>NC_045625.1:62390781-64790781 GCF_009829155.1 Mustela erminea
CACGTCATGTGCATGTGAGCTGGCCCACTTTTCCACTTGTTGGAAGCAAGCCATGTCTGACAGGAGGGAGTCCCACCTGCACCCGGTCCCTTTGCTGCCCTTGAGCAGAGCAGAGGATGGGCTGAGCCGAGTGTGGGTGTCAAGGGGAGATGGCCAGCTGGCCACAGATGCTACCTGCCAAGTACCTGTAGGACCAGCTCCTGATCCTCAGCTAAGATGAAACAATCATTATGTTTAGTTATCTATGTCCTGGGACAGGGCATGTGCTCAGTGCTTTGGTGACTATATCCTCTCCCATTTTATTTTTAAAAAACACATTAGGCAGGTTAAGATTGACATACAAAAAACTGTCTGTAGTTAATGTATGCAACTTGACCCTCACTCTAACCCTAATATCTAGTTAAGATATACTCAATTTAGAATATAGATTAAAAGTTAGAGGATGGTTTTTAGGAGCTAAGGAATTCAGTGACCAACCTTCTGTCTTATTCTCCCTTGAATCTGTTGAAGTTGGAAAACGTTCAGCCACATGCTTTCTGGAAATTGGCCACACGGGGGCAACAGTGAGTAAACACTGACACAAACCTCACTATAAAGCCAATTCTTCCTTCACCCTCTTAAACCTCGTTCATTCAATGTTTACAGGTTATTGTATACATTATGAAAAGTGTGACTTTGTTGAATTTTTTAAAACACAAATTAATTCTTTCAACCTGTTAAGAATAGAAGATGTTTTCTGAAATCTGGGAGTTGGCGAGCGGATGAAGGCCCAGGGGTCTGGGAAAAGGCTATTACTGTCGAATCTATTCAGGTCTACTAAGGAAACAAGGATGACATCTATTCCACTTCTTTGCAGGTAGAACTTGTGTCAACTCACAGCACTGAATCCACACAAAATAGTGTAGCTCAGAGGAAAACATAAAGAGAATCAACAGCCTCCAGGAGCAGAGAAAGAGCCACACCCAGGAACAGAGAAGACAGACCACAGAGGCTCTGCTCAAGCCAATTTATATTTCTGTAGATCCTCTGGAGCTAGAATGCCCCTAGTGCCCCTGGGTGTCATGGGCCAGGCAGAGAAAACACCCTGATACTGCACTGTTGGAACCCATGACAAGCCTCCTGGTCCCTTCCTCTGCGAGACACCCCCTACCCCCTGACTACTCCATCCTGCTTCTTGGAACTCCCGTTCCCCTTTCTGACACATTGTTCACTTTTCCCATCACTGCCATCATTTAGAGTACATACCATTTTGTCATTTAAATGTTTTTTGTCATGTTCGCTGTGAAACTATACTTTGCAACATCTACCTGGATGTAGATCACCTGCTGCTTTGCATGACAAAGCTGTGGACTCCGAGTGTCCTCATGGTGTCACGGGGGCTAGTGTCCTGGGCAAGGTCCTCACTAAGCCAGCTCAGTTGTTGCAGTGAAGGCCTGACAGGGGCACTGCTATTTTTGTGCAAGCAAGGTAGCACACCAAAGCCTTGGTTTGGGTTCCGAATTGCTCATGGCCCCTTGGCCACATCAGATGGCATGGGGGCACACTCTGAAGACCCTTGCTAATCCAGTGTTGCTCTGGGGAATTTCCATGGAACAGCCATTGTGTCCAATGGTGGAACTCAATAGGAGTGGGAAGGATGGGATTCTGAGATAGAATCCATCTTGGGGGTTGCCCAAAACTTCCTAGGAGTTCATGCCATAGTCTTGAATGAATCTATTAATCTAAAAACATTTCCTCATTTTAAAAATAATGAGCCTAAAGCTCTGATGAAGTGACTCTCCCAGGTCATACTGGAAATCAGTGAAAGAGCCAGAAGGAGCTGGGAGATGGCCTCCAGCAGGATCCCCCAGAGTGGCTTTTGCTAGAGCCGCAATCACCCATTTATCTTTCCTGGACTCCCTAACTCTCATAGGACTCTTCATGGGACATATCCTGGGAACAAAGGTCATGTCAGTGCCACAGAAACCTCTGACACTGGCTATAAAGATGTCTATGGAGTCCCAAGCCATGGGCCATTTCAGAGTTTGTCTGCAAAAGATACGGTTGGTGGGAAACCCACATGATGACAGAGGGTAGAGGAAGATGGAAGCAGCTAGGGAAAGAGGAGGTGCTCACATCACATCTGACCCCAGATGACACGGTGGTGTCCAGCAGGACAAGCTCCCCAAACGCCCCCCAGCAACTTCACAGAACTCACCCTAAGGTTTGAAGCTGATCGTCCTACATGGGTCAGGAGTGCTTGGCTAGCTCAGGGAAGCATGACACAGGACATAAGAAAGCCATAGCCTTGACAGATGTGTTTTCATGGAACAATAGTTTTCTCCAAATATATTCTGAAATGGTAAAAAAATTCACTGATAGAACATGGATATTTTTGATTAAAAAGAAAGCCATACTTGTTGAATTAATAAATATTTATGGAGTATCTACTTAGTGCAAATGTATAGCTCTAGTCCCACCTGGGAGCCTGCAAAGTACACGGAATACAATCAATGGATCAATGGTAGAAAGGAATGTAGTCTGGGGGCTGAGAGAGCCATCCTATTCAGAGAGGCCCATTAGGGAAGCCCACTGAGAAGATGTTTTTCAGCCAAGACCAGAAGGACAGGGCCAGTGAATCCATCTGGGAGACGAGTGACAGAGCAACTTGATTTTTCATTATTTTGACCATAAAACACAAATGTCAAGAAATACTGTCTTAAGTGTTGATTTGGAACATTTGGTTCTTCTCTGTAACTATTTGGGTTACATGCTAACCTTACTCACTATAAAATGCTCTAAGAAAATGTCTTATTTAAGCATGGACATCTTGTATTAAAAGGCAAATAAAGGGGTGCCTGGGTGGCTCAGTGGGTTAAGGCCTCTGCCTTCAGCTCCGGTCATGATCCCAGGGTCCTGAAATTGAGCCACACATCAGGTCCTCTGCTCGGTGGGGAGCCTGCTTTCCTTCATCTCTCTCTCTGCCTGCCTCTCTGCCTACCTGTGATCTCTGTCTGTCAAATAAATAAATAAAATCTTAAAAAAAAAAAGGCAAAAAATTTAACCCTAGCACAACCCTAAACCTACTCCTACCCCAACCCCTGACCCTAACCCTACCCCAATCCTCTAACCTTAGCCCCTGACCCTAACCTGTGACCCTAGACCCTGACTATAAACTTGACCCCAACCCTGACCCTAGGTTGGGCTCAGAGGGGTCTGTTCCCAGAGACCTGATGCCAAAGCCCCAGGGACTAAGAACACCTAAGCAAATCCAGAGGATTCCACCTGCCACCCAGAGGGAAACCATGCCCTTTGGAACTCCGGAAATGGTTCAGAGCAGGAGAAATCCACATGCTTACCTAAGGCAACCCCCACATTCAGTGCTGGCTGGACTCAAACCTGGAGCCTGACACCCTGACCATGCCCTGAACTCAGCCCTTCAGTAGTCTCGCCACACAGCTGGCAGATTGAACCTGCCATGATCCTAGGCCCCAACCCTAACCCTAGACCGGCTTTTTAAAGGACCATGCCCAGAGGCCTGGCTCCAGACCTGCAGGGAATGGGGACACCTAAGTGAAGCAGAGGGCTCATCCTACAACAAAGTCAGAAATCATGTCTTTTGGAACTGCAGAAAGGATTTAGAGAAGAAATCTGAATGAAATCTTGAACCAACCCCTGCTTATTTATAATTCCAAACCATACTGGATGCAAAGGCCGAGCCTGATACTCTCCTTAACTCTAGCCCTCAATTCAGATGTGTGTGAAGGTCTCCACACCTAAGCAGATCACACCTTCCATGCTCCTGGGACCACCCCTATCCTAGATAAAGACATAGGTATAAACATGAACACAACTTTCTACCAAAAGGACATACAAGAGATCAAGATACCCATGAAAAAGTGCTCCACATCACTTAGCATCAGGGAAATACAAATCAAAACCACAATGAGATACCACCTTACAACAGATGGCATGGCTAAAATTATCAAGGCAGGGAAAAACAAATGTTGGTGAGATGTGGTGAAAGGGGAACCCTCCTACACTGCTGGTGCAAAAGCAAGCTCGTACAGCCACTCTGCTGAATGTTATCAAGTTCCTTCAAGAGCTTAAACATAGAGCTACCCTACAACCCAACAATTGCACTACTAGGTATTTACCCCACAGACACAGATTGAATGAAAAGTAGTGGCACATGTTCCCCAATGTTCATTGCAACATTATCTTCTCTAGCCAAAGTATGGAAAGAGCTCAGATGTTCATGGACCAATGAATGGATAAAGAAGATGTGGTTCATATCTACAACAGAATATTATTCAGCCATCAGAGAGGATGAAGACGTAGCATCACATCCACCTGGATGGAATTGGAGGGTGTTATGCTGAGCAAAATAAGTCTATCAGAGAAAGACAGTTGTATATGGGTTCACTCCTATGTGAAATACAAGAAACACCACAGATGATCAGAGGGGAAGGGAGGGAAAGCTGAATGGGAAGTCATCAGAAGGAGAAAAACCATGAGAGATTCTTCAGTACAAAAACAAACTGTTGGCTTTGTTACAGAAACAAACTGAGGGTTGCTGGAGGGGAGGTGGCTAGGGGATGCGGTAACTGGGTGATGGACATTAAGGAGGGCATAGGATGCAATGAGCACTGGGTGTTACACACACCTGATCTATTATTGAACACTATATCTGAAACAAATGATGTACTCTAAGTTTGCTGATTGAATTTAAGTTAAAGAAAGAGAACTCAAGCAAACACTCCTAAAAATCTGTATGGAACCAGCAAAGATACTGAACAGCCAACACAATGCTGAGAAAGGAAAACAAAGCTGGAGGAGTCACAATTCCAGATTTCAAGTTCTACTACAAAGCTGTAGTCATTCTAACAGGATGGTCCTGGCACAAAAATACACACAGCAACCAAGGGAACAGGACAGAAGCTCAGATATAAACCCACAGTTGTGTGCCCAATTAATCTTCCACAAAACAGGCAAGAGTATCAAAAAGGAAAAAGTCTTTACAACAAACGATTTTGGAAAAACTGGACAGCCACGAACAATAGAATGCAGTTACTCTGCTTCCTTACACCATAGAGACAAATAAACTCAAAACAGTTTCAAGACCTCAGTGAAAGACCAGGAACCATCAAAACCCTACAAGAGGGCTCAGACAGTAACTTCTTGACATGGACCAAGCAGCATTTTTCTAGACTGTCTCCTGAGGCAAAGGAAAGAAAAGCAAAAATAAACTACTGAGACTATATTAAAAAAATTAAAAGTTTCCACACAGGAGAATTAGGAAGAAGTAATAATAATAAGACAACCTACTGAAAGGGAGAAGGTATTTACAAATATCCTATGCAATAAAGGGATAGTGTCCAAAATATATAGAATGGATACAATTCAGCATCCTAAAAACAAGTAATCTGGTTAAAAAATAGTCTGAAGACATGAACAGACATTTTTCCAAAGAAGAAATAAAGATGGCCAATGGTCCCATGAAAAGCTGTTTCACCATCAGCCAAGCTCAGGAAAATGCAAACCAGAAGTATAACGAGATATTACCACATACTGTCAGAATGGCTCCCATCAACAGCACAAGGAACAGCAGGTGCTGGGAGGGTGTGGCAAAAGGGGACCCTCATGCTCAGCTGGTGGAACAACAACTCAGGAAAACAGTATGGAGGGTCCTTGAGGTGTTAAACATAGAGTTGCCCTGGATCCAGCAACAACACTACTGGGTATTTACCTAAAGCACATGAAAACAAGAACACAAAAGGATACATGCACCCCTTTGTTTCTTTCAGCATTATTTAAAAGATCACAATACAGAAGTAACCAAAGTGTCTGTTGATAAAGTGATAAATGAAATGAGATGCATACACACACACACACACACACACACACACACACACACACACACAGAGGGGAATATTACTTGGGCAAAAAAAATAATGAAATCTTGCCATTTGCAGCCACATGGATGGAACTAGAGATTATCCTAAGTGAAAACAGTCAGTCAGAGAAAGACAATACCATATGATGTCACTCTTGTGTATAATTGAGGAAACAAACATACATACATAAAGGAGAAAAAAGAGACAAACCAAAATATAGATTCTTTTCTTTTAAATTTCTTTTCAGTGTAACAGTATTCATTATTTTTGCACCACACCCAGTGCTCCATGCAATACGTGCCCTCTATAATACCCACCACCTGGCTCCCCCAACCTGCCAGTCCCCCGCCCCTTCAAAACCCTCAGGTTGTTTTTCAGAGTCCATAGTCTCTCATGGTTCACCTCCCATTCCAATTTCCTTCAATTCCCTTCTCCTCTCCATCTCCCCTTGTCCTCTTATGATCATTGACTCTCTCTGCTTGACTTATTTCACTCAGCATAATCTCTTCCAATCCCATCCATGTTGCTACAAAAGTTGGGTATTCATCCTTTCTGATGGAGGCATAATACTCCACAGTGTATATGAACCACATCTTCCTTATGCATTTGTCCGTTGAAGGGCATCTTGGTTCTTTCCACAGTTTGGTGACCCTGGCCATTGCTGCTATAAACATTGGGGTATAGATGGCCCTTCTTTTCACTACATCTGTATCTTTGGGGTAAATACCCAGAAGTGCAATGGCAGGGTCATAGGGAAGCCCTACTTTTAATTTCTTGAGGAATCTCCACACTGTTCTCCAAAGTGGCGGCACCAACTTGCATTCCCACCAAGAGTGTAAGAGGGTTCCCTTTTCTCCACATCCTCTCCAACACACGTTGTTTCCCGTCTTGCTAATTTTGGCCATTCTAAGTGGTGTAAGGTTGTATCTCAATGTAGTTTTAATTTGAATCTCTCTGATGGCTAGTGATGAACATTTTTTCATGTGTCTGATAGCCATTTGTATGTCTTCATTGGAGAAGTGTCTGTTCATATCTTCTGCCCATTTTTTGATATGATTATCTGTTTTGTGTGTGTTGCGTTTGAGAAGTTCTTTATAGATCCTGGATATCAACCTTTTGTCTGTACCGTCATTTGACAATATCTTCTCCCATTCCGTGGGTTACCTCTTTGTTTTGTTGACTGTTTCCTTAACTGTGCAGAAGCTTTTGATCTTGATGAAGTCCCAAAAGTTTATTTTCGCTTTTGTTTCCTTTGCCTTTGGAGACATATCTTGAAAGAAGTTGTTGTGACTGATATCGAAGGGGTTACTGCCTATGTTCTCCTCTAGGATTCTGATGGATTCCTGTCTCGCGTTGAGGTCTTTTATCCATTTCAAGTTTATCTTTGTGTACGGTGTAAGAGAATGGTCGAGTTTCATTCTTCTACATATAGCTGTCCAGTTTTCCCAGCACCATTTATTGAAGAGACTGTCTTTTTTCCACTGTATATTTTTTCCTGCTTTGTCAAAGACTATTTGACCATGGAGTTGTGGGTCCACATCTGGGCTCTCTACTCTGTTCCACTGGTCTATGTGTCTGTTTTTATGCCAGTACCATGCTCTCTTGGTGAACACAGCTTTGTAGTAAAGCTTCAAATCAGGTAACGTGATGCCCCCCCCATTTTATTTTTGTTTTTCAACATTTCATTAGCGATTCGAGGTCTCTTCTGATTCCATACTAATTTTTGGATTATTTGCTCCAGCTCTTTGAAAAATACTGGTGGAGATTTAATCGGAATGACATTAAAAGTATAGATTGCTCTAAGCAGTATAGATTTTAACAATGTTTATTCTTCTGATCCAAGAGCATGGAATGGTCTTCCATCTTTTTGTTTCTTCTTCAATTTCTTTCATGAGTGTTCTGTAGTTCCTCGACACAGTTCCTTTACCTCTTTGGTTAGGTTTATTCCCGGGTATCTTATGGTTATTGGTGCTATAGTAAATGGAATCCATTCTCTAATTTCCCTTTCTGTATTTTCTTCTTAGTGTATAAGAAAGCCACTGTTTTCTGTACATTGACTTTGTATCCTGCCACATTACTGAATTGCTGTATGAGTTCTAGTAGTTTGGGGGTGGAGTCTTTGGGGTTTTCCATATAAGGAATCATGTCATCTGTGAAGAGAGAGAGTTTTACTTCTTCATTGCCAATTTGGATACCATTTATTTCTCTTTGTTGTCTGATTGCTGTTGCTAGGACTTCTAATACTATGTTGAATAAGAGTGGTGAGAGTGGGCATCCTTGTCGTGTTCCTGATGTCAATGGGAAGGCTGCAAGTTTTTCCCATGGAGGATGATATTTGCTGTGGGTTTTTCATAGATAGATTTTATGAGTTCAGGAATGTTCCCTCTATCCCTATACTTTGAAGCATTTTAATCAGGAACGGATGCTGGATTTTATCAAATGCTTTTTCTGCATTAATTGAGAGGACCATGTGGTTCTTCTCTCTTCTTTTATTGATTTGTTCTATCAAACTGATTGATTTGTGAATGTTTAACCATCCTTGTAACCCAGGGATGAATCCCACCTGGTCATTGTGGATAATCTTTTTAATGTGCTGTTGGATCCTGTTTGCTGGGATCTTGTTGAGAATCTTAGCATCCATATTCATCATTGATATTGGTCTGAAATTCTCCTTTTTGGTGTGGTCTTTGCCTGGTTTGAGTATCAGGGTAATGTTGGCTTCATAAAAAGTCTGGTAGTTCTTCTTCTCCATCCATTCTTAAAACAGCTTTAGGAGAATAGGTGTTATTTCTTCTTTGAAAATTTGGTAGAATTCCCAAGGGAATCCGACTGGTCCTTGGCTCTTGTTTTTTGGGAGGTTTTTGATCACTGCTTCAATCTCCTCACTAGATATCGGTCTATTCAGGTTGTCAATTTATTCCTGGTGCACTTTGGGGAGTTTAACGGGCAGGGAAAGCCGCTGTTCATCTAGCATCGTTCTGGAAGCCAGAGCCCATGCCCGGTGCCGAAGAGGCCCAGGGCCCAAACAGCCGTGAGAGCCTGTCACCCTGAAACTGCATCCACCCAGGCAGAAGACAGCCCCGCTCTCCACACTGTGTGTAGAGGTTCAAGGAACATGCTGGACTCTTCTCTGGGAGCGAGAAACAGGTCTGCTGAGAGAGCAGCCTTTCCATCCAACAACGCTCTCGAGGAAAGGTGCCTCCACAAACTCGCTCCTGCCAGAGAACACAGATGCCTTCAGAAGCATGTGTGAGGGGAAAGGGGGCAGTGCAGCCATCTCACCTAGGAGGCTGGTGTGTGAGGCCTGCACCCACGGCGAGAACCCTGTTCCACGGAGACAGACGTGATTTCCAAATGTACGTGAAGAAGCCTCAGCCAGAGTCCTACGGACAAGTGCTCAGACTCCTTCGTGTCAGGAAAGCCATTGGCACACCTATGGCTCGTGAAGAGGGAACCCCCTCGCAAGGGCGGTGGGACAGCATAGGCAAGGTGCCACGTAGTGACATGGGTGATCCAGGTGGTCACAACCTGATTCCTTGCACCAGAAGCTTGTTCCAGGGGCGCAGCAGCGTTGCCAAATGTACTGGAAGAAGCCGAAGCCAAGGGCCCTATGCAAAAAGCGCTAAGACGCCTTCCTGTCAACAAAGCCGACTCCGCTCATGTGGCTCGTGAAGAGGGACCGCCGTTGGGATGCCTATGTGATAGCATTGGCGAGGTGCACTGTGCCAGCCCATGAGGAGGAATCCAGTCAATGAGGCATCCTTCCACAAGCTACCGCCTCCCAGGGCGGCTGGAGGGCTAGCGACGTGCTTGGTGCAGTACGCGGTAAGGAACACACCCTGGGCTCTGAGGAAGCAGTTCCATAGAGCACCCCCCTCTCCAGGGTCGACTTCTGTCACGAGGGCAGACCTCTCTCACAACCCAAGCTCGGAAGCCAAGGAGGGGTCCTTGGGCGTAATGCCCAGGGGCGACACTGCAGTGAGGATTGGGACCTTGAAGTGGCCTCCGACGGCAAGACACAGGCGTTGCCAAAGTGTATGGGACAGCTTGGGGAACGTGTTTGGTGCTACCCAGTGAGGGAGAAACACGTCTTTGGCGAAAGCGACTTTCAGCTCTGACAGCACCGGAGAGAGATGGTGCAGCCGCACATGTGGGCTGGCATGGGAACACAAGTGTACTGCACAGTTTGTATGGGGCAAGAGAAAATCGGAAATCACCTCACCTAGGACGCCAAGGTGCGTGCAGAAGGTTCCGTTCAAAAAATGCCTGGTTGCCTCAGGAGGGGCAGTACACTGCCATGCATGCCACTGTAAGGAACAACAGAGCAGGGAAAGCTGCCCTTCATCTAGCATTATTGTGGAAGGCAGAGCCCAATCCCGGTGCTGAAAGGCAGAGGGCCTAAACCACCATGAGAACTGGTCACCCGAAACTGCATCAACTCAGACAGAAGACAGCAGCATTCTACACAAGGTGTGTGGAGGTTCGAGAAGCAATCCAGACCCTTCCCTGGGAGAGAGAAACAGGTCTGCTGAGAGAGCAGCTTTCCCCTCCAACAACACTTTTGAGGAAAGGTGCCTCTGCAAACGTGTTTTTGCCAGAGAACACGGGACCCTTTGGAAGCGTGTGTGAGGCGACTGGAGGCAGTGCAGCCATCTCACCTAGAAGGCCAGTGCGTGCTGTGGCACTCTCCTGAGTTTTCCAGGCTGAGGTTTGAGAAGGCCTCTTTGTCTGTGGAGTGACATGCTGCGGGGATGGTGATCGCATTCCCCACTGACTTCTTTCTCCCCAGGTGGTAGACGGACGCTACCTCAGCTGTTCTCATACACACACACTCTTGGCACACTGCTGTGGTGTCGTGGAGGCTGCAAGGCGCTGACATGGGCTCTGCTGGCCCCTCAGGATGGGCGCTCCCCTGAGAGCAAGCAGGTCGATTCCTCTCTCATTCACTTCTCTCTTCCCGGACGATGCTCGGGCCAGGACATTGGTCCCCGAGATCAGTTGCTTCCTTGGATCAGAGCCCTGCTGGCTGGTGCAGTTTCCAGACCCCTGTGAAAGACATCTCTGTATCCCTGAAAAGTTCTGTGGGACCAGAGGTGCTGGCCGCACTGAGAGGGTCACAGAGTGGGGCCATGGCCCTCAGGATGTGTGTCTGTTCTCCAGCATCTGACAGAAGCCATTTTGCTTTCCGGGAATGCGAACGTGACTGTGTCCCTTCTGTGAAGCTCATTCCTGAGACTAATGCCTTCACGGCTTGCTCTATGCTTCTCGGTGTCGGAACTGCTTCCCTCCTCAGGGCCCTGAGTGAGGGCATGTGGTGACAAGGCATCGTTCTGAGGTCAACTGGTGGCAAGGCCCCGGCAAATGCCGCCCCCTTTTTAAGCAGGCCTCTCTGCTCAGGGCGCCACCAAGATGCCAGCCTGAAGGAGGGCCTCGCCGTCTGGTTTGTCTGCCTGACAGGAAGGCAATACGGTTTTTCCTGAGTCTTCCTCAAGTGGGTCAGATGGACAGCCCGTGTCGGGCTGAGGGAAGCCTTTCATCTGTCAGAAGTAAACAGTCACACTCAGAACGGGACCGTGTGTTCTGCCCTGGGTCCCGTTCTCAGGGTAGCAGCAGCAGCCGATCTCAACACACTTGTGACGGGATTCTGGGAAGCGGCGTGAAGGGGTGCCTCCTCGGATGCCGTCCGCGATCCGATCCGAGCGCGGGCGGCCTGCCTTAGGCTTCCACACCAACACACGGGGGCGAACTTTTCTCTCTCTGCAAAGGAGTCCTGCTCGCAAAAGTCAGCTCGACTTCGTGCTTGTTTCAGGGAAGGAAAGCTGTGGTTCTCTCCTGAGTTTTCCAGGATGAGGTTTGACAAGGCCCCATTCTCCGTGGAGAGACGTGGTGCGGGGACGGGTTCGTATTCCCCACTGACTTCTTTCTCCCCGGGAAGCAGAGGGACGCTACCTCAGCCGTTCTCACACACACTCTTGGCACACTGCTGTGCCGTGGAGGGTGCAAGGCACTGATAGGGGCTCAGGATGGGCGCTCCCATGAAAGCAAGCAGGCCATTTCCTCTCTAATTCACTTCTCCCTTCGCGGACGTTGCTCGGGCTGGGAAGTTGGTCCCTGAGATCGGATGCTTTTTTGGATCAGGACCCCGCTGGATGCTGCAGTTTCCAGACTCCTGTGGGAGACTCCTCCATCTCTCTGATAAGTGCTGTGGGACTAGAGGTGTTGGCCGCACAGACTGGGTCCCAGAGTGGGGCCATGGCCCTCAGGATGTGTGTCCATTCTCCAGCATCTGACAGAAGCCTTTTTGCTTCCCGGGAATGCCAAGCTGACTGCGTCCCTTTGATGAAGCTCATTCCTGGGACTGAGGTGTTCATGGCTTGCTCTATGCTTCTCAGGATCAGAACTGCTTCTCTCCTCAGGGCCCTGAGTGAGGGCGTGTGTTGCTAAGGCATCATCCGGAGGTCAACCTGTGGCAAGGGCCCTGCACACGCCTCACCCGGTTCCGGCAGTCCTCTCTGCTGAGGGCGCCTCCAGGATGTCAGCCTGAAGGAGGGCCTCGCCATTCGGACTTCTCTGCCTGACAGGCAGGCAACACGGTTTTTTTCCTGAGGCTTGCACTGGTGTGGCAGCCGGATGGCGGGGGTCGGGTTGAGGGAAGCTGTGCTTCTCTCAGAAGTAGGCTGGAACACTCAGAATGGGAGCGTGTGTTCTGCCCTGGATCCCGTTCTCAGGGTAGCAGCAGCAGCTGATCTCGACGCACTTGGCTGGGCTTCTGGGAAGCTGCATGAAGGGGGTCCTGCTTGGATGCCGTCTGCGATCCGATCACGGGCTGCCTGCCTTAGGCTTCTGCACCAACACATGGGGGCGAACTTTTCTGTTTCTGCGATGGAGTGCTACTTGCAAAAGGCAGCTTGGCTTCATGCTTGTTTCAGAGAAGGAAAGCTGTGGTAACAGCCTTAAGGAAAGTGACTCACATGTCATGGCACTCCCAAGAAGCATGTCTGGGTAGAGTGAAAGACTCTGCCCCAGGAGAAGAGAAGAGCCATTGGCATTGCTGTCAGGAAACTGAAGAGAAGCTGGAGAGCCTGGCCTCTGAGAAACAGCGGGCCGGTGGCAAGACAAGTGTCATCCACTCCATGTGCGGAGACGAAGAAGCCTGTCTACTAAGGAGACATGAGGGGATGACTAGGGCAGGGGCGCGTGCTCCACTCTGAGAAAGGAGTCTGTGCAGAAGGCAGGCCTGTCCTGTGCCTGTGGGCGCAAGGGTACAGCACCTCCTTGGCCGCCTGTCCCTAGGGCACCTTTCGAGTTCCCACCAGACACCGGAACCTGTACTCGCAGAAACAGTTCCCTGAGGAACGGGCAGTCAGCTCCCATCTTCTTCCAGGATGTGGAAGCATTTGCGAAGGCAGGGGTGTCTGGGGAAGAGGCGGGGACAGTCCCCCAAGGCTCCCCATCCCAGGGCACGGGCGGTGTGCAGTGTTCCTGTTGCCTCTCCTCTCGTCTGGGGAATACAAAGGGATGTTTCAGACTGCGCCTGAACTTGAGAGTAAAAGGCCAGGCCCTGGCTAGGGCCTGGATGGCAGTCTGCGATACAGGCAGTGCAGGGTCGAGGCTGTGTCTGCTGACATTGGAGAGGCAGTGTGAACCCAGGTTGCAAACCTGGAGCCCGGGAAAGCAATGCTCAAGAGGCACCAATTATCCCGCAACTCTTCTTCGCATATGCTAGAGAGCAAACGCACAAAGACTTATTGGGAAGCAGTAGCGAAGTGCTGTACAAGCCAAGCTGAAACCTCTGGGAAAGCTCAGCATTCGCTGGGAAATCAGAGTCGGTTCTGTGGGCTACTGCTTGCTTGAGCCTAGTCTCCACAGTGCGGTGGGAGAAACCTGCATACAGCAAAACCCTCTTTACCCGGACAACCCTCTGCTCAAGGGAGGAGCGTGGTTGCGCCTCTGATAAGAGCCTTAAGGAGAAAGACACGCCCGTACCGCACTCCCCAGGAGAATGTGTGGGGAAGGTATAGCACACCGCCCAGGAGATGAGAGGAGTCATTGGCATTGCTGTTGGGAAACTGATGTGAAGCAGGAGAGCCTGCCCACTGAGGAAAAGCAGGCTGGTGGCAAGACAAGTGTCATCCACTCCCTGTGCGGAAACACAGAATCCTGGCTGCTAAGAAGACACGAGGGGATGACTAGGGCAGGGGCGCGTGCTCCACTCTGAGGAAGGAGTCTGGGCAGAAGGCAGGCCTGTCCTGTGCCGTTGGGAGCAAGGAGACAGCAGCTCCTTGGCCGCTTATCACTACAGCACCTTTCGTGTTCCCACCAGGAGCCCGACCCTGAACTCGCAGAAACAGTTCCCTGGAGGAACGGGATGTCTTCCTCCAGGATGTGGAAGTGTTGGCGGAGACAGGGGTGTCTGGGAATGGAACGGGGACAGTCCCCCCAGGCTCCCCATCCCAGGGCACGGTGGTGTGCAAGTGCTCCTGTCGCCTCTCCTCTCATCAGGGGAAGGCACAGGCCTGGTCCTCTAGTTGCCCTAACGCCAGAGGAAAAGGCTAGGGCCCAGGCTATGTCGGGAGATGGCAGTCTGTGCGCGTGCCACCCTGGATGACGCACGCTGCTGCAGGGTTGAGGCTGTGTCTGCTGACATTGACGATGCAGTGTGAACCCAGCGCACGAACCTGGTGCCCAGGAAAGCAAGGCCCAAGAGGCACCAACTCTCCTGCAACTCTTCAACCCTTACGCGAGAGAGCGAACGCTCAAATCCTTGTTGATGTAGCAGCAGCGAAGTGCTCTTCAGGCCAAGCCGAAAACCTCTGGGAAAGCTCAGCATTTGCGAGGAAATCTTTTTCGGTTCTGTGGGCTGCTGCTGCTTGCCTGAGCCTAGTCTCCGCAGCGTGGTGGGGGAAACCCACATAGAGCGAAACACTCTTTGCCCGGACATCTCCTCTGCTAGCGAGATAAGCGTAGTTGCCCAGGTGGTAAGAGCCTTCAGGAAAGGGACACGCCTTCACCGCACTCCCCAGGAGGATGTCTGGGAAACTGGCGCAAAGCAGGAGAGCCTGCCCTCTGTGGAACAGAGGGCCGGTGGCAAGACAAGTGTCATCCACTCCCTGTTTGGAGACAAGAAGCCTATCTGCTAAGGAGACATGAGGGGATGACTAGGGCAGGGGCATGTGCTCCACTCTGAGAAAGGAGTCTGGGTAGAAGGCAGGCCTGTCCTGTGCTTCTGGGCGCAAGGGGACAGCAGCACCTTGGCCACCTGTCCCTAGGGCACCTATCGAGTTCCCACCAGGCGCCCGTCCCTAAAGTCGCAGAACCAGTTCCCTGGAGGAACAGGCAGTCAGCTCCCGTCTTCCTCCAGGTTGTGGAAGCATTGGCGGAGGCACGGGTGTCTGGGGAAGGAGCAGGGAGAGTCCCCCACAGGCTCTCCATTCAGGGCGCCGGTGGTGTGCAGTGTTCCTGTCACCTCTCCTCTCATCTGGGGAAGGCACAGGCCTCATCTCCGAGTCTGCCTGAATGCCAGAGGAAAAGTCCAGGCCCTGGCTAAGCCAGTATATGGCAGTCCGCACAGAGTGCCACCTGGGTGAAGCACGCTGTTGCAGGGTCGAGGCTGTATCTGCTGACATTGGCAAGGCAGTGTGAACCCAGGGCGTGAACCTGGTGTCCGGGAAAACAAGGACCAAGAGGCACCAACTCTCCTGCATCTCTTCTTCCCTTACATGAGAGAGCGAACGCCCAAAGCCTTGTTGAGGAATCAGCAGCGAAGTGCTGTTCGTGCCAAGCTGAAAACCTCTGGAATAGCTCAGCATTCGCGGGGAAATCACAATGGGTTCTGGGGGCTGCTGCTTCTTACTGAGCCTAGTCTCCACAGCGCAGGGGGAGAAACCCACATACAGCAAAACCCTCTTTGCCCGGACATCCTCTCTGTTCGAGAGAGTAGCGTGGTATTGCCTGTGGTAAGAGACTAAGGAGAGGGACACGCCTGTCACCACACTCCCCAGGAGAATGTCTGGGTAAGTGGCAGCGCGCTGACACAGAGAAGGGAGGAGTCGTTGGCATTTCTTTTGGGAAACTGACGTGAAGCAGGAGAGCCTGCCCTATGAGGAACAGCGGGCCGGTAGCAAGTGAAGTGTCATCCACTCCCTGTGCGGAGACACAGATGCCTGGCTGCTAAGGAGACACGAGGGGATGACTAGGGCAGGGGGCGTGCTCCACTCTGAGAAAGGTGTCGGGGCAGAAGGCAGGCCTGTCCTGTGCGTCTGGGCTCAAGAGGACAGCAGATCCTTGGCCGACTGTACCTAGGGCACCTTTCCTGTTCCCACCAGGCGCCCGACCCTGAAATCGCAGAAATACTTCCCTAGATCAACGGGCAGTCAGCTCCCGTCTTCCTCCAGGATGTGGAAGCGGAGGCAGGGGTGTCTGGGGAAGGAGCGGGGACAGTCCCCACTGGCTCCGCATCCCACAGCGCGGACGGTGTGCAGTGTTCCAGTTGCCTGTCCTCTCGTCTAGGAAGGCACAGGCCAGGAAAAGTCCAGGCCCTGGCTGAGTCGGGAGATGGCAGCCTGCGCAGAGTGCCACCCTGGGCGACGCACGCTGCTGCAGGGTCGAGGCTGTGTTTGCTGACATCAGCGAAGCAGTGTGAACCCAAGGCATGAACCTGGTGTCCTGGAAAGCAAGGCCCAAGAGGCAGCCACTCTCCTGAAACTCCTCTTCCCTGACGCGAGAGAGCAAACGCCCAAACCCTTGTTGAGGAAGCAGCAGTGAAGTGCTATTCACGCCTCTTTGCACGGACATCCCCTTTGCTAGAAAGAGAAGCTTGGTTGCGCCTGTGGTAAGAGCCTTAAGGAGAGGGACACGCCTGTCACCGCGCACCCCAGGAGAATGTCGGGGGAAGGGGCAGCACACCGCCCCAGGAGAAGAAGGAGTTGTTGGCATTGCTTTTGGGAAAATGACGTAATGCAGGAGAGCCTGCCCTCTGAGGAACAGCGCGCTGGTGGCAAGACAAGTGTCATCCACTCCCTGGCCAGAGACACAGAATCCTGGCTGGTAAAGTGACACGAGGGGATGACTAGGACAGGGGCGCATGCTCAACACCGAGAAAGGAGTCTGGGCAGAAGGCAGGCCTGTTGTGTGCCTCTGGGCGCCAGGGGACAGAAGCACATGGCCGCCTGTCCTGAGGGCACCTTTCGTGTTCCCACCAGGCACCCGACCCTGAATTCGCACAAACAGTTCCCTGGAGGAACGGGTAGTCAGCTCCCATCTTTCTCCAGGATGTAGAAGAGTTTGCGGAGGAAGGGGTGTCCGTGGAAAAAGCGGGGACAGTCCCCCACAGGCTCCCCATCCAAGGGCGCCGGCGCTGTGCATTTTTTCTTCGCATCTCCTCTCATCTGGGGAAGGCACAGGCCTCGTCCCCGAGTCCACCTGAACGCCATAGCATTAGGCCAGACCCTGGTTAACCCGGGATATGGCAGTCCTCACAGAGTGCCACCGTGGGCCAAGCTCGCTGCTGCAGGGTCCAGGCTCTGCTGACATCGGAGAGGCAGTGTAAACCCAGGGCGCGAAACTAGTGCACGGGAAAGCTAGGCTCAAGAGGCAGAAACTCTCCTGCAACTCTTCTTCCCTTACGCGAGAGAGCGATCGCCCAAAGCCTTGTTGAGGAATCAGCAGCTAAGTGCTGTTTGCGCCAAGCTGAAATCCTCTGGAATAGCTCAGCATTCACGGGGCAGGGGCGCGGGCGGTGTGCAGTGTTCCTGTCGCCTCTCCTCTCCTCTGGGGAAGGCACAGGCCTGGTCCCTGAGTCCGCCTGAACGCCAGAGGAAAAGGCCAGGCCTTGGCTAAGCCGGGAGATGGCAGTCTGCGCAGAGTGCCACCCTAGGGTCACACGCTGCTGCAGGGTCGAGGCTGGGTCTGCTGACAACGGCGAGGCAGTGTGAACCCAGGGCTCGAACCTGGTGCCCGGGAAAGCAAGGCCCAAGAAGGACCAACTCTCCTGCAGCTCTTCTTCCCTTACACGAGAGAGCGAATGCCCAAAGCCTTGCTGAGGAATCAGCAGCGAAGTGTTTTCGCGCCAAGCCGAAAACCTCTGGGAAAGCACAGCATTCGCTGGGAAATCACAGTTGGTTCCTTAAGCTGCTGCTCCTTGCCTAAGCCTAATCTCCGGAGCACAGTGAAAGAAACACCCATACAGCGAAACCCTCTTTTCCCGGACATCCCCTCTGCTCGGGAGAGAAGCGAAGGTGCTCCTGTTAACATCAGGCCTGTCACCCGCTCCCCAGGAGAATGTCTGGGAAAGACGCAGCACGACGCCCCGGGAGAAGAGAGGAGTCGTTGGCATTGCTGTTGGGAAACTGACGTGAATAAGAGCCTGGGCTATGAGGAACAGAGGGTCGGTGGCGAGACAAGTGTCATCCTCGCTTAGGGGAGACAGAAGCCTGGCTGCTAAGGAGAAACAAGGAGATGACTAGGGTAGGGGCGTGTGCTCCACTCTGTGAAAGGAGTCTGGGAAAAAGGTAGGCATGTCCTGTGCCTCTTGGGCACAAGGGGACAGTAGCTCCATGACCGCCTGTCCCTAGGGCACCTTTCGTGTTCCCTCCAGGCGCCCGACGTTGACCTAGCAGAAACAGTTTCCTGGAGAAACAGGCAGTCAGCTCCCGTCTTCCTCCAGGATGTGGAAGCATTTGCGGAGGCAGGGGTGTCAGGGGAAGGAGAGCAGAGAGTACCCCACAGGCTCCCCATCCAAGGGCGCTGGTGCTGTGTATTTTCCCTGTCGCTTCTCCTCGCGTCTGGGGAAGGCACAGGCCTGGACCCCGAGTACGCCTGAACGCCAGAGCAAATGTCCAGACCCTGGTTATGCCGGGAGTTGACAGTCTGCACAGAGTGCCACCCTGGGCGACGCACACTGCTGCAGGGTCGAGGCTGTGTCTGCTGACATCGGAGAGGCAGTGTGAACCCAGGGCGCGAACCTAGTGCACGGGAAAATAAGGCCTAAGAGGCTGCAACTCTTCTTCCCTTATGCAGGAGAGGGAACTTCTAAAGCCTTGCTGAGGAAGCAGCAGCGAAGTGCAGTTCGCGCCAAGCCAAAAACCTCTGGGAAAGCTCAGCATTCGCTGAGAAATCACTGTCGGCTCTGTGGCATGCTGCTCCTTGCCTGAGCCTAGTCTCCTAAGTTCAGCGGGAGAAACCCGCATACAGCGAAACCCTCTATGCCTGGACATGCCCTCTGCTGAGAGAGAGCGTTGTTGCGCATGTGATAAGAGCATTAAGGAGAGGGACACACCTGTCCCCGAGCTCCCCAGGAGAATGTTTGGGGAAGGCGCAGATGCCTCCCTGGGAGAAGAGAGGACTCGTTGGCATTGCTGTTGGGAAACTGTTGTGAAGTAGGAAAGCCTGCGCTCTGAGGAAGAGGTGCAGTTGGCCAGACAAGTGTAATCCCACTCCCTGTGAGAAAACACAGAAGCCTGGCTTCTAAGGAGACACGAGGGGCTGACTAGGGCATGGGCGCGTGCTCCACTCTGAGAAAGGAGTATGGGCAGAAGGCAGGCGTGTTCTGTGCCTCTTGGGCACAAGGGGACAGCAGCAACATGAACGCCAGTCCCTAGGGCACCTTTCGTGTTCCCACCAAGCGCCCAACCATGACCTCGCAGAAACATTTCCCTGGAGGAAAGTGCAGTCAGCTCCCGTCTTCCACCAGAATGTGGAAGTGTTTGCAGAATCAGGGGTGTAGGGGAATGAGGGCGGACAGTCTCCCCCACAGGCTCCCCTTCCCAGGGCGCTGGCGCTGTGTATTTTTCCTGTTGCCTCTTCTCTCGTCTGGGGAAGGCACAGGCTTGGTCCCCGAGTCCGCCTGAAGGTCAGACCCTGGTTGAACCGGGAGTTGGCAGTCAGCACAGATTGCCACCCTGGGTGACACACGCTGCTGCAGGGTCAAGGCTGTGTCTGCTGACATCGGAGAGGCAGTGTGAACACAGGGCATGAACCTAGTGCATGGGAAACAAGGCCCAAGAGGCAGCAACTCTCCTGAAACTCTTCTTCCCTTATGCACGAGAGCGAACTTCTAAAGCCTTGCTGAGGAAGCAGCAGCGAAGTGCTTCTCGCGCCAAACCGAAAACCTCTGGGAAAGCTCAGCATTCGCTGAGAAATCACTGTTGGTTCTGTGGGCTGCTGCTGCTTGCCTGAGCCTAGCCTCCACAGCACGGTGGGAGAAACCCTCATACAGCGAAACCCTCTTTGCCGGACATGCCCTCTGCTCGAGAAAGAAGCGTGGTTGCGCATGTGTTAAGAGCATTAAGGAGAGGGACACACCTGTCACCGCCATCCCCAGCAGAATGTCTGGGATAGGCGCAGCACGCAGCCCCGGGAGAAGAGAGGAGTCGTTGGCATTGCTGTTGGAAACTGACGCGAAGCAGGAAAGCCTGCACTCTGAGGAATAGCTGCAGTTAGCCAGAGAAGTCTCATCCACTCCCTGTACGAAAACACAGAAGTCTGGCTGCTAAGGAGATACGAGGGGATGAGTAGGGCAGGGGGGCGTGCTCCACTCTGAGAAAGGAGTCTGGGCAGAAGGCAGACGTATCCTGTACATCTTGGGCACATGGGGACAACGGCAACAGGATTGCCAGTCCCTAGGGCACTTTTCGTGCTCCCACCAGGCGCCAGAACTTGACCTCGCAGAACCAGTTCCCTAGAGGAACAAGCAGTCAGCTCCCATCTTCCTCCAGGATGTGGAAGCGTTTGCGAGGCAGGGGTGTCAGGGGAAGGAGCGCAGAGAGTCCCCACAGGTTCCCCATGCCAGGGCGCTGGCGCTGTGTATTTTACCTATCGCCTATCCTCTCCTCTGGGAAGGCACAGGCCTGGTCCTCGACTCCGCCTGAACGCCAGAGCAAAAGGCCAGACCCTGGTTATGCCGGGAGTTGGGAGTCTGCACAGACTGCCACCCTGGGCGACGCACACTGCTGCAGGGTCGAGGCTGTGTCTGTTGACATCGGAGAGGCAGTGTGAACGCAGGGTGCGAACCAAGTGCATTGGAAAGCAAGGCCCAAGAGGCAGCAACTCTCCTGCAACTCTTCTACCCTTATGCAGGAGGGGGCACATCTAAAGCCTTGCTGAGGAAGCAGCGGCGAAGTGCTTTTTGCGCCAAGCCAAACACCTCTGGGAAAGCTCAGCATTCGCTGAGAAATCACTGTCGGTTCTGTGGGCTGCTGCTCCTTGCCTGAGCCTTGTCTCCCCAGTACGGCGGGAGAAACCCACATACAGCAAAACCCTCTATGTCCGGACATGCCCTCTGCTCGAGAGAGAAGTGTGGTTATGCATGTGATAAGAGCATTAAGGAGAGGGACACACCTGTCACCGCCCTCCCCAGGAGAATGTCTGGGGAAGGCGCAGACGCCGCCCCAGGAGAAGAGAGGACTCGTTGGCATTGCCGTGGAAACTGACGCAAAGCAGGAAAGCCTGCGCTCTGAGGAACAGCCAGCAGTGGCCAGACAAGTGTCATCCACTCCCTGTGAGAAAACACAGAAGCCTGGCTGCTAAGGAGACAGGAGGGGATGACTAGGGCAGGGACGTGTGCTCCACTCTGAGAAAGGAGTCTGGGCAGAAGGCAGGCGTTTCCTGTGCCTCTTGGGTGCAAGGGGACAGCAGCAACATGAACGCCAGTCCCTGGGGCACCTTTCGTGTTCCCACCAAGCGCCCGACCTTGACCTGGAAGAAACATTTCCCTGGAGGAACGTGCAGTCAGCTCCCGTCTTCCTCCAGAATGTGAAAGTGTTTGCGGAGGCAGGGGTGTCAGGGGAACGAGGGCGGACAGTGCCCCACAGGCTCCCCATCCCAGGGCGTGGGTTGTGTGCAGTGTTCCTGTCGGTTCTTTAGGCTGCTGCTCCTTGCCTGAGCCTAGTCTCCGCAGCACGGTGGGAGAAACCCGCATACAGCGTAACCCTCTTTGCCCAGACATTCCCTCTGCTGGAGAGAGAAGCGTGTTGCACCTGTGGTAAGTAAGAGCTTTGAGGAGAGGGACAGGCCTGTGACCGCGCTCCCCTGGGGAAGGCGCAGCACACCGCCCTGGGAGAAGAGAGGAGTCGTTGGCATTGCTGCTGGGAAACTGACGCGAACCTGGAGAGCCTGCCCTCTAAGGAACAGCACGCCGGTGGCAAGACAAGTGTCATCCACTCCCTGTGGGGAGAGACAGAAGCCTGGCAGCTTAGGAGACACAAGGGGATGACTAGAGCAGGGGCGCATGCCACACTCTGAGAGAGTTGTCTGGGCAGAAGGCAGACCTGTCCTGTACCTCTGGGTGCAAGGGAACAGCAGCTCCTTGACCGCCTGTCCCTAGGGCACCTTTCGCCTTCCCACCAGGCGCCCGACATTGGACTCGCAGAAACAGTTCCCTGGAGGAATGGGCAGTCAGCGCCCATCTTCCTCCAGGATGTGGAAGCGTTTTTGGAGGCAGGGGTGTCCGGGGAAGGAGGGGGAACAGTCTCCCACAGGCTCCCTATCCCAGGGCACCGGCGCTGTGCATTTTTCCTGTCGCCTCTCCTCTCGTCTGGGGAAGGCACAGGCCTGGTCCCCTAGTCCGCCTTGATGCCAGAGCAAAAGGCCAGACCCTGGTTATGCCGGCAAATGGCAGTCTGTGCAGAGTGTCACACTGGGCGACACACACTGCTGCAGGGTCGAGCCTGTGTCCGCTGACATCGGAGAGGCAGTGTGAACCCAGGGCATGAACCAAGTGCACAGGAAAGCAAGGCCCAAGAGGCAGCAACTCTCCTGCAACTCTTCTTCCCTTTTGAGGAATCAGCAGCGAAGTGCTTTTCTCATCAAGCCGAAATCCTCTGGGAAAGTACAGCACTTGCGGGGAAATTACTTTTGGTTCTGTTGGCGTCTGCTGCTTGCCTGAGCCTAGTCTCCGCAGCGCAGTGGGAGAATCCTGCCTACAGTGAAACCCTCTTTGCCCGGACATGTCCTCTGCTTGAGAGAGAAGTGTGGCTGCGCATGGGATAAGAACATTAAGGAGAGGGACACACCTTTCACCGCGCTCCCCAGAGAATGTCGGGAAGGTGAAGCACGCCGCTTGCGGAGAAGAGAGGAGTCGTTGGAATTGCTGTTGGGAAACTGACGTGAATAGGAAAGCCTGCCATCTGAGGAACAGTGTGCCACTCACAAGACATGTGTCATCCACTCCCTGTGGGGAGGGACAGAAGCCTGGCTGCTAAGGAGAAACAAGGGAATGACTAGGGCAGGGCTCCACTCTGAGAAAGGAGTCTGGGCAGAAGGCAGGCCTCTCCTGTGCCTCTGGGGGCAAGGGGACAGCAGCTCTTTCACCGCTTATCCCACCAGGTGCCCAACCCTGAACTCGCAGAAACAGTCCCCTGGAGGAACAGGCAGTCAGCTCCCATCTTCCTCCAGGATGTGGAAGCATTTGCAGAGGCAGGGGTGTCCAGGGAAGGAGCTGGGACAGTCCCTGACCAGGCTCCCCATCCCAGGGCGCGGGCGGTGTGCAGTGTTCCTGTCGCCTCTCCTCTCGTCTGGGGAAGGCACAGGCCTGGTCCCCGAGTCCGCCTGAATGCCAGAGGAAAACCCAGGCCCTGGCTAAGCCGGGAGATGGCAGTCTGCACAGAGTGCCCCCCTGGGCGACGCACGCTGCTGCAGGGTTGAGGCTGTGTCTCCTCATTTGGCGAGTCAGTGTGAATGCTGGGTGCGAACCTGGTGCCTGGGAAATCCAGTCTCAAGAGACACCAACTCTCCCTCAACTCTTCTTTCCTTATGCGAGAGAGTAAACGCCCAAAGCATTGTTGAGGACGGAGCAGTGAAGTGCGGTTTGCGCTGTGCCTAAAACCTCTGTGAAAGCTCAGCATTTGCTGGGTAATCAGAGTCGGCTCTGTGGGCTGCTGCTGCTTGCCTGAGCCTAGTGCTCCACAGTGTTGTGGGAGAAACCCTCACAGAGTGAAAGCTTCTTTACCCGGACATCCCCTCTGCCCTAGAGAGAAGTGTGGTCGTGCCTTTGGTAACAGCCGTAAGGAAAGGGACAGGCCTGTCATCGCGCTCCCCAGGGGTATGTCTGGGGAGATCGCAGCACGCCATCCCGGGAGAAGAGTGAAGTCGTTGGCATTGCTGTCGGGACACTGACGCGAAGCAGGAGAGCCTGCCCTCTGACAGCAGGTTTCGAGTTGAGGGAAGCTGTGCTTCTCTCAGAAGTAGGCCGGCATACTCAGAACGGGAGCGTTTGTTCTGCCCTGGGTCCCATTCTCAGGGTAGCAGCAGCAGCCAATCTCGACGCACTTGTGACGGGCTTCTGGGAAGCCATGTGAAGGGGTGCTTCCTCAGATGCCCTCCGCGATCCGAGCACGGGCGGCCTGCCTTAGGCTTCCGCGCCAACACACAGACGCGAACTTTTCTCTCTCTGTGTAGGAGTCCTGCTTGCAAAAGACAGCTTGGTTTCATGCTTGTTTTAGAGAAGGAAGGCTACGGTTCTCTCCTGAGGTTTTCCAGGATGAGGTTTGACAAGGCTTCCTTCTCCGTGGAGAGACGTGATGCTGGGATGGTGTTCACATTCCTTACTGACTTCTTTCTCCCCGGGAGGCAGAGGGACGCTACCTAAGCTGTTCTCACACACATACACTCTTGGCACACTACTGCGCCGTGGAGGGTGAAAGGCGATGAATTGGGCTCTGCCTGCCCCTCAGGATTGGCGCTCCCCCGTCAGCAAGCAGGCTGATTCCTCTCTCATTCACTTCTCTCATCACGGATGTTGCTCGGGCGGGGACATTTGTCCCAAAATCGGATGCTTTTTTGGATCAGGGCCCCGCTGGGTGCTGCAGTTTCCAGGCCCCTGTGGGAGACGCCTCGGTCTCCCTGAACAGTGCTGTGGGACCAGAGGTGCTGGCCGCACTGACAGGGTTCCAGAGTGGGGCCATGGTCCTCAGGATATGTGTCTGTTATCCAGTGTCTGACAGAAGCCTTTTGGCTTTTTGGGAATGAGAAGCTGAGTGTGCCCCTTCCGTGAAGCTCATTCCGGGGACTGAGGCATTCACGGCTTGCTCTATGCTTCTCGGTGTCAGAACTGCTTCTCTCCTTAGGGCCCTGAGTGAGGGCGTGCAGTGCCAAGGCATCGTCCATAGGTCAACCTGTGGCAAGGGCCCTGCGCACACCGCACCCGTTTCTGGCAGGCCTCACTGCTCAGTGAGCCACCAAGATGTCAGCCTGAAGGAGGGCCTCGCCGTTCAGACTTCTCTGCCTGACTGGTAGGCAACACAGTTTTTTCCTGAGACTTTCTCTAGTGGGGTAGCCTGACAGCACGTGTCAGATGAGGGAAGCTGTGCTTCTGTCAGAAATAAACCGGCTCTGTCAGAACAGGAGCGTTGGTTCTACTCTGGGTCCCCTTCTATTGGTAGCAGCAGTAGCCTTTCTCGATGCACTTGTGAGGGCCTTCTGTGAGGCCATGTAATGGGGTGCCTCCTTGGATGCTGTCCGCGATTTCAGCATGGGCGGCCTGCCTTAGGCTTCTGCACCAACACACGGGGGCGAACTTTTCTCTCTCTGTGAAGGAGCCCTATTCGCGAAAGGCATCTTGGCTTCCTGCTTGTTCCAGGGAGGGAAGGCTGCAGTGCTCTCCTGAGGTTTTCCAGGCTGAGGTTTGAGAAGGACTCCTCTGTGGAGCGACGTGGTGAGGGGATGGTGTTCGCATTCCCCACTGACTTCTTTCTCTCCGGGTGGCACAGGGTTGTTACCTCAGCCGTTCTCATCCACACACACTCTTGGCACACTGCTGCGTCATGGAGGGCGGAAGACGCTGACAGGGGCTCCTCTGGCCCCTCAGGAAGGGCGCGCCCACGTCAACAAGCAGGCCGATTCCTCCCTCACTCACTTCTCTCTTCACGGTCGTTGCTCAGTCAAGGACTTTGGTCCCCGAGCTCGGTTGCTTTTTTGGATCAGGGCGCCACTGGCTAGTGCGGTTTCCAGGCCCCTTTGGGAGATGCCTCTGTCTCTCTGAAAAGTACTGTGGGACCAGAGGTGCTGGCGTCAGCGACAGGGTTCCGGAGTAGGGGCTCAAGCTCCAGGATGTGTGTCCATTCTTCAGCGGTTGACAGAAGTATTTTTGCTTTCCGGGAAAGTGAAGCTGACTGCATCCCCTCCGTGAAGCTCATTCCTCGAGATAAGGTGTTCAGGTCTTGCTCTATGCTTCTCGGTTTCAGAACTGCTTCTCTCCTAGTGTCCTGAGTGAGGGCGTGGGGTTACAAGGTGTCGTCCTGAGGTCAGCCGGTGCTCGGGCCCTGGGCACTCTGCTCCTGTTTCCAGCAGGCCTCTCTGTTCAGGGCGCCTCCAAGGTGTCAGCCTGAAGGAGGGCCTTGCCTTCCGGTCTTCTCTGCCCAACAGGTAGGCAACACGTTTTTTTCCTGAGGCTTGCTCCAGTGGGGCTTCCTGATGTTGTGTGTCTGGCTGAGGGAAGCCGTGCTTTTGTCAGAAGTATGCCTGCACACTCAGAACAGGAGTGTGTGTTCTGCCCTGGGTCCCATTCTCAGGGTAGCAGCAGCAGCTGATCTCGACGCACTTGTGAGGGGCTTCTGTGAGTCCACGTGAAGGGGTGTCCTCCTGGGATGCTGTCCACAATTCTAGAGTGGGCGGCCTGCCTTAGGCTTCCACACCAACACACAGTGGCCACACCACCCTGCTCGCGAAAGGCAGCTCGGTTTTGTGCTTGTTTCTGGGAGGGAAGGCTAAGGTTCTCTCCTGAGTTTTCCAGGCTGAGGTTTGAGAAGGCCTCCTCCGTGGAGCGATGTGTTGCTGAGATGGTGTTCGCATTCCCCATTGACTTCTTTCTCACCAGGACGCAGAGGGACTTTCCCTCAGGCATTCACACACACCCTCTTAGATAATGGCTTTCCTGTTGAGGATGCAAGGCGCTGAGATGGGAGGGGCCAGCCCCTCAGCGTGGTCCCTCCCCTGTCAGAATGAGGACTGATCCCTTGCTCATGGGTGTTTTTTCTTGAAGGATGTTTTTGGGGAGAACGTGTGTTCCCAAGAACTGCGGCTTTTCTGTAATGCAGAGACCAGCTGGCTGGTCCAGCTTCCAGGCCGCTGAGTGACACTCCTCGGGCTCCCTGAAACGCACAGTCACACCAAATTTGCTGGCTGCACCAACATTGTCCTGGGGTTGGGTCCAAAGCCCTCAGTAAGTGTGTCCGTGCGCCAGCATCTAGGAGAAGGCATTTTTGGCTCTCGGGCAAACCAGAGCGGCCGGCGTCCCCTCCGCTAAGCCCGATTGCGGAGCTGAAGCATCCATGGCTTGCTCTGTGCTTCTAGGTGTCCTGTCAAAACTGCCTCTTAGGAAAACCTGAAAACCCAAGTCAGGGCTGAGGTTCAGGCATCCCAAGCTGTCTCTGGGGGAGTTCTTGGGCCCTCAGGAGAGGAGAGCACTTGCCTGCCTTTCAGAGACGGCATCCAGCCATCGGGGAAATGTTCGAGAAGCCTGTCTTCTCCATTGCTATTTCTCAAAGCTAAGGGATTCTCAATTCACTCCCTTTTTACAGAACTCAGGAAGGCTTCTGTTGGGGTAGAACGACGGGTGGCATCCCCACCAACTTGATTCACTGAGGGAAGCACAGGGCATGTTGCCTTCACTTCCACACACCCTGTGGGAAAGGCCTATCTGCTCAGGGTATCCGGACATTGTTAGCCTGAAGGAGTCTTTGGAGACCGCATTGTGTCTCCCACAGAAGTGTCTAGCACTGCAATCTCCTCAGGCCTTATCACACAGGCCTATGGCAGCGCAACTGCGAGTGTTAGGCTGAGAGACCTGATAGTTAGCACTGGTGTTTTTGCAATCAGAAGTGGAGTTTGTGTTCTGCTGTCAGTACAGCAGCCAGGATCCAAAGTTAGGTAAGCTGTTGGCAGATGGCAGAAGTCGATCCCATGGCAGAGTCAGGACCCTTCTGAGGCAAGAGGCAAAAGGGTGGTTTCTATAGAACCTCAGATCTAATTGCCCATGTCGTTTCTTAGTCTTCCCCTTCCATCCCACACTGTTGTGAATCATTCTATCCTGGAGAAAGAAGTGTAGTCTCGAAATGTGGTTTTGCTTCAGGGATGATTCTTAGAGGTCAGGCTACGGCACTGTCTTTAGACCTTCAGCCCTACATTGAAGGAGGTATCCTTCGTGCAACACCGCATCAGTGGACACTTTTTGCATTCTGTGAAGACTCATTTCTCACGTGGAGGCAGCAGGATTTTTCCTCACACCTTTACACCCACTCACACTTTGCAGATGGTTTCTATCTTCATGACGCTGGACAGTGCCTGAGGAGAAGCCAGCCTTATGGTCTTGTCCCTCCAGCAAAAATAAACGTAGTCTTTCCCTTGTCCTTGCAGGCATCTTTCTTCTGGGAAGATGTTTGTTGAAGGACATTTTCCCCCAAGGAGGCTTTTCCTTAGTGCACAGGGCCTGGCACGTTGCTTCAGCATCCAGGTGTCCCTGGGGAAACCCTGCTGTATCCCTGAAAACCCAAGTCACAGCAGAGGTGCAGGCACCCCAAGCTGTCTCTGGGGAAGTTCTAGGACCCTCGGGAGAGAAGGACATTTGCCTCCTTCTGGAAGACAGCATCTAGCTCCCCAGGAAAATGTTCACAGAACAGTGTCTTCTCCATTCCTATTTCTCAGAGCTAAGGAATTCTCACTTTTCTCCCTTCTTACAAAACTCAGAAAGGCTTTTGTTGGGGTAGGAGCATGTGTGACTGCCCCGCAGACTTGATTCGCCGAGGGAAGCATGAGGTGCATTGCTTGCACTCACACACCCTGTGGGAAAGGACTCTCTTTTTGGGTAGCCTGAAGGAGGCTTTGGCAACCACGTTGTCTCTCCTCCAGAAGTGTCTAGCACTGCACTCTCTTCATGCCTTAACACACTGCCCAGGGCAGGGCAACTGTGAGTGTTGGGCTCAGAGACAGGAGAGGTCAGCACCAGCGTTTCTGCACTAAGATGTGGAGTTTGTGTTCTGCCATCAGTCTGACAGCCAGTGCCTATGGTTAAGCAAGTGGTCGAAGAGATGGTGGGAGCTGATCCCACAGCAGCGTGTGGGCCCCTTCTCTGGAAAGCTGGAGCAAGTTTCCCAGGGGTGTTTTAGAGAATGGGCATCAGGCAGCTAGTCAGGCTCTGTTTTTGTGGCAGATAGAAAGTAAGTTTGCTTTCTGATATGCTTGCAAGTTTCTTCTGCTCTGAGCATTGTGTGTTGGGCCTAGGGGCATGTTTTCCTCCTGTGTGGGAGGTGGCGTCATTAGAGCTGTCTCAAGGGTCGCATATCTGGAGGGCTTGGGAGATTAGCTTCTTGAATGGAAGCATGGAAACGTAACCATGGGGTACAGTGACAGCCTAGGCGCATTGCCGGTCCTCTTAGCTGGTGCTTAGATGGACTCCCCAGGGGGCTGATTTGAGGGCGTGTGTCAGGCATCACCTAGGGTTCTATGTTTACTCCAAATGGCACATTCTCTTGCTGGGTGGCAGCAGGGGTTCTTGGGTGTGGCTCATGGGTCTGCAATCTGGAAGGTTTGTGTACCAGGCCTCTGAAGGCCTATTAAGATGGAAGGCTAAATACCAAAACCAGGGTAAGGTTAGGTCCTAGGGGGCATAGCAGGCCCTATCCACCTGTGCTGAGGTGAACTTCCCGGGGCGGGGGGGTGCTGAGTTGAGGGGAGGGGTCAGGTGTCACATCAGTTTCTAGGTGTGTGTCCAATAGGGCCACCGACTATGAGAATGGCCCAGGAGGCATGCAGTTTTTTTCCCATTTTGAGGTTCTATGCAGATCCAAACAGCAAGTTTCCTGCTGGGTGGAAGGCAGAGTCCCGGTGCATGGCTCATGGTTCCCCCAATTGGAAGGTTTTGGGTCTAGGCCTCTGAGGACAGAAGCCTGAAAACCCACCCAAGGTTTAGGGTGAGGGTCTAGGAGCATGGTACACCTGCTCTTCTGGCAGAGAGGCAGGCACCTCAGGGGACTGAGTTGTGGATGGGTGGCAGGCATCACATCAGGCTCTGGGTTCCTGGCCAGATGGAGCCAAATATGATGGTTGCCTCAGGGGTGCATGCAGATTTCTCCCGCTCTGAGCTTTCCACTGCTCCAAATGACAAGATTTCCTCCTGGGAGGCAGGCATGGTCTTTGGGTGTGGCTAAGGAGTCCCTAATCTGGAGTGCTTAAGGATCACACCTGTGGAGACAGAAGCCTGAAAACCCAATGTAGGGTTAGTTGTAGAGCCCAGTGGCATGGCTGGCAAGATCTGCCGTCACTCAGACTTCCCTGGGGCTTAGAAGGTGAGGGTCAGTCATCCAATCAGGCTCTGTTTTTGTGGCCAGGCAGGCCGCCTGCAGTCAGTGTAGTCTCAGGTGTACATGCAAGTTTCTTCTGTCCCCAGAGATGTGTGTAGCTCCAAAGGGCACGTTTTCCTCCTGTGTGGGAGGTGGAGTCCTTAGGGCTATCTCATGGGTCCCAAATCTGGAGGGCTTGGGAGCCAAGACTCTGGGATGGAAGCTTGAAAACCCACCCAAGGGCTATGGTGACAGCCTAGGGTTATGACGGGTCCTATCTGCTGGTGCCCAGGCACACTCCCTGGGGAGCTGAGTTGAGGGCATGTGTCAGACATCACGTCAGGCTCCAGATTCCTGGTCAGATGGTCCTCTGAATGTGAGGGTTAGCTCAGGAGAGAATGCAGATATCTCCCGCTCTGAGGGTTCTGCTTGGCTGCAAATGGCAGTCTCCTGCTGGGTGGCAGGAGGAGTTCTTGGGTGTGGCTCATGGGTCCCCAGTCTGTAGGGCTTGTGTACCAGGCCTCTGGGGATGGAAGCCTGAAACCCAACATAGGGTCAGAGTTAGGGCCTAGAAGCATGGCAGGTCTGCTCTGCCTTTGCTGAGGTGGGCTCCCCTGGTGGCTGAATTGAGAGCGGGAGTCTGGTGGCGCATCAGGCTCCGTGTTTCTGGCCAACGGGGTCACTGACCAGTCTGGGTCACCTCAGTGGCATGTGGCTTTCTCCAACACTGAGTGTTCTGCACGACTCCAAAAGGCACAGTTTCCTCCTGGGTGGTTGTTGGAGTCCTGGGGTGTGGCTCATGGATCCCCAAACTGGAGGGCTATGGGTGTAGGCCTCTGGGGACAGAAGTCTGACAACCCACCCAAGGGTTAGAGTTAGGGTCTAGGGGCATGGCATGCCCGATCTGCTGGCAGAGAGGCAGGATCCTCAGGGGCCTGAGTTGTAGACAGATGGCAGGCATCATGTCAGCCTCCGGGTTCCTGGCCAGATGGGCTGTGGAATGGGAGGGTTGCCTCAGGGGGGGCATGCAGATTTCTCCCGCTCTGAGGGTTCTCTGTAGCTCTACATGGCAAGGTTTCCTCCTGGGTTGCACCGTGGTCCTTGGGTGCAGCTCAGGGTTCCCCACTCTGGAGTGCTTAGGGGTCAGAATTGTGGGGACTGATGCCTGAAAACACAAAGTAGATTTATGCTTAGGGCCTAGACACATGGCAAGCCCTATCTACAGAGACTAGGGTGGGCCCCCTGCGGGGATGAGTTAAGGGTGTGGCTCAGGAATCACATCAGTCTCTGGGTTTGAGGTGAGGAGGGCTAAGGTGAGTGTGGCCTCAGGGGTAAATATAAGCCCCCCCCCCGCGCTGAGGGGTCTGCACAGCTCAAGAAAGGCATGGTTTCCCTCTGGGTGTCAGGCAGAGTTCTGGGGTCTGGCTCCTGGGTCCCCCGTCTAGAAGGCTTGGGGGCTAAGCCTCTGGGGATGGATGCCTGAGAGCCTGACCTAGGGTTAGGGTCAAGGCCTAGGCGCATTGGAGTCCCAATCGACCCATGTTGAGGTGGATTCTCTGGGGTCCTGCGTTGGGGGTGTGGGTCGGGTGTTGCATCAGTCTCTGTGTTGAGTCCAGTAGGGCCGCCAATGGAGAGAGTTGCCTCAAGGCACATGCAGATTTCTCCCATTCTGAGGGTTCTGTTCAGATCCAAATGGCCCGGTTTCCTGGTGGGTGGAAGGTAGAATCATGGTGTGTGGCTCAATGTCCCCCAAACTGGTGGGTTTGCAGGCAAGGACTCTGGGGATGGAAGGCTGGAAAACACAATCCAGGGTTCAGGTTAGGTCCTAGGGGCATGGTATGCCCAATGTGCCAGCGCTGTGGTGGGATTCCCCAATGGCTGAGTTGAAGGTGTTTGTCAGTCAGCTCATCAGGCTCTGTGTTTGTGTCCATGGGTCCACCAATAATGAAATGGACTCAGGAGTATATGCAGGTTTCTCCCACTCTGAGAGTTCTGACCAGCTGTAAAGGGCATGGTTTCCTCCTGAGTGCAGGCAGAGTCCACAGGTGTGGCTCAGGGGTCCCCAATCTGGAATGCTTGAAGGTCAGGCCTCTGGGGACAGAAGCCTGAAAACCCAACTTAAGGTTAGGGTTAGCACCTAGAGGCATATCCGGCCCGATATGTCATCTCAGAGGTGGGTTACCTGGGAGGCTGAATTGAGGGCAGGTGTCAGGGTGTGCATCAGGCTCCGTGTTTCACTGAAATGTCAAGGGGTTCACTGAATGTCAGGGTGGCCTTGGGGGGGCATGAAGTTTTTCCCCACTCTGAGGGTTCTGTTCAGCTCCAAAAAGTATGGTTTCCTCCTGGGTGGCAGGTGGAGTACTGGGGTCTGGATCATGGGTCTCTAGTCTAGAGGGCTTGGGGGTTAGGCCTCTTGGGACAGAGGGCTGAAAATTTAACCTACTGTTAGGGTTAGGGTCTAGGGGCATGGGAAACCCGATCTGCTTGTGCTGAAACTTGCTCCCCTAAGGCCTGAGTTGAGGGTGGTGTCAGGCATCATGTCAGACTCCGGGGTTTTGGCTGGATGGGCCACTGAATGTAAGGGTGATCTCAGGGATGCAGTCAGATTTCTCCCTCTCTGAGGGTTCTGGGCAACTCCAAAGAGCCCAATTTCCTTCTAGGTGGCAGGAGGGGTCCTGTGTAGTGCCTCATGGGTCCCCAGTTTGGAGGGCTTGGGGGCCAGACCTGTGGAGATTGAAGCCTGAAAACCCAACCTAGGGTTAGGTTCAGGGCCTAGGGCCATGGCAGGCCTGATCTTCCCTTGCTGGGGCAAGCTCCCTGGGGCTGAGTGAGGGTGGGGCTCTGGCAGCAAGTCAAGCTCTGTTTCTGTGGCCATGGGGGACTCTGACAGTCTGTTTGGCCTCAGGTGTGCATGCTAGTTTCTTCCACTTTGAGGGTTCTGCGAAGCTCCAAATGACATGTTTTCCTCCTATGTGGAAGGCTGAGTCCTGAGGGCTGGCTATTGGGTCCCAAATCTGGAGGGCTTGGGAGACTGATCTCTGGGGCAGAAGCCTGAAAACCCACCCAAGGTTTACAGTGAAAGCCTAGGGGCATGGCAGGCTTGATCTGCTGGCCGTGAGGCAGACTCCCTGTGGAGCTGAGTTGAGGGCAGGAGTCAGGCATCATGTCAGCTTCTGGGTTCCTGGCCAGATGCTCTATGGAATGTGAGGGTTGTCTCAGGGGCATGCAGATGTCTCCCGCTCTGAGGGTACTGTGGAGCTCCAAATTTCACTGTTTCCTGTTCAGTGGCAGAAGTCCTTGGGTATGGCTCATGAGTCCCCAGTCTGGAGGGCTTGGGGGCCAGACCTCTGGGGATGAAGCTAAAAAACCCAACCTAGGATTAGGTTTAGGGTATAGAGGCACAGCAGGCTCAATCTGGCATCACTGGGGCAGATCCCTGGGGGCTTAGTTGAGGGTGGGAGTCAGACTCCAATTTTTTGGCCAGGAGGGCTGCTGACAGTTTGGCCTCAGGAGTGCATGCAAGTTTCTTCCACTCTGAGGGTTCTGTGTGGTACCAAACGGCAGTTTCCTGTTGCGTGGAAGGCAGAGTCCTGGGGTGTGGCTCATGGGTCCCCAAACTGGAGGACTTTGGGGCCAGTCCTCTGGGGACAGAAGCCTGAAAACCTAATCTAGGGTTAGTTTTAGGGCCTAGGGTCATGGCAGGCCCAATCTGCTATTCCTGTGGTGTGCTCCCTGGGGGCTGAGTGGAGAGCAGGGGTCAGACATCAATTCAAGCTCCAATTTTGTGGCCAGACGGGCTGCCAACAGTGAGTTTATATTCAGGTGTTCATTCAAGTTTCTTCCACTCTGAGGGTTGTGCGCAGCTCCAAATGGCACGTTTTCCTCCTGGGTGGGAGGTGGAGTCCTTAGGGCTATCTCATGGGTCCCAAATCTGGAGGGTTTGGGAGCCAAGCCTCTGGGGATGGAAGCCTGAAAACCCACCCTAGGGTTATGGTGACAGCCTAGGCACATGGCAGGTCCTATCTTCTGGTGCTCAGGTAGACTCCCCAGGGACTGAGTTGAGGGCATGTCAGGCATAATGCCAGGCTCTGGGTTCGTGGCCAGATGATCCTCTTAATGTGAGGGTTGCCTCAGGGGAGAATGCAGATGTTTCCTTCTCTGAGGGTTCTGATTGGTTCCAAATGGCACAGTCTCCTGCTGGGTGGCAGGAGGAATCCTTGGGTATGTCTCATGGGTCCCCAGTCTAGAGGGCTTGGGGGATAGACCTGTGGGGATGGAAGCCAGAACCAACCTAGGGTTTGGGTTAGGGATTAGGGGCATGGCAGGCCTCATCTGCCCTTACTGGGGTGGGCTCCACAGGGGTCAATTAATGGCAGGTGTTAGGCTGCATGGGGGTTAGGCTAGGCTCTGTTCCTGTAGCCAGGAGGGCCACTGACAGTCAGTTTGGCCTCAGGTATGCATGCAAGTTTCTTCCGCTTTGAGAGTTCTGTGCATTACCAAATGGCACAGTTTCCTCTTGGGTCGAAGGCAGAATCCTGGGGTGTGGGTCATGGGTCCTCAACGTGAAGGGCTTTGGGGCCAGTTCTCTGGGGACAGAAGCCTAAAAACACAAACTAGTAGTAGGTTTAGGACCTAGGGTCATGGCAGGCCCGATCTGCCATAGCTTGGGTGGGCTCCCCAGGGCTTAGTTGAGGGCAGGGTTAGATGGCAAATCAGGCTCCATTTCTGTGGCCAGGTGGGCCTCCGACACTCAGTTTGGCCTCAGGTGTGCATGCAAGCTTCTTCCTCTCTGAGGGTTCTGCGCAGCTCCAAACAGCACGTTTCCTCCTGTGTGGGAGGTGGAATCCTAAGGGCTGGCTCATTGGTCCCAAATCTGAAGGGCCGGGGGGGCCAAGCTTCTGGGGATGGAGGCCTGAAAACCCACCCTAGGGTGACAGTGATGGCCTAGGCGCATGGCAGGCCCGATCTGCTGGTGCTGAGGCGGGCTCCCCTGGTGGCTGAATTAAGGGGGGGGGTGTCAGGCGGTGCATCAGGCTCTGTGTTTCTGGCCAAGAGGGTCACTGACTGGTATTGGTGGCCTTGGGACATACAGGTTTCTCCTGTGTTGAGGGTTCTGTGCAGCTCCAAAAGGCACAGTTTCGTCCTGGGTGGCAGGTGGAGTCCTGGGGTCTAGTTCATGGGTCCCCACTCTAGAGGGCTTAGGGCCTAGGCCTCTGTGAAAGGCAGGCTGAAATCTCAACCTAGGGTAGGGTTAGGGCCTAGGGTAATGGGAGTCTCATTCTGGTGGTGCTGAAGCAGACTCCCTGGGGGGCTGAGTTCAGGGTGGGATTAAGGTGTTGCATCAGTGTCCATGTTTGAGTCCAGTAGGGCCACCAACGGTGAAAGTGGCCTCAGAGTACATGCATATTTCTCCCGTTCTGAGGGTTCTGTGCAGATTGAAAGGGCACAGTTTCCTGCTGGGTGGAAGGCGGAGTTCTGGGGTGTGGCTCAGTGGTCCCGAACCTGGAGGGCTTGTGGGCCAGGAATCTGGGGACAGAGGCCTGAAAACACAACCCCGGGTTAGGGTTAGGTCCTAGGGGCATCGTATGCCCAATGTGCCAGCGCTGTGGTGGGATTCCCCAATGGCTGAGCTGAAGGTGTTTGTCAGCCAGATCATCAAGCTCTATGTTTGTGCCCATGGGACTGCCAACAGTGAAATTGGCCCCAGGGGTACATGCAGGTTTCTCCCACTCTGAAGGTTTTGTCCAGCTCTAAAGGGCACGGTTTCCTCCTGGGTGGCGGGTGGAGTTCTTGGGTGTGGCTCAGGGGTCCCCAATCTGGAATGCGTGAGTGTCAGGCCTCTGGGGATGGAAGCCTGAAAACCCAACTTAGAGTTGGGGTTAGGGCCTAGAGGCATATCTGGCCTGACATGCCATCTCTGAGGTGGGTTACCTGGGGGACTGAATTGAGGGCAGGTGTCAGGGTGTGCATCAGGCTCTGTATTTCTAGCCAAGGGGTTCACTGAAGGTCAGGGTGCCCTCAGGGGCATGACCATTTTTCTCCTTCTGAGGGTTCTTTGCAGCTCCAAATGGTATGTTTTCCTCTTAGATGGAGGTGAAGTCCTGAGGGTGCCCCATGGGTCCCCAAACTAGAGGGCTTGGGAGATAGGCTTCTTGGAAGAGAAGGCTGAATCTAGGGTTAGGGTTAGGGCCTAAGAGCATGGCAGGTCTCACCTGCTGGTGCTGAAGTGGACCTGAGTCGTGGACAGGTGTCAGGCATCACGTCAGGCTCCATGTTCCTGGCCAAATGGGCCACCAAATGTGAAGGTGGTTTCAGGGTGGCAGACTGATTTCTCCCACTCTTGAGTGTTGTACACAGCCCCAAATGGCAGTTTACTTCTTGGTGGCAGTAGGAATCCTGGGGTGTGGCACATGTGTCCCCAGGTTGGACGGTTTTGGGATCAGACCTGTGGGGACAAAAGCTTGAAAACTCAACCTAAGATTAGGTTTCAATCTCCCTCAACACGGGAGGCATGTCCTGAGGCATGGCAGGACCTTCTTCAAACACTGAGTAGGGGACCCAGATGGCTTACCTGAGTGCATTTCTCAGGTAGGGCTTCAGGCTCAGTTTTGGGGGGTTGCCAACCAGACAAGGGGGTTGCCAACAAATCGGTTGGCCTCAATGGTTAGCCTAGTGTTAGGGTTAGGGAGTAGAGGCATGCCATGGCAGGCTTGATATGCCAACACTGAGACAGGCTACCTGGGGGGCTGAGCTGAGGTCGGGCGTCAGGTGGTGCATAAGGCTCCATGTTTCTGGCCTAGGCAATTGCTAACAGTCTGGGTGGCCTGAAGGGGGCATGCAGGTTTCTCCCACTCTGAGGCATCTTTGCAAATTCAAGTGGCAATGATTTCTTAGTGGCAGGCAGAGTTCTGGGGTGTAGCTCAGGGTTCCCCAATCTGGAGGGCTTGGGCACTAGGCCTCTGGGGAAGGAAGGCTGAAAAAAAACCAACTTAGGGTTAGGGTGAAGACCTAGGGGTATGGTAGGCCCAATTTGCCATCACTGGGTTGGGTTCCCAAGGGGGCTGAGTTGAGGGCACGGTTCAGGTGGGGTATCAGGCTCCGTGTTTCTGACCAAGAGGTTTGCTGACACTCAGGTTGGCCTCAGAGGGGCATGTATGTTTTTCCTGTGCTGAGGGATCTGTGCATCTCTAAAGGGTGTGGTTTCCTGCTGGGTGTCAGGTGGAGTCTGGTGTATGGTCCCCAATCTGGAGTGTTTGATGGCCAGGCCTCTGGGGAATCCCAACCTAGACTTAGAGTTAGGTCCTAAGGGCATGGCAGCCTGATCCGCTGGTTGAGGCAGACTCTCTGGAAGGCTGGGTTGAGTGCTGGGGTCAGGCATCACAGCAGTCTCTGGGTTTGTGTCTAGTAGTGTTGCTGAGGGTGACAGTGCCCTTAGGGGGCATGCAGGTTTCTCCCGTTCTGAGGGATCTGTGCAGATCCAAATTACACAGTTTCCTATTAGGTGGAAGTCGGAGTCCTGAGAGGTGGCTCAAGGCTCCCCAAACTGGAAGGCTTGGGGACTAGGGCTCTGGGGATGGAAGCCTGACAACCCACCCTAGGGTTGGGGTTTGGGCCTAGGAGCATGGCAGGCTTGATCTGCTGGCACTACAGCATTCTCCCCAGGCTGTGGGGGATGGGAGCTGAGTTGAGGGTGTGGTTTGGTGGTGCATCAGGCTCCAGGTTTGTGGCCAGGTGGGCCGAAGAATGTGGGGATGGCCTTAGGTTGTTGTGTAGGTTTCTCCCACACTGAGGGTTCTGTGCAACTCCAAATGGCAGTAGGAGTCTCTTTCCTTAGGCTTTCCCACCCCCACTCCCACACCTGTGCAAATCATTCTATCCTCTGGAAAGAATGGTGGTCAAGAAAGGCAGTTTCGTTTCAGGGATGATTCTTAGAGGAAAAGCTATGGCACTCTCCTTAGGCCTCCAGACAGATGTTTGAAGAGGTATCCTTTGTGCAACATCGCATTAGGGGATGGTGGTCACATTCTACAGACTCATTTGTCATGTGGAGACAGATGGCCTTTTGCTCATGTGTTCACACATACACACTTTGAAGATGGTCTCCATCTTCATGACACAGGACGGTGCGGGGAAAAACTGGCCTCATGGCCTTTTCACTACAGCAAAAGTATACTGGGTGTTTCGCTAACTCTTCCATACTTCTCTCTTTGTCGAAGATGTTGAGTGAGGGACAGTTTCTCTGCAGGGAGTTGTTTCTTAGAGGTCAGGGCGTGGCACGCTGGTTTGGCTTCCAGTCATCCCTGGGAGAACATTGTTGTCTCCCTGAAACACCATGTCAGGGCAGAGGTCCATGCATCCGAGACTGGTCTCTGGGGGCGGGTTTAGGGCCCTAAGTATATAAGAGCACTCGCCTGTGTCTGGGAGACTCCCAGCTTCCTGGGACAACATTCGTGGAGGATGGTCTTCTCCATTGCTGTTTCTTGGGGCTAAGAGGTTCGCACTTTTCTCTATCCTTACAGACCTCAGAAAGGCTTCTCTCAGTGCAGATCTATGGGTGGCGTCCCCCCAGATTTGATGCAGCAGGGTAAGCATGTGGCCTTTTCCTTAAGCATCCACACACCCTTTTGGAAAGCCCTCTCTGGTCAGGGTGCCCGGATGATGTTAGCCAGAAGGAGCATTTCACTACTGCATTGTCTCTCCCACAGAAGTGTCTAACACTGCACTCTCTTCGTGCCTTCACACACAGGCCCAGGACAGGGAGACTGCAAGTGTTGAGCTGAGAGATTGGGAGAGGTCAGAGCTGGTGTTTGCACACTCAGAACTGGAGTTTGTGTTCTGCTATCAGTCCAGGAACTGGGGCCCATTTTAGGTCAGGGAGACAGCTGGAGCTGATCCAGCAGCAGCATGTGGTCCTCTTCTGAGGCCCAAGAAAAGGGGGAGTTTTCTCAGCGATCCTCAGACCTAAGCATTCCTCTCTTTCCTTAGGCTTCCAATCCTCCCTCCCCCAACCAACCCCTCACTTGTGCGAATCTTTCTCTCCTCTGGAAAAAGTGGTGGTTGTAAAATACAGTTTCACTTCAGGGATGATTCTTAGAGGTAAGGCTATGGCACTTAACTTGGGCCTCTGGGCAGATTGTTTGAGGAGGCATCCTTCATGCAACACCACGTCAGGTGATGGTGGTTGCATTCTACACAGACTCTTTTCTCACATGGAGGCTGATGGCCTTTTCCTCACATGTTCACACACACACACTTTGAAGATAGTCTGCATCTTCATGACACAGGGTGGTGCCTGGGGAGAAGCCGGCCCCACGGCCTTGTCCCTCCAGCAAAAGTATACTAGGTGTTTTGCTGACTCTTCCATGCTTCTCTCTTTGTCAAAGATGTTGGGTGAGGGACAGTTTCTCTGTAGGGAGTTATTTCTTAGAGGTCAGGGCATAGCACGCTGGTTTGGTTTCCAGTCATCCCTGGGGGAACACTGTTTCCCTGATACACCATGTCAGGGCAGAGGCTTATGTGGCCCAGACTGGTCTCTAGGGGCGGGTTCTAGGGCCCTCATATGTAAGGGCACTCCCCTGCTTATGGGGGATGGCTTCCAGTTTCCCAGGAAAACTTTCATGGAAGACTGTCTTGTCCATTGCTGTTTTTCAAATCTAAGAAGTTCACACTTTTCTCTATCCTTGCAGACCTCAGAAAGGCTTTTCTTGCCTTTCTGATGCGCTGGGGTTAGCTTGTGGCACTTTCCTTGCACTTCCACACACACTTTTAGAAAAGCCACTCTGGTCAGGGTGCCCAGACGATGTTAGCTTGATGGAGAGTTTTGTTATAGTGATTTCTTTCCCACAGATATGTCTAGCATTGCACTCTCCTTGTGCCTTCACTCGTAGGCCCAGGGCATGGCAACTGCGAGGGTTGTTGGGCTGTGAGACCAGGAGAGATCAGAGCTGGAGAGCTGGTGTTTGCACATTCAGAACTGGAGTTTGCATACTGCTGTCAGTCTGGGAACTGGGGCCCATGTTAGGATAATGGTCGGGGAGATGGCAGGATATGATTTCACAGCAGTGTGTGGACTTTTGAGGCCTACGGCATGGGGGAGCTTTCTCAGAGATCCTTCAACCTAAGCACCCCCCCTTTCCTTAGGCTTCCCACTCTCCCACCCTGCACAGGTGCAAATATTTCTCTATTCTTAAAAGAGTGGTGGTCATGTTTATCCCAGCGCGTCAAGTCTGGGGTCCGCCATCCATGCTTCTGCACTGAGAGAAGCATTTTTGAGGTCTGTAAGGACAGAGGTAAGTATGAACCTCCTAGCTCTGAGAAACAGCAGCATAGAAGGCTATCTTCCATAAACGTTTTCCTGGAAAGCTGGAAGCCATCACCCAGATGCAGGTGAGCACTCTTATATATTGCGTGCCCCTAGACCCAACCCCCAGAGACCAATCTGGGACACAGGCACCTCTGCCCTGACATCATGTTTCAAGGAGACATAATTGTTCCTCAAGAGATGCCTGGAAGTTGAACCAACATGCCAGTCCCTGACCTCTAAGAAAGAACTCCCTGGGGGAAACTGTCCTTCACCCAACATCTTTGATGAAGAGAGAAGTATGAAAGAGTCAGCAAAACACCTAGTATACTTTTGCTAGAGGGATAAGGCTGTGAGGCCAGCTTCTCCCCAAGCACCATCCTGTGTCACGAAGATGCAGACTATCTTCAAAGTGTGTGTGTGTGAACACATGAGGAAAAGGCCATCAGCCTCCATGTGAGAAAAGAGTCTGTGTAGAATGCGACCACCATCCCTTAATGAGGTATTGCACGAAGGATGTCTCCTCGAACATCTGTCTGGAGGCCTAAAGTAAGTGCCATAGTCCTATCTCTAAGAATCATCCCTGAAATAAAACCAGCTTTCTTGACCACCACTGTTTCCAGAAAATAGAACAATTAGCAATGGTTGGGGGTGTTGAAAGCCAAAGGAAAGAGATGGATGCTTAGGTCTGAGGATCTCTGAGAAAGCTTCCCCCTTGCCTCAGGCCTCAGAAGAGACCTGGACGCTACCCCGGGATCAGTTCCTATCATCTCCTGGACTGCTTTCCTAACCATAGGCCCTGGCTCTGGAATATAAGCAGGGCACAAACTCCAGCTCTGAGTGTACAAACACCAGCTCTGACCTCTTCTGGTCTCTCAACCTAACCCTCACCATCGCCCTACCATGTAGGAGCCTGTGTGTGAAGGAACAAGAAAAGAGCAGTTCTAGATACTACTGTGAGTAGCAAAACCCTCTTCCAGGCTAACAACCTCAGGGCACCCTGAGCAGAGAGGCTTTTGCAAAAAGGTGTGTGGAAGTCCAAGGAAAGTGCCACATGCTTACCAAGGCACATCAAGTTTGGGGGGATGTCACCCATAGTCCTGCGATAAGAGAAGCGGTTTTTTTTTTTGCACCTTTTTAAATTAATTATTTTTATTAACATATAATGTATTACTTGCCCCAGGTGTACAGGTCTGTGAATCATCAGGTTTACACATTTCCCAGCACTCACCATAACACATTCCCTCCCCAGTATCCCTAACCCAACCATCCTCTCTCTACCCACTCCCCCCATCAACCGTCAGTTTGTTTTCTGAGATCTAGTATCTCTTATAGTTTGTTTCCCCCCAGTTCCAATCTTGTTTCATTTTATCCTTCCCTACCCCATACAGCAGCCCTGCCTCTCAAATTCCTCATATCAGGGTGATAATATCAAAATTTCCTTTCTCTGATTGACTTATTTCACTCAGCGTAATACCCTCTTGTTCCATCCATGTCATTGCAAATGGTAAGATTTCGTTTCTTTTGATGGCTGCATAGTATTCCATTGTGTATATATATATATATATATACACACATCACATCTTTATCCATTCATCTGTTGGTGGACATGTAGGTTCTTTTTAGAGTTTTGCTATTGTGGACATTAGTGCTATAAACATACAGCTGCACGTGCCCCTTCTGATCACTATATTTTTACCTTTAGGGTAAATACCCAGTAGTGCGATTGCTAGGTCACAGGGTAGCTCTACTTTCAACTTTTTGAGGAACCTCCATGATGTTTTCCAGAGTGGCTGCACCAGCTTGCATTCCTACCAATAGTGTAGGAGGGTTTCCCTTTCTCTGCATCCTTGCCAACATCTGTCATTTCCTGACTTGTTAATTTTAGCCATTCTGACTAGTGTGAGGTGGTATCTCATTGTGGCTTTGATTTGTCTTTCCCTGATGCTAAGTGATGTGGAGCACTTTTTCATGTGTCTGTTGGCAAACTGGCTGTATTCCTTACAGAAATATCTGTTCATGTCCTCTTCCCATTTCTTTATTGGATTACCTGTTCTTTGGGTGTTGAGTTTGATAAGTTCTTTATAGATTTTGGATACTAGCCCTTATCTGATATGTTATTTGTGAATATCTTCTCCCATTCTGTCAGTTTTCTTTTGGTTTTGTTAACTGTTTCCTTTGCTATGCAAAAGCTTTTGATCTTGATGAAGTCTCAATAGTTCATTTTTGCCCTTGCTTCCCTTGCCTTTGGCGATGTTTTTAGGAAAAAGTTGCTGTGGATGAGGTCGAAGAGGGTGCTACCTGTGTTCACCTCAAGGATTTTGATGGATTCCTGTCTCATATTGAGGTCTTCCATCCATTTTGAGTCTATTTTCTTGTGTGGTGTAAGGAAATGGTCCAGTTTCATTCTTCTGCATTTGGCTGTCCAATTTTCCCAACACCATTTGTTGAATAGACTGTTGTTTTTTTCATGGACATTCTTTCCTGCTTTGTTGAAGGTTAGTTGACCATAGAGTTGAGGGTCTGTTTCTGGGCTCTTTATTCTGTTCCTTTGATGTATGGGTCTTGTTTTGTGTCAGTACTGTACTGTCTTGAGATTACAGCTTTGTAATAGAGCTTGAAGTCTGGAAATGCGATACCACCAACTTTGGCTTTCTTTTTCAACATTCCTATAGCTATTCAGGGTAGTTTCTGGTTCTATATAAATTTTAAGATTATTTGTTCCATTTCTTTGAAAAAAAATTGATGGGGCTTGTATGAAATGTGTAGATTGCTTCAGGTAGCATCAATATTTTCACAATATTTGTTCTTCCAATCCATGAGCATGGAACATTTTTCCATTTCTTTGTATCTTCCTCAATTTCTTTCATTAGTACTTTATAGTTTTCTGAGGACAGATTCTTTGTGACTTTGGTTAGGCTTATTCCTAGGTATCTTATGGCTTTGGGTGCAATTGTAAATGGGATTGACTCCTTAATTTCTCTTTCTTCTGTCTTGCCTTTGGTGTATAGCAACTGATTTCTGTGCATTGATTTCATATCCTGACACTTTATTGAATTCCTGTACAAGTTCTATCAGTTTTGGGTTTTCCACATAAAGTATCATATCATCTGCAAATAGTGAGAATTTGACCTCTTCTTTGCCTACTCAGTTGCCTTTTATTTCTTTCTGCTGTCTGATTGCTGAGGCTAGGACTTCTAGTACTTTGTTGAATTGCAGTGGTGATGGTGGACATCACTGCCATGTTCTTGACCTTAGCAGAAAAGCTCTGTTTTACCCCACTGAGAATATTTGCTGTGGGTTTTTCATAGATGGCTTTGATGATATTGAGGTAGGCACCCTCTGTCCCTACACTTTGAAGAGTTTGGATCAGGAAAGGATGATGTGCTTTGTCAAATGTTTTTTCAGCATGTATTGAGAGCATCATATGGTTCTTGTTCTTTCTTTTATTGTATCACATTGATTGATTTGTGGATGTTGAACTAACCTTGCAGCCCTGGAATAAACCCCACTTGGTTGTGGTGAATAATCCTTTTAATGTACTGTTGGATCCTACTGGCTTGTATTTTGGTCAGAAGTTTTGCATTTGTGTTCATCAAGAATATTTGTCTGTAATTCTCTTTTTTGATGGGATCCTTGTTTGATTTGGGAATCAAGGTAATGCTGGCCTCATAAGATGAGTTGGGAAGTTTTCCTCTCATTTCTATTTTATGGAACAGTTTCATGAGAATAGGTATTAATTCTTCTTTTTTAAATGTTTGGTAGAATTCCCCTGGGGAGCCGTCTGGCCCTGGGCACCTGTTTGTTGGGAGATTTTTAATGGCTGCTTCAATCTCCTTACTGGTTATGGGTCTGTTCAGGTTTTGTATTTCTTCCTGGCTCGGTTTTGGTAGTTTATACATCTCTAGCAATGCATCCATTTCTTCCAGATTGTCAAATTTGGTGGTGTAGAGTTGCTCATAGTATGTTATTATAATTGTATTTCTTTGGTCTTGGTTGTGATCTCTCCTCTTTCATTCCTGATGTTATTTATTTGGGTCCTTTCCCTTTTCTTTTTGATAAGTCTGGCCAGGAGTTTATCAATCTTATTAATTCTTTCAAAGAACCAGCTTCTAGTTTCATTGATTTGTTCTACTGTTCTTTTGCTTTCTACTTCATTGATTTCTTCTCTGATTTTTATTATTTCTCTTCTTCTGCCAGGTTTAGGCTTTCTTTGCTGTTCTTTCTCCAGCTCCTTTAGCTGTAGGGGTAGGTTCTGTATTTGAGGCCTTTCTTGTTTTCTTAGAAAGGCTTGTAACTCTATATACTTTCCTCTCAGGAGTGCCTTTGCTGTGTCCCAAAGATTTTGAACAGTCATGTTTTCATTTTCATTTGTTTCCACGAATTTTTTCCATTCTTCTTAATTTCCTGGTTGACCCATTCATTCTTTAGTAGGGTACTCTTTAGCCTGCATGTATTTGAGTGCTTTCCACCTTTCCTCTTTTGAATGAGTTCTAACTTCAGAGCATTGTGGTCTGAAAATATGCAGAGAATCATCCGAATCTTTTGGTACTGGTTGAGACATAATTCATGGCCCAGGATGTGATCTATTCTGTATGATGTTCTATGTGCCCTAAAGAAGAATGTGCATTCTGTTGCTTTTGGGTGGAATGTTCTGAATATATCTGTGATGTCCATCTGGTCCAGTGTGTCATCTCAAGTCTTTATTTCTTTGTTAATCTTTTGCTTGGATGATCTCTCCATTTCAGTGAAGGGAGGTGTTAAAATCCCCTACTATTATTGTATTACCATTGATGTGTTTCTTTGATTCCGTTACTAGTTTATATAATTGGTTGCTCCCATGTTAGAGACTTAGATATTTAAATTTTTTAAATCTTATTGTTGGACAGACCCTTTAAGTATGCTATAGTGTCCTCCCTCATCTCTAAAATCTAATTGGTCCTATATAAGGATCACCACCCCAGCTTTCTTTTGATGTCTATTCACATGGTAAATTGTTTTCCATCCCCTCACTTTAAATCTGGAGGTGTGTTTGGGTCTAAAATAAGTTTCTTGCAGACAGCATATTGATGGGTCTTGGTTTTTTTTTTTTAATCCTTTCTGATACCCTATGTCTTTTGATTGGGGCACTTAGCCCATTTACGTTCAGAATAACTATCGAAAGATAAGAGTTTAGTGCCACTGTATTGTCTGTAAGGTGACTATTACTGTGTATTGTCTCTGTTCCTTTCTGGTCTACTACTTTTAGGCTCTCTCTTTTCTTAGAGGAACCCTTTCAATATTTCCTGTAGGTTTGGTTTGGTTTTTGCAAATTCTTTTAATTTTTGTTTGTCCTAAAGCTTTTTACCTCTCTTTTTATTTTCAATGATAGCCTAGCTGGATATAGTATTCTTGGCTGCAAATTTTTCTTGTTTAGTGCTCTGAATATTTCATGCCAGTTATTTCTGGCCTGCCAGGTCTCTGTAGATAAGTCTGCTGACAATCAAATATTTCTACCATTGTATGTTACAGACTTCTTTTCCCGAGCTGCTTTCAGGATTCCTCTTTGTCACTAAGACTTGTAAGTTTTACTATTAGATGACGGAGTGTGGGCCTGTTTTTGTTGATTTTGAGGGGGTTCTCTATGCCTCCTACATTTTGATGTTTGTTCTCTTTGCCATATTAGGAAATGTTCCACTATATTCACTCCAATATACTTCTGGCCCCTTTCTCAGTCTCTTCTTCTTCCGGAGTCCCAATTATTCTAATGTTTTGTCTTATGGTATCACTTATCTCTCGAATTCTCCCTTTATGGTCCAGTAGTTGTTTGTCTCTTTTCTCATCTTCTTTATTCTCTATCATTTGGTCTTCTATATCACTAATTCTGTCTTCTGCCTCATTTATCCTAGCAGCAAGAGCCTCCATTTTTTTATTGCACCTCATTAATAGCTTTTAAAATTTTAACTTGGTTAGATTTTAGTTTTTTATTTTTCCAGAAAGGAATTTTGTTTCTCCAGAGAGTGTTTCTCTAATATCTTCCATGCTTTTTTTGAGCCTGGCTAGCACCTTAAGAATTGTCATTCTGAACTCTATTTCTGACATGTTACCAATGTCAATATTGATTAGGCCCCTAGCCAGTGGTACTGCCTCTTCTTTTTTTCATGGTGAGTTTCTCCACCTTGTCAGTTTATCCAGATAAGAATATATGAATGAGAGAATAAAATACTAAAACAGTGCCAAAGACCCCTGAAAAGTGTACACTAACCAAATCAGAAGAGACCCAAAACCAGGGGGAGAAGAAGGGGGGGAAGAAATAATTTTTAAAAATATTTTTAAAAATATATATTTTTAATATATATTTTTAAATATTTTATATATATATACACACACACACACACACACACACACACACACACACACACACATTGGACTGGTGAATAGACCAGAGCCACCCACTTGATTCTGGGTGTATTCTGGTCTCTTAGAAGAACCTATCTCCCAGTATTTCAATGAAAGGAAAACTTATATATATACAAAAATAAGGGTAAATATGACAAAGGTTTGGACTATGATTTTAAGGATCAAAATTTAAAAAAAAAATTCTAAAAAAGGAATTGATGAGTGGATTGAAAGAGAGAGAGAGAAAAAAAGGAGAAAATGTGATCATGCTGGAGACTAGAACAAAGCTGTGTATTAGATTTAGGGTATATTTTGACCTAATAGAAGAAAGTGTATCTCAAAATTTTAAAGGAAAAAACCTATCTGTACACAAAAAATAAGATTAAATACAATGAAGGGATAAAATATGACTACAACAATGAAGATTTAAAGAGAATTTTTAAAAAATGCATTGTTAAGATAAACTAGTTAAGAATGTTAAAAGAAGAAAAGTTTAAAAAATAATAAATACTGTTATGCTGAAAATAATTAAATAAAAAAGAAAAAAATAGAATAAGAAAAAAGTAAAATTTAAAAAAAATTAACTTTGCAAGACTAAAGGATCATTGGGAAAAAGCCATGAATTCTATGAGTTGCTTCACCCTAGCTCTAGAGTTCTGTTCTGTTTGGAATAGTGAACTTGGTCTTGGCTGGATGTTCTTGCTGATCTTCTGGGGGAGGGGCCTGTTGCAGTGAGTCTCAAATGTCTTTGCCCAAGGCAGAACTCACTGGTCTTGACAAGGGCCAGGCTAAGTAATATTCTTGGGTTTGCTCTTGGGAGCTTTTGTTCCCTGAAAGTTCTCCACTCTCTGTAGAGTTTTGGAGGATGGTAATGAAAATGGAGGCCTCCTGGAGTGCCTGGGTGGCTCAGTGGGTTAAGCCTCTGCCTTCAGCTCAGGTCATGGTCTCAAGATTCTGGGATTGAGCCCCACATTGCGCTCTATGCTCAGCAGGGAGCCTGCTTCCCCCTCTCTCTCTGCCTGCCTCTGCCTATTTGTGATCTCTCTCTCTCTCTGTGTCAAATAAATAAACAAAATCTTAAAATAAAAATAAAATAAAATAAAGAAAATGGAGGCCTCCCAATTACCAGCACAGAAGAGCCAAGAACATGAGGCCTCATTCCTCAGTGTTCCCTAAGAGAAAAGCAGTCAATCCCTCCCATCTCCCTGGTTTTCGGCTGCACTCTGAGTCCACCCAGCCTCTGATTGAGTGTTTCTATCTCTGGTGCACGGCCCCATTTGGAGTCTCCAAATCCAGGAAATTCCTGACACTTACTCCAGCACTGTTCCTGCTGGAAGAGAAAGGAGGTGGTCTCTCCGGATCTTCCACTTGTGGGTTCCCTGCTCAGAGAGCAGTGGCCCAACTCTGCCACAGTTTAAGGTAACCCTGATCTGAGAGGTCACTCCTCGTATCTGGTATCTGGTACCTCTGCCACACTCAGACACCCCTGGTCTTTCTGTGATCCAGCCAGATCTAAGACCACACTGTCCCTTGGAGTGTTCCATCCCCACTCTGCCTCTGGAGTGATGTCCCTCAATGGAGCAGACTTCTAAAAGTTGTGATTTTGTGCTCTTCTCTTCCACTGCTTCCTGGAAGCCAGCTCCTCCCCCCACAGTCTATCTTCCCATCATTTCAGATTCACTTCTCTGCATGTCCTACCTTCCAGAAAGTGGTCAATTTTCTGTTCCTAGAATTGCTGCTCTTTTCTCTTCTGTCATGTGTTGAGTTTGTAGGTATTTTGAATGGTTTGATAACTATCTAGCTAAACTCCCCTACTCCTCCGCCATCTTGCTATTCCCCCAGAAAAAGCATTTCTGATGCCTGTAAGGATAGAAGAAAGTGCAAATGTCTTAGCTCCAAGAAACAGCAATGGAGAAGACCGTCTTCCACCAACATTTTCTCAGGAAGCTGGAAGCCATCTCCCAGATGCAGGACAGTACCCTTATATACTTAGGGCTCTAGACTTCACCCCAGAGACCAGTCTGGGATGAATGTGCCTCTGCTCTGACATAATGCTTCAGAGAGACAACAGTGTTTCCCTAGGGACGCCTGGAAGCCAAACCAATGTGCTGGGCCCTGACCTCTTAGAAACAACTCCCAGGAGGGAAACTGCCCTTCACCCAACATCTTCCCTGAAGAGAGAAGTATGCAAGTATAAGGGAAACATCCAGTATACTTTTGCCAGAGGGACAAGGCCATGAGATCAGCTTCTCCCCAGGCACCATCTTGTGTCATGAAGATGGAAACCATCTTCAAAGTGTGGTGTGAACACATGAGGAAAAGACCATGTACCTCCATGTGAGAAGTCTGTGTAGAATGTGACCACCATCCCCCAACAAAGTGTTGCATGAAGGATGCCTCCTCAAACATCTGTCTGGAGGCCTAATGTAGGTGTCATAGCCTTACCTCTAAGAATCATCCCTTAAGTGAAAACATCTTTCACAACCACCACTCTTTCCAGAGGAGAGAAAGATTTGCACCAGTGTTGGGTGAAGGAGGGGGAAGCATAAGGAAAGAGATGGGTGCTTATGTCCGAGGATCTTTGAGAAAGCTCCCCCTTACCTTGGGCCTCAGAAAGTACACTGCCCCAGGATTGGCTCCTGCCCTCTCCCTGACTGCTATCCTAACCAAGGGCCCCAGTTCCTGGACTCAGAGCAGAACACAAACTCCAGTTCTGAGTACAGACACCAGTTCTGACCTCTCCTGGTCTCTCAGCCTAAACCTCACCCTGCCCTGGGCCTGCGTGTGAAGGCATGAGAAGAGAGCAGTGATAGACACTTCTGTGGGAGAGACAGTGCAGTAGTGAAACCCTCCTTCAGGCTAACATCTTCTGGGCACCCTGAGCAGAGATGCCATTCCAAAAGGGTGTGTGGGAATGCAAGGAAAGGGCCACATGCTTACCATGTTGAAACGTGTCTCAGGTGAACACCACCCATGGTCCTGTGATGAGAGAAGCATTTCTGATATCTTATAAGTATAGAGGAAAATTTCAACCTCTTAACTGCAACAGACAGCAGTATAGAATACTGTCTTTAATGAATATTTTCATGGAAGCTAGAAGCCGGCTCCCAGGCACAGGTGAGTGTCCTTATATACTGAGGCCCATAGACTCCCCTGGAGAAACTGATCTGTGCAACAGGTGCCTCTGCCCTGACATTGTGTTTCTGGGAAACTGCAGTGTTTTCACATGGCTGTCCAGAAGACTAATGGACATGCTAGGCCCTGACCTCTAAAATGCAATTCCCTTGGGGGAAACCATACTTCACTAACCATCTTCTTCCAGGAAGAGAGAAGCATGGAAGTGTAAGGGAAACACCCAGTATACTTATGTTGGAGTGACAAGGCAATTTTGTCAGCTTGTCTCTGGTCATTGTTTTGTTTCACAAATAGGCAGTTTTCAAATGGTGTGTGTGAATGTAGAGACACTCATTTTTTTAAATAAATCTGAAGTATGGGAATGGTGGGGGCTCTCTTGCAGGTTTAACATTGAGAACCACTCTGATTCCAGGGTGAATCCATTCTGCTGAAATGAAAAAAAAAAAATGATGTATTTATAGAATGGGATTTTCCAGGTAAAGAGGTGTTGCCACATGGTACTTTCCCTGGAAGCATATGTGCTGGTGTTAGGTGGTGTATGTTTATGTTCCAGAAAGTAGGTGTGTCTCCACATGAATTCCTGTGCTGTGATTCTCCGTGTTTGTGTTAGTTTTGTGTATGGTGTGTTCCTGAAGATATATGTTTCCTTGAACATTATAGATAGTATTGCTTTATCAGATATTGGATTTTTTCACTTACATTAGTTTCCTTTAGGACATTCTTGTGTCCACAATGACAGGTATTGCTCCTCCTCAAGAAGCTAAATAAGATTTTGTTGTATGGATGTATCATGTTTTCTTTGAAATTCATCTGCTGATGGACACCAGTCTGTTTTCTGTATCCTGGCTATTGTGGATAATGCTGCAATGAACATAGGAGTGCAGGTGTATCTTCGATATAATGATTTAACTTCATTGGATGTATACCCAGACATGTGAGTGCTGGGTTGTACGGGAGTTCTTTTTGCAACTGTCTGAGGACACTCAGCACTGTTTTCATGGGTGGAAAACTATCACATTCCTACTAATAATCTATATAGACTCACATTTTCCATATCCTTATCAACATCAGTTTTTGGTTTGGGTTTCAGGTTTGGGTCCTAGACATCCTAACAGTTGAAATGATGTATTATCCTCCTTTGGATTTGCATTGCCCTCATGATTCATTATGTTGAGCATACTTTCACATGTCTGTTGGCCACTGATTTGTTTCCCTTGCAGCAAAGTCTATTCAGGTCTTTCCTTTATTCTCAAATGTGGTTAAATGTCTCTTTAATTTTCTTCCATTTTGTAAAGAAACACCTTTTCTGATAAGGATTTCACAAGACATCATGGTACTGGCACAAAAACAGACACATAGACCACTGGAACAGAGTAGAGAGCCCAGATATGGACCCTCAACTCTATGGGCAAATAATCTTCGACAAAACAGGAAAAAATATACAGTGGAAAAAAGACAGTTTCTTCAAAAAACGGTGCTGGGAAAATTGGATAGCTGTGTGTAGAATGAAATTCGACCATTCTCTTACACCATACACAAAGATAAACTCAAAATGGATAAAAGACCTCAATGTGAGGCAGGAATCCATCAGAATCCTGGAGGACAACATAGGCAGTAACCTCTTCAACATCGGCCACAGCAACCTCTTTCAAGACAAGTCTCCAAAGGTGAAGGAAACAAAAAGAAAAATGAGATTTTGGGACTTCATCAAGATCAAAAGCTTCTGCACAGCAAAGGAAACAGTCAACAAAACAAAGAGGCAACCCACAAAATGGAAGAAGATATTCAAAAATGACACTCCAAAGGGCGGATATCCAAGATCTATAAAAAACTCCTCAAACTCAGCACACACAAAACAGATAATCACATCAAGTTTGGGCAGAAGCATGCCTGAGTAGGTCAGTGGGTTAAGCCTCTGCCTTCAGCTCAGGTCATGATCTCAGGGTCCTGGGATCGAGCCCACATTGGGCTCTCTGCTCAGCAGAAAGCCTGCTTCCCCCTATCTCTGTCTGCCTGCTACTCTGCCTACTTGTGATCTTTCTCTGTCTCAAATGAATAAATAATTTTTTAAATGGGCAGAAGACATGAAAAGACACTTCTCTAAAGAAGACATACAAATGGCTAACAGACACATGAAAAAATGTTCATTATCACTAGCTATCAGGGAGATTCAAATCAAAACCACATTGAGATACCACCTTATACCAGTTAGAATGGCCAAAATTAACAAAACAGTAAGCAACATGTGTTGAAGAGAATGTGGAGAAAGGATTTTAAATATTTTCTCCAATATGTAGGTTCCCTTTCCAATCTGTTGGTTGTTGAAGAGTGTCCTTTTCCAAACGTGTAGTCTTGTTAAAGGTCATTATACCATAAATGAGTGCATTTATTTGGGGGCTATCTATTGTGCTCCAACATGTCCCTGCCAGCACCATGTTGTTTGCTTCACGTAGCTGTCATATTTTTTAAAGTCAGCAACTATGAAGCCACCACCTTGTTCTTCATTCTCAAGAATGTTTTGGCTATCTCTGTTCCTTTGTGTTTCCTTATGTATTTTAGCAGTTTTCATCTTTCTGTCAAATGACATTGTGATTTTCATAGGTGTTACATTGAATCTGTAGGCCATTTATTTCAGGAACTGGGTATTCATTTTAGTGTCCAAAGGCCTCCAGTAGTACCTGGCATGCATGCATGAGACTAGAAATTATCTACACGTAAATGGTCATATCAGGTCAGGAATTAATGTGAGAGGAATAAGCAGGGGAGCGAGGGGTTATATCTTGTGCATAGCTGGATTCTAGTGCTGTGCTACCCAAGAAGGAGTCTGTTTACAATCCATTTTACACAATCATTCATTGAATCAATGAAATACATTTAAAAAATAAAATAAAGCAAACCTCACAATTGCTCACTCACACTAGCCACATGTTAAGTGTCTGCATAACTGTTGGAATTTCAGATTGCCACATTGGGAGGGGAGAATTGCAATGGGCATGTGGAACTGACACTATGAAGATTATTCCTGCAGCATCTCATTCTCATTGTGAGATTTGAAAGAGTGATCTCTGTCTTGTTGAAGTCTTTGACTCCACCAAGCCCAGTGACCATCTGAGAATATGCCAGAAAGTCCAGGCAGATGCTGCATGATCCATAGACAAGTTAGAGTATGATGAATGGGTGAGCCAACTGTTTAGTAACAGAATTGTTCATGTTTGTGTTCATACAGATTTGCATGTGGAGAGCATACACGACTACAGCAGTGAGGAGGAAGGAAGAGCCCTCAGGTAGATAACAGTGGGAAAGCGCTCCTGGGAACATGGGGTTGCAATTGCTGCTCTGGTTGGGGGACCGGGAGATGAAGAAAGTGGATAAGATATCAGAAAGGAAAGGGAAATATTGGCTAGAAGTCCGATTTGTTAATTTCATATTTTATTGGCATAATATGAACAGAAATTGTGTCCATGGGGCAGTGTGTGCTGCATTTGTAATCAATGTTCTTTGGCTTGCTATTTTAATGATCTTTCCCATAAAACCTGCACAGTTCCCTCCCTTACTGAGGCCAATGTCAAAAGTTTTTTTGTTTTGTTTTGTTTAATAGCACCTCTCTGGAGTTGTGCAGGAGAGAGAGTGGACATGACTTAGGGACCACAATAACCCTCTCCCACACATGAGAACCAGGACACTAAGTTCTAGTGTGAGCAAGCCAAGAGGTGGATGAAAAGGAAATTCCCTCCCTCGTAACATACAGGACTTGTAAGACCTGTATGGTTTTGTGCTGTTTGCTGCCCCTTGAAGATGACTCCCAGCACTGGACAAGTTAAAGAATATTTCCTCTGAGGTTCCTACATAGATACCTGTGTCCCTTAGTTCATGCCAGCCTCCACACTCTACCTGAGTATGAAGTGTCAGTGTGTTTTTGTGGGAGAGAGGTCCCTGTGCAGCTTCTCTGGAGACCCTCTGTGAACAGTAGGGATTCCAAGAGGCCTGTGTGAAGGTGCTGCTGCGGTTCCTTCACACACTTACTGTCACAGCCCCCACCGACCTGTCCCCAGGCATTGACTATGCATACAAGAGCGTCTTGGCAGCAGGGCCAAGGGGTCACTGTTCTTCTTACAACCCAATTCTCCAGCCTCAATGCATTTGCCATGTTCCCCTGCAAGCCGGTCATGCCCACACTGACCTTTACTCAGCCCTGCCCAGCAAAAGATTAAGGGACAAGCAAAGTTAGGAAATTGACTCCCTTTAAATGAACCACAAAATGTTTTTGTTAACTTGTAAATGGTAAGGACAAACATTTCAGTCAGACTCAGACAAATACCAGTCTCCTGGGCTTTGCATTCCCCACACCAGAGAATGCCATCTGCCCTACCTCCCCTGTCTTTCCCCTGCAAGGCCCAGCACAAGCTGTGGCAACCACCATGTATTTAGATGGCCAAACCCTTGGACGTTTTCCAGTACTTCACTTAAAAATTCAGGGTAACTGGATGAATACTGTCCTCTCATTTCTATTCATCTTCTGTAACATTTCCAGGAACAGATGAGGTTGTTTAAGGCTGAGATGTGTCCCATGGAAGGTCATCTCAGTCATAGGAAAGACACTGGATATGTGGAGGTGGTTGGCACTCTCTCCCTTAAGTTCTCCAGCAACCCCAGACACATGAAAACTGCTCCCAACACAGAGTGATCAGGGAATTGATTATATGGGTGCCAGTATATCTCCTCTCTTTCCTTTGTTGTCCCATACGAGAGAATGATAAGATTGGCAGAGGTTGGCAGGGGGAAGGAAGTGGAGCATCATTAGGAGAGAAGGAGGAAGGGAAGCAAGGAGGGAGAGGAGTAAGGAAGAAGGAAGGCAAAGTCCCACAGACAGTCCTGGGGACAGTGACCACCTAGAAGAAGGACAGGATGACACAGACTTTATTCCTGGTCATGGAGAGAACCTGAGGTGGGACAAGCAGTTGGGAGACCAGAGACCCACTTCCACCCAATAGAGAAGAAGGGACCAAGGCCAGGGGGAACTCCAGCTGAGGACCCTTCATCCTGAGATTGAAGACCATCATCCTAGGAGCATCACGCCACAGGTTCTCACCTCTGCTAACTCTTCATTGTCCTTTCCCATGGCCAACTCATCATCATTGCTGCTCTGTCCACTGGAAGGTGACTCCACAGATGGCAAGGAGTCAGATGGAAGGAGTAACATTGTGCCTATAATTCATTTCCTCCTCCATCTCTCACACTTCCTCTTTCCCACCCATGAACACCTCTTCCTAGCTCTTCCCCATTCCCTGCTTTTACAGTACCCATCCTGAAGGAACTGGAATCCTGCAGAAAATGAGGCTTTGCATCTGCAGGGTCTATGAAATCACTCTGCAGCCCTCCCTACCCTTTTTTCTAAGCATCACCCTGACCCCTAACCACTGAACCTGGGTACAGGGCTGGGAGTTAGCAGGGCAGAGCCCACTTTGCTGTAGGGGCCTCGGGAGGGGGGACTATGCCTGGGTGCCCCCACTCAGGTGTTTCATGCCTGAGTGTCTGTGATCATGTCTGATTCTGCTCTTCCTTTCAACTCTCAAGAAGTTTCTTTTCTACAGACTTAAAGGAACAGGCAAGGGGAGCAGTCTGAGTCAGAAGAAGAGGAGGAACTAGGAATATGGTGAGTTTGGCAGGAAATGGGGAAGGAAACACAGGCTTCCTTGACTTATTTTGTTGGGACCCCAGGAAAAGCAGCCAAAAATCTGGGATGCTGCCCTTGTGCTGGAGCAAAAAAGGAGACAAGAAGATCCCTGCAGGCACTAAAAGATGCACTGAGCACATCCCACAGGGAACCTGAACCCGATCTGCACAAGGTCCTGTTGATGGCTTGGCAATGTCCTCCAGCAGCTGATGAACCTGAAGGGAGGGCAGTGGGTGCTTGTAGGGACAGGACCTGGAGAAGGCATGTGCACTATGCTCTTGAAGATTGCCTTCAATTTGTTCATCCCCTGACTATGCAGGACCCAGACCTGCCATCCTACTTGCTACAGTATGAAGAGAGCTTCTCCCAGAGCATCGCTAGCTGGGATGATATATTGATGGAGTAGCCTGATCTCCCACTTCAGGCATGTAAGTAATGAGTGAATAAGACACAAGACGCCTGGCTTGTGTGAGCAGGACAGCTCACATTGCCCAGAAGTGCATGCCTGTGGGCACATGGTAGGCCCCAAGATCAAGCTGGGACATGTAGGATTGCAACCTGATTGGGAGATGCCCATCTTCCTGAGTCTCCTGAGCCTCCATGAAGTCTTATGGGAGGTAGGGAGTCACCTCATGGCACCATTTTCCTATGTGAGTTTGAGGTTCTATTGATTCTGCTCAATCTTCAGTCAAAGCCATCAGGGGAAGGCCACCCTTTCTGCTCTCAAGTCACCCATATCCTGCCCTCAGTGTGTGTACTGCACACTTCCCCTGTGAGACAGGAGATGTCATCACTGCTATGCCATTCACAACAGCCACATGTGGAAAAGTTCACCCACAGAGGAGGGTGTGTTGAGGACTCTCAGAATGGCTAGGCTGGGTAAAGGACAGCCAAGGAGGAGGACCTGGCAGTCACAGAAGAGGACGGTCAGGGAAGGGTCCCGTTGACACTGGGAATGTAGCCTTCACACAGTCCCTGTGGGCCCATAGAAGCTTCACTTTCTTCATGCCACACATGGGTCCTGCAGGGAAACCTCCACCGCAACACCTCAGAATACAGGTCTAACAATAAACTGTGGACCTCTCTTAAGAGCTGTCTCAAACAACACGCCACACATGATCTCATACAACTCCACCTGATGTGTCTTGCAGGTACACAGCAGGACAGAATGGCCACATTCCAGATGCTCCAGATTCTCCAGAGGTCTTCAGAAAAAGTGAGCCAGGAAGACCCTTGGTCTCCATCTACAGCTTTGGTGGTGGCCCAGAGGAAAAGAAAGGATGCATGTGGAACAAAGGAGAAGAAACATGCCTGGAGGAACTGCCTTCCTGCACATGATCTTTGCAGGCCTCAAAGACAAAAGACTTCTGTGCTTCCAACAAGCAGACAGGACTGGGACCCCTGGGGAAGAGACAAGGGAACCCTCTGAGTCATCCACCATACCCAGAACTGGATTTCCAGTCACTAATGATGACCAATACTCTGAAAAAGAAGCAGTGCTCCAGATCATCAACAGTGCATTATGGGGTGAGATTATGCCCACCTGGGACTGCAGGGCTAAGGAGCCTTCCAGTCTTCCCCCTTTCTGTTGCAAGGGCTGCTCCTCTTCCAGCTGTCCCTCCAGTCCCCAGCAGGAATGCAGAGCATGAAAGATACAAGAAAAAGAGGAACTGCCAGGGACCATGACCACCCTGGAACCTGTGGGAGGGGCAGCATGGCTGCATCCTTTCTGTCACAGGAGACAAAAGCTCACCTGGCACTCCTCTCCTACCTTCCAGAGCCTCTTCCAGATACTTCTTTACACTTAACTATCCCCAGCCCTTTCCACTGAGCTGAAAACTCTGGTATCGGGGCTAACCTTCTGGCCCCCCAAACTTCTGCCTTTCCCTTCTTCCCTCAAAAAGAAAGGGATTCTGCATGAGAAGTCCCATTCCCCACTGGCCAGCTCCTGAACTGTCCCTTTCCCCTTCCATGATAAACCCACCTAGGGTGCCACTCTGAAAGGCAGAAAGAGGAGTTTCTTTAAGTTTGAAGTCACAGCTGCAGCAAGTGCCTGTTCTGCCTTCCTTGCTGTTGCCAGCACCTCCCTTATGGAGCCTCCACCTGATATGTGCACATTCTCTTGTATTCACCTGGCAAAGCTCCACCCCCAATAGGGTTCTAGGGAACCTCTATCTGAAAGCCTGCCAGTCATTTCTGCTGCCAGCTGCAGTTCCTCCACCTTCTCAGCCTCTCCTCCCCGGGTCTCTCTGGCTCCGCTGACATCTTCTTCGCATTTGAACTGGCCCTTCACCTGTTCCCCATGGACAACAGGGCTTCAGTCACAGTCACCACCAGCCTACCTGCACTGAGCTTAAGTCTCCATCCTAATATGGAAATTTCCCATATACCCTGGAGCCACTGCCCAGCCCATATTTGTGGCCACTGATGTGCAACTGCACAGAGCCATCACACTTGACAGGTCTCTCCAGTATGGGAAATTGGCAGTTCCAGCCCAAGGCAGGATTTGCCTCAGCTCCAGGCCAGCTAGCCTTGGGCAGGACAACAGTTAGCCTTTGGTGGGGGTGGGAAGGTGTCACTCCCTCCTTGGGCACCCATGCCAGCACCCAAGCATGCTTTGCCACCCCCACATGTATTTCCAGGTGACACAATCTCTGCATTGTCCCTGTCCCTTCCATGCACAGAAGTGGGACAATTCCTGGGCCCAACATTGGCAGTGATACCACAAAACAGGCATATTTCAACCTGCAGGTTTCTGCAGTACCAGAACCAGGTTTAGGGAGTAGAGGCTGCCTCAGACCTGAGCTCTACCTTCAGAACACTCAAACACCGCTGCAGGAAAAGTGAGGCTCCAAGCCTCACATTATAATTTGGGGAAACCTTGGGCCTGTATATCTGGGATTCCTCTCACCAGAGCACCCCCATAGTTACCATGGTGACCATGGTACCCAGCACTGAGAATAACTCTTATTTTGGAGGCACTACTGCTCTTAGTCACATTCCCCCAGGACCTGACCCTTTAGAGCCTTGGGACTTATAGTTGAGGACCCAGTAGCACTGTCTGCAAGTCTGCCTTTGGGAGCATGTCTTTCCAACCACTACTCCAGCTCTGCCTCTGTGGTGCACACAGTAAGTAGCAGACTTGCCATGAGGACAAGGGCCTCTCAAGGGCTTGTTGAGAGACCAAACACTGGGTTATCAACCATGACGTTTTCCTCCAGGGAAGGATCCACTGCCTTGGGCTGAAGGAGGATAACGCTGACCTTGGGAACCAGTTACCTCAAAAGTAGCCAGTATCCTGGCTGGACCTATGTGTGGACCATGTGTGGGCCTCTTGAAGTTGGGAAACACACATCTACCCCCTGACTTGTGTGATCCTGGAGCAAATCGGGTTCCCACAGATGCAGCATTCCATTCCCTGCAGTTTGCCCCTAAGGTGGATAGTGTGAGACTGTTGTCTGATCCCCAAGGCCAGAATCCTCAGGATAGTAGATGGAAACTCACATTCCTTGTCCTACAGTACTAGATCTGGCCTACCCTTCAGTGTACACTTGACTCCTCCTCTCTGCCTGTCTTCTTCCCAGAACCCTTGTGTCTTCTCCATAACTTCTCATCAAGCCTGGTTTTTGTTCACCCATGTAAGACTCCTGTGTCTTTTCTTTGCTTTGTATATGGAGTATGGCAAAGCACTGACTTGGATAAGGGAACCAAATCTGAAAATGTCCTGTGGTGCAAGTAATTGGGGAGAGAAAGTAGCATGCCTTGAGGGCTGGAAGGACTGACAGCTGAATATTAAATGAATGTTTTGACTTGAAACCATGCAGCTCAAGGTAAAATGGGTCCAGGGCAGGGAAAAACATGTGGGCTCATTCTTGTCTATGGAAGCTGCTTCTCAAACACCTGTCTGGCCTAGAGTGGGCTAGTCCATCCTTACTGTACACCCAGAACCAACACTCCAGGCATTTAGTGTTGCTTATGTAGCAATTTGTTTTTGCTTTTTTGCTTTAACTTCTTTTTTTATCTTTGTAATTCTTATCTTATAAATTTATTTTATTTTTCAGTGTTCCAAGATTCATTATTTATGCATCATACCCAGTGCCCCATGCAAAACGTGCCCTCCTTAATACCCACCACTAGGTTCACCTAACTGCCCACCCCTCCCCTCCAAAATCCTCAGTTTGTTTCTCAGAGTCCGCAGTCTCTCATGATTCGTCTCCCCCTCCGATTTCCCCAATTCACTTTTCCTTTCCTTCTCCTAATGCCTTCCATGTTATTCCTTATGCTCCACAAGTAAGTGAAACCATAGGATAATTGACTCTCTCTGCTTGAATTATTTCACTCAGCATAATCTCCTCCAGTCCCATCCATGCTGATACAAAAGTTGGGTATTCATCTTTTCTGATGGAGGCATAATATTCCATTGTATATATGGACCATATCTTCTTTATCCATTCATCTGTTGAAGGGAATCTTGGCTCTTCCCACAGTTTGGCAATTGTGGCCATTGCTGCTGTGAACATTGGGGTACCTACGGCCCTTCTTTTCACTACATCTGTATCTTTGGAGTAAATATGCAGTAGTGTAATTGTAGGGTCATAGGGTAGCTCTATTTTTAATTTCTTAAGGAATCTTCACACTATTTTCCAAAGTGCTGCACCAACTTGCATTCCCACCAACAGTTTAAGAGGGTTCCCCTTTCTCCACATCCTCTCCAACACTTGTTCTTTGCTATCTTGCTAATTTTGGTCATCCTAACTGGTGTAAGTTGGTATGGTATCTCAATGTGGTTTTTATTTGAATTTCCCTGATGGCTAATGATGATGAACATTTTTTTTCATGTGTCTGTTAGCCACTTGTATGTCTTCTTTGGAGAACAAAGATCTATAAAGAACTCCTCAAACTCAACACTCAAAAAAACAGATAATCACATCAAGAAGTGGGCAGAAGACATGAAAAGACACTGCCTTAACTTCTGAGGCAAATGATGTACATAAATATCTCACCTAGACAATATGGGCCTGGCTATAATCCTTCTGCACTAGGGAACACTAGCACAGCTTTTGTTCTAGAATGTGACCTATCCCTGAGCACGTTGTGACACCCTACTTCAAATATCAAAGGGACTCCTTCAATATACCTCTTCTTTTTGCCAACACAGGATGAAAGGGAATTATTAGCAGAAAAAACAAGCTAAAATTAGTGAAGAATTCATCTTTACTATAAAGATGAAAAAACTTCCACTGTGTGGTCTGTTAAGTATGGAGCTTATTCAGCCTCCTTCCTATCCTCACGAAAAGAGAAAATCTGACCAAATTGAAAATCAATTACTTTTCAATCCACCAGAGAACTGAGCTCACATGGCAAACCGCCACCACCAAAAGTTGTAGAGCCATGTGAATACAGAAGAGTCAGAACCTAAGGAGCAGAGGCCCCTACAGGAGTCAGACCCTGGGCAGCAACACTTCCGTTGTGACTGATGAATCTCTGGAGGTTCAGGGTGGAATCTTTTCACTGGAAAGGGAAAATCTCCAGGGGCACAGTGTGTGGGGCCTATACACTTCCACGTTTTATCTCCAGTGGTCCCACCCACATTCTAAGGTGAAGGTCAACGAAAAGTCCTTCAACTTCTGGCAAGAGAAAAAGAGAAGCAAGCATTCTGGAGCCCCATATTCTTCTAATGGAAGCCTTCCCTCAAGGGAAACTGTTTCAGGAGAGCAACCACCTTGTGACAGAATATAGGAGGCCACCGGAAAGAGAATCCCCAAATCTAGTCCCGTCTAGCTATCCATGTGGATAATATCCATGTGGATAAGAGGACCCAGCACACTTACCCCTAGCATTCCCTCAAAAAAATGGGTGTGTGTGTGAATAAATCTGAGAAAGAAAACTCTGCAAGGAAAATGTGACCCTTTAAAGAGCACATCCCAGGGACACACATTCACTGAAACACTGAGTTCTGATCAAACAACAGTAGAAGGATAGTTCCCCTTCCCTGCACAATTCTGTCACACTCACAGGGCTCCTATATCAACATCAGCTTTCCTTTCAAGAAGGTCACATCCTAGGTCTTCTGAAAGAGAAATCTCAGCAATCTAAGGTCAAAATAAAATGGGGAGGAAAAACCACAAAAAAACCTGCAGTAAACAAAGGATCTCAGAGGAAATACGTTTGAAACATGGTGGATTTGGAGCAATTCCTAGCTTATAAAACACTCACTCAAGTACTTTAGTGGTTTGTGCTCATGCTCATCCCATGAACCCAGATTTCTACCAAAACCTACAGGACATATGAAAGGGCAATAAATGATAGCCTTGATTGATAAGGTATTCTTTGCTGCATGTTTTTCTCATTTCATACCCTAAAGATATCTTTTGGGTTTTTCTCACAGTATCAGATCATCTGCAAAGAGGGAGGGTTTAACTTTTTTTTTTTTTCCAATTTGGATGTCTTTTTATTTCTTTCTGTTGTCTGATTGCTGAGGGTAGGATTTCTAATATTGTGTTGAACAGCAGTGGTGATAGTAATCATTCCTGTCCTGTTGCTGACTTTAGGGGAATAGCTCTGTTTTCAAACACCGAGAATGATATTCACTGTGGCTTTTCATAGAGGGCTTTTATGATATTGAAGTATGTTCCCAATATCCCTACACTGCAAAGAGTTTTAAGAAAGGATGCTATACTTGCCAAATGATTTTTCTGCATCTATGGAGAGGATCATATACTTCTTGTCCATTCTTTTATTCCTGTAGTGTATCACCCTGATTGATTTGTGAACGTTGAACCAGTCTTGGAATAAATTCTACTTGGTCATGGTGAATAATCCTTTTAATGTATGGTTAGATCTTACTGGCTAGTATTTTGGTGAGAATTTTTACATCCATGTTCATCAGGGATTAGTTTGTAACGTTTTGGTGGGGTCCTTAATTAATGCTGGTCTCATAAAAAGAGTTTGAAAGTTATCCTTCCATTTCTATTATTTTTGGGAAAGTTTCTTAAGGATAAGTAAAAATTCTTTAAATGTTTTGTAGAATTCCCCTGAGAAGCCCTCTGGCCCTGGGCTCTTGTTCTGAACAAGAGCACAACTGAACAAATGAACACTGATACAACTGAGCAAATGTCACCTAGATCCCCTGGTTAGAAGGGCAGGAAAAACAGTAAAGGTCAGAAGCTTCCTCCTTCTCCCACATCCACTCTCTACTCTCATGTCTCTTTACCCACTCTAGACCCTGTAGGGGCAGGGGACAGTCTCCTGTCTCCTCTTAGAAAGTCCCCTCCATATGTGCAGGCTGAAGACCCCATCCCAAGACTCTGACAACCATCAGACAGTCCATTTCTCAGCTTCCAAATGCTCATCCACCTACTAGACAGCATGGTTCCTTCTCACTCACCCTTAGGTATCACCCAGGCAGCCAGTGAAACCATCCACATCACCCATGAAAATACCATAAGAAATCCCACTTTCTTTCCTTCTAAAGATGCTTGGATCTAGCCTGCTCATATTTGCCTTAGATTTTGACATCTACACTGAGAAGAGTTGACGTGTAATCCCCTACCTGTATGTGTGTTGCTGGGGTGGTATCAAGATTCCCCTGAACTAATAAGAGCAGTGTGGCATGTTCCCTATAAGACTGTATACAAAACTGGCACTCAGAAACAGTACATATTTCAAAATTTAGGAAGATAGTTAAGGAAGCCAGCATAACTGAAAAAACAAAATAACAAATGAAGTAATTGGAGCAAAACTAGAGAATACATTCATATAGCACTGTAGACAAACTGAAAGATGTAATGGAAGAAAAAAAAATTCAGTTAAAGTTAGCCAGCCTAGTTGAGAGAACATAATTCAGAAAATCAATATAAACATACTTGTGGAACAGTAATTCAAATCTCCTATCGTGGGGAACTTCTCACCTGTTATAAATTGCAATGGCTCAGCTCACAGAGTGATGGTTGACAGTAGGAATGGAAGGAAAGGTGTGCATTATCATGTCACCACGGCAATGGCTCATCATAGAACTTTCAGAGTGAAGGCAGCTTTGTACTCTGTGGGTCCAGATGCTGCAGTCTGCCCTAGTGGTGTCCTCATGGGCAAATGTGGCACTAAGAGGACATATTTGGCTTCAACAACAGAATCCCAGGACCATACCTTATTATTCTAGATTTATGAAAACAAGTCTTGCAGATAAAATGACCTGCCCTCTAATAGAGTTGACAGTGAAAATTTCAGGGTGAAGAAGAATAAATAGAACATGGTAAGAATAAAAAGATGTTCCTTTCTTGATTAGAAATTATATCTCCTCCCATTTCTTTTACTCCTCTGTTATCAGGCACTTTTAGAGTAAATAACATTTGTCCTAGAGGTAACAAAAAGGATTAATACGAATGCAATTTTTTTTAATTAATTTTTTATTTTTTATAAACATATATTTTTATCCCCAGGGGTACAGGTCTGTGAATCACCAGGTTTACACACTTCACAGCACTCACCAAAGCACATACCCTCCCAATGTCCATAATCCCACCCCCTTCTCCCAAACTCCCTCCCCCCAGCAACCCTCAGTTTGTTTTGTGAGATTAAGAGTCACTTATGGTTTGTCTCCCTCCCAATCCCATCTTGTTTCATTTATTCTTCTCCTACCCACTTAAGCCCCCATGTTTGCATCACCACTTCCTCATATCAGGGAGATCATATGATAGTTGTCTTTCTCTGCTTGACTTATTTCGCTAAGCATGATACGCTCTAGTTCCATCCATGTTGTCGCAAATGGCAAGATTTCATTTCTTTTGATGGCTGCATAGTATTCCATTGTGTATATATACCACATCTTCTTGATCCATTCATCTGTTGATGGACATCTAGGTTCTTTCCATAGTTTGGCTATTGTGGACATTGCTGCTATAAACATTCGGGTGCATGTGCCCCTTTGGATCACTACATTTGTATCCTTAGGGTAAATACCCAATAGTGCAATTGCTGGGTCATAGGGCAGTTCTATTTTCAACATTTTGAGGAACCTCCATGCTGTTTTCCAGAGTGGCTGCACCAGCTTGCATTCCCACCAACAGTGTAGGAGGGTTCCCCTTTCTCCGCATCCTCGCCAGCATCTGTCATTTCCTGACTGTTTTATTTTAGCCATTCTGACTGGTGTGAGGTGATATCTCATTGTGGTTTTGATTTGTATTCCCTGATGCCGAGTGATATGGAGCACTTTTTCATGTGTCTGTTGGCCATCTGGATGTCTTCTTTGCAGAAATGTCTGTTCATGTCCTCTGCCCATTTCTTGATTGGATTATTTGTTCTTTGGGTGTGAGTTTGCTAAGTTCTTTATAGATTCTGGACACTAGTCCTTTATCTGATATGTCGTTTGCAAATATCTTCTCCCATTCTGTCAGTTGTCTTTTGATTTTGTTAACTGTTTCCTTTGCTGTGCAAAAGCTTTTGATCTTGATGAAATCCCAATAGTTCATTTTTGCCCTTGCTTTCCTTGCCTTTCGCGTTGTTCCTAGGAAGATGTTGCTGCGGCAGAGGTCAAAGAGGTTGCTGCCTGTGTTCTCCTCAAGGATTTTGATGGATTCCTTTCGCACATTGAGGTCCTTCATCCATTTTGAGTCTATTTTTGTGTGTGGTGTAAGGAAATGGTCCAATTCATTTTTCTGCATGTGGCTGTCCAATTTTCCCAGCACCATTTATTGAAGAGGCTGTCTTTTTTCCATTGGACATTCTTCCTGCTTTGTCGAAGATTAGTTGACCATAGAGTTGAGGGTCTATTTCTGGGCTCTCTATTCTGTTCCATTGATCTATGTGTCTGTTTTTGTGCCAGTACCATGCTGTCTTGATGACGACAGCTTTGTAATAGAGCTTGAAGTCCGGAATTGTGATGCCACCAACGTTGGCTTTCTTTTTCAATATCCCTTTGGCTATTCGAGGTCTTTTCTGGTTCCATATAATTTAAGCATTATTTGTTCCATTTCTTTGAAAAAGATGGATGGTACTTTGATAGGAATTGCATTAAATGTGTAGATTGCTTTAGGTAGCATAGACATTTTCACAATATTTATTCTTCCAATCCAGGAGCATGGAACATTTTTCCATTTCTTTGTGTCTTCCTCAATTTCTTTCATGAGTACCTTATAGTTTTCTGAGTATAGATTCTGTGTCTCTTTGGTTAGGTTTATTCCTAGGTATCTTATGGTTTTGGGTGCAATTGTAAATGGGATTGACTCCTTAATTTCTCTTTCTTCTGTCTTGCTGTTGGTGTAGAGAAATGCAACTGATTTCTGTGCATTGATTTTATATCCTGACACTTTACTGAATTCCTGTATAAGTTATAGCAGTTTTGGAGTGGAGTCCTTTGGGTTTTCCACATATAGTATCATATCATCTGCAAAGAGTGATAATTTGACTTCTTCTTTGCCGATTTGGATGCCTTTAATTTCCTTTTGTTGTCTGATTGCTGAGGCTAGGACTTCTAGTACTATGTTGAATAGCAGTGGTGATAATGGACATCCCTGCCGTGTTCCTGAACTTAGCGGAAAAGCTTTCAGTTTTTCTCCATTGAGAATGATATTTGCGGTGGGTTTTTCATAGATGGCTTTGATGATATTGAGGTATGTGCCCTCTATCCCTACACTTTGAAGAGTTTTGATCAGGAAGGGATGCTGTACTTTGTCAAATGCTTTTTCAGCATCTATTGAGAGTATCATATGGTTCTTGTTCTTTCTTTTATTGATGTGTTGTATCACATTGACTGATTTGCGGATGTTGAACCAACCTTGCAGCCCTGGAATAAATCCCACTTGGTGGTGGTGAATAATCTTTTTAATGTACTGTTGAATCCTATTGGCTAGTATTTTGTTGAGTATTTTTCGCATCTGTGTTCATCAAGGATATCGGTCTACAGCTCTCTTTTTTGGTGGGATCCCTTGTTGGTTTTGGGATCAAGGTGATGCTGGCCTCATAAAATGAGTTTGAAGTTTTCCTTCCATTTCTATTTTTTGGAACAGTTTCAGGAGAATAGGAAATAGTTCTTCTTTAAATGTTTGGTAGAATTCCCCCGGGAAGCCGTCTGGCCCTGGCTCTTGTTGTTTTGGAGATTTTTAATGACTGTTCAATCTCTTACTGGTTCATGGGTCTGTTCAGGCTTTCTATTTCTTCCTGGTTCAGTTGTGGTAGTTATATGTTTCTAGGAATGCATCCATTTCTTTCCAGATTGTCAAATTTATTGGCGTTAGAGTTGCTCATAGTATGTTCTTATAATAGTTTTGTATTTCTTTGGTGTTAGTTTGGATCTCTCCTCTTTCATCATGATTTTTATATTTGGGTCCTTTCTCTTTTCTTTTTTTGAGAAGTCGGGCCAGGGGTTTATCAATTTTATTAATTCTTTCAAAGAACCAGCTCCTAGTTTCGTTTGATTTTGTTCTATGTTTTTTTGGTTTCTATTTCATTGATTTCTGCTCTTATCTTTATGATTTCTCTTCTCCTGCTGGGCTTAGGGTTTTCTTTCTTGTTCTTTCTCCAGCTCCTTTAGGTGTAGGGTTAGGTTGTGTACCTGAGACCTTTCTTGTTTCTTGAGAAAGGCTTGTACCGCTATATATTTTCCTCTCATGACTGCCTTTGTTGTGTCCCACAGATTTTGAACCGTTGTATTTTCATTATCATTTGTTTCCCATGATTTTTTTCAATTCTTCTTTAATTTTCCCGGTTGACCCATTCATTCTTTAGAAGGATGCTGTTTAGTCTCCATGTATTTGGGTTCTTTCCAAACTTCCTTTTGTGGTTGAGTTCTAGCTTTAGAGCATTGTGGTCTGAAAATATGCAGGGAATGATGCCAATCTTTTGATACCGGTTTGAGTCCTGATTTAGGACCGAGGATGTGATCTATTCTGGAGAATGTTCCATGTGCACTAGAGAAGAATGTGTATTCTGTTGCTTTGGGATGAAATATTCTGAATATATCTGTGATGTCCATCTGGTCCAGTGTGTCGTTAAGGCCTTTATTTCTTGCTGATCTTTTGCTTGGATGATCTGTCCATTTCAGTGAGGGGAGTGTTAAAGTCCCCTACTATTATTGTATTATTGTTGATGTGTTTCTTTGATTTTGTTATTAATTGGTTTTATATAGTTGGCTGCTCCCACGTTGGGGGCATAGATATTTAAAATTGTAAATCTTCTTGTTGGACAGACCCTTTGAGTATGATATAGTGTCCTTCCTCATCTCTTATTATAGCCTTTGGCTTAAAATCTAATTGATCTGATATAAGGATTGCCACTCCTGCTTTCTTGTGATGACCATTAGCATGGTAAATTCTTTTCCACCCCCTCACTTTAAATCTGGAGGTGTCTTCGGGCTTAAAATGAGTTTCTTGGAGGAAACATATAGATGGGTTTTGTTTTTTTATCCATTCTGATACCCTGTGTCTTTTGACAGGGCATTTAGCCCATTAACATTCAGGGTAACTATTGAGAGATATGAATTTAGTGCCATTGTATTGCCTGTAAGGTGACTGTTACTGTATATGGTCTCTGTTCCTTTCTGATCTACCACTTGTAGGCTCTCTCTTTGCTTAGAGGACCCCTTTCAATATTTCCTGTAGAGCTGGTTTGGTGTTTGCAAATTCTTTCAGTTTTTGTTTGTCCTGGAAGCTTTTAATCTCTCCTTCTATTTTCAATGATAGCCTAGCTGGATATAGTATTCTTGGCTGCATGTTTTTCTCGTTTAGTGCTCTGAAAATATCATGCCAGCTCTTTCTGGCCTGCCAGGTCTCTGTGGATAAGTCAGCTGCCAATCTCATATTTTTACCATTGTATGTTACAGACTTCTTTTCCCGGGCTGCTTTCAGGATTTTCTCTTTGTCACTGAGACTTGTAAATTTTACTATTAGGTGACGGGGTGTGGGCCTATTCTTATGATTTTGAGGGCATTCTCTGAACCTCCTGAATTTTGATGCTCGTTCCCTTTGCCATATTGGGGAAATTCTCCCCAATAATTCTCTCCAGTATACCTTCTGCTCCCCTCTCTCTTTCTTCTTCTTCTGGAATCCCAATTATTCTAATGTTGTTTCGTCTTATGGTGTCACTTATCTCTTGAATTCTCCCCTCGTGGTCCAGTAGCTGTTTGTCCCTCTTTTGCTCAGCTTCTTTATTCTCTGTCATTTGGTCTTCTATATCACTAATTCTTTCTTCTGCCTCATTTATCCTAGCAGTGAGAGCCTCCATTTTTGATTGCACCTCATTAATAGCTTTTTTTATTTCAACTTGGTTAGATTTTAGTTCTTTTATTTCTCCAGAAAGGGCTTTTATATCTCTCGAGAGGGTTTCTCTAATATCTTCCATGCCTTTTTCGAGCCCGGCTAGAACCTTGAGAATTGTCATTCTGAACTCTAGATCTGACATATTACCAATGTCTGTATTGATTAGGTCCCTAGCCTTCGGTACTGCCTCTTGTTCTTTTTTTTGGTGTTGAATTTTTCCGTCTTGTCATTTTGTCCAGATAAGAGTATATGAAGGGGCAAGTAAAATACTAAAGGGTGGCAACAACCCCAGGAAAAAATGCTTTAACCAAATTAGAAGAGATTCAAAATCGTGAGGGGGGAGAAAGGGGATAAAAAGAGGTTCAAAAAGGAAGAACGAAAAAAAAAGAAAAAAGAAAAAAAAAAAGAAAAGAAAAGAATTAAAAAAAAAGAAAACACCCAAGAAAAATGTAAAAAAGAAAAAATATATATATTAGATAAACTATTAAAAAATCGTTAAAAAAGAAAAAGGTAACAGTTTAAAAAAAAAAATTTACCCGAAGGCGAGAAAAAAAAAAAAAATGAAAAAGAAAAAAAAATTAAATTAACTGCAAGACTAAAAAAAAAATCACAGGGAAAAAGCCATGAGTTCCGTGCTTGGCTTTCTCCTTTTCTGGAATTCTGCTGCTCTCCTTGGTATTGAAACCGCACTCCTTGGTAGGTGAACTTGGTCTCGGCTGGATTTCTTGTTGATCTTCTGGGGGAGGGGCCTGTTGTAGTGATTCTCAAGTGTCTTTGCCCTAGGCGGAATTACACCGCCCTTACCCGGGGCCGGGGTGAGTAATCCGCTCGGGTTTGCTTTCAGGAGCTTTTGTTCCCTGAGCGCTTTCCGTAGAGTTCCGGAGGACGGGAATACAAATGGCCGCCTCCTGGTCTCCGGCCCGGAGGAGCCAAGAGCCCAGGGCCGCACTCCTCAGTGCGCCCTCAGAGAACAGCGCCCAGTTACTCCCGTCTGCCTGACCTCCGGCCACGCTCCGAGCTCACCGAGCCTGCGACCAGTTCAAGGTAACACCGAGCTGTGAGCTGACTGTCGGCTCTGTCTCTGTAGCCGGCTTTCCCGTTCCAATACCCGCAAGGTCTGCGACACTCAGACACCCCCGATCCTTCTGTGACCCTGCGGGACCTGAGGCCACGCTGACCCCGCGTGGGCTTCGCCCCGGTTTAGCCTCTGGAGTGATGTCCCTCAGCGGAACAGACTTTTAAAAGTCCTGATTTTGTGCTCTGTTGCTCCGCCGCTTGCCGGGAGCCGGCCCCTCCCCCCCCCGGGGTCTATCTTCCCGTCGCTTTGGATTCACTTCTCCGCCGGTCCTACCTTTCAGAAAGTGGTTGTTTTTCTGTTTCCAGAATTGCTGTTCTTCTCTTCGATCTGCCGATGGATTTTCAGGTGTTTGCAATCTTTAGATAAGCTATCTAGCTGATCTCCGGCTAGCTGAAGCAGTCTCAGCCTGCTACTTCTCCGCCATCTTGACTCCTCCCCTTACGAATGCAATTTTAAAAAGTTATATTTCCTCCTCCTCAACACAGAACTATCAAGTTACATAAATCCTCTTATTGCTCCTATATATTACATATGTTTTTCTCAGTATGCAACTTAATCTATATACTTAGTTATCTTGAACTCTGTGAATTGCTTGAATATGTTCCCTGGAGTTATGCTGAGCACTGAATATTGCAACTAATGAATCATTAAACACCACATCAAAAACTAATGATGTGTAATATGTTGCCAAATTGAATTTAAATAAAATTTTTTTAAAAAAAAAGACTGTTTATTCACTAAGCAATTAAGAACAGGAAGAATTCATATATTGTCAATGGAGGAGTAAGTGAAAACATAGAATCAGTGCTTTTCTAAATGAAGCATGTAGGATAACAAAACTCTAGGATTATCAATGTGTGCAGACTTGTTATTCATCAGAGAGTCATCCCCATCCTCATGCTATGGTAATGAAAAACTGCCACAGGACTGTAAATGACCAGTGCCCAAATTATGGAGGAAGTGAACATTATAGCATAAATTGAGAGAATTGCCTTATTTAAAATAAGGGATGTACCTTTCAAAGTATAGAACACTACAAGACAAATCTTTTTCACTGCAAATTCATCCCAAGCATCTAGAACTAATAAATCCAATGTGCCACTGATGAGATTTTAAAATTGCATTAAAACACATGGTGCTTTATTTTCTCCAAGGATTACCTGTTGAGGGGTGATTGGATGGGAAAGAACAGGTAATATTACATGGCTCTAAACAAAGATTGTTATAACATGGAAGGGAGCTTCTCTGTACCTAATGCTTGCTGATGCCACAGGCCTAAGTCCTCTGATTTTTGTCCCACCCCTCCAATGGAGTGGCATCATGAGGGGCAGAGCCAAGGACCCAGCCAAAGTGCCTAGATGCACTGGTCAATGTGAGCTCCAACTGACCTACAAAAGGAAAGGTGGCTCTTCACAGCTGGCCGGTGAATTTGGAAATTAGAGTCCTGCGGTGCCTAGGTGACTCAGTTGGTTAAGCAACTGCCTTTGGCTCAGGTCATGATCCTGAAGTCCTGGTATGGAGTCCTGCATCAGGCTTCCTGCTCAGCAGGGAGATGCTTCTCTCTCTGATCATCCCCCTCTCTTGCTCGTGCTCTCTCTCTTGTTCTCTCTCTCTCAAATAAATAAATAAAATCTTAAAAAAAAAAAAAAAAAGAAAGAAATGGAAATAGAGTCCTGAGGGTGCCTGGGTGTCTCAGTCATTAAGCGTCTGTCTGCCTTTGGCTCAGATCATGACACAGAGTCCTGGGATTCAGACCCACAGGATCTTCCAGAGGAAGCCTGCTTCTCTCTCTCCCACCCTCCTGCTCATGTTCTTTTTCTTGCTGTTTCTCTCTGTCAAATAAAAAAAAGAAAATCTTAAAAAAAAAAAAAGAAAGAAAGAGAAATGGAGTCCTGAGTATGCCAGAGGGAAAGCTGTGATCAAATACGATTTCATATATGGACAGTATGAATCGCTCACTGAAAACCCATCTGCTAACCCAACCTAGGCAGAACCTGTGCTGGGCTCTGTAGGAAAGGAGTGAATGAGACACAAGAGCCAGAACAGGGGCAATGAACAAATGCACAAATCACTCTTGTACAGGGTGTGGCTGGTAAAAATCCACTGTGGCAGGTACACGTGGTAGGAGAACACAGATGAGGTCATCATTCTTTCTTCAGAGGGAATATGTGCAAATCCCCATGGCAGAATCTGACACTGGCAGGCAGTCTCTAAGGATGAGCAGGTGTTGGCTGAATGGGCAGAGAGAGCTGAGAAAGGGCAAAGGGAAGCAGTGGGATACAAGAGTAAGGGCAAGACCTCCCCTGCCATCCAACCTACTATCATCTCCAAACCTTTGAGCAAATTTCTGGTTAGTTAATTAAAGGAATATATACTCTGCATCCATTATTTGACTCAGTGCTAGAACATTTGTGAAGACTACATGAAGTTCTTTAACAAATGTCTGAAAAAGATAAATGAATGAAAGGAAGGAAGGAGGGAACTATAATAATCTTCAGCTGGATTTAAAAATGTGTGTGCGTGTGCTCATCTGTAGAGAAATTTGGGGAGAAAATGACAAGCAATTAAAGAAAGTATTAAGAAAGGAGGTGAACCATGAGAGACTATGGACTCTGAAAAACAATCTGAGGGTTTTAAAGGGGCGGGGAGTGGGAGGTTGGGGGAACCAGGTGGTGGGTATTAGAGAGGGCACGGATTGCATGGAGCACTGGGTGTGGTGCAAAAACAATGAATACTGTTACGCTGAAAAGAAATTAAAAAAAAAAGTATAATCATCTGACTGGAGGAAAAACATTCAAACAGCAATAACCAGCAGTCTGGACTTCCATTTTCTGGGGAAGAGTAACAATGAAGCAGAGTCCTTTCCTATCAGCTGCTACATGAATATGGGTGGTAAATGAAGAATAAGAGAGTAAACCTAGGGAAAACCTGTCAGATAATTTCTTGTCATGATGTCAGCACTACATGATTGCTGCATTAATAAAACTAGCAGGACATACAGAAATGTTAACTGTTGTTACATCCAGAGGCAGAACCTGGAAGGCAGCAAAGGGAATCTCAGATGTTAACATGTTTTATTTATCATTTGCATTTCTATGTGTGTTCTTTTCATTGCTCTTACTACAGAAATGTTTTCTTAAAACACACCCACTTTAGGGGCACCTGGGTAGCTCAGTTGGTTAAACATCTGCCTTTGGCTCAGGTCATGATCTCAGGTTCCTGAGTTGGAACCCTGCATCAGGTTTTCTGCTCAACAGAGAGCCTGCTTCTCTCTCTCCCTCTGCAGCTCCCCCTCCTTGTGCTCTCTCTCTCTCTCACTCTCTCTCTCCCTCTCAAATAAACAAAATCTTTTAAAAAATAAAATAAAGTAACCCCCCTTCCAAATAGTGGTATGAAACATCCACTTTACTCATGGTCCCAGGGTGAGAAATTTGGTCAGGGCACAGTGTGGGGAAGCATCTTTTCTGCTCTATGATTTTGGGGCTCAGCAAGGAAGACTCTCTCTGGCTATAGGTTAGAATCCACTGGAGGTGGATTTCTTATTTCTGTAGTTGAGATTGATTTGGCTGGAGAACCTACATGAGACCTCCCACTGCCCTAGGCTTCTTCAGGGCAGGAAAAGGGCTGCTGCTGAGAGCTCCATAGAGCAGTGACCTAAGTGACCCTGCAGAAGCTCATGAACTTTTTGGCATAAACTTGGATGTTACACAGTGTTGTATCCTGGAGACCTGTCACTGGCAGGTCTGTCTTCTCTGATTACAAGGAAGGGTCTAATCCCATCTCTCAATGGGAGGAATTTCCCAAGCAGGTTTTTATCTTGCCACATAGATATTCAAGTCTTAAAGTTCCTTAATAGTAGTGATACCACACCACAGTCTGTGGAAGCCTTTCAGAATGGTTATAATAGAACATCTGCCTACCTTTAAAGTGCTTGATGAAGAAACCATTTCCTCCATTTATACATCAGGACATGATATGTCCAAGCTCTCAAAATATGCACATTCAATGTACAGCGTTTGCATACAAATTATGCTGCAATGAAGCTAAGATGTAAAATCACTAAGAGAAAAGGCATACCTCAATCTTCTGGGTCTCTACTCTTTCCTACATGTTTATTTATTTTTATTTGAATTCAATTAGTCAACTTATAGTACATCATTTGATTCAGATGTAGTGTTCAATAATTTATCACTTTTATATAATACCCAGTGCCCATCCCACATGCCCTCTTTATGCCCAGCACCCAATTACCCCATCTTCCCAGCCACATCCCCTTCAGCAACCCTCAGTTTGTTTCCTATAGTTAAGCACCTCCCACAGGCATCCCTGTTGTGTTCCTGACCTCAAGGGAAAGGCTCTCAGGTTTTCCCCATTGAGAATGATACTTGCTGTGGGTTTTTCATAGATGGATTTTATGAAATTGAGGAATGTTTTCTCTATCTCTATACTCTGAAAAGTTTTAATCAGGAACCAATGCTGTATTTTGTCATATGCCTTTTTTTGCCTCAGTTGAGAAGACCATGTAGTTCTTCTCTCTTCTCTTATTAATTATTCTATCACATTGATTTGCAACTGTTGAACCATCCTTGCATCCCAGGGATAAATTCCACCTGGTTGTGGAAGATAATATTTTCAATATACTGTTGGATCCTATTAGCTAGTATCTTGTTGAGAATTTTGGCATCCATGTTCAGCAAGGATATTAGTCTGAAATTCTTTCTGATGGGGTCTTTGCCTGGTTTTGGGTTCAAAATGCTGGCCTCATAGAAAGAGTTTGGAAGTTTTCCTTCTGTTTCTATTTTTGAACAGCTTCAGGAGTATAGGTATTATTTCTTTCCTTTTTAAATAGTTTTTTAAATTTTTTTAATTTTTTTTCAGTGTAACAGTATTCATTGTTTTTGCACCACACTCAGTGCTCCATGCAATCCGTGCCCTCTCTAATACCCACCACCTGGTTCCCCCAACCTCCAACCACCTACCCCTTCAAAACCCTCAGATTGTTTTTCAGAGTCCATAGTCTCTCATGGTTCACCTCCCCTTCCAATTTCCCTCAACTCCTTTCTCCTCTCTAACTCCCCTTGTCCTCCATGCTATCTGTTTATGCTCCACAAATAAGTGAAACCATATGATAATTGACTCTCTCTGCTTGACTTATTTCACTCAGCATAATCTCTTCCAGTCCCGTCCATGTTGCTACAAAAGTTGGGTATTCATCCTCTCTGATGGAGGCATAATACTCCATAGTATATATGGACCACACCTTCCTTATCCATTCGTCCACTGAAGGGCATCTTGGTTCTTTCCACAATTTGGCGACCGTGGCCATTGCTGCTATAAACATTGGGGAACAGATGGCCCTTCTTTTCACTACATCTGTATCTTTGGGGTAAATACCCAGTAGTGCAATTGCAGGGTCATAGGGAAGTTCTATTTTTAATTTCTTGAGGAATCTCCACACTGTTCTCCAAAGTGGCTGCACCAACTTGCATTCCCACCAACAGTGTAAGAGAGTTCCACTTTCTCCACATCTTCTCCAACACATGTTGTTTCCTGTCTTCCTAATTTTGGCCTTTCCAACTGGTGTAAGGTGGTATCTCAATGTGGTTTTAATTTGAATCTCCCTGATGGCTAGTGATGATGAACATTTTTTTCATGTGTCTGATAGCCATTTGTATGTCTTCATTGGAGAAGTCTGTTCATATCTTCTGCCTTTTTTTTTTTTTTTGCCCATTTTTTGACATGATTATCTGTTTTGTGTGTGTTGAGTTTGAGGAGTTCTTTCTAGATCCTGGATATCAACCTTTTATCTGTACTATCATTTGCAAATATCTTCTCCCATTCCATGTGTTGCCTCTTTGTTTTGTTGACTGTTTCCTTTGCTGTGCAGAAGCTTTTGATCTTGATGAAGTCCCAAAAGTTTGTCTTCGCTTTTGTTTCCTTTGTCTTTGGAGACATATCGAAGAGGTTACTGCCTATGTTCTCCTCTAGGATTCTGATGGATTCCTGTCTCACATTGAGGTCCTTTATCCATTTTGAGTTTATGTTTGTGTACGGTGTAAGTGAATGGTCGAGTTTCATTCTTCTACATATAGCTGTCCAGTTTTCCCAGCACCATTTATGGAAGTGGCTGTCTTTTTTCCACTTTATATTTTTTCCTGTTTTGTCAAAGATTATTTGCCCATAGAGTTGAGGGTCCATATCTGGGCTCTCTACTCTGTTCCACTGGTCTATGTGTCTGTTTTTATGCCAGTACCATGCTGTCTTGGTGATCACAGCTTTGTAGTAAAGCTTGAAATCAGGTAACGTGATGCAGGGGCAGAATGCTTTTGTGTTCTCCCCGGACCTTCTGTTTCTATCACCTCCATTTAAGTGTGAATAAGAGGTAGCAGGACATACTTCCAGAATTCAGGGCAAACTTGTTCCCACCCCCCATTTTATCCAGGACACTGAAACACCAGAGTGAGAAATTCTTCAAGATCACATAAGTTCTGGCAACACAAGGAGGTGACTTGTTTCTGAAGATGGGGAGTATCAAACACACTGTCCTAAAAAATGGAAATACTGGAAAAATGCCCAGGGATCTTTCCTGTACACACAGATGAGCCAGCTCCCAGGCTTGTTGCCTGTACATGCACCTAATGTCCTCCTGTTTCTATTTTAATATTATTATTTTAAAATATTTTTTAATATTCAGTTATCCACCACATAGTATACCACATCATTAGTTTTTGATGTAGTGTTCAACAATTCATTAGCTGCATATAACACCCAGTGTCCTCCTGTTTCTACCACGACTAAGGTAATGTCTGTACATATCTGTATGCAAGGAATCCCTATTTCAGTGTTCTGTGTTGATCCCAACATCAGAATGTCTTCTGTGCTCATCTGTGGAATGCTAGATGTTCCCAGGGTTCCCAAAACCAGGCATGTCCCAATGCTAGCTACTGTACTGCACAGGACTCCAGGCTATGAGTACACACCACTGCTGAGTTTCCATGAGATTTCTCCCAAGGACTTGGGAGATTTGTTCACAGACCTCACAAGATAAGGCCTGACCTCTCAGATTTTTTTTAAAGGGAATTTTGGCATAGTTCCAGATTTGGTTTTTGATTTCTGTAGATTTGTCCAGAGATCTGAGATTTTATCAGATGATTCCTGAGAGGTAACCTGAAAATACATGGTATTTTCCCCAAGATTACATGAGAGCTGGCTAAGGCAAAGGTAGGTTTATCTTTATTTTGCTTGGGGGCTTGGTGTTGGTGAGACACACATAGACAGCCTTAATGTGTTAAAAGACTGGGAAAGCCCCCCAGAAGCCTGCATGTGTGCTCAGATGTCCAGCTTGGGTGCATATTGCTTCTGCCTTCTTCCCTGCCCTCCTCTTACTATTACCTCCATTTAAGTGTGAAGAGGACACAGAGCCCATTCATCCTGAATTCAATGCTACCTTGTTACCCCCACTTTTCCCAGGATGCTGAAACACTAGGGATAATAGGAGGACTCCTTGTGTCTTTGTGCAGGTCATGTCTGGGAGCATTTGTGAAACTGAAAATTTTGGAAGTTGTGGCCAATCCTGGTATGTGCCATCCCTGCCCACTTAAGGAGCATAAAGCAGTTTCTGCTAGGTAGTGCCAGGTCCTGAGGATGCCAGAGATTTGGGCAGGCATCTCATGAGTTTTGGCCCTAAATCTTGATGGCTGGAGTCAAAATCTCATGAAATTTGAATAAGATACCATAAGAGATCTTTGCTCAAAGATCATGTGAGATCTGGCAAAGGGAAGAGGTGGCTCATATTTGTGGGTGCCAAGTCTCAAACAGTCTGTACTAAATTGTCAAAATTATGGGAAATCATCCAGGGAATGGTCCTGTGTTTTTAGATGAGCCAGCTCCCAGGTGTGTTGCCTCTTCCTGCACCTAATTGCCTCCTGTGTGTATTACCTCTAAGGTAATGTCAGTAAAAGACCTGGAGGCCATCCCTTGCTATTTCAGTGCTCTGTTTTGACCCCCAACATCAAAATGGCATCAAGGGAAGTTTGTGAAATCTCAGGTGTTCCCAGGGTTCCCCAAACCAGGTATGCCCCACTGCTAGCTAGTATGCCACTGGAGTCATGCTTAGGAAGTTCCCAGCCCTTCCAATAATTCTGAAGATTTCCCCCCAGGTGTCGCATGATTTGGTCATAGATCCTGGGAGCTTAGGCCTGACGTGTCAGGAGATTTAGGCCTCGTTCCAAGCAGAGACCTTTGATAACCTGAGATTTGTCCAGAGATCTCATGTGATTAGTTCTGAGGATTCCTGAGAGGTATCTTGAAAATTAGCAAGATGTGCCCCAAGATTACACGAGATCTGGCTATTTATCTTTATTTTGGGGATGGAGAGATGTACACAGACAGCCTTGAGGTTTTGAAAGACTGAGAATGCAGTCAGAAACCTGCCTGTGTGCCCAGATATCCAGCTTAGGGGCATATTGCTTCCGTCTTCTCCCCTGCCCTCCAGTTTCTATTACCTCCATTTAAGTGTGATGAAGAGGAAACAGGGCTCATTCATTTCGAGTTCAGCACAGTCTTGTTTCCCCCACTTTATCCAGGATGCCGAAACATGAGGGACATAGGAGGGAGACACTTTGAGTCTTCATGCTTTCTATATCTGGGAGCACTTCTCAAACTGCAAATATTTGCTGCTGTGCCTAACTCTGGAATGTGTCATCTCTATCTAAGTTTCATGAAGCAGGATCTGCTAGGTAGTGCTATGTCCTTCCGAATGTGCAGGAGCTTTGGCCAGAGATCTCATGAGTTTTGGCCCTAGATTTCCTTGGCTGGGTGTGAGAGATCTCATCAGATTTGGATGAGTTCTTACAGGAGCTGGGCTCAGATCACATGAGATTTGCTCCAAGTTGACATGAGATCAGACACAGGAAAGAGGTGGCTTGTTTCTGTGGGTGGCAAGTCTTAGACAGACTGCTCTGAGTTACTGAAGCCTGGGAAAGCACCCAAGGAGCCTTCCTGTATGTTCAGATAGCCAGAATCTAGGCTTGTTGCCTCTTCCTGGACGCAATGCCCTCTTGTGTCTGTCACCTCTAAGGTAATGTCAATAAGGGACTTAGAGGCCATTCATCCCTGTATCAATGTTCCATTTTGACCCCAACATCAGAATGGCATCTGTAGGCATTTGTGGAATGCCAGGTGTTCCCAGGGTTTCCCCCAAAAGGAAATGTCCCAGTGCTCACTATTGCAGCACAGGAGTCAAGGCTAAGGAGTTCCCAGCCCTTCAAAATTTCTAGGAGATTTCTCCCCTGTTCTTTCAAGGTTTGGCCATAGATTTTGTAAGATTAGTCCCAACCTTTTAGGAGATTTTTGTGGAGTTCCAAGCAGTGACCTTTGATCTCCTGAGATATGTCCAGAGATACTGTGAGATTTGGTCCAAAGATTCCTAAGAGGTAATCTGAGAATTCCAGAAAATTTACCCAAGATTATGTGAGATCTGGCTAAGGCAGGAGGAGGCTTATCTTTTCGTGTTGGGGGGAGGGGTGAGACACACACAGACAACATTAACCTGTTGAAAGACTGGGAAATCTGTTTCTTATAAGTGGACTTATAAGTATAGGAAACAAACTGAGGGTTGCTGGATGGGAACTGGTTGGGGGGATGGGATAACTTGGTGGTGGGCAATAACAATTAAAGAGGGCACATGATGTAATGAGCACCAGGTGTTATACACAACTGATGAATTACTAAACTCTACACCTGAAACTAGTGATATACTACATGTTGGCTAATTGAATGTAAATTTTAAAAAAGGACTGGGAAGGGGTGCCTTGGTGGCTCAGTGAGTTTAGCCTCTGCCTTCAGCTCAGGTCATGATCTCAGGGTCCTAGGATCGAGTCCCACATCGGGCTCTGCTCAGCAGGGAGCCTGCTTCTCCCTCTCTCTGCCTCCCTCTCTGCCTACCTGTAATCTCTGTCAAATAAATAAAATCTTAAGAAAAAAAAAGGACTGGGAAAACCCCAGAAGGCTTCCTGTGTGCTCATATGTCCAGCTCATGGGCTAAATGCTAATCTTTTATCCCACTGCCTTCTGGTTTCCATTACACCAATTTTAGTGTGAATAATAGCACACAGGGCCCATTAATCCTGAACTCAATGCTACTTTATTACCCCCACTTTTCCCACCAGGGATATAGGAGTGAGACACCTTGGTCATTATTCAGGTCACATCTGAGGTTATTCATTGAACTGCAAATATTGTCAGTTATGCCCAATTGTGGGATGTGCCATCCTTACCTACTTACATAACACAAAGCAGTCTCTTCTGGGGTGTGCCGGATCCTACTAAGGCCTGGGCATTTTGTCTAGATATCTCATGAGGTTTGGCCCTAGATCTTTCTGGCTGAGCCCCACATCTCACATGATTTGGATTCAGAGCACATAAGTATTTCGCCAAGATCAGGAGAGATCTGGAAAAGTTGAAGAGGATCCTTGTTTCTGAAGGAGGTAAGTCTCAAACAGACTGTCATGAACTGCTAAAAAGCCTTGGAAAGCACCCAGGGAGACTTTACATGCATTCAGATGCACTGTTTCCTCGTCCTGCACTTACTACTTTCCTGTGTCTATAAACACTAACATCACATGTCCTCCTTCATGCCCATCACAAAATTACTCCATCCACCCCCATCCAGCAACTTCCAGATTGTTTCCTATAATTAAGAGTCTCTCATGGTTTGTCTCCTCAGTTACTCTCCATTCTGTTTTCCCTCTCTTACCCTATGATCCTCTGCTCTGTTTCTTATATTCCATATGACTGAAACCATATAATAATTTTATTTTTCTGTTTGACATATTTCACTCAGAATAATACACTCCAGTTCTATCCACACATATATAGATATATATATATCTGTATATGTAGATATATATACACCATGTCTTTTTTATACAGTCATCTGTTGATGGAGAGCTAAGCTCTTCACAGTTTGGCCATTGTGGACATTGTGGACACTGCTGCTATGAGCATTGGGGTACATGTGCCCTTTGAATCACTACATTTGCATCGTTAAGATAAAATGTAATAATGAAATAGCTTGCTGGGATGTAGGGTAGATCTATTTTTAACTTCATGAGGAACCCTCATACTGTTTACCAGAGTGGCTGTATGAGCTTGCATCAAGAGTATAAGAGAGTTCCACTTTTTCCACATCCTTGCCAACATCTGTTATTTCCTGACTTGCTAATTTTAGCTATTATGACTGGTGTGAGGTGATACATCACTGTGGTTTTGATTTATATTTTTTTATTATGTTCAATTAGCCAACATATAGTACATCATTAGTTTTTGATATATGTTCAGTGATTTGTTAGTTGCATATAACACCCACAGCTCATCACCACACATACCCTCCATAATGCTCATCACCCAGTTACCTCATCCTCCTACACCCTTCCCTTTTCAAAAGCCTCAGTTTGTTTGCCAGAGTCCAGAGCCTAACTACTTAGGGGTGGAGTCTTTTGGGTTTTCCACATAATGTATCATGTCATCTGTGAGGAGAGAAAGTTTGACTTCTTCTCTGCCAGTTTGAATGCCTTTTGTTTCTTTTTGTTGTCTGATTCATGAGGTTACAACTTCTAGTACTATGTTGAACAGGAGTGGAGACGGTGGTCAACCCTGTCGTGTTCTTGACCTTAAGGGAAAAGCTCTCAGTTTTCCCCATTGAGAATGATATTTGCTGTGGGCTTTTCATAGATGACTTTTATAATACTGAGGTATGTTCCCTCTATTCCAGTGTTTTGAAGAGTTTTAATCAAGAGAGGATGCTATATTTTGTCAATTGCCTTTTCTGTAATTGAGAGGACCATATAGTTCTTGTCTTTTATTAATGTGATCTATCATGTCGATTGAGAATGTCTTATATTCTTTCAGTTTCTGCATCCCAGGAATAAACCCCACCTGGTCGTGGTGAATAACCCTTTTAATGTATTATTAGATCCTACTGGGTATGATTATGTTGAGTTTTTGGCATCCATATTCATAAGGGATATTGGTCCGTAATTCTCCTTTTTGATGGGGTCTTTGTCTGATTTTGGGATCAAGGTAATGCTGGCCTTAAAGAACGAATTTGGAAGTTTTCCTTCCATTTCTATTTTTTGGGACAGCTTCAGCAGAATAGGTATAATTTCTTCTTAAGCATTTAGTTGAGTTCCCCTGGGAAGCCATCTGACCCTGGGATCTCTGTTTTGGGGAGGTTTTTGATTGCTGCTTCAATTTCCTTGCTGGTTATTGGTCTATTCAGATTTTCTATTTCTTCCTGTTTCAGTTTTGGTAGTTTGAAAGTGTCCAAGAATGCATCAATTTCTTCCATACTGCCTCGTTTGTTGGCATATACCTACGGGTAATAAGTACTTACAATAATTTTCTCTATTTCCTTGGTATTGGTCATGATTTCTCCCCTTTCATTCATGATTTTATTAATTTGGGTTATTTCTCTTTTCTTTTGGCTAAGTATGGCCAGAGCTTTATCAATCTTATTAATTCTTTCAAAGAACCAGCTTCTAGTTTCACTGATCTGTTTTGTTGTTCTAGTTTCTATTTCATTTATTTCTGCTCTAATCTTTACCATTTCTCTTGGCCTGCTTGGCCTAGGCTTTATTTGCTGTACTTTCTCCCTGTGCGTTTGGGATTTTTCTAATTTTTTGAGAGAGGCTTCAATAGCTATGCACTTCCCTTTTAGAACCATCTTTGCAGTATCCCATAGATTCTTAAGCAATGTTGTTTTCATTTTCATTGATTTGCATGAATTTTTAAAGTTCTTGTTTAATTTCCTGGTTGACCCATTTGTTCTTCAGCAGGATGCTTTTTAACCCCCAAATGTTTGAGTTCCTTTCAAGTTTTTCATTATGGTTGGGCTCCAGTTTCAAAGCATTGTGGTCTGAAAGTATTCAAGGAACAATCCTAATTTTTGGTATCAGTTGAGACCTGATTTGTGACCCAGTATGTGGTCTATTCTAGAGGAAGTTCCAAGTGAATTCAAGAAGAATGAATATTCTGTTGTTTCAGGAAGGAATGTTCCACCAATGTTCCATTGGTCCATCTGGTCCAATGTGTCCTTTATTCTTTGTTGATCTTCTGCTTAGATAATCTGTCCATTGCTATGAGTGGAGTGTTTGTCTCCTACTATTAATGTATTATTATCGATATGGTTATTTTGATTATTAGTTGGTTTATGTAGTTGGCTGCTCCCATGTTGGGGGCATAGATATTTACAATTGTTAGATCTTCTTGTTAGATAACCCTTTAAGTATGATGGACTGTTCTTCTACTTCTCTTACTACAGCCTTTGGTTTAAAATCTAATTTGTCTGATATAAGAATTGCTACCCCAGCTTGCTTTTGAGGTCTGTTGGCATGGTAAATTGTTCTCCATCCTCTCACTTTCAATCTGGATGTGCCTTTAGGTTCAAAATGACTCTCTTGTAGACAGCACACGAATGGGTCCTGCTTTTTTATCCAATCTGAAACCCTGTTTCTCTTGATGGGAAGATTCAGCCTGTTCATGTTGAAAGTAACCATTGAAAGATATGAATTTAGTGCCATCATATTGCCTGTAAAGTCCCTGTTTCTATAGATTGTCTCTGTTAATTTGCAGTCTATATTACTTTGGGGGTCTTTATTCTTTTATAAAATCCCCCTTAATATTTCTTGCAGTCCTGACTTGGTGGTCATATATTCTTTCAGTTTCTGCTGGTCTTTGAAGCTCTTTTATCTCTCCATCCACTCTGAATGACAGCCTTGCCGGATTAAGTATTCTTGTCTCCATGTTCTTCTCATTTAGTACTCTGAATGTATCTTGCCAGCCCTTTCTGGCTTGCCAGGTCACTGCGGATAGGTCTGATGTTATTCTGATATTCCCCCTCCATACATAAGGAATCTTGTCCCCCTAGCTGCTTTCAGGATAGCTTCCTTGGTTCTAAGATTTGCAAGCTTTACTATTATATGTCAGGGTATTGATCTATTTTTATTGATTTTGAGAGGTTCCCTCTCTGTCTCTTGGACACAAATGTTTGTTTCCTTCCCCAGATTAGGGAACTTTTCAGCTATTATTTGCTAAAATATTCCATCTAGTCTTCTCTCTCTCTCCAGCCACTTGGGGATCCCAATAAATCTAACACTGGTAAGTTTCATGGCATCAGTGATCTCTCTAAGTCTATATTCATGGGCTACTATCTGCTTATCCCTATTTTCCTCAGCTTCCTTCCTTTCTATGAGCTTAGCTTCTAGATCACTGATTTAGTCTTTTGCATCATTTATCCTGGCTGTTAGAGTATCCAGTTTATACTGCATCTCATTCATAGCATTTTGAAGTTTAGCCTGATTACTTCTCATTTCTGCCCTAAGAGATTCTATATTGTCACTAATGCTTTTTTCAAGCCTAGCTATTGTCTTTATGATTGCTATCCTGAATTCTATCTCTGACAAATTGTTTATATCCATATCCATTAGTTCTATGGCAGAGGACCTTGTCTCTGGTTGTTTTCTTGTTGTGAGTTCTTCCTCCTAGTCATTTTGTCAAGGGATGGTTGCAAATGAACAGAGTCCAAAATATCAACCATGACCCAGGCCAAACGCATGCTAGAAAAAACCGATTTGGTTGAAAGCTACCACAGATATGCAACCAAAGCCAAGATGATCCAAAACAATAAAAAAGGGAAAAAGGCGGAGGAGAGACATTATAATCTCTCATGGTGGACAAAGCAGGGAGATCTGCCTGTTACTGGTGGATTTTTGCACTGTGTGTTTGAAGACACTATATCCCAAATTGCAAAGTCAGAAATATAAATATATATATAAATATATAGAGAAATATAAATATATTTATGTATAAGTACATACATATATATATGAAAAATGGAATGTGAAAAATGGACTGTATGGCACAGAAATTTAAATGTGAAACATAGATGTGAAAAAAAAAGTTAAAAATTGACTTAAAGGAGACAAGATGGCGGGGAAGTAGGAGGAGGCACCGTTTCAACCTGTACCCTAAATTGAGCTGATTACCTCCCAAAGAACTCTGATCACCCATGAAATCAGCCTGAGATCAGAATTATACATGTCTGGTCCTGGAGTCAAGATGGCGGAGAAGTAGCAGGCTGAGACTACATCAGCTAGTAGGAGATCAGCTAGATAGCTTATCTAAAGATTGCAAACACCTGCAAATCCATCGGCAGATCGAAGAGAAGAAGAACAGCAATTCTGGAAACAGAAAAACAACCACTTTCTGAAAGGTAGGACCGGCGGAGAAGTGAATCCAAAGCGACGGGAGGATAGACCCCGGGGGGAGGGGCCAGCTCCCGGCAAGCGGCGGAGCAACAGAGCACAAAATCAGGACTTTTAAAAGTCTGTTCCGCTGAGGGACATCGCTCCAGAGGCTAAACCGGGGCAAAGCCCACGCGAGGTCAGTGTGACCTCAAGTCCCGCAGGGTCACAGAAGGATCGGGGGTGTATGAGTGTCACAGAGCTTGCAGGTATTGGAACAGGAAAGCCGGCTACAGAGACAGAGCTGACAGTAAGATCACAGCTCGGGGTTACCTTGAATGGTTGCAGGCTCGGTGAGCTCGGAGCGCGGCCGGAGTTCAGGCAGACGGGAGTAACTGGGCGCTGTTCTCTGAGGGCGAACTGAGGAGTGGGGCCCCGGGTTCTCGGCTCCTCCCGGCCGGAGACCAGGAGGCCGCCATTTGTATTCCCGTCCTCCGGAACTCTACGGAAAGTGCTCAGGGAACAAAAGCTTCTGAAAGCAAACCCGAGCGGATTACTAGCCCGGCCCCTGGTAAGAGTGGTGCAATTCCGCCTGGGGCAAAGACACTTCAGAATCACTACACCAGCCCCCTCACCCAGAAGATCAACAAGAAATCCAGCCAAGACCAAGTTCACCTACCAAGGAGTGCGGTTTCAATACCAAGGAGAGCAGCAGAATTCCAGAGGAGGAGAAAGCAAAGCATGGAACTCATGGATTTCTCCCTGAGGTTGTTTTTTTTTTTTTTCTTCCCTGTGATTTTTTTAGTCCTGCAGTTAATTTAATTTTTTTCTTTTTCATTTTTTTCTCTTCTTCTGCTAAATTTTTTTTTTACTTTTACCCTTTTCTTTTTTAATTTTTTTTAACTAGTTTATCTAATATAGATATTTTTTCCTTTTTATATTTTTCTTTATTTGTTTTCTTTTTTTAATTCTTTCTTTTATTTTTTTTTTTATTATTTTTTCTTTCTTTCTTTTTGAACCTCTCTTTATCCCCTTTCTCCCCCCTCACGATTTGGGATGTCTTCTGATTTGGTTAAAGCACATTTTCCTGGGGTTGTTGCCACCCTTTTAGTATTTTACTTGCTCCTTCATATACTCTTATCTGGACAAAATGACAAGGCGGAAAAATTCAACACAAAAAAAAAGAACAAGAGGCAGTACCGAATGCTAGGGACCTAATCACTACAGACATTGATAATATGTCAGACCTAGAGTTCAGAATGACAATTCTCAAGGTTCTAGCCGGGCTCGAAAAAGACATGGAAGATATTAGAGAAACCCTCTCGGGAGATATAAAAGCCCTTTCTGGAGAAATAAAAGAACTAAAATCTAACCAAGTTGAAATTAAAAAAAGCTATTAATGAGGTGCAATCAAAAATGGAGGCTCTCACTGCTAGGATAAATGAGGCAGAAGAAAGAATTAGTGATATAGAAGACCAAATGACAGAGAATAAAGAAGCTGAGCAAAAGAGGGACAAACAGCTACTGGACCACGAGGGGAGAATTCGAGAGATAAGTGACACCGTAAGACGAAACATTAGAATAATTGGCATTCCAGAAGAAGAAGAAAGAGAGAGAGGAGCAGAAGGTATACTGGAGAGAATTATTGGGGAGAATTTCCCCAATATGGCAAAGGGAACGAGCATCAAAATTCAGGAGGTTCAGAGAATGCCCCTCAAAATCAATAAGAATAGGCCCACACCCTGTCACCTTATGGTAAAATTTACAAGTCTTACTGACAAAGAGAAAATCTTGAAAGCAGCCCGGGAAAAGAAGTCTGTAACATACAATGGTAAAAATATTAGATTGGCAGCTGACTTATCCACAGAGACCTGGCAGGCCAGAAAGAGCTGGCATGATATTTTCAGAGCACTAAACTAGAAAAACATGCAGCCAAGAATACTATATCCAGCAAGGCTATCATTGAAAATAGAAGGAGAGATTAAAAGCTTCCAGGACAAACAAAAACTGAAAGAATTTGCAAACACCAAACCAGCTCTACAGGAAATATTGAAAGGGGTCCTCTAAGCAAAGAGAGAGCCTACAAGTGGTAGATCAGTAAGGAACAGAGACAATATACAGTAACAGTCACCTTACAGGCAATACAATGGCACTAAATTCATATCTCTCAATAGTTACCCTGAATGTTAATGGGCTAAATGTCCCAATCAAAAGACACAGGGTATCGGAATGGATAAAAAAACAAAACCCATCTATATGTTGCCTCCAAGAAACTCATTTTAAGCCCAAAGACACCTCCAGATTTAAAGTGAGGGGGTGGAAAAGAATTTACCATGCTAATGGACATCAGAAGAAAGCAGGAGTGGCAATCCTTATATCAGATCAATTAGATTTTAAGCCAAAGACTATACTAAGAGATGAGGAAGGACACTATATCATACTCAAAGGGTCTGTCCAACAAGAAGATCTAACAATTTTAAATATCTATGGCCCCAACGTGGGAGCGGCCAACTATATAAACCAATTAATAACAAAATCAAAGAAACACATCAACAATAATACAATAATAGTAGGGGACTTTAACACTCCCCTCACTGAAATGGACAGATCATCCAAGCAAAAGATCAGCAAGGAAATAAAGGCCTTAAACGACACACTGGACCAGATGGACATCACAGATATATTCAGAATATTTCATCCCAAAGCAACAGAATACACATTCTTCTCTAGTGCACATGGAACATTCTCCAGAATAGATCACATCCTCGGTCCTAAATCAGGACTCAACCGGTATCAAAAGATTGGCATCATTCCCTGCATATTTTCAGACCACAATGCTCTAAAGCTAGAACTCAACCACAGAAGGAAGTTTGGAAAGAACCCAAATACATGGAGACTAAACAGCATCCTTCTAAAGAATGAATGGGTCAACCGGGAAATTAAAGAAGAATTGAAAAAAATCATGGAAACAAATGATAATAAAAATACAATGGTTCAAAATCTGTGGGAGACAACAAAGGCAGTCTTGAGAGGAAAATATATAGTGTTACAAGCCTTCCTCAAGAAACAAGAAAGGTCTCAGGTACACAACCTAAGCCTACACCTAAAGGAGCTGGAGAAAGAACAAGAAAGAAACCCTAAGCCCAGCAGGAGAAGAGAAATCATAAAGATCAGAGCAGAAATCAATGAAATAGAAACCAAAAAAACAATAGAACAAATCAACGAAACTAGGAGCTGGTTCTTTGAAAGAATTAATAAAATTGATAAACCCCTGTCCCGACTTATCAAAAAGAAAAGAGAAAGGACCCAAATAAATAAAATCATGAATGAAAGAGGAGAGATCACAACTAACACCAAAGAAATACAAACTATTATAAGAACATATTATGAGCAACTCTACACCAACAAATTTGACAATCTGGAAGAAATGGATGCATTCCTAGAAACATATAAACTACCACAACTGAACCAGGAAGAAGTAGAAAGCCTGAACAGACCCATAACCAGTAAGGAGATTGAAACAGTCATTAAACATCTCCAAACAAACAAAAGCCCAGGGCCAGACGGCTTCCCAGGGGAATTCTACCAAACATTTAAAAAAGAACTAATTCCTATTCTCCTGAAACTGTTCCAAAAAATAGAAATGGAAGGAAAACTTCCAAACTCATTTTATGAGGCCAGCATCACCTTGATCCCCAAACCAGACAAGGATCCCATCAAAAAAGAGAGCTATAGACCAATATCCTTGATGAACACAGATGCGAAAATTCTCACCAAAATACTAGCGAATAGGATTCAACAGTACATTAAAAGGATTATTCACCACGACCAAGTGGGATTTATTCCAGGGCTGCAAGGTTGGTTCAACATCCGCAAATCAGTCAATGTGATACAACACATCAATAAAAGAAAGAACAAGAACCATATCTACTCTCAATAGATGCTGAAAAAGCATTTGACAAAGTACAGCATCCCTTCCTGATCAAAACTCTTCAAAGTGTAGGGATAGAGGGCACATTCCTCAATATCATCAAAGCCATCTACGAAAAACCCACCGCAAATATCATTCTCAATAGAGAAAAACTAAAAGCTTTTCCGCTAATGTCAGGAACATGGCAGGGATGTCCATTATCACCACTGCTATTCAACATAGTACTAGAAGTCCTAGCCTCAGCAATCAGACAACAAAAGGAAATTAAAGGCATCCAAATCGGCAAAGAAGAAGTCAAATTATCACTCTTCGCAGATGATATGATACTATATGTGGAAAACCCAAAAGACTCTACTCCATAACTGCTAGAACTTGTACAGGAATTCAGTAAAGTGTCAGGATATAAAATCAATGCACAGAAATCAGTTGCATTTCTCTACACCAACAACAAGACAGAAGAAAGAGAAATTAAGGAGTCCATCCCATTTACAATTGCACCCCACACCATAAGATACCTAGGTATAAACCTAACCAAAGAGGCACAGAATCTATACTCAGAAAACTATAAAGTACTCATGAAAGAAATTGAGGAAGACACAAAGAAATGGAAAAATGTTCCATGCTCCTGGATTAGAAGAATAAATATTGTGAAAATGTCTATGCTACCTAAAGCAATCTACACATTTAATGCAATTCCTATCAAAGTACCATCCATCTTTTCTAAAGAAATGGAACAAATAATTCTAAAATTTATACGGAACCAGAAAAGACCTCGAATAGCCAAAGGGATATTGAAAAAGAAAGCCAAAGTTGGTGGCATCACAATTCCGGACTTCAAGCTCCATTACAAAGGTGTCATCATCAGGACAGCATGGTACTGGCATAAAAACAGACACATAGATCAATGGAACAGAATAGAGAGCCCAGAAGTAGACCCTCAACTCTATAGTCAACTAATCTTCGACAAAGCAGGAAAGAATGTCCAATGGAAAAAACAGCCTCATCAATAAATGGTGTTGGGAAAATTGGACAGCCACATGCAGAAAAATGAAATTGGACCATTTCCTTACACCACACACAAAAATAGACTCAAAATGGATGAAGGACCTCAATGTGAGAAAGGAATCCATTTAAATCCTTGAGGAGAAAACAGGCAGCAACCTCTTCGACCTCAACCGCAGCAACATCTTCCTAGGAACATCGCCAAAGGCAGGGAAGCAAGGGCAAAAATGAACTATTGGGATTTTATCAAGATCAAAAACTTTACACAGCAAAGGAAACAGTTAACAAAATCAAAAGACAACTGACAGAATGGGAGAAGATATTTGCAAACGACATATCAGATAAAGGACTAGTGTCCAAAATCTATAAAGAACTTAGCAAACTCAACACCCAAAGAACAAATAATCCAATCAAGAAATGGGCAGAGGACATGAACAGACATTTCTGCAAAGAAGACATCCAGAGGGCCAACAGACACATGAAAAAGTGCTCCATATCACTCGGCATCAGGGAAATACAAATCAAAACCACAATGAGATATCACCTCACACCAGTCAGAATGGCTAAAATCAACAAGTCAGGAAATGACAGATGCTGGCGAGGATACGGAGAAAGGGGAACCCTCCTACACTGTTGGTGGGAATGCAAGCTGGTGCAGCCACTCTGGAAAACAGCATGGAGGTTCCTCAAAATGTTGAAAATAGAACTGCCCTATGACCCAGCAATTGCACTACTGGGTATTTACCCTAAAGATACAAACGTAGTGATCCAAAGGGGCACGTGCACCCGAATGTTTATAGAAGCAATGTCCAAAATAGCCAAACTATGGAAAAAACCTAGATGTCCATCAACAGATGAATGGATCAAGAAGATGTGGTATATATACAAAATGGAATACTATGCAGCCATCAAAAGAAATGAAATCTTGCCATTTGCGACAACATGGATGGAACTAGAGCGTATCAAGTTTAGCAAAATAAGTCAAGCAGAGAAAGACAACTATCATATGATCTTCCTGATATGAGGAAGTGGTGATGCAACATGGGGGTTTAAGTGGGTAGGAGAAGAATCAATGAAACAAGATGGGATTGGGAGGGAGACAAACCATAGGTGACTCTTAATCTTACAAAACAAACTGAGGGTTGCTGGGGGTAGGGGGGTTGGGAGAAGGCGGGGTGGGGTTATGGACATTGGGGAGGGTATGTGCTTTGGTGAGTGCTGTGAAGTGTATAAACCTGGCGATTCACAGACCTGTACCCCTGGGGATAAAAATACATGTTTATAAAAAATAAAAAATTTAAAAAAAAAGAATTATACATGTCTGGATCTCTATGGGGGCACAAGACACCAGTGGGCAGGCAAAGCGGAGTAGGAACGTCAGACTGATATCAGAAGATAAACAAAAGGGAGAGGTAGCCACCAGAGGTGACCCATTGGAAAGTAATGCCCCAATACAAGAGTGCCCTGCATCTGGGACCAGCATTAACTTGGAGTCTGGTTGAAAGCACTCAAAAAGAGCAAAGGATCGTGGGGGGATATTGTGGGAATTGGGGTGGTTAGGGACAGGGGCTTAAGTCTGAGGATGACCCAGGACAGCCACTCCTGGCGCTGAGCCAGAGACTGTGGTGGAGAAACCAGATCTTGTCCCTGAGCCACTAGCGTGCCTGACAACATGTGGGGTCCAGCTCCTGTGAGGGGCTGGGAGCCTCGAGAGCCAGCAGAAGAATAGCTTTTTCGCACTCTCCACATGAGTGCCAAGCCATGCTATCAGAGCCTGAGATGTGCATGCCCCACACTCTCCCCTGAGAGAGGTGCGTGGAGGTGCCAGCCTGGCGCTCTCAGACTGGGAAACCCAGGCACTCCCATCCCGGGCCAGCAGGAAAATCTCAGTGTGTGATCGCTGCTTGGAACATGTCTGGCAGTCCAGAGCTGCCCAGACAGCCGCTGCTGTTGTGGTTTTGGTACAAGCAGGAGCTCCTGTGTCCCCAGGGACTGCGACTCAGAACCTGCTCTGCCAGCAGCCAAGGGGGACCTTATGTGCTCTGGAATACCCAAAGGGGAACAGACTGAGGCTTCTCTCTCTGAGAGGGAGGTTGGGGTACAGTTTGCTTTCCTCTAAACCTCCAAAAACCATCAAAAGCTGTTAAGGTGAGATAAAACAAAGGAACAAACATAAAAACTTCCAGAGAACAAAAGCTTGAAAACCCGGTTTCCTCAGAGCCCACCCCCTTGAGGGGGGCAGGAAGACTTAACTCAGGGAACATTGCCTGAAAACCCATGAAGGAGGCCCCTCCCCCAGAAAACCAACCAGGGGAAAAAAAAAGGAAAAAAAAAAAAAGATGACAAGAGAACAACCACCAGAACTTCATAGATACAACTTTTATTTTTAATTCATTTCCACTACTCTGGTTCATTTTTTTTATATAGATAATTTTTTAACCTATTTGCCATCACAGTGAGGTGACCAGTACATCAAATTCCATAATAACGTTTTAACCTGAACTTTTTAATACATAGACCCGTGTTTTTCTTTTGCTTTTCTATTTTTTAATTTTTTTAAAATTTTAGTTTAGTTTGGTTTAGTTTATTCTTTTTTTATTTTTATTTTTTAATATTCATATAGAGTTAAACTTCAAGGTAAGTCCCAAGGTAAACTTCAAGGATTCATTGGGGAATCCCCTTTCCCCAATCAATGCTACCCCTACAGGTAAACCAATTTTTAATCCCCCTTTACTTTAGGAAAGTTGAGTCCTTTAACAAAGATATCAAGATACATCCAGGAAGAATCAAAATAACCTTTCTCGCCCACACTGAGAATTTATAACCACTCTCCCATCTTTTTCTTCTGCCAGTGTTTCTGTGTATTTGTTTGTCCTGGTAGTATATAAATCTTATACTCGGGGTTCTTTATGATGATGGTTTTTTTTTGCTTTTGCTTTTTTAAATATATATATATATATATATATATATATATATATATATATATATATATTTCTTTCTCTTGTCATATACTTTTATCAGTCTTTTTGTTTGTCTTTGTTTGTATACTTCATAAATCTTACCTTGGGGCCCATTTGGGCTGAGTCTTCTCCTTTATGTTCCCTTTTTTTCCTGTCTCTCTCTCTCTTTTTTCTTTTTCGTTTCTTTTTTCTTTCATTTGGGTTGGGATTCCTGATTGCTCAGAAGCATTCCAGAGTGCACCTTGACTGCACCACGATTAATACATCCAGCTACATCCATTCAGCCATCTCTCACCAAACTGACTAGGAGGAGGAATGCCCAACCGAAGAAAAACACAGAGGATGGGTCTTCTGCAACAGAGCTAATGTCTACCAACATAGACAATATGTCGGAAAGGGAATTCAGGCTAACAATTATCCAGGCAATAGCTAGGTTGGAGAAAGCCATGGATGACCAAATTGAAGTGATTAGAGCAGAACTGAAAGCCACCAGGGATGATGTTCACAATGCTCTCAATGAGTTCCAATCTAATCTAAATTCCCTAAGAGTGAGGGTAACTGAGACAGAAGATAGAATTAGTGATCTGGAAGACAAACAGAGAGAAAGGATCAGGAGGAAGCCTGGAACAAACAGCTCAGAAGCCACGAAAACAGAATCAGGGAAATAAATGATGCCATGAAACGTTCCAACATCAGAATTATTGGAATCCCTGAAGGGGAGGAGAAAGAAAAACGTCTAGAAGATATAGTGGAACAAGTTCTTCATGAAAATTTTCCCAATCTCACGAATGGAACCAGTGTTCATGTACAAGAGGCAGAATGGTTTCCCCCCAAGATTATAGATTCTCGAAAGTCCTCGAGACATTTAATAGTAAGAATGAAGAATTATAATTGTAGACAGGCCCTCTTGAAGGCAGCTAGGACAAAGGAGCTCCTCACGTACAGATGAAAGCCCATCAGAATAACGTCAGACCTGTCCACAGAGACCTGGCAAGTCAGAAAGGGCTGGAAAGATATATTCAGGGCACTAAATGAGAAGAACATACAGCCAAGAATACTTTATCCAGCAAGACTGACATTCAAAATGGATGGAGAGATAAAGAGTTTCCAAGACTGGCAAGGCTTAAAAGAGTATGCGACCATCAAGCTGACACTGCAGGAAATATTAAGGGGGGTTCTATAAAAGAGGAAAAATCCTAAGAATATCACTGAACAGAAATATGGAGACAATCTACAGAAAGAAAGACTTCAAAGGTAACACGATGTCAATAAAAACATATCAATAATCACTCTCAATGTGAATGGCCTAAATGCGCCCATAAAATGACACAGGGTTGCAGATCGGATAAAACAACAGAACCCATCCATATGTTGTCTATAAGAGACCCATTCGGAACCTAACGATACACTCAGACTGAAAGTGAAGGGATGGAGAAGCATCTTTCAGGCCAATGGGGCTCAAAGGAAGGCCAGGGTAGTGATTCTCATATCAGATAAATTAGATTTTAAACTAAAGACTGTAGTCAGAGATACAGATGGACACTACATAATTCTTAAAGGGAATATCTACCAAGATGATCTAACAATTGTAAATATCTACAGCCCCAATATGGAGGCAGTCAATTATGTAAGAAAACTATTGATCAAGATGAAGAGTCATATTGATATGAATACATTAATAGAAGGAGATTTTAACATGCCTCTCTCAGCAATAGACAGATAATTGAAGCAGAAAATCAATAAAGAAACAAGAGCATTGAATGACACAGATGGACCTCATAGCTATATACAGAACATTCCACCCTAAAACAACAGAATACTCATTCTTCTCAAGTGCACATGGAACCTTCTCAAGAATAGAACACATACTGGGTCACAAATCAGGACTCAACGAATACCAAAAGACTGAGATTATTCCCTGCATATTCTCAGATCACAATGCTTTCAATCTGGAGCTCAATCATAAGGAAAAGTTTGGAAGGAACTCCAACACCTGGAAGCTAAAGACCATCTTGCTTAAGAATGCTTGGATCAACCAGGAGATCAAAGAACTGAAACAATTCATGAAAAACAATGAGAATGAAGACACTTTGGTCCAAAACCTATGGGATACAATAAAGGTGGTCCTAAGGTGGAAATACATGGCCACCCAAGCCTCCCTAAAAAAAAAGAAAGAAAGAAAGATAAAAAGAAAATACACCAGCTATCTCTTTACCTTAAAGAACTAGAGAATCAACAACAAATTAAACCAACTCCACACACAAGGAGGGAAATAACCAAGATTGGAGCTGAGATCAATGAGATAGAACCTAGAGATACAGTAGAATGTATCAATGAAACTAGATGCTGGTTTTTTTATTGAGATAAGATCGATAAACTACTGGCCAAACTAATCCAAAAGAAAAGAGAGAAAGCTCAAATTAATAAAATTATGAATGAAAAGGGAGAGATCACAACTAACACCAAGAAAATAGAATCAATCATCAGAAGTTATTATCAACAGTTATATGCCAATAAGCTAAGCAACTTAGATGAAATGGATGCATTCCCGGAAAACTATAAACTCCCAAAATTGAACCAGGAATAAATTGAAAACCTGAATAGACCGATATCTAGTAACAAGATTGAAGCAGTGATCAAAAACCTCCCAAAAAACAAGAGCCCAGGACCTGACGGATTCCCTGGGGAATTCTACCAAACATCCAAAGAAGAAATAACACCTATTCTCCTGAAGCTCTTTCAAAAAAATTGAAGCAGAAGGAAGACTTCCAGACTCCTTTTATGAAGCCAGTATTACCCTGATCCCCAAACCAGACAAGGACCACACCAAAAAGCAGAATTTCAGACCAATATCACTGATGAATATGGATACTAAGATTCTCAACAAGATCCTAGCAAACAGGATCCAACAGCACATTAAAAAGATTATCCACCATGACCAGGTGGGATTCATCCCTGGGTTACAAGGATGGTTCAACATTCGCAAATCAATCAGTGTGATAGAACAAATCAATAAGAGAAGAGACAAGAACCGCATGGTCCTCTCAATCGATGCAGAAAAAGCATTTGACAAAATCCAGCATCCGTTCCTGAGTAAAACCTTAAAAGTATAGGGATAGAAGGAACATTTCTGAACTTCATCAAATCTATCTATGAAAGACCCACAGCAAATATCATCCTCAATGGGAAAAAGCTTGCAGCCTTCCCGTTGAAATCAGGAACACGACAAGGATGCCCACTTTCACCACTCTTGTTCAACAGAGTATTAGAAGTCCTAGCAATAGCAATCGGACAACAAAGAGAAATAAAAGGTATCCAAATTGGCAATGAAGAAGTCAAACTCTTTGCAGATGACATGATTCTTTATATGGAAAACCCAAAAGACTCCACCCCCAAACTACTAGAACTCATAACAGCAATTCAGCAACGTGGCAGGATACAAAGTCAATGTACGGAAATCAGTGGCTTTCTTATACACTAACAATGAAAATACAGAAAGGGAAATTAGAGAATCGATTCCATTTACTATAGCACCAAGAGCCACAAGATACCTGGGAATCAACCTAACCAAAGAGGTAAAGGATCTGTACTTAAGGAACTACAGAACACTCATGAAAGAAATTGAAGAAGACACAAAAAGATGGAAGACTATTCCATGCTATTGGATCGGAAGGATAAACATTGTTTAAATGTCTATACTGCCTAGAGCAATCTATACTTTTAATGCATTTCCAATCAAAATTCCACTGGTATTTTTCAAAAAGCTGGAGCAAATAATCCAAAAATTTGTATGGAATCAGAAGAAACCCAGAATTCCCAAGGAAATGTTGAAAAACTAAAACAAAACTGGCGGCATCATGTTACCTGATTTCAAGCTTTACTACAAAGCTGTGATCACCAGGACAGCATGGTACCGGCATAAAAACAGACATAGACCAGTGGAACAGAGTAGAGAGCCCAGATATGGACCCACAACTCCATGGTCAAATAATCTTTGACAAAGCAGGAAAAAATATACAGTGGAAAAAAGACAGTCTCTTCAATAAATGGTGTTGGGAAAACTGGACAGCTATATGTAGAAGAATGAAACTCGACCATTCTCTTACACTGTACACAAACACAAACTCGAAATGGATAAAAGACCTCAATGTGAGACAGGAATCCATCAGAATCCTAGAGGAGAACATAGGCAGTAACCTCTTCGATATCAGCCACAGCAACTTCTTTCAAGATATGTCTCCAAAGACAAAGGAAACAAAAGCGAAGATAAACTTTTGGGACTTCATCAAGATCAAAAGCTTCTGCACAGCAAAGGAAACAGTCAACAAAACAAAGAGGCAACGCACGGAATGGGAGAAGATATTTGCAAATGATAGTACAGACAAAAGGTTGATATCCAGGATCTAGAAAGAACTCCTCAAACTCAACACACACAAAACAGATAATCATGTCAAAAAATGGGCAGAAGATATGAACAGACTTCTCCAATGAAGACATACAAATGGCTATCAGACACATGAAAAAATGTTCATCATCACTAGCCATCAGAGAGATTCAAATTAAAACCACATTGAGATACCACCTTACACCAGTTGGAAAGGCCAAAATTAGCAAGACAGGAAACAACATGTGTTGGAGAAGATGTGGAGAAAGTGGAACTCTCTTACACTGTTGGTGGGAATGCAAGTTGGTGCAGCCACTTTGGAGAACAGTGTGGAGATTCCTCAAGAAATTAAAAATAGAGCTTCCCTATAACCCTGCAATTGTACTACTGGGTATTTACCCCAAGGATACAGATGTAGTGAAAAGAAGGGCCATCTGTTCCCCAATGTTTATAGCAGCAATGGCCACGGTCACCAAATTGTGGAAAGAACCAAGATGCCCTTCAGTGGATGAATGGATAAGGAAGATGTGGTCCATATACACTATGGAGTATTAGCCTCCATCAGAAAAGATGAATACCCAACTTTTGTAGCAACATGGACGGGACTGGAAGAGATTATGCTGAGTGAAATAAGTCAAGCAGAGAGAGTCAATTATCATATGGTTTCACTTATTTGTGGAGCATAACAAATAGCATGGAGGACAAGGGGAGTTAGAGAGGAGAAAGGAGTTGAGGGAAATTGGAAGGGGAGGTGAACCATGAGAGACTATGAACTCTGAAAAACAATCAGGATTTTGAAGGGGCAGGGGGTGGGATGTTGGGGGAGCCAGGTGGTGGGTATTAAGGAGGGCACTTATTGCATGGAGCAATGGGTGTGGTGCAGAAACAATGAATACTGTTATGCTGAAAATAAAAAAGAAAAAAACTGACTTAAAAACATAAGTTTTGAAATAAGAATCTATTTGGAATGGGAACAGGATTAAGAAGAAGGAGAAGGAGAAGGAGAAGAAGAAGAAGAAGAAGAAAAAGGACAAGAAGAAGAAGAAGAAGGAGGAGGAGGAGGAGGAGGAGGAGGAGGAGAAAGGAGTAAGAAGAAAGAAGAAGGAAGAAGGAAGAAGAAGAAGGAAGAAGAAGGAAGAAAGAAGAAGAAGAAGAAAGAAGAAGAAGAAGAAGAAGAAGAAGAAGAAGAAGAGGAAGAAGAAGAAGAAGAAGAAGAAGAAGAAGAAGAAGAAGAAGAAGAAGAAGAAGAAGAAGAAGAAGAAGAAGAAGAAAAAGAAGAAGAAGAAGAAGAAGAATCAGAAAAGAAAGAAAAAAAAATCTAAAATTCTAGCCTGAAGTATAAATGGGTTATGAGGGAACACTTGGAGCTCCCTATATTATTTCCCGGTGGAGTTTTGCAGTCCTGTGGAAAATAAACTTATCATTCACCTGTTCTTCCAGTCTATCTTTTGTGGGAGGGCACTGCTGCTTGGCTTCTTCAGAGGTTTTGCCTGGAGTGGAGTTCCCCCATCCTTTGTCAGGAATAGGGCTTCATGTAAGCTGATTGGCTGTGTGGGTTTTTTCCCCTGGTGTCTTTCCATTCTTTCTTAGAGGGCCAGAGCAAACATGGCCATGCAGGAACTCTGGCCTAGAGCCAAAGAGTCTCAGCCCCCTTTTTTCAATAAATTGTGCTCTTAATGCCTGCTGCACATCCCTGGGGAGTTATGGGGACCTGCGAGTGTCTCTCTACTTTGTAACTCTGCAACTGCTAGTGGCTATGGGCTCATGCATGCACCCTCTTCTGCATCTCCCAGGTCATGCTGGGTATTGCCCCAGTATCCTTCCATTGGCCACACTGCCATAAGAGCTGTTGTCCCATCGTGGGTAAGCCATTTTATATCTCCCCTCGGATGTTAATCAGCCCATACCTTCTCAGGGTGGTCAGTCAGAGAGCAGTCTCCCTACCAGCTTGGTTCATGATTTACAGTGACTGGAACTGAGAATCACTTCTGGGCTCACTGACCATAACCAGTGTCCCAATGCACCACTTGGGGAATCTATCAGTTTAGGCTCCCCCATTCTTTCTGAGTCTCCTGGGATCCTGAGACCATAGTGATCCACCTAGAATTCTGCCTTATTCATCCCCTGTGCCCTTTTCAGAAAGGGGTGTCTCTCATTAGAGCAGATTTCCAAGGGTCCTGATCTTTTGCTGTGTTATATTAAAGCAGTGTCATATCACTTTCCAGTGGCCAGTTGACGGAGGCTCCCCCCACTCCATTTATTTTCTAATATTTCCCCCCAAGATTCAAGGTTCATCACTTCCTACCTTGCAAAAAGTAGTTATTTTTCTGCCTGTAGAGATACAGATAAATCTTCTTACATTCCAGGTTGAATTCATGTGTGTTCAGAATAGTTTGATAGACATCCAGGTACACTCCAGGGACCAGATGAAATGATGTCCCCTACTCTGCCACCATCTTGCCCTCCCCATACTCACTTTATTTGTAATAGAGTTTTGGAAAGGTCAAGCCTAAAGGGACTTTTGAAAATAGTGAAGATTTTGGTGGTAAATAATTTAGAGGAAGCTTGTAGTTCCATGACTGTAACCAGCTCAACTACAGTCCAGCTTATTTAGTAAGGAACACCAGGGAAAGAGACATGTAAGAAGAATCTTCCTGGGGTCAGAATAAACATCAATGGTTGGCTTTAAGAACTACTCCTGAAAAGGGGATCAGGCCATACAGTAATTTATGCACTAGGACAGTGTCACAAGCAATAAAACAAACTACTGGTGGGTAACAACTGGACATGGCATCAGTGAAGGCAGACAGCTTCACCAAGAAATCCACATAAGAGAGAGTCAAAGGGAATCCTGCTGAAATCACTGTTATCCCAGGGTTACTGTGCACATGCGTAAAGCTATGCTATCTGAGGAGTTAACATCAGACATGACAGCAGAGACCATAGGAAAATACAGTTCACTAAAATAGTCCAGTAAAGTCACTCAACAAAAAAAGCAAACAAGAAAAATAAGTCCTATGCATGAGGAAATCAGTAGCCAGAGATACTATGCTATATTATCTAAAATACCCACTTTCAACAAAAACGTATAAAATATGCAAAGAAGAAAGTGTTACTCATACATAGAGGAAAAACAGAAGTAACAGAAGCTGCCTGTGAAGGGTCCATGTGGGATCTAGTAGACAAAGACTTCAAAGAAGCTATGATAAATACATTCAGAGAACTAAAGAAAACCATGCTTAAGGAGGTAGAGGAAGATATTGCAATATCTCATGAAATAGAAACTATCAGTAAAGAGATTTGAGAAAAGAGGGGAAATTCTGTAGTTAAAAAAATACATGAATGGAATAAGAAATTTACTAGAATGGCTTAACTGATGTGGACTGGCAGAAGAAATAATCTTCAAACTTGAAACAAATTGACAGAAATTATGTAATCCAAAGAACAAAAATGAACAGAACTTTGGAGATACTTGGGACACTATGAAATGCATAGTGGAGTAAAAGGATCACAGAGAAAAGAGCAGAAAAAGAAATGGTGGGGAGGGATGAGGGGCAAGATGGCAGAAGAGTAGGAAAACCTATTTTAACTGGTCCCCTGAATTGAGCTAGATATATACCACAGCACTCTGAACACCCATGAAATCATTCTGAGATGTAAGACTATACACTTCTGTATCTCTATGGGGGCAGAGAATCATCAGTGGAGAGGTACAGACAAGTTAGGAGTATGTGGACAGATATTGGAGGATAAACAAAAGAGGGAGGGAGCCACGAGAAGTGAGTCCTTGTAAAGTAATACTCCAATGCAAAAGTGCCCTGTGCTTGGGGACCAGAAATAGCTTGGAAACTGGTGGTTGTGAGATGGGAAGGAACTGATAATAGCACTCTAACATTAAAAGGGAATTAAGGGACAATTTCTGGTACCAGAGCAGCATGGGCGAGGACCTAAGCCCATGGTCCCAGGATGGCAGCAGCCATTGCTTGCCTGCATGGGCTCAAGTCAGAGGTTCCTGGCACTGGCTATAACTGCTACCACAGCGGGCTTGAGTTTGTGGTCCTGGGAATGGCAGCCTCTAGGACTGGGCTTGCCTGGACCAGTATAATGCATGGTTTTGCTGGCACTGGGGTACAGCGACAAGTGGGGGCCTAGGGTGACCACTGAGATGGTGGCTGGGGGTGCACACTGCCTGTGGGAGGATGCAGTGATCAACGGAGTTTGCAGAGGGGGAATCTGTGTTCTGGAACATTCAGAGAGGAGCAGTCTGTGGCTTCTTTCTGAGGTGGAGGTCTGGGAACTATCAGTTTACTTTGCTCTGACCCTCCAAAAAGGCGAGAAAAGCCACCAGAGAACAAAAGCCAGAAAAACCAGTTTCCACGGATCCCAGCCCCTTGATAGGGGGCAGGGCAACTCTGCCCAAGCAGGACTGACTAAAAAACAATAGCGCACGGGCGCCTGGGTGGCTCAGTGGGTTAAGCCGCTGCCTTCGGCTCAGGTCATGATCCCAGGGTCCTGGGATCGAGTCCCGCATCGGGCTCTCTGCTCAGCGGGGAGCCTGCTTCCCTCTCTCTGCCTTCCACTCTGCCTACTTGTGATCTTTCTCTGACAAATAAATAAAATCTTTAAAAAAAAAAAAATAGCGCAGTCCCCTCCACTAGAAGACAAGCTGAAAGAACAAGAGGACAACAACCTCAGGGTCCCCATTAAAATGGTAAAACCCCAACATGAGAGGAAAACAATATATTAAGCTCCTGGTATTGCCTCACAGCCTGTATTTTCTTTAGATACAACTTTTCTCTCTCTCTTTTATATGTCCTAATGATTCTTGTTCTTTTTTTTTTAACCTACTTATTATTTCAACTAGATGTTTAATACAACGTATTTTCCATAGTAACTTTCTACCTTGAACTTTTTTATACATATACTTTTTCTTTTTCTTTTTAAAAAATGTATACAGATATAAGCTTCAATGTAGTCCTCTTTTCCCTATTCAATACTACCTCTATATATAAACCAGTTTTAATTTCCCTGTATCTCTGGAAAGTTAAGTCCTCTAACAAAGATAACAAGATATACCCAGGAAAAACTGAAAATACCCTTCCTTGTCTATATCAAGAGATTATAAATACCCTCCCAATATCCCCCCTTTTTATTTTGTGTGTTTTTCCTTTTTCTTTTTCTTTTGTCAGTCTTTTTATTTGTTTTTGTTTTTGTACTTTATAATTCTTATTCTTTGGGTTCATTTTGGCTGGGTTTTCCTTTTTTTTTTTTTGGTCAGTCTTTTTGTTTGTCCATTTTTGGTTTTGTACTTTATAAACCTTACTCTTGTGGCTCATTTTGGCTGCTTCTTTCTTTCTTTCTTTCTTTCTTTCTTTTTCTTTTTCTTTTTGGTGGTGACTTCAATTGCTCTGAGACTTTCCAGGGTGCACCTTGCCTGGATTGTGGTTGGTATTTTCAGCTATACATCCCCTCAACCACTTCTCACCAGAATGAGTAGGGGGAGGAACCCCCAATAGAGGAAAAATTCAGAGACTGACCTCAACCACAGAACTATTGGATATGGACATAAGCAAGATGTTGGAAATACAATTCAGGGTAACAATTATGCAGACAATGGCTAGGCTGGAGAAAACCATTAGTGGCAACATAGAATCTCTAAAGGCAGAAGTGAGAGATGATCTGGCAGAACTTAAAAATGCTATCAATGAGATCCAATCTAATCCAAATACTCTAACAGCTAGGGTAAATGAGGCAGAAGATTGAATTAGTGATCTAGAGGACAAACTGATAGAAAAGAAGGTTCAGGAGGAGGTCTAGAACAAACAGCTTAGAAGCCATGAAAACAGAATTAAAGAAATAAATGATGCCATGAAATGTTCCAATGTCAGAATTATTGGGATCCCTGAGGGGTGGAGAGAGAGGACTAGAAGATATAGTTGAGCAAATCCCAGCTGAGAATTTTTGTAATCTGGGGAATGAAACAAGTGTTCATGTTCTAGAGGCAGAGAGGTCACCCCCCAAGATTAATGAAGGTAGAGAGACCTATCAGCATGTGATTGTGAAGTTCATGAATCATAAAATCAGAGAAAATGTCTTAAGGGTAGCTGGGGGGAGAGATTCCTTATGTACAGAGGGAAGACCATCAGAATAACGTCAGACCTGTCCTCAGAAACATGGAAAGCCAGAAAGGGCTGGCAAGACATTCAGGGCACTAAATGAGAAGAAAATGCAGCCAGGAATACTTTATCTGGCAAGGCTGACATTCAGAATGGATGGAGAGCTTCCAAGACTGGCAAAGAATATGTGACTACAAAGGTGGCCTTGCAAAAAATATTAAGGGGGGCGGTGTTCTATAAAAGAAGAAAAAACCCAAAAGTGACATAGAACAGAAATTTATAGACACAATCTATGGAAACAAGGACTTCATAGGCAACATAATGTCAATAAAAATGTATCTTTCAATAATAACACTCAGGCGCCTGGGTGGCTCAGTGGGTTAAGCCTCTGCCTTTGGCTCAGGTCATGAACTCAGGGTCCTGGGATCAAGCCCCATATTGGGCTCTCTGCTCATCAGGAAGCCTGCTTCCCCCCGCCCCCCCCCGCCTGCCTCTCTGCCTACTTGTGATCTCTCTCTGTTAAATAAAGAAATTTAAAAAAAAATTAAAAATAATAATTACTCTCAATGTGAATGGCCTAAATGCTCCCATAAGATGCCATAGGGTTGCAGACTGGATAAAAATACAGGACCCTTCCATATGGTGTCTAAAAGAGATGGATTATGAACCTAAAGATACATCCAGACTGAAAAGGAAGGAATGGAGAACCATCTTTCACATTAGTGGGCCTCAAAAGAAAGCTGGGGTAGTAGTTCTCATATCAGACAAATTAGTTTTTAAGCTCAAAACTGTAGTCAGAGATACAGAAGGACACTACATCATTCTTAAAGGGTCTATCCAACAAGGAGGTCTAACAGTTGTAAATATTTATGCCCCCAACATGAGAACAGTCAACTACATAAGCCAACTGTTATTCAAAATAAAGAGACATATTGATAAGTATATGTTAATCGTAGGGATCTTAACATGCCTGTCTCAGCAGCAGACATATCGTCTAAGCAGAAAATCAACAAAGAAACAAGAGCTTCAAATGACACATTCGGCCAGATGGAACTCTTAAATTTGTACAGAACATTCCATCCTAAAGAAAGAAATACTCATTCTTCTCAAGTACACATGGAACTTCCTCCAGAACAGACCACATACAGGGTCACAAATCAGGTCTCAGCTGATACCAAAAAATTGAGGTTATTCTCTGCATAGTCTCAGACCACAATGATTTGAAATTGGAACTCAATCAGAAGAAAAAGTTTGGAAAAAACACAAACACTTGGAAAACAAAGACCATCGTGCTCAAGAATGTTTGGATCAACCAGGAAATCAAAGAAGAACTTAAACAATTCAAGAAAACCAATAAAAATGGAAGACACATTGATCCAAAACCTATGGGATATGGCAAAGGTGGTACTAAGGGGGAAATATACAGCCAACCAAGCCTCATTAAAGCAAAACAAAACAACAACAACAAAACCACAAAACAAACAAACAAACAAACAAAAAACAGAGAAACCCAGAATACACCAGCTCTCTTTACACCTTAAAGAATTGAAGAAACAACAACAAATTAAGCCTATCCCACACATGAGAAGGGAAATAATTAAGATTAGAGCAGACAGAGACAAATGAGCTAGAAACCAGAGATATAGTAGAACACATCAACAAAACTAGAATCTGGTTCCTTGAAAGAATTAATAAGATTGATAAAACCACTGGCCAGATTAATCCAAAGGAAAAAAGAAATTATCTAAATTAGTAAAATTATGAATGAATGAAACTACATCAAGAAAATAGAAACAATCATCAGAAATTATTATCAACAGCTCTATGCCAATAAGTTAAGCAACCTAGAAGAAATTGATGCATTCCTGGAATGTCTAAATCAGGAAGAAACTGACAGCTTGAATAGACAAATAACCAACAAGATTCAAGCAGTGATCAAAACTTCCCAAAAATCAAGTCTGGGACCTGACAGATTCCCTGGGAAATTCTACCAAACATTCAAAGAAGAAATCATACCTATTCTCCTGAAGCTGTTTCAAAAAATAGAAATGGAAGGAAAACTTCCAAACTCTTTCTATGAGGCCATCATTACCTTGATCCCCAAACCAGGCAAAGACCCAATCAAAAGGGAGAAGTACAGACCAATATCCCTGATGAATATGGATACCAAATTCTCAATAAGATCCTAGCTAATTAGGATTATCTACCAGGACCAGGTAAGATTTAACCCTGGGATGCAAGGGTGGTTCAACAGTTGCAAACCAATCAATGTGACAGAACACATAAAAAAGAAAAGAGAGAAGAAACACATGGTCATCTCAATTAATGCAGAAAAAGCATTTGACAACATATAGCAACCATTCCTGATTAAAACTCTTCAGAGAATAGGGACAGAGGGAACATTCCCCAATTTCATAAACTCCATCTATGAAAAATCCACAGTGAATATCATTCTCGAAAAGGGAAAAGTTGAGAGCCTTTCTCTTAAGATCAGAAACACAACAATCTTGCCCACTCTCACCACTAAATTGTTCAACATAGTAGTAGAAGTCCTAGCAACAGCAATCAGACAACAAAAAGAAATAAAAGGTATTCAGATGGCAAAGAAGTCAAAGTCTCTCTCTTCACAGATCACATGACAACTTATGTGGAAAACTCCAAAGACTCCACCCCCAAAATACTAGAAAGCATACAGAAATTCAGTAATGTGACAGGATACAAAATCAATGGACAGAAATCAGTTGCTTTCTTATACACTAACAATGAAACTGTAGAAAGTGAAATTAGAGAATCTATTCCATTTACAATGCACCAAAAACCATAAGATATCTTGGAATAAATCTAACCAAACTGGTAAAGGATCTATACTCTAGGAACTATAGAACACTCATGAAAGAAATCGAAGAAGACACAAAAGGATGGAAAAACATTCCATGCTCATGGATCAGAAGGATAAACACTGTTAAAATGTCTATCCTTCCCAGAGCAATCTATACATTCAATGCCATCCTGATCAAAATACCATCGGAATTTTTCAAAGTGCTGGAACAAACAATGCTAAAATTTGTATGGAACTAGAAAAGACTGCAAATTGCCAAGGAAATGTTGAAAACGAAAACAAAGCTGGGGGTACAATATTACCTGATTTCAAGCTTTACTACAAAGCTGATCACCAAGACAGCACGGTACTGGCACAAAAACAGACACACAGACCAGTGGAACAGAGTAGGAAGCCTAGATATAAACCCTCAACTCTACGGTCAAATAATCCAGTGGGAAAAAAGACAATCTCTTCAATAAGTGGTGCTGGGAAAACTGCACAGCTATGTACAGAAGAATGAAATTCAACCATTCTTTTATACCACACACAAAGATAAACTAATAATGGATAAAAAAACCTCAACGTGGAACAGGAAGCCCTCAAAATCCTACAGGAGAACATAGGCAGTAACCTCTTTGACATTGGCCACAAAAACTTCTTACTAGACACATCTCCAAAGACAAGGGAAACAAAAGTAAAAATGAAATTTTGGAATTTCATCAAGATAAAAAGCTTTTGCACAGCAAAGGAAACAGTCAACAAAACAAAAGGCAACCCAAGGCATGCGAGAAGCCTTTTGCAAATGATACTACATACAAAGGGCTGATATCCAAGATTTAAAAAGAACTTCTCAAACTCAACACCCCAAAAACAGTCAAGCCAAGTCAAAAAATGGGCAGAAGACATGAACAGACACTTCTCCAAAGAAGACATACAAATGGCTAACAGACACATGAAAAAATGTTCATCATCACTAGCCATAAGGGAAATTTAAATCAAAACCATATTGACATACCACCTTACATCAGTTAGAATGGTAAAATTTGACAAAGCAAGAAACAAGAAATGTTGGAGAGGGTGTGGAGAAAGGGGAACCCTCTTACACTGTTGGTGGAAATGCAAGTTGTTGCAGCTACTTTGGAAAACAGTGTGGAGGTTCCTCCAAAAACTAAAAATACAGCAACCCTATGACCCAGAAATTGCACTTTGGTATATTTACCCAAAGATACAGATATAGTGAAAGAAGGGTCATATGTATCCCAATGTCTGTAGCAGCAATGTCCACAATAGCCAAACTGTGGGAAGAGCCAAGATGCCTTTCAACAGACAAATGGATATATACAATGGACTATTACTCAGCCATCAGAAAAGATGAATACATAACTTCTGCATCGACAGGGATGGGACCAGAGGAGATCATGCTGAGTGAAATAAGACAAGCAGAGAAAGTCAATTATCATATGGTTTCACTTATTTGTGGAACATAACAAATAACACAGAAGATTTAGGAGAAAGAAGGAAAAAATGAAGGGCAGGAAATTGGAGTGGGAGACAAACCATGAGAGACAATGAACTCCAAGAAACAAACTGAAGGTTTTAGGAGGGAGAGGGTTGGGGGTGGGTGAACCTGGTGATGGGTATTAGGAGGGCACATATCGCATGGAGCACTGGGTGTTATATGCAAACAATGAATCATGGAACACTACAACAAAAACTAATGATGTACTGTATGGTGACTAACATAATAATTAAAAAAAAAAAAAGAAGAAATAATGGCTGAAAATATTCCAATTATGAGGAAAGCAAAATACTAATCTATACATCTACAAAGCTCAATAAATTCCAATAAGATAAGGACAAAGAGATCCACAAAAAGACACATCAGAGTAAAAATGTTGAAAGCTAACAATAGAGAAGAAATTTTGAAAGTGGTGTAAGAAATGACTTACTGCATATAGGAGAACCCACTTAAGATTAACAGTTGAATATTCATTAGAAGGTCCAGTATTGTCATCAATTATTACAGGCTCTGGATGTAATCAAATGAATATTGACATAACTTGTTAAATTTGGGGGGTTTGTCTTCAAGTGCCCAATGACTGAAGCCAATAATTTTAATATTATCAATGGCTCGTGTAGAATATATTCTATCACTTTATCCTCCTAGTTTCATTTCTTCAGGTGAAGGTATTCACTAGGCTGCTCATATAGTGCAACGGGGTAAGAAACATTATATTCTCTATTAACCTCGAAGTTACCATTTAATAAACAATTGGAATTGGCAATTAAAATACCTGCTTCAATAGATAGAGGGTGACAAAGGACAGGAGTGCTAAGCTACAAATCATTAGTGCTGTTTTGCCATTTAACATGAGGAACCTAAGAGTGAGTCCTCATTAGATAAATCACTGTGTTTTATTGGTAGTATTAGAAGATAAGATATGGATTCTTAATTTAGACTGCTATAACAAAATACCACAGATGTGGTGGCTTAAATAACAAATATCTATTTCTCACAGTTCTGGAGCCTGGAAGTCTGGGATCATTTTGGCAGCATGGTTGGGGGGGGTGGTTCTTGGTAAAGGTCCTAATCCTGGTTTACAGATAGCTTCCTTGCATGATACAACTTCATATGAAGTAGAGAACAAGGGCTCTGGTCTCCTTACCTAATAAGGACATTAACTCATTATAAGAACTCCATCCTCATGACCTCATCTAAACCTAATGACGTCCTAAATGTTCCAGACCTCAAATGCCATCACACTGGGTATTCAAGATGGGGGGACACAAACATTCAGTCCATAGCATAGCGTATGAAAAAGAAATTTACATACAACTTTTTTTTAATTAAGGTCCAAGAAACATTTCAAAAACAGAGACTAGGGGAGCTTGGGGGGCTCAGTGGGTTGAGGCCTCTGCCTTCAGCTCAGGTCACAATCCTGGGGTCCTGGGATTGAGCCCCGCATTGGGTTCTCTGCTCAGCAGGGAGCCTGCTTCCCTTCCTCTCTTTCTGCCTGCCTCTGCCTACTTGTGATCTCTGTCAAATAAACAAATAAAATCTTAAAAACAACAACAACACAGAAACTATATCTATTAACTTGAGTAATGGAAAGAATTCCAAGATATTGATGGGATGGACAACCTTTTCTTTATATTTCAAATAGTTGGGCTTAACTAAGCAAATGTTTTGTTGCCTATGGGGGTTGAATAGCTGTATTTCTCTATAGTTATCCAATCCAACTCTATATGACTGGGAATCGCCCAAAGAATAAACCCTGGTCATTTCGTCTTGTTACAACTATCACTGACTTAGAGGAGAAAGGTTTATTTTAAAATTAATGGTAAATGAGGGCATTGTGAGATTGTTGCTGAGTGGAGAAGAGCCAACATTTGGATGTTACAAAGGGGTAAAGGTAACTGATGCCTTTTGAGAGGTTTAGAACAAGAGAATAATACACTCCTTCAGCTTAGACTCAGATGTCCCTTGGGGCCAGAGACTGCCAAAATTCCTCCACTTTTAAAGAAATGAGGCAGTGTATGATGGCCAACTTAAACATACTTCTAGGATTATTTTCTGTCCTCCTAATGAAAGAACAGATTAGAGCTCAGACAATGACTATCTGCAATAATACTAATGTGGCTAGGGTCTTCATTTCACAGAACACTATGTCTGTGAAATAGAACTAGCCTAAATATTTATACTTAAATAACAGATTAATTAGGGTTCTTAATTACTCAAAAGACGTATACCGTAAAGTGTAGAACAGGTAGGCAAAAACAAAAGGCAAAAATATAAAAATATCAGAAAATTTGTGTAGTAGTACAGGATAGTTTAAATGATACAATTCCTCACTGGTTATTACAACTTTGAAATATGTGCATGCATTTTGATCATCTATTTGAATATATGCTGTTGAAAGACACGTTTGACACGATTGCTGTCAAACTAAGAGTGAATTTTGTTGTTGGTGCTGGTGGTGGTGCTGCTGCTGTTGTTACAAAATGCTTTGACACAAAACCAGGGTGGGTGGACTTTGCTGTGAGGATTAAGACCTGGAATAGGCTGAAGCTAAAGTATCTGGCAGGGTACAAGAAACCCCAACAGTAAATCTATTTTGGGCTTCTGAGTGATTCTGTGCACAGTAGTTCTTATCTGACAATAAAATTATGTTCACATAATAGAGGAAACTGGGAGCTCATGCCTGGCCCTTATCCAAACCCAATGGTATGAAGCAGCCTTTGGCTGTATGCAAATCCTTACTTTAATGATATTCCGCCTTTTCCCCTTAATAAATTGTACATGTGTCAGCACTGTCATTTTGGGTCTTATCAGTCTTCTTTAACAATTTAATCCTGTTCAACTATCACTGTTAATACACCACGTTTTCTGGCAATGTGGCAGTTCTCATTATGTATTTTTTTCTTTCTCTTGAGTTATCTATCCACAAGGCATGTATAATCTAGCTCTTTTTCCACATTCAGTTTATTCAATAATTCCTTGTTTCCTTATTTTCTGTGCTAATAATTTCTCACTGTGCTTGCTTGTTTCTGATCTATTTCTCTTGGATTTACTGCACTCTGGTCATCAAAAGTCTTCTCTGGCTTCCTGAGTAGTCTAACAAATATCTTATTCCTGTTATCTCAATAGGGACATGATTATATGCTACCTGTGTTGTTGCATTATTATCCTCTATCAGAGGTGTATGCCTATGTTTTAAGAACAAGTTTATCAACAAAACTGGTTTCCACATGTACTCCAATCTCTCCCAGAAGTGCTGCTTTTATGAGGTCCTATTAGATTTTCACTCACATTTATGTCTGACAATATGGACTGTATGTGTGCATTCACATGCCCATGTGTTCTTGCTTCCCTGGTAACTCTTGCTTGCCTATAATCCTCTCATAGTTTAGCTAGTAAGCTATTACCTGAGAGTGACCATCTGCCCCTACATCTTTATATATCCATGTCATCTGCCTATCAACTTAGCCTATATGTCTAAACTTATCTTTCTAATGTTAAAACATCCATTTCTTTTAAATCTTCTGACTAGTACCACAACAATTTATCAATGCTTTGTAAAAACCCTATACAAATATTTAGCTTTTTAATATTCCACCCCTCTAAGTTTTACCTATTTCTTCTACTATCATAGATTTTAGTTGACTGAACATGTTATACCTCTATTGCTATATAGGTTAACGTAATGATCTGGGTTGATTAGCTCATGAAATACAGTTTCTTTCAGTCCTTTTATTAATCAAAGTCCAAACTCTAGGAACTAAATGGAATATAAGAATTGGGCACCACTATGCCAATGAATATAAAGATAAAATTCTGAAGCTAAATCTTTGGGGGCAAAGGGCAATGATTCATTAGTATTCTAATAAACACTAAAAATAAAAAACAACTGGACTGTGAGCTGGATCAGTGTGAAGTTTTTAAATTCTGGGTGTTATAATTTTTAACCTATCAACATTTATATTGTTTCCAACATTAAATTCAGAAATACATAAAAATTCTTAGATTATGTACAGTGTGATACACTAATAGCTTAAAAATTTTTACCAAGTAGCACAGTTCTCACCTACCCGTGCTTTTGTGGGATATGACCTAAACCAAGTGATCAAGCTTAGCATTACCAGTGATTACTCATATTGACAGCATATACTATTAATATGATGAGCACAGCATTTTATTTCTGTGGTCTTCCTACAAAACAACACAAAAACACAAAACAAATCCATAATACCATTGCAATCATTTAAAAAATATGAGAAACCTAAATTGAGGGGTATTCCATAAAATAAATGACAAGTACTCCTGAAAACAGTCAAGGATACTAAAACACCAAAGGTCTATGAAATTGTCACAGATCAGCAAAAGATAAGGAGGCATGACTGTTAAATGTACTGTGGTGTCCTGGATGGGATCTTGAAATATAAAAATATGATCTTGAAATATAAAAGTATTAGGGAAAGGGGTGACTGACTCAGTCAGTTGAGCATCCAACTCTTGGTTTCGGCTCAGGTCATAATCTCACAGCTGTGGGATTGAGCCCTGTATCAGGATCTGCAGTCAGTGTGGAGCCTGTTTCAGATTCTCTCTCCCTCTCCTTACCACTTGTTGTCTCTCAAATAAATAAAAACATTAGGGAAAAACCAGTGCAATCTGAAAAATGATGTTTAAAAAATGATGTTTAATAATGGATCAGTATCATTACTTAGTTAAGACAAATATACCAGAGTAAAATGTTAGTAAGAGAAACTGGATGAGGAGTATAAAGTATTGGTAATTGTTTTGAAGATTTTATTTATTCACTTGACAGACAGAGACCACAAGTAGGCAGAGAAACAGGCAGATAGAGAGGAAGGGAAGCAGGCTCCCTGCTCAGCAGAGAGCCCAACGTGGGGCTCGATCCCAGAACCCTGAGATCATGACCTGAGCTGAAGGCAGAGGCTTTAACCCACTGAGCCACCCAGGCACCCCAGTATTGGTAACTTTTATTTAAATCTAAAACTATTCTAAACTGAAGTTAATTTCTGAACAGTACTCCAGGTTTGATCATCTCTTTCATATATAAAAATCAGGCATGAGAAAGAGTTTTTTTTTTTTCCTATCATTTACCTTTGAACATTGTGCATTAAGCTCAAATTGCATCAAAGTGTCAGAGACTGAGGGGATGCAAACACTTCCTCATCTGCTGGAACCTCCTTGCCACAACGAGTGCTGATTCAGTGCCTGGTGTACTAGCCCTGGTGGTGTGATATTACAGCCTTTATCCAATGGTAGGCTCTTAGTAGTGGCTCTTTTCCTTGGCAGTGATGCTGCTAAGTGGTAACAACCCAGTCTCAAAGAAGTACCTGTTCTGTAATTAATGCTAAATGTATGCCACCATTTCCCCTCAAACAATATCAGCAGGGGATTGGGAACAGAAATCACTCAGGCAATCAACTGATTTATTGTCCTCATGCTCAATCTGCCAGATCACATTTGCAGAAACCAACATGCCCAGAGCTGAGAAATTTTGTGGTTCAGGTTTTTAAAAATGAGAACGACATTTACTTTCTTCTCTACTGACCAAATCATGTAGCCACAAATGATGACAGACTGACCAATATTTTCTTGGCTAAAACTACACAACACTAAAATATTCCTTCAAAAGTTAGTCTGGGGCGCCTGGGTGGCTCAGTTGGTTGGGCGACTGCCTTCGGCTCACGTCATGATCTTGGAGTCCCAGGATCAAGTCCCGCATCGGACTCCCAGCTCCATGGGGAGCCCACTTCTCCCTTCTCAGCTCTCATGCTCCCTCTTACTCTCTCTCAAATGAATAAATAAAATCTTTTGAAAAAAAAAAAACTTAGTCTGCTTTTTAATACTAATGTGATACTTACAACATCAAAGTAGCCTTTTTCATTCCAATTCCAAAACCTGCTGTCCACGCAGTATAAAAAGAATAGTTTGCAATGCTGCATAAGGTGCATAATGTGAGCACACATTATGAGGTTAGAAAAAGATCCTACACAAGATGTGTAGGCTATATGAATACAAGAAGAGTAAAAATATACTGTCCTTTATAATTACACAACACAAAATAAACCATTAGTGGGATGTAATGAAGGCCAAAAAACATGTTAAGTATCAACCAGCCCACCTACCCATAGATACAAATACACAAGGAAACTTTGAAAATCTTAGGGATCTCCAATATCCTAGAAAAACAGGGCCACACTATCAGACAGACACAGCACGCAGGCCAAAATTTCATAGCATCAACAGCATCAAGCAGAAGGAAGCCAAAAGAACCTAAACCATAACTCAAAAAAGTGGACAGGTTCCAGAACAAGTTTTGCTGCTGCCTTCTACTAGAACTCAGCAGCAGTAATGAATTCTGTTACATAAACTGATACAGATATACCATATAGCCCAGAGACTAGCCACAAACATTTACTGGTATTGTCCACAGAATTCAAATTATTCCTCCATTTTTAAAACTTCACATTCCAAGGTGAATTGATGTATAGAATATTTTATTATATATTTTCTATAAAACTTGGTGTTACATATAAACCACAAATTTAGGTACATCAGTTCTAGGTGAAGATTTTATCTTCAATTCTGAAATATACATTTCCTCAGGAAAAAAAATTATCTGAAGCAAACTTTCAATATTTGTTTAAAAATATCATTTAATAAGATGTAAGATTTTGGTCAAATCTTAACTATCTGATATTTAGTGTGTAGTAAAGGGTTTTGTATTTTTCCCTGAGATTTCTGTAATTTTTAATGAAAGCTTCCAAACAGGATATTGACAGTTTTCTTCCTCATGTGAAGTCTCCAATGTATAATGACAGGCTGAATGACATTCATAGGGTTTTGTCCCATAGTTAAAAGAGTTAACTAAGCTATGTGCATTTAACCAACAGAACAAAATCCTCAAAAGTTCAACAGAGTACAGGGGCACCTGAGTGGCTCAGCTATTAAGCGTCTGCTTTCAGCTCAGCGTCCTGGGATAGATCCCCACATCAGGCTCCCTGCCCTTCGGGAAGTCTGCTTCTCCCTCTCTGGCTTCCTCCGCTTGTATTCCCTCTCTCATTCTCTCTCTCTGTGTCAAATAAATAAATATTTGGGGAAAAAAAAGTTCAATAGAGTACTGTGTGTGTGTGTGTGTGTGTGTGTGTGTGTGTTTTAAGCCAACTTGTGAAGATCTGTTAGCAGAGAACTATTTCACCCAGTTATTCAGATTTTGGCTTCTTTCACCTTGTGCTCTATTATGTTTAATACACATGCCAAGTCTGCCCTGGAAATACCTCTATCCCAACATAACAGGACAGAAAAAATATAAGATGACTTTGCAGTCTGGACTTAGCTTAAATGTAATAGTGTCATATTCCATGACCAGTATCACTCAAATGAAAGACTCGAAAATTAGACAAACTATGTGCCTAGTGGAAAAGGAAATGTTTAAGGGACACAGTCTGCCAGTCTGTGACATGAGCTTTTTTTACTGTGTGATATCAATAAAGGTATGAATCCCTTCAGGACTTCCCCAATTCACCATATGTAAGGGTTTCCTCTCTGGTGTGCATTCTGGTGTGATGTACCCTAAGAGCTGCCTTACGGATAAAAGTTTTCCTGCATTCATTACATTCATAGGGTTTCTCTCCCGTGTGAATTCTCTGGTGTACTTTGAGAGTTGAATTTTGTGCAAAAGCTTTCCCACATTCATTACACTCATAGGGTTTCTCCCCTGTGTGAATTCTCTGGTGTGCACTAAGGTGTGACTTCTGGGAGAAAGTTTTCCCACATTCATTACATTCATAGGATTTTATACCTGTGTGAGTTCTCTGATGGACTCTGAGGGTTGAATTATGGGCAAAAGGTTTCCCACATATATTACACTCATAGGGTTTCTCCCCTGTATGAATTCTCTGATGTGCAATAACATATGACTTCTGGGAGAAAGTTTTCCCACATTCATTACATTCATAGGGTTTCTCCCCTGTTTGAGTCCTCAGATGTGCCTGGAGGTGTGATGTCTTGGAGAACGTTTTCCCACACTCATTACACTCATACGGTTTCTCCCCTGTGTGAATTCTCTGATGTGCCCTGAGGGCTGAATTATCAGTGAAAGTTTTCCCACATTCCTTGCATTCATAAGGTTTCTCCCCTGTATGGATTCTCTGATGTGCACAGAGGTGTGTTCTTTGGGAGAAAGTTTTCCCACATTCATTACACTCATAGGGTTTCTCTCCTGTGTGAATTCTTTGATGGACTATGAGGGCTGCCTTATAGATAAAAGTTTTCCCACATTCATTACATTTATAAGGTTTTTCCCCTTTGTGAATTCTCTCATGTCCACTGAGGTATGATTTCTGAGAGAAGGTTTTCCCACACTCGCTACATTTGTAAGGTTTTTCCCCTGTGTGAATTCTCTGATGTGTAATGAGATGCGTTTTCTGTGAAAAAGTTTTCCCACATTCATTACATTCATAGAGTTTTTCCCCTGTATGAATTTTCTGATGTGCTCTGAGAGCTGAATTATGGGCAAATGTTTTCATACATTCATTACATTCATATGGTTTCTCCCCTGTATGAATTCTCTGATGTACTCTGAGAGCTGAATTATGGGCAAAAGTCTTCTCACAGTCACTACACTCATAGGGTTTCTCCCCTGTATGAATTCTCTGATGTGCTCTAAGGGCTGAATTGTGGGCAAAAGATCTCCCACAGTCATTACATTCATAGGGTTTCTCCCCTGTATGAATTCTCTGATGTGCTCTAAGAACAGATATATGGGCAAAGGACCTCCCACATTCATTACATTCATAGGGTTTCTCCCCTGTGTGAATTCTCTGATGTGCTCTGAGGGTTGAATTATCAGCAAAAGTTTTCCCACATCCATTACATTCATAGGGTTTCTCCCCAGTATGGATTCTCTGATGTGCACTAAGGTGTGTCTTGTGAGAGAAAGTCCTCCCACATTCAGTACATTTGTATGGTTTCTCGCCTGTGTGAATTCTCTGATGTGCTCTGAGATGTGATGTCTTAAAAAAAAGTTTTCCCACATTCAATACATTTGTAGGATTTCTCCCCTGTGTTAATTCTCTGATGTTCTTTGAAATGTACTATCTTGGAGAATGTTTTCCCATGTGTATTATTTTGACAGAGTTTCATCCCTGTATATGTTCTTTGGTGTACTATGAGAGCAGGCTTCTTGTAAGGTTTCCCACATCCACTGTTATCATAATCCTTTGTGCGAAATGTCAGATTTTCATGGATGTTTGACTTTTGGCAGAAAGTTTTCCCACATTTATTACAATTATAGAGACTGACCCTCATATCAGTTCCAGGATAATGAATAGGGTGTGAACTTGAACAAAAAGAGTCCCCACATTCCTCAGGTTTCTCCCCTGATTGGGTCCTCCGATGATGAATGAGTTGTGCTTTCTGGTAAAAGGATTTCCTGCATTCATTACATTCAAATGACTTCTCTCCAGTTTCATTTTGCTGATGTACACTGATAGCTGAGTTCTGATGGAAGGACCTCCCATATTTATCACATTGGTAGGGTTCCTCTTCTGTGTGAGTTCTCTGACATACTATAAGGTCTAATTTCTGGTAGAAGGCATTTATACATCCATTAAATGCACAAGATTCATCTTTAATTTGTGTCTTTTTTTGTACTGTGTGGGTTGAGCTTGGGATCATGTTTTCATCACATTTACTGCTTGCAAAAGCACCCTGTTCTTTAACAGTTCTCTGAGATTGAGTGAGAGACAAGATCCTGCTGAAGTTATTCCCACTCTCAATATATTCAGAGTTTGTCACAGCCATGTGAACCTTATTGTAATTCACAGTGGTGGTTTTGTCACAGGATTTCCCACATTCAGACAGATCAAAGCATTTCTCTCTTGTGCCAGTTCTCGTGTAGTTAAGTAAAGTTGCTTTATCACAGGTTTTCCTAAGTTCATCACCCTTACACGATTCCTCTCCTATAATAATGAGAGTCCTACCATGTAAAACTTTCCCAAATTCATTACATTCAAAAGACTGCTCCAGGCTTTGAAGTTTCTGATGATCTTTCCTATTAATGAGAGGTTTCATGTTTCTATTATAATCATAACGTTTCTCTCTAGTATGAGTTTTCTCATCTTTAATATCAAGCTGCAACTTTTCGCAAACATTCATGTAATCAGCCTTATTTCTTGAATAGTTTCTATCACAAATAATTAATTCAGAAACAACTTGCAAATTCATTCTACATGAGTCACATTTACAGGGAATTTTTTCAGAAGAATTTGGAATTATATCCAGAATAAATGGTTTTTCTAAAACTTTCTGCCCATCTTTACTCAATGTTTTGTTATCAGTGAATATTACTTGCCACAGAGGTTCTCTCGTTTTTCCTGGTTCCCCTCAATGTGAATATCAACACTGAATATCCTAAAATGAGAAAAATTGGAAACATCTTTATATACTTGTATTTCTTACAGAGAGTAACTTACAGCCATATGTTTGTTATGTATTGTATTCTATTACAGGTCACATTTCCAAAGATCAATAATTCACACACATAGAGAAAAGACAGATATACTTCTTCCACATCCATGGAAAACAGGTATTATTTCCAGTGCTGACCAATAATAAGTAGCTAGTTCCTTTCTTCCCAAGTTCCTCCCTTTTACAATGAAACAAATCTCTGGACAAGCAATAATCAGTAACTAAATCAATAGTAAGTAAGTCAGTAAGATGCTACAAAATGGAATGTGTACTTTGGAACTCAAGAAATGACAGAGCAGAGGATTCCAAGGCTGTTCTCTCTGCTTCCCATATATCTTATATGGGGCACCAGAGTGTTGGAAAAGGCTGCAATCCAAAGTCAACAATATACACAACAAAAAGAACTACAAGAAAAGCCTGTTCCTAAGCCTGTTCCTTCTAGCCAAAGGTCTGAAAAAAAAAGGTGGTTTAACAGAAAATCTTTTTGACAATACCCACACCCTGCTCGAGCCAAACAAAAAACAGGTGTAACTGGGAATGAAAGTTCCATTGTCACAGGTATTAAAGACTGGATACTCTTAGAAACTTCTTTCCATGAGCCAAAACTAAGAGCTCACTAGAAAGATCAATGAAAAATCCTAGAACGTTCGACTTACAGAACATTCAGGGATGTTAATAGCAACCACACCCAAAATTCTTCCTGGAACCCACATTCCTATCAATTCTATGGGATCCATGATAGCAACAGCAATAAATCTGTTGTTTTAGGGCACTTATGGCAATACAGCAGGTAGGGGAAGGAAAGAAAAGAGGCAGGAATACTACAATATTACAGCTATAAGGGATGAAACAGCATTTGGAATAACTATGCTCTCAAAACCCAAGAATGCAGTACATTTAAAAAAGTTTAATTTACATTACTCTCAGTATTCTTTACAGATTCTCTCACATAAAACATTCATCACAGCAGACTGCATTCTATACTGCAAGAAAAATCTTCACAAATATAAAAGAACAGAAATCAAAGTATAACCTCAGGCCATCAAGAAATTATACTAGAAATCAGTAATGCAAAGTCACCTGGAGAAACACAGAATATTTATAAATTAATATACTTCTAATTAACCCACTGGTCAAAGAGAAAATTTCACAGAAAATTAATGTAGAATTGAAAGAAAAACAAATAATATTTAGGACATACAGAAATTTGTGTGGATGGAGCTAAAGTAGTGCTTAGAGATAAATTTATAGCTTAAAATTTTTTATATTAGAAAAAAATTCCAATCATTGGGCGCCTGGGTGGCTCAGTGGTTAAGCCGCTGCCTTCAGCTCAGGTCATGATATCAGGGTCCTGGGATCGAGTCCCGCATCGGGCTCTCTGCTCAGCGGGGAGCCTGCTTCCTCCTCTCTCTCTCTCTGCCTGCCTCTCTGCCTATTTGTGATTTCTCTCTGTCAAATAAATAAATAAAATCTTTAAAAAAAAAAAAAAAAGGAAAAGAAAAAACTCCAATCAGTTACCCAGTTCCACCTTAAGAAACTTGACAAAGAGAACAAATTAAATCTAAAAAAAACAGAAGGAGAAAATAATAAAAACTAAAGAAAATGAAACTGAAAATGGAAGCAGAGAAAACTCAATCAAACCAAAGCTTAGTTCACTGAAGATTTTTTTTTTAAATGATTTAAATGAAAAGAGGAAAAAAAGAGAAGACACACAGTATTTATATCAGAAAAGATAGAAGACAGGATATAAATACTGATACAATAGATACTAAAAAGATAAAAGAATATTAGGGGAAACTCTGTGTCCATATATTGACTATTAAAGTGAAATAGATAAATTTCTTTAAAAAAACAAAAACTACCAAATTCATTCAAGAAGGAAGATAGAACTTGGTATAAGATATAACAGATCAATATCTATTCAAGAAATTGAATTATGTAGTTAACAAACACATTGCACCAAGATGTTGCTCCAGGATTAGAAGGCAGTAAACTAATGAATTCTGCCAAATTGTTAAACAAAAACAAAACAAAACAAAAAAACAAAAACAAAAAAAAAAACAATGTTAAATAATTTCTTCTGGAAAATACAAAGAAACCTACAGACCAATATCCCCTCATAGCATAAATGTAAAAAATTCTAATAACCACCCCCCGCCCAAAAAAAAAAACCAGGGGCACCTGGGTGGCTCAGTGGGTAAAGCCTCTGCCTTCAGCTCAGGTCATGATCCCAGGGTCCTGGGATCAAGCCCCGCATAGGGCTCTCTGCTCAGCAGGGAGCCTCCTTCCCTTCCTCTCTCTCTGCCTGCCTCTCTGCCTACTGGTGATCTCTGTCAAATAAATAAATAAAATCTTAAAAAAAAAAAAAAAACTCAGCCACAGCAACTTTTCCCTAGAAACATCACCAAAGGTAAGGGAAACACGGGCAAAAATGAACTACTGGGACTTCATCAAGATCAAAAGCTTTTGCGCAGCAAAGGAAACAGTCAACAAAACCAAAAGACAATGGACAGAATGGGAAAATAACATATCAGATAAAGGGCTAGAATCCAAAATCTGTAAGAACTTATCAAACACCCAAAGAACAAATATCCAATCAAGAAATGGGAAGAGGACATGAACAGACACTTCTGCAAAGATATCCAAATGGCCAACAGACACATGAAAAAGTGCTCAACATAACTCCACATCAGGGAAATACAAATCAAAACCACAGTGAGATACCACCTCACACCAGTCAGAATGGCTAAAATTAATTAGTCAGGAAACAACAGGTGTCACGATAGCCAAACCATGGAAAGAACCTAGATGTCCATCAACAGATGAATGGATAAAGAAGAAAGAAAATGAATGTACACACACACACACACACACACACACAGAGAGAGAGAGAGAGAGAGAGAGAGAGAGAAATACTATGCAGCCATTAAAAAAACCCCAAACTTTGCCATTTGCAATGATGTGGATGGAACTAGGGAGTATTATGCTAAGTGAAGTAAGTCAGTTAGAGAAAGACAATTATTCTATGATTTCTCTGATATGAGGAATTTGAGAGGCAGGGTCGGGGTTCATGCAGGGACAGGAGGGAAAAATGAAACAAGATGGGAGGACCAAGAAGGGAGAAAAACCACAAGAGACTCTTAATCTCAGGAAACAAACTGAGGGCTGCTTGGGGGAGAGGGGGGCTGGAAGGGATGGAGTGGACAGGTGATGGGAGGGTATGTGCTATGATGAGTGCTGTGAATTATGTAAGAATAATGATTCACAGACCTATACGGGGCAACTAATACATTATATGTTAATTTTAAAAAACAACAGAGCAATGTAAAAAATGTAAAAAAGAAATGATATATCAGGATCAAGGGGGATTCATACCAAGAATACAAACTGTTGAGATATTTAAAAGTCAATGTAATCCACCATATTAATCATCTAAAGAATTAAAATCACATAATCAAATAATTTAAGGCAAAGATATTTCACAAATTTCAAAATCAATCCATTAACCTACTGTAAAGGGAATTTACAAAAAGCCTATAGCGAACATTATGGTTAAGAGAACTGAATACTTGGGGCACCTGGGTGGCTCAGTGGGTTAAGCTTCTGCCTCAGCTCAGGTCATGATCTCAGGGTCCTGGAATCAAGCCCCACATTGGGTTCTCTGCTCGGCAGGGCGCCTGCTTCCCCCTCTTTCTGCCTGCCTCTCTGCCTACTTGTGATCTCTCTGTCAAATAAATTTTAAAAATCTTAAAAAGAAAAGAGAGAGAGCTTGAATACTTAAATTCTAAGATTGGAAAAATATGGGTGTCTAGCCTCAGCACCTCTATTCCAGACTGTACTTAAGTTCCCACCAACACAGTACAGCAAGAATAGAAATAAAGATACAAAATCGATAGAGAGAACCACAGAAAGATCTTTTAAAAAGCTCCTTTATAAGTGGCAAAAATACAAGGCAAGGGCAAATACAAAGGCAAAATACAAAGCTGATACACAAAAGCCAATCATGTACAAACAATTATCACTGGAATTTTAAATCAGAAAAAGAATATAATTTACCATGGTGCTAAAAACAAACCCCAAAACAGTTGGTATCTATATTCCAAGAACCACTGATAAAAGGAATAAAATAAATTACAAATAAAGGGAGATGTGCATTTCTTTATGGATCAGATTTTAAGATGTTAAATCTCTGGGGGTGCCTGGGTGGCTCAGTGGGTTAAGCCTCTGCCTTCGGCTCAGGACATGATCAAGCCCCACATCGGGCTCTCTGCTCAGCGAGGAGCCTGCTTCCCCCTCTCTCTCTGCCTGCCTTTCTGCCTACTTGTGATCTTTCAATTAAGTAAATAAAATCTTAAAAAAAAATGTTAAACCTCTTTAATTTGATCTATAATCAATACAATCCCAGTTGAAAAGCTGGCATGCTTTTTTTAAATATCAAAAAGTTCACTTTAAAATTTATAAAGAAGAAAGTTGGTGGACATTAGCTGATTTCAAGGTCTAATTAAGAACTTACAAGAACTGGGGTGCCTGGGTGGCTCAGTGGGTTAAGCCTCTGCCTTCAGCTCAGGTCATGATCTCAGGGTCCTAGGATCAGGCCCCGCATCTGGCTCTCTGCTTGGCAGGGAGCCTGCTTCCCCCTCTCTCTCTGCCTGCCTCTTTGCCTACCTGTGATCTCTGTCAAATAAATAAAATCTTTTTTTTTTTTAAGATTTTTTCTTTATTTATCTGACAGAGATCACAAGTAGGCAGAGAGGCAGGCAGAGAGAGAGGAGGAAGCTCTCTGCTCTGCAGGGATCCCGATATGGGGCTCGATCCCAGAACCCTGGGATCATGACCTGAGCCAAAGGCAGAGGCCCAACCCACTGAGCCACCCAGGTGCCCCAAATAAATAAAATCTTAAAAAAAAAAAAAAAAGAACTTCCAATAATAAAGTTAATGTATCAGCATAAGGATACATAGATGTATTAAAAAATACAGATACCACAGAAATACAGTCTAACATGTACAGAATATAATTCTATAATTCTATAATTTCTCGGTCTTCCAGTTTATTAATTTTTAATTTCACTTTTAAATTCTCCTTGTGTTAGTATATTTTTACTGTTCTCGCTTAATTACAAAACTACCATTTTAACTCTGTTCACTAACTTAGCTATAGCCTAAGGTTTATAATGCACACATTTATAAACGTCACACAATTTTGGACTTGATGGCCTTTTTTATACATTGTTTAAAAGAGATAATTTTAAAATATCCATGTTAAGAGTTTTTTGTTTACTCATCTTATTAATTTCTAGCTTTATCAAAATATGTTGAGAATATTACTTATGGGATTCTAAACTAAACTTACTAAATTTAACTGGTTTTCTTTATAGATTAACAATATATTTTCACTATCTTATGATTAACCTATGGGAAGGTGAAAGGCTTGTTCTTTGATCAGGATACACATACAAATACACAGTTCACTTTTTTTAAAAGATTTTATTTACTTGAGAGAGAGGAAGAGAAGGAGCATGGGGAAGGAGCAGAGAGAAAGGGAGAAGCACACTCCCTGCTGAGCTAGGAGCCCAACACAGAGCTCCATCCCAGAACCCTGAGATCATGACCTGAGCCGGAGGCAGATGCTTAACTGACTGAGTCACCCAGGCACCCCGAGTTCACTCTAATATAAATATTATTTACATCCCATATAGGCCTACTTACTTAGTGTTCATAGTATCTTTAATCAGATGAGGTACATTATTATCTCCTAACCCTAGTGAATTTTAAATTCTTAGACCTCATTATTTTGTGTTTTATGATAGATAGTATGATACTGTTTGGTGCAGTCATTCAAATGCTTAAGGGTTTACTTTAACCTGTGCTACTGAAAAAAGGGCTGTCTTTTAAGTTAATGCATTCACTTATTTATTATTTATGAAGATTTTATTTATTTATTTGAGAGTCAGAAAGCATGAGGAAGGTGTGGGGCAGAGAGAGAGGGAGAAGCAGGCTCCCCACTGAACAGGGAGTCTGGCAGGGGGTTCAATCCCAGGACCCTGAGAGGATGACCTCAGCTGAAGGCAGATGTTTAACTGGTGAGCCACCCAGGCACTCCTAAGTTACTCCATGTACTGTCTACATTCAAACCTGAATAATATGAAACTCTAAATTATTTCATTTTTGACTGAATAACTTTACTATTCTTTTACTGCAATCTTTCAAACATACTTATTTCTTTTAGGCAACCAGTAAGATCAAATCACTTATATACACTGACTAGGAAATATGCTTAATCTAAAAATTATGCTATCTGACTCAACAGCTTCACAACAAAAACTTTCAGTAAACACATTTAGGATGATTTCACTCTTTTGCTCTAAGAATTCTTTGAAACTCTAATTTTTAAAGTTCCTGAATTTATCAGTTTACACCAAATACCAGTAAGTATATGAAAAAAATACTTGACATCACTAGTGACCAGGTATGTTGTTATGGAATGAATTATACCTCCCCTACAAATTCCTATGTTGACGCCCTGGCCCTCAATGTAACTGTAATTGATGGTAAGGCCTTTGGGGAAGTTAAGGCTAAATGAGTTCATCAGGGTGGGGATCGATGAACTTACAGGCTTGGTGTCCTTGAAAGAATAGGAAGAGATACCACAGCTCTCTCTCCATGAAAGCACAGAGGAAAGGCCATAGGGGTCATGGTCAGTAGAAGACAGGAAGAAGCATCACCAGAAATTAAACATGTTGGCAGCCTGATGTTGGACATTCAACTTCTAGAACTATGAGAAATAAATTTCTACTATTTAGGCCACCCAGACTATGATATTTATTATGCCAGGCCAAATGACTAGTACAAAAATGCATATCAAAACTTCAGTGATATACCATTTCACATCTACTAAGATGGCTAGAATAAAAAAGTCAGATAATACTAAGTGTTGGTGAAGGTGTAGAAAAATTAGAACCTTCATATGCTGTCACTAGGAATGAAAAAAAATAGGCAGGCACTGTGGAAAATAGTCTTGAAATTCTTGAAACAGTTAGCACACAACCCCGCCATTTGAATCAAGTACAACTCAATAAGAGAAATTAAAACGTTATGTAAAAAAAAAAAATCTGTGCAAAAACTTGTAAATGAATGTTTCTATTAGCATTACTCAATAGCCAAAAGGAAGAATCCTAAATGTCAACTGAATGAAGAATGGACAAACAAATGTGGCAAATATATGCAATGAGACATTTTTGCCATACAAAGGATGAATCAAGTACTGATATATAAGAACCTTGTAATCCTATGTGAAAGAAACCTATCATTAAAGACCAAATGTGACTGCATTTACATGAAATGTCTGCAACAGGCTCATCCATAAAGACAGAAAGTAGATTAGTGATTGATGGGGCTGCAGAGGAAGAGAGGATACCGAGGTAATAACTAAAAGGTATGGAGGTCTCTTTCTGAGATGATGAAAATGGAGTGTGGTGATATTTATACATATCTGTGAATATATGAAAAGCCACTGAATCGCACCCTTTAATGGGTGGATTGTACGATATGTAAATAATATCTCAACAGAGCTGTTTAAAAGGGTAAAACAAACAAACAAACAAGCAAAACTTTCAAAGGTATTCCCCTAAAAGTTTAACTACCCCAAGTTTTTCCTCTGTCAGTGCTCACTCACCTGGGTACCTCTGGTTTAGGAATTCTTCCTCCAAGGACCAGGGCTCTTCTCCTTGCTCCAACTTGAAGATCATCTCAGGTTTGATGGTGTAACATCCTGTAAACATGACAATTGAGGAGAGAGATACATATATATATATATATATATATATATATATACCAGATCCATGGGCATTTTGGTTTCTAAAAGTGGTGAAAGATATAGCAACAAGAGCAGCAAAATTAATGTGCATATTTGAAGTACTCCGTGGGAAAGTCATAACATAAACATTGTGTCTATTTCCTAAAGGCTTCAGGTACCTTAGACCTCCTGCTCAAAAGCCAGTACAACATTAATCTCTACAAGGAGTCGATGTACCTTGATAACTTAAAGAAAGGAAATTTAATTTAGACAAAGACCCATAATAAGGTCTGCTTACCCACTGAGATGAGGTGGCTATAGTTCTCTAGCATCACATCTCTGTACAGGGTCCTCTGAGCAGGGCTCATGTACTGCCATTCATCCTGGGTAAATTTGACAATCACATCTTCAAATGACATGGATCCCTGTAACAACACAGTTTCTTCAAAGATTCCGAATCATATGACAAGGAAAATATCTTTGAGAACAACTACTTTTTACTCTTAAGCTCTAAAAGATATGGTTATCAAATACACCTATTTCTGACCTAATTTTGTCTTTAACTGGAGAAGTGTTCAGTTAAAAAGGTTTTTAACGTACTATAATTCCTTATATGTTTATGAACTATATATTTTTTAAGACAAAAAATTCAATGTAAAGAGTTCCTACAACTCTTCCTCTTCATCCCAAGGTACTGCGGGTATTCTAGAGAATTCTAAGACGTTCGCTCCCTCCTCAGACATCATCATCGTAAATAATGGGAGACAAAGAAAATACACGTAAGCTTTGGAGATATTTTACATTATATACATTATATGTATATAAACACGTATATAAAGATATATAAATCTAGAGCTCATGAAGAGCGAAGAACAATTTACCAAGGATTTGGAATTACAGAGACCAATATAAGTGATATTATTTACACTGAAGTAACAGCAATGAATATAACGATAGGGATTTAATTACAGAGTAGCAGCAGCAACCAATTTGATAACTACTTCCTTGTACAACTTGTACAACTGTACACTTGTACAATTTGTACAATTTTATAATTACTTTCTTGTACAACCACCCAGTCTAACTAAATGAGCAGCTTCTGGAATGTTGATGCCAAACACTGACATTTAGGAAACAAAAGGGGAAAAAAATGTGTTAGAAGTTCTAGTAAGACAGATCTGTTCATGTGGCTCCTGAATGGTCTGTAAACATAAAGCTGGAACCATCCCTTAAACTAATATACATATGGTTTTAGACTACAGAGGGAGGTCAAAGGATGAAGACAAGCATTTAGGAATTACTAGCAACTTAGGTGGTAAAATTTTAAAAGGCAATCAGACAGCAACCATATATGCTATATATCCTATATGGAACTGAAGAAAGAAAATACCAAAAGGCATTTAGGGAAGCATGAATATTAAAGAGGCTGGCAGAGAAAGTATAGATAGGCCACAAAGCCAAAGAAAAAGCTTTCTGAAAAGTAGTAAGAGTCAGGAAAGAGTAGAATCTTGGAAAATGCAAAAAGGGAAAACTTCCGCAACAAAACATTTCAAAGGTGCTAGGAAGAGGAGGAATTGGGGAGTCGCTATTCAACAGGTATAAAGTTTCAGTTATGCAAAGTCATTAAGTTTCAGAGATCTGCTACACAACATCATCCCTACAGTTAACAGTATAGTATTATACACATAAAAATGTGCTGAGAGTAGATGTTAAGTATTCTTATCACAATTAAAAGTAGAAAAGAAAGGGAAGAAAACTAAGAGATAAAAGGACAGAAACAAGTTTCTTTTTTCCCCTCAGTGTTATGTATCCAATTATTTGTTCATTCATGTCTTCAGTTTTACTAAGTGAGTACCTCCTGCATGTGAAACTCAGTAGTAATAGCTAAACAAAAACAAATAAATAAAAGAACAGGAACATCTCTCATAAAATTTAATCTAAAAAAGATAAAAAGAAAAGGTAATTATATTCTCCAAAACTAAAAAAATTAGAAAAGTTGCACTGCTTTCATTTTTGTTTATCTCTTTAATATATGACTTAATAAGATCAATCAGATTTAAAAAAAAAAGCTAACAAGTGACATAAATCAAACTGGCTAAGTAAGGATCCAAAAAATTCTCTCCTTCATAAAAAACTATGAAGAAACTGGCAAAAACGGGTGCCTGGGTGGCTCAGCTGGTTAAGTGTCCAACTCTTGATTTTGGCTCAGGTCATGATCTCGGGGCTGTCGGATCAAGCCCCACATCAGGCTCCATGCTCAGAGCAGAGTCAGCAATGAGATTCTCTCTCTCTTTCCCCTCCCCGCCCCCCAACACTCACATACTCTTTCGCTTTCTCAATAAATAAATAAAATCTTAAAAAAAAAAAACTAGCAAAAATTACAAAAATTAACAAAGTCTATCTTCAAAATGTTTATAAAAAACAAACAAAAACAAAACAGCTGAACCATAATAAGAATGGTGATACCCTGTTCCCATCCCTCTCTTTCCAACTCTGCAATAGTTTGACAACCAATGGTCTGCAGTCAGCAGCTGGCAACCACAAGTTGCTATTCAACAGGTATAAAGTTTCAGTTATGCAAAGTCATTAAGTTTCAGAGATCTGCTGCACAACATCATCCCTACAGTTAACAGTATAGTATTATACACATAAAAATGTGCTGAGAGTAGATGTTAAGTATTCTTATGACAATTAACCACAATTAACCACAACAGCAGAACTGGACTGGAGACCCATCAAAGCTTCATTCACAGAAAACTGTCATTATTTGGCCAGTTTGGTGATTTCCTGAAAGACCCCACTTATAAGGATACCTTTATTTGAGCTAACTCAGAGCTCAGTGTGAAAAGCCTTATCCTCACTCATCATTTGTCAAAAACTTAATGGCTACCTGAGGTGGTAGGTAACAGCTGAAGCAAATAATGACTTAACCAAGAAAATTGAAAGGAAAAGCTGGACAATGAGATGTCCATAAATGTTTCTGAAAAGCTCTGATATATTCCTGAGACTCAAGGAGGCTGCAAACTTGCAAAGGGCTGTGCATAAGCCTAAGGTTATGTGCATACTCAAGAAAGCTATGAGAAGGCTCTGGGCTGTCACCCCTAGGTGACCTTGAGGTTTATCATTAGAAGGAAGTCTAAGCTAATGCAATTATAAATCATTTGTCTGGTGAAGAATTCCTTGATATGCACAGAGCCCCTTAGCAAAGACTGGGGACTCACTAATTCTAGGCATTCAGAGAAATTTCTGTAGATACTTCAACTATCAGATGAAAGAAACACAGGCTCTACAGAATTTTTTAAGAAGTCACTGAACAAATAAATTTCAACAATGACCCCTGTGGAGGAGAGAAATTCTGATTTCTAGAACTGGCACATTCTTCTATTTAAAATGTCCTATTTTCAACAAAAAAGGTTTAGTAAACAAGAGAAGAAACAGGAAAGTAAGGCCCATATGCAGAAAAGGTATAATCAATAGAAAATGCTCTTAAGGAAGCATACACTGAATTTACTAGACAATAACCTTAAGTCAGCCATATTAAGTATGGTCAAATATCTAGGGAAAAAAGTCCAAGGACTAAAGGAAAATAAAATATATTTCACTAAATGAAGGATATCAATAAAGAGATAGAAACTCAAGAGCTGATAACAATAATAACTAAATCAAAATTTCACCAAACAGATTCTACAGCAGATTTGAGCAGGTGAAAGAAAGACTGGACAATATGCCCACTGAAATTACACAGTATGAGAAAACAGAGAGAAAAATAATGACAAAAAAATAAAATATGGGATAGTATCAAGCAATAAAGACAAACAATACTGAAAGTAGTGACTCATCATGTACAATAGTATTAAAAGAACATTACTAATCAGAAACCATGGTGGACAGAAGACAGTGAAATGATATATGATAAATAAGTGTGGAAAAAAGTTGTCAACCAAGAATTGTATATCCAGCAAAAACAGAAAATTTAAAACCTTCCCAGATAGGGACGCCTGGGTGGCTCAGTTGGTTAAGCAGCTGCCTTCGGCTCAGGTCATGATCCCAGGGTCCTGGGATCAAGTCCCACATCAGGCTCCTTGCTCGGCGGGGAGCCTACTTCTCCCTCTGCCTCTGCCTGCCTCTTTGTCTGCCTGTGCTCGCTTGCTCTCTCTCTCCCTCTGTCTCTTACAAATAAATAAATAAAATCTTTAAAAAAAAAAAAAAAAAAAACCTTCCCAGATAAATAAAATTTGTCACAGCAGAACTGCCCTATAAGAAATAATACAGGGAGTGGTTCAGCAAATCTATACAGATAGAAAATAGATTAGTGGTTGCTTGGGGCTTAGAGGAAATGAGCAGATGACAAGGGATAAAATGCAGAGTTGCTTTTTAAGATGATGAAACTTTCTAAAATTGACTGTTGGTGGTATTTGCACAAGTCTGTGAGTATATTAAACACTGTTGAATTCTACACTTTAAATGGGTGAGCAGCATGGCATGTGAACTGAATCTCAATAAAGCTTAAAAAAAAAAAGACAATGAAACCAATCTAAGACTAACAGAGCAGATTAAAGGGCCAAGGTCAGAAACTGGGAATGAACCCCGTAAAATGACAAGAGAAAGAGATGACTCCAAAAGATATCAGCACTGTAAGGATGGGGCCACTGGAGTGTGTCATGGTCACTAAGAAAGAAACTTGCCAGAAGGACAGAGTGAGAAGTAGAGGCAAATGCTACAGAGATGTCGGGTACAGAAATAATTGGACAAGACCCAATGGAGTTGATTATAATCAAGTCTCTGGTCACCAGATATAACAGGCAAGTGGGGAAAGAAACCAAAGCATTATGATTTTTCAACTCCTGAGCAACCTGAAAATCATGGGTACTCAAAATATTTATGGAGATTAATTTTAAGGGATATTCAGCTGATTTAACAGAAAAAATATTTGAATTTCTGGAAAACAGAACTGACCAAGTTCACATTTAGCATTACATCTTCTACTTTTATTGAAGAACAAGAAGAGACAATGTTTCTAGATTATTTTAGAATTATTACTGAAAAGTTGTTAACTAAACCTACTCAAAAATAAAGATCATTTTTAACTTGAAATGTTTTACCATTCTATGAGGTATTGGTTTGCTTAATCTTCTCATCCACACAAACCTTTAAAGCAGTACAGTTTGTTCGAATGACTACCAAAATTCAGAAATAAATCTGGACCTCCAATTTCATATCCCACATGCCACCTTTGCATCTAAATGCATCTGATTCATTTCTATTTCTTTTTCATATTAATAGACTCTAAAACCCTTATAAAATCTTACTATAAAACAGACTATTAAAAATAGAACTTACCCGCACCATGTTCATTTTCTGCTGCTCCTTGAAGAATGTAAAGAAATGAAAAGGCTCAGCTGGGAAAGAGGAAGGAGAAATACGGTGATAAGAAACCTGGTCTGCCTTACAACTATTTTCATTTACCTAAAAATCTCATAACATCAGCTGGGAAAAAGGTTTCCCTATAGAAGAGTATCCTTTTGACATTCTTGAGAGGGAACAAGAAGGACCCCACAGAGGTAATACCTGAACAACTGCATCTGCGATATGATTATAGAGGCTTGACCTGCATTTCATTGCAGGGAAACTCATGTCAATGAATTAACAATTTATGTCCCCTTCTGACTAAGTAAGAACAAAAACAAAAAACACAAAATAAAACAAAAGGATATTGGTTAAGCAACTTCAGGTATACAAAGGTAAAACCTTCTACCTTCAGTTAAACTAATGTTTGTTTGTTTGTTTGTTTAAAAAAAAAAAACCAAAAAACCGGGCTCCTTGCTTGGCAGGGAGCCTGCTTCTCCCTCTGCCTCTGTCTGCCTGTGCTCACTCTCTCCCCCTCTCTCTCTGATAAATAATAAAATCTTTAAAAAAAAAAAAAAAAAAAAAAAAACCTACTTAAGATGGGACTGTTAATCAAATTTGTGTTGCCTTTACACCTTGAGCTTCCCCAAAAACTTCAAAATAAAGATGGGATGCTTTACGAAAAATATTTTTCCTAACTTTTGTTCTAACTTGGTTGCAAATTCTAAAACAGACTTTTTAGTAAGATGCCTATAGTACTTAACTGTGTAAATAAACAGGACTGTGCTTAAGTGCTTACTTCTACCCTGGGTTTCTTTACAAAAATCATTCATTTCAGACCCAACATTGTGAGCTTCCAAGAAAAGAAAACTTTTGTTCTCCTATCCTTTTTGTCATTCCCTAAACTTAGGAAAGAGAGAGCATCAGCGTAACTCTAGATGCCACATGTGGTAATGGACGTGGTATGCCAGCAGATCAGAATCTGGAAAGAATGAGGGGAGAGTGAAGGAAACTGGGTGCTGTTTCGGATTTCATCAGCTCTGTCTTATACCTTCCTTGGGCCTCATGTCCTTACCTGCCATCCAGTGAAGTGCCTTTTCCTGCACAACCTGAGAGCCACCCATCCCTTTCAACCTCGGGTTACTACCTTCTGCAAGCTGGTCCAGTGCCCATTGTCACACAGTTTGTGATGGTTTCTGTGTGTGATCATCAAGTCTGACTCATCTCATGCTTAACAGGGATCAAAAACTGCTTGTGGTGGGGACGCCTGGGTGGTTCAGTTGGTTAAGCAGCTGCCTTCGGCTCAGGTCATGATCCCAGCGTCCTGGGATCGAGTCCCACATCGGGCTCCTTGCTCCGCGGGGAGCCTGCTTCTCCCTCTGACTCTGTCTGCCACTCTGCCTGTGCTCGCTCTCTCTCCCGCTCTGACAAATAAATAAATAAAATCTAAAAAAAAAAAAAAAAAAATTTAAAAAACTGCTTGTGGTGGAGCAAGTCAGGACCTGTGCCTTTCTTAAAATTTCTACCTCTGCTCTGAACCTCCAGTGAGCAATCTGTCAGAAGAGCTATTCTTCTAAATGATGATTTGTTCTTAGGGGCCCTTTTTTTCAAGTCTTAAGTTACTTTACTAGAGAGGAGCTGGGATCTGGGCCTGAGAAACAAATTCACCATATCTGAAACTTCCATTTAGCACTCTAAACCTGACTTTGGAATCCAATATAAGTTACCCAGTAACGTAGCCTTTAGCTGAATGCAACTACTACACCTGAAGTGTGGTTAATAATAATGTATCGGATATACTGAGTTTAAACACATCAGTAGAAACTAATTTTATCTCTTTCTTTTTATTATTGCTACTGAAATTTTTTAAAAAATTACAGTTTCCATTATCTTTCCTATTGGCCAGCGCTGCATTATTAGATTATCAGACTGTGCCTTTGAGGAGGGAGACAGGTGCAATAAAGCTCAAGAATCTCTTGACCAGGGACTCTGAAAATAATCCACAAATCCCAGGATATATTTAACCACATTGTGAGACTCTGTCCATATTCACTTCACAATCACATCTCTGGAAATCTGGGGGCAGGCTATGCTTCTAAGAGCTCCGAAGGTTGCAAATCTGGGTTTGGGGCAGAAAGGATGCTGAGAGCAAGACTATGTAGGGAGTACAACCGACTTGTAATTACATCCAACCTCGTCCACCTACTAGTTTGTGCCCTGGTGTATATTATTCAGCCTCCAGTAACCTTTCACTTTTTAAAACGGCACAATTATAAGGGAAATTTTGAGGCTTAAGTAAAATACCAAAGGAAACAAAGTGTCTTGTGATAGCAGTTTACACACCGATTTTTACAAGCACTTCACGAAAAGCTTTGCAGATGACATCTTCTCAGAGCAATAACAAAAGCTGTTTGTAGCCTCATGTTCGTCGAAAACATTTTTCGAATGTTTTCGAATGAATGCCCTTCTCACTGCCTGCAGTCTCCGCACTCGGCGTCCGCGAGGAGTACCTTCCTCAGACAGGGGCCGCAGCCCAAGCTGCGCCACGGAAGCAAGCGAGAACCGAGGTCTCAAGCACACAAGGAGTGGGGGAGGGGAGGATCCGCCAGGAAATTCCTGGGACTTCGTCTCGCGCAAGCTGCACACAAACTTACCGGATTTGGCAGGGCCCCAGGCCTCCCGAAGATGTGCTCCTAGCGCTCCCACCCCCAGTGCAAAGCCTCCACTCCCGCAAACAGCCAAAGAAGCCGAGTTCCTGTCCTTTTTCAACCAAAGAAGACGGGCTGAAAGAAACAAGGGTGGATATGCGCTTGCGCAGAAAAAGCCAAATCCCGTTCCCAGAGTGCTGTGCGGTAGGCCCATCACATTTAAGACTACATTTCCCATAAAACTTTGAGACCGCAGGAAGTAATTTTAGAAGCGTTTCCTCCTCAGTTAGTGAGTTGGGACACCACAGTGAGATCTGAACGTTGGAAACTTTTCCTGAATCCTCAGATATTGTGTTTTAGACTTTAACCTTATGATCAGACAACATATTGCAAACTATGATTCTCGATTGGATGCTAGTGGGGAAAAAACAACAGTTGCAAGAGACTACAACTGGAGAAGCGAATACAGACTAGATATTAGAAATACAGAAGAGAATTACCATTACTTTTAGTGTATTTCATTTTTGGAGGATGGAGGAAATTGTTCTTATTTTTGAAGATACATACAGAAATATCATGTGGAGTTTGAAGGGAACGGGGAAGGGGGAAAGAAAAAAAGAAGAAGGGAGAGAAGGCAGACCATAGGAGACTCTTGAGTATGGAGAGCAGATTGGGAGTTGCTGGGGTGGGGGCGGGGGCGAGGGAGAGGTAGGCGGAAGATGGCCTGAATAGGTGATGGGTGTTGGGGAGGGCCCTTGTTGTGATGAACATTGGGTGTTGAGTGTTGGGGGAAGGGTGGGTGGGTGTGGGTGGGTGATGAGTCACTAGATTCTTCTCCAACCAGTATTGCACTATACGTTGACTAACTGGATTTAAATAAAAACTTACGTTGACTAACTGGATTTAAATAAAAACTTAAAACATTTTTAAAAAGAAATATTTGATTATTAAATCATATTTATAATTTACTTTCTAAAATTCAGCAAAACAATTAGAAAAATATGGCTAAGTTATGAATTGTTAAAACTGTTGTAATATGTATATGATGTTCATTTTACTAGTATTCTGAATGTTTGAGTTTGTTTTGAATACATAGTATAAAAACTGGAGCAGCAAGGTGGTGGTGGTGGTGGTGGTGGGAAGATGGTTAGGGAGAGTTAACTGCCCCTCCAGAAGTATACCTTTTAAAATCAAGTTTCCCGGGTACACACAAGTATATCTTGTGAATACTGCTTGTGTAATATAACAAATACTAGAAAATGGAGCAAGAATTAACGTAGGAGTCATATCTTGGCAGAGTTTATCTGGGGAGTAGAGGTGGGGTAAGCTAGCTGTTCAAAATTACACAAGTAATACATGAAAATACATACAACCCAAAATAAGAAAATCACTATTGTCAATTTTGGAGTTCCACCAGTAAATTTCCTCTCAAAATTAATGCATGCATACCTCACATTTTTAAGAAATTTTAGACCAAAGGACACAAAAAGAAATTTCCAGTAGACTTTTTTAGAGTAGTTTTAGGTTTATAAAATAACTGAGCAGAAAACAGAGTTCCCATATATCCCTTCTCATCACTCCACACATACTGTATCAATTCAATTAATGAATGATATAGTATTACTACATAAAGTCCACATTGATACCAGCAGTCACTTTTTGTGTTGTACAGTTCTATGGATTTTGGCAAATGAATAATGTCATCCACTATTACATTATCATAGCAGTCTCATAGCCCTAAACCATAAAGAGAAGTTTTACTGCCCTAATAATGTGTGCCTTTCTCTTCTGAATTTCCCCTCCTGAACTCCTGGCATCCATTTATCTTTCCATTGTCTCAACAGTTTTGCCTTTTCCAGAATCTCATAGAGTTAAAAATACTATTTTTAGACTGACTTCTTTGAGTTAGAACATGCATTTAAGCTTTCTCCCTTTTTGTGGCTTAATACCTCATTTATTTTTTATAGCTGAATAAAATTCCTTTATATGGATGTACACGGATTATTTATACACTCTTCTATTGAAAAGCATCTTGGTTGCTTTCAAGTGTTTACAATCACAAAATAAAACTCGTGTGTGTGTGTGTGTGTGTGTGTGTGTGTGTGTAGGCTTTTGTATGAACATAAGATCTGAAATCAATTGAGTAAGTAGCAAGGAGAGCAATTGCTGGATTATATAGTGGAAACTGTGTTTAAGCTGATAAGAAACTGTCAAACTGTCCTCTAAAAGTGAACGTATCATTTTGCATTCTTACTTAAAATGACTGAGTTTCCCTTGCTCCATGTACATTAGGTGTGGTCAGTGCATTGGATTTTGGCCATTCTAATAGATATGTGGTGGCCTCTCATAATTGGCATTCTGTAATAACATGTGATGCTGGGCTTCTTTTCATATACCTATTTGCCATAAGTATATCCTATTTTGTGAAGTATCTGTTCAACTCTTTCATCCATTTTTTACTGGAGTGTTTATTTTCTTATTGTTGACTTTTAAGAGTTCTTGTTTATTTTAGATAAAATTCCTTTACTAGATATGACCTTTGCAGTCAGTCTGTGACTTGTCTTCTCATTCTCTTGACATTCTTTCACATAGCAGAAGTTTTTAATTTTAATGATGTCAAACTGACCAATTTGTTCATTCATGGATTGTGCTTTGATGTTTCTAAAAATTCATCACCAAATTCAAAATCACCTAGATTGTCCTTCATGTTGTAATATAGAAGTTTTATATAAAGCTTACATTTTGTTTTTAGAATTATGATCCATTTTGAGCTGTTTGTGAGATGTGTAAGGTGTGTGTGTTTATACACATATATAATGTATTTTGCATGTGGTTGTCTAAATATTCTATTGACAATGTTGAAAAGACTGTCTTTTCTTCATTGAATTGTCTTTGCTCCATGGCCAACAATCAGTTGACAATGTTTGTATGAGTCTATTTCTGGGCTCTGTATGCTGTTCCATTAATTTTTTGGTTGATTCTTTCTCCAGCACCACACTGGCTTGATCGCTGTAGCATTGTAGCAATTTTTGGCATTAGATAAGTGCTAGTCTTCTGACTTAGTTCTTCTATATTGGGTTGACTATTTTGGACATTTTACGTTTCCATATAAATTTTAGAATCACTTTGGTGGTATCTACAAAATAACTCTCTGTGATTTTGATCGAGACTGAATGGATCTATTGATCAAATCAGTTGGAAATGACATCTTAACAATATTGAGAATTATATTTATTAACATGGACTATCTCCATCTGTTTAGTTCTTTGATTTATTTTATCTGAATATTGTAGTTTTCTTCACATAGATTTTGTACATAGTTGTACATAGTTGGTTAAATGTATTCCTAAGTATTTCATTGTAAGTACTACTGTGTGTTTTTGGTTTTTGGTGTTTGGTTTTTAGAGGGAGGATTGTGGAGGGGCAGAGGGAGAAGGAGGGAGAGAGTTTCGAGTGGATCCTGAAACTGGGCTCAATCTCACCACCCAAAGCTGAAACCAAGAGTCAAACATTTAACTGACTGAGTCACCCAGGCACCCCTGTGTTTTTTCATTTCAAATTCCAGTTGTCCATTGCTGGTTTAGGAGGGTAATTAAGGTGTGTGTGTGTGTGTGTTTAAGGTTTTATTTATTTAACACAACACAATATAGACACATTTATGTCTATTTGACACGAAGAGGGAGTCTTCCCGCTGAATAGGGAGCTGAATATGGGGCTTGATTCCAGAACCCTGGGATCATAACCTGAGCTGAAGGCAGACACTTAATGACTGAGCTACCCAAGCACCCTGGGTAATTAAGTTTTATATAATAACATTGTATCTTGCAATCTTGCTATATTCACTTTTTAGTCCAGATGGTTCTTTTTGGTCAGTTATTGGATGCAGAAAATAATATTATCTATGAAAAAAGATACTTTATTTCTTCCTTCCAAATCTATGTGCCATTGATTGATTGATTGATTGATTGTTCTTATGCATTTAGCTGGGACTTCCAGTTCTTGAGAAAAATTATGTAGTTTCAGCATTAAGTGGGAAGTTAGCTGTCAGTTGTCTATAGATGTTCTTTATTAAGTTGAGGAAGTCCACTCTATAACTTATTTCCTGAGAGTTTTTTGTGTGAATCCATGTTGGATTTTGTCAAATGCATTTTATCTATCTATTTTTTTAAAAGATTTTATTTATTTATTTGATAGACAGAGATCACAAGTAGGCAGAGAGGCAGGCAGAGAGAGAGGAGGAAGCAGGCTTCCTGCTGAGCAGAGCGCCTGATTCAGGGCTCGATCCCAGGACCTGAGATCATGACCTGAGCTGAAGGCAGAGGCTTTAACCCACTGAGCCACACAGGCACCCTATCTATCTATTGATATGATTGTATGGTTTTCTTCTTTAGCCTGTTAATGTCATTGATTTCATCAGTTGATTTTCAATATTGAAGTCGCCTTGCATTCTAGGCATAAATCCCACTTGGTTATGACACATAATTTATTTTACACATATTTGGATTCAATTTGCTAGTATTTTGTTGAGGGGATAACGCACTTACATTCACATATTCTGTACTTTTTCTGAATTGTAATGTCTTTGCCTGATTTTAGTTGGCTAATGCTGGCCTCAGAGAACAAGATAGGAATTATTTTCTCTGCTGTATTTTATGAAAGAGATTGTATAGAATTAGTGTCATTTCCACCTTAATTTTTTTGGTAGAATTCACCAGTGAAACCATATTGGCCTGGAGCAGTTTTTGGAAAGATTATTAATTATTGATTAATTAATTTAATAGATATTGGCCTATTTAGATTATATATTTATCTTTGTGTGTGTTTAATGAATGCATCTTTTAAGAAATTGGTTCATTTAATCAAGGTTATCAAATTTGTAGGCATAAAGTTGTATATTTTATGCAAAATCTATTTTGGTGAGGTTTTTCTTTCAATATTAAATATTTCATTTTACTTTATTCTTGCTTAAATGGTTTCTGAAGAGAAGTCCAAAGTAATTCTTTCCCTGTTTCTCTATATCTAAGGTTTCATATCCAACATCACTACCACTGACTTCTTTCAAGATATTTTCTTTGCCTCTGATTTTCTGAAGTTTGAATATAATACACCTTGGTGTACATTCTCTGGCATGTTTCAAAGTTGATGTTTTCTGAGCTTTCAGATCTAAAGTGTCTGTTATTTAGAGGATTCTGAGTCATTATTTCTTCAAATATTTGTTCTCTCTTCCTTCTTCTAATATCCCCATTATGTGTATGTTATTCCTTTTGTAATTATTCCACAGTTCTTGTATATTCTATTCCATGGTTTCTATTCATTTATATCTTTGCATTTAACTTTTGGAAGTTTCTATTGACATATGTTCAACTTTACTGATTAAAGCCATTAGTATATTAACCAAACTCAAAGTTTGATAAATTCCAAAATCTCTGCCCATTGTGAGTCTAGTTCAGATGCTTACTTTGTTTCATCAGACCATTTTGCCTGTAATTTTTTAACAGTAAATAAATATATATATAATTATTATTTTTATAGTAGATGAAAGATGCTGAGGTGGATTGATCTTTAGTGTAAGCTTTTATGTTTATCTGGCTAAGAGTAAGACTGTTTACTATTTGCTGTAGCTGTGATGTTAGAGGCTAAAATTTCTTTTTCTGTCCTTGTTTTTGTCTCCTCTTTTGTCTTTGGTTATCAATAGACTCCATAAATATGGTCTGAGGCTTTCAATTCTTTCAGCTCTAATCCCCTGCTATTATGCAGGAGCCTAATAAATGTGGTACTAATGCATAGGAGGAGAGCAGGCCTTCTGCAGTCCTATAATTAGGTTTTAGTCTTTTTGTGGGCCTGAATTATGTGTTTTCCTTCCTCTTTGTCAAAATCTAAAGAGGGCTGGACTTGGGTGTTTCCTTCCCAAGACTGGTTAGGTTTTGGTAAAAATCCTCTTATGTTAGGCTATGGTAAAATAATTTCTTTGAGGGCAGGCATTGTTTAAGGGTAAGAAAGCTCTAGATATTTTTTTGAAAATGGTTAGTTTTCTTCTTCCCTTGTGGGAAGCACTACAGGATTTTTCTCTGATATTCATAGTAAAAAACTGGTAGGGTTGGTTCAAGAAAAACAATGGAAAGTGCAGGCACTTCCTTAAGCTTGTGCTCCTTCCAACTTTTAAGATCTTAATCTAGTCCACAAAAAGAGTCCAGAAATTCATCAATTACACTTTAAATATACAGACTTAAGCTATGGGCTTCTGTGCCTGATTAGGTTGTAGTTCTCTATAACTGTCTTTTTCTTCAGTTTCCATGACAATAGTTTGTCTTATGATCTCAATTCTTTGATGAGTTTAAGAGAGGTTGGATTTCAGTTTGTTCAACATTATTCTTTTTTTTTTAAAGATTTTATTCACTCATTTGACAGAGAGAGACACAGCGAGAGAGGGAACACAAGCAGGAGGAGTGGGAGAGGGAAAAGCAGGCTTCTTGCCCAGCAGCGAGCCCAATGCAGGGCTCAATCCCAGCACTCTGGAGTCATGACCTGAGCTGAAGGCAGACACTTAATGTCTGAGCCACCCAGGCACCCTTGTTCAGCTTTATCCTTATTGTAAATATTCTTATTGTATTCTTATTGTAAATATTCTTATTGTAGATGCAAGTGATGACTGCCAAGTTCTTTACATACCAGAAAGCAGAAGTTTATTTTTGTTTATTGCATTTTCAAGCAATAAACATTGCATTTTGTTTATTGCTGTTAAGTTATATGAATATATCATTTGAAGTTTAGTCAGAATTTACAGATGATGCTCTGTGCTTACTTTATAAGTTGTATACTATTTCTATATGATCAATTTGTAATTGGAAAAAAAGCTTTTGCATATTTTTTCATATTTTTTGTTTAAACATTTAATAACATTTAGATATATACACTCATGAAATAGAAATAGGTCTGAATACAAGCTGAGTCAAAATTAACATCATCAATAAAAGTAATTCTCAGGGTATCTTTTCTTAACTTTCCATATTTCAAAAAAGTAGTATAAAGTATTTTTATCATTTCTGATATTTTTTGTATAGATAGCTCTGTGGTTATTAGGAGAAGGAAATGATTAAATACTTTGTCATTGCTTTATGCTAATGATAATGCCTTAGAATTAGAATGATACCCTAGACCCAGCACACAGAAAAATACCCATGCTACAAAATGACAAAAGCAAAAATAAAGGATTTGTCCTCAAATATAAAGTAAAACATGAATTGAGGCTGAAAGATTGGCTACTTGGCCTCCTTTAAGTACATTTTAAAAGTTTTTTTAACAGTTTAGTCTTTAGCAAAAGACTAAAGGGCCAAGAAAAAAGTGCCCCTGTTTGTCTCAAAATTACATCTTGTATACTATTTCTATATGATCAATTTGTAATTGGAAAAAAAGCTTTTGCATATTTTTTCATATTTTTTGTTTAAACATTTAATAACATTTAGATATATACACTCATGAAATAGAAATAGGTCTGAATACAAGCTGAGTCAAAATTAACATCATCAATAAAAGTATTAAATATAAAGGAAAATAAACTTGGAAACTGAAATTCCTGACTTGTAAATACAGATATCTCTACTTTATATTAGATAATCAACTTTTACTGAAATTTTTAAATTAAAATACATGCTTTAAAAATTATAGTAAATTATAGAAAAAAATATACAATGGGGAAAAGAATGGTCTCTTCCACTGATGGTGTTGGAAAAACCTGTTTCTACATGCAAAAGAATGGAACTGGACCACTTTCTACACCATATCCCAAAATAAACTTAAAATGGACTAAAGACATAAATGTGAGACTTAAAACCATAAAAATCCTAGAGGAGAGCTTAAGCATTAATGTCTCTGACATTGATCATAGCAACATTTTTCTAGGTATGTCTCCTGAGGAAAGGGAAATGAAAGCAAAAATGAACTATTAGGACTTCATCAAGATAAAAACCTTCTGCACAGTGAAGGAAACAATCAACAAAAGTAAAAGGCAGAGGGGGAACAAGATGGCGGGGAAGTAGGAGGAGGCGCCTTTTCAACCTGTACCCTAAAGTGAGCTGATTACCTACCAAAGAACTCCGATCACCCATGAAATCAGCCTGAGATCAGAATTATACACGTCTGGATCTCTACAGGGGCAGAAGACGCCAGTGGGCAGGTAAAGCGGTGTGGGAACTGTGGACTGGTATCGGAAGATAAACAAAAGGGGGAGGGAGCCACCAGAGGCGACCAGTTGGAAAGTAATACCCTGCATCTGGGGACCAGCATTAAACTTGGAGTCTGGTTGAAAGCTCTCAAAAAGAGCAAAGGATCATCGGGGAGGGGAGGGGGAATTGTGGGAATCCGGGCAGCTAGGGACAGGGGCTTAAGTCCCTGGTCCCAGGACAGCCTCCCCTGGCACTGAGCCAGAGAGTGCTGTGGAGAAACTGGTCTTGGTCCCTAAGCCGCCAGCATGCCCGAGAACGCATGGGGTCTGGCTCCTGTGAGGGGATGGGAGCCACGCCAGATGGCAGAACGCGTGAGCCCTGCTACAGAGTCTGAGATACGCATGCCCCTCATCCTCCCCTGAGAGAGGTACAAAGGCCCAGCCGGCGCTCTTTGACCCGCACCATTGTTTCAGCCTAAGACGTGCGCCCCAAACTCTACCCTGAGAGAGGTGCGCAAAAGCCCAGCCTGGTACTTTCGGAACTGCGCCCCGTTCTCAGAGCCTGAAACACGTGCATGACCCACAGCCTCCCCTGAAAGAGGTGCACGCAAGCCGGGCTCTCTTAGACCTAGAAAGACCAGGCACTCCCAGCCCGGGGCCAGCGGGAAAATCTCAGTGTGTGATTGCTGCTTGGAACCTCTCTGGCAGTCTGGAGCTCCCAGACAGCCACCGCTGCCGTGGTTTGGGGTACAAGCAAAAGATCCTGCGTCCCCAGGGACTGCGACTCAGAACCTGCTCTGCCAGCGGCCAAGGGGGAATTTATTAGGGCTCTGCAGCCAGACTGAGACTTCTCTCTGAGAGGGAGGTCAGGGTGCAGTTTGTTTTCCTCTAAAACTACAAAAACCATCAAAAGCGGTCAAGGTGAGAGAAAAAAAAAAAAAGTGAACAAACATAAAAACCGCCAGAGAACAAAAGTCTGAAAAAAAAACCAGTTTCCTCAGAGCCCACCCCATTGAGTGGGGCAGGGGGACTTAACTCAGGGAACATCATTGACTGAAAACCCATGTGGCAGGCCCCTCCCCCAGAAAACAAACCAAGAAAGAAAGAAAGAAAGAAAGAAAGAAAGAAAGAAAGAAAGAAAGAAAGAAGAGACTGCAAGAGAACAACCACCACTACTTCATAGGACAACTTTTATTTTTAACTCGTTCCCACTATTCTGGTTCATTTTTTTTTTTATATAGATCATTTTTAAACCTATTTACCATCACAGTGAGCTGTCCAGTACATCAAATTCCATGGTAACCTTCTAACCAGAACTTTTTGATACATACACCTGTGCTTTTCTTTTGCGTTTCTATTTTTTGAACTTCTTTTTTTTTATTATTTTAGTTTAGTCTAGTTTATTCCCTTTTAATTTTATTTTCTAATATTCATATAGAGTTAAACTTCAAAGTAATCCCCTTCCCCCAATCAATACTACCCCTATAGGTAAACCAATTTTTAATCCCCCTTTATCTTAGGAAAGTTGAGTCCTTCAACAAAGATATCAAGATACATCCAGGAAGAATCAAAACAACCTTCCTCTCCCACACTGAGAATTTATAACCACTCTCCCATCTTTTTCTTCCACCACTGTTTCTGTGATTTTGTGTTTGTCCTGATAGTATATAAATCCTACACTTGGGGTTCTTTTTGATGAAGTTCTTCCTTTATTTGCATATATATTTTTTTTCTCTTGTCATATACTTTTATCACTCTTTTTGTTTGTCTGTTTTTGTTTGTCTACTTCATAAATCTTACCTTGGGGCCTATTGGGCTGAACCTTTTCTTTCATCTTCCCTTTCTTTCCTGTCTCTCTCACTCTCTCACTCTCTCTCTTTTTTTATTTTTCTTTTCTTTTGTCTCTCGTTTGGGTGGGGAATCCTGATTGCTCAGAAGTGTTCCAGGGTGCACCTTGACTGCACCACAGTCGATAATCCAGCTACATCTGTTCAGTCATCTCTCACCAAAATGACTAGGAGGAGGAATGCCCAACAGAAGAAAAATACAGAGGATGGACCTTCTGCAACAGAGCTAACAGCTATCAACATAGACGGATATGTCGGAAGAGAATTCAGGCTAACAATTATCCAGGCAATAGCTAGGTTGGAGAAAGCCATGGATGACCAAACAGAATTGATTAGGGCTGAGCTGAAAGCGACCAGACATGATGTTCACAATGTTAGGGCAGAGCTAAAAGCTACCAGGTCTGAGGTTCACAATGCTCTCAATGAGTTCCAATCTAATCTAAATTCTCTCAAAGCTAGGGTAACTGAGACAGAAGATAGAATTAGTGATCTGGAGGACAAACAGATAGAGAGAAAGGATCAGGAGGAAGCCTGGAACAAACAGCTTAGAAACCACGAAAACAGAATCAGGGAAATAAATGATGCCATAAAACGTTCCAACGTCACAATTATTGGAATCCCTGACGGGGAGGAGAAAGAAAGAAGTCTAGAAGATATAGTGGAATAAGTTCTTCATGAAAATTTTCCCAATCTCCCAAATGGAACCAGCATTCAGGTACTAGAGGCCAAACAGTCTCCACCCAAGATTATAGATTCCGAAAAAACATCAATGCACCTGATCGTCAAACTGAGGAATCATAATTGTAGGTATAATCTCTTGAAAGCCACTAGGACAAAGAGGCTCCTTACGTACAGAGGAAAGCCCATCAAAAAAAGTCAGACCTGTCCACAGAGACCTGGAAAGCCAGAAAGGGCTGGCAAGACATATTCAGGGCACCAAATGAGAAGAACATGCAGCCAAGAATACTTTATCCAGCAAGACTGACATTCAAAATGGATGGAGAGATAAAAAGTTTTCAAGACCAGCAAGGCTTAAAAGACTATGCAACCACCAAACCGACACTGCAGGAAATATTAAGGGGGGTTCTATAAAAGAGGAAAAATCCTAAGAATAGCATTGAACAGAAATATAGAGACAACCTACAGAAAGAAAGACTTCAAAGGTAACACGATGTCAATAAAAACGTATCTATCAATAATCATTCTCAAAGTGAATGGCCTAAATGCACCCATAAAATGGCACAGGGTTGCAGATTGCATAAAATGACAGGACCCATCCATATGTTGTCTACAAGAGACCCATTTTGAACCTAAAGATACACCCAGACTGAAAGTGAAGGGATGGAGAAGCATCTTTCATGCCAATGGGCCTCAAAAGAAGGCCGGGGTAGAGATTCCCATATCAGATAAATTAGATTTTAAACTAAAGACTGTAGTCAGAGATACAGAAGGTCACTACATCATTCTTAAAGGGACTATTCACCAAGATGATCTAACAATTGTAAATATCTATGCCCCCAATATGGGAGCAGCCAATTACATAAGAAAACTGTTAATCAAGATAAAGAGTCATATTGATATGAATATATTAATAGTAGGAGATCTTAACACGCCTCTCTCAGAAATAGATCATCGAAGCAGAAAATCAATAAAGAAACAAGAGCATTGAATGACACACTGGACCAGATGGGCCTCAAAGATATATACAGAACATTCCACCCTGAAACAACAGAATACTCATTCTTCTCAAGTGCACATGGAACCTTCTCAAGAATAGACCATATACTGGGTCACAAATCAGGACTCAACCAATACCAAAAGACTGAGATTATTCCCTGCATATTCTCAGATCACAATGCTTTGAAACTGGAGCTCAATCACAAGGAAAAGTTCCGAAGGAACTCAAACATCTGGAAGCTAAAGACCACCTTGCTTAAGAATGCTTGGATCAACCAGGAGATCAAAGAAGAATTGACACAATTTATGGAAACCAATGAGAATGAAGACACTTCGGTCCAAAACCTATGGGATACAACAAAGGAGGTTCTAAGGAGGAAATATGTAGCCATCCAAGCCTCTCTCAAAAAAATTTGAAAAATTCAGAACACAGCAGCTGCCTCTACACCTTAAAGAACTGGAGAATCAATAACAAATCAAACCAACTCCACACATGAGTAGGGAAATAATCAAGATTAGAGCTGAGATTAATAGGTAGAAACCAGAGATACAGTAGAACGTATCAATGAAACTAGAAGCTGGTTTTTTTTGAAAGAATCAATAAGATCGATAAACCATTGGCCACACTAATCCAAAAGAAAAGAGAGAAAGCCCAAATTCATAAAATTATGAATGAAAAGGGAGAGATCACAACTAACACCAAGGAAGTAGAAACAATCTTCAGAAGTTATTATCAACAGTTATATGCCAATAAGCTAAGCAACCTAGATGAAATGGATGCATTCCTGGAAAACTATAAACTCCCAAAATTGAACCAGGAAGAAATGGACAACCTGAATAGACCGATATCTAGTAACGTGATTGAAGCAGTGATCAAAAACCTCCCAAGGGGCGCCTGGGTGGCTCAGTGGGCTAAAGCCTCTGCTTTCGGCTCAGGTCATGATCCCCGAGTCCTGGGATCGAGCCCCGCACTGGGCTCTCTGCTCAGCGGGGAGCCTGCTTCCTCCTCTCTCTCTGCCTGCCTCTCTGCCTACTTGTGATCTCTATCTGTCAAATTAAAAACAAAACAAACAAACAAACAAAAAAAAACACCTCCCAAAAAACAAGAGCCCAGGACTTGACGGATTCCCTGGGGAATTCTATCAAACTCTCAAAGAAGAAATAACACCTATTCTCCTGAAGCTGTTTCAAAAAATTGAAGCAGAAGGAAAACTTCCAGACTCTTTCTGTGAAGGCAGCATTACCCTGATCCCCAAACCAGGCAAAGACCCTACCAAAAAGGAGAATTTCAGACCAATATCACTGATGAATATGGATGCTAAGATTCTCAACAAGATCCTAGCAAGCAGGATCCAACAGCACATTAAAAAGATTATCCACCATGACCAGGTGGGATTCATCCCTGGGCTACAAGGATGGTTCAACATTCGCAAATCAATCAATGTGATAGAACAAATTAATATGAGTAGGGAGAAGAACCACATAGTCCTCTCAATTGATGCAGAGAAAGCATTTGACAAAATCCAGCATCCGTTCCTGATTAAAACGCTTCAAAGTATAGGGATAGAAGGAACATTTCTGAACTTCATCAAATCTATCTATGAAAGACCCACAGCAAATATCATCCTCAATGGGAAAAAGCTTGCAGCCTTCCCATTGAAATCAAGAATACGACAAGGATGCCTACTCTCACCACTCTTGTTCAACACAGTATTAGAGTCCTAGCAACAGCAATCAGACAACAAAGAGAAATAAAAGGTATCTAAATTGGCAATGAAGAAGTTAAACTCTCTCTCTTCGCAGATGACATGATTCTTTATATGGAAACCCTAAAAGACTCCACCCCCAAACTACTAGAACTCATAACAGCAATTCAGCAACGTGGCAGGATACAAAGTCAATGTACAGAAATCAGTGGCTTTCTTATACACTAACAATGAAAATACAGAAAGGGAAATTAGAGAATCAGTTCCATTTACTATAGCACCAAGAACCATAAGATACCTGGGAATAAACCTAACCAAAGAGGTAAAGGATCTGTATTCGAGGAACTATAGAACATTCATGAAAGAAATTTAAGTAGACACAAAAAGATGGAAGACCATTCCATGCTCTTGGATCTGAAGAATAAACATTGTTAAAATGTCTATACTGCCTAGAGCAATCTATACTTTTAATGCATTTCCAATCAAAATTCCGCCGGTATTCTTCAATGAGCTGGAGCAAATAATCCAAAAATTTATATGGAATCAGAAGAGACCCTGAATCGCTAAGGGAATGTTGAAAAACAAAAATAAAACTGGGAACATCACGCTACCTGATTTCAAGCTTTACTACAAAGCTGTGATCACCAAGACAGCATGGTACTGGCATAAAAACAGACACATAGACCAGTGGTACAGAGTAGAGAGCCCAGATGTGGACCCTCAACTCTATGGGCAAATAATCTTTGACGAAACAGGAAAAAATATACAGTGGAAAAAAGACAGTCTCTTCAATAAATGGTGCTGGGAAAACTGGACAGCTATATGTAGAAGAATGAAACTCGACCATTCTCTTACACAGTACACAAAGATAAACTCAAAATGGATAAAAGACCTCAACATGGGACAGGAATCTATCAGAATCCAAGAAGAGAACATAGGCAATAACCTCTTTGATATCAGCCACAGCAACTTCTTTCAAGATATGTCTCCAAAGGCAAAGGAAACAAAAGCGAAGATAAACTTTTGGGACTTCATCAAAATTGAAAGTTTCTGCACAGCAAAGTCAAGAAAACAAAGAGGCAACCCACATAATGGGAGAAGATATTTGCAAATGACAGTACAGACAAAAAGTTGATATCAAGGATCTACAAAGAACTCCTCAAACTCAACACACACAAAACAGACAATCATATCAAAAATGGGCAGAAGATATGAACAGATACTTCTCCAATGAAGACATACAAATGGCTATCAGACACATGAAAAAGTGTTCATCATCACTAGCCCTCAGGGAGATTCAAATTAAAACCACATTGAGATATCACCTTACACCAGTTAGAATGGCCAAAATTAGCAAGACAGAAAACAACATGTGTTGGAGGGGATGTGGAGAAAGGGGAACCCTCTTACACTGTTGGTGGGAATGCAAGTTGGTGCAGCCACTTTGGAGAACAGTGTGGAGATTCCTTAATAAATTAAAAATAGAACTTTTCTATGACCCTGCCATTGCACTACTGGGTATTTACCCCAAAGATACAGATGTAGTGAAAAGAAGGGCCATCTGTACCCCAACATTTATAGCAGCAATGGCCACAGTCACCAAACTGTGGAAAGAACCAAGATGCCCTTCAACGGATGAGTGGATAAGGAAGATGTGGTCCATATACAGTATGGAGTATTACGCCTCCATCAGAAAGGATGAATACCCAAATTTTGTAGCAACATGGACGGGACTGGAAGAGATTATGCTGAGTGAAATAAGTCAAGCAGAGAGAGTCAATTATCATATGGTTTCACTTATTTGTGGGGCATAACAAATAGCATCGAGGACGTGGGGAGTTGGAAAGGAGAAGGGAGTTGGGGGAAATTGGAAGGGGAGGTGAACCATGAGAGACTATAAACTCTGAAAAACAATCTGAGGGGTTTGAAGTGGCGCGGGGGTGGGAGGTTGTGGTACCACGTGGTATTATAGAGGGTATGGATTGCATGGAGCACTGGGCATGGTGCAAAATTAATGAATACTGTTATGCTGAAAATAAATAAAAAATAAATGTTTAAAAAATAAGTAAGAGGCAGCCTACAGTAGATATTTGTAAATGATATATCTGATAAAGATACATACATGCATATATATGTGTGCGTATGTATATATGTGCATATATATATCTTATGTTAACATATATAAAGAACTTATATAACTCAATAGCACAAAACCAAATAATTCGATTAGAAATATGCAGAAGAAACAAAGAGACATTTCTCCAAAAAAGCCATCCAGACGACCCACAGACTCATGAAAAGATGTTGCATATCACTCATTATCAGAAAAATGCAAATCAAACTAGAATGACATATCACCTAACACCTGTCAGAATGACTAAAACCCAAAATACAAGAAACAACAAGTATTGGCAAGGATGTGGAGAAAAAGGAAGCCTTGTACACTGGTGGTAGAATGCAAACTGCTACAGCCTCTATGGACAATAGTATGGAGGTATGAAGTTTCCTCAAAAAATTAAAAATAGAACTATCCTATGATCCAGGTATTGCACTACTGGGTATTTACACAAAAATACAAAACACTGGTGCAAAAACAATGAATTATGTTATGCTGAAAAGAAATTAGAAAAAAAAAACCTCATCTTAGCTTGAAAAAAAATACAGAACACTAATTCAAAGGGTTACATGTACTCCCATAGCACCATTATTTATAATAGCCAAATCATGGAGGCAGCTCAAGTATCCATGGATAGATAGTTGGATAAAGAAGGAATGGTGTATATATACACAATGGAATATAATTCAGCCATAAAAAGATGAAATCTTGCCATTTGCAACTATGTGGATGCAGGTAGAAAGTATACTGCAAAGCAAAATAAGGCAGTTAGAGAAAGACAAATACCATATGATTTCACTCATGTGGAATTCATTTGTTCTTCCAGTACATGAGCATAGAATGTCTTTCCATTTTTTTCTGTCATCTTGAACTTCTTTCATCAATGTTTTGTAATTTTTCAGAGTACAGGTCTTTTTCTTCTTTGGTTAAGTTGATTCCTAGATATTTCATTGTTTTTACTGAAATTGTGAGATTATTTTCTTAATTTCTTTTTCTGCCACTCCATTACTAGTGTACAGAAGTGCAACAGATTTCTTTACATTAATTTTGTATCTTGCAATTTTACTGAATTAATTCATCAGTTCTAGTAGTTTTGTGGTGGTCTTTAGGGTTTTCTGTATATGGGATCATTTCATCAGCAAGTAGTGAGTTTTACTTCTTCCTTACCAATTTGGATGCCCTTTATTTCTTTTTGTTATTGATTGCTGTGGCTAGGACTTCCAGTACCATGTTGAATAAAAATGGTGAGAGTGGACATCTTTGTCTTGTTTCTGAACTTAGGAGAAAAACTCTCAGTTTTTCCTCATTAAATATGATGTTCACTATGGGTTTGATATATAAAGCCTTTACTATGTTGAGATCTGTTTCCTCCAGACATACTGTTTAGAGTTTTTATCATGAATGGGTGTTGTATTTTGTCAAATGCTTTTCCTGCATCTACTGAAGTCGTCATATGGTTTTTATCCTTTCTCTGATGTCACATATTACATATATTGTTTTGCAAATATGAACCCCCTTGTACCCTGAGAATAAATCCCACTTGATCATGGTGGATGACATTTTTTACTCTATTGTCAGATTCAATTTGTTAACATTTTTTTGAGGACTTGTGCATTTAATTCATCTGAGATATTGGCCTATTCTTCATTTGTTGCTGTGTCTTTATCAGGTTTTGCTATCAGGCTGATACCGACCTCAGGAGGAATTTGGAAGTTTTCCTTTGTCTTCTATTTTTTTTTTTTAATAGTTGGGAAGAACAAGTATTAATTCTTCTTTATTTTTTTTAAAGATTTTATTTATTTATTTGACAGAGAGAGAACACAAGTAGGTGAGGCAGGCAGAGAGAGAGGAGGAAGCAGGCTCCCTGCTGAGCAGAGAGACCCATGCGGGACTCGATCCCAGGACCCTGAGATCATGACCTGAGCCGAAGGCAGCGGCTTAACCCACTGAGCCACCCAGGAGCCCTTAATTCTTCTTTAAATGTTTGGTAAAATTCATCTGTGTAGATGTCTCATCCTGGATTTTCATTTGTTGTGAGTTTCTTGTTTAGTGATTCAAATTTATTCCTGCTAATCAGTCTATTAAAATGTTCTACTTCTTCCTACCCTGTTTTAGCAGTTTATATTTATAGGACTATATTGATTTATCCTACCACATCGAGTTCCAGTTTGTTGCGTTATAATGTCCTTATAATATATTCTTACAATTATTTGTATTTTGTGGCGTTTGTCACTATTTCACCTCTTTCATTTCTGGGCTCTCTCTCTCTGGCTCTTTCTTATGAGTCTGGTTAGAGGTTTATCAATTTTTTTGATCTCTTCAGAGAAACAACTTCTGGTTTCATTGATCTATTCTATTGATTTTTAATTTTAATCTTTATTTTTTAAAGCAGTTTGTGGTTAATTTTATTTATCCATCAAAATATACTCTCATAAAGATATGGAGAGTATAAACCCCAATCCCCAGAAAATAGTATTTACTTAAGTAAGTAAATAAGTATTTACTTAAGGATGTAGTTAAGTACTCGTACTTAACTAGATCTACATCTTAACTTATATCTACATCTTAACTTATAACTACTTAAGTACTAGTAAGTAAATAATTATTTACTTAAGGATCACTATCTCAGTAAAATCCATTACTATAATGTTTATTCAATCAATCTTTTTCCTTTTTAAAAAAAAAAGATTTAATTTATTTATTTGAGAGAGAGAGAGAGAGAGAGTATGAGCAGGATGAGAAGCAGAAAGAGAAGCAGACTCCCCACTGAGCAGGGAGCCTGATGCAGAGCCTGATCCTAGGTTTCTGGGATCATGATCTGAACTTTAGGCAGACACTTAAATGACTGAGACACTCAGGTACCCCTCTTTTCTTTTTCTTTCTTTCTTCCTTCCTTCCTTTCTTTTTTAAAAATTTTATTTACTTATTTGAGAGAGAGAGAGCACAAGCAAAAGGAGAGGCAGACAAAGAAGAAGAAGAGGCTCCCCACTGAGGAGGGAGATTCACCTCAGTCTCATGACCTCAGTCTCATGACCTCATGAGATCATGAGCTGAGCCAAAAGCAGACACTTAATTGACTAAGCCACCTAGTCACCCCTTTTTTTTTCTTTTCAAATACTCATTTAAGTTCTAGTTGGTCAAACATATAGTGTAATATTTTTAAAATTTAATTTAATTTTGTGTGTGTGTGTGTGTGTGTGTTCCAAAATTCATTGTTTATGCACCTCACCCAGTGCTCCATGCAACACTTGCCCTCCACAATACCCACCACCTGGCTCACCCAACTTCCCACCCTCCACCGCTTCAAAACCCTCAGATTGTTTTCCAGAGGCCATAGTCTCTCATGGTTCAACTCCCCCTCCAATTTCCCCCAATTCCCTTCTCCTCTCCATCTCTCCATGTCCTCCGTGTTATTTCTTATGCTCCACAAGTAAGTGAAACCATACAATAATTGACATTCTCTGGTTGACCTATTTCACTCAGCATAATCTCCTCCAGTCCCATCCATGTTGATACAAAAGTTGGGTATTCATCCTTTCTGATGGAAGCATAATACTCCATTGTATATATGGACCATATCTTCCTTATCCATTTGTCTGTTGAAGGGCATCTTGGTTCTTTCCACAGTTTGGCAACTGTGGCCATTGCTGCTATGAACACTGGGGTACAGATGGCCCTTCTTTTCACTACATCTGTATCTTTGGGGTAAATACTCCAAAGTGCAATTGCAGGGTCATAAGGAAGCTCTATTTTGAATTTCTTAAGGAATCTCCACACTGTTTTCCAAAGTGGCTGCACCAACTTGCATTCCCACCAACAGTTTAAGAGGGTTCCCCTTTCTCCACATCCTTTCCAACACTTGTTCTTTGCTATCTTGTTAATTTTGGTCATTCTAACTGGTGTAAGGTGGTATCTCAATGTGGTTTTTTTTTTTTAAGTGAACTTTCTTTTTTTTTAAGATTTTATTTGTTTATTTGACAGACAGAGATCACAAGTAGGCAGAGAAGCAGACATAGAGAGAGGAGAAAGCACGCTCCCTGCTAAGCAGACAGCCTGATGCGGGGCTCGATCCCAGGACCCTGGGATCATGACCTGAGCTGAAGGCAGAGGCTTTAACCCACCAAGCCACCCAGGTGCCCCTCAACGTGGTTTTGATTTGAATCTCCCTGATGGCTAGTGATGATGAACATTGTTTCATGCGTCTGTTAGCCATTTGTATGTCTTCTTTGGAAAAGTGTCTGTTCATGTCTTCTGCCCATTTTTTGACTCGACTGTTTGGGGGATGTTGAGCTTGAGAAGTTCTTTATAAATCTTCGATATCAGCCCTTTGTATGTAGTATCATTTGCAAATAGCTTCTCACATTCCGTGGGTTGCCTCTTTGTTTTGTTGACTGTTTCCTTTGCTGTGCAGTTTTTATCTTGACAAAGTTCCAAAATTTTATTTTTGCTTTTGTTTCCCTTGTCTTTGGAGATGTGTCTAGCAAGAAGTTGCTGTGGCCAGTATCGAAGAGGTTACTGACTACGTTCTCCTCTAGGATTTTGGTGGCTTCCTGTTTCACATTGAGGTCTTTCATCCATTTTTAGTTTATCTTTATATGGGGTGTAAGAGAATGGTTGAGTTTCATTCTTTGTACATAGATGTCTAATTTTCCCAGCACCACTTATTGAAGAGATTGTCTTTTCTCCCACTGGATATTTTTCCTGCTTTGTCGAAGATTATTTGACCATAGAGTTGAGGGTCCATATCTGGGCTCCCTACTCTGTTCCACTGGACTGTGTGACTGTTTTTGTGCCAGTACCATGCTGTCTTGGTAATCACAGCTTTGTAGCAAAGCTTGAAATCAGGCAACATGATGCCCCCAGTTTTGTTTTTCTTTCTCAACATTTCTTTAGCAATTCGGGGTCTCTTCTGGCTCCATACAAGTTTTAAGATTGTTTGTTCCAGCTCTTTGAAAAATACTGGTGGAATTTTTGTTGGGATGGCATTGAAAGTATAGATTGCTCTAGGCAGTATGGACATTTTAACAACGTTTATCCTTCCGATCCATGAGCATGGAATGGTGTTCCATCTTTTTGTGTCTTCTTCAATTTTTTCATTAGTGTTCTGTAGTTCTTCAAGTACAGATCCTTTATCTCTTTGGTTAGGTTTATTCCCAAGTATCTTATGGTTCTTGGTGCTATAGTAAATGGAAATGATTCTCTAATTTCTCTTTCTATATTTGCATTGTTAGTCTATAAGAAAGCAACTGATTTCTGTACATTGATTTTGTATCCTGCCACATTACTGAATTGAGGTATGAGTTCAAGTAGTTCGAGGGTGGAGTCTTTTGGGTTTTCCATATAAAGTATCATTTCATCTGTGAAGAGAGAGAGTTTTACTTCTTCTTTGCCAATCTGAATACTTTTTAAATTTCATTTTGTTGTCTGACTGCTGTTGCTAGGAGTTCTAGTACTATGTTGGACAACAGTGGTGAGAGTGGACATCCTCGTCGTGTTCCTGATCTCAAAGGGAAGGCTGTCAGCTTTTCCCCATTGAGGATGATATTTCATAGATAGATTTTATGAAGTTAAGGAATGCTCCCTCTATCCCTATGCTTTGAAGCATTTTAATCAGGAATGAATGCTGTATCTTGTCAAATTATTTTTCTACATCAATTGAGAGGACCATGTGGTTCCTCTTTCTTCTTTTATTGATTTGTTCTATTGCACTGATTGATTTATAAATGTTGAACCATCCTTGTATCCCATGGATAAATCCCACCTGGTCTTGGTGGATAATCTTTTTAACATACTGTTGGATCCCATTAGCTAGGATCTTATTGAGAATCTTAGCATCCATATTCATCAGGGATATTGGTCTGAAATTCTTCTTTTTATGGGGTCTTTGCCTGGTGTGGGGATCAGGTTAATGCTGGCTTCACAGAAAGAGTCTGGAAGTTTTTCTTCCATTTCTATCTTTTGAAATAGCTTCAGGAGAATAGGTATGATTTCTTCCTTGAATGTTTGGTAGAATTCCCCAGGGAATCTGTCAGGTCCTGGGCTCTTGTTTTTTGGGAGGTTTTTGATCACTGCTTCAATCTTGTTACTAGATATTGGTCTATTCAGGTTGTCAATTTTTCCTGATTCAGTTTTGGAAGTTTATAGGTTTCCAGGAATGCATCCATTTTGTCTAGTCTGCTTAACTTATTGGCATATAACTGTTGATGATAATTTCTGATGATTTTTCTATTTCCTTGGTGTTAGTCGTGATCTCTCCTTTTTCATTCATAATTTTATTAATTTGGGTCCTTTCTTTTCTTTTGGATTAGTTTGGCCAGTGGTTTATCAATCTAATTGATGCTTTCAAAAAACCAACTTCTAGTTTCGTTGATATCTTCTACTGTATCTCTAGTTTCTATCTCATTGATCTCTGCTCTAATCTTGATTATTTCCCTTCTTGTGTGTGGGATTGGATTAATTTGTTGTTGATTCTCCAGTTCTTTAAGGTATAAAGAGAGCTGGTGCATTCTGGATTTTGCCTTTTTTTTTTTTTTTTTTTTTTAGTCTTGGATGGCTATGTATTTCCCCCTTAGGACTGCCTTTGCCATAACCCATAGGCAAAGAGAAAGAGAGAGAAGTCCCAGCCAGAATGGGCCCCTAAGGTGAGATTTATAAGGTATATAATCAAAAATGGACAAACAAAAAGACCGACAAAAGTGAATGACAAGAAAAAAGAAGAACCCAGCCAAAATGAACCTCAAGGATAAGATTCATATAATATCAGGACAAAAACAAATACACAGAAACACTGACTGAAGAAAAAGATGGGACAGTGGTTATAAATCCTCAATGTGGGTGAGGAAGGTTATTTTGATTCTTCCTGGGTGTATCTTGATATCTTTGTTAAAAGACTCAACTTTCCAGAGATAAAGGGAGATTAAAACTGGTTTATATACAGGAGTAGTATTGGTTAGGGAAAGAGGATTACCTTTAAGCCTATATCTATATATGCATATTAAAAAAATAGGAAAGCAAAAGAAAAACACAGGTATATGTATGAAAAAGTTTAAGTTAAGTGGTTATTATGGGATATGCTGTATTGAATCTCTAGTTGTAATGATAAGTAGGTTAAAAAAATAAAAATAATGAATTAAAAATAAAAGTTGTATCTATGAAATACACAGGTTTTAGGGTAATACCGGGAGGTTAATAGCTTGTTTTCCCCCTGAGATTGGGGTTTCACATTTTTATGGGGACCCTGTGGTGGTTATCCTCTCATTCTTTGGCTGGCTTTCTAGGGGAGGGGCCTGCCACGTTGTTTTTCAGTCAGTCTTGCTTTGGTTGAATCCTCCTGCCCCCATGAAGGGGCTGGGCTCTGTGGAAACCAGTTTTTCAGGCTTTTGTTCTCTAGAGGATTTTGTTCTTTGGTAGCTTTTTGCAGCTTTTCCAATGTTTAGTGGAAAGCAAACTGTACCCAGACCTCTGTCTCAGAGAGAAGCCTCAGTCTGCTCTCCTCTGGGTGGTCCAGAACACAGAGACCTCCTCTGCAAACTTCGCTGAGTCATGCAACCTCCCACAAGCAGTGCGCATCCCCAGCCACCATCTCAGGGATCGCCCAAAGCACCCACTTGTCTCTGCACCCCCCATTCCACTAAAACCATGAGCACTATTGGTCCAGGAAGCCGGCTGCCAGTGGCTGCCTTTGCCAGGACTGCTGTCTGGGGTCCAGACCTCAGGGTTTCAAAGCTGCCTCCTAAGATCCCAACCAGAGATAGGGCTGAGTTTTTCAAGCCCAGGCTGGGAGTGTTCAGACTCTCAGCTGGTCTCTAGGTCCACTAGTGCCCACATGGAGCTCCTTCAAGTACCAGTGGGGAGCACAGTTCAGACCCCAGTCACACATGTGCACAGAGCACAAAAGGCTGTGGTTCTAGAGAGTGCTGGCTGGTGCACACATCAGACTCCCTGGAGTGCACCTGGCCCAGGGCTGGTGCAAACAGCGGAAAGCCAGGGGCTCGAGGACCATGGCCTGGAGGCTTCGCTGCACTCTCTGTGGCACAGGAGGTTGCTGGCAGTGGCCGTCCTGGGTCCATGGGCTTAGGCCTGTGCCTGTGACCACCCGATTCCACCAGTTGCCCCTAAGATCTTTTGCTCTTTTTGAGTCCTTTTAACCAGATTCCAAGTTAATGCTGGTCCCCAATCACGGGGCACTTTTGTATTGGGTATTACTTTCCAGTGGGTCAGTTCTGGTGGCTCCCTCCCCCTTCTGTTTTTCCTCCAATATCAGTCTGATCATTCCCACTCTGTTTTACCTCTCCACTGGTGTCTTCTGCCTCTGTAGCCATCCAGAAGTGTATAATCTTACATCTCAGGTTGATTTCATGGGTGTTCAGAATGTTTGGGTAGATAATTAGCTCACTTTAGGGGACTGGTTGAAACAGCATTTCCTACTTCTCTGCCATCTTGCCCCTCCCTTCTATAGTTGACTTCAGGAGTAAAACTTAGTGATCCAACACTACACATAATAGCCAGTGCCCATCAAAACAATCTGTAACACCCATCATCAATCCCCCACCCTTACTCCTCCATCAACCTTCAGTTCATTCTCTATAGTTAAGATTCTCTTCGGGACGCCTGGGTGGCTCAGTTGGTTGGACGACTGCCTTCGGCTCAGGTCATGATCCCGGAGTCCCGGGATCGAGTCCCGCATCAGTCTCCCAGCTCCATGGGGAGTCTGCTTCTCTCTCTGACCTTCTCCTCGCTCATGTTCTCTCTCACTGTCTCTCTCTCAAATAAATAAATAAAAAATCTTTAAAAAAAAAAAAAAAAGATTCTCTTATACTTTGCTTTGCTTCCCTCTCTTTCTTACTTCCCATATGTTCATCTGTTTTGTTTCTTAAATTGTGTGTGTGTATATATATATATGTAATCCTATGGTATTTATCTTTCTCTGAATGATAACACTCTTTTTTAAAAAAAAAAGATTTTATTTATTTATTTGATAGACAGAGATCACAGGTAGGCAGAGAGACAGGCGGGGGTGGGGATGGGAAGCAGGCTCCCCGCTGAGCAGAGAGCCCGATGCAGGGCTCAATCTCAGGACCCTGGGATCATGGAGCCTAAGGCAGAGGCTTTAACCCACTGAGCCACCCAGGCACCCCAGCATAACACTCTTTACCTCCATCCACATCACTACAAATGGCAAGATTTCATTCTTTTTTGATGACTGAGTAATATTCAGTTCTTTGGTAGCTTTTTGCAGCTTTTCCAATGTTTAGTGGAAAGCAAACTGTACCCAGACCTCTGTCTTTATCTATTCATCAGTTTATTCATCAATTGATGACATTTGGGCTCTCTCTATAGTTTGGCTATTGCTTATAATGCTACTATAAACATCAGGATGCATGTACACCTTTGGATCTATATTTTTGTATCCTTTGGTTAAATACCTAGTAGTGCAATTGCTGGGTCAAAATGTAGTTTGATGAACCTCCACACTATTTTCCACAGTGACTACACCAGTTTGCATTTGCACCAACAGTATAAGAGGGTTCCTCTTTCTCTACATCCTTGCCAACATCCGTTGTTTCCTGAGTTAAGTTTAGCCATTCTAACTGTTGTGAGGTGGTCTCTCATTGTGGTTTTGATTTGTATTTCCCTGATGATGAGTGATGTTGGGCATATTTTCATGTGTCTATTAGTTCTCATGGATATCTTCTTTGGGAAAAAATGTCTATGTCCTCTGCCCATTTCTCAACTGCATTTTTTGTTTTTTGGGGTGTTGTGCTTGATCAGCTCTTTATGGCTTTTGGATACTAACCCTTTATCAGATATGTCATTTACAAATATCTTCTGCCATTCTGTAGGTTGCCTTTAAATTTTGTTGATTTTTTTCCTTGGCTGTGCAAAAGCTTTTTTAAAAAATATTTTTATTAACATATAATGTATTATTTGCCCCAGGAGTACAGATCTGTGAATCATCAGGTTTTTACACATTTCACAGCACTCACCATATCACATACCACCCACAATGTACATAACCCAACCACCCTCTCCACAACCCCCTCTCCCGACAAACCCTCAGTCTGTTTTGTAAGAGTAAGAATCTCTTATGGTTTGTCTCCCTTCTGATCCCATCTTGCTTCATTTTTTTCCTTCCCTATCTCCAAACCCCCCACCCTGCCTCTCAAAATCCTCATATCAGGGAGATCAAATGATAATTGTCTTTCTCTGATTGACTTATTTCACTCAGCATAACACTCTCTAGTTCCATACATGCTGTTGCAAATGGCAAGATTTCATTTCTTTTGGTGGCTGCATAGTATTCCATCATATATATATACACACCACATCTTTATCCACTCATCTGTTGATGGTCATCTAGGTTCTTTCTATAGTGTGGCTACTGTGGACATTGCTGCTATAAACATTCAACTGTACATGTCCCTTCTGATCACTACATTTTTACCTTTAGGGTAAATACCCAGTAGTGTGATTGCTGGTTTGTAGGGTAGCTCTACTTTCAACTTTTTGAGGAACCTCCATGCTGTTTTCCAGAGTGGCTGCACCAGCTTGCATTCCCACCAATAGTGTAGGAGGGTTTCCCTTTCTCTGCATCCTTGCCAACATCTGTCATTTCCCGACTTGTTAATTTTAGCCATTCTGACTGGTGTGAGGTGGTATCTCATTGTGGTTTTGATTTGTATTTCCCTGATGCCAAGCGATGTAGAGCACTTTTTCATGTGTCTGTTCGCAATCTGGCTGTCTTCTTTGCAGAAATGTCTGTTCATGTCTTCTGCCCATTTCTTGATTGCATCATTTGTTCTTTGGGTGTTGAGTTTGGTAAGTTCTTTGTAGATTTTGGATACTAGCCCTTTATCTGATATGACATTTGTGAATATATTCTCCCATTCTGTCAGTTGTCCTTTGGTTTCATTGACTATTTCCTTTGCTGTGTGAAAGCTTTTGATCTTGATGAAGTCCCAATAGTTCATTTTTGCCCTTGTTTCCCTTGCTTTTGGCAATATTTCTAGGAAGAAGTTGCTGAGGTTGAGGTCGAAGAGGGTGCTACCTGTGTTCTCCTCAAGGATTTTGATGGATTCCTGTTTCATACTGAGGTCTTTCATCCATGTTGAGTCCATGTTGAGTTCATCCATGTTGAGTCATTTTTGTTTGTAATTTAAGGAAATGGTCCAGTTGCGTTCTTCATGTGACTGTCCAATTTTCCCAACACCATTTATTGAATAGACAGTCATTTTTTCATTGGACATTCTTTCCTGCTTTGTCGAAGATTAGTTGACCGTAGAGTTGAGGGTCTATTTATGGGCCTTTATTCTGTTCCATTGATGTATGGGTCTGTTTTTGTGCCAGTACTATACTGTCTTGAGGATTACAGCTTTGTAATAGAGCTTGAAGTCTGGAAATGTGATACCACCAACTTTGGCTTTCTTTTTCAACATTCCTGTAGCTATTCAGGGTAGTTTCTGGTTCTATATAAATTTTAAGATTATTTGTTCCATTTCATTGAAAAAAAATGATGGTCTTTTGATAGGACTTGCATGAAATGTGTAGATTGCTTCAGGTAGCATCAATATTTTCACAATATTTGTTCTTCCAATCCATGAGCATGGAATGTTTTTCCATTTCTTTGTATCTTCCTCAATTTCTTTCATGAGTACTTTATAGTTTTCTGAGGACAGATTCTTTGTGTCTTTGGTTAGGTTTGTTCCTAGGTATCTTATGGCTTTGGGTGCAATTGTAAATGGGATTGACTCCTTAATTTCTCTTTCTTCTGTCTTGCCTTTGGTGTATAGGAACTGCAACTGATTTCTGTGCATTGATTTCATATCCTGACACTTTATTGAATTCCTGTACAAGTTCTATCAGTTTTGGAGTGGAGTCTTTTGGGTTTTCCACATAAAGTATCATATCATCTGCAAATAGTGAGAGTTTGACCTCTTCTTTGCTGATTCAGTTGCCTTTCATTTCTTTTTGTTGTCTGACTGCTCAGGCTAGGACTTCTAGTACTTTGTTGAATAGCAGTGGTGATGGTGGACATTGCTGCCATGTTCCTGACCTTAGCAGAAAAGCTCTCAGTTTTTCCCCACTGAGAATGATATTTGCTGTCATTTTTCATAGATGGCTTTTGTGATATTGAGGTAAGTACCCTCTATCCCTACACTTTGAAGAGTTTGGATCAGGAAAGGATGATGTACTTTGTCAAGTGCTTTTTCAGCATGTATTGAGAGCAACATATGGTTCTTGTTCTTTCTTTTGTTAATGTATTGTATCACATTGATTGATTTGCAGATGTTGAACCAACCTTGCAGCCCTGGACTAAATCCCACTTGGTCGTGGTGAATAATCCTTTTAATGTACTGTTGGATCCTATTGGCTAGTATTTTGGTGAGGATTTTTGCATCTGTGTTCAATAAGGATATTGGTCTGTAAATTTTTTTTTTTTTTTTTTTGATGAGGTCTTTGTCTGGTTTTGGGATCAAGGTAATGTGGCCTCATAAAATGAGTTTGGAAGTTTTCCTCTCATATCTATTTTTTTGGAACAGTTTCAGGAGAATAGGTATTAATTGTTATTTAAATGTTTGGTAAAATTCTCCAGGGAAACCATCTGGCCCTGGGCTCTTGTTTGTTGGAAGAATTTTTGATGACTGTTTCAATGTGCTTACTGGTTATGGGTCTGTTCAGGTTTTCTATTTCTTCCTGGTTCAGTTTTGGTCATTTATACGTTTTTAGGAATGCATCCATTTCTTCCAGATTGTCAAATTTGCTGGCATATAGTTGCCCATTTCTTCCAGATTGTCAAATTTGCTGGCATATAGTTGCTCATAACATGTTCTTATAATTGTTTGTATTTCTTTGGTGTTGGTTGTGATCTCTTCTCTTTCATTTGTGATGTTATTTATTTGGGTTTTTGCTTTTCTTTTTGATAAGTCTGGCCAGGGGTTTATCAACCTTATTAATTTTTTCAAAGAATCAGCTCCCAGTTTCCTTGATCTGTGCTACTGTTCTTTTGGTTTCTATTTCATTGATTTCTGCTCTGATCTTTATGATTTCTCCTCTCTTGCTGTGTTTAGGCTTTCTTTGCTGTTCTTTCTCCAGCTCCTTTAGGTGTAGGGTAAGGTGGTGTACTTGAGACCTTTCTTGTTTCTTAAGAAAGACTTGTATCACTATATACTTTCCTCTCAGGACCACCTTTCCTGTGTCCCAAAGATTTGAACAGTTGTGTTTTCATTTTCATTTGTTTCCACGAATTTTTTCCATTCTTCTTTAAATTCCTGGTTGACCCATTCATTGTTCAGTAGGATGCTTTTTAGCCTGCATGTATTTGAGTGCTTTCAAACTTTCCTCTTGTGATTGAGTTCTAACTTCAGAGCACTGTGGTCTGAAAATATGCAGGGAATGATCCCAGTCTTTTGGTGCCTGTTGAGACTTGATTTGTGACCCAGGATGTGATCTATTCTGGAGAATGTTCCATGTGCACTATAGATGAATGTGTATTCTGTTGCTTTGGGGATGGAATGTTCTGAATATATCTGTGATGTCCATCCGATCCAGCGTGTCATTTAAGGCCTTTATTTCCTTGTTGATCTTTTGCTTGGATGATCTGTCCATTTCAGTGAGGGGGGGTGTTAAAGTTCCTTGCTACTTTTGTAATATTGCTGATGTGTTTCTTTGACTTTGTTATTAATTGTTTTATATAGTTGTCTCTCCCATGTTAGGAGCATAGATATTTAAAATTGTTAAATCTTCTTGTTGGGCAGACCCTTTAAGATGATATAGTGTCCTTCCTCATCTCTTATTATAGTCTTTGGCTTAAAATCTAATTGATCTGATATAAGGATTGCCACCCCAGCTTTCTTTTGATGTCCATTAGCATGGTAAATTGTTTTCCACCCTTTTACTTTAAATCTGGATGTGTCTTTGGGTCTAAAATGAGTTTCTTGTAGACAGCATATTGATGGTTTGTTTTTTTTAATCCATTCTGATATCCTGTGTCTTTTGATTGGGGCATTTAGCCCATATACATTCAGGGTAACTATTGAAATATATGAATTTAGTGTCATTGTATTGTCTGTAAGGTGACTGTTATAGTATATTGTCTCTGTTCCTTTCTGGTCTACTACTTTTAGGCTCTCTCTTTGTTTAGAGGAACCCTTTCAATATTTCCTGTAGGGCTGGTTCAGTATTTGTAAATTCTTTTAGTTTTTGTTTGTCCTGAAAGCTTTTTACCTCTCCTTCTATTTTCAATGATAGCCTAGATGGATATAGTATTCTTGGCTGCATATTTTTCTCATTTAGTGCTCTTAATATCTTCCATTTCTTTCTGGCCTGCCAGGTCTCTGTGAATAAGTCTGCTGCCAATCTAATATTTCTACCATTGTATGTTACAGACTTCTTGTTCCGAGCTGCTTTCAGGATTTTCTCTTTGTCACTAAGACTTGTAAGTTTTACTATTAGATAACAGGGTGTGGACCTATTCTTACTGATTTTGAGGGAGGTTCTCTGAGCCACCTGGATTTTGCTGTTTGTTCCCTTTGCCATATTAGGGAAATTCTATACTATAATTTGCTCCAATATATCTTCTGCCCCTCTCTCACTTTCTTCTTCTTCTGGAATCCCAATTATTCTAATATTGTTTGATCTTAGCTATCACTTATCTCTCAAATTCTCCCTTCATGGTCCAGTAGTTGTTTGTCTCTCTTTTGCTCAGCTCAAAACTCCAAATTTTAGCAATTACCATAGCCAAAGACCCACACTCTTTCCCCCAGCGGTATCTCACCATACTTCTGTCTTTTTTGCTGGACCCATCCCAAGAAAGCGGTTACACAACCAATGCAGTTTATGGCAACACAGAACAGAAAGCAGGCACCTAAACTCCCTGTTCTTAGCCAGCTTTCCCTCTCCTGTGCCTGGAAACTCTACCACACTAAGGCACCAGCCATTCTTGTTGAGACCCTGAGGATCCTTAGACCATGCTGTCACACCTGGGGTTCTGCCCCACTTCACTACCTGAGCACCCTTAGCCATGCACTTTCCACACCATAGCAGATTTCTGAAAGATCTGATTTTGTACTCCACTGCTTATAATAATTTGCAGTAGCTTTCTTAAATAGCCTCCCTCCCCTCCACAATATCCTCAGCTATATCACATCAGATTCAAGTCTCCACACCTCCTACCTTCCAAACAGTGGTTACTCTTCTACTTGTAGACTTGCAGCATTTGTTTTCTCAGATCTCAGGTTGATTTCTTGGATATTCAGAATGATTTGATAACTATCTAGTTGTATTTGAGGGATGAGACACTTAGGGTACCCCTACTTCTCTACCATCTTAACTCCTTCTGCACCCCTTTGTTTATAACAGCATTTTTTACAATAATCAAAATATGGAAACAGCCCAAGTGCCCATCAATAGACGAATGGGTAAAGGAGAAGTGATATATATACAATGGGAAATTATTAAGTTATAAAAAAGAATAAAATCTTCTCATTTACAATGACATGGATGAAACTAGAAAGTTCCATCATAATGTTAAGTGAAATAAGTCAGTAACTGAAACACATAGTTCAGTCAGTTGAATTTAAGAAACACATATTTCATATGTGGAATTTTTTTTTTTAAAGAGGAAGTTTAAGAGGCTATGATATTGCCTATTAAATTCCATCATCTTTTTATTTTTTAAAGATTTTATTTATTTATTTGACAAAAAGAGATCACAAGCAAGCACAGAGGCAGGTAGAGAGCGGGGGGAGGAAGGCTTCCCATTGAGCTGAGAGCCTGATGTGGGGCTCAATCCCAGGACCCTGGGATCATGACTGGAGCGAAGGCAGAGGCTTTAACCCACTGAGCCATCCAGGTGATCCTCATATGTGAAATTTAAGAAACAAAACAAATGAGCAAGAGAGAGAGATAAAGGGAGAGACAAGCCAAGAATCAGACTCTTTTTAACTATTGAGAATAAACTGATGGTTACTAGAGGGGATGTTGGTGGGGAGAATTAATGAAATAGGTGGTGGGACTAAGGACTGCACTTATCATGATGAGCACTGGGTGATGAATGGAATTCTTGAATCACTATATTGTACCCCTGAAACTAATATGACACTGTATGTTAACTATACTGGAAATAAAATTAAATAAAACAAAATACAAAACATAATATATAATTTTAAAAAAAAGAAATACTGGGCGCCTGGGTGGCTCAGGTCATGATCTCAGGGTCCTGGGATTGTATGGTGTAGTCACCATACAATGTTATATCAAATGTATTGACAAGGTTGTTACTTATTTTATAAATAAATAGAATTTTTATATTTAAGCCGCGCCTTCGGCTCAGGTCATGATCTCAGGGTCCTGGGATTGAGTCCCGCATCGGGCTCTCTGCTCAGCAGGGAGCCTGTTTCCTCCTCTCTCTCTCTCTGCCTGCCTCTCTGCCTACTTGTGATCTCTCTCTGTCAAATAAATAAATAAAATCTTTAAAAAAAAAAAAAAAGAAATACGGTCCAGTAATTTTACTACTGAATACCTACACAAAGAAAATGAAAACACTAATTCAAAAAAGTATATACATTCCTGTGTCTATTGCAGTATTATTTATAATAGCCAAGATATAAAAGCAATCTGTGTCCATTGATAGATGAATGGATAAAAATGTGGTATGTGTTTAAAAAAAAAAAGTGGTATGTATATATACAATTGAGCATTACTCAGCCATAAAAAAGACTGAGATCTTGCAATTTGTGAAAACAGGGATGGCCCTAGAAAGTATTATGTTAAGTGAAATAAATCAGAGAAATACAAATACCATGCGATTTCACTTAATTGTAGAATCTAAAAAACAAAGCAAATAAACAAACAACAAAATAAATTGACTCACGTACAGAGGACAGACTGGTTGTTGCCAGAGGAAAGGTGGATAAGAGAATGGGTAAATAGATAAAGGGAATTAAAAGGTGAAAAACTCCATTTATAAATATAAATATATATTTATAAATATAAATTATAAATATAAAAATTCTATTTATTTATAAAATAAGTAACAACCTTGTCAATACATTTGATATAACATTGTATGGTGACTACACTTATGTTGGTGAACATTGAATAATGTATAGAATTATGAGTCAATATAATGTGTATCTGAAACTATTATTGTATGTCAGGGGCACCTGGGTGGCTTAGTGGGTTAAGCCTCTGCCTTTGGGTCAGGTCATGATCCCAGGGTCCTGGGATTAGGCTCTCTGCTCATCCGGGAGCCTGCCTTCCCCATCACCCCGCCTGCCTCTCTGCCTACTTGTGATCTTTGTCTGTCAAATAAATACATAAAAATCTTAAAAAAATGAAAATTGTATGTCAATTGTATTTCAATTAAAAAGTAAATTCAAAGTTGTGCTTACTGGTAGAAGCTGGTCCACCCTTACTCCAACCCCATTTTATGAGTTCTAGCTGTGAAGATGTTTTTCTAGCAGACACACAGTAATTCCTGAAATTTCTGTGTAACCTCATTTGTCTATGTTTTTATTAAAAATGCCTAACAGAGTTTGGGTAAAATTTGTAATTAAACAGAAAAAAAAATAGATTAAATCATGTCATCAATGAGGTTCTGAGCTGATTAATTTTATGTATTATAAAAAGTTTGTAATTAGAATTCATATGTTACAGATTTGAATTGTAAATGCTTACAAGTATTTTTAAAAATCCCTCTTATGTCTTGAGTTTTTACTTTATAAGTGATATGTTGGTGATTAACAATTTAAAGACGTGTTTTAATGTTCTTGGCAACCCATCTGCAGTAACAACTGATAAGCCCTAAGAAAATTCAAGAGCCTGCTTTGATTTACTTTCAAATTTCTCCAAACAAGGTAGGTGGACCCATAACACTACATTTCTCTGACAAGGATAAAAATGCTATCATTTACAAGTCAAATAATTATCCTGATAGAAAAGTTGTAATTTCTGCAAAGTTGGTACATTTCAATTGCAGAAAAGAGGTCCCCCTAGAGGGAATTTGGCCCCACCTACTCCTGATAGATTAGCTAGATTAGATTTTTAACACCTTTGTTCCAGAAGCTAAAAAAGATCACAATGCCTTTTTGTAAAAAGGACTGGAAGTATCCTCCAGGCCAATTACCTACATATGGTACTGGGAAGCAGAACTGCATCTAGTTGCTGAAGTGTTCAATGACAAGGTAACAAGTGTTTTTTTTTTTTTTTTAATTGTCATCCAGGAGACATCTGATGAGTTGTATCCATGGCTAGAGTTAGAAGACAGGCAGGGAGGATGTCACAAAGTTTAAAAATCCATGGTTTTTTCTCACCCTCTGTCCTACCAGGAAAGAAGACCCTCTTCCCTCTGGCCCATCCATGTAGCTACAGGTAAAATATTCCCTGGGGATTAAGGAAGTTTTGTTACTCAGAGATGAAGTGAGATACACTCCTATAATAAGTGGGGAAAGGGCAATTAGAGGGAGGTTTTGGGAAAACTCCAATGAGACAACAGAAGGTTGGCTCACCTGGCTGTCAGGTTAAAGGAGCCATGCAAGTTTTTCTGAATGACAATAAATGGAAATCACTCAATCACCAAGTGATCAATACCATGCACTAAGCCATCATGCCCACCACCAACTTGGCTAATGACATGAACAAAAAGTGTGTGTAAAGACTGAACGGGGCTTTTTGAAGTGGATCATCATATTCATAATAAAACAGTAGGGTACTGACATGCTTCTGTTAATTGATAAGCACTCTGGATGATGATAGGAAAAGATGAAATTACCTTATGGCTACCATAACCCTGATACAAACTTAGAATGGAAAACATGAATGCCTGGATAGTGAGATAGTCAACCAGGATCAGACTGAACCATTTGTTCAGCTGATGTGAAAATTTTCTTTCTTGCCCCATAGGAGTGTTATCAATAACAACTCCATCTTTGTCATTCCATTTTGTTCTCCCTTCTGGTTCATGGGTGGTGCCACTTTAGACAACTACCCTGTTACCTCACAACAAGGCCCCTTACTTAATAAAAAACTGCAGATTAAGGTCTAGATAGTTGCGTAGAATGGGTGGATAGTAGGCTCAGAGAATAGCTGCATAATGCCCTGGGTTATCTGTCTACCCACCTGGTTGCCCCTGTTGGTAAGTTACCCTGAATAAAACTCTGTGTAAATAGTATGGAGTGGCTTCCTTCATTTTTGGTAGTAAAAGTGCCTGCTCATTCTGGAGGCTGATTCTTCTCCACCTTCTTACAATTGCCCAGATACTGAAAATGAAACAAGCATGGGAAAAAGGGCCATGCAGGGGGAATCTATTGTCCATGGTGAAACCCCAAGCTGGTCAGCCACCACCATATGGGAAGTCTTTTGAACATTTCAAACTAGTGCATGAGTAGAGGGGCATGCCAAAAATGCCCAAGAGATTGTTAGATATTCTATCTAAAACAGTGGGAAAAAGGGAATAGAAAATAGAATTACAAGTAAGGAGATAATTGGAACACATAAGGAGATAATTGGCTTTAGAGAGGGATGTATAAGCTTCATGTTCCTCTAAATGGGCATTATGTCCTAAATATTCAACAGCAGAAGAAACACATGTGGCATATGGGATGACAAGGAACATGGACACAGACTGCCATGCACTGAAGTGAGAACTATTATATCTTGGGAGAGTTGGAACCCTGAGTCATGAGATCCCTGGTGTGATGATTCCTCTGATAACATTATCATAGAGGAGGAAAATTATTTGCAGGCATGCTTTTTGATTTGAGTGGAGACCTGTCCACTCATGAGCCTGGGGATGACAAAGAAGAAATTGCCACTAGTCAGAAAATATCTGTTAGGGTATATTCTGCTGCTGAATTAATGAAACTAACAAACTCTTTTAAGCAAAAATGACTAAGAAATGGTGGCTACTTGGAATTTATGCCTAGGGGGTACTAAGGATCCTAGATGGTATTATGTTGAATGGGTTTGAGATATAAAAAATGGCCTCAGTCACTGTTCAACCTGCCTTTTAACAAAGACTATATGCCACAGGCATCATTGCAAATCTCAGGCACTTGGCAATCTGATTGACTGGATAAATGATAACATTAAGATAATAGGGCCTAGTAAATGGGATGCTTCCTCCCCTCCATTATGATAAAGTTTTATGGAAGAACTACAGGAAATTATATGTGAACTGAGAATGAAACATGTCACTTACACCCAGCATTTTAGAAGTCCAGATGAAGAATTATTTTTCTTTGGTATGAAAGACCAAATTTTACAGTCAGCCCTGGTGATGAGGGAGCAGGCAGCTGACTGAGGACAGAGCAAAAGCTGGCGCCTTGCACCCCCTCTCCACCCGCTCCCCTCCATAACATGTGTGGCATTCCTCAGACTGCCATAAAACGATAAATAGTTAACTTACAGAGATCACAATCCTGCAGAACAGGAATCTCCCTTGCTCTACAGATGTTCTAGAGATCTACAAACAGGGAAGTTACCTTATCAATAGCACAAATTTCCAGAGGCAAATAACTCTCAGTTCCTGAAGCCCTAATGTCTCCCTCCACCATAAACTGGAGGAGGCTGAGGTAGAAGGGAATGTAAATGATAACAGGATCATAACACCCCACCAAGAATCTCCCTTCCTTTCACACCCCCCCAATGGCAAGGTATATAACCTGCCATCCCTCAAAACCTGGGGCAGCTGCATCTCCTCCTGCCCACGGGTTCTGTCCCCGTGCTCTAATACACCACCTTTTTGCACCAGAGACATCTTAAGAATTCTTTTTTTAGCCGTCGGCTCTGAACCTCACCCCACCGAACCTGACCTAGATTCTGGGACTTCATCACTGGGGTCATGGTATGGGAAGTTAGTATCTGTCCTTGCCTCTATAATTACTTGGCCTATTGCTACAATAGCCACTATAATGGCTGATTTAAGTGAAACTGAAAGAATCCATCATAAAGGAAATACATGGGTTGAAAAAACAAGAGAACAAAGGATTCTATAGAAAATAAAATGGCAGGAAAGGGGCCCATCAAGGTCTCTCATAAATAATGTGGCATTATCTAATATAATTTGGAACCCTGAGACAAATTATAGAACAACAAACAATTTGGTCTGTGAAAGCTGTGGGAGGTGCTGCCTAAGGGAAAGCACTTTACTTCTTTGAAGGAAGGCTCAACAAAGCCAAGTGTGTTGTTGGGTGCTCCTCTCACAAGGGGGAGAATTTCAGGGGACACCTCCTCCACCCCTATAGACTATATATCATAATCATCAGAAGACCTGCAACCTGAATTCACTTATTGTACTTGGATCCAGATCCTGTAAAACATCCATGCCCAAAATACACTCATGAATGGAGGAAATATGCCCTAGAAAACAGCAGGGAAGAAGACTTTTTATCTGTAGGTAGAGACCAGTTTGTCTGACCTTAATAATTTGTCCTCCATAACCATCACTAGCTCTTATTTCCCTCAAAAATTTTGAGGGATCTTCATACAGAAATGTGCATCCAGTGTCTATTAGAGCTAGTAGAGTTTCCTTGTTAGTGCAAACTCAATAAATGGTTAATTCAACAGGTTTCTGGTCACACCCTATTACAACCACTAGTGGGCAACATTGTCCTAATATATAGTCTATATTTGTAAATGACCTTATAGATAAAGGGCTGGTATCCAAGATCTATGAAGAACTTTTCAAATTCAACACCCCAAAACCAAATAATTTTGTCAATAAATGGGAAGAAGACATGAACAGACACTTCTCCAAAAACATACAAATGTCTCATATTGAGGTCTTTCATCCATTTTGAGTTTATCTTGGTGTACTGTGTAAGAGAATGGTCCAGTTTCATTCTTCTGCATGTACCTATCCAATATTCCCAGCACCATTTATTGAAGAGATTATCTTTTTTTTTCCCCCATTGGATATTCTTATTCTGATTTATCAAAGATTAGATGACCATAGAATTGAAGGTCCATTTCTGGGGTCTCCATTCTGTTCCATTGATCTATGTGCCTGTTTTTGTGCCAACACCATGTTGTCTTGATGATCACAGCTTTGTAATATAGCTTGAAGTCAGGTATTGTGATGCCCCCAGCTTTGGTTTTCTTTCTCAACATTCCTTTGGCACCTCAGGGTCTTTTCTGGTTTCATACAAATTTTAGGGATAAAGATTCCAGCTCTGTGAAAAATGTCAATAGCATTTTGTAAGGTATTGCACTGAATGTTTCGATTGCTCTGGGCACAATCGAACATTTCGGTTCGAATCGCCCAGTGTCGATTGGGCACAGACATTTTCACAATGTTTATTCTTCCAATCCATGAGCATGAACTGTTTTCCATCTCTGTATGTCTTCTTCAATTTCTTTCATAAGTGTTCTGTAGTTTCTAGAGTACAGATCCTTTACCTCTTTGGTTAGGTTTATTCCTCTGTATCTAATGGTTTTTGGTGCAAGTGTAAATGGGATTGATTCCTGAATTTTGCTTTCTTCAGTCACACTGTTAATGTATAGAAATGCAACTGGTTTCTGTGCATTGATTTTTTATCCTGCCGTGTTGTTGAATTGCTATATGAGTTCTAGCAATTTTGGGGTGGAGTCTTTTGGGTTTCCCAAAATATGGAAATATCATGTCATCTGTGAAAAAGGAGAGTTTGACTTCTTCATGTCAACTTGAATGCCTTTTATTTCTTTTTGTTTTCTGATTGCCGAGGCTAGTACTTCCAGTAACACAATACTGGTGAGAGTAGGCATCCCTGTCATAATCCTGACCTTAAGGGAAAAGCTCTCAGCTTTTCCCCATTGAAAATTATATTCACTGTAGGCTCTTTATAGATGGTTTTTATGATGTTGATGTATGTTCCCTTTATCCCTATACTTTGGAGAGTTTTTTTCAAGAAAGGTTATATATTTTGTCAAATGCGTTTCTGCATCAATTAAGAGGATCATATGGTTCTTGTTTCTTTTGTTAAAGTTAAAAATCTATCACATTGATTTGTGAAGGTTGAACCACTCTTGAATCCCAGAATAATTCCCACCTGGTCGTGGCGAATAATTATTTTTACTGTTGGATCCTATTGGCTAGGATCTTTGTGATATTTTGGCATCCATGTTCATCAGTGATATTGGTGTGTAATTCTCCCTTTTGATGGGATCTTTTTCTGGATTAGGGATCAAGGTAATGCTGGCCTCATAGAACAAGTTTGGATGTTTTCCTTCTGTTTCTATTTTTTGAAACAGCTTCAGTAGAATAGACATGATTTCCTCTTTAAATGTTTGGTAGAATTCCCCTGGAAAGTCATCTGGCCTTGAATTCTTGCTTTTTGGGAGATTTTTGATTACTGCTCTAATTTCCTTAAGGGTTATTGGTCTTTGAGATTTTAAAAATTTCTTCCTGTTTCAGATTTGGGTGTTCATAAGTTTCCAGGAAGGCATCCATTTCTTCCATATTGCTTAATTTGTTGGCATATAGTTGTTCGTAATATGTTCTTAAAATTCTCTGTATTTCCTTGTGGTTGGTCATGATCTCTTCCCTTTCATTTGTGATTTTATTAATTTGGGTCTTTCTCTTTTCTTTTGGCTGGCCAGAGGTTTATCAATGTTATTAATTCTTTCAGAGAACTAGCTTCTAGTTTCATTGATATGTTCTATTGTTCTGGTTTCTAGTTCAGTGATTTCTGCTCTAATCTTTATTATTTCTCTTCTGCTGGGTTTAGGCTTTATTTGCTGTTCTACCTCCAGGTCCTTTAGGTGGAAGTTTACCTTGTGTATTTTAGATTTTTCGATTTTTTTTTAGAAAGACTAGTTTTGCTATGTACTTCCCACTTAGGACTGCCTTTGCTCTATCCCAAAGGTTTCAAATAGATATGTTTTCATTCGCATTAGTTTCAATGAATTCTTAAAATTCTTCTCTAACTTCCTGGTTGACCCATTCCTTCTATAGCAAGATACTCTTTAGCCTCCAGGTGAGTGCCTTCCAAATTTCCTGTTGTGTTTGAGTTCAAGTTTCAAACCATTATGGTCTGGAAATATGCAAGGAATTATCCCAATCTTTCGGTATCAGTTGAGACCTGAATTGTGACCCAGTATGTGATCTATTCTGGAGAAATTTCCATGTGCACTTGAGAAGAATGAGTATTCTTTAGTTTTAGGATGAAATGTTCTGGATATATCTGTGAAGTCCATCTGATCCAATGTGTCATTCAAAGTTCTTGTTTCTTTTGTGTGTGTGTGTTATTTATTTATTATTAACATATAATGTATTATTTGCCCTAGGGATACAGGTCTGAAAATCATCAGGCTTACACATTTCATAGCACTCACCATAGCACACACCCTCCCCAATGTCGATAACCCAGTCACCCTATCCCTACCCCCCCACCACCCCTCAGCAACCCTCAGTTTGTTTCATGAGATTAAGAGTCTCTTATGGTTTCCCTCCTGATCCCATCTCGTTTTTTCCCTTCCCTCCCTACCCTCACAAGCCCCTACCCTGCCTTCCAAACTCCTCATATCAGAGAGATCACACGACAATGGTCCCTCTCAGATTGACTTATCTCACTCAGCATAATACCCTCTAGTTCCATCCACCTCATTGCAAATGGCAAGATTTTATTTCTTTTGATGGCTGCATAGTATTCCACTGTGTATGTGTGTTTATATATATAATCCCACATCTTCTTTATCCATTCATCTGTTGATAAAGCCCTTGATTCTTTGTTGATCTGGTCAATGACTGGTCCATTGTTGGGAGTGGAGTGTTGAAGTACCTTACTATTAATGTATTATTATCCATGTGTTTCTTTACTTTGCTTATTAATTGATTCATATAATTGGCTACTCCCATGTTGGGGGCATAAATATTTATAATTGTTAGATATTCTTGTTGGATAGACCCTTTAGGTATGATATAGTGTCCCTCTTCATCTCCCACTCAGTCTTTGATTTAAAATCTAATTTGTTTGATATGAGGATTGCTACTCCAGCTTTCTTTTGAGGTCTTTTAGCATGAAAAATTGTTCTGCACCCCCTCATTTCGGTCTGGAGCTGTCTTTAGTTCTAAAATGAGTCTCTTATAGACAGCATATGGGTTTTTTTATCCAATCTGATACCCTATGTCTTTTGATGGGAGCATTTAGCTCATCTACATTCAGAGTAACTGTTGAAAGATATAAACTTACTACTATTGCATTACCTGTAAAGTCAGCGTTTCCTTATATTGTCTCTGTTTCTTTCTGGTCTATGTTACTCTTGGGCTCTCTCTTCACTTACAGGATCCTCCTTAATATTTCTTGCAGGGCTGGCTTGGTGGTCACAAACTCTCCATTTCTGTTTGTCCTGAAAGCTCTTTATCTCTCTTTCCATTCTGAATAACAACCTTGCTGGATGAAGTATTCTTGGCTGCATGTTTTTCTCATTTAGTACTCTGAATATATTATGCCAGCCCCATTTGGCCTGCCAGGTCTATGTGGATATGTCTGATGTTAGTATGATATTCTTCTTTCTCTGTGATAGGAGCTTTTTATCTTGAGCTGATTTAAGGATTTTCTCTTTGTCTCTGAAATTTGAAAGCTTCACTATTATATATTGGCATGTTGATTTATTTTTATTGATTTTGGGAGGGGTCCCCTCTACTTCTTGAACTTGAATGCCAATTTCCTTCCCAAGATTAGGGAAGTTCTTAGCTATGATTTGCTCATTACACCTTCTGTATCCCTCCCTCTTTCTTCTTGCTTTGGGATCCCAGTAATTCTAATATTGTTTCACTTCATTGTGTCACTGAATTTTCAAAGCCTCCCCTCATGGTCCATTAGTTGTTTTTCTTCTCTCTTTTCCTCAGCTTCTTCCCTTTTCACTGACTTGTCTTTCATGCCACTTACTCTCTCTTCTGCCTCATTTACCCTAGCTGTTAGAGCATCCAATTTTTAATTTTGGCTTGATTACATCTCATTTCTGCACTAAAAGATTTTCTAGTCTTTTATGCTTTTTTTCAAGTTCAGGTAGTAACTTACACTTATCCCTAATTCCAGTTCTGACATTTTACTTATATCTATATTGATCAGATCTGTGGCAGAGTATTACCTCTGGTTCTTTCTTTTGTTGCAAATTCTTCCTTTTAGTCATTTTTCCCAGAGAAGAATGGATGAATGAATGAAATCCAAAATATCAACCACAACCCCAGAAAAATATACACTAGACTAATCCAAGGAGGTCAGAAACCAAAAATTGAAAAGAAAGAGTTGAAAGAAAGAAAGAAAAGTACGAACAGAGAATATAATCTCCCAGGTACACAAAACAGGGTGATCCACTTGGTCCTGGGTGTATTTTGGACTGTGTGTTAGAAGACATTAAATCCCCAAATTTAAAGCAAAACATATATATATATATACATACACACACACACACAAAGCAAAATTGAATACAATAAAAAGAAGCAAAAAATGAAGAATATATCTATAAAATGTATACAGAAAAAATGAAAGTTTAAAAAAGACTTAAAAACAAAGAATTGATAAAATAAGAAACTTCTTAAGAAGAAAAAAAAAAGGAAAATTTTAAACTGAAAGATAAATAGATCATGAGAAAAAAACCTCGAGTTCTAGATATTATTTTCCCTTAACCCTGGAGTTTTGCAGTCTTTTGTGTTCTGTTAACTTGGTGTTCCTCTGTTGTTTCAGGTGATCTTCTGGGGGAGGGGCCTGCTGTGCTGATTCTCAGATGTCTTTGCTTGGGTGGAGTTGCACCACCCCTGACCAGGGCACTGGGTTCAGTAAGAGTTGTTACTACTTGCTGTTACTGAGCAACCTGCAGATCTTCCCTGCCTCTGTAAAAATAGCCATTCCCCAATGTTGAGCCCCAGAGCTGACAGATTGTGGTCCCCTCTCTTCACTACACCCTCAGAGATAAACACTCTTCAATTTTGTGCCTGCCGAACTCTGCAGATCCTGCCATGGGGGTCTGCATTGATCCTCCTGGGGGAAGACAGAGGTTTTGTGTGTTTCTGTGCTTTGCAGGGACCCTACACAGAGAGTAGTCACATGGCAGGGCACGTTCCTGTACTGCTCCTCCTAAGAGAAGGCAGAAGGCCACCTTTTCTTGTGCTTTGAAGTACCCCACAATGCAAGCAACTGCCCCATCGTGTGTACTCTAGGGCTGCACCCCCTCTCCCCCAACTCCCCGGGGAGAAGGCAGAGGGCTGCTGCTTTTCTGTATTTTGCAGGGCACCTACAAGGGAGCTATTACTGTGCTATGGCTCATGGTTTATGGTGAACAAAGCTGAGACCCTCCTCCTGGACTCACTGACACTCTTCAGTTTCCCTACTCCAGTCTTAGGAACTCTGCCAGCTCAGGCACCTGCATTCTTTCTGTGACCTCAAGTATCCTGAGACCACACTATCCCATGTAGGATTTTGCACTACTTCACTACCTGAGCACTTTTCAGACAGGGACATCTCTCACTAGAGCAGATTTCTAAAGGTTCCAATATTGCACTCTGGGACTATATCACTTTCCAGTAACCAGCTATAGAGGCTCTCTCCCCTGCTGATTATCTTCTGACATATCTCCTCAGATTCACTTCTCCGAACCTCCTGCTTTGTGAAAAGTGGTTACTTTTCTTTTTTCTTTTTAATTTTTTTTCAAAGATTTTTATTTATTTATTTATTTGACAGACAGAGATCACAAGTAGGCAGAGAAGCAGGCAGAGAGAGAAGAGGAGGAAACAGGCTTCCCGCCAAGCAGAGAGCCCAATGCAGGACCCAGGACCCCGGGATCATGACCTGAGCTGAAGGCAGAGGCTTTAACCCACAGAGCCACCAAGGCGCCCCTCGTTTTTCTAATAGTAGAATTCCAGCAACTTTTTTCTTACATCTGAGATTAAAATCACAGATGTTCAGAATGACTGATTCCACGTATAAGTGAAATCACAAGATATTTGTATCTTTCTGTCTGACTTATTTCACTTAACATAAGTACACGTAACATAAATTCACTTAACTCCAAGTACATCCATATTGTTGAAAATGACAAGATTTCATTCTTTTCTTTTTTCATTCTTTTTCTTTTTATGGCTGAATAATATTCCATCATATATATGTATATATCTCTCACATCTTTATCCATTCATCAATGGGCACTTAGGTTGCCTCCACTTCTTGGTTATTGTAAATAATGTTGCAATAAACATAAGGGTGCATATATCTTTTTGAGTTAATGTTTTTATATTTTTGGAAAAATAACCAGCAGTGGAATTACTGAATTGTATTATATTTCTATTTTTAACTTTTTGAAGAAGCTCCGTACTATTTTCCATAATTGCTGCACCAATTTACATTCCCATCAGTAGTATATGAGGGTGCCCTTCTCCACATCCTTGCCAACACTTGTTATTTCTCATCTTACTGTGGTTTTGATGTGCATTTTCCCAGTGATTAATATTGTTTAACATCTTCTCATGTATTTGTTGGTCACCTGTATAGCTTCCTTGAAAAAATGTCTATTTGGGTCCTCTACTCATTTTTCAATCAAATTATTTGCTTTACTGGTGTTGAGTTTGCTTTATTAAAGTTTTGTAATTTTTTTGGTGTTTTCTATTTTGTTAATTTCCACACTGATTTTTTTAAAATGTTTTATTTATTTGAGAGAGAGAGAAAGAAAATGAGAGAGTACACGAACAGGGTGAAGGGGACAGAGGGAGAAGTAGATTCACCACTGAGCAGGAAACTCAATATAGGGCTTGTCTTGATCCCAGGACTACAGAGATGACCTAAGTAAAAGGCAGACACTTAAAAGACTGAGCCACCCAGAAGCCTTCTACAATGATATTTTTAGCTTAATTTATTCTGCATACTTTGTTTTTGCTATTTAGAGATTTATTTATTTGAAAGAGAGTGAGCATGGGCAGGGGGAAGGACGACATGAGAGAGAGAGGGAGAAAATATCACCCAGTGTAGGGCTTGATCCCATGACCCTGAGATCATGACCTGAGAGTGGAAATCAAGAGTCAGACCCTTAACCAACTGAGCCACTCAGGAGCCCCTATAATTGTTGATTTTTCTGTTTCTCCCTGAAATTCTATCAGTTTTCTCTTGAGGTATTTTGGAACTACGTTATTAGGCATGTACACATTTTACAGTTTGTGTCTACTTGGTAAATTGATCCTTTTATCGTTATAATTGATTCTGCGTATCTATAATATTCTTTTCTCTGAATCTACTTTGTTATTTGCAAGTCAGGATCTCCACCCTCAATTCTAAATCATGTGGTCCTTCCAAACCAATAAACAACACGTGGTGGCCATTAATGATTCTGGATCATTCCTTTCTGAAGTTGCCAAAGACAATAGCTCTGCCTCACTTCTCACACTTACTGGTTTTATCCCCAGACGGTGTCCCATTTCTCAATCAATTTGCAAGCACCTTATGAAGACCTTAGAATGCATTAATGAAGAGAGTGAATGAGTAACATGACACAGGACACACTTGCAGCTTTCTCCTGGTCTCGTTTGCTGTGAATTGTGTACGCAGTAGTTCCATGATATCAGTTCAAGAACCAGCAGACATCCTGGTCTGTAGGATAATTAAAATGGTAAGGATAATATGATAAATTTCTCTTAAAACTATTTTGTTCAATTAGAAAGAACTGCATTTAATTCTGAAATTGTGCGTGCTTTAAGTGTTCTTTCTTTGCAAAATGTTAAAGTTATTTAAAAAAATATATTTTAAACAGAGAGACACAGTGAGAGAGAGAACACAAGCAGAGACAGTGAGGGAGGAAGAAGCAGGCTTCCTGCTCAGCAGGGAGCCTGAGCCTGAAGCGGGGCTGGATCCCAGAACCCTGGGATCATGACCTGAGCCCAGGACAGATGCTGAGCCACCCAGGCACCTCCTAAAGTTTTCTTTCTTGAAGAAATGTAAATCGTGTTATTTTTAAATCTTCATTTGAAAAAAAGAAAGTATTAATTAAGTTTTAATTCTGGCGCACCAATATCTCTGTTTGTGTATACTGTTCGAATAAATAGAAATCTTGAGATCATTCCTCCAAGGCAGTGGTCTCCAATGGAGTAAATATATGCCCAGAAATTACACAAGAAATTCAATTTGGGTGTGGGAAGAAATTATCAGACCTACTTTTATTCATTTTTATTTCAATGGAAGAAGATCTCATGCTTCACTCTTCTTTAACAGGCAGAACAGCAGGTTCCTTCCCATCATCCTTATCACATACTTTCTATTATATTGGATTCAGGAGGTCTGAATTGAGAGATTCATTAAAAGAAACAATCTGCCAAGAACCCTGAGCATCCCTGCACATTCTGTCTGGATGTAACAAGAATACAAGGCCTTAACTATTCTTTATGCAAGCATTTCTCAGGGGTGTATGTATAGCAGGCAACCTTGAGAGGTGAAATACTATTTTCTCACAGAAAAAGAGATTTACTACTGTTGACTGTAAGAAGGTGAATCTTCCAAGCTCCCCTATATCTCTACTATATTGCTACCCACTGCATGTGTAGACATGCATTGTAGACTCTTTGCATTACCCCTGTGCTAGTTGAAGGACTTGGGGAAACTGCTGGAGACATGAAACTCTTGCTATGGTTTTTGTCATGAATAAAGAAGTCTGTTTTCTCTCACATACATGTCTTTTGTCTTCTACAGCATCCAATGAGTAGTAATAATATTATCTGTTAGTTTACAAGTTCAGTAAAATCCTAGGCTTTGTGTAGTTCTTGATTGAGGGCTGATCCCTATACAGAAAAGCTGACAGTAGGATCTCTTGCTGGTTCACTATCAGCATATGGTAACATCGTATAGACTATAGGTGCTCCTCTATGTAACTAGACTTACATCATCTGGTTTTGACCAAATAACTCTTATAAAATGGGCAAATAACTTAAAAATATTCCTTCAGAGAACCTACAAACTGAAGGTCCTATTAATATAAGCACAGGGAACAACCTAGAAAATGTTCAGTTGGCAGATTCTAATTATTTGTTTAAACTGTCTCTCAGTTTTGCTAGTAAAAACTGAGGAAAAATTAATCACAACTGACAAAATTCAGTCACTGAAATTAGTCAGGAGGACCTAAAATATGGATTTATGAACAATTCTTACTTAAGTGTCTATTGTGCACCAAGATGTTATCCAGCCAGAATGATTAGTAACGGGGCACCTGGGTGGCTCAGTGGGTTAAGCCGCTGCCTTCGGCTCAGGTCATGATCTCAGGGTCCTGGGATCGAGTCCCGCATGGGTCTCTCTGCTCAGCAGGGAGCCTGCTTCCCTCTCTCTCTCTCTGCCTGCCTCTCTGCCTACTTGTGATCTCTCTCTGTCAAATAAATAAATAAAATCTTTTAAAAAAAAAAAAGAATGATTAGTAACATATTAAATAATGCTTTCTTTTTTATCTATTATTTTGGTATTTATTTTATATATGTTTAATAAACCTCACAATATGTTATTGTGTTATGTATATCATAGCATGGTTCATATAGTTAACCCATCTATCATCATCTATCATCTATGTGTCTTTTGTTTCTTATATTATGAGCAATCAATCACAGTTTTGTAAATCCTTTCTGGAGAGAGTGGCCCACAGACCTACTGAATCCTTTGGTTCCTGAAAAACTCCTACCTGCTCAGAGCATTTGAGTTCAGAGCACACTGTCTCCTTTTGGAGGTATCTGAATTTATGCACACAGGGATCCTCCCCTTTTCATGTGCTTTTACTGTGGGCATAAAGACTTCTTTGGAAATCAATCCTGGGAGCACTCCATCATTGTTCCTCAAGGCATGCATAGAGACTAAGTTCTGAAATGATGGAGGCACTATCTCAGGGAGGGACATTCTACTCTTTTTCACTGTAACACGCCTGGGGGCTCTGATTCATACCGTCAGTAACAGTCATTTACTAACAGTGAGCCAGGGACTGAAGTAATAATGAGGGATCAACTTTACTAAATAGCCAGACCAGTATCCTTTTTTACATGAATTAATGTCTCCATAATACAGGTGTGGAAACTGCCAGAATTGTTGGGTAAGTGACTTGTCCTGAGTCATCCAACTGGCAAGTGGCAGGTCCATGTGACCTGTGAGGTTCCAGAACCTACACTCCAACTTCTTCTCCAGACATTCTTTTGATGTGTGGACCATTGGGGAGTATGGAAAGGCCTTAGTAATCCTGCAAACATGCCCACCAACTCCTGTCAGTGAATATGAATATTTTCCTAGCACACTTTAGCTGAATACAGTTATGCCTGTTTTGTTCGTACGAACAGCCATTTCCTGCTCCAGCCCCAGCTGAGCTGTAGCTATCACCCACTGGGGTTGTCAGGACCACTACTGCAGGCAATGACTGGGGTGAACAGATTTCTATTGATAATTCTCAATTATCTGCATCAGGGTGCACTGTCACTGCACATATAATTCAGTTTTCTGTGGAAATGCTATGCCTCCTGTTTTTGTGGAATCATTAATCTCCAAAGCTGAAAGATGCTCAATTTTCTTTCAAAAGAAGATTACCAATCGTATTCTACAAATACATTAATTAAAAAAAAAAGAAATAAGGATGCCTGGATGGCTCAGTGGGTTAAACCTCTTGCCTTCGGCTCAGGTCATGATCTCAAAGTCCTGGGATTGAGCCCATCATCATGCTCTCTGCTCAGTGGGAAGTTGGCTTCCCCCTCTCTCTCTGCCTAGCTCTCTGCCTACTTTGAATCTCTCTGTGTGTGTGTGTGTGTGTCAAGTAAATAAATAAAATCTTTAAAAAATAATAAAATAAAAATTAATTAATTAATTAATCTAAAAAAGACTAAATTCCAAAAGTCAATATACCAAAGATCATTTTCAGACACCAAGAACATTCCTTCATAAACTGATTATTAATGATATTAATAAGAAAAGCTCTCACATGCAAATGAGAACCATGCAGTGCCTCAAGGGGAATCCTGAGCACATTATTCAGACCAGAACTAACACCATGCACTTGTTCTTAGATATGCTCAGTGATAGAAAAAAGTGCACAAAAGGCAACTGCTGTTTTACTGTGGGGAGTTTGAAATCCCCTTTTTGGAAAGAACAATAAACACTTTTAAAGGATTCAGAAAACCTGAAATCTGTGACTCCATTTTTTTTAAATCTTTTTTTTTTTTTTAAGATTTTATTTATTTATTTGACAGACAAAGATCACAAGTAGGCAGAGAGAAAGGGGGAAGCAGGCTGCCCACTGAGCAGAAAGCCCGATGTGGGGCTCTATTCCAGGACCGTGAGATCATGACCTGAGCCGAAGGCAGAGGCTTTAACCCATTGAGCCACCCAGGCGCCCCTCCATTTTTTTTTTTAAGTGCAGAGTAAATTTCCTCGAAAGTGTTTTCTTCAAAACTGCAACTTGTGAAGACAAATACCTGTGAGGAGTGCACTAGTTGTTATGCTTGCTGACTTTACACTGTTCTGACATTGAGAATTATCTTCCCTCTCTTTGGATTTTATTAAGTTTTAAAGTATTTTAAGTAGGTGATGTTAATCTTTAGTTCCATGACTTTTCCTTCCGCTCTTTTTCACCCTCCCTTGTTACACTGAGAGCTGAACAATTTTTTTTCTACTATTAAAGTTTGAATAAATTTTTAATTTGCTAATAAATGTATTTTTATATTGATATATACCTCTCATTTCAACATCTGGACAAACTTGAGACAGATGGTGTAAGGAGTTCTTTGTAATTTGTATCTGTAATATGAAGAATTAAGGCAAAATTTATCTAAGGTTTATATATCATATATAGTCATAAATATTCTTCTATATTTTATATGAGAGATATTTTCTCTTCTATTGCATTGTTTTCTTTTCTTCTTCTTCTTTTGAGAGAGAGAGAGAAAGAGAGAATGTGGGTGAGGTGCAGAGTGAGAGGGAAAGAGAAAGAGTCTTGAGCAGGCTTCATGCTCAGTGTGGATGGAACCTGACCCGGGGCTCAATCTTACAACCCTAAGATTGTGACCTGAGCCAAAATCAAGAGCTGAACACCTAACTGAGCCACCCAGGACCCTGTTTTGTTTGGCGTTGTTGTTGTTGTTTTGTATTTTGTTTTTAGGATTTACTTCATTTTAGAGTGGCTGGGAGGGGGCAGAAGGAGAGGATCTCAAGCAGATTCCTCCCTGAGCATGGAACAAGATGCAGAGCTCCTTCTCAGGACCACCTGAACAGAAATCCAGAGCTGGACTTTTAACCAACTGAGCCACCCAAGCGCTCCATACCTGATTGTTTTACTTCTTTTTTTAAAAAAAATTTTATTTATTTATTTGAGAAAAAGAAAGAGAGAGAGAGAGCATGAGAGAAGGCCTGAGGGGCAGAGGGAGAAGCAGACTCCCTGCTGGGCAGGGAGCTGGATTCGGGACTCAATCCTGGGACTTCAGGATCATGACCTGAGCAGAAAGCTGTCACCCAACCAACTAAGCCACCCAGGCACCCATGTTTTATTTTTTAACTTAATTAACCAAGAAAGCCATTTTTTGTCAACAGAGGTGAAAATACAGAAGTTAATTTGCTACTTTTAAATTTTAGTGCTTTTAAAATACTAGTTATTTATAATGACAGGTATAAAATGGAAAAGTAAGAATTAATTATTTTAAAAGGTTAGGTTGTGATTGTGGGACATGATGTTGATAGTCAACCATATTTGTACTTTTTTTTTATATTTGTATTTTTTATAATCAAAATAAAAAGTTTTTTTCAACAATCTTTAGCAACTATGTTCTATTTTTTTTTTTAAAGATTTTATTTATTTATTTGACAGAGAGAGATCACGAGTAGGCAGAGAGGCAGGCTGAGAGAGAGAGAGGAGGAAGCAGGCTCCTGCTGAGCAGAGAGCCTGATGCGGGACTCGATCCCAGGACCCCGAGATCATGACCTGAGCCGAAGGCAGCGGCTTAACCCACTGAGCCACCCAGGCGCCCTGTTCTATTTTTATTATCCAGAAAGGATACAGGAACTCAAACTGGAACAGAGAACTTGAGTATTTCATGGATTATTAAACTTACATTTGAAGAATATGCTAAAGATACAAATTCTGTATACAAAAAAAGTACTAGTGGCAGTTATTTAGGAAATACTTTTTTTGAAAGATTTTATTTATTTATTTGACAGAGATCACAAGTAGGTAGAAAGATGGGCAGAAAGAGAGGAGGAAGCAGGCTCCCCGCTGAGCAGAGAGCCTGATGTGGGGCTCAATCCCAGAATCCTGAGATCATGGACTGAGCCCAAAGCAAAAGCTTTAACCCACTGAGCCACCCAGCTGCCCCTAGGAAATACTTTCAAAAATGTATAATCAGGGGCCAATAATTGACTTCTACTGAAATACAGAAATAGACATTAGTAAAATAAAAAATCAGAATACACTTTATTGCCCATATTTTCATTTTATTCATAATTTTCTTGGAAAGTTGACAAGCAAAAGACATATCAGAATTTATACTTCATTCAGCAGAACCCCTGGGCCAGAAGGTCATACTCAGGAAAATAGGTGGAAATATCATTAAGAGAGCACAGTAAATAATGAAGGAAAAAAAAAGATTGGAATAGATAGGCATTTGCTAATGGAGAATGTTAACAGTATAATCCTTTAGGGTAACTATTTGAAAGCATTGAATTTCTATAACAACCAAAAGGGGGGGGTGGTCCTGAAGTACAATAATAAATGACAAATAATGAATAAATAAGATGAAGAAATCCTATATTAAACAGTACACATTGCAGAAGAATATCAAAGACTTCTGTAGAATCTGGGATCTGATGGCCTTTAATTCCCCTAGGCTAGAACTGCAGCCCTCCTTCCAGCCATCAACTCCAGGATTCCAAAACCTAGTCTCTGACTCTTTGGGCAGGTCACGTGACTCTCTTGGAGGCCCATGATAAAAGGAACATTGACCCTGACCTGGGCATAGTGCCCAGCTGTTCATAGGCTGGAGAGCATGCATTAGACTTCCTCTCTACAGCTCTGTAGGGTAAAAAAGGAAAAATATAATAAATCAAAACCATATGCCTCCAAATGGGCCTGAGAACTTTTGACTGTCTTGGCTTTGGTGGCTGAGGATGATGCAAAAGGTAGAACCCTCTCTTGGGGCTGGGCCTGCATTGGCACTCCTTGTGAGGCTATCAGCTAAATAATAAAATGTTTCTAGACCCCGTGGAAGAGAACTGTATGGCCAGAAACAGAACCACACATGCATGGGCTCAGCCTTAGGACAAGGCTGTCCTCTACGCCAAAGGGAGAAAGGCTATGCTGGGATCCTGAGGGTCTGTAGTCTGGTTCTTAGACAACCTGATGGAGCAGGTACAGGGGCAGAGAGGGGGAAGCCAGGTCTGGGTTGGTTCTTGGGTATGGCCCTACCTGGCCTTGAGAGCCCCACCCTGAAGGCTACAGAGACCTTGCGCTCACCAGGTTTCATGTGTGATTTCCATGCTGGACTGAAACCACAGCTACAGATGTGATGACCTGGGCTCGGTAGAGGTCAGTTTTCTGCTGGACTCCTGGTCTCAACTAGACTCCCTGCTTGCCCAAATCTGCCCCAGCCCACTACAGTGCCACATGTACCCTTGTTGCTCTGGCCATCATGAGCCAGGCTGTGCAGTAGTTTCCATTTGTTAAACAGACATGCCCTCATACCAGAAGTCAGGGGCCTCTTGGGAGGACCTGGGCTTGGTTCCAAATTCGCTGAATACAGATAAGAAAGGATGATCCTAGCAACTTTCAAGAACCCAGATAAGAGAAAGAGGGAATGAAGATTGGAAGGCCACTTGCAGGTGGCAGAATGTCAGCCTAGAACTGCTGAGCTTCATGAGGAAAAATACACTATATAATTTGGGATGTGACTGATCTCCATAATAAACCAGACACTGAGTACCTAGGCTCTCCAGGCCTCTCCACTCACACTTAAGAGACTCCATATCAAGAACTCTAGGAAGTAACACAGGACTCCCCAAACCCAGTCTCCCATCCAGAATGGCACCTTCAAATTGGCTGTACACACACAGATAGGCAGGTCCTACTGTCTCCATATTCCAGGGCCCCACACCACTCTAGGCTGTGAGGTGAGGGGCCTGGAGCTCAAGGAAATGACCTCTGAAAGTAGCTCTGTTTTTTGAAGACAAATGCAAATACAATTTGGATTCTCAAAATTAGGCAAACAAAAGGAAATTCTAGATTAACAGTGAATCATATCATTTTTCATAGAATACATGCATATTAAATAATGAAATAGTAAAGCAATAAAATCCCAGAGGCTTTAGATGTGAAATTAGAATGGAGTACTGTACTGTTTAAAACACATCAGAAAATCATATGAGTCACAAGTCCAAACATATTTTAGAGGACTTTAGGCAAACACATGAAAGAGAGGTTATGAGTAAAGCATTATTCCTGAACTATGGGGTGGACTCATCCCAGTACTTTGAACAGAACTAATACAGTGCAACAATATTTAGTTCCAAAACTGTTATTTGCTGCAAATACAAAAGGCAGATCTTGAGCTAAGTAGGCCACCCTTCCTTTTCCATCTGTCCTTCAGTTCTTGATTATGGTTCCTGTTTCTTCATCTTTTCATCTATCTTTTTTTTAAATCTCAAACTCAGGGCACCTGGGTGGCTCAGTTGGTTAAGCCTCTGCCTTCGGCCCAGGAGATGGTCTCAGGGTCCTGGGATCTAGCCCCGAATCGGGCTCTCTGCTCAGCAGAGAGCCTGCTTCCTTTTCTCTCTCTGCCTGCCTCTCTGCCTACTTGTGATATCTATCAAATAAATAAATAAAATCTTTAAAAAATAAAATCTCAAACTCAAATGCCAAAATACTCAGCTATTATACAAGCTATTGTTTTCTTAGTTTATTCTCTATCCAGCCTGAAATTTATTTTTTTTCTTCTGAAATTTATTTTTAATTTCCTTAGTATATAATTGGTTTCACATTCCTCAATTGTGTAATATTTCCATCAGGTACTAGTTTTCATGCTTGAAATGTATTCCCTTCCATACTTTAATGCATATATATTTGCTTTATATTTTTAAAACAATTTTTAAAGTAACTTACTGATTGTAAATTCTGTTGTCAGCATTTTATTGTGCTCAGCAATGAGGAGGGAAAAGGCAGAAGGAAAAAACCTCCTTTTTATCCTCAAGAGGCTATAGAGAAACCTTCTCTGACTTCAAAAGGTGGCCAGTTTCTTTTTCACTCTTTTTTATTGACTTCAAATCCATTAAGCTTTAAAATTATTTCCTACTTGTGTTTGTGTATTTTTGTTCTGTCACCATATAGATTGTGAATTCTGTGAAAGCAGGGGCCATGTTTATCTTGTTCAAGATCATGTCCCTAACATAGAACAAGCAGAAGCACTTGTGAAAAAGAATATGAATGCATAACTCTGTTGATAAATTAGTATAAAGAACTTTGCATAAGAATAGAAAGATTTAGAGACCAGATAGAAGACGCTTTTGCTTATATATTTTTTAAAAAGATTTTATTTATTTACTTGACAGAGAGATGACAAGTAGGCAGAGAGGCAGGCAGAGAGTCGGGGTGGGAAGCAGGCTTCCTGCTGAGCAGAGAGCTTGATGCAGGGCTTCATCCCAGGACCCTGAGATCATGACCTGAGCTGAAGGCAGAGACTTAATCCACTGAGCCACCAGGTGTCGCTTGCTTATATTTTTAAAGGGAATGTATTGTTTTCAAATTATTACAAATTTAATCAATAATGTTGATGTGGCTCAATTAAAAATAATACTTCTAAAAAAGGTTATAGAAAGAAAAAATAAGAAAAAAGATGTAGATATTTAGCATTCTGGTTGTTGGCTAAAAGGTAATTTAACCACTAAAAACATTCCATTCCATTGTTGTAATATATTTGTAATATATATAGACAGATATATGTCATGTATAATATACATTTATTTTCAAATTAATTTTATTGGGTAGTAACTCAAATAAAGTTAAAAGCATTCATGTCTTAACACTTATGCCTAGTATACTTAGATTAATTTTGACAAATGTATACAGTTGTGTATACACTACCATAGTCATGATATAGAAAATTTTCATTACTCAGAATGTTCCCTCAAGCCCCTTTGTGGTTAATGCTTACCTCCTTACAAAAGCAAACCAATGATTTGTTTTCAGTGATTATAATTTAACTATTTTCAAATTTTATGTAACAATAGTTTATACTGTGTACTCAGTGCCTGTTTTCTTTCACTCAGCATCTTTTGAGATACACCCACCCTGTTATGTATATTAAGTACTTCCCTTTTGGTTGCTGAGCTGTGGTATGGATATACCAAAATGTATTTATTCATTCACTTGTTAATGGACATTTAAGTTGTTGTCATTTGGGGACAACTATGAATAAAGCTGTTAAGGACATTTGTTACATACAAATTTTGTGTGGATATATGTTTTTATTTCTCTTGTGTAAATTCCTAGGAATGAGATATTTGGGTCATATGGTAAATCAATGTCAAGCTGTTTTCCAAAGTAGGACATTACTTTTTGAAAATTTGAAAATTTTTTAATTTCAGCAAAATTAACACACAATGTTATGTTAGTTTCAGTTGTACCAAATAACAATTTGACAATTTTCTACATTATTCAGTGCTTATCATAAGTGTTCTCTTAATCCCCTTCACCTATTTCATCCATACCCCTGCCCACCTCCACTGTGATAACCACCCATTTGCTCTCCATATTTTAGAGTCCATTTTCTGTTTCTTAAATTCCACATATAAGTGAAATCATATGGCAGTACAGCATTTTACATTTTCATCAGCAACTTATGAGAGTTCTAGTTGTTTCACATCCTTACCAACATTTTAAGACTTTTTATTAACCATGAAAAACATCTTTAAAAAAAGGTAAGATGACCCTCAGATCTAACACACTAGGCTTTAACCTAGTAAGTCCTTAAGGCTAATGGTTTCCAAGGAACAAGCTTTCTTTTATGCTGTGCAATAATAGAGGTTTGATACAAAAATAACTACACAAAGTGAAAAAAGCCAACAAATAAATTGGTATCTTCACAGCTAAATTCTTCACATTTTCTGATATATATTAAAAAGGAAAATTGGCAAATATTTTAGGTTAAGTACCAATATTTAAAAAAAATGAACTAAATCCCTAGATTTACCAATTTCATAAAATAAAGTAACTTTATAAATTAAAATTTTATGAAATAAATATAATTTTATAAAATTTCTCAATCTAGACAATAAAAAATTTGCCCAAGTAACAGATCTATTAGGTGGAGTCCAGGGGCCACATTCTAAAAAATAAATTTATGGACTCTAGAAAATAGCTATGTAAAGTATTACTAGTATAAAATTGTGTGGTGGAAATAAAAAGTTTGGTAATCTTTGTCCTGGAGCATCAAAAATACCTGAAATGAGGATGGCCAAGTTTTAGTTTACCATTGTAAACACATGGTAAAGATTGTGAAATCACAGGGAGAAGATGCTTTCTATTCCAGGTTCCTGACTCAGGAAAGGAAGAGCTGTAGATGTCACTACAGTGAATGAGAGTAAGAAAATCTAAAATCAGCTGTGTATTTCCCCAGATCCAGGGGTCCAGCTAACACACAAAAATGCTTAGAACCAAAGAGCTGCATAATCCACATTTCCTCAAAACGATGTTAGCATTTTCTGAATCCTCCTTTACTGTGTCTGCATGCATTATTTGACAGTTTTCTGAAGTTTCATCAGCGCCACTTTCACTGATGCAAATGCAATCAGTGTCTGTGCTGAGTGTCTGTGGTACAACGTGTCTGTGCAGAGCAGAGTGCAAGTACCTGCGAAATCAGGCTCTTCAGGTTACCAGACCCCATCATGCCTGGTGACTGGCGGGCCCAGTCCGAAAACGGGGCACAGCAACAAACTGAGAAAGGAAGGCCACCTGCAGCTGTTTGGGAAATGCAGCAGTCAACGTGGTCAGGGACACAATGAAAGACCAGTCTTGTGCCAGAAATGATTATGAATCGGCCTCAAATAAAAGGCAGCAATTATGAAGTCCCTGGATCATCTAGATCTGGGTGTTCCCTATTGTGCCTGTGGTGTGAGTACAACATAGCAGCTGTATACATTTGGGAACAATTCCAGAAATGTCATCTCTTTGGTAGTTCATTATAAAATGTATGAAGCTAAAAATATAATCTATGAAGAGGAATCCCTGTTAGGGGTTAATATTGTAGAACGACTACTTTGGAAGAGATCTTTTTTCCTTGAAGTATTAAGAAGTCATCATGTAATTGCTGCTCCTGCACATTGTCTCCTAGAGTGCTTAATTCATTAAAATCAGCATGAGGCCAGTTTTAAATAAAAATTAATATTAAGTCCAAATTTAGGAGGTTTTTGATCTCTGCTTCAATCTCGTTACTAGATATTGAGCTAAATCCAAATTTATACATATCTTAAGTATCATGTAAAAATATTTCATCTGTAGATTAAGAATCACTTCATTTTCAGCAAAATGTTTTGACGTAAAACTTTTGAATGCAAAAGGAATCTATTTTCGTTTTCTCTAATTTTTGATATCCATTTCTTCTGGAAATATATAAGTGATAAAACTTTTTAAAAAATTTTAAGATAGGTAAATCTTACTAAAAAATAAAAGATGGCCATAGAGTTTGGAAAAACTAATATATTGTAAGTAGATTGATCCCCCTTGATTTTTTATACTTAGGAAAATGTTCAAGTTTACTCCATGAAAATTACACAAATCTAAAGCAACATATGACAGATGAATGTGTAGTGATTAATACAAATGTTTCCTTAATGCATATTTTCATTGTCATTTAGCACAGCTTATTGAACTGTGAATTACTAGTGAGGAACAATGCATTCAACATGTTATAGTAATAAACTACTTATTATGGACATTTCCTATGTTGCCAGACATTCTGAACACCCTGAGCAACATTAACTTAAAAGACTAAAGAATAATCATTTGTTTTAACACTATTAAAAGTCAATTTGAAAAATATATTTTCCTGCATAAACTATTCCTAACTGAACCCATTTTGTTCTTATCAATAAATTTATCTTCATAATTTGACTATAAAAATGATCTGGTGGAATATTAGATGACATCCATGATCATATTCCATCATTTTATGATTCAATAATATCATAAAGGAATAAAGTTGAAAAATTCATAAACTGTTTAATTTTAAAGAAAAAGTGATTTCTTGGTTAAACAAAGTCAGCCCTGCTCCTCTTAGAGAAAAAACTATGATGTCATCATCCCAATGTGAAATCTGAGAAACTTAACCAGTAATATATGTTTGACAGCGGTCACTGAAACTTTATCAAGACAAGGAAAATAGGTTGGGTATGAGCCGTGAGAAATAGGTAGCCTTACTGTAATGTACCCTTTGGAAAGCACTGGATATATAATAAGTGACACTTTTCATTATTTGTTGTAATACAAATATTGATTAAATGACTAAATCAATTCAGATATTAATATAGCCCTTTCTCAGTAATTTTATTAGGCCATCTGTATATATCAAAAATACATATATTTTATAATATTTCAAATTCCTTTAAGCAATGTGTTCTTTTCTAGCTCTAATAATATAAAGTAGATATTAACTGCCTATCTTAGAAAATGTGCATTTCATAGAATTAAAAATAAATCCTTTTAAGAGCCTGTCCTTTTAACTATGTTAACTGAACATTAGGACTGTGTCATAACCTAAAGACATGTATAATAATATTAAAGGGTACTACATTTGAAGGAATAAAATAATTTTGTCAGAAATAAATTTTGCCAGATGATGTAATAGGACTATTACCAGGAATTTAACATATTTGTGAAAAATCTTCACAATTGTTAGCTTGTTAAAAAATAAAACTCCACAAACTGTTAAGTGCAAAATACTATGCTGGTTACACGGGCTTCTGGAAGGCAAGTGTGTGTCCAGATGCCTCTTTTCTGGTTTATTTCATTTCTACGGTCAGTTCGTTGCAGGTCTTTATTATGTTTCCAAAGTAAATAAGTAAACCATTTCTCCTTCAGGCCTTGTCCCCAAAATAATTTTTTAAAAAACGACAGTGACACCATTTAGCTGGATAATAACTAAAACTGGACAAATAAGATATTTTCTCTCATTGGAGACTGTTTCAGTTGTGTTTAAAATTTGTGATTCTAAGTTAATGAAAAACTGTGGAAATTAATTTTGCAAATCTACATGTAGAATGGGTAATTTTTCATTCAGAAAACTCCCCAAGTATAGAACCCCATTTAGTACAATGCTGACAATGTCTGATTGACGCTCTCAAGGGGGCACAATTGACAATCCCTCTTGTGTTGCCAAGTTTGATAAATGGTTTCATATTCACCAAGAAGGACTTGTCAATGGGTGTCTGCTTGGGATGGATGTAAGGTCTCTGTGAGGTCTTTGTGTCAGTCTTTGTGGGGTATCTGTATAAGGTCTCAATGTGTCAGTGGAAGATCTCTGTGTACTGTCTGTAGATGAAATCTTTCTGTGAGGTTTTTATGAGGTCTCTCTGAGGCTGCATGAGGTCTCTGAGTGTTGGTTTCCATATAAGGTTTGTATAGAGAGTACCTTTGGGAAGCTTCTGAGAGATTTGCTATCAGGTCTCTGGAAAATCTGAAATCTGTGCTAGGTTTCTGTTTGAGGATCTGTGGGGCAACATGAGGTCTCTATGTGAGGTCTCAGTGTGAGGTCTCTGTGGGGCAAAGTGGTAGGGAGGCACTGTGTATGGTGTCTGTGTGAGAGGTCTGTTGAGAGCTGTCTCTGTAAGGTCTATGTGTCATCTCTAGTGGGAGGTATCTCTGTATGTTGTCTCTGTGTGAAGGATCTCTGTGTGTGTCTCCATTTCTGCCTTTACTGAACCTTATGGAAATCTGAACAACAGAAGGGTAAAGGCACTTGTTTATTTTTTTGCTGTTCCAACAGCATCCTTGTCTGTGATACTTTTTCCAACAGGGGATGTGTGGTCCACCTCTAGCTTGTATCCCAGTCCCAAAACCCACATCTCAATGCTCCTAGAGGACCTAGCAGCAGCCAGGCTCAAGGTCCCCACTCTGTGCCACCCTCTCCTGAGTTCCTGAGGGCCTAAATGTACTCTGTCTTGGGTTCCAATCCCTTCCCACAGGCCTTATCTCCATTTTCATTGGTGAACCCACTCTGGGGGCTGCCTCAGTAATTGGGGCCCAAAAGCAAGACCCAGTTCTAGGGAGAAACCAGTGACACAATCAGGCCTATACTCAATCTGCTCCTCCTCCCCAGGTCCCAGTCCCAAATGTTGGGCATCCTGACAGGCATGGGGGATAAGGCCCATTCTTTTGTCTTCTGGATCAGGAGTGTCTCCTGGAGCAAGACTCTCTACGCTGGGAATGATGCCCTCTGCAGCTGTGCACCGTGTACCAGGTGTGTGGCACAAAGCACAGAATAACTGTAGAGAAATTGCTTAGCAACCTTCTTTCCCATATGGATAGAGGCCAGAAGTGGAGAGAACAGTATACCACTCCTGGACTGCACTTCCCATTTTGAACAGGTCACTTCCATGCTCTTTCGAACTCGCTTTGATAAATCCGGTCTAATGTCTTCATCTTCTGGGCTCTAGTGTGAGCAAGAACTTGGAGCCAGACATGATTTCAGGCCAGTTTCTGGGCCTTTTAAGTCCCCACCATTCCTTAAGGAGCAGTCCTTGGGTCATGTGTTTAAGTAAAATTCAATAGACTGGGAGTCACAGCCCAAGTTTCCTGAGTCTTAGATTTTCCACTTATTATTGTCATCCCTTCTAGAATTCAAGTGGTGATAAGGTGTAAGCTTATTAAATATATTATTTGAGATTAATCTTCCCTGATTTGCTTTACTTCTAAAAGTTGGGCCATCTGTTTTGGACATAAGTGAGGCTTCCCTAGGTCTGTGATCTTAGAGCTGTACGGAGGAGACCTTGATGGGGTATGATGATCTACCGGGCCCTTAACCTTTCCTTTACTCCAGGCCTTTAGATGGGATATCAGGGGGCTTTTCATTCACTGCACATTTATGGGTACCATGTGCCACTTTGCCTTCTTCTTTGGATCCAACCTCTTCAATTTGTCTCCTACATCCCATTCTAAGTTCATGTGTTTAACCATCAGATAGTTACTACACCAGGTACACTCCTGTTCAGAACTCCTTTTCTGGGCTTAACATAGAAGGAAATTATGTGACCCTTGAATATTCATTTAGGTGGAGGTAAACACAACTCTCAGCAACCTCCCTGCTCTTCCCCACTTACATACACGTGGAGCTGGAAGTACCACTGTCATCACTGGAAATGCAGGGAAGGCAGAGGTGGAAGAGAGTGACACTGTACATTTCATTAAACCTAAGCTAAGAGGGATCCATAGGGTCTATCTCAACCCCAACTCTTTATCAGAGCAGGGATTCTCAAGGGCAAGTATCATCTATTCTTCACCAAGAGATCCAAGGACAAGATTTCTTCTGCTTCTGAACTTTAGGCTCTGTCCCTCTCCCAAACTTCTATCTACTTGATTCTGACATTTCCTGGAGCCCCATGATGCCTCTATAAACTTACCCCCTACAGCTTTATAAAATTCAAGTAGTAGAACTTTATAAAGTTCCAGGTAGAGTGGAAGCAGGAGAAAGACAAGTTGAACCAGATCTTGGGATAAGTTCTTCATAGGTATTTCTCATCTTTTTAGAGTAGTTTTTGTTTGTATAATGACAGTATTATGAAAAAAAATGAAAAGATTCAAGATAAGGAGCAAGCCTACAATGCCCACAGCCAAACACCCTTCATGTCCCTCCCTTCTAGAACCCAAAGCATATACCAAGCACAGCACAAACAAAAGCAATCATATCACCCTCTTATGTGGGGAAAAACATATATATTGGGGAATATTAAGTATTTGGGTGTGCTAGAGAGAAAAAGTTTTCTCTACATGGACTTTTTTTTTCTTTGAGATATTTTCCTACCAGGAAAGACTAAAGAAGCATTTTATGGTTGACTAGACAAGATCCCCCCCTGAAGAAGACAGTGCCGTGGGCAGTGTTGATGGTGGCCTGGCACACCTGGCATCCTTGGCCCATACTGGCAGGGACTGACTGGAGACAAAGTCTTCTTGGGAGGAGGGGATGGGAAGTGCTTCAGGCCCAGCTGCTCATCCTTGAATCTTACACTTTTCAAGGACTGTTGGTGTCTGGCCTGCCTTTCCCTGATAGAGCTACTTGGGTCCTTGGAGGTAGCTTGGTGACCGTGAGCTGTATAACTCATTATTCTCCGTTGCTCTGGGTAGAAGGGAAGTCTGTGGTAGCAGACATATCCACATACTGGGGCTTGGAGTTCCTGTTTGTGTTCGTTTAACTTTGTGGCATGAAGTCCATGGTGAATTACCATTTTCTCCTCTAGAATCTGTCCAACAGTTGTCATGAGTGCTTGAGCCTCAGGAGTCTCACTGGCCATAATTGATCTGCTTTTGACTGGTCCTTGGCTCTGGGCAGAGGCTATTATTGGCTTACATTTTTGCAGAGCATTCTGACCTTTGACTTTCTCACTGGGGAAAATCCATTGAAAAAAGCGCCTCACCCTTTTTCTGAAGAGGCTTTCAGGAGGACCCTGTTTCTTCTCTGGTGGAACCTGGATGTATCTGCTCCTAACAGAATCTGTTATTCCCCTGACTGGGGCAGGATGACACATACACTCGGCTTGAGAGGTCCTCAATTCCTCAAATTGTTCTTCATTTCCTGAATTGAGCCTCCTATAGTCCTCTCTTTTATTAGTAGGGACAGTCATCTTGCTCTGGCTCTTCCATGAGTCCTGAAGTTTAGGGATCATGGGCTCTTGCTGCCTTAGGCAGCTCCTTTGGTCTGTTATGAAGCCATATAGCATCTGGGAAGGTACCGTGTCTCCAGTAGATACTCTCTGGGGATGACACTGCGGCACCTGAGAAGCCAAGTTGTCTACATCAAGAAGCATGTTTGTAGAATAGTCTTGAAGCTGGTTCTCTGACTTTGTATTCATTTTGGACTTAAATTCACTAATCTCTTCATTAAGGCACGTCTCTCCAGGATCTTGGAAAACAGACATTCTAGAAAGTTTTTTACTGGTATCTAAATTCCCCATATGCACATTTATGGTTTGGGATTTTGTGAACCCATTGTTTCCCAAGCACATTGGTTCCACTGCCTCCCTGTCCTTTTCAGCACTAAAACATTGCGATCCTAAGCTCATCTCCAGCATTGCTACCCTATGGCAGGGGTCTTGTGAGGCCCAATCCATAATCTCCTCTCTTGGCTCATTCCTGGCCATTGTTGAACTGGGACTCAACTCTAGGCTGTTCCTCTCAATGCATTCCACAGAACTGCTCTGCTGAGTGTTGCCCATGAAGTTGAGTGTGAGGGACTGAGAAGGTGGCCTGTCCTCCTGTCCAATCAGAAAGGCTTTTAAGGGGCCCTTGTTGTCACCAGATGGGGCCCTTCCCAGCGCCCTCTGGATTTCCCCATACATAGGTGAAGGAGCAAGGAAAGGCCTTTCCAGGGTAGAAACTGATTCTTCTATTGTTGCCTTCTTTCCCAGACATGACTGAGAAGGTTTTCCCAGGAATTCAGCAAACTTGACCATTGAGGGGGCCCCAGACACACAGGTGGCTTCTGGGGCAGAAGCAAACTGTAGAATGGGTAAGGGTTGAACCTTTTTCAACTTAAAGAGATTTATGGGTTTGAGGACCTTGAGTGGTAGACTCCACCTGTGCCTCACCCAAAACCTTATAATATGTGATTCCAGCACTTCTTGAATATCTGGATGGAGGAAGGAAACCCTGTGAGAGGTGTTCACATATGGTCTCCAACCCTTCAAGATTCCTAGATTTCTGATTTCCATGTCAGTGTTGGACTTGGGAAAAGCATGGTTGACAGCCAGACTGGTTTGGTGCACACTCATAGGCATATGTTCACTGATCTGCCCCAACTTCCTGCTCAAATTGAGTGTCAAGAGGTTTTCTAGATTCTTATCTAAGTTTCTTAGTAAATCACTTCCTGAGTCACTCTGTGACAGCCTCAAGTCACTTTCTGACTCCTCAGAGCCCACTCCCTGAAACCTTATTAGTGAGTTCTCTGAGGCCCTGGAGATATCTTTTGGGACCTTCCCCAAAATATACCCCAGGCCCTTGCCCATGCCCTGGCTTAGTTGGAAACCCACTTTCTGTGTATCCTTGCTGCTTTTACCTGCAAATGCAGAGGGCCGTGAGGGTCCATGCTTACCCTTTGCCTGACATGTCCCTGGTAATTCACCCTGATATTGTCTTAGTTCCAGAGACTCTTGGATCTTACGGGGTAACTCCCAACGGTGTTGAACAAGCCACTTTTGTAGGTGTTGCTCCAGTTGCCTACGGAGCTCAGGACTGATTGGGAAATTCTCAGGAAGGATGGAGACCACCCAGCTGTCTTCAGGAAGGTTGGAAGTGAAGACACTAAAGACCTCTTGAGATCCTTTGATTACAGAGGATAAAGCCCCACTTTCTAGTTGCTCCTGCAACAAAGGCCATTCTGGGTGTTGAATCTCAGTTGGGATGAGAAATTGTGACTTATCCCGGGCTATAGGGCAAGATATTTGACAAGCTCTAATTTGAGGTGAGGAAGAAGATGATAGGATTGGAAGAGAGGACTGGAGATGATCTTGGGTCAGGATCTGAGTGAGAGGTGCGTGTTGGAATTGGGGTATGGTTGAAATCAAGTTTTGAGATTGGAACTCCAGTTGGGATAGGGGCTTGGACTGGGAAAGCATTGGAGATAGTTTAGGCTGCATTTGAACTGGGCAGGCACTTGAGATTCCATTGAATAAGAAAGAAGGAGACTGTAGTGCTGAAGAGCTTTCAGAGATCCAGGCAGTAGCCACCAGAGATTCACTGTGTAGAGAGGGGAGGCCCCAAAAAAGTTGGTTATATTTCTGTTGTAGATGGTGCCCCAAAACCTTAGGATATGAGAGCTGCTGAGGACCAGGCAACTGCTCTGGTTTGCCTTTTGTGCTCCAGAAGTGTTGGGGGCTTTTCTGCTCAACATCCAGTGATTTCAACATATTTCCCAAAGAATTCAGGTGGTAGTCAGGACTCATTTGTTTTGGATATGATCCATCTTTTTCTTTTTCTTTCCAAATATTGATCTTGATGCCTTCTGTGACTTGTATCTCCAGGAACTTCTGGTCATCAGAGCTGAGCAAAGAGGGAGCAGCAATTCTTAGTTTTTCAGTGGGGTTTGCCCAGAATGAGGCCTCTGGTGAGTGGTGGGAAAGGTGTTCATGTTGATACTCATAATTTGAGGAGGTTGAGAGGCACAAGGCTTTGGCAGCGGTGTGCCACCAGGACAGGGCTGAAATAGGACAGCTTGAGTGGCCAAGGCCTGAGGTGGTTGGGATAGGAGAAGCTGACCATGGGGTATGAGATGACCTCTGTGTAATGGTGCCCAGTGGTAATGTCTTTGAGTCACACTGAGGAAGAGTCAGAATGGAGTCTGAAGGTTGTGGGGCAGAAGAGGTGGTCAGTGGTGGAGGGCAGGCCTCTGAATTAAGGGGACGTGGAGAGGGAGGGGAAAGAGCAAGTGGCTGGGGTAAAAGGGGAATAAAAGTCTCTGGTGGCCAAGAGACACTCAGAGATGAGTGGGAATGAACAGAAACTGAAGAGGTCTTTGGGCCAAGAAGTAGAGGGCGCTGGGTCAGAGGAACTGGGGTAGCCAACAAGGACATGGCAGGAGCAGCAGCATCCACATTCTCTCCGCATGGTTGGTGGGCTCCAGCAGGCACTGCTTTGTACAACTCACCAGGGAGATCTTGACATAAGAGTTGATGAAAGCCACCCTTGTCAGGGAGCCTCCCCAGGCAGCTGCAGGAGACAGGAAGCACAAGCTGCAGCTAGAAGCTGACCGGGCAAGGTGGGCAGGGCAGGTTGGGCAGAGATAAACACCTGTGATTCACAGCCCTCCACAGCCCCCATGCTGACTTCACACTGCTCCTGCTATTCCTAACCCCAGAGTTTCACCCACATCTTGTTCCCGTGGCTCCCCTTCCCAGGGTTCCCTGTGATCCCAGAGTCACATCATAAGCTCTGGGACAGAGGAGGGTCAAGGAGAGGGGGAAACATTCTTCACCTCTGCAAAAGTGAAATCAGGCTGCGAGCTCCCTCCAGTTCTTTCAGGCAATTTCTGCAAGCTGGAAATCAGGAAACTGGGTTACAGTGGTGAAAATAGGGGCCTAAGGATTTTACAGAAGACTGAGTGCAATATTTCCTTAGGGTTAAAGTATTGGGTGATTAGACTATGGAGCCCAAGCATCAGTGCTCAAAGCCACAGAATCCTTCACAGTGATGGCAAGTCCTATGATGCAGGAGTGCTGCACTCTCCTATCCATCACCCCTCAGAGTCCTCACAACCACCTCACTGGGGAGAAAGGGTAAGGGTCACAAAGGAATCTGAGCAAACTTAAAACACTTATCTACAGTTGGACTTGGAGGTTCCACCTCTGAATCCAAGCATTATTGGTCCACTACAGCCCACACACCCTTGCCAGGCAACACCTATTTCAGCCCCAGCAGCTTCCTTCCAAGCACAGAATCTGGAAAACACACAGTATCTGATCTCCTTCCCAGACCCTCTTTGAGACTCTGTTTCCTGAGGGATGGTCTCTGTACCTGGCATGCTCAGAGACTGTGGAGCTGGACCCTCAGGGGCAGGAAGGATGGAGGATAACTTGGGGCATGCAGGACTAAATGGCATAAGCTTACCTTTCAAAGCTCCACTTTTCTTCTTACTCCTGCTCCTCTTCCTCAGTTCCACCTGACGCTAATAGAAAAGATGAAGGGCTGGAACTCAATTCTCTCTTCTCTCTCGATGGTCTGCAAATGCTCACTTTTCATGAACAGTATGAACAACTACATTCTACGTTTATACATCTAATCGGGATCTGTGGTTTTCTTTCCTTTCACTCATTTTTTCCCTTTTACTCATTTTTTAAAAGATTTTTATTTATTTATTTGACAGACAGAGTTCACAAGCAGGCAGAGAGAGAAGGAGGGGAAGCAGGCTCCCCGCCGAGCAGAGAGCATGATGCAGCACTTGATCCCAGGACCCTGAGATCATGACTTGAGCCAAAGGCAGAGGCTTAAACCACTGAGCCACCCAGATGCCCCCGTTTTACTCATTTTTAAAGTGGATAAAAATATTTTAAATTTTTCTTTGGGACGCCTGGGTGGCTCAGTGGGTTAAGCGGCTGCCTTTGGCTCAGGTCATGACCCCAGCGTCCTGGGATCGAGTCCCACATTGGGCTCCTTGTCGCATGGGGAGCCTGCATCTCCCTCTGCCTCTGCCTGCCACTCTGCCTGCCTGTACTCTCTCTCGTCTCTCCGACAAATAAATAAAATATTAAAATTTTTTTTTTCTTCTTTGAAGATGCAAACCCAGATTTTCTATGTCAGATCACTATGGATTTCTCTCATTGCTATTCCTCTACTCAGAAATTTATACACATTCTGAGAACTACAGGTCCTTCTCTGCTCCATCAGATAGGACTCTGTTTCCCAAGCTCAGAGCCCCAATCTAGTCCCTTACAGGCTCTTCAGAGATTAGCGCTGCCTCCAGATCGGCTCTAACACAGAGGAAGAGCTTACCTGAGGCACCTGCCACAGGAAGGGGAAAGTGGCTGGTGAAACAATGCTTAGGAGTCTCTTCCTGCAGAAAATAAACTCTTAGTATATAGCCCTCACTCACTGGTCACTGTTTGTGACTTTGCTCTGGAACCCTCTACAACACCTGGACTCTGGATCTGAGATCTTGGGATGGAAATCCTTGTGCCCTCTCTAACCCTTGCTGGTCTGGCTTGTCCCTAGAAGGGTGATGTTCTATTCTGAGACTTCCTATCTCAGAAGTTTCTCAGGTGATTTAGAAATGTGGATATAAGAGATAATCTCTGTTGGGGTTTAGCCAAAGTTTCCTTACCTTCCTGGTGCTTCTATATTTCCTAGCTGGTGGTAAGGATGGATTACTCTGAAAGCAGGGGAGTAACAGAAGAAAGAGGCCAAGTCCACATAGGAAAGCAAAGATGGTATCAATCACCCAGGAGGTGGGACTGGAGCTCAGCCAGGTGGTGCCAGTGCTTCTCAGAGTAAAGAAATTCTCCATCTTTGGAATCATGCTGCTGCCCTCAGGCAACTGAGCACTGGGACAGAACTCAGGCTTGCATCACAGAGCTATGGTCTTGTCACAAAGGGTTCCTGAGAATGGGGGAGGGAGCAGTCAGAGAACAGGCTGGACAACCACCCCTCCCCCACCATTCAGCACCACAGAATCCTGCAACATCCTTGGCCTTTTAGATTCCTCTTTCCAACTCTACTCGTATGTCAGAGAGACCTTTGCCAATTTTCTATTTATTCCATCTGGAACTCAGATATTACATGGTCCCCATTGTTCATTAACTATCTTGGCTTAAAGCCCACCCTTAAAAATCTGAAGTTGACCCTACAATTTTGGCTATTTCCCAAGATATTTTACTCTCAAGATTTTCTCTGTCTTCAACTCCAGCTTCCCATATGTTTTTGTATTGTATAAACCCAGGTACATAACTTAAATTTCTTTTGCACTTAGTTTTATGAATTTTAGTGTTTTGTCTCATCTTCAGAAAGACATTCACAAAATAATTTATTATTCAAAATTCATAAATCAATGTATGAAAGTTATAGTTAAAATTTTAAGTGTTTTTTTTTTAAGCTTGTAGTTTTTATAATTCTGAAGCTAGTAAAGCTTTAAACTGGACAAAGACTTTTGGGACATGTTGGATACACACACATGTGCACATGTACACACACACATAACCACACTTATCCATTCACAAACCAATCCAGTATTTCCAAATCCAAGAATCCACAATTTTCTACTGGGAACATTTTACATATGTTGTCTTGACCTGAATTTGTATTTCATTTTTGTCTTAGTTTTAATTTTTTTTTCAAGTAAGTTTTGAAACATGTTGTCTTAATCCATTAGGTTTTCTATAACAAAATACCACAGACAGGGTGGATTATATAACATTTATTTCTCACAGTTCTGGAGTCCAGGAATTCCACAATCAAAGTACCAGCATGATCAACTTCTGGTGAAGTCCCTCTTCCTAGTTCATAGGCAGAAACTTCTCATTGTGTCTTCATCTGGTGGGAAGGGGCTAGGGATATATGAGGAGATTCTTTTATACTTATATTTTTGTGTGTGGTGTAAGAAAGTGGCCTGGTTTCATTCTTCTGCATATGGCCGTCCAATTTTCCCAACATTAATTGTTGAAGAGACTAGTTTAAACTTAAGTAATTCCTTACTTTCAGTATGAAAGGAATGAAAATCTTGGAAAGATATTCAAATATACAGGAAAATTAACTATCATATATTCAGTTAATTTTTAAATTTAAATTCAAGTTAATTAACATAGTGTATTAATAGTTCTGGAGTAAATTTGGTGACTCATCAGTTGCATGTAAAACCCAGTGCTCATTACACCAACTGCCCTCATTAATGCCCAACACCCAATTAAACCATCCCCTGACCTGCCTCCTCTCCAGCAACCCTCAATTTCTTCCCTGTAGTTAAAAGTCTTTTATTGTTTTCTTCTCTCTCTGTTATTATTTTATTTTTCCTTCTCTTTCCCTGTGTTCATCTGATTTGTTTCTTAAATTCTACATATGAGTGAAATCATATGGTATTTGTTCTCTGACTTATTTCACTTAGGATAATACCCTCTGGTTCCAACCATGTTCTTGAAAATGGCCAGATTTCATTCTTTTTGATGGCTGAGTACTATTCCATATCGCGCACGCACACACACACACACACATACACACACACACACTCACTTCTTTATCGATTCATCTGTTGATGGACACTTGAGCTCTTTCCATATTTTGCCTATTGTAGACATTGCTACTATAAACTTTGGGGTGCATGTGCCCTTTCAAATCACTATGTTTTAATCCTTGGATAAATACCTAGTAGTACAATTGCTAGGTTGTATGGTAGTTCTATTTTGAACTTTTTGAGGAACTTCTATACTGTTTTTCAGAGGGGCTGCACCAATTTGCGTTCCCACAAACAGTTTAAGATGGTTCCCCTTTTTCTTCATCCTCACCAACATCTATTGTTTCATGAGTTGTTAATTTAGCCATTCTGATTGGTATGAGGTAGTATCTTGTAGTTTTGATTTGTATTTCCCTGATGATGAGTATATTGAGCATTTTTTTCACATGTCTGTTGGCCATCTGGATGTCTTCTTTGGAGGAATTTCTGTTCATGTCTTCTACCCATTTCTTGACTGGATTATTTGGGTTTGGGGTGTTGAGTTTGATAACTTCTTTAAAGATTGTGGATACTAGCCCTTTATCTGATATGTCATTTGCAAGTATCTTCTCCCATTCTGTAGAGTGCTTTTAAAATTTGATGATTGTTTGTTTTGCTGTGCAAAAGTTTTTTATCCTGATGAAGTCTCATTTTGCTTTTGTTTCCCTTGCCTTTAGAGATGTGTCCAGCAAGGAGTTGCTGCAGCCATAGTAAAAGAGTTTGCTGCCTGTGGTCTCCTTTAGGATACTGAAGGATTCCTATTTCACACTGAGGTCTTTCATCCATTTGGAGTTTATTTTTGTATATGGTGTAAGAAAGTGGTTTAGTTTCATTCTTCTGCATGTGGCTGCCCAGTTTTTGCAACACCATTTGTTGAAGACACTCTACTTTTCCTTTGAATATTTTTTCTGCTTTTTCACAGATTAGTTGACCATAGATTTAAAGGTCCATTTATGGGTTCTATATTCTGTTCCATTGATCTATGTGTCTGTTTTGATGATTACAGCTTTGCAATACAGCTTAATATAAAGAACTGCAATGCCTCCAGCTTTGGTTTTCTTTATTAACATCCCTCTGGTTCTTTGGAATCTTTTGTCATTCCATACAAATTTCAGAATTATTTGTTCCAGCTCTGTGGAAAATGCTGGTGGGATTTTGATAGGGATTGCATTGAATGTGCAGATTGCTTAAGGAAGCATAGACATTTTAATATTTTGTTAATTATTTGTTCTTCTAATTTATGAGCAAGGAAAGTTTTTCCATTTCCTTGGGTCTTCCCAATTTCTCTCATAATTATTTTGTAGTTTTCACAGTACAAATATTTTCTCTCTTTGAATGGTTTTATTTCTATGTATCTTATTTATTTTTTTTTTTGGTGCAATTATGAATGGGATTGATTCCTTGATTCCTGCTTTATTAGTGGTGTATAGAAATGCAACAGAAAACTGTGGGTTGATTTTTTATCCTGTGATTTTGTTAAATTCCTTTATTACTTCTAGCAAGTTTGGTGGAATCTTTTGAGTTTTCTATACACAGTATCATGTTGTCTGCATAGAGAAATGTTTGACTTCTTCTTTGAAGATTATCAGTGTCTTTTATTTCTTTTTCTTGTCTGATTGCTGAGGCTAGGACTTCTAGTACTATGTTGAACAATAGTGGTGAGAGTAGACATCCCTGTCTGGTTCCTGACCTTAAGGGAAAGTTCTGTTTTTCCCTAAAAAGATGATATTAATTATGCATTTTTTGTATATGGCCTTTATGATGTCAAAGTATGTTCTCTCTATCTCTACTTTGTTGAGGGTTTTTATCAATAAAGCATACTGCATTTTGTCAAATGCTTTTTCTGCATCTATTGAGAGGATCATATGTTTCTCATCCTTTCTTTTATTAATGTGGTATATCATGTTGATTGATTTACAGATAATGAGCCACCCCTGCAGCCCAGGGGATAAACCCACTTGGTTGTGGTGCATAATCCTTTTAATGCACTGTTGTATCTGATTAGTTAATATCTTGTTGAGAATTTTGGCATCTGTGTTCATCAAGGATATTGGTCTGTAATTCTCCTTTTTAGTGGGGTCTTTGTCTGGTTCTAGAATCAAGGTAATGTTAGCCTCATAGAATAAGTTTTGAAGTTTGCCTTTCATTTCTATTTTTTGGAACAGAAGAATAGACATTAATTCTTTTTTTTAATGGTTGGGAGAACTCCTTGAAGGAAACTTTCTGTCCTGGACTCTTGTTTGGTGGGAGATTTTTGATTATTGCTTCAGTTTCTTTGCTGGTTATGGGTCTGTTATATTTTTTATTTTTTTCCTATTTCAGTTTTGTTAGATTATGTTATACATTTCTTCCAGATTGCCTAATTTGTTGGCACATAGTTGCTCATAATATTCTCTTATATTCTTGTATTGCTGCAGTTTGCATTGTAATCTCTTCTCTTTCATTCATGATTTTATTCTTGATATGTCTGGTTGGGGGTTATCAATTTGGCTAATTCTTAAAAAAAAGCTGTTAGTTTCATTGATCTGTTCACTTTTTTAAAATTTTCTATATCATTTATTCTGCTATAATCTGAATTATTCCCCTTCTCTTGTGATATTTAAACTTTACTCTTCTTTTCCCCGCTCCTTTAGGTGTAAGATTAGGTTGTATATTTTAAGACTTTTTTTGCTTCTTGAGGAAGGCATGTATTGCTATACCACTTCCTCTTAGGCCACTTTTCTACAATCTCAATGGTTCTGAACTGCCGAGTTTTCATTTTCAATTACTTTCCATGTGTTTTTAAAATTCTTCTTTAATTTCTGGTGACCCATTCATTCTTTAGTAGTGATGTTCTTTAACCTCCATGTATTTTGTGGTCCTTCCAAATATTTTTTGTGTGTTTGATTTCAAAGTTCATAGCATTATTTTCTTAAATATGCATGGTATGATCTCAGTCTTTTTGTATGGTTTAAGGGTTGATTTGCAACCCAGTATGTAATCTATTCTGGAGAAACATTCTATGTGCACTCGGGAAGAATGTGCATTCTGCTGCTTTAGGATGAAATGCTCTGTATAAATCTGTTAAGTCCATCTAGTTCAGTTTGTCATTCAAAGCTCTGTTTTCTTGTTGATCTGCTTAGATGTGTCCCTGCTGTGAGTAGGGTGTTAAAGTCTCCTACTATACTGTATTATTATCAGTTAAAGTTTGCTCTTAATTGGTATTTGGTTGCTTCCAAGTTAGTAGTTATACATATTTATGGACTGTTACATCCTTTTAGATAAACCCCTTTATATGATATAGTGTCCCTTCTTCATCCTTATTATAGTCTTTTGTTTAAAATCTAATTTGTCTGTTGTAGGAATTACATCCATTATCATGATAAATGGTTCTCTACCACCTCACTTTTAATTTGACGGTCCTTTGGATCTAAAATGAGTCTCTTGTATTTGCAAAATGACATATCAGATAAAGGACCGATATCCAATATCTATTACAGAACATATTAAACTCAACACCCAAAAAACGAACAGTCCAGTCAAGAAATTGACAGAAGACATAAACAAGACCCTTCTCCGAAGAAGACATACAAATGACTAACAGACACATGAAAAAATGGTTCCACATCACTTGTCATCAGGGAAATACAAATCAAAATCACAATGAGATACCACTTTATACAGTTGAAATGGCTAAAATTAACAGGACAGGAAACAACAAATGTTGGCAAGGATGTGGAGAAATGGGAACCCTCTTACACTGTTAGTGGAAATACAAGCTAGTACAGCCACTCTGGAAAACAGTATGGAGGTTCCTCAAGAAGGTTAAAAATAGATCTAACTCTGACCTAGCAATTGCACCACTAGGTATTTATCACAAAGATTACAGATATTGAGAAGAAGGAACACATGCACCCCAATGTTCATAGCAGTAATGTCCACCTAAGCCAAACTGTAGAAGGACCAAGATGTCCTTCAACAGATGAATGGATAAAGAAGATGTGGTACATATATACAATGGAATATTACTCAGCCATCAGAAATAATGAATACCTACTATTTGTATTGACATGGATGGAATTGGAAGGTACTATCCTAAGTGAAATAAGTCAATCAGAGAAAGACAATTATCATATGGTTCCACTTATATGTGGAAGATAAGAAATAACACAGGATCATAAGGGAAGAGATAATAATGAATGAGAATAAATCAGAGAGGAGACAAACCATGACAGACTCTTAACTCTGGGAAATGAACTGAAGGTTGTGTAAGGGGAGTTGCATGGAAAGATAGAGCAACTGGATGATGGGCATTAAGGAGGACACATGAAGTGATAACACTTGGTGTTATATGCAACTAATGAATCATTGAACACATGACTAATTGAATTTAAATACATACATACATACATACATACATACATACATACATAGTAAAACAAAAAATAAAACAAATCTCTTTTGGCAGCATATTGATGGGTGCTATTTTGTTTTTGTTTTTATCCATTCTGATATCCTATGTTTTTGATTGGAACATGTTGTCTAATTTCATTCAGAATAGTTATTGAAAGATATGAATTTGGTGCCATTTTATTACTCATAAAGTCACTGTTCCTGTAGATTGTGTCTGTTCCTTTTTAGTCTTTGTTACTTTTATCTCTCTTTCTACTCAAAGGTCCCCCTAATATTATTCCAGGGATGTTTTAGTGAACTTATAGTGTTTATCTTGAAAACTATTTATCTCTCCTTCTAATCTGAATGACACCCTGCTGGATAAAGTAGTCTTAGCTGTCTTTCTTTCTTTCTTTTTCTTTCTTTCTTTCTTTCTTTCTCCCATTTAGCACATTGACTATCTCCATCAATTTCTGTCTGTCCTGCCAGGTCCTATGGATAGGTCTGCTGCTACCCTTATATGTCTACCCTTGAAGGCTAAGGACCTTTCATTGTGTGCTCTTTCAGAATTCTCTCTGTATTTTGCAAGTTTCACTCTGATATGTCATGGTGTTGATCTGTTTTTGTTGATTTTGAGGGGAGTTTTCTTTGCCTCTTTGACTTTGAATGTCTGTTTCCTTCCCCAGATTAGGGAATCAGCTATAATTTGTTCAAATAAAACTTCTGCCCCCAATTCCCACCTTTTTATTCTGGAACTCCCATGATATGGATACTATTTCACTTTATGGAATTGCTGAATTCCCGAGGTTTACTTTTTCTTTCCCTCTTCCATTCAGCTTCTTATTTTCCATAATTTTGTCTTCTATATCAACTATTCTCTACTCTGCTTCTTCAATCCTCAAAGTGATTATATCCAGTCTGTTTTGCATCTTCACTATACCATTTTTTATTTCAACCTGACCAGTTTTTATGTGTTTTATTTCTGTAGCAAGGTTTTCTTTGGTGTCTTCTTCTTCTTCAACTACTAGACTAGCTAGTAGTTGGTATTTACCCTAAAGATACAAATGTAGTGATCCAAAGGGGCTTGTGCTCCCGAATGTTTACAGTAGCAATGTCCACAATAGCCAAACTATGGAAAGAACCTAGATGTCTATCAACAGATGAATGGATAAAGGTGTGGTATATATATACAATGGAATACTATGCAACCATCAAAAGAAGTGAAATCTATTATGCTGAGCAAAATAAGTCAATCAGAGAAAGACAATTATCATATAATCTCTCTGATGTGAGGAATTTAAGAGGCAGGGCAGGGGGATGGGGGATAGGGAAGGAAAAAATGAAACAAGATGAGATCAGGAGGGAGACAAACAATAAGAGACTTAATCCATGAAGCAAACAGGGTTGCTGGGGAGAAAGGGGGTAGGGAGAGGTGTGGTTGGGTTATGGACCTTGATGAGGTATGTGATATGGTGAGTGCTGTGAAATGTGTAAAGCCTGATGATTCACAGACCTGTACCCCTAGGGCAAATAATACATTATATGTTAATTAAAAATAATTTTTAAAAAAGACTAGCTAGTAGTCTTATAACTGTTGATTTAAGTTTTTATTCAGATATATTGCTTTTATCTGCCTTGAGCAAGTGCCTGGCTGTGATATCTTCCTGACATTTCTTTTGGAGAGAATTCTTCCATCTTGTGAATTTAGCCAAGTTTCTGTCTTTTGCTTGTTATGAAACCTTATTATGTTTCTTGCAACTCAGAGTAATGCTATATTAAAAGAGGTCATACACTTTGCAGGGCCTGGCACTTCAGGAAGTGTTTCTGCGTATGCCATGTGCACTCCACTGTTGCATTTTGGCTCCTCTTTCCCACTGGTCAGTTCTCTGCAGAGTTCCTCCTCATGTGCAGTGGGGACTATTTGAACATTTATGAGGTGTGTTTTGATTTTTTTGTTTTTAAAGCCTAGAAAAGAAGAAGGAGAAGAGAAAAAGAAAAAAAAAATCCTGATCCAAAAATAAGAGAAAAAGAAAATAAATAATTTTAAAAAATCAAAACAAACAAAAAACAAAAAAAAACACAACAAAAAACTAAAAAACTATAAAACTGATTCCAAAGAAAAAGAAAGGAAGAAAAGAAAAGAAAAACCTGGGGTGCCTGGGTGGCTGAGTTGGTTAAGCATTTGCTTTCAGCTCAAGTCATGATCCCAGGGTCCTAGGAGCTAGCCCTGCTTTGAGCAGGGAGTCTGCTTCTCCCTCTCTCTCTGCCTGCTGCTCTGCCTACTTGTGCCCTCTATCTTTCTTTCTCTATCTATCTTTCAAATAAATAAAATCTTAAGAAAAAAGAAAAAACTATAAGCCTGATTCCAAAGGAAAAGACAAAAAAAAAAAATAAGAGAAGAGAAAAAAATACAGCCTGACCCTTTCTGCACCAGGCCTTAAGGGGACACTGTGAGGCACTATATGATCTGTAGACCTGGTGCATGTGATGTGCTGCCTGTGTTGCTCTCCTGGGGTAGAAGCCTGCTGTGCTCTCTCAAAATCAATCCTGCCCCAGTAAAAAAGTACTTTCAAGCACAGGAGGCTGGGTTTGATGTATGCGGTTTCCACCTCCAATGGGGGCTGCTGTTTTGCTCTCTGATGTACAACTTTGATGGTAGTGAGGATAAAATGGTAACATCCCACTCTCTCACACCAGAAAGGGGATTTCACACCCCCCAACTTTTCAGGAAGCCCTCACAGAAAAGTGAGGGCCATAAGCATGCCTGGCACCCACCGTTCCTGCATTTATCTCTGGCAGCATCGCTGGGATTCAAAACTCTGAATCTTGTGTGTTTTATCTTTGGTGAATAGTTAGAATCAAAACTCCAAATCCAGGGTGCCTGTGTGGCTCAGTGGTTTAAAGCCTCTGCCTTCGGCTCAGGTCATGATCTCAGGGTCCTGGGATTGAGCCCCATTGGGCTTTCTGCTCAGCAGGGAGCCTGCTTCTCCCTCTCTCTACTGCCTGCCTCCCTGCCTACTTGTGATCTCTGTCTGTCAAATAAACAAATAAAATCTAAAAAAAAAAAAAAAAACACAAAAACTTTAAATCCTAAAGGACTGAGCCCCACTCAGATCTGTTCCCTCTTCCAGATTAGAGGCTTACTTCCCTCTGAGTAGTGCTCTTTGTCACAGAAAAATGGTCCCCTACCTGTGTGATATGTGAATTCTATGCTATGGCAATGCAAAAAGGAGCAACCAGGTTATTCACCCTCTGTGGGAGTCAAAATCCCTTGCTGATGAAAGGCTGTTTGCTGGTCCCTGCATGGTTTTTTTTTTTTTCTTTTTTATTTGTCCTGGAGAGGCAATATGCCCTCTTCCAAATGTACCCCAGGAAGTGGAATGGTCTTTCCCAGTGCAACCTCAAAGATCCCTACACCTCATTGTTTGCACTTCCAGGCCAGTGCCATCCTCTCCAGGAGTACATGCAATAGCTCTGCTCCAGCAAAATTCATATACTTCCAAAAGCTCAGAGTTTGAGCTTCACTCTCTATTTGCAAAAAATCTGCACCACTCAGTTTGCCTACTGTCTGGGCAGTGATCCAAGAAGTTTTGTTTGTGTGTGAACCCACCACTGCACTCTCTCAACCCCTCTTTCCCTCTCTCCATTCTCTCTCCCCACAGAAAGTCTTCCCTCCCCTCCAGAGCACAGTAGCTTTTCTCTCCCCCAATTCATTTCCATGCACACACCTGCCACATTGTCTCCCTCCAACTGTGGAAATCCTTCTTCCAATCCTCAGATTGATCTCTTGGGTGTTCCAGGTGATCTGACCTTTATACAGCTGTGTTTTGTAGGATGAGGAAAACCTCAGGTCCCCCAACTGTGTCATCTTAACTCTGCCTTCCTCATTTAATTTTAAAAACTGAAAAAAGGATGCCTGGGTGGCTCAGCCAGTTAAGCATCTGCCTTCAGCTTAGGTCATGATCCCAGGGTCCTGGAATAGTGACCCACATTGGACTCCCTGTTCAGTGAGGAGCCTGCTTCTCCCTCTGCCCCTCCCCCTACTTGTGGTCTTTCTCTATCTCTCTCACATATGCAAAAATAAATAAAATCTTTTTTAAAAAGTGAAAAATAAACAAGACAGTCATTAGATTAAAATATTTAGGATAGTGCAAAAGAAACAAAGGAAAGATGAAGTTTGAAAGACTAAATATTCCAAGAAACAATTTTCTAAAAACATGCACAATAAAATATTTAAAAGCATCTGTTTGGCTGAGACAAAAAAAGGAACTATTGGGAAGGTGAAGATGGCATCGGGGTAGAATGACCCTAGGCACGCTTTGTCCCATGAATATGATTAGATAATTATCAAGTCATCCTGAATACCTCAGAAATAGACCTGAAGACTGGCAAAACAAACTCCACAACAAAAGGTAGAGAAGAGGTCACATCAAAGAAGGTAGGAAGTATAGAGATGTGGTTTGGAAGAGAAACTGATCATGGCTGCCAAATTAGGAAGGGAACTGTGGTCACAGAGAAGGTAAAAAAACAGAATAGTACACGGGGGAACCCACACAAGGAAGATGAAACCCCACAGCATTTGGCTTGGAAAGTGAGAGGGGCTGAATTTCATGAGTTCTTGCAACCATCAGGGCTTAAAGTCTGGAGTGACAAATGTCAACAGACTTGACTGGGATAGAGCCTGGAGGGCATTGGGGCTGCTCTTGAGGGAAAACATCCCACACAGCATGGAGGCAGTGATCTGATAAGCACCAGCGGCACATAGTGGAAAGGTTATTTGCTCATCTCTGAGCCTGTCCCAGAGGCAGCATTCAGGGACACCCAAAATGGGAAAAAAGGAAATAGGAGATGTCATTTCCTTCCTGCGCCCTTTAGTAAGCCCAAGACTACCTCTGGGAACCAGCATAGTAGCACTGACCCTTACTACTAACTTGTTTACACCAAACCCTGACACCCCCACACTCAAGTGGAACTGCCCTTCCCTTTCAGGCTTGCCTCAGACACAGCAGGCACCCATCCTAAAAAGAACATCTGAAACCCCAGCCAACACCTTCTTGACCTGGAAGTTTTGTGAGGTCTCAGTTCCAACAGCTGTGCCAAAAGTCTCATTTCATAAGAAGAACAGACCACACCTCATTAAAATTTATTGCAATCAGGCTAGGAACCAAACACTGCCCACAACAGGCAAAGAAAGCCTCACATACAACTAGCCTGAAGGATAAAGTGGCCAAGACACAACAGCAGAGCCCACACAGTATGCATTGGAGACATTCCCTAAAGTGCCAGGCCCTGAAGAACAGGGTACACTACATGGCAGGGAACTACAGGGCCTCTTCTTAATAGGGCCATTACCCTCAAGAATAGCAGACATAGCTGTCTTTCCTAACACAGAGAAGTAGGCACAGAGACTTGGAAAGAATGAGAAGACAGAATGTAAATGTAAAAACAGGACAAAGGCACATGTGAAAGAGATAAAATTAACATGCCTGAAAAAGAATTTAACATAATAAAAATAAAGATACTTGAGGACTTGAGGAAAGAGTAGAAGACATGAGTGAGACCCTTAACACAAAGGTAAGGAATAACATACTAGAAATAAGGAGCTCAATGAATGAAATGAGAAACACACTGGATGGAATGAACAACAAGCTGAAAGAAACAGAGGAATGATTAGTGATGCAGAAGACAGAGTAATGGAAAAAAAATTAAGCTGAACAAAACAGAAAAAAAAAAGAATTATGAAAACAAGTAATAGACTTAGGGAATTCAACAACTGCTTCAAATGTAATCTCATTCATACCATAGGGATCCCAGAAGAAGAAGAGAGAAAAGGGGACAAAATTTTATTTGAAGAAATAATAGTTGAAAATTTCCCTACTCTTGGGAAGGAAACAGACATTCAGATCTAGGAGACACAAAGAACCCCAATAAAATCAAAAAAAGCAGATCTACATCAAGACATATTATAATTAAACTGGCAAAATATAGTGATAAAGGAAAAATCTTAAAAGCAAGGCCAAAGAATATACTAATATACAAGGGAAAGTTCATAAGATTCAGCTGTTTTGTTTTGTTTTTTTTTTCCAGCAGAAACTTTGCAAGCCAGAAGGGAATGGTATGATATATTCAAAGAGATGAATGGAATCATCTGCAACCCCCAAAAAACAAATAGTTCATTCAAGAAATGGGCAGAAGACATGAACAGATATTTCTCCAAAGAAGACATACAAATGGCCAACAGATGAATTTAAAAAAAACATAAAAGTTCATTATCACTTGGCATCAGAGAAATACAAACCAAAACCACAATAAGACACCACCTCACACCAGTCAGAACGGCTAAAATTAAGTCAGGAAACAACAAGGATGCAGAGAAATGGGAACCCTCTTACATTGTTAGTGGGAATGCAATCTGTTACAGCCACTCTGGAAAACAGTATGGGAAAGTTCCTCAAAAAGTTAAAAATAGAGCTACCCTATGACCCAACAATTGCACTAGTAGGTATTTCCCCAAAGGATACAAAATAGAGATCTGAAATGGTCACCTGGTCTCAATGTTTATTGCAGCAATGTCCAAAATAGCCAAGCTGTTGAAAGAGGCCAGATGTCCACTGACAGATGAATGGATAAAGAACATGTGTGTGTATGTACAATGGAATATTACTCAGCCATCAAAGAAATGAAATCTAAAGCTAGGGAGTATTGTTAAGCCAAAGACATGGGTGGGACAAGAGTATATTATGTTAAGTGAAATAAGTCAGAAAATGAGAATTATCATATGCTTTCATTCATATATGGAATTTAAGAACAAAAGGATCATAAGGGAAGGGGGGGAGTAAAGTAAGACAAAATCAGAGAGAAAAACCATAGAAGAATCTTAATTTAGGAAACAAACTGGGGGATGCTGAAAGAGGTGGGTTGGAGGATTGAGTAACTGGGTGATGGGCATCAAGGAGAGCACATGCTATAATGAGCACTGCATGTTATATGTAATTGATGAATCATTGAACTCTACTTCTGAAAGTAGTACTATACTACATTTTAATTAATTTAATTTAAATAAAAAATAGAATTTACTTTGTTTGGTCTAAGTATTGTTACTTTGGCTTTCTTTTGACATCCGTTAGCATGATAAATCGTTTTCCATTCCCTCATTTTCAAACTGCAGGTGTCTTTGAGTCTAAAATGAATCTCATGTAGGCAGCATATTGATGGGTTTGGTTTTTCAGTCCATTCTGGCACCCTATGTGTTTTCACATACATTCAGAGTAATTACTGATAGATGTGAATTTAGTGCCATTTTATTGCTTGCTTTGTCATTGTTTCTGGAGTTCTTCTCTGTTCCTTTCTAGTCTTTTCCTCCACTCAAAGTGTCACATTTAATATTTCCTGCAGGGCTGGTCTAGTGGACATGATCGCCTTTAGTGTTTTTTGTCTGGGAAATGATATCTCTCCTTCTATTCTGAATGACACCTTAGCTGGATAGAGTATTCTTGGCTGTAGATTTTTCCCATCACCTTGAATATATCATGCCACTCGCTTCTGGCCTTCAGGTTTCTGTGGAGATATCTGCTTTTAACCTCATTTGTCTTCTCTTGTATGTTGATCTTATTTGTCTTCTTTTGTCTTGCTGGTTTTAGGACTTTTTTCTTTATTTCTATATTTTGGAAGTTTTACTACAATATGTCTTGGTGTTGGCCTCCTTTTGTTAATTTTTATGGGAATTCTCAGTGCCTCCTGGATTTGGATGTCTGTTTCTTTCCCCAGATTGGGGAATTTTTCAGCTACAATTTCCTCAAATAAACATTCTGACCCCTTTTCTGTCTCTTCTTCTTCCAGGACTCCTATGTTGCAAATGTTATTACATTTGTTGCAGTCACCAAGTTCTTTCCTTGAGTCTACTTTTGTGGTAGGAGATTTTTCTTTCCCTCTTCTTTTCAGCTTAATTATTTTCCATAATTCCATTTTCTATACTACTTTTTCATTCCTCTGCTTCTTCCATCCTTAGGGTCATTACATCTAGTCAGTTTCATATTTCAGTTATTGTAATTTTTAAATTTTGTCCTGATTGATTTTAAGCTCTTTGATCTTTGATCTCTCTGGCATCTCCCGTGCTTTTCTCAAGTCCAAGTAGTATCCTTATGATTTTTTCTTTTTTTTCTTTTTTTAAGGGAGATAGTGGGGGAGGGGCAAAGGGAGAGGGTGAGAGAGAATCCTAAGTAGGCTCCACTCCAAGCATGGAGCCTGAGCTGGTTCTCATTTATGTAACCTTGAGATCATGACCCGAGCCAAAACTGAGAGTCAGACACTTAACCAACTAAGCCACCCAGGTGCTCCTGACTGTTGCTTTAAATTCTGCATCAGGCATATTACTTATATCTTTTCAATTAGATCTCTGGCAGTGACCTTCCCTTGTTCTTTCTCTTGAAATGAATTCCTCCAGCTTGGCTTTTTGTTTAGGTCTCTGTTTTCTTCTCTGTGTTAGTAAAGTCCGTTATGTTTCTTGCTCTTGAGAGTAATGGCTTTATGAAGAAGAGGTCATATAATGCCTGGCACTTCAGAAAGTGTCCCTGGTGTGTGCTATGTGAACTCTGCTGCTGTGGTATGTCTGTTCTATCCCTCAGGTCAGTCCTCTTCAGAGTTTCTCCTTGCCTACAGCCAGCAGTGTTTCAACCTTGGCCAGATTGTGACAAATTTTAACTAGGTGTGCTCTGGTCTGCTTGTAAAAAGAGACTTGATGCTATCTCCACTAGACTGGAAGCTTTGAAGAACTTTATGGTCAGTAGATGTGGTGTTTTCAGGGGTTTGTGTTGATCTTCTGGGTGGGTAGGGGCCCGCTGTGCTGGTTTTCAAGGACACCCAAGATAAGCATTACCAGCAAAGTATAGGGATGGGGGTCAGAGCCAGTGTAAGCAATTTAGGCAGCCAGTGTTGTTGCTGTGCTGTTTAGTGAAGTTAGGTTTAACTGAAAGGACAGAGTGAGAAATGGCACCAGCCAACTCCTTTGTCCTTGGGGAGTTCATGCTTGGTGCTGTCAGGAAAGCCCTCCCAAAGAAGTGAATAAATTTCCCTCATACATCCTCAGTGTTTTTCATATCACTGCTTACTGCTGCTGCCCCTCGGAACAATTTGTGACTTAAACTGTAACACCTGGAGGATTTTACTAGTTGCCAAGCACATTTAGATATGGCCTTAAGAAACACTGATACTGACAACAGGTCTTTGGGGAGAAGGACGATATACGACCGTGAAGCTGGGCAGCTGGGGATGCCTGGCTCACTCAGGGTGGAACGCCGCCCCTTTAAGAAGCTGGGCAGCTGGGGTTACCCGGCTCCCTCAGGGTGGAAGGTGGCCCCTTCACAGAAGCCGGGCAGCCAGGAACGCCGAGCTTCAGGGAAGCCAAGCACCCGGGAACGCCCGGTCAGCTCAGGGTGGAACGAAAACAGCCTGCTTCCCTTATCCGTTATCGCTCCTTTCTCTTCCCAGCAGCACCCGTTGTTAGTTAGATGAGTCCTTTGAATGTGCTTATTTAACTATAAACTTTATCCTCCTCCTTGCTTGTCGGCAAGACGGGATTAACGTTTGACCATCATCAGTCCTTCTATTGGCTATTGTTTTCTATCCAATAAAAGTGAGACTGTGGAGTTGCTCATAGCAGCAGTCCTTTTCGACTGTTGTTCCCTGCTCCCAATCTCTTGCAGCTGACTTGTTTGTGCCTAATTCTCTCATCGCCACTGGAAGTGGCACTTACTGTCTGTGTCCAGGCTGCTTTGCCTGCCTGGAGAAATGCAATGTACTTTATTCAGCAAGGCCAGCTGAGTTTTAAAACTTCAAACTTTAAGGACCTGGTGTGACAGGGACCTTCCCTGGTCTTCTGGGGGAGCATCTCATTGACTGAGATTAATGTAGGTTTGATACAGAAGAGCAGTCACAGCAGAGCTCAGGAGCATGGAATGTAGAAGAAAGTAGCCAGTGTCTGGGTTATCCACCCTCAGCAGGTGTCTCTGCACCTATGCTGAGGGATGGGGAGGAAAATATCACCTACCAGATCCTTTGTCCCTGGAGAGGCAAAGCCATCTCTTTCAGATGCACTCTAAAGAGGGGAGGCTTCTCTACCAGTGTGTCTCAGAAGATCCCGTGATCATGCTATCTGCCCCACAGATTACCCGCCTGCCTTCTCTACAGGAGCACTGCCATGTCCTTATAACTCTGTACCAGCCACACCACAGATGAACCTCTAAAACTCCAGTCTTTGAGCTCTACTGGTTGTAAAAACTCACAAAAATCATCCCATCTAATTTTCTGCCAATGGCTTTGGGAAGTGTTTTCCTTGTGTGATCACCTGCGAGCTCCTCTCTCTCTCACTTTTCTCTGTGACCAGGGCTCCCTCCCTTCTCCAGCACCCCCAATCCTTTTCTCCCCCAAATCACATCTCTACACCTCCTAACTTCCATGATGTAGCCACCTCTCTCCCTCTAATTGTGTAGTTCATTCTGTCAGTCCTCAGATTTCATCTAGCTGTGTGCAAGGGGTAAAGCAAGCGTAGGGTCCTCCCATTATGCTGTCATTTAGCTCATCCTATTCTCAGTGATCATTCAATTTAAAATTGCATTAGTTATTTCAATTCACAGATTCTTTCTCTACTTGCTCTCCATTTGTGGATGATATGCTGTTGTTCTCCATGGAAACGGTGTCTAAAGTCATACAAACAGCACCGGTTGCTTTCCTGTCCCTCTTCTCCTAGATCTCTGTTGTTATTGTAGTTGTTACTTCTGCTGTTGTCACTATCATTGCTGTTATTTTGATTTGTTAGCAGTGTGAGAGGAGCACTAAGTTAAATTTGTTTTGTGCACATTCTGATGCCAAGTCATTAAAAATCCTGAGATTTGATGGGTTAGGAGAGTAACTTCTCAGTGTAAACTTTTTACAAGGTTTTGATACTGAATTCTTCAAAACTCTCCATGTGAATGTCTTCTAGTCTCTCCAGTTTGGAGAAATTCTCTGTAATATGTCTGTTGCACTAAATATATTTTGGGGAAGGTCAAAAGACAGCACAAATATAGGATTGTAGTAGACTTTGAGTGACTTCAAATCAGCTTTTTACCCAATGAATCTCTACATGTGTCTGCTTTATATTGCCAGATACAGGCACATTGTGGGAACACTGAAGAACTCAAACGTGTTTCTGCTCTTATGAGATTGTGGAGGTGGTTTTGTTGTTTTAATTTCATTCAAGCAAATATAGGTAATTAAAGTGACAAAAATTTATTAAACATCAGAAATTATGTCAGTATGTATTCAGATAGCCAAGGTTAGCAGCAGTAATACCCAGGGATACTAATGTGAGACGCTCAGGACACATGTTTTTTTCAGTGGTTGGTCTCTGATTGAGAAATTGACAATTTCATTTTAATAGAACCACTTTTTATTATACCTCATGTATATATGGGTCTCATTATCCCAAAATGTATCTTCATAAATTTATTTGATATTGAGAAGAATAGGTGCACATACAGAAGAGGGAAGTGCTGATGAAAAGGGTCAATGTACATGCAACAAGTCTGGTCTCATTTTTGTGTTAACTTCAAAATAACTCTAAGAACTACAAAGTCATTGCTTCCATTATATATTTTTGGATATGTTACCCAAGTTTAGTCATCAGTTCTTCCAATATATTTTTTTCTTAGAGTCTGAGTTCTGGCTTTTTCTATTTTTATACAATCCAACCTTAAAAAAAATTGCTACCACCTGGACTGTAGTATAGCACAGTGGAGGCAGTGACAGAAGAATTCTCTGCTCACAGGGTACCAGCAGTCTTTGGTCTTACTGCACACAGCAGGCAGGAGCAACTTCAGGCCACCATGGACCTCATAAAGCACTGTGAGCAGCAGCTGGATCTGCACTGGGCGCCATGGCTTCCAGACATGAAAGGTAAGGCAATAGTTGTGGACTTTGTGCTCACAGCCTGTGACTCTTCCTGTTAGGCAAACAGGAACACTGCTACACTCAAAATTGGGAGATGTGTTTCCAGGTAGAAAAGTCCAGGGCCATTTACAGTGAGTGAAGTTCAAAGCCTTGAACACTTTCTCAGGCCTGAGAAAGAGCCTGATAACAGCGCAACAAAAAGGGCTTTAACCAAAGTCCAAAGAAGCTCAGGGCTCATATCCAAGGGTCAATGATGATAATGAGGCAGGCATATGATGCCCCAGCACCTTGCTCTTGTACACACTCAAGTGAAATTGCTACACACCTAGAATCAAGAAAATTCCTAAAAGCTTCAGGAATGAAGAGTGGATGTATCACCTACAGAAGAATGGTAGAACAGATTAATATCAGACTATCAGACTTCTTATCAGCAACACTAGATACAAGAAGAAGAGGCAACATATTTAAAAGGATGTGGGAAAATAACCTGCAGTCTTGAATTCCATATTCAGTCAAAATATCATCCAATTTAAATAAAGTAATTTTCTGATAAAATGAATATAGTATCAATGGTGATATAAAAGAAAGAAATATAAAAATAATAAAAGAAATGGCAGGGGTGCCTGGGTGGCTCAGTGGGTGTGAGGTCCCTGTGGAAAAGGCAGTAAAAAGAATGCTAAAGTTTTCTAATCCTTGATAGGATTAGAAATTTGGAGACATGAACCACTGCTTGAAAATGGTAGAAAAATGGCTAAGGGCCCTTTTACAAACAGGGCTATCTAACACCAAGAATTAATTTTTTTAAGTTCTAAATCCCCCCAGGGGTAGCTGGGTGGCTCAGTGGGTTAAGCCTCAGCCTTCAGCTCAGGTCATGATCCCAGGGTCCTGGGATCGAGCCCCACATTGGACTCTCTGCTCAGCGGTGAACCTGCTTCCTCCTCTCTCTCTGCCTGCTCGTGATCTTTGTCTGTCAAATAAATAAATAAAATCTTAAAAAAAAAAGAAAGAAAGAAAGAAAGAAAGGAAGGAATCAAAGAAAGAAAGAAAGAAATGGCAGAAGTTGAGAAGCACAGGAAAGAGAGCTGGCAGGAAGAGGAGGATGGTAGGGTCAATGAGACACTAGCTGTATTTCATCTATCAAGACATAAAGATGCAATTGGATTATTTAAAAATTAAAAAGGAACCAAGAGAGAACTAAATATGATATAATTCTATTGGGATGGTGGTAATTTGGATGAGCTAAATTCTCATTTATTATAGTAGGGAGAGGTTAAAAAATGTGTAAATTTGTTAACTCAAGAAATAGAAACACATCAGTTAAGAACTGTGTCTGGAGCTCCATAGGGCAAAATTAACTAACAGTGGGTTAGATAAAAGTACAGATTTTTTTTACTTCTTTGGTTCAGTTTATTTCTCCATATTTGGAGGGGTGGAGGGTGAGAGATGGGTTAAATGGGTAATAGGTGGGTATTAAGGAAGGCATTTGTTTTGAGCACTGGGTGTCGTATGTAAGTGAAAAAAAAAGATACTATAAACAGCAACAAAAACAAAACAAAAAGCAATAGTTAGAGAAGATAGAATCTTGTTCTTTCATTCGACAACCAGTCCAGAGGTAGGCAATGGCTGGAAAGGAGGAGGAAGTGAATGCTCAAAAAGTGCCTTCTGTGTACTTTTTTTTCTAATCAAGGCCCATGCAGAGGGCAGAAAACCACCTAACAACCTTTCACTGTGAGCCACAATAGGCTTAAGCGTCTGTATGCATGCAGATTTGTTGCTTTTCTGCTGCAGAACTAAGCAGAAAGGAGAAACTGGAACAAATTGCAAATAACCAGGCTGCTATTTTTCACTGTTTGCCACAATAGATTTAAGCATCTGCCATAGCCCTTTTGGGAGTAGGGGACTGAGTCAAGTGCAGAGTGCCAATAACCTGGTTCCAGCTTTTTGCTGAGCATTACAATAAACTCTAGCATCTGCACGCACCCTGGAAAACATCTTTTTTGGGAATGGTACAGTGCTGGGCATGCCCTGAACCTTGCCTGCTGGGGACTGGAGTGGGGACACACCTTACCAGGCATTTAAAATGTGGACTTTTGAATTCCAGCCACTGGTCAGAGATAAAATACAGGAGTTCTGTGGCTCCGGGCACACTAACAGCCCAGGAACAGATAGGTTAAGGGCAGGGAGCTGATGAAAACCCAGGATACAGAAGATTGTTTGCTTTTCTGAGAGGGCCTCCTGAACAGTGGTGGCCAGGACTCCTGCTCCCCAGGAACAAGAAGGAAGGGTGAGGCCATATTCTAACTCCTCCACCCACCAGCATGGCTGGACATAAGAGAGAAACACAGTGCCTCCATTTGAGGCTGGAGTCCCCTTCAATAAACCCTGCCCCCTGCATCTGACAAAAGCATCTTTATAAGGGTGAGTCAGCTTGTGATCCAGTCCAGCAGGACTTTCCCTCAGACCAGCATAGACCTTGCATCCACTAAGTCTACTGATTAAAAAAAGCTCCAAAACATCAGTATCCAGTGGAAATAGGACCAGGATTGCTTTCTTTTTTTTTCTTTCCCTCTCTCCTCTTTTCTTAATTTTCTTAAATTTTTAAATTAAAAAGAATTCCTATTTCTTATTTTTGTTTTTTATCTTATTTTATGTATATTTTCTTCTTTTTCTGTTCTCTTTTTCTTTTGTATCAGGCTTACAATATTTTGTTCATTTATTGGTTTGCTTGTTTCCTTCTCTTCTTATTCAGTCAGGTTTCTTTCTTCTATTTTTTCTCTCTTTCTGTTTTCCCTACTCTTTTTTTTTCCTTCTTTCTTGTTTTTTAGAATCAGGCTTATAGTTTATTGTTTGTTTATTTGCATTTTTGTTCCATTTCTTTTTGTCTTGGATGAGGCCTTTGTTTTTGTTTTTGCTATTTGTCTATTGTTTTTCGTTTATCTTTCTTTTTCTTTTTTCTTTCTTCTTTTTTTTTCTTTCACAGGCTTATCCTGATAAATCAAATCACACCTACTTAAAGACTCAAACACTCCCCACTACAAGCAAAGAGGAACTCTGTAAAGGAAGGACCTTTGTGAAAGAACAGCCAAACACAACAGGAGAGTGTGTACACACCACACCCCAGAAACACTTTCTGAGTTTTTGTTGTTGTTGTTGCTGCTGCTGTTTTTGATGGGTCTTCTTTTATCCCTTTTTGTTTTCTCCTTTTTTTTTCTTTTTTTCTAGACACAATGACTAGACAGAGAATTTCACCCCAAAGAAGTAGCATGAGGTAGTACTCACTACCAGGGATTTAAGGTTATAAGGAAAATGTCTGAACCAGAATTTAAAACAATGATTATAATACTAGCTGGGCTGAAAAAAACATAGAAGACAAGAGAGAATCCCTTACTATAGAAATTTTTTTTTTAAAGTGAACTAAAATCTAATCAGGCTGTGACTGCCTAGGCGGTCACCTAGGTGGTCAGGGGGTTCGAGTACCCCCTAGGTGGCCAGGGGGTTCGAGTCCTCCTAGATGGCCAGAAAATCCAAAGTCCCCACCGGTGGCAGGTTCTGTAATGCCGGATGTGTTGTCCGCCCACCTTAAAAGACCACCAGAGATGCAAGTCAAAGCCAAACAGCAAGGGTCGTTTATTGCAAGTTCAAAACCCGGACCTCCACACACTCGTTGCCAGTGACGCTGAGAGGTCCTGAGCAGAGTAAGTGCAAGGTTTTTATAAGCAGGTACAAACAAGTTTTTGGGTGGGGTACAAACAAGTTAAAAAATCATACCTGGTGTTGCTTGATTGGTGTTGGGAGCCTGTGCGTGCATGAAGCGAGCATTCGAAGAGAAGCAAAAGTAGCTAGTTAGCCCGCGCATAGAGCAAGCACTTTTACAGAAGCAGAAGTAGCTGGTTGATAACACTTTTGGGTGTAAACAAGCCTCGGGCATAAACAAGTTTCGGGTGGGGTAAGGTTTGTCCAGGCCTTTCAGTTCTGGGTAAGAACTGCTGGGCCTGCGGTTGTCTTGGTCTTGTCTTTTTGTTGTCTGCTGTGCTGTTTGTTGTGTTTGAAGGAATGGGGCAAACAGAGTAAGGGAACTCTGACTTTTAAATGGCTATAACTGGAGCCAACTGGGATTAGTATAACTCAAGACAGAGACTTTAAGGAATATTCCAAAGCAGCTGCCAAAACAACTTTGTTTTGGGGACATTCCTTGCCCTCTCTGGCCCAAGGGATACTGCTTAGCACCTCCCCCTTGCTGGCAGGAAAGCATGATGTGTGCTCCTCTCTTGGAGCTGATGAGTCCTAGAACTGGGAACCCTTTCTCTGCCTTCTGGTGGCACTTTGTTCTGTTCTTCACTGTCAGGAAACAAAAGAGCACCCCCTGGATCTAACACTCCCCACCCAGATCTTCCCACCCAGGTCTCAGGTAAACATTCGAAATGGAGTGGGCCCAGGTGGAATGTAAATCAGTATTTGAACTAAGTTAAGCTTGTTGGGTTAATTAGGATAAACATGTCTTTTGAGTTAACCGTAGTAAATGTGAAACTTAGAGTTTTTACTTAAGGTCAAAAAAAAAAAATCTGTGTTGAAATCCCTTAGCAAAGAGACTAGAACTGATGGCTAACTGTCTGTGTCAAAGTTTTAATGGGTAACTGTTAAAGTAGCTTTCAAAGTCTTTGCTAATCTGAAACTTCAATCAAATGGGATAAAATGCTAGAGTGCTGGTTCCTGGAACTAGGTTTGTGCTTTTGAAATCTGTTGGTAAACAGGTTTTGTTCTTAACTGATTGATAAATTTGCCATCTAAAGAATTCTGTTGTAACAGTTCACAATTGGTTTATATTTAATCTTCAGTAGAGGTTAAGGTACTTCTAAGAGTACAAAATTCTGCTAAGTGTAATTAAGACTGATGGAAATAAGGTAAACCACTCTGTCGAAAAGTAGGAAATAGGTAAAAAGGAGAGAAAAATACCAGATGCCTGATCCTGTTTGAATAAGAAAGAAAAACAGGCCTGGGGCCACTGTTTGAGCTAGATCCATTCCTATGGAATGGAAGGGGAGACCTGGTGGGGGGAGGTGTCCAACCTGTTTGAATCTGAAGAGTGCCTGACTGTGTCTGTGTGGCTCCACCGCTTCGGCTACGGAGTCTGAGTGGGCTGCACCCTGAGTCTTGTGGGGCGTCATATGGCATAATGGTCATCTACTCCACGGAGTAGCCTGGTCCAGGGTTTATATGGACAGACCTTAGCTAAGACGCTCCTAAGTTCCCGCGAGGGACGCAAGCAGGACAGCATCTGAAAGATCTCCCTCCCTTTGTCTGCGACATCATTCATAATGGGAGGGAAACCCAGAAAACTCATATCTTAAGACTACATGCTTAAAAATAAAAAAAAGGAAAGACACTGATATAGAAAAGCTGTCTTTCTCTCTGTTTAAGGAAAAGAGCAAGGTTTTCTTCGGTTAATTGAAATGTAAATGGTTTTCTCTTTGCCTGCCCAGAGTTGTAAATGAGATCTCTTTGGCTCATAAGGCTTCCTTGATATGCTAAGTTACTGATAAACCTTGGGTTACTTTTTATAGCTACTCTAGAGGTTCTATACATTTCTTAAAATTTTAATGTTTTGATAAGGGTCATCACTTGATATTTAACTGATGAAGTTCTAGAACCTAGGTGAGGTTTGGTGGGCTGAGGTCCGGAGCCGATGACCAAGAAAGAATTCTTGAGACATCTTTGGTGCAAAATGGTGGTTTATTAAAGCACAGGGACAGGACCTGTGGGCAGGAAGAGCTGCTGCTCTGGGTTGTGAGGGATGGCAGGTTATGTACCTGCGGTTGGGGGAAGGTGAGGGGAAGGAAGGTTTCAATGGAGCTTTCATATGCTAAAGAGGGTGTACAAGGTGCCAGGATGTCCGAGGCCTTCCAGAAGCCTTGCCCTTGGGGCTTGATCAATGTTGGCTTTAGACCAGCCATTAACATTAAGATAGTTGGAAGACTTTTTGGTGGGATGTCACAATCCTGCAATCAATCGTCTTTGTTAGTGAAATTTAGGACATTTGTAATCAAGGGAGACTCCTGTCTTGCAGGATTGTGATCTCTGCGAGTTAACTATTTGTTTATTGTTCATGGCAGTCAGGGCTGCCTGAGGGATGCTACACATATGACTGAGGGGGAGCGGATGGAGAGGAGGGTGCAAGGTGCCAGCTTTTGCTTTGTCTTCAGCCAGCCTCCTGCTCCCTCATCATAACTATATCTGTTCTGAGTTTTTTCATTTGTAATTGTTTTAGTTGTCTTGTAAGATGAATTCCGCCTTAAAGGAAATTTCATATGGGAAGACTTTCAGGATGATGAGGGAGCAGGAGGCTGGTTGAGGACAAAGCAAAAGCTGGCGCCTTGCACCCCCCCTTCACCCGTTCCCCTCCATATGTGTAGCATTCCTCAGGCACCCCTGACTGCCATAAAACAATAAATAGTTAACTTGCAGAGATCACAGTCCTGCAAGGGAGGAGTCTCCCTTGGTTTGCAAATGACCTTAAGATTTACAAACAAAGAAGTTACCTTATCAATAGCCCAATTTCCAAAGACACAGAACTCAGTTCCTCAAGCCCTAATGTCACCCTCCCCTCCATAAAAAACCGAAGGAGGCGGAGGTAGAAGGAAAAGTAAATAAAGTTAAATTTCTTCTAACCCTAAATCTCATTAACAAGGATGCTTGATAGCAGGAAGGTAACATTCCACCAGGAGACTCCCAATTGTCTTTACTTGATAGTAACCAGGCCTTCAATATCCTGATAGTATCTGTCTATAAAAACCCTGCACCAACCCAGCTCTGGACCTCTCCGCGTTATCGGCAACAAGCGGCGCAGAGGTCCAGGTTCGAACCTGCAATAAACGACCCTTGCTGCTTGGCTTTGACTCACATCTCTGGTGGTCTTTTAAGGTGGGAGTAATACTCAGTTGGTATTTCAAGGACAAATACAGGTCTTTGATATGTTAAAACCCTGGGAACTGAAATGGGTTAAGATTTACAGAAGTAAGGGCTACATTCAGACTAAACCAGAATTAGTAACATGAGACTAGATGAACTGAAGGGTTATAATGTTGTGTCTCTTAATGTTTTAAACATTACTGGTTCTGTAATGTTTGCTCCTCTAGACTAGGAAGACTTTTTCTTAAGTTACCTGTAACTTGTAGAGATGTAAAGGTGTTCATTTGTAAACAAATCAAGGCATTCAACTTTTCTCTCTATCTGAACCCTCTTGATGAAGTCCCAGAACCTAAGTCAGGTTCAGTGGGGTGAGGTTCGGAGCTGACGACTAAAGAAAGAATTCTTAAGACATCTTTGGTGCAAAATGGTGGTTTATTAAAGCACGGGGACAGGACCCGTGGGCAGGAAGAGCTGCTGCCCCGGGTTGTGAGGGTAGGCATGTTATATACCTTGCGTTTGGGGGGATGGTGAAGGGATGGGAGATTTTAACAGAGTTTTCACATGCTAGGGAGGGCCTACAAGGTGCGGGGTGGGGGGGGGCGGGGAGGCCTTGCCCTTATGGCCTGATCAATGTCGTCTTTAGGTCAGGCATTAACATCAAGATAGTTGGGAGATTCTTGGTGGGGTATTATGATCCTGCTATCATTTACATTCCCTTCTACCTCAGCCTCCTCCAGTTTATGGTGAGGAGGGAGACATTAGGGCTTCAGGAACTGAGAGTTATTTGCCTCTGGAAATTTATGCTATTGATAATGTAACCTCCCTGTTTAGGTCTCTAGGACATCTGTAGAGCAAGGGAGATTCCTGTTCTGCAGGATTGCGATCCCTGCAAGTTAACTATTTATCATTTTATGGCAGTCAGGGGTGCCTGAGGAATGCTACACATATGGAGGGGAGCGGGTGAAGAGGGGGTGCAAGGTGCTAGCTTTTGCTTTGTCCTCAACCAGCCTCCTGCTCCCTCATCATTCCCCCCTGAACAATTTTGACCCTTAAATCTTTAAGGTGGTTGAAGGTGGAAGGTCTCATCTTCTGTAACTTCTTCGTGCTGAATAGGGGTGTAGAGTTGTCCCTACCTGCTCAGGTCAATATTGATCAGGGTCGGAATGTATTGAAAGACCCTTCCCCCAGTTGTTAACTAATTAACTGCTCTTTTGCCTTTCTGTAACCGCTTGGCTTTTAGGGTGTGACACTTGTCTCCTGTTTGAACAAGATACCTTCTGCTAATAGCTGAGGCATGGTCATGTAGGCAGGGGGCCGCATAGTCACGTAGGCAGGATGCTTCTCTGCCGAGTAATAAGGTCCAACTCCCCCTCCTCACTCCCCCTTCCCGCCTTTTTCTTCGCGCGCGCGGGTCCTCCAAAGCCAATCCACAAACACCAAGTATGCCTTTTTCAAATGTTCAAATTGTCAGCCAATCAGCTCCGCGCCATCCAAAACTTGTTTGTACCTGTCTATAAAAATCCTGCACCACCCCAGCCTGGTGTGCTCAGCTAGCAGGAGCTGCTGACCACCCGCAGGCGCCCGCGCTACAATAAAGAACCTCTTGCTGTTTGCATCCTGTGGCAGTGTTGAATTCTTGGGTAAGGGGATCCGTGGGTCTTTCAGTATAAGGGAGTTACGAAAGGTGGAGGCAGCTGAATCCAGCGCTGACCGTGAAGAGGCGTCCTCACGGGCGACAAGGATCGGCTGTCGTGGTGAAGTCACTGCAGCAATGGAGTCTCGGCACCAAGTAGAGAAACATGGAACAAAGCAACATATTAAGGTTAATAAGGCGATAAGAATGAGAAGCCCGAAAAGGAGATTTGGCCATAGCCCTCCTCCAAACCAGGAACTTAACCAATCACTAAGAGAGAGAGAAGGACCTTGTAGAGCCTTAATCTGGGCATTCATATCCTTTATTATTCCTGTGACATTTTTGTGATAGTCTGGGATGTACACACAACATTCTGTCTTGATAATTGCACATGTGCCACCCTGGGCTGCTGTCAGGACATCTAAGGCCATCCTATTTTGTAGGACTGCCTTGCGTATCTGTGAGACTTCAGTATTAAGGGGGGAGATGCCATTTAGTGAATCATTGAGTGCCTTTGTAGTGTATTTACTAAGGGCTTTTACATGCCACATGACATCCTCTAGTCCCGCAGATGGAACAAAAATGGATGCTAAGTGATCATACCATTTAAAAACAGATCGCTTCCATCTTTGTTTCAAGTTGGGGAGATTAGCTGGAGTGGTGATGGTTTTAGTAATGCGCCCATGAATCCAGGCAAATCCTAAAGTACAGTGACCTATCCACCCTGGAGGAAGGCAGGGTCACAGGTTAGTTCCACATATCCAGTGGGTTCCGTTTGGAGCTGGCCATCTAATGCCAGGTCACCTTACCCAGTCAGTAGCCTGGAGTACTATTACTTGGGAACACATTTCTAATGATAGCCGTCCCAGATGTCGTGTGTTATTTGCCCAGGTATCATATGTATGATTTCTTTTGTTCCCAGCATAAAACTGCTTTTTGACTGAGCCATCCAATCGTGGGTGTAAGCCACAAATATGTATCCAAGATCTGATATATGCCATCCTTAGTAAGCTAAGAAGGGTTTTGTAACTTGGGCCCATATTTGATTGGGGAGTTATGGCTTGATAGCAATTCCCTTTCCTTCCAAATAGCTCCATGGGCATGTAGTACCAGAAAGGCATATCTGGAGTCAGTATAAATGTTAATTCTTAGGCTTTGGCAATTGCAAAGTGCTAGTGAGCACTATGGCATACCTTGCTTATCTTATTTTTTCTATGAAAACTACTGTCATCAGAAAACCAACTGTCATTCGTATTTTTAACAGGGGCATTTTAAATCTGGCCATAGAGAATAAGCAAGATCAATAACCTCTGAACATTTTTGCTCTATAGAGAAAGAAGTACAGTGGTCAGGTTCAGGCATACAGGTAACTAGGTTTAAAGTTTGACAAGTTTTAAGTATTATTTCTGGCATATCTGTTAGTGTAGCCCAGTATTTAATCAGTCGGCCTCCATCATCCATTGGTGGCCTTTGGCTTCTAAGACAAATCTGGGCCTGATGTGAAGTCATTACAGTCAGGGACTGTCCCATAGTGAGCTTTGAGGCTCTTTTTATAGGAGGGCTGTTCTAGGTTTCGCTAAAGCATCTGTTTGCAATTGCACCTCAACGGAGGTGGCCTCTAGATAAATATGACTAAGGGATGAAACCAATAAGAAGACCTTTGAGTGGTCCAGTCTTAACAATATCCTGATTACAGAGGATCACTGGCAAGTGATAAAACTTGTCAAGAGATAAGGGGAGTTCCCCATGCATCATCCAATCCACTCATAATGAAAGTGGGGTCATCCATTATCTCCACAAGTCCATAGTTAATCCAATGGAGTGCGGTATGCTGGCTTTTAGACAATTTCATTATTCCAGTTGTTTAATCATGTGCTGTGGGGTCTGCTAATATCCCCACAAAATAATAAAGCAAGAAGATCGTCTAAATGAGCTATTGTGCAACTTCTCTGAAGTTTACCTCAAATTGTTTAGCTTAGGTAAACAAACATTTAAAGACAATCAAATCTAGAATTTAATACCCACAAAGGTGTATTATTAAGACATAATTTTTCTCTCTAAAATAACCCTCATTTACAGAGATAGCCAAATCAGGACTAATCCACTTGTGAAACAAGACCAGTTTTAACAAACTTGGCCCATTATTTACATAAGCTCAGCAAGAACAGTTGAGTGTGATCATATAGATCTTTTAGAATCTGCTTTGCTGGAACTTTTTATAAGGAATCTCTAGGTTGAACTTTTAGTAGCCTCTCTGGGCCAGAAGCCAAGCCCTGTACTTGCCATCAGGCATGCCTGCAATACCTTTGGGCGAATTCCTCTTCCTGAGACTGCACCTACCAAGGGGTGACACCAAGGAGTGACATTCTTTACTCACCTGGTGAGGCTGCTGGGAACTCTGTAAGCAAGGTATCAGGCCAACAGTCCCAAGGGGCTTTATGGCTCCAGGTTTCATAAAGTCAACCTTAGTTCCTTTAAACTGTCTTGTCATATCTGAGTCTTTTCAAATATGACATCCCAGTCAAAGCCTTGGTAAAATAACCAGTTTCCAATGGTGTCCTGTTACAAGGAGAACAGATTCTTATTGAACTTATGCAAATGACTGATTGCCATGGAAGAATGCTTACTGAGACCTTTTGGTTTCAGAGGGTTCAGATAGAGAGAAAAGGTGAATGCTTTGAGCACTTTTACATCTCTAGAAGTTACAGATAACTTAAGGAAAAGTATCCCTAGTCTGGAAGAGCAAACATTAGAGAGAACCAGCAATGTTTAAAGTAAGACAAAACATTAAGAGACACAACACTATAATCTTTTAGTTCATTTAATCCCATGTTACTAATTCTGGTGAATGTGGCTTTAGTCAGTTTTGGAAATTCTTACCCATTTCAGTTTTAGGATTTTCAGGTATATCAAATATATGTATTTGTCCTGAAAGTCCTTTATAGGAATCTCCTTGAAGATAAAACTCATTTCACAAGAGAATTAAAACAATTATAAATGACAAAGACTCATAATGGATATGGTTAGAGCTAAAGAGACATGGGAGTTTACAATTTAGCTGCAAGGAAATCAGGTTACTTCTGTGACACATAACATTTCCATAATTACAATATCAAGCGATGATCTCTCAAAACATTAAAACTTTAGGAAGTGTGTAGAATCTCTAGAATAGTTATAGTATTTTCCCAAATGTAATCCAAGGTTTATCATTGGTTCAGTAGTACTTCATGAGCAACTTTGCATACCAAGGAAAAGCCTGAGTTAAAGAGATTTACAATTTAAATCTTGTCAACATTTGCTAAAATTTTAGAAAGTTTTGAAGCACATCCCTAAATATAATTAGGGATGTTAAACACCTGAAAAAAACAAAACATAGGAACTGAGTTTTCTGGGCAGGCAAAGAGAAAACAATTTACATTTTCTTAACAGCAGATCAATTGATCTAAGAAAACATTGTCCTTTTGAACAGAGACAATTTCAGTCTTGTACCAATGTACCTTTAAAACCCATTCATTTCAATCTTAGTCCATTCTTGACCATAGCTAAAATTCCTTTTCTAAAGATTTCCCTTCACAAACCTTCTACAACTTTCCTTTGCATTCAGGTTTTGTCCCAAGCCATTTTCTTCCAAACAACCATCTCATTTAGGACAAAATTACCTTCCCTTACCTTCAACAAAATGTATTCCATTCCTTAAATCTTTCTTACATATCTCCTACTTTCCTACATACAGAGTTTCACTTATTTCCATCAGTCTTAGTTACACTATGCAGAACTTTGTATTCTTAGAAATACCTTTAGTTATTAACCAATTGTGAACTGCTACAACAGAATTCTTCAGGTGGCAAATTTATGAATCGGTTAAGTGGAAAACAAGTTTACCAACAGATTTAAATACTCTTAGTTTCTTTGCAGTAAGAAGTCAAAAGCCCAACCCTACATCCAGTAATTAATGACTTAGCATTTTATCCTGTTTGGTTAAGACCTAGATGTCCACAATTTAATTCCATTTGTCATGCAAGCAAAACTTTAAAACTTTCAGGTTACCAAAGACTTTGAAAGCTACTTCAGCAATTACCCATTAGAACTTTGAGACAGACAATTAACCATCAGTTTAGTCATTTCTTTGCTAACAAATTTTAACAAGTAACACAAGCTTATTTGACCTTCAATAAACTTTGATAGAATAAAAGCTTCACATTTACTGCTGTAACTTCAAAGACGCATCTTATCTTAATTAAACAAACAAACTTAACTTAGTTCCAATACTGATTTATGTTCCATTTGGACCCACTCCACTTTGAATGTTTACCTGAGACATGAGTGGGAAGATCTGGACTGGGGGGTGTTAGGTCCAGGGGGTGCTCTTCTTGCTCCTTGACAGTGAAGAGAGAAGGAGCTGTGGTGCATAATCTAGAGGCTAGTCATGCAGGCTACACGCACCTTGGTGCAGAAACAGAATAAGGGGGAAACTGAAGAAACAAAGTGCTGCCAGGAGGCAGAGAAAGGATTCCCGGTTTTAGAGCTCATAAGCCCCAACAGAGGAGCAGACGCCATGCTTTCCCACCAGCAAGTGGGGGGAGGGGTTAGGCACTCCAAGTCAGGCCAGAGAACACAGGGAAACTTCCCCGAAACAAAGAGAGTTTCGGCAGCTGCTTGGGAATATTCCTTATGGTCTCTGTCTCGAGTTAGACCAACCCCAGTTGGCTCCAGTTATAGCCATTAACCCGGGAAGTGAGTGAGGGAGAAGCCCCCACATCTATTAGGAGAAACAGAGAAATAAAGCCAGAGTCCCCTTTGCTAGGGATGGCCCAGCAACCTGGGTTTACTAGAAGAAGGCTTATTTATGTAATTACCATCCAATATGTCAGGAGAAAGTTTACTAGCTGACTCATTTGGGCAAACACATTCCACAAAAGCCCCTTAGTCTGGGGTCCTGGTGTAGAGCAATGAAGGCCTAGGTATGAACAATTCAGGCACCCTAGGTCCATTTTCCCTGTTTCCTGCAGAGATCTAACTGATAGATCCCACTGAGGCCATGCAGTGTTACAGGAGCTCAGTCCTTTCCTAAGTTTTGCAATCCAAATTATTTCCAGTGGGTTAAAAGGCACCCCAAGGTAGAGTCCTTGGGAACTGAAGAAGCCTACTGAGGACATGCTTCCAGAAAAGTAATGAAGGTCCATTACCAAATCCCCCGACTCCTGGGTGGCGTCCCACACAGGGTATGTCAGAGGTTTTAGGTGTCAAAAGCGACCGGAGGCGTCCCTCAAGATACGCTATTGATCACCATCATGCCTTCAAAGGCCCTGAAGGGGTGCCAGCATCCCTCCACTTCCCCATCGCATCCCAGGCTACAGATGGGTGCCTGGTGAATGGACTAGGAAATTGTGCCATGCCAAGCCATTGTCTATCCTGAAGACTGCATACTGTTTTGCCATATTAACCCATGGAAATACTAGAAAAGTTTGGCAAGGGGAAATTACCCAATTTCATAGCTTTAAGTAGTTTGTAGAAGACACTGACAAGAAACAGTAAAGACTGAAATCCATCATGGTCTATGCGACAATCCAACGCATGTGGTCCTTGCAGCCAACTTCCCTAGGAAACGGTCCCCGGTTGCGTTTTAATTCAATCGGGTACTGGTTTCGGCCGGCTCCCAGTGGAGGTCCCGCGGCCAGAAGTGGCTAGACCAGGGATGTGGAGGGGATCACATTAGATCAATCAGGAGGAAACCTCACACAGGAGTCTTAAGATTGGCAGCCGTCCTGGTGACTTAGGTGGCTGTCCTGTGCCCAAGAGAGACAACTTTCTATAAGAACAGGAATAAAGAGAGGCCATTAAGTTTCTGGGTCTTATTGCCATTATGGCCAGGGTACTAACTTACAGCCAAAAGGCAGACACTCTCCTCCCCGTAGAGTAACCACAGGCTAGAGGATTACAGCCTGAGCAATTGACATGCAAGTGTTCCAATAAGACCATACTCCTTGAAAAGCCCTGAAATGAGAGTAAAGGAAAAAGAGAGAAAGTACTCACCAATTTTGCACCGAAGCTCAGAGTCCAAATGTAAAGACTCACAAATCTCCTGGCTGGCTCGCCAAAAATGATGAAGTCCTAGAACCTAAGTCAGGTTCAGTGGGGTGAGGTTCGGAGCTGACGACTAAAGAAAGAATTCTTAAGACATCTTTGGTGCAAAATGGTGGTTTATTAAAGCACGGGGACAGGACCCGTGGGCAGGAAGAGCTGCTGCCCCGGGTTGTGAGGGTAGGCATGTTATATACCTTGCGTTTGGGGGGATGGTGAAGGGATGGGAGATTTTAACAGAGTTTTCACATGCTAGGGAGGGCCTACAAGGTGCGGGGTGGGGGGGCGGGGAGGCCTTGCCCTTATGGCCTGATCAATGTCGTCTTTAGGTCAGGCATTAACATCAAGATAGTTGGGAGATTCTTGGTGGGGTATTATGATCCTGCTATCATTTACATTCCCTTCTACCTCAGCCTCCTCCAGTTTATGGTGAGGAGGGAGACATTAGGGCTTCAGGAACTGAGAGTTATTTGCCTCTGGAAATTTATGCTATTGATAATGTAACCTCCCTGTTTAGGTCTCTAGGACATCTGTAGAGCAAGGGAGATTCCTGTTCTGCAGGATTGCGATCCCTGCAAGTTAACTATTTATCATTTTATGGCAGTCAGGGGTGCCTGAGGAATGCTACACATATGGAGGGGAGCGGGTGAAGAGGGGGTGCAAGGCGCCAGCTTTTGCTTTGTCCTCAGCCAGCCTCCTGCTCCCTCATCACTCTGAAACCAAAAGGGCTCAATAAGTTCTTCCTTGACAATCAGTCATTTGCATAAGTTGTATAAGAATCTGTTCTCCTTGTAACAGGACAGCATTGGACACTGGTTATTTTACCAAGGCTTTGACTGGAACATCACATTTGAAAAGGCTCAGATATGACCAGCTTAAAGGAACTAAGGTTGACTTTATAAAACCTGGAGCCATAAAGCCCTTTGGAACTGTTGGCGTGATACCTTGCTTACAGAGTTCCCAGCAGCCTCACCAGGGGAGTAAAGAATGTGACTCCCTGGTAGGAGAAGGAGCCTCAAGATGCTCAAGTACCTCAGGAAGAGGAATTTGCCCAAATCGACAGGTATTGCAGGCATGTCTGATGGCAAGTACGTGGCTTGGCTTCTGGCCCGGAGAGGCTACTAAAAGTTCAACCTAGAGATTCCTTATAAAAAGTTCCAGCAAAGCAGACTCTAAAAGATCTATATGATTACTTACTGTTCTTGCTGAGCTTATGTAAACAATTAGGCCAAGTTTGTTAAAACTGGACTTGCTTTTCAAACGAGTTAGTCCTGATTTGGCTACCTCTGAAAATGAGGGTTATTTTAGAGAGAAAAATTATGTTTTAATAACATGGCTTTATGGGTGTTAAATTCTAGATTAGATTGTTATTAAATGTTTGTTTACCTAAGCTAGACAACTTAAGGTAAACTTCAGAGAAGTTGGACAATAACTCGTATAGGTGATTCTGCCTTTTCCAGTCAGTCAGCCCCAGATATAAGGAAGAAACTTCAGAAAATTGCAAATTTTGAAAGGAAGAATCTGACTGAGTTAGTGGGAATAGTAGAAATAGCCGCTGAGGACTATGAGTCTTGCTTGCAGGGGATGAGAGCTCTCTTACAGACTCTGCAGGAAAAAGATATTGCGTGTCAGCAATGAAAACACAGCTTTGTAAGAGCCACACCACTTACTTAGGCTTTGGTCTCCATGAGGGAGTTTCTTGGGACTTTGGGCTACTGCAGGCTGTGGATACCACAGTTTGTGGAGGTGGCGCGACCTCTATGAGCTGACTAAGGGAGGACTCAGTATGGTAGGTAGAGTGGACTAAATTAGACTATAAAGGAGATTCGACTAAGACTAGAAGAAAATTAGTAAGCCAAATACATCAGGGCACTGATTTGGGGACACGCAAATTTAAAGAGCTTATGGGCAAGCAGTTCTAGGTTTCTAAATCAGGGCATATGGCTCAAGATATGGTTGATAGATGTGTTCAATGTCAGGCGGTAAATGTGGAAAGAACTAGAATGGGAAGAGGGAAAAGAGAAAGAGGTTGTTATAGCAGAAATGACTGTTCAGTCTGTACGCCAGTCCCTGCAGACATTACAGTCTGTCTTAAAAGAGCCCATACAGGGACCCGGACTGCCCACACTGGAACAGAATCGGAGGTGGAGCCACATCCTCGCCAACCCAGGGACTTAGTTTGGATGCGCTGCTGCCAAGTGGGAGGCTTGAAGCCTTGCTAGAAGGGACCATTTACTGTCATCCTGACCACCCCCACGGCAATAAAAGTAGACGGCATCAGGACCTGGATTCATGTGAGTCACGTCAAATAAGCCGAGGACAAGAACACCCCCCAGAGGTGGATGCCGCTGCCAATGGACCCTGCCAATCATGGACTAAAACTAAGGCTCAAAAAATCCAATGAGTTCATTAAATTCATTGTTGGCCCTGTTGTTAAGACATAGGCGGGAGGTATAAGCAATTACGAATAAAAAGGTTGGGGCTTAACCTACTGTTTCTGATAAAAGGAGGAGGGGGGCTCTGCATAACCTTAGTAGAGAAATACTGTTTCTGGGTAAATCACACTGGAATCATTAAAATAGTCTAGCAGCCATTAAAAGGGGGGTATAGAGGGACGCCTGGGTGGCTCAGTTGGTTAAGCAGCTGCCTTCAGCTCAGGTCATGATCCCAGGGTCCTGGGATCGAGTCCCACATTGGGCTCCTTGCTTGGCAGGGAGCCTGCTTCTCCCTCTGCCTCTGCCTGCCTCTTTGTCTGCCCGTGCTCGCTTGTTCTCTCTCCCTCTGTCTCTTACAAATAAATAAAATCTTAAAAAAAAAAAAAGGAGGGTATAGAACTGGCTAAAAAGTCAAAGATTTGACTAGTCTCCAAAGAAAAGGGGGGAATGTAAGGACCTATTTAGAAACTGTCCCTGCTCCCCTTCCCCCAGGGGATTTACTTGGAGAAAAGTCCCCGGAAACCAGCTTCAGGTAACAAAGCCCAGATACAAAGGTGGGTCAGGCCAGGTGGAGACATCCGATCAGTGGGGGGATGCATACTGTCTCCCTGGTTACCAAGGAGTATGGGCCCTGCCTTTTGGGTGCCAATCCCAATCAAGGTGTAATAGGCTGGTTCAAATGTCTACTAGTAAATTGTAACTCAATTGGTCACCTAGCATCACTGTGGAGTTTCCTGTGTGTTACAATCTCATTGGCCACCTGTGAGTGGCCAGGCCGGACCACATGGCCTTTGCCCTTAAAAGCTAGTCTGTGAAACAGAGAAGGGTCGCCCTCTCTTGTAAGAGGTGTGGCCCTGAACGTTCGGTTAGATTCTTGATGCTTGGCATGAAATAAAGCTTTGCTTGACCTTTGCTTTGTATCAGTCTCACTCCTTTAATCATGGACCCATTATTGGGGCATAACAAGAAATCAGTGATTTCATAAAGTAAAATAGTATCTGGATAATAGGGGTCCCAGAAGATGAAGAAAGAGAGAGGAACAAATGATTTGAACAAATTATAGCTGAGAAATTCCCTAATCTAGGGAAGGAAAAGGCATTCAAGTCCAGGAGGCATAGAGAACACCCTTCAAAATCAATAAAAACAGGTAACACTTAGATATATAATAGTGAAACTTGCAAATTTCAAGATAAAGAGAAGTCCTGAAAACAGCTTGGGACAAGAGGTTTTAATCTGCATGGGTAAAAGCATAAGCCTGGCAGCAGACCTGTATACAGAGACCTGGCAGGCCAGAAAAGACTGGCATGATATATTCAGTGTGCTAAATGGGAAAAATATACAGCCAAAAATACCTTATCCAGCAAGGCTGTCATTGACAATAAGAGAGATAATGAGTTTTCAAGACAAACAAAAACTAAAGGAATTTGTGAACACAACACCAGCCCTGCAAAAAATATTAAAGCGGATCCTTTGAGTGAAGAGAGAGGTTAAAAGTATCAAAGACCAGAAAGAAACAGAGGTAATCTACAAGAAGAGTGGATTTACAGGTGATAAAATGGCAATAACTTCATATTTTTCAATAATTATTCTGAATCTAAATGGACTAAATACTCCAGTGAAAAGACGGAGGAAAGGGAGGCAAGATGACAGAAGAGTAGGGGATCTCATTTCATCTGGTCCCCTTAGCTAGATAACAATCAAGTCATTCTGAACACCTATGATTTCAACCTGAGGTGTAAGAAAAGAATTGCTGGAATTCTACAAATAGAAAAGTGACCACTTTTTGCAAGGTAGGAGGTGCAGTGAAGTGGATCTGAGGGGATATATCAGAAGATAATTGGTTGGGGGAGGGAGACTTTGAAAGATAGCTACCAGAAAGTGATATAGCCCTGGAGCAAAAATTTGGAACTTTTAGAAATCTGCTCCAGTGAGAGATACCCCTACCTGGAAGGTGTGCAGGTGGCAAAACAGGGAAGAATCCTAGGTGGGACAAAGTGGTCTCGGGATCCCTGGGGTTACAGAAAAAACAGGGGTTCCTGAACTGGCAGAGTTCCCAAGCACTGGAGTGGAGAAACCATCCCAGGTCAGTGAGAATGGGCGTGGGCTCTCAGCTCACTTGGCTATAAACCACAAATCACAATAAAATTGGGCAATCACTGTCTGTGCAAGGGCCATGCAAAGGGCAGAAACAGTGACCTTTTGTCTTCCCCCAAAAGGGGCAGTGAGGGTGTGCCGACAAGGAGGCCACCACTCTCTGTGCGGAGGCCCTGCAAGTGGCAGGCCCAAGGCAACCCTCTTACCACCCTTAAGAGGATCCATAGGGTGCACACCCCAGGAATCTGCAGAGTTTGGCACACACAAAAATGAAGACTGCTTTTCCTTGAGGGTTAACTGAAGAGAGGAGACCATAATATTTCACCTCCAGGGTTGGAGATTGGGGTGCAGCCATTTTTATTTCCATCCTCTGAAGCCATCAAAGAATAAAAACCACATAGAGCAACCCCAAGAGGTTTAAACAGAGCCTGGCTCCCTGGCTCCCTGGTGGTGCAACTCCACACACAGAACTGCAAAACTCCAGGGCTAGGAGAATACAGTATATAGAATTCTAGGTTTGCTCTCATGATTCTTTTATCTATTAGTTTAAATTTTTCCTTTTCTTTTTCTTTTTTTTTCCCTTTTCAAATAGTTTCTTATTTTATCACCTTTTGTTTTGAACTTTTTTTTAACTTTCACTTTTACTTTGACATTTTATAGATGTATTCTTCATTTTCTGCTTCCTTTCATGGCATTCAACTTTATTTTTCTACATGTATAAACTTTGCTTTTTTATAATTTTGTGACTTCGTGTCTTCTAACAAACAGACCAAAATATATCCAGACCAAATGGATCACCCTGTTTTATCAACCTGGGAGGTTATATTCCTCTTTTTACTATTTTTTTTCTTTTCCTTTTCTTTTTTGGTTTTTTATCTCTTCAGATTTATCTAATGTGAATTTTTCTTAGGGTGTGGTTGATATTTTTTATTTTGTTCTCCTCTTCATCCATTCATCACTGGGCAAAATGACTAGAAAGAGGAATTCACAATAAAAGAAAGAACCAGAGATAATATTGTCTGCCACATATATAATCTATATGGATATAAGCAAAATATCAGAGCTGGAATTCAGGACAACAATTAAAAAGTTAGCTAGTGCTGGCTAGAAAAAAGCATAAAAGACACTAGAGAATCTCTCAGTGCATAAATAAAATCTAATCAGCTCAAAATTAAAAATGTTTTAACTGAGATTCAATCTAAATTGGATGCTTTAACAGTTAGGGTAAATGACACAGAGAGTCAGTGACATAGAAGACAAGATGATGGAAAGGAAGGAAGCTGACAAAAAGAGAGAAAAACAACTAAGGGACATGAGGGAAAGGTTTGAGAATCAGTGATACAATAAAGTAAAAGAATATGAGAATTATTGGGGTCCCAGAGCAAGAATAAAGAGAGAGGAAGACAGAAGGTATATATGAGCAAACCATATATAAGAACTTGTCTAATCTGGGGAAGGAAACAGGCATTCAAGTCCAAGTCAATAAAAATAGATCAACAACCCAACATATAATAGTGAAGCTTACAGATTTCAGAGAAAAGAGAAAATCCTGAAAACAGCTCAGGATAAGAGGTCTTTAACCCATATAGTAGGAATGTCAGACTTGCAGCAGACCTACCACAGAGACCTGGCAGACATGGCAGGAAGAAATGGCTGGCATGATATATTCAGGATACTAAATGAGAATAACATGCAGCCAAGATGTACTTTATCCATCAAGGCTGTCTTTAAATGGAAGGAGTAATAAGGAGCTTCCAGGACAGACAGAAACTGAAAGAATATGTGACCACTAAAACAGCCATGCAAGAAATATTGAGGGGGATTCTGTAAGGGACAGAGAGACTAACAGTAACATACCAGAAAGAAACAGAGACAATCTAAGGAAACAAGGACTTTATAGGTAATACAATGGCACTAAACTCATACCTTTCAATAGTTACTCTGAATGTAAATGAGCTAAACACTCCCATCAAAAAACATAGAGTATCAGATTGGATAAAAAAAGAAGACCCATATGCTGTCTATAAGAAACTCATTTTAGAACTAAAGACAGCTCCAGACGAAATGAGGGGGTGCAGAACAATTTATCATGCTTAAAGACCTCAAAAGAAAGCTGGAATAGCAATGCTCATATCAGACAAATTAGATTTTAAACCAAAGACTGTAGTGAGAGATGAAGAGGGACACTGTATCATACTTAAAGGGTCTATCCAACAGGAAGATCTAACATTGTAAATATTTATGCTCCTAGATGGGAGCAGCCAATTATGTCAATCAATGAATATCAATATTAAAAAAACACACTGATAATAGTATTATAATACACGGGACTTTAATACCCCGTTCATGGTGATGGACAGATTATATGAGCAGAAGGCCAACAAGGAAACAAAGGCTTTGAATGACAAACTGGACAAGATGGACTTCAAAGATATATACAGAGCATTCAATCCTAAAGAAACATAATACACATTCTTCTCAAGTGCACATGGAATATTCTCCAGAATGGATATCAAATGGGGTCAAAAATCAGGGTTCAAATGGTGCCAAAAGATTAGGTTTACTCTCTGCGTATTTTCAGACCACAGCACTTTAAAAATTGAACCCAATCAAAAGAAGAAATTTGAAAGGAACTCAAACACTTGGAGGTTAAAGAGCAGGCTACTAAAGGATGAATGGGTCAACCAGGAAATTAAAGAATAATTTTAAAAATTTATGGAAACAAACGAAAATGAAAACACAACTGTGCAAACAGTTTTGTGTGTGTGTGTGATACAGCAAAGCTGGTCCTGATAGGGAAACACAAGGCAATACAAAGCTTTCTGAAAAAAATTAGTGAAGTCTCAAATACACAGACCAATCTTACATGTAAAGGAGCTGGAGAAAGAACAGCAAATAGAACCTAAACCAAGAAAGAGAAGAGAAATAGTAAAGTTTAGAGCAGAAATCAATGAAATAGAAATGAGCAGTAGAACAGATCAATGAAACTAGAAGATGGATCTTTGAAAGAATCAATAAGACTGATAAATCCCTAGCCAGACTTACCAAAAAGAAAAGAGAAAGGACCAAAAGAAATAAAATCATGAATGAAAGAGGAAAGATCACAACCAACATCAAGGAAATATAAACAGTTGTAAGAATATATTATGAGCAACTAAATGTCAACAAATTAGGCAACCTGGAAGAAATGGGTGCATTCCTAGAAACTTACAAATCACCAAAACTGAAATGGGAAGGAAAAGAAAACCTGAACAGACATATAACCAGCAAGGAAATTGAAGCAGTCATCAAAAACCTCCCAAAAACAAGAGTCCAGGGCCAGATGGCTTCCAAGGGGAATTCTAACAGACATTTAAAGAAGGAGAAGAGGGACGCCTGGATGGCTCAGTTGATTGAGCAGCTGCCTTCGGCTCAGGTCATGATCCCAGCGTCCTGGGATCAAGTCCCGCATCGGGCTCCTTGCTCGGCAGGGAGCCTGCTTCTCCCTCTGCCTCTGCCTGCCATTCTGTCTGCCTGTGCTCTCTCTCTCCCCCCACCTCTCTGATAAATAAACAAAATCTTAAAAAAAAAAAAAAGGAGAAGAAATACCTATTCTTCTTAAAGTGTTTCAAAAAATAAAAGGGGATAAAAACTTTCCAAACTCATTCTATGAGGCCAGCATTACTTGATCCCCAAACTAGACAAAGACCCTACCAAAAAGGATAATTACAGACCAATATCCCTAAAGAACATGGATGCCAAAATTCTCATCAAGATAATAGTCAATAGGATACAACAGTATATTAACAGGATTATTCACCATGGGATGTATTCCTGGGCTACAAGAGTGGCTCAACATCCACAAATCAATGTGATAAACCATATTATTAAAAGACAAGACAAAAACAATATGATTCTCTCAATAGAGGCAGAAAAAGCATCTGACAAAAAAAAGAGCATCTTTTCTTGAGTAAAATTCTTCTATGTGTAGGGATAGAGGGAACACATCTCAGTATCATAAAATCCATCTATAAAAAGCCCACAGTGAATATTGTTTTCAATGGGGAAAAATTGAGAGGTCTTCCACTAAGGTCAGGAATACAACAGGGATGGCCACTCTCACCATTGTTGTTCAACATAGTTCTAGAAGCCCTAGCCTCTACCATCAGACAATAAAAAGAAATAAAAGTCTACCAAATTTGCAAGGAGGAAGTGAAACTCTCACTCTTCATAGATGACGTGATGCTCTATGTTGAAAACCCAAAAGACTCTACCCCAAAACTGCTAGACCTCATACAGGAATTCAGAAAACTGGCAGGGTATAAAATCAATGCACAGATTAAAAAAAAATCAATGCACTGAAATAAGTTACATTTCTATACAGCAATAATGAGGAGAAGAAAGAGAAATTAAGGAATTGATCCTATTTATTATTGCACCAAAAACCATAGATTACATAGGTATAAACTTAATCAAAGAGATAAAGGATCTGTACTCTAGAAACTAGAAAACACTTATGAAAGAAATTGAGGAAGATACAAAGAAAGGGAAAACATTCCACTTTCCTGGGTTGGAAGAACAAATACTGTTAAAATGTCTATGCAACTCAGAGCAATGTACTCCTGCAATGCAATCCCTATCAAAATATCACTGACATTTTTTCACAGAGCTGGAGCAAATAATCCTAAAATTTGTATGGAACCAGAAAAGATTCTTAATAGCCAAGGGAATGGTGAAAAAGACAACCAAATCTGTTGCCATTACAATTTCAGATTTCAAGATATATTATAGAGCTAATCATCAAGACGGTATGGTAATGACAGAAAAACTGAAACATAGATCAATAGAACAGAATAGAGAACCCAGAAATGGACCCCCAACTCTATGGCCAACTAATCTTTGACAAACCAGGGAAGAATATCCAACGGAAAAAAGACAGTCTTGTCAATAAATGGTACTGGGAAAATTGGACAGCCACATGCAGAAGAATGAAACTGGACCATTCTCTTGCACCATACACAAATATAAGCTCTAAATGGATGAAAGACCTAAATGTGAGGGAGCAAACTATAAAATCCTAAAGAACACAGACCCCAAATCTGTGATCTCAGCCACAGATTTCTCCTCCTCCTCCTCCTCCTCCTCCTCCTCCTCCTCCTCCTCCTCCTCCTCCTCCTCCTTCTTCTTCTTCTTCTTCTTCTTCTTCTTCTTCTTTTCTTTGCATTTCAATGACTTTATTGAAAGGTATATCCCTTAGTACCAAAACATAATGGTAGTTGGTTAGGTTACCTCTGCCAACTCAAAATTAACACTGATGTAGTCAATTATTGAAATATATCAGCCTTTTGGGAAAATGCAGTTATCCACAAAACACAGTTCACAAAAGTATAAAATATATTGTGGTTCTTTGGTTTATTTTCTAGTGCACATTTACCCACAACATGATGTCGTAACTGGGTACAGCCATTATGGATGGACTCAGGCTACCTGATGCACTGAGTAACTGTCTACAACACTTTTAATGCTGTAGATCTCCTTACAGTCACTGACTTAATAGAAAATCTTGAATACTACCTTAGCAACTTCATAATTATGAAGATGCCTACTTACTTTTTTAAAGACTTTCTTTTGGCACAGGAGGGGCAATTAATGAAAGTATATTCTCTTCCTTTAAAAATTCTAAATTAGAAGCAATAGCAGTTTTTATAAAAACAGCCTTCAGTAAAAGTTTCTGGAGTGTTAAATCAGCAAATTTTTGGAGTGAAGTTATTTTGAACTACTAACACAATAAAAACAAATTTTCTTGATGGGATTAGATGGAGGCAGTAGATATTATGTAATTATTATCATGGATACAAACAATACCTGTTTTTTAGAAAAAATATTAAAGATAACTTAGTATGCCAAAATGCCATAGTAACTTCTTACTAGACATATCCTCAGGGACAAAGAAAACAAAAGCAAAAGAAAATGAACTATTGGGACTTCATCAAGATAAAAAGCTTCTGCACAAGAGAAACAGTCAACAAAACTAAAAGACAACCTCCAGAATGGGAGAAGATATTTGCAAATGACATATCAGATAAAGGGCTATTATCCAAGATCTATAGAGAACTTCTCAAACTCAACACCCCAAAAACACATAGTCAAGAAATGGGCAGAATACATGAACAGACATTTTTCAAAAAAAGACACACAAATGGCCAACTGACACATTTAAAAAAAAATGCTACACATCACTTGTCACCAGGAAAATACAAATAAATACAAATCTAAACCACAATGAGATACCACCTCACAGCAGTCAGAATAGCTAAAATTAACAAGATAGGAAGCAAATATTGGTGAGGATGAGGAAAAAGGAAAATCTTCTTACACTGTTGGAAGGAATGCAAGCTAGTATAGCCACTCTGGAAAACATCATGGAGGTTCCTCAAGAAGTTATAAATAGAGCTACCCTACAACCTAGCAATTGTACTACTAGGTATTTATCCCAAATTACACATGTAGTGCTTTTATTGCACACCTAAACACCAATGTTTATAACAACAATGTCCACAACTAAATTGTGGAAATAGCTATCTACTGACAGATGAATGGATAAAGAAGATGTGGTTCTTATATACAATGGAATATTACTCAGCCATCAGAATGGATGAATACTTACCATTTATTTAATCAGAGATGGAATAGGAGGTATTATGCTGAGTGAAATAAGTCAATCAGAGAAAGGTAATTATCATATGGTTCACTTACATGGGGATTATAAGAGACACCACAGAGGATCATATGGGAAGGGAGTGAAAAAGTGAAAACTGAATGAGAAGTCACTAGAGAAGGAGAAAATCCATGAGAGAATCTTTAACTATAGGAAACAAACTGAGCACTGCTGGAGGGAGGTGGTGAATGGGATAATTGGATGATGGGCATTAATTAAGGAGGGCTGGTGTGATGAGCACTGGGTGTTGTATGCAACTGGTGAGTTATTGAACACTACCTCTGAAACTAATGATGTAATATAAGTTGGCTAATTGAATGCAAACTGAACATAATAAAAAAAAGTTTCAAAAAACTTATTTTAAATGAAAGGGATGGAGAAGGACACTATATTGTAATAAAAGGGTCTACCCCATTTTGTCACAAATCGGGTCTCAATTAGTATCAAAAGATTGATATTATTCCATTCATATTTTCAGACCACAATGATTTAAAATTTCAAGTTCTCTACAAGAAAAAATTTCGAAGGACCACAAATACATGGAGTTTAAAGAGTATCCTACTAAGGAAAGAATGGATCAACCAGGAAATTAAAAGAGAATTTTTTAAAAATGGAAGCAAATGAAAATGAAAACACAAAAATTCAGAACCTTTGGAATGCAGCAAAGGCAGGCCTAAAGGGAAGTACAAAGCAATACAGGTCTTTCTCAAGAAACAAGAAAAGACTCAAGTACACAAGCTAACCCTATACATAAAGGTGCTGGAAAACAAACACCAAATAAAGCCTAAATCCAGCAGAAGAAGAGCAATAATGATGATTAGAGCAGAAATCAGTGATACAGAAATTAAAAAAACAAAAAACAAAAAAACAGAGCAGAACAATGAAACTAGGAGTTGATTTTTTGAAAGAATTAACAAGTTTGACAAATCCCTAGCCAGCCAGACTTAACAAAAAGAAAAGAGAAAGGACTAAAAGAAATAAAATGAATGAAAGAGGAGAGATCACAACCAACATCAAGGAAATGCAAATGAACTGTAAGAATATATGATGAGCAACTATATGCCAACAAATTAGGCAATCTGGAAGAAATGGACGCATCCCTAGAAACTTAAAAATTACCAAAACTGAAACAGGAGGGAATAGGAAACCTGAACGAATCCATAACCAGTAAGGAAATTGAAGCAGTCATCAAAAACCTCTCAAAAAACAAGTCCAGGACCAGATGCTTCCCAAGGGAAATCTACCAAACATTTAAAGAAGAAATAATATCTATTCTTCTGAAGTTATTTCAAAAAGTAGAAAGGGAAGGAAAACTTCCAGACTTGGTTCATGTGGCCAGCATTACTTGATCCGAAACCAGACAGAGACCCCACCAAAAAGGAGAATTACAGACCAATATCCTTAATAAAAATGGATGCAAAATTCTTCACAAGATACTTGCCAATAGGACCCAACAGTATATAAACAGGATTATTCACCATGACCAAGTGAGATTTAAGAGTAGTAGAAATAAGTCCAGTTACTCTAACAGAAAGATCCTGATCCTGTGGCTCTCAACCCCTGTAGGTGGGCCAAACCACTGGCCTGAATTTGTCTCTTACCAAGAAGGGTCTGGGTAGCAAATAGAACACCAAACTGAGGAGGAGGAGTCAAGATGGCGGAGAAGTAGCAGGCTGAGACTGCTTCAGCTAGCCGGAGATCAGCTAGATAGCTTATCTAAAGATTGCAAACACCTGAAAATCCATCGGCAGATCGAAGAGAAGAAGAACAGCAATTCTGGAAACAGAAAAACAACGACTTTCTGAAAGGTAGGACCGGCGGAGAAGTGAATCCAAAGCGATGGGAAGATAGACCCCGGGGGGAGGGGCCGGCTCCCGGCAAGCTGCGGAGCAACGGCGCACAAAATCAGGACTTTTAAAAGTCTGTTCCGCTGAGGGACATCGCTCCAGAGGCTAAACCGGGGCGAAGCCCACGTGGGTTCAGCGTGGCCTCAGGTCCCGCAGGGTCACAGAAGGATCAGGGGTGTCTGAGTGTCGCCGACCTTGCGGGTATTGGAACAGGAAAGCCGGCTACAGAGACAGAGCCGACAGTAAGCTCATAGCTCGGTGTTACCTTGAACTGGTCGCAGGCTCGGTGAGCTTGGAGCGTGGCCAGAGGACAGGCAGACGGGAGTAACTGGGCACTGTTTTCTGAGGGCGCACTGAGGAGTGCGGCCCTGGGCTCTCGGCTCCTCCGGGCCGGAGACCAGGAGGCCGCCATTTGTATTCCCGTCCTCCGGAACTCTACGGAAAGCGCTCAGGGAACAAAAGCTCCTGAAAGCAAACACGAGCGGATTACTCACCCCGGCCCCTGGTAAGGGCGATGCAATTCCGCCTGGGGCAAAGACACTTGAAAATCACTACAACAGGCCCCTCCCCCAGAAGATCAAAAAGAAACCCAGCCGAGACCAAGTTCACCTACCAAGGAGTGCGTTTTCAATACCAAGGAGAGCAGCAGAATTCCAGAGCAGGAGAAAGCAAAGCATGGAACTCATGGCTTTTTCCCTGTGATTTCTTTTAGTCTTGCAGTTAATTTAATTTTTTTCTTTTTCATTTTTTGTTTTTTTTCTCGCCTTCTGGTAAAATTTTTTTTTTAACTTTTACCTTTTTCTTTTTTAACGTTTTTTAACTAGTTTATATAATATATATATATTTTCTTTTTTGTATTTTTCTTATTTGTTTTCTTTTTTTAAAATTCTTTTCTTTTCTTTTGTTTTTTTTTCTTTTCTTTTTTCTTTCTTCCTTTTTAACCTCTTTCTATCCCCTTTCTCCCCCCTCACGATTTGGGATCTCTTCTAATTTGGTTAAAGCATATTTTCCTGGGGTTGTTGCCACCCTTTTAGTATTTTCCTTGCTCCGTCATATACTCTTATCTGGACAAAACGACAAGACGGAAAAATTCAACACAAAAAAAAGAACAAGAGGCAGTACCGAAGGCTAGGGACCTAATCAATACAGACATTGATAATATGTCAGATCTAGAGTTCAGAATGACAATTCTCAAGGTTCTAGCCGGGCTCGAAAAAGGCATGGAAGATATTAGAGAAACCCTCTCGAGAGATATAAAAGCCCTTTCTGGAGAAATAAAAGAACTAAAATCTAACCAAGTTGAAATCAAAAAGGCTATTAATGAGGTGCAATCAAAAATGGAGGCTCTCACTGCTAGGATAAATGAGGCAGAAGAAAGAATTAGTGATATAGAAGACCAAATGACAGAGAATAAAGAAGCTGAGCAAAAGAGGGACAAACAGCTACTGGACCACGAGGGGAGAATTCGAGAGATAAGTGACACCATAAGACGAAACAACATTAGAATAATTGGGATTCCAGAAGAAGAAGAAAGAGAGAGGGGAGCAGAAGGTATACTGGAGAGAATTATTGGGGAGAATTTCCCCAATATGGCAAAGGGAACGAGCATCAAAATTCAGGAGGTTCAGAGAACGCCCCTCAAAATCAATAAGAATAGGCCCACACCCCGTCACCTAATAGTAAAATTTACAAGTCTCAGTGACAAAGAGAAAATCCTGAAAGCAGCCCGGGAAAAGAAGTCTGTAACATACAATGGTAAAAATATTAGATTGGCAGCTGACTTATCCACAGAGACCTGGCAGGCCAGAAAGAGCTGGCATGATATTTTCAGAGCACTAAACGAGAAAAACATGCAGCCAAGAATACTATATCCAGCAAGGCTATCATTGAAAATAGAAGGAGAGATTAAAACCTTCCAGGACAAACAAAAACTGAAAGAATTTGCAAACACCAAACCAGCTCTACAGGAAATATTGAAAGGGGTCCTCTAAGCAAAGAGAGAGCCTACAAGTGGTAGATCAGAAAGGAACAGAGACCATATACAGTAACAGTCACCTTACAGGCAATACAATGGCACTAAATTCATATCTCTCAATAGTTACCCTGAATGTTAATGGGCTAAATGCCCCTGTCAAAAGACACAGGGTATCAGAATGGATAAAAAAACAAAACCCATCTATATGTTGCCTCCAAGAAACTCATTTTAAGCCCGAAGACACCTCCAGATTTAAAGTGAGGGGGTGGAAAAGAATTTACCATGCTAATGGTCATCACAAGAAAGCAGGAGTGGCAATCCTTATATCAGATCAATTAGATTTTAAGCCAAAGGCTATAATAAGAGATGAGGAAGGACACTATATCATACTCAAAGGGTCTGTCCAACAAGAAGATTTAACAATTTTAAATATCTATGCCCCCAACGTGGGAGCAGCCAACTATATAAACCAATTAATAACAAAATCAAAGAAACACATCAACAATAATACAATAATAGTAGGGGACTTTAACACTCCCCTCACTGAAATGGACAGATCATCCAAGCAAAAGATCAGCAAGGAAATAAAGGCCTTAAACGACACACTGGACCAGATGGACATCACAGATATATTCAGAATATTTCATCCCAAAGCAACAGAATACACATTCTTCTCTAGTGCACATGGAACATTCTCCAGAATAGATCACATCCTCGGTCCTAAATCAGGACTCAACCAGTATCAAAAGATTGGGATCATTCCCTGCATATTTTCAGACCACAATGCTCTAAAGCTAGAACTCAACCACAAAAGGAAGTTTGGAAAGAACCCAAATACATGGAGACTAAACAGCATCCTTCTAAAGAATGAATGGGTCAACCGGGAAATTAAAGAAGAATTGAAAAAAATCATGGAAACAAATGATAATGAAAATACAATGGTTCAAAATCTGTGGGACACAACAAAGGCAGTCCTGAGAGGAAAATATATAGCGGTACAAGCCTTTCTCAAGAAACAAGAAAGGTCTCAGGTACACAACCTAACCCTACACCTAAAGGAGCTGGAGAAAGAACAAGAAAGAAACCCTAAGCCCAGCAGGAGGAGAGAAATCATAAAGATCAGAGCAGAAATCAATGAAATAGAAACCAAAAAAACAATAGAACAAATCAACGAAACTAGGAGCTGGTTCTTTGAAAGAATTAATAAAATTGATAAACCCCTGGCCCGACTTCTCAAAAAGAAAAGAGAAAGGACCCAAATAAATAAAATCATGAATGAAAGAGGAGAGATCACAACTAACACCAAAGAAATACAAACTATTATAAGAACATACTATGAGCAACTCTACGCCAATAAATTTGACAATCTGGAAGAAATGGATGCATTCCTAGAAACATATAAACTACCACAACTGAACCAGGAAGAAATAGAAAGCCTGAACAGACCCATAACCAGTAAGGAGATTGAAACAGTCATTAAAAATCTCCAAACAAACAAAAGCCCAGGGCCAGACGGCTTCCCGGGGGAATTCTACCAAACATTTAAAGAAGAACTAATTCCTATTCTCCTGAAACTGTTCCAAAAAATAGAAATGGAAGGAAAACTTCCAAACTCATTTTATGAGGCCAGCATCACCTTGATCCCAAAACCAGACAAGGATCCCACCAAAAAAGAGAGCTATAGACCGATATCCTTGATGAACACAGATGCGAAAATACTCAACAAAATACTAGCCAATAGGATTCAACAGTACATTAAAAAGATTATTCACCACCACCAAGTGGGATTTATTCCAGGGCTGCAAGGTTGGTTCAACATCCGCAAATCAGTCAATGTGATACAACACATCAATAAAAGAAAGAACAAGAACCATATGATACTCTCAATAGATGCTGAAAAAGCATTTGACAAAGTACAGCATCCCTTCCTGATCAAAACTCTTCAAAGTGTAGGGATAGAGGGCACATACCTCAATATCATCAAAGCCATCTATGAAAAACCCACCGCAAATATCATTCTCAATGGAGAAAAACTGAAAGCTTTTCCGCTAAGGTCAGGAACACGGCAGGGATGTCCATTATCACCACTGCTATTCAACATAGTACTAGAAGTCCTAGCCTCAGCAATCAGACAACAAAAGGAAATTAAAGGCATCTAAATCGGCAAAGAAGAAGTCAAATTATCACTCTTCACAGATGATATGGTACTATACGTGGAAAACCCAAAAGACTCCACTCCAAAACTGTTAGAACTTATACAGGAATTCAGTAAAGTGTCAGGATATAAAATCAATGCACAGAAATCAGTTGCATTTCTCTACACCAACAGCAAGACAGAAGAAAGAGAAATTAAGGAGTCAATCCCATTTACAATTGCACCCAAAACCATAAGATACCTAGGAATAAACCTAACCAAAGAGGCATAGAATCTATACTCAGAAAACTATAAAGTACTCATGAAAGAAATTGAGGAAGACACAAAGAAATGGAAAAATGTTCCATGCTCCTGGATTGGAAGAATAAATATTGTGAAAATGTCTATGCTACCTAAAGCAATCTACACATTTAATGCAATTCCTATCAAAGTACCATCCATCTTTTTCAAAGAAATGGAACAAATAATGCTAAAATTTATATGGAACCAGAAAAGACCTCGAATAGCCAAAGGGATATTGAAAAAGAAAGCCAACGTTGGTGGCATCACAATTCCGGACTTCAAGCTCTATTACAAAGCTGTCGTCATCAAGACAGCATGGTACTGGCACAAAAACAGACACATAGATCAATGGAACAGAATAGAGAGCCCAGAAATAGACCCTCAACTCTATGGTCAACTCATCTTCGACAAAGCAGGAAAGAATGTCCAATGGCAAAAAGACAGCCTCTTCAATAAATGGTGCTGGGAAAATTGGACAGCCACATGCAGAAAAATGAAATTGGACCATTTCCTTACACCACACACAAATATAGACTCAAAATGGATGAAGGACCTGAATGAGCGAAAGGAATCCATCAAAATCCTTGAGGAGAAAACAGGCAGCAACCTCTTCGACCTCAGCCGCAGCAACATCTTCCTAGGAACAACGCCAAAGGCAAGGGAAGCAAGGGCAAAAATGAACTATTGGGATTTCATCAAGATCAAAAGCTTTTGCACAGCAAAGGAAACAGTTAACAAAATCAAAAGACACCTGACAGAATGGGAGAAGATATTTGCAAACGACATATCAGATAAAGGACTAGTGTCCAGAATCTATAAAGAACTTAGCAAACTCAACACCCAAAGAACAAATAATCCAATCAAGAAATGGGCAGAGGACATGAACAGACATTTCTGCAAAGAAGACATCCAGATGGCCAACAGACACATGAAAAAGTGCTCCATATCACTCGGCATCAGGGAAATACAAATCAAAACCACAATGAGATATCACCTCACACCAGTCAGAATGGCTAAAATCAACAAGTCAGGAAATGACAGATGCTGGCGAGGATGCGGAGAAAGGGGAACCCTCCTACACTGTTGGTGGGAATGCTACCTGGTGCAGCCACTCTGGAAAACAGCATATAGGTTCCTCAAAATGTTGAAAATAGAACTGCAATTTTCAACTGTTAAAAATGACCCAATTTCACTATTGGGTATTTACCCTAAAGATACAAACGTAGTGATCCAAAGGGGAACGTGCACCCGAATGTTTATAGCAGCAATGTCCACAATAGCCAAACTATGGAAAGAACCTAGATGTCCATCAACAGATGAATGGATCAAGAAGATGTGGTATATATACATAATGGAATACTATGCAGCCATCAAAAGAAATGAAATCTTGCCATTTGCGACAACATGGATGGAACTAGAGCGTATCATGCTTAGCGAAATAAGTCAAGCAGAGAAAGACAACTATCATATGATCTCCCTGATATGAGGAAGTGGTGATGCAACATGGGGGCTTAAGTGGGTAGGAGAAGAATAAATGAAGCAAGATGGGATTGGGAGGGAGACAAACCATAAGTGACTCTTAATCTCACAAAACAAACTGAGGGTTGCTGGGGGGAGGGGGTTTGGGAGAAGTGGGTGGGATTATGGACATTGGGAAGGGTATGTGCTTTGGTGAGTGCTGTGAAGTGTGTAAACCTGGCGATTCACAGACCTGTACCCCTGGGGATAAAAATATATGTTTATAAAAAATTAAAAATTAAAAAAAAAGACACAGAATTAATGTTCTGAAGTTATAGGCTTTAAACATACCCCAATTAGCTAAAAGCTTGTTTGCATATTTAACCTTTCTATATCAGCATATTGTAAATTTATGTCATAATTCTTTTAACCAATGTCCTGGTATTAGTCTTGAACTGGTTTTAAAATATTTGCTATGATTACAATGCCATTCTGACTACATTACATACGTATATCCACATCCATTTAAGGATAATTTCTGTTGGATTAATTTTGAGGAATGAGATTCCTACATTAACTTTCTAGGTAAAATGTTGATACATATTACCAAAATGCCTTCTGAATAATTTTTTTTTTCATTACAAGAATAAAAGAGTATGATAGACTTTTTGGAAAGCAATCCAATGTCATTGCCCAGAATAGAAAGGGTTATCTTCATCACCATGGCTACTATAACAAAAATACTGTAGACTGGAAGGCTTATAAACAACAGAAATTTATTTCTCACTGTTCTGGAAGCTGGAAGTCCAAATTCAGGGTGACAACATGGTCATATTCTGGGGTCTGGTGAGACCCCTCTTCATAGCTCATAGATAACCTTATCCTTCACATTTTTCTTCAAATGGCAGAAGGGGTAAGGGAATTTTCTGGGCTCTCCTTTATAAAGGCATTAATTCTATTTAGGAGATTAGTGAATGACCTTCATGACTTAATCACCTCCCAAATGACCTCTTGACCTATTCTCCTCCCAAAAGCCCCACCTCCAAGTATCATCACATTTGGGGATTTAATTTCAACATATGGGGCGCCTGGGTGACTCAGTGGGTTAAGCCTCTGCCTTCAGCTCAGGTCATGGTCTCAAGGTCCTGGGATCAAGCCCCGCATCAGGCTCTTTGCTCAGCAGGGAGCCTGCTCCCCCGTCTCTCTCTGCCTGCCTCTCTGCCTACTTGTGATCTCTCTTTCTCTCTGCCAAATAAATAAATAAAATCTTTTAAAAAATAATAAAAAATAAATTTCAACATATGAATTCTGTGTGGGGACACAAATATTCAGTTTATGATAGGGCCATGCTCACTGGCCTAGCAGTTCCACCTCTAGGAATCTCTCTTAAAGAAAAAATTTAATGAGAAATGATTTACTGGGAAGTTTCAGGGCCACTCACATGCATAGACCACAGCTTTGTATATTTAATCCCATAAAACATATTCCTAAAGACCAATATTGTATAAGCTGAAATACCCACAAAATCTAGATCTATCAGTGGTTTGCACAGAGTGCATAAAGATATAAGTATGTATATAAGTGATTTGTGAAATCAAAATAACTAGAAATAAAGAAAATATTATGTTATATATAGCCCAGGATTTTCTGACCTCAGCACTATTAACTTTTGACCTCAATATTCTTTGCAGCAAGAGCCTGTCTTATAATTGTAAAAGGTTTAGCAGAGTCCCTGATCTCTACAAACTAGGTTCCAGAAGCACCCTTTCCCTCCAGTTGTAACTAAAATGTCTCTAGACATTGTCATGTATACCTATGAGGCAAGATGCTCTCCTTCCACTGAGAATCACTATAACCATACCAAGGCAAACTATGTACCTATTAAAATGAATGTCATCACTGTATAAGTGGATATGGAGAAAAAGATAAACATATCTGTTTAATGACAAAATCAAGTTGAAGATCTGTAAAAGTAATACAAGTCCACTCCACAAGAAGTATACCATCCTTGGGTATATGCACATACATTTGTATGCATATGATAGAAAAGCATTAGAAGGATACACAGCAAATTGTTAGCAGGGGTTACATCTAGGAAGAAGAGTGAGATGGGAGCCAGGTGAAAGAAATGATGGTGAAGAGAAACTTTCATGTGTAAATACATCTTTTAAAAAAAAGATTTTATTTGAGAGAGAGAGAGAGCATGAGTAGGGGATAGGGGTAGAGGGAAAGGGAGAAGTAGACCCCCGACACACACACACTGAGTAAGAAGCCCAACATGGAGTTCTATTCCAGCATCCTGATATACACGACCTGAGTCAAAGGCAGCCATTTAACTATCTGAGCCCTCCAGGCTCCCCTATAAACATATCTTTAGACACATCCTCATTGTTTCAACCTTTTATACCAGTAAATTGTTACACTAACCTTTTACACATCACTGATTACTCAAAGCTACTTATTTCCTAAAAATGAATGAAAACTATAGAATATGCTTTTTAAGTTAGGCTCCTATCAATGGAGTATAAGAGATTCTGTTTCTCCACATCTTAGCACTGGGTGTTATCAATCTCTTTACTGCCAAATAACAGAAAATATTTTAGTACTATTTTACTTGTATTTCTTTAATAATGAGGTTGGTTGGATATTTAAATATTTATTTACTTTGTGAATTTCTTCTATGAGCTACCTATTCTGCCCTTTAGCCATTTGTTTTTGCTCACTGTTCTTAGATTATTTATCTTTTGCTGATTTACATTAACTTTTAACCTGTCTTTAACAGTGAAGGAGACCGCATTAAAAGAAAAGTAATAATACTTCACTTATATTTACAGTCTTAGATAAAAAACCATCAGGACATAATAAAAATGGAAATAAGATTTTCCTTTATTCGTGATAGTTTCCTCAAATTTGAAATCTCAACTTATGTTTATTTTCTTTTTATTTAATTAGCAGATTTCAAATAACATCTACATGCCAGGCAAATGCCAGGATTTATGGTTATTAAAGTGGGAAATTAGATTGATGGACTTTTAAATCCTTAGGAATCTTAGGAGACATTTTTCCATCCATTCAATTTATACGTAACTGAGATTCTGAGAGTTCAAATGTCTGCGGGACCTCTGTCAGGAATCCAGTTGGGAGCAGACATTTGGGAAGTCCCTGGTTCCCACCACCATGTCCATCCTCTTTTCATTTATTCAGCAGTACTCCACATCTTATCATGTTGCAGACAGTTAACTCATTTTAGAATATCTGCACAAGAATTTTCAAAAGAATTGTTTTATTGCACAAAAAAAGAAAAAGAAAAAAAAGAAAGCATAATGATGCCAAAACCTGTCTGGTGACAAAGCATTCTAGCTCACTTTCAGGACTTTCTGGTTATTATGATTTTCCCATAAATCAAATCTCACTGCCATTAACAAAGCACTTACCTGAACAGTATGCTTTGAGGCTTTTTCTGCTTCCTACAAAACAATCTTAATGTAAATGCAGTCAGAAGTATTCTTTTTTGTATTATTTACTTTCTTTTCAAATAGTATACTACAAATAATCATGCAGTGAAAAGCCAGTTTCACACATGTTTCACATTAGAGAATTAAAAGTGGACCCTTGGGCGCCTGGGTGGCTCAGTGGGTTAAGCCGCTGCCTTCGGCTCAGGTCATGATCTCAGGGTCCTGGGATCGAGTCCCACATTGGGCTCTCTGCTCAGCAGGGGGCCTGATTTCCTTCCTCTCTGTGATCTCTTCCCTTCCTCTCTCCTACTGTGATCTCTCTCTGTCAAATAAATAAATAAAATCTTTAAAAAATAATAAAAAAATAAAAAAATAAAAAATAAAAGTGGACCCTCAACACTTTTAACTATGTCTATCTTAGCTGTAAGCACTGCCAGACTTTTGGGGAGCATACAAATATTAATCACATGGCTCAGCACACAGTACAAAGGACAAGATGAACATTCTCTTTTTTTTTTTTTAGTTCTTTTTTTAAAATTTACTATATTAGCCAATATATAGTATATCATTAGTTTTGAATGTAGTGTTCAATGATTCATTAGTTCTGTATAACACACAGTGCTCATCACAACATGTGCCCTCCTTAATACCCACCACCCGGTTACCCCATCTCCCCATCTTCCTCCTTTCTGTAACCCTGAATTTGTCTCCTGGTGTCCAGAGTCCCTCATGATTTGTCTCTCTCTCTGGTTTCTTCCCAGTTTTTCCTCCCTTCCCCTATGATCCTCTGTGTTATTTCTTACCTTCCATATATGAGCGAAACCATACGATAATTGTCTTTCTCTGACTTATTTCACCTAGGATAATTGCCCTCCAGTTCCATCAGTGTCAATGCAAATGGTAAGTATTCATACTTTCTGATGGCTGAGTATTCCGTTGTATATATGAATCATATCTTTATCCAATCATCTGTTGAAGGATATCTCAGCTCTCTCCACAGTGTGGCTCTTGTGGAATTGCTACTGTGAACAATAGGGTGCATGTGTGCCTTCTTTTCACTACATCTTTATATTTGGGGTAAATACCTATAGTGCAATTGCTGGGTAATAGTGTACCTCTATTTTTAACTTCTTGAGGAACTTCCCTACTGTTTTCCAGAGTGGCTGTACTAGCTTGCATTCCCACCAAAGTGAAAGACGGTTCCCCTTTCTCCACATCCTTGCCAACATTTGCTGTTTCCTGTCCATTATATTTTGCCATTCTAAATGGTTTAAGGTGTTATCTCATTGTGGTTTTGATTTGTATCTCCCTGATGGCTAGTAATGTGGAGCATTTTTTCATGTATCTGTTATTCCTTTATGTGTCTTCCTTGGAGAAATGTCTGCTCATATCTTCTGTCCATTTCTTGACTGAGTATGTGGTTTTTGGGTATTGAGTTTGAGAAACTCTTTATAGATCTTAAATACCAGCCCTTTATCTGGTATGTCATTTGCAAATTTCTTCTGCTATTCTGTGGGTGGCCTCTTAGTTTTGTTGACTGTTCCTGTGCTATGCAGAAGTTTTTATCTTTTTTTTTTTTTAAGATTTATTTGACAGAGAGAGATCACAAGTAGGCAGAGAGGCAGGCAGAGAGAGAGAGAGAAGGAAGCAGGCTCTGTGCCGAGCAGAGAGCCTGATTCGGGACCTGATCCCAGGACCCCGAGATCATGACCTGAGCTGAAGGCAGAGCCTTAACCTAGTGAGCCACCCAGGTGCCCCCAGAAGTTTTTATGTTGATGAAGTCCCAAAAAATCATTTTTTCTTTTGTTTCTATTGCCTTTAGAGATATGTCTAGAGAGAGGTTGCTGTACCCAATGTCAAAGAGGTTATTGCCTATGTTCTGCTCTAGGATTTTGATGGATTCCTGCCTCACATTGAGGTCTTTGTGTGGGGGGTAAAAGTATGGTCCAGTTTCATTCTTCTGAATGTGGTTGTCCAATTATCCAAGCACCATTTATTGAAAAGACTTTTTTTTCATTGGATGTTCTTTCCTGCTTAGTTGAAGATTGGTTGACATAGAGTTATGAAGCCCTTTGAGGATTTGAGGAAAGCTAAGACCTTTTCTTTAGAAAGGAACAATGTACAGATGTACACATATGAAAGTTTCCCAAGGTCAGAAGCCCAGACAAAAGCAGGGACTTAACAAGAACCCCTAGACTTCTCTGTCACTCCAGCTGCCTCTTGCCGACACCCTTAACAGGATTTAGTGGCTAAGAATGGAAGAGACCTCAGGGGGTCTCAGGTTGGAAAGATATAGCCATCAGGAGAAGGTTAGAAGAACAGGAAATAAAGGCTTAGGGCACTTATGGGAAGATAAGAGGATCTCAGAGTTAGACTCTGCCCAAGTAACCATTTATCTAGAAGCTCCAGTGGCCAGGTTTCTGGGACTATTAACAGTGAGCAGCTGTAACTAGGCCACTGTCAGTGGGGGTGCAGGGCCAACACCCCATGTTTTGAGCTCAGACATTGGAAGTAACAAGGACTATGGTGATGTTATCCAGGAGGATCTACTAGCTGTTATCCATACTGCATTAATTGTAATTTCTTACTTTTGTATTCCTGATGCTCTGATCTTTGGGACCTTGATCCTGGGAAAGCTGGGCCTCCCAGGGCTAGCTAATTGCTAGAGATAGCAAATTACTCCCTTCAACTGCATCCTTGATCAAATCAACCAATACAGAGACTATATTCCCAACTGGCTCCTCTAAAAAACCATCACATCCCAAGCCAATATTTCCCCTGCCCTAAATCACCCCAGAGCCAGGTACCCAACAACTAGGGACTACCCTTATAGTCTTCAGCCTGCCAAAATTATTTGAACCAGCCAATCCTAAATTTACTCAGAATACTTACCTTACCTCACCTGTTTCTTTACCAAAAAGCCATAAATAAAGGCTCCAGGCCATGCTCTCCCCTTTTGTGCCTCTATCCCTGAATGACCCTGGTCCTCCCTCATGTGATTCTCGGTGCCATCATGCATCATGCCTCCTAATTCTAGAGATCTGTATCAATATCTTCCTTCATGACAGTCATTTCCATTTCTTTGTGCCTTACCATACCTGATAAAAACAAGTCTTAGTTACAAATTTTAACCCACATACCTGACACCTAAACTGGAACTGGTTATCACATGAACAGAACAATTGGCACTCAGACTAGATACGTGGTGATGGGAACAAAGGTTTGGGGAAGGTCAAATGCTGGCTAACTGAAACACAGGCCCAGGCCATGGTCAAATTAAGCCATCAGTGCTTTGCAATGCAAGTTTTTAAACCAGGCAGTTTGAAATAAATCATCAGATGAGAGACTAATAATTCTCCACTTGTTAATGAATGACTTGTTTCTCCTTGCCTCTCATCTGAATTTAATTCTTGGATAATCATCTTCACCTCCAATGCAGCTGGTCCCAGAGGGAGTCATTCAAGGGAGCTCACCAGTGAATCTTCTAGGTTGGAACTAAGACTTCCCAGAGATATATGCTCAGGAGAAGAGAATTAGGGCTCTAGTTTCAGCAGTTCTTTCTCACTGGAAGGCCACTTTTGGCCCAGGTGGTGGCAGATTTTTTTTTTAAATCTATTTGACAGAGAGAGAGATCAAAAGTAGGCAGAGAGGCAGGCAGAGAGAGAGGGGGAAGCAGGCTCCCCACAGAGCAGAGAGCCTGATGCAGAACTCGATCCCAGGACCCTGAGATCACGACCTGAGCTGAAGGCAGAGGCTTAACCCACTGAGCCACAGAGGCACCCCAGATTTTTTTTTAAGCAAATATGCAAGCAAAAAATTTTCAAGCAAAACATTACTTGTTCTGTGCTTTTTCTTTTCTGCTTCCTTTGCATCTGACCTGGGTCCCAGAGCCTCTGCAATCCTTGGAGCAACTCTTCTCCTCTCTCGGGTAACCCCAGAGAGGCAAAAAAGTAAAGTTCAAAAACTGAAATGGCATAAATCCCATTTCAAAATAGGGAGAAAGAAGAAAGGCTCTGGCTAATAGTAGTAATAGTAATAGTAATAATAGCAACAATCCATTGAATGAATGTCTGTGCCAGAAGCTGTGCTGATAAATCCCACATTAGTTGTTAAAATGCTGCCAGGGGGTATTTGAAGAGGCTTTGCCTAATTGCATACCTCTACTTCATTCCTGCCCCTATGTGGACCCTGCCTTAGCCACAGAGAGTTCTTTCAGACTCTGATGTACCTTCCAGGAAGAGGGGTCCTACAGGGCCTCTGACCTGAGCCCATGTGTTTTCATGTCTTCTTCTTCTTCCTTCCCTCTTTTTTATTGTAGGGGAATGAATAATGGATGTTCTTGGGGCTTTGGGCAGAGACATCTTCCTTGTAAGTGAACATCTCATTTGAGTTAAGAACTTGAGAGTTGCATAGCCTGGGTTTAGATTCAAATTCTGCTGCTTCCTAACTGTATGACCTAACCTCTCTGTGCTCCTCTTCTCCCAATCTAATAAAATATAAAAGTAAGGTAAAAATTTGGACATACAGATACTTATAGATTGAAACCTCAGTTAAACTAGGAACATAACAAATGATTAATTGTGCAAAATTCCAGGTTAGTGGATTAGAAATTTACAGAATTGCCATAAACCAGGCGAAATAATACCACATAAGAGTATTTTGATAACCCTTCTCTTGGAATCTTGCTAATAGTTTAAATAAGGACCGAGGAATCTCATATAACCAAAGTGATTGTCATGGCTCTAGGAATATTAATGATAAAGAGAAGGAGAGGAGATAAGAGAGGAAGGGGGGAGAGGGGAGAGAGAGAGAGAATGAGAGGAAGGAAGGAAGGAAGGAAAAAAGAGAGAAAGGGAGAAAGGAAAAGAATCTGTCATCTGCTAGTTATTCAATTTCACTGTACCTTAATAATGGTATATATATGTGTGTGTGTGTGTGTGTGTGTGCATGCACGTGTGTATAAACTTCACACTTGTGGTTTCAATGTACTCCTTGGAAATATTTTGTATTGAGTTTGTCTTTCTTACATAAAATGTAAGTTTGTCTTTCTTACATAAAATGTTTCCAGAATTAACTCCTCTCTTAATGAAAAAAATCTCATCTGTAAAATTTGGTTTTGTTGTTAAAGTAGGCATCCAACTGAAAGGAAACTGGCTTATTATGGCACTTTCATAGACTCAGCATTAAATATTGCCACCTCAGCAAGATAAAATTTAATATCAATATTAGTCAAGGTTGTCACATGTCATGTAAATTATAAATTTCTAACCCACTGAACAAAGTAATAAGTATGCAATTCATAGTCTGGTAGAAGGAGCTGATGAAAACCAGAGCTATTTTTGTCATCAGATGAGTGAGTATTCTGAATATTTTTCCTAAGGACAAAATGTGCTCCTCCATAATGGGATAAGAGCCACTCTAAAATGAGAAGTCGATCTCACTTGGATGCATTTTACTGGAAAACGCTCACCAGGGGTCAATTCCTGCTCCAACTGGTTAGAGAACTAAGCAGACCGTGATATGTCATCACCAGATTCCATTCAAGGATTAATGGCTCCAAAGTACAAGATGCCTCTCTAAGTCTTCCTGTAATGTTACACCCAAGGGTGACTTTTCCCACTATTCCAGTCCCCTTTGCACACCGAGGGTCAGAGGATGGCTTTTCACAAGCCTCAGAAGAACAGGCACATGCATAATCCTGTACATGTTCTAAATCATCACTCTTGGTTCAGGCCAAGTCATAGCACTTGTGGGACCAACCAAAACAGAAGCTCGCCTGCCTTGGAGCTGGTCGGGTAGCAAGAGATGGAATTTATTTAAAGCTGTCTTTCACCACAAGTGAAGACTGCAATGTCCCTGAAAAGATATTGTCTGATTCTGCTACTAATAAGGCTCAAATGACCTTGAAAGGCTCAGGGATTTCTGTAATTCTCCACTCCGTTTATAAAGGGCTGCAACAATGAGATTGTAGGACAGTGCCTGTGGCCTTCACAAATCAGAGCTGAGGAGTCAGGAGCAGAGCTGTGAAACTTGACCTCCTCTGTACCACAGCAGGATATCGGCTCACCTGCAAATTCATCTTTAAGGTACAGTGTGTTGAGCTTGTGTTGTTTGATGTGGGAACAGCTCACATTTGGAACTGGGAATTGTGATATACTCCTTATACTATGTCTTGTGTTGGCCACTTGGGCTCATTTTCTCCCCAGTTTGCATCTGTTTGAGAATAGATTTAGATAGATGCTTTCCATCTCTGATTTCTGTGTGTGAACAATGCATAGATTTCAAGTTAAAGGGTATGGAAAAAAAAAAAAACCCAACAGAAATTAGTGTCGATCTCACTGAGCAAATTTCTCTAAAGATTAAGTAAAATACAAAATATATCCCATATTGATTGATGGATAACTTAGTCCCAAGGAAACATTCACTATAGCTCCCCAAACTATGGAGTCTTCTTGGAAAACTATCAGGAGGGTTAATCTTTAATTTGGGGTTTTTACGTGACTAAGTAACCTAGGACTTAAGAAATTAAACCGTAGAATTTTTTTTTTTAATTTCTATGATTGGCCATTATGTAGTCACTTGTTATACAGACATAACAGAGCCTCACACATAGTCAAAGATTAATAAATGTTACTTGATTAAACTAATATTTATTTAAGAGGGAGTTACTCTTTGAGTGTAAATTAATCTCTAAAGTAAATTTAAGAATTGCCATCAGAATTATGACTTTTCAAGTTGGATATGAGTTACTGCAAATAAACTAATCCTCTCAATACATATAAACTTTAGTTAAAAAAAAAAAGTTGGGGTGCCTGGGTAGCTCAGTGGGTTCAGGCCTCTGCCTTCGGCTCAGGTCATGATCCCGGGGTCCTGGGATTGAGCCCTGCATCGGGCTCTCTGCTTAGCGGGGAGCCTGCTTTCCCTTCTCTCTCTGCCTGTCTTTCTGCCTACTTGTGATCTCTGTCTGTCAAATAAATAAATGAAATCTTAAAAAAAAAAAAAGCTTTTGTTATGGGGGATGCAGAAAAATAGAGCTATTCATTTATCAGAGGACAGCCCCCTTTTGCTAAAGGCCTAATTATTGATATTTGTCCTTTCTTTATGTGCAAGGCAGCCAGATATTCTCATTTGGGGTGAAGAAACTGAAATACAAAGCCCCTGTAATGTTGAAAACACAGATTATTCCCTTGAACTTGATGCTGATAGATTTCCCTGACTATTAGAGCTGGAAGGAAACTCAGTGAACCTCAATTCACAGATGAGGAGAATGAAGTGGAATTTATTTAAAACTGTCTCTCATCACAAGTAAGGCTGCAATGTCCCTGAAAAGATACTGTCTGAATCTGCTATTAATTAGGATCAAATGACCTTAAAGGGCTCAGGGATTTCTGTAATTTCCTCCACTCCATATATAAAAGGCTGCCACTGGGCACCTGGGTGGCTTAGTGTTCTGCCTTTGGCTCAGGTCATGATCTCTGGGTCCTAGGATCTAACCCCGAATCCGGCTCTGAGTTCAACAGGGAGCCTGCTTCCTCCCCTCCTCCTCTGTCTGCCTCTCTGCCTGCTTGTGATTTCTCTTTCTATCAAATAAGTAAGTAAAATCTTTTAAAAAAAAAATGGCTGCCACAATGAGACTGTAGGACAGTGCCAACCTTTGACAAAATCTAAAAAAGAAACATTTTAAACAGGAAATGACATTCATAAAATAAAAACATTTGAAAATATATATGTGAAATAACTATATCTTAGTGATAATATGCTTGAAATAGCTATAAGCCAAATATCATCCAAAGAAAATAGGAGAAATAGAAGTTATAACTGGCCCTTTCAGAATATCCAGTTAGATCCCTGAACATTTGTTTTTACTTATTTCAGACTACATATCTTTCCTATTAGCAAAAGCATGCCATAAAACTGGTTAAAGTTCATGTTTGTTTAAATGATGAGTTCTTTTTACGCGTGAAGCGTTATTTAATTAAAGGACAAACTGACTGTAAATCAGCATACCATCATTTGCTTATTCATTAATTCAACAAATTTAAATGCCAACTACTTTCTTTTTAACACATTTTCATTTAAATTCAATTAATTAACATACAATGTAGTATTGATTTCAGAGGTACAGGCCTGTGATTCTTCAGTCTTATATAATACCCAGTGCTCATTACATCACATGCCCTCCTTAATGTCATCACCGTTACCCCTTCCCTCCTCCCTTCTTCCCTCCAGAAATCCTAGGTTCGTTTCCTATGATTAAGAGTCTCTCATGGTTTGTCTCCCTCTCTGGTTTATCTTGTTTATTTTTTTCTTCTCTTACCCTATGATCCTCTGTTTGGTTTCTTAAATTTCAGTGAGATCATATGATAATTGTCTTTCTCTGACTGACTTATTTTGCTGAACATAACACCCTCTAGTTCCATCCACATCATTGCAAATAAGTGCCAACTACTTTCCATGGTCGATCTTGAGGTATGTTCCTCTGAGTACAAGACCAGAAGCTGGGCTTGTGCCTTTTCACTAACAGCTGAATACATTGGCCTTTTTTGCCCTAGTGGAAACTGAAAGTACTTTTTTAGCAGAGGGTCTCTAAGTCCACCAACACTCATGTAACCAGAGGGAAATATTACACACTCAATATTTAATGCAATTATACTTTAGGAGTTTAAGTTCCAGATATACTTGTACATATGAGAAAATGTATAATTCGGTGCAATTTTTTGTTAATACACTCAGACAGGATTTAATTTAGATATCCATCAATATAAGAATGATTAAATAAATGATAACATATCCCTTAAAAATGGGGAGCATAAAAAACAATGTGGGCTGGTAAAGAAATACCTTCTTATGTGAAAAAAGCAAAAGGCAGAACAACATATGTAGTATTGTCCTACTTGTAAAAAGGAAAATGTTATATACACATATGTATGTGTACATATGCTTTCATGAAAATGGAAATAACTTCATTAATAGCAGATATCTTCAGAAAATAAGCCTACCAGCAGTGGGGAAGGAGGAGACATCCTTGTAGTTTTGTATCTTTCAGTACTTTTTAAAGTGTTGTGCTATATACATACCTTTTTTAAAAATGCAGTTTTAGAAGGCCATCTTTGCTAATAATGTAAAACTTTGTAATCCATTGGCCAAATTATTTGGGAGATTTTATGTTGAGAAATATTGAATACATTATGGCATGAATGATTATCCAAATATATGGACCATCACAACAAAAAGATACAAAGGAAAAACACTGTCCTATAATATTCAAGGGAAAAAAGAAAGTGAATGCTTCTCTAAGTCTCCATATTTCTCCTCTCAAATGTCTTATTTTCTTCAATAACACCAAGATGCCAGTTGCTTGCTATTCTTGTCAGCCCTACTCAGTGTTCCTTCCTCCCAGTCCAAAATTACTGCTGAATTTGTGCATTTCAATACAGCTGCCTCTCACACCTCTTGAGTTTCCAAGGAATTATGCTTTATTGATCACAATGATCCAGCTTATTTAGAAAGCACGTTCTGTAAGACAGAAATTAGGAAGAACACCATCATGACTTATTTTCACTCAACAGGGCAATAGAGATGATGAAAGAGGATTTGTTCCAGATATCCCATTTGCTAAAAGGGAAAAAAAAATTTGGAAACAATGATTTAGGGAAGTTGGAATCTGGTTAAAGCCTACTTTTTTAAAAAGATACACAGCCTATTTTTTGTTCAGAAAAAAAGTAACAATGATTAGTAGTGCCAGGCACTGGGCTGGAAATTTGGCAAAGGTGGGGAGGAGAGAATCAGTATTTTAGCCAAATTTTGTTTTAACCAACTTACCTTTCAAAGTTTTTAATAGGAATAGAATGTAAGATTTGCTAAAGAAGTTATCATTTGTAGCTCAAAATTCTTTGGAGATTTTTTAAAATAAAGACATTTATTTATTTATTTAAGATTTTTATTTATTTATTTGACAGATCACAAGTAGGCAGAGAGGCAGGCAGAGAGAGAGAGAGAGGAAGAGGAGGCAGGTTCCCTGCTGAGCAGAGGGCCCGATGCAGGGCTCGATCCCAGGACCCTGGGATCATGACCGAAGCCGAAGGCAGAGGCTTTAACCACTGTGCCACCCAGGCGCCCCAAGACATTTGTTTATTATTTATTTGAGAGACAGTGTGCATGCACAAGGAGGGGGAGGGGCAGAGGAAGAAGCGGACTCCCCACTTAGCAAGGAGCCTGACAGGGGGATCAATTCCCAGATGGGGAATCAAGATCTGAGCCAAAAGCAGACACTTAACCGACTGAATCACCCAGGTGCCCCTCTTTGGAGATTTTTAATTGACGAGATAAATGGTGTCAGCACAAGAGAATCATAGGTGTTTTGTCTAATGGACAAGCAAGTCCAAAATGCATTGTGTGAAGAGCACCCCAAATCAAGCAGCATCCTCGCTTCAGAGTAGTTCAGAGTCCAGCTAATGGGACAAGCACGTGGAGACCTGGCACCTACTCCTACCTCAGCCAGGTGTGGAAGCTCTTCATGCTTCAAAGGAGTTGGGAAGATGCAGACCCAGGGGCTTCTCTGTGCGTGGCAGGATGGTCTTAATGACCTCTCAGTTCCTTCCCAGCCACAGTTATGTGGAGAGCAAACGGAACCACTAGAAGGTGACCAATATAAACCTGTAGTGTTTAGCAGTAACCTGAGAGGTGGAGGAGGCTAAATTCTGTTTGATTTTGCTTTGTGATGTTTTATTTAACTCTACATGTGCCTGGTGTATTTTTGTCCTGGAATCTAAGGCATAGCTACATGACTCATGAGGAACTCGGGTTTTCCCTACTGGTACCTATAAGGTTCAAAAACTGGTGACCAAAAGACCAACTCTACCAACGGACATGTTCTGATATTTCTACAATATTTTAAAACATCTTAAATTAACTATTAACATTTTAAAATAAGGAGATTATACACATTTTTAAAAATCAAGATTTCCAACTTCTCTTGGAAAATGAATATCTGATAACACTGGAACAGTGTTCCACTGGCAATATTCAGTTGGAGCTGACTTGTTTGTCTCCTTCAAATGGACCAAATGGACCATATGTTCTAGAATTTACCACAAAGCCTTCTAAACACATCTAGGCCAATAATAATAATAATAAAATAAACACACCTAGAACACACAGGCGTCTGAATCTGTGATTTGTAGGTAATCAACATTATGTATATAGATTAGACAACCCAGGATTTTGTTAAGTATTTATTATGTCAAATGCTAAATATTTATCACAGAAGCTTTTTCAGCTGAAAACTGATTAACCTCATGAAAGTACATTTAATTTCATTTTACAGATGGAGAACTGAGACTTAGTTCTGTTTTTGGGGAGAGATGTAGAGGTCTCCTAACTCCTAGCTCAGGGTTCTCTGTTTTAAGGCTCCAGGGCAGGATATCTTCGTGTGCATTTGAAAACATTCCTCACCCAGAGAATAGCCCATAGCTCTTAACTGTCCATAGCTTGAGAGGTATGCTTTTGTATAAAGACTATTATCTAACTTTTTATTAAAGTCATTTTGGGTTTAGACAGAGTTGCAAACCTGCCACCCAGTTTACTCCAATAACATCTTACAAGCCAGATACACTTAACAAAACTCTGAAATTAATATTCATACAATAAAATTAACTGCAGGCTATTTGAACGCACTTTTTCCACTAACATCTATTTTTTCTGTTCCAGGATCCAATCCAAGATAATAGCTATCGGTATCATTAAATGAGATAATTTTCAAGATCTCATTAGCAACTGCAACTTGCTCATTGTTACTAATAAATGATGTGAGCAGCTGATGAGTAAACAGATGAGGGATGAGTGTTTTTCCTTGAACCAGCTATTATGTTAAGTGTCTTGGGTGGTAATCTCATTTAATTCTTAGAACAAACCATTTTTTTTTATATGAGAAACTTAATCTTTAGAAAGGCTATGTTTCCCAAGGTCACATGAACTCAAAGCCCCTTCTTTACTCATATAATTATTAGTTATTTGAATAATAATTGTTGATGTCCCTCTATGATGACTTAGTATCATCCCAATTAATTCAAATAAACCCCATAGAAAATAACACAGCTGAGTAATTACAGACACATTCAATGCAAACATTTTTCATATACATCAACTTTTAGTTAAAAGTTCTAACTACTCAAGAACTCATTCATACTGCCCCAAGTGGCCTTTTATTTCACCTGTGCCTTTTCTTAAGACCGGAATATCATACCGCGGGCAAAATCTGAGGTGGCTTTGAAGGACATTAATTGGAGAAACTCAAGACTTAAACTCAAATAACCCAACTGGATTCAGAAGGCAAATAAAAGTAAAAATATAAAATATTTATAAAAATATAAAAAATAAGTAAAAAATAAAATAAAATAGTGTTTTTTTCTGAAAAGGTGCTATGCTGAAGAGAACCACTTTCACATAATGCTCCAAATTCCATATGTGAAGGAGGAGAAGAGAAGTAAATTCACTCTACTCTTTGTCCAGTGGGGCCTGAAGGTGGGATGGGAGGACAAACCCATCAAAGCATCTCAGGCCCATAATCCTGCTGTCATCTTAGCAACTGAACCTAGAAACATCATTCCTAAAGATATTTTCACTAAAGGTGAAAAAGACTACTTGAAAAGAAATGGGATGATGTCTGTGTCCCCCAGCAGCTGTAGAGGCAGAATCTCCAGGTGATAGAACCAGCATTTGGCAGAACAGTGAGAATGTTACAATTTACTAGGTGCTGGAAATATCAGTGGAACAAGGACTTTTGTTTTAGTCCTTATCATGCCACACATAAAACTGATAATAGTGGGCACCTGACAAAGATACTGGAAAGGAGAAGGATCAGTGACATACACAGGTTTTAAATCTGGGCAAGGTTTCAATTCCAGCTCCATCACTTTTGAAGAAGTGACCCTGGGCAGCAATGACCTTGGGCAATGGTTGGCCTCTTTGTACCTCCTCTGTCAAATGTGGGTAGGAACAAGGTTGTAAGAATTAAATGCAAGATGTAAATCACTTTGAAGAGTAAAGAGTATTCAGTAAGTACTCAATAAAAGGTATAAAACTAAGCCACAAATCATAAACTAGCAGCCCACCAGCCAGTAGGTAAATGTGTGGCAGCAAGTTTTACTGGCCCATGGTGGGGGGTGGTCTGTTCCATCCTGAACTCACTTCTACTCTTTGTTGTCCCACCAGGGCTGAGTATCCATTCCCAAAACCTTATTGTCTATCTTAAAGAAGAGAAATAACTCTTTGTATTCATGTTTTTTAATGAAAATTAAGCTTAAAAAAGATAAGAACAGTGAATCTGATATATACTTTTAAAGGAGGGGAAGTAGATACTATTCCTAAGTGTTGATTATGAAAATAACCAGAACAATTCATTTATGTGAACTTCTGGCCACAAGAGTTATTTAAATTTGCTGCTCCTGAGTTTTGAGGCATTGGGGGTAAAAGACAACACAGCTATCTGGGTATCAAGAAAAATAAATTGTTCTATATTCTTAGAGAATCTCAGGATTAGAGGGAACCAAAAATAAATCAGAAACACACACAATCACTTGAGAAGTCTATTCCTCTCCAATCTGCATATACCATGAGAAGAAAGCAGCAAACTGAAATGTAGAAAGGATGAATGTAAAGATCTAAACTTGGGTTTATAAAAAATTCACTTGCGCAAGAACAGAATGAAGGCATTTGAGTTTGAAAATTTCCTCAGTAAAAAAAATAGGAACTTCATCTCAAATTCTTTAAATGTGACTCAGGATATTTCAACTCTGCACATTCCTTGGTATTTCTATTTTGTGACTATATAGCACCACTGACTATTAAACACTCCTGTCCCAGAAGAGATTGTAAGACCCGCGGATCCCCTTACCCAAGAATCCAACACTGCCACTGGATGCAAACAGCAAGAGGTTTATTGGGGCGCAGGTACCGGCGGGTGGTCGGCAGCTCCAGCTAACCGAGCACACCGACCGAGGGGAAAGCGGGGGTTTTTATGGACAGGTACAAACAAGTTTTGGGTGGGGACGGCGCTGATTGATTGATCCTTTGAACAGGCATACTTGGCGTCAGTGGATTGGGTCAGGGGACCCCGCGCGAAAAAGCAGACAAAGCAATCTTACAGAAGCAGAACTGGCCGGTTAGCCCACGCATGCAAAAAAAGCACTACCAGGATATTGAAGGCCTGGTTACTTATCAAGTAAAGACAATTGGGAGTCTCCTGGTGGAATGTCACACTCCTGCCATCAAGCATCCTTGTTAATGAGATTTAGGATTAGAAGAAATTCAACTTTATTTACTTTTCCTTCTACCTCCGCCTCCTTCGGTGTTTTATGGAGGGGAGGGTGACATTAGGGCTTGAGGAACTGAGTTCTGTGTCCCTGGAAATTGGGCTATTGATAAGGTAACTTCTTTGTTGTAAATCTCAAGGATATTTGCAAACCAAGGGAGACTCCTACCTTGCAGGACTGTGATCTCTGCAAGTTAACTGTTTATCGTTTTATGGCAGTCAGGGGTGCCTGAGGAATGTCACACATATTACCAAGGGGAGTGGGTGGAGAGGGGGTGCAAGGCGCCAGCTTTTGCTTTGTCCTCAGCCATCCTCCTGCTCCCTCATCATTCCCCCCTGAACAATTTTGACCCTTAAATCTTTAAGGTGGTTGAAGGTGAAAGGTCTCATCTTCTGTAACTTCTTCCTGCTGAATAGGGGCGTAGAGCTGTCCCTACCTACTGGGGTCAATATTGATCAGGGTAGGAATGTATAAGGGAGTTACGAAAGGTGGAGGCAGCTGAATCCGGCGCTGACAGTGAAGAGGCGTCCTCGCGTGCGATGATAAGGATCGTCTGTCGTGGTGTAGTCATTGTAGCAATGGAGTCTCGGCACCAAGTAGAGAAACATGGAACAAAGCAACATATTAAGGTTAATAAGGCGATAAGAATGAGAAGCCCGAAAAGGAGATTCGGCCATATTCCTCCTTAAAACCAGGAACTTAACTATTCACTGAGAGAGAGAGAAGGATCTTTTAGGGCCTTAATTTGGGTATTCATATCTTTTATTAGTCCTGTGACATTTTTGTGATAGTCTGGGATGTACACACAACATTCTGTCTTGATAATTGCACATGTGCCACCCTGGGCTGCTGTCAGGACATCTAAAGCCATCCTATTTATCTCTTAAGGGAGGGGACTCTCCAGGGCAGGGGTCTTTCATTCCCCCCTTTTTCTTTATCATGGATAGAATCTTATATCCATTCCTCTTGTTCCTGCTCTAAGCTTGTCTGGGACTCTGATAGTTTTAGGAGTTGATATTGTTGAGTTAATACCATAGTCTGGATTACAGACAAGCGGTCCTTCATGAACTGGACAAGCCTATTTAGGATGCAAGGGCCAAATGACAGGATCAATAATAAGATGATAAGGGGTCCCATTAGGGTGGATAGCAAGGTTGTGAACCAAGGTGACCGGTTAAACCAATTTTTGAACCAGCCCTGCTGGGATTCGAATTCCCTTTTTTCTTTGGGCTAATCTTTCTCTTAGCTTGTCCATTGTTTCTCTGACCACCCCAGTATGATCGGCATAAAAGCAGCATTCTTCTTTTAAGGCTGCACATAATCCCCCTTCCTTTAAGAATAAGAGGTCTAGTCCTCTCCTATTCTGTAGTACTACCTCTGATAAGGAAGTCAAAGATTTTTCTAAGGCTGTGATTGATTTTTCTATGGCTTCTAAATCATCATTCATAGCAACCTGTAACTGCATGAGCCAATTACCTTGGATTAAGGTGGAAGTCCCTGTTCCAACACCTGCTGTTATTCCCCCGATGTCCAATAGCAAGGCTATAGTCATGGATATAGGCTCCCTCCTCAACACTCAGCCTTTATCATTTAGCTGGATTTTCCTTCAGCAATCACTACTCCAAGCATTGGGGGAACAACTTTTAATCATACTCCAGTCGCTTCACAATGCATTCTAATAGCAGCAGATCAGAACAGTACTGCGTTACTTGCCGACAGAACAGACAGACCTGAGGTCAAGACCTCCACTGGCTCCTTTTATGAGAGCTGTTTTATGCTTGGCTAAAGCGTCTGTTTGCAATCGCATCTCAACAGAGGTGGGGTCATCCATTATCTCCACAAGTCCATAGTTAATCCTATGGAGTGCAATAGGCTGGCTTTTAGGCAATTTCATTATCCCAGCCACACATAAGGTGTTAGTTAAGTTATACAATTGTAGGGGAATCAATCCCATTTTCCAGTTGTTTAATCATGTGTGAGGGGCTTCTACTGGTACCCCCATAAAACATTTAAAGACAATCAAATCTAGAATTTAACATCCATAAAGGTGTGTTATTAAAACATAATTTTTCTCTCTAAAATAACCCTCATTTACAGAGATAGCCAAATCAGGACAAATTCACTTGTGAAACAAGTCCAGTTTTAACAAACTTGGCCTATTATTTACATAAGCTCAGCAAGAACAGTGAGTGTGATCAATAGATCTTTTAGAATCTGCTTTGCTGGAACTTTTTATAAGGAATCTCTAGGTTGAACTTTTAGTAGCCTCTCCGGGCCAGAAGCCAAGCCTTGTACTTGCCATCAGTCATGCCTGCAATACCTTTGGGTGAATTCCTCTTCCCGAGACTGCACCTACCAAGGAGTGACATTCTTTACTCACCTGGTGAGGCTGCTGGGAACTCTGTAAGCAAGGTATCAGGCCAACAGTCCCAAGGGGCTTTATGGCTCCAGGTTTCATAAAGTCAACCTACGTTCCTTTAAACTGTCTGGTCATATCTGAGTCTTTTCAAATATGACATCCCAGTCAAAGCCTTGGTAAAATAACCAGTTTCCAATGGTGTCCTGTTACAAGGAGGACAGATTCTTATTGAACTTATGCAAATGACTGATTGCCATGGAAGAAAGAATACTTACTAAGACCTTTTGGTTTCAGAGGGTTCAGATAGAGAGAAAAGCTTGAATGCTTTGAGCACTTTTACAAATAAGCACTTTTACATCTCTATAAGTTACAGATAACTAGGAGGAAGTATCCCTAGTCTGGAAGAGCAAACATTAGAGAGAACCAGCAATGTTTAAAGTAAGACAAAACATTAAGAGACACAACACTATAATCTTTTAGTTCATTTAGTCCCATGTTACTAATTCTGGTGAATGCGGCTTTAGTGAGTTTTGGAAATTCTTACCCATTTCAGTTTTAGGATTTTCAAGTATATCAAATATCTGTATTTGTCCTGAAAGTCCTTTATAGGAATATCCTTGAAGATAAAACTCATTTTGCAAGAGAATTAAAGCAATTATAACTGACAAAAACTCAGAATGGATATGGTTAGAGCTAAAGAGACACAGGAGTTTACAATTTAGCTGCAAGGAAATCAGGTTATTTCTGTGATACATAACATTTCCATAATTACAGTATCAAGCGGTGATCTCTCAAAACGTTAAAACTTTAGGAAGTGCGTAGAATCTCTAGAATAGTTATAGCATTTTCCCAAGTGTAATCCAAGGTTTATCATTGGTTCAGTAGTACTTCATGAGCAACTTCACATACCAAGGAAAAGCCTGAGTTAAAGAGATTTACAATTTAAATCTTGTCAACATTTGCTAAAATCTTAGAAAGTTTTAAAGCACATGCCTAAATATAATTAAGGATGTTAAACACCTAATAAAACTGAACATAGAAACTCGTTTTTCTGGGCAGGCAAAGAGAAAACCATTTACATTTTCTTAACAGATCGATTGATCTAAGAAAACATTGTCCTTTTGAACAGAGACAATTTCAGTCTTGTACCAATGTACCTTTAAAACCCATTCATTTCAATCTTAGTTCATTCTTGACCATAGCTAAAATTCCTTTTCTGAAGATTTCCCTTCACAAACCTTCTACAACTTTCCTTTGCATTCAGGTTTTGTCCCAAGCCATTTCCTTCCAAACAACCATCTCATTTAGGACAAAATTACCTTCCCTTACCTTCAACAAAATGTATTCCCATTCCTTAAATCTTTCTTACATATCTCCTACTTTCCTACATACAGAGTTTCACTTATTTCCATCAGTCTTAGTTACACTAAGCAGAACTTTGTATTCTTAGAAACACCTTAATCTCTAGTGAAGACTAAGTATTAACCAATTGTGAACTGTTACAACAGAATTCTTCAGGTGGCAATTTATGAATCAGTTAAGTGGAAAACAAGTTTACCAACAGATTTAGATTCTCTTAGTTTCTTTGCAGTAAGAAGTCAAAAGCACAAACCTACATCCAGTAATTAATGACTTAGCATTTTATCCTGTTTGGTTAAGATACAGATGTCCACAATTTAATTCCATTTGTCATCCAAGCAAAACTTTAAAACTTTCAGGTTACCAAAGACTTTGAAAGCTACTTCAGCAATTACCCATTAAAACTTTGAGACAGACAATTAACCATCAGTTTAGTCATTTCTTTGCTAACAAATTTTAACAAGTAACACAAGCTTATCTGACCTTCAGTAAGCTTTGATAGAATAAAAGCTTCACATTTACTGCTGTTAACTTCAAAGACAGATCTTATCTTAATTAAACCAACAAACTTAACTTAGTTCCAATAGTGATTTACGTTCCACCTGGACCCACTCCACTTTGAGTGTTTACCTGAGACATGGTTGGGAAGATCTGGAGTGGGGAGTGTTAGGTCCAGGGGCTGCTCTTCTTGCTCCTTGACAGTGGAAAGAGAAGGAGCTGTGGTGCATGATCTAGAGGCTAGTCATGCAGGCTGCACGTACCTTGGTGCAGAAACAGAAGGGGAAAACAGGAAACAAAGTGCTGCCAGGAGGCAGAGAAGGGATTCCCGGTTTCAGAGCTCATAAGCCCCAACAGAGGAGCAGACGCCACGCTTTCCCATCAGCCAGGGGGGAGGGGTTAGGCAGTCCAAGTCAGGCCAGAGAACACAGGGAAACTTCCCCGAAACAAAGAGTTTCGGCAGCTGCTTGGGAATATTCCTTATAGTCTCTGTCTCGAGTTAGACCAACCCCAGTTGGCTCCAGTTATAGCCATTAACACGGGAAGTGAGTGAGGGAGAAGCCCCCACATCTATTAGGAGTAACAGAGAGAAATAAAGCCAGAATCCCCTTTGTTAGGGATGGCCCAGCAACCTGGGTTTACTAGAAGAAGGCTTATTTACGTAATTATCATCGAATATGTCAGGAGAAAGTTTACTACCTGACTCATTTGGGCAAACACATTCCGCAAAAGCCCCTTAGTCTGGGGTCCCTGATCGAGGACTCGCTCTTTGACCTGCAAAATAACATTAATGTTAAAGGTCCCCTCTGCGGGCCATTCAGCCTTGAAGGTGGGCCATTCAGAGGTGCAGAGAGTCTGCCATTTTCTTCTTTTGACTTCCACCGATAAGTTGTTGGCTCGGTTCTGAACATCTTTCCAGTGACCTAGAGTGAGGCTTAGAGGGGTGGTGTATGTTTGCCCCATCTCAGAGTTAAAAATAACACCAAAGACAATGAGTAGGACACACAAAACAAATAACAAAAAGGACGCTGCGCGATTTCGGCGTAACACCAACAGGATGGTTTCAGACGGCCGCGTGGAACTACGAGTTTCCTCTGCGGCCCACAGACGGACATATCCCTCGGATACTTGTGGGGCCCCAAAGAACCGGGCCCCTATGATCCTTGGGCCGTCCCCCAGGGTGACAGGGGAGGAGTTTCAGGTTTCAGATGGCCGCGAGGTGGAGCTATTGACCTTAGTATTTATTTTTCCCTCCCGATGTACGTTGTTGCAGACAGGGGGAGGGGGATCTTTCAGGTGCTGTCCTGCTCGCGTCCCTCGCGGGAGCTTAGGAGCGTCTTGGCTAAGGTCTATCCGTATAAACCCCGGACCAGGCTACTCCAAGGAGTAGATGACCGTTATGCCGTATGACGTTCCGCGAGAATCAGGGTGCAGCCCACTCAGACTCCGTAGCCGAAGCCGTGGAGCCGTACAAACACACCCATACAATCAGGCACTCCTCAGATTCACACGGGTTAGACACCCTCCCATAAACAGAATGTAACCTTAATCAAGGCGCAACAAGAAAGACACACAAAACAATTAACGAGCCGGCAAAGACAAAAACCTTGCGGTGCACCGTACAAATTCCACTGGCCTACAAAAGGAGTCTCGAGACCTCCTCTCAGTGGACAAATTCCGTCCAGGGCCGAGGGGTTCCTCTGGAACGGACAGACGGATATAACCCTCGGACAGATGTGGGGCCTCGAACCCCACTGATCCCTGGGGCGTCCCCCGAGGGTGGCAGGGGAGAAGTCCGAGTTCGTCAACTCCTTCTCAAGCTGCCTACAGATACAGAGCCCCTACGCGTAGAGGTACAGTCCTATACGAGCGTATAGGCGGACCACGGCCGTACAAGATAGGAGACAGGAGCCGAAACGAGAACATAAAACAGAACAGAAACAGAAACAGAAACAGAAACAGAACAGAAGCAGAAGAGGGCTGGCCAGCTATCTTACCTCCCTGTGGGAGTCCGTTGGATCCCTGGGCAGGAGTCCGATGATCTCGGTGGAACCTCCAAATGTAAGACCCGCGGATCCCCTTACCCAAGAATCCAACACTGCCACTGGATGCAAACAGCAAGAGGTTTATTGGGGCGCAGGTACCGGCGGGTGGTCGGCAGCTCCAGCTAACCGAGCACACCGACCGAGGGGAAAGCGGGGTTTTTATGGACAGGTACAAACAAGTTTTGGGTGGGGACGGCGCTGATTGATTGATCCTTTGAACAGGCATACTTGGCGTCAGTGGATTGGGTCAGGGGACCCCGCGCGAAAAAGCAGACAAAGCAATCTTACAGAAGCAGAACTGGCCGGTTAGCCCACGCATGCAAAAAAAGCACTACCAGGATATTGAAGGCCTGGTTACTTATCAAGTAAAGACAATTGGGAGTCTCCTGGTGGAATGTCACACTCCTGCCATCAAGCATCCTTGTTAATGAGATTTAGGATTAGAAGAAATTCAACTTTATTTACTTTTCCTTCTACCTCCGCCTCCTTCGGTGTTTTATGGAGGGGAGGGTGACATTAGGGCTTGAGGAACTGAGTTCTGTGTCCCTGGAAATTGGGCTATTGATAAGGTAACTTCTTTGTTGTAAATCTCAAGGATATTTGCAAACCAAGGGAGACTCCTACCTTGCAGGACTGTGATCTCTGCAAGTTAACTGTTTATCGTTTTATGGCAGTCAGGGGTGCCTGAGGAATGTCACACATATTACCAAGGGGAGTGGGTGGAGAGGGGGTGCAAGGCGCCAGCTTTTGCTTTGTCCTCAGCCATCCTCCTGCTCCCTCATCATTCCCCCCTGAACAATTTTGACCCTTAAATCTTTAAGGTGGTTGAAGGTGAAAGGTCTCATCTTCTGTAACTTCTTCCTGCTGAATAGGGGCGTAGAGCTGTCCCTACCTACTGGGGTCAATATTGATCAGGGTAGGAATGTATAAGGGAGTTACGAAAGGTGGAGGCAGCTGAATCCGGCGCTGACAGTGAAGAGGCGTCCTCGCGTGCGATGATAAGGATCGTCTGTCGTGGTGTAGTCATTGTAGCAATGGAGTCTCGGCACCAAGTAGAGAAACATGGAACAAAGCAACATATTAAGGTTAATAAGGTGATAAGAATGAGAAGCCCGAAAAGGAGATTCGGCCATAGTCCTCCTTAAAACCAGGAACTTAACTATTCACTGAGAGAGAGAGAAGGATCTTTTAGGGCCTTAATTTGGGTATTCATATCTTTTATTAGTCCTGTGACATTTTTGTGATAGTCTGGGATGTACACACAACATTCTGTCTTGATAATTGCACATGTGCCACCCTGGGCTGCTGTCAGGACATCTAAAGCCATCCTATTTATCTCTTAAGGGAGGGGACTCTCCAGGGCAGGGGTCTTTCAAGATCACAGCAGCTTTCCCTTCCTTTTGGTCCCACTCAGGTTAACTTGGGAAAGTAATGCCTTTTCATTCTCATTAGAGCATCTATCAGGGCAGTACCAAATCCATAGAGCATATAGTTGGTGGTTTTCTCTGTCTAGACCAGCTGCAGGTGCCAAGAGTGACTGTCTGCTTGGGTTTCCCAGCAATACCCCCAGGGAAAACTGGACTCTTTATTTTCTGTTCCCTGCCTTATTTTGACATTCTTAAATATGTTATGCATCACTCACTGAATGTTATTATAGGATCTACCACAAAGATCCCCAAATATAACATCTTAAATGATGTAAGAGTGAAACTCATCACCAAGAGCTTTTGCTAAAGGCTTCTTTGTATGCAGTCCAACACTGGACCTTGGACAAGAAGGAAAGCATCTTATCCCTGAGATCTAAGGCTGTCTAATTCTGACAGCCCAGCAACAGAAATAAATAAACCTTAAATACGTGCTGAGTCAATAAGGACCAAAGTATTTCATATCATGCATAAACTAAAGACAATAACTTATTTAGGTGGTGGTTCAAATTCAGTTAACACTTCTAATCTCTCACCAGGAGCAGGACAATAGATTGTGAGTTTCCCCAAGGGCAAGCATGTACTGGGTTAGTAGATGAACATTTAGGGAATGAATGGCAGTGTATTTGGAACTTTCATCTATATTACCGCATTTCAGCTCCACTACATGGATAGTAAAACTGAGAGGTCAGAGCAACAAAGGGCTTATTATGCAAAGTCACAAAAATGACAACAGTCCTTTGTCCTCCTTCTCATTCCCTGGCCATCCTGTTTGTCAGAGCATAGCCTCCAGATCTGGTGAGTGAGGTGGGATTGCAGTTGTGTTTGGCAGGTGGGACAGCTCTCTCCACACATCCTTGAGTGGGTGAGGTGAGACTTGGTGAAAAGTTCCAATTTAGTTGCTTCAGAGATAATAGCAACAGAAGGACTAACCAACAAGAGCGGTATCCCCTGCTCAGAAAAAGGGCTATACATAGAAACTCGGTAAAAGGAAGCAGACAGAGAGAAAGTGAAATAGTTCAGGATGCCCTGCAGGGAGAGCACAGGGAAGAGGTTTTGAGAAAAGCTGAAGAAGAAAACCAAAACCAAACAAACAAACAAAACAAAAACAAAAACAAAAAACCCAGTGGGTCAAAGCTACAGATAGAGAATGCATCCCTTAAAACGGGCAATGATGGACCCCTCAGACTTCATCCTTCTTTTGGCTGGCACAGTTTTCAACTCCTTCTTGAATGAGGTATCTCCTCAGAAAACGTCAGTGCCCACCACTCTCTATCACTCTAGACCAGTAACTTCACTCCTATATGAGGCCAGCCTGGTCACTGAGAATACTTAAATTCATGACTCTTCCTGAAGTCCTTCCAAAATTCACAGCCCCAAAAGTGCTTCCTAACCCAATGGGAACAAGAAGCAGAACCAGCACATATCAGATTCTTTCAGAGCCTGCTGCCCGATTTCCTTTAGGGTCACCCTGATTTAATTTATTCCTTTAGTGTATGGACACCAACCTGCTTTCATCTGTTTCTCTTAACCTAGGTCATAATTATGCAACATTGTGTCTGCTAGAATAAATCTTCCTTCCATATCTTCACTCCAAAGGGGTGAATATGAAATGACATGATGATGTGAGCAAACTTTGTGCCTGCATAGGCTTCTTCATTTTTTTTTAATGAAAAATTATTTAGAAAAATGTTAATTCTTAATTTCAAGAAAAGAAAAAAATTCCAGGGCACCTGGGTGGCTTAGTGGTTAAGTGTCTGCCTTTGGCTCACGATGTCATGATCTCAGGGTCCTTGAATGAGTCCTGCATAGGGCTCTTGTTTGGCCAGAAGCCTACTTCTCCTTCCCCCTCTTCCCTGCTTGTTTTCCCTCTTTCGCTGTGATTCTCTCTGTCAAATAAATAAATAAAATATTTTTTAAAAAAGGAAAAGGTATGGGGCGCCTGGGTGGCTCAGTGGGTTAAGCCTCTGCCTTCAACTCAGGTCATGATCTCAGGGTCCTGGGATTGAGTCCTACATCGCGCTCTCTGCTCGGCGGCAGGGAACCTGCTTCCTCCTCTCTCTCTCTGCCTACTTGTGATCTCTCTCTGTCAAATAAATAAATAAAATCTTTAAAAAAAAATGAAAAAATAAAAACTTCTAGTGAGTACCTTTTTAACCAAACTGTCCTTTCTGTGAATTCTGAATATCTAATATGAACTTAAAATGTTCAGGAGCATTTTGTAATAAAGGAATGTGTGAATAAGTCATGCATTACTTTTGGTCTACTTAAGTTGCAAGTTTGCCTGTTCTAAGCAGGCACTATTTTCTTATCTAGTATTTATACAGGTAGAGTCACATGAGGAAAATGAGAAAACTTAAGAGAACTCTGCAGCTTGAACTTAATCTGTAAGAAACACAATTGCTATAGAGGAACACACACCTATACTGTAGTTCTATGAATGTTGGTATATATGTATGTGTGTGTGTGTATATATATATATATATATGTATATATATATATAAATTTTTAAAAGATTTTATTTACTTATTTGAAAGGCAGAGAGAAAGACAGTGAGAGAGGGAATACAAGCAGGGGAAGCAGGAGAAGGAGAAGCAGGCTTCCTGACAAACAGGCAGCCCGATGTGGGGCTCAATCCCAGGACCGTGGGAACATGAACTGAGCCGAAGGCAGTTGCTTAACTACTGAGCCACCCAGGTGCCCCTGCTGGTATATATTTTTAATAACTTTTTAAATATCAAGTGACTAAGAATTTATTAGAATTCCGTACACTGAATCCATTAGCATGGGGGAGAAAATAAATGGGAAATATGCCCTTAAAAGATGGAGCATGTGCTATCTACAGGCTGGAGCTTCAGAACTCAAGTAAGGCTTAGAGAAAACCTGGAGAGTCTCTCTAGGGCACAACAGCCTCCGGAGACTACAGTAGGCCAATAGGCTTGAGCATGTCCCCTACTCAGAAACTGCAAAAAGTCACACTGCAGACCTTCCCTCAGCATCTGAGATACTTCAGAAAGGCTGTTGGCAATTCCAGGCCAGCTCTTTTTGGAAAAAGAGGTTGACAAAGGCCGTTTAATTTAATAAAGAATTACTAAGAACCTATTATATATTTCAAGATTCCAAAAACAATAACAAAACAGTAAGGTCCAGGTCCTTCCCAATTTCCAGTTGGGGCCAAAGCTCTTCTCTGAGGAGGTTTTCACCAGCAGTCAGAGGACTTTTTCTGCAGCCTTTTGCATCTGCCTGCCTGCCACAGCTACTAGGATCTGGAAAATGAGTCATGTTCACATAAGAAGTGAACATTTTTGAGAATTAAACATGCACTTTCATGGGACACATACACATGCCACACAAGCTTGCTCTAGACGTGGCCATTTCCAGATATGGTAAACATTTCTTGTGATGAGAATCTCAGAGCCAAGAGCATCCACTTTGAAAATGGACAGATCTAGGTTCAAATTCTCACAATTCCATGTGCAAGTATAAAGAGATAGGCAAATTCTCTGTTTCCTCATCTGAACAATGAGTATAGAGTCACCCAGTTCCCAGAGTTGCAAGAAGGATCAAATGCAAGTGTGTATAGAAGGCCTATCACATATTATGTGCTCAATAAACGGTAAAGGTTATTGTTATCTGTGAGGAAAGATGGAAAGGGTATAACATCTGTTGATTACCTATTTGTCATATACTTTGTTTAGAGCTTCTGACGTATATTTCATTTGGTATACATACACACAACTGTGAAGTAACTGTTAAGAATCGTTTCTTTAAGTTAAAATCATAACTATCATACAAATATAAAATGAACATGAGTCAAATATTTTATTTAACTTATTAATGAGAAAAATAGTAAGATATTAGAACTAATTCAAAAAGAATTTTTAAAAAGCACATATGTAAGCTATCACAAATACTGAAGTGAATTTAGAAATAGATTAAAATTATTTGGTATCCACACAGCTATCAGTTGCATTACCCTAGACAAAATTTATTTGAATCTCTATGTTCAAGAATCATATTTTTTCTATACTTTCAGAGTTGTAAAGGGGCTCAAAGGCAATAAAAGGGGCAGGCCCCTTGTAGAATCAGTAAGGTTATTAAACATCTTTTTAAATTTCATTCATTTCAATTTTTTATTATATTTTCTGACAGAACCATTATTATCCCCATTTGAAGTTGAGAAAACAAAATCATGGTGACTGTGCAATTCATCTATAATCACAAAAAGTGTAAGTGGGGGGCACCTGGGTGGCTCAGTGGGTTAAGCCTCTGCCTTCAGCTCAGGTCATGGTCTCAGGGTCCTCAGATCCAGCCCCTCATTGGGCTCTCTGCTCAGCAGGAAGCCCACTTCTACTCCCTCTGCCTGCCTCTTTGCCTACTTGTGACCTCTGTCAAGTACATAAATAAAATCTTTAAAAAGAAAAGAAAAGAAACTTTAAAAGAAAAAGTGTAAGTGACAGGGGCTGGATTCAAACACACATTTCATCACTCCAAAATTAGACTGGTTTTATTTGAAGAACTGGGATTTTTTTTTTCTTTTGTTTTTCAGGGGATGAACAATCAATATATTCGTCGAGAAGTCTTCTGCTGTGAAACTTGTCATGAGCTCAAAAGCTTCTGGGAAAAAGAAATTAGCAAACAGACTTGTTACAGGGAACTGGAGGAAGATCGTCAGGGAAGGAGTGCCCTGAGAAAGTATGTGGATTATTTCTCTATTATTTTTTAATAATAATGCAATGCATTATTATTAAATTTGTTTGATTGAATTTTCTGTAGAAATATACCAGATGTGAAGATGGGAGACTGAATTATTTTCATTATCACTCTTATAAGAATGCAATTATTCAATATGATATGGTAAAGTCAGTGAGGTCATGAAAAGAAAGGAAAACAGTACCCAGAAGAAGTTTATTATATTCACGGGTCTCAGAGAAAGGGTTACCACGTACCATGCAGGGCCACAGAGGAAGCACCAGATCTTGCCCAGGTGTCAAAAGACAGAAGCATGGTGGAAATCTAAGCCAGAACTTTTACTGGAGTTTCTGAACAAAAGGCAAGTCAGAGTAAACAGTTCGCTAATTTGAATCATCTCAGAGGGCTTTGGGCTACCAATGTGGTTTCTAGTTGTCTGGTACCTAGCCCTGGGATAATTTAGGAAAGGGGAAATATGGCTTCATATGTGAGAGTTAGAGGTCATTGGGGCCCAGACGCAGGATTGGTTGACATGTTCACAGCAAGCCTTTGGTAGCTCTAAGAAAAGGCTAGTCCTTTCCATGGCCAGCAAGTTTCTTAAGATGTCAAAACATCATAAAGTATGGAAAATTCAAGACATGATTAGTTAATATACTTATTCTGTCTTTCCACCACCTATACCAGGGTTTTTCAACCTAGCACTTTGATATTTAGAGCCAGATAATTCTTGGGGGGGGGGGGAGTCCTGTGCTTTGTAAGATGTTTAGCAACATCCCTCAAAACATTACAGTCCAGTAGGACTCCCCTACTCATTATGACAACAAAAATATCTGCTGATGTTACCAAATATTGCCTAGAGGGCAAAGTCACTCCTTATTGAGAACCAGTGACTTATAGATAAGGATAAGCCTTTTTATAGATCAATAAAAATGAGATTCTGTTATTTATATCTTGATAAACTGAAAATTTGTTTTCCTCACCTCTCCTCTGTTGCAATCCCCAGCACATGAGGTACACTAAATTTCAAGGTTAGGTCAACATATATAAGTATAAAAGATATTACATTTCGGATGATATATATTAATATTCTGGGGAGAGGAAAAGTGGTCTTCTTCTCTTTGGCAAATAAACTTGATATTCTTGCCAAGGAATCTGCTGAAGGGAAACATATACTTACATGAGGTCACATGTGTCAACATTACTCTGAATAAAAGAGCCAGCACCTGCCTTCCCATGTGCAAAGCTTTGGAACAGACAGAACAACTCACTGTTTGAGAAACTACCTGGGTTCTCTCTCCCTAAAATGGGAAACAGCCCAGTGAGGCTGTCTGTTTTGCTAAGATGCCTACTCACAATGTAGTGGCAGCTGACTATTCTGCTAGTCACAAGGCACTAAGCCTTCATGTTTCTGATCATGCTGAGCTGAAAACATGTAATTCACATGTGTTGAATCAACATTAACTTCTAAAAATCTTTATTAGCTCTGGAGGAGAAATAACTTCTCTCCATAGCCAAAGAAGAGCTCTGCCACCATTCTAGCTACATTCCTGTTTATCCAGCAAGCTAAATCAGGCTTTTCTACATGCAGAAGAGTCGCATATTAGAGCATCCAGTCCTGGTGACTCCAGGGGAGTGAAGAAAGTCAGTTGTGTGGTTCCTGCCTTCTTCCATCCTCCAAGTCTTGGACCACAAGCCAGTGAGAGCCAAATCCCAGCATGAACTCTTTGTATATTTTCCCTTCCAGAACTCTCAAGATATGGAATTAGAAGCATAATTTGTAATATTTTATTTTTATCAGAATATATACACAATCTATCTGTATATGCAAGAAAAAGATTAAAATAAAATACACTAAGATAATAAGAACAATTAATTTTGATTGGTGGAATGACAGATTTTAGTGTATAAGCCCCCCCCCCCCAGTTTTTCCAAAGTTTCTACAAAGGTGTTCTGCCATTTTGTAATTAGGCAAAATAAAGTTATGAAAAAGACAACCAATTGCAAATGGTCCATGGAACAAATGCATTTACAAATAATTAAATAATTTTTTAAATTTTAAAATAAGTTAAACAAATAATTCTCCGGATTCCCATGTGGCCCAGAAATGACCCCTTCCAAGTTGGGGCAGTTTTCTCTCCCTTCTATAACAAACAGAATAAATCTTCAAAATGTGCTCATCATGAAACATTTCATCATTGTGTCCCACAAATAAATGTTTAAATATGTGAACAGAGCCTCTGCATTGAAAATCTTAAGGGACAGGGGAATAGAGGCAACTTCCTGGGGTTCTCCAATCTGTTCTGGAGTCTCACTTACCAAAGCTATTTCCCTTATCAACTATGGATTAAAAAACTCAAAAGCTTTCTTATTTTGGTTAACAGTGAATGAAAACTAGTGGTTTTGTCATCCCAGATTTATTTTTCACACCAAAACTAGAATGTTGGAATATTGGTTTAAATCCTGCTGATCTGAGCAAACAGTCTGAAACAGAATAATAGTGTACCTTCCAACATATACTTGCAGACCAATGAATGCCATAAACCCCAATGTCCCTATCCTAGCCCTGTGACCTATACTTCCCCATACTCCACTATACATAAGTACACACTCCCAACATACATACATAATACTCACACTCTTTTTTATTCTATTCTCCACTTATAAAAGGCAAATTCAAGCCACTATGCAATACAGAAATGTTCTAAGTGAACACTAGAAGACAAAAACCCTAAAATTCTCCACCAGTCCCTTTTCTGGTAGAACAAAATCAATATTTCCTTATATTCTCTGCTGGTCTAACAAGCAAGACTTGTGCCAAAGCTGGGTAGAGAGGAAACAGACATGCTTGTTAGCACACTACTGCACAGAAGAATTCAGACAGAGCTGCAGAGCATCTATTTACCCTGGTAACTGATGTAGCTGGCAGAGGCCTTGGAGGTGAGATCATGAAGCAAGATGAATGACCCCAGAAACATAAACCCCTTACTTCCTCTGAGTGTGGCCAGAAAGAAGCAATGCAAGAGGAATAGGACTGGTCAATAGATAAGTTGAAAACTGTTTGCAAATAACTGATGGAGACAATTTGATGCAGTATATGTGTGATGACCAAACCTCCTTGTTTGGGGGACAGTCCAGGTAAACACCTATCATTTATTATAATTACAGACTATGATTTGCCCTTTTATTTTAAAAGTATTTCAGTTTAGATGATAAATGACATGGACACCTAAGTGTAAATGATCAGCCTGCAGCTATAACTGAGAAATTGTGCAGGCCTTATATTTTTAAAAAATAGTGTTTTAGTATAAATATGGTTTCAAAATACCTCTTCAGAATATAACAGAATTCACAGCATCAGGTAGATATTAAATCTGGAGGACTTGAGTGGTCACTTCAGGACCACTCCTCTCCCTCTGCTTGATTTCTGCTTATCAGTTGTGTCATTCAGGATGCTTTCAGCCGCAGGTAACAAAATATCCAACTCATAATCTCCTAGCCGGATGAAATCATTATCCTAAATCTGTTATAAAATAAGATTTAGTATAGAAAGAGCACCACTGAGAAAAAAATTCAGTTTTTTCATTCAAACTGAGGTGGGGAATGTGAGTAGTAAACTGACTTGTTCAAATCATTATGCCAAGGCTGTCATCCTGTGTTGGTTATTGGAGCTCTGCCCCACAATAAGGCCAGTGAGCTGCAGGTCACAAGGAAACCAGGATCAAGCCCATCTCTCCTTACTAAGGAAAAACTAGTATAAAGGTATATCTGTTATTCTACTGGAATAGAAGTGGCAAAATCATTGTCTGACCTTTCATATTCAAACAAAAGTACAGAGATTGTAATGAAGTACCAAGATTCGAAATGGGAGATCAAGAACTCAATAAACTATAAACTCTTTGATGACTGGAATTATTTACTACTCTACATATTGTAGTAACCACAGAAGTACTCTATTCAGAGCTCCTTCAAGGTAGCTTGCAATGGGACACAGGGCTGGCAGAGAGCTCTAGCTGCCAACCTTCTGGATCCATCACTGAGCTTGAGTTAAGGCCAAACTTAACCCTGACTGATCATGGCAGAGGAAACTAGTTCTGGGCAGTTCCTGCATGACACAGCTCCTTTGCTAGGCACCTTGCCCAGGGCCTCCCCCTCAACCTAGCCCCAGCTTTTTTAGCACTGTGCTGTGGGTTGGAGCTCTTCATCCCCACAATTTTTTTTTTCCTCCCTCTCTTTCCACAGGGATCAGGCCAGCATGGAAGTCTGAAGACTGCCTGACTACTTCAGTTCATTCTTCACCTTTATTTTTCATGGGTGATTCCTCCAAGTCTGCTTCTTGGAGCATCCAAACTGATACACATATTTAGTGCCTCATACATGATAGAAAAAATCTGATTTTGTCCCAGCTTCTCTTCACTGCTTTCCAGTAAGAATGTTACAATTCTAGTTTAAGAATCTCAGAAAAAAATCATGCTTTCTAGTCAAACCCCAAACTTACCAGGGAGAATCTGTGATCCTATATATTAACTACAACTCCTCCACAAATCAGATGAATCTAGAATAATAAATAGTAAATTTTGTTTGGTCTCCATTTGAAAAGTGAGGTCAATATTTGTAGGATTAAGAGAAAATATTATCTTCAAGTTTCAAATGCCAGTTGCTCCTCTACTGTATCTCAATCTGTACCAATTTTTGAGCTTTACCTTTCTCATATTGACCTTTCTTACTACAAAATAAAAGGTCTATATATGCACTTATATTCACCACTTTACTGAGAACCCAAGATAAATGGCAGCAACACAGTGATAAATAATGTTGATCAGAAAGGGGCAGCAAACAGTCTAAATATTCAGAAAACAAGATTTAAAGAGAACTTGGGTAGGTAGCTCTATCTGAAGCTCTATCTGAATCCTTTACCATCTGGCAATAAATAGTGTTATAGCTGTCATAAAAAGTGCATAAATGTATTATGAACCCCAAATTCCTAAGCTCTGTTCCTAGAATAAATTTATCATTCCAAATACATTAATTTGGTGAGAAGCAGAGGGCAAGATTTGATGGGTATGATATTTATTGGGGGAAACACCTGTGAGAGAAAAGTAGGGAGGAAGTTGTGGTGTACTAACAAATGTTTAAAAACTGGCTCTCTGTGGAAAAAAATGTACATGTGTATATACCTACGTAAGTTTATCATAAATTTCACAGGTATAAAGCATGTGTAGCACACATTTACAAATATTAAGAAAATATACAATGTTCTTTATTATAAATTCCATATACCTAACTGATTTTCATAGTATGCTTTTATCGGTTTATGCCAACCTCTTTCATCTACAGCCAATCTATAGTTGCATTTCAACCACAATTTGACAAAATTGGATGAGTTTTTCATTACTATTAATTTAAAAATTAGTTAGATCATCAAGGATAGTTTTCTAGTACTGGAAGAATATTTACACAACTTATATGTATTTATTTATTTATTTGTTTGATATTTATAATGTAATAGCTATACACACAGCACAGTTCTAAATTTAATCTGAAATATTAAAATTGTCTTCATCACTTTAAAAGTATAGATGAGGGGTCAATAAATATTTTTTATAAGGACAAGTTCATAAATTTTGAGGGGGAGCATGTGGTCTCTGTTGCATCTACTCAGTTCTGTCACTGTCATGTGAAAGCAGCCTTAGACAATATGTAAACAAAGGGTCAGAACTATATTTCAATGAAACTTTATTTATTTACAAACACGGGCAACTGGCCAGATTTATAGTCTTTGCCAACATCCATGTTGTAAATGGTTTATTTCAAGCTATCGATGTGACATCAGTGAAGATGAGTTGAGAAGGCAATGGCACTCCATCATATAATAATTTCACCATTTAAAGATAATAGGCCTAAATAACCTGAAGATAACAGATTATTGTAAAGTGCAGTAAAATAACTAGAAAGTGAATTTCACACAGTTATTACTGTTTTTAATAAAATTAATATAATATTAAATTAATGGTATTAATAAATTTAATAGATTAAAATTAATATAATTTAATTGTAACTTTACAGTTTACTTTTAGTAATGTTTATATATAATAATGAGCTTACAAAATCCCTAAAAAATTAAGAATTATCCTCACAAACTAATAGCACACCCCTAAGAAGAGTCAGAGAAATTAAGGAGAGTCAGAGAAAGGGAAGGAAGTGGAACTGGGTTAGGCATCAGGGCAAACCTAATAAAGTTTTGGCCAGACTAATGGGAAGTCCCTGAGCCAAAGGCAACTGTTCAAAGAAGCTCTGTATCTTGCAGAAAGAGGCCTGCATTGGTACCTCTGCTGTGCTCAGTCACTGGCTGAGAGTAGCCCAAGAAAAGTTTGACCTTGGTGCAAATGCTTGGAGCAGATGTAGATGGGAAGTAGCTGCAGATGGGGTCAGCTATGCTCCCCACAGCAGCATCTCTCAGTGACACATTTTCATGCCCACTACATCCAGAAAAAGTAAAGTCCCTTTAATTAGTGAATGAGTTCATATCACAGTAAGAATTTCATCCAGTTCCATGAAATACACAGATAGCAATTTATTTAAAAACAAATAGTCATTAGTGAACTTTAAAAGATCTCAGAGACAAAAGTCATGTAACTTTGGAGGCAAATTTATTTAAAGAACCTTTCAGAAATCCTTAATAAGGGGAGCTTGTGAACCTAAAGATTGATTGCAAGTTGAAATAGAAGGTACATACTTAATAAGCATAATGAAGAAATAACAACTTGTGAAAATTACTAAAAGGTGGATATCAACAGAAGGTCATATAAGCTCAATAAATCATCACTTCCCAAGTAAAGTATGCAAAAAGCTGTGGGGCAACTGCCTGGCTACGAGAGAACAGCCATTCCATGTTTTATCTCCCCTTTAAACAAGTAAACTGTTATTTTTATGTCCATCACTTTAATTTAATTTGAGGTAGAATGAGGATATAACCAATGTCTTAACATTATTTTCAACTTTCAATTCTTGGTTGCTAATGTGCTTAAGCAACAACTATAACTAACAACAGCCAGATACTCCATAGTCTTTAAATTCTTTCCTGGGTCTATAATTGAGCAGAGTTTTAAGTGAGAATCTTCCAGAAATCCATTAGTAGTAGGTGCCTAAAGCCTTCAAAATACTTATACCCTCTAACTTACTTTTCTCTAGGAATTCTCCAAGGAAAATAGACAGGTATATTAAGAGAGTATTAAGCATTATTATACTCATTTTAGGACTATTTATAAGGGTGAAAAATTAAGGTTAAATCCAAATTTTTAAATTCTTCTTCATATATTCTGATTTCCCTGCAATAAGCATGCATTACTTTGCTTTAGCAATGTTATGAACTGAATTGTATCCCCTCAAATTCATGCTAAAGTCCTAACCCCCAGTATCTCAGAGTGTGACTGTATTTGTTTATAGGGCCTTTAAGAGAGGTGACCTGCTTAAAAGGAGAACTTTAGCGTCTGCATGATCCAATCTGATTAATGTCCTTATAAGAAGAGGAGATTAGGATGCACGAAGGGACACTAGGAATGGGTACACACCCAGAGGAAAGGCCACATGAGAATGAAGCAAAAAGGCCATCTGCAAGCAAAGGAGAGAGGCATTGAGAGAAAACCGAATCTACTGACACCTTGATCAAGGACTTCCAGCCTCCAGAGCTATGAGAAAATAAATTTCTGTTGTTTAAGACCCCCAGACTATGTTATTTTGTTATGGCTGCTCTAGTAAACTAATAATATTTACCCAATCTTTTCATTTTGGTTATTTTTATATCTATGTAATGAACACAAGTGCATATATATATATATACACACACATACATACATATGTATACACTTTTTTAATTCAAGTATCACAAAAAGTCATACAATTAGAAGTGAGTATCCTTCTTACTTAGGCTCCTAGACCTGCTGTCCAGGGAAAGCTGTCAAGTTCTTTGTATACCTTTCTCCAAAGCTTCAATTTGAATAAGCAAATAAATATGTGTGCTATATTTTTACGCAATATGAGACTATACTATCTTCACTAATTTGCACTTTTTTTTTTTTCTAACTTACCAGGAAGCTTTTCTACATAAGTGCAACCAGTTCTTCTTTAATGCTTTCCATTATAATGATGTTAACAATTGATTCAATCAATCACATCAAAGAACACCGGTTGTTTTTCATTTTCTGGCTGTTCTAAATGTTCTAAAAAGAATACTTGCACATACATTTTTGCATACACGGATAAGAATTATGGAATAAGTTCATAAAAATGAAAATCTAAAGTCAAAAGATGAGTTCTTTGTTGTTTTTTTTAATTTTGACTTCCTGACTTCTTGTTTTGCAAAGATGTTGTATTAATTTAAACTCACACCCTGAGTATGGGAGTGCCAATTTCTATAGTTGCTCACACTGTGTGTTGTCAAACTCTTAATCATTGTTAATCTGACAGGTGAAAAATGGCATCTCACTGTTTTAAACTGAATTTTTAAAATTTCTTTTCAGTGTTCCAGAATTAAACTGAATTTAATTAATTACAAGTTTAGATGAAATCTTTTTATATGTATAAGAAACAGCTGGATTTCTTCTTCTGGTGCAGCCATTTAATATCCTCTGCCCATTTTACTATAGATTTTCTTTTTCTCAATTGATTTGTAAGCACCATGCATTTCTTTTCATGTGTACATACAGTTCTGTGAGTTTTTGACAGATGCTTAGAGTCATGTAATTACCACAATCAAGATACAGTATAGTCCCATCACTCTGAAAAATCCCCACATGCTGCTCCTTTGTGGTCAATTCCTCTATTACTTTCTAATCCCTGGCAACCAATGATCTGTTCTTTACCCCTATAGTTTTGCTTTTTCCAGAATTCCATAAATGAAGTATATAATATGTAGTCTCTTGAGTCTGGCTTTTCTCACTCAGCAAAATGTATTTGGGATTAATTATTGTTGTGCATATCAGTTGCCTATTCCTCATCGTTGCTGAGTATTATTCTGTTGTGTGGATGTATCGCAGTTTGGTGATCCACTCCCCACTGGAAGGACATTAGGGTCATTTCTGGTTTTTGATGATTACGAATAAAATTGCTGTAAACATTTGCATACAGATTTCTGTGGAACATAAGTCTCTGTTTCTCTTGAGTCTATACCCAGGATTAAGATTGCTGGGTCATATGGTAAATGCCAAACTATTTTCCCAACTGACTATATCATTTTGTATTTCTACCACAATGTAAAAGAATTTCAGTTACTCAACATCCTGACCAACACTTGATTTGAGTTTTGTTGTGAAGGTTTTTAAAATTTTGTTGGGTTTTTTTTGGGAGGAGAGGATTAAGAAGGGACTCTTTTTGTTGTTTTCCTTTTTTGTTTGGGTCATTCTATGAGGCCAGTGTTACCTCACTGTAGTTTAATTTTCATTTTCCTAGTTATGCTAAGTATTAATTTTATTAATTAATTTTATTTTATTTATTAAAATAAAATATTTATATTATTTATTATTTATAAATATTAAAATATTTATATTATTAATTAATTTATTTTATTTTATTTATTAATTTTATGTGCTTATTTACCATCCATACAACTTCTTTGGCAAAATGTTTGTTCAAATTTTTTGCCCATTACATTGTTTATTTTCTTAACATTTAGTTTGAACTTTATGTATTCTAGAAACAAGTCTCTTAATGGATTTGTGATTTGCAAATATGTTCTTCACTTATGGCTTGCCTTTTATTCCCTTTTATAGTGCCTCACAGAACAAATTTTTAATTTTTATAAAAATCCAAGTTTTCTTTTTTCAATGAATTATGCTTTTTGTGTTGTAGCTAAGAATTTTTCCCCTAACCCAAGGGAAATAATGGAGATGTTATTTTGTGGGGTTTTTTTTTAGAAGTCTTAGTCTTACATTTTATATTTAGGTCTATGATCCATTTTGAGTTAATTTTGTGTAAGATGTGGAGTATGGATTAAAGTCCATTTTTTTTTTTTAAAGATTTCATCCATTTACTTGAGAGAGAGAGCAGAGAGCACAAGCGGGGAGAGGGGAGAAGAGGGGCAGAAGGAAAAAAAGAAGCAGGGAGCCTGATGTGGGGTTCGATCCCAGGACCCCGAGATTATAACCCAAGCCAAAGACAGAAGCTTAACTGACGGATCCACCCAGACACTCCTAAAGTCCATTTTAAAAAATATGAATGTATGATGCTTCAGCACCGTTTCATGTTTGTTTGTTTGTTTGTTAAAGATTTTATTTATTTATTTGACAGAGAAAGACATAGCGAGAGAGGAAACACAACTAGGGGGAGTGAGAGAGGGAGAAGGAGGCTTCCTGCTGGGCAGGGACCCCCCCCAGTGTGGGGCTCAATCCCAGGACCCTGGGATCATGACCTGAGCCGAAGGCAGACACTTAACTGACAGGCACCCAGGCGCCCCACACCATTTGTTTAAAAAAAAAAAAAAAAAATCTTTCCTCTATTGCCTTTGTTTCTTGTAAATAATCAATTGGCTGTATTTGGGTATATTTATTTCTGGACTCTATTCTGTTCCATTGACCTATTTGTCTGTTCCTTCACCAGTGCCATACTGTCTTGATTATGAAAACCTCTTAAGTCACAGAATAAAATAGTGTGAGTCTTCCAACTTTCTTCTTCAAAGTTGTTCCTAATCTAGTCCTTTTGCCTTGCCATATAAAATTTAGAGTCAGCTTATCTACCAAAAAGTTCTTTCTGGGATTTTGTCTGATGTTACACTGAATCCACACATCAGTTTAGGAAGGAAAAATTTTCATACAACTATATATTCATAGACTTTTTTCATTTATTTATTTTTGTCTTCGTTAATTTGTAAAATCCATTTGTTTCTCTTAAAAATATTTGTTAGAAGGAAAAACAAAAACAACAAAACAAAACAAAACAAAAAACTACCTCAATTGGACCAGCAGATATGGAAACAAAAGCACTTGTATTTTTCTCCCCTCAGGCTCAGAGAAGAATGGAAACAGAGACTGGAGAAAAGGCTGCAGATGCTGGACACTCCTGATGAGAAGAAAAAGCAAGCAAGCACAGTGGGCTGAGAGCTGCCTGCTTCATCCACTGCAAAGATAACAAACCACCAAGGGCACTCTTCTAGGAGAAAAATCTAACACCCAAGCTATGTTGATTTACTAACCAGGATACTCTCTTTGCTTTCCCATTTGTAAGGGATTTACATGTGAAACCTCCCCCAGTGCTAATGGGAGTCATTATCCAACTCAATCCTCTCTGCACAGGACAGAGTGACAGGCAATGTGACAGGGAAGCTCAGGTTATTTAATATAAAAAGCTCTTAGAATTAACACTCCCCAGGTTTGAAAGACCCATGTAGTGTAATTTATTTCCATGTTTTCTTTTCATTTTCAAATCTGAATGTTTTATCTAAGCTTACCAAGGGCAATGACCTGGATGGGAATCTGGCTTCTCTGGATCTTCTGAAAAAACAGAGTCAATCTTTTCTTCCTGTCCTGCTTTTTGTGAATACAGAAATGCAACTACTTAAAAAAAAATAAGGCTATTATTATAAAAAGAATAATTTATTAACTATACAGTTTGAAAATGAATTGAACTAAGTATCTTTCTCTTCCCTTCATATGAATTTTTTTCTCATAAACATATTTAATTAGAAACATAAAACAAGATAATGTTTAATAAACTCTGTTGTGCCCTCACTGGAGTGTGCCCTGTGTTAACTCTTTCACGCCTGCTTTGGTTAGTCTCTGGTGTTAGAACAAGTGTCAGCTCCAGCTGTCCCCAGACACATTCTGGAGACACATTCCCAGACACTGTAGTCTCTTCTCAGTTCCAGAGCATGACCACAGAGCTGGGCAGGTTCTATCAATCACAGTAACTAGAGTTCTTCTGCCCACAGAATCCTCTCTGGGGGACAGGTACAGAGGCCCTGAGCACGAAGGAATGCTGATGGCCAGAGGGACCCAGGGGAGATAACCTGAGACAGTGCTGGAAAAGACATCCATCTCTCATTAACACCCTATGGTAACATAACATAAACTTCTTCCCTTGGAAAACTGACAGGACTTCTCAGAGCTAAGAGAACCATGGGGTGGCCAGAGGGTTGGAGATGTGATTCCATATCCCCACAGTTATGAGATCCAGACCCCTGCTACAGGTTCTTATCCAATTTGGATACAACATTTAAACAGTAATCGAAAGCTAGGAAAATCTGAGCAAAGTTTGGAGAAAGAGGCTAATAGTAAAAAAAATTTTAGTAAGGACAAAGAAGGATGGGAATACATATCATGTTACCTAACAATACAAAGTGGTCAGGGAAAGTTCCCTGGGAAATTGATATTTAAGCTGAGACCTATAAAAAAATGAGTAAGGGTCACACATTATATAATTTCATATAAGTGCATAAATCATTATATCATACAGGTTAGTGTGCTTTTATTAATTTTTTATTAACTGTTTTTCCTTGTTTTCACTGTCTTAACTTGTTTCCCCCTTTTTTTCCATTCCCTACCGTTGGCAACCCCTGTACCCCATAACCCATGTTAATAACCGGTATACGTCCTCCTGTATTTTCCCCATGTTCACATAGGTATGTACAGACACACACATTCACACCCACACTTACACATTGACACAGACATTCACAAATACACATGCATACTCACACACACACTACATCTAAAGGGCTTTGTGTGACTATGTTTGTGTGGTAATATTTTACAAAGTAAGATCATATGACACTTCTCTACATCTTGCTTTGCTGACTCAACCTTCCTCATATAAATGCTAGGTCAGTTTATCTCCAATTCCCATTTTTTAATGTGATCATATTATACCCTGATGTAGTTGTTCCATAATAAAGCCAACAATTCTTTTAGAGATGGACAGTCACATAATTTTCAGATTTTGTTCTTCAAACAATGTAGCAGCAAATACTCTTATTCAAAGAGTATTTATTTACTTATTTATTTATTCTATTAGTTCTGTGCTAGAAAATAGATTCCCAGGAATTGGAAGTGAGAACAAACAGTATTGTAGTTCCTACTTTTTAAATGATACTAGAATGCTTTCCAGAAAGGCTGGCAAATTCCCATTTGAACAAGCAGTTAATTAGAGTTTACCCTTCTCCCCGTATCACTGCCAGGAATAAGCATTATAGCATCATAGCTGCTCTTCATTTTTTCTAGTCTGAGGGATGATATCATTAGGTTTCTTTGACCCCTAGAGATTGGTTGTGGTTTTTTTTTTTGTCATTTGTTTGTTTTTTAGTTTAATTTTTTTTTTTTTTGTCTGTGAATTGCTTAGTCAAACAGACCACCCATTTTTCTAAGGTTTGTCTTTTACATCAAAGTGTATAAACTATTTATACATTGTCAAACCTAACCCCTGGATTATCCTTTGCATTAGGAGTCTGGAGGACAGGGTTGGCTTGCTTAAACACCCATGATTAAGTCTGAAAACCTCAATGCTATCAAGGAAAAGGTAGACATATTTGTAAAATATGTACATATGTAAAAATAAAAAGCTTATATATGGTGAAACTTACCATAATCGGTGGCTTTGGCAGATTTGCAAGTTTAAATGATCATTCATCTGCAATGGGGAAAATGGGAGATGACAGGAGATGAATCAAGAGGTTGTTTCCAGCGTCTACATGACAGAGAACAGGATTGAGCAGATAGAGTGAATAGGTTATTCAGGTTGAACCAATGTAAGGTAGCAAGGCATGGAGATTTTAAAAATATAAATTTAAATGTTTATATTAAATGTTATATGTTATATATACGTAATATATATAAATGTATTTTTTTATTTTTTTATAATTTTTTTTTAAGATTTTATTTATTTATTTGTCAGAGAGAGAGGGAGAAAGAGTGAGTGAGCACGGGCAGACAGAGTGGCAGGCAGAGGCGGAGGGAGAAGCAGGCTCCCTGCTGAGCAAGGAGCCCGATGTGGGACTCGATCCCAGGACGCTGGGATCATGACCTGAGCCCAAGGCAGCCGCTTAACCAACTGAGCCACCCAGGTGCCCCTGTTTGTTGTATTTTAAGATATTATTTATTTGAGGCAGAATGAGAGAGAAAGAGAGAGAGTGCCTGCAGGAGTGGAGAGGAGGGACCGAGGATAAGGGAGAAGCAGACTCTCCACTAAGCAGGGACCCCAATATGAGGCTCTATTCCAGGACCCTGAGATCATGACCTGAGCTGAAGGCAGTTGTGTAACTCACTGAGCCACCCATAAATTAAATGTTAATTTATTTTAACTAATATTTAGTTAACATGAGCCTAAAGAAACAGCAAAGCTGGATCTGTTACCACTGTGAACCTTAGAACAGGGCCAAACCACCAAATTATGGTTTCCTCATCTATAGGGACAGGCATACTATTCTGTTTCTCAAGGTGGTTGGGATTAAATGAACAAATGTAAAAGCCAGTGCATCAGGACCTGGTACAAAACAAGACTTCTTGTACCTCAACTCTCTGCTTCATCCTATCCCTTGCTCTCACTGGAATAGGCTCAGAGAAAATGAATGACTTGTATGGGACAGTAGTCACTAAGTCTGCTTGCCGGTCAGAACCGCCTGGAAAACTTTTTTTCAAATTTATGGACCCTGGACTCCACTCCCAGAGATTCTAATTCTATTGGTCTGTTGTGGGGCTCAGGAATTTTTGTATTTTTATCAAGCTTCCCAAGAGATCCTGATACATAGCTAGACTTGGGAACAGCTTTCCCAAAGGACACAGGAGCTAGTGGAAAAACAAACAATTAAAACTGAGCCAGTCACCAGCTGTACATTAGATCTCCAGAATTTAGTCATCCTGAACAACTGAAATTTTATGCCCTTTGACCAGCATCTCCTGTTTCATCCACTTCCCAACCCCTGGCAAACACTGTATCATATACTTGAAATTTGCTGAGAGTAGACTTTAAATATTCACACACACACACACACACACACACACACACACACACGGTTTATGTGAAGTGATGGAAATGTTAATTAGCTTGATTGTAGTAACCATTTCACAACATATGTCTGTATCAAAACATCATGTTGTACCTTAAATATATATAATTTTTATTTGTCAATTATTCTTCAGTAAAGAGGCGGGAAGCTGAGTCAAGATGGTAAGGCCATGAGAAGGGCATGTGAGGTGCTGTGAATGGTCTGGCTTCAGGGAGGGGCCTTAAAGGAGGGAATCAAGTGTACTGTCAGCAGGATGAGTGAGGAAGGGAAAGGGAAGGTAAGTTGAGGTTAAATGGGAGGCTCTTTAAATGCTGGCCAGGGAGTTTGGACTTTAGCACAAAGGCAATGGAGACTCACCAAATGTTTTTAAGCAGGACAGTAACTTGCTAAGAACTTGTCTTAGTAACTGAGTAAAACAACCCTGGCAGCTGTGTGAAGAACGCACTCTACAGATACTAGGGATCGTCTTTGTTAAAACTATGATTATCCAAACAGTCTGATTTGGAAAATATACTAATGTGGTCTTCCACTCTGTTCAAGGTAAGTGGAAGTACAAATAAATGTGGTCGAAGTGATGAAATATTAGGAAAAATACAGCAAATTTGTCTTATACCCTGTCTCAAGGTCAATACCTTTAAAATTCCAGATTTTTTTTAAAAAATTATTTAGCATTTTTCCTTTAATAACCTTGCCTAAGATATAGACTGGAAAATAGTAAAATCTTGAATTGCACTAATTTAGAGGTGAGTTCATCTGCTCAAAAGGCTTTACTGAATTTAAACCACAGCTTTATTTATGTTTGGCAATGAGTAGCAATAAAAGGTCCTTTGGTCTATTAGACAAATGGCTCAGCATTAGTGAAGGAAGAAATTAGAACAGAAAGTGTCTCTTTTCACAAAGCAATTCAAAAGTGAAATTGTGAAGAGTTCTTAACTTCCAACCCAGTGTCCAAACCCTTGCATTCTTTATGGTAAGCCAAGCTGAAGTAGTTGTGCTCAGCCAGGAGACACAAAGGAACTTGGAGGTTTTGCTGCCAGAAACATCTTAAATGAGGAGGAAGAGGGAGAGGCAGAGAGACACTGGTTAAAAAGATTTACTGTCCTCCTCATCAGATGAGATGGGCAACACCCAAAGACTGCTGGGTAAATCAGAAGATCACTTTCAGGGCTGGGCCACTGCCCCCAGCCCCACGAGCCCTGAAGGACAGCTGAAGCACAAAGGAGGCACAGAGCCAGGCCTCCCCTATGACCATAGGCAAGAATGGAAGAAAAAGGAGGAGCTTCAGCTAATCCCCTTAGCCTCTTCTTGCCAACATGCTTCTTGAGAACATAACAGATTCAAAGGAAAACTAACATTTCTCATATCAGGAATCTTACATTAGCTTAGGAACTAACGAGTTTTCTTTGAAAATAATGAATTGCAATTTCTCCAATTACAAAAATATACATGCTTATAGTAAAATTTCAGGAAATCAAAGTCTTCTAAAAATTACCCGAAGTCCACCACCCAACAATAAGCACTGCTAATTTTTTGAAAACTATCAAATATCTCCCTATTGATATAAACCAGAAATGATAAATGGTTTTCAAAAGTGAACTCTTGTCACAGATAATTTTCATAATTTGTTTTTCCATTCAACAATATGTTTTGGACATCCAAAAATCTCTTTGTCAGTTGCATAGTATTTGTTGTGTAGGAGAAAAAGGCAGGTCACCTCAAGATGGGCCACTTTTGCATGAACATTATTTTGAGTTAAAAGCAATCAAACACAGGAGGAGTTAAGATGGTGGAGGAAGGGGTGCCTGGGTGGCTCAGTGAGTTAAAGCATCTGATTCGGCTCAGGTCATGGTCCCAGGGTCCTGGGATCAAGCCCCACATCGGGCTCTCTGCTCAGCAGGGAGCCTGCTTCCTCCTCTCTCTCTCTCTGCCTGCCTCTCTGCCTACTCATGATCTCTCTGTCAAATAAATAAATAAAATCTTAAAAAAAAAAAAAAAGATGGTGGACCCTAAATTCATCTGGTCCCCAGAGTTCAGCTAGATAACTATCAAATCATTCTGAACACCTGTGAAATCAATCAGAGATCTGAGAAAAGAAATGCTGTAATTCGATAAATAGAAAAACAACCACTTTTTGGAAGGTAGGAGGTGCAGAGACTTGAATCAGAGTCAATATACCAATATATCAGAGGATACCACATGGGGAGGGAGCCTGCTTAAGGAGGCTACCACAAATATTATAAGCAGCAGAGCACAAAATCAGAACTTTTAGAAGTTTTCTATGGTGGGGGATGTCCCTGGCTTAAACGTACTCAGGTGGTAGAGCAGGTCAGAATCCCAGGTGGGGGACGCCTGGGTGGCTCAGTGGGTTAAGCCGCTGCCTTCGGCTCGGGTCATGATCTCAGGATCCTGGGATCGAGTCCCGCATCGGGCTCTCTGCTCAGCAGGGAGCCTGCTTCCTCCTCTCTCTCTCTCTGCCTGCCTCTCTGCCTACTTGTGATCTCTCTCTGTCGAATAAATAAATAAAATCTTAAAAAAAAAAAAAAAAAAAAAAGAATCCCAGGTGGGACAGCATGATCTCAGATTCACAAAAAAAACAAAAAACAAAAACACAGGGGTGCCAGAGTTCCCAGGCAATAGAACAGGGAAGCTAGCTGTAAACAGCAAGTCTAGGCACTGGCTTTCTGCTCAGTGTTGCCATAAACTTCAAACAAATGCATGGTCCCATGACCACTCTCTGGGCAAAGGCCCAGGAAAAGGCAGAAATGCTACAAAAGCCCCCCCCTTCCCCCCCCCCCCCCCCCCCCCCCCCCCCGCCCCGCCAAGTGAGGAACAGCACCAGTCTGCACCACAGGAGTCCATAAAATTTGGAGACTTGAAATTCAGTAGCATGCCTAGACCAAAAATGTTTGGTCAAAGGCTGAGTGAACACAGAGTTTAGATGTAAACCACAGACATAAGAGGGACTTACTGCTTTTCTGTGAGGGCTCAGTGAAGTGGGGGGCGGCACGAACTTTCAGCCTCAGTGCTAGAGATCAGGGTGACACCATTTGTATCCCCTACCAGTGCTAACAGCCTGAAGAGAGTTAAACAGCTCCACATAGTGGAATCTAGAGCTACTTACACTGAGCCTGGACCACTGGCAAGGAAGGCACTTCTTCTCAGATGCAAGGGCATCTGAGAATCAGATCAACAGGTCCTTCCCTGAGAAAACCAGGAGGAACAACTCAATACCCTCAAGTTTACCAATCACAGAAAATTGCAAAACTTCAGCTTTTGGGGAAAACAGTATATAGTATCTGTGGGCTTGTGTTTCTTTTTTGTTTATTCTTTAATCTTTCAGGGTTTTTTCCAGCTGTTTTCTTACTTATTAAATTATTTTTTATTCTTTTTTTTGTGTTTATTTTTATATGTAATATATAGAATGTATATGTTATATATATACTATTCTTGGTTCCCATTATTGTATTTTATTTTATTTTTGTACATATATAAGTTTTTCATATTTCCTATTTAGGGATCTAATTTCCTTTAACAACAGACCAAAATACACCCAGGATCTACTATTTTGTTTTGTCTGTTTTGTTTCTGGTTTGATTTTTTCTTTCTTATTTATTCTGCTTTGTTTCTTTCCTTTTTTTTTTTTTTCTCTTTCTTCTATTCTTTTCTGGCCATAATGATGAGATGGTGAAATTCTCCACAAAAGAAAGAACAGGAGGGAGTACTCACGGCCAGGGATTTAAACAATATGGATGTATGGAAGATGTCTGAACTTGAATTTAAAACAATGGATATAAAGATACTAACTTCAGTTGGAAAAAAAATAGAAGACACTAGAGAATCATTTACTTTAGAAATAAAAGAACTAAAATCTAATCAGGCTGAAATTAAAAATACTATTACTGAGATGCAGTAAAAAATGGAGTCCTAATGGCTAGGATAAATGAGGAAGAAGAGAAAGTCAGTGATATGACTGGAGTCATATGATGGAGAATAAAGAAGCTGAAGGGGGAGAGAAAGACAACTGCCAGGCCATAAAGGGAGATTTTGAGAAATCAGTGATTCCATAAAGTGAAATAGTATGCAGATAATAGAGGTCCCAGAAGTTGAAAGGGAAGGGGGAGAAGGTTTATTTGAACAAATTATAGATGAGAATTTCCCTAGTCTGGGGAAAGAAACAGGCCTTCAAGTCCAAGAGGCACAGAGAATCACCCCCAAAATCAATAAAAATAGATCAATACCTCAACATATAATAGTGAAGCTTGCAAAATTCAGAGATACAGAGAAAATCCTAAAAAACTGCTCTGGACAAGAAGTCCTTAACTTACAAGAGTAGATACATAAGGCTGGCAGCAGACTATCTGCAAAGACCTGGCAGGCCAGAAAGGACTGAATTTATATATTCAATGTGCTAAATGGGAAGAATATGCAGCCAAAAATATGCAGCAAACCTGTCATTCAGAACGGAAGGAGCGATAAAGAGTTTCCAGGACAAACAATAACTAAAGGAATTTGTATTCACTAAATCAGCTCTGCAGGATATATTAAGGGGGATCCTTTGACTGAGAAGAGAGCCTCAAAGTAACAAAGACCGGAAAGGAAAAGAGACAATCTACAGAAATAGCAATTTTACAGGTAATATAATGCCACTAAATTCAGATCTTTCAATAATTACTCTGAATGTATATGGATTAAATGCTCCAATCAAAAAACACAGGGTATCCGACTGGATTAAAAAAAAAAAAAAAAAAAGACCGATCCATATGCTGTCTACAAAAGACTCACTTTAGACCCACAGACACCTGCAGATTAAAAGTGAGGGGTGAAAAATCATTTCTCATGTTAATGAACATCAAAACAAAGCTGGAATATCCATCCTTATATCAGACAATCTAGATTTTATTTTATTGTTATTTTTTCTTTAATAGCAGAATGAGTTTATTAGGGAATAGCAGAAAATTACGATTCAAGACAAGCAAAAAGTGGTGAACCATGGACAAATCTAAACAGACAAAGGGAAGGTCAGCTTTTATTAGGTTTTAGGAAGAAATTGGGGAGGGTTGTTGTTGTTGTTTTTTAATCTCTTTTTAGTTTAACAGTATTCATTGTTTTTGCACCACACCCAGTGCTCCATGCAATCTGTGCCCTATTTAATACCCACCACCTGGTTCCCCTAACCTCCCACACCCCCACCCCTTCAAAACCCCCAGATTGTTTTTCAGATTCCATAGTCTCTCATGGTTCACCTCCCTGGGGAGGGTTGTTTTAAACAAAAATTAATTGGAGAAGAATAAGAGTTTGAAGTTGTAGCAGTTTCTCCTTGACTATAAGCTGTGGTTAGTGCATTGTTGCTGAGGCAAGGAGGAATCTTCCTTCTTTTTCTTAAAGGAAGGAGATAAAATTCCTATGTGAGAAATGTCCGCCTCTGACAAACTAGATTTTAAGAAAGGAAGAAAGACATTATATCATAATAAAAGGGTCTATCCAGTAAGGAAAGCTAACAATTATAAATACTTATACACCTAATTTGGGGGCAGGCAATTATATAAACCAATTAATAACAACATTAAAGAAACACATTGAAAATAATAGAATAATACTAGGAGACTTTAACATATTACTCACAGAAATGGACAGATCATCTAAGCAGAAGATCAAGAAGGAAACAAGGGCTTTGAATGACACACTGGATCAGATGGACTTCACAGATGTATATGCAGAGCATTTCATCCTAAAGCAACAGAATACACATTCTTCTCGAGCACAGATGGAATATTCTCCAGAATAGTTACTGGGTCCAAAATCAGGTCTCAACTGGTACTAAGAAATTGATATTATTCCCTACATATTTTTAAACTACAGTGCTTTAAAGCTTGAAGTTAAGTACAAGAAAAAATTGGAAGGACCAAAAACACATGGAAGTTAAACAGTACTCTACCAAAGAATGAATGGGCCAACCAGGAAATTAAAGAAGAATTTAAAAATACACAGAAGGAAATAGAAAATGAAAATACAACAGTTCAGAACCTTTGGGACACATCAAAGGTGGTCCTAGATGGAAATATATAGCAATATAGGCCTTTCTCAAGAAACAAGAAAAGTCTCAAATACACAAACTAACTTTACAACTAAAGGACTTAGAAAAAGAACAAATAAAGCCTAAACCACAGGAGAAGAGAATAATAAATATTAGAGCAGAAATCGATGATATGGATATAAAAAATACAGATCAACAAAACAGAACAGAACAACAAAACAATGAGCTGGTTCTTTGACAGAATTAATAAGATCAATAAACCCCTACCCAGACTTATCAAAAAGAAAAGAGAAAGGATGCAAATAAATAAAATCATGAATGGAAGAAGAGAGATCATGACCAATATCAAGGAAATACAATTGTAAGAAAATATTATGAGCAATTATATGCCAACAAATTAGGAAATCTGGAAGAAATGGTTGCATTCCTAGAAACATAAAAACTACAAAAACTGAAACAGGAAGAAACTGAACACACCCAACAGGAAGCTGAACAGACCCATAACAAGCAAAGAAATCAAATCAGTAATCACAAATCTTTCAATAAGCAAGAGTCCAGGGCTGGATGGCCTCCCAGCAGAATTCTCCCAAACATTTAAAGAAGAAATAACACCCATTCTTCTGAAATTTTTTTCAAAAAATGGAAATGGAAGAAAAACTTCCAAACTTAGTCTATGAGGCCAGTATTACCTTGATCCCAAAATGAGACAAAACCCCACGAAAAAGGATAATTACAGATGAACATCCTGGATGTACATGGATGCCAAAATACTCACCAAGATACTAGCCAATAGGATCCAACAGTACATTAAAAGGATTATTCACCATTACCAAGTGGGATTTATTTCTGGGCTACAAGTGTGGTTCAACATCCACAAATCAATCAATGTGATATACCACATTAATAAAAGAAAGGATGAAAACCATATGATCCTCTCGATAGATGCAGAAAAGCATCTGACAAAACAGATGATTCTTTCTTGATAAAAACCCTCAACAAAGTATGGATAGAGGGAACATACCTCAATATCATAAAAGCCATATATGAAAAACTTACAATGAATATCATCCTCAGTGGGGAAAAACTGAGAGCTTTTCCCCTAAGGTCAGGAACACAACAGGGATGTCCACTCTCACCACTGTTGTTCAACATAGTACTAGAAGTCCTAGCCACAGCAGTCAGACAACAAAAAGAAATAAAGACATTCAAATTGGCAAAGAAGTCAAACTCTCACTCTTCACAGATGACATGATACTATAGGTAGAAAACCCAAAAGATTTCACCCCAAAATTGGTAGAAATGAAACAGGAATTCAGCAAAGTGGCAGGATACAAAATCAACACACAGAGGTCAGTTGCATTTGTATACACTGAGCCAGAAGAGAAATCAAGGAATTGATCCCATTTAGAATTACACCCCAAATCATAAGATACTCAGGAATAAACCTAACAAAAGTATTAAAAGATCTGTGCTCTGAAAACTATAGAACACTTATTAAAGAAATTCAGGATGACACAAAAGAATGGAAAAATATTCCATGCTCATGAATTGGAAGACCAAATGTTGTTAAGATGTCTGTGCTACCCAAAGCAATCTGCATATTCAGTGTAATCCCTAACAAAATATCATTGGCATTTTTCATAGAGCTAGAACAAACAATCCAAAAATTTGTATGAAACCAAAAAAGACCCTGAATAATAGCCAAAGGCATGTTGAAAAAGAAAACCAAAGCTGGGGGTATCACAATGCCAGACTTCAAGATATTTTACAAAGTTGTGATCATCAAGACAGTATGATACTGGCACAAAGACAGAAACACAGATCACTGGAACGGAATATAGAACCCACCAATGGACCCTCTACTCTATGACCAACTAATCTTTGACAAATCGGAAAGAATATTCAATGGAAAAAGAGTCTCTTCAACAAATGGTGTTAAGAAAAAAAAAAAAAAGAAAGAAAATTGGACAGTAACATGCAGAAGAATGATACTGGACCACTTGTTTACACCATACACAAAAATAAATTCCAAGTGGATGAAAGACCTAAATGTGAGACAGGAATCCATCAAAATCCTAGAGGAGAACCCAGGAAGCAACATCTTTGGCCTTAGCTGTAGCAACTTCTTGCTAGACATGTCTCCAAAGGCAAGGGAAACAAAAGCAAAAATTAACGATTGGGACTTCATCAGGATAAAAATCTTTTTCACAGCAAAGGAAACAATCAACAAAACTAAGGACAACCTACGGAATGGGAGAAGATATTTGCACATCTTATAGATATTTGCACATCTAAAGGGCTAATATCCAAAATCTATAAAGAAATTATCTAAGTCAACACACAAACCCCAAAATTTCTGTCAAGAAATGGGAGAAGACATGAACAGACCTTTCTCCAGAGAATACATATAAATGACAAAGAAACACATGAAAAAATGCTGAACATCATTCAGGATCAGGGAAATACAAATCAAAACCACAATCAGTTACTACCTAACATCCATCAGAGTAGCTAAAATGAACTAGTCAGGAAGCAACAGCTGTTGCAAGGATGCAGAGGGGAACTGCGTTACAGCGTTTGTGGGAATGTAAACTGGTGCAGCCACTCCAGAAAACAGTATGGCGTTTCCTCAAAAAGTTAAAAATAGAACTACCCTACAACCCAGCAACTGCACTACTTGGTATTTATTCAAAGGATACAAACATAGTGATTTGGAGGGGCACATGCACCCCAATGTTTATAACAGAAATCTCCACAATAGTCAAAATAAACAAAAAGTCCAGATGTCCCTCAACAGATGAATGGATAATGGAAAAGAAATGGATACATGTGTATATATACATGTATATATATGATACATACATATATATGACACCATTTACTTATATATGTGCATATGTGTATATATATATACATATGTACATATATACCTATACCTATACCTACACATATACATACAATAGAATATTACTCAGCCATCAAAAAGAATGAAGTCTTGCCATTTGCAACGATGTGGATGGAACTAAAGGGTATTATGCTAAGCGAAATAAGTCAGTCAGAGATAGACAAATAACATAGGATTTCACTCACACTGGAATTTAGGAAACAAAACAGGGAAGGGAAGGAAAAAATAAAATAAGATGAAAACAGAGGGAAGCAAACCAAAAGAGATGCTGAACTCTAGGAAACAATCTGAGGGTTGCTGGAGAGGAGATGGGTGGGGCAAGGAATAATTGGGTGATGGGTATTAAGGAGGGCATTTTACATAACAAGCAACTGATGAATCATTAAATTCTAGCTCTGAAACTATATATATATACACAAATAAACATTAATTTAATAAAAGCAGGTTCAGAAAAACCTCTTTACCTCCATCTTTAGCTGCCTACCTATATTAGAATGATAGCTATTAAGAGAGATTCCTCTTTACCTAAGAAACTTAACTATGTAATTGGACACCCTTCATTTTCCAGACATCTTCTTTCACCTTCCTGCTAATGGTCTTCCTAAACTTTATATCCTTAGATGCTGTCCTTCTCCTTAGTTCATAAAAACATTATGTTGCCTGACTGTCTTTGGAATTAAATGACTGTGTGGATTCCCTGAATGTATACTATTTTAATTTTCTCCTGTTAATCTGGTTCATGTCAACTTGATTCTTAGTCTAGCTAGAAGGCTCTTATTTTTTTTTAAGATTTTAAATAAACAAAATCTAAATTTATTTGACACACAGAGAGAGAGCACAAGTAGGGAGAGAGGTAGACAGAAGGAGGGGGAGAAGTAGACTCACCGCTGAGCAGAGAGCCCTATGTGGGACTCGATCCCAGGACCCCAGGATCATGACTTGAGCCAAAGGCAGGCAGTTAACCAACTGAGCCACCCAGGTGCCCATAGAAGGATCTTAGAGAGTATAATAAATGTATTCTCCCCAACAGATGTAAATAATTTATTTAAATAATTTTATTTTATTTATTTTTTTTAAGATTTTTAATTTATTTATTTGTCATAGAGAGAGAAGCGAGAGCAAGCACAGGCAGACAGAGTGGCAGGCAGAGGCATAGGGAGAAGGAGGCTCCCTGCCAAGCAAGGAGCCCGATGTGGGACTCGATCCCATGATGCTGGGATCATGACCTGAGCCGAAGGCAGCCGCTTAACCAACTGAGCCACCCAGGCGTCCCTTAAATAATTTTATTTTGATAGCCATTCTACATTTTCACTTCTTTTTCATTTTAGTAAGTATAATCTATCTACCTAGATAGCTTGGCAGCTTTTTGGTTTTCTTGTTTTGTTTTGTTTTAAAGATTTTATTTATTTATTTGCGAGAGAGAGTGAGAATGAGAAAGAGAGAGAGAGCATGGGAAGGGGGGCTGGTCAGAGGGAGAAGCAGACTCCCTGCAAAGCAGGGAGCCCAATTCAGCACTCGATCCCAGGACTCCAGTATCATGACCTGAGCTGAAGGCAGTCGCTTAGGCCAAGTGCCCCTTGTTGTTTTTTTTTTTAATTTGTTTTTGTATATCTGTCCAATTACCTGCTTAAGATAAACTCTAAAAAGTGGAACGGCTTGGACAGAGGATGAGCCCTAAAATAGACAACTCATAGCTCATAGAAACCCCCCATCTTCCCTACAATAGTGGAGCCATTGGTTTTGCTTTGCTAGTGTTGATTCCCCCTTTCCCTTAGAAAACAGGCTGTATGGGAGCAGGGGAGATGCAGATCTCCACCTTTCAAGTGGTAGAAAAGGCTAACAACACACCTAGGCCCATCACACAAACCTGGCAGATCAAAAAAGTGTCAGAGATTGTTTCTGGGATGGACCATGACCCTGATAGGTCCAGGGAGAGGCAGGGTCAGGGCCTGGGCTGGATCTATAGGGTCTGCCAGCAGTAAGGCTGATAAAGCTTGTGGATCAAGTCAGTCACCTCAGTGAGAGTATTGCCCAAGAACGAAACCAATACAAAGGAAGGCAAAGCTGAGAGATGGTGGAGAGAGGCTTTATTTTGGTCCCTGGACTCTGATGGATCTGGAGCCAGCTTTATTCCCTGGATCCTTTGACTTTTTGAGCTGATAGGTATATATATATATATATATGACCATCTCATTCCCCCTCCAGTCTTAAATCACTGCAGTCTCTCTTTCTCTTTCTCTCTCTCTCCCATAACTAAAAAAAGTCTTGAATAAGCAAAAGAGTCCTTCTCTGGGGCTGGCCTCCAGGATACAGGCACTGGCCCCAGCGCCCTGTCAGGGGACACTTAGGGATCCTGGTCAGCTGCCTGGTCTCCATGGCTAATCCCATGCCCAACAACCATCAGGAGCTTGGCTGGCCAAAGAGTAAGTACTTGGAGATAAGTAGGTCAGCATTTCACCTGGGTAGGGACATTCCTCCTACACCTGCACAGAGATGCCTGCAGAGGCCTTGTTTACTTCCTTGTTGTTCTGCAGAAGAATAATCTCATTTTAAAGGGTAGGGTCAATGTTCATAGCAGCAATGCCCACAGTGGCCAAACTATGGAAAGAACCAAGATGCCTTTCAATGGATGAATGGATAAAGAAGAGATGGTCCATATATACAATGGAATATTATGCCTACATCAGAAAGGATAGATACCCAACTTTTGTATCAACATGGATGGGACTGGAAGACAGAGAGTCAGAGAGAGTCAGTTATCATATGGTTTCACTTATTTGTGGAGCATAAGGAATAATATAGAAGGCATTGGGAGATGGAGAAGAGAGGTGGGTTGGGAGAAATCAGAGGGGAGACAAACCATGAGAAACTGTGGACTCTGAGAAACAAACTGAGGGTTTGGGGGCTATGGGGTAAGACTGGTGGTGGGTATTATGGAGGGCTCATTTGCATGGAGCACTGGGTGTGGTCCATAAACAATGAATTTGGGAACACTGAAAAAATAAAATAAAATTCAAAAAAAAAAGGTGGGGGCAAAGGGCTTATTGTTAGCTAAGTATGAGAAACTCTGGGCTGAAGAACTATGAACAACTTTGCTTTTAAGTGTTTACTTCTGAACTTCTCAGACTAATTAACATGCTAATATTCATCAAGACTCTACAGTGGTTCCATGTGGTCTGGGCTTGCAAATGCCAGACAGCTCAAAATCTGCCAGGTGAAAGTCCTGAGCTACACCCTCCAAACTGAAGACTTTAAGCCAGTCACTTAACCTTTCTGAGCCTTAGTTCCTTCATCTCTAAATCACCAACTTCTGAGGGCTGCAACATATTTGAACAACACCTGAAGCATCAAAAGTCTACAATAAATGTTAGCTATTAACATTTTAGGATTAAATTCCACAATGAACTTCTTCTATTATTGCTTTATCAATTTATCTTCTTGACCAAATGCACAGCCCCCTCCATTCTATTTGTACTTGTGTTTATACCCCAAATACAACCCCAGCAGAGCAGAGAGCAAATAATGCTCTACTGCTTGCTGCTATGGCAGGAGGCCTGTTGACAGGAGGTGACAATGGAAGGTATAGTTTAAGCCATTAAATCAAAGGAGTCAGCTGGGAGTCAAGGTCACCTTGACTTTTGACCTCCACACTGGTTTTAGTGCCTGTTGAGGTTCTTCATGTGTAAACTGTGGTCACAGTGCATCTGCAGCGTGGGTCTGCTCTTCCAGTTGAGGTTTGTTCAGGACTTTGATTCAGGATATTTTTCTCTATTCTCTTTTTGTTTTTGGAATTTACACTCTTAAAATGTTGCCATTCGAGATGAAGTTTTTTATTAGAATGTGCACACTGAGTAATTGGGGTAAATGAAGATATGGAGCATTCTAGATCCCACACATCCTGCTTTGTTGGGTTGAGAGAGGAAGAGGCAGGTAGGCAAGAGGATGGGCTGTTTACAACTGCATTGCATTTCAGAAGGGTACTTCTTGAGGTGGTAAGCTTAATGATCAGACACTGCTGCCTCTGAACTTCTGCCAAGAAGTCAGTATTTTAAACATTGTTTTGTTTTTGGCTAGTCCCAAAATATGTTACAGTTCCTCCCAAGGAGAAAATTCTCATGTCTTCAGATACCTCCTTGAAGCCCAGTGCAATAAATATGGACCGGCTCCTTAAAAACCTTGTTCATCCCCAGGTGCAGCTTTCAGTATCCTTGGTCTCTTTACTTGATTGCAATTGGTAGCCAGTCTTTTCAGGTTTTTGTTTTGTTTTTTGTTTTGTTTTTTCACCAGTACCTTCTATGTGGCAATCAGACCAATGGTAGTCAAAGGCTTTTTAAATATGCTTAATAGATGTATATACATACTTATATATTGGTAAAATCTGAATGAGGAGTATAAAGAAATATAAAGGGTTTTTTAAATAAAATAATAAATTTACTTAAGTAAAAGCATATTTATATTTTATTTAAATTCAATTAATTAACAAGGAGAGTATTTTTTATAAATGGTAAATGATGTGAGAAACAAAGGCAGAAGAAAAATATTAAATTTCCTTACTACCTACAACCTACTGACTAGTCCTTGAAACAGGCAGTGTGACATTCCTCTAGGGGACACAACTGCCTTGATATTGACACTTTGCTAAGGGCAAAAGGAAATCCTAGCCAAAGCCCCACACCCATCCAGGATCGTATAAGCCTACTTTAACACATAAGAATTCTTTTGGAAACTTCCTTTATCTCCTTACGCCCCAAGATACATGTTGGCCATCATCTCCAAGCATATGGCCCACCAATAAACATCTGAAGGGTCTCATGACTAAGATTTTTTTTATTATTATATTATGTTAGTCACCATACAGTACTTCATTAGTTTTTTATGTAGTGTTCCATGACTAAGATTTTATTTTTAAGGTAACAAGAATTACCCTCTACAAGGTCCTGTAAAGCTTGTTTCCAAAATTCCTGAGAGACTTACATTATCCTTAACCACCTCCCAAATTGATATATATAATGGGCCACTCCTCGTGACCCCAATGCAACTCTTTCTGCCACGGGTCCTGTCCCATGCTTTAATAAAGCCACCTTTTTGCACCAAATATGTCTCAAGAATTCTTTCTTGACCATCAGTTTGGAACCTTAATGTCTTTTCTACATCGGTAAACAAATAACAAAACAGATGGTGCGTAGAGGTGTCAAAACTTGTGTCAAAACTTGTGTCCCAGGTATTGGAACAACACGGGACTCCTGCCCCAGAGTAAGGCATGAAAAGGGTTTACTCCCTTGCTCTTGGCTGACCCATGTCTGTGAAAGTGTCCTAGTCACTCTAGAACATAAAACAGGTGTTGGGCAGTTGTACATGTATTTCAGTATATTAAAAATTCAAATAGTAGCATATACCCAGTTCAAGTGTTCTGAGGAATACAGTGCAAAGAAGGGTTCCCTCAGAGACCCTACCCAGAGGCCCAATGGTGCAGGAAGGCCCAGTGCTAGAGACTGAATTTTCAAGGATCAACATTTTAAACATAGATTCTTTCCCTCCTTCTCTCCAGTTTATCTGTAACTCTTTACTTACTTTTCTCACTTCTTTCTCTGATTAAGTAAGAGGGAAAGGAAGAGCAAGCTGAACATTTTAGACCAAGCAATTAACCTTTTTCTGCAGTATTCACTTATTTGCAGACACCCTGTATTGCCAAGAGGGTTCACCAAGCAAAGCCCCACAATGCTTCCTCCTAAATGTCTGTCCCAGTCAGTCATTCTTCTACCATCTCTGTTTCCAGGTCAACAAAAAAGTGTCCCTCTTCTCCCCAAATATAAGACTGTTAAAACACAAAATTCAACCAAGTGAATTTGAAGACCTAATTGGTTTTATTAAGTGATTCATGAATTGTGCAGCATTCCATCTAGCAAGCACAAAGATACTGGAAGAGTTGTACAAATAGAAGGTTTTATATAGGAAGGAGGATAGTGCAAGGAAGTTATTAACAAAAGAAAAAAAAAAGATTGTTTCAGGCCCAGGTGACTCTTGGGGTAGAATGGTCCAGAAGGATTTGTATCATTCACATTACCTCACAAGTGCTGAGGAGGAAATATCAGATTGAGTATTAAAAGGTCACATTCCTGGAATAGGTTGAAACTATAATTAAATCTTGGTTTGTTGATTGCTGTTGCTGTTGCTTGTTGCTGTTTACTCCATTTGGAGCTTGTTGCCTCTTTTTTAATACACATACTGTCTGACTCTGAGAATTTGATCATAAACACGGTTGTGAATAGCACCAGGTCTTAAGAGAAACTAGTCTTGCTGCAAAACAATCAATGGCAACACCTCATGATCAAGTCAAAGCTAAACCTCTCTCCTTGCCTCACACTAGGACATTGTCCAGGCACAGCAGGGCATTATCCTTCTTTATCCAAAAGCAGAAGGGAAGAATCTTAAACTTTCTTATAGAACTTTTGAGGAAAAATGAATCAGAGTGCAAGGACTCATCCTCTGGGTGAGTGCCACTGATTAACAATGCGGCTGGCAGATGGAGTTGGAAATGATTGCTGCCTGCAAAGAAGTCACAGTTATTTTCATATTAATATTAATATTTCTATTCAGCTTTCTTTGGTTGGCATTTGTCAGATATTTCTTTTCTATCCCTCTATTTTCCACTGTCCTGTCCTATGTACCACATTGAACATACAATGAAACACCATGAGTCTGACATCTCTCTTGTTTTTTCTATCAGCCAACTCAGCCACATGCACTCAGATAAGTTCCTCCAAATACAGCACAGAGCAGGGACCCTATGTTGCTGAGTAGACAAGTGGGAGGCCCAGAAGATGTCACTTGAATTCTCATGATTGATCTTTCCCGTCATGCTTATGATTGGGAGAACATGCAGTCACACTTAGGATTGAGTACTAAAACTTTGTTAAAAAAGTAAAAAGGATTAACTAGAGCTAACTTTTTACTAAGTGTGACCTGATAATAACTCTCTTCTGAGACTTTTTCTAGGATTATATTCACAGTATTTAAGCCAACAGTCAATGTGTATCTATCCAATGTGTATCTATTCCAATGTGTGGAATAGTGGTTCAGAGTGGTTAACAAAGGAAGAGAAATCCATAAACCTCAATCCATAAACAACCTCAAGTGTTGTTTGCTAGGACTGTGACCAAGACACAAATATAAAGTCTTTATTAGTAGAGCCTGGGGATTAAGTACATGGGCTTTGGAGTCAGGCAGATCTGAAAGCTAATCTCAGTTCTGCCACTTTTTAGACATGTTAGCTAACTTCTGTAAGAACAGGTTTTCTCACCCTCAGAATAGGAACAATAATTCTACCTCATAGAAATTTTGGAAGGATCACTTGAGAAAATGTACATGGTCTACTTCAAAACTGGAGTCTTAATTTGTCTCAGTACATTACTTGGGAGAATGAGGAATCAGGTCTTGCACTGAAGTGGTTATTTTGTCCTGCATAACAGAGAAGTCTTACTCTGGAATATCCTGAAAATCATGAGATGAGCAGAGAATTTCAGAGAAAATGAGAAAGAACTGAACAGGTACTTTTTGGGGGACAATACCCAGGTGGCCAATGAACATAGAAGAGAGTGGGTGTTAAACCTCACTGTATTGGGAAATTCAAAGCAAAACCATGGTGGGCTGCCATACACACTCACCAGCACAGCTACCAAGAGGATGACTGACAATACCAGGTGTTGGTGAGAGTAGAGTGTGTGGGAACGTGAATTAATGCACCCACTTTGGAAAAATAGTTCAGCATTGTTTACTGATGTGAAGGATGAGCGTGGTCCATAGTCCAGCAACTCCATGTGCATCAGGAGATACGTGCAAGAGTGTTCATAGCATTGTTGCAATGACTGTAATCTGGAATTGGCTCAGATGCTATTCAACAGTAGAATGGATAAGTGGATTTGTATTCATGCAATGGAATGTTATATATCAACGAAGATAAAATAATTTCATCTGCATGTAACAATATGGATAAATCTCAAATGTGATATTTAGCAAGAGAAGCTGAACACAAAAGAACACATACTGTGAGATTCCATGGGTGTGAAATTCAAAAACTGCAGGAAAAAAACAAACTTGGAGATGCATATTTGGTAATCTATGATCAAAAGGAACAGGGAAGTGATTACCTTAAATGTCAGGGTGGAGGCTACCTTTGGTGGGGAATGAGGAATTTGTGAGACGGGGGAACTGGGTGGTTTCTGGAGTGCTAACAGTGTTGTGTTTCTTTTTCAATATAGGCAACACTCATATGTGCGTTTGCTTTGTGATAATTCTCTCAAATGCATTTTTTTGTTTTGTAAACTCTTTCTGTATGTGTGTCATATTTCACCACAACAAGGCTTAGAAAAAGAAAATGTGTGTAAATGTTTAGCACAGCTTAAGTTCTCATTAAATAAAGTAGTTGTTGGTTTTCTTTTTTTTTTTTTAAGATTTTATTTATTTATTTGACAGGCAGAAATCACAAGTAGGCAGAGAGGCAGGCAGAGAGAGAGGAAGGGAAGCAGGCTCCCTGCTGAGCAGAGAGCCCGATGTGGGGCTCGATCCCAGGACCCTGGGATCATGACCTGAGCCGAAGGCAGAGGCTTTAACACACTGAGCCACCCAGGTGCCTCAGTTGTTGGTTTTCTTAATATTAGTTTGGAGATGCTCCATTGTAACTGCAAAACTAGATGAAATACTTCAAACTGACAACTCTTTTTCTAGTAGTAAAAGCTAAGACAAAGACAAAAAGTGCCTAGCCCACGAGTGCATCAGGAGATGTCGCTGGATAGGGACTTTTTCATTGCATGTTAACCAAGCCAGCAGGCTGCTGGCAACTGCAGGACACAGTGCCTTGTAAGGTCATGTCCAGCAGAACTCAGAATTATCTAGGCTGTGTAAGCAAGATTTTCTGAAAGTAGAGACAGCTATGGACATTATATGAATCTTTCCTGGTGATTCTAACCTGCAGCCAGAGTTGAGAGGTCTGTATCAGTGCTGAGGTGGAGGATGGCAGCTGTTGTCAGAGAAACATCTATGCTCCCAAGGAGAATAGATACCTTAGAAATGGAGCAGAAGAGTCTTCAGCAGACCCCACACTCTCAAGGAATTCACGTAGCAGGCTGAGAAGAGTAGTGGTCGTGGTGCCTCCTCTGAGTAGCAAGTTGGGAGAGGTTTGTTTCTTAAGGCAGCAGAGCTTCTGTGTTCACAGTAGTATCTTATGTCCCATTCAGTGCTCAATATTGGAATTACTTTTTCAGAGAAGGGCATTGGCACCCCTTTGGTCCAACATCATCCTGAATAATAGCCCATATCCTGACTGCACAGACACCAGTTGTTGAAAATATGGTTTTCAGACCTCCTAAGAAATTTTGACTTTTTAATTACTTAAAAAGTTATAAGCTATTTCAGTGCTATAACAATAACCAAAGATGTCAACTTAAATATTTATGAGTCTCTCCCAAGACACATGTGCCTCTAGAGACAAAAGATATGAAATGAAGATAAGAGAAACTGAGCTTACCTGAAGGATGTAGCTCAGAAAAAATCCAGAGGACACCAGGACAAAATAGTCGATAGTCATGTCTCTCTGCCCCTGCCATGAGTACACCCTTTGTGTATAGCATTTCAATTCAAGTCTGATAGAAACACTTGGGAGTTACCATCAGACTCCACAAGCTAAAGGTCACAGTTCCAAACAGGATTGTCCCCACTTAAGATGCCAGCCACAAATTCAGGAATCTCCATGGCATATGTACTTCTGACTTCTGACTGAATGACTACAAGTTCAGGAGGCTCCCATGCTCCCATGCTCACCTCCCCACCTTTATTTCATTAATTCACTAGATCGATTCACAGGACTCAAGAAATCACTGTATTTAAAAATACAGTTTTATTATATAAGATTCAAATCAGGGTGAAACATGAAAAGATACATAGGGCAAGGTCTGGAAGAGTCATAACACAGAGCTTCCATGACCTCCAAGGAACCAGAGAGAAAGGCCTGGCAATTCTTTATTATACAATAAGCTTCATACTTTGGGACACAATGTTGTAGAAGAGGTAAAACAGGATAGTCATATTATGAAGACTGAGATTTTGTCTAAAGCAAAAGTCCCATATGTAATGGGACTTTTTTTTTAAAGATTTATGTACTTACTTTTGATAGAGATAGAGCACATGAGAGCATGGAGGAGAGGGACAGAGGAACAGGGAGAGAGAGTCTCAAGCAGACTTTCCACTGAGAGCAGAGCCCAACTTGGGGCTTGATGTCTAGCTCCTGAGATCATGACCTGCACTGAAATCAGGAGTCAGTCACCTAATCAACAGAATCACCCAGGTACCCTGGAATGGGACTTCAAATAAACCAAATGATCAAATTCAAAATGTTATTTTTATTTTATTTGTTTGTTTTTAAGAGCTTAGTTATTTGACAAACAGAGATCACAAGTAGGCAGAGAGGCAGGCAGAGAGTGAGAAGGAAGCAGGCTCCCCGTTGAGCAGAGAGCCAAATGCGGGGCTTCATCCCAGGACCCTGAGAACACAACCTGAGCCAAAGGCAGAGGCTTTAACCCACTGAGCAACCCAGGTGCCCCCAAAATGTTCTTTTTAAACCAAACTGCTAACTGGCAAGTCTAAAATGTCCTGCCACCCTACAGATTGTAGGCTCATGAGGAAGATCAATTTAAAAGGTTATGGAACTGACTAGCACCAATAAAACTTTCCAGTTTATATAAATCACACTAATAAGGTAGCAATTTACAGTAAGGAATGTTTTGAATAGGTGATTGAGAATCATTGTGCCAGATTTTTGGCACCCTTTCAACCTGCAGCAAAGCCAACGAGACATATTAAATAAGAGAATTGTGCTTGGTGACTGGAATGGGAACAGAGGCAACCTCCCCGCTCCCGTACTCTGACCTTTAACCCTTATCTCTACATTCCAGATGTAGCACATCACCCTTCTGTTTTCATGGTAGAATGCTTTCCTTAGACATGCTTATATTTATGTTTATATGTAACCCTTATTTAAATGATATTGTATTTTCTCAAGGACATATCAAAGTCATATTAATTGACATTTGTCAACCAAAATTTAACAAGTTTCCTTCAGTGCATATTTACTATCAAACCTGAGGGTTAATCTCATAGTCTTATCCACTTTAAAATTAGTTATGACCAGTCACTTCCAGAGAATCAATTTCTGACCTTACCCCAGAATTTGGTGTGTACACTTTTGTACACTATGACAGAACTTAGTCTGTGAGTATAATTCAAAGTTACTGTTCAAGTCAGCCAGGGTTTACTTTTTCAGGCATGTGTGACTAATCATAGGCATTTATTATGTGCTTAGTTGCCTAGATGGTATGTCCTAAGCTAGAGCCTTTAAAAACATTGTTTTCTTGATATTTGGTTGTTAAGTTAAAGCCTTTACATATCTTTCATCAGTGGGACATGAATAAAGAATGAAGTTACTTCAGAATGAGTCTGGCACAGTCCCAGGACTAAGGAGAAGTTAGAGGCAGGAAGGAGAGTTCAAGAACGTTATTTCTGCCTGGATCTCCAATGTGTATGTTTTTTATTTTCCAAAATTAAATGAAAAAGCAGCTGTTCTAAGGACTCAACCCTGTGGCAGAACATCACTGTAAGCTTTAGTTATTCAACACCCAGAATCTGCTTTATATGCTGATGTTTCAGAAGCACTCATGATGGTTCATCCTTGAATCTAAAAGACCAGAGTTGGACACACAGATGGCATCCCATTGGTGTATACTCAACACCCACACCACATGCAGTTTTGTCAAGATTCTGTCACAAAGCCAATGTGTCTTCTTTGAGAGCAGCCATTAGAAGAAATTGTTTTTGTCAGCTGCCCAATGGAGCAGGCCAACCTCTGCATGGGCAGTCCATTTGTTTTCTCTTGGGAGTGGTCCCGGATGTTTCACGTGTCCACTGTGAGGCATGTGACAGACATGCCTTAGAGAACACACTGTGCTGTGAGCCAGGTAGTAGCCAGAAATTAGTGTGGGCCTCAGTGAACTCTGTGAACCAGAAATTAGTGTGGGCCTCAGTGAACTCTGAGTCAATATCTATGCATAGAAGCCCCTGCACTGGGTGCTGCAAACCTCCCAAGATCCACAAATTCAGCGTGTCCCAAACAAGAACCATGATACACTTCCACAAACTCCTTCTCTATGTGCTTCCTGTCCTAGTCACTGATACCACCATACATCAAGAAACATGGAGATCTCTCTGGGGTCTCTTCCCTTACCCCTGAGGATCCCATCAAGTTCTGCCAAATCTTCTCAAATATATCCATTTATCTCTATCCCTAATGTCATAGTTCAAGTGGGACCCAATCTCCCACCTGAAGAAATCTGACACTTTCCTAACTGGTCAGCCTCATCTGCTGCTCCTCCACCTGCTCTCCACCCTAGTCCAGGGTGATTTTTTAAAACACAAATACATCACTGCCCTGATGAAAGACTTCCACAGTCTCCCACTAGTTTCAGGACATCAATATCCAAGCTTAATGTGGTCTGCACCTGTAATTGCAGCTTCTTCTTGGGCCACACAACCCCAAAGTCTTGACAAAAAAGTCCTGCTAGCTATGGTCTCATCCACCCTCCTTCCCACTAAACATTTCTTTTTTTTTTTTTTAATTTATTTATTTATTTGACAGACAGAGATCACAAGATCATAAGCAGGCAGAGAGGCAGGCAGAGAGAGAGGAAGGGAAGCAGGCTCCCTGCTGAGCAGAGAGCCAGATGCAGGGCTTGATCCCAGGACCCTGAGATCATGACCTGAGCCGAAGGCAGAGGCTTAACCCACTGAGCCACCCAGGAGCCCCCCCAACTAGACATTTCTACCTGCTATTCCTTCTGTCTGCAATGGGAACTTCTCAATACCACCACCATTTGTTTTATTATGGTAAAATAGAAACAACTAATAAATACCATTTTAACCATTTTAAGTATACAGTTGTTTGGCATTAAATACACTCATGTTGTCATGCAAAAAATGCAAAACATGTCACTAGTTTGCATGTCACTCTTGTACAGGGACTATGCTAATCTTCTCTGTATTGTTCCATTTTTAGTCTGTGCCACTGAAGTGAGTACTCATCCTCTTTTCACTATAAAGTCTGACTCATCCTGCAGATCTTAACTTCAAGTCAATTATTCAGGGAAGCCTTCCAAAACCAGGCCCATCTCCTGTCAGACAACCCCTTGACTGCACAGTACCCAGCATGAGCGACATGAGCTCCGTGAGGGCAACACCCCAGGCCAAAGGCGGTAGGCACACAGTAGCTCAGTGCATCCTAGTTAAATGAATAAGTGAATGAATGAATGAGTGAATGAATGAAGAAATGCAATGCTACCCATAGTAGAAGACCACCTTGGCACTTTTGTAGAAAGCCATGTCTTGACATACCTTACATTGTTTTGATCTCCATTCCAGTGTAAGATCTTGGTTCCTCTTTGGAAAACTAAAACCAATAGTGGGAGAGGGTTTTTTTTACCTTTTCTCAAACAGAAAAATTGCTATTCAGACTTCACCTTTCATAAAAGAAGAAAACATGTAGTAATTTTTAAATCCTGTGTTTTAATTTAATTCTATTTATCAGGGTTTCAAAACTACTGAATCTAGACTCAGAGCTCTGCAGCAGTTTGTAATTTCTAAAAACTAATGCAAAGTAGAGCTTATTTTGCATAAGCCATAAAGCAAAGTAGAGCTTATTTTGCATAAGCCAGAAAGTAAGCCTGATCCTGCCCCACAACATTTGCATAGAAGTCTCTATCATCCATCAGGGCTACTAGTGGGGTCTAGAGGTGGCTTTCCTCAGAACATGGGGCTATCTGCACCCACCATGGAAAGCTTGTCATGCTCACCCCCAAGAAACCTTGCTATGGGCCAGAAATAGCAGATCTAGGCTTTCATGGAACCAAGGACTCCAATCCTGAGTTACAGCTAGAACAGCTGACACTCACATTACCCTTCACACTTTATGTGTTATTCATAATACCAGGAGCTAGGGATCAACATCATCATCAACACAGTACCCTAATTTTACAGATGAGGGAAAAACATTCAGAGGTCAAGTAGCTGGTCTAAGTTTTCTCAGCTGCAGCTGGACCAGATTTGGCATCAAGTTTGGATGCCAAAACCCTTGCTTACTCTTTTCATTTCATTTTTCTCCATATGACATTAACTGCTTCATTTTTAGAGGCAACTTCTATTATAATGGTGCCCTTGAAGTGGTATAAATAATGATTCTCTGGCCACTCTGCACATGGTCAAAGCCATAGAAAGTAGGAAGAAATGTAGCCTATGATTATAATTTAATTATATTTTTTTCCCCCAAGATTTATCCATCCACTTCAGAAAGAGAGAGAGAGAGAGCATGAGGGAGAAGGGGCTGCAAACTTTGAGCAAACTTCCACTGAGCTGGGAGCCCAACTCAGGATTTAATCCCACAACCCATGAGATCACAACCTGAGCAGAAAGCAAGGGTTGAACACAACTGACTGAGACCCATATGTTCCTTTAAGGCCCTTGAATATGACTGAACACTTAGCACTGGTAGCACTCTATGGTTATTCAGTGTGTTGACTCATGGGCTGATGAAAAGTCTTAGAGGAGCTATCACATGATGATCAAGGCAGTCTGGTAACACACAAAACCCTAAAAAACCCTGGGCCTATGAGCTGTCCCCCAGGCTCTGCCTCTGCTGTAGAGAATGTCCTAGACACAGGCTAGGAGCTGATTACTGCCGGGATATCTGGAGTTACAAAGTAATTTCACTTTATCTTGGGGGACAAAAAGCTAGAATGCTCTTTGCCTCTAAGCACAGCATCTGGTAGGCAGGTCCCCCAGGTTTCCTCTAATCCTGTCTGTCTCCACCCTCTTCATGGAGAACGTGGTGAAGAGCACACTAATCTCTTGGATCAAAGCAAGAACGAAATGCATAACACTCCCACTGTAAGATCAGAGCGTGCTTAGATAACCCCATGGGCTCTTGGCTGAAGAGGTGATGAGAGAGAGGCGCCTATCCTGAGGTTACAGACTGAAACCTTCTGACACCTGTTCCCTTGCTACCACCATCCCTGTCCAGCCTTGGCTGCTCTGAGCCAAAGGTTCCAGTGACCAAAAATGTCCCTAAGTCTGGCATCTCCTATCTCCCCATTAAGTTTTCCTTTTTTTGTATTTACAAATCCTCTTTTCATCACCTCTGCCGAGTGTTCTCAACACTATACTCCCTATGACCCTCATCTCCTTTTCTCTTGGCCACAGCTCATTTATTTCATTTATTTCATTTATTGACTGTCAAAACTCCAACTGGAGCAGAATATAGGTGATTTAGTTTTATTAACACAGCAATGTGTACTTACATTCCCCAAAGTTTATTATTTACCTTCATTTTATGTTTTCCAAAACTTCTTTAACAAAGAAATCTCTCCAGCGTTCCTTCATCTTACTTCAGTGATATCACCTGCCACTTAATTCTGAAAGCACTTCAAACTGTTGGGGAGGTAGGGGCTAGGCTGAGCTGTTTTATATTATTTTCATGATTTTTAAAATTACTGTCATTGTCATTATTATTATTAAGCATTAATTCCCACTGTGATGCTTACTTATAAAATTCTCTCCTGACTTAAAAAAAGTTCTGCTTTTGTATTTCTTGAAATTAATGGTTTTATGGTTGAATCTTAACTTTGTAAGCTTAATAATAATTTCCACTGAACTGTGTGTTCCATACCTGCTCATTTCCCCATTAAGGTGTGTGTTTTCATACAAAGACACACTGTGTTTGTGAAAGGCATCAAGAACATGCCTGTGGTTAAGATGCACAACACCCTGCTTATTCAGGTATTTATTCCTGTTCTTTAACTTTTCCTTGCTTTCCAAGGAAAACTGATGCTCTGAGAAAACCACAGGTAGTTGTAGGGAAATACTAATGATCTTTTGAGGGGAAACTCTTACATATCCATTATCAAGTGCTTATTTGGTTCTAGCACTTATAGTTTAAATCACTTAAAATTATGCATTATCATGAATTTTGAAGGGCCCATTTAACAAACCTGTTGAAATTATGGACTGAATGGAAAAGCTGCAGAAAAGACATTGAAGACTGGCACACTGAGCTGGAAACATCTGTGCTACTTTTCTTCTACTGATACTGAAAGGGCTAATCCAAAGAAGTCCTGAGGCTGCAAAGTATGGCATTTTGTTGAGAATTAGATTTCTCAGTTTACTGAAAGCAAAACAGATTGCTACACACTGCTATGTGTGATCACTCAGCATGTGTAGGAGGATTTGTGTCTTGTAACAAAACAACAAGCTGTAAATAGTTCTGAAAGCTGAGAGTTGGGGGCCCATAAGCACAGGAAGCTGGTAAGGGATGCAGCTATGGTAATGGGAACAGTGTCCTAGCCAGATGTGTATCACTGGGTAAGTACCAACCTGACTTCTTGGTGCTTCAAAATAAATTGCTAAGGAAATGTTGAAAAAGAAAAACAAAACTGGGGGCATCACGTTGTCTGATTTCAAACTTTACTACAAAGGTGTGATCACCAAGACAGCATGGTACTGGCACAAAAACAGACACATAGACCAGTGGAATAGAGTAGAGAGCCCAGATATGGACCCTCAACTTTATGGTCAATGAATTTTTGACAAAGCAGGAAAAAATATACAGTGGAAAAAAGACAGTCTCTTCAATAAATGTGTTGGGGAAATTGGACAGCTATGTGTAGAAGAATGAAACTCGACCATTCTCTTACACCATACACAAAGATAAACTCGAAGTGGATAAAAGACCTCAATGTGATGCAGGAATCCATCAGAATCCTAGAGGAGAATATAGGCTGTAACCTCTTTGATAACGGCCACAGCAACTTCTTTCAAGACATGCCTACAAAGGCAAAGGAAACAAAAGCAAAAATGAACTTTTGGGACTTCATCTAGATCAAAAGCTTTTGCACAACAAAGGAAATATTAAAAAAAAAAAAAAAAAAAAAAAAACCAGGAGGCAACCCACAGAATGGGAGAACATATTTGCAAATGACAATACAGACAAAGGGCTGCTATCCAGGATCTATAAAGAACTCCTCAAAACTCAACACAGTGCAGCAGAGTTCCCCTTTCTCTACATTTTTGCCAACACGTATTTGTTTCTCATTTTTTTAATTTTACCCATTCTGACAGCTATGAGGTAGAATCTCATCATGGCTTTGATTCGTATTTCCTTGATGATGAGTGATGTTGAGAATATTTTCATGTGTCTGTTAGCCATCTGAATGTCTTCCTTGGAAAAGTGTCTATTCAGAGACAACTAGAAATTTAATTACATGGCATTACTTGTACATTTTACTATCAGATCTAGATATGTTCTAATTTAAATAATGCCTTATACACAGCACTCAACACTAGTTTTCAGGTAAGGACATAAGATATAAAGATATAAAGCACATTTCAATCATTTATAATTGTGAACTATACCACTCAAATATAACCAGTAACTCTGAAGACAGATATTACCTATTGTTCTATAACAAATTGTCCCAAAATTTATTGGGTAATAAACCAATAAACATTAATAAATAATGTTTATTTAATTGTTTTAATTATTTTATTATTTATAATAAAACAATGAACATTAATATCTCTTGCAGATTAATGAAGTTGTCCCGGCTCCAGGTCTCTCACAAGGTTGTAGTCAAAATGCAGGTCAATACTGTAGGGATCAGATGGCTTGATAGGCTGGAGTCATCATGTCTAGTCCACATTGTAGCAGTGAGGAATTAAACTCCACATATTAAAGGGAGGAGTGTCAAATAGTTTGCAGGCATGTCTTAAAAGTATATGTGGTTATAGATAAATGTAAATTACTTTTAAATACTTATAGTTTATTTTAAGGTACAATTTATATGAAGTAAAATTTATATATCTTAAGTGTACAGCTGAGTGACTTTTTACTTGAGTATCTACTACCTCTGTAACCACCACGGAGATCAAAATAAATAACAATTTCATCTCCATCATGTGAATTCCTTTGAATTTTTTATTTTTTTTCTTTTTGCTTTTAATTTTTTAATTTATTTTCAGTGTAACAGTATTCATTGTCATTGCACCACACCTAGTGCTCCTTGCAATCCGTGCCCTCTCCAATACCCACCACCTGGTTCCCCCAACCTCCCACCTCTGGCCCCTTCAAAACCCTCAGATTATTTTTCAGAGTTCATACTCTCTCATGGTTCACCTCCCCTTCCAATTTCCCTCAACTCCTTTCTCCTCTCTAACTCCCCTTGTCCTCCATGCTATTTGTTATGCTCCACAAATAAGTGAAACCATATGATAATTGACTCTCTCTGCTTGACTTATTTCACTCATCATAATCTCTTCCAGTCCCATCCATGTTGCTACAAAAGTTGGGTATTCATCCTTTCTGATGGAGGCCTAATACTCCATAGTGTATATGGACCACATCTTCCTTATCCATTCGTCCATTGAAGGGCATCTTGGTTCTTTCCACAGTTTGGCGACCATGGCCATTGCTGCTATAAACATTGGGGTACAGATGGCCCTTCTTTTCACTACATCTGTATCTTTGGAGTAAATATCCAGTAGTGCAATTGCAAGGTCATAGGAAAGCTCTATTTTTAATTTCTTGAGGAATGTCCACACTGTTCTCCAAAGTGGCTGCACCAGCTTGCATTCCCACCAACAGTGTAAGAGGGTTCCCCTTTCTCCACACCCTCTCCAACATTTCTTGTTTCTTGCTTTGTCAAATTTTACCATTCTAACTGATGTAAGGTGGTATGTCAATATGGTTTTGATTTAAATATCCCTTATGGCTAGTGATGATGAACATTTTTTCATGTGTCTGCTAGCCATTTGTATGTCTTCTTTGGAGAAGTGTCTGTTCATTCTTCTGCTCATTTTTTTATATGATTCTCTGTTTTGTGTGTGTTGAGTTTGAGGAGTTCCTTATAGATCCTGGATATCAACCCCCAAACTACTAGAACTCATACAACAATTCAGCAATGTGGCAGGATAAAAAGTCAATGTACAGAAATCAGTGGCTTTCTTATACACTAACGATGAAAATACAGAAAGGGAAATTAGAGAATCGATTCCATTTACTATAGCACCAAGAACCATAAGATACCTGGGAATAAACCTAACCAAAGAGGTAAAGGATCTGTAATTGAGGAACTACAGAACACTCATGAAAGAAATTGAAGAAAACACAAAAAGATGGAAGACCATTCCATGCTCTTGGATCTGAAGAATAAACATTGTTAAAATGTCTATACTGCCTAGAGCAATCTACACTTTTAATGCCATTCCGATCAAAATTCCACCGGTATTCTTCAAAGAGCTGGAGCAAATAATCCTAAAATTTGTATGGAATCAGAAGAGACCCCGAATCACTAAGGAAATGTTGAAACACAAAAATAAAACTGGAGGCATCACGTTACCTGATTTCAAGCTTTATTACAAAGCTGTGATCACCAAGACAGCATGGTACTGGCATAAAAACGGACACATAGACCAGTGGAACAGAGTAGAGAGCCCAGATATGGACCCTCAACTCTATGGGCAAATAATCTTCGACAAAGCAGGAAAAAATATACAGTGGAAAAAAGACAGTCTCTTCAATAAATGGTGCTGGGAAAACTGGACAGCTATATGTAGAAGAATGAAACCCGACCATTCTCTTACACCGTACACAAAAATAAACTCAAAATGGATAAAAGACCTCAACGTGAGACAGGAATCCATCAGAATCCTAGAGGAGAATATAGGCAGTAACCTCTTTGATATCAGCCACAGCAACTTCTTTCAAGATATGTCTCCAAGGGCAAAGGAAACAAAAGCAAAAATGAACTTTTGGGACTTCATCAAAATCAAATGCTTCAGCACAGCAAAGGAGAGTCAAAAAAACAAAGAGGCAACCCATGGAATGGGAGAAGATATTTGCAAATGACAGTACAAAAGGTTGATATCCTTTGAATTTTTTATGTACAGAATCACCACCTATGAATAAAGACACCGTTGATTCTTCCTTTTTGATTTATAATTTTCATTTCTTTTCTTGACTTTATGTACTACCAGGACCTCCAGTACAAGATTGAATAGAATGTGATGTGAGTGGACATCCTTGTCTTTTTCTCGACTTAGTAGGAATACATTTGATATTTCACCATGTTTATCTCTAGGTTGTTTTATATATAACTTCATCAGGTTGAGGGATTTCTACTCCTAATTTGATCAAGCTTTGACAGTATAATTGTAAATGGAATCACAAATTGTGATTTTACTACTGCCCATAGCTTTAAACATTAGTTAGGGTATATCTTTTATCTAATTTAGAGAAAAATTATTCCAGGTCTACACAGGAAAAAATATTGTGCAGGCAGTCTTCAATTTCCAAATATATTGATTTCCTAATGTGCATTTGTCAGTTCTTTGGAAATTATAAGACTTTTTCATATGGAAGTTTAATTATGCTTGGTGCTTAATTATAGAGGTCAACTACAAAATTGTATTGAATCTACCTTAAGTGCAAGCTACAGTCCGTTACTGTTGTGTGTGGTCTTACTGTTTTGAACAGAAATGGGAGGGAAAACAGACGAAACCCTCCACCAACAGCAGCAGCAGTAGCATGGGGGAAAGCAATGCTCACCATGGCAATCTCCCAGAACTGCCTCAAAGCCAGATGTGGCTGACATTTGTGAATCAGCATCATGTGAATCAGGGTTCTTTGAACCCTGCCACATGTGGTGAAGAATTTTTAATGTCTCAACACACAATTTAAATAGCTCTAAAAGCAATAAATTTTAGTACTGCACAAAAACAGACACATAGACCAGTGGAACAGAGTAGAGAACCCCCTCAACTTTATGATCAAATAATCTTTGACAAAGCAGAAAAAAAAATATACAGTGGAAAAGACAGTCTCTTCAATAAATGGTGCTGGGAAAATTGGACAGCTATGTGTAGAAGAGTGAAACTTGACTATTCTCTTACACCATACACAAAGATAAACAAATGAATAAAAGACCTCAAAGTGAGGCAGGAATCTATCAAAATCTTAGAGGAGAACATGGGCAGTAACCTCTTCAACATCAGGCAAAACTACTTCTTTCAAGATATGTCTCCAAAGGCAAATGAAACAAAAGCAAAAATAAACTTTTGGGACTTCATCAAGATCAAAAGCTTCTGCACAACAAAGAAACAGTCAAAAAAAAAAAAAAACAAGGAGACAACCCATGGAATAGAAGAACATATTCACAAATGATGCTACAGACAAAGGGCTGATATCCAGGATCTATAAAGAACTCTTCAAACTCAACACACACAAAACAGATAATCATGTCAAAAAATGGGCACAAGACATGAACAGACACTGCTCCAATGAAGACATACAAATGGCTAACAGACACATGAAACAATGTTCATCATCACTAGCCATCAGGGAGATCCAAATCAAAACCACACCGAGATACCACCTTACACAAGTTAGAATGGCCAAAATTAACAAGACAATAAACAACGTGTGTTTGGGAGGATGTGGAGAAAGGGGAACCCTCTTACACTGCTGGTGAGAATGCAAGTTGGTGCAGCCACTATGGAAAACAGTGTAGAAATTCCTTAAGAAATTCAAAATAGAGCTTCCCTATGACCCTGCAATTGCACTTTGCGGTATTTACCCCAAAGATACAGATGCAGTGAAAAGAAGGGCCATCTGTACCTCAATGTTCATAGCAGCAGTGGCCACAGTTGCCAAACTGTGGAAAGAACCAAGATGCCCTCCAATGGATGAATGGATAAGGAAGATGTAGTCCTTATATACTATGGAGTATTATGCCTCCATCAGAAAGGACGAATACCCAACATTTGTATCAACATGGATGGGACTGGAAGAGATTATGTTTTGTGAAATAAGTCAAGCAGAGAGAGTCAATTATCATATGGTTTCACTTACTTGTGGAGCATAAGGAATAACACGGAGGACACTGGGAGATGGAGAGGAGAAGTGAGTTGGGGGAAATCAGAGGGGAGACAAGCCATGAGAGACTGGACTCTGAGAAACAAACTGAGGGTTTTGGAGGGGATGGGGGCTGGGAGGTTGGGTGAGCCTGATGGTGGGTATTATGGAGGGCACATGTTGCATGGAGCACTGGGTGTGGTACATAAACGATGAATTTGGGGACACTGAAAATAAATAAAATGAAAAAAAAAATAAAAAATAAAAGCAATAAATTTTAAAATGAGACCATTTGAATAGCACTGACAAAATGTTCTCAAATTTACTGTCATATTTACTCTTCAGAGAAGTCCTGTGAGGTCAACATCAACATTATAGAGAGGCCACTGATGCTTAGAAACATTCAGTGACTTGCCCAAGATCTCCCGGCTTGTAAGGACCGCACCCAGGTCCTGATCCAAGACTCAGGACATGCAACCTTTTTGCTGCATTGTTTTGGTAACTGATTGCTTGGCAGCTTTTAATATTTTTTAATTGCTGCAGCGGGAGTATTCATCCTTAAGTTAACTTTAATGTTACTTTTTTTTAGCAGAAATTGAAGGACTTGTTTTAGATTCCCAGCTCTTGATCATAGCACGCTTAGTCATTTGATTGACCAAATAAATGAATCATTTCTTCCACCTTCATCACATTTTAAGAATTCTGCTCCAGGCACCCAGGTATGAGAGTGTAACAAAACTGATAAGAGAATAATTCTACAATTTGGCAATTACTCTAAGTACCACCCACCTAATAATGAATGAAATGACTAATAATGAGTGAAAATCATTCAGTGTTATCATTTCATTCATGCCACCATTTCTGTTTCCCTATCTTTTTTTTTTTAAGATTTTATTTATTTATTTGACAGACAGAGATCACAAGTAAGCAGAGAGGCAGGCACAGAGAGAGGAGGAAGGTGTCTCCCTGAGGAGGAGAGAGCCCAATGTGGGGCTCGATCCCAGGACCCTGGGATCATGACCGGTGTTGATGGCAGAGGCTTTAACCCACTGAGCCACCCAGGCATCCTCTGCTTCCCTATCTTGGGCACTGTTAGAGCCATGACTAATTCTTCAGATAACAAGTCTCAGTTTACTAATGCTTCCTAAAGATTTTGGCATCATCTTTGTTTTTCAAATTAAAAAAGAAAACCACACAGAGAACACACACAAAGACACTGTAGCACATTTCAGATTTCAGATTGATTTTCATAGTAAGTGGTAGTCTGCAGTGATGTTTGAGGGCCTCCTTTTGATATCAGATAAGCAGGCAGTGGTGAGACAAGTGAGGATGTCTCAAGTGTCCATTTAGAGTGAAAGTCTTATTTACCACAGAACACTCACATGAGAAAACAGAAGAGAATGGCATCAGGGTACAGAGGGACCTTGTGTGCTATCACTAGGTGAACCTGAGGTTTCTGAGGTGACTGCAGATCCACTGGTCAGAGGGCACCTGGCTGGGCTGGATGTATGTCAGGGTAGCTGTGAGGTACAGACCCAGCAAGGACAGCAAAAGGCACTCTCAGTGCTTACATAATAACTGGTGGCCTCTAAGGAAGAATGACTCATATTTTCTCAAGGCTTTCTATTTGTATCAGATGCACTCAGTGTCAAATATGAAAGCGCATCTTTCCAAAGGCCATTAATACTAGTTTTGTTTGTACTGTAAACAAGGACTAAAGGCTCCAAAGTCATTTTGGATTTGCATTCTGAATGTTTGAGTAGAGATGATTCCTCTGTTTTTATTACTATCATTCTTAAATTGTTGATTGGATCATCCCATGAATCATGAAAGTTAATAGCAAAGATTGAGTTTTCCAAAAGTTGAAGCAAGATTTGCGTTTGGCTTTCACCTCCTTAATTTCCTGATATTCCACTAGGGAAGAAACCAGTGTTAAGCAGTTGGTAGGTAGGTTTTAGAAAGCCATTTCAGGGCTCTAGATAATCTGAAATATTTTTTTTTTCCATTTCAACTCCTCCAAGCATTTATATTGAGGTGTCCCTGCCATGGCTTTTATGATTATCTACCTAGGTTTCAGAGAGCTTCCCTGCAAACAGAAGGGTGACAAGTGCCCCAACTCCATACCCCAGGAAAATCAGAGAATGAACCCTAAGGAGGATTTGGTCCTTACTGCTGGTTCATCACAGAATCCTTTCATCATTCCCAGACAGGTAATTTCTTGAGTTATTTACTTTCTTTTTTATTTTTTTATTATTAAAGATTTTATTTATTTATTCAATGATAGAGATCACAAGTAGTCAGAGAGGCAGGCAGAGAGAGGAGGAATCAGGCTCCCTGCTGAGCAGAGAGCCCAACACAAGGCTCTGTCCCAAGACCCTGGGATCATGACCTGAGCTGAAGGCAGAGGCTTTAACCCACTGAGCCACCCAGGTGCCCCAATTACCTTCTTTTTTAAACAGGATCTCTATAACATATCAGAAGAAATGAATTTTAGACTCTTCCACCAGACATTTTTTCAAGTACTTTCCAATAAAATTTTCATCGTTTATCACACTCTCATCTCTTTTCAGTTTGTGGACTTCTCCAAACCCCAGTTTACATTTTTGCAATGCTCTATCATTGTCCTTTGAGATAATGCTTTCAGAGCTTTGTCATTCTGCTCTGAGGACTGTTTCTTACTCATATCAAAAGAACTAATGTCAAGGGAGGCAAGGTTCTGGTTGTTTAATTTGGAAAGGTTCATTGTTGTTCATTCTCTGAGGTCCTGCTTGAGACAGGTTTATCAAGTTCCTACATGTGATTTCTTATGCTTCTATCTGAGTACAAAAGTAGGTGTCAGTAATCATTTTATCAAATACACTGACTCAGTACTTTAATAAAGACTAATACAGATATGTTAAGACCTAAATTTTTTTCCTACTCTATTACTTTGCTGTTTAATTTATAGTTAAGGAGCAGATTGAAAAAGAGTACTTTAGGGTCACATAGTAAAGAAAGTGGTTAAACTCCGGCGTGGGAAACCTCTCAGTAAACATTTTAAAAGGGCATAGAGTAAGACTAAATGATGCAGAGCAAGAAACCACAGGCTTTTTTCATTGCTTCTTATCTCTTTCCATTATTTACTGTTTGGGCCTCCTTAGTGAAGGGGTTTTGTTCTGTACCTCTCTAATTCTCATTCATCCATAATTTCACAATAGTTAAGTCAGAAGTATTTTTATATTAGTATATAATGTATTATTTGCTTCAGGGGTACAGGTCTGTGAATCATCAGTCTTAACACAATTCGCAGCACTCACCATAACACACACCCTCAGAAATGTCTTAAGTGAGAAAAGCTCATGTCTATTTAGATTTCTAATCATTCCATAGAACTTGAGTTTCGTATAATTTGAGAGTCTCCTTTACCTACTACTCTGAGTGTTCTCTAATCACAAATAATGGCTCACTAAATGTCAAATTTTCATCTAGTGATTTATGTTCTTGTTTCACAGATTTTCTTAATATCCTTTACATAAATCCAAGAAATAGAAAATTGAAGTTTTGGATGCTTTGGAAGATTTACCATTAGTTTATAATCTCTTCTGATAAAACCTGAAATGCTCAATCAACTGAAGCTGTATGTTTGTCACAGGACCCTGCCTTAGAAGAGACCATGTTTCCATGCCAATAGATGCAAAAGAGTCCACTACTTCCTAGGAATGAGGTTCAGCAGCAAGAAAATGTGTTACTCTCTTAGCCTTTCCCATGACTTCAAATATAACTAGTTACAAATAATAACATGATACCTTTTCTGCTTTATTTTTTTATTGAAGTATACTTGACATACATCATATTAGTTTAGGTTGTACAACAAAATTGTCACTTGTGTATATTGCAAAATTATCACCTGTCACCATAGAAAGTTACAAAAAATTTTTTTTCTATGATTAGAACTTTTAAGATTTACTTTCTTAGCAACTTTTAAATTTGCAATACAATAATATTGACTATAGTAATCATGGTATACATTACCATGTATGCATGGTATACATTACCTCTCCATAACTTAATTATTTCATAGCTGGAAGTTTGTACCTCTTGATCTCCTTCACCCATTTCATCCATTCTCCCAACTCCTTTCCCTCTAGTTTCTTTGGTATCTACGAGTTTGGTTTCATTTTGTTTTGTGTGTTCTTTAGTTCTAGTTTTTTATGTTCCACATATAGATAAATCATATGGTATTTGTCTTTCTCTGTCTGAGTTATTTCACTTAGCCTAATGCTCTCAAAATCAATCCATATTGCAAATGGCAAGATTTTATTCTTTTTTTATGGCTAAGTAGTATTCCATGTTGTGTGTGTCTGTGTGTCTGTGTGTGTGTGTGTGTGTGTCTGTGTGTGTGTATACATATATATGTGTGTGTATGCATATATATACATATATATGTGTATATATATATCACATCTTCTTTATCCATTTATTCATTGGTGAACATTTAGGATGTTTTCATATCTTGGCTATTTTAAATAATGCTGCAAGAAACATAAGAAACATAGAGATACATACACTTTTTCAAATTACTATTTTTATTTTCTTCAGATAAATACTCAGAAGTGAATTTGCTGGATTGTATGGTAATTTTGGGTTTTTTTATTAAATTTTTGAGGGACCTCCATATTGTTTTTCATAGTAGTTGTACCAATTCACATACCTACCAACAGTGCACAAGAGTTCCTTTACTCCACATCCTCACCAACACTTGTCATTTCTTGTACTTTTGATAACACCCATTCTGATAGGTGTGATGTGATATCTCATTGTTTTTTTTTTATTTCCATTTCCCTGTTGATAGGGGATGTTGTGTACCTTTTCATATACCTTTTGGCTGTTTATGTATCTTTAGAAAATCTCTACTCATGTACTTCACACCCATTTTTGAATTGAATTGTTTTGGTTTTGTTTGCTATCGAGCTGTTTGAATTCTTTATGTATTTTGAATTTAACCCATTAACAAATATATGGTTGAAAATGTTTTCTCTCATTCCACAAGTTGCCTTTTCATTTTCATTTTAGATGCCCAGTAAGGTCAGTCCAACATTGAGTCCCTGGCATTCCAATCAGAATACATGTGCCTGATGTCTCAGCCACAAACCAGACATCACACATGGAATTAAATTTTCCCCAAGCCCAATCTACTTTCTAGTTTGGCAGCACTTATACCATTCATATCTCTGGAGATGTGGTTCTCAATCCTTGTGCCTTCCAAGGGATGGCAATGTCTGGTGTTCATAATTGGGGAGGTACTAGAGATGTTACTAAACACCCTACAATATGGGAGATGGCTCCCACAACAGAGAAATATCTCAGTGAGATAGCTCATTTAGCTCTGAAACTGCATGCTGCCCACCCAACTCTCATCCAGCCTCCACTGCCACATGCAAACTGAGGGTGAAGCCCTGCAAACAAATGAGTGCACACTGACAGTGTCAATTCTCTGACTTTGGTCTTCCATATTGTGTTGACTATTCTGTGTCTTTTGCCTCTCTATATAAACTTTAGAATCAGTTTGTCAATATTAACAAAGGAACTTTAGAGATTTTTTATTGGAATTATATTGAATTTATTAACCAAGTTAGGAAAAACTATTTTAAAAATATTAGTCAACACTGAGTTCATATTTAATTGGTGACATGAAAATTTTGTTAAGAGACCAAATTACTATTAGTAATTTAAACAGGTGAAGTAAAAGACCTGAAAAATATATAAACTAGATAATTATCTGTCCAAATAATCAAGAGTTTATGAATTAGATAAGGAATAGAAGGTGCACCTCTTAGTAATGACACACATTTAGAACACTTGGAAAATATATTAACAAAATGTGGTAAATAAGGCCTGGGTTAGAGTAGGAAGACTATCAGAAAGAATCATTTGTGTTGGTCTCAAGTTTCTTACTATAAAATAAATGAATAAAGTCAGAAAATTCAAAAATCTCTCCATTTTTTTATTTCAGTAGAACATTCTTTACTGTATTTCACTTGCAGTAGCATTCAAGAGTGAAAAAAAAATTAAGGATATTAATTTCAATGAATATTGAAATGAACTGTTTCATTTGTTGTTAATAATAATCTTTGAGTATTAAAATGAGCTATGTTGAGTATTAAAATGAAGCAGCTCATTTTAATACCCAAAGTAAGTAATAATCTTAGAGTAAAGTAATACTCTTAGAGTAAAGTAATACTTTTTAAATGATTGAGTATAGAAAAGTTTTTCAAACTGAGAGCTCAGTAAAGTTTTAGTCTGTATATGTGGGTTTCATTTAAGTATGATGCTGTCTCTACCCCCCATTGACATAGCAAATAAAAGTTGACTACAAAGATACGAAATAGTAAACCAAGATACTGGCCTATAGTGAAACACAAAAGCCCTTCAAAAAATTAAAAATATGAACACTTCACTTGCCAAATTAACAAACAGAGAGAATGAATGAGTATGGTTGATTATATTAACTCATAAAAAGTATCAATAATCAACAATTAGGATTGTACACTTACACAAATTTGGATTAAAAATCAACACTAAGAGTGCCTGGATGGCTCAGATGGTTAAACATCTGCCTTCAGCTCAGGTAATAACCAAGGACTGAGCCCCATATCAGGCTCCTTGGTCGGTGGAGAGTCTGCTTCTCTCTCACCCTCTGCCTCTCTCCCTGCTTGTGCATACGCACTTTCTCTCTTAAATGAATATGTAAAATCTCAAAAAATATTATTAAACAGAAGCTTTTGATCTTGATGAAGTCTCCAAAATTGATTTTTGCTTTTGTTTTCTTGTCTTTGGAGGCATGTCTTGAAAGAAGTTGCTGTGGCCAGTGTCAAAGAAGTTGCAGCCTATGTTCTCCTCTAGGATTCTGATGGATTCCTGCATCACATTGAGGTCTTTTATCCATTTCGAGTTTATCTGTGTACTCTGTTCCACTGGTATGTCTGTTTTTATGCCAGTACCATGCTGTCTTGGTGGTCACAGCTTTGTAATAAAGCTTGAAATCAGGTAACGTGATGCCTCCAGTTTTATTTTTGTTTTTCAACATTTCCTTAGTGATTCGGGGTCTCTTCTGATTCCATACAAATTTTAGGATTATTTGCTCCAGCTCTTTGAAGAATACCGGTGGAATTTTGATCGGAATGGCATTAAAAGTATAGATTGCTCTAGGCAGTATAGACATTTTAACAATGTTTATTCTTCTGATCCAAGAGCATGGAATGGTCTTCCATCTTTTTGTGTTTTCTTCAATTTCTTTCATGAGTGTTCTGTAGTTCCTCAATTACAGATCCTTTACCTCTTTGGTTAGGTTTATTCCCAGGTATCTTATGGTTCTTGGTGCTATAGTAAATGGAATCGATTCTCTAATTTTCCTTTCTCTATTTTCATTAGTGTTTAAGAAAGCCACTGATTTCTGTACATCGACTTTGTATCCTGCCACGTTGCTGAATTGCTGTTATGAGTTCTAGTAGTTTGGGGGTGGAGTCTTCTGGATTTTCCATATAAAGAATCATGTCATCTGCGAAGTGAGAGAGTTTGACTTCTTCATTGCCAATTTGAATACCTTTTATTTCTCTTTGTTGTCTGATTGCTGTTGCTAGGACTTCTAATACTATGTTGAACAAGAGTGGTGAAAGTGGGCATCCTTGTCTTGTTCCTGATCTCAATAGGAAGGCTGCAAGCCTTTTCCCATTGAGGATGATATTTGCTGTGGGTCTTTCATAGATAGGTTTGATGAAGTTCAGGAATGTTCCCTCTATCCCTATACTTTGAAGCGTTTTAATCAGGAACGGATGCTGGATTTTGTCAAATGCTTTTTCTGCATCAATTGAGAGGACCATGTTGTTCTTCTCTCTTCTCATTTTAATTTATTCTATCACATTGATTGATTTGCGAATGTTGAACCATCCTTGTAGCCCAGGGATAAATCCCACCTGGTCATGGTGGATAATCTTTTTAATGTGCTGTTGGATCCTGTTTGCTAGGATCTTGTTGAGAATCTTAGCATCCATATTCATCAGTGATATTGGTCTGAAATTTTCCTTTTTGGTAGGGTCTTTGCCTGGTTTGGGGATATGGGTAATGCTGGCTTCACAGAAAGAGTCTGGAAGTTTTTCTTCTGCTTCAATTTTTTGAAACAGCTTCAGGAGAATAGGTGGTATTTCTTCTTTGAAAGGTTGGTAGAATTCCCCAGGGAATCCATCAGGTCCTGGGCTCTTGTTTTTTGGGAGGTTTTTGATCACTGCTTCAATCTCGTTACTAGATATGGGTCTATTCAGGTTGTCAATTTCTTCCTGGTTCAATTTTGGGAGTTTATAGTTTTCCAGGAATGCATCATTTCATCTAGGTTGCTAAGCTTATTGGCATATAACTGTTGATAATAACTTCTGATGATTGTTTCTACTTCCTTGGTGTTAGTTGTGATCTCTCCCTTTTCATTCATAATTTTATGAATTTGGGTTTTCTCTCTTTTCTTTTGGATTACTGTGGCCAATGGTTTATTGATCTTATTGATTCTTTCAACAAACCAGCTTCTAGTTTCATTGATATGTTCTACTGTATCTCTGGTTTCTACCTCATTGATCTCAGCTCTAATCTTGATTATTTCCCTTCTTATGTGTGGAGTTGGTTTGATTTGTTGTTGATTCTCCAGTTCTTTAAGGTAAGGTAGAGACAGTTGCTGTGTTCTGGATTTTTCAATTTTTTTGAGAGAGGCTTGGATGGCTATGAATTTCCCCCTTAGGACTGCTTTTGCTATATCCCATAGGTTTTGGACCAAAGTGTCTTCATTATCATTGGTTTCGATGAATTGTTTCAGTTCTTCTTTGATCTCTTCTTTGATCTCCTTGCTTAAGCATTCTTAAGCAAGGTGGTCTTTAGCTTCCAGATGTTTGAGTTCCTTCGGAAATTTTCCTTATGACTGAGCTCCAGTTTCAAAGCATTGTGATCTGAGAATATGCAGGGGAAAATCTCAGTCTTTTGGTATCGGTTGAGTCCTGATTTGTGACCCAGTATGTGGTCTATTCTAGAGAAGGTTCCATGTGCACTTGAGAAGAATAAATATTCTGTTGTTTTAGAGTGGAATGTTCTGTATATCTCTATGAGGTCTATCTGGTCCAATGTGTCATTCAATGCTCTTGTTTCTTTATTGATTTTCTGCTTCGATGATCTGTCTATTTCTGAGAGAGGCGTGTTAAGATCTCCTACTATTAATATATTCATATCAATATGATTCTTTATCTTGATTAACAGTTTTCTTATGTAATTGGCTGCTCCCATATTGGGGGCATAGATATTTACAATTGTTAGATCATCTTGGTGGATAGTCCCTTTAAGGATTATGTAGTGTCCTTCTGTATCTCTGACTACAGTCTTTAGTTTAAAATCTGATTTATCTGATATGAGAATCACTACCCCAGCCTTCTTTTGAAGCCCATTGGCATGAAAAATGTTTCTCCATCCCTTCACTTTCAGTCTGGGTGTATCTTTAGGTTCAAAATGTTTCTCTTGTAGACAACGTATGGATGGGTCCTGTAGTTTCATCCAATCTGCAACCCTGCGCCATTTTATGGGTGCATTTAGGCCATTCACATTGAGAGTGATTATTGATAGATACACTTTTATTGACATCGTGTTACCTTTGAAGTCTTTCTTTCTGTAGATTGTCTTTATATTTCTGTTCAATGCTATTCTTAGGACTTTTTCTCTTTTATAGAACCTCCCTTAATATTTCCTGCAGTGTCGGCTTGGTGGTTGGATAGTCTTTTAAGCCTTGCCGGTCTTGGAAACTCTTTATCTCTTCATCCATTTTGAACGTCAGTCTTCCTGGATAAAGTATTCTTGGCTGCATGTTCTTCTCATTTAGTACCCTAAATATATCTTGCCAGCCCTTTCTGGCTTGCCAGGTCTCTGTGGACAGGTCTGACTTTTTTTTGATGGGCTTTCCTCTGTAAGTAAGGAGCCTCTTTGTCCTAGCAGCTTTCAAGAGATTATACCTACAATTATGATTCCTCAATTTGACTATCAGATGCCTTGATGTTTTTGGGGAATCTATAATCTTGGGTGGAGACCGTTCAGCCTCTAGTATTTGAACACTGGTTCCTTTTGCAAGATTGGGAAAATTTTCATGAAGAACTTGTTCCACTATATCTTCTAGACTTCTTTCTTTCTCCTCCCCTTCAGAGATTCCAATAATTCTGACATTGGAACGTTTCCTGGCATCATTTATTTCCCTGATTCTGTTTTTATGGTTTCTAAGCTGTTTGTTCCAGGATTCCTCCTGATCCTTTCTATCTGTTTGTCCTCCAGATAACTAATTCTATCTTCTGTCTCAGTTATCCTAGCTTTGAGAGAATTTAGATTAGATTGGAACTTATTGAGAACATTGTGAACCTCAGTCCTGGTAGCTTTAAGCTCCGCCCTAACATTGTGAACATCATCTCTAGTCGCTTTCAGTTTGGCCCTAATCAATTCCATTTGGTCATCCATGGCTTTCTCCAACCTAGCTATTGCCTGGATAATTGTTAGCCTGAATTCTCTTTCCGACATCTTGTCTATGTTGATAGTCGTTAGCTCTGTTGCAGAAGGACCATCCTCTGTATTTTTCTTCTGTTGGGCATTCCTCCTCCTAGTCATTTTGGTGAGAGATGACTGAATAGATGTAGCTGGATATATTGACCGTGGTGCAGTCAAGGTGCACCCTGGAACACTTCTGAGCAATCAGGATTCCCCACCCAAACGAGAGACAAAAGAAAAGAAAAAGAAAAAAGAGAGAGAGAGAGAGAGACAGGAAAGAAAGGGAAGATGAAAGAGAATATTCAGCCCAAATGGGCCCCAATGTAAGATTTATGAAGTATACAAACAAAAACAGACAAACAAAAAGAAATGATAAAGGTATATGACAAGAGAATATATATATATATATATATATATATATGCGCAAATAAAAGAAGAACCTCGTCAAAAAGAACCCCAAGTGTAAGATTTATATACTATCAGGACAAACACAAAAACACAGAGACACTGGTGGAAGAAAAAGATGGGAGAGTGGTTATAAATTCTCAGTGTGGGCGAGGAAGGTTGTTTTGATTCTTCCTGGATATATCTTGATATCTTTGTTAAAGGACTCAACTTTCCTAAGATAAAGGGAGATAAAAAATTGGTTTACTGGGGCGCCTGGGTGGCTCAGTGGGTTAAAGCCTCTGCCTTCGGCTCAGGTCATGATCCCAGGGTCATGGGATCGAGCCCTGCATTGGGCTCTCTGCTCAGCGGGGAGCCTGCTTCCCCCTCTCTCTCTGCCTGCCTCTCTGCCTACTTGTGATCTCTGTCTGTCAAATAAATAAATAAATAAATCTAAAAAAAAAAATTGGTTTACTTATAGGGGTAGTATTGATTGGGGAAAGGGGATTACTTTGAAGTTTAACTCTATATGAATATTAGAAAATAAAAATAAAAAGGAATAAACTAGACTAAACTAAACTAAAATTTAAAAAAAAAGAAATTCAAAAAATAGAAATGCAAAAGAAAAACATAGGTGTATGTATCAAAAAGTTCAGGTTAGAAGGTTATTATGCAATTTGATGTACTGGACAGCTCACTGTGATGGTAAACAGGTTTAAAAAATTATCTATATATTAAAAAAAATGAACCAGAATAGTGGGAACAAGTAAAAAATAAAAGTTTTCCTATAAAGTAGTGGTGGTTGTTCTCTTGTTGTCCTTTTTTTTTTTTTTTTTTCCTTTCTTTCTTGGTTTGTTTTCTGGGGGAGGGGCCTGCCACGTGGGTTTTCAGTCAATGATGTTCCCTGAGTTAAGTCTTCCTGCCCCCCTCAAGGGGGTAGGCTCTGAGGAAATTGGTTTTTTTCAGGCTTTTGTTCCTTGGCGGGTTTTATGTTTATTCACTTTTTTTTTTTTTTTATCTCATCTTGACCGCTTTTGATGGTTTTTGTAGTTTTAGAGAAAAACAAAGTGCACCCTGACCTCCCTCTCAGAGAGAAGCCTCAGTCTGGCTGCAGAGACCAAATAAGTTCCCCCTTGGCCACTGGCAGAGCACGTTCCAAGTCGCAGTCCCTCGGAATGCAGGATCTTTTGCTTGTACCCAAAGCCACGGCAGTGGCGGCTGTCTTGGCAGCTCCAGACCGCCAGAGAGGTTTCAAGCAGCGATCGCACACTGAGATTTTCCCGCTGGCCCGGGCTGGGAGTGCCTGGTCTTTCTGGTTCTAAGAGCACCTGGCTTGCGCACACCTCTTTCAGGGGAGGCTTTGGGTCGTGCACGGGTCTCAGGCTCTGAGAACGGGGCACAGGTCCAAAAGCACAAGGCTAGGCCTTCATGCACCTCTCTGGGGGGAGAGTTTGGTGCACGCGTCTTAGGCTCTGAAACAATGGCGCGTATCAAAGGGCGTCAGCTGGTCCTTTGTACCTCTCTCAGGGGAGGATGAGGGGCACGCGCATCTCAGGCTCTATAGCAGGTCTCAGGCATTCTGCCATCTGGCGTGGTTTCCGTCCCCTCACAGGAGCTGGACCCCACACATTCTCGGGTGCACTGGCAGCTTAGGGACCAAGACCTGGTTTCTCCACCACATTCTCTCTGGCTCAGCGACAGAGGAGGCTGTCCTGGGACCAGGGACTTAAGCCCCTGTCCCTAGCCACCCCGATTCCCACAATATCCCCCCCCCCATGATCCATTGCTCTTTTGGAGTGCTTTCAACCAGTCTATAAGTTAATGCTGGTCCCCAGATGCAGGGCACTCTCGCTTCTATTGGGGGTATTACTTTCCAACCGGTCACCTCTGGTGGCTCCCTCCCACTTTTGTTTATCTTCAGATATCAGTCCACCGTTCCCATACCGCTTTACTTGCCCACTGGTGTCTTCCGCCCCTGTAGAGATCCAGACATGTATAATTCTGATCTCAGGCTGATTTCATGGGTGATCAGAGTTCTTTGGTAGGTAATCAGCTCACTTTAGGGTACAGGTTGAAAAGGCACCTATTCCTACTTCCCCGCCATCTTGTCCCCCCATATCGCCTGTGGAATTTTGATCGGAATGGCATTGAAAGTATAGATTGCTCTAGGCAGTATAGACATTTTAATAATGTTTATTCTTCTGATCCATGAGCATGGAATGGTCTTCCATCTTTTTGTGTCTTCTTCAATACCTTTCATGAGAGTTCTGTAGTTCCTTGAGTACAGATCCTTTACCTCTTTGGTTAGGTTGATTCCCGGGTAACTTATGGTTCTTGGTGCTATAGTTAATGGAAACCTTTCTCTAATTTCCCCTCCTGTATTTTCATTGTTAGTGTAAAAGAAAGCAACTGATTTCTGTACATTGATTTTGTATTCTGCCACATTACTGAATTGCTGTATGAGTTCTAGTAGTTTGGGGGTGGAGTATTTTGGGTTTTCCATGTAAAGTATCATGTCATCTATGAGAGAGAGTTTGACTTCTTCATTGCCAATATGAATACCTTTTTTTCTCTTTGTCAACTGATTGCCATGGCTAGGACTTCCAATACTATGTTGAACAAGAGTGGCGAGGGTGGCCATCCTTGTTGTGTTCCTGATCTCAAAGGGAAGACTGTCAGCTTTTCCCCTGAGGGTCATATTCGCTGTGGGTTTTTCATAGATAGATTTTATGAAGTTGAGGAATGTTTCCTCTATCCCTATACTTTGAAGCATTTTAATCAGAACAGATGCTGCATCTTGTCAAATGCTTTTTCTGCATCAGTTGAGAGGACCATGTGGTTCTTGTCTCTTCTCTTATTGATTTGTTCTATCACATTGATTGATTTGCAAATGTTGAACCACCCCTGCATCCCAGGGATAAATACCACCTGGTAATGGTGGATAATCTTTTTAATGTACTGTTGGATCCTATTAGCTGGGATCTTATTGAGAATCATAGCATCCAGATCAAAAGCTTCTGCACAACAAAGAAACAGTCAACAAAACAAAGAAGCAACCCACGGAATGGGAAAAGATATTCAAAATAACAATACAGACAAAGGGCTGATATTCAAGATCTATAAAGAACTCCTCAAAATCAACACACACAAAACATATAATTATGTCAAAAAATGGGCATAAAACATGAACAGACACTGCTCCAATGAAGACATACAAATGGCTAACAGACACATGAAACAATGTTCATCATCACTAGCCATCAGGGGGATTCAAATCAAAACCACACTGAGATACCACCTTACACAAGTTAGAATGGCCAAAATTAACAAGACAGTAAACAACGTGTGTTTGGGAGGATGTGGAGAAAGGGGAATCCTCTTACACTGCTGGTGGGAATGCAAGTTGGTGCCGCCACTATGGAAAACAGTGTGGAGATTCCTTAAGAAATTCAAAATAGAACTTCCCTATGACCCTGCAATTGCACTTTGGGGTATTTACCCCAAAGATACAGACGTAGTGAAAAGAAGGGCCACCTGTACCCCAATGTCCATAGCAGCAGTGGCCACAGTTGCCAAACTGTGGAAAGAACCAAGATGCCCTTCAACAGATGAATGGATAAGGAAGATGTAGTCTATATATACTATGGAGTATTATGCCACCATCAGAAAAGATAAATACCCAACATTTGTATCAACATGGATGGGACTGGAAGAGATTATGTTTTGTGAAATAAGTCAACCAGAGAAAGTCAATTATTTTATGGTTTCACTTACCTCTGGAGCATAAGGAATAGCACGGAGAACATTGGGAGATGGAGAGGAGAAGTGAGTTGGGGGAAATCAGAGGTGGAGACAAACCATGAAAGACTGGTCTCTGAAAAGCAAACTGAAGGTTTGGAGGGAAGAGGGGTCGGAAGTTGGGTGAGCCTGGTGGTGGGTCTTATGTAGAGCACATATTGCATGGAGCACTGGGTGTGTTGCATAAACAATGAATTCTGGAACACTGAAAAGAAATTAAAAAAAATAAACAGCTTGTGTAAAACCTAATGATAAATGTGCTGAAACAAAATAATGACCAGTAGTCATTAAAATATACATAAATTTATAAAACTCACTACTATTGGTAGAAATAATATGCTGAATAATACTTTTGCATACTTTGAATGTGATAGCATATTTATAATAAACATGAAATCTTGTTTTCACTTTAAGATATTTTAGAGAACATCTATATAATACCATCATTGTTCAAAATGGTCTGTATAATGTCTCCTAACACAGGCTCCCACTGTCCTTGCCTTCACACAATTATTGCCATTGGAAAGAAAAGACAATAAAAAATGTCTAAATCATATAAAAGTTCAGAAAATTTGCCAACCATATTTTCTATTTTATTCCTCTTTCTGGCAAAGCTAAACCATTATTCCCAAAGTAAGAATCAACAAGAAAGGAAAGAGAAATAGACAAACAAGAATGAAGAAAATGAGGAGGGATTGAGGAAGGAAAGAAGGCCTTGTGAGGTGACTTGTTGCCTTTTCCCTCAGAAACATTAAAACACAAAAGGCATCACAGGCTTGATCCTAATCATGTAACCAGGTCTCCCAAGGGGCTTCACAAGGAAACTAGGCTTTTGAACACAGGTTATTTTTAACATGGGGGGATAGGGTATTTCTGAAATTTTAGCTCCAAGAGTTTTCATTTCAATGAAAACTCCTGATTAAGAGGAAAGCACTTTTTTTTTATTTTATAAAGTCTTTAAAAGCATGTTGGATTAAATATCATTAAAATGCCTATACCATCCAAAGCAATCTACACATTTAAAGAAATCCTTATGAAAAACCAATAGCATTTTTCACAGAGCTGGAAGAAACAATTCTAAAATTTGTATGGAACCACAAAAGACCCTGAATAGCAAAAAAAAAAAAAAAAAAGAAAAAAGAAAAGAAAAAGAAAGAAAGAAAAAGAAAAAGAAAAACAAAGCTGGAGGCATCACAATTTCAGACTTCTAGTTATATTACAGTAGTGATCAAGACAGTATGGTACTGACACAAAAATAGACACAGAGATCACTAGAACAGAGTAGAAAACATAGAAATGAACCCACAACCATATAGTCAATTAATCTTCCAAGAAGCAGGAAAGAATATCCATCCACTGGGAAAAAGAGTCTCAACAAATGGTGTTGGGAAAACTGGACAGCCACACACAAAAGAATGAAACTGGACCATTTTCTTACATCATACAAAAAATAAACTCAAAATGGATGAAAAACCTAAATGTGAGACAGAAATCCATCAAAATCCTAGAGGAGAACACAGGCAGCAACCTCTTTGACATCAGCCTTAGCAACTTCTTGCTAGACATGTCTCCAGAGGCAAGAGAAACAAAAGCAAAACTAAACTATTGGGACTCAATCAGGATAAAAACTTTTTCACAGCAAAGGAAATGTTTAACAAAATGAAAAGTCAACCACAGAATAGGGGAATGTATTTGCAAATGATATATCAGATAAAGGGCCAATATCTAAAATCTTTAAAGAACTTCTCAAACTCAACACCCACGAAACAAGTTAAGAAATGAGCAGAAGACATGAACAGGCATTTCTCCAAAGAAGACATACAAATGTCTTATAGGCACATGAAAAAAATGCATCAACATCATTCAGCACCAGGGAAACACAAACACAAACCACAATGAGATAACACCTCATACTGGTCAGAACGGCTAACACGAACAACTCAGAAAAGAACGGATGTTGGCTAAGATGTAAGGATTCCCACTGTTGGTGGGAATACAAACTCTTGCAGCCACTTTGGAAAGAAGTATGTAGGTTCCTCAAAAAAAGTTAAAAATAAAACTACCCTGTGACCCAGCAATTGCACTACTAGGCATTTATCCAAAGGACATGAACATTGTGATTCAAAATGAATCATAAAGGAGCTCATACACCCCAATATTTATAACAGCAAAGTCCATAATAGCTAAAATATGGAAAAAGCCCAGAGTTTTATCCATTTGTCTGTCAAGATAATGAATGGATAAAGAAGAGGTGGTATATTTACACAATGGAATACTCCTCAACCATCAAAAGGAATGAAATCTTGCCGTATGCAACAACATGGATGGAGCTAGAGAGTATTAAGCTGAGTGAAATAAGCCAGACAGGGAAGGACAAATACCATATGATTTCACTCATATGTGGATTTTAAGAAATAAAACAAAGAGAAAGGTAAACCAGGAAACAGACTTTTAACTATGGAGAAGAAACTGATGGTTACCAGAGGGGAAGTAGGTGGGGGGATGAGTTAAATGGGTGATGGGTATTAAGGAGGGTACTTGTGATGAGAACTGGGTGTTGTATGTAAGTGTTGAATCACTATATTGTATATCTGAAACTAATATTACACTATATGTTAACTAACTGGAATTTAAACAAAGACCAAAAAAGGGATGGTGGCTTAGTTAAAAGAATAGAAAAAAAAAATTGGAAATAAAATAGAAATCTGTATTCATGAGTTAACTACCGTTATCATGAGTCCTGTATTCGTGAGTTAACTACTGTTTATCAACACTTTTCAGTAAACAAATAACATTCTTCTTTGCATTTCCTTCTCTGTGGACTCAGAAAAACATTGTGGAATTGTATTTTTCACAACTCTAACTTTGTAGCATTTTTGCCCTTTATATTACACACACACGAAAATTGTATTTCAATTTCAAATTGTCCTATCAGGTGCCCCATCTCTGGTTAGAATATCTGGAATCATACTCAACATAAAGAGGCTTTCAGAATGCAAGATCTGAGCAGTTTTACAGGGATGACTGAGCTATAACAGGAAGAAACACTTTGGATGTTAGTTCTTAATTAGTGGTGGTCTTATCTATTAACTGTTAAACTTATAATGGAATACATGTTTTAGAAGAACATGGGGATTAGAGGCTATCCTCCACATAAATCCATGTTTAACTTTAGACTTCCCCAAAACTTAACCACTTATAGTCATTGAATTAACATGTATTTTGTAGATGTATTGTATACCATATTCTTATAATAAAGTAAGTTAGAAATTATTATTTAGAAAGTTATAAGGAAGAGAAACTACATTTAAAGTACCTATTTATCACAAAATTTGGGTGTAAGTGGACTGCATGGTTCCAATATGTACGGTTCAAGGGTCAACTCTATATGATTTTGAACCTTAGTTTTCACATCTTAAAATTGCAATAATAGCTGTACTTCATAAGATTGTTGATTATTAATAAGAAATATTATATAAAATACCTAAAACAATATGAGTAGAAACAAGTGTCAGAGCCTGCTTCTTGTGGAAATGTTTTTGGTGTAACAAATACTGGGGTAATTCTGGGGACAGTGGAGCAGTCTACATGAAGTCATGGCTATTTTGAAATGCTGGGGCCTTTGAAGGCCATCTCATCTTTTTCCTCCCTCTGCTTTCAAGGCCTCTGTACAACCATGAGAGCTTGATTTCTTTTAGCTGAGTAACTTCACTGTGACTCTTATTTCTCTGTATGCTCTACTTGTTAAAGAGGGGCCTGTCACAAATGTCACCAGCTAAAACAGGTTCAGCATGTGCCATCCCAAGCTGTAAACCACACAACTAAGCCTTTCCATGAAACTGTGAGTATATTCGGTAACTCATTCTCATGGGCACCTTCCAAAATAAAACAAAGCTGTGCTACTGGCAATTGCCATTCTGGAAGACATGCTCAAAATTACTGCTTAAGAAAACAAGGCATCACTGGGCTTGCCCAAAATAAAACATACAGATGCTGAACCCTTGCACTTCATTTTTTTTTTTTTAGTTTTACTTTTTAATTTATTTGAGAGAGAGAGCAAAAGAGCGCAAGTAGAGGAAGGGGCAGAGGCTGAGAGAGAAGCAGCCTCCCCACTGAGCATGGAGCCTGATGCAGGTCTCAATCCCAGGACCCTGGGATCATGACCTGAGCCACAGGCAGATGCTTAACCATCTGAGCCACCCAGGTGTCCCAAGCCTTACACTTTAGATTCCTCAACAGCTGCTGAAGAAAGCACACCTGAAGTAATTTGCATCTATCTCCTAAATAAGCTTTTAATCAAAAGTAATTTGGTGTGAGGCATATTGAAATATATTGCCTTTGCAGTGGGTGAGGTTATCCATATGCCTATGTGATATATGCTCTTATGCAGTGTTTTACAACACCTACAAGTGAATTAGCAGGTAAGCCACTTGTTTGTATTCTCACAGTGCCTCGAGTTGGAGGGTTTATTATTTCTATGATTGCTAGATTGGTTTAGTATGATTTTTCTTTGGTTATTACTATTGCAAAAGATACTGTTTATCAAATAGAAAATTATTCTTGAAATGATGTATGTCAATATCATTAAGATGTCATCTAGGATGTCATTCATAAACTTAGATGAGCATTTACCCAGCCCTCACTGCTCAAGGGCCTGTGGTTCATATGCCAGCAGCACTGACATCATATCCAAGTGTATTAGAAATGCAGACTTTCAGGCACCACCCAGACTGAATAAGAACCTACACCAAAATTTCCAGATAATTGATATGCATATTAATGCTTGAGAAGCACTGTCTTCAACTACCTGGGTTTAAACATTTTTAGAGCCATTCTTCCAGATGCTTTCACAACCAGGAACTAATTCAATCCTCAAAACAACCTTGTAGGGCAGCTATTATTATCCACATTTCACAGTAAAAGAGACTCAGCAAGATTTACCTGTGCAGGGTAGAAGGGCTGACACAGGGAGGATCAAAAGTCAACCCGGGCTTCTGAGAGGTTCTCCTTCTGCCTATGGCTCAGAATAACTTTGGGATTTAAAAAAAAAATTAATTGCCTATGTCCCTTTGACCTATTGAATTGGAATCTCCAGGAACTAGGTTGCTGACATCTGTTTATTAAATATTTCCTAGCCTTATGCAGTCTATCTAGGGGTCTGTATGCAGGAGCCACCCAGCTCAGAGAAAGCTAGATTTTAAATAGCTGATAACATTTGATATGGAAGCTTTCGCTCTTTGGTTAGGAGATTTAAAAGCATATGTTCTGTTCCCACACATCCCTGCACTGAGAGGTCTAGAAAGTAGGAACTGACTGAGACATGTACACTTTGTGCACTAAGGGCCCAGCACAGTGTCTCTCCCAGCAAGTGCTAGGTGTTTGCTAAGTGATGGTCTCCAATGGCCCTCATTCTACATGGCTTCCCAGCAGCCACTGACACTGTTGACCACCCTCTCCTTTCAGAATATTCTCCAATCTGGGTCTCTGAAATAACCCCAATCCTGATTTCCCTACTCTCTCTCTGATCTAGCCCTGCCTCACCTACTACATTTTTAAGGATCCTCCTTCAATACCTACAATGGCATGTGGGGCTCACCAACACTAAGTCCTGGCTCCTCCTCTCATCAACCTGAGATTTCTTCAACAACATGATCCCTTTATTTTATTTATTTTGTTATTTTTAAGGTTTTATTTATTTATTTGACAGAGAAAGAGCGTGCATGAGGAGGGGTGGGGCAGAGGGAGAGGAAGAAGCAGGCTCTACACTGAGCAGTGATCCCAGGACTCTGGGATCATGACCCGAGCTAAAGGCAGATGCTTAGCTGACTGAATCATCCAGGCACCCTGATGATCCCTCTTTATTTTTTTTTTTAATATTTTATTTGAGAGGGAGAGAAAGCAGGAGCAGGGGAAGAGACAGAGAGAGAGGGAGAAGCAGGTGCCTGCTGAACAGGAAGACTGATGTGGGTCTTAGTCCCAGGATTCTGGGATCACTACCTGAGCCAAAGGCAGGCTCAACCAACTGAGCCATCCAGGTTCCCTGATGATCCTCCTTTAAATCTTAATGCTGGACCTCACTTCTCCCTCAAGACTAGAAATCCACCTGAGTAACTCAGTTTTTCAGTGAGGTGACCCCAAATCTTAGGTTCCTTGCATGCAGTTTCTATGTCAATCCATCCAAAATGGAATCCCCGATCTTTCTCCTTAACTTGGTTTTTTTCCTTGTGTTTTCTGTATCCATGAATGGTACTACCATCTATCCGGTGTACAAGGCAGTCACCTAGGAATTTTCCATAACATCTCTCCCTTCCTTGTTTTCCTATATTTAATCTACTTGTAATCTATTACCTGTCGATTTTACCTTCTATTTTTTTAAAGATTTTATTTATTTATTTGAGAGTGAGATCACAAGTAGGCAGAGAGGCAGCCAGAGAGAGAGGAGGAAGCAGGCTCCCGGCTGAGCAGAGAGCCCAATGCGGGGCTCAATCCCAGGACCCTGAGATCATGACCTGAGCCGAAGGCAGAAGCTTAAACCACCAAGCCACCCAGGTGCCCCTCAATTTTACCTTCTAATATCACTCCAACATGTTCACCTGGTGTTCACTGTCACCACTACTACCATCTTGGTTCAAACTGCAATCTGCAATCATCTCTTACATGGACTCCTACAATCAGCTTCTGAATTCTGCACTCTACCTTTGTTCTAACTTCTCTAATCCCTCCCTTACTTTGTTGTAGGCAGCCTCTAAAATGGCCTGCAATGACTCCTGCCTGCTAGTATTCAAACCCCTGTATAATACCCTGCTCTTGAGTGTAGGCTGCATTAGGTGACTTGCTCCTGTGGATAGAATATGGCAAAAGTGATGAGATGTGACATCTGAGATTAGGTTACAAAAAGATTGTATGCTTCTTCTTTACTTCTCCACTCTGGAAAAATCAAACTGCCATATTGTGCATAGCCCTATGGAGAGGCCCACCTGGCAATAAACAGATGTCTCTAGCCAACAGCCAGTGAAGATCTGAAGCCTGACAATAGTCACATGAGTAAGTTTGGATGTGGATCCTCCCCTAGATAGGCCCTGAGATATCCACAGCCCTCGCTGACTTGGTTAATAGCCTTGTGGGAGACACTGAAAGACAGAGGAACTACTTAAACCATGCTCAAATTCCTATAATAATATTGCTTATTTTAAGTCATACAAGTTGGAATGATTTATTATAAGCAATAGGTAACTGACAAACCTATAATGCCATCCACTGATTTACTTCAAAATCATCTATTCTTTAAGAATAAAGACAAAAACCCTTAAGACCTTTCTGATCTGGAATGTGCTAACTTCATCACCTCATCTAGCACCAGGCTCCTCTGCTTCCATTGTTCTAGACATCTCATTGTCTTACAGGTTTTTGAAGCTCTGCTCCCTCTCAGTACAAGGCCTTTGCACATGCCCCTCTGGATTCTTTCAAGTTTTAGCAAAAGTATCATTTCCTATGAGAAGTCTTAACTGATTCTGCTGATACAGACTTGTTTCACTGGTAAATGTTCCTTGACTTTACAGGACTGATTAGTTGACCTCAATTTGTAATTACATACCCATGTTTAGAACTATTTCACTAAGGTCTGCCTTCCTCACTAGACTGTAAGTTCCAGAAGAACAGGAACCATGTAGTGGGTCCCAAATATGTTTACGTCACTTTCATCTTCCCAATACTTGGCACAACAAAATTTCTCAATAAGAATCTAATAAAAGAATGAGTAACTCTATGCCTTTGCTATTCTGGCATGCAAGAATGCTTTCCATCTTCCTCTCCTAATCCAGCATCAATACTTATAGAAGAATCACTTCCAAGGACTTTGGTAATGTTGGGTGGGACAAAGGCCAGCCACATAGAGCTGTGTGAGCCATAAAAAAAGATTTGCCTCTTATTCCAAGTGCAATGAGCACCTTCTCTGTGCCAGTCATTGGGTGGGGTGGTAGGAATACAGTGGTGAGCAAAACAGAATCAGCCCTTGTTCTCATAGACTTTATAGTCTGGTGGAAGAGAAGAGGATTATCAAATCATCACACCAGTAATAATTTGTGATGATGGCAATGTACAGACACTATGAAGACATCGTAAGAAGGATAAGCTATTTAGTGATGAGGAGTCTCCCTTTATAGGTGACCCCAGTCTTTTACCATCCATCACACAAGTCACTATTCCAAGCACAATCATTATCATGACCAGCTTTTCAGATTCTCGTTCTTTCACTATTCCCTTCCTTTTCATTCCCCATCATTACCAATACTGTAAATAATTAAACTGGTGTACTACAGGCAGGGCACATTTTCCTGTCCTCTCCATATATTTATCTGGTATTTTATTAAAAGCCAAACACAGAGGAGGGGAGGCAAGAAGATAGAAGAATAGGGAACTTCATTTTGTTGGGTCCCTTGAGTTCAGTTGGATAATGATCAAATCATTCTGAACAATCATGAGTTCAACCTGAGATGTAAGGAAAGAATATCTGGAACTCTACAAGTAGAAAAGTGACCACTTTTTGCAAGGTAGGATCTGTGAAGAAGTGAATCTGAGGGTATATATCTGAAGATAAATGGCAGGGGGAGGGACCCTCAGTAGGCCGGATACTGGAAGGTGATATAGCACCAGAGCATGAGATCAGAACCCTTAGAAATCTGCTCCAGTAAAAGACATCCCTGCCCGAAAGGTGCTCAGGTCACAAATGGTGCAGAATTCTAGGTGGAACCATGTGGTCCTAGGATCCCCAGAGTCACAGAAAGAACAGGAGACTCTAGAGATCCCAAGCCCAAGACTCTAGAGATCCCAAGCATTGGACCAGGGAAATTGGTTAGGGTCAGTGAGCCCAGGAGGAGGATTTCAGTTCCATTCACCATAAACCATGAGCTGCAGCCTGATTAGGTAACCACTTTCTGTGTGGGGACCTTCCAAAGGACAGGAACATGGGGACCATCTGCCTTTCCCTAGGAGGAGCAGAGTGGATCCACACATGACCAGAGTGTAAAGGACATTAAAGGGGCAACCCTCTGCCTTCCCCCAGGAGGATCAGTGTGGGCAAATACCACAGGAGTCAGCAGAGTTTGACACCAACAAAAGTGAAGACCGAGGGTTTACTGAATAGAGGGGACCATGATCTTTTGACTCTGGGGTTTTAGATCTGGTGCCACCATTTTTATTTTAATCCTCTAGAGAGGTACAGAAAACCTTCAGGGAACAAAAGCCACAAAGAGTAACAAGAAAGAGCTTACACTGAGCTGGGTCCCCTAGCAAGGGGCAGTGCAACCCTGCCTAGGCAAAGACATGGAGAATCAGCACAGCAGGTCCCTCTCCCAGAAAACCAGCTGAAAGAAGAAGTGAATAGCATGTTTATGAACCTCACAGGACTGTAAAACTCTAGAGCTAGGGGAAAATAGTATATAGAATTTGAGGGTTTTTTTCTTTATGATTCATTTATCTGTCAGTTTGACATCTGACTTTTCTTTTTTTTTTTTTTTCTTTTTTCCTTTTCAACTAGTTTCTTATTTTATCAACTCTGATTTTTAGGATTTTTTTTAACTTTCATTTTTTACATTTACATTTAATAGATATATTCCTCATTTTTGGCTTCCATTCACTGTATTCAATCTTATTTTGTTATATATATAGTGCTTTCTTTACATCTTTGTGTCTTCTAATACACGGACTAAAATGCACTCAGACCAAGTGGATCACCTTGTTTTGTTGATCCTATGAGATTATATTCTCTCTCACTCCCCCTTTTCCCCCCTCTTTTTCTTTTCTTTTCTTTTATGGATTCTGACCTCTTTGGATTTTTCTGGTGTATATTTTGCTAGGGTTGTGGTCAATATTTTTTATTTCATTATCTTGTTTATCCATTCTTCTCTGGGAAAAATGACTAGATAGAGGAAATCACAACAAAAGAAAGAATCAGAGATAATACTGCCTGCCATAGATCTAATAGATATGGATTTGAGTAAAATGTCACAGCTGGAATTCAAGATAACAATTCTAAAGTTACCAGTTGGACTTGAAAAAACATAAAAGACACTAGAGAATCTCTTAGTGCAGGAATGAGATGTAATCAGGCCAAAATTAAAATTGCTCTAAATTGGATACTCTAACAGCTAGGGTAAATGAGACAGAAAAGAGAGTAAGTGACCTGGAAGTTATATTGATGGGGAGGAAGAAAACTGAGAAAAAAAGGAGAAAAATGACTCATGGACCATAAGAGGAGAATTAGAAAAATCAGTGATGCCATAAAATGAAACAATATTGGAATTTGGGGAGCAGAAATCAATGAAATAGAAAAGATAAGAACACTAAAACAGATCAATGAAACTAGAAGGTGGTCCTTCAAAGAATTAATAAGATCAATAAACCTCTGGCCAGATTTACTCAAAGAAAAGAAAAAGTGCCCAAATTAATAAAATCATGAATGGAAGAGGAGAGATCATGACCAATAGTGAGGAAATACAGACAATTGTTAGAACATATTATGAGCAACTACATGCCAACAAATCTGGAAGAAATAGATGCATTCCTAGAAACTTATAACCTACCACAACTGAAACAGGAAGAAATAGAAAACCTGAACAAGCCAATAACCAACAAGGAAATTGAAGCAGTATTTAAAAACCTCCCAAAAAACAAGAGTCCAGGACCAAAGCCTTCCTGAGGTAATTCTACCAAACATTTAAAGAAATAACACCTATTATTCTGAAGCTGTTTCAAAGAACAGAAAGGGAAGGAAAACTTCCAAACTCAATCTATGAGGCCAGCATTACCTTGATCCCCAAACCAAAGAACCAGTCAAAAAGGAGAATTACAGACCAATATCCCTAATGAAAATTGATGCCAAAATTCTCCCCAAGATACTAGCCAATAGGATCCAACATTACCAGGTTATTCATCATGACAAAGTCGGATTTATTCCTGGGATGCAAGGTGTTACAACATTCACAAATCAATCAACATCATACATCATATTAATAAAAGAAAGGACAAAACTCATCTGATCCTCTCATTTGAGGCAGGAAAAGCATTTGAGAAAATACTGCATCCTTCCCTAATTAAAACTCTCTATAGGAGCACCTACGTGGCTATGTCATTGAGCATCTGCCTTCCGCTCAGGTCATGATCCCAGGGTACTGGATTGAGTCCCGCATCAGGCTCCCTGCTCAGCAGGAAGCCTTCTTCTCCCTCTCCCATTCCCCCTGCTTGTGTTCCTTCTCTAGTTCTCTCTCTCTCTCTTTCTTTCTGTCAAATAAATAAATAAAATCTTTAAAAAATAAAATAAAATAATAAAACTCTATAGTGTAGGGATCGAAGGAACATACCTCAATATCACAAAATACATCTATAAAAACCCACAGCAAATATTCTCAATGGGGAAAAATTAAGAGTTCTTCCCTTAAGGTCAGGAACATACAGGGAGGACCACATTGCCACCATTATTCAACATAGTACCAGAAGTCCTAGCGTCAGCAATCAGACAATGAAAAGAAATAAAAACCTCCCAAAAAACAAGAGCCCAGGACCTGACAGATTCCCTGGGGAATTCTACCAAACTTTCAAAGAAATCATACTTATTCTCCTGAAGCTGTTTCAAAATATTGAAGCAGAAGGAAAACTTCCAGACTCTCTTTATTTAGCTAGTTTTACCCTGGTCCCCAAACCAGGCAAAGACCGCACCAAAAAAAAATTTCAGACCAATATCCCTGATGAATATGGATGCTAAGATTCTCAACAAGATCCTAGCTAATAGGATCCAACAGTACATTAAAAATATTATCCACCATGACCAGGTGGGATTTATCCCTGGGATGCAGGGGTGGTTCAACATTTGCAAATCAATCAATGTGATAGAACAAATCAATAAGAGAAGAGACAAGAACCACATGGCCCTCTCAATTGATGCCAGAAAAAGCATTTGACAAGATGCAGCATCTGTTCCTGATTCAAACGCTTCTAAATATAGGGATAGAGGGAACATTCCTCAACTTCATAAAATCTATCTATGAAAAACCCACAGCGAATATGACCCTCATGGGGAAAAGCTGACAGTCTTCCCTTTGAGATCAGGAACACAACAAGGATGCCCACTCTCACCACTCTTGTTCAACATAGTATTGGAAGTCCTAGCCATGGCAATCAGTTGACAAAGAGAAAAAAAGGTATTCATATTGGCAATGAAGAAGTCAAACTCTCTCTCATAGATGACATGATACTTTACATGGAAAATCCAAAATACTCCACCCCCAAACTACTAGAACTCATACAGCAATTCAGTAATGTGGCAGAATACAAAATCAATGTACAGAAATCAGTTGCTTTCTTTTACACTAACAATGAAAATACAGGAGGGGAAATTAGAGAAAGGTTTCCATTAACTATAGCACCAAGAACCATAAGTTACCCGGGAATCAACCTAACCAAAGAGGTAAAGGATCTGTACTCAAGGAACTACAGAACTCTCATGAAAGGTATTGAAGAAGACACAAAAAGATGGAAGACCATTCCATGCTCATGGATCAGAAGAATAAACATTATTAAAATGTCTATACTGCCTAGAGCAATCTATACTTTCAATGCCATTCCGATCAAAATTCCACAGGCATTTTTCAAAGAGCTGTGGCAAATAATCCTAAAATTTGTATGGAACCAGAAGAGCCCCTGAATTGCTAAGGAAATGTTGAAAAACAAAAACAAAACTGGGGGCATCATGTTACCTGATTTCAAGCTTTACTGCAAAGCTATGATCACCAAGACAGCACGGTACTGGCACAAAAACAGACACATAGACCAGTGGAACAGAGTAGAGAGCCCAGATATGGACCCTCAACTTTATGGTCAATGAATTTTTGACAAAACAGGAAAAAATATACGGTGGAAAAAAGACAGTCTCTTCAATAAATGGTGTTGGGAAAATTGGACAGCTATATGTAGAAAAATGAAACTCGACCATTCTCTTACACCACACACAAAGATAAACTCGAAATGGATAAAAGACCTCAACGTGAGACAGGAATCCATCAGAATCCTAGAGAAGAACATAGGCGGTAACCTCTTTGACATCGGCCACAGCAACTTCTTTCAAGATCTGTCTCCAAAGGCAAAAGAAACAAAAGCAAAAATAAACTTTTGGGACTTCATCAAGATCAAAAGCTTCTGCACAACAAAGGAAATAGTCAAAAACACAAGGAAGCAACCCACAGAATGGGAGACGATATTCGCAAATGACAACACAGACAAAGGGCTGCTATCCAGGATCTATAAAGAACTCCTCAAACTCAACACACACAAAACAGATAATCATGTCAAAAAATGGGCACAAGACATGAACAGACACTGCTCCAATAAAGACATACAAATGGCTATCAGACACATGAAACAATGTTCATCATCACTAGACATCAGGGTGATTCAAATCAAAACCACACTGAGATACCACCTTACACAAGTTAGAATGGCCAAAATTAACAAGTCAGTAAACAACGTGTATTTGGGAGGATGTGGAGAAAGGGGAATTCTCTTACACTGCTGGTGGGAATGCAAATTGGTGCAGCCACTATGGAAAACAGTGTGGAGATTCCTTAAGAAATTCAAAATAGAACTTCCCTATGATCCTGATATTGCACTTTGGGGTATTTACCCCAAAGATACAGATGTAGTGAAAAGAAGGGCCACCTGTACCCCAATGTTCATAGCAGCAGTGGCCACGGTCGCCAAACTGTGGAAAGAACCAAGATGCCCTCCAATGGACGAAAGGATAAGGAAGATGTGGTCCATATATACCATGAAGTATTATTATGCCTCCATCAGAAAGAATGAATACCCAACTTTTCTACTAGCATGGATGGGACAGGAAGAGATCATGCTGAGTTTCAAAAGTCAAGCAAAGAGAGTCAATTATCATATGGTTTTGCTTATTTGTGGAGCAAAAGGAATAACATGGAGGATATGGGGAGCTGGAGAGAAGGGAGTTGGGGGAAACTGGACGGGGAGATGAACCATGAGAGACTATGGACTCTGAAAATCAATTTGAGGGTTTTGGAGGGGAGGGGTGTGGCAGGTTGGGTGAGCCTGGTGGTAAATATTACAGAGGGCACGTATTGCATGGAGCACTGTGTGTGGTGCATAAACAATGAATTCTCGAACACTGAAAATAAAGAAATAAATAAAAGTTTAAAAAATTAAAAAAAGAAATAAAGGGCATTCAAATCAGCAAAGAAGTCAAACTCTTCACAGATAACGTGATACTGTTTGTTGAAACCCAAAAGATTTCACCCCAAAATTGATAGAAATGAGATAAAAATTCAGCAACATGGCAGAATACAAAATCAATGCACAGAAATCTGTTGCATTTTTGTACACTAACAATGTGACTGAAGAAAGAGAAATTGATCCCACTTATTTATTTTTTATTATGTTCAGTTAGCCACATAGTGAGTGTTTGATACAGTGTTCAATGATTCATTAGTTAAGTATATAACACCAAGTGCTCATCACAACTATAGCACCAAATAGATACCTAGGAATAAACCTAACCAAAGAAGTCAAGGATCTGTACTCTGGAAACTAGAGCACACTTGGGAGAGAAATTGAGGAAGACATAAACAAATGGAAAAGCATTTCATGTTCCTGGATTAGAAAAATAAACATAGTTAAAATGTTTATGCTGCCCAGAGCAAGCTACACATTCAATGCAATACCTATCAAAATACCATCGACATTTTTCACAGAGCTCGAACAAACAATCCTAAAATTTGTATGGAACAAGAAAAGACCCCAAATAGCCAAGGAAATGTTGAAAAAGGAAACCAAAGCTGGGAGCATCACAATGTCTGGACTTCAACCTATATTACAATACTGAAGACAGCATGGTACTGGCACAAAAATAGACACATAGATCAATGGAACAGAATAGAGAGCCATTTCTATTCTATTCTATAGAATATTCTATATTATTTAGAATATATATATATATAGAATATATAGAATATTCTATAGAATAGAAACGGGCCCTCAACTCTATGGTCAACTAATCTTCAACAAATCAGGAAAGAATATCCAATGGGAAAAGTGTCTTCAATAAATGGCGCTGGGCAAATTGGACAGTCCCATGCAGAAGAATAAAACTGGAGCATTCTCTCACACCACACACAAAGATAAACTCAAAATGGATGAAAGACCTAATGTGAGACGAGAATTCATCAAAATCCTAGCAGAGAACGTAGCAATCTCTTCAACCTTTGACAAAGCAACTTCTTCCAAGACATATCTCTAAAGGCAAGGGAAACAAAAGCAAAAAAAGAACTTTTGAGACTTCATCAGGATAAAAAGTTTCTTCACAGCAAGTGAAACAGTCAACAAAACTGAAAGATAACCTATGGAATGGAAGAAGATATTTGCAAATGACATAACAGATAAAGGGCTGGTATCCAAGATCTATAAAGAACTTCTGAAACTCAGTATCCCTCCAAAAAATAATCCAGTCAAGAAATAAGGAAAAGATATGACCAGACACTTTTCCAAAGAAAACATATAAATGGCCAACAGACACATGAAAAAATGCTCCATATCACTTGTCATCCAGGAAATGCAAATAAAAACCATAATGAGATACTACCTTACACCAGTTAGAATGACAAAAATTAACAAGACAAGGAACAGATGTTGGCAAGGATGTGGAAAGAGGAACCCTTTTAAACTGCTGGTGGGAATGTGAGCTGGTACAGCCATTCTGGAGAACAGTATGGAGGTTTCTCAAGATGTTAAAAATAAAACTACCTATGACCCAGCAATTGCAGTACTGGGTATTTACCCCAAAGATACAGATGTAGTGAAAAGAAGGGACACATGAAGCCCAGTGTTTCAAAGCAGCAATGTCTACAATAGCCAAACTAGAAGGAGCTGAGATGTTCTTCAACAGATGAATGGATAAAGAAGATATGGTCCATGTATACAATGGAGTATTACACCTCCATCAGAAAGGATAAATACCCAACTTTTGTATCAACATGGATGGGACTGGAGGAGATTATGTTGAGTGAAATAAGTCAGGCATAGAAAGCCAATTATCATATGGTTTCACTTACTTGTAGAATATAAAGAATAATATGGAGGACATTAAGAGAAGGAAGGAGAAAATGAAGTGGGGAAACCGGAGGGGAAGAAAAATCATGAGAGACGGTGGACTCCAAGAAACAAACTGAGGGTTTCAGAGGGGAAGAGTTTGGGGGGATATGTAAGCCTGATGGTGGGTATTAAGGAGGGCACATATTGCACAGAGCACAGGGTGTTATACGTAAACAATGAATCTTGGAACACGACATCAAAAACTAATGATATATTGTATAGTGACTAACATAACACAAAAAATTTGAAAAAAAATTCTCAAAAACAACAAGAACCAAAAAGCCCAGGACTAAACATTTGAATAAACATTGTTAAAATGTCTATACTGCCTAGAGCAATCTATACTTTTAATGTTATTCCGATCAAAATTCCACCGGTATTCTTCAAAGAGCTGGAGCAAATAATCCTAAAATTTGTATGGAATCAGAAGAGACCCCGAATCGCTAAGGAAATGTTGAAACACAAAAATAAAACTGGGGGCATCACATTACCTGATTTCAAGCTTTACTACAAAGCTGTTATCACCAAGACAGCATGGTACTGGCATAAAACGGACACATGGACAAGTGGAACAGAGTAGAGAGCCCAGATATGGACCCTCAACTCTATGGTCAAATTATCTTCAACAAAACAAGAAAAAATACACAGTGGAAAAAAGACAGTCTCTTCAATAAATGGTGCTGGGAAAACTGGACAGCTATATGTAGAAGAATGAAACTTAACCATTCTCTTACACCATACACAAAGATAAACTCAAAATGGATAAAAGACCTCAATGTGAGACAGGAATCCATCAGAATCCTAGAAGAGAACATAGGCAGTAATCTCTTCTATATCAGCCACAGCAACTTCTTTGAAGATATGTCTCCAAAGGCAAAGGAAACAAAAGCAAAGATGAACTTTTGGGACTTCATCAAAATCAAAAGCTTCAGCACAGCAAAGGAAACAGTCACGAAAACAAAGAGGCAACCCACGGAATGGGAGAAGATATTTGCAAATGATAGTACAGACAAAACGTTGATATCCAGGATCTATAATGAACTTCTCAAACTCAACACACACAAAACAGACAATCATATCAAAAAATGGGCAGAAGATATGGACAGACACTTCTCCAATAAAGACATACAAATGGCTATCAGACACATGAAAAAATGCTCATCATCACTAGCCATCAGGGAGATTCAAATTAAAACTACATTGAGAGATCACCTTACACCAGTTAGAATGGCCAAAATTGACAAGACAGGAAACAACATGTGTTGGAGGGGATGTGGAAAAAGGGGAACCCTCTTCCACTGTTGGTGGGAATGCAAGTTGGTGCAACCTCTTTGGAGAACAGTGTAGAGATTCCTCAAGAAATTAAAAATAGAGCTTCCCTATGACCCTGCCATTGCACTCCTGGGTATTTACCCCAAAAGATACAAATGTAGTGAAAAGAATGGCCATCTGTACCCCAATGTTTATAGCAACAATGGCCACAGTCATCAAACTGTGGAAAGAACCAAGATGCCCTTCAACGGATGAATGGATAAGGAAGATGTGGTCCACATACACTATGGAGTATTATGCCTCCATCAGAAAGGACAAATACCCAACTTTTGTAGCAACATGGATGGGACTGGAAGAGATTATGATGAGTGAAATAAGTCAAGCAGAGAGAGTCAATTATCATATGGTTTCACTTATTTGTGGAGCATAACAAAAAGCATGGAGGACATGGGGAGTTAGAGAGAAGGGGGTTGGGGTAAATTGGAAGGGGAGGTCAATCATGAGAGACTATGGACTCTGAAAAACAATCTGAGGGGTTTGAAGTGGCTGGGGGGGGGAGGTGGGAGGTCGGGGTACCAGGTGGTGAGTATTATAGAGGGCACGGATTGCATGGAGCACTGGGTGTGGTGAAAAAATAATGATACTGTTATGCTGAAAATAAATACATGAAAAAAAAATCTTCCTTAAAAAAAAAAATTTACCACCATGTAAAGAGAAATTAACTCCAATACTTCTCAACTCTTCCAAAAGACTGAAGAGGAGGAAACAGTACAAAATTCATATTACAAGCCCAGCATTATCTTGATACCAAAAGAGATAAGGACCCTGCAAGAAAACCAAAATGAAACAAAACTATAGGCCAATATCCCTGAAGAATATGAATGCAAAAATTCTGGACAAAGTACTAGCAAACCAAATTCAAGATTCATTCAAGAATCATGCACCATGATCAAATAGGATTTATCTCTGAGATGCAAGAATGTTTCAACATCTGTAAATAAATATATGTAATATATCATATTAATCTAATGAAAGATAAAAATCATATGACCGTCTCAATAGTTGCAAAAAAGGTATTCAAAAAATTCAAAATTCTTTCATGATAATGAAAAAGCTCTCAAGAAATTCTTTCAAGAAATTGAGTAGAGAATAAACATATTCCCCATAATAAAGATTATATATGACAATCCCACAGCTAATACCAACTCAATCATGAAAAGTTGAAAGCATCTATCATCGTAGAGTGAGACAAACCATGAAAGACTCTTGACTCTGAAAGAAAAATATTGAAAAATAATTTCATTTATAGTAGCAAAAAAAATACTTAGGAATAAATTTAACCTGAAAATGAAACCAAAAACTGTAAGATACTGATGTAAGAAATTAAAGAAGACATAAATAAATGGAAAACTACCTCACATTCATCAATTGGCAGAATTAATATTGTTAAAATGCCCAAACTACACAGAATCATATATAGATTCAATGCAATCCCTATCAAAATTCCAGTGGCATTGTCACATAAACAGAAAAAAATTTAAAATTCATATGGAACCATGAAAAACCCAAAACTACAAAAACAATCTTAAGAAAGAACAAAGTCGTTAAGTGTCACAGTCCCTAATTTCAAACTTTATTACAGAGTTATAGCAATCAAAACAGTATCGTACTAGAATAAATACAGACATTTAGACCAATGGAACAGAAATGAGAGCCCAGAAAGTAATCCAAAAATATTCAATGAGCTAATACATATGTATGTATCTATCTATGCAGGCATGTATGTATGTGTGTATGTGTGCATATACATAATGGAATATTATTCAGCCATTAAGAAAAAGGAAATTCTGGCTGGCCCGAGCCCGAGTCCTGGCCTCTCATCTTACTCTCCGAACAGCATGAGCTTCACCACCCACTCCACCTTCTCTTCCAACTATCGGTCCCTGGGCTCCATGCAGTCGCCCAGCCACCGGGTCCGGCCTGTCAGCAGCGCGGCCAGCGTCTATGCAGGCGCGGGAGGCTCAGGCTCCCGGATCTCCGTATCCCGCTCCACCAGCTTCCGGAGCGGTTGGGGGTCCGGGGGCCTGGCCACGGGGTTGGCCGCCGGGATGGCCAGGGGTCTGGCCGGCATAGGGGGCATGCAGGGCGAGAAGGAGACCATGCAAGACCTGAATGACCGCCTGGCCTCCTACCTGGAGAGGGTGAGGAGCCTGGAGGCAGATAATCAGAGACTGGAGGTGAGAATCCGGGAACACCTGGAGAAGAAGGGACCCCAGGTCAGAGACTGGGGGCATTTCTTCAAGACCATCGAGGAGCTGAGGTCTCAGATTTTTGCAAGTTCTGTGGACAATGCCTGCATCATTCTGCAGATTGACAATGCCCGTCTTGCTGCTGATGACTTCAGAGTCAAGTATGAGACGGAACTGGCCATGCGCCAGTCTGTGGAGAGTGACATCCACGGGCTCCGCAAGGTCATCGATGACACCAATGTCACTAGGCTGCAGCTGGAGACAGAGATTGAGGCTCTCAAGGAGGAGTTGCTCTTTATGAAGAAGAACCATGAGGAGGAAGTAAAGGGTCTACAGAACCAAATTGCCAACTCCGGGTTGACCGTGGAGTTGGATGCCCCCAAGTCTCAGGACCTCAGCAAGATCATGGCAGACATCCGGGCCCAGTATGATGAGCTGGCTCGGAAGAACCAAGAGGAGCTGGACAAATACTGGTCCCAGCAGATTGAGGAAAGCACCACAGTGATCACCACACAGACCTCAAAGATAGGAGAGGCTGAGATGACACTCACGGAGCTGAGACGTACCGCCCAGTCCTTGGAGATCAACCTGGATTCGATGAGAAACCTGAAGGCCAGCTTAGAGAACAGCCTCAGGGAGGTCGAAACCCGCTACGCCATGCAGATGGAGCAGCTCAACGGGGTCCTGCTGCACCTGGAGTCTGAACTGTCCCAGACCCGGGCAGAGGGGCAGCGCCAGGCCCAGGAGTACGAAGCCCTGTTGAATGTCAAGGTCAAGCTGGAGGCTGAGATCGCTACCTACCGTCGCCTGCTGGAAGATGGGGAGGACTTCAATCTCAGTGACGCCCTGGACAGCAGCAGCTCCATGCAAACCATCCAGAAAACCACTACCCGCAAGATTGTGGACGGCAAGGTCGTGTCTGAGACCAATGACACCAAAGTTCTGAGGCGTTGAGGGAGCAGAAGCAGGGTATACTTTGGGGAGCAGGAGGCCAATAAAAAGTTCGAAGGTCAAAAAAAAGAAAAGAAAAAGGAAATTCTGCCATTTGTGACAACACAGGTGGACCTTTAGGGCATTATGCTAGGTGAAATAATTCACATAGAGAAAAACAAATACTGTATGATCTTATTTATATGTGGAATTTTTAAAAATCTAAATTTGCAGAAACAAAGTATTATAGTGGTTGTTGGAGTCTTAAGGGTGGGGGACATGGGAAGTGTTGGTCAAAGTTTACAAACTTCTAGTTACAAGATGAGTAAGTTCTAGGGATATAATTACAGCTTGTGACAATAGTTAACAACTCTGTATTATATACTTGAAAGTGCTAAGAGATAGATCTTACACATTCTCACCACACACACAAAGAAAGGTGATTATGTGAGGTGATGGAAATGTTAACTAACTTTACTGTGATAATTAATTTGACAACATATCTGTTTATCAAATCATCACATTGTATGCCTCAAAACTTAAAAAATATTATATGTTGATTACATCTCAAAAACCTGGGAGGAAAAAAAAAGAAGTCAGAAAATAAGGTATTCAAGAAAACAATGATTCGAAAGACTGAATTTCTTACCAGAGGCCGTAGATACCAAAAATTAAACAACAATTTGAAAGTGCTAAAAGAAAATAACTGTCAACATAAATTTCAATATCCCTTGAAAATGTCCTAGTAATGAGCTGAAATAATTCAGATGAATTAATTAATCAGCACACATGGTAAATAAAATTCTTCTGGTAGAAAAGAAAAAAATACCAGAAGGAAACTTGGATCATTGATTTGAAGGATGCAGAGAAAGGGGAACCTTCTTATACTGTTAGTGGGAATGCAGACTGGTACTCTGGAAAATAGTATAAAGTTTTCCCAAAAAGTTAAAAATAAAACTACCTTACAATCCAGCAATTGCACTACTAGGTATTTAACCAAAGGATACAAAAATACTGATTCCAAGGGATACATGAGCCCCAATGTTTATAGAAGCATTATCAACAATAACCAAACTATGGAAAGAGTCCAGATATATATCAACTGGTGGATGGATAAAGAAGATGCATACACACACACACACTGAAATATTATTCAGCCATTAAAAAAAAAGAATGAAATTTTGCCATTTGCAACAAGGTGGATAGAGCTAAAGAATATTATGCTAAGTGAAATAGTCAGCTGGAGAAAGACAAATGCCATATGATTTTACTCATACATGGAATATAAGGAACAAAACAGATAAAAATGGGGGGGGAAAGAGAAAGGCAAACCAGGAAACAAAATCTTAGCAGAACAAACTGAGGGTCGATGGAGGGGTAGTGGGTGGAGGGGATGGTTTAAATGGGCAACAGATATTAAGGAAGGCACTTGTGAAGAGCACTGGGTGTTGTATAAAAGTGACAAATCACTAAATGTTACACCTAAAACTAATAGTTAACACTATACATTAGCTAACTGGAATTTAAATAAAAATTTCAAAAAAATAAATATAAATACATACACACATAAATGTAGGTAGGCTGAAAGTAAAAGAATGGAAAAGGTGTGCCATGCAAACATCAATCAAATTAAAGCTGGAATTGCTATATTTGTATCAAAAATATTATACTTCCTAGTGAAGAAAAGTTCAAGAGATAAGAGGTGACATTAATTTCATAGTGATAAGATAGGTCTACCACCAAGAAGATATAACAGTCCATACACATTATAACATGTGTATGCCCCTAAAAAATACTTTCAAAATAGATGAAGTAAAAAATAATACAGCTGAAAGAAAAATGGGCAATTAAGGTTGAAGACTTCAAACTATTTTTCTCAGTAATGAACAGATCAAGTTGATAGAAAATCAGCATATGTATAGAACTGAATAAAACCAACAGCCAATTGATCTAACTGACATTTATAAAACATTCCATCCAATAAGGAAAGAATACACATTCTTCTCAAATGAACATGGTATGCTCAGTAAGAGAGACCTTAGATATGGTCGTATCATAGGAAGAAATTCAACGTATTTAAAAGAGGTAGAATCATACAAAATGTGTTCTCTAACCAAAATGGAATTAAGTTTGAAATCAAAAACAGTATTATCAGGATATATTATTCATAAAATGACAGTCTACTTTTTTCTGCCTACACCCCTGTCAAACCTCGCCACTTTTTAAACACAATTTCCAATCCAGTCATTTTATCAGTGGTCCCCAAGACCACTAACAGGTTCAATGATTTACTACGAATACACAGGACTCAACATATAAACACCATTTATTTATTATAGTGAAAGGATACAAAATAAAATCAGGAAGGGGAAAATGCTCATAGGGCAAGGTTGGAGGAAACTAGGCACAAGCTTCTAAGATTCCTTCCCCACTGTAGTGCACAGGATCCGCTTATTCTTGTAGCAATGGACATGACAGCATGTGTGAAGTATTGTCTACCAGGAAACCTCATTAGAACTCAGTGTCCACGATTTGTATTGGGAACAAGTTACATAGGCACTCTGTGCCTAATACATACCAAAGTCCCAGATTCCCAGAGAGAAAGCAGATATTAAGCATAAGCCATAATATTGTTTGCATAGTCTATTCATGATGAACCATTCCTATCATTTAGGGAAAGTTTCATATTAAGGTAGAGAACTGTTTACCAGTCAATTTCCCAGATACCAGCCAAGCACCAGTCTTGTAAGCTTTTCTTTTTCTCTTAACAGGAAATAATTCTTCCTTCCTTAAATCCCACTGGCATTTGAACATCACTCATGGTAATGACCTCACTTTATTTTGTATAATAGGTATTGATTATTTTCATTTCTGGTGTCTTTGCACTGTGGCATGATATAAGATGACTTTATGGAGCTCAAAAACCAGATTCTCTGGGATGATTTCCTAGGGGAACTCTAGTTATAGGAAGTTAATAAGTAGCTTCTTTCTTCTTGGGTATGAATTCTAACTTCAATTAGAGCTGTGTGGTCTTGGTCATGTTTCTTAACTTCTCTGAGCCTCAATTATCTCACCTGCAAATTTGTTAGAATAAGCAAAATACTATATGGGGAAAATAGCTTGGTAAATAGTCCCTCAATACATTTCATTTCCTTTCTCTTTCCTTGCTACTTTAGAAGGTCACTAGGCACACAGATTGATATGTCCCTCTAATTTTGAACTTCCTTGACCATAGTTCAGCAGTAGGAACCATGGCTCTCTTGTTACCATTTCCCTTTGCTGCTCTGCAATCAACTCAGGTTTGTTGAGTATCAGAGGTCAGGGATATTGGAGAGAATTAATCTGATCAACTCAGCCTGAAAGCATTCAAAGCTAAATTGCAGAGAAATTGAATATCTTCAGATTCTACAAAGCATATTCAATAAAACAGAAATGATGAGGTGAAGAAGGGTGAGTGTTGGCATAGCCAGGGAGCCATCAGGGAAATGGTACAGTGTGAGGTCCAGCCTAATGGATGGAGATATGTGGGTAAGTAAACCAAAGAGGACTCTAGGCAAGGGGACTTGCAGAAGCAAAGACCCAGAAGGGTGAGTTAATTTATGGTATTGTGAGGATGAAAAAAATGTATTGGTTAGAACAGATAGTTTGTGATGAAGGGTTATGAACAAAATTTGAGTAGATGATTTGAGGACATATTCCCAAGGGAAAAATAAACATTTTCTTCCATTAAACACATTAGCTATTAAATAATTTTATGCTAGTGTGTCTTCCTGTAACAACTGAATTTAAAAAGTAATTATGTGCAAATGAGCTATTAAAAGGGATCTTTTACAGGTGATGAAAATATCCTAAAACTACTCTGGTGGTAATTTAATTATATACTTCAAATAGATAAATTTTATGACATGTAAAGTACCACAGTAAAGTGGTTTTAACAAAAAGATAATTGGGCAAAAGAGTATATTGAGTTATTAGCTCTGACTGCCAATTCATGCTAGGTCTATGTGATTTCTAGTAATCTCCATTGTTCAAAATAGAACCTTGATCCATATTTATTGAGTGAATGAATGTTTTATAGGCAACTAAATTAAATATGGTACCAACTAATGTTTATTTTCTTCCCCATCTGTTTTATATTTAGACTATTGAGGAAATTATCCCTTTTAAATTCCTGGTAAAATTTTTGGAAAATGATTTTGTTTAAAGAAAATTCTTTTCTGAGAGAAAATCTTTGAAGTTACAGTCATGGCATCTATCTACACCAACAATGATTCAGGCTCAGATCTGAACTAACAGGCAGGTTTACCTGGGCGAGGAAACTATCAAAAATCCTTCCAACCATTTTCTATATGATGTTCTTAATCATGGGAGAAGGGAAGTAAGGAGGAAGAAACCACATTGAAATGATTATTGCATGTGGAATAGCATACCATGAGAAGAAAAAAGTCACAAAACACTTATCTAATAAATAAAATATATCCTCCCAGGCTGGCAACAGATTGCAGAGCTTGTTTGGGGTGGGGGGGGGGGGGAGTTAGACATCATATAAGTGCACAGTGCTGGGCTGTCATCTAGTGGCTGAATTGCAAATGGTAGCTTTGAATGTTAAGAATTTTTTTTTTTTTTACTATGTTATGTTGGCCACCATACAGTACGTCATTAGTTTTTCATGTAGTGTTCCATGATTGTTTGAGTATAACACCCAGTACTCCATGCAATTTGTGCCCTTCTTAAAACCTATCACCAGGCTCACCATCCCCCCACCCTCTTCCTTCCAAAACCCTCAGTTTGTTGTGCGGAGTCCACAGTCTGTCATGGTTCATCTTCCTCTCCGATTTCCTCCCCTTCATTTTTCCCCTCCCTTCTCCTAATGTCCTCCATGCTATTCTTTATGTTCTACATATAAGTGAAACTATATGATAATTGTCTTTCTCTGCTTATTTCACTTTGCATAAGAAATCAAAACAGTATTTCTCATCAGAATCTACTCTCGAATGGACTGATTTTAAATTATTTCACTTGTTTCCATTTCAGATCCTCTCATGATTGCTGGTTATTTTTCTAGTGCTACAAATCCTGCAGGTCAAATATCCAAATAAATCAAGTTTATCTTTGTCAGAATGTTATATCTCCTTTAATTTTTTTTTTTCTTATTTGAGGGGTACCTTGGTGGTCCAGTCAGTTCAGCCACTGACTCTTGGGTTTTGTACAGATTCTGATCTCAGGGTAGAGAGATTGAGCCCTGTGTCGAGCTCCACACTCAGCTTAGAGTCTGGTTGAGATTCTCTCTTCCTCTCACTCTGACCCTCCCATTTGTGCTCTCTCTCTCTCTTTCTCTTTCTAAAATAAATAAATCTTTTAAAAAATTTTTTTTGTTTGAGTATAGTTGACACACAATGTTACATTAGTTTCAGGTATACAGGTATACAATTTAGTGATTTGACAAGGTTCTATGTTATGCTATGTTCACAAGTGTGGTCTTCCTGTAACAAGTGTACCACAAGTATAGCTATCATCTGTTCTGTCATATTGTTACTATAATATCATTTATTGTATTTTTTATGCCACAGCTTTTATTCCTGTGACTTAATCATTCCATAAAAGGAAACTTGTATTTTCCCCTCCTTCACCCATTTTACCCAATCTCCCACCTCCCTCTGGCAACCATCAGTTTGTTCTCTGTACTTATTCTGATTCTGCTTTTCATTTATTTATTCATTTGTTTGTTTTTTAGATTCCATTTGTGAGTGGAATCATAGCTATTTGTCTTTCTTAGTCTAACATTTCACTTAGCATAATCCTCACTAGGTCTATCCATGTTGTCACAGTGGCACAATCTCACCCTTTTTTATGGTTACATAATATTTCATCTTCTTTCTCCATTCAGCTAGTTATGGACACTTGGATGGCTTTTGTATCTTGGCTGTTGTAAGTAATGCTACAACAAACATAGTGGCACATATAACTTTTTGGATTAGCATTTTTGTTTTCTGTGGATAAATACCCATAAGTAGTATACTGGATTATATAGTATTTCTATTTTTAATTTTTTGAGGAACCTCCATACTGTTTTCCACAGTGGCTGCACCAGTTTATATTCCCAACAGTGCATGAGGCTTCCTTTTCCTCTACATCCTTGCCAACATTTGTTATTTCTTGTCATTTTGATTTCATATCTCCTTTTTCCCCTTTTTGTCTTCACACACTGAAGCTCCATCACCTGGCCCCTCCATGCAGCAAACCCTGCCCTCCTCCACTCCTAATCCCACACACATTTGTCACCTTACATGCTCACAGGTCAACCCTAGCCAGGTGACCTGTGGGCATGTGAGGTGTTCAGAGGAAAGCTGCTGATCACAACAAAGTAGGTGTGGCTGCTGGCTTTAGATTAATTGGCCCAGTTAAACAAATAAATCCCTAATCAGAAATTGAGATATAATGATAAAGTGAAGAATTTCAGGGGGAATATTCAGGGGCATCATTTACTTCCAAGAGCTCCTTTTAAGCCTGGCTCTGCCCCCAGAGTGTGTTTAAGGAGAGGTAGGAGAGGAAGTCAAATCTTCTTTCTCAACTTTGAGAAACAGGCACAGGAAAGCAGACACCCACACTTACTGCAGGGGAAAAGTCCATTCTGAACACAACAGCTCAGCAGTTGAACACGGTAGGAGTGGTTATCCTTAACATCCATGAAAGACACCAAAAGTGTCTCACCAAAAGTGAGACCCAGGGCTGCCTGGTGAGCTTCCCAGCTCAGCTACTGTGTGAACTAAAGGCATTTTTATTATTTTTCTTATTTCTGTTCCTCCTCTAAAATCCCCCACCCCCTCCACTCTTCTAAACAATAGAAATTGTATCATAAACACAGAGGATTAGCCCTGTATATCATGCCCTGTCAGTCGTGCAAATAGATTCTTGCTTTGGTAAAACAGCCTACACCTGGTGCAGGCCAAGCATTTCATTTCCTTTCCTTTGGTTGTTGTTATAAGTGCACATTCCTAAGGCAGTGGAAGGAACAATAACGAACATTTCTGAGAGACAAGTTTGTGGTTGACTCAGCAGCATAGCATAATATTGACAAAAAGGAATGAAATGCATAGACAACCCAGAATTTTAGAAATCACCTAAGTGGGACTCTCTCATAGAGGAATCAACCCAAACAATTAACTGACCCAAAGTCATACAATAGTGTCAGGGACCAGAGAAAAACTAGAGACCAGAACTCTAGCTCCACCACAGACTTTATTTCATTAGATACATGTGTGCTTTTAGCCAAACGCTACCTGTTTATTACAGAAAAATATCTGAATATATCTTAATAGGGAAATATCTTTTCTAAGTTTGGTATACTGTTAATGAAAACATACTTGACAAAACCACATCCAGATATTTTCTGTCATGATCTAACATTCTGAATATTTCAGGTGGACTCTGGTGTCCAAAAATTGCTGCTTTGAATATTAAAGTATAAATGTATGTACATGTACTTCTGCATCAAATTTGGGCTTCAGATTTGTTTGTTTTTTCTACAAAGTTCTACTTTAAGCAGACTGTCTTAGCTGAATGTATAAAAATAGAAATGTCTATCAAGTGGCCCTCATTGTAATAGTTTCATTTTTTATAAATATATTACTTTAAACCATATGATATAGCTTTTGTTTCTGGTCAAAAAGTCTTTGAGCATCAGGAGATTTTAATGGTTCAACTTAATACATTGGGTAAAAACTAAAAACTTAGAGAACTTATTTGTGAAAGGATTGTTTACTTTGGCTCAATACTTTTTAGCAGAACTTTTTGTTTTTATTCACAACATTTTGTTCTTATTCTGATATTCTAGAAGTTCTACAGGTGCTACCATAAGAATCATTTTTGCAGAAAAGAATATACAACATAAATAGTTACCAATAATCTCTACATGTTCTTTTTCTCCTTCCAAAAGAAATTAATGACTTAAAGAAACTGGACAATCATCCTTCCATCACATTGAGGCAAACATCAACAAGTTAAGGAAATGAGAGAAGAAATCTATTTATTTAATAAGTAAATCTATTTATTTCAGATGAAACCATCTCATTATGTAGTTCCAGTTGTCTGCTGACCCTGCCAAGTTGGTGTTAGTTTTTACCTATTTATTCTTATAAAAGTCACAGCTCTTCTCTTTTTTCAGCCTTACTGCAATCTCACCGGGATGCTCATAAAACATAACCTAAAAGAGAAAGTTATAAAAGTTATAAAATTCTTAGAATGAGGGGCGCCTGGGTGGCTCAGTGGGTTCAGCGTCTGCCTTCGGCTCAGGTCGTGATCCCAGTGTCCCGGGATCGAGCCCCACATTGGGCTCTCTGCTCTGCGGGGAGCCTGCTTCCTCTCCTCTCTGTGCCTGCCTCTCTGCCTACCTGTGATCTCTGCCTGTCAAATAAATAAATAAAATCTTTTAAAAAAATTCTTCGAATGAAAAGAGGCGAAAGAATATATTCTTTGGGCAACATTTCAATATTGATTTAAATGATCTAACATTTTCTCTATCGTGTTCTGGATAAAAAACAGGGGCAGTTTCTTTTCACAAGAGTGTGCATATACCTATGTACATAAACCATAAAGAACAATAAAATTCATTAAATTTTTTCATCATTCTTTCAAAAAGCATAATTGTTGTATGGGCATCCAGCTGTTCCAAAATATGGGTTGGGCACCTAGGTGGCTCAGTCAGTTAAGTGTCTGCCTTTGGTTCAGGTCATGATCCCAGGGTCCTGGGAGCCTGTTTCTCCCTCAGCCTCTCTCTCTCTCTCTTTCTTCCTGTCTCTCATGAGTAAATAAACAAATCTTTATTTGGTTGGCTTAAAGACTTATTGATTTGGATGTAGTGACATAGAAAGTAGTCTATGATATAAGCAAAAAATCAAGTTGAAGAAAATACATGCACTACGATAGCATTTTTATAAAATAAAAACTGCACATAACCAAAAGCATATGTATAGAGTGAAAGACATTAGAATCCCTCTCTGAGTGTGGAACTGGGGAGTCATGATTTAAAATAATTCTGTATTTTTTGCATTTTTTAAATCAGCATATATTATTTTGATGATTAAGTTAATATGTTTCAGTACCATGGGCTTGCATACTTTTCTGAACTGATAAAATTCTTTTCATCTCATAAGATCCAAATCAAATGTCTCCTTAATGTCTCATCAGTAAAAAACAATTGCTTCCTGTACCAACTTGGTAGCACCTTGTATATATTCACCTCTATTCTGGCAGTTAATAAAAGCAGCTGTTATATTTCTATTTTGATGTCTGCATCCCCTATCCTTAGCACATTATCTTGTCCTTAGTAGAGGTTAATAAATATTAAGTGAAAGTTTGTGTAAGGAGGAGGTAACTGGATGAAATTCAAATTCAACTCATTTCAGCTGTCAGACAATATTAAGCACTGGTTTGTGACATCTACCCAGAGGAGACAGGAATGGAAAATGCCACCTATGCTTGCAAGAACTTGAGGTTTATTTAGGGAGATGATCACAACAAACTATTGCAATTCATTTTAAAATCTTGTGATAAAGATGGACACATTTTTGGGCAGCTAGGCCAAAGAGAGGAGGAAAGAAAAAGGTTTGAGAAGAAAGAAATGGAACTGAAGCTAAATCACAAAGGGTAAGTAGAAGTTCAACAGAGGAAGATGAGGAGGAAAGGGATTCTAGGCAGAAAGAGCCTGAGAACACACACTCATTCCAAGAGTTCACTGGCCCTGGCTAGAGTGAAGGGACCTGCCAGGAAGTCAGTTTAAGCCAGGGTCAAAGAGGGAGGAACCAAACCAAGGTAAGTCTTGTTTGCCACTCCAAAGAGTTTGGATTTGATGCTGTTGTCAGTGAAGAGGCTGTGATATGCATAATTTATAAATTATGGGAAGCATATTTGACCCCAAATCATTTCCTCTGCTTGCTGCTATTGGACAGCATTGTATAAGAAAAAATAAACAACTTGTATTAATAAACATGATTTTTCTCTTAAACCTGTGAACATATTTGCTTCATCATGAATAAGCCCATTTATATAAACAGCTTCTAAAACAAATGTCGGCATATGGCTACAAGGCCCTTAAAAGATAAATACCTGCTATTGATTTAAATTGTAAACAACTTTAAAATTATAAACATGTTTATGTAATAATGATTTGTTAGCAAGTAACACCTCTTATATATACCCAGGTTTATTGGGAGTATGAAGACACCAGTAAGAATGATATAAACTTGAAATAGTGGGAAAGGAAGGTATGTTTAAAAAATAATTGAGTTCCAGGACTATCTTGACGTAATAAAAGACACATATGAAAAGCCCAAAGGAAACATAATACCCAATGGTGAAAGATGAAACTTTTCCTCTGAGGTCAGGAACGAAACAAGAATGTCCCCTTCCACCACTTACATTCACCATGTTACTGGAAGTTTTAGCCAGAGCACTTCAGCAAGATCAGAGGGGATGGTTTGGCCCAGTGATGGGTATTAGGGAGTGTACATATTACATGGAGCACTGGGTGTTATATGTAAACAATGAATCCAAAACTAATGATGTACTATACAGCTACTAATATAACATAATAAAAAATAATTATTATAATAACAAAAAGAAAGGGGAAAAAAAGACCAGAGGAATTTGGCAAGAAAAAGAAGTAAAAGGCATACAAATTGGAGAGGAAGAAATTATCTCTATTTGAAGAGAATGTGCTCTTATATGTAGAAATTCCTAAAGAATTAAAAAAAAAGTTAGAACTAATAAATGAATACAACAAAATACAAAGAAAATAAATGAATACCTCAAACGAAAATATATTTTAAATAAATTTAGAAAACAATTCCATCTACAACAGCATTTTAAAAAATTAAATACTTGGTAGTTTGTGAAGGATATGAATGAGTTATATGGTGAAAACAACAAATGATTGCTGAAAGAAATTAATAAATGAAAAGACATCCTACATTTATGAATTGGAAGCCCTAATATTGTTAAGATGTCAATATAACCTAATAGATCTACAGATTCAGTATAACCTCTATAAAATTCCTAGTGGCATTATGGGGGGGTGCGGAAATGAAAAAACTCTTCCTAAAGTTCATATGGATTCTTGAGGAAACTCAGATAGTCAATACAATCTTGAAAAAGAACAAAGTTGGAGGTCTCACATTGGAATTCAAACTAACTATAAAATCTACAATAATCAAAACAGTGTGGTATTGGCATAAAGACAAGCATATAGGCCAATGGGATAGAATAAAGAGCCCAGAAATAAACCCTCATATATATGGGCAAGTGATTTTTTTTATACAGGCACCAAAACCATTTCATGGGAAAAAGACGGTCTTTTCAACAAATGGTCTGGAAAAACTGGGTATACATACATGAAAGAATGAAGTTGGACCCTTATATAATATGATATATAAAAATTAATTCATTGTGGACATTGCTGCTATAAACATTCGGGTGCATGTCCACAATAGCCAAACTATGGAAAGAACCTAGATGTCCATCAACAGATGAATGGATCAAGAAGATGTGGTATATATACACAATGGAATACTATGCAACCATCAAAAGAAATGAAATCTTGCCATTTGCGACAACATGGATGGAACTAGAACGTATCATGCTTAGTGAAATAAGTCAAGCAGAGAAAGACAACTATCATATGATCTCCCTGATATGAGGAAGTGGTGATGCAACATGGGGGCCTAAGTGGGTAGGAGAAGAATCAATGAAACAAGATGGGATTGGGAGGGAGACAAACCATAAGTGACTCTTAATCTCACAAAACAAACTGAGGGTTGCTGGGGAGAGGGGGTTTGGGAGAAGGGGGTGGGATTATGGACATTGGGGAGGGTATGTGCTTTGGTGAGTGCTGTGAAGTGTGTAAACCTGGTGATTCACAGACCTGTACCCCTGGGGATAAAAATATATGTTTATAAAAAATAAAAAATTAAAAAAAAATTAATTCAAATGAATCAAAGACCCAAGCAGAAAATATGAAGTATGAAAACTCTTCAAATAAAACATGGTGAAATTTTCATGACACTGTATTTAGCAATAATTTCTTGGATATGATACCAAAGGCACAGGAACCAAAAGAAAATATAAACAAATTGGACTATTAAAATTAAAAATTTTTTCAGCATTAAAAAACATTATCAACAGAGTAAAACAAAATCCAAGTGAGAGAAAATATTTGGAAATCACATATGTGATATGGAATTTAGATCCAAAATATACAGACAGCTTCTAAAACTCAACGTCAAAAAAATAAACAACCCAATTAAGGTAAGACTTACATGAACATTTCTCCAAAGATGTACAAATGGTCAATAAGCAAATGAAAAGATGATCAACACCACTAATAATTAGGGAAATGCAAATGAAAACCACATTGAAATACCACTTCATACCCATTATGATGTCCACTATCAAAAAACAGAAAATAACAAATCATGGTGAGAATGTGGAGAAATTGGAATAGTGCACATGTAAACAGTGCAGTCATTATGGAAAACAGTATGGCAGTCCCCCAAAAATTAAAAATAGAAATACCATATGATCCAGCAATCCCACTTCTGGGTATGTATCCAAAATAATTAAAAGAAGATCTCAAAGAGATATTACAAACCCACACTCATTGTAGCATTATTCACAATAGCTAAGAGGAGAAAGCAATTCAAATGGCCACTGAGAGATAAACAGATAAAAGGTTGTATATACATACAGTGGAAAATTATTTAGCACTAAAAAAGAAGGAAAGTCTGTTACATGCTACAACATGGAAAAACATTGAGGTCATTATGTTAAATGAAATAAGCCAGTCACAAAAAAATTAAGGGTGCCCTGGTGGCTCAGTCATTGAGCATCCTCCTTTAGCTCAGGTTATAATCCCAGGGCCCTGGGGTCAAGACCAAGTTGGGCTCCCTGCTCAGTGGGAAGATTGCTTCTCCCTCTCTCACTCCACTGCTTATATTCCTTCTCTCCCTGTGTCTCTCTCTGTCAAATAAATAAATAAAATCTTTAAAAAATATTGTATGATCCCACTTATATGAGGTATGTAAAGCAGTCAAACTCACAGAAACAAAACGTAGAATGTTAGTGGCTAAGACTGGGGGAGGGAGAAATGGGAGGATCTTGTTCAATGGTTATAGAATTTCAGTTTTACAAGATGAAAAATTTCTGGAGATCTGTTGCACAACAATTTGAGTAAATTAACGTTAACAAAATGTACACTTCAAAAGGTTAAAATGGTAAATTTTGTGTTATTATTTTTTTAACCACATTTTTTTTTACTTGTATTTTTTCAGTGTTCCTAGGTTCATTGTTTATGCATCACACCCAGTGCTCCACGCAATACGTGCCCTCCTTAATACCCACCACTAGGCTTACCCAGCTCCCTATCCCCCTCCCTTCCAAAATCCTCAGTTTGTTTCTCAGAGTCCAAAGTCTCTCATGGTTCATCTCCCCCTCTGACTTCCCCCAACACCCTTCTCCTCTCCGTCTCCCAATGACCTCCATGTTATTCCTTATGCTCCACAAGTAAGTGATATGATAATTGACTCTCTGTGTTTTTAAAAAATAAAGGTAATTCTGTAACTTGCTACAACATAGATGAACCCTGAGTGAAATAAGTGAAAAAGTCAGTCACAAAAAACAGATATGAGTTACCTGAAGTAGTCACATTCATAGATATAGAAACTAGAATGGTGATTGGGGGAGGTGTGGGGAGAAAGATAATGGGGATTTTTTTTTTCCAGTGTCAGTTTTAGTATTTCAAGATGAAAAGAGTTCCGGAGATGGATGGTGATGATGGTTAAACAATATGAATATACTTAATACCACTTAGCTTTATGCTTAAAAAGTGCTAAGATGTTAAAATTTATGCTATGTATATCTTACTATAGGAAAAATTGGGGTGTTACAGATACAACAAGACCATACTCACCTTGCAGTATCACATTTCATACCATTATATATTATTTTCTTTTGTTCTTGACTATGACACAAAGTACTTTAAAATAATCTTTTGTTTGGTATATATGACAGAAACACAAGAGATTTACAATGAACAGTATCTCACACACACACACACACACACCCCTAGTAGTTTCCTAGTTAATGTAAGACAGCAGTGTAAAATGTGGAGATTGGAACATCTAAAGTGAAGATATGAGAATTGTTAATAATGTTGTCTCAGTGGGCTGGGTGGAAGATGATAGGCCTAAAATGTGGATGAGGAGGAGGGGATGAGGTATTTATTTAAATTTATGAGGTACAACTTACATGTTTTACTGACGATTTTAAAGTCAAGATAATGTCAAACTATTTCAAGTTTGCTAATTTGCTTTACCATTATAAATCTGCTGTTGAACCCATCTGCTCAATTTTTCATGTTGCATGTTGTACTTTGCATCTCAAATTTTCTTTATGTATTTTTATGTGTATTTCTCTTGAAAATCCTTATTTTTTTACCTTGTTATATTGTTTTTCTATAATTCCTTAAACATGCTTTTGTTTTATTATTTTTAAAATATTTTTTTATTGTGGTAAAATTTACATAACACAAAATTAATCATTTTAAAGGGAACAATTCAGTGTCACTTAGTATATTCACAAAGTTGTGCAATCACCACTTCTAATTCCAAAGTGTTTTCATCACCACACAAGGAAACACTGTTTGAAAAAAAAAAAGAATCAGGGTGCGTGGGTGGCTGAGTTTGTTAAGCAACAGACTTCAGCTCAGGTCATGATTCTGGAGTCCCAGGATCAAGCCCTACATTGGGCTCCCTGCTTAGCAGGGAGTCTGCTTCTCCCTCTAATCTTCCCCTTCTCATTCTCTTTTTCAAATAAATAAATAACATCTTTTTTTTTTTAACGACCAGTTAAACATTGCTAACCACTACCTTCTAACCCTACTCCCTGGAAACCACCAATCTGTTTTCTGTCTCTATGAATTTGCCTATTCTAGCTCTTGATGTGGTCTGAAAGTTTGTGTACCTTCAAAATTCATATGTTGAAATCCTAACCCCCCAAAATATTAGGAGGTAGCATTTTGGGATTCTTAGCCTCCTTCACTGTGTGAGAACACAGAAAGAAAACACTATCTACGAATCAGCGGGTGCGTCTTTACCAGCCACGTCACTGAGTCTGCTGGTACCATGATCTTGGACTTCCCAGCCTTTAGAGCTGTGAGAGATTAATTTCAGGGCTGTTGTTTTTTTATTATTAGCTACCCAGTCTGTGGTATATTGTTATAACGGCCTAATTAGACTAAGACAAGTGGCATCATAAAATACATGAGCTTTTTGTCTGGCTTATTTAATTTAGCAAAATGTTTTCAAAGTTCATCCACATTGTACCTTGTAACAGTACTCTATTTTTCTAAGGCTGAATAATATTCCATTATACCAATATACCACAATTTCCTTATCTACTAAACAGTTGATGGACTTTTTTTCCACCTTTGGCTATCGCAAATAGCCAAAATGCACATGCTTAAACATGTGCATTAATATATTTATTTTATTATGTGCTTTTACTTCTTTTGGGTATGTACCTAGGAGTGGAATTCTATGTTTAACTTTTGGAGCAACTGCCAAACTCTTTTCCATAGCAACTGCACCATTTTACATTCCTATAAACAATGTACAAAACTTCCAGTTTTTCCACATCCTTGCCACCATTTATTTTCCATTTTTTTATTACTGCCATTCTAATGAGTGTGAAGTGGGGTCTCATTGTGGTTTTGATTTGTATTTCTCTAATGACAATCAATGTTAAACATCTTTCCATGTGTTTATAGGTCATTTGCATATCTTCTTTGAAGAAATGTCTATTTAAGTCCTTAGTTCATTTTTTAAAAAATTTTTTAGAGGTGGGAGGGGCATAGAGGGAGGGAGAGAGAGAATCCTAAGCAGACTCCATGCCCAGCACATGAGCCCAACACCAGGCTCCTTCTCACATCCCTGAAAACATGACCTGAGCTGAAATCAAGAGTCGGATGCTTAACTGACTGAGCCACCCAGGTGCCCCCTTAGTCCATCTTTAAATAGGTTGTCTTCTAGTTGATGAGTTGTAATACTTCTTTATATATTCTGGATATTAAACCCTTATCAGATAAATGACTTTGCAAGCATTTTCTCCCATTCAGTGATGGTTTTAAGGTTTTGTTGTTTGAGGCTTCGATATACAGTCCAAGATCTAGTCAGGAGAAAGAAACTACATAGTCATTTGAACAAGAACAAACACAAACAATTGCTAGCTATAAAAAAAAATGGAGTAATAATATACTGACTAATAGAAACAAAGAGAAGTCCAGCAAGAATATAAGCTGCAACTATAACCCTTAGGACTGAGACAGAGCATCCAGTAAAGACATCTCTTCCCCAGGCCTCAGGGTGAAATCCAGATTTTATTGGAGCGAGCATAGCTATGACTCCCTGAATGGCTGACAAGTCACAGTGGTTTCATACCTGTGGAATGTGCTGAAAAATAAGAACCTGCCTCTGGAACTTCCAAAAACACTGCTTTCTAAAGAATTCATGGACAGGAATCTCAGTGGAGATACCCAGCACAACTCTATCTGAAGAAGTAGGGGGAAGCTACTGGCTGCTAGGTACTCTTGCACTGAATTACAAGAATTGGATGCTGGATGCTGAATGAAGAACCCACACATACTGCAGGGCTCTGGCCCTGTGGAAAATGGATGCATTGCAAGAGTAGGTGATGGAGAAGCCAGGAGTGTTTTAGGAGCTGCACACTGGGAGCCTGCCAACTGAGTAAGAGGAAACTGGAAGGAAAACCCTTTCCTCCTGTAATGTGCATCTCTCTAGTCCCCTCTACTGACAAAGCATAAACATCATGCCAAATGAGAAAGGAAAACTTTTAAAGGACAGGAATTATTTTTACAGATCACACAGTGAAGAATGAATTTGGAATGAAAAGGTAATACATTGATAATGGGCACAGTGGGACTGGCCATAAAAAACAAAACAAAGAAACAGCAAACTTGCTGATAGAAGGAGCAGATATGATTTTGTGCTGAGGGCAAAAACCCACACAGACATATTTGTCAGTAAAAATAGAAAACTCCATAGAAACAAAGAATGGGTGAGTCTGGTGGTGGGTATTATGGAGGGCATGTATTGCATGGAGCACTGGGTGTGGTGCATAAACAATGACTTCTGGAATACTGAAAAGAAATAAAATTTTTTAAAAAAGAAACAAAGAGTGAAAACCCACAACTTTACTAGACTGAGGTTGTAGACCCTATTGGGCTAAATGGTGAAACAAATTTTATGGAGAGATTCTAGAAATGAGGGAATTATAGTAGGACCACATCCAAGGTTACCTGTAAGCCAACACATTTGCTTGGGGAGATAGTTGAATATATAGTAAAAGTCAAGGCAGCTTGGGAACTGGCTGGACTTTGAATATACTCCCTGAACCACACGCAGATGCATGAACAGAGGATGGGAGCCTATGGGCTTACAGTATAAAAACACAATCTCTACCTAAATCACTGGCTGACCACCAAGTTAGGCAATTACCTATGCAAATTCAAGTAAACCATACAAAAAAAATAAAAATAAGAATTTAAAAGATGAGTAGAGGTATCAGCAGCCACACATTGCCAGGGAAATAGATACTGTAGTTTAGTCCAGACAAGTAGCTAAAGAAAGATAAGAGCAACAATCAGGGGAACAATGATAATACAGAAGTACTATGATATGCTATCTGAATTGTGCAGCTTTCAACAACAACAACAAATTGTAAGATATGAAAAGAAATAGGAATGCATAACTCAAACTCAGGGAAACAAAGCAATCAATAGAAATGACATTGAGTAGATTGAAGTGTTGAATTTAGCAAACAATAGCATCAAAACAACTTTTATAATATGCTCAATGTATTAAAGGGTCATTAGTGAAAATGGCAGAAGACTGTAGCTCCATGGGTCTGTCCCTCCATGAAAACACTGAAGTACAAAGGAAAAATACTAAAGAATCAATTGTATCAGAGCTCTGATGAGAGCAATCAGAGGTTTACAAGTAACCTAGGGAGAAAAAAGCTGAGTCAAGAAAATGGCAACTTAAAAACAGTAGGAAAGCTTTGTGGCCTTTTTACCTGCCCTTGCTCCACGCCCTTCCCTGGCTCAGTGGCAATTATAAACACCATGATGCTAGTGAAAGACCCTGGTCTTTTGTTGGGGGGGAACCAGAGCAGACTTTATTCTCGAAGTATTGTGTTTGTCTACTCTAATCTGTCTGGGAGCTACTTGAAGGACAGAAGCAAGGCAATTGTCTTTGTTTTTCCTAACAACTCTTTCAGGGTGTCAAAATCATGAGCAATCCCTGAGAATGTTGTAAGGCAAATGAACAATATGCAGCTGACTGGGACTACAAAATTTGAGTGCTGAAAAGCCAGACAGGAAAATCTGGGCAGAGAGTTTCTTTGGGAAATTAGGGCATTAAAAAGTTCCAGTGTATACTAGGAGGATTTAGAAAGCTACTATGCATGCCTGGGACATGATTCATGCTCAGAAAAAGACCTAAGAAAACCCTAAGTTTTTACCTCTACTTCACCTAGGCTCAAAAGAAAAGACCTAATATTATTAAGATGGTAATATTAGCCAAAGTGACCTACAGTATCAGTGCAATCTTTTTTTTTTTAAGATTTATTTATTTATTTGAGAGAGAAAGAGAGATAGTTGGGTAGCAGCATAAGGGACAGGGAGAGAAATTTCCAAGCAGACTACATACTGAGAGCAGAGCCTGACATCGAGTTGATCTCATCACCTATGAGATCATGACTTGAGCCAAAACCAAAAGTCAGATGCTCCACCGACTGCATCACCCAGGCACCCCTCAGTACAGTCTTTATGAAAATCCCAATGGCCCTTTTTTTCCCCTTTTTCAGTAATGGAAAAACTGATCTTCAAATTCATATGGAAATCCAATGGGCCCCAAATAGACCAAACAATCTTGAAAAAGAACAAATTTGGAGAACTTATACTTCTTGATTTTCAAAATTTACTAGAAAGCTACAGTAAACAAAAGAGTGCTTATAGAATAAAGATGGGCATATAGACTGATGGAATAGACTTGAGACTCTATAATAAACCCATACATGTATGACCAATTGATTTTTTTAAATTTTTTTTAAATTTTTTTTTAAATTCAATTTAGTTAATATATACTGTATTACTGAATTTAGTGATTCTTCAGTTGCATATAATACCCAATGTCCATTACAAGTATCCTCCTTAATGCCCATCAACTAATTACCTCTGCATCCTCACCAATATCTGTTGTTTCTTGAGCTGGCATCCCATTGTGGTATGGATTTGTATTTCTCCGATGCCAAGTGATGTTGAATATTTTTTCATGTGTCTGTTAGCCATTTGTATGCCTTCTTTGGCTGTTCTTGACTTCTGCCCATTTGTTGACTAGATTTTTTGGTTTTGGGTGTTAAGTTTGATAAATTCATTATAGATTTTGGATACTAACCCTTTATCTGATAGGTCATCGGCAAATATCTTCTCCCATTCTATAGGTTGCCTTTTAGTTTTTTTATTGTTTCCTTTTCTGTGCAAAAGCTTTTTACCCTGATGAAGTTCCAATAGTTCAGCTTTTCTTTTACTTCCCTTGCCTCTAGAGACATCTCTAGCAAGAAGTTGCTGTAGCTGATGACCAATTGATTTTTGATGAGGATGTTAAGACCTCTTGATGGAGAAAAATATTCTCTTTAATAAATGGAATAGGAAAACTGCATATTCACATGGAAAAGAATGAAGTTGGATCCTTACCTCACACCATAGGCAAAAATTAACACAAAAGTCTAACATAACATAATAAAAAATAATTTAAAAATTTTAAAAGTGAGAAATATAATACAAAATGGGTCAGTGATTCAATGTAATACTTAAAAATCATATAACTTTTATTTTTTTAAGATTTTATTTATTCAGTTGTCAGAGTGAGAGATAGCACAAGCAGGAGCAGCAGGCAGAGCAGGCAGAGAGAGAAGCAGTCTCCTTGTTGAGCAAGGAGCCTTGATGTGAGACTCGTTCCCAGGATCCTGGGATCATGACCTGAGCCAACAGCAGTCACTTAACCTGAGCCACCCAGGCATCTCTTCATAAAATTTTTAAAGAAAACATAGGGCAAATCATTCTGATCTTTGATTTGGTGATGGATTCTTAAATATGATACCAAAAGCCTGAGAAACAAAAGAGCAAAGCAGGTAAATGCCACTTCATCAAAATTAAAAACTTTTAGGGGTGCCTGGGTGGCTCAGTGGGTTAACGCCTCTGCCTTCAGCTCAAGTCATGATCCTGGCGGTCCTGGGATTCACCCCCACATAGGGCTCTCTGCTCAGCAGGGAGCCTGCTTCCTCCTCTCTCTCTGCCTGCCTCTCTGCCTACTTGTGATCTCTGTATGTCAAATAAATAAATAAAATCTTTAAAAAAAATAAAAGACACCAACAGACTAAAAAGAACTTGTTCAAAAATATATTTTTATTGATAACAGTGAAAAGAGTCAGACTGAATATAATAAACTTGGGTATATATTTCTGTATGTTCAACATGATTAGCATGTATGGAGGGATTTAAAGAAGATTTGCATTAGTGGAAATACCATATTGTCCTCAAGAAGATTGCATCGCTTTTATAAAAATGTCATTTCTCACCAATTAATTCATATTAATTTAATCAAGTGATAACCCAAATCTCAACATAATTATTTTATAGGTTAGACACTAAAAACTTATCTAAACTTTAATGGAGATAATATGAGAGAACAGCCAGGAAAAATTCTGAAAATAAAGAAACAGTGCAATGATCAATGGACAGGGGAACAGAATACAGTCCACAAATAGAACCAAGTCCATATGGACTTTAATATGAAAGAAAAACAAATTTTCAAATTAACACAAAAATAATAAGATTATTAAATAAAGTATGATGCACTCTATCAATATTAATTTGGGAGGAAAGAATCTGCATCACTCATTCAACTCAATTCCAAAATAAATTAAACACATCCAAAGATTTATAGAAAGCACATATAGTATTAGAAGAGATAATGGGTGAATGATTATGTAAAAACTTAACACTTTTACTAGCCAACAATACTCACAATAAGAAGGTAGAAGTGATGCTCAAAGAGAGTGCCAAAGATTGACTGCAGAATAATTGGAACACATATGAGGAAGAGCTCTTTTACAAAGTGTTCTACCCATCAAAGAGAAAAATTATACAAACACAATAAAAATATGAATATACGACATGAATAGAAATTTCTTTTAGCCTCTCAAATAATATCCAATGTTGGAAAGTGTGTGAGAGAAACACACTTTGGAAGGCTCTTTGTTAATATCTTTTAAATTTTTACATACGAACACATTTCAATGGAAAAAATTCTATATTCTTGGCATCTGCACTGCAGAAATCACACAAATATGCAAAAATATAGAGACAAAGATATTCAATGTATATTCTCTCTGATAATGGTAATTGCAAAAGAATTAAGTAATCATCAAAAAGGCATTAATTACAATGATGAATCACTAAATTCTACCTCTGAAATTAATAATACACTGTATGTTAATTAAATTGAATTTAAATGAAAATTTTCTAGATTCTTAAATTTTTAAATTGAATATAACCAAAAATTTTTAAAGGCGTTAATTAAATAAATATGACCTGCCTCCTAATATGCAGCTAGGAAAAAGAATGAGATAGTTCCACAAATCGTGACCAGACAACTGGACCACAAAACAAAATGTTAAGTATAAAAGTAAATGAATAAGTGGGCATAGAATTTTTTTTTTAATGTGTTTATTTTTGCTGCACTGAATGAACTCCAGTTAACATGGGTTATGTTTGGAAAGTGGAGTAAAGAATGAAAGGAAACTTCTAATATACCATTGTGCATTGAATTTTGATCAACTGAGTGTATATTTATAACTTTAAATATTTAAACAAAAACGGGGAACACTCTACAAAGTGTTTAAGGAATAAACACCCTTATTTAACAGACTTATATAGTGCAGGAGGATGAAAAAAAGCAAGTTGCAAAGTGTTGGTGCTCAGGTCAAGCCACCCGAAGATAATATTGGTTATTTTTAATTAAAATTACTTAAGAAACAGCCAGTACAAGAAGAATACTCTGACCTTGCTTCCTCTACAGAAAGCAGGAAATAAATCTCCCTGTAACAGGAGGTAGAGAGACGTGTTAATCACCAAAGGTAGGGAATTCAGAACCAAGAAGTCAGTATAAACAAATTCTGCTTAGATTCCTCACTAATTAATACCCAAACCCAAGTTTCTTTGTTTTGCCCATTCCTCACAAATTATTGTTTCTTTTTCTAAAAAGTATAAAAGCTGCCTATCTTGGTCACCTCTAAGGTCCCATATTTATGAGACCTTTGTATGTATGAAATTATTATTTTTTTTCTCCTGCTAATCTGTTTTTTGTCCATTTCATTATTAGACCAGACCAAAGAACTCAAGAAGGGGAGGAGTGTCCCCCTGCCCACAAAACCGTATTCTTGATTTTCTAAGACTGCATAAAAACGGAGAACAATCCGTTTGCATAAAATGAATAAATGCTGGTGGGTCCACACTTTATTAGACTGTCACTAGTATTGCATTTACCTTTTGCATTAAAGGTTCATGTTTTTGCGTTTTCTGCCCTTCCCAAAGGAAGCCACATAATACCAAGTAGGATCCATTTTTTGCAAAAAACCGGAAACCACGGTCCGATTAACAGAGCAGATCCATGACCCTGGGGAATAGGCTGACAGACTCGCTTCCCAAACCACGACAGACCGAGAGCACTTCACTGTGGCCCAGGCGAGGCCACGGAGGCACCCCTGCACCCAGGCCTGCAGGAGAGCCTGGAGCGCTGCCGGACGACTTGCCCGATTCCAGTGGAGCAAGGTAGCAAAACATGACAGGGAGCTGTGGAGACTCTGCCAGGGCACCTCCCTTGATCCCTTCCCGGGCAAGCGCTCCCTTCTCACCCCCTACCCCGCCCTCGTCCCTTACTCCACTCCGTGAGGGAGGCGGTGAAGGCTGATTCCAGCCAGACTCTTGGCGTGCTGAGCGAGGCTTGGGGCGGGGTCCCAAGTGCAGCGGGGACGAACGTTTTCTAGAAAAGCTGCTTAGTATTAATGCTTTACGCTCGTTCACAAAGATTGCACTAACTTCTCAATGGCTATTAATTTCTTCTTCCAGTTTGAAAAGGGTCCATTTTTTAAAAATCCGCCATCGTCATAGAAGAAATGATTAATGAAAAATAATACTGAGCAAAGATATTCTCAATACATGTAATTAGTAGAAAGATTATTTTCTCTAATATGCCCATCTCTGGAAGATGCATGACTGTGTGATAACCATTTTCTTATTTTCATTGCGTGTATTTTTGCGTGTTATTTCTGTATTTCCAGAAAGATCTTGCTTTTTTTTTTCTTTTCTTTCCTAAGGCAAAGATGTTGGTCAGGGGTGCTATTATTTTATCATAATGCCCTGCTCCATGTTCTACACTTTAATTTACATTTCATAGCTTTATTCACAAGAAATGTGTACCTTTACGTCTCTTGAAGGTTTTGATTTTAAAAGTCATACTAGCAGAGCAAATCCATATTTTTAGTTTTATTTCAAACACTTAGAATATACTGAAATAAGAACACATAAAGTATTGTTAAGTTCAATAGAAAAAAAGTTTTTACTCAACCAATGAAAAACTACAGGTTTAAGTTCCCATGATCACTTCATATCCACACTTGGACAAGTGGTACCATCTTTAGATGGTCCTTCCCATGCTTTTTCATATTACAAGGGGCATTTTCTTATAGTGGGCCTGCCCCCTAACTGGGGTGTGTTATTTGGGAAGGTAAATGTAGGAGTTGTAAGGCAGGCCAGACCACCCTACTCTTTCTGTCCCCTCTGCTGGACCTTCAGAGTTCTCTGCATTCCTCTGAGACTCAAAAAAAAGAAGACATCTCAGGTGAGCCCTATGTTCATTCCTCACTTTGTATTATAATGGACTTAAGAGGTTTAGAAGGATCCATGTAGTAAGTGGAAAAGTAAGAATAGAAATAGATCAAGTTAATCTTGAGGAAAATCTGTCATCGTCATAGAAGAAATGATTAATGAAAAATAATACTGAGCAAAGATATTCTCAATACATGTAATTAGTAGAAAGATTATTTTCTCTAATATGCCCATCTCTGGAAGATGCATGACTGTGTGATAACCATTTTCTTATTTTCATTGCGTGTATTTTTGCGTGTTATTTCTGTATTTCCAGAAAGATCACACACATTTTCCCCATTAACTCATGCTTGCTGTTGGCTCTTGGTAGGATCTTTCGCCAGGGTAAGTTAGGTTCCCTCTAATTTGCTTAAATTTCAACTAAGTCATAAATGTACAATGAGTTATATTGAGTACTTCTGTAGCTATTAAAGGAAAGTTATAATTTATTTACTTTACAAATATTGTGAATACTATGATGGAATTTCTAACAAATTTATTCTTGAATTACTGCACAAACCCCATTAACTGTTGAGTGTGGTGAGTTGCTTTATATTATAAATATATAAATATTTTGGGGATCTTATCTCCAGTACTATTTTTAGAATTTTTATTTCTATACTATACAAGTTAGTTCAGCCTATAATTTTCTAACATGTTTCCCTAGTTATGGTTTCATGTTTTTTAGGCTCATAATAGGAATTGGGATTCTTCCCTGATTTTTGTTTCTCTACTTTGTTTTTTCTAATAATTTATATGAGAGGGACGCCTGAGTGGCTCAGTTGGTTGGACAACTGCCTTCGGCTCAGATCATGATCCTGGAGTCCCAGGATCGAGTCCCGCATCGGGCTCCCAGCTCCACGGGGAGTCTGCTTCTCTCTCTGCCCTTCTCCTCGCTCATGCTCTCTCTCACCATCTCTCTTTCAAATAAATAAATAAATAAAATCTTAATAATTTATATGAGAAAATTACCTGTTATTTGTAGATCTTCTGAAACTTATAATAAGGGTCTTATGGGGGGCTATAAAATCACACAAAAGTGAAGATTTTGATTGTTGAACCACTTTACTAAGTGATCATGGGTTTAGCCTTCATTTCTACTTTTTAATATGTCAGTTTCATAAAAATTATTGTTTTATATGTTTTAATGTATTTTCTTAACCTAGTCTATAGAATCCTCATGATTTTAAAGTTATTTTATCTATCAGCAATTCCTATTTGTATTATTCTTGAAATTTCATTTTAATACAGAGGCAGAATTTAAAAAAAAAAAAAAGCATAATACGTGCTAGTTGGCCTAATCTGAAATCTAGAACTTGTGTATTTCATTTTAATACAGAGGCAGAATTTAAAAAAAAAAAAACAGCATAATACGTGCTAATTGGCCTAATCTGAAATCTAGAACTTGTGTATTTGTGTGTGGTCTTGGAATTTCCTGCTGGCAACATTCTCTAACTGCTGAGAGTAGAGGGGAGACACACTCACCATTTTAGTGCTCTGCAACTCTGTGCCTCCAGCTGTCAGTGTTTTGGTTCTGTTTTGCATAAGTCATCTAGTCATAAGATTATAAAATCTAAAAAGGTATTGCAGTTTGAGAGGTACGCAAGACCACCTGCAAGTTCAGTCATTTGCTAGGCACTGTTTTAGTCACTGGTAAGATAGTTTTGAACACAATAGACAAAAAAATCTTTCCTCATGTAGCATACATTCTAGTGACAAAAAGTGTACTTTAAATAAACTTTAAAAAACACATCATAGTATGTCAGAAGTTGAAGAATTGCTATGGGAAAAAAATGACAATAAAGCTGTAGAAATTTCATGGAGAAGGTTTAGCAGGATAGATAATAATTTTAAATAAAATAATCAGATAGTCTTCCATGAGAAGATATTTGAGAGAAACCTTAAAGAAAATGAAGGAATAAAGCACTTAGGTTCTAGAGAATGTCTTATTCTGAAAAAGTAATTAGTCCTGGGAGAGGGTAGTGCTGGGGGGGTTCCAGGACAACAGCCAGGCCAATGTGACTACAGCAGAATAAGTAATGGGAGAGTAATAAAACAGACTAAGAGAGATGGGTTACATGGGCCTTCATAGGCCTTTGCAAGGAACCTGGCTTCTGCTGGAGCCAGATATCAAACCAGTCATTGTGAAGGGTGACATGGTATGGATTCCCTCAGACCTTAAGACAACAGCTTGAGTGCAGATGGTGTATGTTAGAACAAATTCCCAGGAAAAAGGTGTAAAGATACAGAGAAGATTAAAACAGGAAAGAGAGGGGACACCTGGGTGGCTCAGTGGGTTGATCTCGGGGTCCTGAGATCGAGCCCCGCGTCAGGCTCCCTGCAGGGAGCCTGCTTCCTCCTCTCTTTCTCTCTCTGCCTGCTTCGGCCTACTTGTGATCTCTCTCTGTCAAATAAATAAATAAAATCTTTAAAAAAAAAAAAGAAAGAAAGAAAGAAACAGAACAGGAAACAGGAGAAACAGTCAAGAGAGATCACAGTGATCACAGTGGGTTGTAGGCTCAGTCTCTGTGGGAACACTCCAAGGATGTAAGGAGTTGCCTTTCAGAGGGTTCCTCCTGAGAACCTCTATTTTTTGTCCTTAGTTGAGGGCTATTTCTGCATATTCAGACCCCTGCACTTGCCGTTGCGTTAATCAGTACCAGTTCCTTTGGGCTGGTAGACTCACAGAGTGGCATCAGTTACCACTTTTTAATGGCTAATGCCTAATTTTTGTCTTCATCTTAGACATCCCTTGTGAGCTCCAAAATTATATAAACAACTGTGGAGCGGATAATTCCAACATTTTGTTCACAGAAATTTTGAGCACATTTTTAGCATGATTGCTTCGCTATGACCCTCTGCCCAACTCCATTCTCCTGTTCTTCCCAGTCTTAGTTTGTCATCAGCACCCACCCAAGTGCTCATGCATTTTCTCTCTGTAGCTACCAAAGAAATTATTGACCAAATCTTACAGATTTGGTTTCGTGTGCTTCATCCCCATTGATTTGCCTTAAGATAGCTAGTATTCCCTTAAGTTGGTTTCTTCTGTTTCTTCACTCTTCTTCTACAGCATTGTTTCTGAAAGACAAATATGGTAATAAGTATACAGCCAGGCTTACATATGTCTCCTTGTTGATTCCCCATTATCCCAGCAGAGAATCTGAATGGAGTAAATGAGGAAATCTATTTATAATTTTATCTTGAAAAAAATAAAGCACTAAGCTTGATTAGTTTATTAGTTTTCTATTGTGACAGGACCACAAACCTAGTGGCTTAAAACAACATAAATTCATTATCTTAGAGGTCTGAGGGTCAGAAGTCTCATACAAGACTTTGCGGGCTAAAATCAAGATGTTGGCAGGTCTGCATTTCTTTCCAGAGTCTGTAGAGGAGAATTTGTTTCTTTGCATTTTCATTGTTTCTATAGGCCACCCCCTATTACTTGGCTGATGTCCACCTTCCTCCATCTTCAGAGTCAGCAATGTCATATTCCCTGAGTCACCTTTTGTTGTCAGACCAAGCTCTGACCAAAGCTGGGAAATGTTCTCCCACTTTTAAGGGTGTATGTGATTAGGACAGGCATACCCAGATAATTCAGAATAATATCCTCACTTCAAAGTACATAACCTTAATCACATCTGTAAAGTCCCTTTTGCCATGGAAGGTATATATTCACAGGTTAGGCCACAAAAATCTTTAGGGCACCATTATTCTATGTATCAAATCAGTATATTATTAACTGCCATTATATGTATATAATATAAATAAATACAACTTAATTTGGGCATAAAGAATAATATCTGTACTATTTGTGTGAGTAACCCCAAAGTATAAGACAAAGTTAGGGCCATAACAATCATCTTTTGTAACATTTTGTCTGAACTCTCGATGGTAAACAGAAGAAGTAGTTCCCAAATATACTTTCTAGATCTTCTGTTTCTGAACTCTTCAAACTGATCAGAAATGTGCTATTAGGGTACCTGGGTGGTTCAGTCAGTTAAGTGTCCCCCTTTAGCTCAGGTCATGATCCCAGGGTGTTGGTATGGAGTCCCACATCAGGTTCCCTGCTCAGCAGGAAGCTTGCTTCTCTCTCTGCTCCTCCCCCACTCATGATCTCTCGATCTCTCTCTCTCTCAAATAAATAAATAAAATATTTTTTAAAAAAAGAAAAAAAGAAATGTGCTATTACAGGTAGCAGTGTTATACAAAAACATGAGCCCCTGGACCCTTCTCAAGGATGCTGTACAGAGATGTGATGCTGGAGAACTCCAACCACTTGTCCTAGTGTGTGAGCATACCTTACCACGTGACTCTGTCAAGAATGAAATCTATTTGTTCTTTTTTAATTTGTAGAGGTTATTTAACAGAAAATGAAACTCAGCAATTTTTTATATTTCAATTCTTTGAGTTTTAAGAAATGTATGCACTTGATTTCTACCACTACAATCATAACATAGAATATTTCCATCCCCTCAAAAACTATCCCTATGGCCCTATGCAGTCATTCCCATCCTTCCACCACCACCACCCAGGGTGCTAGCAGCCGTTGTTTGGCTTTCTATCATAATTGTTTTGCCTTTTTTATAATTATATATAAATGTAATGATACCATAGGTACTCTGTTCTGGATTATTTCACTTGACAGATTTTTTTTTTTTAGAATGCTTTTAGATTTGTATATTCTGTTTTGTATATCAGTAGTTTATTATTTTTATTCCTGGGTCATGTTCATTTGTGTGCATATACCTCAATCTCTTACCCACTTAACAACTGATACACATTTGGGTTGTTTCCAATTTGGGGTCATTATGAATAAAACTTATGAATGTTTGAGTACAGATCTTTGTGTGAACATGTCATTTCTTACATGTAAATACTGAAGTGTTGACTTCCTGGGTTTTATGGTAAGTATATAGGTAATTTTATTAAAAACTGCCAAACATTTTTCAAGGGGCTATGCCATTTTCCATGACTATTAACAACATATGAAAGTTCTCGTTGCTCTGCAATCTTACTAACATTTGGCATTCTAAGTCTTATTATTTTTCACCACTCTGTTGGGTATCTAATTGTAGGTTCTAATTTGCATTTCCCTAATGCAATGAGTTTGTACATGTTTTTTACATCCTATTTCAGAAATCTCTGTTTAATTCAGAGTCACTAAGTGCAGTTTGGGAGGTCCTGAAGACCCCAGCAAATCACTAGAAGGATTCACAGAACTCAGAAAATCCATATACTTACGATTATGGTTTATTACAGCAAAAGGATCCAGACTAAAATTACCAAAGGGAAGAGCCATGAAGAGCTGGTTCTAGGAGACAAAAGCCATAAGCTTCCAGTTGTTCTACCCCAGTAGAGTCACACAGACAGTCCTCTTTTTTCACAGCAATAATGTATGGCAGTGCATACAGGGTACTGCCAACTAGGCAAACTCAGCCCAAGCCTTGGTTTCTAGGATTTTTATAGGGTGTCAGTCATATGGGCATAGCTGGCCATCTGCTTGACTAACCTGTCTCCAGCCCCTCCAGAGGTCAAATTGATACCATGTGAACCAATGCCCACCCACAATAAATCTCATAGTTAGCATATTTCTCAGGTAAACAAAATCTGATCAGGCAGTATATCCCAAGAGCCTAGGGCTTATCTCTCCAGGAGCTGGACAAGGGCCAAACACTTATCCGGGCAAGGTGAAGTTTTTCTGCACACTAAGGTTTTGTCCTGGTTTGTTTGGTTTTTTTTTTTTAGAAATTTTATAATTTTACATTTAATATGAGGTTTATAATACATTGCCAGGTAATTATATGGTAAAAAACTAGAATTGATGTTCACATTTCACATTTTACTATCCAATAATTGATGCACATATTATTCTTTCCCCATTGAACTGCCTTGGCACCTTGTCAAAAAATAAATTGACCATAAAATGTGGGTCAGTTTCTGGACTCTATTTTGTTTCATTGATTTATATGTCTATCTTAATGCTAATACCACACTCTTCAGTAAGGTAGCATAAATAAGTTTTGGAATCATGAAGGCTTAGCCCTCTGACATTTCAAAAGCAGACCAAAGCACACCTAATTACAACTCACCACATTCAGGCCAGGGCCAGCCACAACATTGCACACAACAGGCAAAGACAGCCTCTGCAGATGGCTGACTTGACAATAAATAGCCAGGACAAAACAACAGAGTGCACACAGCACACTTTAGAGACACTCCCAGAAGCAACAAGCCCTAGACAATAGGGGATACTATACAGCAGGACACTACAAGACCTCTTCTTCATAAAGCTTCTTACTTCAAGTAGAAGAAGATATAGCTAATTTTCTTAACATGCAGAAATATGCATGGAGACTCAGATAAATGAGAAGACAGAGAAATCTGTCCCAAATGAAAGAACAGGACAAGGCCAGGGCCAGAGATATAAGCAAAACAGATATAACTGACATGCCTTATGGGGAATTTAAAGCAATGATCATAAAGATACACAATGGACTTGAGAAAAGAATGGAGAATATCAGTGAGACCATTAACACAGAAACAAGAAAAACATAGCACAGCAGGGACAAAGCAATCAATAAACAAAATGAGAACCTTGATGGCATGAACAGCAGGCTGAAACAAGCAGAAGAATGAATTAATAACCTAGAAGATAAAGTAACAAAAGAAAGAAAACAGAATTATGCAAAACAAAAATAGACTTAAGGAACTCGGTGACTCCATCAAACATAATAACATTTGTCTTGTGGAACTTCAAGAAGAAGAGAGAAAAAAAGAGGGAGAGAATTTATTTTAAAAGATAATAGCTGAGGGGTGCCTGGGTGGCTCAGTGGGTTAAGCTTCTGCTCAGGTCATGATCTCAGGGTCCTGGGATCAAGCCTCACATTGGGCTCTCTGCTCTGTGGAGAACCTGTTTTCTCCTCTCTCTCTGCCTGCCTCTGCTTACTTGTGATCTCTATCTGTCAAATAAACAAATACAATCTTTAAAATAAAAAAGATAATAGCTGAAAACTTACCTAATCTGGAAAAAGAAACTAATCTTCAACAAATCAGAAAAAACATCCAATGGAAAGAAGACAGTCTCTTCAATAAAAAGAGACTATCAATAAATGGTGATAGTCCTGATAGATAATCCTTTTAATGTACTCTTCAATAAATTTCAATAAAATTGAAAAGCTATATGCAGAAGAATGAAACTCGACCATTCACTTACACCATACACAAAGATAAACTCAAAATGGATGAAAGACCTAAATGTGAGACAGGAATCCATCAAAATCCTAGAGGAGAACATAGGCAGTAACTTTTTCAACATTGGCCACACCAACTTCTTTCACGACACGTCTCCAAAGGCATAGGAAACAAAAGCAAAAATAAACTCTTGAGACATCATCAACATAAAAAGCTTCTGCACAGCAAAGGGGACAGTCAACAAAACTAAAAGGCAGCCCATGGAATGGGAGAAGATATTTGCAAATGGCATTATGGATAAATGGCTGGTTCCAAGATCTATAAAGAACTTCTCAAACTCAACACCTAAAAAAACCCAAATAATCACATCAAAAAATGGGCAGAAGATATGAATAGACACTTCTCCAAAGAAGACATACAAATGGCCATTAGACACATGAAAAAAATGTTCAACATCTTTAGCTATCAGGGAAATTCAAATCAAAACCACACTGAGATACCACCTTACACTGGGTTAAAATAGCCAAAATTAATAAGACAGGTAACAACAAATGTTGGCAAGGATCTGGGAAAGGGTAACTCTCTCCTACTGATGGTGGGAATGCAAATTGATATAGCCACTTCAGAAAACAGTATGGAGGTTCGTCAAAAAATTAAAAATAGAGCTACCCTATGACCCAGAAATTACACTACTGGGTATTTACCCCAAGGATACAGATGTAGTTAAAAGAAGCAGCACATGCACCACAATGTTCATAACAGCAATGTGGAACCGAGATGCCCTTCAACAGATAAATGAATAAAGAAGATGTGGTTCATATATACAATGGAATATTACTCAGCAATCAGAAAGGATGAATACCCACCATTTGCTTCAACATGGATGGAACTAGAGTGTATTATGCTAAGTGAAATAAGTCAAGCAGAGAAAGACAATTATCATATGGTTTCACTCATGTGTGGAACATAAGGATAGCACAGAGGACATTAGGGGAAGGAAGGGAAAACTGAAGAGGGGTGGAATTAGAGGGGGATATGAACCATGAGAGACTATGGACTCCAGGAAACAATCTGAGGGTTTCAGAGGGGAGGGGACTGGGAGGATGGGGTGGCCCAGTGATGGCTATTTAGGAGGGCACATGTTACAATGAGCACTGGGTGTTATACACAAATAATGAGTTATAGAACGCTACATCAAAAACTAATAATGTACTGTATGGTGATTGATATAATAATAATTGAAAAAAAGAACTGTTGGGCTACAGGTCAAACTGTGCATAGTGGAAATTTTGTGGTTTATGTATTTCTTTTATAAAGTGAGAAAGCCTAAAAGGAAGACTAAGCAAAGTAGAGGTATTGTAATAAAGGTAAACTACTAGAATTAATGAATTTCAAAGGTATAAATTGATAAAACTAGGCTTGGTTCTCAGAATCAAGATTATTAAATAAGTTGTAAAACTTCCTTATACTTTAAGAAAAGGAGACACATAACTGTATAAGAAATAAACTCTGCAGACATACCTACCATATAGTGGGCCACATAGTTTGAGACAAATATAATGAAAGATATGCAAGGTATCCAAATAGAAGTTTTAAAAACTTTGAGACAATAAGTCAAAATGATATAAATTGATATACCATGTTGAGAGACTGGACAACTGTATTTAATTTTTTTAATTTTTTAAAAGATGTTATTTATTCATCTAAGAGAAAGAGAGACAGAGGACAAGCAGGGGGTGAGGCGGAGGAAGAGGGAGAAGCAGACTCCCTCCTGAATTGGGAGCCCAATGTGGGGCTCGATCCAAGGACCTAGAGATCATGACCTGATGAGCCAAAGATAGACATTCAGCCATCTGAGTTACCCAGATGCCCTTAGAAAACTGTATTTTGAAACACACTTCTCAATTCATTCATATGTTCAATATAATATCAAACAAAATCCCATGAGTTTCATCTATGCACCAGAAGATCTCTACTAGTTATCTGAAGTGGGGCCTTCCATGTACCAGTCATTCCTGTTATTTATCCAAAGTGGAGTTTTCTGTGTGCCACTTTGAGGAAGACCAGCATAAACCTTCCTCCATTCTGGTCAGGGCATACATTAACCTCCAAGGGCCCTGGAACCTCCAAACCTGAATGGAGATCATTGTGTGGACATGAACAAGATGGAAGACCAAAAATGGACCCAGTGCTGTCAGAACTCCTACACTCCACTCCCAACATCTTCATGGCCCATACAATCTTTACATGCCATTCTTCTGTGATGACTCTAGAGCCAGATATCAGGAAGTGACTTGCATCCCTATGCCACAGCAGCAATATTCATATACCAATGAGACCAAAGGAAAAAACAGAAACTATGGCTTTCCAGTGACCAAGTCGAAAGGTCATTTCCCCAGACCCAACAGTCAGGGTGATTGTGAATTTTAATGTAACTTGTGGCCCATGACTAGAAGACATTTCCTGTTGCAACAGAAAACAGACCATAGATATGGCAAATCTTCATTTAGTAACCAAGTAGCACTCTGGTCCACTTAAGCCAGTGCCCTTGGCTTAGGTATTTTTCCCTGGGGGATGATACCCTATATTTTGCTCCTTAATATTACCAGAGATGTGTTTAAATTGTACAGAGTCACCTCAATTGGCACACAGAGTAACTAGCAGCTCTCCTTCAGTATGCAGCATCAGAGGTCAGAAGCAGATATTTGCCTGTGTGTTGGGCCCTGACCAATATAGATCGAGGGATTGATAACAATACTAGATTTGAGCCCTTGGCTCCAGGGGATTAGGACACCAAGCCATGGGGAGTTGGGAAGGGGGGTAGGTAAAGGGGTGGATTCCAAACCAAGTTCCAATGAACTAAAGTCTCAGCAGGTGGGAGGTCTTGTAGCAAACACAAAATGAGTCCCTCCTCCAGCCTGGAAGACCTCAGACCTCCTCATTGATACCTGCTCCCCTAACACCCAAGCCTTGGGGGTGTCATTGCTTAGGCATTCATATGTTGATGTGTGTCCTACTGTGGCCTCTGCTAGTCTTCCAGATGGTCTAGTGAAGGAGCCTTCTGGTGACAATCTTTCACGTGGTTTTTACTAGTCCATTCACCCTCTAAGTTAGGCCTGCAGCAGTGGGATTGAATGACAGGGGGAAAGTCCATAATATATCCGGGGCCTCTGCCCATTCTTGGACCTGGTATGACTGGTAAAATGTGTTCCTTGATCACTGTCTATCTGAGTTCACGTTCCCTACATGTTCTGTAGTTTTGTTATTCCCTTTTACTTGCTTGTACAAGTCCTGTGAAAATGAGGCATACTTGTGCCCTTTCGATGCCAGCAAAGGGCCTATGTAATCCATTGCCAGCAAGATATAGAGCACGTAGTCTGTCCAATATGCCTCAAGGTTTGGCGCAAAAGTCATCACCTGAGGTGGCACTGGAGGCACTCCTAGTCAGCGGCTTGTAGAGTGGAATATTTTAAAGGCAGATGTAATCTCTTTACTATTTCCCAAGTGGTTTTGGAACTTCAGTGTCCCAGTTTATCGTGCACCATTCTGCTACATTGAATGGGATCAGCAATGGGGGGGGGGTGGAGGTTAAATGTTGACTATAAATATTTTAGAAGATAATTTTATATATATAAACTTTATTACTCTGGATAAGAAATATTTGAGACTAAAAAACACTGACCATACAGGAAACTTGATAAACTTGATAAACTTGGCTATGTTAAAGTTCAGATTTATAGACAACTAAAGACACCATAGAAGGAGAAAGATTAGGCACAGAGTAGCAGAATCTATTTTAGTACATGCATATAAAATAGGACTAGTATTAGATTATATTTAAAAAAGACTTCTGCAAAACTGTGAGGAAGAAGGAAAGCAACCCAGCAGAAAAATGGGCAAAAGACTTAACTCATCACTTTTACAAAGAGAAAATCTGTATGCCCAGTAAACATGGAGAAAGATATTTAACCTCATCAGTTATGGGAAAAATGCAAAATGAAACTGCATCGTGATACGACCACAAACTTATAAGAGTCTGACAATATCGAGAGGGGATGAGGACGTGGAGTATCAGATTTAAAGATATGTATACCTGTGATAAGCAGGGGCTTAAATCTAAATATTTTCAGTTACTTTATGGAGGAATTAAGATTGCTAATCAAATGATCTTAAAATAGGGAGACTGTCCTGGATTATGCAGATAGCCCAAAGTAATAATATAGGCAGTAAAAGTGGAAGAAAGCAGAAGGGTCAGAGAGATGTCAAAAGAGAAGTGTAGAGATTTGAAGCCTGACTGGGACTTGATCACCATTGCTGGCTTTAAAAATGGAGGAAGGGAAGCGCAAGCCAAAAAATGCAGATATCCTCTATAAACTGAACAAGGGAAGAGAGACCTTAGTCCTCCAACCACTAGAAATTGAATACTGCCAACAACCCAAATATTGTCCCCCAAGTATGTCTAGGAAGGAATACATCCTGCTGATGGATTGTATTATAGGGAGTACAGGTGAGATCTGTCTCAGCTCTACATATAAAGCAACTGACAAAACCAAGCTGTATTTTTGTAGAGAGGTTTATAACCTTCATGAGAGAAGTGATTCAGAAGCATAAAAATACTTGTGTTCAAGGGAGAATACATGATACTTCCCAAATCTAATCATTTTCTATTTCCTGACCTGGATGGTGATCCCTCAGGTGTCCCTTTTATGCTACTCGGTAAGCTGCACAGAGGAGTTTTTTGCACATTTGTTAGGTTTCATGTTTGTTTTTAGGCAAAATGAGATAAATCAATGAATGGGAGATGACATTTATTACAGATACAACCTGTCAAGGGTTTGATATTATAAAAGAGAATTCAGACCTTGCTACGCTACCTTCTCAATACGGCCTTCTATAACCACTCCATTTAAAATGACATTCCTGATTTCAGACAGTCTACTTTTGTATTTTTTTCTCTGAAGTAGCTCTTATTACCCCTGAAATCATATTTCAGAATTTCTAATTATCTGCCAGAATTCAAAATTTTCTATAGCACCACTTCTCTCCCACATGCTTCATTTGGTGGTGCTTATCATGCTTCCCAAAATCCAACCAACTTTGGATTAGTCACGCTTGCCTAAATGCATTTTCTAATCTAGACTGCCTTGTTTAAAGTTGTATTTCAGTGCCTAGAACAAAATAAAATATACAATAGGATGCGGTTGGCTGAATAATATCCCCCAAGAGATAACCAAATTCGAATCCCTGGAAAATAGAGGAGTGTTACCTTATGTAGCAAAAGAGACTTTGCAGATGTGATTAGGTTTAAAAAACTTGAGATAAAGAGATTATTCCTGGTTATCCAGATAAGCCCTAAATGCAAGTACATACATATGTTCCATTTTCCTTTTTTATTTATTCTTTATTTTTATCTTTTAAGTAGGCCTCACAACCAGCATAGAGCCCAATAAGGGGCTCAAACTAAACAACCCTGAGATCAAAGCCTGAGTTGAGATCAAGAGTTAGATGTCTAACCGACTGAGACACCAAGGGGCCTTTGGTTTCCTTTTTTAATAATTGTTTCCAAAGAATGAGACTGTAGGCATTATGCACTTGGCATTACTTTGTTATTGGAAAACTGGACTAGAAACCAAAGACTCAACAAAATAATACATAATGGGGGATATATATATAAGCCCCATTTCAAAGGTAAAGTGTTAAATTTCATACAGTGTTTCTAATTTTCTCATTTTTAGAAGACTGCCAACTTGATAACTTCTTCTGGAAGAGTTCAGAAAATCAAGACAAACATTTGTAGCACTTTTCGTTTACCAACTATAACACATTGCGATGGCAGGCCTGATAGTAGTACATCAAGAATTCCCACAGGAGAGAAACCCTATGAATGTAATGAACATGAGGAAATTTTCAGCCATAAATCAAGCTCCACAGATTTGGCGGGGGGAGAGGCAAAGTTTTTTTTGTTTTTTGTTTTTTTTTTCATTTGACAGACAGAGATCACAAGTAGGCAGAGAGGCAGGCAGAGAGAGGAGGAAGCAGGCTCCCCACTGAGCAGAGAACCCGATGCAGGGCTCGATCCCAGGACCCTGAGATCATGACCTGAGCTGAAGGCAGAGGCTTTAACCCACTGAGCCACCCAGGAGCCCCTCAAGCTTCACAGATTATCAGAGAATTCACACAGGGAGGAAACCTTATAAATATGACAAATGTGGGAAAACTTCTGGAGGTAAGTCAACCCTCAATACATCATGGAACACAAATGCACAAAAGAAACCTTAAAAATATGATGAATGTGGAAAAACTTTCAACCAGAAATCAAACCTCAGAAATCATCAGAAAATCCACACGGGGAATATTCTATGAATGTAATGGATGTGAGGAGACTTTCATCATGACAACATGTCTAAAAACTCATTTAAAAAACCTTATTAATGAAATGAATATGGGAAATTTTTCATTCATTCAAATTTTCAAATTTCAAATTTCAAATTTTCAAAATTTCATTCAAATTTTGGATTTCTAAGAAGACTCACATAGGGGAGTAAGCATATGATGATCAGAAAACTTAGTCAGAAATTAAACTTCCCAATGTATCAGACAACACACATAGAGAAGCTCTATGAGTGTATGAATGGGAGAAAGATTTCAGCCAGAGGTCTGGCTGAACTTCCACATCGAAGCAAGCTTATGAGCTTAGTGTACATAGAAAATTCTTCTGCAAGAGATCACTGTATAACAGATAATTTATATAGAATATAAAATCTTGAGATATAACTGTATATGGGTGATTTTTCAGCCAGAGTACAATCCTCATTGGGTATCAGAAAATTCTCCCAGGAAAGATCCCTTGAAGGCAATGAATATGGGAGATATTCTGTGTGAATTCAACCCTCAACAAACTTACACTGCGAAGAAAGTTGTAATAATTTACAAACTTTCTGACAGTAATAAAAGTTTGTTGAACACCACATAAATGACACAGTGATTTAAGGAAAGTTATAATGTAATAAATATGTTGACTAGAAGTCAATTTGTGGCTTAAAATACATAGACATGAGAGATCTCATATAGTTATCAAAACATGCAGGGAAGAAAACATTTCAATATATATAGAGAAGACTATCAAGAAATTATTTATTTATTTATTTGTCAGAGAGAACGAGCACAGGCAGGGGGAGCTATAGGCAGAAGGAGAAGCAGGCTCCCTGCTGAGCAAGGAGCCTGATGCAGGAGGACTCTGTCCCAGGACTCTGGGATCATGACAGGAGCCAAAGGCAGATGCTTAACCGCCTGAGCCACCCAGGCATCCCAAGAAATTATTTTTCAATGAAAGTTCATTAAAATCTACATGTTTTCCATGTGTGAGACTTCTCAACAAAGCTTCAGACTTTTTAATGGCTCAATAATTATACTGAGGAGAAAACTATCAATTTGTGAAAAAAGAGTAGAAGGCTTTATCTGAAACTGTTCTTTCAGAATTCTTGTTTCATGTGTAATATTAAAACATCCAATATACTACAAAATATTCACAGACATTCACTAGTATAGGAAATTTTAAAAGGCCAGAAAAAAAAGTTGTATAATTAGAACAGCATTAAACTGATACATGAATATTCTCTGGCTCCTCAGTGTTTGTCTCTGTGAGGATGTATGTGTGCATACCACTTAGGTATTTGTTTGGTGTATATACTGGATCCAACATCATTATAGAAATTTAGAACTTTTACTGAATTATTATTATAACAAAAATATGACTTTCTATATATAAATTTATAACTAATTCCCCAAATAGAAAATACTTGAAAATTTTAACCATGTCACATCCTATTGTCATCTGGCAACATAGGAACAACAATGTGAAGAGTTGTTGTTGCTGAACTGCCTCTTCTGCAAAGAAGACACTGTTTTCTATATACAAAAAGGAATGCATTTAATATAAACTATATTTATATAAAATATTAAAAAGTCACACAATTATTTAAAGAATAAGCCTTATTGATTTTTAGAGCAGCTATGAATAGGGATCCTCAGTATATATAAGATATACTGAGGATATAAGAAAAAATATCCTTCTCTTCTATATTTCTGATATGCTTCAGTGAAGTGCTTATAAATTTGGGATTGTGTATATCCTAATTCTCTGTCCCTCCTACAGTTTCTTGGTTTGTACTTATTTATGATGGAGTCTTATTCGGTGGCCTTTGTCATTTTATTTCTATTGTTGATATGACACATTAGTTGAGAACCTGTACTTAGAGCCACACTACCTATGCTGAAATTCCAGATCCCTATGAGACATTGAGTAGGTTATGTAAGCTTTGTTTCTTAGTTTCCTTAGATGCAAAATGGCAATATCATCTCATCGGATTATAAGAAGATAATCTAGCTAAATAAAGGGAAGAACATATGGCACATAGCTACAGTTATGCGTGTGTTAAGTATTGTCACTGTCACTGCCATCATCATCATGGCCAATATTTTTTCAATTTATGTGAAAAAAAATGGCAGATATTTGAACAGATTCAACTAAATGGCTGTCTAGAAAGGGTTCCCCCATGGAGCCCTTTTAGATTTCTTTTTCCTAATTGCTCTATCTCAGTAACATGGTCAGGTCAAAGACGTGTTGTATACCTACTTATGTACTGTATATTTGTTCTTTATACATAAAATGTAAGATTTTTTAAATCCTCACCCTACTCCTCCTTCCCCAAGAACCAATTTTTGACTCCTTGACGATATAATAATCCCCACTGGGAATACTTGCTTTAGAGTGATTGTGACTCAGTTATGTCCAGGGAGAGGTTGAAGAATGTAGGAGTTTCATACTATCAGTGTGTAAAATAAGTATTTCTGCTTCATAGTTGCTGTTCCAGCATAAGGAGTTTCCTTTGGGAACTTAGCATGGTGTGAAGTCTCATGCAAAAGATATGAAACACATTATATTGAGTTATCCTTTACACTGTATGTTGTCACTTTTTTGATGGGGCATGAGGTGAGTACCAACCTATATTTTCTTGAGGCGAATAGTTTGTTGTCCCTAAACTATTAGATTATTTCATACCATTTCCAGTGACTTGGAAAACTTTACTTCTTATGATGAATTATCAGTTGTAGTAGTATGGATCCTGCAACTGGGCAGCAGATAGCCCACATGCGCCAATAATTATATCTCATCCTTCTGCTTCCTCGTTAATTCCAGAGAAGGGATTTAACCCAAGATGTGCCAATGAGTATCCCCCTTGGACTTCTGAAATGCGATAGAAAAAAATAAAGTTATATGTAGTGATAAACAGATATACCAGACAGTGTTTGACTCCTTGAGGACTGCAACATCCATGGTCTTTCTGTGGTTCTCTTATATAGCCAATGAACTCTGATAATTTGTATATACCTTAATCCCACTCCTAAATTCTCTTAACAATTTTTTAAAAAAATATGATTTATAGAAAAGTTGGCAGAATACAAAATATGACTTACACCTTGACTCCCCAAAATGTTAACATTTTACTACATCTGCTTTACCCACACTCCCTTAGACAGATGAATGGATAAACATTCCTGAAACATTGAAGAATAAGTGGCAGACATGAGACCCCTTAAGTATCTCAGTATATATATCCTAAAAGCAATTTTCTTAAATAATCTCAGTACATTATCAAAATCAAGAAGTTGATATTAATAAAATAGCATTATTATGTAATCTACAGAACTTCTTCACATTTCTTCTAATAATGTCCTTTATAGCAAAAAAAAAAAAATCTAAGATTAGTCATTGCACATTGTAGTCATGTCCTTTAATGTCATGTCCTTTAAATAATCCCTCAGCCCTTCTTTGTATTTCACAACATGGGCACATTTGAAGAGTTCAGAATGTGTTCTGCTGAATGCTGTTCAGTTTAGCTTTGTCAGATGTTTCTTTGTGATTAAATTTGGGTTATGCTTCTCTGGGAGCAATGCCGTAGAGTGTTGCCGAGTTCTCACTAGGGGTGAAGGTGTGTGCCATCAATGCCATTACTTGTGATGTCAATTTAAAATATTGTTAAGGTAGTGTTTTCTAAGATTCTTCACCATGAAGTTACCATTTTATTCTTTGTACTAACAAATAGGAGGAGGGAATTTTAGGCTAAAAGTGTTCTATTACTCCTCAAACATTCACCCACTGGTTTTAGCATTTATTTATGATCCTTGCTTAAATCAATTTTTATGGTTGCCAAAAACTGTTTTTTTTTAAATTCCATCATTCCTTTTACATTCCTTTTACAAAAAAAAGAAAACTTTCCTTTTTCCCCCATGTATTTATGTCTCTGTAAACTCAGAGATTTTTGCTTTATTTAATAAATTATAATCTTGAACTGTTTTTAACACTCATATTTGGCCAGAAGGAGGCTTTTCAATTTGTATCCAGTTTATCATATGTTTCTGATTTTTTTAATCTTACCTATTTTTTATACATGTTCTGATCACAATAATGTTTACTCTGCCTTTGTAATACTGCTTCATTCTTTTTTTTTATTTTATTTATTCCTTTGACAGAGACAGATCAGAAGTAGGCAGAGAGGAAGGCAGAGAGAGGAGGAAACAGGCTCCCTGCCGAGCAGAGAGCCTGATGCGGGACTCGATCCCAGGACCCTGAGATCATGACCCGAGCTGAAGGCAGAGGCTTCAATCCACTGAGCCACCCAGGCGCCCCACTGCTTCATTCTTTTATTCAAAATTTTGTAGGCTTGGGTATTTTTTTAAGTTTTATTTATTTAAGTAATCTCCACACCCAACATGAGGCTCAAACTCACAACCCCAACACCAAGAGTCACATATTCCTCCAACCAAGCCAGCCAGACACATTTCTTTCTTCCTTAAAGAAATCGTTTAAAATTCTTATTGGATTTGCACTGAATTTTAATGTTATACATATATTTACATACATGTATATATATGTTACAGATATAGATATATATGTATATATATATATACACACACACAGATATACGTAACAATTACTCACCTATAAAAAGGAATGAAATCTTGTCATTTCCAATGATATAGATGGAGCTAGAGTGAAATATGTCAGTCAGAGAAAGACAAATACCATATGATTTCACTCATATGTGGAAATTAAGAAATAAAACAAAAAAGCATGGGGAAAAAGAAAAAGAGAGGCAAGACAAGAAACAGACTCTTAACTGTAGAAAACAAACTGATAGTTATCAGAGGGAGGTGGGGATGAGGCATGAGTTAAATAGGTTCTGGAATGGATCACTGGAATAAGAACTGGCAGAATCCTTACATTGGTTCTCTGACCTGAAGAGTGAGAATTATTATAGTTGAAAAGACCAAGCAGAAGCCACTAAAAACTGCCTTTACCTAGAAAAATAGTAAATCAAAAATAATGTGGCATTCCTGGAAGGATTGCAGAGATTAGTACTACCATCCATGACTTGAAAGATACAGGGGTACTGATTTGCACATCACCATTCAATTTGCCTGTATGGCCTGGAAAACAGATTTTAGAGAATGATAGTGGATTATGTTAAGCTGAACCAGGGGATAACTCTAAAACAGCTCTACCGGACATGGTTTCATTTCTTAAGCAAATTAGCACCTCCCATAGTACCTGATATGAAGCTGACAAATGTTTTTTGACAAATTTTTTCCACCATACTAACTGTTAAGGTTGGCAATATATCTTCATTGTATCACCTTAGGGTGATATCAACTCTCTAGCCTTACATCATAATTTAGTTCTCAGAGACCTTGATTGCCTTTTCCTTCCATAAGACATCACAGTGGTCCATTATATTAATGGCATCATGTTTAATGGATCCAGTGACCAAGAAGTAGCAACTACTCAACTTATTGATAAGACTTTTGCTTGTCAGGGGGTGGGAAATAAATATGATAAAAATTCAGGGGCATTCTACCTCAGTAAAATTTCTAGAGGTCTAGTGATGTTAGGCATATCATGATATCCCTTCCAAGGTAAAAAGATCAGTTATCTCATCTGGCCTTACCTACTACCAAACACAAGGTATAACCCCTTCTGGGCCTCTTTGGATTTTGGAGGCAGTATGTTCCTCATTTGGGTGTGTACTCCAGCCCATTTAACAAATGACTGAAAAGCTGTTAGTTGTGAGTAGGGCCCAGAACAAAAGAAGGCTCTGCACCAGGTCCAAGCTGCTATGCAAGCTGCTCTGCTACTTGAGCCATATGATGCAGCAGGTCCAATAGTGTGTGAAGTGACATGGGCAGATAAAGATGCTGTTTGGAGCCTTTGGCAATTCCCCTAGGTGGACCACAACACAGACTCGAGATTTTTGAGCAAAGCCCTGCTATCCTTTGTGGACAAGTACTCTCCCTTTGAGATATAGCTCTTTGTTTACTACTGGACCTTAGTAGAAACTGAAAACATAATATACTTTACTTTCCTCACTCTCTTATCTCTCTTTATATAATAGTATCTGAGTTATAGGATATGAAAGAAAAGAGGGAGCATCACCCAAGGACTTTGCATTCTCTACTGGAGAAATTAATCCATTTTCTTAACTGGAGAGTTAATCCATTTTCAAATTGTACATAGGACAGTTATATCATGCTGAAAGGAATCATGAAATTGTTGCCTTTATTTGGAGATTTGGTATAGTTTTAGGAGATATCTATGGGTGCCAACTTGACAAGAGGTAAACAATGATGGTTAATTTTATGTGTCAATTTTTCCAGGCTGTGGTGCCCAGTTTCTAGGTCATACCACTCTAGATGTTGTTGTGATGATATTTTTTAGATGTGATTAACATTTAAATCAGTACACTTAGAGTAAAATAGATTACCTTCCTTATTTTATCAGTCAAGACTGCCTTCAGACTCAAGACTGAAACTTAACTCCTGCCAAAATTTCCAATCTGCCAGCCAGTCCTACAAATTTCAGACTTGCCAGGCCCTATAATCATGTGTCCCAATTTCTTTTTTTTTTTTTTTAATTTAAATTCGATTAGCCAACATACAGCTGGTTACATTGGTTTTTGGTGTAGTATTTAATTATTCATTAGTTGCATATAATATCCAGTGCTCATCACATCATGTGCCCTCCTTAATCCCCATCACCCAGTTGCCCCATCACTCTACCCACCTCCCTTTCCACAACCATGGGTTTGTTTTCCAGGGTCAAGAGTTTCTCATGGTTTGGCTCCCTCTGATGTCTTCCCATTCAGTTTTCCCTCCCCTCCTCAATGGTCCTTTGCACTATTCCTTATATTACACATAGGAGTGAAACTATCCGATAACTGTCTTCTCTGCTTGACTTATTTCACTTAGAATAATACCCTCTAGTTCCATCCATGTCTATGCAAATGGTGGGTATTCATCCTTTCTAATCGCTAGTATTCCACTGTATATATGAACTACATCTTCTTTATCTCTTCAACTGTTGAAGGGCACCTTGGCTCCTTCCACAGTTTGGCTTTTGCAGATATTATTGCTATGAACATTGTGGTGCATGTACCCCTTCTTTTCACTACATCTGTATTTCTTGGTACCCCATTCTGGGGTGAATCCCTAATAGTGAAATTTTTGGGTTGTAGGGTAGCTCTATTTTTAATGTCTTGAGCAACCTCCATATTGCTTTCCAGAGTGTCTGTACCAGCTTGCTTTCCAACCAACAGTGTTAGAGTGTTCCCCTTTCTCCACATCCTTACCAAGATTTGTTGTTCTCTGTCTTGTTAATTTTGGCCATTCGAACTGGTGTAAGGTGGTATCTCACTGTAATTCCCCAATGACAAGTAATGTGGAGCATTTTTTAATCTGTCTGTTCGCCATTTTTATGTCTTTGGAAAAATGTCTGTTCATGTCTTCTGCCCATTTCTTGAACGGATTATCTGGATTTATAGTGTTGAGTTTGAGAAGTTCTTTATGGATCTTGGATACCAGCTCTTTATATGTTATGTCATTTGCAAATATCTTCTTCCATTAGTTTTGTTGACTATTTCACTTGCCATGCAGAAAACTTTTATCTTGATGAAGTTAAGAGTTCATTTTTGCCTTTGTTTCCCTTGTCTTTAAATGTCTCTAGAGATGTGTTTTTCAAGAAGTTGCTGTGGCCCAGGTCAAAGAGGTTACTGCCTATGTTCTCCTGTAGGATTTTGATGGATTCCTATCTCACATTTAGGTCTTTCATCCATTGTGAGTTTATCTTTGTATATAGTGATATAGTGTGAGAGAAGGACCAGTTTATCTTTCTGCATGGGGCTGTCCAATTTTCCCAGCACCATTTATTGAAGAGATGTTCATTTTTCTACTGGATATTCTTTCCTACTTTGTCAAAGATTAGTTGATGGTAGAGTTGAGGGTCCATTTCTGGAGACTCCATTCTGTTCCACTGATCTCTGTGAGTCTGTTTTTGTGCCAACACCATACTGTCTTGGCAATCACATCTTCATAATATAGCTTGAAGTCAGGCATTATGATGTCCCCAGCTTTGGTTTTCTTTTTCAACATTCCCTGGCTATTTGGGGTCTTATCTGTTTCCATACAAATTTTAGGATTGTTTGTTCCAGCTCTTGAAAAATTTCAATGGTATTTTGATAGGGATTGCATTGAACATGTGAATTGTTCTGGGCAACATAGACATTTTAACAATGTTTTATTCTCCCAATCAATGAGCATGGAGTGTTTTTCCATCTTTTTGTGTCTTCCTCCATTTCATCATAAGTTTTCTGTAGTTTCTAGAGTACAGATACTTTATCTCTTGGGTTAAGTTTATTCCTGGTATCTTAGAGTTGTTGATGCAATTGTGAATGGGATCATTTATTTAATTTCTCTTTCTTCAGTCACATTGCTAGTGTATAGAAATGCAACATATTTCTGTGCACTGATTTTGTATCCTTCCACATTGCTTAATCACTGCAAGAGTTCTATCAATTTTGGGGAGAGGTCTTTTAGCTTTCCACATAAAGTATCATGTCATCTGTGAATAGTGAGAGTTTGATTTCTTCATGCCAATTTGTATTCCTTGTATTTCTTTTTGTTGGCTGATTGCTGAGGCTAGAACTTCTAGTACTACACTGAACAATACTGGTGAGAGTGGGCATCCCTGTCGTGTTACTGACCTTGAGGGGAAAGCTCTCAGTTCTTCTGCATTGAAAATGATATTTGTTGTGGGGGTTTTCATAAATGGCTTTTATGATATTGAGGTATGTTCCCTCTATCTGTATACTTTGAAGAGTTTTAATCAAGAGAGGATGCTGTATTTTGTCAAATGCTTTTTCTGCATCAATTGAGTGGATAATACAGTTCTTGTCTCTTCTTTTATTAAAATGCTCGATCATGTTGATGGATTTGTGAATGTTGAATAACCCTTGCATCCCAGGAATAAATCCCACCTGGTTGTGGCAAATACTCCTTTTAATGTACTATCGGATCCTATTGGCTAGGAGCTTGGTGAGTATTTTGGCATTCATGTTAATCAGGAATATTTGTCTGTAAATATCCTTTTTGATGGGGTCTTTGCCTGGTTTGGGGATCAAGGTAATGCTAGCTTCATAGAATGAGTTTGGTAGTTTTCCTCCCATTTCTATTTTTTTAAACAGATTGAGTAGAATAGGTATTAATTCTTCTTCAAATGTTTGGTAGAATTCCCCTGGGAAGCCATCTGGTCCTGGACTCTTGATTTTAGGGAGGTTTTTGATGACTACTTCAATTTCCTACTGCTTATTGGTCTGTTCAGATTTTCTACCTCTTCATGTTTCAGTTTATAAGTTTCCAGGGATGCATCCATTTCTTCCAGATTGCTTAACTTATTGGCAGATAGTTGCTCATAAGATGTTCTTCAAATCTCTGTATTTCCTTAGTGTTGGTCATGATCTCTCTCCCTTTCAATCATGGCTTTATTAATTTGGGTCCTTTCTTTTTTCTTTTGGATAAGTCTGGCCAGAGTTTATCAATCTAATTAATTCGTTCAAAGAACCAGCTTCTACTTTTGTTGCTCTGTTCTACTGGTCTTCTATTTTCTATTTCATTGATTTCTCCTCTAATCTTGATTTCTCTTCTCCTTCTTGGTTTAGGCTTTATTTGCTGTTCTTTCTCCAGGTCCTTTCGGTGTAACGTTTGCTTCTGCATTGGGACTTTTTCTAACTTTTTGAAAGAGGCTTATATTGCAATGTGCTTCCCTCTTAATATTGCCTTTGTTGTATCCCAAAGGTTATGAGTTTTCATCCTCAATAGTTTTCATGAATTGTTTAAGTTCTCTAATTTTCTGATTGACCCCATTCATTCTTTAGCAGAATACTCTTTAACTTTCAAGTGTTTGGGTTTCTTCCAAGTTTCCTTTTGTGGTTGAGTTCCTTCCAAGTTTCAAAGTACTGTTGTCTGAAAATATACAGAGAAAAACCTCAATCTTTTGTTATCAGCTGAGACCTGATTTGTGACCCAGTATGTGATCTATTCTGGAGACAGTTCCATGTACACTGGAGAAGAATGAGTATTCTGTTGTTTTAGGATGGAATGCTCTATATATATCTATGAAGTACATCTGGCCCAGTGTGTCATTCAAAGCTCTTATTTCTTTGTTGATCTTCTGCTTAGATGAGCTATCCTTTGCTGCAAGTGAAATGTTGAAGTCCCCCACTCTTAATATATAATTATCAATGTGTTTCTTTACTTTTGTTATTATTTGGTTGATATAATTGACAGTTCCCATATTGGGGCCATAAATATTTACAATTATTAGCTCTTCTTATTGGATAGACACTTTAAGTATGATATAGTGCCACTCTATATCTCTTACTATAGTTTCTGGTTTAAAATCTAATTTATTGGGACACCTGGGTAGCTCAGTCAGTTAAGCATCTGCCTTTGGCTCAGGTCATGACCCCAGGGTCTTAGGATCATGGACTTCTTCTTCAGCAGGGAGTCTGCTTCTCCTTCTGCCTGACATTCCCCCTGCTTGTGCACTCTCGCTCTCTCTCTCTCTCTCTCTGACAAATAAATAAATAATTTTAATTAATTAATTAATTAATTAAAATCTGATTTGTCTGATAGAAGGATTGCTACCCCAGCCTTCTTTTGAGGTCCATTAGAATGGTAAATGGTTCCTCATCCCTTCACTTTTGATCTGGAGGTGTCTTTACATTCAAAATTAGTCTTGTAGACAGCATATGGATCGGTCTTGCTTTTTTTTTTTTTAACTGATATATAATGTGTTATTTTTTCCAGTGTATAGGTTTGTGATTCATCAGTCTTACACAATTCACAGCCCTCACCATAGCACATACCCTCCCCAAGGTCCATCACCCAACTACCCCATCCCTCCTATATCCCTCCACTCCAGCAACCTTTAGGTTGTTTTCTGAGATTAAGAGTCTCTTATGGTTTGTGTATCTTTCTTTTTTTAATCCACTCTTATAGCCTGCATCTTGATTGGAACATTCAGCCCATTTCCATTCAGAGTAACTACTGAAAGATATGCATTTAGTGCCATTGCACTTCCTGTAAAGTCCCTGTTTCTGTAGACTGTCTCTATTTCTTGATGGTTTATGTTGCTATTGGGTTCTCTCTTTGCTTACCCCTTAATATTTCTTGCAGGGCTGGCTTGGTGGTCACATATGCATTCAGTTTCTCTCTGTCCTGGAAGCTCTTTATTTCCCCTTCTATTCTGAATGACAGCCTTGCTGGGTAAAGTATTCTTGGCTGCATGTTCTTCCCATTAAGTATCCTGAATATATCATTCCAGGCCTTTCTGGTCTGCCAGGCTTCTGTGGATAGGTCTGATGTTATCCTGATGTTCCTCCCTCCATAGGTAAGGAATATCATCTCCCTAGATGCTCTCAGGATAGCTTCTTTTCCTCTAAGATTTGCAAGTTTCACTGTTAAATTTCAGGCTGTTTTTCTATTTTTATTGATTTTGGGAGGGGTCCTCTCTACCTCTTGGACATGAATGTTTATTTCCTTTCTCAGATTAAGGAAGTTCTCAGATATAATTTGCTCAAATAAACCTTTTGGCCCTCTCTCTTCTCTCTCTCCACCCACACAGGCTCCACAATAATTCTCACATTTTTTTTCTCTTCAGGTCATCGTTAAATTCTCAAAGCCTTTCTTCATGGACTCTGAGCTATCTCTATCTCTTTTCCTCAGTTTCCTCCTTTTCCATCAGCTTGACCTCTAGATCACTTATTATCTCTTCTGCTGCACTGATCCTAGCTGTTAGAGCATCCATTTAGACTGCATCTCATTCATAATATTTTTAAGTTTGGCCTGATTAGATCTCATTCCACCCTTAGAGATTCTCTACTATCATTTATGCTTTTTCAAGCCCAGCTATTAACTTTATAATTGCTAACCTGAATTCCATCTTTGACATCATACTTATTATATCCATATCAGTTAGCTCTGTGGCCTCTGGTTCTTTCTTTTGTTGTGAATTCCTCCTTCTAGTCATTTTTCCCAGAGAATAATGGGTAAGAGAGTGAGTAGAGTCCAAAATATCATCCACGACCCAACCAAAATAAAACCTAGACAAATCCAAAGCAGTCAGAAACAACAACAGAAAAGCAAACAAAACCAAATGAAACAAAACAAAAAGGGGGGGCAGGGAGGATACTGAGGGACCCTTGTACCTGCCCTTTGTGTGCCTAGGTACTAAGAGTGGTTGTAGGCTTGTGTACATACCCACTCTGCTGCTCCTGGGGGAGTGCTGAGTGTCACCCTACTGTCCTTTCCAGGGCCACTGTTGCTCTGAGAGTTGTTGCCTATTTATGGGTGCAGCTGTTTCACCCCTGTTTCATCTCTCCACCCCTTGCAGGGGATGATAAATGGCCTGTGCATTCCTGTCCTTTTCAGGGTTCTCATGTAAAGAACAGTCACTCAACTGGCCTGACTCATGGTTTATGGTGACCCTCCTGGGCTCACTGACCAAAATCAGTTTCCACCGTTCCACTGCTTAGACACTCCACTGGCTCAGGCACACACACACACACACACACACACACACACACACACAAAACATTCATTCTGTGTCTCCTTGGATCCTAGACCACAGTGACCCACCTAAAATTCTACCCTTTTCATCCCCTGAACCCCTTTCAGAAAAGGATGTCTCTTGTTGGAGAAGACTTCTAAGTGTTCCAATTTTGTTCTCCAATGTTAGAACACTTTTTCTAATAGCCAGTTTATGGACTGGTCCAGTTTATCCCTCCTCTGTTTATCTTCCAATCTCTTCCCACAGATTCACTACTCCTCACCACCTACATTGCAAAAAGCAGTCACTTTTCTACTTGTAGATTTCCAGATATATTTTCTTATATCTCAGACTGAATTTGTGGGTGTTCAGAATGGTTGACAGGTATCTAGCTAAATTGAATGAACCAGATGAAATGAGGTCCCCTACTCTTCTGCTATCTTGCCTCTTCCCTCATGTATCCCAATTTTGTAAGATAAATGTCTATTGTCCTATTTCTCTTGAGAACCCTAAAAGACCAATGAAATAAGAATTCTATAAAGCTATCAAGATTCTAAAATATTTTCAGGTGTCTTGACCTAACCAGTCTTTCAAATGCAGGTAGAACTTTTACAATGCAGTCCACATTCTGGGCCACAGAAGTCTCAAAAAATTCTCAAAGACTGAAGTTTTAGAAACTTTTCTGATGACACCAGAATTATAAAATCTAAAATCTTGTGTTACCTCTAGATTTTAGATATCCAAATATATTCTCATGTACTGTTTCATGGCACAATCCACAGGCACTTTCTTTTTTTCTTTTTTTCTTAATTGAAGCATAGTTGACATAAAATGTTGTATTTGACAGCAATTTCTTTTTTTTTAAAGATTTTATTTATTTATTTGACAGATCACAAGTAGGCAGAGAGGCAGGCAGAGAGAGAGGAGGAAGCAGGCCCCCTGCTGAGCAGAGAGCCCAATGCGGGGCTCGATCCCAGGACCCTGGGACCATGACCTGAGCCTAAAGCAGAGGCTTTAACCCACTGAGCCACCCAGGTGCCCCTTGACAGCAATTTCTTGATCAAGAGTCAGCAAAATAACAAAACTGTGTTCAAAGTGTTTATTCTATATGACTGTTTATGAAGTGCCCCAACCACAACTGCTAGGTAGAGCATCTCTCTACCCAGTAGCAGTAGTATCCTCCTGTCTCTTGGGAAGTAAAAATGCTAAGTGTATATACAGAAGCTTCATCACTGATGCTGATTAATGCTTCAAATAATAAATAACATTGGGAGAAATAGAGCAGACAACTTCATGTATTCAAGTTTTAATTCTGAGGGCCACACCAAGCCTTTCTCCCAAGTCTATTTAGGATGGACACAATTTATGTGTCAGCCTCTTATTTTGCCTATACAAACACAAAAAGATGATGCCTCTTCTTAAGGGGGACCTTGGGGTTTAATAACTTCCTGAAAAAACTGGTATTTTACGGAAAATCATGTATTTGCTTATATAGCTGGTCAGATTTATTACTCTGTTCCATGAAGTCAAGTTTTCAATTCCTTAAATAAAATAAATGAAAACTTCTGAGTTGGCCTACAGAAAGAAAAAATTCTATTCTAGTAGACATATAAGAGAAGTGTCCTTTTTAGGTCCTTACTGTAAAAAGTCTAATAAAATACTGAAATATTCAAAGTACAATTTTAACAACTGAAGGATATATCAAAAATTAAAATCCAAATAAAGCATTAAAAAAAAAGAGGAAAGACAGTTTTAGGACATGGGGAAGGGGGGATCTCCAGAGCCTGGAGATCAAATTCATTTGAGCTCCTATTTAGGCTCTATACAGTATATACCATCTTTGCCCCTGAAGACCACAGCAAGACATCTCCCTCCCAGCAACCAACACAAGAGATCCAGGTCCAGAGAAAGATGTGCTAGAGAGAAACCTGACCCACCTGATGAATTCTAGCTTCCTTTCCTGAGTCTGCTCCCCTGGGAGATGGACACTAGGAATATCCACTTTCTTTGTGGGCCACAGCACTGGAATTGGGTCTCAATACACAGCCATTTCAAACATAGTATGTCTTCATCCATACAAGACATACCCATACCTCAGGTCTTTGTTCTGCTTCTGGTTATGGTGCCTGTTCTCAGCCTGTGGCTCTTACTATAATTGAAGACATCATCATTGTTAGGACTAGAGCCAGAAATTAGACAGCAATTTTCACCCATCTCACTAAGTTAGAACTGCTGTTACAAAACCTGCTTTTTTGTTATTTTGTTTTGGTTTGGGTTTTAGAGGAATTTACATATTTTTATTAATGACAGCACTATTGGGCTTAAAACATCACACTTGTCTTTGACTCTTCCTAAACTTGGTTCTAGATTTATCCCCATATGGATTTCTTACCCTGTTGCCTTCTATTTCCACTACTTATACCTAGTCAAAGGCTTCATTACCTGCTGCATGGGTTGTTGCACCATTTACCTCCTAATTAATTGCCAGTGTGTGCTTCCTCAGAATCAATTTTTTCTTTTTAGAGAGAAAGAGAATATACGTGAATGTGTGCATGAGTGGGCTGGAGGGAAGAGCAGAGGGAGAGAGGGAATCTTAAGCAGGCTCCATGTCCAGTGCAGAGCTCAAGGTGGAGCTCAATCTCACAACCCTGAGATCATGACTTAAGCCAAAATCAGGAGTCTGTCACTTAACCAACTGAGCCTCAAATGTTTCACACAACATATGCACTCATATACTCAGCATTTGCCAAACTTTATCTTAAGTCTGCATCAACCTTGGCAAGTAGTTTGGCATTACAAGGATAGAAACATAGACTTTGGGGGTGGAAAGGTTGAAATTACAATTATGGCATCAGCTATGCTTGCATGAAAACTATTGAGCCTTGGGTTTATTTTACATCATCTCTGAATGATAACTACTTTGAATGGTTGTTGAGAGATTAAATGAGATGGCAAGTAGCAAGGATCTAGAATAATTCCTGACACACGAAATGTTTAATACATTCTACTGTCAGATGTCTTAGCTGGAGAGCTACTTGTATAATTCTGCTCCAACATGCAAAGGTTTGTTTTATGTAGTACTTACTTGTGGAATATATCCTTAATTCCTCATTACTGGATTTAATAAATCCTTTCTTTATTGATATTCCATAAGCACATTTTAGTTCTATTTTCAATATTCTTCCTGTTCTATATTGTGTTATAGTTCATTTTAAAGGAGACTGAGGGGTAGAGAAGTGAACAGTGTATTCCAGATTGAGAAGAGAGGATAAGCAACTATTCAAAGAAGGGAAATGCAGAGTGCTTAAAAAATAAAAGGTTACAGTGCTCAGTGGGACTGATTGTATAAATTGGTGGTAGGACTCAGGCAATGAGGATAAAAAGTAAATGAAAACTAGATTCAAACTTCTTTTCATGCCATGCAGTGGATTTCTGATTTTATTCTATGAAGTTGAATGCTGATAGGTTGTTGCTTCATGTTTTGGCAGGGCTTGATGAAGTTGCCTGCATTTGTTACACTCAAACCAAAAACAATATTTGGGGTGACAAAAATATAATTACTTAACAATTTTGTTTTCCCATCTCACATTTCTCCCAACTGTGCATGTTTACCTGTATTTATTTTTTTAAGATTTTGTTTATTTATTTGAGAGAGAGAGCACAAGCAGGGGAGAGGCAGAGAGAGAAGCAGACTCCCCACTGAGCAGGGAGACTAACACAGGGCTCAATCCCAGGACCCTGGCATCATGACCTGAACCAAAGGCAGATACTGAACTGACTGAGCCACCCAAGTGCTCCTGCCTGTGTTTTTCACTCTACTGTTCATTCTTGCCTGGAAGTGGCTTACTAGTTTCTACTTACCTTTCAAGACAGCCAGTTCTAGATCACCAACTTGTTCAAAATAATTTGTGAGATATCTCTTCATTTTCTTATAAGTGAAAGTAAAGTTAGGATGACAAGAGTGGGAGATGTCCCAGTTTATATTAAAGATGCAGTTCCCACTCACTTTCACTGACCATGTGTACTTTTCCTTCAGCCAGCCTTCTCAAACTTTAACCCAGTATTCTAAAAGTCAAAATATAATAACAAGAATGTAAAGCTGCCTATCATAGGTACAAATTTTTTAAATTTTTATTTATTAAGTAATCTCTTTCCTCAATGTGGGGCTCAAATTCATGACCCCAAGATCAAGAGTTGCATGCTCTACTGACTAAGCCAGACAAACGTCCTTCCTAAGTACAACTTTTCAGTTGAGATACTTCCCAGTCATTGCTCAAAATACAGGTTGTGCAAATGAGAAACTCCTAGCCCACACTCTAAAACTGCATTACTATCTAAATCACCTAGAACATGTTTAATTCCAAAAGAAAATATTGTCACTGGGATGTTCCTAGAAATTACGATAGCCATGTTTAAAAAAAAAAAAAAAAATGAGTGAGGATTTTTTTCTGCGGGTTTCTTTTTTTTTTTCAGTTCTAGAATTATTTATTTATTTTTTTTTTAATTTATTTACTTTCAGCATAACAGTATCATTATTTTTTTCACCACACCCAGTGCTCCATGCAATCCGTGCCCTCTACAATATCCACAACATGGTACCCCAACCTCCCACCCCCCCGCCCCTTCAAACCCCTCAGATTGTTTTTCAGAGTCCATAGTCTCTCATGATTCACCTCCCCTTCTAATTTACCCCAACCCCCTTCTCTCTAACTCCCCATGTCCTCCATGCTTTTTGTTATGCTCCACAAATAAGTGAAACCGTATGATAATTGACTCTCTCTGCTTGACTTATTTCACTCAGCATAATCTCTTCCAGTCCCATCCATGTTGCTACAAAAGTTGGGTATTTGTCCTTTCTGATGGAGGCATAATACTCCATAGTGTATATGGACCACATCTTCCTTATCCATTCATCCGTTGAAGGGCATCTTGGTTCTTTCCACAGTTTGGCAACCGTGGCCACTGCTGCTATAAACATTGGGGTACAGATGGCCCTTCTTTCACTACATCTGTATCTTTGGGGTAAAAACCCAGGAGTGCAATTGCAGGGTCTTAGGGACGTTCTAATATTAATTTCTTCAGGAGTCTCCACATTGTTCTCCAAAGAGGCTGCACCAACTTGCATTCCCACCAACAGTGGAAGAGGGTTCCCCTTTCTCCACATCCTCTCCAACACATGTTGTTTCCTGTCTTGCTAATTTTGGCCATTCTAACTGGTGTAAGGTGATATCTCAATGTAGTTTTAATTTGAATCTCCCTGATGGCTAGTGATGATGAGCATTTTTTCATGTGTCTGATAGACATTTGTATGTCTTTATTGGAGAAGTGTCTGTCCATATCTTCTGCCCATTTTTTGATATGATTGTCTGTTTTGTGTGTGTTGAGTTTGAGGAGTTCATTATAGATCCTGTCATTTGCAAATATCTTCTCCCATTCCGTGGGTTGCCTCTTTGTTTTCTTGACTCTTTCCTTTGCTGTGCAGAAGCTTTTGATTTTGATGAAGTCCCAAAAGTTTATTTTCGCTTTTGTTTCCTTTGCCTTTGGAGACATATCTTGAAAGAAGTTGCTGTGGCTGATATCGAAGAGATTACTGCCTATGTTCTCTTCTAGAATTCTGATGGATTCCTGTCTCACATTGAGGTCTTTTATCCATTTTGAGTTTCTGCGGGTTTCTAATAGGGATGGATTTAGAAGCTTCTTATGAGCTGAATTGCATTCCTACCAAAAGATACATTGAAGCCCTAACCACCAGTAACCAAAAAGTGACCATATTTGGAAGGATCTTTAGAAGTAATCAAGTTAAAATAATGGGCCCTTATCCAATATGACTGGCATCCTTATAAGGTGAAATTAGGACACAGAGATAGACATGCATAGAGGAAAGACAATATGAAGACATGCAGGGAGAAGATGGCCATGTGACTGGATTGATGGACCTATAAGCCAACAAATGCCAATGATTGCTTGCAAATGCCAGATGCTAGAAAAGCCAGGAAGGATTCTCCACTAGAGCTGTCAGAGGGATCATGGCCTTGTTGACACCTTAATTTGGGGGAACTACAGATAGATAGTCTCTTCTGGTATATTTTGTAAGATCACTAAAGAGAGAGATTATTGAAAGGCGGTTGTTGTTTTTTTTTTTAATGATCTGTGAACATCACAGAATTTCATTTATTTCTCAGAAAACAAGCAAACAAACAAACAAAACACACACACAGGTTTAGAGCAAGTCCTCTGTGTCAGATTTCCAAGATCACCCCCGGCTTGATGATTCAATGACTCACTTGAGGGACTCACAGGACCCAGAAATTATTATACTCCATAATTACTGTTTTTTACAGGAAAAAAAAAAACTGAAGAGAAAGAGCAAAGGGAAAAGGCACATGATAAGAAGGCCAAAGGAGGGGCACCTGGGTGGCTCAGTGGGTTAAAGCCTCTGCCTTCAGCTCAGGTCAAGATCCCAGGGTCCTGGGATCGAGCCCTGGATCGGGCTCTCTCCTCGGTGGGGAGCCTGCTTCCTCCTCTCTCTCTCTGCCTGCCTCTCTGCCTACTTGTGCTCTGTCAAATAAATAAATAAAAATCTTTAAAAAAAAAAAAAAAGAAGAAGAAGGCCAAAGGAATCCAGTCACAAGTTTCCAAGAGTTCTCTCCAAGTAGACTTGTATAGGATATGCTTAATTCTTCCTGCACTGATGTGTGACAACAGGGGCAGAGTGTTGCCAAACAGGTAGCTCATTAGAGATTCAGTGCCCTGAAATTCCAGACCCCCAGAAAGAAAGCAGATGTTTAGCACATACTACCTTGTTTGAAAAAGAAAAGAAAAGGAAAGGAAAAAGGTTTAGGTGGAGTGAGCCACTCTTACCACTTAGGATTGATGAGAACTGATAGAAAATCCAAGTTCTCAGATGCCATTCAAGGGCCATCCTTGCAGGCAGACTTTTCTAAGGATGATGTCCTAGGCCTTCTATGGCAATTCTCTTCAGTAAAGTCCACCCCTTGGCCCTTGGCCAAACTGTCTTTATAGCAAAATAATTATTGGTAGGCCCCAATGAAGGAGGATGAGATCAGTATAATTATTGATCTCAGTTATGCCCCCCTTGAGATTTAACACATATCCCATTAATTGTAAAGTTCTATCTTAGAAATCCAGTTCTATCTTAGAAATCAAGTTTTTGTATGAATCTTTTTTATACGACCTGAGGCTCAATTCAGTCAGAATCACCTGGCCATACATTGAGGCCAACCTAAATGCCTTCCAGCTGAGACAGAGTCATAATGATCAGGGACCATGCAAAATAAGTACAACCTCTGAGGTCATACTTCAACTGTTAGTGCACCCTGAACAGGACACACGGTAGGCCCCCAGGTTAACAGAAGACCCAGTAGACCCCCACCAGGGCTTCCAGTCCCAGAATTCCCAGTTTAGTTGGAAAACTTGAGTTGAAAACTTTAGGTTTTCAAGGGAGTGCAAGAAGGCAGTCATTTCCAGTTTTGTTTAGCTATGACATCAGCTCCTCCATCCTATGACTGTATTTTGCATAGAAAGTACATGAGCTGGGGTCCCCCAATCTGTTTCATAGCCAGCACTGCTGGGTGTGATCTAGCTTCAACAGTCAGTATGAATCAGAACATTCTCAGCAGTTTGGAAAGGCAGCACAGGGAGTTTCCTTCTGGAGGAGGGGACAGCTTCCAGGAACAGTTTTTAAAAAATAAAGGTTATTAATGCCCCCTTTCCCATGCTTTCCAGATACTAGCGCTTTGTTTTTCTCATTGTTGCAAAATCATTGTGTCCTTTTCATTAATCATGACATCATGTTTTTTAAATCATCCCCTACCCTTATGCAGACATTCCATCAGGAAAAAAATATTTTTAAACAACTCAAGGAGGAAGACCTGGTGTGTTCAGGAACCCATTAGGAGAAAATCCTGAATTTTTTACAAATTTCAAAATGGGTGTTCTTTAATCCTAATGATGTATCCAGAGAGCATCTAAAAAAAATCAATCCCTTATGACAGATAGCTACATTTAATGATCAGTTTGCTTTACTAAAGCTTACTTAATGATCAGTTTGCAAACTGCAGCTAATCCAGAAAGCCAGATATAATCATCAACAGTGAGCCCTCCCTGAGATGGGGTCAAGAGTCCATTCCACTAAGAGTGGGCAGAAAGTTCACAGTCCCTGCAACATGTTCTTCCTGAACTCGTACCTAGTTCTTGGCACAAATCACAAGTTGGAATTGCAGTTAGTTTTGTGTCAGAAATATAGAGCTGATCAGCAGCCTGATTCCAGATGGTCCCTGCAGAGAACAAGCCCTTTCTTGTGAACATTTTGCATGTGACCCAGGCAGTACAGACAGCGTCCATAATGTTTTCATCATGTTTTGTGGCCCCGTGCACAGGTGCTTTGAATCTGCAATGACACCCGGTCTGAGTGATTTCTGCTTTTAGCCCAGCACAGTTTGTGCTGAGTCTGAAATAGCCTACAGCATGCAGACAGTTTCAGATTTCAGCTTACACGCAGGTTCAGGCAATTAGAATCTGTTGAGTTAAATTCCAGGAAAAAACCAGCAGTATTTGTTCTGCTGGTAGCAAAACAAACATGCTGCACACCAGCAGCAGGTGTTCTAAGTGTCAGGGACAAGCAAGGCTTTCCTAAACCCTGTTCATCTTGGTTTTGAATCCAAAATGACCCATTCAAAAATATGCACAGAGGCCAGAAAACTATCAGTCTCTATCAGAGGTCTGATTTTACAAGAGCTCATTAGTAACTCAAAACAGCTTTCTAAAATTCTAAAAGTAGAGTGCTTGGGTGGCTCAGTTGGTTGGGCAACTGCCTTCAACTCAGGTCATGATCCTGGAGTCCCAGGATCCAGTCCTGTGTCCCGTGCCTGGCATCAGGCTCCCTGCTTGGCAGGCAGTCTGCTTCTCTCTCTCACCCTCCCTTCTCTCATGCTCTGTCTCACTCTCTCTTTCAAATAAATAAATAAAATCTTTTTTTAAAAAATTCTAAAAGTCCATCTCCATTTTGAGATTACCCCTTTTGATGGTGCCTCCATTATTTCCAGCTCTAATAGGCAAAAATTAGAGTACATACCTCACATGTTACACGAAAATTAAACCAAAGTGGATCATAAAAACATTATTCTAAGTGAAAGAATCCAGAGACAAAGGGCCAAATATTATACGGTTTAATTCATATGAAATGTTCAGAATAGGCAAATCCTGTTTAGACAGAGAGTAGGTTAGTGGTTATCAGTAGGCAGAATGAGGTGTGACAGCTAATAGGTACTGCATTTCTTTGGGGGAGCTTAAAAATGCTCTGCAATTATGTAGTAGTAGTAGTCCCACAACTTGGTGAATATAATAAAAACTGAGTTGTACACAATAGTTTGTATCTCAATTTTAAAATACCTAGTACTTAAAAGAAGTTCTCAAGGCAGTGTTTCTAAGTTTAAAAAAAAATAGGAAATAATCTAGAGATAGGAAACTCACAATAATTTTGTTAACATGATGATATTTCCAGTTGTTAAAATTCTGTTTAAAAGGACCTTTTGTGGGGCACCTGAGTGGCTCAGTCAGTTAAGCATCTGTCCTAGAATCAAGCCCTATGTCAGGCTCCCTGCTCAGTGGGGAGCCTGCTTCTCCCTCTCCCCCTGCTGCTCCTCCTGTTTGTGCTTGCTCTCTCTCTCTCTCTCTCTCTCTCTCTCTGTCAAATAAATAAATAAAATGGAGCACGGGGTGTGGTGCAAAAATAATGAATACTGTTATGCTGGAAATAAAAAATAAATAAATAAATAAATAAATTAAATATTAAAAAAAAAATAAATAAAAAATAAAAATAAATAAAGTCTTTAAAAAAAAAAAAGATCTTTTGTGGGGTGCCTGTGATGTAGTTTTAGAATATAGGTGAGGTTTGGTGGGGTGAGGTCTGGAACTGAAGACCAAGACAAAATTCTTGAGATGTCTTTAGTGCAAAAAAGTGGTTTTATTAAAGCAGGGGGACAGGACCTGTGGCAGAAAGAGCTGGGGTCCCAGAGTTCTGAGGGGTAGCTGATTATATACCTGGGAGTTTAGGAAGGTAAGGGAAAGGGAAGTTTCAAAAGGATTTTCATATGTTAAAGACTCAGAGGATACTGGGAGGCCTTGCCATAAGGCTGTTTTTTTCTCCAGCAAGGCATTAACATTAAGATAGTTGAGAGCTTCCTGGAAGAATGTCAGAGATGTGCCAACCAGGAGTGTGCGTGGGGAGGGTGGGTTGTAGGGTGTCAGCCTGTGGTTTGTCCTTAGCTAATCTTCTGCTCCCTCATCACCTGAGTGGGTCACATTGTTAAGTGCCAAGTTTGGCAAATGCTGAGTACCTGAGCGCATTTGGTGTGTGAAGCACTTGAGGCTCAGTGGTTAAGTGACAGACTCTTGACTTTGGCTCAGGTATAATCTCAAGGTTGTGAGATTGAGCCCCATGTCGACTCCACACTGGGTGCGGAGCCTGCTTAAGATTCTCTCTCCCTCTTCCTCTGGCCCTCCTCTATTTCTCACCATCTGGAAAAAACAAAAAACAAAACAAAACAAAACAAACAAAAAACAACCTCTTATATAACACCAAAGACATAATCCATGTTTAAGAAAGTATTTAATAAGCTGGAATTCATTATAATTAAAAATGTCTCGTCTACAAAAGACACTGTCAAGAGAATAAGAAGACAAGCCACAGACTGGGAGAAAATATTTGTAAAACATATACCTGATAGAAGATTGTTTTCCAAAATTTTACAATGAACTTGAAAAACCAACAACTCAATTTAAAAATGGGCCAAAGACCTTAACAGGCACCTCACCAAAGAAGATACACAGATGGCAAGTAAACATATGAAAATATGCTCCACATTATATGTTATTAGGGAAATGCAAATCAAAGACACAATGAGATACCACTACACATCTTTTAGAATGGCCAAAATCCAGAATACTAATACCATAAAATTCTGGATCAACAGGAACTCTCATTCATGGCTAATGTCACCTGCTAGACCTCTGTGGCTTCCAGTCAGTGAATGGGAGAAGAATTAGGCACAAACAAGTCAGCTGCAAGAGATTGGGAGCAGGGGACAACAGTGGAAAATACTGCTGCCCCCAGCTACTGCACAGTCTCACTTTTATTAGATAGAAACAATAGCAAAAGATTCGATGAAGGTCAAACATTAGTCACAAGTCTTGTGGACAAACAAGGAGGAGGATAAAATTTATAGTTAACCAAGCACAAAGGACTCATCTAACTAACAACGGGCACTTCTGGGAAGAGAAAGGAGCGACAATGGAAAAGGGAAGCAGGCGGTATTTCATTCCACCCTGAAGCTGACCCGACGTTCCTGTCTACTCGGCTTCTGTGAAAGGGCAGCGTTCTGCCCTGAGTGAGCTGGGCATCCCCAGCTGCCCAGCTTCAGGGTCGTATATCGCCCTTCTCCCCAAAGACCTGTTGTCAGTAAATGTTTTTCTTAAGGCCATATCTAAATGTGCTTGGTAACTAGTAAAATCCTCCAGGGGTTATAGTTTAAGTAATACATTGTTCTGAGGGGCAGTAGCAGACCTCAACACCTGACTTTACTGCCCACCTACTGTTACTCACTGAAGCTTGTCCCACAAGAGCTTTCCTTAAGCTCTTCTTTCCAGTTTAATCTCTTAACTCTGGCAGATGTAAAGTGAAACTGCCCCCTTGAGTTGTAGCGACTCCCTGAAATGACCTCCAGGCAGCCTAGACCACCCAAACCAGTTTGAATTAAACCCCAACTCAAAACTGTACAGATGGATGAAGGAGTGACCTCTAACATGACTGACAACTACCTTTACCTCATTATAAAACTAAAATCTCCACCCAAGAAGGAGCACAAACCTCATTTACATAACACACATTGTGTTGTATACGCATGTTTCCTCAAGGCACATGTGTGGCCTTATGCCCACTGCTACATATGATGACAAGACTTTCCTATCTAAACATTCATCCTAACCCTAAATAAAAGGAACCCATTCACCCTTGCCTGGGGAGTCATTGTTTTGGAAGCCATTCCCTGTGATCTCCTTACTTGCTACAGATAAAGTTTTCTTCCAGTGACAACTCAACCTGGTGCAGTTTCCAACTTACCAAGGGGTAAACTCATTATTTTGGCTACACTGCTAGGAATGCAAAGTAGTACAACCACTTTGAAAAAGATTTTGACAGTTTCTGATAAAAATAAATATATTCTGGATGCCTGGGTGGCTTGGTTGGTTGAGCAACTGCCTTGGGCTCAGGTCATGATCCTGGAGTCCCAGGATTGAGTCCCACGTCAGGCTGCCTGCTCCACAGGGAGTCTGCTTCTCCCTCTGACCTCCCCTCTCATGCTCTCTCTCACTGTCTCTCTCTCAAATAAAATAAAATTTAAAAACTAAATATATTCTTACCATACAATCTGGCAATTGAGCTATTTAGTATTTAAACAATAATTTGAAAACATGTCCACACAGAAACCTGCACATAGATATTTATGGCAGTTTTATTCATTATTGCCAAAACTTGGAAGCAACCAAGATGTTATTTAGTAGGCAATGAATAAATTGTGGTACATCCAGACAATAGAATATTTAGCAGTAAAAAGAAATGAGCTATCAAGCCATGGAAGACATGGAGAACTTTTAGTTCATATTACTAAGTGAAAGAAACCAATATGAAAAGGCTATGTAAGTGTATGAACCCAACTATATAACATTCTGGAAAAGACAAAATTATGGAGACAATAAAAAGATTAGTGGTTGCCAGGGGTGTAAGGAGGAATGAATAGGTGAAGCAAGAGGACTTTTAAAACAGTAAAACGATTCTGAATAATACAATGGTAGATATATGTCATTATACTTTTTTCAAGACCCATAGAATATACAATACCAGGAATGAACCCTAATATAAACTATAAACTTTGGATGACAATGATGTGTCAATGTAGGTACATGGATTATAGCAAATATACCACACTGGTGCAGGAGTTTGATAGTGGGAAAGGTTTGCATGTGTGATGGTGGGGTTTATATGGGAACTCTCTATACCTTTTACCTTCTGCTTAATTTTGTTGTAGACCTAAAACTGCTTTAAAAAAAAAAATATATATATATATATATATACGTATATATATATATATATGGACACCTGAGTGGCTCAGTTGGCTAAGCATCTGCCTTCAGTTCAGGTCATGATCCTATGGTCCTGGGATTGAGCTCTGCATTGGGCTCCCTGCTCAGCAGGGAGTCTGCTTCTCCCTCTCTGTCTGTCCTCCCCGACTCATAAGCTCTCTCCCTCTCTCTCTCCTCCTCTCTTGCTCTCATTTGCTGTCTCTCTTTCTCAAATAAATAAACAAAATCATTTTTAAAAAACTAAAATCATATATATGTGTGTGTAAATATGTATATAGATATAGATATAGATATAGTATATAGCCCCATTTGGTCAGCATATATTCTTTTTATGTATTTCTGGATTCTACTTACTATTATTTCTCTGAGGATTCCTATATATATTCACAAGGAATTCTGGTGAATTGATACTTTAGTGATTTGGTGATTTTAGTTTTATTTTCTTGGAATATCTTTGTCTGGTTTTGCTATTAGGATAATGCTTGCCTCCTAAAATGAATAAAATATACAACCATACAAAGGAATAACACATAACAATGAAAAGAAACTACTGATACACATAACAGTATTGATAAATCTTAAAAGGTTATGTTGAGTGAAAGCCAGATATAAGAGTACAACTCTATGATTATGGTTATACAAAATTCTCAGAAAGACAATCTAATCCAGAAGGATAGAAGACAGATTAGCAGTTGCCTGGGGGTAGAGGTAGGGATTGACTAGATAGGGAATAAGGGCTCCTTTTAGGATGATAAAAAGATGTAAATATAGATGGTGGTGATTACACAGCTGTCTAAATTTTCAAAACTCATCCAAGTATATGGACAACTGCACACATTATGGTATATAAACTATGCCTTGATTGATTTAAAAAATTATACAGATGGGTTTTAGGACTTCATTTTGTAATGAGACGGTCAATTCTGACCTAACTAAATTGCTTATTGACCATATTCCCTGCCCCCTTCCAGATGGCTACATGATACTTGGCAAGTCATGTCTCATCCATAAAATCCAGTTTCCTCCTCCATGAAATAGTAGATAATGATTATTAACTAGTTATTTTAGGGAATGCTTTCTAAAATAATCTATGCCAGTCACTTAAAACAATGCTGGACAGAGTACATTTGGTCTTAGCCAAAAGGCCAAGAAACAATAATGTCTGACAGAGTAAATGATCAGAAAGTAATAACCCTCATCATTATCTATTATATTAGTGTTATTAAAAATCAGAGTAATAATCTGTGTTCCTTAAAGGAGCTCAAAGTAAGATCATAGCTCATAATAAAGCAAGAGTAAAATTAGGACTAAAAGAAGACATCCTCAAAGGTGGGCATTGGTGCAGAAGGTCCTCACACCATGCAGACATCAGTGTTTTTATTTTTTTTTAAAGATTTTATTTATTTATTTGAGAGAGAGACAGTGAGAGAGAACACGAGAGGCGAGAAGGTCAGAGGGAGAAGCAGACTCCCCATGGAGCTGGGAGCCCAATGCAGGACTCGATCCCAGGACTCCAGGACGGTGACCTGAGCCGAAGGCAGTTGCTCAACCAGCTGAGCCACCCAGGCGCCCCAAACATCAGTGTTTTAAGAGCACTCTTTTATCTGATGATACTCACTCCTTCCTGAATCTTGAAACCTTAGGCCTTCTGTCAACAGGCTGACATGATTCACTCAAAATGAAGCAGGAAAGCCAGGCTCTTATCTCACTCAATCAAAGAATGAATCTCACAGACAACAGAGAGTGAGTAAAAAGAGTTTACTACGTGAAGATACTGAAAGAGCTCTCAAGAGAGAGCGGGTCTTTTATAGAAGGATAACCAGGGAACTTAAATCCTTTTAACATCTCTATTGATAACAGCTTCGAGGGCTTACTTCCTTTTAAGGTCTGGTTATTCTTTATTGGTCACAGGTTATTATCATAAAGACACCCAACCCAAAAACCCACCCCACAGGTCTAGGGTAGGGTGGTCCAATTTATTCCCTTATCTCTGGTTTTCCCATACCTCCCCCATACCTTCCCATACCTTTTAGGGATTTCTGTGAGACTGATCACATAACCCCCTATCTATCTCTCCCTACCAAGTCCCACCTGTCCCTTACTCAAAAATACTTTCAATAGGTCTAGTTCCCTGGAAGCTGATTTCTCATAAAGGTAAGAGAAGCACCCTCCTAAAGGGCATTCCTCCCCTGGAAGCTCTTAGAAACCAGAGGGAGCCTGGTGGACCATCAGCCCTGGGTTCTTTGTGATAGTCCAGGATAATAGCTACCCACCATATTAAAAGATTTTGTTATTATTTTCTATTATTATTATTATTATTTTTGAGGTGCTAGTGTATTTTTTTAAGGATTTTATTTATTTGAGAGAGAGAGAGACTGAGCATGAGGAGGGGGTGCAGGCAGAGAGAGGGATAAACAGACTCCCTTATGGGCAGTGAGATAAAAAGATTTTAGAGTGCAAACACACTTGAGGATCATGCTTATATCAGTAACATGCACACACCCTCAATGCCTCAACTTGTAATAGAGGTGATTTTGTTTCCTGTGGTTCCTTTTAACCTATGAATTTTGTTTGTCCTGAGTTCTCTTGGTGGGTGGAATGACATTATAGTGTCCTCTATAGCAAAGGAAAATTCAGTGATTGGCCACTGCTTTGGCTCTGACTCATTGTCAAAAGTTGTAAAATTTCACAACTTTAGTAGTTATCTATTGTTACCTAACAAATTACCACAAACTTAGCGGCTCAAAACAAAATACATTCCTTATCTCGCAGTTTTTATGGGGAAGGAGTCTAGACACAGCTTATCAGTTCCTCTCCTCTAGGGCCTCCTCCAAGGCTGTAATTCTGGCCTCTGACAGGCTTAGCCACTGAAGTCTTGACTAGGAAAGAATTCTCTGTCATACTCACATGGCTATTGGCAAATTTCAATTCTGCAAGGGCTGAGGGACTCAGGGCTTCTGTTCCTGGTGACTGTTGCCCTGAGGCTGCCCTCAGCTGCCCACCATTTGGGTGTGTAAGATTTCTCAGTCCTGTGCAGTACTCGGAGAGAGCATGTGAGCAGATAGCACTAGAGTGCTTTATGGAGGTAATCAAGGGTCAGGAAGCACTGACTAATGTGAAACTGTCCATCTAAATGGAGCAAAATCAATACTGAGAGAGCAAATTCACTATCTACTGAGATATACTTCTTTGCCTAGAATAGCTACTTTGCCTCAATTTTTTAATTATTGCTTATTTTGCCAACTGTTGGAAATGGGCTGTCCATCATTGTGAATGCAAATGAGTAAGGCCTTCCTATAACTGTAATTCTCTCCCAGCTAAGGCCCAGTAGTTCTCATTTGTTTTAATTTCAAAGGAATACATTGGGAAAAAAAAAAAGAAATGTAATACACCAAAATACAAAATAACATAAAAAGAACCTTCTAATCCCCCCTAATGTTACTAGCAACAGTTTGCTACATATTCTCATAGACCAGTATTTCTCAACCTCAGCACTTGTCACATTTTGAGCCAGTTAACTCTCTGTTGTAAGAGCTGTCCTATGAACTGTAAGGTGTTTGATAGCATCCCTGGCCTCTACCTACTAGATGCCAGTAGTACCCTTCCCCAGTCATGAAATTCAAAAACATCTGTAGACATTGCTAAATGTCCTCTGGGAGGAGAGTAGAGTACCACTGTTCTAAACTTTATCCATCTACCTACATCTGCATATCAAAATATACATACACCATTACCTTTTTTTTTTTGCTTTTTAATAAAATCATATTACAAAGTATTCTGAAGTGTGCTTTTTGTATTCAGTTATATTACAACCTTAACACCTCTCTATTAAACACAGATACATCTTATTCTTTTAAACATTTTTTGAGATAAAGAAAGAGAGAGAGTGTGTGTGTGTATGTGTGTGTGTGCTGGCGGGTAGGAAGCAGAGGGAGAAGGAGGGAGAGAATCTCAAGCAGGCTCTATGTCCAGCACAGATCCCAATGCAGGGCTCAATCTCACAACCCTAAGACCATGACCTGAGCCAAAACCAAGAGTCAGATGCTTAATGGACTGAACCACACAAGTGTCCCCTCATTCTTTTAAACTATCATATGTAACCATAATCAAATAGTTCCTTACTGGAAAATATCTAGGTTATTTGCAAGGTTTTTTGTTTTTATTTTTGTTTTGTTATTACAAACTATGCTACAATTAAATTCCTTGAATATGTGAAATGTGTACTCTTTATACTTATGTGACTATTTTTGTAGGATAAAGTAGACTTGCAAAGGCAAACAGTATGTACATTTTTTTAAATTATAAACACCTCTAATTTTTTGGTGAAAAATTGAATCAATTTACCAGCAAATTTCCATTTCTCCATCCTCTCACCAACCCTAAATATCATCAATCTTTTTACTCATGAAAAACTGAAAGGTTAAAAAAAGAAAGATAGCTTATTTTAATTTGCCTTTCTCTCATTATGAGAAAGTAAGCATCTTCTGGTATTTTTGTCTCCTTTCGCTCATACTCAAAACAAGACAGGCCATGAAGTAGAATCTATAGTGGCAACAGGTTTTCCCCTTCTAATTCCTTGATTCAGAATGTTTTCATCAGAGGAGCAAAAGCAATGAGACATCAATGTCATGTAAGATTGAGCAGCAAGCTAAAATGTTTTGGAGGACTCTGCAGGAAAATATAAATAAAATGTAAAAAAAAAATGTAAATAAATTCTGAAAGGGAATCAGTACAAGTTGGTAAGTGCTTTAATAACTGAAGAGTGATGATGTTATTCACATTTGTAAAAGTGTTAATGATTATGCAGATTGAATACCACTTGTCTATGACACAGATTTGGCCACAAATTTGCAACCCCTGATCTAAAATGATAGAGTCTGATTATGTATTTCTAAAGAAATACATCTAAGTACTAGATTTTCGTTTCTGTAAGGAAAAAAAAAATCCCTTATGTTCAAAATTCTAATATTTAGTTAAATTTTTTTGTTTTAAATGTTAAGTTTAGGTTTTGACTTAATTTTGTTTAAAAATTAAGAAAAAACTTAGTTTTTAAAAAAATACATGAAGAGTTTTGGGGGGCTTGTTTTGTTTTGTTTTGTTTTGTTTTTACTTCACCTATGCCCATAAACAAAGATCAACTGAAAGTAATTATGAATTTGTCAGGAAGCAAGTAGTAGGAATTTGTTCCTTTGCTTTAGTATTTATCTATATTTATATAGATATATTCCAGTTAAAAGAATTCTTAAATCTTTTAGTAAGTTGAACCACATGAAACTGGCGTTTTAAAGGTCAGAAATAGTTGAGTGTCAGCAAACTTCTATATAAATCAAAAACTTTTCTGTAAATTTTTCTGTGCCACACCAACTTATTTCAAAAGGCCCAAAACTTTCAACAGGAGAGTAGGAATAATATCATTGAAGTGATAATACTTATATGAATTAGTTTGTTTTTATTAGCTGATTCAAACTTCTTGCTTCCTGTTTTTGTTTATTTGATTGCCAACTCATAAGGGAGCCAGGTTTTGGTCGTAGCCTGCAAAGGAAATAATCTGTATCTGCGTACAATGTCAAAATCATTCAAAAGTTCTACTCTCTTCAGGGATGCCTAGGTTTTTCAGTCAGTTAAGCATTCAACTGTTGATTTCAGGTCAGGTCATGATTCCAGGGTCTTGGGATCAAGCCTGCACCACACTCAGTGGGGAGTCTGCTTGAGGATACTCTCCTCCCTCTGCTCTTCCTTCCCACTCATGCTCTCCCTTTTTCTCTCTCAAAAATAAATAAATCTTTAAAAAATAATTTTTAAAAGTCCTACTCTCTTCAAAAATGCCTTTTGGGCTCTGCGTGGAAATAATAACACTGACAGGCAAAATAAGTTGTGTTTCTCTGAGGTATGAAACATTACCTGTTTGGTGACAACATTACATAACTGCTGTACCCAGCCTCTTCCACCAAATGATTCATCGGTTTCATGGAGTCATTTGTCAACATCATTATCTTGGTCACTACCAATTAGAGTTTGTAGAGCATCCACACAGAGATGACACTGTACTTGGTGCTTGACAGAGTACAAGGAAGACAAAGAGTACAACTTATAAAGTAAACTATTAGAATATGAAACATAACACAAACATACCTACAAGACCAAGCCTACCAGGATCATACATGGTAGAATAAACTCATTGAAACTGAGCTTCACAATGATTATTTGTGTTGCATCAGAGGATGGAGCAGATGGTTTTTCCACATGAAAGATCCTGAGAAAGGTTCCCAGTTTCCCTGAAGATCACAAAATCAGACTAAGTTTTCGGATGGCTTTTGCTGTCCATTAATCTGAAATCTCCAGGATCCTTTTACAGCGCTCTTTGCCTATGAGTGACCACCAAGTCTCTAAAGATTTGGAGAATTTGAAGATTCCAAAGAAGATTCAGAAAGTTAAGTCATGGGAATTTCAAAGAGTTCTATTAAAAAAACAAAAAACCCTGGAACAAAAACACATTTGAAATTATCAGAGGAGAACTGTTATACAAATGATTTCACTTACTAGCTTTAATTAGAGACTTGAGATGGGACTATTTTTTACCACTGTTATCATTCTGACCACTGTTATCATTCTGATTTCAAATTATTCCCTGCTGCATTCTATCTTCTTCCATTCTATCTTGTACTAGATAGAGGCAGAATTTAAAAAAAAAAAAAAACTGAACAAAAAAGTCCACTAGTGTCTGTCTGAGAAGCTCACTCAAAGCTTTCTAGGAAATTAAAATAGGTAGCCCCAGTTGATAAGCAGGTTGTGTGCCCTTAATGGGTGTCCAATGGGCTGTTTGGAAAATAAGATGTATTTTCCCCAGGGCCTGAGCTCTTGGTGGTCAGGTAGAGACTGGTACAGGACAGCCCACTTACCAGGTGATGCACTGAAAGCAGTGTCGCATGATATCACCTAACCCACCTCCATGGGTTACAAGATCTCCCTGGGAAGCCAGGCACACATCCATCCAGCACAGTTGATCAAGGCTTGCCCTTTGAGCTGACTAGTGTGGGGCAGTAGGAGATATGGGCCTGGCACCCCAACTGACAGTGCAGCCTGTGAAAGGGGAGACACTGGGGTGGCATCTGGTAGCCTCTGGGGCTGGAGTGACCTTGCCTCTCCCAGTAGTTTTCCCATCACCCTTTGCTTTTCCAGGCCCACAGACATGCACAGGGTTCCCTTTTCACTAAGGATTTGGAAGTGGTCACTTCAGAGAATGCCCTGGCTTGTGGAGGTTTCCTGAGTTTTTATGGCAAATAATGAGGCAGAATGAGATGAAGGTGACAGTTCCTCCCTTGCCCCTTGGTACATCCTAGTTCACAGGTCAACAAGGAGGCTTAGCTACAGATTCGAGCAAATCCAGGCTTTGGCTATGAAGGGTCTCTGGTTCCAGGGCTGGGAGCACAGACTCAAAGACAATGAGTGGGGCCAGGCCTATACCTCTGCCACCCCCCACATGGGTGCCAAGGAACAGAGGTAGAAGCAGGTGTTCTTTCCTCTCCTTTCCCTCCCAAGTCCCCACCTTCTTATTGGGCACTATGAGACCAGCATGTGTACCTCTACAGCAAGCTGGCAGATAGAAAGGAGAAAGCACCTCCAGGGGACAGAGTGAGAGAGAATGGCAACATGTATGGCCATCAGTTTCAAGTGGGCCATTTGGTAGAAGACACTCAAGCAGCTTTAGAAAAAATAAAGGCAACTTCCATATCATTCACTGACTTTAAAAATGTACTTCTATAAACTTATAATGAAAAGATCAATGACCCAACAGAAAATGGGCAAAGGACATAAACAGTCTATTTTAGAAAAAATACAAATAAGCAATATGAAATTATAACAAAATGCACTAATAATCAAAGATCTGAATCTCAGAAGTGTTATGCTAAGTGGAAGAACCCAGACACAAAAGAATACAGACTGTATGATCCATTTCTGTGAAATTCCAAATAAAAGCAAAGCTATAGTGTCAGAAAGCAGTGATTGCCAAGTGCAGGGCTTGGGAGAGGGGATGGACGGCAAGGGGCAGGAAGGGAACTTTGTAGAGTGATGTGGTAGTGACACTACGGGATTCATTTGTTAAAATGTGTCTCCTTAAAATTGACAAATTTCATTGTTTGTAAATGATACCTAAAAGCCGACGATAAAATGATTTTAAAGCTTACTTGTGTAAAAAGCAAATATTTAAATAATTTTAGACTTTTTAGCCTAAAAAAAGTCTTTAGAGACCATCTGGTGTAACTTCTTCCTTTTATGTCAAAGAAGTAAGGAAATGGAGGTCCACAGAGAGATAATATCAGTTATTCAAAATTATATTGCCCGCTAGTAGTAGGACCACAACCTAGCACCCAGTCTTTTCAGATTTCTTTTTGTTCTGTCATCCTCCCCAGCACATTTAAACAGCAAATGTACCATGTCATCACACATCTCACAAGCATCATAAAATACTTTTCAGCTACATAGTAGTTTTAATTCTTAACACACCCCCATGGTGTTCAACCAGAGAGGCAGAACCAGTAAGAGGTATATATAGTAAGAGATTTACTGTGAGGAATTAGTTCATGCAATTGTGGGACCAGCTAGGCAAGTCCAAAATCTGTAGGGCAGGCCATGAAGAGAAACCTGCTAGAACTCTCCAGCACAACTAAGCCTATAGATGAGATTTCTTTTTACTCAAGAAGGATTCAGCTCTGCTCTTAAGATCTTCCAACTGATTGCCTATCATGCCCACCCAGGCTATCTGGGGTAATTTCCTTTATTTAAAGTCAACTGATCTGGACTTTTATCAGCACAGCCAACACCTAGATTAGTGTTCAATTGAATAACTAGGGATTATAGCCTACCCAGATTGGCACATAAAACTGACCATCACATCCAAGTAATAAAGATGATACTACCTCTTCCATTTTTCCACTAAGGGAATGGATGCACAGAGTACTTAAATCATTTACCTAAGGGCACACAGCCATCTAACACTTGGTTTTTCAATTGTGAAATGGTTACCAATTCTTACTTCATATTATTTTTGAGAGGAATAACCAAATTAAATCCATTCTGTGTACATAAAGTCTCTGGCACATTGGGTTCTCAATGTTGTAAAACAGCAATCAGATCACATTTTGCTTATAAATGAGATGGTTTACAAATTCTGAGGAAATGGACATTTTCATTTTCTATAGGTGGGAATATACATTGGAATAACTTTCTTCAGTAAGTAGTTCCATTTTCAGAAGTTAGTTTTATAATATTTGCACACACTCATAAAAACATATGTATAAGGGGCACCTGGCTGGCTCAGTTGGTTAAGCATCTGCCTCTTGATTTCAGCTCAGGTCATGATCTCAGGGTTGTAAGATCAAGTCCCATGTCAGCTCTGTGCTGGGCATGGAGCCTGCTTGAGATTCTCTCTCCCTCTCTCTCTGTCCCTCCCCCATATCTACCCCTCTCTCTCTCTCTCTCTCTCTTCCCCTCTCTAAAAGAAAAAAAAAGATAGATGTGCAAAAATACTCATTACAGTAGTGTTTGTAAATGAAAAATAAATCTAAATGTTCATCCTTAAGAGAAAAGGAAAGTATTAAAGTCATTATGGTATGGGTGAATACCGGAATGCTCTATATACTGTCATCGAAAGATACCTATGCTACAGTAATAAGCCTAAAATAGAAGAGTTTATATATTTGATGTTATTTATGATCTTAGACATTTTGCCAGTTCCTTTGGTGGTGGGCTGGGGATGGATTTCATGCCAATTCTGCAAAGATGAATATTTTGCTTCCTGAGAAAAAACTCTAAGGTAGTGATGTTTTGGTTAAAACTTCGAAGTTTGCTCCACATGCCTCCAACTGTTCTCTCAGACTAGAATACCAATCCTTGTTTTCTCTGTGAATGCAGGAGGACCTGCAAAGGTTAATAATGAGGTCACCATAGGAACACTTTGGGCAGAGAGGTAGATAGGCTCAATGGCACAATGAGGTGACTCCTTGAAAATAGAGGCCAGACACCAGGTCTCAACAGAATGAGCTAGTGCTGAACCAGGTGACTGATAACAAGTCCTAGAATTTGGGCAGAAATACCCAAATCCACCAGGCACATTTGATCTATGATGAATACGATGCAGCCTTGGTTGGAATGTCTTTTATTTCATGTCATTCAGGACTTCTGCTTTTCTTGATGAAATCTGGAGATGAGGATGCTGTAGTTTCTTAGGCTCCCCCTGACAGGGGGATGGGATGCTACATGGAAACCTCACTTTCAAATGACAAACTGCCAAGATTTCCAGGTCAATGACAAATAAAGAAAGCACAAGTCCAAAGGTATTATCCAGAGGTAATTGATTCATACTTACTGCTTCATTGGATGTAAGCTTCCCCAGTGCAGGGAGTGCATCAGTGGTTGCTCCTCTTTGATTCCTCAGCACAGGACCTGACATAAAGGGACTCAGTAAGGATTCATAGAATGAATGCATGGCAAAACATCATTTCCTGAATTCAGTTGATGAGGTAGCAGAAGGCAAGCTGAGGACAAAGCTCAAGCTGACTCCCCACACCCCACTCCCCCACTCCCAGGTGGGATATGTGTGACATTCCTCAGGAATCCCTGGCTGCCCTAAAGCTAAGCGAAGGAGAAACAAATGGTTAACTTTATAGAGATTATAGTCTTGTAGAACTTGAATCTCTCTCAGTGTTCAAATGTCTTAGTGATTTATAAGAAAAAAAGCATTCTCATCAATAATTTAACTTCCCAAAGGAAAGTAGATAAAATTAAATGTCCTTTTAATCTGCAGCCCACTGACAAATACTTGAGGCAGTCCGAGTAAAATGGTCCTCCAGAAAGCGCCCAATTGGGTTTTTTAAAAGATTTTATTTATTTATTTATTTATTTATTTATTTATCTATTTATTTATTTATTTGAGAGAGAGTACACACGCACAGCAGAGGGAAAAGCAGGCTCCCCACTGAGGAAGGAGTCCAATGTGGGTCTCAATCCCAGGACTCTGAAATCATGACCTGAGCCAAAGGCAGCGGCTTAACTGACTGAGCCACCCAGGTATCCTCCCAACTGTCTTAAAGTTAATATGTTTTGCCTTAGGGAAAAACAACCTTAACCTGACAAGGCTCCAGTGTATTGTAGGTCCATTTTAACACATGAAAGTTCTTTGAAAACTTCCCTTTTCCTTATCTCCCCCAACTCCCAAGTATGTAATCAGTCACCCCTCACAAACCACTTTGGCACAGCAGCTTTCTGTCCAGGGTCCTGTCCCCGTGCCTTAATAAGATGACCATTTTGCACCAAAGGTGTCTCAAGATTTCTTTTTTGGTTGTCAGCTCTCAACCGCACCCCACCAAGCCTCACCTACACATTCCAATACTACATCACAGACATTGTACTGTCATTATCCTGAGCCCCTGCCCTTCCCTAACGCCTTATACAGAGTCCCCAGAAGGAACAGAGTGCAGGTCATTTGCAAAGGAAGAAATGGAGAGGACACCCAGTCCCACACACCTGGCTAGAGAGCTGGTGGTAAGGGCAAGGGCCAGTCTTTCATGTCAGTCTTGGCTCAGGCCTGGAGCTCTCAGCCAGGGCTGTGAAAATTAAGCTGAACTCCTCAAGACCCTTGTCTTATACCTACCACTTTTCCTCAGATGGAATGGAAGCATATTTTACAGTTCTATCACTGTTCTTAGAGGATTTCAAATGCATTCATCAGTCCAAGTGAATCCCTAAAGGGGAGAGCTTCCTAAGACAATAAGGTAAAAAATTTAAAGAAATCTGGCAGAAGACAATCTGCAATGCGAAGAATGGAAGCTCCCATGGTTTTATGGTTATTGAGAACTTTCCCCTGAATCAAGTTATACACTCCTTTAATGCTTTACAGTAGGATTCTAGATATGTAAGAATGGTCAAAGCCATAAGCATGGTCAGTACACACTTATCTCAATGCCAACAATTTTTGCTGCGATGTTAGTGTGCCTTTGGGTTGAATTATTTTGCAATAACTCACTGTGCCATTGAGTCTCTCTACCTCTCTGCCCAAAGTATTCCTGTGGTGACCTCATTATTAACCTTTGCAGGTCCTCCTGTGTTCACAGAAAAAACAAGGATTGGTATTCCAGTCTGATAGAACAGTCGGAGGCATATGGTGCAAACTTTTGTATATTTCTCAATAATTTTTGGTTGAATTTTCAAGGGACAAATTCTATAAATGGCTGCATATAACATTCACGTTATCTCATTTTATTTTTAATACAAGCTTATGAGGTCATTAGTATTACCCACATTTTATAATGTGTGAAACCAGGGCTTGGAGAAAGTAAATTATTTGTGCAAAGTTTATGCCTACTGAAGATGAGATTGGAGTTATCTACATTCCAAAGACAGGGCAATCAGGTGGTAAACTGGGTTCAGAAGTACTGAAAATTGTTGTTTATTGGTCTGTCATTTTTCCATTGACTGTTTTAATGCAGATATGGTTGTAACATTGAAAGATTTTAAAATAGAAGCTTTGTGATATTCTGTAATTTCAGTATTCAAAGTTTAGTATTTACAGCAGACATCCTTATTTATCAGTTCTCTCTTCTACCTACCTACCAAAATAATAAACAAACAAAAAAATCATTAATGGTTTTTCATCACTTCTTCAATCCAAAAAGGTAAAACAGAAATGAAATTCAGATAAGTACCCAATTTTTTCCCTTTCACAAATTAGGCAAAACTTCCAAATCATCTGTTTTTATTTATTTATTTATTTTTTAAGATTTTATTTATTTATTTATCAGAGAAAGAGAAAGCACAATCAGGGGGAGAAGCAGGCTTCCCACTGAGTCAATGTGGGACTTGATCCCAGGACACCAATATCATGACTGCGGCTGAAGGCAGATGCCCAACCGAGCCACTGAGTGTCCCTAAATCATCTGTTTTTATGATGGCAAACTCCCATTGTGCTTAAAGAAAGCTTTCTTCTTTGTGCTCAGCAGGGGGAAATACAACAATATTACACCAAATGACTTAATTATGGTAGTATTCTTGGAAATCGCTGGATTAAACACTTGATTAATATGAGTCCTATCTCAATGCTCATTTTTACCATTTCTCTCATGCACCTTCAACTATTTCTTTTTCTCCTCAATGAACCACTAGGGTTCACCATGAAGTAGAACAGCAGAAAAGGGTCTCCACTCCCTGGGATCAGGAAAGCAATAGTAGCCACTTGGTTACCATCCCAAGAGGCCACACACAGGGACTATTTGCACTGCCCTGGTGAACTCCAGCAGAGTTATAGTATCCACAAGCACCCTAAGGACTGGTCTGTTCAGGACTTAAGAGACACTTGATGGCTAATTTCTCTGTTAGGGATCTCTAAGCTGCCTGTGACATTTCTAAGCATCTCAAGGACAGTGAGAAGGATCTAGGATTTCTGTATCCTGGGAGCCAGAGAAGTTTCCCAAGTATACCTGAGACCCACTGAGCTCTGGGCCAAGTGCAGGGTCTTCATGGAGTTTAATCAAATTGGCGGTGATTCCTCTCTTGGCCCAATAATTGCCATTTTGCAGTGATATTTACATTTTCAGTGATATCTATCATATTCTGGGGAACCTCAGTACTATAAAACAAAGTCTTTGTCCCTCAAGACACTTTAGTTGGGGAGATAAGACATGTAACTTAGTTTTGCTTGTTGTCCTGATACAACTAAAATACTTTTCTCATGTCATTCAAATGATTTTTTTACTTCCATTTCCCTCTTTGAATTTAAGGGAAAACTCTTCTTTACTACTTCCCAAATTCTTTCTATCAAATTCCACTTATTTTCCACAGAGTCATGCAAACCATCACTGGATACCATCAGTGAGCATTGCATGTCAATAACTTCTACATTGAGCTCATGGAAATTTATAAACTGGGAAAGTGTTTGCAGGGGGTAGGGCACTATGCAGAGGGATGTGTAGATTTAGAAGACACATATGCCATTTCCACAGTGTAGATGCTAATTAGCTTTGGAATTGCCACCTTGTGTGATCTTGCTCCCTGGATGAGAAACCTGGGATGATAGGAAGGAAACACTCAGGCAAGACAACCAGACTCCAAGCCTTACTAATTCAGTGTGTAGTGCGGCTACACACTGGGGGGAGCTGGTAATTCTGCAATGGGCCTGATTTATCTCCTAGAATAAAAGAACATCATCTGAGCATAGGATTCTGTTAATAATAAAATGTATTTAAAAGGAGTAGTTGTTGGGACCCGTGAGTGGCTCAGCGGGTTAAAGCCTCTGCTTCTGCTCAGATCATGATCTCAGGGTACTGGGATGGAGCCCCACATAGGGCTATCTGCTCCTCAGGGAGCCTGCTCTCCGCACCCCACCTCCACCCCGCTTCTCTGCGTACTTATGATCTCTGTCTGTCAAATAAATAAATAAACTAAAATCTTAAAAAAAAAAAAAAGTAGTTGTTTCTTCCTTGGATCAGAACTGGCTATTCTATACTGAACTCTTACATGCTATTTCATCGGACCATTCATGAAGACCTATGATCTTGAATAAAATTCAGATTCTTCATGTTTTTTAAGATTGTATTTATTTATTTGAGAGAGAGAGAGAGCCGGCGCATGTGCATGAGCAGGGTGAAGGGCAGAGGGAGAAGCAGAGTCCCCACTGAGCAGACAGCCTGATGTGGGACTCCATTCCTAGACTTCATGATCATGACCTGAGCTGATGACAAAGGCTGACCCGACTGATCCACCCAGGCACCCCAGATTCCTTATTCACAGGGTGAGTTAGTTCTCAAAAATAAAAGCTGGGTTCTTCGGTGGACGGTATGAATTTGAGGATAAAGTTTTAGACATACTCAAAACTGCAGTTACAGGTCTGCTTTGAGGACAATGAAACCAAGGTAAGAAGGCAGCAACTACTGGGTGGTGGGTGGTGGATAACAACAGGCAAGGGCAGAGAGGGAACACAGGACAAAAGAGAAAACAAAGGTAAACCACCCGTGTGGTGTCAGTAACTCAGCAAAATTACCAAAGCTTCTATTTAAAATATTTCCCTGGTTTTGGTTTTGAAGGAATTATATAGCAAATTGGAGATGTTTGATTGCACAGGTTTATTTCCTTTTCATGGTCTCAAATTTTTTAAGAAGAATGGTTTTTGTCAATGTGTGTTTCTAGAATTAGCAAATGAGTGAACCTCACTTTTTAAATACCTGAGCTTCTCAAAACTATTAATCACTGAAGCACTGTCATCAGAGACAGGCTTAAAATCTGACAATGAATTGAACACAGCTAAGGTAACAGAGCTTTTGTTTTTGAGAAATGATTAAGCAAGGAAACAGCCAGGAGGCACAGGACAAAACATCTTCCTGGAAGCTGGTTGGGCAGGAAGATGTGGAGGCCCAGCCCAGTGAGGGCAGCAATGCCTTCTGCATGGCTCACCTGTCTTCCTCTCCTTTCAGCCTGATGCCAGGTAAACCTACACTGAAGTCCAAGTGTAGAGCCCGGCCCTAGGGAGCTTTGACACTATATCTCACCATGGCCTCTATGCTTATTTTCCACTTCTCCTACTGCCCCCTGGCACCCAGAACCCAGTTTGCCAAGTAAGTGATGGGGGCTAGGGCTGAGGGAAGAGGGCAAAGTCTCTTTTCTAAACTCTGCTGTCCTGAAGTACATTTAAGTTCTCTCTTTACTCTAGAGAAGAACCTGAATCACCTTTGATTTTTGTATACCCCATGCTGTGACCATCTATAAAATGGGGTATGTGATCATCTATAAAATGGGGTAAACAATAGCACCCCTGTACTAGGGCAGTGATTCTCAAAGTGGGTCCTCTGACCAGTAGAACCAGCATTGCTTGGGAATTTGTTAGAGAAGCAAATTCTCAAACCCCTGCCAGACCCACTGTATCAGAAACTGATTCAGAAACCCACGAAGGTCAGCAATCAGTTTTCCCAAGCCCCCAGGGAATTCAGATGCTCACTCAAGTTTGAGAACCACTGCCATAGAGTTGTTGTGAAGAATAAATGACAGATGGGGTGCCTGGGTGGCTCAGAGGGTTGGGCCTCTGCCTTCGGCTCAGGTCATGGTCTCGGAGTCCTGGGTTCAAGCCCTGCGTGGGGCTCTCTGCTCGGCGGGGAGCCTGCTTCCTTCTCTCTCTCTCTCTGCCTGCCTCTCTGCCTACTTGTGATCTCTGTCTGTCAAATAAATAAATGGAATCTTAAAAAAAAAAAAAAAAGAATAAATGACAGAGCAGCTAGAACATGCTCAGAATGGCGCCTGGCACCCAGTGTTATTTAGCTGTTGCTATCTTCATTTGGTCGATATCATCATTATCATCTTCACAATTATCATCATTACAGTTATCTTTTCTAATAATACTTTAGTTTCCAGGAGTAACTGGTACTCTCCTGTGGAGATGCTTTTCCTGTGGAATAAACCCCTGGCACATGTATGTGCAAGCTAACTCTTAGTAGCACAAATGATATTACCATAATGATTCAGGGTACCATGGGGGGAAAATTTAAGAACCTACATTTGTAAAGAGAGACTTTATTAACAGGAACAGTTGCCATAGGGAGATGCTCAATGCCCAAACCAGAAATGTCTTCAGGAAGGGATGAGTGAACAATGCTTTCACATGCAGAGATCCTGGAATAGATGGCTGTGCAAAGAGTAAGGGGAGTGGGGAGGAATGGGTAATAAAAGCGGCTGTGTGGGAGTCTTGAAACTTAAAAAACTGTGTCAAACATTGCACTAACAGAAGAGTCAAGGCAGGAAGCATCTGTAGTAAGAGACATGAGCAAATGTACAGAGTGGGAAGTTCACACAGTTTAGAGCATAGCTGTCCTACTCAAGCCAGTCTATATTAAACACAAAGTTGATCAGCCTTGTCAAGAAACTAGTTTTTATTTATGTCATGTTGCAGTTGACTAAATAATGGCCCCCAAAGATATCAGATCTTAATCCTTGAAACCTGTAAAGGGTACTTTACCATGGCAAAGATTTTTCAAATGTGATTAAGGATTTTGAGAGGGAAAGATACCCTGGATTACCTGGATAGGCTGTAAATGCAATCACAAGGGTTCTTGTAAGAGGGAGGTAGAGGGAAATTTGACAGATACAAAAGAGGAGAAGCCAGTGGGTAGAAGAAGAATCAATGAAACAAGATGGAATTGGGAGGGAGACAAACCATAAGTGACTCTTAATCTCACAAAACAAACTGAGGGTTGCTGGGGGGAGGGGGGTTGGTAGAAGGGGGTGGGATTATTGGGGAGGGTATGTGCTTTGGTGAATGCTGTGAAGTGTGTAAACCTGGTGATTCACAGACCTGTACCCCTGGGGATAAAAATATATGTTTATAAAAAATAAAAAATTAAAAAAAAAAAAAAAGAGGAGAAGCCAATGTGACAACAGAGGCAGAGATGGGGTGATGTGCCACAAGCCAAGGAGTGGCTAAAGCCACCAGAAGTTGGAAAAGAACAGGTTCTGCCCTAGAGCTCCAGGGGGAGCACAGTCCTGCAACAACTGATTTGCAAGTTAGGTGATGCCACTTTGTACTTCTGCCCTCCATAACTGTGAGAGTACAAATTCCTGTTGTTTTCAGCCACCAACTTCATGGAAATGTGTTATAGCACCATTAGAAACTGATACATCTTGTTTCATGAAACAACTGTTTTTTTATTTTCAGATTTAAGGAAGAGATCCTCTGGCAACCAAAGGAGAGTTTGTGGATTATCTTCTTGGTGGTGGGGAAAATCCCACAAGGTCAGCTCTTTTGTTACCTACTATATCAAGATGCTTTGCCATAATCTCATTTAAATAATATTGATCATAGCTGTGCTCATATGCTGTAAAATCAAGATTATTGTAGTTAATCTCAGATTTTAAAATGGAAAGACTGAGCTTCAGTGAAGCTATTAGTGAAGTTACATGTAGAATGTGTCAGGAAAGGACAGTGAGCACAAAGTAAAAGTTTAACTAATTCTTGTTAATTGATTTACTTAAGGAATTGCTATTTAACTGTATAGGAAAAACAAGGTTACAGAAGCTCAAAAAATTATTTCATAAGTGGCTTCATGTGAACATCTATCATAAACAGGCTCTTTTTCATGAAATTATAAATTATAATAAATCATTCTACAAATGGACAGTTGTCGGGACAATGTTTTTAAGAATAAGTCTTGGTTCATTGAATTTAAACAAATTCGAGCAGTTGTTATTTTGGGGAGAGGTGTTAAGTGGCCCCAGGGTCTTGAATAACATTAAGTTGGATTGTTTAAAATTTCCGGAGATAAAGTAAAAAATTACATCCTGTTTTACTGGTGAGCCAAAGAAATCTAGACATGCACATAAGAATATATTTTCACAAAGACAGCATTTTAAATAGGAATTGGGAAATTCTAACTTGCTGAATTTATCAAAGGCAGAGAGAGCTAAGTCTTGGTCGCTTAACTAAAATGTGACTATTTTAATATTAGCACCCATATAAGTTGTTTTGCAAAGGAACAGCAACAGAATAAGAAGAAAAGGAACACAACGGTTAGTAATACACATTTCTATAATGCATTATTTAACAGATTATGTATAAGTATATATTACGAGTTGGAGCAATAATATCTTCCACTCTCTTGCTTAAATGGCTTTCTCCTATAATTCTCCTGAATTTAGATATTCCTTGATTTAATTTTAGGTTTTGAGCATAACTGCAATAGAGGCCATTTCACCCTCCATTGATTTTGTATTACATTCCAGCACGCAAAGATGATGCCATTCTTTGGAGCAGCACCTGCCAGGCAGCCTTCCGCCAGACTATTGCCTAAAGTGCAGGCATTCACAGGGTAGCAGGTTTTTCCACCCTGTGCAATCTTAAAGAGCTGTGACCCCAGGGCAACTGTAAAACCCACACGTGCTAGAATAATTTAGATTTCTTGTGATTGACTGAGTTAACAAACAATGGCCAGACTTTACATGACAAAGAACTCTAACCCACAAAAGAAACCTCTCAAGCAACTGTCTCCAAACAATCAGGACTTGCTGAATGGCTATCAGTTTCTCTTTACCTCTTCTTCCAAAGCAGGACAAACCAAAGAAATCCAAATATTCTCCCCAAACCAATCACATAAACGAGATTCCATTTCTAGTTATTTCTCCTCCAGCTTCCCCATGACAACAGCCTCTTACAGAAGCTTCTCTTTTTTCATAATTAAAGTTTTCTTCACTCAGGCTGTTTTTGAATGGTCTCCTTTTTGTATTATGTGGGTGGTCTTCATTCATTTCCACATGTATTGACCACCATGGTTACTTTTTTTTTTTTTTTAAGATAAAACAAAAAACCAAGGCCAGCCATATGCAATACACTTCTGTAACCACCTGAGAACTTTGGGCCCTTAGCTGTGTGTGTACTTTTAAAGGCCATAAAATGAAATTTGTAGTTATTGCTGACTTTTAAAAATATTTGTCTGGTTTTGCTTCTACAGACTTAATTTTAACTAACTACAAATTGGCATGCACTATGACTCCATTTCTGTAAAAAGAAAAACATATATATAAAGATATGCTTAGAAAAGAGGAAGGAGAGGATAGGGGTGTTCATTTTCTAAAACATACTTTCTACAGTGAGTGTTTCTTATGCAATTAAAAAAAGAAAATTCCAGAAACATTTCTGAATTAATTTCCTTAAATCTCTACATACAGTTGACCCTCGAACAACACAGGTTTGAAATGTGGATGGGGTGTTCATTTTCTAAAACATATTTTCTACAATGGGTGTTTCTTATGCAATTAAAAAAAGAAAATTTTAGAAACACTTCTGAATTAATTTCCTTAAATCTTTACATACAGTTGACCCTTGAACAACACAGGTTTGAAATGTGGAATTCAGTTACATCCATAGTTCTTTTGATAAATACCCTAGAATACTGTACCTGTATTTTTTCTTCATTTCGATTTTTTGTAACATTTTCTTTTTTCTAGCTTACTATAAGAATACAATATATAATACATACAACGTACAATGTATGCTTCCCTCCTCCGCAACATGCCCGCGCCCACCAAAGCAGGTCCCAGCTGCCCTGGGACAAGTTGAGACCCAGCCCAGTCACGCGCTGGGAGTCCCACGCATGGAGGCCCTGCCCCACAGGCCAGCGCAGCCAATCGCCGCGCGGGCAGGCGGTAAGGGCGGGCCGAGCGGACAGAAATCCAGAGACCTTAAAGGCTGAGTCAGAAGCGACTGCGTCAGAATCCCAAGCCTCGCCGATCTGGAAGGGGTGCGTGCGTCTGTGAAGTGCGCCTGCGCAGCTGTGGACGCCGTAGGTCAGCGTCTCAGTGTGGGGACCCACTGCGTAGGGGACAGGGACTAAAGGAGGGGGGTCCACCCCGGGGCTCGGACGAGGGGCGCGTGCGACCCTTGTAAATAAGAACATCTGCGCCCCTGGAGGTGAGGCGGCTGAGTCGACGCTGCTTGGATCCTGTAAGCCTTGAGGTGGGAAGTCGGGGGAGGACGGTTTGGGGAACGCAGGGAGGTGCCGAGACCACTGGGAGGCCCTGGGCTGTGCAGGAATCGGTCGGCCTCTGGGCCGTGGCGGGCACAGGTCCGATAGCTGGGCCGCGGCGGGACCGGCCTGGCTAAGGAGTTAACATGGCAGCGTGACTTACGCACTGGCTGCGGGGCCCGGCACTCCTTGCAGGGCCGTGCATCAACATCCTTTGGAAGCTGAGAGCGACGAGCCCGATGGAGAGCCCCCGGCCCGGCCCCGCCTTTCGCGCCGTTCTTGGCCCCGCCTGGGACAGTGCTCTGATCCCTGGCAGAGCCTTGGCCAGGTCGGGGTCGGGAACTGGGGGCTTGGGACTTCTTTGTGCCTCGTGACCACGTCCTCGATTTGGGGGAGTGAATGGGAGTGTTGGCGGCAGAGGTCAAATGTGGGGACTGCGCACTCCTGCCCAACTTCTTGGGAAGGTCTTTCAGAAAGTTTTCAGTGCAAGAACTGGCGGTTTGAAGATCAGTCTCACGACGTGCTGTACGTTAGTCTAAAAGAAAAGTGTGAAGTGGCTACCCAAGTCTTGGGGGTTCCCTGCCCTTACTTGAGATCAGGTGTCCTGATAAATAAGATTTCCTGGGTCACCTCGGTATTTTCAGTAAATAACTCGGACCAACAGTTTCTTAGTTGCTCTAAGATTCTGAGACCCCTATCAAAATCTAAATTGTCACCGCGCTGTTAAAGTGAAGTCAGTTTCAATTCCTACAGCACTTGTCAGCCTGTTTTTCAGTTGATGGCTGAATCATATCTCCACTGTTTTAAGTCCTTGACCTGTTTTTCTCCACCCACATCCATAACCTTCTTCACAGACCTGTAAATATTTGGGAAGATGATTTAAGCATTTTTACTCCACAGCATCTCAGGACAAAATAGGATGGCTTTTTAAAAAGGATCCATCTCATTGATTATTCACTTCATTCTCTTTACTAGGTTTTTGAAACATGAATACTTCACTCTTCCTGACTGCCCTTTGCTTGGGAATAGCCTCAGCAGCTCCAGAACTCGACCAAAGCTTAGATTCACAGTGGTACCAGTGGAAGGCAACGCACAGAAGATTATATGGCATGGTTGGTAACGTGAAACTGTCCAGAGGGACCACGAGAGAAAGGCCCTCCTTGCTGGGCGTTTAGGTGGAGAGTAGCATCCAGAAATCAGCTTTTACCAAGGCAGTACCTTAATGGCACCCATTTTTGAGTATAATACGGGCATAATTCCTGTTGTATGGTTGTTGGAGAACAGCTCCAGCAGAAATATAAAGCCATCCCTAGCTATGGTTTTTCTCCCGATCTGTCTGCAAATCCATTTGGTGAGGGGCTCGGTTTTAAGTAGAAATAAAGGTATATTACATATTTGCCTCTAGAATGAAGAAGGTTGGAGGAGAGCAGTGTGGGAGAAGAATATGAAAATGATTGAACTGCATAATCGGGAATACAGCCAAGGGAAACATGGCTTCACGATGGCAATGAATGCCTTCGGTGACATGGTGAGTGTAGCTTGGATTGCTGAACTTTTTGTGCTTCCTCTTTGTACTTTAGCAGAATAACCTCATTTTTTCAACATTTTACTTACTTTTCCTTAAGACCAATGAAGAATTCAGGCAGGTGATGAATGGCTTTCGAAACCAGAAACACAGGAAAGGGAAAGTGTTCCAAGAACCTCTCTTTGCTGAGATCCCCAAATCTGTGGATTGGACTCAGAAAGGCTATGTAACTCCTGTGAAGAATCAGGTACGATAATATTAGGTCTCCTTCTAAGAGTAAAGCCAAAAGGAATTAGTGTCCTAGCTTTGGTAGTCTGGAGTGACATCAGTTTGCTTTTTTGTTTTAAGAATATTTAGGTATATGGGCTATTGTTGTCTTGTAAACTGATAACTTTTTTATTTTCAGGGTCAGTGTGGTTCTTGTTGGGCTTTTAGTGCAACTGGTGCTCTTGAAGGACAGATGTTCCGGAAAACTGGTAAACTTGTGTCACTGAGTGAGCAGAACCTGGTGGACTGCTCTCGGTCTCAAGGCAATCAGGGCTGCAATGGTGGCCTGATGGATTTTGCCTTCCAATATATTAAGGACAACGGAGGCCTGGACTCAGAGGAATCCTATCCGTATCTTGCAAGGGTAAATGGAGTTCCTTATCTTGTTATTCCAGCCCTCCTCTTGAAAGTTGTATTAAACATTTTCAAAGATAACAGGCATTTTATTCAGCATTCACATTTTAGACGTAAACTGACAGAAAACAGCCACTATAAATTATCAGCTTTTGGACAGGTTCTCTGAATAGATGGTTAGTGTATAGTTTCTGTGTAACTTGGAGACTTTATTTACCATTCTAGACATAATCTCCATAGTGTAAGATTTCTTATGGACAAGTAGACTTGGGTTTTCACTGAAAAAAACATACTGCTGATTTTCACTTTCAAATCAGCCAGTACTGTTTTGCTGTTGACTTACAACAAAGTTGACTTGGACATCATTAAGCTGCAAACTATGGGACCGGGAAGGGAAACAAACCATAAGACTCTTAATCTCAGGAAACAGAGGGTTGCTGGGGGGTGGAAGGGGAGGGATAGGGTGGCTGACTTATGGGTATGTGCTATGGTGAGTGCAGTAAATTGTGTAAGACTGATGATACACAGACCTGTACTCCTGAAGCAAATATTACATTATATGTTAATGAAATTTAAAAAAAAAAAAACAACTGCAAACTGCTGAGTCCTGAGATCCTAGAACTCATGATCAGCTCCTAGTGATCAACTTTCTTTCCCCTTTACCTTTAATAGGACACAGATAGCTGTAACTACAAGCCTGAGTATTCTGTTGCCAATGACACTGGCTTCGTGGACATCCCTCAACGAGAGAGGGCACTTATGAAGGCAGTGGCAACTGTAGGACCCATCTCTGTTGCTATTGATGCAGGACATTCGTCCTTCCAGTTCTATAAATCAGGTAGGTGTTGATATTTTTACTATTGAAAATTAGGCAGGCAAAATTGGAAAACACTGCAGTTGACTTTTTGGTTTGGAGTCCTGCTTTCCAAGACTGTAGAATTTTGAGTGTGCATTTAATAATAGTGATGTTTCCATTTGACATACTTTAGGCATGAGAGAGACATGAGACTCTCCTTAAATATTTTTAAATGGCTATGTAATTCCATAAATACAAATAATTGACATAACTACTGTCCAATTGTTGGACTTTTTTTTTTTTTTTTTAAAGTGTTTACTTAGAACTGTGAAGAACCCTGTACCTCAAGTGTTAACTTTGTCTTGTGCTACTTCCTTTTAGGAATAGAAAGGATTATGCTAAATAATAGGAGTGGCTAAATCACCTTAGTCTTGGTAACTAGATCTTACCTTTAGAAATCTTTGTATTTTTTCAAGTAGAAGATATCTTGGATTTAGTTTAATTTTGATTCCTAGTGAGTTGAGTTTGACTTTTCCTTTTTTATGAGCCTTAACAATTTTTTGGTAAATATTTAAGCATTAGTTTGGAATTTGTTTATAACATTTAATTGAATTTTGAGATGTCTTTCTTAACTGGTAGATAGGGTGAGTTACTGTCATGTGTCACTTGGAGCTTCTTACCCTGACATTGAATTTTATTCTCCTAGGCATTTATTTTGATCCAGATTGCAGCAGCAAAGATCTGGATCATGGTGTACTGGTGGTTGGCTATGGCTTTGAAGGAACAGATTCAAATAACAATAAATTTTGGATTGTCAAGAACAGGTAAAAAACTCCAAATGTTATATATATTAAATTGAAAAGCACATGCTTGTTTGGAATCAGTATTTGATTTCAAGTCCAAAAAAGTTCAACTTTGAAATCCCACAAGTCTTTCCCCCACTTAAGTGTGAACATGCTGATACTTTTATAAAAGTAAAAGGTGCTGATGTTTGATTACAAGATTTTGTAGCAAGAGTGTTGGAATTACAATGTATTTGTAACATTACATTTCTAAATTCTAATTTTTTTTTTTACTCAAATAAATCGGGCCCCAAGAGTTTCAGATAAAGTATGTTGCACCTATAGAGTTAAGGGCTGGTTTCCTTTTTCTATGTCAGTTTTTCAGCAAGCTACACTCAGCACAAATAACTGCTGACTCTTTAAGTTGGAAAGATTTTCCAAGAGTCCAGTGGGCTCTGTGCATTGTTCCTGTTATCATTTGGGGTCCTGCCATTTTATGCTGCTTTACAACTCCAAGGCTTGAGGTTTGTCAGGATCAGTTTTCACCACTAAAATTCTTGAACTGAGATGAGGTCTAAGATAGCATGTAGAAATAGACTAGCATGTTGGAATTGTACCTCTGTCTCAGTTGCCTATCTTTAAATGTTAAGGATTCATGGGAATTAGCATGCTTACTACTGTATGTAACAGTAATTAGAATAGTGCCTGATAAGTGGAAAGTTCTATTTTAATTATTAACTATTATTGTTAATGAAGTTAATGTGTACTTGATTCTTTGTATAAAACAGAAAATGTGCTCTTCTTTCAGTTGGGGTCCAGAATGGGGCTGTAATGGCTACGTAAAAATGGCCAAAGACCAGAACAACCACTGTGGAATTGCCACAGCAGCCAGCTATCCCACTGTGAGCTGATGGACCAGGAGATTAGAGGACTTGAAGACAGCGTATCTGGGGGAATTTTATCTTAAAACTGATCAAACCCTTATTGTATAAGATAAGACACTACTTGAATCGTTGAGGATCCAAGTTGTGATTTGAATTCTGTGACATTTTTATAAGGGTAAAACATTACCACTACTTTACTTACTGTTATAAATAGCTTTATAATGTTGAAGTCTCGTTACTTAATTCTAAAACTTTTGGATTTTCATTTTTTCAAAGAATATATAAAACTTCACCTTTTAAAATAAAATTTAATTCAGTATGTAGAGGTGGAACTTCTCTGTTTTCCATTTACTTTTTGTGTAGTCAGGAGATATTACTGGGTTATAAAGACATAACTGAATATGCTGTGGTACATTAGGAGGACACTGGGTGGGCCTCAGGATCTTAAAAATACACAGATTTTGTGTCAGCTGCCCATTGGCTCTGTTGACCCAATCCTTGAATCTGGCAAAATATGACAGTCTGGAAGGACAAAGGTAAATTGTTTCAATAAAGTTTTAATAGTTTAACAATTCACGCTTTAGAATAGTGAATAGTTATGTAGGATCTTAGGTTTTAGATACTAGAAAAGGAGACCAACTTGATTCAAGATGCTTAAAACTTAATAAGGTTATGGGATAAAACAAATCTTAGAGCCAGTTACTGAAGCAATCTCTTTGAATTGGTGGTGAAGACCATGTCACTAGTTTGCAGATGAATGAGGATAGATTCTGGACTACCAAATCTGTTTTGTCTTGGTCTGCCAAGATGGCTTTCCAAATAACTCGTCTAGGAAAAGCATTATTTGTTACCCTGTGTTAGCAAAAGTAAATTTAATGGCTGTGATGAACCAAGTCTCAGATGCTTGGTAAGAACTGGAAGAACGTGTTAAAAGAGCCACAAGAGATGAACATGAGCTACAAAAATAGGTCCCCCCAGCTTGGGAAGATGGAGGAGTGATCACTAGGCCAAACTTGGACTTAGCTGCCTAATCTCTGAATTAAAAGTCAACTTAGAACAAAACAGCCTGACCATATGGTTGTATACAGGCAGTAAGTACAAATAAAACAATATTTTTGTATACTGAAACGATGGAACAAATATGCCAACTTTGGGTGAATTATAAATGATCATTTTCTTAACCTGTAAAAAACTTAACTTTTTTAGTAGGGGAGAAATGTAAAAAGTATATATACATTCTGCAAGCTAAAGAAATATGTATGTATGCATTCAAAAATTTCATCCTTCTCATCAAATAAGAAAATACAATGAATAAACTGGTGAAATATTTAATCTAGCCATAATCTATTATGAAGAGAATGAGAGATGGAGGACAGCTAGACACCTTTTATCCCCAAACCTTCAATAACCTTTGTCCATTGGCCATTTTTGAGAAAATCAAATTTACCACACAAGTTTTCTCTGAGAAGGGATTCCTTCATCTTGCAACAGGAGGTAACTCAGAATGCTGTCCTGAATCCTGAAACAACTCAAGACTCAAAGGAAATCTCAGGGTGCTCAACTGAAGGAAAGTGTGATGGCTTTTTCTTTAAAAAAGTTCCAAGTCTGTCAAAGCAGAGGACTCCTCAGACGTCTAAACTATTTGATGTTTTTGTAACTTCCAAAAACCTTTTTAAGTTTGTGAAAAGTACCAAACCACATCTATTATCTGAAAGAATTTCAAAGGAGCCAATAGACTTGAAATATAGAGAGCTGGAAACAAGTTTTATCACTATAAAAATCTAATCTGAATTTACTTGTCCAAATGGTTCCTTATCCTAGTTAAAGGAAATAAGGAAAGGTGAGAAAATTTGGCAAATTATGAAGGAGGAATTGGCTTATGTGGTTTTGTAGCTATGACTTGGGCATGTTGTTAGGGGAGGAAAAGTGCTCAGAGTATAGAAGTGCCCTTCCCCAGCCCCCACTGTGTTTCACTTTACATGGCTTCAGGCAACAGCAGTGCTGAAGCAAAAGACCCTTTGGCAGATGAGCAGAGGGTCAGTAACCTAATGCTGTATGGCAATGCCTGTCCTTCAACTTAATCACGTAGGCACTCTTATCCTACATCAAAAGAAGGGTGAGTATAATAAGATTTTGAGAGACCATATTCACATAACTTCATTATATTTTTAAAGATTTATTCATTTTGAAAGAGAGTGGAAGGAGGAGCAAAGAGAATCTTCAAGCAGACTCCCCAATGAGCTTGGAGTCCAACTTGAGGCTTGATCTCTGAACCCATGAGATCACGACCTGAGCCAAAACCAGCGTCAGACAACCAACTGAGCCGCTCAGGCTCCCCTATAGTATAGTATTATAACCATTTATTTTAGTGTTGATCCTGTCCTGTACCTTATTTATAAATTAAATTTTATCATACTACATGTATATATAGGAAAAAAACAGTACAATTGACCTTTGAATAATGTGGGGTTTAGGTGTACCAACCCTACCCCCCACCTTATACAGTTGAAATTCTGTATAACTTGATTCCCCAAAAGCTTAACAGCCTGCTGTTGACCAGAAACTACCAATAACAACACCTTTTGTGTATTATACATAATCTGTACTTTTATAATAAGAATGTTAAGTCATAAGGAAAACATTTATACTAATGTAAAAGAATTCACATGTAAGTGGGCCTACACATATGAGATAAGCTATATGCTTAAACCATTGGTACCACACTTGTATATAACTTACTTTAAATAAAATCTTGAGATAAGAGTCTATGTAAACTCATGTGGAAGCATATTGGAGGGGTGTTGGAATGGCTTGGCTGGGTGGCTGATCTCAGGGTTCCCACAGCAGATAATGTGCTTGAGGATTCTTTCCCTCCCCCAACACATGTTCTCTCTAAATCTTAAAAACAAAGCAAAAAAACAAAACAAAACAAAACAAAAAACCACACACACAAAAAAAACAAAAAACTATTGGAATACTCCTGTGCTTAGCTTAATCAAAACTATAGTTTGTATATGTCTTTCAAGTGACATTTTCACTAGGATAAAAGGGTTTATAACCTTGTGTAGAAGCATGTGGGAGTAGCTTTATGTTTAACTCATTATAACTATACTGTGTAGGGGCGCCTGGGTGGCTCAGTGGGTTAAAGCCTCTGCCTTCTGCTCAGGTCATGATCGCAGGGTCATGGGATCTGCTCTGCGGAGAGCCTACTTCCTCCTCTCTAATCTGCCTGCTTTGACTACTTGTGATCTCTGTCTGTCAAATGAATAAATAAAATCTTTAAAAAAACCAACTATACTGTATAAAAAAAAAAGTGGGCCTGAACAGTTCAGACCTGTGTTTTTCAAGAGTCAAACTTGTGTAGAGAGTTTGGTACCATCTGCAGTCAGGCATCCATTGGAGGTCTGGGAATGTATTAACCACAGAGAAGAGGAAACTACTGTAATTAGGCCATTTGGTGCACACATTTCCATCACCATCTCCAAAGTATATTTACAAAATCCTGCCCTATTTCTGTTAGTGATTTTTAAAAGATTTTATTTGACAGAGAAAATCTGAGAGAGCATAAGCAGTGGAAACAGCAGAGGAAGAGAGAGAAGCAGGCTCTCTGGTGAGCAGGGAGCCTAAAGCAGAACTGGATCCCAGAACACTGAGATCATGACCTGACATGAAGGTAGATGCTTAACTGACTGAACCACCCAGGTGCCTCTTTATTAGTAATTTTTAATTGATGAAAGTTACAGTGATAAGATCACATTTATGTTTTGTCTATAAAATTTGAAATTGGTGTTATTTCCTAAACTCAGTTACTTTTTGACTGATTAAAAATCTAAAAAACGGGCACCTGGGTAGCTCAGTCATCGGGTGTCTGCCTCTGGCTCAGGTCATGATCCCGGGGTTCTGGGATTAGGCCCCACGTCGGACTCTCTGCTCAGTGGGAGGCCTGCTTCTCCCTCTCTCACTCCCCCTGCTTATGTTCCCTCTCTCACTCGGTCTCTCTCTGTCAAATAAATAAATAAATAAATAATCTAAAAAACTCCTGGGATTTTAAGAAGCAATTAGTAATACAAAAATATGTGTGTGTATCTCCCATCACTTAACTTTAATTTCCCAAATGTTCATGATCATCACTCTTTTTAAATGAGTTAATGTGAAACTATTACCAAGAACTGTCTCTTTTCTCAGTACGATGTTTTAAAACTTTTGTAATTCGTGTATTTACTCATTCAGCAGTACTGTTGGCTCTGGGGACACAACAGCAAAAAAAAAATAGTCACAGTCCCTCCCTTTTGGAGCTTACATTCCTACTGCTGAGCCCGTGCATAACCTTCATCTGTCATCATAGCCATTTTGTTCATGACCTCACTGGCAATGATAGCAGTGGCTAGGGAAAGAAGCTGACTGGTAGCCATAGAACAGGTCATTCTATCCACTTGATTTACTGAGGTTACCCCTTGGTGAGCATTTACATGGAACAAAAATATAGTCATGCTTTTTGCTGATTCAGAGAGCTCTATCCACATACCTCTTCTCCAGACCTACCTTTTTTTTTTTTTAAGATTTTTTATTTATTTGAGAGAGAGAGTGGGAGCACAAGAGCAGAGTGGCAGAGGAAGAAGCAGACAACGCACTGAGCAGGGAGCCCAAAGCAGGACTTGATCCCAGGACTCTAGGATCATGACCTGAGACAAAGGCAGACACTTAACTGAGCCACCCAGGTGCTCCTTCTCCAGACCTCTTGGTCAGCAATTTTCTAATCATGACTCTTTCAAGTCCCTGAGAATCCAGTCAAACCATTGCCACAGTTCATGAATCAGTATATAATTGCATGTCTGGCTGTTTTTCCTTTCAAGCAAAATGAACAACCAGATGCTCAACACTTTTCTCACTGGGAGGATTTCCCTTCACCACTGTCCTTCAGGGATGCCCAGAAAAGGGTCATAGACCTGCAGTTGTCTACTTCAGTTAGTGCCTACATATCATGTAGAACCATCTGAAAACCAGCCCCAAGTTTTCTCTTCCTCAATCAACTGATTTTAGAGAACTCCCTGTGAGGCCACAGTTGGAGGCTGGGAGAAAGTAGGTAGGAGTGGGGGCTATGAGCATCTGGGCAGTTTCCTAATGGAACTTGCGCCTTGAAGGCCCGCTCAGACCAAATCTCATATGTACCACTTCTACTGGATAGTGGAATGCTGCTATGCACATTTGGCTTTATGGCTATTTAAGGCTATGTATCTCTTTGGAGAAGTCTGGAAGAAAAAAATGAACAGTAAAAAGGTATAAACAGTATAAAAATCAACAACGCAGTTTCCCTTTCATTTAAGGGTTTGGGGTCAGTAAACTCAAGTTTTAGAATTAAATAAGGGTCTGAAAAAAAATTTAAGTTCAAGTTAGTCTTCTCCTGACTTGACCTAGAACTCTTCTGCTTATATAGACCGAATAAGAATTTAGTAGACAACTATTCTAACTCTACTGCATGGACTCTGCTGTCTACTATGGTAACTATGGTGTGTTCCAATTAGGTGGGGGCTGGAGGTGAAAGAATTCACCTGAGGCAGAACAAAGGAAAAGTTTATTGAATTCACTTCAAGCCACTGCCTTTGATTCAGGTCATGATCCCAGCGTCTTGGGATCGAGTTCCGCATCAGGTTCCTTGCTCGGTAGGGAGCCCACTTCTCTCTCTTCCTGCTGTGCGTGCTCTCTCTCTTTCTCTCTGACAAATAAATAAACAAATAAAATCTTAAAAAAAAAAACAAAAAAGAAGTTAATGTATCCCCTGACCAAAATGCAGGAAAATTTGTTCTGATCTTCTTTAATGTTGCTTAGATAACTAGTAGAGATACCATCATTTCTTCCTCTTCCCTACTTTGGTGCATAGATGATCTGTTAAACATTGAATACTCCAACCCCACGATGACTTCTGCACCCTCTTGCTCTATAAATCTGTGGATTAAGTTCCTGGCATTGCAGAGAATAGCTGTGTAGCATCTGGATCATCATTCACCCAATCTCCACATCAGCAAAACTGTGTGTAAATGGTATGGAAAGGCTTGTTTCATTTTTTGGTCTTAAAGTGCCTTCTCAGTTTGAAGGATACTTTACTGTTCCTCCTCCATCTTCTAACATTCTGACATTCTAACATCTCTAACAGAGCCAGGCAAGAGACCTAAAGCAAGCAGGGATAAAGAGGCTCTGCCAGGGGAAAGCCCATTGTCTATAAGGGAAATCCCATTGTCAGGAGGGAAATCCCATGCAGGCCAGCCACTGCCATGTGAAGAGATTCAGCTAGATTTTTTGAGCATTTTGGAGCAATGTATGAATACAGGGATACCCTGAAATGACCCAAGGGATTGTTAGATATCCTATCCAAAATGGTAGGGAAAAGGACATGGTGAAGGGAAAGTGAACAAGCTATTACAGCAGTAGGTTGGCTATTGCTAAGTACATTATAAGACACTGTGGAAGAAGAATTATAAATAAGGAGATAATTAGAACAGACTAGAGAAGCATTGACTTTGGAAAAGGATGCACAGACCACATGTTTTCTAGTATGGATATTATGTAATTGTGGATATTATGGATATTACGGAATCCAACAGCAGGAGGAATGCCTAGAAATTATGACATATAGGATGGCAAAGATGCATGGGTGCAGACTACCATACACTAAAGTGAGAACTATCATATCTCAACAGAACTGGGACCTTAAAAGAGAGGATCCCAGCAAATACTGACTTCTCTCATGAAGAGGACATTATCAAGAAGGAGGAAAATGTTTTACAGTCACTCTTTTATTCAAACAAAGACCTATTTATGAGCCTTGAGATAACCAAAAATAAATTCCAGAGACAGAAAATGATGGAGGGAATATTCTGTTGGTGAATTAGAACTAATAAGGTGCTTTAAGTAAAAGGGACAAGAAGGGGTGACAACTTGGGTGTTACAATGGTGGGATATTGGGGCAGATGGTATGTTAGATGGGTCTGAGATGCTAAAAATGGCCTCAATCACTGCTCAACCTGCCTTGCTACAAAGGTTATATGTGGCAGGCATGGGTGAGTGAGCACTTAGCTAGTTTAATTAATTGGATAAACTCTACCATTAAGATGACCTGGCCTAATGAAGGGCATGTTCCCTCCCCCTCCTTGCACTAGACCTCTATGGAAGAACTACAAGAAATTATATGAGAACGGGGAATGAAACATGCCATTCACACTCAGCATTTCAGATCACCGAAGAATTATTTTCTTCTTGTATGAAAGACCATCTCTTACTCAGCCCTGGAGCATGTTATGGGGCTTTAGTATCTGTCCTTGCACCTGTGGGTAATCAACCCACTGGTATAATAGCCACTGTGGTGGCTGACTTACATGAAACCAAAAGAATCAGGCACGGGGTAAATCGATGGGCTGCAAAACAGAAAAATGAAGGACACTGCCAATAATAAAATGACAGAAAGGGGAGCCCATCAGGATCTTTAGTAAACAACTTTGGCAAGATCTAGTATTACCTGGGACCCTGAGAGGAAATATAGATAATCCAATTGGCTCTTGCTAAGCCTATGGAAGGTGTTGCCTAAGGGAAAGCAGTTTATTCCCTTGAAAGAAGCCTCAAAAAAAGTGACATGTGTTACTGAGAGCCCCTCTTCTTAAAGAGGAATCGGGGGGAGATTAACTTCTTACCACTAGAGACTAGGGGTTAGGCCAATGTTGCCATCTAGTAAGTACAATAGGAGATGGCCAGAGGCCCCCTGTTGAATTAACCATTTAATTAGTTTCACACTAACAGACTATACTAGCTTTAATAGACACTGTTGCTGAATGCACAGTTATCTATGGAAACCCCTCAATATTTCAGGGAGAGATAAAAGTAATTGAAGTTATGGGAAACAAATTATCAAGGTCAGATGATTGGCAAGCTTCTTCTGTGCTATTTTCTGGTGCATACTTTCCCCATTCCTGAGTATATTTTGGGCATAGATGTTTTACAGGACCTGGATCTAACGACAACTACAAGCAAATTCAGGTTGTGTATTCAGGTAGTGAAATCCATCATTGTGGGTCCTGCAAAATGGGATTAAACTATACCACTGCCAGTTCCCTGGAGGATAATAAATGTAAAACAATATAAGCTACTTGGGGAGCAGAGTGAAATCACCACCAATAGTAAAGAATTATAAAAAGCAGGGGTGATCTGTCCTGCTCAAAGTCCATTCAGTAGTGTGGTTTGACCTATTAAAAAATCTAATGGGAGGGCGCCTGGGTGGCTCAGTGGGTTAAGCCGCTGCCTTCGGCTCAGGTCATGATCTCAGGGTCCTGGGATCGAGTCCCGCATCGGGCTCTCTGCTCAGCAGGGAGCCTGCTTCCCTATCTCTCTCTCTGGCTGCCTCTCCGTCTACTTGTGATTTCTCTCTGTCAAATTAATAAATAAAATCTTTTAAAAAAAAAATCTAATGGACCTAGTAAGTGAAAATAGATTAAAGGGAACTCAATAAAGTTACTCTACCCATCCATGCTGTGATGCCTAATATAGCCTTATTTTTAGGAAAATAAAATCATGGCATCCATTAAGACAGATCATTATGTACTAGACCTATCTAATCCCCTTTTTGGTATTCTAATTAGGACTTGGATCCCAAGACCAAGTCACCTACACATGGAACAGGAGACAATGGATCTTTCAGGCATTGCCCCAAGGGTACCTCCATCGTCCCACAATTTGTCACAGGATGGTAGCCCAAGGTCTGGAAAAATGGATATTGCCAGAGGAGATGGCCTTTGTTATTACATAGGTAATTTTAACTTGTGATGATATACCCTCCCTGTCTCAAGCCGCTGCATCATACGGGAATACTTTAAGTCACAAATATGGGAGGTAAACAGTGACAGGTCAGTCAGGATCCTGGGCATCATCTGTGTGCATGAGGCAGAAGTGATGCCAAAGGCAGTCATTGATAAAATATAAACCCTCCCAATCCCTGAATCAGTAAAGGAATTACAGACTTCTGTTGGTTTATTGGATTACTGGAGACCTTTTATCCCCCATCTAGCACATTAAGACTTTTCTATGCCCTGCTTAGAAAAGGACGCTGAAGGGATTGGGTTGTTAACCAAAAAGAGTCTTTTTTAAAGTAAAACTAGTACAGTTTTACTTGATAGTGATGTGAGTTGTGAATTAGATGTGAGTTCCTTTCCGGAAGGGTTTGGCTGTGGCCTGTGGCAATGAAAAATGGGAAATGAATCCCATTTGGATTCTGGTCTCAGTTATGGGAGAGAGGAAAAACCACACATAGTCCCCTCAAGATACAACTGTTAGCTATTTATCTTGCACTGCAACAGACAGAAGGACTGACAGCCACCTGCCTGTGACAGTATGGATCTCCCTGTCAGTAGGATTACAGGTTAACTACATGTTCAGCAAACCCAAGAGTGTCTGTGCCCCAAGTAAGAACCTTACAGAAATGCCACACTTAACCTTTAGCAGAGGAGCACTTATAATCCCAGTCTGCTATCTCACAAATTGCACTCATTACTAGGTCTGGTCACTTAGGTTGACCCAGCCAACTTCCAAAGTCATTGACATTGTTTCTTCTCCCCCAAGTACAGGAAAGGGTAGGCTCAACTCCAGTGAACAACACCTGGTGCACTTATGGTAATGGCAAAGGAAAGCCCCTACTTGGCATTTGTCTGCCATCTGTCTGGATTCTGATGTACTTGGGTTTGAAGAAGGAACCAAAAGTACTCCAGTGCACTACTGACTGAGAGTGGTATGGATTGTGCTAACACATGAACCCATGCCCATTGATTTGGCCACTGACAGCTGGAGAGAGTGGAATGGAAGCCACAATGGCACAGAATAATCTGGGTTGGATTAAATAGACTCCTGTGAGGAGCAGAACTATGGCAAGATGATTGGGAATATGCACGAAGCTCAGTGCAGCTGCCCAAGTATGACATGTGTGTACACACTCCCCATTCACACTGCAGTTGTGAAGGAGATGTTCTAGCCCAGGCACAAGCCCTTTTGCTGGAGGAAATGCTGACCCTTTTGAGGTACCAGAATGGTGCACAATAAATTGGGACACTGAGGTTCCAAAACCACTTGGGAAATAGTAAAGAGATTACATTTGCTTTTAAAATATTCCATTCTACAGACTGCTGACTAGGAGTGCCCCCAGAGCCACCTCAGGTGATGACTTTTTCACCATACTTTGACGCATATTGGACAGACTACGTGCCCTATATCTTGCTGGCAATAAATTACATAGGCCCTTTGCTGGCATCGAAAGGGCACAAGTATGCCTCACTTTCATAGGACTTGTACAAGCAAGTAAAAGGGAATAACAAAACTACAGAACATGTAGGGAACGTGGACTCAGATAGACAGTGATCAAGGAACACATTTTACCAGTCATACCAGGTCCAAGAATGGGCAGAGGCCCCGGATATATTATGGACTTTCCCCCTGTCATCCAATCCCACTGCTACAGGCCTAACTTAGAGGGTGAATGGACTAATAAAAACCACGTGAAAGACTGTCATCAGAAGGCTCCCTTACTGGACCATCTGGAAGACTAGCAGAGGCCACAGCAGGACACACATCAGCATATGAATGCCTAAACAATGACACCCTCACACTTGGGTGTTAGGGGAGCAGGTATCAGGAGGTCTGAGGTCTTCCAGGCTGGAGGGGGGACTCATTTTGTGTTTGCTACAAGACCTCCCACCTGCTGAGACACCCCTTTACCTTCCTCCCCTCTAACTCCCCATGGCTTGATGTTCTAATCCCCTGGGGCCAAGGGCTCAAATCCAGTACTGTTATTAACCCCTCATTCTATATTGGTCAGGGCCCAATTCACAGGCAAATATCTCTTCTCACCCCTGATGCTGCATACTGAGGGAGAGCTGCTAGTTACTATGTATGCCAATTGAGGTGACTCAGTACATTATAGACACACCTCTGATAATATTAAGGGGAAAAAATATAGAGTATCATCCCCCAGGGATGATAAACCAAGGGCACTGGCTCAAGGGGACCAGAGTGCTACTTGGTTACTAAATGAAGATTTGCCATATCTATTGTCTGTGAAACATTTGTCGTATTGCCCCTAGCCTCACAATTGCTGGTGTTCTTTTCTGTTGTAACAGGAAATGTCTTCCTGTCATGGGCCACGAGTTACATTAAAATTCACAATCACCCTGACTTTTGGGTCTGGGGAAATGACCTGGTCACTGTTTTTCCTTTGGTCTCATAGGTATACGAATGTTGCTGCTGTGGCATAGGGATGCAAGTCACTTCCTGATATCTGGCTCCAGGGTCATCACAGAAGAATGGTATGTAAAGATTGTATGGGCCATGAAGATATTGAGGGTAGAGTGTAGGAGTTCTGACAGCACTGGCTCCATTTTTAGCCTTCCATCTTGTTCATGTCCACACAATGATCTCCACTGGGGCTTGGAGTTTCCAGAGCCCTTGGAGGTTAATGTATGCCCTGACCAGAATGGAGGAAGGTTTGTGCTGATCCTCCCTAACATTGTTTAGATTACTAGTAGAGATAACATAGTTTCTTCCCCTCCCTACCTCTGGCACACAGATGTTCATCATGAGGTCTCTTAAATGTTATACCCTTTGACCTCAGTACAATGACATCTGCACAGCCCTCACTCTATAAAATCTGTGGTTTAAGGTCCAGACTTTGCAGAGAAGAGCTGCACAGTGCCTAAATGGTCATCAGTAATTTACTCTGAATAAAACTGTGTACATATTATGGAGTGATCTACTTCATTTTCTGGTCCCAAAGTGCTTTCTTATTTTGGAGGATACTTTACTGTCTTTCCTCCACCTTCTCACAGTAGACCACCTTTTGGTCCATATTTCAGCCTACCAATCAAAAGACTAGAGATTATTCTAACCTCCAAGCTATAGTTTTGAATTCAGAATCTCTGCCTTGGGTACATAGCAATACATTTAGTCTGATCTAATTTTGTGTTTCTTCCACCACTACCCCACACCCTTAATATCGATTCCTACTCATATTCTCCAGATTTATGTCTGTATAAATTGGAAAAATCATGCAGTTCTTTTGGAATATAGTGTACCACCTCATGGGTCACAATTCGTACCTCACTTTTCATAAATAGACTTAAGTCTAGTTATAGATGCAAAGAGTGGTGGGGCCAGATCCTGAGGAGAATCAGCAATACCTAACAAGGAAACTATACCTGGGGAGGCCATTACAGGGGATGGATGCCGTTGCCTGCATTTCTCAGCAAAGTCAAGTTAACCTCAGACTAACCCGCTTTCCTGGCAAAGATCAAGCAGTAGTATTTAGGGGGTTCAAAATCCCCAGGTTCATCAGGATGTGTCCATATACCCATATTCCAAACTTCAGGGCACTACTTCCCAATCAGTGCCCTCATTTTTGATTTTTTGAGGATTCTTCATAATGTTTCCATAGTGGCTATACCAGTTTCCGTTCCCACCAGTGGTGCATACGGATACCTTTTGCTCCACATCCTCACCAACACTAATTGTTTCTTGCTTTTTGACTTTAGCCATTCTGACAGATGTGATTTTGATTTGCATTTCGATAATGAGTGATGTTGAGCATCTTTTCATGTGTCTATTGACCATCTGAATATCTTATTTGGACTAGTGCCTATTTGTGTCTTTTGCTTATTTTTAAATTGGGTTTTTTTGGTGTTGAGTGGTAAAAGTTTTTTTTATATATTTTGGATGTAATTCTATATGGGATATGTCATTTGCAAGTATTTTTAATGGGAATTCAAAAGTTTTCTTTTAGTTTTGTTAATTGTTTCCTTCATTGTGCAGAAGGTTTTGTGTTCATGTAATCCTAATAGTTTATTTTTGCTTCATTTCCCTTGCCTCAGGAGATATATCTAGAAACATGTTGTTACTGCCAATGTCAAAGAAATAACTTCCTGTCCTCTCTTCTAAGACTTTTATGGTTTTATGTCTCACATTTAGGTCCTTATCTATTTTGAATTTATTTTTGTGTACAGTGTAAGAAAGTGGCCTAGTTTCATTCTTTTGCATGAAGCTGTCCAGTTTTCCTAACGCTGTTTGTTGAAAAGACTGTCTTTTTCCCACTGCATATTCTTGTCTCCTTTGTCGAAGATTAATTCACCATACCATATAAATACAGGTTTATTTCTGAACTCTCTATTCTGTTCTATTGATCTATGTGTCTGTTTTTGTGCCAGTACCATACTGTTTTGATTACTACAGCTTTGTGGTATTACTACCAGGTGGTAGATTGTGAAATTCCTTGGATCCTATCTTCCCGATGGGAAGAATTCAGTCAAGAGACTTGAAAGTAGCAAAAATTTTTATTCAGCAAAAACTGACAAAAGAGACAGAGAAGAGTGGGCTGATTGGAGGATGGTGATCACATACTGAGTTTCTCATTGCATTCTTTTATGGGGGGTTATTTTGTCTCTGTCCTCCCACTTTATTGTTATTCCATACTTGGATCCACCTTGGTTCCCTCCCCTCATACCCCTTAGGCAAATTTGTGTTTGTCATCTCCCAGGAGTACCTAAGCACAACCCACTGGGGAGGCCCATTGCAATGCAAATGAAATTACAATGATATTATAATAGCTTTAGGGTTACTAGTGAACAAGGTCTTTCTTAAGTGCATATGCTTCAGAATTGGGGAAAACCCTATAGCCCATATCTTCTGCTTATCAGCCTGTTCTAAATTGGCAGAAGTGTTGATGTAAGGGAGATGGGGCAATCTCTGGCACAGATTGTGTGGTCCCTGGCAATTGTCCACTGTCATCCTCCTTTTTCCCTTCCTGCTCATGTCTGCTGTCTACTCTAACAGTGTAACTTGAAATCTAGGATTGTGGTACCTCCACTTTTGTTCTTTCTCAAGATTGCTTTGGCTAGTTGGGGTCATTTGTGTTCCCATACAAATTTTAGGATTATTTGTTCTTGTTCTGTGAAAAATGCCGTGGGTATTTTGATAAGGATTGCCACAAATCTGTAGATGGATTGAGTACTATGGAAGTTTTAACAATATTTGTTCTTCCAATCCATGAACATGTAATATCTTTCCACTTGTTTGTGTCGACTTCAGTTTTCTTCATCAGTATTTTATATTTTCATAGTAGAGGTAGTAGAGGTGTTTCACCTTGATTAAGTTTACTCCTAGGTATTTTACTCATTTTGGTGCAGTTGTAAATGGAATTGCTTTCTTAATTTCTCTTTCTGCTACCTTATTATTACTGTATAGAAATGTAACAGATTTCTGTATATTGATTTTGTGCCCTCAGATCTTACTAAATTCATCTATCAGATCTAGTAGTTTTTTGGTGGAATTTTTAGGATTTAAATTAAATTTTCAATATATGTTATCTGCAATAGTGAAAGTTTGACTTCTTTACCATTTTGGATGCCTTTTATTTCTTTTTCTTGTTTGACTGTTGTGGCGAGGGCTTTAAGTACTACATTGAATGGAAGTGGTGAGAGCGGACATTTTTGTCTTGTTCTTGACCTAAAGGGAAAAGCTCTGTTTTTCAGCATTGACCATGATGCTCACTGTGGGTGAGCGTTTATTATGGTAAGGTATGTTATTTCTAAACCTACTTTGTTGAGGGTTTTGTGATGAATGGATGTTGTATTTTGTCAAATATCTTTTTCTGCATTTTGAAATGATCATATGGTTTTTATTCTCTCTTGTTGATGTCCTGTATCACATTAATTGATTGCAAATATTGAACTACCCTTGTATTTGGGGACTAAATCCCACTTGATCATGGTGAATAATTTTTTAATGTATTGTTGAATTCAGCTTGCTAATATTTTGTTAAAGATTTTTGCATCTATGTTCATCAGAGATATTGGCCTATTGTTTTCTTTTTTCATAGTGTCTTTATTGGGTTTGGTATCTAGGTAATGCTGGTCTCAAAGAATGAGACCTATTTGATACATACACCTGTGTATTTCTTTCACTATTTTTTCTATTTTTTAAATTTCTTTTTTTAATTTTAGTTTAGTTTAGTGTAGTTTATCCTTTTTTATTTTTATTTTCTAATATTTATATAGAGTTAAACTTCAAAGTAATCCCCTTTCCCCAATCAATACTACCCCTATAGGTAAACCAATTTTTAATCCCCCTTTATCTTAGGAAAGTTGAGTCCTTTAACAAAGATATCAAGATAACTCCAGGAAGAATCAAAACAACTTCCTTGCCCACACTGAGAGTTTATAACCACTCTCCCATCTTTTTCTTCCACCAGTGTTTCTGTGTTTTTGTGTTTGTCTTGATAGTATATAAATCTTACACTTGGGGTTCTTTTTGACGAGGTTCTTCCTTTATTTGCTTATATATATTTTTTTTCTCTTGTCATATACTTTTATCAGTCTTTTTGTTTGTATAATTCATAAATCTTACCTTAGAGCCCATTTGGACTGAACTTTCTCCTTTATCTTCCCTTTCTTTCCTGTCTCTCTCTCTCCCTCTTTTTTTTTTTTTCTTTCGTTTGGGTGGGGAATCCTGATTGCTCAGAAGTGTTCCAGGGTGCACCTTGACTGCACCATGGTCGATACATCCAGCTACATCTGTCATAATCAGCTACATCTGTTCAGTCATCTCTCACCAAAATGACTACGAGGAGAAATGCTGAACAGAAGAAAAATATAGAGGATGGACCTTCTGCAACAGAGCTAATGGCTATCAACATAGACAATATGTTGGAAAGATAATTCAGGCTAACAATTATCCAGGCAATAGCTAGGTTGGAGAAAGCCATGGATGACCAAACAGAATTGATTAGGGCTGAGCTGAAAGCAACCAGACATGATGTTCACAATGTTAGGGCAGAGCTAAAAGCTACCAGGGCTGAGGTTCACAATGTTCTCAATGAGTTCCAATCTAATCTAAATTCTCTCAAAGCTAGGGCAACTGAGACAGAAGATAGAATTAGTGATCTAGAGGACAAACAAACAGAGAGAAAGGGTCAGGAGGAAGCCTGGAACAAACAGCTCAGAAGCCACGAAAACAGAATCAGGGAAATAAATGATGCCATGAAACGTTCCAACATCAGAATTATTGGAATCCCTGAAGGGGAGGAGAAAGAAAGAAGTCTAGAAGATATAGTGGAACAAGTTCTTCATGAAAATTTTCCCAATCTCACGAATGGAGCCAGCGTTCATATACTAGAGGCAGAATGGTTTCCCCCCAAGATTATAGATTTTCGAAAGTCCTCGAGACATTTAATAGTAAGAATGAAGAATTATAATTGTAGATAGGCCCTCTTGAAGGCAGCTAGGACAAAGAAGCTCCTCGCGTACAGATGAAAGCCCATCAGAATAATGTCAGACCTGTCCACAGAGACCTGGCAAGCCAGAAAGGGCTGGCAAGATATATTCGGGGCACTAAATGAAAAGAATATGCAGCCAAGAATACTTTATCCAGCAAGACTGACATTCAGAATGGATGGAGAGATAAAGAGTTTCCAAGACTGGCAAGGCTTAAAAGACTATGCAACCACCAAGCCAACACTGCAGGAAATATTAAGGGGGGGGGGTTCTATAAAAGAGGAAAAATCCTAAGAATAACATTGAACAGAAATATAGTGACAATCTACAGAAACAAAGACTTCAAAGGTAACACAATGTCAATAAAAACGTATCTATCAATAATCACTCTCAATGTGAATGGCCTAAATGCGCCCATAAAACGGCGCAGGGTTGCAGATTGGATAAAACGATAGGATCCATCCATATGTTGTTTATAAGAGACCCATTTTGAACCTAAAGATACACCCAGACTGAAAGTGAAGGGTTGGAGAAGCATCTTTCATGCCAATGGGCCTCAAAAGAAGGCGGGGGTAGCGATTCTCATATCAGATAAATTAGATTTTAAACTAAAGACCGTAGTCAGAGATACAGAAGGATGCTACATAATCCTTAAAGGGACTATCCACCAAGATGATCTAACAATTGTAAATATCTATGCCCCCAATATGGGAGCAGACAATTACATAAGAAAACTGTTAATCAAGATAAAGAGTCATATTGGTATGAATACATTAATAGTAGGAGATCTTAACACACCTCTCTCAGAAATAGATCATCAAAGCAAAAAATCAATAAAGAAACAAGAGCTTTGAATGACACATTGGACCAGATGGACCTCATAGATATATACAGGTAATGTCAGTGCTGAACTGAGCCCTGCAGGTGGCAGTGTGTTTATGTTGGGAGGCAAGAATCTAAAATGGTGTCTGCCAGCTCCTTTGTTCTGGAAATCTCCTGATGATCCTAACCCTCCAGCACACATTGAGAGATGAGGAAAGAAATTCCCCTACCATATGCCTCAGACATTTTCAAAATGCTGCTTTTAGGCTATATTTCTTTGGGGTCTTTGTTGTACTAGCTCTGTAAGTGTGGAGACTCAGTTTCTTCTCACCCTCCCAGCTTTCCCAAAGCCAAACCCACTGATTTTTAAAGTTCTAGATTTTAGTGGATTGTACAAAATTGGGAAATTCATCTTTCTCAAGTGGGCTCCCTGGTGTGGACAGTTTCTTTCCACTCTTGGTGTCTGCAACATCTCTCCCTGCCATGGACAGTCCTGTGGTCCATTTAGCTCCTGATTGTGTCTCTGCCTTTCTGCCCTTCTTCCATGTGGCCTCTTCTCTATATTTAGCTGTGGAGAGTCTGTTTTGCCTGTTTTGGGGTCATTTTCTGGGTTATTTACACTGATATGAGCGTTGTCTAGTTGTATTCATGGGACAAGGTGAGTTTAGAGTGCTCCTACTGTTCCAACTTTCCCAGCAGTCCTCTCTTTTAATCAGTGCATTTAAACTATTTACATTTAACATTATTCTGATATACTAGGACTGATTGCCATTTTATTATTTGCTTCTGTTTGTAAAATATATTTCTTGTTCCCATTTCCCATTTCTTACTTTAACATGTGTTATTTGAACATTTATTAAGATTCTACCTTGATTTACTTAGAGTGTTCTGAGTATATAGCTTCATATAAATTTCCTAGCCATTGCTTTAGGTGTTGTGATATATATATGAACTTACTACAGTGTAATGATATTGACATTTAACCCTTTCTAGTGAAGTATAAAAACCTTACCTCCATTTAGGTCCCTTTACATTCACACACACTTTTTAAATATAACTATTGTATTTCCTCCTTATATTTCAAACACCTCATGAGGTGGTACTATAACTTTTGCTTAACAATCAAATATAGTTTAAGAAAGTCATAAAAGCTTGAATCATCTTGTGTATTTGCCCCTATTTTTACCTATTTTGATGTTCTTTCCTTTTTGAAGTTCAAAGCCTTTCTTCTAGAGAGCTTTCCTTAGCCATTTTTTATTTTTATTTTTTTAAAGATTTTATTTATTTATTTGAGAGAGAGAGAGCATAAACAGGGGGAGGGGCAGAGGGAGAAGCAGACTCCCTGCTGAGCAGGGAGCCTGATGTGGGGCTCAATCCCAGGGCACTGGGATCATGAACTAAGCGGACTGAACCACCCAGGTACCCCTCTTTAACCATTTTTTGAGGAGCAGGTTTGCTAGCATAAAATTCTTAGTTTTACTTCGTCTGATAGTGTTGTGATTTTCCCCATCATTCTTGAAGGATATTTTCACAGGATACAGAATTCTGGTTTGAAGTTTTTTTCCTTCAGTACTTTCTTCTGTCCCCAGAGTTACAGATTAGAAATATGTTGTTATTAAAATATTTCTCTCTGGATGTTTTTGAGATTTTTTTCTTTGTCTTTAGTTTTTAGAAATTTAATTATGATGTGTCTTGGCATGGATTTCTTTGAATTTATCCTGTTGCAGATCATTTAGCTTCTTGAATCTGTAGATTTATGTCATTTTCCCAATTTCAGAAGCTTCAGACATTGTTTTTTCAAATTTTTTTTCAGTTCCACTCCCTCGCCTCTCTTTCTGGATGGATTTCTGACAGCAACATTAGCCCTTTTGTTTTTGCCCTAAGGGTCCTTGAGATGTTGTCTTTTTTTTTTTTAAGTGTTTTTTTTTTTTCTGTTGCTTGCATGGGTAAATTCTATTGCTGTCTTCAGAGTCAGAATCTCTCCTCTGTTATGTCACCTCTACTATTTAACTTATACAACAAATTTTTCATTTTGATTATATTTTTCAGTTCTCTAATTTGCATTTACTGTCTTTATAATTTGTCTTTCTTTCATTAGATTTTCTATTTTTTTATTAGTTTCCAAAAAATTTTGTTGCTTGTTGAAACATTATAATGTCTTCTTAAAAACCCTTGTCAGGTAACTCTAGTATCTAATTTATCTTGATGTTTGTGTCTGTTCATTGTCTTTTTCTCATTCCTGCTGTGATAGATATAATGAGTGCTTTTTTACTCTTAGATATTTTGTGTATTATATTAAACTGTGGATCTTTTTAATCTTTTTTAACATAAATAGTACAAGAGCTATAGGGCTAGCAAGGGCTAGCTTCCTGTCAGACTCCTCTAAAACTTCCTGGCTAAAATAGGACACTGACTCACACTGTTTTGTTATAGATGGGTGGGGTGAAAGCTCAGGTCCCTCTTCACCTCATTGTCACCTTCCTGGCAAAATTCCACTGACTCACAACACCTGTGGCCTCTGAGGGGGTTGTATGAGCAGTTCACAGCTTGGTTCCACTGCTTCAAAGGTGGGAAAGTGTGCTAAGAAGGCTGACTGACCCCACTTTGTTACTGTCAGTAGGTGGGATGGATGGTTAGCTCTTCACTAGGCCCTGCTCACATGAGGGTAGAGGAAAAGCAGATTTTAACTACCCTTACTTGAACCACTCTCCTCTGCCTCATTGATGCCAGATAGGTAGAAGGTCAGCTCCCCAATGGGTCTTGATGGCAAGGGCAGGAGGGCTGATGTCTAGCTAGTTCTGCCTTTTACTGGCTTGTGAAGTTTCATGGCCATGGTGTGGGAGGGAACCTCAGCTCAATACTTGATTCTATTAACACTATCCTTGAGGCAGGGAGATAAAAGACTTATCTATTTCTAGATAAGTATAGAATCCTAGCCCCCCCAACACTACTTTCTCTCTTGTGTATAAAGCTCAAAATATTGTGGCTTTGCTTTCTGAAGTGCCCTGTCTTTATTCTCCTTTCTACATTAGTCTAAATCTTCTCTTTCTATCATCTCTTTTGTCCCTGTCCTGCTTGATTTTGATTCCACTATAAGCAATTTCTTTTCAGTGTGGCACCTTGTCCTAAGTATAAGGCCCCCTTATACCCAGGTGGTACTAGAGACAACAAACCTCCTTTTAGAGCTGCTATTCTCCAATTGTCCCATCTCCTTGTTTTCCTTGCTTCTTCCTGGCACAGACCACTAGTAGGCAGGGGGTTTGTCTCCACAACACAACCCATATTTTGGGACTTATGGAGATATTTTTATCATCTTTTTATTTTTGTAAATTTGTTCCTGATGTTTAATATTTAGCCTTGTTTTGATATTTAGTTGCTCTACCTTTTTTTATGTGACAATTCAGACCAATTAAACAACTTTGCTGTCACTGTTGTCATATTCCCAGAATCCTTTCCCTCTTTCCATTTTTCATCTCCTAATGTCCATTCTTCTCAGAACAACCAGTGTGGTAGTTTTCTGCATTGTTCCTTAATGGTTGAAGTGGCATCACAAGTGTTCATAGTCTATCCAAACAGAAGAGAGAATTCTCATATTGAGTCAATGACTGATTTAAGCCCTCCGCCCTACAAGTTCAGTGATTATAATTACAGTTAAGGAAAAACTTCAGCTAGACTTTTGGGACAACAAGTATGTAAGAATGAGATGGGTTTTTCAAATTTAAACTTTCTTTTTAAAAAAAATATTTTATTTATTTATTTATCAGAGAGAGAAAGAGAGAGGGCATGAGCAGGTGGAGTGGCAGGCAGAGAGAGAAGCAGGCTCCCTACTGAGCAAGGAGCCTAATGTAGGACTAGGTGCCAGGACCCTGGGATCATGACCTGAGTCAAAAGCAGATGTTTAACCAACTGAGTCATCCAGGCATCCTGAATTTAAAATTTTTATAATGGCATTGCCATTTCATAGTGACACATAATAAAAATAAATATGTATGCAGTTAAAACATAAACATAAAAGTCTGGCCACATGACTGAGTACAAAAGATTGATTCCTTCTTACTGATATTTTTGTGAATTTTTTTTTTCAATCAGAGGCTTGGTGATTCCATAGTTTATAAGAAATAGAAACTAAAATAAGTCATGAAAATTATCTTTTAAAATGAAATAGCAGGGCGCCTGGGTGGCTCAGTGGGTTAAGCCGCTGCCTTCGGCTCAGGTCATGATCTCAGGGTCCTGGGATCGAGTCCCGCATCGGGCTCCCTGCTCAGCAGAGAGCCTGCTTCCCTCTCTCTCTCTCTGCCTGCCTCTCTGCCTACTTGTGATCTCTCTCTGTCAAATAAATAAATAAAATCTTTAAAAAAAATAAAATAAAATAAAATAAAATAATAAAATGAAATAGCAATATGCTCATCAAGGAATTAATATAATCTCTGTGACTGAGAATCAAAGGATATTCAAAATCCTTGATTAAAGGAAGCCTACACTTCTTTTAGAAATGCCCAATTTTGGGGTGCCTTTGTGGTTCACTCATTAAGTGTCTGCCTTCAGCTCAAGTCATGATTCCAGGTCCTGAGATCGAGCCCCGCATTGGGCTCCCTGCTCAGCAAGAAGTTTACTTCTCCCTCTTCCACACACCCCACCCCCATCCCCTCTCTCGCTGTCTCTCTCTCAGTCAATAAATAAAATCTTTAAAAAAAAAAAAAAAGAAAGAAAGAAATGCCCAATTTTCTATTAGTGCTCAAGCTTAAAAGGAATTTATCGTGTGAAATTTGCATAAGCAAATAATAAAAAATATACTGGCAAAGGTTACCAAAATGACTTTATTATGAATAATAATAGTTGAATATGCCAAAAGTCCAAATAACTAAAGCTGCTTACTTCCAATAACTCTACAAGCAGTTTTTATTTTTATTTTTTATTTATTTACTTTTTCAATTTTTAAATTTAATTTAATTTAATTATTTTTTTTTTTTTTTTTTTGAAAGAGTGGCAAAGGGCAGAGGGAGCGGGAGAGAGAGAATCTTAAGCAGGCTCCACACCCAGTGCTGAGCCTGATGCAAGGCTCAATCTCATGATTCTGAGATCATGATCTGAGCTAAAATCAAGAGTCAAACACTTAACTGAATGAGTCACCCAGGTGCCCTAATTAGTTTTTATTTTTAAAAACGTAAATCTCAGGGCACCTGGGTGGCTCAATCGTTAAGTTTCTGCCTTATGCTCAGGTCATGATCCCAGGGTCCTGGGATGGAGCACCACATCAAGCTCCCTGCTCAGCAAGAAACCTATTTCCCCCACTCCTACTCCCCCTGCTTGTGTTCCCTCTCTCACTGTCAAGATCACAGAATACAAGGTTAACACATAAATATCAATCATACTTCTATAAATTAGTTAAAAAAATTGAAAATTTTAAATGTAGTACTGTTTATAATTGCTCCAAAAATTAGAACAAATCTCACAAAATATATGCAAGATCTGTATGGCAAAAAACTCAAAATGCTGATTAAAATATCAATGACCTAAATAAATGGAGAGTCATGCCATGTTCATAGACTGGAAGACTCAATATAACTTAAGTTTTGAAGTAAGGTATGCCTTAACTTCATGATAACTATCCTCCATTTGAAAAGCAGATTCTGATTTGCAGCTGGGTCCCCAAAGAGACTAAACTCCCTAACAAGGGATAGCAAGTGACTATGTGACCCAAAATATCTATCATGAATATGATGATGTATTTCACTGAATCAAAATATTTGGATGTGTACCAGGCTATTCCTTTGTTAAAGGGAATGGTAGATGTAAGAGGTACAAGCAAACTAAGCAAATGGTTCATATTCACATGGGGTATATTCCTACTGCCTCAACACATGACCCTCCATGCACCTTAGAGCCCCATGGGAAGTCCACTGTATACATGTGACATTTCCAGGGAGGAAAAAGCACCCTCCTCAGTTTATAAATATGTCTGCAAGGTGTGGTAACATCACAAGGAAGTGAATGGATGCTGCATTACAGCCCCATTCACTGGTGACCCCGAAAAACTCTGTTACAGGAAAATTCTCCCCACAGTCAGTTTTGAGAGGTATATTTTGTTGTCCAGTTTGTATGGAAGGAGACATGTGCTGTTTTTAGTTTTGTTTTACATATGGAATGTTTCATGAATTTTTGTGTCATCCTTGCACAGGAGCAATGCTAATCTTCTCATGTATTATTTCAATTTTAGTACTTGTGCTGCCAAAGTGAGCACAGAAGGAGATACGTTGAATCATACTGATTCAGGGATGCCTGAGTAGCTCAGTCATTTGGACATCTGCCTTCAGCTCAGGTCATGATCCCAGGGTCCTGGAATCAAGTCCTGAGTTGGTCTCCATGCTCAGTGGGGAACCTGCTTCTCCCTCTGTCTACCACTCCCACTGTTTGTGCTCTTTCTCTGACAAATAAATAAATAAACTATTTTTTAAAAGATTTTTAAAAATTTATTTATTTGAGACAGAGAGAGAAAAGGAGAGGGAGAAGCAGGAGCCAGATGTGGGGCTTGATACCAGGACCTTGGGATCATGACCTGAGCCAAAGGCAAACACTCAATCAACAGAGCCACCCAGGTGCCCCTCAATAAAATTTTTTTTTTTTAAGTCATACTAAATCACAACCAATGGCTCAGTGAGTTGATTGGTATCTTGGAGTTAGGAAAAATAATACAGGAAAATTAATAAGGAGCTCTGTTGGAGACTATATGGATGCACTTCCAAGAATGACACAGAGTAGTGGGGTAAAAATGCACATTAGGAAATAAGAGATGAGAAAGTGGAAAGCAAATGAAGTTGGGTATTTATACATTTGGTTCTTTATGCTGAGCCCTGAATTGGCCATTATACTGTTCCTCTTCATAAGGCCACAGGACCCCCCCTGTTGCAGTATTTTCTGCCAGGTTATAGTAATACTTCCTGCTTCCATGATAGTTCTTGTGGTGATAATGGCTCCCTACCATCACTAGTCACAGATGACTGGACACACCAACCCTGCCCATATTTTTTATTAGGTATACTTAAGTATCCCATTGTTTCTTAATTGACCACAGTAACCCTGATCATAAACTGCACAGGAGTGGAAATTTTTACTGCTAATTAACGCAGCATCTAGAATGAGGTCTGTTACCCCACACGTTTTCAATAAATGTTTGTTGAATGAATATGTGTTTCATCCACTTTCCCTTTAATGTCTTAAAAGAAATTTCTAATTTCTTAAGCATCATTAATAATCAGTCTTCAAAAATGCATGGTATCGGGTGTTAAAATAGATGTGAAGAAACAGTGTAAGCTGGTTTAGCTTTTCGGAAGACTACTTGTTTGCATTTTTCAAATGTTTAACGTGTACACATTTTAACTGGGCAATCTACCATTTAGGCATTTGTGCCAAAGAAATAATCACATACATATGCAAAAGATGTATGGACAATGATTTTTGCTATGTATTATTTATAATAGTGAAAATTGGAGAAAAGCTGAACATCAGTCCCAAATAGATTGATTAGATAGTTGAGTAAAAAACATATATGCCCCTACAATGCAGAAAAGAACGATTTAACTCTACAAAATCTGACCAGATAACTGGATCAGGAGATTATTTTAAGTATAAAAACAAGTTGTAAATAAGCAGTAACCACATTTTTTTGAAAAATGCATTGTTAGTTTTAGCATAAAGTCTAGAGTTTAAGCATCAGTTAATACTGGTTTTATTTGGAAGATAAGATAGCGAGGAGGGAGCTAGCTTTCAGTATCCAATCATCAATGCTGTATTTTGGTCAAATTGAGCATGTATTTACATTTTTAAAAGAAATATTTAAATATATTTACATTTAAAACGATAAATAGATGTAACTTGAGTGTTTAAAAAATAATAGTCCTGGGGCGCCTGGGTGGCTCAGTGGGTTAAAGCCTCTGCCTTCGGCTCAGGTCATGATCCCAGGGTCCTGGGATGGAGCCCCGAATCCGGCTCTCTGCTCAGCAGGGAGCCTGCTTCTCCCTCTCTCTCTGCCTGCTTCTCTGCCTACTTGTGATCTCTGTCTGTCAAATTAATAAATAAAATCTTAAAAAAAAAATAATAGTCCTGTTCAGCACAGAGCATAAGGACAATAAAATATCAAGTTACAAAGCATACTACAAAACAAATAAATGTACTTGGGTTGACCATTTCTTATACTGTCACATTTAGCTTTTGCATTTACAGGTTCAAGGATTTTTATCCAGAAAGCTGCATTTACTTATTTGTTATACGCAACTAATAAGTTATTGAATGCTACATCTGAAACAAATGATGTACTTACTATATGTTGGCTAATTGAATTTAAATTTTAAGAATGTTTCTGTCTTCATGAAAAAGATGTTAATTGAAAAAATATTTATTTATTTTAAAGATTTTACTTATTTAAGAGACAGAAAGAGTGAGCTGAGGGGAGCACAGATGGAAAGAGACAAGCAGACTCCCTGCTGAGTTGCCCCCACCTCAATCCCAGAACCCTGAGAATCACGACCTGAGCCAAAGGCACAGGCTAACCAACTGACTCACCCAGGAGCCCCCAGAAAGCTGTGTTTAATTGAAAAATAAGGATATTTGATTATTAATAAACCAATTACATCGTTTATGGAAAATAACTTTTTTTTTAACCTTCCCAAAAAGAGCCCACAGGACATAAATCATGGTCCATTTTTGCAAAGATAAAAAACTCAGTCTGATTAAGGGGGTTGTATCCATGACCCTTGGGAACTACACAACATAGAATATTCCTTTTCCAACTGGAGTAAACCCAGACTTCTTCACGTTGGCCTAGGACAGGGGGTGGGGGAAGAACGTCCTCAGATCCTACCTTTTGAGGCGGAAGGACGCACCCAGACCCGCGCCACCAAAGGCACAGGGGAAGAGCTAGGTGGAAGGACTCCCCTGGACTCTGGAGAGCAAGGCGGAGGGATGTGCCAACACTCAGAACTGAGGTGGACACAGCAAAGGTCAGGAAGCGAGGCTGCAAGGATGAGTCAAGAAGAGGCTGCATTGGCGCTGGGGAGGAACTGAGAGAGCTTGTCACCACCTGCAGAGCTCTGTCCACTGTCCCCTCTGCTGGCCCAGCGACTTCAAGTCCACACTCGCATCACTGGACAAGGAGGAGGCTAAGAAAGGTGCTGGCCAGGCGGGGTCATAAATGGTATTGGGTGGGGTGTGGATGAGTGTTTCCTAGGAAAAGTATAGCTTTACACTTGTGTTCATACAGATTTCAATAACTTGTTGAAGACTCTATTCCTTTTTACCCCTTATGAGTAGGATCCAATTTTTAAAATCATTGTCATAAAATAAAATTATTGGTATTGTGAAATAATGGTAACCAGATACATGCTCAGCATATGTAATTCAGTAAAATGATGTTCCTGTAATATTATGCCTATATGTCCCCAACTTGGTTTAAAAAAAAATCAACAAGATACTTATAAGATTTAAGCAAGATCATCTTTGAGAAATGTGTGATTTGCTTGATAACCATTTTCTTATGTTGCACTATGTGTACTTTTGTATTTTACATATTTTTGAAATTTACTTTTTTTTCTTCCATTCCTGGGATAAACTCTGTTGGTCACAGATACTTTCCTTTACAGTGCCGTTGTGCTCTATACTCAAGTGTGTTATTAACATTTCACAACCTTATTCCCAAGAGATACTTGTATCTTGACTTCTCTGGGAAGCTTGAAACAAACAAACAACAACAACAAAACCTAAAAAAAAAAAAAAAAAAAAAAAAGGCCCATTGATGGAGATAGAATTCCCCCCTTTTTTTTGTATTCCAAAAATTTGAAAAACATAGAAAATAGAAAATGGTAAAACGAACATCCATATATAGCCAGCCATGCCCTTGATCTAAGAAAACTTACTTAAACTTCTGTGATATTTGCTTGGTTTTTGCTGAAATTTCCTAAAATAAATTAACAAAGATAATTTCAGTGCTAAATGTGGCACTATCTATATCTTTATAAAATCAATAAATTTTCCAATATAATTCCACTTAACAACTATAAAAATGTACATTAATATTCCTAACTGCCAATCCACATTCAAATTTCCCAAATTGTTCCCAATGTCCTTGGTAATAGTTGCTTTTCCCATTGGGGTTTGATGGAGGACCACACCTTGTATTTCTCAGTAAGTGCAAATTTAACCACTAACATATAGTCCCTAACAGGGACTATAGGGACTGAGAGAACCTGGGCAAGAGAGACTATGGAGGACATCTTCCAACCATCTAATAAGGAAGAAACTGCAAAGTAATATCAAGGTGTGGAGGCATATGGAAAATATGATCTTGAATCTGGCTGGTTCATCCTGCAAAAAGGTTCTGCCTGTGAACTTCTGAGAGGAGTGAGCTTGTGACCCAGAGGGCTGGAGCGGGAAGTCTTAGGGACCTCCCAGGTTCCCAGGTGCAGATAGGGCAAAGCCCATGTCAGGAGCAGGTGCTCAATGCAGGCCAGAAAGTGCAAGGAGCTTGTGTCTGGATCCACCTGCAGCACAACCTGAGAAAAGCCCCTGTTGGTGGCAGGAAGGGAAAGTGCATTTATTTTTTTACATTATTTTTATTAACATATAATGTATTATTTTCCTCAGGGGTACAAGTCTGTGAATCATCAGGCTTGCACATTTCACAGCACTCACCCTCCCCAATGTCCATCACCCAGCCATCCTATCCCTACCCTCCCACCCCCCAGCAGCCCTCAGTTTGTTTTGTAAGATTAAGAGTCTCCTTTGGTTTGTCTCCCTCCAGATCCCATCTTGTTTCATTTTTTCCTTTCCTATCCCCCAAGCCCCCCACCCTGCCTCTCAAATTCCTCATATCAGAGAGATCATATGATTATCTTTCTCTGATTGACTTATTTCACTCAGCATAATACCCTCTAGTTCCATCCACGTCATTGCAAATGGCATGATTTCATTTCTTTTGATGGCTGCATAGTATTCCATTGTACATATACCACATCTTCTTTATCCATTCATCTGTGGATAAACATCTAGGTTCTTTCCATAGTTTAGCTATTTGTGGACATTGCTGTTATAAACATTGGGGTGCACATGCCCCTTCAGATCACTGCATTTGTATTTTTAGGGTAAATGCCCACTAGTGTGATTGCTGGGTTGTAGGGTAGGGAAAGTGCATTTATATTACAGACTGTGAGAATGCCAGAAAGCAGTAGTGGTGGGTCTGTGGTGGAACCCAAGTTCTGGAGCCAGAAAGACCCAGTAAATTTCAGCTATTACCTGAAAGCAGGGGCTAGAAAAGTAAACTGGGTTAAGAGGTTTCTCAGCTGACAATGAGGATATTAATGATTGCTCCATGGTGTTGTTTTGAAAGTGGTTAGATAAATCTAAGTTGTAAATTAAATAGACTAGTTCAGGGTATTAAGCCCTGAGTAAGTGACAACCATTGTTATATTTAGAAGACACACTGTTCCTTTTATTGGGTTACTTATGTAAACCTCACAACCACTCTAACCATTCTACAATGTTGGAATAACCATTTGCATTAAAAATAACAGTTGAAGCTCAGGTTGGTGGAGTGATGTGCCCAGGTCACAAGCTAGCAGTGAGTGAGTTTGGACTCAAGGGCAGGTGTGCTTTACTTCCAACCTCTGGCTTTGTGTAACTATCACTCTTGCTTAAAACCAGCACTGTAAACTTCAGAACATCTAAAAGAGTGACTTGTCCCCAAATCACCAAGGATATAATGGGAAGTGAATGTAGATAGAATCTACCATGTGTCAAGTATTTTCTGGGATTTCTGGGTTCTCCTTAGATCCCTTGAGTCAAACAGAACCTCCTAGCCCCCTGATGCACTGGCAGACTGTATTCTCAGTCTGGGATTATAGTAACTTCCAAGAGGGTCAGCTTTGTGGCTTTAAATTGGTTCCCGGGCGCCTGGGTGGCTCAGTGGGTTAAAGCCTCTGCCTTCAACTCAGGTCATGATCCCAGGGTCCTGGGATCGAGCCCCGCGTCCGGCTCTCTGCTCCGCAGGGAACCTGCTTTCTCCCCTCTCTCTCTCTGCCTGCCTCTCTGCCTACTTGTGATTTCTCTCTCTCTGTCAAATAAAATTTAAAAAAAAAAATCTTTAAAATTGGTTCCCTGGGGCCCAGGCCCCAATTCCTGGGAAACTTCATTTTAAAGCAAAGCACCTCTTATGAAGCAGAAAGCAAGGGTATTCTAGATAGGAATGTCTTCCCTGGAAGAGAGCACCCCTTTACTTTAGGCATCTCTCCAGAGTTTCAGAGCAAATACAGAAGAGCCCACAAAGGTCTGCACAGCCAGAAGCAGTTCCTGATCCCCCATCAAGAATGAGCCAGACTCGGTGATGCCACAATATTCAGAAGCCACAATACAGTGTGACAATGGGGACTCTGGGCTAGCCTTGAGAAGAGCAAGATAAGCTGGGGTGACCTGGGAGTAGTTTTCTCAGGAAAGGCAACTTCATTGGACAGTCATGAGGGTAAGGTCTGGGAATACCCTTAACCAGGAAGAGGGAAGAAATTCTATATCCACTTTCCCTAAATGACCCCATGCTTTACAGATGCATGTGATCTGTAAAGTGATCATTGCATGTGATACTAGTTATGTTTCCTTACCTCATGGAATTTCACAGTGATGGTTCATAAAGAGTTTCCATGCTCATCTATTTCTGACACACTTAAAACTTTAAAGAAATTGGATCTGAAATTGTTGGTGAAATGTCCAGAGCCACCTATTTGATAGATCTTCAAATCAAAGATGGTGCCATTCATTTGGTTTCAGGTCCATTTCTCAGTTGACTTATTCTTATTGAAGAGTAGGTATCTTTTGTATGGCTATTCCACAGTTAATTTATCTGTTCACCAATTGATAATATATTTGGATTATTTCCAGCCATAAATATTTATATACAGGCTTCTATGTGTTGACATATGTCCTCATCCTCTTGAGTTAATACAAAAGAATGAATAGGATTGCTCAATCTCATAATAAGTGTATATTTCACTTAATAAGAAACTGTCAAACTTTTGCAAAGTGGCTGTCCCAGTTTTCATTTCTATTATTAGCATGTGTGAACATTCTAATTGCTCTGCATCTTCACCAGCATTTAGTGATAAGAGGTTTTTTTATTTGAGCCATTGTATTAGTTTACAATGGTATTTCATTTTAGTTTTAATTTGATTTTCCTAATGTCTAATAATGATTATGTTTTTGTATGTTATCTGTTTCCTTTTTAAAATTTTTCTTTATTTGAGAGAGAGAGAAAGAGTGGGAGGAAGAGAAGAGGGAAAGGGACAAGCAGATTCTGTGGTGAGCAGAGTCTAACATGGGGCTTGATCTCACAACCCCAAGATCATGAACTAAGCCAAAATCAAGAGTGAGGCCATCAATCAAATGAGTCACCCAGGTGCCTTCATCTGTTCCTTTTTGATGAAGTATCTGATCTTTATCCCATTTTAAAATTTTGTTTTTCACCTGGGGAAAAAGGTTGTTTTTACTGATTTGAAGAGCTAGATATATTTTATAAAAATTTTTCCTAAGATAAATGATTTGTAGATATTTTCTCTCAACTTATGTTTTTTTCATATTCTTTTTTTTTTAAGATTTTATTTATTTATTTGACAGAGAGAGATTACAAGTAGGCAGAGAGGCAGGCAGAGAGAGAGAGGAGAAAGCAGGCTCCCTGCTGAGCAGAGAGCCCGATGCGGGACTCGATCCCAGGACCCTGAGATCATGACCTGAGCCGAAGGCAGCGGCTTAACCCACTGAGCCACTCAGGCGCCCGTTTTTTCATATTCTTAACAGTGTTTTTCTAAGAGCTGAGGTTTCTACCTGAAGAAGCTAGAAAAATCTCAAATACACTTAAAGGAACCAAAAAACCCAAAACAAAATTTAAAAAAACACAACACACACACACACACACACACCCAAAAAATGAAGACTGAAGCCAGCAGTAGGAAGGGAGTAATAAAGATTAGAGCAGAAATAAATGATATAGAAACAAATAAACAACAAGCAGTAGAACAGATCAATGAAACCAGGAGCTAGTTCTTTGAAAAAATTAATAAAATTTATAAACCCCTAGTCAGAATTACCAAAAAGAAAAGAAAGGGGAGGAGTTAAGATGGCAGAGGAGTAGAGGGATCCAAGCTTGCCTCATGCCTCGAACACAGCTAGATAAATAACAAGTCATTTTGAATAGCCAAGAAATTGATTTGAGGACTGAGAGAGCAAAACTGCACAATTAGGAGGTGAAAAACAGTCACATCACAGAAGGTAGGAGCTGTGGAGGGTTGATTTGGGGGAGAGAAGAACTGTGGGAGCTGCAAAGGGAAAGGAACCCTGATCACAGAGAGGGGAGCAGGAGAAAAAGAGAGAGAGAGAAAGAGTGAGAGAGAATCACTGTGCAGGGGATTGTGCAAGAAAAACTCTTCCCCAAAACCATTGACAGGGAAAAGGAGAAGGGTTAAACTTAAGTTTTGGGGGTTTTTAAACTGGAAGTTTTTTATAAGCAGTGGAGTGCAAAATCTGAGGTCGCTGCCATCGCCAGGGTCGTGTCTGGCAGGCTTGGTGGTGCTCTGGTGGGAAAGGAGGGTGGAGACACAGGAGAGGGCAGCATGGTCTGAGGATCCCCTCCGTCACATGGGGGAGAAACAGTTCCCTTTTGAAGTGTGTTTGGGAGTGGCGATGTGACCTCTCTGGGGACAAAAGAACCCACAGGAGCTGTTGGGCTGCCCTTACCCTAGCATAGGAACAAAGACACCCCCTGAGGGCATCAAGACTTGGTGCTGGCTTTTTGCTGCCCTTTACCATAAACTCATAAACTCCAAACCACTGCTTGATTGCCCAATTGATTTCTTTCTTTCTTTTCTTCTCTCTTCTTTTCTTTTCTCTTTTCTCTATTTTAAAGAAAGGTAGACTGCCACATGCAGCCCCTCATTTGAATGTGTCTGGAGTCTCGAAAGCTTGACTACCATACATTTTCCTACAAATGGGCCTTGAGAGCTTTTTTGGAGGTTCTAGCAGCACAACTACTTCTATATCCTTAAACAAAGAACCACAGGAGGAAGTCGTTGTCATCAACGGAGTATGCAGCTTAAGGAGATGTGGACATGGAGTGGTGAGGGAGGAAGGGGATATCCGCCTAGCCAGCCAGATGAGCCAAATCAACCCTGGCAATCAATGCAGTGACAGATTTTGCAGCCAGATCATCCTCATATCCGCCCAATCGATTTCTGAGACACACTGGCAAATGGCAAAAGCATGGCAAGACCCTCCCCCAGATGATCAGTGTGGGTCCCACTTCATGGATCTCTAAAATTTGGAGTTTTGAAACCTAGCCACTTACCTGAGATAAAACTCGGGACTACTCTGCTGCCTGGCAGGTGGACAGCTCAGACGGGGAGAAGGCAGGGATCTAGTGGAAAGTGGAGATGCAAGAAAGGTGAGTGTTTGCTATTCTATGAGGCCATCCTAAAGACTGGCGAGAGCAAATTCCCACCCTCAGGGACAAAAGAGCAGGCAATGTGATTTCCCCCCCTCCCATCAGCACTGGCCAACTTTAGTGAGCAAAACAGAGCCCCTCATGGAGGCCAGAGACACTTACACCAACCTTCACCCCATGCACGCTGCAGGTGCATCTCCACTAAGGCAAGTCTACCTGAGAATCAGCTCAGCAGTCCCCAGCCCCAGAACACCTGTGCAAACCACTCACTGATCACAGCGTGCTGCAAATCTTCAGCCCCAGGAGATATAGGATCTAATTTCCTCTTTATTACTATTTCTTTTTTTACTATTACTATTACTATTATTTTATTATTACTACTTACTATTACTATTATTATTTCCTTTTTTCTCCCTTTTTGTAATATAGACATTATTCTCAGGAGCAGGAATACAACAGACCTTCCTAACAATCACACACAAGAAACAGTGACTCAAACAAAATGACAAAATGAAAGAATTCACTGCAAAAGAAAAAACAGGAAGAGGTCATAGGCAGGGATTTAATCAATACGGATATAGTGAGATATCTGAACCAGAATTTAAACTGTAATCATAAGGATACTAGCCGGGCTTGAGAAAAACATAGAAGACACTAGAGAATCCCTTACTGAAGACAGAAGAGAACTAAAATCTAGTCAGGATGAAGTTAAAATTTCTTATAACCAAGATGCAAAACTAAATGCAGGAGGAAGGATGAAGCAGAGGAACAAATCAGTGCTATAGAAGATAAAATTATGGAAAATAATGAAGCTGAAAAAAAGAGGGAAAGAAAGGTACTGGATCATGAATATAGATCTAGGAAATTCAGTGACTCCTTAAACATAATAACATTTGTATCATGTCTTGGAAGTGGAAGAAAGGGAAAAGGGAGCAAAAAGTTTATTTAAGCAAATTATAGCTGAAAACTTCCCTAATCTGTGGAAGGAAGCAGATATCAAAATCCAAGAACCACAGACAACTCCCATTAAATTCAAAAAAGAATCCAGACATCACCAGGACATGTCATAGTCAAATTCATAGAGTCAAGGAAAGAATCCTGAAAATCAGCAAGGGAGAGTCCTTAACCTACAAGGGAAGACAGATCAGGCTCACAGCAGATCTGTCCAGAAAACTTGGTAGGCCAGAAAAAAGGGGCATAGTATATGCAACATGCTGAATAGAAAAAATATGCAGCCAAGAATATTTTATCCAGCAAGGCTGTCATTCCGAATAGAAGGAGAAATAGTTTGCCAGACAAATAAAAACCAAAGGAGTCTGTGATCACTAAACCAGTTCTGCAAGCAATATTAAAGGGTCTCTATATGGGGGGAAATGACCAAAGATAACAAAGACTAGAAAGGAACAGAGAACATCACAACAAACAGCAACTTTACAGGTAACACAATGGCACTAAATTCATATCTTTCTATAATCACTTTGAATGTAAATGGACTAAATGTTCCAATAAAGAGAAATAGGGTATCATAATAGACAAAAAGTATGAGACCCATCTATATGCTGCCTACAAGAGACTCCTTTTAGCCCTACAGACATTTCCTGATTGAAAGTGAGAAGATGAAGAACCATCTATCATGTCATTGAACAATAAAGGAAAGCTGGAGTAACCATACCTACATCAGACAAACTAACTTTTAAACCAAAGACTGTAACAAGAAATGAGGAAGGACATTATATCATAGAGAAGTCGTCTACTCATCAAGATGAACTAACAATTGCAAACACTTATGCCCCCAACCTGGGAGCATCCAACATACAATTCAATTTTTAACAAATAAAGGAAACTCGTTGATAATAATACAATAACTGTAGTCCCGGGACTTTAACACCCACCTACAGCAATGGACAGATCATCCAGGCATAAGATCAACAAGGAAAAATAGCTTTAAATGACACATTGGACCAGATGGACTTAAGAGATATATTCAGAACATTTCATCTTAAAGCAGCAGAATATACATTCTTCTCAAGTGCACATGGAACATTCTCCAGAATATCATATACTAGATCACAAATCAGCCATTATCAAGAACAAAAAGAGTGAGATCTTACATGCATATTTTCAGACCACTATGTTATGAAACTTGAAGTCAACTACAAGAAAAAAATTTGGAAAGCCCACAAATACATGGAGGTTAAAGAACATCCTAGTAATGAAAGAATGGGTTAACTGGGAAATTGAAGAGGAATTTTTCTAAAAATACATGGAAGCAAATGAAAATGAAAACATGACACTCCAAACTTTGAGATGCAGCAAAGGCAGTCCTAAGAGAGAAATATATTGCAATACAGGTCTACCTTTAAAAAAAAAAAGAAAGAAAGAAAAAGAAAAATCTCAAATATACAACCTAAGCTTACACCTAAAGGACCTAGAAAAGGAGGAGTAAATAAACTCTAAATCTAGCAGAAGAAAAAAAATAATAAAGATTAGGCCAGAAGTAAAATGACATAGGAACAACAACAACAACAAAAACAAGTAGAACAGATCAACAAAACTACGAGCTGGTTCTTGGAAAGAATTAATAAAATTAATAAACCCTTAGCCACACTTATCAAAAAGAAAATAGAAAGGGCCCAAACAGATAAAATCATGAATGAAAGAAGAGAGATCACAACCAACACCACAGAAATATAAATAAGTATAAGAGAATATTATGAAAAATAAAATGCCAACAAACTGGGCAATCTGGAAGAAATTGACAAATTCCTAGAAACATACAAACTACCAAAACTGAAACAGGAAGAGAAAGAGAAGCTGAACAGACCCATAACCAGCAAAGAAATTGGATCAGTAATCAAAAATCTACACCTGGGGCGCCTGGGTGGCTCAGTGGGTTAAAGCCTCTGCCTTTGGCTCAGGTCATGATCCCAGTGTCCTGGGATCGAGCCCCACATCGTGCTGTCTGCTCCGCAGAGAGCCTGCTTCCTCCTCTCTCTCTCTCTCTGCCTGCCTCTCTGCCTACTTGTGATCTCTGTCTGTCAAATAAATAAAATCTTTAAAGAAAAAAATCTACACCTGAGAGGCAGGGTGGGGGGGTTGGGGGATAGGAAAGGAAAAAATGAAACAAGATGGGATCAGGAGGGAGACAAACCAAAGGAGACTCTTAACCTCACAAAACAAACTGAGAGTTGCTGAGGGGTGGGAGGGGTAGGGATACACTGGCTGGGTTATGGACATTGGGGAAGGTATGTGCTATGGTGAGTGCTATGAAATGTGAAAGCCTGGTGATTCACAGAAGTGTAGCCCTGGGGCAAATAATACATTATACATTGATTTTAAAAATTAATTAAAAATTTAAAAAATAAAAGAAATGGGTAGAAGAGATGAATAGACATTTTTCCAAAGAAGACATCCATGTGGCCAGGATACATGAAAAGATGTTCAACACTATTCATCATCTGGAATACAGATCAAAACTAAAATAAGATAGCACCTCACACCTGTCAGAATGACTAAAAATCAAGACACAAGAAACATCAGGAGTTGGTGAAGATGTGGTGAAAGGGGAACCCTCCTGCATCATTGTTGGAATCGCAAACTGGTACAACCACTCGAAAACAGTATTGGAGGTTCCTCAAAAAGTTAAAAATAGAACTACTCTAAGATCCAACAATTGGATTACTAGGTACTTCCCCCAAAGAATACAAAAATATTATGTCAAAGAAATACATGCATCCTGATATTATAGCAGCCAAATTATGGAAACAGTCTAAATGTCCATCAACAGATGAATGGATACAGCAGCTGTGGTACACACACACACATACACACACACACACACACACACACACACACACACACACACACAGGAATATTACTCTGCCATAAAAAAAGAATGAAATCTTTCCATTTGCAGTGACATAGTTGGAGCTAGGAAGTATTATGCTAAGTGAAATAATTCAGTCAGTGAAAGATAAATATCATTATTTATCATTAAATATCATTATTTCCCTCAGATGTGGAATTTAAAGAAACGAAAGACCATAGAGAAAAAAGAGAGAGAGGGAAAACAAGAAACAAACTCTTAACTATAGAAAACAAACTGATGGTTACCACAGGGGAGGTGGGTGAGGTTATGGATGAACTATGTGATGGAGATTAAGGAGTGCAGTTGTGATGAGCACCAGGTGTTGTAAATAAGTGTCGAGCCACTAATTTGTACACCTAAAAGTAATATTACACTATATTAACTAACTGGACTTTAAATAAAATCTTAAAGAAAAAAAAAGAACAGAGGGTTTAAATTTATCAATTTTGGTAGTCTTTAAAATATTTTTCTTTTATGAGTATGTTAGTCTACTCAGGCTGCCATAACAAAATACTACAGACAAGGTAAGTTAAACAACAGAAGTCCAAGGACAAGATATGATCAATATTGGTTTCTGGTGTGACCTTTATTTCTGGCTTACAGAGGGCCTCCTTCTCACTGTGTCCTCACATAGCCTTTCCTCTGTGTACACACAGAAACAAAGAGAGTTCCCTGGTGCCTCTTCCTATTTTTATAAGGCCATGAGTTCTATCAGATCAGGACCCCACCTTTATTATCTCATTTAACCTTAATTACCTTCTTAAAGTCCCTACCTCCAAATACAGTCACATTGAATGTTGGGGCTTCAACATACATAGGCAACACAATTCAGTCCATAACAATGACTTAAATTTTTTTGTCTTACCTAATAAATATTTGGCTAATATGGTCACAAGAGTTTCACCTTTTTTCTCTTATATATGTTTAAAAGTTATAGTACCATTTGTTGAGAAGTACATAGTTTCCCCATTGAATTGTCTTGATACCTCTGTTAGAAATCATTTGAATATAAATATATGCTTCTTAAATGCAAATCTGGTTCTGAGTACTATTTCCTTAAATGTATCTCTTTATTGATTCATCTTCACCAACTCCTGATGTTTCTTGTGTTCTTAATTTTTAATCATTCTGACAGGTGTGAGGTGCTATCTCATTTTAGTTTTGATCTGTATTCCAGCAGAGGACTTGGAGTTAGGGTGTGTGTATCCTACAGAGTGCTCATGATGAGTCACTGGTATACAGGAAATGATTATAGGAAGCCTGTTTATAATGACTTTGTCTTTAAAAAGATACCAAGTTTTATCAGTAGCATACTAATTGGTAACATATGTACATATTTTAGAAATATATAAAAATAAATTAGGGCATGAGAATAATATTTGTACTAATTGTATGATACCCCAGAGTATAAGACAGAGTTAGGACTTTAATAACATTTTATATTTTATTTATTTTATAGTATTTCATTTTAAACTCTCAACAGTAATCGTTATATGAGTTTTTGAAGCTATTTGTCATGTTACCAGTTTCTAAACACTTCAGACTGATCAGAAATGTGCTGTTACAGGCAGCACTGTCATTCGAGGATGTTACTGCAGAGTTCTCTGGGGAAGAGTGGAAGCACCTGGGCCCTGTACAGACATGCAATCCTAGAGAACTATAGCCACTTCATCACAGTACGTGAGCAGACCTGGCCATGTCACTGCTTCAGGAATGCAATCCTGTTTGTTCATGATTGCTACATTTATCATATGTGTCATATCCTGTTCTATTTCTACTAGCTCTATTTTCTCCTGGTTAAAGATCATATGTGCCTTCTTCTTAGCATACTTTATAATTTTTTTATTGGATGCTAGTTGTTGTGGATTTTACATTGTTGGGGTACTATATTTCTGGTGTTTTAAAATATTTTGGAGCTTTCTCTGGAATAAAATTAAGCTATTTGAAATTAGTTTGATCCTTTCAAGGTTTACTTTTAAGCTTTTTTTTTTTTTTTTTTTTTTTGTATTCTGAGCACCTTCTAATTTAGGGCTAATTTTACTCCTGGCAGTGTAGAGTCTTTCAAGTTATTATACTAAATCCCCTGGTGAGATAACAAACTTCCCTTTTCTGTATATACTTTGGTGACTTTCCACTCTACTCCCTCCCAGCAGTTCTTTCTCCAATATTGAGTAGTTTTCTTACATGCATTCACAAGCTCATAGTCAGCCAGAGACTCTCAGAGACCTTTCTGCTGATCTCACGGCTCTTGCTTAATACAGCTCTTTCCTCTCCAGTATTTTGTCTGGCAAATTCTAATTGTCTCAGCATTCTAAACTCTTAACACTGTCTCCTCAACTTACTGAGGCTGCAAGGCTTTGTTTGTTTGTTTGTTTGTTTGTTTTTACTATGCTGTGGCATAGAAAATTTTCAAACTCTGGTGAAACTGGTGTTCAGATAACTTGTTTCCTTTTTCCTAAGAGTTCCTGTCTTGCACTCCTATCTTCCAATTTTTTGATATGAGGAAGTAAAGTGGAAGTCCTTATCGCTTTTATAAAACCCAATGCACCTGGGCCATTTTGGAATTTAATATTATTTAGTACTGAGTTTTAGGGATTTAAGGAGATTCATTCTTTTGCCACATCCTCAAAAATGAGCACCTCAGAAGAACATAATCAATATTCAGCTCCTGAAACTACAGTTTCCTTTGCAATCAAAATTACTGAAATCAATGCAGCTGATCCAAATCCTAAATATTTTTCATTTATACAGTACTGTTAGAAAACCAGATGTGATCTTCAAATTGGAAGAAGAAGAAAATCCATGGTTGTTAGAGGAAGAACCTCTAAATGGTAGCCACTCAGACGAATTATTGAGTACTAGCAGAAGGTATCCAAGAGAAATTAAATCCAAAGTGATCAGTTACAGATGGAAATTTTTAAAGTAAATTTTGGGAATTTACAAAGAAAAGATCCAATATAATATGAAAGGTGAAGATGTAACATAACTAGTGCAATGTAAATATATTGATTTTTTGGTCTTTAAAAGCTGAAAGACCAGGTATATCATTTACAACTGACAAATCAAGTTATAGGTTGTATTTAATGGGAAAATGATAAAAACAGAAACATTTTAAAAAGCACTAAAATTGGGGATTAAAGGGTGGTTAGAAAGAGAAAAAAACATTAATCTTATCATTGGTTCAGTAATATGGAATTATGATACTAAGTAAATAAAAATAAAATACATAAATTATATATACATAAAATACATAAAGATAAAATACATATAAATGTACCTAGTAAAGCAAAATACAACATTCCTAATTAGTAAAAGAAAAGTCAATGAACAACAAAAACAGAACTATTACTAAATTTTATTTTTACTTTAATGGCATTACTCACCATAAAGTAAAACAAATATATCTGCTACATCATCTAATCTAAAGTAGTTACCTACTAAATGCTATTAGAGATTATATTCCCAAAATAATGTAGATATACCTCCCCAAATAATGTAGAAACTTTGAAATGTAAAATGATTAATTAGTAAGCCAATAAAAATACAGATAATTCAGGTTTACCTAGCTGCTACAGGTTGAATTCAGACAAAATAATATTAAATCAGAAAAAGATCAGTGTCTGGGTGACTCAGTCTGTTAAGCATCTGCCTTCAGCTCAGGTCATGATCCTGGGGTCCTGGGACTGAGTCCCTGTCGGGCTCCTGGCTGAACAGGGAGTCTGCTTCTCCCTCTGCCCCTCACCCTGTCATGTTCTCTCTCTTGTTCTCTCTCTCTCTCTCTCTCTCAAATAAATAAGATCTTTAAAAAAAATAATAATAACAAGAGCACTCAACTGATGTTTTTAAAAGTATTTTGAAGACTCCACACTGAGCACACAGCCCAATATAGGCTCAATCCTATGACCCTGAGATCACTACCTGAGCGAAAACCAAGTCAGACACTCAACTGACTGTACTACCCAGATATCGCCCAAAATATTAAAGGTTTATAGGAATCAAGCAAATATCTGATCAGAAAAAAGCATCCTCAAACTAATAGGAAAGTTTTGTGACATTTCTACTCATCTTTTCCCTAACCCTTTTAGGGTTTTGGTGTTGAAGCAGCAGCAGCCTTTTCAGTTCCTTTCCTTGAACCAGGGAGCAAAGCAGACTACTTGTAAGTTATCATGCATACCTGTTTTAATTGGGCAGATAAAAGGCACTTATCTATTTCATATAACTTGAAACTTGGGCAGATAAGTGGTAGGCACTGCTGTTAATAACTATAAGACTCACAGATGTCTAAGGCAAGAGACCACAAGTGGAAATATATAATAGTTCATTTAAGGTCTAGAGAAGCTAAAGTGAGCTGTTTGAGAAATTAAGACATTCAGAAGAAGCCATGTATATGAAGGAATTTAGAAAGCCACATGCATGCCCAGAAAGACCCATGAAAACTTTAAGCGTTCACCTTAGGTTGATCCCTAGGATCACAGCAAACTCATCTAAGTGTTGAAGGATTGCCCTAACTTAAAGCCAATTTGTGAAGCCTAGGGGAGTTCATAGTATTTAAGGAAATATTCATTAAAACATCTAAACAGAGGCACCTGTGTGGTTCAGTTGGTTAAGCCATCCAACTCTTGGTTTCATCCCAGATTGTGATATCATGGGTTGTGGGATCAAACCCCACATAGGGCTTCACACTTGATGGGGAGTATGCTTGAAGATTCTCTCCCTCTGCCCCTCCCTCTACTCTCCCTCTCTCTATCCTTCTCTCTCTAAAATAAATAAATCTTTTTTTAAAAAGTAGCTAAACATGAACTAAAAGAATATAGACTTCAGTGATCACACACAGCAAAGAATAGTTTTTGCAAAAATAGGTAAAAAAAAGTCTCAAAAAATGGAGTACTGCAGTCTTCAACAATCAAAAAATAAACACCAAACCCTGAGGAATGGGGAGAATCTGAATTCCAGAGTTTCCATATTATAATGGTCAAATAAACAATTTCTGACAAAACAATTACAATGCATACAAAGAATCAGGGAAGCACGGCCCCTTCAGAGGAACAAAATAAATTGATAGAAACTGTCCCTGGGATGTCTAGACATTGGACTTACTAGACAAAAACTTTATATATTTTTTTAAATTTTATTTTGTCTTTTTCAGTGTTCCAAGATTCATTGTTTATGCACCATACCCAGTGCTCCATGCAATAAGTGCCCTTCTTAGTACCCACAACCAGGTTCACCTAATCCCCCATCCCCTCCCCTCCAAAACCCTCAATTTGTTCCTCAGACTCCACAGTCTCTCATGCTTCATCTCCCCTTCTGACTTCTCCCAATTCACTTTTCCTTTCCTTCTTCTAATGTCCTCCAAGTTATTCCTTATGCTCCACAAGTAAGTGAATCCATGTGATAACTGACTCTCTCTGCTTGACTTATTTCACTCAGCATGATTTCCTCCAGTCCCATCCATGTTAATACGAAAGTTGGGTATTCATCCTTTCTGATGGAGGCATAATATTCCATTCTATATATGGACGATATCTTCCTATCCCTTTGTCTATTGAAGGGCAATTTGGTTCTTTCCACAGTTCGGCAATTGTGGCCATTGCTGCTATGAACACTGATACCATGTACATAACATTGCTTCTATGTACATATGGTGAAGTTGGACTCTTATCATATACCGCATACAAAAATTAAATCAAAATAGATTGCAGAAATATAACTAAGATCTAAAACTATAAAACTATTATAAGACATTATAGGGTAAAATCTTCATGACATTAAATTTGGCAATGATTTTTGGGGATATGACACCAAAAGCACAAACAACAAAAGAAAACAGATAAATTGGACTTCAAAATGTAAAACTTTTGTACATTATAGGACATAACCAATTGAGTAAAAAGGCAACTCACAGAATGGACAAAATATTTGCAAATTATATATCTGATAGGGATTCATATCCAGAATATATAGGAAACTTCTAAAATGTAACAACAACATAATCTGGTTGTATAATGAACAAAGAACTTGAATAGACATTTCTCCAAAAAAGATAAACAAATAGAAAGTAGGCATGTGGAAAGATGTTCAACATCACTTAACATTAGAAAAATGCAAATTGAGAACACAGTGAGATATGACTTCACATCTATTAGGATGTCTTATTAAAAGAAAAAAAAAAAGAGGTGCCTGGGTGGCTCAGTTAAGTGTCTTTGGTTCACGTCTTAATCTCACAGTCATGAGTTTGAACCCTGGAATGGGCTCTATACTGGGCATGGAGCTTATGTTAAAAATAAAAAATGAAAGAATAAAAGAAAACACAAAAAATGGAAAATAACAACTGTTGTCAAGGATGTAGAGAAATTAGAACCCTTGTGAATTGTTGGGAATGATAAATGGCACAGCTGCTGTGGCAGACAGTTAGGTGGTTCCTCAGTAAAACACAGAATTGAATACCCAACTTTTGTATCAATGTGGATGGGACTGGAGGAGATTGTGCTGAGTGAAATAAGTCAAGCAGAGAAAGCCAATTATCACATGGTTTCACTTACTTGTGGAGCATAAAGAATAACACAGAGGACATGGGGAGATGGAGAGGAGAATGGAGTTGGGGGAAATTGGAGAGGGAGACAAACCATGAGAGACTGTGGACTCTGAGGAACTAACTGAGGGTTTGGGAGGGTTGGAGGTGAGAGTTTGGGTGAGCCTGGTGGTGGGTTTTGTGGAGGGCACATATTGCATGGAGCATGCATGTTGTGGTACATAAGCAATGAATTCTGGAACACTGAAAAGAAATTAAAGAAAAAAAAAGTTAAGCATTCCTGGTGGTGGGTATTAAGGAGGGCATGTATTACATAGAACACTGGGGGTGTAATGAATCTTGGAACACTGAAAAAATAAAATAAAATTTTAAAAAGTTTAAAAAAACATAGAATTATTTTATAATCCTGCATTCCACTCCTAGATATACACCCAAAAAGAATTGTAAGGGGCTCAAACTGATACTTGTATACCCAAGTTAATAGCAGTAGCTCTAAGGTAGAATGAATTCAAATATCCACCAACACATAAATGAATAAAGAAAATCTGGTACATACATACAATGAAATTGTGTTTCGTACAATGAAATTCTGACACATGCTACAACATAGATGAACTTTGAAAGTGTTACACTAAATGAAATAAGTCAGGCACAAAATCTGTGCCTTTTTAGACAAATACTGCGGGATTCCATGTATATGACATATTTAGAATATACAAATTCATAAAGACAGAATGGGATATAGACGTTATTGGGGGGGCGAGGAAGAGGGAACAGAGAATTATTGTTTAATGAGTAAAGAGTTTCTGTTTGGGATGATAGTAATTTTCTAGATCAGATAGTGGTGATTGATGCACAACAATATGAATGAACTTAATGTCATTGAATTGCACACTTAAATAGATTAAAATTTTCTGTTTTGTATATCTTATCACAATAAAAATGCTAAATGATAAAACTCTATTCTTTGAAATTACCAACCAAAAAAATTTTCAGAATATCCATATATGCATGTAAAATTTGTATTAAAATCTTTAGGCTAAGCAGTGTTTAAAGGAAAATGTATAGTATCATACACTAATCTTTTTTAGAGTATGATATTAAAGATGGCTTACTTTTCTCTAGTAGCTCCCTTAACTTGTTTATTAATTACAATAAGATGACACCATACTCAATAAAATCGCTACTATAAAAATAATAATTAGTATTGACAGAGACGTGGAAAAGTTGGAATCCTTGTACACTGTTGATGGGAATGTAAAATGGTGCCGCTGCTATGAAAATGAGTACAGTCATTTCTCAAAAAATTAAATGTAAAATTTTTATTGATTCAGCAATTCCAGCAATTGATCCAGCAATTCCATTTCTGGGTATGTAGACAAAGGAATCAAAATCAGTGCCTCAAAGAAATATTTGTACACCCATGTTCATAGCAGCATTATTCACACACACACACAAAAAAATGAAAACAACTCATGTGTTTATGAATGGATAAACATAAATGGTATACAAATATAGCAGAATGCTATTCAGCTTTTAAAAAGGATGGAAATCCTGGGGTGCCAGTCTGGCTCAGTTGGAAGAGCATGAAACTCTTGATCTCAGGGTTGTAAGTTTGAGCCCCATGTTGGGTACAGAGATTACTTAAAAATAAAATCTTTGGGGAAAAAAGGAAGGAAATTCTAATATATGCTACAACACGGGTGAACCTTGGGTACTTTATCCTAAGCAAAATAAGCCAGTCACAAAAAGGCAAATGTTGTATAATTCCAGTTATATTCATAAAATAGTCATATTCATAAAGATAGAAAGTATAATGGTGGTGGAAATGAGCTCAAGGAAGTGGGATATGGTGGACTTGTGAAACAGTCATTTATCTACTGTGCATGAAATCAATGTAAAATTTTGTTTTCTGGAAAATACTTTATCACTCTTTTATCTGTTGATAAAAATGTCCTGGGGTTAGGAGCATCTTCTATTTTTAGCACATATTTGCTGTTGTTTAGGAATATGTGTAGCATCAGCACAATAGTAGCCCAATTAAGAACTTTTATAATAAATATAAATGATAGTTCTAAATTTCCTTGGAACAGTATGAAATTTATTACTCTTTAGATTCTTAAACATAATAAAGACTATATATGTTGAAAAGTAGATGGGGAAAAAAAAAAAAAAGAATTGGAAAGGCAATTTGTCTCTCTCTGATCAACTTATTTTGCTTAGCATTATACTCTAGCTCCATCCATATTGTTGCAAATGGCAAAACTTTATTCTTTTTTATGACTGAATAATATCCCTTCGTGGAGATATATATATATACATCTCACATCTTCTTTACACATTCATCTATCAATGGACAGTTAGGCTGCTTCCATACTTTGGCTGTTGTATAAATAATGCTGCTATAAACATAGGGGTGCATATATCCTTACAATTATTGTTTTTCTATTCTTTGGGAAATACCCAGTAGTTCAATTACTGGATCTATTTTTTGAGAAAATGCCATATTGTTTTTCACTGTGGCTGCACGGTTGGCATTCCTACCAACAGTGCAAGAGGGTTTTTTTTTTCTCTACATGCCCACTAACACTTGTTTTTTCTTGTGGTTTTGATTTTAGCCATTCTGACATGTGTGAGGTGGTACCTCATTGTGATTTTAATTTGCATTTTCCTCATGGTGAGTGATGTTTTTGGGGTGTTGAGTTTGATAAGTTCTTTGTAGATTTTGGATACTAAATCTTTATCAGATATGTCATTTGCAAATATAGTCTCCCATACCATAGGCTGCCTTTTAGTCTCCTTTTTGCCTTCCCTGTGCAGAAGTTTTTTTATCTTGATGAAGTTCCAATAGTTCATTTTTGCTTTTATTTCTCCAGTGGCATGTCTAGTAAGAGGTTTGGGTGGCCAAGCTCAAAGACGTTACTACCTGTGTTCCTAAGATTTGATGGTTTCTTGTCTCACATTCAGGTCTTCCATCCATTTTTAACTTATTGTTATTTATGGTGTAAAAAAGTCCAGTTACATTCTACAAGTTGATGTTCAGTTTTCCCAACATCTCTTGAAGAAATTGTCTTCTTTTCCATTGGATACTTTTTCCTGCATTGTTGAAGATTTGTTGACCATATACTTTTTGGGTCCATTTCTAGGTTCTCTATTCTGTTCCATTTTCTGTTTTTGTGCCAGTACCATAGTATCTTGATGACTACAGATTTGTACTATAACTTGAAATCCAGAATTGCCTCCAGTTTGGTTTTGTTTTTCAGAATTGGTTTGGCTATTTGGAGTCTTTTGCAGTTCCATACAAAATTTAGGATTGCTTGCTCCAGTTGTGTGAAAAAATGCTGGTGGTATTTTGGTAGGGACTGCATTAATTGTGTTACATTGTTTTGTGTGGTATAGACATTTTAACAGTATTCGTTCTTCCAATCCATGAGCATGGAATGCTTTTCTATTTCTTTCTGTTCTCCTCAATATCTTACATAAGTATTCTATACTTTTCAGAGTACCAATCTTTTAGTTCTTTAAGTTAGATTTATTCCTAGGTAGATTTTTTTTTTTAATTCCTGGGTATCTTATTGTATTTAGTGGTTTTGTAAAAGGGATCAATTCCTTGATTTCCTTCTCTGCTGCTTCATTACTGGTGTATAGAAATGCAATCCGTTTGTGTCCATTGATTTTATATCCTGCAACTTTGTCGAATTCCTGTATGAGTTCTAGCAAATTTTTAGGTGTAGTCTTTCAGGTTTTCTACATAGAGTGTTATGTCATCTGCAAATAATGAAAGTTTGACTTATTTCTTGCCAATTTGGATGCTGTTTATTTCTTTTTGTTTTCTGATTGTAGAGGCGAAGACTTCCAGTATTATGTTTAATAACAATGGTTAGAGTGGCCATCCCTGCCTTCAAGGAAAAGCTCTCAGGATTTCCCCATTGAGGATGATATTAGCTGTGGGTCTTTCATATATGGCCTTTATGATGTTGAGTTATGTTCCATCTATCCCTACTTTGTTGAGGGTTTTTATCAGGAAAGGGTGCTATATTTTGTCAAGAGCATTATATTCATCTAAGGAGAGGAACATATGGTGCTTATCCTTTCTTTTATTGATGTGCTATATCACTTTGATTTATTTGTGAATACTGAGCCAGTCCTGCAGCCCAGGAATAAATCCCCCTGATCAAGGGGAGCAATTCTTTTAAAGTACTGTTGGATTTGGTTTGGCAGTATTTTATTGAGAATTTTTTGCATCCATGTTCATCAGGGATATTGGCCTGTGATTCTCCTTCTTAGTGGGTTTTTGGTTTTGGAGTCAAGGTAATGCTGGATTCATAGAATGAGTTTGGAAGTTTTCCTTCCATTTCTATTTTTTGAAATAGTTTCAGAAGAATAGGTATTAACTCTTCTTTACATGTCTGGTAAAATTCCCCTGTGAAACCATCTGGCTCTGGACTTTTGTTTGTTGAGAGATTTTTGACTACTGATCCAATTTCGTTGGTGGTTATGTGTCTGTTCAAATTTTCTATTTCTTCCTGTTTCAGTTTTGGTGGTTTGTACATTTTTGGGAATTTGTCCATTTCTTCCAGGTTGCCCAGTATGTTGGTATTTAATTTTTCATAGTATTCTCTTATAATTGTTTATATTTCTGTAGTGTTGGCTGTGATTTCTCCTCTTTCATTTTTTATTTTATCTATCCAGGTCCCTTCTCTTTTCTTTTTGATAAGTCTGTCTAGGGCATTATTAGTTTTATTCATTCTTTCCAAGTACCAGTCCTTAGTTTTGTTAATTGGTTCTACTCTGGTTGTTTTTTGTGTATAATTGCCATATCTTTTCTAGCTCCTTTAGGTGTAAGGGTAGATTGTGTATTTGAGACTCTTCTTGTTTCTTGATGTAGGCCCATATTGCAGTATACCTCCCTCTTAGGGCTGCCTTTGCTGCATCCCAAAGGTTTTGGGCTGTCTAGGTTTCATTTTCACTTGCTTTCATGTATTTTTTAAATTCTTCTTTAATTTCCTGTCTAACAAACACACTCATTCTTTAGTAAGATGTTCTTTAACCTCTGTGTATTTGTGATCCTTCCAATTTTTTTTCTTTTTTTTTAAAGATTTTATTTATTTATTTGACAGAGAGAGATCACAAGTAGGCAGAGAGGCAGGCAGAGAGAGAGAGAGGGAAGCAGGCTCCCCGCTGAGCAGAGAGCCTGATGCGGGACTCGATCCCAGGACCCTGAGATCATGACCTGAGCCGAAGGCAGCGGCTTAACCCACTGAGCCACCCAGGCACCCCTTCCAATTTTTTTCTTGTGGTTGACTTTGTTTTGTAGCATTGTGGTCTCAAAATTTTCGTAGTATGGTCTCAATATTTTTATATTTGTTGAGGGCTCACTGTGACCCAGCATATGATTTATTCTGGAAAATATTCCATGTGCACTCAAGGAAAATGTGTATTCTGCTGATTTAGGTTGAATTGTTCTGTATATATCTTTTAATTCCATCTGGTCCAATGTGTCATTCAAAGCCATTGTTTCCTTGTTGATTTCCTGCCTAGATGATCTGTCCGTTGTTGTAAGTGGGGTGTTAAAGTCCCAGTATTTACTGTTATTGTATTACCATTATTGTAAATCTGTTACTGTACTATTATCAATGAGATTCTTTATGTTTGCTATAATATGATTGATATATTTGAGTGCTCCCAAATTAGGGCTACAAATACTTAAAATTGTTAGATCTTCTTTTTTTTTTTTTAAGATTTTATTTATTTATTTGACACAGAGAGAGACCACAAGTAGGCAGAGAGGCAGACAGAGAGAAAGGGAGAAGCAGGCTCCCTGCTTCAGAGAGCCCGATGCAGGGCTCAATCCCAGGACCCTGAGATCATGACTTGAGCCAAAGGCAGAGGCTTAACCCACTGAGCCACCCAGGTGCCCCAATTGCTGGATCTTCTTAATGGATAGACCCCTTCATTATAATACAATGTCCTTCTTCATCTCCTGTTACAGTTTTTGGTTTAAAATATAGTTCATCTGATATAAGTATGGCTACATTGGCTTTTTTTAACATCCATTAGCATGATAGATGGTTCTCCATCTCCTCGTTTTGAATCTGTAGATGTGATTAGATCTAAAATTTAGCATATAGATGAATCTTTTTTTAATCCATTCTGAAAATCTTATGTCTTTTGATTGGAGCATTTAATTTAGTTCATTGATTATTGAAAGATGTGAATTTTGTGCCATTGTGTTACCTGTAGAGTTGGTATTTTTGGTGATGTTCTCTGGTTCTAGTCTTTGTTGCTTTTGGTCTTCTCCCCTCTTGCCCCACTCAGAGTCTCCTTTAATATTTCTTGCAGGGGGGTGCCTGGGTGCCTTAGTCGTTGGGTGCCTGCCTTCGTTTCAGATCATGATCCCAGGGTCCTGGGATCAAGCCCCACATCAGGCTCCCTGCTCAGCGGGAGGCCTGCTTCTACCTCTCCCACTCCCCCTGCTTGTATTCATTCCCTCTGTTGCTGTGTGTGTGTGTGTGTGTGTGTGTGTGTGAATTAAATATATAAATAAAATCTTTAAAAAATATTTCTTGCAGGGATCCTTTAATATTTCTTATAATGAATTCACAGACCTGTACCCCTGGGGATAAAAATATATGTTTATAAAAAATATATATTTCTTTTAATGGTCACAAGCTCCTTTTTTTGTTTTTCCAGGAAAGTTTGTTTCCCTCCTTTTATTCTAAATGACAGCCTTGCTGGATAGTGTTCTTGGCTTTATCTTTTTCCCATTCATCACATTAAATGGGAAACTGGGCATATCTACTGATATCCTAATTTGTTTCCCCTTGTAGGTTAAGGACTTTTTCCCTTGCTGCTCTCAGTATCCTTTCTTTGTCTGTAGTTTTTGTGAATTTGCCTATGATATGTCTTGGTGATGGCCATCTTTTGTTGAATTAATGGGAGTTTTCTGTGGTTCTTGTTTTGATGTCTGTTTCATTCCCCAAATTAGGGAAATTTTCAGCTATAATTTGCTCAAATAAACTTTCTGTCCCCTTTTCTTTCTGTCTTCTTGGGACTTCTATGACACAAATGTTATTATGCAAAGGAGTCACTGAATTCAAGCCTACATTTGAGATCCATTACCTCTCTTTCCCTCTTCTTTTCAGCTTCATTATTTTCTATAATTTTATCTTCTGCATCACTGATTTGTTCTTCTGCTTCATCCATCCTCATTGTCATGGCAGCCAGCCAGGTTTGTATCCCAGTTATAGCATTTTTAAATTCAACCTCACTAGTTTTTAGTTCTTTATGAAATTCTGTATTTTTTTACAGTGGCCTTAGGATATCATAAGCAATAAGATAAGAAGCAAGAAAAATTTAATTTAATTTAATCTAATTTAAATCATTTAAAAATTCCTCATGGATAATAAATCATGATTAAAAAGAGATGAAATAGTAAATACAAAGATACAGGGTTAAATTGTTGCATTGCCTTATACTTATATCATTAGGATTAAATTACATCTATTTACCTTGGCTTTATTTCCTCTTCTTTTTCTAGCATCTTAAATGGATTAATGAGTTTAACATTTTGTTCTTTAAGTATTTTTCATTCACTGTTTCCTTAGGTAAATCTAAATGTTTTTTTGGTCTGTTTTCATTGTCATTTAGTTCAATATACTTCTGACTTTCCATTATGATATCTTCTAGCACCCATGGTTATTTGGAAGGGTGTGGCTTAAATTTTAATATTTGGTGATTTCCTTAACATCTGATTATTATGGATTTTTAATTTTATGTTCAGAAATTTGAATAGTTTTTATCTTTTACAATATACTGGAGTTTGTTTTTATGCTTCAGCTTAAGAATTAACATGGTGAACATTTCATTTGCACTTAAATGTCAGCCATTTTGTGGGGTAAAATTCTATTAATATCAATAAAGTCAAACTGAGTAATAGTATTAGCCAGCTGTTCTATATACTCACTGATTTTTTTATTATTTCATTAATTACTAATAGAATGGCATTAACACACCCAACTATGATATTTGATGATATTTTTTCATTTAGTTCTGAAAGATACTGATTTTACTTATTATGGAACTTTGTTATAGGTAAATACGCAGTTTAAGTTGCTATGATTTTGATTAAATGACTTTTATAATTATAAAATGTTTCTCCTTTGCTTTGTCAATCTAAATTTTCTTGAAGTGTATTTTATTTGAATTTAACATAGCCACACTAGTTTTCTTATGTTTAGTGTTTGCATGGCACTTCTTTTTTTCCACCCCTTTATTTTTTAACATAACTGTGTCTATTTTTAAATTATTTATGTTTAAGAGACTATATGTGCAGATTTTGCTCTGTAAGCCAGTATTTTTATCTCTGTATTTTATTTTGAGAACTCAGTTTACATGTATTTACAGTTGACCATTGAACAACATGGGGGTTAGAGGTACTGATTCCCCATGCAGTTGAAAATCCATATATAATTCTTGGCTCCTCAGAAGCCTAACTACTAAAACTTAACTACTAATAGCGTCCTGTTGATCAGAAACCTTACCAATAATATAAAGGGGCAACTACACATATTTTGTATGTTGTATGTAATATATTCTATATTCTTAGAATAAACTAAGCTAGACAAGTAACAATGTTATTAAGAAAATGATAAGGAAAAGAAAATACATTTATAGTACTGTACTCTATTTCCCAGTATCCGAATTTATATAATCTCTTTACAAAATCTCTTTACAAGATTACATCATCTCTTTACCTGTCAATAACTACATCAATATTGTTTTATCTGATACAAAACACTGTAGACTTTATACATATTACTAACACTAGACTAGCTTTTTAATTTCTCCAAGATTCATATTTTAAAACCCTGCACTCCCACCTTTTTTTGCCATATCCACAATCTTTTTCATAATTTCTGTGATTAGCTCAGTTGTAAATCTTGTGAATCATGTACAACTTCTGGACACAGTTTTCTGTAGCAGGAATTTATTGTTTCAGGTTTTCATGGCTTTTTCTATAAAAACAGTGACATCTTCAATGGTGTAATCCTTTTTAGACTTTCATAATGTTCTCTCAATTGGGGTTCCTTCCATAGCATTGTTAATCTTTTCCATAGGATACCATGTGTATTGAGTTTGAAAAGTCTTTATGATCCCCAGCTTTAGAGACTGAATTAGAGACATTGTGTTTGGTGGCAAATAGAGTACTTCAAAATCACTGGGTTTTAAATTTGTGGAGTTCTGTGTGGCCAGAGGCATTATATAATATCAAAAAAATTTTAAAAGCGAGCATCTTACGGGAAAGGTACTTCCTCACTTCAGGGAAAAACACATTGATGGAACCAATCGAGAAAAAGTTTCAGCCCTTCTTCTTGTGCAACTAAAAGAATGGCAACTGTTATTTATCTTTTGTCTTCAAGGCTTGGAGTAGTCCTAATTATTACCCTGACTGTTTTTACACAAAACAATAGAGCTAGCCTACCTTTTCCTGCCTTAAGTCCTGGTGCTCACTTCTTTTCCTTACTAATAAATATCCTTTGTGGCATCCGCCCCCACCCCCACCAACCCACAGAATAGGGCACCTTCATCTGCATTAAAAAACTGTTCAGGCGAATATCCTTTCTTCTCAGTGTTTTTCTTAATGGCATCTGGGAACTCATCTTCTGCCTTTTGGTCAACAGACTTGCTTTCTTGTTATCTTGACATTTTTGAAGCTGAACTTCTTTCAAAAAGTATCGAACCATCTCTGTTGGCTTTAAACTCTCTAGCTTTGGATCCTTCATCTTCCTTTGTTTTAAGTTGTTGTATAATATTTTTTCTTGAATCGTATTACAGTCTGTAGGTGTGACTTACAGCAATCCTGCACCTACATAAAAGCTACATTTCCAATATGAGATAAAAATGTATTTCACTCACCCATGTTGTTGCAAATGGCAAGATTTCATTCTTCTTTATGTCTGAGTAATATTCCATTGTATGTATATGTATGTGCATATATATATATGTATTTATATATACACATACACATATGTGTACATATGTTTTCTTCTTTAAAAAAGTTTTCATTTAAATTCCAGTTAGTTAACATACAGTGTAATATGAGTTTCAAGTGTACAATATAGTGATTCATCACTTCCTTACATCACCCTGTGCTCATCACAGCAGTAAGCTCCTTAATCCCCATTACCTATTTAACTCCTCCCTACCACCACCAAACCTCCCCTCTGGTAACCCTCAGTTTGTTCTCTTTAGTCAAGAGTCTGTTTCTTGGTTTGCCTGTCTTTTTTCTTACTGCCCCCCATGTTTATTTGTTTGGTTTATTAAATTCCACATATAAGTGAAATCAGATGGCATCTCTCTTTTTCTGATTGACTTATTTCACTTAGCATAATACACTCTAGCTCCATCCATGTCATTGCAAATAACAAGATTTTATTGTGTTTTATGGCTGAGTAATAATATTCCATTGTATATATATATATATGTATATATGTCTTCTTCTTTACACATTCATCAACCAGTGGGAACTTATAGTGTTTCCATAATTTAGCTATTGTAGATAATGCTGCTATAAACATGGGGTGCATGTATCCCTTTGAATTAGTGTTCTTGTATTCTTTGGATAAATACTCAGTAGTGTGATTGCTGGGTTATAAGGCAGTTCTACTTTTAACTTTTTGAGGAACTTTCATACTGTTTTCCACGGTGGCAGCACCAGAGTATAATGCTAAGTGATATAAGTCAGTCAGAGAAAGACAAATACCATATGATTTCACACATATGTGGAATTTAAGGAACAAAACAAATAAGCAAAGGGGAAAAGGGAAAAAATGAGAGGGAGAGAGAGAGAGAAATAAGGAAATAAACTCTCAATTACAGAGAATAAACTGATGGATTCTGGAGAGGAGAGGAGTGGGAGAAGAGTTAACTAGATGATGGCGATTAAAGAGTGCACTTGTGATAAGCACAGGGTGATGTGTGGAAGTATTGAATTACTATATTGTACACCTGAAACTAATATAACATTGTGTATTAACTAACTGGAATTAAAATTGAAAAAGAAAAAGAGAGAAAAAAAAAACCTTCTGTAGAAGCACACACACACACACACATACACACACATAAATATTTCACAAAAAGTGTGAGGATTTTGTGCCTGCTAGCATAGCTGCAGCAACAGCTTTGCAAGTATTCTTTTGTTTTTGACAGTGGCCTTTAAGCTGGATTTATCTATCTTGAAATGGCAGGCAACTGCAGTGGCAGCCCTCAGTCTATGGTAATAATAGATACGGTTCTTCATATCTATTATATTCTATATTGAAGCAATTCAACTTTTTTTTTTTTAAAGATTTTATTTATTTATTTGACAGAGAGAAATCACAAGTAGATGGAGAGGCAGGCAGAGAGAGAGAGAGGGAAGCAGGCTCCCTGCCGAGCAGAGAGCCCGATGCGGGACTCGATCCCAGGACCCTGAGATCATGACCTGAGCCGAAGGCAGCGGCTCAATCCACTGAGCCACCCAGGCGCCCCTCAACTTTTTTTTTTTATAATGTCATGGACTTTGCTTCTTCTGAGAACTTCTTATGGGTCTCTTGGAGTTCTTTGAGGTTTATGGTATTGCACTAAACATAAAAATACATAAGAACTTGAAAATATCCATTTTTACTGAGATATGCAATCTACTGGAGATGAACTGCTCAGGCAGAGATAATTATGAGAGTCACAAGGCATTTTAAGCAGATACTTGCAACACTTCATCTCCTTGCAATAGCAAAAGAGGGTGGCTACAAAATTATTACTGTTGTGCAGTATGTACTACAGTTAATTTTATGTGGCTATGATTTAATACTGCATCTTTATATTTGTTTATATTTCTCTCAGCTATAAAATAGTATCATCTATGGTCTAAGTGAATGAGCAAATTTTGGTATTTTAAATTTTTTTAAGATTTTATTTATTTATTTGATAGACAGAGATCGCAAGTGGGCAGAGAGGCAGGCAGAGACAGAGGAGGAAACAGGATCCCTGCTGAGCAGAGAGCCTGATATGGGGCTCAATCCCAGGACCCTGAGATCACGACCTGAGCTGAAGGCAGAGGCCTTAACCCACTGAGCCACCCAGGCGCCCCGGTATTTTAAATTTTATAACAGATTTTTCTGGTAGTAAAAGATAAAATAGATTATATCTACATATATTTCATGCATTTCTGACATACCTTTTTTTTATTTTTTCAATATTACTAGTCTACATGTTTCATCTCTCTTTTCAAATTATCACAAATCTCAAAAAAATTTGCAATATATTCATTGAAAAAAATACATGTACAAGTTAACCTATGCAGTTCAAACATGTGTTGTTAAATGGCCAACTGCAGTCTAATTATTAACAGGGTTCAGTTTAAATCTATCATTTTGCTACCTGTTTTCTCTTCTTCCTATCTAATCATGTCCCATGAGGTCATGTCAGCTCAAGTCTTTTGCTTTTTTTCTGTAACATTTTGTTCTCAATTTTAAAAGTTTACAAAATATGGGATACCAACCAATTATTTACATGTTACCAATATTATTCAAATTCCTCATACGCATTTCGACAGTACTTGCACTGAAGCGTTCAAGAGTAAAACAGCACCACCTAGTGGAGATTAGAGCAGCATACACCAAGCGCCGCCCCCATGCAGTAGAAATGCGTTTCCTCTGATACAAGTTGGCTTCAGGATCAGCAGAGCAGGCCCCTTCCCCCAGAAGACCTGCACAAACAACTATCTGGTACCGGGTTTATTGATCATAGAGTCCTGCAGAGCTTCAGCTCTAGGGAAATAGGATCTAGCTTCCTTTTTACTTTTCTTCTTTGTCTTTTATATTTTTATTTTTCATTTATTTTCTTATATTTTCCAATTCCTTTTAAAATTTTTATTAATTTTTTATTTATACATACTTTAGACATATTTTTTACCTTTTTTTTTAATTTCATTTTGCTTTATTTATTTTTATTTTTTTTATTTGGGGATCTAGATTGTTTTAACAAGCACACCAAAAGACACACAGCAGGGTGCCAGCGTGGCTCAGTGGGCTAAGGCACTGCCTTTGGCTGGGGTCATGATCTCAGGGTCCAGGGATTGAGCCCGGCATCAGGCTCTTTGCTTAGCGGGGAGCCTGCTTCTTCCTCTCTCTCTGCCTGCCTCTCTGCCTACTTGTGATCTCTGTCTGTCAAATAAGTAAATAAAATCTTAAAACACACACACAGGATATAGTTGTTGTTGTTTTAGTCTTAGTTTTGTTTTGTTTTGTTTTGTTTTTTCTTGTTTTTGTTTTCCTTTTTTTAAAAAAAAAAGATTATTTATTTATTTGAATTGAAACCACAACTACATGGTCAATTAATCTTTGAGAAAGCAGGAAAGAATATCCAATGGAAAAAAAAAAAAGCAATCTCTTCAACAACTAGGGTTGGGAAAACTGGACAGCCACATGCAGAAGAATGAAACTGGACCACTTCCTTACACCATACAGAAAAAGAAATTTAAAATCAGGACACCTGAGTGGCTCTGTGGGTTAATTAATTGTCTTCAACTCAGGTCATGACCTCAGGGTCTGGGGATTGAGCCCATGTCAGGCTCCCTGCTCAGTGAGGTGTCTACTTCTCCCTCTCCTTCTGCCCCTCCTTCTGCCCTCTCTATCTCTCTCTCTCAAATAAATAAATAAAATCTAAATAAAATACAAATGGATGAAAGACCTAAATGTGAGACAGGAAATCATCAAACTCCTAGAGGAGAACACAAGCAGCAATTTCTCTGACCTCCACCACCCAAACTTCTTACTAGGCACATCACCAGAGGCAATGGAAACAAAAGAAAAATGAACTATTGGGACTTCATCAAGATAAAAATCTGCCCAGTGAAGGGAACAACCAACAAAACTAAAAGACAGCCTATTGAATGGAAGAAGATAGTTGCAAATGACATACCTGACAAAGGATCAGTATCCAAATCTTTAAAGAACTTTTTTTTAAAAAACAAATTTGTTTTAAAGAACAAATTTTTAAAGAACAATCTCAACTCAAACTCAACACCCAAAAAACAAATTTTCCAGTTAAGAAATGGGCAAAAGCCATGAATAGACAGTTTTCCAAGGAGGACATCGAGATGGCCAACAAACACACGAAAAGATGCTCAACATCCCTCAGGATCAGAACAATACAAATCAAAATATTAATGAGATACACCTCACTCCTGTCAGAATGGCTAAATTAACCACACAAGAATTAATAGGTGTTGGTGAAGATGCAGAAAAAGGAGAACGCTCTTAAACTATTGGTGGAAATGCAAACTAATGCAGCCACTCTGGAAAACTATGAAGTTCCTGTACAGAGTTAAAATTGGAACTAATCTATGACCAGCAATTGTATTACTAGGTATTTGCCCAAACAAAACAAAAATATGGATTCGAGGGGAAGCATGTACCCTGATGTTTATAGCAGCATTATCAACTATAGCCAATGTATGGAAAGAATCCAGATGTCCATCAATAGATGATCAGATAAAGAAGTTGTGGTATATTATACAGTGGAAAATTACTTAGCATCAAAAAGAACAGAAATCTTGTTCTTTTCAACAACATGGATGGAAGTAGAGTGTATTATGCTAAGGAAAATAAGTCAGTTAGAGAAAGACACTACCATATGATTTCACTCATATGTGGAGTTAATGAATCAAAACAGATGAACATATGAAAAGGGGAAAGAGAGAGAGAGAAACCATAAGAGACTCTGAATGATAGAGAACAAATTGAGGAGTAATGGAGGGAGGTGGGCCAGGGGATGGCCTAAATGGGTGATGGGTATTAAAGAGGGCACTTTTTATGATAAGCACTGGGTGTTACATGTAAGTGATATCACACTATATGTTAACTAACTAGAATTCAAATAAAATTTTGAAAAAAAAATAAATAAAAATAAAAACCTGCTGCACAGAAAAGAAAACAATCAATAAAACTAAAAGGCAACCTATGGAATGGGAGAAGATATTTGCAAATAACATATCCAAAAAATGTTAGTATTTAAACTGTTTAAAGAATGTACATGGTTTACACCCCTTAAAAATATAATTTAGTTTAAAAATGGGCAGAAGATATGAACAGACATGTCTCTGAAGAAGACATACAGATGGTGATACATAAGTGATGTTGAGCATCTTTTCATGTCTGTTAGATGGCCAACAGACATGAAAAGATGCTCAACATCACTTATCATCAGAGAAATACAAATCAAAGCTACAATGATGTATCACCTCACATCTGTCAGAATGGCTAAAATCAAAACCACAAGAAACAACAGGTGTTGGCTAGGATGTAGAGAAAAAAGAACCCTCCTGCATTGTTGGTGGGAATGCAAATTAGTGCAGCCACTCTGGAAAACAGTATGGAGATTCCTCAAAAAGTTGAAAATACAACTACCTTTATGATCCAGCAATTGCATTACAAGGTATTTACCCAAAGAATTACAAAAATACTAATTGACAGAGATACATGCACCCCTATGTTTATAGCAGCATTATCTATAATAACCAAGCTATGGAGACAGCCCAAATGTCCATCAACTAGTGAATGGATAAGGAGGCTGTAATATATATATATATATATATATATATATATATATATATATATAATGGAATATTTCTCAGCCATAAAAAGAATGAATTCTTCCCATTTGCAGTGACATGAATGTAGCTTGAGAGCATTTTGCTAAGTGAAATAAGTCAATCAGAGAAAGACAAATATCACATGATTTCACTCATAGGAATTTAAGGAACAAAACAAATGAACAAAGGAGTGGGAGGGAAAAGAAGAAAGAGGGAGAGGCAAACCAAGAAGCTGACTCTTTAAGTATAGAGAATAAACTAATCTTTACCAGAGGGTAGGTTGGTGGGAGAAAGGGTTAAATAAGTGATGTGGATTAAGGAGTGCATTTATCGTGATTGCAACTGTCCCTCAGAACAATGTACTGACCAGACATGCTTGAATATGTACCAGCAATAGGCATCTGGGGGAGAGGATGATATACATCATTGAAGCCAAGCAGCTGGGAACACCCGGCCCGCTCAGGATGGAACTCTGCCTGCTTCTTTTTTCTGTTATCTCCCCTTCTCAAGCGATCACCTGTAGTTAATTAGATGGTTCCTTTAAATGTGTTTACTCAACCACAAATCCTATACTGCTTGATCAGGCATACCTTGCTTATCTATAACCTCCTTCAACTTCTTTGTTGGTTGTTATCTTGTATCTCTAATAAATACAGGACAGAGGAGTTGTTCTGGGCAGGAATCTTCTCAACTCCCATTCCCTTGAGACTGACTTGTTTGTGCCTTGTTCTTCTCCCATGTGCCTTTGGAAAGTTGCAAGAGGCTGTTGGAAAGGGGCAATGATGAGCACTGAGAGTTATATGGAAGTGTTGAATTGCTGTATTGCACACTGGAAACAAATATTACACTGTATGTTAACAATTTGGAATTTTAAAAAAGCTTTTTTAAAAAGAACCTATATCCTCCAGTATTAATACAACCCCTCCATCAGTCTTTTGTTTATTATTTGCATGATGTATCTTTTGCATTCTTTTTTTATTTAAATTCGATTAGCCAACATATGTTACATCATTGGTTTCAGATGTAGAGTTTAATAATTAATCAGTTGTGTATAACACCCTGTGCTCATCACATCATGTGCCTTCCTAATGTCCATCACCCAGTTACCCATTCCCCTCACCCACCTCCCCTCCAGTGATGCTCAGTTTGTTTCCTATACTTAATAGGCTCCCATGGTTTTTCTCCCTCTCTGATTGCTTCCCATTCAGTTTTTCCCTCCCTTCCTCTATAATCCTATGCACTCTTTCTTATTTTCCACATATGAATGAAACTATATGCTAATTGTCTTTATCTGATTCACTTATTTCATTCAGCATAATACCCTCCAGTTCCATCCACATTGATTAAATTGTAAGTACTTATCCTTTCTGATGACCTAGTAATCTTACATTGTATATATGTAGCACATCTTCTTTATCCATTCATCTGTTGATGGACATTTGTGCTCTTTCCATAGTTTAGCTATTGTGGACATTGCTGCTATAAATATTGTGGTGCATGTAACACAAATGATTACATTTGTATTTCTGGGGTAAATACCTATTTACCTCTAAATACCTATTTATTACCTCTATATACCTATTTATTTAGATATCTATTTAAATACCTCTAAATACCTATTTACCTCTAAATACCTATTTACCTCTGGGGTAAATAGTGCAATTGCTGGGTCATAGGGTAGCTCTATCTCTATTTTTAACTTCTTGAGGAATTTCCATACTGTTTTCTAGAATGGCTGTACCAGCTTACATTCCCACCAACAGTGGAAGAGCAATCCCCTTTCTCCACATCTTTGCCAACATTTTTTTTCCTGTCTTGCTAATTTTAGCCATCTGATAGTGTGAGGTGGTATCTCACTGTGGTTTTTATTTGTATTTTCCTGATGTCAAGTGATGTTGAGCATTTTTGTACTGATCTGTTGGCCATTTGCCTGTCTTCTTTGGAGAAATTTCTGTTCATGTCTTCTGCCCATTTCATGAATGGTCTATTTATTTTTTGGGTGTGGAGTCTGAAAGTTCATTATAGTTCTTGGATACTAACCATTTGTCTGGTAAGACATTTGCAAATATCTTCTCCAATTCCATAGGCTGACTTTTAGTTTTGTTGATGGCTTCCTTCGTTCTACAGTTTTTACCCTGTTTTTGTTTAAGAAGTTTTTATCTTGATAAAGTCCCAATAGTTCATTTTTCCTTTCTTTCTTTATGCCTTTAGAGATGTATAATGCAAAAAGTTGCTGTGGCCAAGGTCAAAGAAGTTACTGCCTATGTTCTTCTCTAGGATTTTGATGGATTCCTGTCTCATATTGTGATCCTTCAATCATTTTGAGTTTATCTTTGTGTATGGTGTAAGAGAACAGTCCAGTTTCATTCTTCTGCATGTGGCTACCCAATTTTCTCAGCACTATTTATTGAAGAGACTGTCTTTCTTGTTTTGTCAAAGATTAATTGATCTATTTCTGGGGTCTCTATCCCACTAACCTATGTGTCTGTTTATGTGCCAATACCATGCAGTCTTGATGTGATCACAGCTTTGTCATATAGCTTGAAGTCAGGCATTGTGATGCCCCCGCTTTAGTTTTCTTTTTCAATAATCCCCTGGCAAATTGAGGTCTTTTCTGTTTCCATACAAATTTTAGGATTGTTTGTTCTAGCTCTGTGATAAATGTCAATCATATTTTAATAGGGATTACACCGAAAGTATAGATTGCTCTGGACAGCATAGACATTTTCACAATGTTTAGTCTCCCAATCTGTGAGCATGGAATGATTTTCCATCTCTTTGTGTATTTCTCAATTTCTTTCATAAGTGTTCTGTAGTTTCTGGAGTATAGATCCTTTACCTTTTTGGTTAGGTTTATTCCTAAATATCTTAGGGGTTTTGGTGCAATTGTAAATGGGATCAATTCCTTAATTTCTCTTTCTTCAGTTATGTTCTTAGTGTATAGAAATGTAACTGATTTCTGTTCATTCATTTTGTATCCTCTCACGATTCTCAATTGTTGGATGAGTTCTAGTAATTTGGGGGTGGAGTCTTTTGGGTTTTCCATATAAAGTATAATGTCATCCCCAAAGAGAGGGAATTTGACTTCTTCTTTGTCAATTTGAATGCCTTTTATTTCTTTTTGCTGTCTGATTGCCGAGGCTAGTGTTTCTAGTACTATGTTGAACAACAGTGGTGAGAGTGGACATCCCTGTCATGTTCTTGACCTTAAGGGAAAAGCTCTCAGTTTTTCTCCATTGAGAATGATATTTTCCGTGGGCTTTTCATAGATGGCTTTTATGATAGTGAGGTATGTTCCCTCTATTCCTATACTTTGAAGAGTTTTAATCAAGAAAGGATGCTGTATTTTGTTAAATGCTTTTTCTGCATCAATTGAGAGGATCATATGGTTCTTGTCTCTTCTTTTATTAATGCGCTCTATCACATTGATTTGTTTGCAAATGTTGAACCACACGTGCATCCCAGAAATAATTCTTACCTGGTCATGGCAAATAATCCTTTTAAAGCACTCTTGGATCCTATTGGCTAGGATTTGGTGAGTATTTTGGCACCCATGTTCATCAGGGAAATTGGAGTGTAAATCTCCTTTTTGATGGGGTCTGTTTCTTTGTCTGTTTCTTCCTGTTTCAGTCTTGGTAGTTTATAAGTTTCCAGGAATGCATCCATTTCTTCCAGAGTGTCTAATTTGTTGGCATATAGCTGCTGATTATAATTTTTAACAATTATTTCTATTCCCTTGGTATTAGTCATGATCTCTCCCCTTTCATTCATGACTTTATTAATTTGGGTCCTTTATCTTTTCTTTTGCATAAATCTGGCCAGAGGTTTATTGATCTTACTAATTCTTTCAAAGAGCCAACTTCTAGTTTTGTTTATCTGTTCTACTGTTTTTCTGGTTTCTGTTTCATTGATTTCTGCTCTAATATTTATTATTCCTTTTCTCCTGCTTGGTTTAGGCTGTATTTGCTATTCTTTCTCCAGGTCTTTTAGGTGTAGGGTTTGCTTGTGCATTTGGGATTTTCTTTTCTTTTCTTTTTTTTTTTTTTTTTTTTTGAGAGAGGCTTGGATGGCTATGTACTTCACTTGCAGTATCCCATATGTTTTGAACCAAGTTGTTTTCATTTTCATTTGTTTGCATGAATTAAGTTATTTTTTTTAAATTTCCTGGTTGACCCAATCATTCTTCAGCAGCATGCTCTTTAACCTCCAAGTGTTTGATTTCCTTCCAAATGTCTTCTTGTTATTGAGTTGCAGTTTCCAAACATTGTGGTATGGAAATATGTGGGGAATAATCTCAATATTTTGGTATCAATTGAGACCTGATTTTTGATCCAGTATATGATCTATTCTGGAGAAAGTTTCATGTGAATTTGAGAAGAATGAGTATTTTGTTGTTTTAGGATGGAATGCTCTGTATATATCTACGAAGTCCATCTGGTCCAATGTGTCATTCAAAGCTCTTGTTTCTTTGTTGATCTTCTGCTTAGATGATCTGTCCATTGCTGTGAGTGGAGTGTTGAAGTCTCCTACTATTACTGTGTTGTTATCAATATTTTTCTTTATTTGGTTAACTGGTTTATATAATTGACTGCTCCCATGTTGGGGGCATAGATATTTACAGTGTTAGAGTTTCTTGTTGGAAAGACCCTTTAAGTATGATATAGTATTCCTCTACATCTCTTACTATAGTCTTTGGTTTAAAATCTAATTTGTCTGATATGGGAATTGTTACCCCAGCTTTCTTTTGAGATCCATTAGCATGATAAATTGTTCTCTGCCACCTCACTTTCAGTCTGGAGGTGTCTTTAAGTTCAAAATGAGTCTCTTGTACACTGCATATGAATGGGTATTGCTTTTTTATCCAGTCTGATACTCTGTGTCTTTTGACTGGAGCATTTAAACTATTTACATTCAGAGGAACTATTGAAAGATATCAATTTAGTGCCATTGTACTGCCTGTACAGTCCCTGTTTCTGTATATTGTCTCTGTGTTTTTCTGGTCTGTTACTCTTAGAGTCTCTCTTCACTTACAATTTCCCCCTTAATATTTCTTGCAAGGCTGGTTTAGTGATCACAAATTCTTTTATCCTTTCACTGTCTTGGAAGCTCTCTATCTCTCCTTCTATTCTGAATGACAGTCCTGCTGGACAAAGTATTCTTGGCTGCATGTTTTTCTCACTTAGTACCCTGAATATATTATGCCAGCCCTTCTGGCTTGCCAGGTCTCTGTGGATAGGTCTGCTGCCACCCTATTGTTCCTACTCTTGTAGGTTAAGGGCCTCTTTCAGGATTTTTCTCTTTATCTCTGAAATTCGCAAGTTTCACAATTATATGTCAGATGTTGATCTATTTTTATTGATTTCTGAAGGGAAATTTCTGGGCCTTTTGGGCTTAAATGCCCAGGCTTATGCCCATGGCTTAAATGCCATGTCCTTCCCCAGATTAGAGAAGTTCTCAGCTATGATTTGCTCAGTTATACTTCTGTCCCTCTCTCTTTTTTCTCCCTCTGGGGCCCCAATTATTCTAATATTGTTTCACTTTATGACATTGCCGATTTCTTGAATCCTCCCTTCATGGTACATTAGTTGTTTTTCTCTCCTTTCCTCAGCTTCCTTCCTTTCTATTAACTTGTCTTTTGTGTAATTTACTCTTTTCTTCCTCATTTACCCTACCTGCTAAAGCATCCAATTTAGACTGTATCTCAGAGCATTTTTAATTTTGGCCTGATTAGATTTCATCCCTGCACTAAGGCATTCCCAATGTATTTTATGCTTTTTTCAATCCCAGCTAGTAACTTTATAGTTATCATTCTGAATTCTAGGTTTAACATTTTACTTACATGCATATTGTTTAAATCTATGGCAGAAAGTATTACCTATGGTTCTTTCTTTTGTTGTGAATTTTCCCTTCTAGTAATTTTGTCCAGAGAAGAATAAATGAATGAAAGAACAAAATCAAAAATATCAACCATGACAGGGTCCCTGGGTGTCTCAGTTGGTTAAGCAACTGCATTCAGCTCAGGTCATGATCTGAGAGTCCTGAGATCAAGTCCTACATTGGGCTCCCAACTCCATGGGAGTCTTCTTCTCCCTCTGACCTTCTCTGCTCTATTGCTCTCTCTCATTGTCTCTCTCTCTCAAATAAATAATAAAAATCTTTTTAAAAAATCAACCATGACCCCAATGAAATACACACTAGAATAATCTGAAGAGATCAGAAACCAAAAAAGAAAAGGAAATAAATAGGGGGAGAGAGAATTTAATCTTCTAGGTGGACAAAACAGGGTGATCGACTTGGCCCTGGGTGTATTTTGATCTGTTTGTTAGAGGACACTAAGTCCCAAAATTGTAAAGAATGAAAACCTTATAGATTTACAAAATAAACTTGAATACAGTGAAAGGAAGCTAAAAATGAAGAATATATCTATAAAATATAAATGTAAAAATGAAAATTTTAAAAAGACTTTAAAAGGAGTTGATAAAATAAGGAACTAGTTGAAAAGAAAAAAAAAGAAAACTTTAACCTGAAAGACTAAAGAATCATGAGAAAAAATATTGACCAAATTCCATATACTATTTTCCCCTTGGTATAGGAGTTTTTCAGTTCAGTGTGATCCATAAATTTTGTATTAGACTGATATTCTTGCCGTTCTTCTGGGGGAAGGGCCTGTTGTACTGATTCTCAGTTGTCTGGCTAGGGGGAGATGCATCACCAGTTGCCAGGGGGCTGGGCTCAGTGTAAGACACTTTGGATTGTTCAATGTGGTTCTTGTTCCCTGAAGGCTTTCCATGCAACTTGCAGAAAGTGGTTGCTTTGCAATTTGTAGAATTGCAGCAATTCTTTTTTTAGATCTAGGTTTGAATTCGCAGGTGTTCAAGATGATTTGGTAGATATCTAGCTGAATTCAAGAGACCAGCTGAAATGAGGTTCTCATACTCTTCTGGCATCCTCCCTCCTCTCCTCTTTTGCATTCTTGTGATTTCAACCTATTTGTCTTTGAGTCTAAGGTGTGTTGTGTGTAGAGTGTTGTCGGAGGCAGGCCCCTGGCCAGGGTGGCCTCCACCATTAAAAGATGGCGCCTGGCTAGTTGCCAGGTTAGGATGGCCTCGTGAGACTAAGCGGAACGCCCAAAGAGGAAGTAAACAGCATTGGTTGCTAGCGTAGTTGTTCGTTTAGGTGCACAGCCTGATTTGCTCCCTCCTGTACCCTGCTCACTGATTGGTCATGTAAGCGTATATAAGTGTGTAGACTTGCGGAAATAAAGAAAGAGAAGATGCATCCGAACCAGGGTTCTTGTCGTCCTTGCGGGGCAAGGGCGATAAATGGCACCGGCACTGGGAACTAAATAAAAGAATCTTGCAAGGTAATCCGCAGGAAAGCGGGGAGTAAAAGTCCGCAGGTAAGCGGGGACATTAGCCACGTTCAAAAGTGGGAATTCCGTGGTAAAGCGGGGAGCAAAAATAGAAAAATCTTGCAAGGGAGAAGTCCGCAGGTAAGCCGGGTAAAACCACGACAAAGGTGGTGGGAAACTTGTACAAGACCGCAATAAGAAGCGGGACAGCCATAGAGCCAGGATTTTCTTATCGAAACCGCAGGTAAGCGGGGAAGGGACCACGATCAAAGTGGTGGGAATCTTGTACAAGTCCGCAATAAGAAGCGGGGCGGCCTTAGAGCCGGGATTTAGCAAGTCCGCAATAAGAAGCAGCGCGGCCTTAGAGCCGGAATTTAGCGGCGAGTCTTTAACGTCCGCGTCTGTTGTCTGTGTGTTCATAATGGGATCTGAAGTATCTAAAGTGCGGTTGGAAGGGTCTTTAGAAGACCTGCTGAAAGCCAATGGGACTCCACTAAAAGCAAAATCTGTTCGGGCCTTTTTGAATACAGTGGAAAAGGCGGCTCCATGGTTCCTAGATGAAGGCTTGCTAAACATACCTCAATGGGACCACTTAGGGGAGGAATTGAAGAAACAGGATGCTTTAACTCTTCGCCTCAAATTTAACATAACAAAAGCACAGGCACGGGACATAGTAGTCTCCTGCAGAAATTGCGTGATCTTACTACCTGCACCATCCTTGGGGGTTAATCCTAAGGGTTTGTTACCTAATCATATATGGCATATGGATGTCACACATGTTTCAGAATTTGGAAAGTTAAGATATGTTCATGTCTCTGTAGATACCTGCTCTGGAATAATTTTCGCCTCAGTGCATACGGGGGAAAAATCCAGAGATGTTATCGCCCATTGCCTACAGGCTTTCGCGGCATGGGGAAAGCCACACCAATTAAAGACAGATAATGGTCCAGGCTACACCTCACAACCCTTTAAAGCCTTCCTACAACAACTTGACATTCACTTGATAACATGGAATACCCTATAACCCACAAGGACAGGGTGTTGTGGAGCGTGCGCATCTTACAATAAAAAATGCGCTTTATAAACAAAAAGGGGGAATAGGGGACACCTTCAGGTCCCCTAAAGATAAGCTCAACACCATTCTCTTTATTTTGAATTTTTTAACGTTGGACAAAACGGGTAAATCAGCTGCAGACAGACAGGCAAGTGATGCTGCTGCTTCCCTTAAGCCTTTAGTACTTTGGATGGACATCCACCCAGGAAAGCGGAATGGACCAGATCCAGTGTTAGTATGGAGTAGGGGGTCTGTATGTGTTTTTCCACAGGAAAAGGAGGCTCCAGTTTGGATCCCAGAGCGGCTGGTGTGTGCAGCCTTGCCTCCAAACACCAGTCATGATGCTGGAGATGCTGATGATAACTGGGGATGCTACACCTCCTGCGGCAGACTCAAGCCAGAAAGCTGTGAGCAGTGGTTAAAGCATGGCTATATCCTTTACCAGTGACTAACTCTTCTCTCATATTCCCTCCTCTCCCTTTGATGCATGGCAGGTCTGTAACTTGCTAGGAGCATGTACTGATATCTCAGCAGTGTCCATGTTAAATGGTGGCAAATTCCTCAACTGTTCTTATAAACAAAATGACTCTAGTACCTTTGAGACAACAGTTAATGTGTCTTGTCCCAATAATATTACTTATTAGCCCACTCTCATATGGGTCTTGCCACCGTTCCTTTCCCTCATAACAAATGCTAGCGAGCTAAATGATACGTTGAATTGCACTAAGAATTGCTCTTTCCCAGTGCTGGAATGTTACGGCCTTCAAGCTGGCTGTGATTATGCGTATCCCTACCCATGTTCCTATCCCAGTTTCCATTCCAGAGGACAAGTTACCGGTGGTGCTATCCAGAAAGAAGAGAGATTTTGGTATCACAGCCGCCATTGTGACAGCATTGGCTATATCTACAGCAGCTGCCATGGCAGCAGCAGTCTCACTTGCTGCAACTATACCCACTGCGGAAGCTGTGAACACCCTTGCAGAAGGAACGGCGGCTGCCCTTCAAACATAGACTCAGATCAATGCACATCTGCAAGCAGAAATCCTGATAGTCAACCAGGGAGTGGATTTGGTTCAAGAACAAGTGGACATATGGGGGGCCCTATTGGGACTGGGATGTATAGTACCCTTCCCGGCAATGTGTGTAACTCCCATAACCTATACTAATATGACTTACAGAATGTCTCCCGACAGCTCTCCCAATACTTGCGGGGGAATTAGTCCGCAGAATTCCAAAACTATACTCAGCACCTGCTACTAGGCATAACAAGGATAAATAACACCAGAGTTGAGCTTGCAACCCTCCCAGAGATAATCAAAACATTGCAAGATGTGTTAACCTTTACGAAACAATGGGCTAGCGTAATTGGTCTGATGATAATCCTCGTAGTGGGCTTGATTCTGCTAGTAAGGAAACTGCAAATTTGGAGGCGACAGCAACATAGGTAACAGCAAGCCATGGTGCAGGCCTTGTTAGCCATCGAGGCTGAAACATCCCCCCAAGTGTGGCTAAGTATGCTGGATCGGTAGTCAATGATGGGTAAGATTGGTGGGGGAAATATACCAACCTAGGACAGGACGCAGATCATTGATATCTCCCCGCCACTGACAACCTAAGACAGGCACGATCCCTGCCATAAAAGAAAAAAGGGGGAGATGTCGGAGGCAGGCCCCTGGCCAGGGCGGCCTCCGCCATTAAAAGATGGCGCCTGGCTAGTTGCCAGGTTAGGATTGCCTCGTGAGACTAAGCGGAACGCCCAAAGAGGAAGTAAACAACATTGGTTGCTAGCGTAGTTGTTCGTTTAGGTGCACAGCCTGATTTGCTCCCTCCTGTACCCTGCTCACTGATTGGTCATGTAAGCGTATATAAGTGTGTAGACTTGCAGAAATAAAGAAAGAGAAGATGCATCCGAACCAGGGTTCTTGTCGTCCTTGCGGGGCGAGGGCGATAGAGTGTTATATTTGGATCTTGCTTTATTAAATATTTTTTCATTCTCTGCTTTCTAATTGGGTTTTCTTTACCATGCATATTCAGTGCAGTTATTAACAGGTTAAAAGTTACAGTTGTCATTTTGCTATTTGTTTTCTGTCTTTAGCCTTCTTTGTTCCTCTGTTCCTCTTTTATTAACTTTTGTGTTAAACAAATCTTTTAGTATGTCATTTTAATTCCTCTTCTGACTACTTTTTACTATATGTGTAAACTATTTTTGGGGTGTCTGCTCTAGAAAGTCTACTTAACTCATCACAATTTATTTCAAATTAACATTAACTTGATTGCCATGAACTATAAAATGTTTAACATAACTCTATTATTTCCCCCTCTTGTGCTATTATTTTCATATATATTATATCTATATCTTACAAAACCAATGTTACAGTGTTATAATTATCTATTTACACAAAGTTATGTTTTTAAAAATAGTTTAACAGAAGAAACATGAAAATATATCTAGATTCTTTTATTTTTAACATGGGTATTTATTACATCTACACTCTGTATTTCTTCCAGTTAATTTGGGTTACCATCTGGTGCCATTCCCTCCCAGAATCCAAAGAATTTTCTTTAATATTTGCAATAATGCAGTTCTGATATCAAGGGGTCCTCTCAATCTTTTTAAATTTTGGAGTGTCCTGATTTTACCTTTATAACTGGTAGATAGTTTCACCACATAAAAAATTCTTCATTAGCAGTTTTTTCTTTCAGTATTTTGAATATATTATTTCACTGCCTTCTAGAGTCTATTCTCTCTGATGGGAAGTTAGATATTATTTATATTTATGCTCTCTTTAACACATTAAATTGTTTTTTCTCAAGTGCCTGGTTTGCTCAGTCAGTTAAGCATCTGCTTTTGGCTCAGGTCATGATTTCAGGCTCCTGGGATTGAGCCCCATATCTGGCTCCCCACTCAGTGGGGAGCATGTTTCTCCCTCTCCCTCTGCCCCTTGCCCTGCTCATGCTCTCTCTCTTTCTTTCAAATAAATAAATAAAATCTTTTAAAAACTGTTTTTCTTTTGTTTTTTCTCTTTGTGTGGGGCTTTTAATACTTTGACTATGATGTGTCTAAGTATAAATCTCTAAATTTATCCTATTTGTGGTTCATTAAGCTTCTTAGATGTGTAAATTAACTTTTTTTAACTTGGGGCCATGATTTCTTCAAATAATTATGATAACTATTGGACCCACAATTTGAGGAAGTATATACAGATGAAATGTGAGACATTTATTGGGAAAGTCTAGGAACCAGAAAATTGGAATGAGTACATGTCCTTGGATTCTGATAGAGCCTGAAACTTTGGGCACCTTGGGTACCCCTTGATCTGATTATCAGTTGTTTCTCCCTGTGTGTCTCTCTTTCTGCATTGCTAGAATTCAACTGGAAGATGAAGTTCTAAATTATTACCCTGAATTTTTAAGAAGCCACCACAGAACAGTATCACTATGTGATTCCTTTTGCATGAAACTCTAGAGAAGACAAAACAAATGTATGGTTATGAAATCCAGAGAGAGAATTCCCAGACAGAGGTGTCTGAACAGTTTAAAAAATGATCTACTAGGGCACTCAATTCATGGAATTTATGTCAAGTACTCATTCAGATAAGGTCTGAATACAAGAATACCTTCAAGAGAGACAGTGCAGTCCAAAATCTTTTTAAAATTATCACTACCCATATGAGGATGGATGTGAAGTAAGTACACCTTCTCGCCCAGTTCCTGCTAGAATAGACTTTGGGTGAGGTCAAGACCAAGGTGAGGAAATTATATTCCTTCACTTAGGTGGATTTACCAAGCATCCAAGAAGCCCAAAATTATTATCAAATAAAAGGATATGGTCAAATATCTACTAGCAGTTAGTCAGAATAGCTATTCTCTCTTCTGTGCACTTTGCCTTTGGTGTGCAACTAGGCATTAAAGGTATACTAGGTCTTTGAGGCTTACAAAGGTATACTCAGGTCTTTGAAACCTGAGGCTTACTTCAGGCTTCATTGCACTTGGCACACTCTGCAACTGTAAGACTTTTTTGTTTTTTAAGATTTTATTTATTTATTTAACATATAGACATCACAAGCAGGCAGAGAGGCAGGCAGAGAGAGAGAGGAGGAAGCAGGCTCCCTGCCAAGCAAAGAGCCCAATACGGGACTCAATCCCAGGACCCTGAGAGAGGCTTAACCCACTGAGCCACCCAGGTGCCCCAAGACTTTTAAGGTGTACTAAAAAACACTGTTTGTGAGAAGCTGAGAAAAAGAAGTCCTGCTTATCTTATTTCTGACAGTTGCTTGAGGTCCATTATGAGAATAAAGAACCAGCTATGCTCAGAAGGGAAATCACAAGGGCTAATCCAGAAATTAAAACACACACACACACACACACACACACACACACACGAACTCAAGATCTCGCTCAATAGTACAAGCAGAAACTAGATAGCATATATGTAGGTGGAGCCTTAGAATATTAGGCCAAGAAGGATGAATTCTGTTTGGACAGGGCCAAATTTACCAACACAAGTATACTCACTGTGGAATCAGGAGCAGCCCAAGATGCATTTCACACCAATGAAATATATAGAGACAACTCATTGTATTGTAATTTCATTTTATTTTGCTTTGCAGATATTGTGGTGTCTTTTTCTTTTTTACAAACTGAAAGTTTTAATTTGTAAATCAGTTTACAAATTGAAGGTTTCGAGTTGTAAAAAGTGCAATAGCTGCAAAGCACAGTCAAGCAAGTCTATTAACAAAATTTTTCCAACATCACCTGCTCACTTCATGTTTCTGGGTCACATTTTGGTAATTCTCACAATATTTCAAACTTTATTATTGTATTTGCTATAGTGATCTGTGATCAGTGATTATGAGTTGCTGAAAGCTCAGAGGACAAATCTTTTATCAATAAAATATTTTTAATTAACCTATGTACATTGTTTTTAAGACATGATGCTATTGCATACTTAGTAAACAACAGTATAGTATAAGCATAACTTAACTATTACATACCTTGGGAAACCAAAAAATTTCATTTTGTTCACTTTATTGCAATATTCACTTTATTGTGGTAACCTTAAACCCAACCCACTATATATTCGAGATATGCCTGTGTTTTTTTAATGGGATCCTGACAAATATTTTTTTAAAACTCTTCTAAGTCATTCTCATATGCAGTTATCTTTTTTAGTGACCTGAAGGGATGTGCACTGGTAGCTCTTTGATAGTGAAGTCCATCGAAATGAAGTAGATGAACACCCACTTAGAATAATTCTTAAGATACATATCTATATATGAAATTTTGGGTCTCATGGGCAGAAAATTAACAAAAACCATTATATCAGGGCTTCAGATCCTCTTTCTAGTCATTGATATATCCTACTTTAAAGATAGAAGGCTTTGACTGAAGGGCAGACTGGGTCCCTTTGACAAAAGTCCTCACAACTTAGTTATATAATTAATCATTCTCCAAAAGTCCCCAAGGAGGCCAGTCAAATCTCCTTCAACTCAAATCTACAGTGCATAGTGTCATCATGGGAAGCTATGACTGCTTGCAGTCTCACTTAGGGCTGGTTCTGAAATGTGTAGAAAAGAAATCTTCCCAGTAGGCAGAGGTTTGAAGAGTTTTATTTACTTGTTCACTTTGTGAAGAAGAGACATGTCTTGAGTTTTATATTGATGGATGTCCAGTAGCTCAATGAGTTGTTGAGTAATAGGGGGCTAGACAAGAATAAGACTGGAAATTTGATGACAAAAAAGTCTAGAGGAGATACATGTGGAAGGAATTCCAAGAATAGGTATTGAATGAGGTTTATAAATGCTTAACTGAAAATAGGCCATGAGCAGAAAGAGTATAAGTGATGTTTGGGTATTTGTTCCTTTGGTTCTTCATGCTGAGCCATGTAATCAATGGCCATAATGATGCTTTCCTAAAGCCACTGCTCTCATAAGGATAACCTTTCTACTTCCAGGTTCTGGTAACATTACCTATATTCACTGTGAGCCCTGTGGCCATAATGCCTCCTTATCATCACTAGTTACAGGATGATTTACCAATCCTACCCATGTTTTTAGAGCCCTGTTTATTAGACTGTCCTCAAGATCCTACTGTTTGTCGACAACAGACATCTGTTTCTTAAGGGGACCCTGACTATTAGGTCCCCAAAACAACTTAGATCATAAAGTCCATGGGGATAGGGAATTTAATCTTTTATCTGAGGTTGCTATCCCACCATCTAGAATGTCTCTTGCACCACAGGTTTTCAATAAATGTTTATTAAATGAACATATGTAGTGACTACTTTCCCTCCATTACTAATCTTTATGTTAAAGTCAATCATTAATGATTTAATATAGTTTGAACAACATTTTTGTGCTTTTATTTGTAATTCCTTAAGGAATGACAAAGAATTATGTCAGCAAAAAACCAGCAAACTTGTTATGAACATGGAAGTCCGAGATAACAAAAAATTTGTTGAAAGAGAGAATTCATCATACATCCTACATACATCTACACCTGCAGCATCTGTCTTGACCCCCAGTAGAAGCTCCACACTGGGCTCCAAGGGCACCAAGTCAGAGCTCACAGGTCCGGTGGCTGTAAAGGGGTTGAAAAACTGTAAAGATTATAATTTTACAGCGTTATCATTTCAATCCTAAACACCTCGTCGTCATGCCTTTTTTTTTTTAACAAAATCATTTTTCCTACATAACTTCGAGGGGTTTTTTTTCACACTTCACCTAAGTAACCGTAATTTTAATATTTTCAATATCCGAACCATATTCAAGTTTTTTCATTGCCTCCAAATAACCTGAGGGGGGAAATGTTATTTCAATAGGGATTCAGTAGAGGAGCACCCTTTACATTTGGTAGAATTCACATTTCACCCTTAATCTCTTCGGGCTCTGACAGAACCTGAGCGAGAGAATTTTAAGAACAGCAGTCTCCAATTTTCTAAAAAGAGGAAATGCCAAAAAAGAGTGACTTTAACAGTGGCCGCGGAGGTCTATGGGAAATGTAGTCCTGACTTCTTAGCTTCCCCGCATGGCACTCTGGGAAGGGAATTCGGGGCTCCTTCTGCGCAAGGGCAGCCGTAGCTCCGCCTCCTCATTCGTCTAATCTTGGACTGCAGGAAAGCGGTTTGAGAGAACCCCCGGGTCTACTCGGAAAGTAAAGGATGAGAGCATGCGGTGAGAGTGCAGGGAGCTCTCTATGGGAGGGGCGCCCTTGTGTCTAGGAGCAAGAAGTCTTTGGGATACCCCTGGTAGACGCCTCGACCAGCCCTCTGTCAACATTAGGCCGGTGGGAGTGTTGGGGGATGTAGGGGGAGATCCCCGGCCCTCCGGCTCCGGTCGCGCAAGTGGGTCTGAGCCCAGTCTTGAGTAGGGGCTCCGTACGGTCCTGGATGTGTAGGGACAGTGTGGTTGGGCACGCCTGCAGCCCGACTTAGTGTCGGTGCGAGGCAAAGTGCGTCTGTAACGCTGATGGTGACCCTGAGTGCGGTGAGAGCCGGAGCACGGGAGCCAAAAAGGCCCGGGTAAATTTCCAGCAGAGGCGATAGAAGGAACCTGGGTAAGATTCGGGTTTCTCATCTCAAAATTGTATTAATACGACTGATCTAGGGAGTTGTTTTGAAACTTGGATCTAAGTCATCACTTTTAAAGTATTTAGACAAGTACCGGGCACTACGCACTGCGTAAATGACAACTGCTTTCACAGTTAGAAGACACTGTTGTTTTCATTGGACGGTTTATCATAACCTCACAACTACTTAAAATAAACAAACGGACAAAAATTAGAAAGCAACCCAGGCTTAGCTTGGTGAAACGATGTGCCCAGGTCACAAGCTAGCAGTGAGGGAGTTTGGATTCAAGGGCAGGTGTGCTTTACTTCCAGTCTTAAGCATTGTCTAAATATCAAACCTGCCTGAAACCAGCATCGCAGCGTTCATAGCACTAAGCAAAGTGGCCTGTCCCCAAATCCCCAAGGATATAAGGGAAGGTGAATGTAGATGAACTTTGATCATATGTCAGATATATTCTGGTATTTTTAGTGTCTCTTCAGGTCCCTTCGGTCAGAAAGAGGTTCCTAGCCTGTTCAGTATTTTCAGGCTGTCCTTTAAGTCTGATATTATAATGAATTCCAGGACTCTTGGTTTTTGCCCCTAAAATGAGTTCTTAGGTCCCAATTATGTTGTCTCATCCTTTGACGTACGCTGATTCAACTAATCTGTTGCTTTGTGTTAGTCACGAGGAAACATGCATTATTATTAAATCAATCAAGCAAATTTTATGTTCGCTCAGTAAAAAATTGCAGAATTAAGCCCACAGTAATTTCAGAGTCACACAAAGACAAGTGGTACATGATCTTTCTCATTCCTTTTCAAGGTCCAGAGGGTCCCAGGCCTATGGGGAGGATGATCCTCCAACTGCTGAGATGTGGGGCGGTGTAAAACAGGCTAGATCTCGTGACCTCTATCTTCTTTCTGTCCCCTCAGCTGAACCACAGTTCTCTACACTCTCCCAAGATCCACAGAAAATGAACACACCTCAGGTGAGCTTTTCATTTATTCCCTACTTAGTATTGTAATGGATTTTTGAGGTTTAGACAGATCCATGTATTAAATGAAAAAGGAGATCTAGAAATATGTCTTGAACCAAAATATACGCTGTTTGACTATCAGCTGTGATGTTTTCTTTCAGCTTTTGGTAGGTAACCTTTGTTAGAGTAGGGTTACGTTCCATCCATGTACCAGGTTGCTAAGATTTCATGTTAGTCATGAATATGCATTGAATTATCTATTGTCTCTTCTGTATGGATTGGAATAAAACTAAAGCTTATTTCCTTTCATCTGTGAGTACTGTAAACAGTATAACATATTTTCTATATTAACTTAAATTCCTGTATGGAGCTTAGTTGCTAAAAGTGTGGTAAGTTTCTTCTTACATATTTTCCTCGGGCCTTTTGCTAATACTGTATTCAGGGTTTATGTTTCTGTATCCACAAGTTGGATTAGACTATAGTTTTTTGTTTTTCTGTCCAATTATGGTATCATGGTCATAGTCTTATGAAAGTAAATGGAGAACTTTTCTGCTCCTTTTCTTTTCTAGCAATTTAGATGAGAAAGTTGTACTACATGAGGGTTTTTGTGAAATTTGTACATATAGATTTAGACCTTTAGAAGACTTTAGCATAAAGACTCTCTGGTGTTGACTTATCAGGCATAAGTCTATATGGCATTTGTATTTTTTCCTTTTATTTTCAGATTTATTTATTTGAGAGAGAGAGAAAACTTGGGGGAGGGGCACAAAGAGAGGGAGAGAAAGAATCTCAAGAGGAGTACTTGCTCAGCACAGAGCCCAACACAGGGCTCGATCCCATGACACTGAGGTCATAACCAAAGCTGAAATCAGGAGTCGGATGCTTAACTGACTGAGCCACCCAAGCACCCCTGTGTTTTTTCTTAATACAATTTTTGGTACTACATTCTCATAGAAAATCGTTCATTTTATTTACATTTTTAATGTATTTTCATGAGCTTGTTCATAGCATTCTGTTAGTTTCAAAGTCTTTATCTATTATATCAGTAATCCCTTTTTTCAATCAGCTTTTAAATTTTACTTTAGCCTAAAGGCTGCTAATCAGAAAAGGACAAAATATGTTCTACTTGGCCCAGTCTGAAACCCGGAATTTCAGGGTCTGAGATTCTAAATATTTTATTTAGACAGTGAACTCTAAATATTGGGAATTTAGGGACATATACTGGTCCTACTTGTGCTCTCTACCTTTGCCTACCTACCTGTCAGCACCATTTGTTGACAAAAATATACTTCGTCCATTGAATAGTGTTGGCATCTCTGTGGGAAACCAATCCACAATGCATGTAGGGTCTCTTTCTATTCTCTGTTCACCTCTGATGATCAGTGTAATCCATTTGCTAATACCAGACTATCCTAATGAGTGTCTCTTTACAGTAACTCTTGAAGTCAGATAATATAAGTCTTTCAACTTTCTTCTTTTTTAAAATTGTTTTGGATAGTCTAGGTCCTTCGCTTCTTTATAGAAAGTTTTAAAAATCTTGTCTGTCTCTAGATAAATAAAATCTTTAAAAAAAAAAAAAATCTTGTCTGTCTCAAAGACACTTGCTGAGATTTTGATTTTGAGAGAGTGCACACGAACAAGGGTGAGGGGTAGAGGGATAGAGAGGTAGAGGGAGAGGGAAAAGCAGGCTCCCCATTAAACAGGGAACCAGCTGTGGGCTCGATCCCAGAGTCCTGGGATCATGACCTAAACCAAAGGCAGATACAACCAACTGAGCCACCCACATACCCCAAGGCAGTTGACTTTTATGTCAAATCTAGGGGTTTTTTCATTAATGTTCCTGGATTTTCAGTCATAATTGGGCATTTCCCACTCTAATGTAAAATAATTGTTCTGTGTAGCCTTCTGGAATTTTATTTTATTTTTTACAGTAGATCCTGAATACATTTTGATATTTATCCTGCTCGGTGGTACAAGATAGTAGTCTTTTCCCAGACGGACAACTAGTTACCCTGTGATATTTTAGTGTCCAGACTTTTCCTCATGCATTTGAATGATGTCACTTGTATTCAAATAGGAAATTTACTCTGCTAATCATTCTTCCTATTACACACTTGGTTCTAGGTCCTGTTCAGTTTAAGTTTGGATGTCTTTTTAGGCTCTCATCACTTCCCTGCTCGGGCCCACGTCTGTGTTTATATTAAGTTGTGGCCAACATTATCCTGTTTTGCTTATCTAATACTTTCCTACCCTCTATCTTCCAGAATTTGTTCAAATTTGGGGGGTTTCTGCTGGGTCATTTCTCTCTATTCCTCTTTTGTCATACTTTTATATACTTGCTTCGTATTTCCCTGTGTTTTTAAAGGCAGAAAGGTAAATGTGTATGCTCAGTCTATTCCCTTGAACTAGATGAATCATGCTTTTAATTCTTTTTTCTTTTAATTTCCATTACTCTAATATTTCCAGTTTTTCTTTCTAACATTTCAGAATTCTTTCTCAGCCTTCATGGCTTTTCTTTTTCTACCTGCCTCTTAAATTTTGCTATTTCCTTGAATTCTCTACTTAGTCTTTTTTGCTCCTGTTTTTCTGTCCTTTTTGAGTCATCTCTTTTTTCCGATGATTTCAGCTAGCCATCTTAATGACTGCTATCTCCTAATTCCTTATTTTCATTTTAGACCTCTGTCTGTTCCAAAATCATGCAACCAACAATGAAATAAATAATTCCCCCTATATTTTCAATAGGTATTTTGAGTGCAAACGAAGAACATCTGTCTCACAATGACCCAATCTCTGACTCTACTTAATTCTTCCAGTCTCTGCAAATGGCATCCATATTTACCCAGTTGTTTGTGCAGCATCTCTGTAGATAGGTGCACAGGAAAATAATGAGCAGATTTTTGTTTCCTGTAAGGATTAATTTCCCATTCTTCATCTTTGCTTTAATGTAAGTCATCTTTTAAATTAGTTATTTTGTTTTGCTGCTTAAGACATTATCCACCTTTCATATAGAGCAATAGTTCCTAACTGGAGGTGATTTGCACCCCAGGAGATGTTTGGCAGTGTTTGGAGATATTTTTGATTGTCAGAACTGGGATGTTGATGACATCTAATCAGTAGGAGACAGAGATATTGATATATACACTAAAATACACAGGACAGTCTTCCACAAAAATAGCATTATCTGGTCCACAGTGTCAGTAGTGCCAAGATGAAGAAATCCTGTTGTTTTCTTTAAATTATTATTTTAGCCACCATGAAATACATCATTAGTTTGGTTTTTTTGATTTTTAAACTTTATTTTTTCAGTGTTCCAAGTTTCATTGTTTATACATCACACGCCGTGCTCCATGCATTACGTGCCCTCCTTAATTCCCACCACCAGGCTTACCCAACCTCCTATCCCTCCTCCTCCAAAATCCTCAGTTTGTTTCTCAGAGTCCACAGTCTCTCATGGTTTACATTGTTAGTTTTTGATGCAGTGTTCTAAGAGTCATCTTTTATATACAATACCCAGTGTATTGCCTAAATACATATTGTACATAAACAAAGAAATCCTATTCTAAAGCATTGCTCCTGAAATATGAATCTGGTGGTGTGTAAATACTTCCCCAGTCTCACATGTATTCTCTTCATTAGTTCTCTATTACCCCAGCAGAGATCTCCAGACTGGTATGTGTAGACTCTACCAGGTGCTCAACATAATCTGTTGGTGTATGGGAAATGCAGACAGGAATCCTATTTATAATAATTTTACCTTAAAAAATAAGTCACTAGTTTTCTCATGATATTAAGTGGCAATATATGTATATAAATTAAAAATAAATATAAATAAATCAGAGCATGAGAGTTTTTTTTAACTTATCATGAGTATATCCCTGAAATATAAGACAGAGTTGAGCCATGATAGTCATCCTTTATAGCATTTTGTTTTAAACTCTAAACAGTAAAAACAGTAAGACTTAGTTTCCAAAAATTTTTTTTCCATGTGCCTGATTCTGGCCCTCAGATTGATCAGAAATGTGCTGTTGCAGGCAACAGTGTCATTCAAGGATGTGACTGTGGAGTTTACGCAGGAGGAGTGGCGACAGATGGACTCTGCTCAGAGGACCCTGTACAGAGATGTGATGCTGGAGAACTATAGCCACCTCGTCTCAGTGGGTGAGCAGACCTTACCACCCTTTTGACTGCATGTTCTAGTTTTCTTTTTTCTTTTTAAAATGTCAGTCACTCTTGTTGAGGTGTGTTTAACAGAAAATAAAACTCGGGACTTTTCAGTGTTTAAGTCAGTGAGTTTTGAAAAATTATATAGTAGATTTTTATCATCAAACTCATAATTTGGAATGTTTCCATCACCCCTAAAAGATTCTTGTACCCCTTTGCAGTGAGTCCCCTGCGCCCATCCCTAACTCTCTTATCTCACTTAACACACTTTCTAATGCAAGCACTTTGCCTCTTCTCAGATTTTGTATAAATAGAATCATAAAGTATATACTCTCTATTGTCTGGCTTCTTTCACTTAGCATAAATGCTTTTGAGCCTCATGGATGTGTGTGTCTTCCTTTCAGTTGATAGATCCAGGGTCTTTCTTCCAGTCTGGGGCTATTATGAATAAAGCTGCTATGAACATTTATACAAGTCTTTGTATCAACATGTTTTAATTTCCCTTGTGTAAATACCTAGGAGTGGGTTAGCTGGGTCTTCTACTAAGTTTATATGTAACTTTGTAAGAAACTGCCAAATGTTTCCAAGTTGGCTCTACTGTTTTTCATGCCCATGAGCAATGTCTGAGGGTTCTCATTGCTCTTTGGTTACCAACATTTGGTTTGGTAAGTCTTACTATTTTTAACCATTCTACTTAAGATCTAGTTATATCTTACAGTGTTTTAATTTGTATTTCCCTGATGATTAACTATATGGAACCTCTTTTTATGTGCTTTTTTTTTTTTTTTTTTTTTGCTTTTTAACCAATAATAATCTCCTTTATTGGAGGGATCACATTTTCAGCTCCATTTTTTTAGTTTAGTTTTTTGGGCTTTTTCATCTCAGAAGTTCAGACTTCTGTCTAATACATGTTTTACAAACTTTTTCGCTCTATCTTTGTCTCGCCTTTTTAAGAAGAAAATGTTTTCCAGTTATTACTATTTTATATAAACTTTTGAAGAAGCTTTTTAATGATGATAATTGGCTCAATTTTATTCTTCAAAAATTTCCCCTAGTGCTTATATCTTACATAACTGTAATATAGCAATGCTAGTAAATAGGCATTGGTACAGTGTGTATAAATAGCTCTATGCCATTTTATCTCATGTGGAGATTTGTGTAAACACCACAACAATCAAGATATAGAACTATATCATGCTACCTATTTATAATCATACCCATCTCCTCTCCCACACTATCCCTAATCTCTACCAACTACTAATCCACTCTTCATCTGAATACTAGGTTAGTATTAGTTAGTACTAGATTAGTATTTCACTATATGAATATAACATTTATTTAGCCATTCATCTGTTAGAAGACATTTTATTATAAATAAAGCTGCTGTGAACATTCATGTTCAAGTTTTTGTGTGAACATAAATTATTATTCTCTGGAATAAACGCCTACGAGTATGATTGGGGTTATATGGTAAGTATATTTCGCTCTTTAAAAACTGCCAAACTATTTCTCAGAATGGCTGCACCATTTTGCATTTCCACCAGCAATATATGAGAAATCTAGTTACTCCCCATTTTTCCTAGTATTTGGTGTGATAACTATTTTTTTAAATAGTGGTTGTAATGGGTATATAGTGTAGCTCAACATGGTCTTAATTTGCATCTCCTTGATGGCTAAGGATGTCAAATATTTCTAATACTCCTATGCCATCTATGTATCCTTAGGAAAGTGTCTGTTTATGGCTTATATGCATTTTTTCCATCTTCACTGCTATGTAATGACAAAAATTATATATTTTAGCTGTACAACTTGATATTTTGATATATTTACACATTCTGAGTCAGTTGCCACAATCAAGCTAAATAACATATCCATGACCTGGCCTAGTTACCTTTGTTTTCTTGGCGGTGAGAACACTTCAAATCTGCCATCTTGGCAAATTTCTAGTAAACAATACAGTATTTTTAACTATCCTCAGATTGCTGTATGTGTAGATCTTCATAACTTACTCCTCTTGCATAACTGAACTTTATAACCATTCACCAACATCTCCCCATTCCCCATCTCCCCAGCCCCTGGCAACCACCATTCTACTTTCTCTCTATGAGTTTGACTCTTTTAGATCCACCAACATCCATATTTGTCTTTCTCTGTCTGGTTTATTTCATTTAGCATAATGCCTTCCAGATTTATCCATGTTGGGGCAAATGTCAGGATTTCCTTCCCCTTTTTTGGCTGCATAATGTTCCTGTGTGTGTGTATGTGTGTACACATCTTTAATCATTTATCCATCAACAGTTAGATTGTGTCTTGGCTATTGTGAATAAAGCGGCAAAGAACATGGGAGTGCAGATATCTCTTTGAGATCCTGATTTCATTTCCTTTGGACATATACCCAGAAATGGAATTCCTGAATTATAGGGTAGTTCAAAATTTTTTTAAGATTTTATTTTTTAAGTAATCTGTACACCTAGTGTAGGGCTTGAAATTACAACTGCAAGATCAAGCTGTACCAGCTGAGCCAGCCAGACACCCCAGGGTAGTTCTATTTTTAGCTTTTTGAGGAACCACCACACTGTTTTCTGTAATGTCTGCCCCAGTTTACATCCCCACCAATAGTGCCCAAGGGTTATGTTTTCTCCACATCCAACATGTGTTGTCTTTTGTCTTTTTGATAATCATCGTTTTCTAACAGGTGTGAAGTGATACCTCATTTTCTAACATGTGTGAAGTGATACCTCACTGGTTTTCATGTGCATTTCCCTAATGTTATATATACTATAGCTTTGTGTAATGTATTTTGAAGTCCAGAAGTGTGATGCCTCTAACATTGTTCTTTCTCAAGATTGCTTTGGCTCTCTAGGGCCTTTTGCGGTTACATAAATTTTAGCAATTTTTTCTTTTTTTCATTTTTTTTTTCTCTGTAAAGAATACCATTGGGATTTGGATAGGAATTGCACTGAATGTGTAGATCACTTTAGGTAGTATGGACATTTTGAATAGTATTAATTCTTCAATCCATGAACATAGAATGTTTTTCCATTCATCTGTATCTTTAATTTTTTTTGGTCAGTGTTTTATAGTATTTAGTATACTTTTTAGTCTTTTAGCTTCTTGGTGGCTTATTCCTAAGTGGTTTTAAATTTTATTCATTGTTAGTATATAGACACCGTGTTGATTTTGTATCCTCCAACTTTACCAAATTTATTAGTTTTAACAGATTTTTTTTATTGTCTAGGGTTTTCTACATAGAGAATAGTGTCATCTGCAAACAGATAATTTTACTTCTTCCCTTCAGGTTTGGATGCATTTTATTTCTTTTTCTTGTCTACTTGCACTGGGTAGAATTTCCAATACTATGTTGAATAGAATTGGTGAGCGTGGACATCCTGGACATCCTTGTACTGGATCTTATAGCCTTCAGTATTCTCCCCATTGATTATGATCTTTACTGTGGACTTTTCATATATGCCTTTATTGTATTGAGAATATGTACTTCTAGATCTGTTTTGTGGAGAATTTTAATCATGAATGAATGTTGAGCTTTGTGAAATGATTTTTCTCAGTCTTTTGATATGATCACATGTTTTTATTTCTCTCATTTCTTTATGTGGTGTATCACACAGATTGATTTGCATGTAAACAGCCTTGCATCCAGGGATAAATCCTATTTATTCATGATATAATGATCCCTTTAAATGTGCTGTTAAATTCACTTTGCTAGTCTTCTGAAAATTTTTGAATCTTTGCTCATCAGGGATATTAGCTTATAGTTTTCTTATGATGTAGTCCTCTGATTTTAGAATCAAGGCAATGGTGACCTCATAAAATGAGTTTGGAAATGTTCTTTGTTCCATTATTTGAAAGGCTTGAAGAAAGATCGGTATTTAAATGTCTGGCAGAATTCTGCAGTTTAGCCTTCTGACCCTGAGCTTTTCTTTGTCAGGAGACTTTTTATTAATAATTCAGTCTGTTTTATTTATCATAGGTCTGTTTAGGCTTTGTATTTTATTTTGATTCAGGAGTATAGGTTGTATATTTGTAGGAATTTATCCATTTCTTCTACATTAATCAATTTGTTTGCATAGTTGTTCATATTAGTCCCTTGTGATCCTTTTTATTTCAAAGGAATCTCTTATAATATCTCCTCTTTCCATTTTCTTTTTACTTGAGTTATCTCTTTTTTTAGTCTAGTCTAAGGGTTTGTTCATTTTGTTTACTTTTTTCAAAATACCAACTGTTAGTTTTCCTGATTTTTCTATTCTGTTCTCCATGACATTTATTTCTGCTCTAACCTTTAATTTTTATTATAAAAATATTATTTTATTTTACTTTACCTTAGTTTATTTTAGTTTAGTTTAATTAGTTATTCATCAACGAGTGCTCATTATATCAAGTGCCCTCCTTAATGCCCATTACTCAGTTACCCCAACACCCAGTTCACCTCCCCTCCAGTACCCTCAGTTTGTTCCCTAGAGTTAAGAGTCTCTTATGGTTTGTCTTCCTCTGTTTTTGTCTTATTTTATTTTTCCATTCCTTCTCTTAATGTTCATGCTTTGTTTCTTAAATTCCACATATGAGTGAAATCATATGGTATTTGTCTTTTTCTGATGGACTTATTTCATTTAGCAAAATATACTCTGGTGCCATCCACATCATTGCAGATGGCAAGATTTCTCTCTTTTTGATGACCGAGTAACATTCCACTGTATATATATACCATATCTTCTTTATCCATTCATCAGTTCTTTATCCATTTGGGCTCTTTCCATATTTTGGCTATTGTGAACATTGCTGCTGTAAACATTGGGGTGCGTGTGCCCCCTTCAAATCACTATTTTTGTATCATGATAAACATGATATTATGATAAACACCTAGTAGTGAAATTGCTAGGTGATAGGATAGCTCTATTTTTAACTTTTTGAGGAACCTGTATACTGTTTTCCAGAGTGACTGCACTAGTTTTCATTTCCACCAACAGTGTAAGAGGGCTCCCTTTTCTCCACTTCCTCAAACATCTGTTGTTTCCTAAGTTGTTAATTTTAGCCATTCTGACTGGTGTGAGGAAGTATCTCATTGTGGTCTTGATTTGTATTTCCCTGATGCTGAGTGATGGTGAGCATTTTTTCATGTGTCTGTTACCACTTATATGTCTTCTCTAGAGAAATGTCTGTTCATGTCTTCTGCCCATTTCTTGATGGGATATTTTGGGTTTTGAGTGTTGAGTTCGATAAGTTCTTTATAGGTTTTGGATACTAGCCCTTTATCTCACAAGACATTTACATATATCTTCTCCCATTCCATGGGTTGCCTTTTCAGTTTTGTCAACTGTTTTCTTTGCTGTGCAGAAGCTTTTTGTCTTGATCAGCTCCCAATAGTTCACTTTTGCTTTTGTTTCCCTTCTTTGGAAATGTGTCTTGCAAGCAGTATCTGGGGCTGAGGTCAAAGAGATTGCTGCCTCTAGGATTTTGATGGATTCCTATCTCACATTTAAGTCTTTGATCCATTATGAATTTATTTTTGTGTATGGTTTGAGAAAGTTGTCCAGTTTCATTCAGCATGTTGTTGTCCAGTTTTTCCAACACCATTTGTTGAAGAGACTTTTTTTTTCCATTGGATATTCCTTCTTGCTTTGTCAGAGATTAATTGACCATAGAGTTGAGGGTCCAGTTCTGGGTTCCCCTTTCTGTTCCATTGATCTATATGTCTGTTTTTCTGTCAGTACCATCTTGTCTTGATGATTATAGCTTTATAATACAGGTTGAAGTTTGGAATTGTGATGCCTCCTGTTTTGTTCTGCTTTTTCAACATTGTTTGAGCTTTCTAGGATCTTTTTTGGTTCCATATAAATTTCAGAATTGTTTGTTCTAGCTCTATGAAAAATGATTGTGTTCTTTTGTTAGGGATTGCATTGAATGTGTAGATTGCTTTGGGTAGCATAGACATCTTAACAACATATGGTCTTCTAATCCATGAGCATGGAATGTTTTTCCATTTGTGCCTTCCTCAATGTCTATCATAAGTGCTCTGTAGTTTTCAGAGTACAGATTTTTATGTCTTTGGTTAGGTTTATTCCCAGGTATCTTATGGTTTTTGGTGCAATTGTAAGTGGCATCAATTCCTTGATTTCTCTTTCTACTGCTTCATTATTGATGTACAGGAATACAACAGACTTATGTACATTGATTTTATAGCCTGCAAATTTGTTGAAGTCCTCTATTAGTTCTAGCAACTTTTTAGTGAAGTCTTTTGGCTTTTCTACATAAAGTGTCACGTCATCTGTGAAGGGTGAAAATTTGACTTCTTCTTTGTCTATTTGGATGCCTTTTATTTCTTTTTGTTGTCTGGTTGCTGAGGCTAGGACTTCCAGTATTATGTTGAACAACAGTGGCAAGAGTGGACATCCCTTCCATGTTCCTGACCTTAGGAGAAAAGTTCTTAGTTTTTTCACCATCGTGAATGATGGCCTTTATGATGTTGACATATGTTCCTTCTATCCCTGCTTTGCTGAGAGTTTTTATCAAGAAAGGATGCAGTTTTTTGTCAAATGGCTTTTTCTGCATCTGTTGAGAGGATCATTTGGTTCTTATCCTTTCTTTCATTAATTTGGTGTATCATGTTGATTGATTTGCAGATGTTGAGCCACTCTTATAGCCCAGGAATAAATCCTACTTGGTGCTGGTGAATAATCCTTTTAATATACTGTTAGATCTGATTAGCTAGTATCTTGTGGAGAATTTTTGCATTCACCAGGGATATCAGTCTGTAATTCTTGTTTTTTGTGGGTCTCTGCCTGGTTTGGGGATCAGTTTAATTAATACTGTCCTCATAAAGGGAATTTGGACCTTTTCCTTCCATTTCTATTTTTTGGAAAAGTTTCAGAAGAATAGGTATTAATTCTTTTTTAAGTGTTTGGTAGAATTTCCCTGGGTAGCCGACTGGCACTGGACACTTATTGTTTATTGGGAGATTTTTGATTACTACTTCAATTTCTTGCTGGTTATGTGTCTGTTTAGGTTTTCTGTTTCTTCCTATTTCAGTTTTGTTAGTTTATACATTTCTAGGAATGTATCCATTTCTTCCAGGTTACCTAATTTGTTGGCATATTGTTACTCATAATACTCTCTTATAATATTTCTTTGGTGTTTGTTGCGATCTCTCCTCTTTATTTATTTATTTATTTTATCTCTCCTCTTTAATTCATGATTTTATCTGTTTGGATCCTCTCTCTTTTCTTTTGGTAAGTCTAGCTAAGAGTTTGTAAATTTTTGTTAATTCTCACAAAGAACCAACTCCTTGTTTCATTGATCTGTTCTACTGTTTTTTTCTTTATTTCTGTATCATTGATTTCTGCTCTAATCTTTATTATTTCCCTTCTTGTTCTGGATTTAAGCTTTATTTCCTCTTATTTTTCCAGCACCTTTGGGTGTAAGGTTAGGTCATGTATTTGAGACTTTTCTTGGTTCTTGATGAAGGCCTGTATTGGTATGTACTTCCCTCTTCAGACTGCCTTTGCTGCATCCCAATGGATTTAGACTGTGTATTTTCATTTTCATTTCCTTCCATGTATTTTTAAAATTCTCCTTTGAAGTGGCGGGGGTGTGGGAGGTTGGAGTACCAGGTGGTGGGTATTATAGAGGGCACGGATTGCATGGAGCACTGGGTGTGGTGAAAAAATAATGAATACTGTTTTTCTGAAAATAAATAAATTGAAAAACTTAAAAAAAAATTCTCCTTTAATTTCCTGGTTGACCCATTCATTCTTTAGTAGAATGTTCTTTAATCTCCATGTATTTATGCCCCTTCCAAGTTTTTTCCTGTGGTTGACCTCAAGTTTCATAACATTGTGGTCCAAAAATATGCGTGGTATGCTCTCAACCTTTTTGTACTGGTTGAATCCTGATTTGTGACCCAGTATGTGATCTATTTTGGAGAATGTTCCATGTATACTGTAAAAGAATGAGTATTCTGTTGCTTTAGGAGGAAATGCTCTGAATATATCTGTTAAGTCCATCTGGTCCAGTGTGTCATTCAGAGTCTTTGTTTCCTTATTGATCTTCTGCTTAGACGATCTGTCCCTGGCTATGAGTGGGGTATTAAGTATTATTAACTTAACATATTAGTATTATTGCATTAATATGTTAGTATTATTGCATTATTCTCAATGAGCTTCTTTAAGTTTGTTATTAACTGTTTTATATGTTTGACTGCTCCCATGTTGGGGACATAAATATTTATAATTGTTAGAACTTCTTGTTTGATAGACCCTTTTATTATGATAGAGCATCCTTCTTCATCCATTATTACAGTCTTTGATTTAAAATTTAGTTTGTCTGATAAAAGGATGGCTACTCTAGCATTGTTTCCATGTCCATTAGCATAATAAATGATTCTCCACCTGCTCACTTTCAATCTGCAGATGTCCTTGCATCCAAAATGAGTCTCTTGGGTTTTTTGGTTTTGGTTTTGTTTTGTTTTGTTTTTTTAATCCATTCTGATACCCTTTTTCTTTTGATTAGAGCATTTAGTCCAGTTTACATTCAGAGTAATTATTGAAAGATACGAGTATAATGCCATTATATTACCTGTAAAGTCACTTCCTATAGATTATTTCTGTTCCTTTCTAGTATTTTTTACTTTTGATCTCTCTTTCTGCTCAAAGGGTTCCCTTTAATATTTCTTGCAGGACTGGTTTAGTGTTGATGAACTCCTTTAGTTTTTGTTTGTCCTGGAAACTTTATCTCTCCTTCTATTCTAAATGACAGTCTTACTGGATAAAGTATTCTTGGCTGCATATTGTTCCCATTTAACATGTTGAATAAATCATGCCACTACTTTCTGTCCTGCCAGGTCTCTGTGGATTGGTCTGATGCCAGCCTTTGTGTCTGCCCTTGTAGGTTAAGGACCTTTTTTCCTGAGCTTCTTTCAGAATTCTCTCTTTATCCTTGTATTTCGCAAATTTCACTATGTTATGTCATGGTGTTGACCTGTTTATGTTGATTTGGAGGGGAGTTCCCTGTGCCTCTTGGACTTGAATGCCTCTTTCCTTCCCCAGAGGAAGGAATTTCTCAGCTGTAATTTGTTCAAATAGACCATCCACCCCTTCCTCCCTGCTATTCTTCCTCTGGAACTCCTATGATACAGATACTATTTTGCTTTATGGAATCTCTGAGTTTTGTCTACATTCATGATCTAGTAGTTTTCTTTCCCTCTTCAGCTTCATTATTTCCATAATTTTATATTCTTTATCACCTGTTTCCTCCTCTGCTACTTCAGTCCTGGTAGTGATTTTATCCAATCTGTTTTGCATCTCAGTTACAGTATCTTTTAATTCTGCTTGGCTAGTTTTTTGGTCTTATCTCTGCAGTAAGGTTTTCCTCTGGTGTCCTCTGTGCTTTTTCAAGTCCAGCTAGTAGTCTTATGACTGTTGATCTAAATACTTGCTCAGATATCTTGCTTATATCTGCTTTAAGCAGGTTCCTTGCTGTGATGTCTTCTTGACCTTTCTTTTGGGGAGAATTCCTCCATCTTGTCATTTTGGCTAAGTTTCTATCTTTTGCATGTTATGAAAGCTTATTATGTTTCCTGCACCTCAGAGTAATACTATATTAGGAAGAGATCATACAGCGTGTAGGGCCTGGCAGCTCAGGAGGTGTGCTGTGTGCACTCTGCTGTTGTGTTTTAGCTGTTCTTTCCCACTGGTCCATCCCCTGCAGAGTTCCACCTAACCTGTTTGCAGTGGGAAGTGTTTGGACGTTGATCTAGGTGTGTTTTGATTTGTTTGTTGAAAAAAAGTCTGATCCTAAAAAAGAGAAAAGGGAATAGAATAATAACACCGACAAGAAAACCCAGGCAGACAATAAGAAAAACTATAAGCCTGACTGAAAAAGGGAAAGGGAAAAAAATGAAAGAAAAAAGGAAGCCTGACCCAAAATAAAAGAAGAAGAAGAAGAAGAAAGAAAGAAATCTTAGATTAGTAATTTCTTTCTTCTTTCTGTTAGGTGCACTTAATGCTATAAACTCTTCTCTGAGTACTGCTTAACTGCATTATACAAATTTATTGTCATTTAAAGATATTTTCAGAATTTCTCTTGTGACTTATTTTAGTGCATTATTTAGAAGTATGCTGGTTAATTTCCAAATATTTAGGAATATTCCTGCTGTCTGACTGTACTTGATTTCCTATCTACTTCTTGTGTAATGGGAAAACATATTGTTTTAACTTGTACACATTTAAATTTGTTAAAATATGGTATGTGACCTAGAATGTGTTCTCTTTTGGTGAATGTTTCATGTATACTTCAGGCGAATGTGTATTCTTCTGTTGTTAGAATAGCCTTAATATATGTGAATAGGTCCAAGTTGGTCGCTAGTGATGTTCAAGTCATCTATATCCTTAGGAATCTGCCTTCCTAATCTATCAGTGTTAACAGAGTAGAGCTTAACGCTCCAAATCTAACAGTGAGTTTTGTTTTATTTCTTTTCTGTTTTATCAGTTTTTGCCTCATATATTTTCAAGCTCTGTTTTTAGGTACATAAATACCTAGAACTGTTATGTCTTCTTATAGAGTCAACCCCTTATCAACCCCTTATCAGTAGGTAATGCCCTGGTAATATGTGTGATATTTGGTAATCTTCTATGTTTTGAAGTGTTCTTTCTCTGAAGTTAATACAGTTCAATTTTTTTTCTTTGAGAAGTGTTAGCATGATATATTTTTCTTTATCTTTTACTTTTTAATCTATCTGAGTCTTTGCATATAAAGTGTGTTTCTTATAGTCCCAGCATAGAGTTCCCTTCTACCTTTTTTATTTAACCTATCTGACAGCCTCTTTTTTTTTTTTTTTTTTTTTGGATTTTTAGACCATTCACATTTGTGGTGACTAATGGATGTAGTTGGAATAAATTTTCTGTAACTTTTCTAGTCATTGAATTTGTTCATTGGTTTCCCCACCAATTCCTTTTTCCTTTTTGCCTTCTTTGCTTCCAAGAACATTTTATATGAATCCATTTTATTCTTCCTCTTGATGTATCATTTATACTTCTTTTTAAAATCTTTATAGTGGTTGCTTGTTATTGACATTATACATTTTTAAAAGTAATCTTGTGTCCATTCTACAACACCATAACCATACCACTTAACATATAGTGCACATATTTTATACAGAGTTAGGTTCTGAGATCACTAGCCAATCTCTTTCCTCTGTTATACTGTCCAAAGTCTTCATATGTTTACTTTATATATTATATCTAGGATTTCACATGGATTTAAGGAGAGGTACAGAGTGATGTCTAACTAATTGTATCTGGAACCATCAGCCTCTGAAATTTTCACACTTAAGAATTGACTTTAAATTTAGTGTGATTTTTTAGGTATGGGAAATATTTATGTAGTTCAAAAACCCAAACTGTGTTAAAAGGTATGTTCAGAGTTTTCTCATTTCCATTCTTGTCCTTCTGTTCATTTCCCTCCTGTCCTACTTTTATTGCTTTCTGATTTTTCTTCCAGTGTTTCCTTTTTGCAAATATAAGTAATTACATAATTCCTATCTCCCTTTCTTTCTCCCACACACTATTCTGCTTCTCTATTTTTGACTTTATACTGATTACTCATTATTTGTGTGTAAACTCTTTTTTTTTTTTTAAAGATTTTATTTATTTATTTGACAGAGAGTGATGACAGGTAGGCAGAGAGGCAGGCATAGAGAGAGAGAGGAGGAAGCAAGCTCCCTGCTGAGCAGAGAGCCCGATGCGGGCTTGATCCCAGGACCCTGGGATCATGACCTGAGCCGAAGGCAGCGGCTTAACCCACTGAGCCACCCAGGCGCCCTGTGTGTAAGCTCTTATCTATATTTTGAATACATGGTCTTCACTTGTGGGTGGATGCAACCCAAGTTTATTAACTAGTCAATGATGAACATTTGGGTTTTTTTATTTTACTGTTATTACCAGCAGTGCTATAATGAATAACCTTGTGCATATATTATTTTCTAACTGTGCAGGAATAGATTTAAGATAAATTCCTAGAGATGAGATTGTTGGGGAAAAGCTAATGTATCTGAAATATTTTAGTGCCCCAAATTTATATTTCTTAAAAATAAATGTGATTGTATTACTATTTTACTAAGAACATTCACTGGCTATTGATTGCTTAAAAATTTCAGAATATGGCTCCAAGAAAATATATTCTCTTGATTCTCTTCCACATCTTGTACTATGTGCCCTCTTGTTTTCTTTGTTGCAACCTTATTGATCTGTTTTTAGGACCTGGTGCTCACTGTCTTCTTTTCTTACAAGGATCTTGGTACTTGCTTTTATCTCTGTTTGGAGTGCTTCTATTTCCTTATTTTAGTTACTCCTACACTTCCCTTAAAGATTTTCTCAAGCCTCGTTTTATCTTAACATTTCTTTTTCTTTGAGTTTGAAAACTTTAATGAAAATAGTAAATAATCAGTGAACCCCTCCCCACCCAGCTTCAACAAATAGCACACATTTTTTTATGGAAAATTTATTGAGCTCCCTCAAGTCAAGTATTGCTGTTAGAAATATTGTATTGTATGTTTTTGATTCCTTGTGCTTACCAAATTTGCAGATTTACATTTGTTTATATAATTTAATTATAATTTGCCCAAGAATGCTGAGCTTCCTGAAAGGAAACATTCTGTATTTTGTTCATAATTATTTTTCTAGTACTTAGTCAAGTACTTGACTGAGTGTTCAGACTATCCTAGGAAAGGCTGTGCTATTAAATAGTTGGAGAATTGCACAGGTGTCCCCAAATAGGGAGTATTAAGTAAATAGTTATATTTTAATTCTTTTTCTTCAAGATCACATACTGTAACCTATAAAAGAAGGAGATACGGGGCGCCTGGGTGGCTCAGTGGGTTGAGCCGCTGCCTTCGGCTCAGGTCGTGATCTCGGGGTCCTGGGATCGAGTCCCGCATCGGGCTCTCTGCTCGGCAGGGAGCCTGCTTCCTCCTCTCTCTCTGCCTACTTGTGATCTCTCTCTGTCAAATAAATAAATAAAATCTTTAAAAAAAAAAAAAAAAAAGGAGATACACTAAAAGATATAAATTAAGGATTTGTTTTAGTGATTTGATATACAATTTTTACAAGCTAAAGGAGTGCTAAGAGAAATTTATAGCACTAAATGTTTACATTAGAAAAGAGAAAATGTCTCAAATCAGTAGTGTATATAATTTCACATTAAGAAAGTATAAAAGAGCACGGTAAACCCAACTTCAGCAGAAGAAAAACTCAGTGGAAATCAATGAAATTGGAAACAGAAAAACAATAAAGAAAAACCAGTGATAGAAGATGATGAAAAGAATAATAAAACAGGGGCGCCTGGGTGGCTCAGTGAGTTAAGCCGCTGCCTTCGGTTCAGGTCATGATCTCAGGGTCCTGGGATCGAGCCCCACATCGGGCTCTCTGCTCAGCGGGGAGCCTGCTTCCCCCTCTCTCTCTGCCTGCCTCTCTGCCTACTTGTGATCTCTATCAAATAAATAAATAAAATCTTAAAAAAAAAGAATAATAAAACAAACCTCAAATAACAGTGAATGAGATAAATGAACACAAATGGTCAATATGACAAATAAAATAAGGATATAAAAAACACAACACCGACAGACTCCAAAATTATAATAAGAGAATATTGTAGAGAACTCTATACACATAAATCTGACAAGTTAGATAAAATGGAATAATTAGTAGGAAATCAAAAATACCACAATGAACCCAACAATGATAATTTAAATAGTCCTATAACCATTAAAGAAACTGATTTTGTAACTTAAATACAAAAGAAAGAAAAGGACCAGATATTTTTAATAAAGAATTATTCCAAACATTCAAAGAAAAATAAACACAATTTCCACACAATCTGTTCCAGAAAATAGAAGTAGAGAGAACAATTTCAAATTAATTTTACAAGGTCAGCATTATTCTGATGTGGATACTAAGACAAAGATAGTACAAAACTATAGACCAATTTCTCTCATGAAAGAGATGTAAAACTACTTTTACAATATTAGCAAATGGAATTTAGCAATAAATAAAAAGGATTATGTGACATGACCAAGTAAGGGTTATTCCAAGTTTGCAAGACTGATTCAGTGTTCAAAAATCAGTCAGTGTGGTCTACCACATTAGTGGGTAAATAAGAAAAACTGCAGAATTATGGCAGTAGATACAAAAAATATTTTTTGACAAAATTGAACATCCATTCATAAATATTCTCTGAATACTAGAAGTAGAGGAGAGCTTCCTCAAGCTGATGAAAAATGTCTGTAAAAGACCTCCTGCTGAGTAATATCATCTGGTGAAAGACTGGATGCTTTCTAAGATTGGAAACAAGGCAAATATGTCTTTTCTCACCACTACCAAGAAAGTTTACCAAGGTCCCAGCATAAAAGAACATATAAAAGCAACTGATAATAAGAAAACGAAGTAAAATATAATGCCCTTTACCACCACTCAAAATAATGAAATACTGAAGTATAAATTAAGCAAAACTTGTACAGGGCTTTTATGCTGAAAACTATATAACCCTGATGAAAAAAATCAAAGTTCTAAATCAGTGTATATAGTTTGTTTAGGGATTGCAACATAGTAAAGATATTAACTCTTCAGAATAGGTAACTGATACAGTAAATGTAAATGTTAAGCCAAGCAAGATTTAAAAAAACACAACAGCATTATTCCAAATTTATATGTGAAGCCAAAGTAACCAGAACAGATAAAACAATGTTGAACAAAAAATATAATGTGGGAAGCATTACTGTCTGAGTTAAAGAATACAGAAATTGACCCCTAAAAATACAGCTAACTGGTTTTTGAGAAAGGAAAAGACAGTTCAATGGGAGAAAAATAATGGTACAGAGCCAATGGATATCCACAGGCAAAAATTTAACAATATATATATATATACAATGTAGACATAACTATAACTATACAGAATTTAACTCAAAATGTACTGCAAATTTAAATGTAAATGTAAAATGACATAATTTTTAAAATTTGGAGAAATTTTTGGACCAAAAACTTGGTGAATCAAAAACACTGATAAAAATTGAACTTCATCAAAATTAAAAATTTAGACCTTGGAAAAACCTTATACAGAGGATGAGAAGACAAGTCACTGATAAGTGTGAAAATCATATTTTTGACAAAGAACTCATTATAAACTCACAAAATTCAATAGTAAAAAAAAAAAAATTAAAGGAAGGAAGGAGGGGAACACTTCCAAAATAATTTTATGAGACCAGCATTACTCTAATACCAAAACCAGACAAAAACACCTCAAGAAGGAAAATTAGAGGCCAATATCCTTGATGAAATATATGCAGAGTCCTCAACAAAATGTTAGCAAACTAAATTCATCAATACACTGAAAATCACAGAGCATGATAAAGGGGAATTTATTCCAGAGATGCAAGGGTGGGAATGGTTCAATATCTGCAAGTCAATCATTAAGATATATCACATGAACAAAATGAAGGATATAAAAATCATGTAATTATATTAGTATGCAGAAAAAGCATCTGACAAAACTCAACATGCGCTTATGATAACAATTCTCAACAAAATGGGTACAGAGGGAATGTATCTAAACATAATGAAGGCCACATATGACAAGTCCACAGTTAACATCATAGTGAATGGTAAAAAAGCTGAAAGTTTTTCCTCTAAGATTAGAACAAGGATGCCTACTCTCACCATTTTTATTTAACATCCTCTTGCAGCCCCTAGCCACAGCAGTTTGGCTAGAAGAAGAAATAAAAGGCATCTAAATTGGTGAGGAAGAAGTAAAACTGTCACTATTTGCAGATGACATGAAACTATACATAGAAAAGACTAAAGACTCTGGAAAAACTGCAGAATATAAAAAATCACTATGTAGAAATCTGTTGTGTTTCTGTACACAAATCTACTAGTAGAAGGGGGAAAAAATCACAGTTACAATAAAATTTTTAAAAAAGAATAAAATACCTAGGAATAAATTTAACCAAGGAGGTGAAAGACACACCATACACGGACAAAAAAAGACATTGTACACTGACAACAATAAGACATTGATGCAAAAATTGAAGAGAAATAAATGGAAAGATATTCTGTGCTTATGGAATGGAAGAATCGATATTGTTAAATAGTCCACACTACCCAAAGTAGTCTGCAGATTCAGTGCACTCACTATCAAAATTCCAATGACCTTTTTCACAGAACTAGAAGAAACAATTCTAAAATTTTTATGGAACCACAAAAGACCCCAAATCGCCAAAGCAGTCTTGAGAAAGAACAAAGCTAGAGGCATCACGTAACATTTGACTTTGAAAACCAAAGAGGCCAGATTTCCTGAGTTCTTACAATCAATGGAACTTAACATCTGAAACATTAAAAATCAGTGGCCTAACATCTGAGAGAACAGGGGGATGACAGGAAACTGAGTCCCCACCCAAATAGCCCTGCAGTGATATAGCATAGGAATAGTGGTTTGAAAATAGCATGGAGTATATCAGATGGAAGATTTATTTACTAATCTCAGAGCCTGTGCTGGTGGGACAGGAATCATTCAGTGACTTCTCCAGGAATAAAGGAGTTGGCAGGCACCATTTCCCTCCCCCACCCCACCCCCAGCATAGCAACCTGTGGGAACCAGCACAGTGCCAATACTCACTACCTAACTTGCTAACAGTGCCCACTTCACTCCCATTCCCCTATGGACATGTGACTTCCAGCAAGGCCTCAGCACCAGCTCTTTTCCCACAGAGGACCCTCCCAAACCTTTTGTTAACACTGTGCATCCTACCTTCAACCTCCACAGTCTGTGCTTCTGCGGATCCACCCCCCTCCAATACACTCCTGGCCAGAGCCCATCCAAAGTACTGTGACAGTGCTGGCAGAATGTAAGCAACCACAGCAACAGGGAGAAAGACAACCACATACTGGGGGAAGATACCTGGTCTACTACAGGTCCCACCTACCAAGGAAAACTTCTTGGGGGACAAAACAGGGAAAGTGTCCTGCACTTCAGTACTGTTGCATCTCTGGCAAATAACTGGTCCGACTCTCATCAAGCCTAAGGAAGCCCCAAAGTGATCACTATCACCACAGCAACTAAATCCTGCCTACAACAAGTAGAGAGATGTTGAAGACAACTGTCCAAGGAAAAAGTGCCTCAGCCACAAAAGAAAGCACAAGCAACACACATAGGAGGCACCTCTGGAGTACTAGGTTCTCGTGACCAAGGGACACTCCACTGCAGGGCACTACAGAATCCCTTTTTCATAAGGCAACTACTTTTAAGGGCAGGAAATGCAGCTAATTTTCCTAACGCATAGAAACTACACAGAAAGTTAGTCAAAATGAGGACACAGAAGCATATGTCTTAAATGAGAAGACAGGACAAAATCGCAGCAAGAGACATAAACAAAATGAAGATAATTAATATGCCTGATAGAGAAATTAAAATAATGGTCATAAAATTACTCAAAGGATTTGATAAAAGAGTGGAAGACCTAAGAGCTACCTTAAAGAGGTAGAAAACATACAAAAGAACCAATCAAAGAAGAACTCAATAAATGAAATTAAAAATCATTAGAAGGAATGAAGTAGACTAAAGGAGGCAGAACAATGGATGAGCGACCTGGAGGAAAGCAATCAAGCTGAACAGGTGAGAGAGAAAAAACTAATATAAAATGAAAATAGATTTAGGGAACTTGGCAACACCTTGAAGCATATTAACACTCCCATTATATGGATACTCTATACCTCTATAGAGTATATATACTCTATAAGAGTATACTCCTATAAGAGACTGATTTCAGAACTAAAGACACAGGCACCTGGGTAACTCAGTTAGCTTCTAACTTCAGCTCAGGTCATGATCCCAGAGTCCTGGAATTGACCCCTACATCAGACTCTGAGCCCATTTCTCCATCTCCCTCTGCCTGCCAGTCCCCCTGCTTGTGTACTTATGCTCCCTCACATGTGGTCTCTCTCCCTGTCTGTCAAATAAGTGAATAAAATCTTTAAGAAAAAAAGAACTAAAGAAAGTGAAGGGATGGAGAAGTATTTATCACACAAATGGATATGAAAAGAAAGCTGAGGTAGAAATACTTATTTGGACAAAATAGACTATTTACTTAATACATGGATAGTCAATATATACTATTGTATTTGTCTTTTTAGCTTATATTTAAATTATAGTTAATATACAGAATATTAGTTTCATGTGTATGATATAGTGATTTACCATTTCTGTACAATACCTGATACTCATCACAACAAATGCACTTCCTAGGCCCCATCACCTATTTAACCGATCTCTCCACCCACATCCATTCTGGTAACCAGTAAGAAAAGAGATTTTTTTTTTTAAGATTTTATTTATGTGTCAGAGAGAGAAAGAGAACAAGCAGGGAATAAGCAGAGGGGGAAGGAAGTAGGCTTCCCACCAAGCAAGGAACCCAGTATGGTACTCATTCCCAGGACTGTGGGACCATGACCTGAGCCAAAGGCAGATGCTTAAATGACTGAGCCACCTAGAAAGAAAGAAAAAAGATTTTAAAACAAAAACTGTTTTTTTGTAAGAACGTAATATAATTTAAAAGGGAACAACCCAATAAGAATTTATAACGATATGCACCAACACAGAAGCACCCAAATACATAAAGCTCATAATAATAAACATAAAGTAATTGGTGTAGTAATACAATAATATTAGGGGACTTTAATACTCCAGTTACATCAATGAATAGATCAAACAGAAGATCAACAAGTGGTTTTAAATGACACATCAGCCAGATGGATCTGATATATAGTCAGAACATTCCACCCTAAAACAGCAGAATACACATTCTTTCCAAGCGCACATGAAACATTCTCCCAGAATAGATCACATATTAGGACATAAAACAAACCTCAACAAATTAAAAAAGTCTAAAGTAATACCATGTCTTTTCTGATCACGGTACTTTGAAAATCAAACAGAAGAAAGAGTCTGGAAAGAGCAAAACTACATGGAAGTTAAGTGACATGCTACTAAACAGTGAGTATGTCAACCAATAAATAAAGGAGGACAACAAACAATACATGGAGACAAACGAAAATATAATTATAATGGTCCAAAATCTTCAGGACGAAGCAAAACTGGTTCTGAGAGGTGAGTTTATAACAATACAGACCCATCTCAAGAAGCAAGAAAAATCTCAAAAAACTACCCTTACACCTAAAGGAGCTAGAAAAAGAACAAATGAAACCTCAAACCAGTAAAAGGAAGGAAATAAATATTAGAGCAGAAATAAACTTAATAGAAACTAAAAACAAAAAAACAAAACAAAAACCAGTAGAACAGATCAATAAAACCCAGAGCTGGTTCTTTGAAAAAATGAACAAAATTGATAAACCTTTAAACAGATTCATCAAAAGAGAGAGAGAGAACTCAAATAAACAAAATCAGACATGAAAGAGGAGAAATACATCCAACACCACAAAAACTTAAGCATTTGGGCAGACCTATTACCATCAGTGAAATTGAATCAGTAATCAAAAACCCCCAACAAACAAAAGTCCAGGAACAGATGGCTTTGCAGGCAAATTTTACCAAGCATTTAAAGAAGAGTTAATACCTATTTTAAACAAAAACAAAACAGAACAAAACAAAAAAGGAAGGAAGGAAGGAAAACTTCCAAATTCATTGCAAGAGGCCAGCATTTGCCCTGACACCAAAAACAAAGACTCCACATAAGAAAGAGAAAATAAGATCTGATGTATAATATAGATGCAAAAAACACAGACAAAATATTAGCAAATCAAATCAAACAATACATAAAACAATACATAAAAAAGTCATCCACCACAATCAAGTGGAATTTATTCCTGGGTTTCAAGGGTGGCTCAGTATTCACAAATCAATCAGTGTGATACATCCCATCAATATGGGAAAGGACATAAACTGTAGGAACATTTCAATAGATGCAGAGAAAGCATTTGACAAGATACAACATCCATTCATGATAATAATAAAAAAAAAAACCTTAACGTAGATTTAGAGAGAACATACCTCAAAATAATAAAGACCATATATGAAACACCCACAGCTAATAACATCATTCTCAATGGGGAAAAAATAAGAGCTTTTCTCCCAAGGTTAGAAACAAGACAAGAACATCCACTCTCACCACTTTTGTTCGACATATTACTGGAACTCTTAGCGACAGCAACAAAGCAAAAAAAAGGAGTAAGAGGCATCGAGATTCGTAAGGAAAAAGTAAAACTACGACTATTTGCAGATTACATGACTCTATATATAGAAAACCCAAAAAACTCAAACCAAAAAAACCCTGCTAAAACTGATAAATGAATACAGTAAGGTGGCAGGATAATAAATCAATATACAGAAATCCACTGCATTTCTGTACCCTAATAATGAAGTAGCAGAACGATAAATTAAGCAAACAATCTCATTTATAATTGCACCAAAAAGAATAAAATACATAGGAATAAACTTAACCCTGGACATGAAAAGACCTATACTATGAAAACTATAAAACATTTATGAAGGAAATTGAAGAGGACACAAGCAAATGCAAAGATATTCCATGTTCATGGTCTGAAAGAAAAAATACTGTTAAAATATACATACTACCCAAAACAATCTACAGATTTAATGTTATCCCTACCAAAACACCAAGCATTTTTCACAGAACTAGAATGATCCTAATGTTTGTATGGAACCATAAAAGACCCTAAATAGCCAAAGCAGTGTTGAAAAAGTAGAACAAAACTGGAGATATCACAATTCCAGATATCAAGTTCTATTACATGATGCTGTAGTAATCAAAACAGTATGATACAGGCACAAAAATAGACACATAGATCAATAGAAGAGAATATTGAGCCCAGAAATGAACCCACATTAACATGGTCAGTTAATGTTCAACAAAAGCAAGAACATACAATGGAAAAAAGATAATCTCTTCAACAAATGATGCTGGGAAAAGTAGCAGTATGCAAAAGAATGAAACTGGACCAATTTCACCATACACAATAATACTTAAGATGGTTTAAGGAGCTAGACGTGAGGCTTGAAACCATAAAAATCCTGCAAGAGAACACAGGCAGTAATTTCTTCGACATTGGCCATAGCAACATCTTTCCAGATAGGCCTCTTGAGACAAGGGAAATAAAAGTAAAAATACATCAAAATCAAATACATCAAATACATCAAAATAAAAAGTTTCTGCACAACAAATGAAAAAAATCAACAAAACTAAAAGGCAACCTACTGAATGGGAGAAGGTATTTGCAAATGATAGGGCTGATAAAGGGTTAGTCTCCAAAATCTATAAAGAACTTATAAAACTCAACACCCAAAAAATGATCCAATTAAAAAATGGGCAGAAGACTTGAACAGACATATCCCCAAAAAAGACATCCAGATAGCCAACAGACATATAAAAAGATGCTCAACATGACTGATCATCAGGGAAATGCAAATCAGAACCACAATGTGATGTCAGAATGGCTAAAATCCAAAAAAAAAGATACAACAAGTGTTGACATAGATGTGGAAGAAAAGAAATACTCTTGCACTATGGGTAGGAATGCAAACTGGTATAGCCACTGTAGAAAACAGTATGGAGGTTTCTTACAAAGTTTAACTACAAAGTTAAAAATAGAACCAAACTACTAAGGATTTACTCACCAAGTACAAAAACACTAATTCAAAGGGGTACATGCACCCATATGTTTAGTGAAGCATTATTTACAATAGCCAAGAGGTAGAAGCACCCCAAGTGTCCATAAATAGAGGAAGTCATGGTAAATACATACAGTGGAATATTACTTGGCCATGAAAATGAAATCTTGCCATTTGCAACACACAGATGGAACTAGAGCATAATGCTAATAAGTGAAATAAGTCAGAAAAGGACAAATATAGATATCACTACTATGTGGAATTGAAGAAAAAAATAAATGAACAACAAAATAAAAGAGAAACCAAAAAACATACTCTGGTTAAGAGAGGGGTGGTGGGTGGGGCCATGGATGAAATAGGTGAAGGGGATTAAGAGTACACTTCTCTTGATGAGCATTGAGCAGTGGACAGATTGGTGAAGCATTTTGTGCTCCTGAGACTAATATAACATTGTATATTAACTATACAGGAATTAAAAGTTTAAAAACTTTTTCATTAGTATAGTATTTGCTAAAGGCAAACTGTTACCTATGATTACAATTTCCTGAAAGCTCAGATGATGGTCAGAATATTTTAGCTGCGAAGTTCTTTTATAAGTATATGTTTCTTCAGCATAATGCTATTACACACTTAATAGACTACAGTATAGTGTAAGCATACATACATTGTGTAACCAAAAAATTCATGTAATTTACTATAATGCAGTATTCATTTTATTGTGATGGCCTGGAGCTGTACTTGAAATATCTCTGAGTTATACATAAATAGGCCTAAACAGAGAAGCTAACAGCAATAAAAAGTAGGTGATTTCAGTATTCCACTTACAATGATGGAAAGAAAGTCTAGACATAAAAATTAATAAAGAAACAGCTGATTTGAACCTGATAGACCAATTGGATGTAACAGACAAATATAGAACCTTCCATCCATCAGAAGCAAACATAATTTTCTCAAGTACATACATTATTCTCCAGGAGAAATCATGTTAGGTTTAAAAAAAAAAAAAAAGCAAATCTTAACAAATTTTAAGAAGATTGAAATCATTCTGAACTATAAACCAACAACAACAAGAAAATAGGAAAATTCAAAAAATGTGGAAACTAAACAACACAGCTAAATATTGGGTCAGAAAAAAAAATGGAAAAATAATGTAAAAACTATCTTGAATCCAGCAAAAGCAAAAATACAACATGCTAAAAGGTATAAGATGCAGCAAAAGCTGTAGTAAGAGGGAAGTTTGTAGCAATAATGCCTATATTAGGAAATAGAAAAACATCAAATAAACACCTTTAAGTCTCAGGGAACTAGAAAAACAAGACCTGAGGCCAAAAGACAGGAAATAATAAAGTTTAGAGCAGATAAATGGGGAAAATAGGCAGCCAAATATACTTTATCCATTAGGGCTGTCATTCAGAATAGAAGGAAAGATAAAGATTTTCCAAGACAATCAGCACATACTGGGTCACAAATCAGGATTCAACCAGTACAAAAAGATTGAGAGCATACCATGCATATTTTTGGGCCACAATGCTATGAAACTTGAGGTCAACCACAAGAAAAAACTTGGAAGGAACACAAATATGTGGAGATTAAAGAACATTCTACTAAAGAATGAATGGGTCAACCAGGAAATTAAAGGAGAATTTTAAAAATACATGGAAGGAAATGAAAGTGAAAATACACATTCTAAACCCATTGGGATGCAGCAAAGGAGAAGAGAGGGAAGTATATACCAATATAGGCCTTCCTCAAGAAAACAGAAAAGTCTCAAACACAAGACGTAACCTTACACCCAAAGGTGCTGGAAAAATAAGAGGAAATAAAGCCTAAATCCAGCAGGAGAAGGGAAATAATAAAGATTAGAGCAGAAATCAGTGATACAGAAATTTAAAAAAAAAAAGTAGAACAGATCAATGAAACAGCTGTTTCTTTGAAAGAATTAACAAAAATCGATAAACTCTTAGCCAGATTTATCAAAAAGAGAGACCCAAATAGATGAAATCATGAATGAAAGAGGAGAGATCACAACAAACACCAAAGAAAAATGATTATAAGAGAATATTATGAGCAATTATATGCCAACAAATTAGGCAATCAGGAAGAAACTAATGCATTCCTAAAAACATATAAAATACCAAAACTGAAACAGGAAGAAATAGAAAACCTGAACAGATACATAACCAGCAATGAAATTAAAGCAGTAATCAAAAGACTCCCAACAAACAAATGTCCAGGACTGGACAGCTACCTGGGGAATTCTATCAAACATTTAAAGAAAAATTAATACCCATTCTTTTGAAACTTTTCCAAAAAAACAGAAGTGAAAGGAAAACTTCCAAACTCATTCTATGAGGCCAAATCCCCAAAACAAATACCTCACTAAAAAAGAGAATTATAGACCAATATTATCCCTGATGAACGTAGATGCCAAAATTCTCCAAAAGATACCAGCCAATAGGATCCAACAGTATATTAATAGGATTATTCACCAAGATCAAGTGGGATTTATTCCTGGGCTACAAGGGTGGTTCAACAGCCACAAGTCGATTAACATGATACAATACATTAACAAAACAAAGGATCCTCTCAGTGCAGAAAGGCATTTGACAAAATACCGCATCCTTTTTGATAAAAAAAAAAACCTCAGAAAAGTGGGGAAAGAAGGAACATACCTCAGCACCATAAAGGCCTTATACAAAAGACTTAAAACTAATATCCTCAGAGGGGAAAAACAGAGCTTTTACCCTAAGGTTAGGAACATGACTGGGATGTCCACTTTTGCTACTGCTGTTCAACATATTACTAGAAGTCCTAGCTTCAGCAATCAGAAAACAAAAAGAAATAAGAGGCATTCAGATGAGCACAGAAGTCAAACTTTCACTCTTTGCAGACATCGTGATTCTCTATGTAAAAATCCCAAAGGACTCCACCAAAAAATTGCTAAAACTTACACAGGAATTCAGCAAGGTTAACAGTCTATAAAGTCAACACACAGAAGTCTGTTGCATTTCTATACATCAACAATGAAGCAGCAGAAAGGAGTCAATTCCATTTATAGTGGTACCAAAAACTCAAAGGTACCTATCTAACCAAAGTGGTAAAAGAATTGTGCTATGAAAACTACAGAATATTTATGAAAAAAATTGAGGAATACACAAAGAAATGGAAAAACATTCCATGCTAATGGATTAGAAGACCAAATATTTTTAAAATGTCTATACTACCTAAAGCAGTATACACATTCATTGCAATCCCTACCAAAATAACACCAGTATTTTTCACAGATCCAGAAGAAACAATTCTGAAATTTATATGGAACCACAAAAACCACCAGATAGCCAACACAGTGTTGAAAAAGCAGAACAAAACTGGAGGTAATCACAATTCCAGATTTCATGTTATACTACACAAAACTGTAGTAATCAAAGTAGTATGGTACAGGCAGAAAAAAAAAAAAAAATAGACACATGGGTCAATAGAACAGACAGCAAACCCAGAAATGAGTCTGCAACTACATGGTCAAACAATGTTAATGTTCAACAAAGGGGAAAAAGTCTTGTCAACAAATGGTATTGGGAAAATAGATGCAGAAGAATGAAACTGGACCACTTTCTTACACCATGCACAAAAATAAATTCAAAGTGGACAAAAAACCTAAATGTGAAACAGGAATCCATCAAAATCCTAGAAAAGAATACAGATATCAAGCTCTTCGACCTCAGCCACAGCAGGTTCTTGCTAGCCATGTCTCCAGAGGCAAGAACAACAAAAGCAAAAATGAACTATTGGGAGTTCATCAAGACAAAAATCTTCTGCACAACAAAGCAAAGAAACTAAAAGGCATCCTATGGAATGGAAGGTGTTTGCAAATGACATATCAGATAAAGGGCTAGTATCCAAAATCTAAAAAGAACTTACCATACTCAACACCCAAAAAATTAAAAATCAAGTCAAAAAAATGGGAAGAATACATGAAAAGACATGCTCCAAGAAGACATACAAATGGCTAACAGACACATGAAAAAGATGTTCAAATACAAATCAAAACCACAATGGGATAGCATCTCACCAGTCAGAATGGATAAAATTAATAACTCGGGAAAGAATGGATGCTGGCAAGGATATGGAGAAAGGGAAACCCTCTTGCACTGTTGGTGGGAATACAAACTGGTCCAGCCAATCTGGAAAACAGTATGGAGGGTCCTCAGAAAGTTAAAAATAGAACTACGCTGACTCAACAATTGTGGTACTAGGTTTTTACCCAAAGTATACAAACATAGTGTTTTAGAGGGGCACATCCACACCACTATTTATATCAGCAATGTCCACAATAGCCAAAATACAGAAAGAGCCCATATGTCCATCAACAGATGATAAGGAAGATGTAGGATTGAGGGGGGTGGAATATTACTCGGCCATTAAAAACAATGAAGTCTTTCCATTTGCAATGACATGGATGAAACTATAGTGTGTTATGCTAAGCAAAATAAGTCAATTAGAGGAAGAAAAATACCATATGATTTCACTCATATGTGGAATTTAAGAAACAAAACATAAACATATGGGACAAGGGAAAAGAAGAAAGCAAACTATAAGAGACTCAACGATAGATCTCAAACTGAGGGTTGATGGAGGTGTGTGGAGAATGGGCTAAATGGGTGATGCGTATTGTGTGTGATAAACCACTGAATTCTACTCCTGAAAGTAGTATTCACATAGTTAACATAGTTAACTGTATGTTAACTAACTAGAATTTAAATAAAAAGTTGAATGAAAAGAAAATAGTGTCATGTTGATAGCATAAGATGGGATAAGAATACAGTGTCTTTGCCTCTGTGGTCTTTATCCCCAAAACACAAATTCCATTTTTATCCTCAAAACATATCAGACAAGTACCCCATACTGAAGGACTTTCTGCAACATCTTCTAAATGTCAAGATTGTCAAAACCAGGGCAAGTCACTCATAATCTAGAGGAGTCTAAGGAGACATGATAACTAGATATAATATTGTATCCTGCATGGATACTATGTATACTATGGAACAGATGGATACTATGGATACTGTGGAACAGAAAAATGAGATTAAGGGGGAAAAATAAATATCAAAGTGTGGATTTTATTTAATAATTGTCAACATTATATTATTAGTTGTGACAAATCTAGGAATGTTAACAGTAGGGTAAATTGGGTACAGCATATTTAGAAATTTTCCTTCCTATCCTTGCAGTTTTCCTGTGAATTTAAAGACATTCTAAAATAAAAATTTTCTTTTTATTTTAGATTTTATTTATTTATTTGACAGAGAGAGGGGGAACACAAGCAGGGGGAGTGGGAGAGGGAGATTTTTTTTCTTCATCAAATGAGTTCTTGCCATTTGCAATTACATGGATGGACCTAGAGGGTATAATGTTGAGTGAAATAAGTCAATCAGATAAAGACAATTATCATATGATTTCACTCATTTTGGAATTTAAGAAACAAAACAAAAGAACAGACCCCCCCCCAAAAAAAGGGCAAACAAAAAAGCAAACTCTTAAATTCAGACAATAAACTAGTGGTTGTCAGAGGGGAGGTGGGTGGGGGAGGGATGAAATTGATAAAGGGGATCAAAAGTACATTTATCTTATGGAGTACTGATAATAAATTGTAAGTTTCTGGTTTTTGTTTTTGTTGTTGTTGTTTATATTTTAAATCTTTTGAGGCCTTTCCTGGTATGTAGTTAAGTTACTTGGAATTAATTTGATTATTTCAGGGATTGCGTTAAGCTGTGTTTTGTTAGATTCAGAGCTTGCTTTAGGACTCATTTGGCTCTTCTGTTAAGCAATAAACATCCTTCTGGTATTCTTCCCAGTTGGCCATGAAGTAGATTTTTCTACCCTGGCTGGTGGCAACAGAAGCTTCTTACATCTATGTATGCTTTGATAATTTTTTCAGCCTATTCTTTTTCACTGGTCTTTCCCCATCCTTGAGTATTTTTCTTCCATACTTGGACAAGTTAGTACTTAGGAGACTCTTCTGCAAATCTCTAATAAGACTCCATATCAGTACAGCTTTTTCTTTTTTTTTTTTTTAAGATTTTATTTATTTATTTGACAGAGAGATAGAGAGCACAAGTAAGCAGAGCAGCAGGCAGAGGGAGAGAGAGAAGCAGGCTCTCTGCTGAGCAGGAAGCCCGATGTGGGGCTCGATCCCAGGACCCTGGAACTATGGCCTGAGCCGAAGGCAGCTGCTTAACCAACTGAGCCACGCAGGCGCCCCAGTACAGCTTTGTCTTCTTTAGTATTTCATCCTGAACAATTCTAGTTGTCATGATTCATTTATGTTACTTCAACTTAATGAGTCAGCTAGGCTTTTTTGGTTCTTTTGTTCTGGGTTAAACTCTTGGCAGTAAGCTGTGTGATAAGGGAAATTTTCAACTTTTAATGTTTGTGGGCCCTGCTCCTGGGCTTTAACATTTACTAAGACCAAAATGACTTGGCGAAACCTCAAAGCATGGGCTCTTTTTCTGCCCCAAGCACATGTCAATTTTTTTGAAAAAGACGAAAAAGGAGCATTCTAAACATAAAGATAAGAAAAACAAAACAACTCTCTCTGAGATTAATCATAGAGCCTTGCATATAATAAAAACATAAGATAAAGTCTGTAACTTTCTGGAATGTCCTTCATCTTATTGATTTGTAACTCTTTGTGTAAAGAACATATATAACCCTGCACTAAATGTTCCTTCCCTGGAAGACTCTTGCTTGTGAAGATTGTGTATCCCTGGCAGTTGTCCTAACTTGGGCTCAAGTAAAACTCTTCCTTTCTCTTGAAAATTTTTTTTTAATTTTTTTTAAGATTTTATTTATTTATTTGACAAAGAGAGATCACAAGTAGGCAGAGAGGCAGACAGAGAGAGAGAGGGAAGCAGGCTCCCTGATAAACAGAGAGCCCGATGCAGGACTTGATCTCAGGACCCTGAGATCATGACCTGAGCCAAAGACAGAGGCTTAACCCACTGAGCCACCCAGGCGCCCCTCTTTAAAATTTTTTAAAGTTTATGTTCGTTTTGTGTCAACACATGGTAATCCTAGGACTCACATCATTTGTTTTCCTATTTCAGGTATTTCTGTCTGCACTGCCTGGTGTCTAAAGTCTAAAAACCATTTTATATAGTTTGTACACTTTTTTAGATATGTGGTATGGAGAAGTAAATCAGTTCCTTTTACTCTGTTATGGCCAGTTTGGAAAGTCCTTCTAAACGCTCTTCTTTAAAAGATAGACACTGAGCATTTTGGAATTTAACATTACTTAGGCTTGTGATTTAGGGGGTTAAGAAGATTGGTGCTTTATAAGCATTAGAAAATATTTTTTGTGATCATTCCCCTCCCAGAAAAGTTGTAGTGAGCACCCTAAACATGCCACTTTTAAAACTATACCTTACTTCACATTCAGAAACAGTGAAACCTATGCAGCTAAACTGAAGTGCTAAATTATTTCCCATTTACAGGGTACTGCTTTGCAAAACCAGAACTGATCTTCACATTGGAACAAGGAGAGGATCCATGGTTATTAAAGAAAGAATTTCTAAGAAAAAGCTCCCCAGGTGAGTTATTAAATACTGGCAGAATGCATCCAAGAAAATTAGATCCAAAGTGATCAGCTAAAAAAAAAAATAAAACCAAAGCAATCAGCTGGAAGTGAGCTGTTTAAAATGTTTTTCAGCACTGTCCTTTTAGAGTCTTTTTAAATTACAAAAATATTAAATCTAATAAAATGTGAGGGGGGGCCAGTTAACACAAGGAGTGGGTTGTAAGCATGTTGATATTCTCATCTTAAAAGATGGGAAGCTGAAAAGTTAAATAATGAATTCTATACTCTTAACAGTAAAAACATAAAAACTAAGAAAAATTAATAAAACTACTAAAATCGAGAATCAGCAGATTAGAAAAGAGAAAGGAACCATAATTTTTTCACCATATGATAATGTGTTACTAGTTGTCATCTAAATATATAGATAATTAAGAAATTATATAATATAATTGGAAAGGATAACTACTGGAACAAACCGCAGCCTTCCTAATTATTAGAAGTTAAATATGTTTAATAGAGCAAAGATAACAGACCTATTAATAGAAAAGTTTCTTTAAAAGCTATACAGAGTCCCCAATAATATTATGTGTCAACTATACTTCAAATTAAAAAAAAAGAAAGAGCAAGTCCTCAAGACAACTACCACATACCACATTCATTGGTTCTTTTTGCTACTCATGTAGTCATACTTAACAGCTAAGATTTATAACATGAAATGATTGGTACAAAGCAAAATCAGCAAAATGAAAAGGGACGAAGTCCAGAGGAAACCAAGTGCAAGCTTCTAAGACCCCCAACAGTGAATGTTGTCTACCTGGAAAGTTCATTAGAGACTAGGTTCTTGAGAACCATCTCAAAATTTAAGTTTGTAGATGCCAGGCAAGGGCTAATCTTCCAAGCCAACCATCTAAGGGTAACAGTCTCAGGCCTGCTGTGTTAAACATTTTGGACAAAAGCTATGCAAATACACTACATAATATGCAGTAAGATAAACATACCTGCCATATCAACTAATGAAAATGAATTAAATTCACCTATTAAGATAATATCCCATCAAATTGTATCAAAGAGATATGCCTAAAAAGTAATATATATATATATATATATATAGTTTGAAATATAGCCATGAATTGTTAAGCCAAAAGCATTTTAAAACTCAATATTTATTTACCTAATACTTAAGAATCAGTTCATGTCAAAAACAGATAAGAAAAGGGATATTTTGATAAAGCTGAAAGAGTTTTAAAGGACATTGAAGTTTTCAGTATTATGTACCAAATGATCAGGATTCATAAAATAAAAGCTGGCAAGAGTTAAAAGGAGAAGTAGGCATACATTAGATATAATAAACCTTAATATGCCCCTCTTTCATACCAGACTCAGTGGGGTCTAGAATACGGCTCAGAAAACTATCCCTAGGTCAAATCCTGCCTGCTGCTTTTTTTGGTAAGGAAACATTTATTGGAACACACAGCCATGTCCATTTGTTCATGTATTCACACTACAAGGCAGAGTTAAGTAACTTCAGTTTGAACTACAGAAACAACATAGGCTTTAACTGCTCAGGTTCTCTTCTATGTGGATTTTTTTCAATACAGCACATGTAAATATATTTTCTCTTTCTTATAATTTTCTTTTCTGTAGCTAACTTTATTGTAACAATACAGTATATAATACATGTAATATATAAAATGTGTTCATCAACTTTATGTCATTGGTACAATTTCTAGTCAACAGCAGGCTATTAATAGTTAAATTTTTGGTGAGTTAAAAATTGCATATTTTTAATTGCTTTGGGGGTTGGCACCCCTAATCTCCACATTGTTCAAGGGTCAACTATAATTGCAATAGAGACTGCATGACCAGCAAAGCCCAAAACATTTACTCTCTGGCCTTTTACAAAGAAAGTTTCCCAATCTCTGGTCTAGACATTATCTAGCATATTTTATTAAAAAAAATCTATTAAGTGTCTTTCAAAACTCTATTTTGAAAACAAAAAATAAACCTCCTTTTAAATGGCCTTGGAACACTGAGAAAATGTAAAGTATTTTAGACAAACGTCAATAAATTCCAAAAAGCAGAGATACTATCGTTCAGTAACACTAATTGCAAACAATATGAGAAAAGTTAAAATCCCTCTATCTTAAAATCAGTGATGAATATATATCTTTCAAAAACCTATTTTATTAAAAGGTAAATCAAAATTATACAATATCCTGAAGTTTTTATTAAAAAAACATGTCTTGGGCTGCCTGGGTGGCTCAGTGGGTTAAGCCTCTGCCTTTAGCTCAGGTTATGATCTCAGGGTCCTGGGATCGAGTCCCACATCGGGTTCTCTGCTGGGAGGGAGCCTGCTTCCTCCTCTCTCTCTCTCTCTCTGCTTGCCTCTCTGCCTACTTGTGATCTCTCTCTGTCAAATAAATAAAATCTTTAAAAAAAATGTCTTATTAGAACCTTTGAACTGTAGGTAAAGCAGTGCAGAATTTTTCATCTCATATACAGTTGACACAGGTTTGAACTATACAGATCTACCTATACATGGATTTTTTTCAATAAATGCAATAAAGTACTGTAGATGTATTTTCTTTTATTTTCTTAATAATATTTTCTTTTCTCTAGCTTACTTTATTGTAAAAAATACAGCATATATAATACATGTAAATTACAAAATATGTGTTAACTATGTTTATCTTATTGGTAAGGCTTCTGGTCAACAGTAAGCTGTTAGTAGTTAAGTTTTTGGGGAATCAGAAGTTATACACAGATTTCCAACTGCATGGGGAGTGGTCAGCACCCCTTGGCCAGTTGACCCTTGAAACACATGGGTCAAGTGTACTTTTTTTTTTTAAGATTTTTATTATTTATGTATTTGATAGAGTTTACAAGTAGGCAGAGAGGCAGGCAGAGAGAGAGGAGGAAGCAGGTTCCCCGCTGAGCAGAGAGTCTGATGTGGGGCTCAATTCCAGGACCCTGAGACCATGACCTGAGCCGAAGGCAAAGGCTTCAACCTACTGAGCCACCCAGGTGCCCCTCAAGTGTACTTTTTTTTAACAAGAAAGAAAGTTGTAAAAGAAAGCTTAAGTAAAGTAAAAAAAAAATGTAATACAAAGTATAATGGTATCAATTATATAGCAAAGGTAATCCTTGGAATAAAAGTAAATTAAATAGCTAACCTCAGCCAGAAAAAGGAAAGAAATCAGAAGGGGACAGATTCTTACTTGTGTAATATAATCTTGGAATATTTTAGCCTCTCCTTCATTTCTTTTGTAAACTCTTAAATCATGTGATGGACGTGTCAAGTTATTGAATGAGATGAGCTCCTTTTCTCACTTGGATTATGATTCCCCCCCAAAAGAATTGTCTGTTTCATTCTTCTACTTTGATATGTATGATATGATAATATTTTTTTAAGATTTTATTTATTCATTTGACACAGAGAGATCACAAGTAGGCAGAGAGGCAGGCAGAGAGAGAGAGAGGAGGAAGCAGGCTCCCCGCTGAGCAGAGAGCCCGATGCGGGACTCGATCCCAGGACCCTGAGATCATGACCTGAGCCGAAGGCAGCGGCTTAACCCACTGAGCCACCCAGGCGCCCGATATGATAAATATTTTTAATAACATTGTAGATTGATTCCAAAATGAGGTGGAGGTAACTATTTCATACTGATTCATTCAGAAGACACTATTCATAAATGCAATGCCCAAGTCAAATTTCTAGGATTTTTTGAATCCTCAGGCTAGGTCAACAATCGATCTGAGCCCTTCTATAAGCTCCCTAGGTAATTCTGAGCACACTGCTTTTTATGGACCACTGATATATTACAGAAGGATGCAAAGAATATCATAGTGAGGGTTTCATTTTGGAAAAGTGAGCAAAGCTGCATAAAATATATTTCATATCATATAAGGTACTGTTGATTAAAAGATGAACCAGTATTTTAAATACAACCAAGAAAGAGAAAATTGCTTCTTATTTAACTACGGACATGCCATTAATTTTAAAAATGACTCCTAAAGAAAAAAAAAAAGACTCCTGATTTGGGTTGTGATAATTTACTTTAAAAGTCTTGAGTCACAGGGCACTTGGGTGGCTCAGTTGGTTAAGCCTCCGCCTTTGGCTCAGGTCATGATCTCAGGGTCCTGGGATTGACCCCATATCGGGCTCTCTGCTCAGGCGGGGTGCCTGCTTCTCCCTCTCTCTCTGCCTGCCTCTCTACCTACTTGTGATTCTCTCTGTCAAATAAATGAATAAAATCTTAAAAAAATCATCAGTCACAAATATGGGCCCTCTCTGTATATCCCTTGTTAAAATAGCAGCTGCCTTCAGCTCAGGTCATGATCCCAGCGTCCTGGGATCGAGTCCCACATCGGGCTCCTTGCTCTGCGGGGAGCCTGCTTCTCCCTCTGACTCTGCCTGCCACTATGTCTGCTTGTGCTCGCGCTCGCTCTACCTCTCTCTCTGGCAAATAAATAAATAAAAATTTAAAAATCTTAAAAAATAATAATAATAATGATATAGGCAGAATGGTACTTCTTTCAGATTTTAAAGTAAATATTGCTTAAATTTGTAAGAAGATATTAGAAGTCTTTCTGTTGTTAAGTTTAATGAAGATAGCTTTGCTGTACCTGAAAGGCATCTAGATTCTGTATAGTTCTAATACTAAATTGGAAGTCAGTTTAGGGAAAGAGTGTGCATATAAAGTTACTGCTGGAAAAGAACCATTTAATGGGGACCGATAATAAGATTAGAGCAGGAAAATACTATGGACGGGGGGAATGGTAGCTAAAACACACAATGAACATGTAGTTAATGTGACATTTTCCCTGAATCACTTAAATCTTTAATCTTTTGGTGCCTAGGGTAATATATTCAAGGCTTTCTAATATTTTTAGGATAGGCCTGATGTTTTTGCTAGGAGTGTGGGTAGTTAAAGGGCAATAACAGTCAAATATGCATAAGAAACTTATGGTGAATAAATACAAAGGATACTTGTAGTTTTTAGGGCCAGTTTGAAGCATGATCCTTACTTAAGGTTCTCAGTCAAAAAAAAACCTAGCTATGTTGGAAAAAAAATATCAAAAATTGGGCAAGCAGGACTAGTTTGGGGAAAATAATGAGCAAGTTGAAAAGAGAAAAGTTGAGGTTTGATGACCAAGAGATATTCACTATTTAATAATAATACCAAGGTACCAGAACCAGGATAGACCAGTGACTCCATTATAGGTGGAAAAATTACTTTAAGTCCCATCATTTTGTTTTTACTTCTACTGATACACTTTTTCTGTGAATAATACCACAGAGAGAATTAAAGCATGGCAAATATTTTTTTTTTCACCATGAGGAAGTTGGTCCCGTTATAAACTTAGTGTTGTTATGTAGACTAGCAAAAATGGAGCTCCAAATGTAATCACATATTCTAATGATTATGCTACCATTTTAATCTATATTTGACTAAGAATCTAGACTCATATTTTTCCTTAATGCAAATTCTATCTCCAGTAAAACCATTGAAAGCCTTTTAATCTACTTAGTTTCATAATCTTTGTTGAATTCATCCCATTTACTACTTTTTTCCTGTCTTTTCTGTTCCCAAGAACCAATTCTCTCAAATATATTCTACATTCTTAATTGTTCCGTTCCTTTATATCTTCTTCTTTAACCAGCATTGAAAACTATACCTTAAGATGCCAAATCATATGTATATTTATTTCTAGTTTCTTCCCACTAAAAAAGTTTTTTCATTTTTTTGGTTTTGGGGGTTTTTTTGGGTTTGGGGGGGTTTTTTGTTTGCTTTTGGGGGGTTTTTTTTGCAAAAAAAAAGAATATACACTTGAAATTACTTTATTAACCTGAGCCAGAAACTGAGGCATCAAATACATAATAGGGCATACATCTATAAGTCCCATTCCATAAGAAGTATGTTAAATATCTTAAAGTATTTTTAATTTTCTCATTTTTTAGAAGACTCCCAACCTAATCAACATTCAGAGAAGAGCCTAGAAAACCAAGGCAAATATTTGTGGCAAGTTTTGTTCACCAACAAATCATTGACTACAGCAGAACCATGTAATCTGGACATAAACATTTTACCTGCAAGAACAATGCCCTATAAATTTGATACTACAGGGCCTACCTACCTGCATCTCAGCTCATTGGCCCCACACTGTCAATATTCAAGAAAGAAGGCTGATAAGCTTACTGAGAAATGGCTTCTTAGTATTAAGGAGGGCAGAACTAATACTAGCGAGAAATCACTTGTCTATAGTAAAAATGTGAAATCCTTCAGTCATAAAGAGAAAGTCATTCAGCATCAGGCAATTCAGACTTTGCAGCAAGCTTCTGAGTACAACGAATGTGGAAAAGCTTTCCTTGAACAGACTGCTCTCATTGCATCTGAAAGTATCCACCCAAAAGTGAAATCTTATAAATTCAGTAAATTTGGGGTAAAACAATGTGATAAAACAACTTTTATAGTCTCTCATAGCAATAATCCAGAAGAGAAGAGTCATTGTGAATTTAATGAATATGAATGTGCCAAAAACAGAAATAATTTCAGTAGGATCATGCAAAGAACTGACACAGAAGGGAAACCTTTCAGCCAAAAATCACACAGAGAACATCAGAAAATTCATATAGGAGTGAAACCCTTTGAATATGGAAAGAATTTCATCCATAATCCAGCCCCTCCAGTGCATCAGAGAACTCACACAACAGACAAATCCTCTGATTATGACACATGTACATTAGGTTGCCAGTCAGCTTTCAACATACATCAGAGAACTCACATAACACTGAAACCCTATGAATGTAATGAATGTGGAAAACCCTGTACTATGAATTCATTCCTGATTCAGCCTCTGGAAAGTCACACAGGGGATAAAACCTACGAATGTCATGCATGTGGGAAAGCTTTCAGTGAGAAATCACGCCTAAGAAAACATCAAAGAACTCACACAGGAGAGAAACCTTATAAATGTGATGGTTGTGAGAAGTCTTTCAGTGCAAAGTCAGGTCTAAGAATACATCAGAGAACTCACACAGGGGAGAAACCCTATGAGTGTAATGAATGTGGGAAGTCTTTCAACTATAAGTCAATCCTCATAGTACATCAGAGAACTCACACGGGGGAGAAACCCTTTGAATGTAATGAATGTGGGAAAGCTTTCAGCCACATGTCAGGCCTAAGAAATCATCGGAGAACGCACACAGGGGAAAGACCATATAAATGTGATGAATGTGGGAAAGCTTTCAAACTGAAGTCAGGTCTAAGAAAACATCATAGAACTCACACAGGGGAGAAGCCCTATAAATGCAGTCAATGTGGGAAAGCTTTTGGTCAGAAATCACAACTCAGAGGACATCATAGAATTCACACAGGGGAGAAACCCTATAAATGTAATCATTGTGGGGAAGCTTTCAGCCAGAAATCAAACCTCAGAGTGCATCACAGAACTCACACTGGGGAGAAACCCTATAAATGTGATGAGTGTGGAAAAACTTTCAGGCAAAAATCAAATCTCAGAGGACATCAGAGAACTCACACAGGGGAGAAACCCTATGAATGTAATGAATGTGGAAAAGCTTTCAGTGAAAAGTCAGTCCTAAGAAAACATCAGAGAACTCACACTGGAGAGAAACCCTATAATTGTAATCACTGTGGAGAAGCTTTCAGCCAGAAATCAAACCTCAGAGTACATCAGAGAACTCACACAGGGGAGAAGCCCTATAAATGTGATAAGTGTGGGAAAACTTTCAGCCAGAAATCCAGCCTTAGAGAACATCAGAAAGCCCACACAGGGAGTTGAACATCTGAACGTAAAGAATATGGAAAAACTTTGAGCCAGAAATCAAATCTCACAATATAAAAGAGAAAGAGAACCCTGTGAATAGAATAAACTATTCCAAGTTCCTCTGCAAGATACCAATCTTCACAAACATCAGAGAATGTACACAGGAGAGAAATTCTTGGAATATATTTTATATGGGCAGTCTTTCATACAAAGTGCAGACCTTTGGATCAGAGAACTCACCCACCAAAGAAATGAAATTACAGAAAGAATGAATGTAAGAAATACTCTGTACTCAATCCTCAGAAAACTCACACTGCAGAAAAGGTCTGGGAATGTAATAAAATGTGAAAACTCTGCATCAATTATCAAAATATACTCATCATCAGATAAATGATACAATAAGAAAACTGAGAGTGTAATAAGTGTTTGATAACTTTTAGCCAAAAGCCACCTCCCTCAGTACAACAGAAAATACGTAGAGGTTATAGACCTCACACTATTTCAACACAAACAAAAAACAAGGTAATGGATGTGGGGAATTTTTCTATTACAAATCAGCCCTCAGTTTGACTTACACAGAAGTAATCCCCATATGCCATATGGCATATGTCCAAATATGTCTAAATCCCCATATGTCATATGTCTAAATTTCTCAACCAGTGTCATCCAAATGGTGTCATATTAATAACCTCTGGCTAGTAGGATGTGGGTGTCATTGACCAGTCTCATTTAATACATTCCTCGAATTAATGTTTTCTACTGTCCCTTATTAGAATGGAGTAGAGATATCTCCCAGTGAAATCGTGGGGCTCATGCACTGAAGATGGGAGAATACAAGACGGAAGGAAACAGGGTAAAAGAGTGACTGAAATGGAGTTTTTTCCTCCATGGAACCAGTCTTTTTGCAGCAAGGATATAAATTTGTTACTGAGTTTCTACAGGCTTGAGTACACTCTATACTGACATATACTCACCAAACCCTCAACTAATAAAGCCTAGGAATATGATTTCTGTGGATATCTAAACTCAACATATATCAGAAACCTGACAAAGGAGAAACCCCTGACAATATCCTGAATGACCATAGTTTTTATCCACAACTCCTCCTCATCAGTCAGGTAAATACCAGTGGAAGAAACTCAACATTTCAACATATGTAGGAAATCCTTTACCAAAAAATAATATCTCATCAAATATCTGATAATTGAATTGTAAACATATGAAAGTTTTCCAACAGGTTGTCAAATTTTAATCTTTCTCAGAATGTGTTACAGGGGGAGAATCTATCAATTTGAGAAAGGTAAGTAATAGCATCTACTTAGAAATTGTTTCATAAAACAATTGTTACATATGTATTATGAAAACAGTTAAACATAACAATATTGATAATGTAGAATTCACTAGAATAAGAAGCTTTAAAAAGAAATAAAAAATAAGTTGCATAAACTGAACAGTGTTGAATATATGTGAATATTTTCTGATTCCTCTATTTTTTATCTATGTGTGTTTGTATATGTGCATGCCACTTACCAGGTATTTATGAGTGTACTGAAACCCAACATCATTATAATAGAATTATGTACCCCTTGCTCAGTAACTGTTCTGACATCAGCTACATTTTACCACATGTAGATTAATAAGTCTTTTACAGGAAATCTCTGAATGGACAGAATCCCATACTACATTTCATTTCTCCTGCTGCTTTCTCACATGTACATCTAGGGAAGGATATTGTTACTAAACAGTTTTCAAAGAAGCCAAACAGTGTTTTCTGTGTACTTTTGTATTATCTCAGGGTCGCCATGCTAAAATATGGAAAGAGCCTAGATGTCCTTCAAGAGATGAATGGATAAAGATGTGGTTTACACACATACACGTACACACATGCACATATATACCCAATGGAATATTATTCAGCCATCAAACAGAAAGAAATCTTGCCATTTGCAGCAATGTCGATGGAACTAGAGAATATTATGCTAAGTGAAAGAATCAGAGAAAGACAAATACCATGTGATTTCACTCATGTGGAATTTAAGAAATGAAAAAGATGAACTTGGGGAAGGGAAGCAAAAATAAAATAAGAAAACAAAGAGGGAGGCAAACCATAAGAGATTCAACTATAGGAAACAGGGTTGCTAGAAGGGAGGTGGGTGGGGGATGAGGCAACTGGGTGATGGGTATTAAGGAGGGTACTTGAAATAGTGTACACTGGGTGTTGTATGGAACTGATGAATCTCTAAAATCTACCTCTGAAACTAATAATACAGATTTGTTAATTAAATTGGATTTAAATAAAACAGTAAATGATTATACAGTCAGTTAAGCAGGTAGGAATATTTCATGTGAAGATGTTTCTAGGACTAAACTGGGAAAATAAGCTTGTGAACATTAAAATACATAAAGTGAAAAAAAAAAACATTTCAACATACACACATCTTCAATGTCACCGATTATTTTCTCAGCAGTATCAGGTATACTGAGGAGCCCTTTGAAGGCATTCTTCATTTATGATACTGTTTTTTATTTCTAGCATTAAAATTTTATTAAAACTTCTATCTCTCTGCTGAAATAACTTATCTAATCATGCATGTTGTCTAGCTTTTCCATTAGAGTCATTTTATATGATATCTGTCCTTCTCTGGCTCAATGAAGCAACTGCTTGGGCCCTTGCTTCTCTCCCTGCAGCCACCTAGCTCTCCAGAGTCTGCGTTAGTTTTTACCCTGCCATCTCAGCTGATGCATTCAAGAAAACTTACTAACTTAAAGTCTGCCTAGCTGTTTTCTTATTGGATGTTCTCTACTTATCTGAGCTAAAACTGAAAATTTTAAATGGATTTTTGATAAATGTTCCAGTGTAATTTGATGGGAAAGGATAACTATTTCCAAAAATGGTGATAAAATAATTGGATAATTGTGTATTTTAAATATACCTTTATGTTTACATCATAATTAAATACTTAATTCAAAATGAAATATAGACCTAAACAAAGTAGCTAACAGTACAATATTTGTTAGAAAACAGACAAAAGTATAATTTTACTTTGAGACCAAATAGTAAAGAAAAAAAGATAAGTTGAAGTTTATGAATTTTTAAAGTGCTTTTCAAGATTTTATTATGAAATTGGAAAAAAACACAGATTAGGAGAAAATGTCCCGAATAGATCTGACAATTATATCTGATAAAGTACTTGCATCCACAATATATAAAGAATATTAATAATGGGAAAAAATTATAATGCAATAATAATAATAATACAAACAACCTAGTTAAAATGGGCAAAACAGGAGAAGATTAAAACAGGCATTTTAGAAAAGAAGATATATAGATACCCAATAAATACTAAAAGAGATGTCCCAAGCTTTAGTCATCAAGGAAATGCAAACTAAAATTATAATGTGGTAGTATTACAAATCCCTTTGATAGTTCCTTATAAAGTTAACAATATCATAACTACAACTAACAATTTGAGTTCTAGATATTTGCCTCCAAGGAAACACTGTACCCAGAAAATTTTTTAAGTTTTTCTAAAGAATTTTATTAAGATGTTCAAGGAACTTTTATTCACAGTAGCTCCAAATTAGAAAGAACCAAAATGTCCATCAACAGATAAATTGTATAAACAGTGATATTAGAATGGAGTAGCACTCAGTAATAGAAAAAACTGCTAATGGATGTATCAACATTGATAAATCTCAATAAGATTAGGCTGGGAAAAGAAGCCAACCAAAAGAATCTGTATCATCTCTTTTCTATGAAATTCTAGAAAAGACCTCTAATATAGATGGATAGGAAACACATCATTGGTTGCCTAGGGTGGGGTTTGGAATTCACTAGATAGAGGAACAACAGAATGTCTTAGTGTGATGGAAGGTTCTATATTTAGATTGTGTTAGTGTTTACAAAGCTGAATAAATGTTTGCAACTCATCAAAATGTACAAAAATGCATACACTTTATATACATAAATTACATGTCAGTACAGTTGATTTTAAAAATCATAAAATTGAACTTTATTATGTATATTAGGAGACCCAGCATGTGCCAAGTGGCTTATTGACTTTACTAATTGGTTATTTACTCCCCTCCCCCTCCTGTTTGGCTTTGTGACCTGGAGCAAGTCAGTTCTTTATGTTCCTCGGTTTCCTCATTTGCGGAAGGTACACAATGATAGTAATTACCTACAATCCATTTGAGGAGCATTTTCTGAATCTATGTCAATCACTTAAACCAACCTGGCACAGAGCAAATGGGCAATAAATAATAACTACCATTATTTTACTAATGCTAAAAATCAAAATGAATATGTTCTTTAAAAAAGCTTAATGCAAGATTATAATTCATAATAAAACAATGGGATAATTTAGACCTAAAGGTGGCTTCACCTTGATTGGATGGGAGTTCCTCACATTATTATGGCATCAATTTTTCTAACCCTATCTGATGACACCATTCCTGAAGTGCTTGAAATCTTGGGGTCTGCTAAGTTGCTGACATGACTTCATCCAAAACATTAAGTGTCTAGTTCCCAGGCAATTGCTTCTGAACAGAGACATAAAAAGCCTCTCCCTCAATGGCCCTACATCCCCCTCCCCACCATCTCCCTAAGATTCTCTCTGATAGAAGCTTTTAGAAGCCAAAACTAAGCTGAAGTATTGTCACTTGGGTTCTCTGCTACAGTCCAGGTTAGTAGGCATACACACAAGATGTATGAACATTCTAGAAAGAAGTCATACTTGAGCATAGTTCTAATAACACAAACACACATACACATTCTCTAAATGCTTTCAGCATATGATACTACAGCTGCCCTAAGTTGTTTCCCTGTTGTATTGAAAGTGATTTCATGTGTGACTAATAATGCCTTTTAACACAAGAACTATATCCTGAGTCTTTTGCATAATTGAATCACATGGTGCCTGCCATAAAAAAAAAGAAGACTCAGCTCTGCAGCGACTTGGCTCTAATCATGGGCAAAAGCCATGAGGTTTCACATTATTTGTCACAGGTGTGTCAAAACTTAAAAAAAAACACCATTTCAAGTAGTAGAGGATCCTCTACCTGTGTGCAGAGTTCATGGGGGCATGACTCGGGTCACAGTTTGAGAACCCATCTTCTGTGTTGATAGAAAATTTTTACAAGGACTTGAAACATTGAGCTCAATTTTCAGCGGCCCTTCCATATTCCTAAGAGAAACTTATTCTCATCAGGACTAAAGCACCCTCCTTACAGGTTTACCAAAGAAAAGAGTGCTTGAATAATGCTTCTAACAATCGAACACACAAGTAATTTGTTTTCATATTATGCTATATTGTTATGGAAAGAATATAATTTTTTAAATTAAGTGTGGCTTAGCCTGCTCCTTGGCATATTTTTCCAATGTTTTTATATTATTTAGCTATGTATTACCCCCCAGCACTGTTTTTTTTTAAATCCAGTGATTTTGATATATTGTCTTTTCCTTTTCATTTTCTCTAAGTATTTTCTAATTTCCCTTGTGATTTCTTCTTTGATCTATTGTTTAAGAGTATTGCTTGATTTCCACAAATGAATTTTCCAGTTTTCCTTCTGTTACTGATGTTTAACTTCATCCTGCTATGGTCACAGAAGAGACTTTGTATAATACCTTTCTTTTTCAATCTATTGAGACTTAATTTGTGCCCAAATGTTTGGTCTCTCCCAAAGAATGCCCCATATGCCCTTGACACAAATGTGTATTCTGTTGTTTAGTGCAATGTTCTATAAATGTTTGTTAGATCTAGTTGGTTTATTTTGTTGTACATGTCTTCTGTTTCCTTATCTTCTGTCTGGTTGTACAATCACTATCAATAGTGAGATTGAAATCTCCTTGTTATTATAGTAATATCTGATTCTCCCTTGATTCTGCCTATTTTTGCTTCTTATTTTGATCTTGTTATATGTGCAATTGCTTATAATTGTTAAGGCTTCTTGTGTTATTAAACCTTTTATTAATATGTAAATTTTTAATAACTTTTTAAAATTTTATTTAAATTCAATTAGTTAACATATGGTGTATCATTAGTCTTAGAGGTAGAGTTCAGTTATTCATCAGTTGCATATAACACCCAGTGCATCTTGTGCCCTCCTTAATCCCCATCACCCAATTACCCTATCCCCCCACGTGCCTCTCCTCCACTTTTTTTCCTATAGTTCAGAGTCTTTTATGGTTTGTCTCCATCTCTGATTTCATCTTATTTTACTTTTCCCTCCCTCCCCCATCATCCTCTGTTTTGTTTTTTTTAATTCTACATGAGTGAAATCATAGGATAATTTTCTTTCTCTGATTGAAACTTATTTCACTTAGCATAATAACTGTTTTTATTCAAAGACTATACTGTCTGATAATACAAGTACCCCTACACTCTTTTGGTTACTGTTTGCATAGAATATTTTATCTATCCTTTCAATATCAACCAGTTTGTCTTTGGATCTAAAAGTAAGTCTCATGGTAGAAGAGTAGGGGACCTTGTTTCATCTGGTCCTTGAATTTAGCTGGATATCTATCAAACCATCTGAACACCCACAAAATCAGCTGAAGATGTTAGAAAATATATCTGGAACTCTACAAGCAGAAAAGTGACTTGCTTTTTGCAAGGTAAGAAGTGTGGAAAAGTGAATCTGAGGGGAAGTATCAGAAGATAAACAGAGGGGGGAGGGAGCCTCCCTAAACTGGCTACTGGAAAGTAATATAACACTGGTGTGCAAAAATGGAAACCCTTAGAAATGTGCTCCAATGAGAGATATCTCTTTCTGAAAGGGGCCCAGGGGATGAAAAGGGCAGAATTCTAGGTGGGTCATTGCGGTCTTAGAATCCCAGGAGACAGAACAAATGGGGGTGCCTGAACTAATAGAGTGCCCAAGTAGTGGAGCAGGAAAACTGGTTATGGTCAGCAAGCACAGGAGGGATCTTAGCTCCAAAAAGACACAACAATCTTTAATGTGTATGTGCCTAACAACAGGGAATTAAAATACGTGAGGCAAAAACTGATAGTTATAGTTGGAGCCGTCTATCAGAAATGGACAGATCCAGCAGGCAAAAAACAAGTGTAGAAATAGTTGAACACAACAGCACCATAAATAAACTGATATAATTAACAACTACAGACTCTCTCATCTAACAATACAGAATACACATTCTTCTCAAGCTCACATAGAACATTCAGTAAGATAGACCACATTCTATATCTAAAACACATATTAACAAATTTAAAAGAATAGGGCCCCCTCGGTGGCTCAGTGGGTTAAGCCTCTGCCTTCAGCTCAGGTCATGGTCTCGGTCCCGAGATCGGGCTCCCTGCTCAGCAGGTACCTGCTACCCCCACCATGTACCCCCCCCACCCGCCTACCTCTCTGCTTACTTGTGATCTCTCTCTCTGTCAAATAAATAAAATTTTTTAAAAATTTAAAAGAATAAAAAGTACAAAATATATGCTCTGAAACCACAATGGAATTAAACTAGAAATAAATATAGAAAGATAGCTGGGAAATTCCCAAATACTTGGAGATTAAGCAATACATTTCTAAATAACATGTGAATCAAAGAACTCTCAAATTTTAAAATATTTTGAACTAAAAAAGTACAACTTAGGGGCGCCTGGGTGGCTCAGTGGGTTAAGCCGCTGCCTTCGCTTGGGTCATGATCTCAGGGTCCTGGGATCGAGTCCCGCATCGGGCTCTCTGCTCGGCAGGGAGCCTGCTTCCTTCTCTCTCTCTCTCTGCCTGCCTCTCAGTGTACTTGTAATTTCTCTCTGTCAAATAAATAAATAAAATCTTTAAAAAAAAAAAAAAGTACAACTTATCCATTTTGGGGGATGCAGTGAAAACACTGTTTAGAGAGGACTTTGTAGCCTTGTAGAAGAAAGTTCCAAAATCAATCATCTAAGATTCCATGCTAGAAAACCAGAAAAGAAAGAACAAATCCAAAGTAAACAAAAGAAAAGTATTAACTAGGGCAGAAATCAATGAAACTGAAAACAGAAGCCAATAGAGAAAAACAATGAAACCAAAAGCTGATTCTTTTAAAAGATAAAACTGATTAACCTCCACTCCATCCAAAGGAAAAAACAGAAAACAAGTTACTAATATCAGAAATGAAAGGACATCACTACAGATCTGTGGACATTAAAAAGATAATATAGGAGGGGTGCCTGGGTGGCTCAGTGGGTTAAAGCCTCTGCCTTCGGCTCGGGTTATGATCCCAGGGTCCTGGGATCAAGCCCCACATCGGGTTCTCTGCTCAGCAGGGAGCCTGCTTCCCTCTCTCTCTCTCTCTCTCTCTGCCTGCCTCTCTGCCTACTTGTGATCTCTGTCAAATAAATAAATAAAATCTTAAAAAAAAAAGATAATAAAGGAATACTATAAACAACTCTATGGCCACAAATGTGATAACCTAGGTGAAATGAACTAATTCCTCAAAAGACAGAATGTACCAAAACTCACACAAAAGAAAATAGACAATATGAGGCACCTGGGTGACTCAGTCAGTTAAGCATCTGTCTCAGCTCAGGTTATGATCTCAAAGTCTGGGGATCAAGCCCCACATTGGGCTTCCTGCTCAGCAGGGAGTGCACATCTCTCTCTTTCTCTGCCCCTCTTCCCTGCACATTATCTCTTTTCCAAACAAATAAAATCTTTTTTTAAAAAGAGAAGAAGGGCTCCTGGGTGGCTCAGTGGGTTAAGCCTCTGTTTTCAGCTCGGATCATGATCCTAGGGTCCTGGGATCAAGGCCCACATCGGGCTCTCTGCTCAGCAGGGAGCCTGCTTCCTCCTTTCTCTCTGCCTGCCTCTCTGCCTACTTGTGATCTCTCTCTCCCTGTCAAATAAATAAAATCTCTTAAAAAAATAAAAAATTTAAAAAAAAGATCTGAATATAGCTATGTCTATTAAAGAAATTCAATAAAGAAATTAAATCAACACAATACTAGAAGTCTTACTAATACAATAAGACAAGAAAAGGAAATAAAACTTACTGACTGGAAAAAAAAAGAAGAAAGCCATCTTTGTTCACAAATAATGTGAATGCCTATGTAGAAAATAAGAAAGAATGAACAACAAAACTCCTGGAACTAATAAGCAATTACAACAACATTGCAGGCTACAAGGATATATACAAATGTCAATCATTTTCCTATATGCCAGCAAAAAACAAATGGAATTTGAAATTAAAAACATAACACTATTTACATCAGCACTGCCCCAAAATGAAAAACTTCATAAATATTCTAACCAAAAAAAAATGTACAAGATCTATATTAGGAAAACTACAAAACTCAGATGAAAGAAATAAAAGAATAACTAGACAAATGGAGAGGTATTTCATGTTTATGAATAGGAAGACTCAGTATTGCCAGGATGTCAGTTCTTCCCAATTTGATGTATAAATTCAATGGATTAAATGTAATCCCAATCAAAATACCAGAAATATTTTATGGATACAAGCAAACTGACTCTAAACTTCAATATAGAGAGGAAAAAGACCCAGACTAGCCAACATAATATTGAAAGAGAAAAACAAAGTCAGAGGACTGACACTACCAACTTCAAGACTTACTATAAAGCTACAGTAATCAAGATAATATGACAGAAAGAATGGTGAAAGAGAAGGATAACAGATCAATGGAACAGAATAGAAAGCCCAGAAATAGACCCACACAAATATAGTCAAGAGATCTTTAGAAAAAAAAAAAGTCACACAATGGAGAATGACAGATTTTCCAATAAATGGTGTTGAAACAATTGGATATCCACATACAAAAAAGAAGTATCAGCCTTTACAAATATTAACTTGAAATGGATCATAAACCTAAATGTAAAGTGCAAAGATAACATAAGAGAAAATCTAGATGATCTTGGGTTTGGCAATGACTTTTTAGGTATAATACCAAAGACATCATGATTCAAGAAATAATCAATAAACTGGACTTCATTAAAATTAAAACTTCCTGCTTTGCGGGTGCCTGGGTGGCTCAGTTGGCTAAGCAACTGCCTTCAGCTCAGGTCACGGTCCTGGAGTCCCAAGATCGAGTCCTGCATCAGGCTCCCAGCTCCATGGGGAGTCTGCTTCTCCCTCTGACCTTCTTGCCTCTCATGCTCTCTCTCACTGTCTCTCTCTCAAATAAATAAATAAAATCTTTAAAAAAAAAAAAAACTTCCTGCTTTGCAAAAGACACTGTCAAAAGGATGAGACCACAAGTCATACTAGGAGAAAAAATTTACAAGAGACATATCTGATAAAGGACTGCTATCTAAAATATACAAAGCACCGCCAAATTGCTAGGACTCACAGCAATTCAGGAATGTGACAGGACCCAAACTCAATGAACAGTAATCAGTTTCATTCCCATACACTAACGATGTAACTGAAGAGAGAAATTAAGGGATCAATTCCATTGACAATAGCACCAAAAACCCTAAGATACCTAGGAATAAACCTAGCCAAAGACGTAAAGGATCTGTACTCTAGAAACTACAGAACACTTATGAAAGAAACTGAGGAAGACCCATAGAGATGGAAAAACATTTCATGTCCTTGGACTGGAAGAACAAACATTGTGAAAATGTTCATGCTTCCCAGAGCAATCTACACATTCAATTCAATCTTTATCAAAATACCATAAACATTTTTCACAGAGCTGAAACAAACAATCCTAAAATTTGCATGGAACCAGAAAAGACCCTGAATTTTCAGGGGATTGTTGAAAAAGAAAACTAAAGCTGGGAGCATCCCAATGCCTGACTTCAAGCTATATGACAAAGATGTGATCATCAAGGCAGCATGGTATGTAAAATAGACATACCGATCAATGGAACAGAATAGAGACCCCAGAAGTGGACCCTCAACTGTATGGTTAACTTATCTTCAACAAAGCAGAAAAGAATATTCAATGGAAAAAAGACAGTCTCTTCAATAAATGATGCTGGGAAAAGTGGACAGCCACATACAGAAGAATAAGACTGGACCATTCTCTTACACCAGGCACAAAGATAAACTCAAAATGGATGAAAGACCTAAATGTGAGACAGGAATCCACCAAAATCCTGAGAACATAGGTCATAACCTCTTTGACATTGACTATAGCGACTTCTTTCAAGACATGTCTCTAAAGATAAGGGGAAACAAAGCAAAAATGAACTTTGGGGACTGCATCAAGATAAAAAGCTTCTGCACAGGAAAGAAAATAGTCAACAAAACGAAGAGGAAACCCACGAAATGGGAGAAGATATTTGCAAATGACTTACAGATAAAGGGCTGGTGTCCAAGATCTATAAAGAGCTTCTCGGGTGCCTGGGTGGCTCAGTCGTTAAGAAGTGTTTGCTTTCAGCTCAGGTCATTATCCTGGGGTCCTGGGATCGAGCCCCCCATCAGGCTCCCTGCTCAGCAGGAAGTTTGCTTCTCCCTCTCCCACTCTCCCTGCTTATGTTCCCTCCATACCTGTGTTTCTCTCTGTCAACTAAATAACAAAACAAAAACAAAAACAAAACAAAACTTCTCAAATGCAACACCCAAAAAACGAAGAATCCAGTCAAGAAATGGGCAGAAGACATAAACAGGCATTTCTCCAAAGAAGACATAGAAATGGCTAACAGACACATGAATAAATGTTCAACATTACCAACCATTAGGGAAATACAAATCAAAACCACAATGAGATACCACCTTGCACCAGTTAGAATGGCAAAAATTAACAAGACAGGGAACAACAAGTGTTGGTGGGGATGTGGAGAAAGGGGAACCCTCTTACACTGTTGGTGGAAATGCAAGCTGGTAAAGACCTTCTGGAAAACAGTATGGATGTTCCTCAAGACATTAAAAATACACCTGCCCTATGACCCAGCAATTGCACTACTAGGTACTTACCCTGAAGATACAGATGTACTGAAAAGAGGGGCACCAGCACCCCAATGTTCATAGCAGCCGTGTCCATAGTAACCAAATGGTGGAAGGAGACAAGATGTCCTTCAACACATGAAAGACACTGATCATTTATCTGTGGTTCATATATACAGTGGAATATTAGCCATTTGCATCAACATAAATGGAACTGGGGGGATTACGCCAAGTGAAAAAAGTCAGGCAGAGAAAGACAATTATCATATGTTTCCCTCATATGCGGAACATAAGGAATAGCATAGAGGACCACAGAGGAAGGGAGGGGAAACAGAGTGGGGAAAAAAATCAGAGAGGAAGACCAACCATGAGAGACTCTGGGCTCCAAGAACAAAACTGAGTGTTATAGAAAGGAGGGTTTGGGAGAAAGGGTAACGGGGTGGTGGGTATTAAGGGGGGCATGTGTGGTGATGAGCAGTGGGTGTTATATGCAACTAATAAATCATTGGACACTACATCAAATTCTAACAATGTACTAAATGTTGGCTAATTGAACATAATAAAATAAAATAAATATGTAAAAAATTAAATATACAAACAACTGTTAAAATTTAACGGTAAGAAAACCAACAACTTGATGAAACAATGGGCAAAATATCTGAATAGACACCTCACCAAAGAAAATATAGAGATGACAAGTATAAGAAAAGATACTCAAGAGATACCTGGATGGCTCAGTCAGTTAAGCGGCCAACTCTTCATTTTAGCTCAGGTCACAACCTCAGGGTCCTGGGGTTGAGCCCCATGTGGGTCTCAACAATCAGCAGGGAGTCTACTTGAAATTCTCTCTCCCTTCCCCTCTACCCCTCCCCCTGCTCACAGGCTCGTGCTCTCTCTCTCAAATAAATAAATAAATCTTAAAAAAACAAAGATGCTCAACATCTTATGTTATTAGGGAGCTGCAAATTAAAACAACAATAAACACCACCCACATAACTATTAGAATGGCCTAATCCAAAACACTGACAACACCAAACTCTGGTGAGGATGTATAGCAACAGGAACTCTAATTGATTGCTGGTGAAATGCCAAATGGTTCAACCACTTTGGGAGACAATTTGGCAATTTCTTACAAACCATACACAATCATACCATTTGATCCAGCAATCATGCTCCTTGGTATTCACCCAAGTGAGTTAAAAACTTAATTTCATGCAGAAGCTTGCACATGGTTGTTTATAACTGCTTTATTCACAATTTTCAATACTTGGAAATAAGCATGATGTCCTTCAGTAGGTGAATGAATAAATAAATTGTGCTATATTAAACAAAAGATTTGTTCAGTGGTAAAAAGAAATGAGCTGTCAAACCACGGAAAGACATGGAGGAACTTTAAATGGACCTTACTAAGTCAAAGAAGCCCATCTGAAAAAGCTTCATACTATAAGATTTCAAATACAATGACATTCTGAGAAAGGCAAAACTACAGAGACAGAAAAAAATCAGTGGTTACCACGACTTGGAAGGGAGGCAAGGATGAACAGAAAGAGCTCAGAGGATTTCTAAGGCAATGAAACTATTCTATATGATGCTTTCATGGTGGATACATTTGTCAAAACCTATAGAATATATAATATCAAGAGTGAATTCTAATGTAACCAGTGAATTTGGGATGATAGTGATTTATCAGCATAGGTTCATCAAGTGTAATAAATGTACCACACTCTGGTGCAGGATATTTCTAGTGGGGAAGGCTGTACATGTTTGGAGGCAGGAAGTATATAAGAACTCTATATTTTCCACAGAATTTTGCTGTGAACCTGTTTTACAAGATAAAGCCTATTTAAAGAAAAAAAAATAGAATACAGACCCAGTCTGAACGAGCTCCCAATGGCCAAAGATGGCACATATTCAGAAAATAAAAAATACAGTAATGGACTGTAGTGCAAAGAGTGAAATAAATCTCCACTTATAACATAATAATATAATAATATAATAATTATATAATAATATAATCTTTTTTATCCATATAGATAAAAACAAATGATTGAATTAAAAAGTACATAGCAGAGAAGGGACAAATCTTCCTTGCAGAATTCCAATCAATAACTATAGAAGATATCATTGTAATTCAGCCAAATACTATCAGAACACACATGCAGGGACATCTGGGTGGCTCAGTCATTAAGCATCTGCCTTCAGCTCAGGTCCTGATTCCAGGGTCCTGGGATCCAGCCCTGCATCAGGCTCCCTGCTTGGCGGGAAGTCTGTTTCTGACCCCCCAAACCCCCCTGCTTGTGTTCTGTCTCTCGCTGTGTCTCTCTGACAAATAAATAAATAAAATCTTAAAAAAAAAAAAAAGGACACACATGTAAATTGAACAATTAAGATTTTAATAGTCATTTTAAGAGATAGAGCACAGCTTACATGGAAATGATAAAGGGTTTCAGTAAAAGAATGTTAGACAGAAATTATAGAATTTGAGCTTTAGTTAGTTCATTTTGCCTTGGTTCCAAAGCTGCTGAATTTGTTCAGGATTGGGTATTGTTTAAAAAAAAAAAAAAAAAAAAAAGCAACAGTCACTTGTATCAGCTGAGAGGGGCATGTTTGGTATTTTGAGAGTTGCAGAGCTTTTGTCTTTACTCATGCAAAATAATGATCTTGTTTGTGTTACATCATAATGGTCACAAAATGACCTTGTCCGCTTGTGTTCAGTGAGATCATTTACGTGCAGCAAGAAAACACCACTGTTTAGCTATGAGCACTAGGACAGCTTTTACTCACAGCCAAGCTCTAAGTGTCAGGCCAGCTCCCACACATCACAGGCTGCTTTATGCTTTCTCAAACTAATGAGGGAAATTAAAAATCACCGTTATAATACCAGAGTAATAACTGAATCAGGCAAGATCCACAGATGAATGCTAAACTGGTGAATGATACTTTAAAGAAAAACAGTATGTTTTATAGCCTCAAAGCACCCCTCTGCAAATATTTATTAGTAACTGTCGTGACGATGCATCTACATTGACAGCACTGGATTCAGGTGGGGTAGGGGAGGATGGATGTGTAGCCCATCTCAGCACACCAGGCCAGTATTTCTCAGGCGTGGAGCAAGGTCTCAGGCATGAGATAGGAGTGAAGAGGTAGGGTTTCCTAGAAAGGAGCGGAGAGGCCTTATATTTTTAAAACATTTGTATTCTTTAAGAATACAAATTCTTAAGTTTAAGAACTTAGGAACTTTAGAAATTTAAATTTCTTTTAAAAGAAATTGTCTTTTAATTGCATATACTTGAATAATGAAAGTTATTTTAATATTTTGTCTTTTAATTGCATATACTCGAATCACTATAAAAGTTATTGTAATATAAATTCCACGGATATGGCCGTGCTGTGTTCCAGCACCTACCTCACTGTTCTAACAAAATTATTCAATGTAATTCCACTGCTCAAACCCCAGCTCTAACACATACTACCTTCTCACTTTCTTTTCTTCTTGGACTTGAACTTTTCTTGCACCAGGATCAGTTTTTAAATATTTTAGCAATAGCATACATGTTAATATAGATACATTGCTATGCATTTTCAGTTTTCTTTCAACCATTACTAAAAGTTTTTATTGGCATAAAAGTTGGAATTGTTCATGTTTAACAAACAAAATATATAAATGTCAAAGAGAAAAAACAAAGAAAACTTTTTTGGAATTCTGATTGGAACTTTAATTAATTATATTCTTTTCATCTAGAAAACTGGTATTTATTGAAGTTTCTTTTTTTTAATCGAAGTTTCTTAAGTGTCAACAGAATAAAGTTTTATACCTTGATTCACATAAGTTCCAATAATTTACTGGCAACATTAATCTTTCTTTTTTCTTGCTAATAAAAACTCTTTTTATCATTGCCATATAAAATAATTTATGTTACAAAATAACAACCAAGAAAAGTGTGTTTATATATGTATGTACATTTTGTATGTATAAACATATATACACAAAGACAGCCAAAATGTCTTAAGGTCCCCAATTTGGTTCTTAATTTCAGAAGTGTGCAAATGTAGGAGATGCGTAATTTGAATGATAATTGTTTTTTATTGAGTTGTGTGTACGTTCAGGTATTAGTTATGGAATATATAACAACTTACTTTTTCTTTCTTTTTTTCCCTTTTTCCTTTTTTTCTTTTTTTTCTTCTTTTTCCATTAGGTTAATGATAGGCTCGATTTCCTGGTCTTTGTTATACTTTACAGTTTTATTCACAAAAGCTGTTTACATGGTGTAAAATTAGTTGTATATTGGTACCCACAAAATGAGGGCCCAAGTCACAAATCTAAACCTAAGTCAGCCTGATCTAATGGTACCCTTCTCATTGTCAAAGACACCTAACATATGCCAATCACAATTCAGCTATAACTAGCTGACTGTACCTTTATAAGGAAACTTTTACTTACCCTTGCAAGGAAATTTCTATTAATAAAATTTGCTCTTGTCCAAAATTCCTCAGAACTGAGAGTGCTCTAGGGTTTCTTTTCTCTTGAGTAAAGGATATCAAACTTGTTACTGTTTTAGTTTTGTTATTTGACACATGTATTTTTTTCTTCTTTTGGCAGCTCTGAGTTAAAAGGCACACTTTTGGAAAAAAAAAAAAAACAGTTCAAAATTTTCCCTTTATAAACTTTATATTACAAAACTTCCAATTGATGGGGCACCTGGGTGGCTCAGCAGGTAAAAGCCTCTGCCTTCGGCCCAGGTCATGATCCCAGGGTCCTGGGATCAAGCTCCGCATCGGGCTCTCTGCTCAGTGCAGAGCCTGCTTCTCTCTCTCCCTCTGCCTGCCTCTCTGCCTACTTGTGTTCTCTGTCAAAAAAATAAATAAAATCTTAAAAAAAAAACAAAACTTCCAATTGCATAGAGAAATAGAAACTAGTAAAAGGAGCATACGCATACACCAGAGCATATCCATATATACCCATATAGAGCATACCCATACCCATATACCCATATAGGTAGAAATCTTTAACATGTTGCTGTATTTGCTTTTTCTAGTTATTTTTTTCAATTACAAATATGTAATATAATGTTAAGTATTTTAATATACATCTCTAAAAGTAAGCTTCCCTGAATAACCCCAATGTTATTATCACAACTAACAAAACTAATAACTTCCCTTAATATTTCTAATATCCAATCCATACACAAATTTCCCCAGTTCCCAATTGTCTTCTTGTTTTCTCCTACCAGGATCTGATCCATGTCCACCTACTCTATTTCACCTTACGCCAAAGTTTACCCCGTAACCTCTAGGGTTTGGTAGGACCTGGGCTCCAGCTATTAATACAGGCCGTTCATCTTATTACACCCTCTTTACGGCCCCGTCCCCACCGCAGCTCCGACACACTCGAAATCCGCGAGGAGTCGCGGAGTTTCTCTGGGAAATGTAGTCCCCTATACCACCACTCCCCGAGCTGCATTCTAGGAACGGATATCCTGGACTTTCCCATGCGCATGTGCAACCAACCCCACTTCCCTGCTTCCGCCCTCTCAGGTCTTGAGGGTGCGGCCGTTTTGCCCTCAGGTGAGAGGAGGTGGGCGCGGGTTCCTGGGCCTCCGCGCGCCCGGTGGGGGCGGGGTGGGTTTGTGGCCGGAGGAAGGGACTCAAACGTCTCGGGAACTCCCCGCTCTCCCCAAGGCCGGAGCCCCGCCTCTTATGCCGGAGCCAGAAGAGAACCTAGATCTGGCAAAGGCGGTTGAGGGCGGACCCCAGCCCCGCGGACTCCGGGGGCCCAGATGGGGCGAGTGCTGTAGGTGTTACTTGTGGACCGCCGGCCCTGGGAAGATCCCTTGCTGGCGGCGGGAGGGTAATGTGCTTTAAGGGTATTGGATATAGACTGTCCAACTGGCATACAGCGCGCCCCGGTCTTGACCCTAAATTTAAGCCGGGAAGATCGGGTAATTTCCTCCTTAGTCACTTGGGCATAAGTCAAGTTCTCATCTGAAAATAAGAATATTAGTAAAAACTGCGTTGTTCAGAAAGAGATAAGTCATCGTCTATAAAGCATTGTAGCCAAGTGCTAGTGTGTAAGCTCTAATAGGTACAAGGTATAAGCCAACACGTAGTATTGGCTTACATCATATTTGGAAGACACTTTGTTTTTTTTATTTAGTATTTAACTTAATTTTTATAGCCACCCTACTTACAGGTATAACCATATAATTTTATTTTTTTAATTTTATTTTAATTCAAATTAATTAACATATAGTGTATTGTTTTAGGGGTAGAGTTTAGTGATGCATCAATTGCATATTACACCCAGTGCTCATTACATCATGTGCACCCTTAATGTACACCACCAAGTTACCCCATCCCCCCATCCACCTCCCCTCTAGCAATACTTAGTTTGTTTTCCTATACTTAAGAGTCTCTTATAGTTTGTCTCTCTATTTTCCTCTTATGTTTACCTCCCTTCCCCTATGATCCTGTTTTGTTTCTTAAATTCTACATATGAGTGAAATCACGTGATAATTGTCTTTCTCTGACTTATTTCTCTTAACTATGATACTCTCTAGTTCCATCCATGTCGTTGCAAATGGCAAGATTTCATTCTTTTTGATGGCTGAGTAATAGTCCAGCATTGATTTTGTGTGTGTGTGTACACTACATGTTCTTTATCAATTCATCTGTTGATAGACATCTGGGCTCTTCCCTTAGTATCAACCATATAATTTTTTTAAAAAAATAGAAAAAAGCAAGAAGAAGGGAAGGAAGGAAGAAAGGATGGAGGGAAGGAAGGAGAGAAAGAGAGAAAAGAAAAGAAAGGAAAAGAAAGAGGAAGAGAAGGAGGGAGGAACTTTTGGAAATGGCTGGAGATGATTTGGATTGTCACAACCGAGGAGGAGTGCTACTAGTGTCTGGTGGGTAGAGACCAGAAATGCTGCTAGACATCCTACAATGCACAGCCCCCGCGTGATAAAGAATTATGCAGCCCAAAATGTCAGCACTGCTGAAGTTGAGAAACTTTGTTCTCGGTGAAAGTTTCAACTAAGAGGAATTTGTTTCCTAGGCCTAAGTCTCCACGTCTGGAACAAAGTAACTCTTATGTGGCAGGCAGGAGAGGAGCTCTGGGGACAGGAATCCCACCTGGAAGAAGAGCTCATCCAACAGGAACCACCCTCACCAGAGTTTCAGAACATGCAGAAGAACCTAGAAAGGAGTAGGTCCTAATTTGCTCCACCAGAAACAGTTCTAATTTTCTTGTCCAGAAAGAGCCAGATTTGGTGATGTTACCACATACAGAAGCTATCACAGACTGTGTGAATGGAAACTGGACCAGCTTGCAGAAGGTGGTGAGCTGGGGTTGAAAGAGGTGAATGACTATCAGGCCCTACAGGAAAAGTCACAGCCAGAGCCAAGGAAATTCAGTCTCAGTCCTTCTTAAAGAGCGCCCCCATTTTCTTCATTTTTCCCTCTTTCTAGATTTCTAAGCCACTCTCATGTTTGTCCTTCACAAGTGGCATCTAGAGATATGCTGAAGCTTCCTTTATCCTGAACATAAAGAATTATAAAATGACAGTATTAGAGGGGATGTCTATCTTTGACTCTTTTGAAATTTAAAAAAAAAAAAAAGGAGCTTGAGATGTATGTCCCCTGGTCACCCAGGACAGAAGGAGGACCAAAGCACAGTGCAGTTCATTCTGTCACACCTAAGTCACTAGAAGTGTCTCATCAAAAGTCTTACCAAAAGAACAAAATGATTTTAAAATACTTTGTCACTAAGCATCTTTTTTCCCCCCAGAGTTTTCTGTTGATTTTCTAACTCAAAGTATAAATAATAGGATATTAATATTACCCTCTGTTTTAATTTTTTTTGTGGATTAGTCATTTTTTTAAATGAAAGAAATAATTTACAGTCACCAGTGAATTCAACAACAGAGTTACAATCACATGATCATATCAGAGATGTATTATATATTCTGGGAGTGCTGTCTCTGTGTGGTGCTTCCTGCCCCTTCTCAAGGGTCAACAGAACATTTTTCCATAGGGTGGCCTTTACCCCAGTGGGTGTGGTGAGATTTTTTAGGAAACTGGCAAAAGCTCACCAGACCTCTCATAATTGCATTCTCTTTCCTTATCCCCAGCTTACCCATCACAGTTCTCTGTACTCTCCCAACAACAGCAGAAAATGAACACATCTCAGGTGAGTTATTTATATACACTTTTTTTATAATGGATTTTATAATTAACATAGTTAATTATAACTATGGATTTTATAATTAACATAGTTAATTAACATAGAAATGTAGAAATGGAAATGGATCAGAACTATTCAAGGAAGGTAGAGAAAAGCAGATGAGTAGTACAGCAGAGTTGACGTGTATAGATGGCAGTCCTAGGAAGTTACAGATTTTCCAAAGTGTAGTGTAGATTTCTTTCTGATAGCCATGGCAGAGAGTCGGGTATTTGTTTCAAGATTTGTGTTGATGAAAATCTTAAATCTTCCTCATGGAAAATGTCTTTGTTCATCTTCAGGTAGGTGATAGTGCAGATCTTTCCAAAAACAACCCAGAAATAATTGTAGAATGTTGTTCCCACTTCTCCCCCAGTGGAAGTAAGGGCACATTGCCAAAGCAGGGCTTTTGTTAATACAGTTGTCCATCTAAATAAAACAGAAGAAGTAGACCTTTTCCTGACTATTCTTCTAGTTCCAGAGATAGTATTTAAACTAAGTAGAGATCAGCATGAGTAGCTGGTACATTCATGTCCTGAAAATATCTCTATGTGAATATTTCTCTCAAATACGTGTCTTGAACAAGTTCAACAGAGAACTTAAAGTTCTGTTCGGTAGCAAATGCTGCCAACAATTTACATTCACATTTCTGTCTACTGCTTGAGGCCTTGGTGTCTCTACTCATATGCCTGTGACCTGCATCACCAGTGACCTAACTACAGTCAAATCCAGTGGGTCTTGCCTCGTCCTTACCTCACAGATCTGTCTGCAGTGCCTGACTCTACGCCCACTCTGTCCATCTGGAAGGTTGCCTGTGTTGGTGTCTGTGATGGCCTCTGCTGCCATCCTTCCTGTTTCTTTCATGGAATCATCTCTCTTTTGCCCTTTTATGTGTCTCATCACAAGTTTCCCTTCCTTTTTTACTATTTTTCTAGCTGGTCTTTTTGACTCATTTCATCCCCACTCTGGTTTCAACAATGATGTTTTTCCCAGTTTGCACAAATGTGGCTCTGCAGCCCACTGTGACCAGTAGCACTTTTTAAAATTTTTGTTAATTTTATCTTGTGTATTTTTTGAGAGAGAGAGCACATGAGCAGGGGTGGGGGGTAGAGTGAGAGGAAGAGAGAATCCCAAGCAGACTCCCAGCTGAGTGTGGGGCCCTATGCAGGGCTTCATCTCACAACCCCAAGATCATGACCTGAGCCAAAACCAAGAGTTGGACACTTAGCCAACTGAGCCACCCAGGTGCTCAGTTTAGCACATTTTATGATGAGGGAAGCAATCTGTATCTGTGTTATCCCAAATGATGGCCACTACCCACATATGCCTGTTGAGAACTTGAAATGCAGCTAGTGTGACTGAGGACTGAATTTTTTTAAGATTTTATTTATTTATTTGAGAGAGAGACAGTGAGAGAGAGCATGAGCAAGAAGAAGGTCAGAGGGAGAAGCAGACTCCCCATGAAGCTGAGAGCCTGATGCAGGACTCGATCCCAGGACTCCAGGATCATGACCTGAGCCGAAGGCAGTCGTCCAGCCAACTGAGCCACCCACGCATCCCGAGGACTGAATTTTTAATTTAAGTTTTAAATAGTTACAGGATGCTGGTGACTGCCATGTTGGACATAGTTGACTCAGCATCTCTATATAGGTATCTACAAGTTATCGCCAGCTCAACTGATTCAAAGTAAAAGTTAACATTTACAGCCCCATTTACGGTCCTTCCCAAACTAATTGCCCTCATCTTTCTCTGTTAGATAATAATGTCCCAGTCAGCCAGACACCCAAGCCACAAAAGTGCAATACATCCCTGTCTCCTTATTCTCTACTCTCTCAACTTCTACCACATCTGGTGTGCAATCATGTCTTGCTACTTATTTGTTAAAGATAACAGCCATTTTATATGGTAAACCTAATGCACTTTAAATGCATTCCTCTACTTTATTTCTCCTACTGCTATCTCATGGTCTTGCACCAGAGCTATTGGAATATCTTCTTTACCAGCCTGCCCACTTCTCTCTTCACCTACTCAAGCATATCTTCCACATGCGTAGTTCATCTACATCCTAGGGAAGTAATATCTCGAACATGTATAACTCATCTCAGTGGTTCCTCACCCCACACAATAAAATTCCCAGTTCCTCAGAATAACATTCAGGCTTTGGAGACATTACCCCTTCCTACTTATTTTATTTTTAACTTTATTGGTGCTCTGAGTTTTTTGGCAACTGTTTATTGAGCAGCCAAGATGTCCCAAGTAAGTGACATGCACTTAACTTAAAAAAACTTGAAGTCTGAACAAGACAAGACATCTATACAAATAGTGGTCACAGTCCAGTGGGGAACATGACATTAAAAAATTTACTGTGTAACTTTATTGTACAGCAAAACCAAACCTCATTTAGTTTTTTAAAAAATATCCTCCTATTCCTCACTACATCATATCATCTTCTCATTGTCTTCTAATTGACCTTTAGAACCACATCCTCATTCTATACACCTAATACTATGAATTGAATTATGTTCCCACCCACAAATTTATATGTTGAATCCCTCACCCCCAGTGTGACTGTTTAGAAATAGAATGTTTAAGAGGGAATAAAGTTAAGTGAAGTCATAAAGGTGGGATACTAATCTAATAGGGTTAATGATCTTTTAAAAAAAGGAAGAGAGAGAGAGACAGAGATCAGATTCTCTGTCTCTCCATACACAGGCACCAGGCAAAGGCCATGTGAGGACACGGCAAGAAGTGGCCATCTATAAGCCAGGAAGAGAATGTCACCAGAACCCACTCATGCTGTTACTCTGATCGTGGCCTTTAGAACTATGAGGAAAAAAAGGTCTACCATTTAAGCCACCCAGTCTATGGTATTTTGTTAAGGCAGCCTGTACAATTAAGACAGGTAGCTCTTTACTTTCTTTTTCTTTGTTTTCATTTATTTTTAATTGTGGTAAAATCCAGGTAACATAAAGTTTATCATCTTAGCCATTTTTTCTATTATCAGTAATATTAAGTACATTCATATTGCTGTGCAGCCAATCTCCAGAACTCTTCATCTTACAGAACTAGAGCTCTATACCCATGAAACAACCATTCTTCATACCTCCCACCATTCAGTCTCTGGCAAATTCTACTTGCTATCTATTAATTTTCCTATTCATATATGTGGAACCATGTAGTATTTGTCTTTTTGTGACTGGCTTATTTCTTTTAACATAAAGTCCTCAAAGTTCATGCATGTTGTAGCATGTATTGGAATTTCTTTCTTTTGTAAGGCTGAATAATAAGGCATTGTGTATATACCACATTTTTTTTATCTCTTCATCAAGTGATAGACATTTTGGTTCCTTTCACCTTTTGGTTATTGCAAATAATGCTGCTGTGAACATAGGAATACAAATACCTCTTCAAGACACTAGTAGTCTAAATGGATCTTTATACTCAGAAATGGAATTGCTAAGTCATGTGGTAATTCTATGTTTAATTTTTTGAGGAACCACCATTCCATTCCACAGTAACTGCACCATTTTCCATTCCCACCAGCAGTGCACAGGGATTCTGGTCATTCCACATCCTCATCAACACTTGCTGTTTTCTGATAGTGACCGTTCTAATGAATGTGAGGTCTGGCTCTTTACTTTTTTTTTTTTAAGATTTTATTTATTTATTGGACAGTGAGAGAGGGAGCACAAGCAGGGCGAGTGGGAGAGGGAGAAGCAGGCTTCCCGCTGAGCAGGGAGGCGAATACGGGTTCCATCCGGAACCCAGGGATCATAACCTGAGCCTGAAGGCAGACACTTAGCTACTGAGCCACCCAGGCGCTCCTGGCTTTTTGCTTTTATGTGTCACGAGTTAGCTTTGGTTGCCTCATCTAGAAAACAATACTCTTTTCTTTCCCCTTGTCTCCCTCTGAGCTAATTTCCCTTTTCTGAATCTGTACAGCCCCAACTTTACTTCATACATTGCCAGAAGTCTCCTGATAATATATTTGTCTCTCCAGTTAGACCATTTTCTTCAAGGTCAGGAACTGCCATAGGTTCATTTTCATAGGCTTCATTGTAAGCCGTCAGCTTCTGTAGTTGAGACTGCTCATTAAACTTTTAAAATAAAAGATTATTCCCTCTCTGTATGGAACTGGGCCACTGAAAGAATTGGGCTTTCTATTATCAGAAAAATACCTCATTTCTCACAAGGTAGAGCCCAAGTGGTTACTATCTTTTGTCCTAGATACCTGTGCATACTTGTTCTGCGCATGATAAAATGTCCTGTTCTTCTGAATGAAGGACTCTCCAAGAGGATGTTTTCCTGACACCCCTGTCTTGTGCTGTTTCTAAAATGTCAGTTAGCCTCCTCCTCTTTAAGACTGAGTCATCTCCATACTGTTTGTATGCGTGTAAGAAGGACTGAACTTCTTGTGGGCAAGTACAGTCCCTTTGGAGAAGATAATACATAGGAGGTGCTGGGAATGATGCGGAGATTTCTTCTTCATACTCTGGAAACAAGTTACAATTAAGGGAATTAGCTGATTAATTGACTGTTTGAGTTGAATCAGTATCAGGGTTTGTAATTCGTCACAGAAAGGGCAGATTGATGTTGTAGGCCTAGTTGGTCAAAGGTGGATAGTTGGGAAGGATTGTGTCAGTCCTGAAGAATAGGTGGGATTTTAACTGCTGTAGAGTAGAGGGAGGTTACTGCATTCTGAGGAAACAACATGAAGGCCTAAAAACAAAGCATCCAAGGTCTAATAAGAATCTTTGCATATTACACTTTGGAATTCCTCTTAGGGGATAATAAGAGAGATCAAGATAAATGTTGGAACCAGACTAGGTATATTAGTTTGCTAGAGCTGCCATAATAAAGTACCACAGACTGGGTTACTTACACAACAATTTATTTCCTCACAGTATGAAGGCTCAAAATCCAAAATCAGGGAATGGACAGGGTTGGTTCCTTCTGAGGGCTGTGAGGGAAGAATCTGTTCCAGGCCTCTTTTCTTTGCTTATGAAGGGCTTTTCCCCTGTGTCTTCACACCATCTTCCCTCTGTACATATCTGTGTCCAGATTTCTTCTTAAAAGGACACTAATCAAATTGGGTTAGCGCCCACCCTAATAACCTTAATGTATGCATTTTGCATATAGCAAAAACTGTGTAACACTAGAAGTCCTTGGATGCCGTAGTTAAGGGTTTGGTTTCATCTGAGTTCTGACATAGAACATGGGGAAGAAATTCATGGAATAAAAGGCATTTCATTTTTAATCTGGAAGTATGAACAATGTGAAAAATATGAAAGGGGTAAAGTAAGAGTCAAGATGACTCTGGAGGTTTTTTTGGCACAAGGGCAGAATGATGATGATCCCTGTTCCAGAAGTGTATGAGAGCTGAGATTATGCACAATTTACTATAGTTCTGAGTCATCTGTGTGTGTTTGTTTGTGTAATCAACCTTCCTCCTTTTTGGTAATTTTAATAGCTTTTTAATTATTAAAGAGTTAATTGTTTTTCTGATTTATGACCTATATTTCCCTGTTTCATAATTTGTCTTTGGATAGAGTTTGTCTGCCAGACCGGGTTCTTTTCATTTTTACTGATGACATTTTGGGAAATTTTTAAGTTATGGAAAGATACAAAGGAGTAATATAATAGATATTTCTTACCTTCCTAAATTATTAACTGTAAAATTTTGCTAATTTTCTCTTGTTTGCACTCTTTTTTTTTCTTTTTATTTATTTCTTTAACTGAGGTACAGTTTTAATACTAGTGAAGTGCATTCTTAAATATGAACTGGGTAGATTTTTTACATATATGCACATGTATACAGATGTAATTTACCACTCAGATTAAGATGAAGAACATTTCGTCACCCTTGAAGTTTTCCTCCTTCCAATTTCCAGATAATAACTACTGCTCTGCCCTGCAGAGACAACTACTATTCTAACATCACATGTTAGGAAAAAAAAAAAAGAAGAACTTCATTTTTGAACATTATATAAATGGAATCATATAATCTGTATTCTTTTTCAGAGGAAAGGGTGGTCCAGCTTGTTTTTCTGTACATAACATTGTTGAGATCATTAGTCTTGCTATGTTTCACTACTTCCTTCTTTATATTGCTGAGCAGTATTTCATTATATGACTGTATGATGATTTATTTGTTTGTTCTCATGTTGGTGAGTTTTTCACTTGTATTTTCCCTTTTGGGGACTGCTATGAATAAAGCTGCTGTGAACATTCCTGTGTGTCTCCTGGTATATCTTCATTTCTCTTGGTTATACCTTGAAGTAGAATGGCTGATTCATAGAATAAACATATGTTCAGCTTTAATATATACAACAATTAGCTTGCTAAAGTGCTTGAACCAATTTATAATACTAGTGTTCTGGCTGTACTAAATTCTCACCAACACTTGCTACAGTCGGACTTTACATTCAGAGAGTGGTCTCTCTTTGAAACTGATAGTCTGCTTTCCTGTAATAAATACTAATTTCAGTACCATTATTTGTATTTTGGCCATGTAGATGTTCTTTTATGTAAAATACCTGCTCAGTTCTCTGTCTTTATTAGATTCCTTCCTTTTATATTATTGATTAGTCAGTTTTTTCTGTATTATCCATACAAGTCATTTGTCAGATATGAATGTTGCAACTGTTTTTGGGTTCTTTGGCTTGACTTTTTTTTTAAAGTAATGTCTTTTGATAAACCAGGTTCTTAAATTTAATAAAGGTCAATATCAGCATCTCTAATGACAGTTCTTTGTATGTCTCTTTGAAAGATTTTTCGTTCTTCAAGATCACACAGATATTCTCCTAGTTCTTAGCAGATGCTTGATTATTTGAGCTTGATCCGCCTGAAAATGTTTTTGTGTGTGGTATAAATAATTGTCGAGATTCTTATTTCCATGTGGATAATAAGTTGCACTAGCACTATTTGTTGAAAAGACTGTCCTATGTCCACTAAATTGCAGCCGGGCCTCTGTTTTCAATCAAGTGACCATATATAAATGTAGGTCTACATTTAGACTGTATTCTCTTCCTTTGATCCAGTTATTTGTCTTTTTCCTAGTACTTCACTGTCCTAATTACTATTGCATTACATTAAGTCATGAAATATGGAAGAGTAAGGTCTGAAAGTTTTACCTCTTTAAAAAATTTGACTAATTTAAATACTTTGTATTTTCATAGAAATTCCATCAATTTCCACAGAAAATCTGGCTGGGTAGTTTTTCAGAGTAGAGGTGAAGTCTTTGACATGTTTCATTAGATTTATTCCTGTGTATTTGATTTATTTTTTTAAGTATTTTTTAAGATTTTATTTATTGAGTGAGAGAGTGTGCATGCACGCGCGCGCACACACACACATACATGCATGAGCTGGGGGAGGGGAAGAAGGAGAGGGAGAGAGAATCACAAGCAGACTCTGTGCTGAGCATGGAGCCTGACATGGGGCTCAATCTCACAACCCTGAGATCATGACCTGAGCCTAAATCAAGAGCTGGATGCCCAACCAACTGAGCCACCCAGGCCTCCCTATTTTGGTACTATTATAAATAATACTGTTTTTTACATTTGATTTTCTAATTTATTTTTACTTTATTAAAATACAGTGGATTTTTAATACTGATCTTATATCAAGCCATTTTGTTAAATTCACTTATTTGGGTAATTTATTTATAAATTCTTTTCAGTTTTGGGGGTTTTTTTGTTTAAAAAAAAGATTTTTTAATTTATTTACTTATTTTAGAGGCAGAGAGAATGAGCAGGAGGAGCGGAGGGGGAGAGAGGGAGAGAGAGAATCTCAAGCAGACTCCATGCTGAGCCTGACTCAAGGCTCCATCTCACAACCATCAGTTGTGATCACAACCTGAGCCAAAACCAACAGCCAAATACCACCCAGATGCCCCTGTAGATTCTTTTAGATTTTTTTAAATATGCACAATCGTGTCTTTTGCAAATACAGACATTTTTATTTATTCCTTTCTAATCTTTATATCTTTAATTTGTTTTTAAGCCTTATTCTTGTCTTTCTAGTACAAAGTTGAATACAAGTGATGATAATAGAAATCCTTGTTTTATACCTCACCTGAAGAAGAAAATACTCTGTATTTCATCACTGAGTCTGGATTTAACTCTAGGATTTTTATACACATTGTTTATAGAATAAGGAAGTTCTATTTTTAGTTTCCTCAGAGCTGTTAATCATACATACATATTATACTTTGTGAAATGCTTTTTCTAAATCTAGTGAGATAATAATATAATTTTCTTCCTTAATTCTGTTAAAAGAATGAATTGTATTGACTGATTTATCAGTGTTTAACTAATCTTGGAATCCTGATAAAAGTCCCACCTGGCCATAAAATACTATCTTTTAATGTGTCTCTGGATTCAGTTTGTTAATATTTCAGTTAGTATTTTTAAATATGCATTAGTGGAGAGATAATTGGCCTTTCATGTAATGTCTTGGTCAGGTTTTGGCATCAATATTATGCTCTCATGAAATGAGTTGGGAAGTGAGTCCTCATTTTCTCTTCTCTGGAAAATCTTCCTCAGATGTTCGGGAAGATATACCAAGAAAGCAACCTGATCTTGGGATTTTCTTTGTAGCTGGTTTTTAATTATAAATTCAGCTTCTTTAATAGATATAAGAAAATCTGATTAATCCTGTTTTTAGTGTCCTTTTTTTAGTTTATGAAGATATAATTCACATGCCATATAATTCTTACATTTAAAGTATACAATTCAGTGTTGTATAGTCATCACCACACTCAATTTTTGAATATTTTTATCACCTAAAAAAACAAAACCCCCCAAAACTCTGTACCATTAGCTATCATCCCTCCCCCCACCCAATCCCAGCATACCCCACCAGGCCAGAAACAACCATTAACTTTGTCACTATAGATATGCCTAGTCTGCACATTTCAAATAAATGAAACTGTATAATATGTGAGAAAATGAGGACTCATTTCCCAGCTCATTTCATGAGAATATAATATTGATGCCAAAACCTGACCAAGACATTACATGAAAAGTTCAGGCCAATTATCTGTCCACTAATGCATATTTAATGCATATTTGTGACTGTTTCTTTCACTTAGCATAGTTTTTTCAATGTTTCATTGTAAGGATATACCACATTATGTTTATCCATTCACCAACTGATGGACATTTTTGTTGTTTCTGTCTTTTAACTGTTGTGAATAGTGCTGTTATTAATGTTCAAGGCATATGTACACATATACAAAATACGTTTTTCCTCTCCAATTTTGATGTCTTTCTTTTTCTTGCCTATTTGCTTGGGCTAGAACTTCCAGTGTAATAAATAGAATTGGTTATAGCAGGCAGCCTTGTCATTTTTTTTTAAATTTTTGGAAGAAATCATCCTCTTAGCATTGTGTATGATATTAGCCATGGATTTATCATAAGTAATTATTTTTTCCAGAAAACTGGACCCCCAGCATGAGGTTCTTAAACTCACAACCCTCAGATAGGCTCATGCTCTACTGACTGAGTCAGCCAGGTGCCCCATAAGTGCTTTTTATTATGTTCAAGAAGTTCCCTTTTATTCCTAGTTTGTTGAGTGTTGTTGTTTTATCATGAAAGGGTATTAGATTTTGTCAGATGCTTTTTCTGTATCCACCAAGATGATCATATTGTTTATTTCCTTCATTCTATTACTGTAGTATGTTTCGTAGATTGATTTTTCATTTGGTGAGCCACCTTCACATTTCTGGGATAAATCCTACTTGGTCATGATGTATAAGCATTTTAAAAATGCTATTCTGTTCACTAGTATTTTGTTGAGTTTTGCATTTGTATTCATAAAGGATATTGATCATTAGTCCTCTTGTGATTTCTTTGGCTTTAGTTCAGAGTAACTCAGAATAAGTTGATAAGTGTTCCCTTTTCTATTTTTCAGGAAGAGTTAGAGAAGGATTTGTAGTAATTCTTCTTAAACATTTGGTAGAATTTGTCAGTGTAGCCATCTGGTCCTAAGCTTTTCTTTATTGGGAGGTTTTTAATTACTAATTCAGTCCCCTTCTAGGGATCTGTTCAGATTTCTATTTCTCTTTGAGTCAGCTTTAATAGTCTGAATGTTTCTAGGAATTTGTCCTTTTCCTCTAGGTTATCTAATTTGTTGGTGTACATAGTACTCAGTACATAGTACATATGTACATAGTACATAGTACATAGTTGTTGTTTATAGTACTCTCTGATAGTCCTTTTTGTTTCTAAAATGTCAGTAGTAATGCCCCCCACCTTCATTTCTTATTTTAGTAAATTTGAGTGTTCTTTTTTCTTGGTCTACCTAAAGGTTCATCAATTCTTCTGATTGTTCAAAGAAACAGCTTTGTTTTGTTGATCCTATTGTTTTTCTTTTCCTTATTTTGTTGTTTTCTGTTTGCTCTCATCTCTATTATTTCTTTTCTTCTGCTAGTTTTGGGTTTAGTTCACACTTACTTTTTCTAGTTCCTTAAGGTGTACAATTAGATTATGGATTCGAGATTTTTTTTTAGTATTTTATTTGTTTATTTGACAGAGAGAGATCACATGTAGGCAGAGAGGCAGGCAGAGAGAGGGGGGAAGCAGGCTCCCTGCTGAGCAGAGAGCCCTGATACCAGGACCCTGAGACCATGACCTGAGCCGAAGGCAGAGGCTTAACCCACTGAGCCATGCAAGTGCCCCAATTCAAGATCTTTTTAAATGTAGGAGTTGCAGCTGTAAATTTCCCTATAAGCACTGCATTAGCTATATTTCATGAATTTTGGTATATGTTGTGTTTTCACTTTTATTTGTCTCAAAATATTTTGTAATTCCCTTGTTAGTATTCTTTAATCTTTGAGGAGTTTCTTTAGAGTGTGGTGTTTGATGTTCACATATTTTTAAACTTCCAGTTTTCCTTCTCATTGATTCCTTGTTTCATTTTATTTTGCTCATAGGAGATACTTTATATTATTTTAACCTTTAATATGTATTGAGACTTGTTTTGTGACCTAATGTATAATCTAGACTGGAGAGTGTTCCATATGTACTTAAAGAATGTGTATGTTGCAAGTGTCGGCCTGAGTGTTTTTATAGATATCTTTGTATCTGTCTTGGTCTCCCATATTAGTCTTCTATTTAGTAGTCCTATCCATTTTGAAAGTGGGGCTTTGAAATCGCTAACTGTTATTATTGAGTTGTTTGTCTTTTTAATTCTGTCAGTTTTTGCCTCATGTATTTGTATTTTAGGTATGTATGTTTGTCATTGTTATATCATCTTCATGTATTGGCACTTTTACCATTATAAAAGGTCCTTATTCTCTCCATTTTTGTCTTAAAATCTATTTTCTGTCCTACTATAGGCAGTGCAGGGCTTTGTTGGTAACTGCTTACATAATATATTTTTCACCAGTCTTAATTTCAAGCCATTGTTTCTTTAAATGTAGTGTGTCTGGCAGACTGGATGCAATTGGATAATGTGATTTTGTTTGTTTGTTTGTTTTAATCCATTCTGCCAGTCTTTGCCTTTTAATTTAAGTTTTTAGCCACTAACATTTAGTGTGGCTCCTAATAAGTAGCATATATGCCTTCCATTTAGACATTTCAGTAGGTAGTAAGTCCATTTTGTTTTTCTATTTCAATATTACTTCTTTTTTGTTGAATTAATATCTCCTAGTTACCATTTTAATTACCGTGTGCCTTTACTACATTTTTTTCTATTAGTGGTTACCTTATTGATTACCTTTAATGTCTTAACTATGATGGTCTTGTTCAGATGAATTATCAACTTAATTTCAAGAATATTCTAAAACTTTCCTCCTCTTAGTTCCAGCCACTTCTGCTTTGTGCTGTTATTATCAAAATTACATTTTATACATAGTGTGAGATTTCTAGTTACTGCTTAATACAGTTTTCTTGAAATCATATAGGAGAAAAATAAGTACAAAAAATACACTTATAGTGCCTTTTATATATTCGCCTGTATAGTAACTTTTGCCTACATAGTTGTTTTATTCTTGTGAATTTGAGTTATCATCTAATGTGTTCTCATTACAACTTGAATGGCTTCTCTATTAATATTTCTTATATGGTAGGTGTACTCTTTTTTTTTTAAACATATCTTTTATTTTTAAGATTTTATTTATTTATTTGACAGAGAGAGATTACAAGTAGACAGAGAGGCAGGCAGAGAGAGAGAGAGAGAGAGAGAAGCAGGCTCCCCACTGAGCAGAGAGCCCAATGTGGGACTCGATCCCAGGACCCTGAGATCATGACCTTAGCCGAAGGCAGCAGCTTAACCCACTGAGCCACCCAGGCGCCCCGGTAGGTGTACTCTTGAAAGATTTTTCCCAGCCCTTGTTTATTTGGGAATATCATGATTTCTTCACTGTTGCTGAATGTTGAAGTTTTGATTGATAGGTCTTCCTTTCAGCATTTTAAATATGTCATAAATATGCCTTCTGATCTCCCTGGTTCCTGAAGACAAATCAACTGTTAGCTTTATTTGGGAGCCTTTAGAAGTGATAAGTCACTTACCTTTTGCTGCTGTCAAGATTCACTCTTTTTTCTGCCCCTTCTGCTCTCTATTCCCCCTACTCCTCTCCTGTGGATGTTGCTATATTTGGATGTTTGATTGTGTCCCATAGGTCACTGAGGCTGTTTGTTCATTTTCCCTGTTTTTACTTTCTGTCTTCAGATTATATGATCTTACTAGGTCTGTATTCAAAACTGGCTGATTCTCCTGCATGTTCAGATCTGCTATTGAGACCTCTAGGGAACTTTTGACTTTAATTATTGTACTTTCCTATTTTAAATTTCAAATTATTGAAGTCTTTAATTTCAGAATTTCAGTTGCTTTTTCATCAGATATGTATTATTTTTGTCTGTTTTTTTTTTAAGATTTTATTTAGTTATTTGACAGACAGAGATGAAAAGTAGACAGAGAGGCAGGCAGAGAGAGAGGAGGAAGCAGGTTCTCTGCTGAGCAGAGAGCCTGATGTGGGGCTCGATCCCAAGACCCTGAGATCATGACCTGAGCTGAAGGCAGAGGCTTTAACCCACTGAGCCACCCAGGTGCCCCCTGTTTATATTCTTTATTCAGTGAGAAGGTATCCCATACTTTATTTTGGTTCTTTAGATATGGTTTTCTTTAGTTATATTTAAAACAGTTTATTGAAAGTCTTTGTCTAGGGGTGGGCGTGGGTGGCTTAGTTTGTTAAGCCTCTGCCTTCAGCTCAGGTCATGATCCCAGGGTCCTGGGATGGAACCCTTCATTAGGCTCCCTGCTCTGTGGGGAGTCTGCTTCTCTCTCTCCCTCTGCCCCTCTCCACTTGTGCTCTCGCTCTCAAATAAATAAATAAAATCTTCAAAAAAAGTCTTTGTTTAGTAAGTCCAATGTCTGGACTTCCTCAGGGATAGTTTCTACACTGTTTCATACATAGTTTGGGGTTTGTTTTTCTTATGTATGAGCCATACTTTTTCACTTGTTTGTATGTCTTAAATTTTCATTGCAAACTTGACAGTTAAAATATAAGGTGTCAGGACGCCTGGGTGGCTCAGTTGGTTGGGCGACTGCCTTCGGCTTGGGTCTTGATCCTGTAGTCCCAGGATTGAGTTCCGCATAGGGCTCCCAGCTCCACAGGGAGTCTGCTTCTCCGTCTAACCTTCTCCTTGCTCATGCTCTCTCTCACTATCTCTCTCTCAAATAAATAAATAAAATCTTAAAAAAAATAATAAGGTGTCAATTTATCACCCAAATACCACTCCACCGCAGCTGTCATTTGTTTAGTGACTCTGTTGAATGGATTCTGTACAACGTATATTCTTTGTCATGTGTACTCTCTGCCAAAGTCTCTGCTCCATTAGCTAAATAGTCAGCTAATAATTGGACAAGAATTTCCTTAAGTACATGTAACCAGTAAGGCTTTAATCTTTGCCAAGATGCTCTCTGTATAGGTTGGCCAATGCCCTCAGCAGTTAGCCTGGCATTTTACTCTTGTTTTCACTTTCACTTTTCTTTCACAGAGCCTCAAGGTTAATGAGAAGCAAGTTTAGTACTTTCTCAGATGTTTCCTGAATATGCACATAGCCCAGGGCATGTGTGCTACCTTCTAGATTCCCAGATAGATGTCTGAGCTTTTCATAGCCCCTTCTGTATTTATTATGCTCCAGGCTTTTTAATTAGACTGTTGTTTCCTTTAATTGTTACAAACTGCCTGAGGTAGCCCTGATGGTAAAGAATATCCCATGGGTGTTTTTTCTTTCTTAACAAATTTCATTCCCCCCAGAGAAAATGCTATTTGCAATGGTTAAGCTTGGAGTTATGTCAGATGAAGACAGTTTTATGAATGGGATGTTCCATGGAGCTACCAGACAGGCCAAATAATGACAGTTTTCTGGGACTTATCTTTTAGTTTAACCTCACTAAGAACTTGCATCTTACCATTTAGATATTTCATTACTGAGGAGAGATAAGGCTGATGGGTCTGGGAAGCATTTTGCTAGTATCTGCTTCTGCTGTCCTCTTACGGCAAGGGGATACTACCAGTGGCCTCAAGTTATTTGTTTTATTGACCTTTCCCTAAATAAGATCTAAGTGGATTTAAGAAATGACTTTTCTTCCCCTACACTAGCCAGTATCACATGGAGTAGGAAAGGACTTCCCCAAAATTCTTCCCCAGTCCTCTCTGTGAACAGACTATGACCCTGGAGAAAATATCCCAAAAAGGTAGAAATCATACTATATCTGTGACACACACAACCTCGGCCTTTAGCAGGTTGTTAAAGTTTTTCTAGCTTTATCTTTCTATCATCTTATATGAATTTTGGTAGTATATGGTCAAGTAAGCAAACATGTGGGTCCTGATTCTCCCTAGAGATACTGTCTTTTTCCTGATTTCAAATTGCTTATTTGTTAAGCAATTTCATTTCCCTGATGGATTAAAAAAAAAAAAGACCTTTATTTTCAATCTGCCTACCTTTGTTCTTGTTAGTATTGTTCTCTCCAGCTCTCTGCATCTCTGAGCTAAAATCCAAAGCCACACTGTATGTTTGTAATCTTTTCTAATTTGGTGAGACTTACTCTCTTTATTTTTTTAAAAGATTTTATTTATTTATTTGACACAGAGAGAGAGATCACAAGTAGGCAAAGAGGCAGGCAGAGAGAGAGGGAGGAAGCAGGCTCTTTGCTGAGCAGAGAGCCCAATGTTGGCCTTGATCCCAGGACCCTGAGATCATGACCTGAGCTGAAGGCAGCGGCTTAACCCACTGAGCCACCCAGGTACCCTCTCTTTATTTTTAATATGCAAAATAGACTAGAAAATAATTTGCTATGATTATGTTATCCTATATGTTTCAGTTACTCAAATTGGTTATTGATGTCATTTAAACCTTCCATGTCAGTGGTCAGAAAACTTCATCTGTAAATGTCAGGTACTAGGCTTTGTGGGAGATGTGGTCTCTTTGAAAATACTGAACTCTTCAGTTGTAGTGCTGTAGCAGTCATAGGCAATACAAAAGCAAATGAACGTGACCGTGTTCCAATAAAAGCTTACTTACAAAACAAAACAAACAAACAAAAAAAGCAGCAGGCCAGATTTTCCCTCTTGGTTATTGCTGACCCCTTTCTAAATTTCTATTGGTGTTTTCAGTCTGCTTGCCCTGTGCGTTGAGAGTTGTGTTAAAATTTCTTATAATTTTATAAAACTAATATTATTATGGATCCATCTATCTCATTTTCTGTCAACTTTTGTTATATATAGTTGATTCTCACTATTCACATGGTTATTTTCTATAAAATCTCCATGAACACTAAATTAGTAAATACTGAATCATTGCTTCTAGGGGAGCAAGTTCCTTTGAGTTTCTAATCAAAACATTTTAGTCAACCATTCAATATACAACTTTGTTTTAATGTGTATTTTAAAAAATACCTTATTTAATATATGTTTCTTGAACAAGAACTAAAGGGCAACAGCACAATAATTAATGCTCAAAGTTTATGTAACACACTTGATCTTCCTAAGGGACATAACAACCTTCTTGTACTCAAGAACACTATACAGCATTTCTGCATTACACAGGTGGGGAAACACAAGAAAAAAGTCACAAAAATGGGAAAGAATGTGCTAAGTAGTCTGCAAAAAGAGCATTTGGCAGGCATTATCTTGCATTATCCCAGCATATCCATCTGGGAAAATGTGTTGGACACTCAAATCTTTTACCTTTCTGTGAGTGTCCATAAATATTGCAAAACAATGAGTATTTAGGTTAGAAGTATATTTTAGTGAGGTGAATTTGCAGGTACAGAATCTGTGAATAAAGAGAATTGACTATATTTGGAAGCTAGGTTTTCAAATACATACCAATTTATGTTTTTTATATTTTCTGTTAAAAGGATCATAAATAGTTACTATATTATCATACTTTCTTACCTTTATTGTTTTTATGTTAATATAAACAACTTTCTTTGGCTCATGTATATTTTTTTCTGTCCTGTTATTTTCAATCTGCATATATCCCTCTGTTAATTGTATTGTCTTTGTTGTTTTTATGCTGTTATTCTATTTTTTAATTGATTGGTTAGTCCAGAAGTTGGCCAGTTTTGTCCATAATGGATCAGATAGTTAATGTTTTCAGCTCTTGATAGTTATAATGTCTCTGATAGAATTACTAAGCTCTGGTGTTATAGCACAAAAGCTACCATGAACAATACAGAATAACTGGGTGTCTGTGGTTATGTTGCAGGAAAACTTTATTTCTTAAAAAGATGGCAAGCTAGATTTGACCACAGGTAATAATTTGCTGGCCCCTACCCTAGAATATGCCCAGGGTAGTGGATTGGGGTGTTGAGTAAAAATTGTAGGAAATTTAATCATTTTTGCTTAAAAAAAATTTTTAAACAAAGTTTAGTATGCTTACAATATGTGGATAGAACTCACAAATATATAAAAATTAAATTACAAATATTTTTACTCATTGAATAGCTCCAAAATGTAAGTTAAAGTTAGATTCAGAATATGCTTCCTTTGTATTCATTTGTTTTAAACTCTTTAGAGTGAGCATAAGAATTGTTTTTAGGGATATTTTCTCTGTCAACTAATTCTGAACCCTTCAGATTGAGCAGAAAAGTGTCCTGTTGCAGACATCTGTGTCATTCAAGGATGTGACTGTGGAATTCACCCAAGAGGAATGGCAGCAAATGGGTCCTATTCAGAGGACTCTGTATAGAGATGTGATGCTGGAAAACTACAACAACCTCGTCTCAGTGGGTGAGCATTTAAGTGTAACTAACCCTCATCATAGCAAATAAAAGGCATTTCCTTTTTATACATCAATACATGAATATTTTATTTAGATTTTAATGTTATTGAGACATTTCATTCAGAGTATAAAATTAAGCCCTTTTGAGGAATAAAAGAAGTGTTTTTTGTTTTTTGTTTTTAAGATTTTATTTATTTATTTGACAGAGATCACAAGTAGGCAGAGAGGCAGGCAGAGAGAGAGAGGAGGAAGCAGGCTCCCTGCTGAGCAGAGAGCCCGATGCGGGACTCAATCCCAGGACCCTGAGATCATGACCTGAGCCAAAGGCAGCAGCTTAACCCACTGAGCCACCCAGGCGCCCCAAAGAAGTGTTTTGATGACTCGCCATAATAAGTTCAAATCAGGGTCTTCAGGGTGCTGCTTCTGAAGCTATATCTTTTAACACTCTGGAAACTCAAAAGCTCATCATCCATCCTAAATACACCATTGTTCCCTGTTTACAGGGAACTGCATTTTCAAACCAGCAGTAATCTTCAAGTTGGAGCAAGGAGAGGAGCCTTGGTTCTTAGAGGAAGAATTCTCAAACCAGAGCCACCGAGGTGAGTTCCTGAGCACTAGCAGACAGAATTCTCTTGGGGTATTTAAGACTCCAGAAGGTCAGTTTGGCGTTAAACACCTTTGTATTTCAAGACTTTTCTATTAGGCTCAAAGGCAAAAAAAGCACCAATCAAAAGAAAATGATTAATAAACTTGATAAAATTGAGAACTTTGTTTATAAAATATACTGTTAAAAGGATGAGAAGACAAGCCATAAAAAAGCAGAATATGTGTATAGTACAAGTAACCTGGAAAGGGTAAGTATTGTAAAAATGTAAAAACTTCCATAAGTCAACGTAAGAAAAGGTGACATCCCAATTGAAAAATAAGCAAAAGACTGAACAGGAACTTTTTAAATGGCCATTAAATCCTTGAAAATGTGTTCAGTCTCTCATTAGCTTTCATGGAATGCAAAGTTAAATACAAAATGAGATGAGAGACACATGGTATGATGTGACATTAACAAATTTGGCAAAGTCCTGATGCGGATGTAAACTATTAAAGGATCTTACTGATAGAAAAAGTTATCAGATCAGGTTAAAGTTTTACATAATTTGTAACTAAGGAATTCCTTTCCTAACTATAGACCCTACAGAAAGGCATGATTATATTCCCTAGGATGAATAAAACAATATTTACTTATGGCAGTATTGTTTGTTTGTGTTAAAAATTGGGCTCATCAGCACTAGAATAAAGAAAGAGTTGTATTTCTTAAGGGATAATAATCTTAAGCAAAAGAAAGCAAAAGAAACCAAACAATATAAATATGCATGTCTGGTTGCATCTATTAAATGTCGGAAATTCAAAACTCAGTTATATCTTTAGAAATTCATATGTTGATGGTAAAACCACACAAAGAAAATCAAAGAAACAATTATATAAATATTAAAAGAGTAGTGAATTCTTAAGCGTGAAGGAGTTGTAACTGGGCAGAGATAAGTAGAGATTTTTGCAGAGTCATTTCTGTTTTCTGTTTCTTGACATGGTTTCTTTTTTTTTTTTTTTAATTTATGTTAGTTAACATACAGCATAGTATTGATTTCAGATTGACATGGTTTCTAATTATACTAGTGTTCACTCTGTACTGTTAAATGGTATATATAAGTTTTATGCGGATATAAATTATGTATCATACTTAAGAGAGTGAAGAGCTGAACCAAAGATAGAGGATGGTATTTACAACTCATAAAACCTTCAAAGGACAGCCATCTAGAATGCATAAATGATTTGGACCTTTTTTGAGTGCCATCTTTGCAGCAAGGCCTTCTGTGATACCCCCATTTAAATCACACCCTTGGGGCACCTCACTGGCTCAGTAAGTAGAGCATGCAGCTCTTGATCTCAAGGTCATGAGTTCAAGTCCCACATTGGGCATAGAGCTTACATACATACATGCATATATAAAATACATATACCCTTCATGTCAAATTGAAATGTGGAAGTTTAAGATGAAGTGATCAAGTCACTTACCATTCAATTTTTTGTACTAACATATAATGTATTAATGTGTTTCAGGGGTACAGGTATGTGATTCATCAGTCTTACACAATTCACAGCACTCACCATAGCACATACCCTCCCCAATGGCCATCACTCAGCCACTTCATCCCTCCCACCTTCCCCCCGCCTCCAGCAACCCTCAGTTTGTTTCTTGAGATTAAGAGTCTTTTATGGTTTGTCTCCCTCTGGTTTCATCTTGTTTCATTTTTTCCCTCCCTTCTTGTATAATCCTCTGTATTATTTCTTAAATTCCTCATATCAGTGATATCATAATGATAATTGTCTTTTTCTGATTGACGTATTTGACTTAGCATAATACCCTCTAGTTCCATCCACATTGTTGCAAATGGCAAGATTTCAGGGTTTTTTGATGGCCGCATGGTATTCCATTTTGTGTGTGTGTGTGTGTGTGTGTGTATACACACCACATCTTCTTGTCCATTCATCTGTTGATTGACATCTAGCTTCTTTCCATAGTTTGGCTGTTGTGGACATTGCTGCTGTAAATATTAGGGTGCACGTGCCCCTTTGGATCACTACTTGTATCTTTGGGGTAAATACCCAGTAGTGCAATTGCTGGGCTATAGGGTAGCTCTATTTTCAACTTTTTGAGGAAAAAATACTGTTTTCCAGAGTGGCTGCAGCAGCTTGCGTTCCCACCAACTATGTAGGAGGGTTCCTTTTCTCCATATCTTTACCAACACCTGTTGTTTCCTGACTTGTTAATTTTAGCCATTCTGACTTAACCATTCAGTTTTGATAAAATAAAGGTTCCACAGCAGGAATTGAGCAGTGAATCTAATTTAGTTGCAAGAATAGATTTCCTTTTATCAGTTTTACACTTCTTTGTATTTCTGTGACTTATGGCTATAAGATGGGTTAGATCCTGAACTATAAACTTCTTCATTTAATTGTGAGGAAGGTTGTACTATCAATTTTGATTTGATGTTGAAGAATTGAATGGAAATAAGGAATAGCAAATTGAGTATTCTATCAGTATAGCCTAGGTGTGTAGGACTGTAATAAATTTCCTCAAAGCAAACTCTTCCCCTGTCGGGCCTAGTATATCAGTGTTCATTATCTCCTAATTCTTTTGTTACTGTACTTAAGTTTATATAGTCCCATTGTGTTCATCCCATTATCTGGTTTTCCTGTTCCCTAAATTAACCACTCCCGTAAAAGTCTTATTTCTATTCCTTCTCCACCCCAATAGGAAATGCAATTTATCATAATCCAGATACAGATATGTATGTATTACCAGTTTTCTCTCTCATTTTCACTATATCAATATTGTTTTTTAAAGAAGAGTGAGAAAAGGGGTACCTGGGTGGCTCAGTTGGTTAAAGGAGGGTGAGGATACACACACACATAAATTATTTGATCTTGGAAAACCAATAAATGAAATGCAATGTATAGGCTATATATTTCCCACCCATAACAAATGTAAGGTTTATAAGGTGTCTTCAATTTATCTCTGTTTTAGAAGATTACAGAGATGATGACCTGATGAAGAAGACAAGAAAATCCAAGATAAACACTTGCAGGAAATAATATTCATCGATAATAAATCATTGACTTATAAAGGAAGAGGGAAGTTTAGGAAAAACAGTTTAATCTGTGCATAGCTCCTGTTTCAACAAAGATATCCTGTAAATATGACTCATGGGGAGTAATGTGCAGAATATTTCCCAATTTATCATCAAGAATAGAACCTATCCAACAAAAAAAACCAAATTGCTCTAGTGTATGTGATCATTTGTCTTTCAAAATTAAGTTTGAGAGAACTCATACTGGAGAGGAGTTTCATGAATATAATAAAAATGGAAAAGCTCTCAGTTATAAGGAAAATCTTCCTGAGAATCAAAAGTGTCAAACTTTGGAACAAGCTTTTAAATATGATGGAACTGGAAAGGCCATCTATGATGAGGCTGCTTGTGTTACATGTAAGAGTATTCACACAAGAGAAAAATCCTATAAAGATGATGAATTTAGGGGGAAAAGTGAAAAAACAACTGTCTTTGACTATAAAAGAACTGGGATTGGGGAGAAATACTCTCCTCTTAACCAGTGTGGGAAATCCTTCTGTGGGAAATCAGCTGTCAAGGAATACAGTAAGTTTAACATGCCTGTGAAACACAATGAATGTAATGCAAATGGAAATAATTTCAACAGGAAGTCACACGTCACTCAACTTCAGAGAATTGTCACGGAAGAGAACCCATTGGTATGTAATGACAGAACACAAACTGGGGATACATCCTTTGACTATCATGAAAATAGGAAATCCTACCAGGTGTCAGCCCACCAAGTACGCCGGAGAACTCACTCTGAGACAAAACCCTATAAATGTAATGAATGTGGTAAATCCTTCTTTCAAAAAGGACATCTCATTCAGCATCAAAGAACTCACACAGGAGAGAAACCATTTGAATGTAATGAATGTGGAAAAACTTTCTCCCAGAAGTCACACCTTAGTACACATCGGAGAATTCACACAGCAGAGAAACCCTATAAGTGTAATGAATGTGGGAAAACATTTGTCCAGAAATCAACGCTTAGGGGACATCAGAGAATTCATACAGGAGAGAAACCCTATAAATGTAGTGAATGTGGGAAAACTTTTGTTCAAAAGTCAACCCTCAGAGATCATCATAGAATTCACACAGGGGAGAAATCCTTTCAGTGTAATGAATGTGGGAAGACTTTTGGTCAGAAGTCAAACCTCAGGATACATCAGAGAACTCACGGTGGTGAGAAAACATATCAATGTAATGAATGTGAAAAATCCTTCTGGCGAAAAGACCATCTCATTCAACATCAGAAAACACACACAGGAGAGAAACCATTTAAATGTAATGAGTGTGGGAAAACTTTTGCCCGGACATCAACCCTTAGAGTTCATCAGAGGATTCATACTGGGGAGAAACCATTTAAGTGTAATGAATGTGGGAAAAAATTTGTCCGGAAGGCAATACTTAGTGATCATCAGAGAGTTCATACAGGGGAGAAACCTTTTCAGTGTAACAAATGTGGGAAAAGTTTTGGCCAGAAATCAAACCTCAGAATACATCAGAGAATTCACAGTGGGGAAAAATCTTACGAATGTCATGAACTTGGAAAATTGTATAAGACGTCAACTCTAAATGTTTGCCAGAGAATTCAGGGAGAGGGAGAACCCTATTGATAATAATAACTATGGAAAATCCTTCTGTCTGGAAGACCAAACCATTTGACTCCAGAAAACCCACACATATAAATATGAATGTAGGAAGAATTTTATCCTAAAAGCAACCCTGAAAGTCTATCAGAGAATAGACATAGGCTGATATTTCAAAGCCCTTTTGAAAGAAGCCATGCCCTTTAGATAACTCAGAAAATTTCCTAGTCTCCCTTTCCTCCATGTAGGTCTTTGGGCTATGGATGCTCATGTTTTACCCCACAATCATTTGTGACAGAAGACCTCACTGACTCTACTAAGATGCTGTCAGAATAGCCTTGAAGTTGTAAAGTATCATGCTTTAACATGGCACAGCTTTTACACAGTAACACCCAGGGTGCCTGAAATACGTGGAACAAAATTCTCATTCACATCTTTACCTTTTGAACATTTTGTGATCGAGCAGTAAGCTTGATTCTATTGAGCTCTTACATGTTTAAGTCCGTTTCCTTTTGAACATAATTTAGCCATCCCTCTGCTGGGGAGGTAGAAAGTTATTATTTAAGCCAAGCTTACATCAGTCAGTGGGTACAACACTTACTAAAGGGTTGGTGTTGTGAGGAATTCCTAAAAGATCATCAGAGAATTCAGTTTTTTAAAAATCTCCTTTCAATGTAAATAGATGATACCACCTGTTACAGGGCTTTCGATGAACTTAAATTATTGGAAGATTTTTGGCGAAAATGTGAGCACACCTCATGCAAGTAAAGTAAATGTTTCTTTAATGTCATGAAGCCACTCATACCTCCATATACCCCAACATCAGCTGTTTTAAGGGAAAGCTTCCTGTCTCCAATGGGGACCCATGGCCATTGGCACCCACCCAAGTATTTGGGGGAACTTTGAGAGAGGAAAGGGCTCAAACTTACGGCTTTATGGGATACAGCTGCCCAAATCAAAAATCTTACCACTTCACATGGAGGTAGGAAGTATCTAGATTTTAAAAAATGTTATTAGGGCAGGGGTTACAGTAGGCAAGGGAAATGAATGTGAGCCTGTGAACTGGCCTTTTGACAAGTGCAGTATACTGTGGTTCCTTCTAAATCTGAAAGTGTAGGAATGTGTTATATGTTATACTTCCTACTTCCCATAATTCAGAAGGGATTCTTCCAGTCAGAAAGAATTGTGTGTAAAGAAGATAACTTTGAGGTCCCACAGCCTTTAATGACCACTTTGTGCTTCAGTCTCTGTAACTAGTCATTCTGTTGATTGGAATTTCTGGCAAAAGGAGATGCCCTTGTGGTCAGGGAGAAGGGTGGTTTGACTTGATACCCTAACAAGGCTACCAAGTATACACCTTTTGTAAAGCAGCTATTAGGTTACTCTTGGGCTCAACTACCTAACAAGATAAAAAGGACACAAACCTCAGGTGTAAAATGTACACAGTATACTTAAGAATACAGCTGCCCTGGTCCCAGCAGTATCTCAGCTGTATATCACATTGCAGCAGCTGCCCCTTACAAGAAAATGTATCCCCCCACTCTTGCCTGAAGCAAAGCTGCTGGCTTAGTAGGGCCCTCAATTCATAGAAGTTACTTTAATTGGGCCTGGTTCACTGACAGGCTAGTGGGAATCACTGAACACTGACTCTTCAACTTTGAAGACCCCAGAATTGATTATGCAGACCCCAAAAATTATGTGGCTGCTCCTTTCAATTGGCAGGACACAAGGATGTTCTCAACACTGGCAAATAGTCCATTTGAAACTTGTGGCATTTTTATTGATTCTGGTTCTTACTGTGCCTAACTGTTTGATACACTGGTAGTAAAACTACAGGTTGACAAAAGCACTCCTCTTTGGTGCTGTGAACTGTGAGGGGTAGGGGGAGTCAGCTGCTAATAAGCACATCTGAGTTGTTAAACTAGATGCCCTTGTTAAGTGACTATTCTATGATAATGATGACTGGAATCAAGCTGTTGAGCAAGCCTCCACTATCGTGATTGTCAACATTGCTACCTGGATCCATCATTATACTGACAGAGCAAAGTAACCACCATCTTAACTGCATACAAAGTAAAAGTATATATCCAGTGCTTCCTTTGATGTCATTTGACCTAGAATCTACATCTTTTGCCTTCTGTATTAATATCCAATTCCACATGCCATTTGATAATTCACCCTTTCCTACTGATTTTAAATATGTTCATATGCTAAATCGTTTTTTGTAAAGCTATCACACAAGACTGTTCATGACCCATTCCCTAGATTCTGTTAGCAGCATATCCTCTTTTGGGGAACAGAGCTAACATAGAACTCATATGAGCCAAAATATTCTGATAGTGAATTTTTCACTGAAGAGTGTTTCAATCAGGAAAAGGAGAATACCTCCTAGGACTTTGGAAATGGAACATCACACACTAGAGCTGCCAATGCCCTTGCCAAGATGCATCTGCAAAAAAGAAGATAATAACTAGTTAGTGCTATTCCCTGAAAATAATCAAGAGGTTCTGTTTGCTCTGTTTTTATAACAAGTGCTAATACAAAGAAAGTCTTTCATTCTTTCTTAAAACTTTTTCTCAGTTTCTTAATATATTTAGAATCCTCTCCCTCATAACCCTTTTTGTATGTAATCTTTAGAATTATGATTGGATTTGCTATTAAGTTCAAGATCATCTACCCACTAGAATGAAATGAATTCACCTAGGTAGTCAGTCATTCATTGAAATTCCAGGAGACAAAATCCCATGATTGTGTATTTAGGCTTAATCTGTCGCCCGTAGAACACCTCTCTGTGTAATAGTACATTATCAGCTAGATCTGTACTATAGCCATGAATGCTCCCTTCTCCCTGCTTGGCTGATCTCCTTTCCAGGTAATGGCTTTTATCCCAACAGATGGAGGCCACATCTAGAGACACTGGAAGAGTCCATTTTCTGTCTGCCTGCCTAATGAGGGCCTATATGCTAATTTTTCAAAGCTTCCATTGAGGGCAGGAATTTTTATGTTTTGTTCATAATAAACCCCAACCACCTGAAACAGACCCTCTACATTTTAGGCACTCAGAAATATTTGCTGGAGGTGGAATAGTCATAGTGAAATATGAACATATTTTCTTTTGATACTTCAAATGATCTTTTATGATTATTCATATTTATGAAAATAGTTAAGGAAAATTGTTGCTGTGAGCTCCACTCGACTCATGTTTTGGATATTTTCAGAAGTTGCTAAAAGAAACTTGTTCTTAATATTCAGAAGTATACAGTACTGTTCTTCGAATATTTTGTCACCCAAAATAAAATTTATTTTCAATAAACTAGAATTCCTAATCCAAAATTAGGCCTACATATCAGTTCTTATTAACACTGTAGAGTGTGGGCATTTTTCTTTTTCCTTTCTCTCTCTCTCTCCTTCTCTTTCTCTCTTAATTTTGCCTTCACACAAATACTTTATAACCACTAATCCAAGCAATTTCTTTCTTAAAGAAAGTTTCCACATAACAATAGTAATTATAAATCAGATTTTCAAGACCAATGAAATGAGAAAGCAGAAGAATGGGTTCTTGGGATCATCCTTTTGCTCGATTGTACCAGTAGTTCCACTCATTTTTATTTCCAAATCATCCTCTTGGCATCTCTAAAGAGAATATTTTATTTCCTCAGGTTCAAGAATCCACAGGGAGAGATGTCTGATGCCAAAACAAGAGGCATAACACTTGTTTTGAGCTGCCTCCATATTTGTCTTTCCTTTTCAGGTGCATGATACTTCTATATATTTCTTTGTATTTTCCTCACATTAAAGGTGTCCCTGGAAGCCTAGCAGAAATGATATACCATGCCCTTTTACCCAGGCAGCTTCACACTGAAATGAGGGAGAACCAAACTTATTTCCTTAGTGGAGACAATACAGTCTCCAAGTACAATTAGCTATTTAACAATCTTTCAGTATTCTAGAGAACTGACTGCCAGGGGCACCTGGCAGGCTCAGTTGGTAGAGCATGCAACTCTTGATCTCAGGGTCATGAGGTCAAGCCCCACACTGGGCAGCGAGCCTAATAAAAAAAAAAAAAAAAAAAAAAAAAAAAAAAAAGCCAAATCCCAGAACAGTATAATTAGCTTAACTATCAGATTATTGACACTTGATATGTAATTAATAAGCTAAGAAACTACTTGGCCTGACTTATGGTAATTAAATTTCTGTATATATGTCCCCCAAGTTTAAAAAAATACTCAAATAAAACTTGAGTACAAATGTCCTAACAGCAATATTCACAATAGCCAAAAGATGGAAACAACTTAGATGTCCATAAGAGAAGAATGGATAAATAAAATGATATATTTGTAAAATACAATATAATTTAGCCATAAAAAGGAACAAGGTACTGATACATAACTACAATAGCCATAAACCTTGAAACATGCTAAACTGAAAAAGCCAACCACTAAGGATACACTTCAAAGAATATTTCCAAGGTAGAACATGACATTACAGGATAAAAGGTTCTAACCACTAAGAATACTGTGTGCAGAGAGAAGAGTTAAGATGGTGAAGAGGACCCTAAGTCTGGTCCCTGGAATTCAGCTAGATAGTTATCAAATCATTCTGAAAACCTGTCAAATCAATGGGATATCTGAGAAAAGAAATGATGCAATTCTACACGTGGAAAAGCAAACACTTTTTGGAATGTAGGAGGTGTGGAGAGTTGAAACCAAGGCAACATCCAATAGGAGGATACAGCAGTGCAAGGGAGCTAGAATAAGGAGGCTACCACAAGTATAAGCAGCAGAGCAAAAAATCAAAATGTTTAGAAGTCTACTACAGTGGGGGACATCCCTGGCTTAAGGTGCTCAGTTGACAGAGCAGGATGGAACCCCAGGTGAGACAGCATGGTCTTGGGATCCCCAGGTTCACAAGAACAGAGTGTGGCAGACTTCCCAGGCAACAGAGCAGGGAAGCTGGCTGAAAACAAGTCTAGGCACAAGCTTTCTACTTGGTGTTGCCAAAAACTGCAAACTACTTCATGGTCACAGGACTGCTCTCTGCGCAGGGGTCCAGCAAAAGCCTTCCCTCAGGAGTAAGGGCATGGGTCTACACCACAGGAGTCCCTAAAACTTAGAGACTTAAAACTCAATCACATGACTGAGACAAAAATGCTCAAGCACAAGCTGAGTGAATGCAGAGTTGAGATGGAAACCTGGGAGAAAAAAAGTGATTGCTTTTCTGTGAGAGCTCACTGAAGAGTGGGGAAGGGAAAGTTTGTGAACTTTCATCTCTGGGTCTAGAGAATGGGGTGCCACCATTTTCTTCCCCTGCATCAGTCCTGAAAGCCTTCAGAGAGCAAAATAGCACCACATAGGGTAATCTGGAGCCCAGCCCTCTGGAAAAAGAGGCACAATTCCACCGGGCAAGGGCATCTGTGAATCAGCATAACAGCCCCCTACCCAAGAAGATCAGCAGGAACAACCAGCTACCACTAAGTTTACTGATCATAGAGAACTGCAAAACTTCAGCTCTTGGGGAAAACAGTATAGAGTATTCATGATTTGTTATTATTCTCTTCAGTTAGTTTTGTTTTTTTAGCTATTTTTCAACTCTTATTTTTTCCTAATTTGTATTATATGTATATATACATATATACATAATACACAAATATATGTATATATATGTTACGTATGTATTTTTTTTATTTTTGGTATACATTTATTGAATTTTACTTTGAATTTTACTTTATTTTCATATGTATAGGTTTGCCTTTCTTTTCTATTTGGGAATCTGGTTTCTTTTACCAAACAGACCAAAATATACACAGCATCTAGTATTTTGCTTTCTCTGTTTTGTTTCTGGTTTGATTTTTTTTTTCTTGCTTTGTTTTTATTTTCTTCTGATTCATTTTATTTTTGGTTTTGTTGTTTTATTTCTTTCTTCTATCATTTCTGGACATAATGATGAGATAGATAAATTCACCACTAAAGACAGAGAAGGTTATTACTCATTGCCAGGGGTTAAAGCAATATGGATATAAGTAAGATGTCTGAATTAGAATTTAAAACAAATGATTAGGGACATCTGGGTGGCTCAGTGGGTTAAACCTCTGCCTTCAGTTCAGGTCATGATCCCACGGTTCTGGGATCGAGCCCCGCATTGGGCTCTCTACTCAGCAGGAAGCCTGCTTCCCCCTCTCTGTCTCTGCCTGCCTCTCTGCCTATTTGTGATCTCTCTCCCTGTCAAATAAATAAATAAAATCATGTTTAAAAAATAAAAATAAAACTATGATTATAAAGATACTAGCTGTGCTTGAAAAAAGCATAGAAGACACCAAGAATCCTCTAATGAAGAAATTAAAAAATTAAAATTTAGTCAGGCTGAAATTAAAAATGCTATTACTGAAATGCAGTAAAAAATGGAAGCTTTAACAGCAAGGGTAAATGAAGCAAAAGAGAGTGTCACTGATATAGAAGATAAAATGTTCAAAAAGAAGAGAGAAAGACAAATAGTCGACCATGAAGAGAGACTTTGAGAAGTCAGCAATTCCATAAAGTGAAATCATATGTGGATAAAGGTTCCAGAAGATGACGGGGAGGGGCAGAAGGTTTATTTGAACAAATTATAGTTGAGAACTTACCTAATCTGGAGAAGGAAACAGGCATTCAAATCCAAGAAGCACAGAGAATCCCTCCCTTAAAATCAATTAAAATAGGTCAACACCTCAATGTATAATAATGAAGCTTGCAAATTTCAGAGATAAAGAGAAAATCCTGAAAGCAGCTAGGGACGAGAGGTCTTTAACATACAAGAGTAGAAACATAAGACTGGCAACAGACCTGACCCAGAGACCTGGCAGACCAGAAAGGACTGGCTTGATATATTCAATGGAAAAAAATATGCAGCCAAGAATACTTTAACCAGCAAGACTGTCATTTAGAATAGAAGGAAAGATGGAGTTTCCAGGGTAAACAAAAACTAAAGGAATTTGTGAATAGTACACCAGACCTGCAAAAAACTAAAGGGGATCCTTTGAGTGAAGAGAAAGGCCACAAGTAACAAAGACCAGAAAGGAGCACACAATCTACAAGAACAGCAACTTTACAGGTAATAAAATGGCACTAAATTCATATCACTTAATAGATACCCTGAATATAATGGACTTAATGCTCTAATCAGAAGACATAGAGTAAAAATGATTGGATTAAAAAAATAAGACCCATTGACATGCTGTCCACAAGAGACTCAGTTTAGACCCAAAGACACCTGCAGATTGAGAGTGAGGGGGTGGAAAACAATTTATCATACTAATGTACAGCTAGAGTAGCCATTCATATATCATACAAACTAGATTTTAAACCAAAGACTGTAATAAGAGATGAAGAAACACACTGTGTTATAATAAAAGCATCTATCCAACAAGAATACCAACAACAATTATAAATATTTATGCCCCTAAATTGAATTCAGCCAAATATATAATTCAATTAGTAACAAAATTAAAGAAACACAATGATAATAATACAATAATAGTAACACCCCAGTCACAGGAATAGACAGATCATCTACCCAGAAGATCAACAAGGAAACTAGGACCTTGAATGACACACTGGACCAGAAAGATTTAACAGATATATTCGGAGCATTTCATCCTAAAGCAACAGAATACACGTTCTTCTCAAATGCACATGAAACATACTCTAGAATAGGTCACATACTGGGTTACAAATCAGGTCTCAACCCATACCAAAAGATTGAGAGCATTGCCTGCATATTTTTGGACCACAGTGGTTTGAAACTAGAACTCAGTCACAAGAGGAAATGTGGAAAGAACTCAAACACATGAAGGCTAAAGAGCATCCTACTAAAGAATGAATGGGTCAACCAGAAATTAAAGAAGAATTAAAAAATACATGGAAACAAAATGAAAACAGAGCACTTCAGAATCTTTGGGATGCAGCAAAGGTGTTTCTCAAAGTGTGTATATAGCGAAACAGGCCTTTCTCAAGAAACAAGAAAAGTCTCAAATGCACAAGCTAATTACACCTAAAGAAGCTGGAAAAAGAAAATAAAGCCTAAACCTAGCAGGAGAAGAGAAATAATGAAGATTAGAGTAGAAACCAATGAAATAGAAACCAAAAGAACAGTGGAATAGCTCAATGAAGCGGGAACTGATTTTTTGAAAGAATAAGATCAATAAACCCCTAGCCAGACTTATCAAAAAAAATGAAAAAAAGACCTAAATAAATAAAATTATGAATGAAAGAGGTAGAATCGCAGCTAACATCAAAGAAATGCAAACAATTGGAAGAACATACTATGAGCAATTACAAGCCAACAAATTAAGTAATCTGGAAGAAATGGATGCATTCCTAAAACATAAACTACCAACCTGAAACAGAAGGAAATAGAAGACCTGAACATCTATAACAGCAAAGAAATTGAAGCAGTAATAAAAATCTCCCAACAAATAGGAGTCCAGGACCAGAAAGCCTCTCAAGGGAATTCTACTAAACATTTAAAGAATTAAACCTATTCTTCTGAAGGAAACCTGAAGAATTAAACCTACTTTTCTGAAGGAAAACTTCCAGACTCACTCTATGAAGCTAGTGTTACCTTGATCCCAAAACCAGACAATGACTCCTCCAAAAAGGAGAACTTTAGAAACTATCCCTGATGAGCATGGATGCAAAAATTTTCACCAAGATACAAGCTAATAAGCTCCAAAAGTACATTAAAAGTATTCTTCACCATGACCAAGTGGGATTTATTCCTGGGCTGCATGTATGATTCAACGTCTGCAAATCAATCAATGTGATATACCACATTAATTAAAGAAAGGACAAGAACCATATGATCCTCTAAGTAGATGCAGAAAAAGCATTTGACAAAATACAGCAACCTTTCTTGAGTAAAACTCCCCATAGTGTAGGGATAGAAGGAACATACCTCAATATCATAAAAGCCATGCATGAAAAACCCACAGTGAATATTATCCTCAATAGGGGAAAACCAAGAGCTTTTCCCCTAAGGTCAGGAACACGACAGGGTTGTTCCCTCTCACCACTCTTGTTCAACATAGCACTAGAAGCCCTAGCCTCAGTCATCAGACAACAAAAAGAAATAAAGGACACCCAACTCTTCAAGGAAGAAGTGAAACTGTCACTCTTCACAGATCACATGGTACCCTGTTGAAAACCCAAAAGATTCTACCCAAAAATTACTAGACCTCATACAGGAATTCAGAAAAGTGGCAGGATATAAAAGTCAGCACAGAAATCAGTTGCATTTCTATAGAATAACAAGGAAGCCAAAGAAAGAAAATAAGGAATCAATCCCATTTACAATTGCACCAAAACCAAGATACCTAAGAATAAACGTAACCAAAGTCGTAAAAGATCTGTACTATCAAAACTATAGAATGCTTATGAAAGAAATTGAGGAAGACACAAAGAAATGGAAAAACATTCTATGCTTATGGATTGGCAGAACAAATATTGTTAAAATGTCTATGCTACCCAAAGCAATCTATGCACTCAATGCAATTCCTATCAAAATACCATCAACAGGGTGCCTGGGTGGTTCAGTCAGTTAAGTGTCTGCCTTCTGCTCAGGTCCTGGTTGTGTAGTCCTGGGATCAAACCCTGCATCAGGTTCCCTACTCAGTAGGGAGCCTGCTTCTCCCTCTTCTCCTGTCCCCCCATACTCTTTCTCTCATGCACACCGTCTCTCTCTCTCTCTCTCTCATATTTATTTATTAATAAATTAATAAAATCTTTTTTTTTTAATGTTCTCAGGGGCACCTGGGTGGCTCAGTTGGCTAAGCGACCGCCTTCAACTCAGGTCATGATCCCAGGGTCCTGGGATCTAGTCCCGCATCAGGATCCCTGCTCAGCAGAGAGCCTGCTTCTCCCTCTCCCTCTACCTGTTGCTCTGCCTACTTGTGCTCTCTATCTCTCTGTCAAATAAATAAAATCTTTGAAAAAAAATGCCATCAACATTTTTCACAGCAGAGGAACAAGTAATCTTAAAATTTGTATGGAACCAGAGAAGACCCTGAATAGTCAAAGGAATGTTAAAAAAGCAAACCAAAACTTGTGGCATCACAACTCCAGACTTCAAGCTCTATTACAAAGCTATAATCATCAAGACAGACATAGGCACAGGTACTGGCACAAAAACAGACACATGGATCAATAGAACAGAATGGAGAACTCAGAAAGGGACCCTTAACTGTATGGTCAATTAATCTTTGACAAAGCAGGAAATAATATCCAATAGAAAAAAGACAGTCCCTTCAACAAATGGTGTTGGGAAAACTGGAAATCCACATGGAAAAGAATGAAACTGGACCACTTTCTTACACCATACACAAAAATAAACTCAAAATGGGTGAAAGACCTAAATGTGAGACAGGAATCCATCAAAATCCTAGAGGAGAACACAGGCAGCAATCTCTTCTATCTCAGCCACAGAAACTTCTTGCTAGACATCTCCAAGGCAAGGGAAATAAAAGCAAAAATGAACTCTTGGGATTTCATCAGGATAAAACCTTTTGCACAGCAAAGAAACAGCCAACAAAACTAAAAGACAACTACAGAATTGGAGAAGGTATTTGCAAATGTCTAGTAAAGGGCTAGTATCCAAAATCTATGAAGAACTTATCAAATTCAACACTCAAAAAACAAGTAATCCAGTCAAGAAATGGACGGAAGACATGAACAGACATTTCTCCAAAGAACATATACAAATGGCCAACAGACACATGCAAAAATGCTCAACATCACTTGGTATCAGGAAAATATAAATCAAAACCACAATGAGATACCACCTTACACCAGTCAGAATGGCTAAAATTAACCATTCGGGAAACAACAGATGTTGATGAGGATGAAGAAAAAGGGGAACCCTCTTACACTGTTTGTGGGAATGCAAGCTGGTTTAAGTACGCAGGAAAACAGTATGGAGGTTCCTCAAAATGTTAAAAATAGAAATACCTTACAACCCAGCAATTGCACTACTAGGTATTTACCCAAAGGATACAAACATAGTGATTGGAAGGGGCACATGCACCCAAATGTTTATAGCAGCAATGTCAAAAATAGCCGGAGTATGGAAAGAGGCCAGATGTCCATCCACAGAAGAATGGATAAAATAGATGTGGTGTATGTATGCACAATGGAATATCACTCAGCCTTCCAAAAAAATGAAATCTTACCATTTGCAACAAGGTGGACAGAACTAGAGGGTATTATCCCAAGTGAAATAAGTCAGTCAGAGTAAGATAATTAGATTTCACGCAATATGTGGAATTTAAGAAAGAAAACAGGTGAAGATAGGGTAGGGATGGAAAAATAAGAGGAAATCATAGAGGGAGATAAACCACGAGACTTTTAACTACAGGAAACAAACTGAGGGTTGCTGGAGAGGAAGCAGGTGAGGGGACGGGGGTAACTGGGTGATGGGCATTAAGGAGGGCACTTCATGTAATGAACACTGGGCATTATATGCAACTGCTAAATCACTAAATTCTACCCCTGAAACTAATAATATACCATATGTTAGTTAATTGAATTTAAAAAAACAAAAAGGAAAAGAAAAAAAAAAGGGGGAGGGCGCCTGGGTGGCTCAGTGGGTTGAGCCGCTGCCTTCGGCTCAGGTCATGATCTCAGGGTCCTGGGATCGAATCCCGCATCGGGCTCTCTGCTCAGCAGGGAGCCTGCTTCCCTCTCTCTCTCTGCCTGCCTCTCCATCTACTTGTGATTTCTCTCTGTCAAATAAATACATAAAATCTTTAAAAAAATAAAAAAATAAAAAAACAAAAAGGGAAGACGACTATACCATGAAGTTTTCATTTCAGATATTTTTCTTTTCATTTCCTGGGTTTCCATTTTGGTTCTTTCTTAATTCTTTCCAATTCTCTGCTTAACCTTGCATCTTTTTACTTGTAGGCTTTTTCTTATGTCCTAGATCATATTAGTAGTTTCACTATCCCTTATCTGCTAAATCTAACATCTAGATTACTTTGACTGATTTTTTTCTTAATTTTGGGTTATACAATGTCTTTTACATGTCTCGTGTTTTATCCCATGCTGGACATTTTGTGTGATATGTCACAAGGAGTCTGGATTATGTTGTCACCCTTTAAAGGATGTTGTTCTGGCCTGCTGTTAAATGACTGATAAATCCTTTTGATCTCTTCAGGTTTGGTTTTATTCTTGATTAAGACGAGCTTATTTCTCTTTTGTGTTTCATCCCAGTACAACGTGGCCTCTCCTCAGTGTGGTCTATATTGCTAAGGTGTGGCCTTTCTGGACCTAAGCTAAATGCCTCAGATACTCAGGGAGGTCTCTCTTCTTTACCTGAAGTGGATCTTAGCTTCCACAGCATGACCCTTAATAGCTGAGGTTAGCTCTCAGCACTATAGCAGGCATTCCCTACTAAACACCATGTTTTGAAAGAAAAGTTGAAACATTTTCTTTGGTAGCATTTGTTTATACAGTCTCTTTGAGAATATTTCTCCCTTTGGGAGACTGTATTAAGTACAGCAAATTACCTTAGATAAGAATGTTTGGTTTCTAGTTAGTTGCAAGCAATAGATATTAGTTTTGAACGTGAATGATATTAACAAAACTGGAGGGTACAAGATGAGGCTTTTCTGTAAGGCTGTTTAAGATACCACAGAAAATCACTGAATATTTTGGAGTAGTGGAAAAGCTTGGCTCAAACTCAGTTTAGTTTAGGTTTTTCGAGTTTTTTTAAATCCTATATGAGATAGTTGAATTGTGATTCAGTAACTTTTTCTTTTCTTTTCTTTTTTTTTTGTTTTTTGTTTTTTGGTTTGTCATTGTTTTTGTTTGTTTATTGTTTTGTGTTTTTTGTTTTTGTTTTTGTTACAGGAAAACTGTTTAAAACAGTGATAATTGATAGTTAAGACTTAGGATGGGGCACCTGGCTGGCTCAGTAAGTATAGCCTGCAACTCTTGATCTCGGGGTTGTGAGTTTGAGATCCACAACTGGGTTCAAGACTCAATCTTAAAAAAAGAGAGAGAGAGAGGGAGAGAGAGACTGGGAGGCTTGGGTGTCTCAGTAGGTTAAAGTTTACTTTCACTCAGGCCCTGAATCCCAGGGTCCTAAGACCAAGCCCCATATCTGCCTCCCCACTGAGCAGGGAGTCTGCCTCTCCCTCTTATTTTGCCCCTACCCCTGCTTGTGCACGTGCACCCTCTCTCTCTTCCCCTCTCTCTCAAATAAATAAATAAAATCTTAAAAAAAAAAAGACTGAGGTTAAGAGCCTTATATAGACAGTTTAGGCTTCATATAGCTTATTCATTTAGTTCAATACAAGAAAGGTAATAGTACTCATTAGATAAATATATAGATTTAATACAATTATATTTAAAAGATTAGAATAAGGGACACCCAGCTGGCTCAGTCAATTAAGTGACTGCCTTCGGCCCAGGTCATGATTTCAGGGTCCTGGGATGAGTCCCACATCGGGCTCCTTGCTCAGTGGGGAGCCTGCTTCTCCCTTTGCCTGCTCGCTTGCCTCTCCCCCTGCTTGTGCTCTCTCTTTTTTTTTTTTAAAGATTTTGTTTATTTATTTGACAGAGACACAAGTAGGCAGAGAGGCAGGCAGAGAGAGAGAGGGAAGCAAGCTCCCTGCTGAGCAGAGAGCCTGACATGGGGCTCCATCCCAGGACCCTGAGATCATGACCTGGGCTGAAGGCAGAGGCTTAACCCACTGAGCCACCCACATGCCCCCCTCTCTCTCTCTTTGACAAGTAAATAAATAAAATCTCTTTTTTAGAAAGTTTAAATAAATAAATAAAAATATTAGAATAAGATTTGCTAAAACACTACAATGTAATATCACAACTGAAAGACAAGATTATTAAGAATTATTTTGAGGGGGGCGCCTGGGTGGCTCAGTGGGTTAAGCCGCTGTCTTCGGCTCAGGTCATGATCTCAGGGTCCTGGGATCGAGTCCCGCATCGGGCTCTCTGCTCAGCAGGGAGCCTGCTTCCTTCTCTCTCTCTCTCTCTGCCTGCCTCTCAGTGTACTTGTGATTTCTCTCTGTCAAATAAATAAATAAAATCTTTAAAAAAAAAAAAAAAGAATTATTTTGAGGGGAGCTCCAGCGGTAGGAGGAGCAGCAGTGGCCAGGCAGCCCTGCTTCAGAAAGGCTCTGGGTGGCCCATGGGTCTGCACCCACCCGCACCCAGCCTGCACCTGCCCCACTGCCAAGAGGAAGGGCAGCCTGGCAGAGGGGCAGCTAAGGAGCAGCCCAAGAGGAGATCAGCATGGTTGTCAGCCAAACCTGCTCCTGTAAGAGTGGAAAGGCAGCCAGAAAGGATAAATCTTTAGTCAAAAAAGTGCAGAGTGGCTAAGCAGGAAACAAAAGATTTAACTGTCAGAAAAAGGAGAAATTAAAAATGAGGGGAATCCAGCCTCTGGTGAAGAACGAAAGAAACCCAGTCTGATTAACATCATACACCCTGTCTTTCAGTGGTCCCTGTCTCCCTTATTGTACAATCCAGGAGGATATTTTTATCAACTATTTTGTAAAACACAATTTTTTTAGTAGCTCTAGAAACAGTTAAGGAGGAGGAAATCTCACCTCATCCATTTTTTTTTAGTGTAAATGCTTGTTTTTAAGAGGTGAAATCATTTGCTGGTTGTTTATTTTTGGGGACAACAAGAAAATAGTGGGATATTGATTATGGGAGGCTTTTATTGTCTTGGGTGTCAGCTTAACATTCCATAGATGGCATTGTTTTTATAGCCTATGGAAATTTGGAGTCAGTCATGCATTTAATATGTCTTGAATATTTTATATCACTCTTATTCCTGTGTTGTTTTTGGTAGAATTGTTTTCTAAAGAAAACCATTCCTTGATGTTGGCTCTCCCTGTCAGAATTTTGTGCACTGTGTAACATCTGGGTCATGGCAGTCCAGTTTTTCTAGTAACTTTGTTAATGTACTGTGCAAGATTGAAAATTTTGAGTCTGTACTGTGTATAATATTAAAATGTGAACCAGTGGGACTTAACAGTGCAACAGCATATCAACATTTGAAGATAATGGTATTTGATATACTGTTAAGGAAAATTTACTTCCAAATTTTAAGCTGGAAGGTCACCTGAATAGCTTTTAGAAAAGCATCAACAACTACATGATTTTTTAGATTTTTTGATAGGTACATTAAGAATTGTGTACATGGGGCACCTGGGTGGCTCAGTGGGTTAAGCATCTGCATTTGGCTCAGGTCATGATCCTGGGGTCCTGGGATGGAGCCCTGTATCAGGCTCCCTGCTCAGCAGGAGTCTGCTTCTCTCTCTCCTCCCTGCTCAATCTCTCCCTTGCTATCTCTGTCTCTGTCTCTCTCAAATAAATAAATAAAATCTTGAAAGAAAAGAATGGAAGGGAGGGAGGAAGGAAGGAAGGAAGGAGAAGGGCAAGGAAGGAGGAAGGAAGGAAGGATGCATGCACCTGGGTGGTGCAGTCAGTTGAGTGTTCAACTCTTGGTTTCAGCTCAGATCGTGATCTCAGGGTGGTGTGATTGAGCCCCGGTTGGGCTCTATGCTCAGCTCAGAGTCTGCTTGAAATTCTTTCTCCCTCTCCCTCTCCACCCCTCACCCCAGTTTCACTCTCTCTCTCAAATAAATAATAAAGTAAATCTTTTTTAAAATAGTCTGTTAAACAAAAGAACTGTGTACAAATTAAAAAATGTATACTGATCCTCAGAACAACTAGTAAAAACTCAATTGTGAAAAAAAAAATTATTCTGAAGGATGCCTGGCTGGTTCAGTAGAGCATACAACTCTTGATCTTGGGGTTATAAGGTTGAGCCCCATATTGGGCCTAGAGTTTACTTTTAAAAAACCTTTTTTTAAAGAATTATTTTGAGTAAAATAATGGCTTTTATTTGTTTATTTATTTATTTATTTATTTGAGAGAGAGAGAGAACATGAGAGGGGAAAGGTCAGAGGGAAAAGCAGCCTCCCTGCTGAGTATGGAGCCCGATGTGGGACTCGATCCTGGGACTCCAGGATCATAACCTGAGCCAAAGGCAGTTGTTTAACAAACTGAGCCACCCAGGAGCCCCATTTTGAGCAAAATAATAGATTTTTTAACTCCTCCTGCCACACACACAAAAATTAAGCTACAGTAGTTTCCTAACTAATATACTTTTATCAAATGTAGACCACCCCACCTTCACCTCTACAGATCCATCTTTTACACTGCAGCAAATGTACATTTTGTGGGGCATAGCCATGACTTCCCATTGCTAATAAGGTAAAACAGAGCTTTTTATCAGGGATTATAAAGCCCCTACACTGTCTGACCCCTACCTACCTATCTACACTACCTACCCCTCCAGATTCATCTCCCATGACCTTATGCCTCACTCTTTCAGCTCTGACCAAGTAAACTTTTTGTAATCCCCTTTTCCTGTCTTGCTCTTTTTCACCACACAGGCTTTGTACTTCTGTTCTCTTTCCCTGGAAAGCTCTTCCTTCCTCAACTTCACCTAGATAACTCTAGTCCTATATATATTAAGTACTGTTTCCTTAGGAAAGCTGTCTCTGGCCTCCTGGTCTAGCCACATCCTAACCTTTTAGGTATTCATAGTTATCTGAACTCCCTCAAAGTTTATATATACCAGTTGTAGTCCACAAGTTGGTATCAGGCATTTTAAGTTTGATAATTAATAGTATCTTAGTCTCTTCCAGGTAAATGGTCTTTTTTGGATTACTGTCTTGAGAAGGAAAATATCTTTCAGACTTCCTTCCTTTCTCTAAGATGACATCTGGGTATTTAGAGTAGCTTAACACATCTTACTGCCTTTGCTCTGAAGGAGCGGGAAGCAAACAGGGGGCATCTGGGAGACAGTGGATCAAAAAGGTCAAAGCAAAAGGTGGGAGCTTCTATTCCTGAGTGGGGGGGAGAGTCTGACATCTGTAGAGAATGCATTAGGAGTGGCCCTAAAGGAATAGGCCCAGTGTTTCAACAACCTCTTAGGCAACTTGTTTTTTCATCACTGATCATCAGCCTTGCTCATCTTGGCTTCATCATTTTCTAACAGGTTTGTTTTTGTTTTTGTTTTTTTTAAAGCCCTAGATCAGGCTCAGATGGTGCCATAGGAAACATTATCTCCCAGAAGTCTAGGTTCCTGTCTCCACTGGGACCTCCTGTCTTCACTGAATCCTCACAAGGACTCTCAGTAGTTCAGGAGTAAAGTATCTCCCTAAGATTTCCACCTAATGGTGAAACTACATGCCAGTGTTTGTAGTAAAAATTTCTATAAACTCGTATTTATCCTGTTCCTCACACATATAATGGTAATGTGTTACATTTTTCACTGCTTTGTATACTTTTATATTTTAAATATTCTTTTCTATAAGTGAAAAATATGGTCTAAATATATATATAGTTTGGCTTCGTGTTTGAAAATGTATTAAACTGGGAAGAAATGTTGTCTGAGATTCAGAGGAGAGGACTGGCACAGAAGCTGGAGGAGTTGTTGCTAGAGGGAGGTGGTTATGTTGGGATTATGTTGGGATTATGGTAAAGAAGAGGAAAGAGGGCAGAGCTCTCAGATTGGAGCTGTTGTGTGAACAACCAAAGTGAAAGGTGCCAGACTTTTCTTGGGCTCATAACCTGATTTTTTAGGAAGGAGGAAGTCAATGAGGCAGAAAAAAAGAGTGTCACAATTTTAGTGGGAGGAGGCAGATAATCCCACTAATCATCTTCAATTACTATAACCTCCAGTTTTACCCACAGGAGTTTAGGGTAGAGCACAGCTTTATAAAGAATATATCTGGTACTTTCTTATCGTGGAGAGAGGAAGTCATCCCATTTCTAGGGTGATGGCCTCTAAGTTACCTGTCCAAGATGTGGAATCAGTTAATTGGTGAATGAACAAATAAATGCCATTGAGTAATTCAAGAGGTGATACAAATATAGTTTGAGCAGGAAAGGCAAAAGAAAAAAATAATAAAGCAGATGTATTCCTCTAGCCCTGTTGGGAAAAAAGTCCTGCCAGAGTTTTCCTTCATCATGGGATTCTTCAGTGGTGAAAAGGGGAGGAAAAATGTTGAGCTTTTGTGGTTGTTGTTGCCATTCATTTATTCAACACAGTGATTATCCATCATGTGCCAGATTCTGTTCTTGGAACTGGGGTGTGAAACAATGACTAAAGCAGATTTAAAAGATAATAAACATGGATCTTAGATTCTAGCAGAGAAGACAGAAATAAATTAATAAAACACCTGTTATGTGAGACAGTAACAGGTGCTAAGGGGACACTGAAAGCAGAGGTTGTGATTGTGATGGTGTTGTGTGAGTAATCTACTACTGCTAGGCAAATTACCCCCATATTCAGGACGCTTAAACAACATTACATTTTATTACCATTCACAGCTGCTGTGAAAGCAGGTGAGCCAGTCTATCACAAGGTTGCTGTCAAGATGTCATCAGGGCTACCATCCTGAGAGACCCAGGCAGAAGCTAGTTCTTCTTATGACTTATCCTGTGAAGTCACATAGCACCACTTATATATTACTTATCTCTTACTGCTTAACAAACTACCCTAAAACTTAGTGGCTTAAAACAAAACAAACATTTAGTAGGTTTATCTCGGAGTCAAAAACTGAGACAGAACACAGTGGGAATGGTTTGTCTCTTCTCAGGCCCATCCTCAGCTGGGACACTTAAAGCTTAAGCCTCTGAGCTCATCTGAGCTTGATTGAGGCTAAAGGAATCCACTTCTGGGGAGCTCACTCCAATGCCTCTAGTTGCTTCCTCTCTGACTGCGCTGCTTGGCACATGGGCCCTTCCCCAGGCTGTTTGAATGTCTTTAACATGGCAGCTGAATTCCCCAGAGCAAGCAATCTGAGAAAAAAAGAGGAGAGAGGAGAGAGGCGTAAAAGTCAACCCTTTCAACCAATTATGACCTGGCCTCAGAAGTCACATAGTCTCACTTTTTTTGTTGTTGTTTTTAAAGATTTTATTTATTTATTTGACAGACAGAGATCACAAGTAGGCAGAGAGGCAGGGAGAGAAAGAGAGGGAAGCAGGCCCCCCGCCAAGCAGAGAGCCTGATGCGGGGCTCGATCCCAGGACCCTGAGATTATGACCTGAGCTGAAGGCAGAGGCTTAACCCACTGAGCCACCCAGGCACCCCTCGTCTCACTTTTTGTATGGAGAATGGGAGAGGTACCTGAATGGTTCAGTTCGTTAAGCATGCAACTCTTGATTTAGGCTCAGGTCATGATCTCGGGGTAGTGAGATTGAGCCCTCTGTCGAGCTCCATGCTGGGCCTGGAGTCGGCTCAGGATTCTCTTTCTTTCTCCCTCTGCCCCTCCCTACTCATGCTCTCTTTCTCTCTCTCTCTCTCTCAAAATAAAAAATTAAAATAATAATAATAATAACAAAATAAACTTTTTTGAATAAAGAATGGGAGAGGGAAATGTGTTTGTTTTACCATTTATTCAGCAAAAAATTATAATTGTGTTATTATATGCCAGATTATATTTTAGGTGTACTTGGGGGTAGAATGGTGATTGAAACAGATCCAAAAGTATCACTTGTTAGTGAAGAAGACAAAAAATAAATTAGTAAATGTTTGGTGTGTGTGTGTGAGTGTGTGTGTGTGTGTGTGTGTATGTATGATGAGCACCTGGCTGGCTCAGTCAGAAGAGCAAGAAGAGCATGCTACTCTTGATCTTGGGTTTGTGAGTTTGAACCCGATGTTGGGTGTAGAGATTACTTAAAGATAAAATCTTCAGAGGCACCTTGGTGGCTCAGTCAGTTAAGCATCTGCTTTTGGCTCAGGTCATGATCCCAGGGTCCTGGGTTTGAGCCCCCATATTGGGCTCCCTGCTCAGCAAGAAGCCTGCTTCTCCTTCTCCTTCTGTCCCTCCCTGACCCACAAGCTCCCTTGTGCACTCTCAAAATAAATAAATAAAACCTTTTAAAAAATAAATAAAATTAAATCTTTAAAATATATATGTTTTTAAACATATGTGTGTGTGTGTGTGTGTGTGTGTTTGATAGTGATGTGTGCTAAGAAGACACCTAAGGAGACTGCAGTATTTGATAGGGTGATATCCAGTCCCAAATTTCTTTTGCCTTCTCGAGAATAATTTTTACAGGTAAAGCTCATACCCTCTGTTCCCTCCCGAAGGTCCTCACCTGTCCTACATTAACCTGATTTTTGTTTCCTTCCCTAAATTCTATCACTATAACAAAGTCTTTCAGCTGCCCTGGCTCTGGGAAGCCAGTTTACATTGGAGCACACCTAATTTTTCTCACCCACAGGTACAGAAGTGGGCCCTGACACTGAGGGTCACTGGAATTCCAGTGGATTCCGTGATGAGCCCCAACCCCTCCACCAAGATCCCAGCACACCAGGAGGATTCCACAGCCCTATTCACAAACTTCTGCTCCTGTACAGCTCAACAGGGCAATGATACCTCCATAAATGAATACATACAGACAGACGGACAGACATGCTGTTATTTTTGTGCTAACCACAAGAAGGTGCTGTTCCCCAACTCATGCACCTAAAGGACCCTGTTTCTTCTCAAACCCAGGGACAGTTTAAGGTGAGCTGGGACCCTCAAACTGGGATGTACTAAAAGTCTTTGAGAAAAAGAAAGGAAAACAAATGTGCAAAGTGTTGTAAACCAGTTAATCTGATGTATATGTTAATTTTCTCATCTTCAGCTCACACTTTACCAAAGGGAGACCTCTAGTGCTAGTTCTGGGGCTGCCCTCACAAAAGGGATCATATTTAGCCCCCATCACCTAGAAATGTTTTGCTGGACACTTTTACCCCTAATGTTCAGGCCCAAGAAAAGGGGCAAAGATGGGTTGATGTCCCTTCTCTGATCTATTGCTAGGAAGAAAGTCTTTCCAAGGCTGTAAGACTCTGGTTCACTCTCAGTAAAAATAATACTAGCAGTCACCCTTCCAGAAGGCTCAGCCATACCTGACAAGATCTCCCTACAACTGGCATTTTTTAGAACATCCAGTCTAGTACTCTCCTCTCTCTCTCTCTCTTTTAGAAGTATTACATGGACATACTCTTGTGGCCATGCAATACATAAATATACACAAGAACATACCAAAATCCTCATAACTCTTCTGTGATTTCCAAAGTCTCCATAGTCTCCAAAATTCCAGGAAACAACCCCACAGTCATAGAATGTAATAAGTAGGCAGAGGCCAACTCTCATATACTGTCCCTGGGGCCCAGCACTTCCTATTTCTACCTTCATACCTCTCGTTGTTAGGAGGGTTTCCAGTCAGGATCGTACCCATCCTGGGAAGTCAACCCCGAGCATGCCTCCCCAGCAGCATCTCCCACAGTATATGAGAAGGACCACTGGTGGTTCAACATGGTGAGCCACACTATTCTGAGCAAATATGGTTTCCAAGAGGTGTGCAAGTCTCTCAGTAAGGTTTAAAACTAGAATCTGGCCTGGAGTGGATGAGGCACACATGAAAGTGTCCAAATCATGATGTCCAGGAATGACCACAGACTGTTAGGCACTCTCAAATATGGGGGAAAACCAGTAACAGATTGGACTGCTTGGCAGCCTTAGTAGGTAGAGCATGCAACTCTTGATCACCCTGTGATCACCTCTTGATCACCCTGTGATCAAGAGTTTGAGCCCCACATTCAGTATAGAGATTACTTTAAAAAAAAAATCATTTTGCTACCAGGTCTGAGTGGAGATTTAGACAACAGTGTACATTTTCCAAGATGGGAATAATTAACAGAACTAAGGAAGTACATCGCCTCAAGAGTCCACTTTTGAATATCCTTCTACCAAAAATGAAATGCAAATTGATCCTGAATTCTTTCTGTTTATAACATATATAAGCAAACAGTGCCACCTACTCCTCTTGTGACTTAATCCAATAAAATTCTCTACAAAATATTTGCCAGTTCTAGTAGATCAAAGTTGATTTTTTAGCACATTTACTTTATCTTCTTGTTTTATGAACCAATCTGATATGTGGAACATAAAACTTTTAATTCATGTTTCCTAATCTGACAGAATAATTCAGATAAATTCACCAAAACTTAGGTTTTTACTTTTGAGCTATTTCCATTCTGTTTTCAACAACAAGCAAAAGGGATGGTGAGTTGTAACTTCACTTTGTCCTAGCATATGTCAGGTATCTACAAAAAGAAAAATTCAGTTCTAGGTGCCGGGGTTACAGAGAACATACATGAACTACTATCTTCTTGAGAATTAATTCTTGGCAACCAAAATCACCATCAACCATAGAATCAGTATAATTTCTACAGTTAGTTAAAATGGTTTTGGTTATAAGTAGAAAAACAGCATAGAAACAAGCTTAAGTCACACAGATATTTGTTATCAGGATTCAAAGGTAACTCACAGAACCTAGGGGCTGAAAGACAGCCCAAACTTAGTAATGGACCTGAAACCAAAGATTCATTTGTGCCAGGAAATCTTTATCCTCCATGCACTCTGTCTGCATGTGTTGTTCTCTTTCTCAGCTTACTGAACTTCTATACAGCTCAGGCAACAGAGCAGAATGTGTCTTCTCAAAGGTATGCATTCACATCTGCCTTGTTTAAGAGACCAACTAGACCGAGAGTGGAAAGAAGGAGTGGGAAGACTGGGAGACCAGTCCATGAGTTCAGGTTTCCTACAACTGGCATTTTATAGAACATCTAGTCTAGTACTACTCTCTCCTCTCTGCACCCCACCCCGCCCAGTTTATAAGTATTACATGGACATACTCTTGTAGCCATGCAATACATAAACATACACAGGAACACAGCAAAATCTCATAACTCCAATTCTCCTTTCTACATCAAGGATAACCACCATTAACAGTTATATATGCTTCCAGTTTTCTTCCTACGTACCCATATCTGTACCTATATGCATATCTCTATCTATCTATCTATCTATCTATCTATCTATATCAGTACACTTGGAATAAAGCAAATTACCCTCCATAGTGTGATATGCCTCATTAAATCAATTGAGGCTCTTAAGAACAATGTCAGGTTTCTTGAGGAAGAAGCAATTCTGTTTCAAGATTGCAACCTAGAATCCCTGTTTGAGTTTCCAGCCGGCATATCTCAGACTCAAACTGCAACACCAAATTATCCCTGAATTTCCAGCCTTCTGGCATGCCCAATACATTTCAAATTTGCCAACCCCCATATCCTATTGGTTTAAATTTTCTAGAGAACACTGACTCTACAAATTTTGGTACTGAGAATGCTTCTAGAGGAACACAGTCTCAACGCTGAGTTTCTTAAATTGGCTCTGGGGTTTCTGGAATTGGTTCTCTAATCTGGTTACATTTAAAGCCACTAATAATTATTTTCAGTAGGAAAGAGAACACTGATAGTTCACAGCATGAAGTGACGATAGAGATAAATATTATAACTGAATAGCCCTAATCAATATTGATAAGAGGCATGGTCCCGGGTGACCATGTATTTGATACCTTAGAACATTTTGTCAAACTAACAAGTATAATGAGACTGCCTGGTTACTCCTAATTGCACTGGACAGAGTGAGGAAGGAAAAGGAAGAGCTCAGGGATTTGGAATCTCAGCTTGATGCTGAACAAATTACTGAAGTTTTCCCCTGTAGCTGCAGAGCTAAGATGGCTGCAAAACAAAACTAGAGTTTCGTCCTGAAATACAACACAAATAGAATTCCCAATCTCACAGGGTGTCTACTGTTAAAATGAAGCATTGGTAGGAAAGGAATGGGATCCTGAAAATTGGAATGGAGACATATGGGAAGATCCTGATAAGATGGAACATAACCCCTAAATTTTGATGAGTCTTCTTGCCAGTGAAAGCACCATTCCATCCATATCTGAGATTAATACTGCTTTGCCTGAGGAACTCATAATGGCTTTCTTTGAGGTAGTTGCCTTGCAAGACAATGCTGATTCTCCTCAGGACCACCTGTCTTTGCTTTTGATGTATAACTGGACTCAAGTTCCACCAAGCCCCTAAAGGTGAGCTATGAAGTGTGACTCATGAGGAGATGTGTTACCTCCAAAAGAATTACATTATTTTTCCAATGTATACAGCCGGAAATCCAGAGAATCTTAAGAGATATCAAGAGTATGAGATAATGGTGGAAGATTGGATCAGCTAAACTGATTGATATGGGCCCGCTAAGAAAAGATCCCAGATTTAATATTGCTCTCAAGGGGTTCAAAATACCTCTAATAGTATGTTTGGTTGTTTGGACCAAAAATGCTAAATGAGATAAAAATACCAGAACTTCCTTGGTATACTTAGAGAAAGAAATCCAAAGCCTAAGGCAATTGGGGTGTTAGAGTACATTTATTATTTAAATCCAGCTCACCTAACTTGGGAGCATACAGAAGATACATCTTTCACTATGAGAAATAAAATTTATGAGAAGGAGCTCCAGCTCTTCTCTGTAGGTTAGAAATTACAGTAAGGAACTGCTAACACTAATTTGGGAAACCCAAAAACAATGGGACTATTGGATCCCGAGGGGGCAAGGATCAAATGGTGGCACTGAATCACCAAAGGCAAGGTAGGCATGGTTGCTGTAATGGACAACAGAGTCAAAGCAGCAATTGAAATACCCTGATCCTCAGAGACTCTGATCTGCAGAGACTTAATGGCATTAACGAGTTGACCATGGTGTCACTATACATGAAATAGATGGGCAATCTATTAAACTCTTACTTAGGCTGTATAAGTGAAAGTGTTCCAGGTCGAACGAAAAACAGCCTAATGTGAGTAGTCGTGGTTCTTCAACCAATTCCCCAGACTTGAGCCAGTTTACTCAGAGCCCCTTGAATGAAAAAGAGGCCAGGTTCCCTTCAGGAAGGACCTTAGTATACTGATAAAAATTTATACTGTTCATCTCTTTTCTGGCTTTCCCCAAAGAGGCCAGTGGCCTGTCTTCAGAGTGACTGCACTGGGAGAAAGGAAATAATCAGACTTTTTGTGGATTATTGGATACCAGCTCTAAACTTAAAATGATTCCAAGGGACCCAAAATGTCTCTGTGGTCTACTACCTGGACGTCAGGTGATTTTTTAAAGTTTTTATTTTAATACCAGTTAGTTAACATACAGTGGTATATTAGTTTCAGGTGTACGATATAGTGATTCAACATCTCCATACATCACCTGGTGCTCATCACGACAACAGCAGTCCTTAACCCCCATCACATATTGCTTTTTTTTTTAAGACTTTTAAAAATTTATTTATTTGAAAGACAGAGATCACAAGTAGGCAGAAAAACAGGCAGACAGAGAGAGGGGGAAGCAGGCTCCCTGCTGAGCGGAGAGCCTGATGCAGGGCTCTATCCCAGGACCCTAGGATCATGACCTGAGCCAAAAGCAGAGGCTTTAACCCACGGAGTCACCCAGGTGCCATATATTTCTTTCTTTTTTTTTTTTTTTTTTTAAGATTTTATATATTAATTGGACAGAGAGACAGCAAGAGAGGGAACACAGCAGGGGGTAGAAGAGGGAAAAGCAGGCTTCCCGCTGAGCAGGCAGCTTGATGCAGGACTCCTGGGATCATGACCTGAGCGGAAGGCAGCCCCTTAATGACTGAGCCACCCAGATGCTCCCCTCCCCCATCACATATTTCATCCATCTACCCAACCACCTCCCCTGGTAATGATCAGTTTGTTCTTTATAGTTAAGGGTCTGTCTCTTGGTTTGTCTATCTCTCTTTGCTTGTTTGTTTTGTTTCTAAAACTCCAGATATAAGTGAAATCATATGGTATTTGTCTTCTCTGATCAGCTTATTTTACTTAGCATTATACTCCCTAGCTCCGTCCATGTTGTTAAAAGTGGCAAGATTTCATTCTTTTTATGGTTGAATAATATTCCATGGTATAAATATACCTACCACATCTTCTTTATCTATTCATTAACCAATGGACACTTGGGCTGCTTCCATATCTTGACCATCATAAATAATGATGCTATAAATATAAGGATGCATTTATCCCTTTGAATTAGTGTATTGTATTCTATTGAATAGTGTATTGTATTCTTTGGGTAAATATCCAGGAGTTCAATTGCTGGATCTTAGGGTAGTTCTATTTTTAACATTTTGTGGAACCTCCATACTATTTTCCACAGTGGCTGTACTGGTTTGCATTTCCAGCAACATTGCAAGGGGGTTCCTTTTTTTTTTTTTTTTAAGTGTATGTATGTATGTATGTATTTACTTATGAGAGAGAGAGAGCACAAGCAGGGGAAAGGGGCAGAAGGAGAGGGAGAAGGGAAAGCAGATTCCCAATTGAGCAGGGAGCTTGATGCAGGACTTGATCCCAGAACCCTGGGATCGTGACCTGAACCAAAGGCAGATGCATAACCGAGTGAGCCACCCAGGTGCCCCAAAAGGATTCCTTCTTCTCCACATCCTCATCAATACCTGCTGTTTCTTGTGGGAGATAATTAATGATGTTTTAGTTCAGGTTTGTCTAACTGTGTGGGTCATCAAAACCATGTTGTGGTTATTTTCCCATGTCCAGAATTTCTAATTGGAACAGACACACTTAGGGACTGGCAGAATTCCCACTTTGGTTCCCAGACCTGTGGAATGAGGTCCATTATGGTGGGAAAGGCAAGTGGAAACCACAAGAACTGTCTCTACTTAGCAAAACGAAAACCCAAAGCAATGCTGCTTTTCTGAAGGTTATCACAGAGATTAATGCCAACATCACGGACTTGGAGCATGCAAGGATGGCGATTCTTACCACTTTCTCATTTGACTCACATATTTGGCCTATGCAGAAAATATATGGATCATGAAGAATGACAGTGAATTATCACGAACTTAACCAAAAGTGACTCCAGATGCAACTGCTGTATGAGTTAGGATTTCATGGCTTCAGCAAATTAATAAGTATACCCCTGTTACCTGTTATGCAGCTATTGATCTGGTAAATGCCTTTTTTCTCAGTACCTATTAGAAAAGACCACCAGAGGGGCGCCTGGGTGGCTCAGTGGGTTAAAGCCTCTGCCTTCAGCTCAGGTCATGATCTCAGGGTCCTGGGATCGAGCCCCACATCGGGCTCTCTGCTCAGCAGGAAGCCTGCTTCCCCCCCGCCCCCTCCTGCCTTTCTGCCTACTTGTGATCTCTGTCTGTCAAATAAATAAAATCTTTAAAAAAAAAAAAAAAGACCACCAGAAGCAGTTTGCTTTCTTTTGGCAAAGCCAACAATTTAACTTCAATGCTTCAATGTCTTACCTCAGGGATCTGATCATTATCCAGCCCTATGTCATGGTAGTCCTCATGGGTCATGATTGCCTTGCCTTGCCATAAGACATCCCAGTGGTCCATCACACTGACATAAGGCTGGTTGGACCCAGGGAGTGAGAAGTGGTAACTATCCTAGACTTATTGGTAGGACATTTGCATGTCAGTGCGGGGCGCAAAAAATCCAAAATTTACAGACGTTCTACCTCCTTGAAGTTCTAGGGGGTCAGTGATGTGGGACATGTCATGATATCTCTTCCAAAATGGAGAATAAATTGTTGCATCTGGCCCCTCTTACAACCTAAAAAGAGGAACAACACCTGTGGGACTCTTTGGATTTCAGACAAAGCATGTTCATCATTTGAGTGTGCTTTTCTGGACCCATTTACCAAGTAACTTGAAATCTACTGTTTTGAGTGGGGACTAGACAAGAGAAGGCTTTGCAATACACCCAGGCTGCTGTGTAAGTTGCTCTGGCACTTAGCCATATGATCCAGGAGATCCAATGGTGCTTGAAGTGGTGGTGGCTAGTAGAGTGCTGTTGGGAGCCCTTAGCAGTTCTTTATAGGCAATCACAGTGCAGAACCTTAGGACTTTGAAACAAAGCCATGCCCTCCACTGTGGATAATTTTTCATTTTGAGAAACAGCGATTGGCCTTTTGGTACCATGCGTTAGTGGAGACTGAACACTTAATCGGAGACCACCAAGTTACCATGCACCTGAGCTGCCCATCATGAACTTGATATTATCTGACCCACAAAGCCATAAAATTGGACACTCCAACAGCAAATGGAAGCAGCATATATGAGACTGGGCTTGCCCAGGCTCTGAAGGTACAAAAGTTACAAAAAGAAGTAGCCCAAATGTCCATGGACCCCATTCCTGTTAGATAGTCTTCTTCTATCTCCCAACCTGCGCTAATGGACTCATGGGGAGTTCCCTACAATCAGTTGACAAAGGAAAAGAAAACTCGGGCCTGGTTTATGGTTGGTTTTGCCCAGTGTGTAGGCATCACCCAAGAAGTGGACAGCTGCAAGTGGACACAGCCCCTTTCTGGAATATTCCTGAAAGACACTGCTGAAGGGAAATCCTCCAGGGGCAGAACTTTGAGCATCAGGTTGTTCATTTGCTTGTAAGGAAAAATGACAAGATGTGCAATTATATGAATGAATTATGCATGAATTATGCAATTCATGAACTCTGGCCAATGGTTTGACTAGATGGCCAGTCTTGGAAGGCACATGATTAGAAAATTGGTGTCAGGGGCGCCTGGGTGGCTAGGTGGGTTAAGCCTCTGCCTTTGGCTCAGGTAATGATGGAGCCCCACATCAGGCTCTCTGCTCGGGAGCCTGTTTCCCCCTCTTTCTCTGCCTGCCTCTCTGCCTATTTGTGATCTCTCTCTCTCTGTCAAAGAAAGAAAGAAAAGAAGGAAGGGAAGGGAAGGGAAGGGAAGGAAGGAAGGAAGGAAGGAAGGAAGGAAGGAAGGAAGGAAGGATGGAAGGAAGATAAATGGTGTCAAGAAGGTCTAAGTGGCACCTGGGTGGCTCAGTTGGTTAAGCTTCCAATTTTGGCTCAGGTCTTGATCTCAGGATCATGAGATTGAGCCCCATATCGGGCTCCACGCTGGGCATGGAGCCTGCTTAAGACTCTCTCTCTCCCTCTCTCTCTGCCTCTCCCTGCTACCCTCTGTCTTTCTTAAAAAAAAAAAAAAAATCTAAGGAAGAGTAAGTGGACTCACCTCTCTGGATGATTAACAAAGATATTTGTGTCCCATGCAAATGCTCACCAAACGGTGTCCTCAACAGAGGACAGTTTTAACATTCAAGCAAATATAATGACCTCTTTTGTGGACCACTCTGCCTCTTTTCCCAGCCACACCTGTTATTGCTCAATGAGCTCATGAAAAAAGTGGCTATGGTGACAGAGTGGAAGATCATGCATGAGCTCAGCAATAGTCACCAAGGCTGACCTGCTTACAGCCACCACTGGAGTGCCCAATTTGCCAGCAGCAGACACCAATGCTGAGCCCCCAATATGTCACCACTTTCCACTTTGATCAGCTAGCTTCATAGTGGCAGGTTGATTACATTGCACCACTTCTATTGTGGAAACAAAAGCACTTTGTTCTAACTAAAATAAACTCCTATTCTGGATATAGATTTCCTTTCCTTGCATGCAGTGCTTCTGCCAAAATTATCATCCACAGACTTACAGACTACTTTATTTACCATCATGGTATTCCACACAGTATTGTTTCTGATCAGGGAGCGTAGTTTACAGAAAATGAAGTGTGCTAATGGGCTGATGCTCATGGACTTGCCTTGTTCCACCCTACCTTTAAAGCCGCTGGTTTCACAGAATAGTAGAATGACCTTTTGAAAATCTAATTACAAGAAGAAGAAGAAGAAAAGGAAGGAGGAGGAGAAGAGGAAGAAAGCAGAGGGAGAGGAGGAAAGGAAATCTAATTACAATGCCAGTTAGAGGGCAATACTTTGCAGAGCTGGGGCAGGGTTTTCCAGGAGACTGTATATGTCCTAAATCAGCATCCAACATGTGCTGTTTCTCCCATAGCCATCACCCATCATCCAGGGGTGGAAACAGGAGTGGTACTAACTCACTATTACCCCTTGCAGGCCCACTAGCATAATTTTTGCTCCATCCCCATGACCTTATGGTCTGCTAGTCTAAAAGGAAGAATACTTCCACCAGGAGACACAACAGTAATTCCACTGAATGGGAATTTAAGAGTGCCAGATGGTTATTTTAGGCTCCTGATGCCTCTGAAACAACAGGTAAAGAAGGGAGTTATTGTTTTGGTTGGACTGATTAGTTCTGATTATCAAGAAGAAATTGTACTGCTTTTCCACATGGAGGCAGAATATATGTGGAATATAGGAGATTTCTTAGGGCATCTAAAAAGAAAATTATTTTTTTCTCTATTCACACTTCTAACACCAAATGCATGGATTTTCCACACAAAACAATTCTGACACTAACTACCCACAGTTAGTGCAGACCCCACAGATTAAACTCAGTCACACAAGACCATCCCCCACACACATTCAGATGCTTTCCTGTTCTTTTGACCAACTGAATATAAGTCAAGGATTCCCAAAACACCCTCCTCCTCAGTTTTGATAATTTGCTAGAACAGCTCACAGAACTTAGGAAAACAGGTCACTTACTACTGCTGGTTTTTTATAAAGGAAACAACTCAGGAATAGTCAAATGGAAGAGATGCATAGGGCAAGGTATGGTATGGGCGTGGGTAGTGCACTACCTGCCATCCCCAAAAGTATCACCCTCCCAGTACCTCAATGCATTCATTTACCCAGAAGCTCTCCAAGCCCTGTTGTATAGGGGTTTTTGGAGTTTCCACTACATAAGCATTATGAAGTCATTGGCCACTGGTGATTATCTCAATCTCAAAACCCTCCCCCTTTCCAGAGGTAGAGGGTTGGGGCCAAAACTTCCAACCCCCTAATCACAGGGTTGGTTCCTCTGGTTACCAGCCCCTATCCTCCAGGAGTCACTTCATTAGCATAAACTGAATATGCTCATGTTATGCTGTATTACAAACTGTTTCAAAGGGGCTTATTATGAACAACAAAAAAAAGATGCTCCTCTCTTATCATGCAGGAAATTACAAGGGTTTTAGCATCTCTATGCCAGGAACCAAAAATAAAAACCAAAACATTATTATTTATTTATTTCACAATATCACAGTGTGTCTAAGTTTTACCATGCCCTGTGACTGTGTCAATGGAAAACTATAACATCCCAATTCAGATGAGCCACTAATGGCCCAGACCTTTTAGAAATTAAGGTTTCATTTATCCCACCTGATAAAGAGCTATGACAAGCGGCTGAGAGTAAAAGGAATATGAAATGTGTAGTGAAAGGAGGTATTTGTAAAGGCCAGCTACAAACAGTGACAGCTTGTAGAAATGAGGATGGTAGTTGTTATAACTGTATCTTCTTTATTCTGTTATCAATGTCTGTGTGTATGTATATAAGAGTAAATGTGTATGTGTATACATATATGTATGTGTATATCTCTTTGTTTTCTTCCCTGTCTTATCCCCTTAGCATTAATTTTACATAACAGTGTTGAAGGCACAGATATAAGAAGAGAGTGAATATCACCCAAGGATGTTGCATTCTTTTCTGGGGAAAGGGTTAGTTTGTTTTCAGCTGTAGATAGAATAGTTGTATCATGTTTGGCAGAAGTTTGACTTTGTTAGTGTCTTTATTTGGAGATTAAATATGGTTCCAGGGGAGGTGTACAGGTGCCAAGTCGACAAGAGATAAACTGTGATAGTTGATTTGTGTGTGAGTTTGGCTAGGCTATGATACCCAGCCATGTAGTCAAATATTCATCTCAGTGTTGTTTTAAAAGGTATTTTTTAGATATGATTAACACTGAAATTAGCACAATTTGAGTAAACCAGAAACTGTTCATAATGTAGATGGGCCTCATTCAATCAGTTGAAGGCCTTAAGAGCAAAGATAGGTTATTTGAAGAAGAAGCACTTCTCCTCAAGACTACAAGATAGACACTCTGCTTGCGTTTCCAGCCTCCTATCCTGCAAAATTCAATTTCAAGTCTGCAATATTAACTCTTAACTGAGTTTTCAGTCTGCTGGCCTATCTTAAAGATTTCATACTTGCCACCCTCATAATCATGTGTCTGTTTATTAAAATAAATCTCAAATTCTTAATATATACAGTATATTGATTAATACATTTTAAAAGTTAATCATTCATACCAGCATTATTCACAATAGCCAAAAGGTGAAAGCAACCTAATGTTTATCAACAGATAACTGGATAAATAAAATGTGATATATACATACAATGGAATATCACTTAAACTTAAAAAAGGAAGAAATCCCATCATATGCTATGACATGGATAAACCTTGAAGAAATTTTGCTAAATGATATAAGCCAGTCACAAAAGGACAAATACTGTATGATTCCACTTAAATGAGAAACCTAGAGTAGTCAGACTCATACAGAATGTAGAATGGTGGTTGTCAAGGGGCTGGTGAGGGGAGAGTGGGGAGTTTCTGGTACAGAGTTTCAGTTTGGGAAGATGAGAAAATCTTGAATGGTGGTGATGGTTGCACAACAATGCAAACATACTTAATGCCATTGAACTCTATACTTAAAAATGTTTTAAACCTTGCATTCAGTGTATTTACAATTTTAAGTAAGGAGAAAAATTAAGGAATTAAAAAATAATTTACACATCCTTTGTGTCATCCCCCTTGGAGCTTTATTCTGGGTAATTGAATCTACACTTGGATTTGTCAGAGGATATTTTGGGACAGGAGGCTTTTCTAGGGCAACAAAATGGTTCATTCTGGTAACCCTATCCACATGCAGCACCGTTTCCGTGTGTGTGGGTTTTCCAATTCGTGTTTTTTGGTTCTATTTAAAACCATGGACACATGAAGAGCATTTTTCTTAGTTATACCACCAAATACTAGCAGACCATTCTTAAATAACAAGACAGAAATGACAATAGTTCATATTTACACTTCCTTGATCATAGTCTCTAAGGCATTGTGTTAGTCTGGGCCCAATAAGGAGATTGAAACCACAATGTACATTAAACAGTGGAAGTTTACTATAAAAAATTATTCAGCTCTGATGAACGTGTGACTAGAAAATATAAGGAAAACGTGACTGAATGATAGTACCCAAGGAAGACACACTTGGAATGGGCCCCTTCCCCAAATCCAGGGCTCAGACCTCCTTGAAGAAGATGCAGTCCAGCCTAGGCTGGATGTCAGAGGATGTTAGAGATAGCAGGGATATCTAGCACGCTGGATAACAGGGAAAGAAGTTGTCTAGCTCCCCTAGGCCAGTCAATGCCTAAGGTCTGCAGCCGAGGGGCAAGCAGGAAGCAACCCTTCAGAGGACAGGTGGGGCACAGGGGACAATCTGAGACATGAGTGTGCAGGGGTGGCCAGGGCTGCCGGGGCCCATGTGCAGGTCTGCAGAAAGAATGGAGACAGGAAAGACAGGAGCTGTCTGTGGTGCAGGTGTGGAATGGGGCCACTGGCGGAGGCAGAAGGGCCTTGGGGCAGTTTCCACATCAGGCACAGTGCAGGAAGGTTATTGCTAGGTCAGGGCATGACTGCAAGATTGCTGAAGCAATGCACACCCTGGGCACGTGACTGGGAAGAGATCTGGGGCTCTATCCTAGAACCCTGGGATCATGACCTGAGCTGAAGACAGATGTTTAACCTACTGAGCCATCCAGGCACCCCTCAAATGTTATTTCTAATAGCCAAAAGAGAGAGAGAGAGAGAGAAAGAAAGAAAAGAGGGACAAAGAAAAAAAGGAAAGAAGGAAGGAAGGAAGGAAGGGAAAACCACCTACATCTTTAGGAAACCAGTTAACTATATTTCTTTAAGACTGAGGACAAACTATGCAGCAACATTTTAAACTATTATTTTTTTAAAGGTTTATTTATTTCAGAGAGAACATGCTCAAAGAGGGTAGAGGGAAAGGGAGAGAAGCAGACTCTCCAGGGAATGTGGAGCCTGTCTCTGGGCTCGATCTCACAACCCTGAAATCGTGACCAGAGCCGAAATTAAGAGTCGAGCTTAACCAACTGAGCCACCCAGGTGCCCAAGTATACAAAATAAAAGAAAGAATAGTATAATGAATCCACATTTAGCCCTCATGCACCTTCAAAAATTATCACTGTGTAACTAAACCGACACGAATTCATTCACTCTTTGGTAAGTCAGAAACTGCACCAGGCTAAGTTCTCGCTCAAAGAAAACTTCATTTGCAGCAAATGAGGAGATCACAGGGACTGGCTTCCAAAGCCATGACTCCCCATGCAAGGGTGGATGCATTCCTTTTATTTAAGGTTAGGATGAATACTTCGATAGGAAAGCCTTGTCATCATATACAGAGGTGGGCATAAGGTCACACATGTGCCTTGAGGAAACAGGGAAACATGCCTATACACACATTATATGTTATGTAAATGAGGCTTGTGCTCCTCCTTGGGTGGAGATTTTAGTATTACAATAAGGTAAATGTAGTTGTCAGTCATTCCAGAGGTCACTCCATTGTCCATCTGCACAAGCACGAGTGAGGGGTTAAGCTCAAACTGATCTGGGTGGTCTGGGCTGCCTGGAGGTCTTGTCAGGGCAGTTGCTACAGCTCAAGGGGCAGTTTCCATTTCCATTTCCCTGAGCTAAGGGATAAACTGTAAAGAAGAGCTTAAGGAAAAATGCAGGACAAGGGTGGTGAGTACCAGCAAGTGGGCAGTAGAGGTCAGTCTTGGGGTCTAGCTGGTGACAGCTAATCATGTTTCATCTTCTCTTTCTTTTTTTCTTTTGGTGGGGGCCTAGAATAATTTGAAGCAAATAGCAAATTACACCATTATATTGTTTTATCTCTGAACAATATGATCTCCAACAGAAAAAGACCTTTCAAAACACAAAACAACATTGACATTATCACATCTAACGTTTACAATAATTCAATGATACCACCTGAAACCCAGTGTATGGTTTCCAGTTGTCTAAAAAATATGGGTTTTTTAAGTTAAATATATTTCACATATAACAATGTGTGAATTGAAGGTATACAGCATGTTGATTGATAGATTTATTATGGCATGATGATCGCCAATGTAATGATAGCTAGTACATCTATCACCTCACATAATGATCACTTCTTCTTTGTGATGATTGGAATAAGTAAGACCTAGTCTCTTAGCAAGTTTGGTGTTTATAATACAATATTGTTATCTATAATCACTATAAGGTGCATTAGACCTCTAAGACTTATTTATCAGGATTATACTCTTAAACAGTCTTTCCTATCTCCATTCTCCAGGCCTTGGTAACTGATGGAATAGGCATTTAGCTCGGTAAAAGCAGGGAACAATTGCTTTTGAACAAATGGAAAGGGCAGAAATTAAGTTCCAAACAGCCAGGATAGACTCTGGAAGATAAGTGTGCATTCTTCCCTGTAACAGCTGCCCTACAGTAAACTATAGCTTTATTACAATACATTTACATTGCAATTTTGACCCTCCCACCTCTTTGGGAGAGGGCTGCCATGACAGTTCCAATGAGGACCATTGGAGGGCCAAAAGCTCCCCTCCCAACCATTAGTAGCAGGCCCTCAGATAACTGGAGGCAATGTCCGTCAGAGACCACCCAGCTATGACCTATAACTCATGCAAATATAAAAGAACAAGACAGCCTTGACTCCCAGTGGAGTTGCCACCTCTGGCCTGCCTGCTCTCCCATCTTGAGAGTATTCTTTCTCTTTAAATATCTTTTGTTTAAGGTTTATTTATTTTACAGAGAGAAAGATCATGCACAAGAGTGGGGAGAAGGGTAGAAGGAGAGGGAGAGAATCTCAAGCAGACCCCACGCTAACCACAGAGCCTGATGCGGGCCTGGATCTCATGATTGTGCCAACACCTAGAGTCAGATGCCCAACCAACCGAGACACTCATGTGCCCCAAGAGTGTTCTTTCTCTTTAACTCTATTAAACTCTTCCTTACTTGAGAGTTTGACTTCGAATTCTTTCTTTGCTAGATTCTAGAACTGAGGTTGGTGCAGAAGCAGGGAGGGACCTACAGATGACAGTGACCACCATTTTACTCTCTGTTTCTACAAGTTTAGTATTTTTTAGGTTCCATTTATAAGTGATATGATATAAAATTTGTCTTTCTCTATCTGACTTACCTCACTTAGCATAATATTCTCAAGGTCCATCCATGTTGTCACAATGGCAGCATTTCCTTCTTTCTCAAGGCTGAATAATACCTCACTGTGTGTGTGTGTGTGTGTGTATATATATATATATATATATATAATATATATATATAAATATTATAGGGGCGCCTGGGTGGCTCAGTGGGTTAAGCCGCTGCCTTCGGCTCAGGTCATGATCTCAGGGTCCTGGGATCGAGTCCCGCATCGGGCTCTCTGCTCAGCAGGGAGCCTGCTTCCTCCTCTCTCTCTCTGCCTGCCTCTCTGCCTACTGTGATCTCTCTATGTCAAATAAATAAATAAAATCTTTAAAAAAAATATTATATATATATATAATATTTTTATCCATTCATCCATTGGTGGACATTTAGGTTGTTTCCATGTCTTGGCAATTGTAAATAATGCTATAATAAACATGAAATATCCTGTTTTCATTTTCTTTAGTCATATACCAGAAGTGGAATTGCTGGATCTTATGGTAATTCTATTTTTAATTTTTTTAAGGAACCTCCATAACACTTTTTAGAGTGGCTGTGCTAATTTACATTACCACCAACAGTCATCAGGTGTTCCTCACCAACAGTTGTTATTTCTTGTTTTCTTGATGATATCCATTCTAATGGATGTGAGATGATAGGCTTTGATTTGCATTTCTCTGATGATTAGTGATGTTGAGCATCTTTTCTTGGTGCCATTTGGATGTCTTCTTTGGAAAACTGTCTATTTAGTTCCTCTGCGTATTATTTTAATTGGATTGTCATTTGTTCATGAGTTCTGAGTCCTTATATATTTTGATATTTACCCATTATCCAACATATAGTTTGCAAATATTTTCTCCCATTCTATAGATTGCCTTTTCATTTTGTTGTTTCTGTTGCTTTTAAGTTTGATGGAGTCCCACTTACTGATTTTTGCTTTTGTTGTTTGAATCAAGGTTTTCCGTTACTTGAAACCAAAAACACTGTAAATGGTAAGTTCTCACTATACTTATTCATATTTCTGCCAAATTATTTATTGCTCTTCATCACAACTATTTTGAGTTTATCTTCCCACCTAGACTATTAGCTCATTGCCTTAAGATTTGTCTTATTTATCTTAATCTTTCTAGTTTCTAACAGTGCCTGACACAGAGAAGTAAGTATTTGTTGACTGTGTGATTAGTTCTGCCTGTTATATCCTGAGCATAGGGAGTAAGAACCTTATATGAAATACAGTTTGGGGGCACCTGGGTGGCTCAGTCAGTTAAGCAGCTACCTTCAGATCTGATCCTGCGTTGGGCTCCCTGCTCAGCAGGGAGCCTGCTTCTCCTTCTCCCTCTGTCCCCCACTTGTGCATGTGTTCTCTCTCTCTTAAATAAATAAATAAAATCATAAAGGAAAAAAAGAAAGAGTTTGTATCCTTAAAATGTTAAAGGAAACTACTTTGCAGTTAATACTTTGAAAAAAAGAAATACATTTGAGAGTAACCACATGAAACATCCGAACCAGAATAAGACATATTCTGCGGTGATCATCTGTGGCTGTGTCCATACGTTTTTCCTGATCACTTAGACTCTAGAATATTTTTTAAAACTTTTTGTTTGGGACGCCTGGGTGGCTCGGTCAGTTAAGTGTCGGCCTTCGGCTCAGATCATGATTTCAGGGTCCTGGGATCAAGTCCCACATTGGGCTCCCTTCAGCGGAGCGCCTGCTTCTCCCTCTGCCTGCCTCTCCCAAATAAATAAATTAAAAAAAAAACTTGTTTTGATCTAATTTTAGATGTACAGATGAATTGCAAAAACAGTACAGAGTTCCTATTAACCCTTTACTCACTTACCTCTGTTAACATCTTACATGACTATGATAAATTTATTGAAACTAAAATATTAACATTGGTAAAATGCAACTCATTAAACTACAGAGTTTATTTGGATTTTCTGTTTTTCTACTAATATCCTCTTTCTGTTCTAGGATCCATTTCAAGATAGCATGTTGTCTTTAGCTGTCCTGATTCCTAATCTCTCATCTATGATGGTTCCTTGATCTTTGGCTTTTATGACTTAACACCTTTGAAGCATATTGGTCAGGTATTTACAAATGTCCCTCAGTTTTTGTTTATCCAGAGATTTATTATTTCAGTTTTTTTCCTTTCCTTCCTGACATCTATAACTTCCCAGAAATTCTTTTTTATTTTTTATTTATTTTATTATTTTTTTAAAGATTTTATTCATTTATTTGAGAGGGAGAATACGAGAGAGAGAAAGAGAGAGAGCACAAACGGGGGAGCAGCAGAGGCAGAGGGAGAAGCAGACAACCCACTGAGCAGGGAGCCTGATATGGGACTCTATCCCAGGACCCTGAGGTCAAGACCTGAGCCAAAGGCAACTGTTTAGCCAAGTGAGCCACCCAGGTGCCCCTCAGAGATAGCTTTTTATTGTACTTTCCTCTTTCTTAAAGGCATATAGACAAAGGAAGCAAAATAAAGCCCTTTACCTTTGCCTTTCTCTGGGCAAGGTCCTCTTCAAAAGGCTAATTGGAGTATATTGGCACCAACTTGTCCCATCAGCCTAAATTACTTTTCTCTTTTTTCTTTTTCTTTCTTTCTTTCTTTCTTTCTTTCTTTCTTTCTTTCTTTCTTTCAAGATTTTATTTATTCATTTGTCAGAGAGAGAGAGAGAGGGAGAACAAACAGGGGGAGCAATAGACAGAGGGAGAAGCAGGCTCCCTGCTGACCAAGGAGCCCGATGCGGGACGTGATCCCAGGGTGCTGGGATCATGACTTGAGCCAAAGGCAGATGCTTAACTGGCTGAGACACCCAGGTGTCCCTCTTTTTTCTTTTTTAAAGTTTTTTTGTGTGTGCATTGTTGTTGTTGTTTTGGTAATTTCTACACCCAACATAGGGCTCAAACCAATGACCCCAAAATCAAGAGTTGCAGGCTCTTCCAACTGAGCCAGCCAGGCGCCCCTGCCTAAGTTGCTTCTTAACGAATTAACCTCTTGGGAGCTACATTCCTTGTTTCTGGAAACCAAGGTGCATTAGTGACAGCAGCAGAGACGAATAAACCAGTAATGCGCTATTTTCAGACCGAGGTACGGTTATAGAACTCAGCCAGCTATGTTTGGGGAGAAGAGAGAAGGGAGGCTAGGGAAGGAAGAGAATAGGTATAGGGAGAAGTTAAGTACAAGAGGAAAGCTTAAGGGCAAGCAAAAAGGAGTTCACCTATTCATGAATATTTATTGGATACTTTCTATGTGTAAGGTTTTATAGGAGAGATAAACACGACACCAGGCGAGGTAGGCACAAGGCAAGATTTATTAAAGGCTCCCTCAGGCGAGGTTCCACGACTCCAGAGAGGAGAGTCGGGTTAGTCGAGCTGAGAGGGGGTCGAGTGGGTCTTTTATCTGGGTTAACATAGGGAATGGGTTCACAGCCATATAAGGTATGGTATTGGGGGATTGGAGGGTTGGGGGAGTCCTGATGTTCCAGTTTCTTGCATAGGTATCGGGTTACTTGTGGAGCGGTGACCTGGGCATATCCTTATGGCGGGAGAGTCAAGGGTTAGGAAAGTGGGGGCGGTGCTGGAAGATGGAGGCACGGTGGTCATTTCTGTTGTTTCTCCTGTATTCCCAGAGCTGCCGACCCAACACTACATATCAGGCTCTGCGATAGCTTTTGGAGATACACAGAACAGGGTAGACATGGACTTTGTTGTCAGGGAGTTAATAGTCTTCGTAAGAAATGGACAAGAGGGCGCCTGGGTGGGTTAAGCCTCTGCCTTCCCCTCAGGTCATGATCTCAGGGTCCTGGGATAGAGGCCTACATCAGGCTCTCTGCTCAGTAGGGAGCCTGCTTCCCCTCAGGTCATGATCTCAGGGTCCTGGGATAGAGGCCTACATCAGGCTCTCTGCTCAGTAGGGAGCCTGCTTCCCCCTCTCTCTGCCTGCCTCTCTGCCTATCTGTGATCTTTGTCTCTCTTTCTCTAGCAAATAAATAAATAAATAAAGGAAAGAAATAGACAAGAAGGGCGCCTGGGTGGCATAGGCAGTTAAGCATCTGCTTTGGCTCAGGTCATGATCCCAGACTCCTGGGATCAAGTCACACATGGGACTCCTTGCTCAGCAGGGAGCCTGCTTCTCTCTCTGCCTACTACTCCCCCTACTTGGGCACTCATGCTCTCTCTCTTTGACAAATAAATAAAATCTTTTAAAAAATGGACAAGAGACAAATAATTATTTAATCATAATTGTAACAAATGCTTAAAAATAAAGTGTGCAGTGTACCAAAGAACCAGAAGGTAGCAGGACGGTGCTCTCCAGCTGGGCTAGAATAGTAGCTAATGAATTATTAACAGACTCCTGGGTTCAACCACGCAGTTCTAGAGAGTTATGACTAGCTGTTGGGAGACCACTGGGAAAACTGTGGTCAGAGTCAGTGGTTAGAAACAAAGCCAAGGAATCTGAAATTCTACAGTTGAGTGAGGCTTGTCTCTGGAATAATCTGAATGGGAATAGAACTGGGTGGGTGTTAGGTTGATGGGTTTCTGTGGACTGGCCAGCCTGCTGTCGGACGTGTCTTCTGAGCTCTGTCCTGCCTGTTTCAACCAGTGGGCCGCCACTGTCCGGTGAAGCACTCCCACTGCCCTGCTCCCATTCATACGGGATCCAGGCTGGCTGGTGAGCACTGTCCTAGCACCACCATTCCTCGCCCATGTATTCCCCAATCTTCACAGAGGCCCAGCATGTGGCAGGCTTCCTACCAGTCTGGGAAGACAGCAAAGGGGTGCACAAGGAAAGAAGCGTACTAGCTCACTTAGAGCTTCCCTAACATTCTCCATTCACAGCACCTTTAGGCCCAAAGAAATCCCTGTCTCCCTTTGTTTAGAAGTTAGGTCCATGAGTATTTATATCTGAACAACGTCATAGTTTTCTGAAGATATACCTATAAATTAAAAGAAAATGTCATATTTTTATTTCACTCTAGGACGTGTGTGCCTGCTGGGCATGACACAACTTCTCAAGCCTTGAAATCAGGTTGGACAGCACCCCTCATTTCCTGTCCCACAGTGATTTTTGTGTGGTTCTAGCTTTTTATTGCAACTGTTGAAAACCCAGCGTGGCAATGATATGTAGGAGAAAGAAATGTCAAATCTTGAATTATCGCTGCTTACCGATAAGATGTCAGACAGATGACCTGTTCCCTCAAATATTTAAAATATCCTACTGTAGCTATTCCGTAAGGGCACTCACTGTAGTACCCCAACACCCATATCTTGATTTAGTAACACATCTCTGCTTTCGAATGTTTGAACCCACCACAGGGCTTCTCAAACAGAGAGCACTTAAATATGTGTCCAATAATGTATATACCTTCTTGTGCATTTCGTGCCAGACGTGAGTCACATGTACTTCCCCAGCACTCTGCCCTTGATGTGGGTGGCTCTAAAGGGTTTCAACTAGACAAATACAATAGAGGATCATATTTTCTGAACTGCAAATCCAGATACAAAGGCAGGTGAACTTATAAAGATGAAGACTGTTACAGGGCCCTGCCCTAAGAGTTCTGGACCCCTGGTCACCACCCAAGAAAAACCTAGTACAGGATTAACCTCCAAGTCCAGAGCCAGAGGCTGCAGAAATTCCTGATTTCCCCCATGCCTGCCTGCAGCCTGCCTTAGGAGAAATTAAGATGGAATCATACCTAAAAGACTACCTGGCATCAACCTCAAAACTAAAACCACCAGGTCACCAACCTGACGGTCACCATGGACCAGCTGCAGGGGCTGGGCAGTGAATATGAACAGCCACTGGAGGTGAGAAACAGCAGTCTGCAGAGAATGGGCTCCTCCGAGTCAACCGATTCAGGCTTCTGTCTGGATTCTCCTGGGCCCTTGGACAGTAAAGAAAACCTTGAAAACCCCATGAGGAGAATAAGTTTCCTGCCTAAGCTCTTGGGATGTAGCCCAGCTCTGAAGAGGAGCCATTCTGATTCTCTTGACCATGATGTCTTTCATCTGATGGACCAGGATGAGAACAAGGAAAATGAAGCCTTTGAGTTTAAGAAGCCAATAAGACCGGCATCTCGTGGCTGCCTGCATTCTCATGGACTTGAGGAGAGTAAAGATCTCTTCACACAGAGGCAGAACTCTGCCCCAGCTCGAATGCTTTCCTCCAACGAAAGAGATGGAAGCGAGCCCGGGAATTTCGTCCCTCTTTTTATGCCCCAGTCCCCTGTGACAGCCACTCTGTCTGATGAGGATGATGGCTTCATGGACCTTCTTGACGGAGAGAATCTGAAGAATGATGAAGAGACCCCATCATGCATGTCGAGTCTCTGGACAGCTCCCCTTGTCATGAGAAGAACGACAAACCTTGGCAATCGATGCAAGCTGTTTGACTCTTCGTCCACGTGTAGCTCTGTCACCCGGTCCGTGTTAAAAAGACCAGATCGATCTCAAGAGGAGCACCTGCCCGCAAATACAAAGCGGAGAAAGAGCATGGCTGGGGCCGGTCCCGAGGAGGCAGCCAGTCCAGAGAAGCCCCAGGAGGTTGGTCTGATTCTACATCAATCTTTATCCTTGGCATCTTCCCCAAAGGGCACCATTGAGAACATTTTGGATAATGACCCAAGGGACCTTATAGGAGACTTCTCCAAGGGTTATCTCTTTCATACAGTTGCTGGGAAGCATCAGGATTTAAAATACATCTCTCCAGAAATTATGGCATCTGTTTTAAACGGCAAGTTTGCTAACCTCATTAAAGAGTTTGTCATCATTGACTGCCGGTACCCATATGAGTATGAGGGAGGCCACATCAAGGGTGCGGTGAACTTGCACATGGAGGAGGAGGTCGAGGACTTCTTACTCAAGAAGCCCATCGTACCTACTGACGGCAAGCGCGTCATTGTCGTGTTCCACTGCGAGTTTTCTTCTGAGCGAGGTCCTCGCATGTGCCGATACGTGAGAGAGAGAGATCGGCTTGGTAACGAGTATCCCAAACTCCACTACCCTGAGCTGTACGTCCTGAAGGGCGGGTACAAGGAGTTCTTCCTGAAATGCCAGTCTCACTGTGAGCCCCCCAGCTACCGCCCCATGCACCACGAGGACTTCAAAGAAGACCTGAAGAAGTTCCGCACCAAGAGCCGGACCTGGGCAGGGGAGAAGAGCAAAAGGGAGATGTACAGCCGTCTGAAGAAGCTGTGAGGGTGGCCACGCCGGACTACAGCAGCCTGAGCTTCCCTCCGTGCCTCCCCCCTTCCCTCTTCGCTGCAGAGAAACGTGAGCGAAGGGGCCAGCCGTGTGCGCAGCGTGCGGAGAGAGGACCGGGGCTGGTTCGCCTTACCCCTGCCTCTGCGCTCCCGGGCTGGGAGCCTCTTCTGTCCCTGTAAGACGTTCTCCTTCTGCCTCGGGACTGGCTGCCAGGGCTGTCACTGGCCACAGCACCGTTCCGAGCACCGAGTCAGGAAGTTCTGACTTCTCACCCCCCGACCACCCCCTGCCGTTGGACAGACCACCTGGGGCCTTACGGGGCACTGTCCTCTCGGAGGGGAGGCGTTGGAGAGTGAGAGAGAAGTCACGGAAGCAGAAATGCTGCTGGCCAGATACCAAAGACAGCCTGGGAAGGGAACCGTCTCAGTGGGATAACCCGTATCTTTAATTTATTCAACTTCATCAATCACTTTAATTTTTTTTTTTTTTTAATTCCTGGAGACTTTTATTTAACTGCTTCTTTAAGTCATAATACTGCCATTCTGGGTAGGGTTTTATCATCCCAGGGACTACCTCTGCTTTTTAAAAAAAAAAAAAAAAGATGGGAGAAAAGAGGCAAACGTGTCGAGGGACAGACCTAGGAGCTCTGTCACCCCCAGGAGGCACTGTGGTACTGGGGCTGCTGCTATTTAAAGCCAAGGACTGAGGTACCAGTAGGAGTGGGCACTGGACTCAGACTTGACTACAGGACATAAGCTAAACCTCCCAGACCTACCTCGAAGGCCACTGAGATCAATGTGTATGTGGGAGGGGGTGACCCTGTTCTTGCCCACCCCGGTTCCCTGTGACGCTGGCTGGTACAGGAGTCCCAGTCAGGAAAGCACTTCAGGTAGCTTCCATTGGGCCACCCCCAGGTCATTGTCGGAGTGTGGTAGTGTAGGTGTCCTAGAGTGGGGGGGAGGGCAGCGTGGGGGTTCTCTGCGGGATAGGGGACAGGAGTGTATGCTCAGTGTCTTCTGTTACTCTGATACTCTTGAATAGCTTTTGGTTTTCTAAAAATAGTCATTGTATGAGTCCGGGAGTATCAAATCCGTGTTGGCTGGGCCACCCAAGGGTGAAGAGAAGGACTGGAAGTCCTGGGCGTTAGGAGAGGGGCATGGGTGCATACAGATGACGATACCGAATGTGGTTCTCAGGAGGCAGCGTGGTGGATTTTGAAGGTAAAACTTTCTGAGTTTATCATGTTTGAATTTGAGGGACATGGAGCGAGGATCGTCACTAGTTGCCCCCTCATCTAGCCCTGTGGAAATGGGGGTTTCAAAGGAACAGTCTCAAGTCAGCTGGGGCTGACTTGGCTGATTCTGGACAGGCCTGTTTGGTTCCTGCTCATCCCCCCCCCCCCCCCCCCCCCGCCCCCAGGCACCAGCCTCGTCGCCATCTTTGTTCCACTGGGATGTAGCCAACTTTTTCTTAAACACAAGAGCCAGTCTCCCCTTTTACTTCCCTTCCTCCTCTGGAGGTAGGGAGGGAAGCAGTGGTACAGGAGATGGCTTGTTGCTGTTCTTATGGGTTTGAGTTGTATTTGGCTATAAAACAATCTTGTTAGAAAAAAGTCAGTGGGGGAGGAAGGGAACAGGAAGAAAGAGAAAGGCCTCTTCTCCCTCTCACCACACATTGAGACACTTCTCAGTTGGTCTCTAATCTTGTTGGTAGGGATTCTGTTGGTTGGATGCCTGGAAAGGGAGGTGGGATGGCCTTCGGACTGCACCAGCTTAGCTCGCATGGGTGACCAACTGTTGCAGGCTCTGAAAATAAAAACAATCCTGAACCCATAAAAAAAAAAAAACAAAAAAACTAAAACCACCAGTTATTTTACCAGCAAAACGAGTTTACTTGGCAATAGCAGAGGAATTGCAATTTGGTACAAATTATGGCAAACCACAGGCAAGTCTAAAGAAACAAAGAGAAGTTCAGCTTTTATTAGGTTTTAGGGAAAATTGGGGAGGTTGTTTTGAACAAAAGTTCACTGGAGAAGCATTTGGGGCTTGTCATTGGCTGCAAGCCATGGTTAGCACATTGCAAGGGCAGAGAGGGATCTTCCTTTGTCTTAAAAGCTGGAGGTAAACTCCTCTGTGAAAAGTGTCCTCTCCTGTCAAGATAATTTTTATCGTCCTTCTTCCTGCAAGTTATACAGGCTTCAAGGAATGGTACCAGCAGGAAAGCTTTCCCTTTTGGGCTTCTGGACTTCATTTTAAAATGAGGTGTCCTTTGTAGAGACTTCTACAAAACTCCATTGTCCCTCCCAGGCCACCTACACACACAGATAATTTATCCCTCTTAAGGAGTCTGGCAAATAGCTTGGTTAAAAAACATTTGGGGGGGTGGGGCGCCTGGGTGGCTCAGTCATTAAGAGTCTGCCTTTGGCTCAGGTCATGATCCCAGAGGCCTGGAATTGAGTCCCACATGAGGCTCCCTGCTCTGTGGGAACCCTGCTTCTCCTCCCACGCCCCCTGCTTGTGTTCCCTCTCTTGCTGTGTCTGTCAAATAAATAAATAATATCTTTAAAAAAAAAGAAAAAAAGAACATCTGGGGGAGGGGCGCCTGGGTGCCTCAGTGGGGTAAGCATCTGCCTTTGGCTCAGGTCATGGTCTTAGGGTCCTAGGATTGAACCCTTCATCTGGCTCTCTGCTCAGCAGGGAGCCTGCTTCTCCCTTTCTCTCTGCCTGCCTCTCTGCCTACTTGTGATCTCTATCTGTCAAATAAATAAATAAAATCTTAAAAAAAAAAAAAAACATATGGGGAGGGGCACCTAGGAGGCTCAGTTCTTTAAGCATCTGCCTTCAACTCAGGTCATGATCCCAGAGTCCTAGGATTGGGTGGCATCAAGCTCTGTGCTCAGTGGAAAGTCTGCTTCTCTCTCTACCCCCTGCCCCCTTTACCCTGCTCGTGCTCTCTCTCTTGGTTTCTCTCTCTCTCTGAAATGAATAAATAAAATATTTTTAAAAATTGGGGGGGGGGGGTGTAGACTCTTGAAACACTTTAGTACATTTCTAAAATAGGTTTGTTTATATATTTTAAGTAGGCTCCACACCCAACATGGACCCCGACATGGGGCTTGGCCTCACAACCCTGCAATCAAGAACTGAGCTGAGGGGGCACCTGGGTGGCTCAGTGGGTTAAAGCCTCTGCCTTCAGCTCAGGTCATGATCCCAGGGTCCTGGGATCGAGCCCCGCATCAGGCTCTCTGCTCAGTGGGAAGCCTGCTTCCTCCTCTCTCTCTGCCTGCCTCTCTGCCTACTTGTGATTTCTGTCAAATAAAAAAATAAAATCTTAAAAAAAAAAAAAAAAAAAGAACTGAGCTGAGATCAAAGGTAATAAGGTCAACTGACTGAGCCACCCAGGTGCCCCTATAATAGCTTTATTATACTGACTCTTGAAAAATGAAACTGTTAAGCATCCAACTCTTGACTTCATCACAGGTCATGCATGATCTCAGGTTTATGAGATTGAGCCCTGCATTGGGGCACAGGGTGGTCCATGCTCAGTAGAGAGTCTGCTTGAGATTCTCTCTCTCTCTCTCTCTCTGCCCCTCCCCCTTCTAATATAAATAAATAAATCTTTAAAAAAATAGAAGTGGAACTGAGGTTCGAAGCAACCTGAGTTCATCAATAGGTAAATGGAGGAGGAAAGATGAGGTACATATACACACACGCACACACACACACACACACACACACACGAATATTATGCAGCCATAAAAAAGGAGATCTTGCCATTTATGACAACACATAAAGAGTATTATGCTAAATGAAACAAGTCAGACTAAGACAAATTTCATATGATTTTATTCATATGTGGAATCTAAAAAAAGTAAAACAATTAGGCAAATAAAAACGCGGAACCAGACCTGTAAACACAGAGAACAAACTCATGGTTTCCAGAGGGGGTAGGGAGTAGATGAGCAAAATGGGTGAAGGGGAGTGGGAGATACAGGTCTCCAGCTATGAAATGAATAAGTCACAGAAATAAAAGGCACAGCATAAGGAATATAGTCAATGATATTATAATAGTGTAGTAAGGTGGCAGATGGTAGCTACACCTGTGAACACAGCATGTTTAAATGTGTTGAATCACTATGTTGTATACCTAAAACGAATGTAATATTGTGTGCCAATACAACACTCAAAAACAAAAATTAATAATAAAATATTTCATTGTCTTGCCCAAAGAGGTTGAAATTATGCATCTTAGCTTCTTGTTGTCTGTGATACTTCACAAACTGCTGCATTCCTACCTTGTTCTAAGGCTTAATACAAAAATACTTAAATCACTCTCTCTCTCTCTCTCTCTCTGTCTCTCAAACACTCACAGAGTGGAACTAAAGGAGATTTCTTTAGTGATGAAATGTTCCCTATTTTCTTGGGATGTGAATAACAGAGGTGGACAATCAGGAAAAACTCACTCAACTGTGGAGAAATGCATCAAAAAATGACAGAGTAAAAATTATCAGTAGAAACTAAATGGTCAATATCGGAGTGCTCACTGTACAATTCTTTCTATTTGGGGGGATGTTTTAAAATGTCCCATGAGGGACGCCTGGGTGGCTCAGTTGGTTAAGCAGCTGCCTTCGGCTTAGGTCATGATCCCAGCATCCTGGGATCGAGTCCCACATCAGGCTCCTTGCTCCGCAGGGAGCCTGCTTCTCCCTCTGACTCTGCCTTCCACTCTGTCTGCCTGTGCTCGCTCTCGCTCGCTTTCTCTCTGACAAATAAATAAATAAAATCTTTAAAAAATAAAAATAAATAAATAGATAAAATGCCCCATGATATGTACACCTGAAACTAATCTAACTACTGGAATTAAAATAAACAACTAAAAAATAAAATGAAAAATAAAAACTCCTTGCTTAATCAAGGTAAAAAAAAAAATGCACATCCAGTGACCCATTCATTATTCTCTTGGGCATATACTCAACAGCAATGCATAAACATAAGTCAAGAGACATGTATTTTAAATCTTACAGTGGCATTGTTCATACTAAGCAGAATTCTATTGGCAAAATGAGTAATAGTTATTCACAGATATAAGAATTGGGGAAAAAAGCCCAGTCATATTATTAAGAAATAAGTGTTAAAGATAATTTTGCTTTTTATGTTTAATAATTGCATATCAAATTATGTAATGATTTATGTTTTGATCATTTCCCAATTGAGAAGGATAGAAATTTTTTTTAAATGTTTATTTATTTATTTGACAGACAGAGATCACAAGGAGGCAGAGAGGCAGGCAGAGAGAGAGAGAGGAGGAAGCAGGCTCCCTGCCGAGAAGAGAGCCCGATGGGGCACTTGATCCCAGGACTCTGGGGTCATGACCTGAGCTGAAGGCAGAGACTTTAACCCACTGAGCTACCCAGGTGCCCCAAGAAGGAGAGAATTTTTTTTTAAAAAAAGGAAAGTGTCCATGATAAAATGTTAGAAATTTTTAAATTAAAAAATTAAAGATTTATTTTCAAAATAAAATTTAACTTGGAGCGCCTGGGTGGCTCAATTAAGCCTCTGACTCCTGATTTCAGCTCAGGTCTGGGTTTGCTGAGTGTTAGGTCTGTTATTAAATGAAACAAGACTGAGACAAAGTGAAAGTTATTTAAAGCTTTATTTTATGCCAAGTATTAGAAATCAGACTGACCGGCCAGGGCCATCTCCAAAGAGAGTGACCACCTCCAGCTTACAGGCTCAAGAATTGACTGACTGACCGGTCAGGGCCGCCTCCGAAGAGGGCGACCCCTCCCCATCTTACAGACTACCTTCTATAGAGCAAAAGTCTGGCCACACATAGGTGGCCAATGAGATTGTAGTCATGTTAGGTCACACGCAGGTGGCCAATTGGATTACAATTTACCCTATAGTAGCTTTTGACCCAAACTATTACTTTGGTCAGAATTAGTGCTCAAGGTTGGCGCCCAAATGGCGGGGTTTACAGTCTTTGGTGGTTAGGGAAAAAGTATGTGTGTTTCTTACTGATTTGGATGTCTCCACCTGACCCAACTCGTCCTTGTATTCTGGGCTCTGTTATCAGGAACTAGCTGACCATATTTTACTGGTTTCCCAGACCTTCTAAGTAAGTTTCTCTGGGGGGAGGGGGGCAGGGTCAGTTTAAGTTTTACTGCAGAAAGAACAAAATGGCTTTTAACCAAGATGGAGTCGCTCTGGCTAAATAGGTCCTTACATTCCCCCCTTTTCTTTGGAGATTAGTCAAATCTTTGACTTTTCAGAACAAAACTTTTCTTTTGTTCCCTTATTATTTTTCCCTGAACAATTTTGACCCTTAAATCTTTAAGGTAGTTGAAAGTGGAAGGTCTCATCTTCTATAATTTATTCCTGCTGAATAGGGGTGTAGAGTTGTCCCTACCTATTTGGGTCTACATTGATCAGTTGAAGAGAGTATAGGGAAGTTATGAAAGATGGAGGCAGCTGAATCCAGCACTGACAGTGAAGAAGTGTCTCTGCGTGGTAAGGATCATCTGTTGTCGTGAAGTCATTGCAGTAACAGAGTCTCAGTATCAAGTAGGGAAACATTGAACAAAGCAACATATTAAAATTAATAAGGCTATAATAATGAGAAGCCCAAAAAGGAGATTTACTCATCCATCTCCAGCCTCCAGAATTAACTTTGTCAAGGTCTCTTTAAGAGTTTGGTTTATTATTTTTTACTTATCTGGAGTTTTGGGGCTGGTAGGCACAGTGTGGTTTTCAACTAGTGCCCATGACCTTGGCCAATGTCTGTGAGACTGAACTCATAAATGCAGGGCCGTTGTCTGGTCTGATCATGAGAGGTAATCCAAACCTAGGAATTATTTTTTTAGTAGCTTTTGGCTACCACTCCTGTCTTATTATGTTTCATGGAAAAAGCCTCTACCCAGCCTGAATAGGTATCCACAAAAACTAACATATACTTATGTCCATATTTTCCTGGTTTTATCTCTGTAAAATATATTTCCCAATAAATTCCTGGTTCCTTACCTCTTTTTTCTTTTCCCTCTTCTGCATTTACCGCTTGACATTGAGCACATTTATCAACCACATCCTGAGCCATACGCTCTAATTTAGAAACCTGGAACTGTTTGCCCATAAGCTCTTTAAGTTTGTGTGTCCCCAGATGAGTGCCCTGATCTATTTGGCTTACTAATTTCTTCTAGTCTTCGAGGAAGAATTAACTTTCCTGTTCTAGTTTTAGCCCAATCCCCTTTATAATCTAATTTAGTTCATTTCTGTAAATGTACTTGCATCCTTGACCAGGAGGGCGATGGCAGCAATTATGCGGAGGCAAGGGGGAACCCAGCCACTACTGGATCTAGTTTCTTGCTAAGATAGGCTATTGGCCTTTTCCAAGGCCCCAGAGTCTGAGTCAAAACTCCTTCAATCATCCCTGCCTTTTTAGCCACATACAAGTGGAAGGGCTTGGTAACGTCTGGGATGGCCAATGCTGGGGCACTCAGTAAGGCTGCTTGTAATTCCCGAAATGCTCCTTCTGCCTCAGCTGTCCATTCTACCATAGTGAGTCCTCCCTTAATCAGTTCGTAGAGAGGTCAGGTAATCTCTGCGTACTGCAGTATCCACAGCCTGCTGTAGTCCACCGTCCCAAGGAATTCCCTCGTGGAGATCAAAGCCTAAATAAGTGGCGTGGCTCTGTCAAAGCTGTGCTTTCTTTGCTGACACCTAATACCCTTTATCCTGCAGAGTCTGTAAGAGAGCTCTCGTCCCCCAAAAGCATGATCCATAGTGGCTATTTCCACTATTCCCACTAACTCAGTCAGATTCTTCCTTTTAAATCCCTCAATTTTTTGAAGTTTCCTCCTTATATCTGGGGCTGACTGACTGGCAAAAGTAAGAATTGTCTAAACGAGCTGTTGTGCAACTTCTCTGAAGTTTACCTCAAGTTGCCTAGCTTAGGTAAACAAATATTTAAAGACAATAAAATTTAGAATATAACATCCATAAATGTGTGCTACTGAACATAATTTTTTTCTCTAAAATAACCCTCATTTCCAGAGGTAGCCAAATCAGGACTGACTTATTTGAAAAACAAGTCCAGTTTTAATAAAATTGGCCTAATTATTTACATAAGTTCAGCAAGAACAGTAAGTGATCATATAGATCTTTTAGAATCTGCTTTGCTGGAATTTTTATAAGGAATCTCTAGGTTGAACTTGTAATAACCTGTCCAGGCCAGAAGCCAAGCTACGTACTTGCCATCAGACATGCCTGCAATACCTGTCGATTTGGGCAAATTCCTCTTCCTGAGGTCCTGCACCTACCAGGAAGTGACATTCTTTACTCACCTGGTGAGACTGCTGGGAACTCTGTAAGCACGGTATCAGGCCAACAGTTCCAAGGGGCTTTATGGCTCCAGGTTTTATAAAGTCAACCTTAGTTCCCTTAAGCTGTCTGGTCATATCTGAGTTTTTTTTCAAATATGACATTCCAGTCAAAGACTTGGTAAAATATGAGACTGACGCGCTGCCTACTGCGCTAAGGAGGCACCTAGACTTGGTAAAATAAACAGTGTTTCCAATAGTGTCCTGCTACAAGGAGAACAGATTCTTACTGAACTTCTACAAATGACTGATTGCCACAGAGGAAAGAATACTTACTGAGACCTTTTGAGTTTTAGAGAGTTTAGATAGAGAGAAAATTGAATGCTTTGATTTGTATACAAATGAATATTTTTCCATTTCTCTAAGTTACAGATAACTTAAGGAAAGAAGTGTCCTTCATCTGGAAGAGCAAACATTAGAGAACCAGCAATGTTTAAAATGAGACAAAACATTAAGAGACATAACATTATAATCTTTTAGTTTGTTTAGTTTCATGTTACTAATTCTGGTTTAGTTTGAATGCAGCTTTTACTCCTGGAAATTCTTACCCATTTCAGTCCCAGGATTTTTAACATATCCTGAAAGTCTTATATATGAATCTCCTTGAAGATTTAAAAAAAAAAAAAAAACATAGAAACTGGTTTTTCTGGGCAGGCAAAGAGAAAACTATTTACATTTTCTTTTTAACAGCAGATTAATTAATCTAGAAAGCTTTGTACTTGAGTGGATCATCAATATAGATTTGCCCTGACACAGGGCTTTAGTCTTTCTTTCTTAAATACTATGCCTCATTTGAACAGAAACATTTTACAGGAAAAGATTCATTAGTCTTTTTTCTCCTCTTGTGAATAAATCCACCCAAACTGATCTAATATGGTAAAATTTTTAACATATTTCATTGTATCCTTTCAAACCCATAAACCAAGGCAAATAAAAGTCACTTCCCCCAAACCTTCTATGACTTACTTCATACCCTCAAGTTTATCTCCTTTTATGTTCTGGTGCAACCAGATATTTTCACTTTAAGACAAAACTACTCATTCTTTTAGGCCCTCTTTTTTGTGTGTATAGTTCATCTTAGTCCATCCTGACCATACCTAAAATTCCTTTTCTGAAAATTTCCCTTCACAAACCTTTTACAACTTGCTTTTGCATTCAGGTTTTGTCCCAAGCCATTTCTTTCAAACAATCAACTCATTTAGGACAAAATTACCTTCTTTTACCTTTAACAAAATGCATTCTCATTCCTTAAATCTCTTACATATCTCCTACTTTCCTACATACAGGGCTGCTTTCCTCATTTCCATCAGCCTTAGTTATAGTTAGCAGAATTTTGTACTCTTAGAAACATTTTAATCTTTAGTGAAGACAAAATATAAACCAATTGTGAACAGTTACAACAGAATTCTTTAGAAGGCTAATTATGAAACAGTTAAGCATAAAACATGTTTATTCTTAGTTTCTTTGCAGTAAGAAGTCAAAAGCATAAACCCATATCAAGTACTCAATGCTTTAACATTTTATCCCATTTGGTTAAAACCTAGATGTTCATAATTTAATTCCACTTGTCATCCAACCAGAACTTTAAACTTTCAGGTTACCAAAGACTTTGAAAGCTACCTTAGCAATAACTCATTGAAACTTTGAGACAGTTAAGTAACCATCAGTTCAGTCATCTCTTTGCTAACAGACTTTAACAAATAACATGAGTTTATTTGAGCTTCAGTAAACCTTGACAGAATAAAAGCTTCATATTTACTACTGTAACTTTAAAGACATGTCTATCTTAATTAAACCAGCAAACTTAACTTAGTTTAAATACTGATTTACGTTCCACCTGGGCCCATTCTGCTTTGAATGTTTACCTGATACCCGGGTGGGAAGATCCGGAGTCAGGGGTGTTAGGTCTACGGGGTGCTCTTGTTTCCCGACAGTGAAGAACAGAACAAAGTGCCACCAGAAGGCAGAGAAAGGGTTCCCAGTTTTAGAGCTCATCAGCCCCAACAGAGGAGCAGATGCCATGCTTTCCCACCAGCAAGAGGGGAGGGGTTAGGCAGGCCATATAGGGCCAGAGAAGACAGGGAATTTCCCCAAAACAAAGGGAGTTTCGGCAGCTGCTTGGGAATATTCCTTATGGTCTCTGTCTCGAGTTAGACCAACACCAGTTGGCTCCAGTTATAGCCAGCCATTAACATAAGAAATGAGTGAGGGGAGAAGCCCCACATCTATTAGGAGGAACGGAGAGATGAAAGTCAGAGTCCCCTTACTCTCCACTTGCCCCATTTCTTCAAACACAATAAACAACACAACAGCCAAAAAAAAAAAAAAAAAAAAAAAAAAAAGACAAGACAAAGACAACCACGGACCCAGCGGCCTTCCCGGGGTCATGCAACATTAAAGGATAGCCACTCAGACATGCAGAAAGTCTGAAACTTTCCCTTTCGTACATCCATGCTCAGGTTATGAGTTCTTTCCTAATATCCGAGAAGTGGTCAATCATCAGAGACAGAGGGGTCTTCTGTGTCTGTTCCATCACGTCCTCAGTCCACAACAAGACAAATACACTTACAACAATTAACAAGAACATGCTCACAAAGACAAACGATCCGGCGCGGCAGCGAAGACAGAACTGAAAGGAAGTTAAGGGAGAATCTGACTGCAATGGCAGCCGGCTGTCCTCACAGATAAGGACCTTGTCCTCCAGGTGGGGGTAAGGGACATCTCTTCCAAAAATCCTCGTAAACTTAACAACCAGCACAACAGACAAAATTCCAATACATTTAACAAACAGCACAACTGACAACAAAAACAAGGCACACCTGACTGCCTAGGGGGACTTGAACCCCCGGGCTGCCTTGGGGGACCATGAACCCCCTAGTGACTGCTTAGGGGTACTCCAACCCCCTGAAAGGGCAGGGGACTTGAACCCCCTGATAACCGCTCAGGGAGACTCTAACCCCCTGAAACGGCGGGGGACTTGAACCCCCTGTGACGGCCTAGGGGGACTCAAACCCCCTGGCAATCCACCAGTGGAGGGATGGGGTGTCCCCGCATCCACTCCAGCTCTGGGGAGCAATACTGCAAGTTTCTGCCCAGTGGGCCATACCCCTGGAGCTCCGCAACCAGACACACAGACAGACAGAATCTCACCTCCGGAGGCTTTTCCCAGAAATTCTTTTGCTGGCTCAGTTCTCCTCATTTAATCCCGGATGAGCCCCCAGTGTTAGGTCCATTATTAAACAAAACGAGACTGAGGCAAAGTGGAAGTTATTTAAAGCTTTATTTTATGCCAAGTATTAGAAATCAGACTGATTGGCCAAGGGGAATGAGAGTGAGACAAGGTGAAAGTTATGCAAAGCTCTATTCTACGCTAAGCATTAGAAGTCAGACTGACTGGCTAGGGCCATCTCCAAAGAGAGTGACCACCTCCAGCTTACAGGCTCAAGAATTGAATGACTGACCGGTCAGGGCCGCCTCCGAAGAGGGCGACCCCTCCCCATCTTACAGACTACCTTCTATAGAGCAAAAGTCTGGCCACACATAGGTGGCCAATGAGATTGTAGTCATGTTAGGTCACACGCAGGTGGCCAATTGGATTACAATTTACCCTATAGTAGCTTTTGACCCAAACTATTACTTTGGTCAGAATTAGTGCTCAAGGTTGGCGCCCAAATGGCGGGGTTTACAGTCTTTGGTGGTTAGGGAAAAAGTATGTGTGTTTCTTACTGATTTGGATGTCTCCACCTGACCCAACTCGTCCTTGTATTCTGGGCTCTGTTATCAGGAACTAGCTGACCATATTTTACTGGTTTCCCAGACCTTCTAAGTAAGTTTCTCTGGGGGGAGGGGGGCAGGGTCAGTTTAAGTTTTACTGCAGAAAGAACAAAATGGCTTTTAACCAAGATGGAGTCGCTCTGGCTAAATAGATCTTTACAGTGAGTTCAAGCCCTGCATGGTGCTGGGGGTGGAGACTACTTAAAAAAAAAAAGTCTGTGGGCTGCCTGGGTGGCTCAGTGGGTTAAACCTCTGCCTTCAGCTCAGGTCATGATCTCAGGGTCCTGGGATCAAGTCCCACATCGGGCTCTCTGCTAGGCAAGGAGCCTGCTTCCTCCTCCCTCTCTCTCTCTGCTTGCCTCTCTGCCTACTTGTGATCTCTCTCTGTCAAATAAATAAAATCTTAAAAAAAAAAAAAATGCTACTAGGGTGCCAATCCCCGGACCCTGAGATTATGATCTGAGCCAAAGACAGTCGTTTAAGGACTAAGCCACCCTGGTGTCTGTCCCCAAAAAAGCCTTTTTAAAATTAAACTTTTATTTACTTCTTTGAGAGACAAAGAACACTCACTTGGCCAGTGGGAGAAGAAGAGGGTGGGGGAGTGAAAATCTGAAGTAGACTGTGCTCATGAATTGCTGAGGAGGGGCTCAAGCTCACCACCCAGAGATCAGGACTACAAGGAAAAAATCAAGAGTCCAACGTGCTTAGCGGAATGTGCCACCCAGAGCCCCCCCCCCCAAAAAAAGTCTTAAAAATAAATGAATAAATAAAAGTTAATTCCACACGTAAGATGTACATCAACTTTACCTCAAACAAAACAAAACAAAAACAAAACACCAGACCTAAGGAGGGGATGGGTGAAAAACGGAATAGAAGAAAATACAACAAATCTGTTGTGCCGCTTCCAGTCGGCGACGAGAGAAGAATTAGGCACAAACAAGTCAGCTGCAAAAGACTGGGAGCAGGGGAACAACAGTCGAAAAGGACTGCTGCCGCGAGCAACCCCCCAGTCTCACTTTTATTAGATAGAAAACAATAGCCAACAGAAGGATTGATGAAGGTCAAACGTTAGTCACGTTTTGCAGGCAAGCAAGGAGGAGGGTAAGGTTTATAGTTAACCAAGCACATTCAAAGGACTCATCTAACTAACAACGAGCACTTCTGGGAAGAGAAAGGAGCGGCAACGAAAAAGGGAAGCAGGCGGTTTTCGTTCCACCCTGAGCTGACCGGGCATTCCCGGGTGCTCGGCTTCCCTGCAGCAGGCGGCTTTCTGCCCTGGGCGGGCCAGGCGTTCCCGGCTGCCCTGCTGCGGTGAAGGGGCGGCCTTCTGCCCTGAGCGAGCCAGGCATCCCCAGCTGCCCAGCTTCACGGTTGTACATCGTCCTTCTCCCCAAAGACCTGTTGTCAGTATCAGTATTTTTTTAAGGCCATGTCTAAATGTGCTTGGCAACTAGTAAAATCCTCCAGGGCTTACAGTTTAAGTAACAAATTGTTCTGAGGGGCAGCAGCACTGTTGCTCACTGATTTGGTTGTTCTGAGCACACCCAACCTCTGCGCAGCTGGCCGTGTCCCGTTCTGTCCCCTCACTGTCCCGACTGCCAGCGCCCAGGACCCCGCGCCCCAGCTGCATCAAACCCAGCGAGGCAAAGTCCCTCGTGCTCCGCCCTGCGCTCTGTCCCCGCCCTCCCAGGACAGGCTCCGCTCCCCACCCCACCCCCAGGAAGCTCGCCCGGGCCCCTAGAGATCCCACGTAGCCCCGCCCCCTGCATCCCGCCCGCTCCGCCCTCCGCTCCTCCGGGATTGCTCCGCCCACGTAGCCCCGCCCCCTGCATCCCGCCCGCTCCGCCCTCCGCCCTCTGCTCCTCCCGGATTGCTCCGCCCCACCCTGCTCCCTGTGCTCCTCCGGGATTGCTCCGCCCTGAGCCCGGCTTGGCCGCGACCCGGCTCCCCGAACCTATGCTGTCCGCTTTGGGGACGGTGGGCTCGAACCCGGGCGGGCAGATGCAGGGTGCAGAGGTCGACCCCGCCCTCGCCGCAGTCACGCGGCAGGTCAGCGGTCGCACCGCCCCAGCCACAGTCCCGAGCGGCCCAGAGCGCGGGCAGCCCCTGGCCGCAGCGGTGGCCGAGCTGCCCGTGCTGGACGCCTCCGGGAGGCAGGTGCCTTTCGGCGCGCTGTTTCGGGAGCGTCGGGCTGTCGTAGTCTTCGTGAGGGTGAGCGCAGACAACGGGGCGGCCCGGAGTAGGGACTTGGCCCGCAGGCTGGGATGGAGGTTGCTTCTACAGCTTCGGCTGGGGGGACATCGGGTCCTTCGAGAGGTTCAAGTCCCGAGAGCGCGGTCCCACTGGGCCGTGGCCCTTCCCGTTGCCGTCCACTAGAGGTTTCCGGAATGCGAACTACTTCTCTCGCTGCCTTTATTAGAATGGAAAACTAGCCCGCCAAGCCAAGTCCCTTTTCCCAGCTAACGGGAAGGCCTAGGGAAGTGGGTGCGGCCCAATATTACCGCCTCTTGGGCGCCGTTTGCCCTTTTTCTACCTGCTGTGAGTAGCATTAATTAGCGTCACGCGTAACGAAGTACTTGGTCTTTTCTGAATCCTGAGGTATTAGTTGCTAACTTGGACTTTTTGCCGTTTTGGGATTTCAGCATTTCCTGTGTTATATTTGCAAGGAATACGTAGAAGATCTGGCCAAAATCCCCAAGAGTTTTTTACAGGTAAGTTTCCTGAGACTGAACCCCAGCGTACCCTGCTTCAGGGCGACCTTGTCAAAGTCACCTGTGATTTCTAAGAAGCGGGGTGGGGTGAAGTGCATAGGACAACACCTCTCCAGAACAGACCCCCTTGCAAGCCCAGATTATCACCTTCCCAAACATCTCTCCAACACTTTCAAAAAAGGAGAGAGACGTTAGAGATCTATTTCTGTCCTGCTTTATTCACTACTGCCTGCTTATAAATATACTAACTGTAATAATAACGTTGTAAGTAACCTGTTGGCAAATGTTGATAATGACCAGAAGCACAAACGCTAGAAATTATTTTATTTCCCTTATTTTTTAAGTAAGAACACTCCAAATAGTACATTATAGGACATGTATAGGAAAATACAAATATAGCTTAAGGGTTGAAATTTGTATTTGTTAGGATGTGCCTCCCACGTTCCTGTGACAACCACATACATATGATCATTGTCAGGCACATATATATTTGTCCCCAGGTGAGCTTTTCAGTGAAGGAATTGGACAACCTTTATAAAGCTAAGATCTGTTTTCATCAGGTGTTATGAATAGGGTTGTAAAAAAATAAAACTGTCTGATTAGCCCTACTTAAATAATTTTTATTCTTGTTTAGTGTACGCCTTTGGAGGGAGTATAGATTTTTTTTGAGAATTGTTGAGTATATTATTTTGAAGTTCTTAGCAAGAGATTGACTGAATTAACTGAACATTTTAGCATATATTGCTTTGCTTTGACTCACACAATTTTGCTGTTTATTCCATTCTTCTGTAAGCCTGTAGGTGGCATTAGAATGGAGCAAAAGAGTTGGACAGGGGGAGGTTTTATAAAACATGTATAATTTCTGGTAATATGTAATTGTCCCTTTCCTCTCCTGAAGGAAGCAGACGTCACTCTAATAGTGATTGGACAGTCATCCTATCATCATATCGAGGTAAATATATCAGAAATTGAGAAACTAACATATCTGTTTCAGACATAAAAATTATTTTATTTGAACCACTAAGTGTAGGTTAAGTTTGCTAAAATAAAGGTAGGTTATAATTACTTTTCTCTCATTTTTACTTAAACAAATTCCAAATACCTTTTTTTTTTTTTTTTTTAGCCTTTCTGCAAACTGACTGGGTATTCTCATGAAATCTATGTTGATCCTGAGAGAGAAATTTATAAAAAATTGGGAATGAAAAGAGGTGAAGAAATTGCCTCTTCAGGTAAGACATGACATGTCTCATCAGAAAACATTGATGGTGCATTTGCACATTTCTGTATGTATGCATAGGGAAACAAATGGTAAATTCATAAATCAGGCTGCTTTTTATGATTCTGGTAAGTGGTCCAGGATACACCAAGCTCTCAAAGATTTATTTCCTGGGTGTAATGACATAGAAATCTATTTGTGAAATACTAAATGCGTGAAAAAAGCAAGTTGCAGAACAGTGTTTTAGGTATGATTCTATTTTTGTGGAAATAAAAATCATTTTCATAAAGATTGAGAGTACATGCGTGTGTAATGAACAAGGTTTTAGAAGATATTGCCATGCTTACCCCAAGGTATGGAAGTTAGGAAAGTGGCCTTTGTATTTTTAACAAGTTGTGGCTAATACAGGCACAGTCTGGGGTGACATGCCAAGGAATTTAGATTTGTTCTGGAGGAGTGGGGATGTCATACAAGCATTTGAAGTGGCGAAATGATAATCCTGTGTTCAGTGTGGATGAGTAATTGGAACTCACCAAACCAGAGCAAGTGATAACGGCTGTAGTAGGTTGGAGTGATAGGCTAGAAAGAAATGTCAGCAGAGATGGGGAGGAGGGGATGGGTCAGGAGCTATTTATGACATAAAGTTGACATGATCCCTTTACTGATGTTTTTAAGGAAAGCAGCCTAAACTTTATTAAAACTAATGAGCTAGCATAAACACACCGAGTGTGCTCTTTTCTTTTTCTTCCTGGTATAGGAAATTGCAATGTATACTTTGTGAACCTTACTTAATGGTAGATGGTTTCTGTGTTCTAACAGTCCCAGGATGTGCAAGTTGTTTATCACTTAGCACTTTAGATCTAAACTGTTGAGTTTCACCTTAGTAACACTTCACAGTTCATCAGCTCAATAAAAATACAGAATTGCAAAGAAAACAGTTGAATTCTAAACAAAATACATGCTTATTATTGTTAGAGATGGTATAGTCAAATCTTTTAAACTCCTGTGACTTGCGTTCAAGGGCTGTATTTCCAACCAGAAAATATTATTCTCTCATAAAATCATCTTTTAAAAGTTTCTCTCTGGGGCACCTGGGTGGCTCAGTGGGTTAAGTCCTCTGCCTTCGGCTCAGGTCATGATCTCAGGGTCCTGGGATGGAGCCCCGCATGGGGCTCTCTGCTCAGCAGGGAGCCTGCTTCTCCCTCTCCCTCTACCTGCCTCTCTGCCTACTTATGATCTCTCTGTCTGTCAAATAAATAAATAAATAAATAAATAAATAATTTTTAAAGAAATAAATAAAATAATAAAAGTTTCTCTCTGAAAGAGCAGAAATTTCAGAATCAGTCTCAGAATAGCCCCACTTGAAAATTAAGACTCTAAAAAATATAATGATTTTAAATTAGTGGACATTTTATAAAAACAAAGAATAAGAAAATAAAGCCCATAAATGCCAGGGAGTAATGTGTTTATAGAATACTGAAAAACAGGAGTTATAGACATAAGAACTAAATTCAAATGGACAAAATTAGATTATGTTTGAAGCAAAGATTGTTAAATTCTAGGTCACGGAATCTCCAATTAAATTTCTAAAATTTTAGAAATATTAAATATTAAAATATTTAGAAATATTAAATCTCTTCTTTGGATATGAAGAGATAACTTGGGTTTCTGAATATTTATTTTAGACACAGAATCTTAGAAAACAGTAAAATTTAGTTTTTTACTTATGTCTCTAAGGTAACAGGCCTGTTTATTTGTTCCTTGGTCAGATAAATGTCCATCATGTAGAAACATGAGAAAAATAGAAGAGAAGAAGGGAAATGATAGTTACCTGGAAATACTAAGGATTCAGGCAGGTTAAAGGCCCCATAACCATCAAAACAAAAAGCCAAATGCAAGACATAAAAGGCAGGGATAGGAGAAAGATAAGTTACAAGAAGGGTAAAGAGAGTGGGTCCCTTTGCTCAGAGGGAGCGGAAATGAAGTATTAGTCACTGTGGGAAAGAAGGGGGAAAAACTGACAGTCAAGGAAGATGGACAGGCAGCTGGAGTAGCCGTTGTCACAGACAACTCCCAAAGTCTCAGTGGCACAGCATGGTAGAGGTTAGTTTTTTTTCTGTTCAAGATGGGTGTATCTATTCAGATGTCTTTCCTCCGAGTAGCAGTCCAGGCAGGGACACGGGGGAAAGGACCCAGGCCCCTTTCATCTTACTGCTCTGTCATTTTCAGCCCAGGGCTTCCAAGAATGTAGAAGGAACATGGAGGTCATAAGGAGCAGGCCTGAAGTGGCCTGTATCGTTTTACTCATGTGTTAGAACATAGTCACATGACCGTAACAAACTGCCGGGAGGACTGGAAATATAGGTTAGCTGTAGGCCCAGAAAGAGGAAATGGGTTTTGATGAGCATATATTAGTCCTGTGCTGCAGTGGCTCTTGAAATAGTTGAAACTAATAGTTACCTATTAGTAGGTGAGAAATTAAACAGGATAAATGATGTATTAAAAGGGAAAGCATTAAGAGCACCTGGCTAACTCAGTACAGCATCTGACTTTTGATCTTGGGGTTGTGAGTTCGAGTCCCATGTTGGTTATGGGGAGGACTTAAAAATATTAAAAAGAAAAAAAAAAAAAGGTGGGGCACATGGGTGGCTCAGTGGGCCTCTCCCTTCAGCTAAGGTCATGATCCCAGAGCCCTGGGATTGAGTCCCACATGGGCTTCTTGCTCCGCAGGGAGACTGCTTGTCCCTCAGCTTCTGCCTCTCTCTCTCTCTCTCATGAATAAATAAATAAGATCTTTAAAAAAGAAAAAGGTGGGGGGAAACACTGTCAGTTTGAGAAGTCTGTAGCGGACATTTTTCTGTGGCAGGTGATTGGGGTATATCATCACTTTAAAGTAATGGTTCTCCAGTGGGGTACATTTGGTGTTATCTGGAGACCTTTTTGGTTTGTGACAACTTGGTGAAGCTGTTGTGGCATCTGGTGGATATGCAGGACGGTGATGCTGTTCACCACCCTGCAGTGCACTGGCTGAAGACTTATGTGGTCCAAAATGTCAGTTGTGAAAGGCTGAGAAACCTCTCTTTGAAGGGAGAAAAGAAGACAAGTTAACACAGGAGAACACAAGAAAGAAACTTTCAAGGGGAATGGGCAAAAATGGGTAAAGGGGAGTGGGAGGTACAGGCTTCCAGTTATGGAATGATTAGGTCATAGAGATGACAGGTACAGTATAGGGAATGTGGTCCGTGTTATTGTAAGAGCATCGTATGGTGACAGGTGGCAGCTATGCTTGTAGTGAGCCTAGCCCAAGTACAGAGCTGGGCATCACCACATTATACAACCAAAACCAGTGTATGTTCTCTGTCGACTTAAAAAAAAAAAAAAGAATGTTTTATAGAAGCGCTACATTATCTTCTGATATCTAATTGAGTATAAAATGATAACATCTAAAGACAGTTCTCAATATTTCAGGAAACAGCCCCCACATAAAATCGAATATACTCTCAGGAAGCATTCGGAGTCTGTGGAGAGCAGTGACTGGCCCTCTCTTTGATTTTCAAGGAGACCCTGCTCAGCAGGGTGGAACCCTCATCTTAGGTCCAGGTAAACATCAAAGCCCGGGTCCAGTGGCACACTTTTTGTGCCTTTTAGAAGTTAGGAGGCCACACAGTTTCTTCATGAAACAGATTCCATGTAAAAATCGCAATTCGGCATTGTAACAGTCGCAATTCTATGCTTAGAGGGGTTACCTTTGTTTGCTAAGGCTTCTGTGTATTTTGGTGCCTATTTACTGGATATAATGTGCCCATTACTCTGTGCCTGAGTGATTTCAGGTATTTGGGATGGGAAAGTCAGTGGTGGTTGGGTGAAGTGTATCTGTCAATAAAACTCTTTGAAAAGTTCATGGAAGAGGGGCGCCTGCGTGGGTCAGCCGCTTGTACGCCAGATACTTGATTTCAGTGCAGGTCATGATCTCAGGGTCCTGGGATTGAGCCCTGTGTGGGCTGCACTCAGCAGGGAGTTTGCTTGAGATCTTCTCTCTTTCTTTCCCTTACCACCCCCACCCCCACACTCACATGCTGTCTTTCTAAAATAAATCTTTTTTTAAAAAAGTTCACAGGAGTAAACATTTCTACATAGAACAAACCATCACCCCTTTTATTTCCTTTTTTTCTTTTCCTCAACAGAAGAATCGTCTAGTCACTTACATCTAACAAGGCTAGAAGACTTACTCAGTGTCAGAAAGCAAGTCAGCTGCAGGGAAAACTCATTCAGTAACAATTACTCTAAGCAACGTAGTTTTAATAGATTTATTGATCAGTTTGGACCACCTGAAATTTCTTTAGCTCCACACTGCTAAATGGTTGAGTGTTGGATCTCTACCATGGTCAAGTGTCACAGTCAGGGACAGGTACTCACATATAACAGTATAAATCACTAAGTTGTAAATTGATTTTCTTGGTTGTTCTTCCTCTTTAAAATTTTCTGCATAAGTGAGCATAGCTCCTAAGAGTTATAAAATTAACATTTACTTTAATGAACTCCACATGTCTTAAGGTCTTTAGAAGGAGGCTTTTGACTAAGCATTGTGGCTTTTTAGCTTTCTGCAGCTGGAGCTCTTTAGCTAGCTAAAACCTGTAATTTAATCTCTTTCCCTTGTGAATTTATACCAGTTAAACTAGAAAAAAAAAAGACAAGCCCTGTTCTATGAGAATGAGTCCTCTAGATTAGCCCTGAATGACCTTGAGCAATAGTTTTGGATGGCTTGTTTCCATCTTCAGAGGGTTTTGAGTCCCTAATCTCCATGTCTCAGGATCATTTGACTACATGTTCAGGTGTGTAAGAGTGACAAGCACACAGAGAGCATCATTTGTGTCCCAAGTTGAGAATATACTCAATAAGGAGAATATTTTAATACTACCTGCTGGAGGAAATGTAGCTTCTCTAAGGAGAGAGCTGGGTATACTTATTTACAGAAACCTTTCATGGTTAAACCTATATTTCATGTCGCCTTATTTGATAATAAGCCAATTTATGATATTAAATCTATAGTGATTACTGTAGACAGCATGTAAGTACAATGTAGAAAACATGCCTTTTTTTTTTTTAATTAAGATTTTATTTATTTATTTGACAGAGCACAAGCAGGGTGAGCGGCAGGCAGAGGGAGAAGCAGGCTCCCTGCAGAGCGGGGAGCCAGATGTGCTCAATCCCCCAGGACCCTGGGATCATGACCTGAGCCAAAGGCAGATGCTTAACTAACTGAGCCACCCAGCACCCAAAAACATGCCTCTTCTAATATTTAATCTTATGTTTTAAGTTAAAATTCTGGTCTTGAATCAAAGTAAAAAAGACCCTAGACCTATAAATTATGACCTTTCAATTTGAGTGGATAAAAGGATTGTGAATGTCTAAGTGTATTGTAACTAACTGTATCAATGCCCTGATTTTCAGCCTCTTTTGGTCTATGGTTATAATGCAGATAGGCTATTAAATCAGTGTTTGGCAGTGAATTTTTTTTTTTTTTGAAGCAAGTGATTTATTCCATTATTACATTTAAGAAACAGATGTGATGTTCCAGCTTTGATATTTATGCTAGTTCCATATTCTGCCTGTCTGTTTGACAGGACATTTTATTTAATTACATCTAATAAAACCTAACAGAGGTTATAATTTAAGAATCTTTCCCCTTGGATCTCATAAAACATTAAGTATCACTTTTATTTAACCATAATTCTTGTCATGCTTTATTACTTCAATTAAAAATTATTAGGGCATTATATAGAGAATATTATGAACTCCAGGCAATTAATTTTTCCCTTTAGACTAATTAAAAGTTGAAAAGGTTCCTGGTTCTAATAAGCAATAAATCTGATGACTAATACTGTATGCCAACAATTGCCTTTTATTCTCTCCTAGGTAACAACATCCATTTCATACACCGTGATAAAAATAGATTGGATCACAAACCCATCAACTCTCTTTTACAGCTTGTAGGAGTTCGGCACGTGGACTTCACAAGCAGACCTTTGGTTATCCATGTGTGATGGTATAGACTGTGGACCCTTGGAATATGACCTGAAATGTTCAGAGTATGGTATTCTTGTGCAATGTCTAGCTTTTTGGCTTTTCCCAGCCTTTGAGGAGTTATGAAAACACGAAGAGATTTTATACCAGTTATTTTGTGCTACGAGGCATCAGTTGTCAAAAACGTGATACATATTTATAATTCTGTAGCTTTTAAAATTTTATGTAAAATTAAAGTTTGTTTATATAAAACTTTAAAAGCTATAAAATTAGAAATACTATTCTTTATTTTACATTATGGTATATCCATTAAAATGAAAGTTTTCTGTTGGCCATTAAAATATAAATTCTTTGAAGAACATATAAATGGAAAGGTAAGCAACTCACCACCATTTTAATCCAGTGAAAAAAGCAGGATATCAAATTCTATAAATAATATAATCGTTTAAAAAAATTACATATAATGTATTATTAGCTCCAGGGGGTACAGTCTGTGAATATAATCATTTTTTATATGTTTATATTTTGTATGCTTAGGAAAAAAGAGAAACACGCCAGAATATTGCCAGGAGGTACCGTCTGTGTGGTAGGATTAACAGGTGTCTTTATTGTGCTTTTCCATACCTTTATCTCTGAACTATTCTATAATGAGCATGATTCATTTTTGTTTGCCAGGAAAAGTTCTTTAAAAATTATATGAAGAATATATTCCTACATAACAAGTTCCACAAAGCTGCATTTATATGGGCCGCCATCCACATGTTTCTATCCTTATTGCTTTACTCAAAGGAAATATAGCAGACCAAGCCTTCTGCATATCCTATGTTCAGAGCACCTTGCACACCCATTTCACTAGGATTTTTGAGGGGAGGAGTAAAAAGGAGAAAAAAATTTCTTATGTATTTAAGATATGCTTCAGTATGCTTTTTGAAAGAAATTCTAAGAATTGTTTAAACTAAAAAAGCTTATAGCTTAAATGTACACTGGTTTGGCTGCCAGATTGCTTTTGTTTAGTGTATTGTCATCTTTTATAGGTTTAGTTGGGAAAAAATTCTTTTGAAAAGTACAGTAAGATCAAAATCTTGGTAATTATTAGCAAGTATGTGCTGCTTTTAACTTAGAAGCTTTTATCTCAGGCATATGAGGTCACACACAAATACATTTCAAGTATCCAAATATTTTAATGTATGTTTGTAAAAAATCATGTTTTTAATCAATAAAAATGAAATGTCTCATGACATTTAAAATTAAACAATTTTGTGCTGTTTTTTATAGTAAGGAAGGACTGGTGACCCAGATCCCATTTGCTGATTTTAGGCTTAAAACTGCTGAATCATAGCTTACACAAAACTTTATGTGCTTATAAATGTATAGCACATTTTCCTAAGATCCATAAATGTTCTTTATGTGGCCTCAGGGAGATACAGGGAGATACAAACAGTGCAGTGGTAAATCACCAACCCAAACAAACATATTTAATGCAAAAAATCTTTTTTTTTAAGATTTTTTTTTAATTTATTATTTATTTTTGGCAGGGGAGAGGGGCAGAGGGAGGGATAAGTCGATTCTGCTCTGAGCACAGAGCCAGATGAGGGACTTAGTCCCACAACCACGAGATGGTGACCTAAGCAGCAATCTAGAGTTGGATGCCTGCCTGACTGAGCTACCCAGGCACCCTGATAAAAAAATTATTTGTCCTAGGTACTGTGAAATATATAAACATGTGCTGTACCAAATAATGTACTAGACTCAAATTTTTGAAAAACCTTCCTACAATAAATACATAGAAATACTATTAGAAGAATGCTATCTATGACTTCCATGGTGCTGATTATTTGCCAGGTAGTATTCCAAGTTCTTAACATTCATTAGCTCTATAGAACTGACATGGTCATCATGCCCATTTCACAGAGAAGAAACTTTTTTTTTTTTTTAAGCTGAACTTTTAATAAAAACGTGAGGAAATGACCAGGGCCAAAAGCAGAAGTAGAAACAATGCTGATGACCATGCCCTGAAGCTGTGGGCTGCTCTGTGGTTTGTGCTCATCCCAGGAATGTTCCTTGGCCAACTGAAAGGCCTCCTGCAGTAGAGGGTTAAAACTAAGACCACCGCTTAAAGTATGGCCTGTGACCTATGCCTGCAACTTGAGACTTCCTGGAGCTTCTAAGAGCTACAGCAGCACCGCAGTCAGATCCATCCATAGACCAAGGAGCCCAGTGAGGAAGTGGTGTAAGACTTCTACAATGAATCAGAGGCAACAAAAATTTAAATAAAATGAAAGTGCATATTTAATTTAAAAAGTAAATATTTTTGTTTTTCAAGAAGATTGATGATAAGCTAGTAATCTGCATAAAATTTTTATTTATATTACCATCTACCACTGGGGCCAGAGTGATAACATGGACCATGTGAAACTGAGGGACAAACTTCCTAAAGAAGCAGTATCATCTACTCTGAAGATACTATTTTTTTTAAAGTGTTCCAGAAAATAATTAAATATGTGCAGTTGCAGAAGGTATATTTACATATCATTCTGTGAAAAATTAGTTTTAGTTTATTTAAATAGCCTCCATGCCCAACATGGGGCTTGAACTCATGACCCTGAGATCAAGAGTCACATGCTCTACTGACTGAGCCAGACAGGCACCCCTAGGTTTCATTTAGAACAGACTTCTTTTGGGGCACCTGGATGGCTTAGTGGGTTAAAGCCTCTGCCTTCAGCTCAGGTCATGGTCTCAGGGTCCTGGGATCGAGCCCCACATCGAGCCCCACATTGGGCTCTCTGATCGGCAGGGAACCTGCTTCCTCCTCTTACTCTCTGCCTGCCTCTGACTACTTGTGATCTCTCTGTCAAATAAATAAAATCTTAAAAAAAAAAACAGTTCTTTTAAATTAATTTTGTTCATTTTCAGTTCCAAGTTTTCTTGTACCCATATAAAAAGTGGAGTGGCAGCTATTCATACGCTGGCTCTGTTAGCAGAAAACTTTGAAAATAGGTACAAGATGCCAGTTTTATATCCGTATTATATAAATTTGAATGATTACCTATTGTATAAAAATAATGTCCATACTAAAATAAGAAACCTATAGAGCATTCTTGGAATTTGTTGTGTATACATATAATGTATAATTGTGTCCAAGCTGTCAGTCAAAATAGATACTATAATTGTTAAAATTTAACACTTTCTTTTTAAATTTTTTTTTTTTTTTTTATTTGACAGAGAGAGATCACAAGTAGGAAGAGAGGCAGGCAGAGAGAGAGAGAGGGAAGCAGGCTTCCTGCTGAGCAGAGAGCCCAATGCGGGACTCGATCCCAGGACCCTGAGATCATGACCTGAGCCGCCGAAGGCAGCGGCTTAACCCACTGAGCCACCCAGGTGCCCCAAAATTTAACACATTTTTTAAAACATTTTTTATTGTGGTAAAATACACATTACAAAAATTTACCATTTTAACCATTTTTAAGTGTACAGTTCAGTGACATTAAGTATATTCATAGTATTATGCAACCATCATCACTATTCATCTCCAGAATTTTGTCATTATGTCTTACTGTACCCATTAAATAATACCTATCATGGCAATTGCTGTTCTAACTTTCTGCCTCTATAAACTTGATGACTCTAGGAAACTCATGTAAGTGCAGTCATATAATATTTATCTGTTTGTATCTGTGTGATTTCACTTAGAATGAAGTCCTCAAGGTTCATCTGTGTTGTATTATGTACCAAAATTTCATTCCTTTTTAAGGCTAAATTATATTCCATTGTACGTATATCTATTTTATTTATCCATTCATCCCTCAGTGGACATTGAGATTATTTCTACCTTTGGGCTACTGTGAATAATGTTACTGCCAACCTTGGTGTACATGTATCTGTTTGATTCCCTGCCTTCAGTTCTTTTGTGTATATACCCAGAAGTGGAACTGCTGGGATAATAGCGGCATTCCGTGTTTAAGGAACCACCAGACTGTTTCCCAGAGCAGCTGCATCATTTTATGTCCTGCCAGCCGTGTACAAGGGTTCCAATTTCTCTATATTCTCACCAACTTATTTCTATTTTTTTAGATGTTTATTTGTTTAAGAAATCTCTACATCCAACCTGGGGCTCATACTCACAATCTGGAGATCAAAGAGTTGTATGCTTGACTGAGCCAGCCAGGTACCCGTATTATTATTACCTTTTTTTAAATAATGGCCATTCTAATGGGTGTGAAGTGATACCTTACTGTAGTTTTGATAAAATTTATCAATTTTTAAGCATGTATACACAATAACCAAAGGAAAAAAAAGTAATAATTTTTTTAAAGTAAGCTCCATGCCCAGTGTGGAGCCCCATGCAGGGCTTAATCTCACAACCCTGAGATTGAGACCTGAGCCAAATCCAAGAGTCAGACACTTAACCAACTGAGCCGCCCAGGCACCTCAAAAGTATCCTCCATCTAACAAAATTTTTCCTGAGTTTAACAAGTACCTCAGTACCTGAAGAGACACAACATTCTCCATTTGAAATGTGGACTATGGGGTGCCTGGGTGGCTCAGTTGTTAAGCGTCTGCCTTCAGCTCAGGTCATAATCCTGGGGTCCTGGGATCGAGTCCCACATGGGGCTCCCTGCTCAGCCGGAAGCCTGCTTGTCCCTCTCCTGCTCCCCTTGCTTGTGTCCCCTCTCTTGCTATGTCTCTCTGTGTCAAATAAATAAAATCTTTAAATAAAATGTGGACTACAGAGAAAAATCAAATGAAGAGGTCTACAATTCCAAGTCAATTAACTACAAAATGCAATGTTAGAGAAGGTTAAAGGTAATTTTATTTAAAGTAAATTAAAAATAATTTCAATTAATATAAACTACCACAACTGAACCAGGAAGAAAAAGAAAACCTTAACAGACCCATAACCAGTAAGGAGATTGAAACAGTCATCAAAAATCTCCAAACAAACAAGAGCCCAGGGCCAGAAGGCTTCCCAGGGGAATTCTACCAAACATTTAAAGAAGAATTAATTCCTATTCTCCTGAAACTGTTACAAAAATACAAAAGGAAGGAAAACTTCCAAACTCATTTTATGAAGCTAGCATCACCTTGATCCCCAAACCAGACAAGGATCCCATCAAAAAAGAGAATTACAGACCAATATCCTTGATGAACGTAGATGCGAAAATTCTCACCAAAATACTAGCCAATAGGATCCAACAGTATGTTAAAAGGATTATTCACCACAACCAAGTGGGATTTATTCCAGGACTGCAAGCTTGGTTCAACATCTGCGAATCAATGTGATACAATACATTAATAAAATAAAGAACAAGAACTGTATGATACTCTCAATAGATGCTGAAAAAGCATTTGACAAAGTACAGCATCCCTTCTTGATCAAAACTTTTAAAAGTGTAGGGATAGAGGGCACATACCTCAATAGCTTCAAAGCCATCTATGAAAAACCCACCGCAGGGGTGCCTGGGTGGCTCATTGAGTTAAATTCTCTGCCTTCGGCTCAGGTCATGATCTCAGGGTCCTGGGATCGAGCCCCGCATTGGACTCTGCTCAGTGGGGAGACTGCTTCCCCCTCTCTCTGCCTGCCTCTCTGCCTACTTGTGGCCTCTGTGCCTACTTGTTATCTCTCTCTCTGTCAAATAAATAAATAAAATCTTAAAAAAAAAAAAAAAGAAATAGTTAAAAAAGAAAAAAAGAAAAACCCACCACAAATATCATTCTCGATGGAGAAAAACTGAGCTTTTCCGCTAAGGTCAGGAACACGGCAGGGATGTCCGTTATCACCACTGCCATTCAACATAGTACTAGAAGTCCTAGCCTCAGCAATCAGACAATGAAAAGAAATTAAAGGCATCTAAATCAGCATAGAAGAAATCAAACTATCACTCCTTGCAGATGCTATGATACTTTATGTGGAAAACCCAAAGACCACTCCAAATCTGCTAGAACTTGTAGAGGAATTCAGAAAAGTGTCAGGATATAAAATCAATGCACAGAAAGCAGTTGCATTTCTTTACACCAACAACAAGACAGAAGAAAGAGAAATTAAGGAGTCAGTCCCATTTACAATTGCACCCAAAACCATAAGATACCTAGGAATAAACCTAACCAAAGAGGCAAAAAAAGTCTATACTCAAAAACTATGACATACTTACGAAAGAAATTGAGGAAGACACAAAGAAATGGAAAAATGTTCCATGCTCCTGGATTGAAAGAACAAATATTGTGAAAATGTCTATGCTACCTAAAGCAATCTACACATTTAATGCAATTCCTATCAAAATACCATCCATTTTTTTCAAAGAAATGGAACAAATAATCCTAAAATTTATATGGAACCAGAAAAGACCTTGAAAGCCAGGGGAATATTGAAAAAGAAAGCCAAAGTTGGTGGCATCACAATTCCAGATTTCAAGCACTATTACGAAGCTGTCATCATCAAGACAGTATGGTACGGACACAAAAACAAACCCATAGATCAATGGAACAGAATAGAGAGCCCAGAAATAGACCCTCAACTCTACAGTCAACTAATCTTCAACAAAGCAGGAAAGAATGTCCAATGGAAAAAAGACAACCTCTTCAACAAATGGTGTTGGGAAAATTGGACAGTCACATGCAAAAGAATGAAACTGGACCATTTCCTTACACCACACAAGAAAATAGACTCAAAATGAATGAAGGACCTCAGTGTGAGAAAGGAATCCATCAAAATCCTTGAGAACACAGGCAGCAACCTCTTCCACCTCAGCCACAGCAACTTCTTCCTAGGAACATCACCAAAGGCAAGGGAAACAAGAGCAAAAATGAACTACTGGGACTTCATCAAGATGGAAAGCTTTTGCACAGCAAAGGAAACAGTTAACAAAACCAAAAGACAACTGACAGAATGGGAGAAGATATTTGCAAATGACATATTAGATAAAGGGCTAGTATCCAAAATCTATAAAGAGTTTATCAAACTCACACTCAACAAATAATCCAATCAAGAAATGGGCAGAGGACATGAACAGACATTTCTGCAAAGAAGACATCCAGAAGCCCAACAGACACATGAAAAAGTGCTCCACTTGACTCAGCATCAGGGAAATACAAATCAAAACCACAATGAGATACCACCTCACATCAGTCAGAATGGCTAAAATAGGGACGCCTGGGTGGCTCAGTTGGTTGAGCGGCTGCCTTCGGCTCAGGTCATGATCCCAGCGTCCTGGGATCGAGTCCCGCATCGGGCTCCTTGCTTGGCAGGGAGCCTGCTGCTCCCTCTGCCTCTGCCGGCCACTCTGTCTGCCTGTGCTTGCTCTTGCTTCTCTCTCTATGACAAATAAATAAATAAAATCTTAAAAAAAAAAAAAAAAAGAATGGCTAAAATAACAAGTCAGGGAATCACAGATGCTGGCAAGGATGTGAAGAAAGGCAAACCCTCCTATATTATTGGTGGGAATGCAAGCTGGTGCAACCACTCTGGAAAACAGCGTAGAAGTTCCTCAAAAAGTTGAAAATAGAGCTACCCTATGACCCAGAAATTGCACTACAGGGTATTTACCCTAAAGATACAAACGTAGTGATCCGAAGGGGCACAGGTTTATAGCAGCAATGTCCACAATAGCCAAATTATGGAAAGAACCTAGATGTCCATCATCAGATGAATGGATAAAGAAGATGTGGTGTACACACACACACACACACACACACACACACACACAATGGAATACTATGCAGCCATCAAAAGAAATAAAATCGTGCCATTTGCGACAACCTGGATGGAACTAGAGGGTATTTCGCTTAGCAAAATAAGTCAATCGAAGAAAGACAACTATTATATGATCTCCCAGATATGAGAAAGTGGAGATGCAATGTTGGGGGGCTGGGGGGTAAGAAAAGAATAAATAAAACAAGAATGGGATTGGGAGGGAGACAAACCATAAGAGACTCTTAATCTCACAAAACAAACAGGGTTGGCGGGGGAAGGGCGTAGGGAGAGGGTGGTTGGGTTACGGACATGGGGAGGGTATATGCTTTGATGAGTGCTGTGAAGTGTGTAAACCTGGTGATTCACAGACCTGTACCCCTGGGGCTAATAATATATGATTATAAAAAAATTTAAAAACTGTTAAAAAATAATAATTTCAATTAAAAATAATAAAACTGGCGTGCCTGGATGGCTCAGTCAGTTACGCATCTGTGTTCAGCTCAGGTCATGATCTCGGGGTCCTGGGATCAAGCCCTATATCAGGCTCTCTGCTCAGCAGGGGGACTGCTTCCTCCCCCACTTTCTCTCTGCCTGCTTCTCTGCCTGCTTGTGATCTCTCTGTCTCTGTCAAATAAATAAAATCTTAAAAAAAAAAAAAAAGAGCAAAAGCTAAGACATTCCTGAAGAACAAGAGGCAAGAGGTGACACGTTCTATGAGAAATCAAAATGCAGGCTAAAGCCATAACAATGAAGATGGTGTGAAATTGGCAGGGCATATGTATATATAGAGAGGCATGGAATAGAGTAGAAAGCTCAGAAACGGACAAACACATATAGACACACTTAACATATGCTGCAGATAACTGGAGAAAGGACAGAGTATTAATTAGTAAGTGGTGCTGGTATAGTTAATTATCCACAAGAAAAGACAAATACATGAGTGTAATTTTGTAAACGACTATTTTTCAATCACAGTATCATTAGTCTGTCTGGCATGACCTCAGGCAAGTCCACTCCTATCAGGAGTGACATTCCAATAGTTTAGGGATTATCTCTAAGAAGCTAAGGGCAAAGGCCAGACCTCTTTTGAGGGAAGACCACATTCTTTGGTACACAACTATAAATTCATAGGGAAAAATCTCAGAGGTGCCTAATAAACAGGAAAAATGTCCAACTTCACTAGTAATTAAGACTTGCAAATTAAAACCACAGTGATAAACTATTTTATACTCGGGAGTTTGGCAAAAAATAAAAAGTATGATGACAACAAGTGTTGAGGATAGAGTCATGGGTGTTCTCACACACTCATAGAACATAAACTAGAGAAAAAATTTGCAGAGCAATTTAACAATATCTAGTAAAATAGAAAACGTGTATAGCTCTAGAGTCAGTCTTATATAAAGTAGATGAAATGCACAAAAATATCCACAACGACATTGTTTGTCATCACTATAATCTGGAGACATCCTAAATGCCTATTACCAGGAGAATAGATGAATTAATTGTGGCATAAAGTTTTAAAAAGTATATATTATTTAAAGATACCTACATATGTCTTACAGTTTTAAAGAAATGCAAGGCAGTGGTAAACAGCTAATTAAGGAAAATGAACATCTTCAGGGGAATGAAGGGGGAGGTGATTAGTGGGCACAGAAATGGGGTTTGGCTGGGTTGGCAAAATTTCATTTCTAAAGTGAGGTAGTTGGGTACAGGGATATCTGTTGTATCATTCTTTGTACCTTTTGTATGTATGTATGTATGTATGTATGTATGTATGTATTTGAGAAGGAGAGAGAGCATGAGTGGCAGGGAGCAGGGGTAGAGGGAGAGGAAGAAGCAGGCTCTCCATTGAGTAGGGAACCCGACATGGGGCTCAATCTCATGACCCCAGGATCAAGACCTGAGCCAAAGGCAGATGCTTAACTGACTGAGCCAGCCAGGAGCCCCAGTACCTTTTGTAGTCTTAAATGGTGTACAGTACATTGAAATTGAATATATATGTCTCTGTGTATATGTGTGTGTGTATATACACACATACACACAAATGAATATATATATATATACATACACATACACACAGATATGAATATATCATAGACTGTTTTGTAGATGTATTAATCAGGTTGTACCTTTATTGTCCAATAATTGCCTTTACAGCACAAATGTTGAAAAAGAAGGCAGTCCACAATTTTACTTTTTTTTTTTTTAAGATTTATTTGAGAGACAGTGAGAGCGAGAGCGAGAGAGAAAGAGAGGGAGCACAAGCCGGGGAGGGGGGTCAGAAGGGTAAGGCAGAGGGAGAGGGAGAAGCAGGCTCTCTGTTGAGCAGGGAACCCACCTCTGGGCTTGATCCCAGGACTCCAGGATTGCGACCTGAGCTGAAGGCAGACGCTTAACTGACCGAACCACCCAGGCACCCTGACGGTTTTACATTTATACATGGAAAGTGGAAAAGCAATTTTTACACCTTTAAAACATGTAGGTTTACTAAGCTGTACATTCAGTTCCCGCCTAGAACGGCAACACAGGGATGTCTTTCTTGTTGGGATCTGGGCTGCAGTACTGCTTTACAGGTGATATGGTCTGATAGTTAGGGAGAAGATGTTTTCCAGGGCCAATCACATTAGGTATTATGGGAGATTTAAAGGACAGATATGGCAGAATCTTTGCCTTTAATCATTCAGAATATATCTAGGGAAGGCGGGAAGAGTATCAGGGCAACTAATAAAATGGGGTAGTAAATGATAAACAGGGTGCAGAAAACCTCCCAGTGACTTGAAGGTCTTGGAGGGGAAGGCAGGAGATTGGAGTGCTCAGAGGTTGGCACATGAATTTTTAAAAGCAGCTCACAAGAACCACAGTGTAATTAGCCTTATTCATCATGATGAGGTATTTGATCAAAGCTCTTATGGAAGTAAAACTTGTTTCTAAAAAATTATTTTTAATATTATGCCAATCTTCTATACCCTTTTTAAAAACAGGTAAGCACTCAGAGAATTTTTAGGATTTCTTTAGAAATCACTCCAAAAAAAAAAAAAAAAAGAAAAGAAAAAGTAAAAGAAAATCACTCCAGCTCTATTATTTAACTTTACTCTGAGAGCAGCCTGTAATCACTGACATTTCCAGACTTTGACTCTTAAAGACTTAAAATGCCACATGTGAATGTATTTACTAACTTGATGTAAACAAAGAATAGCTTCATAATTCCAAAAACATGCAAAAATCTCTCATAAGCACAACATTCGTCATTCTTTCTGCTTAAACCAGTATACTTTTCTCTCCATTTTTCTAGACTGAAAGCTCATATTTTGATATTTTGTTGTTCATATCTGTATTGGCCAGTATGAGGGCCTCCTGTCAATTAGAGCTGTATGCCACACAAAAGGAAAACAAAGCAAAGAAATGCTTTCAAAAATGCACTGGAGGGGGGCGCCTGGGTGGCTCAGTGGGTTAAAGCCTCTGCCTTTGGTTCAGGTCATGATCTCAGGGTCCTGGGATTGAGCCCCTCATTGGGCTCTCTGCTCAACAGGGAGCCTGCTTCCTCCTCTCTCTCTGCCTGCCTTTCTGCCTACCTGTGATCTCTGTCTGTCAAATAAATAAATAAAATATTTTTTAAAAAATGCATTGGAAGATTAATGACTCAGGAACAATAGATGTTGGTGAGGATATGGAGAATTACTACCTCTAACAGTGTTGGTGGGAATGTAAACTGGTGCAGCCACTCTGGAAAACAGTATGGAGGTTCCTCAAAACATTAAAAACAGGGCTACCCTATGACCCAGCAATTGCTCTACTATTTATCCAAAGGATATAAAAATAGTGATTTGAAGGGGCACATGCATCCCAATGTTTATAGCAGGACTATCCACAATAGCCAAAAGAGCCCAAATGTCCATTGACTGATGAATGGATAAAGAAGATGTGGTATCTATATACAATGGAATATTATTCAGCCATCAAAAAGTATGAAATCTTGCCATCTGCAACAACATGAATGGAGCTAGAGAGTATAATGCTCAGTGAAATAAATCAGAGACAGACAAATACCTTATGATCTCACTCATATGTGGAATTTAAGAACAGAACAAATGAACATAGGGGAAGGGAAGGAAAAATAAAATAAATAAAAACAGAGAGGAAGGCAAACTGTAAGAGACTCTTAACTGGGGAAAAAACTGAGGGTTGCTAGAGGGGAGGTGGGTGGAGTATGGGGTAACTGGGTGATGGGGATTAAGTAAGTAGAGCACTTGTTATTATTGAGCACAGGGTGTTATACACAAGTGATAAATCACTAAATTCTACCCCTGAAACTAATACTAAAACAAAACAACAAAAACAAACAAAAAAATGTATTGGAGGGGTGCCTGGCTGGCTCATTGGTAGACCATGTGACTCTTGATCTCAAGCTTGTATGCCTGAACACCATGTTGGATATAGAGATTACATAAAAACAAAACTGAATAATAATAGGGGCATCTGGGTGGCTCAGTGAGTTAAGCCTCTGCCTTCAGCTCAGGTCATGATCTCAGGGTCCTGGGATCGAGCCCCACATCTGGGCTCTCTGCTCGGCAGGGGGCCTGCTTCCCCCCACTCTCTTTCTGCCTACCTCTCTGCCTACTTGTGATCTCTTTCTCTGCCAAATTAAAAAAAAAAAACACTTTAAAAATTAAAAAAAAAATAAGTATATTGCAGAATATATTTTTCCAAAGACAAACAGATGGACAATGGGTACATGAAGAGATGATCAATACCACCTATCATCAGGAAAATGGAAATCAAAACCACAATGAGATATCACCTCACACCTATCAGAATGGCTAAAATTAAAAAAAAAAAAAAACAAAAAACAAAAAACAAGAAGCAACAGTGTTGGCAAGGATGTGGAGAAAAGGGATCTCTCAAGTACTTGGTGAGAATGTAATTGGTGCAGCCACTATGGAAAAGAGTATGGAGGTTCTTCAAAAAACTGAAAGGAGAGCTACAATAAGATCCAGCAATTATACTTCAGATTATTTATAAAAAAAAAAATGAAAACACAAACTCAAAAAGATATCTGTACTTTCGTATACATTGTAGCATGATTTACAATAGTCAAGACTTAGAAGCAACCTAAAGTGTCCATCAAAGGATGAATGGATAAAGAAAATGCATCTAGTGTGTGTGTGTGTGTGTGTGTGTGTGTGTGTGTGTGTGTGTGTGTGTATACACACATATACGTGCACATACTCAGTGGAATATTACTTAGCCAAAGAAAGAATGAAATCTTGCTATTTGCTGTTTACATGGATGGAACTTGAGGGCATTATACTAAGTGAAATAGGTTAGATAAAAAGAGATAAATACTTCATTCTCTCATTTATATGTAAAATTTTAAAACAAAACCAAGTTCAGGGACCCTGTGTGACTCAGTCCAGTTAAATGTCTGCCTTCAGCTCAGTTCATGGTCCTGGGGTCCTGGGGTCCCGGGATGGAGCCCCACCCTGGGCTCCCTGCTCAGTGGGGAGTCTGCTTCTCCCCCTCCTTCCCACTCTTGCTCCTTCTCACTATCTCTGTCTCTCTCAAATAAATAAAATATTAAAAAAACAAAAAAACAAAACAAAAACCAAGTTCATGAATACAGAGAGCAGACAGTTGGTTGCCTGTGGCATGGGTAGGCAAAATGGGTGAAATGGGTCAAAAAGTACAATTTCCAGTTTTAAAATAAATAAGTCATAGGAATGTCATGCATAGATGACTGTAGTTAATAATACTTTACTGTGGAGTACCTGGGTGGCTCAGGCTCTTGAGTGCCGGACTCTTGATTTAGGCTCAGGTTATGATCTCCATCAGGGGATTGAGCCCTGTGCCAGTTCCATGCTCAGTGTGGAGCCTCCTTGTCCCTCTCCCTCCCTGCCACTCTGTCTTTCCTTCCACTCCCCTCCTTAGCTCCCTCTTCCCCAATTCTCTTGCTCTAAAATAATTAATAAAGAAAATCTTTAAATAATACCTTACTGCATTTTTTTTTAAGAGAGGGAGAATGAGAAGGGGGGAGGGGCAGAAGGAGAAGGAGAGAGAGAGCCACAGGCTCCACACCCAGGGCAGAGCCCAGTGAAGGGCTGGATGTGGGGATCCACGTGGAGCTTGATTCTCCACGTAACAACCTGAGATTGTGACCCAAGCTGCAATCAGGAGTTGGTCCTTAACCAACTGAGCCACCGAGGCACCCCACCTTACTGTATATTTGACAAGAGCTGAGAGTGGATCTTGAAAATTCTCATCACAAGAAAATCAAATTTTATAACTATGTATGGTGATAGTGTTAACTGGACTGATTATGATGATCATTTTGCAATATATACAAATATCAAATCATTATATTATATACCTGAAACTAATATAATGTTATGTCAGTTATACCTTAATAAAAAAAATACTGGAAACCATGATCCATGTATGTTGTATAATTAGGAAAATAAAATATAGTATTAGAACCATTCTGGCAAAGAGACCTTTGACCAAAGAGAAATAATTTAAGCATCTTTCCGCTACTTTGTGGAAAGAAAACATATTCATTTACTAATATTGATAAATTATTCTTTTTTTTAAAAGATTTTATTTATTTATTTGAGAGAGAGTGAGCGAGAGAGACAGAGAGAAGGAACAGGGAGAAGGGCAGAGGAAGCGGACTCCTCAGGGAGCAGGGAGCCTCATGTGGGGCTTGATGGTAGGGGGCTGAATCCCTGGTCTCCAGGATCATGACCTGAGCCAAAGGCAGATGCCAACTGAGCCAGCCAGGCACCCCACTGAGATATTATTCTAATATTTATTTAGAATCTATATGCTACAGTAAAAATTATAAAATTCATTATGTAAGTTTGTTTATGTTATTTTGTTTTAAGATATAAAAGTGAACCACTCATAGGGTATATAATAACAGATGTGAGACTATACCTGGATACAAAAATACTGAATTTTGAGCCAGGTGGATGTATTATCTACTTAATAGTTATTTTTATAAGTAATAATCAAATTGTCATTGCATTACAACCTTCTCTACATTACAGATACTTACAGAAGACTCAACTAAAAACCCAGTTCAGCAAAGACTATCAACCTCATTGCTTTATAATGCCAGTTCTCCTGTCCTCTTGAACAGTATTATTTTCTATTTCCCACACAGAAAGCAAATAGGCTCACACCAGTAATGAGGCAAATGTAAATCAGAACAATGAGATGGGCAGCGCATGTGACTCTTGATCTCAGGGTTCTGAGTTTGAGCCTCCATGTTGGGTATAGAGATTATTTAAAAAGAAAAGAAAAAAGAAAAGAAAAGATACTTAGAAACAAAACAAAAACTAGATGCTATTTTCCTTATCATGTGAGAGGGAGTTACAAAGTACGTGCTGCCAGCAGCACAGGTCAGGTGGGATTCTGAGGTGGTCAGAGAATATCACACAGCAGTTAATACTTGAACAGTTGTGAAAAAGAGTAAGAAAGGTATAAGAAAAGTGGTGGCAAGAGCCTCCAGAAAGAGGACACAGAAAGTGCAAGATTAGAGAGGAGCACAGCCCTTTGGGGACTCTGGAAAGGTATGTGGCTGTGCAGACAATGCAGGGAAGGAATTGCTGCCTTGATGAGGCCAGAGTTAGGTCTCAGAGACCTTGAATGCTTTCTAAATACCATGATCCCAGTGGAGAGAGCCAGACCTTCCTAAAGGAATAACTGACTCCAGGGTGGAGTCAAGGAAAGGACAAGTTAAACCTGGAACATCTTGGGCCAGAAAGTAACAACACATTAAAAAATTGATGGGGCATGTCAACAGGACAAAGAAACTAATATGAAGTGCCATCCACTAGTCAAATCTGGGACAATTTGGGCATCAAAATATATAATGACACTATGGGATTATAACCCATTATAGAAAACAGGATATGAATAATTAATAATCACCCATCCATCCATACGTATACATACATTGTACATACATATAAACAAAAAAGCACTCCTCTTCCCAAAGAATGCCAATTAATAAATGTAGAACATAATTAGAAAGTCACCAGTCTGTACCATTATAGTAACAACTGATTCAGAATCATCAATGTATAGTAAACCACTGGGTGGAAGTTTGTGGTCTTAAAGTATCTCCCCACAAATTATTAATTACAAGAGGAAAAGTTACACCTTTTTAGTGGAAAAAACTGGCAGGTAACACCTTAATGAACCCGGTGATCAAAGTTCATAATTATCCAGAAAAAGGCAAACTTCATCTTGGGTCTCCTAACCTGACATATCAAGAACACACCATCAGGGCTGGAAACTGCAAAAATGAACATCCTTGGGCTAATTGTTAGAAAAAGGACTGCTTCCTGGGTCAGGGAGAAAAATGCTCAAAAGGACATTATTAGGATAATTGGTGAATTGTGAAGACAGACCATGAAATATTTGATAACTGTACTGTAGGAATGTTAAATTTCCTGAATTTGACAATAACATTATGGTTATGTAGGAAAATGTCCCCCTTCTTAGGGGAGCAGTTATGATGTCTGGAACATTTTCTCAAATGGTTCAGATATTAAGATTTCCCCCCTAAATTAACTTACAGTTTTGAAATTTTCAAACCGAACTAAAATAATAATAACAATGACTCTCATAGAAATGTGTAGGATGGTCCAGAAGATAAATTCAAGACTCTCTAAATGGGGCAGGGAGTTGTTAGAACATTTTAGTTGATAAAATGATATGATTAGATTTGCCATTTTGAAAGTTTACTATGGAATAGCATTGAGTATGGGCCAGGAAATGGACATGCTGGCCAAAGCACAAGTTTGATCTGCAAACTCTTCACTTATAAACATATTGTACTGTCATTTTGGCAGCTAGATTGAAGTCAGAAACATGTTCTTTTTTATATAATATTTAGTAGTACATAAGCTAAAAGGATTACATTAATACATTAAACGTGAAAACATAATTGTTTTTCTTTCCATAAATATTATTAAATGATAATTCACTTTTATGGACGATTTCTAGAAGCTGACTGCCTATATTTCAGCTTTCTGTTTTTGTCTTTTGTGTAGCCCCTAACTTTGGATAAAACAGTTGACTGCTCAGTTGAATCTGCGTTTAAAAATGAAATTAGGGCCGCCTAGGTGGTGCAGTCAGTTAAGCACAGGACTCTTGGTTTCAGCTCAGGTCATGATCTCAGGGTCCTGATCTCAGGGTCAGATCAAGCCCTGTGTTGCAGGGAGTCGGCCTGAAACTCTCCCTCCCCCCACTCTCAAATAAATAAATAAATCTTAAAAAATGAAATTGATGGAGAATCCAACTTAATTTGTCCATTTGTGCCCTGATATTATTGAAGAAGGGGAAAAAAAAAAGATAGTAAAATCCTCCCACCAAATAAGAATGTGCATTTTAATCTTTACTGTCCTCCCTATTCCTATGGAAAATAGTGGGTGAGAGGGAAAAACAAGACTGGGCTAGGATCTCTTCATAGACAAGAAAATTTGTAACAAAAAGACAGAAAAACCACTCAATATATTGGAATTGCTGGCTAGTTATCTTCTAAATTCTTTTCAGGAAATATTCTCCCAGACACAACAGGAGATAAAGAATAAATTGCTTTTACACTTCTGCAGCTACAGAAGTGACTTGAAATTGATGCCTTTAATTTACTTCTGACTGTGTGGATAAGGGCAGAGTCAGACAAGGGATGTCTTTCTTGTCCTGCAACAATTGGAAAGACAAATGTGTGTAGTGAAGGTGAAGGAGGCTATTAGCTACTTCACATTACCTGATTATCTCTGTTGATTACTACCCACAGCCCGCTCAGTTCTACCACTCTCAAGCCCCATGGGAGGAGGTCTGGTGGAGTGGGGCCGGCAGCTAGGGCCAAAATGCAGGGACAATTTGCTTTAGACCCACCAACTTGGGTCTGCAACAAATTTGTAGCTCAGTGCCATCTGAGGAAGAGGACCAAGACCCCAGCCAGGACAGCCTGTCCCATTCAGTCAGAGTGAGTGGGAGGGAATGTTCTGAAGCTGAGGTATGGTGCCAAAGGGGTGTCAGGGGTGAGATGGAGGGCATCAAGCAGATGGATTGGAATGGCAAGGGGGTTGGTCTGGGCATGGGTTTGGCATAGGATTCATGCTTACGTTTGCATGAATGGTATTTCTGTAAGGACCACTGATTCTGTATCTTATTTTGGGTGGTGGTTACACAGGTGCATATATTTTTAAAACCCACTGAACTAACATCCAAATCTTAGCTTCTACTGCATGTTAATTATATCTCAATTTTTTAAAAGCCCACTGTAAGTAAATATAGCAGGAAATTACTGTAGCTGAAATCACAATCCTTATGGTGCCCTAGAGCTTACAAAATGAGGTAACGAGAGACTGCACTGCCCCAAACTCCAGACTAAGATAAAGAAAAGAGTTAGTTTAGTTTAGTTCCAAAGTTCTGTTGGGCCTTGGTGTAATGAAAGTGTCCCAGATGTAGTAGATTCTGCTTTGGTCAGCCAGTAATAGGTGTAATTTCTTTTGCCCCAGTAGGCCTCTGGGCCTTGTAAGAAGCAAAGAGGAGGAACTGAAATTAGTCTGGACAGTAATTTAAAATACTATCTCCCTTGTGAACAAAAGAAGCTGAGAAGTCTATGTTTAATGAAAATTGTTTGCATTCCTATGAATTTAGGCCATACTGTCTTCTAGTAACAGTGGTAGGATCAAAGAACAATACAAAAAATCATGCTCATAATAAGCCTATGATGGTTTACTTATTGAAGTAAGAAAGGACTTAAATAAATTCAAAGATAGACTTTTCCCTTACCAGTCAGGGGAGTCTGTGACTCTTGATCTCTTGGTTATTAGCTCAAGCCCCACAGTGGGTGGAGACATTACTTAAAAATAAAATCTTGAAAAAAAAAATCTTAAAAAAGGACTGGTTGAATTGATCAGACATTAAAACACATAAAACTTTAGTAGTAACATGAATATAGTAACATGCTCAGCTTTACTAGTGATCAGAGAAATACAATGAAAATTACAATAAGCTATTACTTTTTCTTCTCAAACTTAAAAATATTGGTTATATCTAGTGATCACAGGGTGTACAAAAACAGGTACTCTAAAATATTATTGGTGTCCAGCAAAATTTAAAAAACAGATACTCTTCAATCCAGCAATTCCACCTTCTCTGGATATACATATGTTAGGATATTCAATGCAGGACTGTTTGTAATAGTGCCCCCACCGAATACAACCTGAATGTCTATCCATAGGAAAATAAATTATGGAAAACATAAAAGAGAAATCCATGCACCCATTAGAGTGAATGAAGTTGGCTATAAAGACTGCCAAGGAAAATGTTCAGGATTCAGTATTAGGTAAAACAAACAACCCCCCCCAAAAAACCCCACGTCACAGAACAATATGCATACTATGAAACAATTTATTTAAAAAATCTTTTAAATCTAAATACAGACTGTTTATTTTTATTTGATTTATATGAGAGAGAAAGCAAGAGACAGAGCATGAGCGGGGAAAGGGGTAGAAAGTGAGGAAGAGGGAGAAGCGGACTCCCCACTGAGCAGGGAGCCCAAGGAACACAGGGCGCAATCCAAGGATCCTGGGATCATGACCTGAGCCAAAGGCAGACACTTAACCAACTGAGCCACCCAGGCACCCCTGAATACAGACTGTTAAAGGTGGTTATTTATGAGGATAGGATTGGAGTATGGGGGTGAAGGAGAGCTTTTTTGGTATACACACACACACACATATGTAGTATATATTAAATATTTACACATATATATATAAGTAAATATCAAATATATTTGATTTTTATTTATATTTCTAAAAAATACAGACACATTCATGCATTATTTAGTCGTTTGGGATAAAAGCAAAGAAAAAGAAAAATCTCCTACTCAATAATCTTTGAGTTAAAAAGCCACTATCACAAAATTATACCTACATTTAAGAAGCTACTGATGAGGAGGATGAGCATGTATATTCATTCAGTCTTGGTAGAAACATTTAGCCAAGGATAGCCTGCTGATCCTCATGCATGCTTTTCCATTTCTCCCAGGTTACTAAACTCTACTGTACTGATACAATGAACATCTGACAATAAGTCAGATGTGTGTGAGCATTTTTCAAAAGGTGAAGTGAGAATGAGCTAGGCCCTGCTCACTCGGTGCCCCAGGCACAGGCATAGGCTTTGGGGTGAAAGCATTCTTAGTCATTCTCTAATCTCAAGACTCAGTATAACCAGAATCCTCACCATTCTCTAGCACCTTCCATCCCAGCATTCCGTTATTATAATTATTGTTGTTGTGTGGGAGGAAGTGTACCTAACTTCAAATCCCAAATTAATATCAGGAATATTGTTTTAAATATCTGCAGTGTTATGGGACACCCGGGTGGCTTTGTCGGTTAAGCATCTACCTTTGGCTGGGGTCATGATCCCAGGGTTCTGGGATTGAGTCCGTTTCAGGTTCCTTGCCTTGCAGGGAGCCTGCTTCTCTCTCTGCTTGCCCCTCCCCCTTCTCGTGCGCGCTCTCTCTCTCTCTCTCTCTCCCTTTCTCTGACAAAAACAAAACAAAACAAAACAACAAAAAAACTACGTTAACATGTGATCTGAGGTCCAAAAAAAAAAAAAAATCATCAAACTGTATGACATTTACACAACTATACAGGTTATTTCAAAAGTGGACCTATACGGAAAGGTCCCTTCAAACCCTGTCCTTAACCTGTGAAGAATGGTGCTGACCCCAGGAAAGAGCCACGGATTTTCAAACCAAATTCACTGTAGGACCTAGGATAACTGGCTTGACCTGACAAATGAGGGATTCCTCATCTACAAAATAAAAATGGTAATATTTAACAGGGCATTTGTGTGAAGCCCCTATCACCTGTGTACAGCATGTGGTGATAGCTTAATAAATATCCATTTTCTCCCCTTTTTACAATTCTAAGAGATTTTCAGTCTCAGGGTCAGGAACATGGGGGATTTCAGATTAATGCTGAGATTACCAGAATATCCAATAAAATAAAACCAACTCTTCTTTTAAATTTTATTTTTAAGTAATCTCTACACTCAACTTGGGGCTCGAGCTTAACAACCCTGAGATCAAGAATTGCATGCTCTACAGACTAAGCCAGCCATGTGCTCCCAAACCAACTTTAAAAAAAAATGCTAGTGAAGATTTTAGTGTGTGTCTTTTTTCCCACATACCTGCTACCTAAACCCTCTAGGTTTATGGAAATTTGACCTTATTTAAATTATTTATCTTCCTATCATTAAGCTATAATTTACTTATCATTTGAAATTGAAATTTAGTATCATTAAAAAAATTGTTTTAAAGATTTTTAAGTAATCTCTACACCCAACATGGGATCAAATTTAAAACCCTGAGATCAAGAGTTACATGTTCTACCTGCTGAGCCAGCCAAGTGCCCTCATCATTAGAAATTTTTTAAGATTTTTAAAAAAATTTATTCATTTGAGAGAGAGATAGAGAGAGAGCAGCAAGCAGAGGGAAGGAGGAGAAGCAGACTCCTCACTGAGCTGGAAGCCTGAAGCTGGGCTTAGTCCCAGGACCTGGAGATCATGACCTGAGCTGAAGGCAGAGGCTTAACCATCTGAGCTACCCAGGTACCCGGAGAAGCCTTGAAATTTTAACATAATGTATCTATGAACCAGTTTCTCCTCATTTTAGGTTAAGATTTCAAACTTTCAGAGTATGACTTATCTTTAAATATACATATCAGAAAATGCCCCCCCCCCAAAAAAAAAAGAAAGAAAGAAAAGTAAATATTCCATAACTGAATTCTTTTCAGGGTGAATTTACCTGGGAGAAAGGAATATAGAGAATCCCTTCCCTCCTTGTTTTGTTTTTTACCATGTTGCCCGTAATGCTGAAGATCACAACCAGATGCATCTGTTCTCTAAGCTCAGACAGGCTGGGGAAAGACAAGCTGGAATCTTGAAGACAGTGTTTAGGTTCTCACTCCAGCCCTGTCCTTGTCACTTCTGTGGATCCCCATATCCTCACCGTGAAAGGGAAGCCTTGGACCAAAAGTGCCTTCTAGCTCTAAAATTTTATGATCCATTGTCAAACAGTGAACAACGAACTAACCAATCAACCAAGTGAACTAAACTACATTTCCTGTGGCCAATTTCTGAGCCTAGAGATTGGCTTATTGAACATCAGGAAGACTCAAATTGCTCAAGTGAATTCACAAATATCAGTAAGAAATACCACTTTTCTACCACTACCTAAACATGACCTAAAAACAAAATACAAATAGGGTTTGAAATTTTGATGTGTGTACTTGCGTATGGACTTCCTATTCCCAAGAATGTAAGACATTCTGGCAAAATTACCAACTGTAATTATATATTTTCTCTCTTAATGATGTTATAGTAACAAAACCATAAAATTCTGTTTCTAAAACATGAAAATACTCACACAGCATAATTATTTGTATTTATTATATTTTCTTTTATTGGAATCATAGACATTTTGTTAGAATTTCCAGCCTTAACACTTAAGTTTGAAGGAGAAAATGAACTGCTGTAAGTGAACTTACTGGCACTTCAATCTTAGTTTGACATTTAGGTAAGTCACCCTCAAATAAATAGAATATCATGGGGTATTTGAATTTCTTTCATGCTAGGGATCAAGAAAATTCTCATGGATTATCTATTCAAAACAAGACCTACTCAATGTTAACTAGACTTGCTGTGGTGATCATTTTGCAAATCAAATCAAAGCATTATGTTTACACCTTAACTTAATATAACATTATATATAAATTTTACCTCAGTAAACAAAACAAAACAAAAAAGACTTCTGCAAAATCCCAGATAGTATGGGAAAAGGTGGCCTTTCTACTGCTGAGCCCCTAAGGCCAGAAAGGCCTCCTATTTCCGGTCAAAGCAGAGGACCTGGGAGGATAAGTTTCTGTTGAATTTCGACTCATTTGCATAGCATTCCACAAGCTCCCAATTCTTTCCCTTCACCGCTGCCCCAGAAGACAAACAGGTAGACCATTTTAAATTTAAGGCCTTCACTGATTTCCTTAGGGGCAACAGGGGATGAAAGAACATGATTACTAAGCTTCTGGTCTAAGTGGCTGATCTGTAGTTCCAGGCTGTTCAGCTGAGTCAGTGATGCAGAACCTTCTTTCCCCACCCCCCTTTCCTCCTTAATTAGCAGCGCTAAAGGGTAAAGGCCTTCAACAATAGAAGTCAAATAGCCCCCCACCCGAGAAGTACTCCATCAAAATTTGCATTTCTGAGACGCTTCTAGAAATTTGCATTTCTCAAACTCATCTTTCTCTTCTGGAGGCTGGCAGTGATTGCGGAACCGCAGGATAAAACGTTAAAATGCTGGTGAAAAATTAGGAACGGCTTGCAAGACGTAAAGTTCGGGGCTATGAAATCTAAAGATTGCCCTCCAGTCTATTCACCTTTTTAGATGCTACTGTGCAAATTTGTTTAAAGTCCCTCCAAAATGAGAGTTTTGGTTAAGTTCCAGAAATATCAGTCATTATTTTAACCCAGAAGAAAATTATATGACTCCAGTTTGCAGGATGAAAGTTCAAGAATTAAATTCGTCACTTGCTTCAATACTTCGGTAATTGGATCTGTAGACACCTTAGATAAGAAAAACTCAGCAACTGGTGTATAAAATTACTGAGTTAAATGCGGGTACTGGGTTCTAAGAGGAAATACGAGACAAACCGTACGGTATATCATGTTTCCATCGTAGGTTTATGGACCCCCTAAGCTGCCCTGGCTTTGTCTTTTTGAATGCTGGGCATACCATAAGTCGGTAAATAGTGTAGGTGATTTGGATCGTGGGTCGGTTGTGGTATCACCTTTCCCTTAAGTCTACAGAGCGGCGGACAATTTAATCAGCTCATACTCTTTTCCAAGCCAGCAGCGTGGCAAGAATCCTTCTCACTTGGCGTGATTACAAGGAAAACCCTGAAATACTTTTAAAAATACACATGCCAAAGAACTGGAGTCAAGTTACTAGGGTGGGGCTGTGTACAGCTTCGGCGACTCACTAAAGGAAGTTGGGACCTGGGGTCTCGGCACCGGAGGAACACAGAAAAAACAAAAGTTGGGGGCTGGCGGAGGGTCGCGAGCACACTTTCAAATATTTGATTGGCGGAACCACTCAGACTTTTCTTTATGGCGTCACCGGGTACCTGCCTGTAAAAAGGCCCCGTCTCCGTGACGTCACACATCACTGACCAATGAAAAGCCCCATTCTGCGGGCCCCGAGGAGGGTTGTGGGCCCTTTTTTGTGAATGAAGCTCCACGGAACAGCCCTCCTGGGGTCCCCGGGAGCCGCGGCCGACTGTGCTTCGGCGCTTCGGCAGCAGCGTCCGCGGCTACGGTGGGCGCGCGCGGTTACCCCGGGCAGCCCCAGCCGCCGGCGGCAGCACCGTCGCCTCGGGCGCCCCAGCGGGCTGCGGGCACCTGGGGGCGGGCTGGGGGGCGCCGGCGGCGGCAGGAGGCGCTGTAGCCTGGGCTGCGGCGCGGGTCCCTTGGCGGCCGCAGGAGGGAGCGGGGCAGGCGCGGTGGGCCCGGCCCCTCCTCCGACTCCTGCGCCGCCGCCTCCCGCCGGGCTCGACCCGCGCCCGCCGTCCCCGCAGCGCCGTTCCGCGCCCGCCGCCCGGAGCGCCCGCGCGCGGGGCCGGCGGGGGCCTCGGCGGGCGAGCGGACGCTCGGGGCCATGGTCGTGGCCCCCTGACGGGCCGCGGCCGCCTCCATGAAGCGGAAGAGCGAGCGGCGGCCGAGTTGGGCCGCCGCGCCCCCCTGCTCGCGGCGCTGCTCGGCGTCCTCGCAAGGAGTGAAGAAGAGCCGCAGCTCCACGTCGCAGGAACTGCACCGCCTGGACCACCAGGACGACCTGTACCTAGACATCACCGGTGAGCCGGCGAGCGAGCGCGTGGCGGGCGCTGCAGACACGCGGCACCCCGCGCGGGGGTCCTAGCCTACCCTCCCAGGCAGTGGAGGCGCCTCCCTGGGCCCGGCTGACACGCCTCCACCCCCACTCCCAAAAAAGCCCCACCGGCCACACCCCCTTCAGCAGCCCGACTCCCTGGGAGCGCCCCCCTACCCCGACTTTCCATCTGCGGGTGTTAGCGAGCTGTAACTTTATCCGTTTTGCGCTCTCCTGCCCTGGCAAGATGGGCCGAGGGTCACCTTTCTAAATTGCTGGCGTCAGCTCGGCGCCTCGGGCTTTTTCTGAGTTCGGGTTGATAGCGCCTCTCGGGGCTGCAAGCTCGGTTGGCCCTCACAGGAGTCTGAACCTCTGAATCACCTCGGAGGATTTCCCGAGCGCGCGGAACGCGCCGGCACGGGAGCAGCTGCCCCGTTGGCTGGGCGTTCGCCCAACCTCGGCCGCTGTGGAGGAAATGGAGTCCCGCCTCGTGCGGCGTTCCCACGTCCTCGCGCGAGTCCGCTCCGCGCTCGCCCCCTCCCCAGCGCGCGCGCGAGCACACCCGGACCTAGTAGGGCTAGCTCCTCTCCCTCGCTTCCACAAGGAATGTGTCACACTGGCGGCTTGGGAGCCGCTCTGCGTGCCGAATGCCCAGAGGTGTCACTTCTGAGAAATCGCAACCCCCCGGAGCAGGTAGAAAAGAAGCCCTTTGAGAGCGGTTTTATTAATTAGTGCTGACTCTACAGTTCTTGAAGACTAACAAATCCAATTTGGCAGCTGTTGGATTTGCCAGGATTGACACTAAAGCCCGTGAAGGCACGAACGTGGTGATGTATGTGGAAACGCTTTGTAAACAGCATCGCTGTCTACGGTTTTGAGGGAATTCGCAGTCCGCTTTCTGTGGCGCGGCAGGTGTGAGCCTTGGCGTGTGGGATTTTTATAAACAGATTCCCGCCCTTAGCCATTGATAAGCCAGGTGAGCTGGAGTGGGCAGAATATTAATTTAGGAAGTGTCCAGGCAAACACAAATTTAGTAGAAATTGTTTTCTAGGTTGATGGACGGTTGGAAATTTAAGGTCCATATTAATAAAGCTGCGAGTGGAGGGGAAGGTTTCTTGGTGCGGGGTGGATGGACTCCTGGGAACTGTGGAGGGAGGAGGAGGTTGCCTTACGCGGGTGGCCGGCTGGCATCTGCCGGGGTCCCTCGTAGCGCGCTCTCTGAGGCCGAGACCCGGTCCCACCAGGCTGTGCAGTCCCAAGGAGATAGCCTCGGGAGGGCTCGGGATGGGTGATGACACTACACGTTCCTTACGCCTTCGTTCTTTATACCTCTTAAAAGGCATTTTGCTTCATAGCTTTTAGTTTTAGAAAAGTAACGCACGGTTCGTTACAAAGGTGCCAGGAGTTTATAGTGAAAAGTGGCCTTCCCTAGAGGCAACTGAAGTTTCCTATGAATCCTTCCAGAAAGAGACTGTATGTGTATAAACTTGTGTATTCTCTGTCATACGCAAGCATGGTAGCTTACATGTTGTTTTGCACATTGTTTATTCTTCGCAGCATTATCTCTTAGAACGGTTAGTACATGCAAAACTGCTTCATTCGGTTTTAATGACTGCTAGGCCAAAGTAGATAGGGTTTTAGAAAATAAAACTATAAAGTACATGTGGATTTAAAATATGTTTAATATTTCATTGTATTTGTTTATTTTTAAGTAATTTCTATAGTCAGCCTGAGGCTGGGACTCACAACCCCGAGATCAAGAATCGCATGCTCTACAGACTGAGCCAGCCAGGAGCACCCTAAATACATATGTTTTATAATTTGTTTAGACAGCTCCCTATGGATAAGCATTTAGGTTGTCTCCATCAAAAAGGAAGTTTTGTAAAGTCAAGTCATTGGGCTAGATCTTCCTCCTTCATGGAGGGCTTTCCTGAATCACAAGAGTGATTTAATTTCAGAAAATATTGCTAAGCCGAATATTGAGGAAGGAGTTGGTGCATTATATAAAATAAAAAATGCTGTTATTTAGATTACAAGCCCAGATAATGGAAGGGTCCAGTCTCATTGTAAGAGGGGAAGTAAGGGAATCAACTTTGCCTGGAATTTTTCCAGGTATCCCTTAGTGACAGTCTTGGCTTCTTAGAAAAATGATACTGAATCAGTCTGTTTCAGGGTGATAAATAAGACAAATTAACTTCGAGGTAATGGGGTGAAAAAAAAATAAAGTAACTTTGGATACAGGGTACAGATTACTTTTTATTGGGCTTGGAGGGAAGGCTTGAAACCTCATCCTCAGCAAGTGGCAACCTGGTCCCGTTCTCCCCAACTTGTTTTTCTTCTTAATATTTTTCAAGTTGAGCATTAGGAAAGGAGATATATGTAGTTTGTCTCTTCAGTAATATTTGCTTTCTTTTTTTCTGTGCATACTTAAGTTTCTATAAATTGTGCCATACCAGGAGGGAGAGTCCCCTTTTAATGGCTATATGGTATTGCATTGTATGGCTGAATCGTGATTTATGTAATGGCAATAAATAAATGGTTATGTGGGGGGTTTTCAGTCCCTGCAAATGGCAGCAGTAGCATCATTGTATATATCTACATACATGTATGATTGTATCTGCAGAGTAAAGTAGAAGTGAAGAGGCCAGGCCAAAATATATATAGGTTTATCCACTCATGGGTGGACTTTTTTGGTGATTATGAATAATGCTGCTGTGAACATTGATGTACCAGTTTTTGCATGGAGTTGTTTTCGGTTACTTTGCATATATACACCTAGGAGTAGAATTGCAGGGTTGCATGGTAATGCCATGTTTAACCTGCCGGACTTTTCCAAAGCTGCTGTACCAGCAGCACTTCCCACCAGAAATTTATTCCACATCCTCACCAAAACTTGTTACAGGATTGTGAAGATTCTTTCCCACTGGGGCTGGTTTGTAAAAATTAATGCACATTATCACTTTTGCCCACTCTGTCCTTAAATACATTAATTTTTTTTTTTACTTTAGTCCCTAATTATTTTTATTACAACTATTTCATCTGTTAAGTTAAATTCCATTCCCGTAGATTGCAGTGTATTTCATGTATTTCATTTTTTTTTAAAGATTGATTGATTGATTTTAGAGAGAGAGATTAAGAGAGAGTTCTAGTGCCTGCAAGGGTGGGCAGAGGGAGAGGGAGAGAGATGTCAAGCAGATTCCCCAGCAAGCACAGAACCCATTGGGGCTCCACCCCAGCTGCAATCAAGAGTCAGTATCTTAACTGACTGAGCCATCCAGGCACCCCAGTGTATATATTTAATACAGGATGCTTAATGCCTATTTTTGTTCTCTGTAGTCCTTTGCTGTGTGGTCACAATTTTTTTTAGTGTGCAGCCAACCATCTGGCTACACTGGCCATTTACTAGGAGCTGACCGATGTTTATTCCCATGTGGACCCCATCCACCTCTCATTGGCCATTCACTCAGCTCTTGCCCTGTGCAATGACGTGAATTTTTACATAAGCTGTATTCCTGCTGCAGTTCCAGTGTATTGTGTTAAAAAAAGATAATAAAACTGTAACCTGTATACGTTAATGTGAAAGAGATACTGAGTAAAGGTATACTCAGAATGAGTTGTGATCAGTCAGGGAAGCTGGGGAAGAAAGGAAAAGAAGAGGGTTTCTCTTCTGATTGGCTTTGGAATTAGATCTCTCCCAAGATGGGAGAAGTACCAAAGGAAAAATGTTGGACATAGATTTTTGATTTTCCTGTGAAACTCCTTGCAGTTAGAAGTCCGGATCTTTTTATTCTCATTCCTTAAATAGGGCCATAAATGACAGTGTACATTCTCCTTTCCTCTTCATTAATATAGGAAAAAATATTAAAGATTATGAAATTACTGTATTATCCCTATGCTTGATAATTGATGGATTTAATAGTTGGTACAGAGCTTAAATTTATTTTACTTCTTTATGTTTTTTTAAATTTAACGACTAATGAAAGTAATTGGTATTAACTATTGGCTAAAAAAAAGATTTTTAGTGGTTAAAATTTTTTTTTGCAGTGTCTGTCATGAAAGTCTATCTCTTTAAGACTGTCTGTTATAACTGTAAATAATTTTATTGGAGAAGCTCTAGTTGAGGTCAGGATTGTCATTTAAAAACACCAATTAATGGTATATCAGATACTCATCAAATTAAACAGAGCACTGCCTCTACCCTGCCTTATTTTCTTTTTAGGATTTAAAAAATTCACACTAGATATTATTAGACAGGGAAAATTTATTCATTAACTCAAGAAGTATTTAATTGAATCTTACTATGTAGAATAGTGCTGCAAAGCTGTGATCAAAGTATATTTTTCTTGATAAAAAAAGGAATACAGTTACCTGGGCCACTGATTCAAGGAGGAAATTCATTTTTCTTCAAGACTTTCACATAGTAGATTATTTAGAGTTTTAATAATTGAAGCTCATCGAAGTATGTAGTGTTCATTTTCCTTCTTGCTTATGACTTAGTTCTAATTTATTTTCTTGACTTATGTGTTTAATTCTTCAACATCTTTTACTTCTGATGGTGTCATGTTACTTACCTGTTTTAGGTCTAAATCCTTAGGCACTGGGGTACCATACACAAAAACTTAACATAGTTGTGTTGTTACTGTTTCAATGGACAGAATGGTTGGGCACAGAGATGAAGGGAAAGTGGAGTAACTGGGTGACAAAGATGGTACTAATGTTAGGAGTTGCCAGTCAGTGCACACTGTAATTTCTCTGTGCCTTTGAATAAGGGGAATGAATTTCCCCAATTCCTGTGGGGGAGAGCTGGAATGGAACCACACTGCGGATTTTTAGAATGGAAGGATGGCATGTGTACCAGTAACATTTCCTGGAAGTTTGTGAGATAGTCTTTGGGGATCTCTGAATTGACAGGACAGGTATTTTGTTATTTGAAAGAATTTCAAGAGATCACCTTGAAATACCACAACCATCCACTTTTCCCTCAGAACTTAACACAAGAGATAGTAACTTTGGCCAAATTGATGTACCTTCTTTTTGGCAAAGCTGTCCTTACTTGTCTTTTATTCTTTCCAACAGATAAAGCTATTTCAGCAGAGTTATACATAAATGATTCATTGGCCATGTACTGTTTAGTTCTGTGTTTACATAGACTAATAGGTGATATCCTAGTAGATACTCTGTAAGTTGTATCTGTAAAGTTGAATTTAGATAATTACCTAGTCAATTTGGAAATATGAGCAAACTGCATAATTCAAGTCCTCCATTCATGCTCTTGTCCAAATTGGCTGTCATCACAGCCCAGATTTTCTAGATAGTTCATTCATTCAACCAAATTGTAATGAATACCTACTCTGCCAGGCTTTTTTTTTTTTTTTCCCTCTTCAAGTGATAAAAATAGGTCACTGCTGGAGATAATCCCTGGTCTCATGGAGTTTGTTTTCTGTGCTGATTGAGAAAATGAAACTTGGAAGGTCTGTGGGTAAACTAGATTAAACTTGGAGGGTCTGAGAAATAACTAGCTTAGAGAGGGCTGAGCCATATCGTGGTTGAAATTCTTGGGGATGTAAAACTTTTCATAGGGTATTTGAAGAGTTAATTCTACTGGTTAGGCATGAGGATACCAAGGACAGCTAGTGCCAGCCTTTGTGGGGAGCGAACACGGCTGGATTATTAATAACCTTTTGGAGCCTCTTTTCTCTCATCTGTTTGAAAGTTAAAAGTGCACAGTGTTGTTGGAAGAACTGAAGCAGATGTGTGTGAAGTGCTTGGCTTGGTGCCTCTTTGACAGCGGGGCTCCATAAATGGTCTCTAGTATTAAAAGTGTGTGTGCAGTGGCCCAGGATACCACGGGCAGACTGAGACAGTCACCATGGTTGGAAAGGTTTCCAGCTCTGAAGCAAACATTTCCCCCATAAGTGTATGTGTACAAAAGGTTCAGTGAATCAGCATAGTGAAAATGCAAGTGTGTTCCTTTCTCTGCTTCTAAGAGTAATCTTGAGGGCAGAAGCACTCCCGGTGAGGCTGGTTCAGTATTTGTCAAAGCTCTGGAAGAGATTTAGCACTGCCTTGACAATCTTTTCTGCCTTGGGAAAAATGTTGCTGTTTCTCTTTAAAGATTTCCTGTAAGAGGAAGAATAAATGAGCTGTTTCTTTCTTTTTGAGGCTGTTACGTATTTTTACTACACTGAAGAGTTTGTATATAGCCTTATATTAAATTGTAGCTAAGCTTATGGGGGGGCGTGTCTTTGTAAAGAAGAAAAGGCCTCATGGGAAAGCCTCAGGTAGATTATGGAAAATAAAACAAATATATTAAATTCTTTACTGGTAGAATATAAACTCTTCAGAGTGGTTAGTTTAAAGCATGACTATGCCCTAGAATATTGTTTTAAAAGAGTATTTCACAGATCCAAAAGATTTGATACTGGTGGTGTGTATTATAGGCAATAGGACATTTTTTTGGTTCTTATTTTGAGTAAAACAAAATTGCCTTTCAATGGGTCTTTCCATGCTTAATTTGTGGCGTGGAGACCCAATGTATTTGGAAAGGGTGGGAGTTAGACATAAATAAGAAATTACTTGTTTAAATCTTTTTCTTTAATTACACTGAGAACAAAATAATTTCAGTAGCCAGTATTTTATTTTCCTTTCCATACTAGCTACATAGTATTTTTAATCTTAGTCCTTTAAATCTTTCACATTAAAATTACTTTTATATCATTATCTGTCAGTTGAATAAAAAACATGGATAGACTGGTTTCAAACATTTCAAAGCCATTCCTCACTTAAGACAGGCACCTTTATGAGTGAGGTAAGTAGGCACAGGGGTTGTGGGCAAAAAAGTGGTCAGATTGATCCAGAGACACGGAAACTGTTTGGCAGGAGCTAACCAATCTTCAAGTATCATTTCTTTATATTATTTGATTTTTAGCTTCTGAGGTTAGTCACTTAATTTCTAGAAGTGCTGACTACCATATTAGACAGGGATTACATTAGAAAACATTTTCGAAAATAAAATTGATTTTAATTTCCTAAATGCAAGGATATTTAACTGGAATGTGTGCGTCTCATCTGGATTCTCTAGTTTATATGAAAGTTTTACGCCCTTCTCTCTCTTTCTCTTTTTTCTATAGCTTTACATGGATACTGCTCCAACAAAGGTATTCAGATCATTGACTCTACTTTGCAGTGCTTTCTGATGATTTTTAAGTTGTAGATTTAATCTGTTAGTTGTCATTCTTGGTTCCGTCCCTTCCTGTTTGCTTGTCTTAAATTTAGTCTTGGGTAGCAGATTCAGTTTTCTATAACTGTAGAGTATCCTTTGTATGTTTATGACTTAAGTTGAAATTTGTCTTTATATGAAAAGTTTTGTTGGTTTCTGTGTATAGGTAATGCTGACAGTTGTTTGATATTTTACTGGGTTAATTATTAATGCTATGTTTTTGATGGTGGATATTTTTGGTAATACTGAACTTTTTCTATTATAATTGAATCTTACTTTTGTAGACTTGCTGAAAGGATGCTTAGAATAAGTTGTTATAACTAAACAGCTATTCTTGATTTGTTTTTTCTTTTGCGAGGTCACTTAGTTCTTTCGAGGCATTTCTTTGTTTAATGGACAGGCTTATATCTTATTTATTGTTTTTGGCAAGAAGGAAGTCTCATGAAATGCCAACTTAAACTTTGGGAATGGGGAAGCTCTTTCATAATTCTATTAAAAAATTAAAAGTATTCTGATTCCGTTTCATTTTCAGGTGCTTCAGATAAAGCCAGTTATCAAAAGAACAAATCTATATGGCACCGTATTTATAATAATTCTAATTTTAAAAAATTTCTGCCTTTATTCTCTTGGTCTTTTATTCAGCTCCTTTAATTCTTTGTATTATTTACCTTCTAGAGAGTAGTTCCCTTAGAGGGCTTTATTCACCAGTTGAAAGATTTGGTCCCATTGTCTTGGAGTCTGAAAAGCTGAGGAAGCTAGGCTGGGTAAATTTATTCTAATTGTGTAATATCACATATTGACTTCATTTCTCAGGTAGTTCACTTTCGTACTATTAAAATTTGGTTGCCAGTGTACTTTTCACAAAAGAAAAACATCTTGTTCCCAGTGTCGGTGGTATTTGTTGTTCCTTCAAGTTCTAATTTGAAAGTAAAATTACTTTCTTGGCACTGCAGTTTATGACATTGATCTTTTTATACCCAATCCATAATGCTATAATATTATTACAGATTCTGAATTCTGCAAAGCCCTCCATTTTAGGACCATCGCAGCTGAATCATTCTCTGCATTTTGCTCATTTATACTCATTTATAGTTGTACGAATTGTGCTATGAAATTAATTAGTATATCCATTTAACAAATATTTATTGAGCAATTACCTTGAGCAAGGCATTGGGCCAGGTGTTATTGAGGAAGGGCGGAGATGTGAAGATTGATCGCAACATGCCTGAAAGAATGAGAAGGCATAGACTATTAAGTCAGCATCTCAGTGACGACAGGTGATGAAGGAATCAGTCATTATGTAGTTTTGCTCTCTTCATTTACACAGTGTCAGTTTGAGAAAATTTTGTGATGCAAATGTCACTCCATAATTCCTACACAAAGTGAATTATTTTTTCCAGTGTGTGGTGAAAACGATCTGTCTTAAGGTGTTTTTCTCTTGGGAGTGTGGGGGATGTGGGAGTACGTGTGTGTTTTAAACCTTAAAAGAGACAAGAGGAAAAAGCTTAGTTGTGGTATATAACTAGTCATATCCATATGTGAGTGCACTATATCTATGAATACTGTAAATATATAAATGTATATTGTTGATATACATATTGTTAATATACTGAAAACCTTATTTCTACTAAGAACCTTATTTCTACTAAAACACAGCCTAAGTAAAAGGTCTCCATTCCAATTAATTCTGTATCTCTAATTTGAATCTCAAGAGCATCCCAGACAATGTAATTTTAAAATGAGATACCTTGTTTGTTTTTTAAAAATACATTATTTATTGGTAGGAATTAATTACAGAGCACCTTTTAAGCTAGGTATTGCTTCTTGAATTGAAGGCACTAAGGACGAAGATTGCCAAATATTTTAAGAACTAGATTTGGTTTGTGTGACTTGAACTGAGAACTGAAAAACATTCTAATTTTCACATTCTTTTATAGGTGCTGAGGAAGAATTACTTTGACGTGAATATATAACAATTAACGTTATGGTTTTACATTTTGGGGAGCTGTTCTCAGTCTGCTCTTGGAATTTTTTTATTGTAATACTGTCATTAGGTAGCTTGTTGGAAGAACCTTATACATGATATTGTCAAAAAAAAGCTTAGGATTTAACTAGCAAACACAATTGAGTTTAGGATTTTAACTTCACTATTAATACACTCTAATTTTAAACTTTTGTAACTGAAAGGGCTCAAAGCGCAAATTCACTCAGGATATGTGTGAGTGCATTTTATGGTGGCTGCACCATAGAAGTGGCTGCTTCTGGGCTATAGCAGAGATTTCACACTTGACTCAGATCTCTGGGAAGTGATAGGAGAAGATAGAACGGATGATGTATCTCTTAAATCTGCCATATAGAGGGGTTTATCAGTGAATGTCACAAGGATCAAAGATGGATGTCTCTGAATGAATGAGAAAAGAGGCTTGAACGCCCTGTAGCTCACTTCCCCCCTCCTTCCTCCACCTCCTCCCCCCAGGACCAGCAGGAACTTTTCTTGATCACTGTAACACCAGTCTGCTTTCTTCCTGCTAACAGCATCATTGTCCCTACTGTGGTGGCAGTTGTCAGGGGTTGGTGACTGCTGGGATTGGGGATAGACTCCACTCCAGTGTGAGGGGAAACACCCTCTTCTACCCCCTTGACCTATCTCACAGTGCTCTCCCATTCTGCCAGTAACAAGCATCAAATGTGGTACTTAACCTAAATTAAACAACAGCTCTGCTCCAAAATGAAGAAGTACTTTAATGTAATCTCTCTTACTCAGGAGAGCAGGAAAAGGATCGTAAACCTTAAATCATCTTTATCTATTAGAGCCTTATTTTGATCAAACAAATTGAGATTATTTTGATCAAACAAATTTTGGGGAGTTAAATGTGTGGATTCAGAAGACAGCCATTTCTAGGTACAACAGCAAATAATTTTTTCTTTTTCTTTTTAAATTTTTCTGCCTTTCTCAGTCTGACTTTTTTCACTTAGCATACTACTCTCTGGGTCCATCCATGTTCTACCAAATGGCAGGGGCCCCATCTCTTTTTTTCTGGCTGTGTAATAGTCTATTGTATATATATGTATATATCTTTACACACACATACACACACCACATCTTCCTTATTTCTTTGTCTATGGATGATGGGTACTCAGGTTGCTTCCATATCTTTGGTATTATAAATAATGTTGCAATAAATATAGGGGTGCACCCTATGTTAGTATTTTCATTTTCTTTGGGTAAATACCCAGTAGTGGAATTGTTGGATCATACAGTAGTTCTATTTTTAATTTTTTCAGGAACCTCCATACTATTTTCCACAGTGGCCGTGCACCAATTTACATTCCTACCAGCAATGCGTGAAGAGGAGTCTTTTTTTTTTTTTTTTTTTTTTGGTAATATGATACTTTTGGGAATTTCCAAAAGTATGTGAGATGTTTTTGAAGGCTAAGCAATAAACATTTTTTTTCTTCAAATCAAAACTTTGGATTAAGGGCTTTATTTTAAAATGGCCAGAAAAGAAATGTTATTCTAATTATAGAGATTTATGAATAGGATTAATAAGTTTTGTTGGTTATGCCAAAAAGCAATTTTTAAATAATGTCAATTTTTTATGTACCTATTACACACCCCATTTAACATAACCCTATGCAGTGCTACTTTGTTGTGATTATATTGTCTTCAAAATAATTTTACTAAGAATAAATAGGCATGTATAAAAGTGGTCAACGTCTTGTTTTGGCTTCCCCAGCACAGACTGAGTCAAGGATTCCAACACAGTAATTCCTTTGGGATATGATCCCAGAAAACTCTCCAGAGGGAGTGGGGAAGTGAGAGGGTTATGAGTGGGAAAGAATACTTCTGTACTAATTAGAGTTTGATCCCATAGGGGAAATCTGACAGCAGTATAGAACATATGAGGATTGAGGGGATTGGGATATTTTTTAACCAGTAACTTAGAGTGAGGGCTGAGTGATAATTTTGAAGTGCTGTGAGGATGGCCAAAATGGGCCCTATAGTCAGGAGAAAGCCCTGCAGGAGATGCTGGTACAATTGGAAAGTGTTGGTGGGAGAAGGGTCTAAGTGGAGCTCTTAAGTGTGTCTCCAGAGTCAGCTAGGCTATTGTTAAATTTTTGTGTGTGCTCCTAGTGCTATTGTAAGTTCTCAGCTAGTTAGTGCTCACCTGTTATCCTGAGTGGAGTGCATGGCTCTCACTCTGTTGTGTCCTGTTAGGGTATGAGGTGTTTTTGATAGCAGATGTTGAGAAAATGTATGCATGGGACAGGGTGGGTTTGTTAGAAAGAAGCAGTGGGAGAGCTGGACTAAGTATAGAGACCATTGGAGGGAAATGTGTAAAGAAACTAGGTAAAGATCAGCATGCAGTTAGGGATGATTGGGAGTTCTGTCATTTTTACGAAAGGCTTTATAAACACCATAGCTCGGATGTTTGACTAACAACTGTGTGATTAGCACCTAGAAGAATTACAGCCAGAGACAGTCCTGAATTCAGTGAATGTGAACAAGCTGGAGGAGCTGAGCCATTGCCAAAGTAGGATGCCAGGACTGGATCTCCATGGAGACTCCGCAGTTTCTGTGCAGTTCCGTTTCCAGAAACTCCTCATCCCCAGCTAAATGAAGTTTGTGCAAGAATGTGAAGTCAACCACCTTATGTCATTTATTAGTTTTTTTTTTTTTTTTTTTTAAAGATTTTATTTATTTTTCAGAGACAGAGGGAGAGAGCGCGAGCGAGCACAGGCAGACAGAGAGGCAGGCAGAGGCAGAGGGAGAAGCAGGCTCCCTGCCGAGCAAGGAGCCCGATGTGGGACTCGATCCCAGGACCCTGGGATCATGACCTGAGCCGAAGGCAGCTGCTTAACCAACTGAGCCACCCAGGCGTCCCCATTTATTAGTTTTTTAAGAAGTTTTCATTTATTTCTCTATACCTAACCTGGGGCTTGAACCCATGACCCTGAAATCAAGACTTACATGCTCTTCCAAATGAGTCAGCCAACTGCCCCCTATGTTCATTCGTTAGTTCTTTCTTTTTCTTTCTTCCTTTCTTCCTTCCTTCTTTTCTTCCCTTTTTTCTAAAAAAATTTTAAAAGATTTTATTTGAGAGAAAGAATGAGTATTTAGAGAGAGAGAAAAGGAGCAAGGGGAAGGGCAAAGGGAGAAGCAGAGTCTCTGCTCATCAGGGAGCTGAACGGAGGCCTTGATCCTGGGACCCTGGGATGATGACCTGAGCTGAAGGCAGATGCTTAACTGGCAGAGCCACCCAGGCACCTCTGTCATTTATTTCTTTTTTTTTTTTTTTTTTTTTTTTTTTTTTTTTTAAAGATTTTATTTATTTATTTGACAGAGAGAGATCACAAGTAGGCAGAGAGACAGGCAGAGAGAGAGAGAGGAGGAAGCAGGCTCCCTGCTGAGCAGAGAGCCCGATGCGGGACTCGATCCCAGGACTCTGAGATCATGACCTGAGCCGAAGGCAGCGGCTTAACCCACTGAGCCACCCAGGCGCCCTGTCATTTATTTCTAATAAGGCCAGGTAACAAGTGTTAGGAACTCTTGGGAAAGTTGCAAAACGAATCTGTATACTAATTTAATTGCTTGTGTAAAACATTATACTGATATAAATGAGAGAACTCACAGTTTACCATATATAGTGTAAGTCAGTCTTGTTTTCCTACCTTTTGAGATACTTTACCCATTTTAAAATTAATTAAGTCATGAATTAATTAATGTTAGTAATCTATATATGAGGTTTATCGTAATCTGCCCCCCACCCCCCGAGAGAGAGCAAGCAGGGGAACAGGGAGGGTCAGAGGGAGAGAGAGAATCTTAAGCAGGCTCCTCGCCACCCAGTGCAGGCCTCAATCTCACCACCCTCAGGTCATGACCTGAGCCAAAATCAAGTCGATTCATCAACTGAGCCACCCAGGTGCCCGCTTTTCCCATATTATTAAAGCCTAGTACAGTCCATTTTCATTTTTCTTTGGAAACAGTAATTCAGTCTGTTGTTCTTAGTGGAGGAGAAAAAATAAGTCATACCGCTAATCATGTTAAGAGGTAGACTTTAACAATGCTGAAGCTTTCACATAGGATCAGGATTCAGTTATAAAAAAGCCTTGACTTTGGAAGCATTAGAAGTAATTTTTCTTCATTTTCTTGAATATCAGTGGGCAGTTCATAGAGCTTATTTGCAAAAGCAGAGCTGCTGATCTTTCTTGCCCTTTAATATTCTGTGCTATTGAGGTGCATTTTAAGATTCTAGGATCATGACACATTCATCCTTGGTCCGTGCAAACCCCTTTAGTAGACTTTCTATATTTTTGAAATATAACCCACTAAATAACACTTAGTATATATACTCCATCACTTAGAGTTGCTTGTGTTTTTTTAAAGTTTTTTCATTTTATGTTTTTTTCCTTTTTTTCTTTTTTTTAAGTTTTTTTTTTATTTACTTGATAGAGAGCGAGCGTGAAAGGGGAAGGGTCAGAGGGAGAAGCCGACTCCCTGCTGAACAGGGAGCCTGATGCAGGACTCTGAGCCCTGGGACTCCAGGATCATGACCCGAGCTGAAGGCAGTTGCTTAATCAACTGAGCAACCCAGGTGTCTCCATTTTATCTGTTTTTTAAATAGATAATACATGTGTGTAGTTCAGAATTTAAAAGATAAAAACAGGGGTGCCTGGCTGGCTCACTCAGTGGAGCATGTGATCCTTGATCTCTGGGTCATGAGTTTGAGCCCTACATGTTTTAAGAGATTACTTAAAAATAAAATTCTTAAGAAAATAAATAAGATACAAAAGAGTAAATGGCACAGAGTAAGATTTCCACTTTCTCTTGTCACCTAGCAACTTCTCTTCCCTTTTCAGAATAAATTGACATAACTTTTTCTGTGTCTCACCAGAGATTTGCTATGTATTTACAAACATGTATATATGTATACAGATGTATATATATTTGTATCTTTTCATGCAAAATACAGCACTTTATTCTCATTGTTCTGTTCCTTGCTTTTTTCACTGCTGTTAGGTTGCTCAGTGAGCATGGAATGAAACAAAGGGAGCTGAGGGATCCTAACGGAGGATGTTTTCAGGCTGCTCTAGATTGAGATGTGATAATAATAATCTCTGATGGTCAGTGTCTGCTTGATGCAAAGGCCATGCTAAAACTTGTGTCTCTCCTCTATCCCCAGATAAGTTTTCTAAGATACAGGTGCTCATTACTTTTGTTTTTAATATTTTTTAAAGATTTGTTTATTTGAGAGCAAAAGAGAGCACATGCTAGAGTGTGAGCAGGGAAGGGCCGGCAGAGAGGCAGAGGGAGAGAGAGAATCCCAAGCAGATACCCCACTGAGCATGGAGTCCTATGCAGCATCCTAGGACCTTGATACCATGACTTAAGGGGAAATCAAGAGTAGGAAGCTTAACTGACTGAGCCACCCATGCGTCCCAGGGGCTTATTTTTTAAAAAGACCACACAGGAAAAAAATGGTCAGAGATCCTACTGGGAAGGATGTTTTCCTTATCAGTTAGTTTAGGCTTGGTTATATTGTAATAACAAGCCGCTGCTCACCCCCTGGCCAATCTTAGCAGCTTAAAAGATAAATTTAAATATTTTCTGTTTCACATCTACTGTGGGTTAGCAGGGGGTTCTGCTTGTTGTAATTGTTTAGGGACTTAGGCATATGAGCAGCAATTGTCTCTAAAATTGTTGGTTCCTATACCGGAGGAAAAAGAGTGCCTATGGAGGGTCTTGAATCAACAATTAAATGTTTGTTTCTACTCATAACTCTGTTGCCAGAATTAATCACAAGGTCCCACTCAGCCACTGAGGGGCAGGAAGCCAGAAATATTTGAACAGCATTAATGGTTACCACATTTAGCCTTTTAGATTGTTCATTGCATATTTATATACATAGACATCACTATAGAGAGAGAGATGTTTTTTACATTAACAAAGTTAACACTGTAAATACTATCATTACTTTTTTCCACTTTATATGTTATAGGGGAATCTTTCATTGTCCTCTAAGTATATGTCCAAATGTATATCTCTTAGTAGATGCATATTGTAGTGTATGGTTATATAAGGTATTTATTTCCTTAAAGTCCCTCTACTGAGGAAAATGTCTATGAATTCGTTTACATAAAATTGGGTAGAGAATTTTAGGTTGCGGACCTTCCCCAGCCAAGCCATGGATTCTTGTCACGGTCCTTCAGTTATAAATATAAGCTTTATTTAGAATAACCTCTCTTTATCCCCTTTGTCCTCTCATAAAGTACGTTTTTATAGTTTTTATTTTTTTCTTGTCACTGTCACATTATTAATATCAGGTAAATATGTATTTTTAAAATTTTTAATTCCAGTGTAGTTAACATACAGTGTTACATGTTTCACGTGTACAATATAGTGATTCAGCAGTTTCATTTATTACTTAGTGTTGTACTCTTGGAGACACCTGGCTGGCTCAGTGGGTAGACCATGGGACTTTTGATCTTGGGATTGTGAGTTCGAGTCTGTTGCTGGCCTACTGAAAAAAATGTTAAAAGAACAAAAATGATAAGTGTATTCTTAATCCCCCTCACTTACTTTGCCATCCCCCCCCCCCCACCCCAACTCCCCTCTGGTAACCATCTGCTTGTTCTCTGTAGTTAAGAGTCTGTTTCTTGGGTTGTATCTTTTTTCCCCTTTGTTTGGTTTCCTAAATTTCACATATGAGTCAAGTATGGTACTTGTTTTTCTCTGACTGACTTATTTTGCTTAGCCTTATATTGTAGATCCATCCATGTTTTTTTTGCAAATGGCAAGATTTCATTCTGTTTGGTGGCTAATACTCCATTATATATATACCACATCTTTATCCATTCATCAGTTGATGGATACTTGGGTGGCTTCCATAATTTGGCCCTTGTAGATTATGCTGCAGTAAACATTTATCCCTTTGAATTAGTGCTTTATATTCTTTAGGTAAATACCCAGTACTATGATTACTGGATCATGTGGTACTTCGGTTTTTAATTTTTTTTTAATGATTTTATTTATTCATTTGACAGAGAGAGAGAGAGAACAAGCAGATGGAGTGGCAGAGGGAGAGGGAGAAGCAGGCATGCCCTGAGCAGGGAGCTGGGTGTGGGGCTTGATCCCAAGACATACCTTGGGATCATGACCTGAGTCGAAGGCAGATGCTTAACTAATTGAGCCATCCAGGCGCCCCTATTTTTAATTTTTTGAGCAACCTCCATATAATTTTCCCCCAGTGGCTGCACTAGTTTGCATAACCACCAGTAGTGCACAAGGGTTCCTTTTTCTACATTCTTGTCAACACCTTGTGTTACTTCTTGTGTTATAATTTTTAAACTTGATATCTGGATAGGTAAATACGTTCATATGGTTCTGAGACGAGTGTAAAGTGAGCAATCTCCTATCAGCCCCTCTCTGTCTGTATTTGTCTGCTTCTCCTCACCCTGCCATCCCCCAGGGACTTTACTTTGTTGTTTGCCTTGAGTTTTTAAAAATGCATAAAGTATGGATCCTTCTAAAAATTACTTCAACGAACTTTTTTATTGTGGAATAATTTAAGATTTACAGAAAAGTTGCAAGATAATACAGAGGGCTTTTGTATATGTCTTCCCCATTTCCCTAATGCTACTTGACATTACCATAGGATTTGTCAAAACCAAGAAACCACCATTGATGTGATGTTAACTAAACTCCAGACTTTATTTAGATTTCCTCACATAAACAACTTTTTTTTTCTGTTCAGGATACAAGCCAGAAGACTACACTGTATTTAATAGATTATTTTTGAACTAGAAGATAGCATATTCTACACATGCTTCTGCACCTTGCTGTTCTCCACTGATACCACGTTTCATGGATTTTTAAACACAAAAGAATATATTAAATACTTCAAAGAAAGGAGACATGCTGCCAATTATAACTAAGTCACAGATCTTAAGCTACAGCATAATTTCAGAGATATTCAAATGTGAAAAAGTATACACGTTAGAATTGATGGAATAGGATATATCTTGGAGATCTTTCAATTTTATTTCATAAAGACTTCCTCATTCATATTTATAGCTGCATAGAATTTCACTTTATAATACACATAAGATCTTTAAGCCCTTATTCATACTCATTAGGATTGCTTTCAGTCTTTAGGTATAAAAAATAAAATGCTCATTGAATAACCTGTTACATACGTCATATGTACAGATGTATATAGGAATGACTTTTCAAAAGTGAATTGCTGAGTTAGAGGTATATATATTTGTAATTTTGGTAGAAGTTATACCCATTTACCATTTCACCTGCAGTGTGTGAGAGGAGTTGTTTAACTCCTGTTTGGTAACCCAACAGGGTGGGTTACCAAATTTTTGGATTTTTGCCACTCTGACAGGTGGAAAATTATAGTCTCAATGTTTTCATTCATGAGCATAGGTTGAGTTTCCCAGAATTGATCATTCTGATTGTGTTGGTATTTTATCTTTCAGCTCTTATAAATAAGACTATTAATATTCTTTTTAACTACCTGTTTTTGAACTCTGTTGAGTGAATTGGTATAGCTAATGGTGACCATAGATTTGTTTGGTAAATGAGAAGCAAAATGGCCTTTTAAAAACTTACGGTTTTACATTGCTGTAAAAAATTAAAGACACGGGGGCGCCTGGGTGGCTCAGTGGGTTAAAGCCTCTGCCTTCAGCTCAGGTCATTATCTCAGGGTCATGGGATCGAGCTCCACATTGGGCTCTCTGCTTGGCGGGGAGCCTGCTTCTCCCTCTCTCTCTGCCTACTTGTGATCTCTTACTCTGTCAAATAAATAAATAAAATCTTTAAAAAATAAAGACACAAATAAATGGAAAAGCATTCCATACTTGTGGATTGGAAGACTTAATATTGTTTAAATGTCCATACTACCCAGAGTGATCTACAGATTTTATACAGTCTATCAAAATCACAATGGTATATTTAGCAGAAATAGAAGAAAATTCTAAGATTCATATGGAATCTCAAAGGACCTCAGCCAAAACAATCTTGAGAAAGATGGAGGCTGGAGGCTTCATACCTCTGATTTCAAAACATATTACAAAGCTACAAAACAGTGTGGTACTGTCATTAAAACATACACCAATGGAGCGGAATAGAGCTCAGAAGTAAACCCTTATGTATATGGTCAAATAATCTTTTTTTTTTTTTTAAAGATTTTATTTATTTATTTGACAGAGATCACAAGTAGTCAGAGAGGCAGGCAGAGGGAGGAGAAGGGAAGCAGGCTCCCCGCTGAGCAGAGAGCCCAATGCGGGGCTCCATCCCAGGACCCTGGAATCATGACCTGAGCTGAATGCAGAGGCTTTAACCCACTGAGCCACCCAGGCACCCCCGTCAAATAAGTGTCTGCCTTTGGCTCAGGTCATGATCCCAGGCTTTTGGGATCGAATCCTTCATCAGGCTCCCTCTACTCAGTGGGGAGCCAGCATCTCCCTCTGCCTCTGCCTCCCTCTCTCTGTCTCTCATGAATAAATAAATAAAATCTTTTTAAAAAATTTTAAAAATGATCTTTGACAAAGGTGCCAGGGCTGCACTATGGTGAAAGGATAGTCTCTTCAGTTAATGGCGTTGGGAAAACTGTATGTCCACATGCAAAAGAATGAAATTAGATTCTTACATTACATCACATACAAAATTAACTCAAAATGGATTAAAGATTAAATGTGAAACCAGAAACCAAGACTTCTACAGGAAAACACAGGGAAAAAGCTTCAAGACACTGGATTTGACCATGATTTCATGGATATGTACCAAAAGTACAGCAAGAAAAGCAACAGTAGACAAATAGGACTGTATCAGATACAAAAAATTTTGCACATCAAAGGACATGAGAGTGAAACCTATAGAATGAGAAAAATATATGCAAACTGTGTGTCTGATAAATGAGTTGATATAAGCAGTTTGTTATTCAGAATATATAAAGAACTCCTGTAAAGAACTACGACTCAATATAAAAAAAAAAAATCCAACTAAAAAATGGGCAAAAGACTTGCATAGACATTTCTCCAAAGAAGACAAAGAGCCAATAAGCTATATTAGAAAATGACCTCTCTGATTTCCCTCCTGTATGTTTCCTTTACTCTTACAGATAACATGTCACTTCTGATACTTCTGGTTACCAAATATGTGGGGATTTTCTCCCACACCAAGCAATTCTGTGACACTAGGTGGATGTCCTATAATTGAACTTGTATTCTGACTTTATCAACTTGGAGATAGCATCAGATCTCACAGATGAAGTTCTCAGTCCCACAAGACTGCCCTCCCCCCACTTCAGATGCCAATCACAAATCCAAGTTGTTATCTGTGCTCTTCAGGTTTGATTAATTGCTAGAGGGGCTTAACTTACTGTTTACCAGTTTATTATAAAAGGATATGACAGGATACAGATGAACATTCAGGTGGAAGAGATACATAGAGCAAGGTATGTGAGATGGGATGGAGCTTCCATGCCTGCTCTGGGCCCACTATTCTTCTAGTACTACTATGTGTTCATCAACCTAGTAGCTTCCCAAACCCCATACTACTGGGATTTTTATGGAGCTTCCTCATGTAGGCATGATCAATTTATCAACTCCATCTCTAACTCTTCTTTCTAAAGAATTCAGGGCAGAGCTGAAAATTCCAAGCTTGTAATATGGCTTGCTCTTTCTGGTGACCAGTCCTAATCCAGAGTCATCACATTAGAACAAAAGACATTCCTATCACCTAGGAAATTTCTATAAATTTAGGATCCTGTGTCAGGAACCAGGATCCAGAGACCAAATACTAGAAGAAAAGATATTTCTAGTGTTCTTATCACTTAGGAAATGACAGTTTTAGGAACTATGTGCCAGGAACTGGGGCAGAGACCAATATGTATGTTTCCTGTCCTCTCACATAAACATATGAAACAATGCTCACCATCACTAATTATTAGGAAAATGCAAGTCAGAACCACAGTAAGTTACTGTGCCTGTTAGGTTGGGCACTATTTAAGAAAAGAAAAGAAAAAGCCAAAATAGCAAGTGTTGGTGAGGATGTGGAGAAATTTTACAAAAGTGCCAGGGTTATACCTTTTGGTGTCTCACTTTCTTTGTTTTTAAGTAGGCTCCATGCTGGGTGTGGAGCCTAACATGGGGCTTGAGCTTACAATCCTGATATCAAGACCTGAGCTAAGATCAAGAGTTGGACGCCTAACCAACTGATCTACCCAGGTGCCTCAAAAATTTTCAATGATCAAAGTGGTGATAAAACTCCAGCATCCTTTTTCTCTCATAGATGTTTGCTTTTAATGTAGGCTTCACAGGTGCATGGAGCCCAATGTGGAGCTTGAACTCAAAATCCTGAGATCCAGATCTGAGCTAAAATCAAGAGTCGGATGCTTAACCAACTGAGCCACCCGGGCATCCCTAGAACCTTTGTGCATTGTTGATGGGAATGTAAAATGGTGCAGCTGCTATATGGAAAACAGTTATGAAGGGCTTTAAAATTGAAATTAGAACTACTGTGTGATCTGGCAATGTCACTTCTGGGTATATATCTAAAAGTACTGAAGACCAGATTTCAAAGAAATCATTCATGTACACTTACATTCACTGCATTTTTCCACAGTAGCCAAGAGGTGAAAGCAACCTAAATGTCTGTAACAAGTGAATGGATTAAAAAAAGCGTGATATGGACATAAAGTGGGCTATTATTCAGTCTTTAAGGCTGTCCTGTCATAAACAAAAACACTGAAGAACCTTGAGGACATTATGTCTAAGTGAAATAAGGCAGTCACAAAATGACAAATATTTTATGATTCTACATATGAGGTTATCTAAAGCAGTCAGACTCTTAGAGACAGAAAGTAAATGGTGGTTGCCCTTCTGGGGGAGGTGGAAAAAGGCAGTTGCTGTTCTAGTGGATACAGAGTTTCAGTTTTTCAAAATTAAAGAGTTCTGGAGATCTGTTTTCACAACGTGTGCATAGTTACCACTACTATACAGTTAAAAATGGTTAAGATGGCGAATTCTTGGTTTGTTTTGTTAAATATGTATCTGATTGATTACAGTTATTAATGAGGTCTTTCAAAAGTTATTTATTTTTAGTAATCTCTACTAGGGGGTCAAACTCAAAACCCTAAGAGCAAGAGATGCATATTCTTCTGACTGAGCCAGCTAGACATCCCTGTGTTATGCTGTTTTTGATCACACACATACACAGTTTTTTAAAAAAAATAAGTTTCACATCTATTTTTATTTGTTGATTGATCTTAATATTGCTCTTTGTTTAGGTATTCCTCTGGAATATATTAGGCTCTTGGAGATCAAGAATCCAGATTTCAGAGACTGTTTTACTTGTATCTTAAGCAAATAAGTGCATCTGACAAATATAAGGATTAGTTTTAGGGGTGGAACAGAATATTTGAAATTAGAATTGTTGAGGAAAATTGAGAATGTGTGATTAAGCATTAACAGAATTCTTGCACATATCCATTCAATTTAAGCAAAAACAAAATATACTTAGGTATAAATTTTATTTATAGCACTTTATGGATTTTACTTTTATGGATTTTACTTCTGCTTTCAGGCAGTGTTTTTCAATTGTAAGTACTAAAGTAGTGCTGTAAAACAAAGCTGCTTCATAGGTATAATCTAAATATTGCATTGTTGAGGCGCCTGGGTGGCTCAGTAGGTTAAGAGTCTTGGTTTCAGCTTATGTTGTGATCTCAGGATTGTGCGACCAAGCCTGCACTGGGGATCCTGCTTGGCGGGGAGTCTGCTTGAGTTTCTCTCTCTCTGCCTCTCCCCTGCTTGCACTGTATCTCTCTCTCTAAAATAATTTTAAAAAATCACATTGTTGTAAAGTAGATAATAAGTATAATTTAGCATTGACATTAAATTCCTGGATATTTAATGACTTCTAAAACTTCCTTAAAAAAGAAAAAATTTAAAAACATTAAACCACCTCAAAGTTACATTAAACAAGAGCTAGTTCCTCCTCAACTTCAAATTATAAACAAGTTTATCCTTAGGTTTACTGTTCCATGTAGAGCTGCTGTAGAGAGCTAAATGTTACTGCTGTGAAAAATCCCTTGTGTCAAAAAATGACCTGTAAGCGAGACAGAATGCTCCTTTGCTGCATGGTGCTATGTGGCTGGGTTAATTGAGGGCTTTCAGTGAACATCCCACTCTTTTTCTTAGAGTTCCACAAACTTGTGCAGCTTCCAGTGCTCCTTTTAGACCCCCCTGAGTGTTTGTTCTGGTGTCACAGCTCCCCTGAAGGAAGCAATGCTTTGAAGGGAATTGAGCCTGGAAAAGCTCAAACAAAGCATTTCTTTATATGATGCAGATTGTAGTGTTTTTGGCCCCTCTTTCCTTTTGAAAAAAAAATTAAAATATTAAAATTTGAAAACCATATCATGTAAAATAAGCAGTTTTGGAAGTCACCTACCTGAGCCACATAATTATTTTTCCGTAGGCTTTCCTTGAAGCCCAAATGCAATATAAAAATGAGAAACTTTTTAAGGGGCTTTAAAAAATATGCTATATGGCAATTCCTGGTATATATGCTACTTTATATATGAATTAATTCTGGATACATTGGTTATACTTGTTAAAAGCTTTATTTTACCACACTGTTACAAGTTGTGTAAGTTACTTATTCTTCCTTGCACTGCCTCCCTTCTGTAATATAGGGGTGATAGTGGTAGTGTATCATAGATTGTGGTGAGAAATAAAATGAGATAATGTGTGTAAAGTGCCTATCCAGGATGTACTCGGTAAATGATTTTAATTTTCCTCTGCCCTTGTCTGTTCTTCTTCCATTTCTTTTTTCTTTTCTTTTCTTTTTTTTTTTTTTTAAAGTTTTATTTATTTATTTGACAGACAGAGATCTCAAGTAGGCCAAGAGGCAGGCAGAGAAAGAGAGGAGGAAGCTGAGCAGAGAGCTTGATGCAGGGCTCGATCCCAGGACCGTGGGATCAAGACCTGAGCCAAAGGCAGAGGCTTTAACCCACTGAGCCACTCAGGCGCCTGTCTTCTTCCATTTATTAAATTGGCTTCTTTTTTAAAGATTTTTTATTATTATTATTATTTGATAGAGTGAGCAAGCTAGAGAGGATGAGCAGGAGGAGGAGCAGAGGGAGAGAGAGAAGCAGAATCTCACTGAGCAGGGAGCCTAACACAGTATTCAATCTCACTACCTGAGCCGAGGGCCAACACCTAACCAACGAAGCCACCCAGGCATCCCTAAATTGTTTTTTTATATAGGCATTTATTTATTTATTTATTTTAGATTTTATTTATTTATTTGACAGAGATCACAAGTAGGCAGAGAGGCAGGCAGAGAGAGAGGAGGAAGCAGACTCCCGGCCGAGCAGAGAACCTGATGCAGGGCTCAATCCCAGGACCCTGGGATCATGACCCGAGCTGAAGGCAGAGGCTTTAACCCATTGAGCCACCCAGGAGCCCCTATAGAGGCATTTATTAAGCACCTGTTGTGTCTTGGGCACTGTACTAGGTAGGGTGTGTTTCTGACTGCCTGCTCTCATTCTCTTCAGATGCCTAAGAAAAGCAAAGAGTTGTTCTCTGAGGTTTGGTGTTCAGATCAGGACTCTTGGACCCAAAGGACCTAAAAGCAGAGGGAAAGCCATAGCTCCCTTGCTTCTGTTTTGGCAATAGTGGGGGCCTTTTGTTTTCTTCGTATCCACTTGTCAGAATGTGTAGGTTAGAAAACGATGGACTAATTTCCTCTAAATCTGTGTTGCAGTGATCACTGACCATGTTTGCACATGCTGCACATTTCCATCATTGCAGAAAGTTCTATTGGGCAGCAGTATTGTATGTAGTATGAGAGAGTTGGACCATTAGTGGATCATTAGTTTTAAGAGAAGAGAGATAAGAACTCTAGATTATTCTGCTATTTTTATGTTTCTTGAAACAAGCCTTAGAGCCATATGACATGGTATTTAACAGAGTCAGTGTTCTCCTTATTCTCAATCCAGAGTACTTTATTAAATAATGTGTTTGATGGAATGTAAGGAATGGCAGATATTCCTTCTGTTAATAAAGATAGGCCCTGTATCTATGAATTAGGAAATATAGATTTATAGGAATTATAGATTTTAGGACCTGAGGAACTGCTTAAAAAAATTTTTTTTTGTTTTATATTTTATAAACAGTCTATAAAAATAGACAGGAAGAATAAAAATACTTAGATTTTAACAATCTTTCTACTAGTCCCTATCTTTTCTGGTAGTTTTTCTTTTCTTTTTTTTCTGGACTGTAATTATTCATGGTCTGTGCTATACACTTAATTAGGTCAAGATAATTCTTCATTATATTCTATACAAAATAAGTTACTCTGTAGTTACTGTAATCATTTCATGAATGTGTACCAGTTAAGATTCCTTTTGTCCCCCTTTTAAAAAGTCCAGTATAACTTATGTACAGTAAATTATACAGATTTATGTGTAGAGTTTAAAATTTAAGAAGGATTTACCCCTGTGACCCATTGTTCTCTCTGGGCCTCTCTCCAGTCAACTCCTCCTTACCCCAAGCATCCACTGTTCTGATTTCTGTCAGTATAGATGAGTTCTTCCTGTTCTTGAAATTTACGTATCTGGAATTCTATAGCATGAACTGTTGTGTCTCTTTTTTTGCTCAGCATAATGCTTCAGAGATGCATCCATTTTATTTTGGGTATCAACACTTCTTTCTTTTGTTTTCACTGAGTAGCGTTCTCTTGCATGATACAGCAGTCCATTTGTCCATTCTCCTGTTGGTGGACATTTCTTGTTTTGGACTCTTATAAAGCTGCTATTAATAATTTGTCTACAAGTCTTTTTGTAGACGTGTTTTATTTCTCTTGGGAATATACTTACAAGTAGGATGGTTGGGTCATAGGGAAAGTGTATGTTATGTCCCATCGTCTTAACATCATTTAAAATTCCCATTAGCAAAATTTGAGAGTACTAATTGCTCTGTATCTTCCTCAGCAATTGGTGTTGTCATCCCTTTTTTTTTTTTTAGATTTTATTTTGAAGTAATCTCTACACCCAACATGGGTGTGGGGCACAAATTCGCAACCCTGAGATCAAGATTTGCAGGCTTTACTGACTGAGCCAACCAGGTGCCTCTGGTGTTGTGATTCTAAATGTAACCTTTCTAGTGGGTGTAGATATTTCAGTGCGGTTTCACTTTACATTTTCCAGATATTGAATGCCTTTTTTTTTTTTTTTTTTTTAGCTTTGAGGCCATTCATATAGCTTCTTTCATAGAGTATCTTCAGATCTTTTGCTCTTACCGTTAAAAAAAAATTTAATATGCGCTCAAAATCCTCTCAACAACATTTTCTTAAAAACTACAGTCAAATTGGCACAATTTTTAAAGATCTTGCTTTGATGTTTCTCTACAGAAAAAAACCCCCACTATTTCTTGATAGGACTAGTGGCCTAGAATTGTGATTTGTACTGAATATTGTTAGGAGGGCCTTGAAATACTGTTGGAGATAATGAGTATTATGAATAAGAATTTACTTCTGATTAGGTTATATTAAAAATACTCGTTAAAGTAAATCTATTTTACATTGACTGCCAAGAAATTTGAGATGAGATAGACCATGTACTTACCCCCTTCCAATTCCCTCTACCTTTTGAAATGCTCATTTAGGTAGATAAACTAGAATTTATCAATTAAAGTTCTTGGCTTGGAATCCTAGAAAAATACCTGTCTGCTGAAGTTGACTGCTTTATTTCAGCATAATTTCCTTTCTCTGGCTTGTGTCTTACTTCCATGACTATGATGATCCAAATGTTTTAGGACATGTTAGTAATGCCAGATCTAATCTAATTTTTGTATCAGATTTTTGGAAACTGAACTGAGGCATTTTGGTCATGCATAGCTCTTAGGACTTTTTGAATAGATAACAGTAAACTTCAGGAAAAGTTGAGGTAAATAGGGTTATAATGAAAGCTAGTCTCAGATAAAAACAATTCTATACAACAGTCATTTATTAAATATTCTTAGCAAGCAGACATAAATCTTGGTACACCTTTTCCTTTGGGCTTAGCTCCTGAATTTTTAGGTATTCCGACCCTCGTTTTCATGACAGGTTCAGCTGAGGCGGAAATGACAATATTCCAGGTACAAGATTCTGTTAACCTTATAGTTGGCACCAATCAACCAGAAATCCTCACAGCTAATAACTGGACCCAGGCCACTTTAGACATGTGGTCTTAAACACTACATCAAAGTGTCACATTAGATTCTTATAAAATATTTGTCTAAAATATTAGAAGATTTTAAAATTTATTTTAGAGATGGAGCACTAGTGCTAACATGGGGAGGAGCCTCTGCTATGGAGAGAAGCCAATTCTATGGTGAGCACAGAGCCCTACGTGGGGCTCAGTCCCACAACCCCAAGATCATGACCTGAGCTGAAACCAAGAGTCAGTTAGGGCCCCTGGGTGGCTCAGTTGTTAAGCGTCTGTCTTTGGCTCAAGGTCATGGTCCCGGGATCCTGGGATTGAGCCCCCCACATCAGGCTCCCTGCTCAGCAGGAAGCCAGCTTCTCCCTCTCCCACTCCCCCAGCTTGTGTTTCCTTTCTCGCTGTATCTCTCTCTGTCAAATAAATTGAATCTTTAAAAAAGACACTTAATCGATGGAGCTACCCAGGTGCCCCGTTTGTCTAAAATATTTTATAGACCGATTATACAGTCTACATATGTGGACAGCCGTTAATTTCACCAATGAGAGCCCTTTCTAACAACTATTATTTTGATTAACAAAGTACTCATTTTACCAATAAAAACCACTTGGCATTCAGTAGTTTCATTATAAATTTTCCAGATACATGGTTAACAGAAAAGCTGTATCATCTCTGGAATGTGGTTTTCCTGCAAAATGCTATCTTTGGAGTATGAGTTTCTGATAAGAGCAACTGCCCCTAGATCAACTGATTGTCCCACAGTGTAGCTTAAGCCAAATTGTGTACATTTTGAACTTGTCTATGCAGTTTGAAAGCAAATTTAACAATAACCCAGTGCCATTATATAAAACAAAAGATTTCATCTGTATAATGCACTCTACCTTCTGATAGATGTAGTAAATATATTAGAAGTCTCAGATAAGAGTAACTTTACAAGATTCAAAGACAAAGAAAACTAGAGTCTAGAACTATTAATTTTGCTTTTTTTTTACATAGCCAGAGAGCATGTGAGACTGAGGGCTGGAGAGATTCCCCCACCCACTCCCCACCCCAGCCCCCCAGTGATATAAATTTCAGAGCCTCTGTTTTAAAGAGAAGGGCCAAAGAGCTTGATAGAGCTGTCTTATCTTTGCCACCCCTTAGCATCTCCCCATAGAGTGCTCTGAGAGTCAAACAATTTTGAATCTCTAGCCCAGGGATGAAGGATAGACTAAGATAAAGAAGGATGGTGAAAGGCAGCTGGCAGGGATTACTAACTCATTCTTCCAGTTAAGAGTGCTAGGCTAGTTACTAATGCTTTATTTAAACTGATGTTGGCCCTGGGACAGTAGATCTTGTCCTGACTGAAAATAGCTGTTGTTTGGGTACTTATTAACAGGGAATTAGGCCACCCAGGTTGAGAGGGAGATGATCTGGAAAGATGATGAGAGCCCCCTCCCCCCCATCCCTTCCTTACTCCTCAGAAGACTGTATTTTAAATAACGTATAAACTAAGTAAAAATGACTTACTTTTAAATGTTCTTAAAGACATAAGTAATAACTATAAAATAACTATTTCTTTCCCCGCCCCCCAATTCCAGTTCCTTTTCTGTAAACGAACTGTTTGGTTGGGTATCCCAGTTGCTTTTCTGTTTTCATATGTGTAAATTTGCTTATAGAGATACTGCTTTGTTTCACTGTTTTTACATATATCTGTTGTTTGTCTAGATTTTTAAAAAATAATTTATCTTTGTAGTACTTGTGGCGAGATTTCATAGTGCTCCTCCTCATTAATTTTATATCACAGTATGACTTAATTTTAGTTTATGTAATTATTCTGTTTTGATAGCAATTGTTATTTCCATTTAGTTTTACTGCAGACAGTGCATTAGTAAACATCTTCACAAATGCTTCTTAGTGCTCATATGCTAGCATTTCTCTGAGGTAGACATCAAGAAGGGGGACCGGCTGGGTCAAGGAATATGTGCATAACAGACACTGCCAGACTGCCCTCCAGAATGCCTTATTTGTATAAAAGTAACAAGTTCCCCACAACCTTTCCCTAATTGATGCCAGCATTTATTTATTTATAATAAATAATTTAAATAATTATTTATTAAAATTATTAAAATTATATTATAAATAATATAATAAATAAAATTTTTAATAGACTTTATTTGTTTATTTGACAGAGAGGCAGGCAGAGAGAGAGAGAGGAGGAAGCAGACTCCCTGCTGACCTGAGAGCCCGAAATGGGACTCGATTCCAGGACCCTGAGATCATGACCTGAGCCAAAGACAGAGGCTTAACCCACTGAGCCATATTTTAAATACCAGTATTTAAAATATTTTTCCGATTTGATGGTGTGAAACAGGATTAGTTTTATAATTTTTATTTTTTGAATAACTAATTACGTTAAACATCTCACATGGTTTTTTTGTCATTTGTATTTAGTTTTCTGACTTGCCTTTTTATATTTAATTCCGTTTTCTGTTGGACTGTTTGCAATTTTCATAGGCATTTTTTTTTTTTTTTTAAGATTTTATTTATTTATTTGACAGAGAGAAATCACAAGTAGATGGAGAGGCAGGCAGAGAGAGAGAGAGGGAAGCAGGCTCTCTGCCGAGCAGAGAGCCCGATGCGGGACCCGATTCCAGGACCCTGAGATCATGACCTGAGCCGAAGGCAGCGGCTTAAACTACTGAGCCACCCAGGCGCCCCATCATAGGCATTTTTTTAAAAGATTTTATTTATTTGACACAGAGAGAGATCACAAGTAGGCAGAGAGGCAGGCAGAGAGAAAGGGGGAAGCAGGCTCCCTGCTGAGCAAAGAGCCCGATGTGGGGCTCAGTCCCAGCACTCTGAGACCATGACCTGAGCCAAACACAGAGGCTTAACCTTCTGAGCCACCCAGGAGCCCCTATAGGCATTTAAAAAAAAAAAAAAAAAAGTTTATTTATTTATTTGACAGAGAGAGAGAGAGAGAACACAGAAGCAGGGGGAATGGCAGAGGGAGAGGGAGAAGCAGGCTCCCCACACCTGCAATCATGACCTGAGACAAAGTCAAATGCTTAACCATGTGAGCCACCCAGGCGCCCCTTTCATAGGCATTTTTTAATATTTATTTTATATATATATATTTATATTTTGTTACATAAGTCACAAATATTTTCTTCCAGTCAGCTGCTTTTTTTAAAAGCAATTTTTTAGATTTATAGAAACATTGCAAAGATAGTACAGAGAGTTCCTGTATAGTCTTCACAAGTTTCAGTTTCTTCCAACTTTACCCTCTGCATTAGTCACCTTGGGCTGCCAAAATAAATACACAGACTTGGTGGTTTAAACAACAATAATCGATTTTTTTTTTTTTTTTCCCGGTTCTGGATGTTGGAAGTCCCAAGATTAAGGAGCCACCAGGGTTGGTTTGGGTGAAGCCTCTCTTCCTAGCTTGCTGTGACTTCACATGGCTTTTACTCTTTGTGTGCACAGAGAGAAAGACCCATCTCTGGTATCTCTTCTACTTCTTTTTCGTCCTTCCTTCCTTCCTTCCTTCCTTTTTTAGTCTTTCAGATTTTACTTATTTGAGAGAGAGAGAGCAGGGGAAGAGGGATAGCAGACTCTGCGATGAATGCAGATCCAAACGCAGAGCTCGATCTCACGATCCTGAGATTATGACCTGAGCTGAAACCAAGAGTCAGATGCTTAACAGAGTGAGCCACCCAGGTGTCCCTCTTCCAATTCTTTTTTTTTTTTTTTTTTTTAAAGATTTTATTTATTTATTTGACAGAGAGAAATTACAAGTACACTGAGAGGCAGGCAGAGAGAGAGAGAAGGAAGCAGGCTCCCCGCTGAGCAGAGAGCCCGATGCGGGACTCGATCCCAGGACCCTGAGACCATGACCTGAGCCGAAGGCAGCGGCTTAACCCACTGAGCCACCCAGGCGCCCCCCTCTTCCAATTCTTAAAAGGACTTTAGTTCTTTTACTCTAGGGCACCATCTTTATGACCTCGTTTAATTACTTTCTTAAAGTCCCTATCTCCAATATAGTCCTAATAGGGGATAAGGCTTCAAGATAGGCGAATACAATTGAGTCTCTACATCATCTTGAAGTACTGTGGTATATTAGGACTCCAACACTGGTATGTTGCTATTAAGTATATGCTAGACTTTATTCAGATACCCACAGTTTTTCCATTAATGTCCTTTTTCTATTTCAGGATTCATTCTAGGCTACTATATTGTTTTTGTTGTCATCTTCTTAGTCATCTTAGTCTTTGACAATTTCCTTGAGAGTTTTGGGGAGTACTGGTCAGGCATTTTGTAGAATGTTTTTAAGGTGTGTTTGATATTTTCTAATGATTACACTGGGTTTTGGAATGAATACCACAGCAAAGTGGCCTTCTTAGCACATCATATGAGGGGGTACATGAAATCCACATGACAGCCCTGGTTAATTATGACCACTTGGGTTAAAGTAATGTTGGCCAGGTTTCTCCTCTGTTAAGTTGCCATTTTCCCCTTTCCATAGTATATTCTTTAGAAGCAAGTCATTAAGTTCATGCAAAGAGGGGAGGGATTAAGCTCCACCTCTTGGAGGAAACTATCTACATATTTTATTTGGAATTCTTCTGTAAGGAAGGTTTGGCTCTTCTCCATTTATTTAATCACTTACTTGTATCAGCATTTGTGCATATTTATTTTATACATGGAGTTAAAATACAATATTATGTACTTATTTTGTATAAGTACTTATTTTGCAATTTTTTTCAGGTTGGCTACAGTATTCTTCTCTCCCCCCACCCCCTTTCTAAAAAATAGCTTATGGTGTCTTCTGTAAATTTATCAAATCCTTTCTCTTTATAGCTTTTGCATTTTGTGTTTTAGTTTAAGACTTTTCTTAAATATCTGAGGATAAGTATAAGGATAGGCTAGATTATGTTGTGATTACAACTCCAAAATCTTAGTGGAATTTAACCAGCAAAGGTTTATTTTGTGTTCATGACACATACCTATCACTGATTAGGTAAGATCTGTTCTAAATCTACTTACTCTTGTGACCCAGGCTCGTGGAGCACAGCTAGTACATATATAACTTTTTATTGAGTATGACATAAGTGAACTCATATATTTTAATAATATACACATGTAATAGTAATACATAGTACACAGTAATACAAAGAAATGTGCACTTAAGGAACAACTTGATAGACAGCTTGTGTACATCATGGGTAAATAACTAGCATACAGACTGAGAAACAGAACATCACCATATCCCAGAAACTACCCCTTTGTAGCCTTTCCTAATCACTAACTCTTCCAAGGATAATCCAAATTTTTATTGCCAAAGATTTGTCTTGTTTTAAAATCTATATAAATGGAATTATATGTACTCTTTTGTGTCTGGCTACTTTCACTAAACAGTGTGTTTGTGAGGGTCATCTGTGATAATTGTGCGTGGCTGTAGTTCATTCATTCTTATGTTATTTAATATGCCATTGTAAGCAAGTATCACAGTGTTTCAGTCTACTGTTTCTGAATATCGGTTTGTTTTCAGTCATTTCAAATGATTCTATGAACCTCTTTTTTATCTTTCTTAGTGAATATGTTTTTGTTGTATATATATATACATCTAGAAGTAGAATTACTAAATCAAAATGTGTGATGTTCATTTTTTATGGACACTCATAGTTTTTTTTTTTTTTTTTAAAGATTTTATTTATTTATTTGACAGAGAGAGATCACAAGTAGGCAGAGAGGCAGGCAGAGAGAGAGAGAGGAGGAAGCAGGCTCCCTGCTGAGCAGAGAGCCCGATGCGGGACTCGATCCCAGGACCCTGAGATCATGACCTGAGCCGAAGGCAGCAGCTTAACCCACTGAGCCACCCAGGCGCCCTTTTTTGTTTTTTTTAAAGATTTATCCATTTTGGAGGGGGGAGGGGAAGGGCAGAGGGAAAGAATCTCAAGGAGGAGACTCCCTGCTGAGCGCAGAGCTAGATGCAGGGGCTGGATCTCACCAACCTGAGATCTGACCTCAGCAGAAATCAGCAGTCAGAGGCTTCACTGACTGAGCCACCTAGGTGCCCCATCTTTTTTGTTGTTGTTGTTTTTTAAAGATTTATTTATTTATTGGAGCAGGGAGTGGGAGGAGAGGGAAAGAACTCCAAGCAGACTCTGCCAAGTGCAGAGCCTAAGGTGGGGCTCTATCCCTCAGCCCCAAGACCACACCTGAGCTGAAACCAAGAATTAGACACCCAACCAACTGAGCCACCCAGGCACCCCTTGACACTGCCAGTTTTCTAAAATGGTTTGTGTTATGGCTATAATCTTGAGTGCTGCTGGTCAGAGGGAAGGAAAATTCTGCAGGGTTTTGTACCATCAAGTTAATGGGCCAGCCTAAAAGCAATATATATCTCACCTCTGCTATTTAACTATAAGGGAGTCAGGATATGCAGTCCTCCATCCTGTGGAGAACCAGAATTCCTATGTTCAGCTTTTTAATCAGGTACAGTTTATTTTTTCATGAGTAGTGGTGACAAGTAGACATTTTGTAGGCAGATCATTTTCTTCAGATTTTTGTTTAACCATATTCTACAGATTTTAATATTAATTCTTATTTTTTAAAAATTTTATTTATTTATTTGTCAGAGAGTGACCACAAGCAGGCAGAATGGCAGGCAGAGGCAGAGAGAGAAGCAGGCTCCCTGCTGGGCAAGGAGCCTGATACGGGACTTGATCCCAGGACCCCCAGGATCATGACCTGAGCCAAAGGCAGTGGCCCAACCCATTGAGCTACCCAGGCGTCCCTAATATGAATTCTTATTGACATTAATATTAAATAGCTGTGTTGAATTCTGTTGTAATTTCTCTGTGTTGCACATTATTTAGAGATAGATTTGTTGTGTTATCCTTTCATCAGTAAGTTTCTAGTATTATATTTTGGTCATTGCGTGGCTGTATGTATGGTTTCTGCTTTCTGGAAGTTCTTGTGATTTCCTTGTGACCTTGACACATGATGACTTAAGTGCATATCCTATTTGCAAAGTTTACGTTCTCTGTTAGAAACAGTATTCTGTATTTACTAGATCAAACTTCTAATTACTTATTTTTTGGAGGTATGTTAGTGTTTTATGATTATGGATTTATTAATTTCTCCTATTTTCACTAGTTTTGTTTTATGGATTTTAAATCCGTTGTCATAAGATGTATGTTGTTGTAATCTCTTGGTAGTTATATATTTAATTATGAAACATCTTCATCTTTTTTTTTTTTTTTTAAAGATTTTATTTATTTGTGAGAGAGAGAGAGAGAGGGAGAGAGAGCGAGCACAGGCACAGGGCAGACAGAAACAGAGGGAGAAGCAGGCTCCCCGGTGAGCAAGGAGCCCGATGCGGGACTCGATCCCAGGACGCTGGTATCATGACCTGAGCCGAAGGCAGCTGCTTAACCAACTGAGCCACCCAGGCGTCCCAACATCTTCATCTTTTTATTTCTTTTTGGTGTGAATTCTACAGGCATACCTCGGAGATCTTTGCAGGCTCAGTTCTAGACTACTGCAATACAGTGAATATCACAATAAAGCAAATCAAATGAACTCTTTGGTTTCCCAGGGCATATAAATGTTATGTTAGCTATATAGTCCAATTCTTAAGTATGCAGTAGCATTATATCTAAGAAACCAATGTGTATACCTTAGTTAAAAAATACTTTATTGCTAAAAAATGCTAACCATCATCTGAGCTTTAAGTGAGCCAAAATCTTTTTGCTAGTGGAGAGTCTTGCCTCGATGTGGATGGCTGCTGACTGATCATGGTGGTAGTTTTGAAGGTTGAGTGGCTGTGGCAGTTTCTTAAAATAGGACAACAGTGAGGTTTGCCCCATTGATTGACTCTTCTTTTCAGGAATGGTTTCTCCATAACATGCAGTACTGTTTGATAGCATTTTACTAGCAGAATTTCTTTCAAAATTGGAGTCAGTCCTCTAAAACCCTGCTGGCTGCTTATATCAACTGTTACATAATATTCTAAATCCTTTGATTTAATTTCAGCAGTCTTCACAGCATCTTCACCAGGAGTAGATCCATCTCAAGAAACTGTTTGTGTTGCTCATCCATAAGGATCAAGTCCTTATCCATTTGCAGCAATCCAGTCACATCTCCAGGTTCCACTTCTAAATCTAGTTCTTTTGCTATTCCATCACATCTGCAGTTAACTTCTTCCAAGTCATGAACCCCTGAAAGTCATCCATGAGGTTGAAATCAGTTTCTTCCAAACTCCTGTTTATGTTGGTATTTGACCTCTTCCCATGAATCATGAATGTTCTTAATGGCATCTAGAATGGTGAATCCTTCCTAGAAGGTTTTTGATTTACTTTGCCCAGATCTATAGGAGGAACCATTATGTATGACAGCTATATGTATATAGCTTTGCAAAATGTATTTCTTAAATAATTTTGACTTGAAAGTCAAAATGATTCCTTGACTGTGGATGTTTTGGTAGCAGGTATGAACATGTTTATCTCATTGTACATCTCCCATGAGTGCTCTTGAGTGACCAGGAACATTGTCAATGAGCATTGATATTTTGAAAGGATCTTTTTCTCTGAGCAGTAGGTCTCAACATTGGACTTAAAATATCCAGTAAACCATACTCTATAAACAGATGTGCTGCCATCCAAGCTTTGTTTTTCCGTTTGTAGAGCACAGGCAGAGTAGATTTAGCATAATTCTCAAGGGCCCTAGGATAGTCAGAATGGTAAAGGAACATTAGCTTCAACTGAAAGTTACCATTTATGTTAGCCCTTAATAAGAGAGTCAGCCTATCCTTTGAAGTTTTGAAGCCAGGCATTGACTAGCTATGAAAGTCCTAAATGACATCTTCCAATAGAAGGCTGTTTCATCTATGTTGAAAATCTGTTGAGTATAGCCCTCTTCATTAATGACCTTAGCTCGATCTCCTGGATAATTTGCTGCTTCACCTTGTACTTGTATGTCATGGAGATGGCTTCTTTCTGTTAACTTTATGAACCAACCTCTGCTAGCTTCAGACTTTCCTGCTGTAGTTTACCCATTTCTCTCAGCCTTCACAGAATTGGAGAGATGGTGCCTTGCTTTGGCTTAGGCATTGGCCTAAGGGAATGTTATGACTAGTGCGATCTTCTATCCATATCCGAAAAACTTTCCCCAAATCCGCAATAAGGCTGTCTCACTTTTATTATCATTAATGTTTTCACTGGAGTAGCACTTTTTATTTTCTTTAAGAACTTTTTCTTTGCATTCACAACTCTGCTTTTTGTGTAAGAGGCCTAGCTTTCAGCTTATCTTGGCTTTTGACATGCCCTCTTCACCAAACTTAGTGATCTCTACCTTTGGGTTTAAAGTGAAAGATGTGTAATTCTTCCTTTCACTCGAACATTTAGAGGCCAATTCCAATATTGTTGTTTCTCAGGCATAAGGGAGGCCTGAGGAGGAGGAAGAGAGATGGGGAAAAGGCTAGTTGGTGGAGTGGACAGAATATACACATTTATCGATTAAGTTTACCATCTTATATGGATGTGGTTTGTGGTATCCCAAAACAATTACAATAGTGACATCAAAGATCACAGCTCACCATAACATATATAATAATGAAAATGTTTGATGTAATTGTAAGAATTACCCAGATGTGACACACAGACACAAAGTGAGCAAAGGCTGTTGGAAAAAATGGCTCCAAGAGATTGCTTAATGCCATGTTGCCATAAACCTTCAATTTGCAAATATTGTAGTATCTGTGAAGTGCAATAAATGGGGTACCATATTCTATCCTTTCATTTAAATGAAATTCCTATAGGCTTTGTTTTAGTAGTCTTTATTAAACAGTATATACTTCTAAAATCAATATGAAAGTCTTAAAGAGGAATTTAAGTGTTTTATACTTTATTAATATATTCGGACTTACTCTTAACATCTCACTCTGTTTTCTGTTTGTCATATTTTTCTTAGCTGTTTGGTGCCTTGATCACATTTTCTTAGTTTTATTTTCTCTTGCTCTAGTGATTTGGAAGGTAGGAAATCCTTCATAGTTCTAATGGCTTCCTTTTAAAAAATTCATTTATAAAATATTTCAGAAATACAGGTGAGTATGGAGACTACTGTAACATTGGGGGAAGATGTTGGGATCTCTTCAGATACAATTACTCTTTTCCCTACCTTAGTTCCAGACCGATTGATACAGGAACATGGGAATTACACAGATAAAGTTTAAAATGTAGGCATTATTACTGGTAAAATTATGGGACTTGGTTTATATCTGTGTGCATTTAGATCTGCAGGCAACTGGAATTACTTATGTAAGCAGTCACTGGCTAATTGGACAACCAGCTACAAGGATAAATTCCAGATGGTGCATCTGCTAACTGATGGAGGCTCTGTCATCCTGGATCTTTGGATGACTATGTCATCCACCCCCCTACCAATAATGCACATGTAGCACCAACAAGAAATAAGCCTCTGTTGGAGTAAACTAGAACATTAAGATTTCAGGGTTAGTTGTTGCCATAGCCTTTCCTGAGCAACCATCTCAGTTCATCACAAAGCATAGCATAGACTAAAACCGTCCTTATACTCACAGGTCCTAAAAAGAAGAGTGAGAAAGGACAGTTAGGTTTCTTCTTTTGTGAATTTCTTATTCCCATATTCTGCCCATATCTTTATCTTTTTTCTCTTTGACTTATAGTGGATCGTAAATTCTGATACTAATCATCTTTTGCTTTTATGCATTGTACCTGTCTTCTAGTGTGTGAATTATCTTTTTAAATTTTGTTTATGAGGGGGCGCCTGGGTGGCTCAGTCATTAAGTGTCTGCTTTCGGCTCAGGTCATGATCCCAGGGTTCTGGGATCGAGCCCCGCATCAGGCTCCCTTTAAGCGGGAAGCCTGTTTCTCTCCCTCCCACTCCCCCTGCTTGTGTTCCCTCTCTCACTGTGTCTCTGTCAAATAAATAAAATCTTTTTTTTTTTTTTTTTAAGATTTTATTTATTTATTTGACAGAGAGAAAGATCACAAGTAGGCAGAGAGGCAGGCAGAGGAAGAGGGGGAAGCAGGCTCCCTGCTGAGCAGAGAGCCCGATGCGAGGCTGTATCCCAGGACCCTGAGATCATGACCTGAGCCAAAGGCAGTGGCTTAACCCATTAGGCCACCCAGGTGCCCAAATAAATAAAATCTTTAAAAAGAAAAAATTTTTTGTTTATGGGATCTTGTACTGAACAAAGCATCAAATCTTTACGTGACCAAATTTCTTAAACTTTTGCTTTATAGTTGGTACTTTTTATGTTTTGTTCTTTAAAAAATCCATCCCTTTGCTTTTGTTTTTCCATATTTTCTTTAAAAACTTTTCAAACTTTATTCTCAAATCTAAGATTTTAATCCACCTGAGATTTTTTTTTCTTCTTTGGGGCTAGGTGGCATATGACGTGAGATCAGATCTTCTCCCTCCTGCTGTCTCTGACAGTATACACACCCAGTTATCCCCATACCATGTATTGAATATTCTTAATTTTCCTACTGATCTGTAATTCCATCTCTGGAATTTCCATGTATATGTGGCCTCTTTCTGGGCTCTTGTCTTTACCTTTTGTCTATTCTTGTCTGTGTCAGATTATTTTAAGTTTTACTATTTTTTAAAAAATATTTTATTTATTTATTTGCCAGAGACAGCGTGTACACAGGTAGAGGGAGAGGTAGGCTCCATGCTGAGAAAGGAGCCTGATGTGGGACTCGAACCCAAAGCACGACCTGATCAGAAGGCAGACACTCAACTGACTGAGCCACCCAGATGTCTCCCCTTACCTTTTCATTTTCAAAGTGGTCTCAGTTCTTCTTGGCCCTGTGATCTCCTGGATTAATTTTAGGATCAGCTTGTCAGATTCCACAAAAAGCTCTATTGAGAATTTAATAAGAATTGCCTTTATTTTGAGGGTAATCACCATCTTTTGATAGTGGACCTTCCCAATTATAAATCTGCTGTATCTTCCCATATATTCATAGAGGATATACACTTGTTTTTTTCTATTGTATTTCATAGTTGGTTATTACAGATATTTAGAAAAAAGTGTTGGGTTTTGTATGTTAACCATCTATATCTAGAAACTGCAGAAGTTTATTAGGTTATTTAATAGTTTGCCTACAGATTCTCTTGTATTTTTTAGGAAAATAATGATTGTCTGTAAATAAGGACAGCTGGCTCCTTTCCAATTCTTCTCTCTGGTTTCTTTTTCTTTGGCATTATCTAGAACCTCCAGTTATTATAATGATAGGAGTTGTTGTCTTTTTTTTTTTTTTTTTAATTTCAGGGAGAGGCTTACAAATTAAAGCATGAAGTATAATATTTGGTAGAGGTATTTGGAAGATACACTTTATCAGGTTAAGGACATTCTCCTTTAGGGTCATTATACAAAGACTTAATTGGAACTGACTTGGTTTTAATGATTCCTTTTTCTGTATTTTATGAGATAATCATGTGGCTTTCTTCTGTAATCTGTTCATGATTATAGGGTTTTATTTGTTTGTTTTTGTTTTTTAAATGATGAGTCAGCCACTGGGAAGGTGTTCTTTTCATATGCCATTGACTGTATACTTTTCTGAATTGGCTATTTATAGCCTTTGTAGAGTTTTCTTTTCTTTTTTTTTAAAGATTTTATTTATTTATTTGTCAGAGAAAGAGCGAGTGAGAGCAAGCACAGGCAGACAGAGTGGCAGGCAGAGTCAGAGGGAGAAGCAGGCTCCCCGTGGAGCAAGGAGCCCGATGTGGGACTCGATCCCATGACGCTGGGATGATGACCTGAGCTGAAGGCAGCTGCTTAACCAACTGAGCCACCCAGGCGTCCCTAGAGTTTTATTTTCTGTTAGGTTGTTATATTGCTTTGTAGGTAATTTTTATCTGTTGTGATGATTAACTCTTTATTATATATTTTCCCCTAAGTCTGTTTTTTTTCCTGTATGACCTGAGTTTTGTGTCATGCTTGAAAATTCACCATTTAAAAAAAATATTTATTTATTTATTTGACAGAGAGAGAGAACGAGATAGCCTTGGGATCATGACCTGAGCCAAAGACAGATGCTTAGCCAACTGAGCCACCCAGGAACCCCTGAAATTCCCCATTTAAATTATAAAACTATTCAGTATATTTTAATAGTTATCTGACATCTTTTTAAAAATTATATAATCTTTTTTTTTCTATATTATACGTAGGATGGGAATCTCACTCTCTTTTTATACATGTAGATATTTGCCTCTTATTTGTGACTGACTTGAAGTATCATTTTCCTCATTTACTAAGTTTTCATATATGCCTAGGTCCATATTTATCTTTTGCTGTTCTAAAATCATACTGTTTTAATTATTCATGCTTTATATTAGGGCAAGTCTCTGAGGCAGGGATTTTAGAAATCTCAGGCTTCAATCTAGTGTCCTGTTCTAATTCTGCTACTTTACCACAGGTTTTGGGACCTTGCTTATTAGGTTAGTCACTTTGCTTCTTTAAGGGGTTAGGTTTCATTTCCTGAAAAATACGGATAGTAGCAATAGTAGTATCTACCTCATAGGTTGTAATGAGCTTATATTAATACAATACCTGGCACTAAATTCTCAATAATAGCTTGCTGTCATGGTTTTCTTTTTTTTAAATCCATGCTTTCATTAACATTCTTCCTCTGCTCCCCTTGGTCATTTCTTCCCTTCAAAGATGCATGACTAATATAGATGAGAGCTTGATGTCTGTTGCCTTCTCTCTCAGGTGGAGACTGGTTTATTTTTTTTTACCTGTTCTCTTTTGTTCCACAGGTATAAGCATCTTCCTTTCTGCTTTTCTTGTGGTGAGATCCCTTATACTGTAGGGAAGCTGCTTATGTCTCTAGCTGCTCTGCCAGGATCTGTGAAGTCAGTTCAGTTCCAGGGGTAAAGAGAAATAGTAGAAAGTCCATTGTGTCTATTATGTCCAAGTAGAGTTTTTAAAATTTTCTTTTTTAAAAAGTGGTATATACTGGGCGCCTGGGTGGCTCAGTGGGTTAAGCCGCTGCCTTCGGCTCAGGTCATGATCTCAGGGTCCTGGGATCGAGTCCCGCATCGGGCTCTCTGCTCAGCAGGGAGCCTGCTTCCTTTCTCTCTCTCTCTGCCTGCCTCTCTGCCTACTTGTGATCTCTCTCTGTTGAATAAATAAATAAAATCTTAAAAAAAAAAAGTGGTATATACTGTTTTATCAGTGCCACCTGACTCCTATATATATTTCTCACTTGGTTTAGATCATAGCCCTCTGTTTGATTGATTATCCCCAAATATCTACAGTTGTTATGCAGGAGAATGTTTTTCATTTATTTAACATAGTTATTAAAGGAAGAATTAGCAAATTGGAGGCCAAAAAGCCAAGTCAAAACAAACAACTTTGGCATGAGGATGTTGAAAGTTTTTGTTAGCATTTTAAAATGGTGAGATTTTATTTCCTTCTACTGTTATCATGTTATCCAGAGAAGAAAGAGAGGCAACATTATATGACAGGCATATATAGGCAAGAAGATTTATTACTTTACATCTTTGGTTTTCTGTTTTTGACAACAGAACCGTTAAGTGGAAGATATGTGGGTTTACAGTAGGTTTATATTTTAATCATGAACCTTTAAGCAAAACTTTCTAAAGACCCCTGTTTCTAGCTCCAGGTTTCTAATAAATAGCTCTCATCTTAGCACTCTAGTCTCTGTAACAGGTTATTGCAATATCCTAACAATAGAGTATTGAGAATATATTCTACAAGGATAATTGGACATCAAAAACCAGTGATTCTTTTTTTCTTCCCTGTAATAATAAACATCTCTTTCCACTTCCTTCTAGGTATACTCAGTTTTACTTGGATTTGTTAAAAGAAACTCGATTTCAAGATATATGTAGGTAGAAATCAAAAGAAGTTACTAACTAGTTCTCTTCTTTAAATGTGCACAAAGGACATTTTCCAGGTTGCCTTGTACTGTGCTTACCATGTTTTGTATCTTGATGAAGAGTCAGCTTTGGAAAAACGCTGTTAGCTTGCAAGTTCACTTTTCAAAGCTTCATAATTTTGAACAGGTAATATATGGTACAGAATTTGAAAGTTTTTAGAAAGGCATAAATCTCACTTACCCTTCTGTGTTTCTGAACACCCAGGTTCCCTCTGTAAGACATCCACTACTACCAGTTTCTTGTATTCCTTCTGGATATTTGCTATGCGAGATTTCATGTACAGTCATACAAATGAGTATATATACTATACATACACTATGGTAGTATTTAAATAGGAGCCTATCTTGGCAATCTTTTTTTTTTTTTAATATTTTATTTATTTGAGTGAGAGAGAGATGTACAAGAAGGGTGGGGAAGGGAGGGGTAGATGGAGAAGCAGATTCCCCACTAAGCTGGGACTCCTATGTAGGGCTCCAACCTGGGACCCTGGGATCATGACCTGAGCTGAAGGTACTGCTTAACCATCTGAGCCACCTAGATGCCCCCTGTCTTGGCAGTCTTGCCAGTTTTCAGTCTTGAACATTTTGCCAAATTACCCTTCCTTGCCTTTCAAGGAGGTTGTCCCAGTTTATATTCCTATCCATAGAAAATGTGAAAGTGCCTGTTTCCCTACAGACTCACCAATAGGATGCCTTATCAAACTCTTTTGATTTTTGCCAGTCAGAAGGCAAAATAGTACCTTGTAGTTTCAGTTTGTATTTTGAAGTTCAGCATCAAGATGAGATGAATTTTAAAAATATTTTTCCAGTTTATCTCTTGACTATGTTTATTTGACATGAAGACCATTTTAAAAATGTGTATCAATTTAGTAGTTAATTCTCTTATGGCTTTTAGATTTTGTTTCATTTAGAAAGGCCTAGTCGGAGAGCACAGAAATAATTCATTGTTTTTTTTTTTACATTTAAAGCCTTTGATCCCTCCAGAAATTTTAGAATAAGGTTAGGAGGTATACAGGCTTACTTTTGAGGCAAATATGTATATACTGTAATATAATGTGTATGTTTGTATTGAGACTATAAGTAATTTAGGGGAAGGAGTTGTGACTGTATTGCTTTTCTCTGTAAGGGAGAGTCATTGCAAATTTTTTCATGGATAAAACAATAGTTTTTCTGTAGGAAATTTGGAAAAAGAACAAGGGGAAACGAAAACCAGCCACGGCCCCTGCACCAATATATGTAACAAAATCCGGACCATACACACACTGTATCATAATTTTTTTTCACTTGAGACTAAACAGTTAAACAGATTTAGAAAATACTTTAAATGGATGCTTCATATTGTATTGATGCTTCATATTTTGTCCGAATATTTTTCAACCATCCTAGGGCTTTCCTGAGGCGAAATCTAAGGCCTTTAAAGAAACGCCTGGCCTCAGGTTTTAGGCTTACCTTTAAATCTGGAACCGTTTTTGGAAAGCCCATTTTAGATGAGATGCCAGCACTGGCGCAAGCCGGCATCCAGAGGGTCTGGACCCAACCTGACCCAGGACAGGACGAAGTCCCGGCCCACCACCCTGCCTCCTCTACCCGGACTGGCCAGAGCGCCCCCTAGCGGCGGCGGCGAGAGCAGCTGAGTGCGCGGCTGTAGGAGGGCCCTCTCGTCGCTTGGCAGATCCCCACCGAGCCTGTCTCTTCTGACAAGTCCTTTTAATGGCTTTTGGAGCTGCTTGTTTTCCGAGGCTGGCATTCCCTCTCCCGCGCTTTGCTGCAGGCCCCGACTTCAAGTGCAGAATTGCTGCGGGGCCTGGCCTGGAGCTGCAGAATATCGGGCCGACGCTCAGCCCGAGCGGCTGCGGCTGGTCTGCGTCCCACTCCCTCGCTGCTTCGTTTGGGGACGTTTGAGAGGTTTTGAACTTCCGGGGTTGGCTGGCCCGCGTCTGCCCTGTGGAGGGTGACCGAGGGGCGTCGCTGTGCCCTGCCCTTGGGCGCGGCCCTTTAAACTTTCTGTTTTTTTAAACTTTGGGGGTGTGGTCGCGGCGCCTCCTCTCTCAGCTGCTGGTTGTTCCCTGGCCACCCAGTCCTCCCCTCCGCCCCGCCTTCCAGATGCTTTGGAATCATGAGCCGGGAGGGCGCAGGGACCCCTCTGGTGGTGGAGGTGATCAAAGGTGAGTGGGGTGGCGCGGGGCTTGCCTGTCCCGGGAGTGGCTGTGACAGCCGTATTTAGGGGGTGTCAGGCCGTGCCAGGGGAGGCGAAGAGGCACCTACTGCCGGCCAAGAGCCGCCCTTCAACTTCTGGGCCCGGCCGATGCCGTCTCACGGGCGTGGGTGGCTTCCCGGGACTCCTTGTCCCCAGGCGCGGTCTTGCTTTGGGGCTAATCCGCACAGATGTGTGCAGTTGGAAACCTGGTGTCCTTCCACCCCTGGCTGGCAGAGGAGTTGCCCCTACTCACCCACGGGAGCAGAATCCTAGGTCACTCTGTGCACAGGGATCAAGGGTCATTTGTGGTTAGCAAGGAATCAGCTCCGTCATCTGTTTGAGTGTTTGTGGTTAACGAGACATTTCAGTTGAGGGGTTTGCAAGGAAATAAACACAGCAATTGTGTGAGTTGAACTGCAGACAAAAATTGTTTAAATTACCATTTGGGGAACGGATGCCAGCTGGCATTGTTTCTTTTAAACTATTTTGAAGGCTATACTTGATTTTGCTACAATCTGAGCGTAAATAAGTATTCTGTTAGCACTATTTAGCACCACTAGTAGGTATTGCAGGTGACTGCTTCACCGTGGATTTTAAGGCAACTTTTTGGGGGGTGAGGCAAGGGAGGAAGGGTGGAGCCTCTGAGCATTACTGCTCCTTACCATTCTTGCTAAACGTCACAGCAGCCTGACTGCATTTATGCAACACAAGTTCATCTCACTCATCTTGGAGAAACCTCTCATTGCTTCTGTTGTAATGGTAATTTGTCTAATTGTAAAAATAACTACAAAAGTAGTGATCCCTAAGAATAGTTGAATAAACTTATGGTTTGTTTTGTTGTTTGTGTTCTACAGAAGCAAACGTTAATTTTGCAGCTATTTTGACAGCATTCTTTAGCTTCTACTTAAAAAAATAGTTTCCTATTGAAACCATTTTTTTTAGGATGGCTTGAAAACCTACTGAAACAGAGCGCAAGTAATCTGCCTATCCAGTGCATGATGCTGTTTGCTGAAATTTCTTAGCCCAGGGGAACCAAAGTTTTGTAATGAGAGGTTCCTCTAGAAACCTAGCCATATTGCTGTGAAAAACTACTTATTGCTATTGAGATTTATGATTTTAACAGTTTCTCCTTTAAAAATGTTGCTTATTTATTGTTACCCACCAAAATAGCTGAACACTTTGAAATTACCCATTGGCACCCTTACCATGCATGAAAAAAATAAAAATATGACTTAATCTGAAAAGAGTTGCATCATGATATATGAAACTTTTTTTAATAACCTGAAGGAAGGAACATTGCAATTTTTCCATTTCAGATCGCCTTTGTTTTGCCATTCTCTACAGCAGACCAAAGAGTTCATCAAATGTACATTATTTCAGCATAGATAATGAACTTGAATATGAGAAGTAAGTACTGCTTTTTTAAACGATTGCTAGTAACTTTTTTTTATTTTGAAGAATCTAAAGGTATGTTTGTAAATAGAATAGCCTTGGAAAATTACAAATCTGTTGATTGATAATTGCCAAGTACTTTTTTCTTGGTAGTATAACCCTTGGTAATAAAGTAGACCCTTAGGGCAAATATCAAAATGAAGGAACATTCCTAAATTTAACAAGTTATATTTGAAGTCTAGCAGCTTAAAGTACACATGAGATATAAACTAGTATAGTTATAAGTAAAATGTGGGAAAATGTGTGGGAAAACAGCTTTTTTAGTCAGATATTATTGAAGCTGGAATTAAGCACTGTAGCCCTTGTTAAATTTTTTAGTAGGCATTCCTTACCAGAATACCACTAGTTTACCACTAGTACAGCAGTATCATTAACATTGTTAACCGATAACAGTTTGGTGTATGCATTCTTGTCATAGTTAGATATTGTAGTTCCAAAAAGGCATTTATAAAATTTAGAGGATCTGGAATGTATATGTATGTTTTTGTTTTTCATTTTTAAAGCTTCTACGCAGATTTTGGACCACTCAATTTGGCAATGGTTTACAGATACTGTTGCAAGATAAATAAGAAATTAAAGGTAAAATCTTTTTTACTTAAAATTTGACTTAGGTAATAATTGTTAGCCCAATTCTGGGGAGGGAAAAGAAAGAAAAACATACCTCTCTTTTTTATTAAAAAAAAAAAAAGTTATTTTTCACTGCAGTGTTGTTTGGGACATACATGTGATTTTTGTTTTGTTTTGTTTTAAAGATTTTATTTATTCATTTGACACAGAGAGATCACAAGTAGGCAGAGAGGCAGGCAGAGAGAGAGAGAGAGAGGAGGAAGCAGGCTCCCACTGAGCAGAGAGCCCGATGCGGGGCTCGATCCCAGGTCCCTGAGATCAAGACCTGAGCCAAAGACAGAGGCTTAACCCACTGAGCCACCCAGGCGCCCAATGTGATTTTTGTTTTAAATAATAATAGTGTATATATGTTTCTTGTTCAGAGTTTTGACTGAATGGTTTAAGCTTGATTGGGTCATTTTGTTCTGGTTTGGATTGGTAATGCTCAGATACTTGAAAAGCCAAAGTAGAAATTGGTTAATAAAGTGAGACCTCTTGCTATCTGATCTAATGGAACTGATACCTAACAAGAGAAATTTCCCTTGCTTTGGTTATTGTTCTTTCTGCCTTTACTTTGACAGAGTGCTTTATTACTTTATAAAGAGTATTGGCTCATCTTACTTCCATTCTATCTTTAATCTCCCATGATAGTTGTACTCCTTGTGACTCCTTACCCCCACCTTTATATATACATTAAGGAGCAAGGAAAGCAGGGGCAAACAGCCTCTTTTTAAGACTTGTGTATGAGAGTTGCAAAAGTGTATTTCTGTTACTTTGATCTCAGACCCCATTCCTTTATTTAAAAAACTTCTAAGTTACGGTCACATCAATAAAAAGTGTTTATGTACTGCTTAGCAAGTCCAAATTAGTCACTGTAAATTCTAAAGTAGAAAATACTGGATTTAAGGGTAGGTATTTCTTAAAAAACAGCTTTATCCAATTGATTACTTATCATCCTAGTACACAGAAAGAAATAAAATTTCTTTTCTTTTTTTTTTTTAAGATTTTATTAATTTATTTGACAGAAAGGCAGTGAGGGAGGGAACACAAGCAGGGGGAGTGGGAGAGGGAGAAGCAGGTTTCCCACTGACCAGGGAGCCCCATGTGGGACTTGACCCCAGGACTCTGGAATCATGACCAGAGCTGCAGGCAGATGCTTAACGACTGAGCCATCCAGGCGCCTATAATTTAATTTAATTTTTAATTATAATTTAAAAATTAAATTGTATTGCAAATTTATGAGTGAGTAAGGCAGATTTTTTTTTTTCCTTGAGCGTCAAACCTAAAATTCCCCATTGTAAATGTTAGAAGCACCTGTCAAAGGAGTTACTAATTTGCAAAATGGAAGTTGTAGGATTGCCTTTTCTTTTTTGTATTATATGTGTTTGCCCTACAGATTTATGTAGAGATGGAGACTCTTCTCTCTGGACTTTATTTTTCTCTTGAATAGGAATATAAGTTTATGGTCTTGTATATTTATGGCCACACCCTCCTTCTTTTTTCCAGTTGCTAATGGCTGGTCTTTTGTTCATACAGGGCTGGGAAGCTAAAAATAATTTCCTCCCTGAGGCCACCCGCCTGTGTTTCTTTGCTTTAATTTTGAAAGACTTTTCTTTTCCTTTCCTGTACTCCACCTTTTATCCTTTGACTCAACCAAGAATATATTGACATATCGGTCCTTTTTTTTTTCTTTTTCTTCTTTTAACTTTTTGTCATTTACCAAAACAACTTCTTTCAGGGTGTTGACCACCCAACCTGATGGAAACATTACTGCCTATTCAATTAGTGACAAAAGTGTGTTGAGAGTTTGAATTAAAGTGTCTTGTGCTTGTGTTCCTCTATGGCTGGTTGGGTTTTGGTTTTGTTTTTTTAAAATCAACTTGGATCTCTTACTCTTTGGAAACAACTAAAGGAAAATAATGTACATGTACATCATTGACTCACAGAAATCAAGAAATGTGTGCTTTTTGAACTGAATATATCCTTTCCCTTATGCTTACCTGAATCTGTTTCTGCTCATGTTAGTGCAATACAGGTGAGGAGGTGCTAACTATAATCATGTGCCTTTTTTTTTTTTTTTTTAAAGATTTATTTATTTATTTATTTGTCAGAGAGAGAGAGAGAGAGAGAGCGAGCGAGAGCGAGCACAGGCAGACAGAGTGGCAGGCAGAGTCAGAGGGAGAAGCAGGCTCCCTGCAGAGCAAGGAGCCCGATGCGGGACTTGATCCCATGACGCTGGGATGATGACCTGAGCTGAAGGCAGCTGCTTAACCAACTGAGCCACCCAGGCGTCCCTAATCATGTGCTTTTTTGGGTTTTTAAATTCCATACCCTTTCTATTTAACTTTTTATTGAAGTACAGAAATAGATACAGATCTTGAGGGCACAGTTCAATGAATTTTCACAAACTGAATATATGTAGGTAATCACCTTGGTTATCAAATCAAGAACAACATTAACATCACCAAGTAAGAGTCCACTTTTGCTCTGTTATCTCTTCTCTACCCTCCCCCTACCCTCTTACCCCATTCATCATCTTGATTTCTAACAGAATGAGTTATTTCTGCCTGTTTTAATATACCCTTTTAATTATAATCGTTTTGGGAATTGATTTAGAACACAAAATAGGAGAAGGAAAGCAAAGTCTCCCACTGCCTTTTCCAGCATCTTGTGTATTCTTTAAGAGCTTATAATCCAAGCCCCTCCCTACTCCTTAACTGTACTTTCATCCTAATCTAAAAACATTTCTTTTATGGGAAGGTACATGGTATTTTGGGATATTAAAGTTTATCATTTTAAAGATCTTGCTAAGGTGAATGCCTATACATTGTAAGGTTTGAAATTTGTCTTCATCACAAAATGAAGTTATAGAAAACTTGAAATTAAAGAGAAAATACTAACACCTGTTTATCTTTATGTAGTCCATCACAATGATGAGGAAGAAAATTATTCATTTTACTGGCTCTGATCAGAGAAAACAAGCGAATGCTGCTTTCCTTATTGGATGTTATATGGTAAGTATTTAACTGATTTCCCAACATATTAGTGAAAATGTATACAACAGTGGTACTTAAAATAGCAGTTGGAATTTGGAAATTACTTTTTCTAAGATAATATCTTGATTTCTTTCCAGAAAGAACATGTTTTGCTTTTTAAGATTTGATCAACAGGGAAGACTGTGCATATTTGGAGGGACAGAGTATATGGAAGATTTCTGTACCTTTTACTTAGCTTTGCTATTCTGAACCTAAAACTGCTCTTTAAAAAGCCTATTTTTAAGGGGCGCCTGGGTGGCTCAGTGGGTTAAGCCGCTGCCTTCGGCTCAGGTCATGATCTCAGGGTCCTGGGATCGAGTCCCGCATTGGCCTCTCTGCTCAGCAGGGAGCCTGCTTCCCTCTCTCTCTCTCTCTGCCTGCCTCTCCATCTACTTGTGATTTCTCTCTGTCAAATAAATAAATAAAATCTTTAAAAAAAAAAAAGCCTATTTTTTAAAAAATTGATCAACAGTATGTGTTACAGCACTTAAGGTTAAAAGATAATGCCCCCAAAGCTGTGTTTTTATAAACCTATGATCCATTTAGTGAAGTTGTGAAAGTGGAGTCAGGAGCAATAATTGATTTTTTTTTCTAGAAAAACATCAAAGTGTGTCACATGAGGTAAGAGTGCTTTATAATTTGAATATAGTCCATTTTTTCCTAACTAAGGTTTGACTCTTAGATCTATTCTCATGGATTCTCTCCATTCTCATGAAAGCGTCTAGCATGAGGACATAGTGTTGTAGGTCAAGTTTTACATACTATATAGGTTACATAAGACACTCAGAGGTCTTTTTTTGTTTTAAGATTTTATTATTTATTTGTCAGAGACAGCGTGCACAAGCAGGGCAAGCGGCAGGCAGAGGGAGAAGCAGACTTCCTGCTGAACAAGGAGCTCAAAGCGGGACTTCATCCCAGGACCCTAGGATCATTATCTGAGCTGAAGGCAGTTGCTTAGCTGAGCCACCCAGGCGTCCCGAGGTTTATTTGAAGTTTTTTTTTTTTTTTAAGATTTTATTTATTTATTTGACAGACAGAGATCACAGTAAGCAGAGAGGCAGGCAGAGAGAGGAGGAAGCAGGCTCCCTGCTGAGCAGAGAGCCCGATGTGGGGCTCGATCCCAGGACCCTGAGATCATGACCTGAGCCAAAGGCAGAGGCTTTAACCCGCTGAGCCACCCAGGCGCCCCTCCCCCCCCGAGGTTTATTTGAATCATTGGAAAATACAGTTTGGAATAGCCAGTATTTACACAAGAGTTATAAATTTCATTTATTTATAAGGATCATGGAAGATTTTGTTTTTAGAGTCACATTTTATCAGTGCCTAGTACATTCATCTGCAGGGGTACCTTAGCAACAGTTTTTCCAGAGTAGGCTGAGGGCTCCTCCAGAGTAGTGCCCCTTATCTTTTTGTTTGTTGGTGTGGAAGCTAGCTATCCTATTCACTGGAGAAGAATAGTGAGTGGATGTGTCTTCTGCTGCCATCCACAATAAGGGGATTGTTTCTGAAGTTCTTTAGATAAGTTTTTTCTTCCCCCAACTTGCTACTTGCCTCTGTCATGCCTTCCTCCTTTTGGAAATTATTTTCTGGTTTAATAATTTGGAATATACAGTGATTAAACCAGAAGTTGGTGGTACTGGCTGAAATTACACCTAAACTTTTCATAATTTCCTTTTCTATGTTTAAGGTAAATCATTAGGAAATGTGATTAAGGCCTTTTTGCTCTTATTTTCATCTTGTGTTCACAGAAGAAATGTTTCTGGGATAGGGCTGTTTTCTTACCATCTCTGAATGTGTGAAAACACTGGTTGTAGATTAGGTCTACTAAAAGTTGACTTTTTAAGCTTACCCAGATGTCTTGCTTTTGTTTTTTTTTTTTTCCGCCCTCATCTCTCGTGGTGTTCATTGTGCTTAGTACCAAAAATTCTTAGAGGCGGGGAAAAAAGCCTCTGCGAGTTAAGAAAAAGAGTACAGAGAGGTGGCTCTTTTAACTGGGACATTTGGTGCCATTATTTAGCCCCATTACTTAGCCATTACCTGGGTCAGAAGCCTGTGGATTAGAATAAATCACGACAGCTTTATAGAAAAAGGGATGCAGCCAGAATTCTTGGGGTTTATAAAATATTAAAGGGGACCCTGGAGATATGGTCCTTAGTGTGACAGTAAAAGTCTTTACATTATCAAGGGGGAAATGGCTGAAGGCATTCCATTTAAGAGAATGTGCTCCTGAATAGAACACACAGAGCTCTGCCTTGACTGCTCTTGTGTCAGTCATTTATTTGTCTCTGGTCAGATGTGATGTCCCCAAGATGGTGGAGGCAGGGAGCAGGTTTTGGGGAGCCAGACATGGTGACTTCAGTGTCAAGAACCCCTAGAGAGGGTGGCTGTGAGTGTGTTGGAAACCAAGGGTTTTGTTAAAAACAAAGTACTTGATAATTTTATAAATAAGGAATTTCTTTTTAAAAGTCTTATTGCTCTTGTTTTTCATGGCCAGTGATAAAACAGTGACTCCTTGGCACATTTACTGAAAATTTGTTGTTGTATTTGCTCTAAGTTTGGTGGTGTCCTTTTGACTTTGTTTATGGTTACGTTTTGGCAGGTCGAAGTTTATTTTTCTGTATTTAACGTATTTAGAGTTAGAAGTCCTTTCAGGATTTTATGGTCTCAAATTAGCACAGATTTGATTGGTTAGTAAAGTGCCAGGTAAGCAATTTGGACATTGAGTTGGGTTCATTCTTCTGCTGAGTTAGAAGCCAGCTCAGCAGGAGGATTACAGTTCTTGGCTTTAGCAAAAGTCTTCGCAGCCGTGAGTGGTTGGCTAAAATAGAAGCTTGGAGTTGAAATGATGCTAGGTGAGAAAACAGGAGAAAAACTTCTAATAAAAGGAAATTAATTAATTAATAAAGATTTTATTCATTTATTACAGAGTGTGCAAGAGCACGAGTGGAGGGTAGGAGGTGTCGAGGGAGAGGGAGAAACAGGCTCCCTGCTGACCAGGGAGCCCAACTGTGGGCTCCAGGCTCAATTCCAGGACCCTGGGATCATGACCTGAGTCAAAGGCAGACGTTTAACCAACTGAGCCACCCAGACGGCCCGAGAAAAAGAAATTTATTAATAGTAGCAAAGGAGTGTCAAGATATAATATAGATACCTCAAAAGATTAAACATCGAGTATGAATTTGATGGATTTGAGGTGAGGATTTGATCTGGTTGAAGTCTGTTGAATCCTCTGATTAAAGAATTTTAGAAAGAGTGAGTTTCCTAGAAATTGGTTTGCAGCCTCAATAACCTTTTCTGGCGTTGTTGAGGAATTTTGGAAATAGTAATGCTTTTTAGTGATTCATCTGGAAAGTGGTGTGGTAATGTTAGAACAAAAAATCTGGAGGAAGAACTGTTGGGAAGGAAATATCCCGAATGGACTGACTCTCTATGCATCCTTTTACACTCTGAAAGGAATGCCCTCTCCATCTTCGTGTATACAAAAGGATTCAAAAGGATCAAATACGGAGTGTAGAGGAGGCTTGAATAAAGTGTCAGTCCTTCTATTTATTTTTTTTGTCTTAAAAACAGAGACGGTTGGGCGCCTGGGTGGCTCAGTGGGTTAAGCCGCTGCCTTCGGCTCAGGTCATGATCTCAGGGTCCTGGGATCGAGTCCCGCATCGGGTTCTCTGCTCCGCGGGGAGCCTGCTTCCTCCTCTCTCTCTCTCTGCCTGCCTCTCTGCCTACTTGTGATCTCTCTGTGTCAAATGAATAAATAAAATCTTTAAAAAAAAAAAAAAAAAAAAACAGAGACGGTTTGGTTTTGAAAATAGTCAAAATACTCTGCTATTGAAACAGGATTGATATGCCCATGCTCTGTTAGTCCCATTTGTCAGATGGTCAGGTGCTACATGTGGCAGAAATGAGATTATTGGCTTAACTATTCATTTGTCTTTGTGTATTTCCAAGTATTGCACTTTGTGTGGCCTGATAAATGGTTTTAGCAACTATGTGAAATGGTAGGAGCTTTGTTAACACACTAGGTGAAAGTAAGTCTTTTATACACTTAAGCACTGTGGAAGAGTCCAAAAATATAGAAGATATCTCAGTTTTTCTTTTTACAAAAAGATAAGTACATCACATAATTTTATAGAGTGGTAAGTTTATCCCTTTGTCATAAGTCAGTGGCAAATACCTAGGCAGATTTGAGGGGTAGTGGTATTTAACCTGTTATTTGAAATTTTAAGTGGAAAAGCAAGTGCCTTTCAAAACATATTCTTGATAGTGAAGAGAGTATTTTGAAAATAAAAGCTTGAAACTTTGTTTTGTCAGTTTGTTGTGAAAAATATCATGTCAAAACCCGTATTTATACCCTTGAGAAATTTAGGAAACTTGCCTTAAAAAGAACCCTTTTTTGTATTTATAAAAGCAGGACATGTGCATATGTGTGTGTAAAATCCCATCTGTTTTATGTTCACCAGGACAGTTTTATCACTGTTTTTTTTTTTTTTTTCCCAGTCAGTGGCCCATTCTTCCATTTTAGTAATACCTGGATTACATTCATATTTCCTCCATTGATCCAAAATGTCCAAAACAGTACCTAATCCAGGACCATACATTGTGTGTGATTGTTGTGTCCTTAGTCTCTCTGACACATGTATGGTCCGTTTTTGCTAACACTGATGTATGGAAGAGACCAGATCCCTTATGGAGTGTTCCACCTTTTGAATTTCTCTGGTTTCTTCCTTGTGGTATTTTTAAACTTGTTTCTCCATTCTCTGTATGTCTTGTGAACTGGAAGTTAAATCTATAGGCTCCTGTATTAGTAGTATATGTTGCATTGTGTTAGAAAACATATGATACTGAAATTATCATTAAGGATGCTAAAAATGACCACTGGATTTGGTGCTAACCATCAAATTCCTTCAATGTATGGTTTTCTCCTTTATGACTTAATGCATTCCATATGGTGTTAATTTTGGAGCTATTTATATGTTCAGTTCCCCATCAATAATGCATCTAATGTTTTATACAATTAATAGGACTTGCCTCAATCAATAATTTTATTATGGCTTCAATATAATCATAGTTTCCAATTATTTTATTCATCCTGCATTTATTAGTTGGCTTGCTTTTATGGGAGTTGAGTTTCCCCTCTCCAGTTGAGACTGAAACCAATTTGGTTATCCTGAAACCAGCTTCCTACTGAAAAGGCAGAATGAATGATCTTTTCCCTTTAAGGACATAGTTTTCAAAGTCAAGTGTCACATTAATAGCCACAAAACAAAATGTTATAACCCAGTTTAAAATCATCTAAATAATGTTTCAGTGGATTCTAAACTTACTTGCTAAACATTGCAAAAATGTGTAGCACTTTTCCCTTTAGTTTTTAACAACATCCCCTTAGCATTTGGGATGTTGAGAATTTACTAACCAAATGTCCATCATTGCTGGATAGGATGAAAGAAAATGAGTGTAATCATTATTGCATTTGCATTTACTTATCACTGGAAAGTATCTTTTTAAGTCATAACACCCAGTAACATCAGGAATTGAAACAGCTGTACATGATTTTATTTATATGAAGCCCTTGGAAGATGTCTTGTATGTCTAGTCCGCAGTGACAGAAGGCATAGCAGTGGTTGCCTCAGACTTAATGGGGAGGAGGGAGACATTTGGGACTAACTGGGAAGATGCACAAGAGAACCTTTGGGGTGATAGACACCACCTGGATTGTGTTGTGGTTAGATAGCTCTGGACAGTTGTTGAAACCCACTGACCTGTACATTTAAGATGTTTTCAATGATGGTAAATTATACTTCCATAAAGTTTTTTTAAACCAACAACGGAAAAATACCTAAACTCACAACTAGGCTTTTAAATAAAGATACTTAAAAAATGAACCATTAACTTAAATTTATTAATATTTTAGTGAACAGAGGTTCTTTAAAGCACAATTACTCTATATAATCATTTAAAAAATAATTATCACTTTATCTTTCTCTTACTATGTAATTTTTTACATGTATACTTTGTAACAGAAGTGGTAGTGCATTATTATATTAGTAGGTACAAACTTTAATTGCTAGTTGCAAAAACTCTTCTTTGGAAGAGGGCATCTGCCTGCACTTTCAATTTATGTAGAGCATCTGGCACAAATTAGGCACTCACTAAATGTCTTTTTTTTATATTTTTCTGCTTTGTTCCACTATTCTCATATCTTAAATCTACTTTTTATATTAAAAAACAAGAAAGATGCCATTTTATCTTGTTGGTTATCAACTTTGTTCAAATCTGATTACCCCAGCAATTATATTTTTCTGCAGATACATAGTATTCAGCTCTTCCATAGGTAAATGTACTTTTGAGGGCTGGCCTGGGAAATTAACCACCATTTCTATCACTTTCTTGTGGTTAAAGTGTTCTCAGTGTAAAATAATTGATGCGAGCAAACTCTTGGTATATAGCTTGCAAATTTGCTTTCCTTTAATGTTCAGTAGATTACTTGGAGAGAGCTAATTTTGCTTACATGTAGATTGCTTGTTCGGAATATCACTTTGTAGTATTTTAAAATTCTAAGGAGTTTTTATAACCCTTAGAATGGCTTCCCTTATAAACATTTACATTGAAAATTATACTAATTAAGTTCTAGGATTTTATTAATTCAGTCTGTGAGTAGAATCCTAAATTGTGTTGAATTTGAGATTACTTCAGCAGTCATGCTAAAAGCTCAGGGACTTAATTTGTTATTTAATGAAGACCTTTTGAACTTATGGTCTACTTTTTCTTAAGGTTTTAATTATTTTGGATGCAGAATAATTGACTATGCTGGCTTAAGGTGGCTCCAGGGTGAAGGGATCAGATGAGAGAAGTTAAACCAAAGGGAGCAGAAAGGAGAGGATCTGAAAGCAGTAGGTAAAAATCTAGTTCAGCAAACAGCAGTCTAGATGGGGCACCAAAGATGGGAGGATAAAATCAGGTGGGACAGCCCGAGTCTCTGTAAACACTCATCACCCAACAGACACCTTCCTGGGTGTCTGTGACAGGCTGGGCAAATAGCAACAGGCTGCTGTAAATAGCAACCAGGAGCTGGTTAGTGTGAGGTGTGCCCAGAAGGGGATGGCATGGGCCAGAGGGCCACCATGTGGTGGAGGTAGCTGAAGGCATCAGTAGCTGATCACAGCCTCACTTCCTTTCTTGCTCCCGTGAGCCTGACCACTGGTATTATAGCCACCTATGACGCTTGCAGGGTGATACTAATTTGGGGATAGAGTGAAGGGAAATGGCTCTCTACTATGAGCTTTGATTAGAGATCTTTTAAGCTCTCTGGAATTTTGGATCCTGTCCTGGTTTCAATATGTGTTTTAGATAGTATGGTTTCTTGTCTATAAATAAATAAGGCCTGAGCAGTAGGCCCTCTTCTATCCAGTAACAAGCAGTGTGATTTTGGGTGATGAGTGACTATAACAGGTTGAAAAGTAGTGGCCTGCTAGCTCTGTGTAACTGAGTATTTATAAATAGTAGGTTGCTTTTGCCAATGTTTAAACATTAGGAGGTTTCATGCAAAAAAAAGAAAAATTGAGATTCTTGCTTTGTTTTTTTCTTTCTTTCTTTTTTTTTTTTTTAAAGATTTTATTTATTTGACAGATTGAGATCACAAGCAGGCAGAGAGGCAGGCAGAGAGATAGGAAGCAGGCTCCCCGCTGAGCAGAGAGCCCCGCATGGGGCTCGATCCCAGGACCCTGGGATTACGACCTGAGCCGAAGGCAGAGGCTTCAACCCACTGAGCCACCCAGGTGCCCCTCTTGCTTTGTTTTAAAAAAAATATCCCTAATACCCACATAATATAACCATGTACACTAATACCCAGGCCCAATTTCCTCACATTTAGTAGCTGTCTGGCCTTGGCAGATACATGATTGCTATCCCAAACTTGCAGTTTCCCTTTATCAAAATCAAGGATCGTTCTACCAACCTACTATATATATATCTACATACATATATACATAAAAATAACTGAAAAGTTAAAACTACTGAAATATAAGGCTATCTGATTTTTTGAAAAATTATTAGGATTTTTTTAAAAAGTGATTTTTTTTAAGTGATTAGGATTTTTTTTTTTTTTTTTTTGGTATTAGTGCAGGAGCTGTGAAAGTGATTTTACTTTATTTATTTTATCATATAAAATTGCTAATTGTATATAGTCTTGTCCCTACTCACCTTTTTTTTTTTATTCAGCAGTTGGATCTTTAAGCTTGTTTCTAACTTTCATTGATTCATAAACATTCTGTGTTAATCTGGTGAGTGATTTTTAAAGAAAGATCATTTAAGTCTTGTCATAGGAAAGACTATATCATCTGGTTGAAGTGAAAATAGTTAATACTAGAAACATTGTGACATTTCTCCATGAAAAATTTTTGAAAATGGTTTACTGGTTTATCCGCTGCCACATTTGTTGTGGAATTTAAATACCCTTTGTTATTCTTCATTCTCAGGATGATTTGTGTAATGTTTTGGTTTTTAAAACCTACAAAGATGATTTTAAGGCTCTCTGAGTACATAGCTGGAGCTTCAAAATGTTGTTTGTAAGAAAAGAAATAAGAAGTATGTGTCTAAATGATTGGGTTTTATTATTTGAGGCCTGAATTGTCAGGATTGAAACTGAATGATCAGGCTATAACTCTTTTCTTTCAGTCCACTGATTTCGTTCACCACTGATCAGGCCCCTCCCAGGTTTTGAAATACAGATCAGTAGTCCAAGGTTAGCAGTTGTCACAGGGACTGGGGCAAGCAGTTGATAATTTTTTAAAAATGAGAGTCTGGAAGTCCTAGAAATGGCTATGGTATTATTCAGCAAAAGATCTTTACACTAGGACTTTAAAAAGCTCTACTGACTTCTCAAGTATTTTTTCCTCAATATTTTGTTCTTCCTGTGAGATTGCCCTTTGCTTCTTCAGAGAGATTATCTACCTCAGAGAGAGAGATAGAGAGAGAAACAGACTAGAGGCTTTCCTTCCCGATGCTTTCTAAGCCTTGGGGCCTGTTTACATTTACATCTCTGCACTTGTCATCTGTTTGCTTATTTATCTACTTTTAACAAACTGAAGTGATCATTTTCTTATTCACTGTTTATTGTGCTAACCTGTTACCTTTTTTTTTGCCTGAGAAATTTGCCTGACAAATTACCCCACTGGGCTGCAGTCATCTGAAGGCTTGCCTGGGGCTCGAGGCACTGCTAAAACATGGTCCGTTCACACCCCTGACCGGTTAATGCTGGTTATTGGCACGAGGCTTCTGTTCCTTGCCACATGGGCTGCCCAACTGCCCTCATTGAATGAGGTACCTGGAGTGAGGAATCCATGGCAGAAACCACAGTGTCATTTATGAGTTAGCCTCAGAAGTCATACTATGCATTTATGCATTATTTACACATGGGTGCCCTCGTCATTGTGGGAGGGGGCTGCCTGGGAGGGTAGAAATACCAGGAGATAAGCATCATGAAGGCTGTTTAAGAAGCTGGCTACCACAGCTGTTTAATATCTCTCTTGTTCCTCATTTGTTGCTTCCTATTTTTGGACAGCAGTGTGGAATTAGAATGACCATTCTGTATTTGTTCGTAGCTTCTCATGAAAATATACCAGAGGAATTTGAGAAGGACCTAGCTTCCAAATTGCCAGGAACACAGTGACAGATTATAAAATTGCATTGATTTAGAGTTTACTATTTAGGGATTTGTGTTAATATAGGAGTCATTTATAGGGTTTTTCTTAAATTTAAAATAATTTCATATGGCAAGGCCTTTTGACTAGGGAATATGGATGGGTGTACAGTAAAAAATGATAGATTAGTAGCAAATATTCCCTTGATAGTGACGTGTCTTAGTCCTTTTAGTAGCAGTAATGAACTGCCAGAGACTGGGAGGCTTATAAACACACAGAACTTTATTTCCCACAGTTATGGAGGCTAGGAGTTCTGAGATCAGAGTACATCAGCATGGTCTGGTGAGGCCTCTTACATGGTAGAAGGGGCTAAGGATCTCTCTGGAGCCTCTTTTATAAGACACTGATCCCATTCATGATTGCTCCACCTTTATGGCTAACCATCTCTCAGAGGCCCCATCTACTAATACCATCACCTTTTGTGGGTTAGAATTTCAACATAGGAATTTGCAAGGTGGGGCACACAAGCATTCAGACTGTAGCATTATAAAATAGATTTATTCTGAGTCTATAAATTTCCTTCAGCTTATCTCATTATACCCATATCATCTAGGTATGTACATTATGTACAGGCATTCCCCAGCTGGATTTAAAAATAACTTTTTTAAAGTTCATTACTAGGGATTTAGGTTTTATTCCTCTAAAGGAAAAAATGTTATAGTGCTCTTGTTTTCTTTAAATTGAACATGTGTTCCAAAGCATACATCCAACCTGCAAAATTATTTAATATATTAGACTATTTTTGTTTTGAAGGTTAGAGAGAAATAATACCTAATTGCAGTTTTAGTAATTGAAGAAACTAAAGAACTGCAATCTTGGGTAAGAAGAATTATCTTTAACCTGGTGCTTAAGGAAAATTTTATATAATTTGAGAGAAGGACTTACTAGAAATTTAGGGAGAATCTGAAAAGGTTTCTGGACCTCTACTAGTCTGTCTACTAGTAAGTCCTAAAATAGAATGAAGAAAAGAAAACTCTTTACTGGTGTTACACAGTAAACCTTAGAAGAGAAAGCAAATATGTTGGAGAGTAGAAGAGAATGAGGAAATTTGGAAAGGAGGGGAGGTTGGATTTTAAAATTTTTTCCTCAAAGAATTATCATGCTGTTCTTCCAAATAAAAAGTAGTAAAATAGAAAGTCATGTGATAGGTTGATGCTTAAAAGAGGAAGTAATGTATAGACAAAAATGATGACTGAGATTATAATAGATTATCTTATGGGTAATTCATGATAAATTGCAATCTTATATGAGTCACAAATAACTGTACTTGAAAATTTGTACTAGGTACAAGGTAACAAAGCATTTCCTTATTCTTGTAATCAATTATTTTTTCTTATACCTTTTTTCGTGGATTTGTATGCTGCCATAGATAAACGTTAGAAGATTCTGTATAGTCAATTAAAATTTTGTATTTTTTTTAAGAGTAAATAGGATAAAACCATATTGAGAAACAGCCTAGACATTGGGAAAAAGTTCTGCAGTTATGATTCTTTAAGCAGAAAATTGGTAAAATGCTCTCTGGAAGCTGAATCAACTGTTAATGACCAGTTTTGGGACATGTCCTCAAAGTTTCAAAGACCCTTGTTGGATCTGTGATTTTATAATTTCTCTTAATCCAAAGATTTTTAAAATTTAAGATTTAAGAATTTAGGTTCAGTGAATTAAACATTGAATCAGAGTCCATATATAGTATATGAACCAGGAATTTAAAATGAAACCTAAGACATGGGTCCTCACTTCAGAGTTAACAGTTAGGTTGAGGAAACAGTTCATATGTGTAACTAATGGAGATAAAAAGTTTATAATTTTGTATATATATATAAAATTTAGTGTTGCTGCTTTTTAAAAAATTTATTTATTTATTTTAGAGAGTATACATGAGAGGAACAGAAGGAGAGAATCTCAAGCAAACTCCCCACTCACTGAGTGTGGAGCTAAACACTGAGCTCAGTCTCACAACCCTAAGATCATAACCTGGTTTGAAATCACGAGTAGGACGCTTAACTGACTGAGCCACCCAGGAGCCGCTTTAGTGATCAAAATTTAAAGTATATTATCCCAAAGTAAGCTTTAGCGTTGAATCTAATTTATGTAATAATATATATGCCAAATCTAATGCTGTAACCACCTCCCCATCCTCCCATGCACAAGTGAAAATTCCCTGCCCTGCAGGAGGATTCTGAGTTGGAAAAAGGTTTGTGCCTTCAGATTGAATGAGGGTCAGAAAGTCCCAGGCAAACTTTATTGGAGATTGAGGATGACTTACTTAGGGGGATGTCAGTGAAATTTTCAAACTCCAAGTTTCTTTCTTTTTAAAGATTTTATTTATTTATTTGAGAGAAAGAGAGAAATAGTGAGAGAGAAGAGGAGCTGGGAAGAGAGGGCTCCTGATGAGGGAGCCCGACATGGGGCTTGATCCCAGGTCCCTGAGATCATGACCTAAGCCGAAGGCAGGTGCTTAACTGACTGAGCCACCCAGATGCCCCTTGAATTCCAAGTTTCTTGTAGGTTACTTGTAAGCAAGAAGAGGAGAGAAAGAGGCTGGTAAAATACTTCTACTCTAGCACTGAAAAGACAGTGGAGCAACATGAATGAATTATTGAGAGAAAGGAACTATCCATAAAAAAAAAAAATCATATACATTTTCTGTAAATGTCAGGGCAGAGAACAAGAAACTATTGGAAATGCAAGGAATACCAATGGCGGATCCAAAATGCTAAAGAAGCTACTTGGAATAGCTCTACCACATAAAGATGGAAGCGTAAAGTAGTTCTGAAGATAAAAGAAGCCAATGAAAATAGGCAGCAAATGCAGTTTTATAGGAAGCCTATACAGTGTTGTAAGTAGTTAAATCTAAATGAAAAGAGTTAATCAAAATCTTGCTCTGCCTTTATGTCCTTCTCCACCTTTTCCCCAGTCTCAGTCCATTTCCCATCCACATCCCCTACACATTTCTTTATGGTCATTTCAGTGGATTTTCAAGAAGATGAGGTTAAAAGCATGTGTTCCATCTAATGTCCTGATACAGAAAATGTCCTGTTTTAAAAATGCTATACTTGTTACCACAAAGTTCTTGTGAGGTTGTTTGTTCAGTGCTCTTACTGTAAGCAACAGAAACTAGCTATGGCAGATTTAAGGAAAAAAGGAATTCACTGGTGGGGTACTGGGTACTGGTGGAGTACTGAGTATTCTACCTGGTACTCAGGACCCTTGGGAAGGCTGAAGAACCAGGCTCAGTTAATTGGAGAGAAATCGTGCAAAATTTTGCAGTGACAACACTGCATCTTCATTTTAGAAATAAATTGCCTTTTTCTTCTCTTTTCAAATGTAGGTTATATATTTGGGGAGAGCTCCAGAAGAAGCATATAGAATATTAATGTGTGGAGATACATCCTATATCCCTTTCAGGTAAATATAAGAATGACATGACTGATTCATTCAATCAGGCCCTTGCCAGAAATATCTTGAAATACCTTGGTGTAGTTGTTTTTGGTGGGGGGGTGGAACAGAAAGAGGTGCGGGGGAAGACCTGGCAAATAGTCATTTTAGAGTGGGTGCAAATAATACCATAGATCTAGGTTGCTCAACAGTGACACTATTGACATTTTGTTGTGGGGGCTGTCCTGTGTATTGTAGGATGTTTAACAGCATCTCCGGCTTCTGCCTACTAGTTCCCAGTAACACCTCCACCTCCACGAAATTAATTGTGGAAGCCAGAATGTCTCTAGACATTGCCAGGTGTCCCTCGTGGCAGTGAATCACTTCTGTGTGAGAACCTCTGCCACTTATGGAAACTATACTTTGTAATCAGATGACATTCCTGGGATTACAGTACTCAGAGCTGCCACTGAGGAGGAGTATGGGCCCTGAAGAGTTAAGAAATAAGTTTTCCTGATAAGCAGGAGTTAATTTTGGTGGCATAAAGGAACATCTTTGTCCTAGCAATACGCCAGCAGGATAGTGGGTGAGGTTGCTCGTGTAGCAAGCACCACTACTAGGAAAACCGAAAGTCTCTGTCATCAAGGTGGTATAGAAGTAGTGTCTGTGTAGAAGCAGGTGGTAGCCTCATCCTCATCTCAAACTTACCAGGTGATTGTGTTGCAAATATTTTCAAAAAGCTTGTGTTTTTCTTTAAGTTCTCAAAGTTTCTCTACCTGTTTCTCAAAATCCTTGACTTAGCTACATAATTGAAATATTGTATGGCACTTAACATGAGACAAACATGTGAAACAATTTTGCGGATTGCATACTGTGATAATTTTAAGTACTGCATTATTACTCATAAGTTAGTAGTTTTAGTATTGTTGCATATACCTTGAATGCCTGATGTTGAAGGGATGGCCTTGCTTTGAAAAATGTAAAATTGTGAATTTGACTTCATTTTAGACAAGCTTTGGGATGGGTCCCATTGACCTTTAGGCAGAATCTTCTTCAGTAAGTGTAGGACTGTCCATGGACTTACTCCATGAAATAGATGTCTGTTTCAGCTTTATATTGCACTGAAGACTGTATATTAAGTGATTTAGCAAATTAAAAGAATTACTTTGAACCCAGTACTACCATCTTTCTTTCTCGTGCAAGGATTATGTTAGGTCTTCTGTTATTTGAGGAGGGTAGGAAGAGATGAAGATTATTTTCTAAACTGGAGAGTGCTCTACTTTTTTTCTCAACCTGTGCTATTATAGCAACCATATACTTCCTTTAGAAGAAATGCTTTTATCTGTGGTCTATCTATGAGTCATAGGAACATTGGTATACAGTGTTAATTTTGTTGTAGAGTTCTTCCTATTGGTATTCCTCTATAAGACCTCTATTTTCAGGTCCTGAAATAGAACAAGCACATACATTTCACATAATCCAAGTAAGGATCCATGGAACACTGTTGATGTAAAGGAGAATTTGCATTAATTAAAATGCAAAGGCCAAAACAGAATAAATGTTGCCTTTTTGCCATACCTGTGTTTAAAATTACTGAAGTTTGGCACTGAGAATTGAAGTTAGTTACTTCTGGTCCTGGGAGTACAGTTATTAATTCTCTAAAAAACAGGACTTAGCTAGAAACATCTCAGGTTTGTAAAATTTGAATCTTTGTAGGCCAAATGCCAGATATCTGATGTATCTAAAGTTTGGTTCTCCAGGTATGGCCTGTGAATTAGTGTCAGTGTGTGAACGCTTTGTTACCAGCTGTGACAAGTATAGGAATCGCAAGTAAGATTTTAGAGACTTTTACAATAATAGAGTACTTTAATGTCTGTGGAATCAAATATTAGAAGAATTTGAGCTTGTATTTGATTTTTCCCTTCTATTTGTTCTAGTAATTCATTTTCACTTGTAAATAAAAAAGTAAAAAAATTTATGTATTTTTATTAAATAGAAAGTATTTTTTATTTACAGAAGTTACTGTGTTCTTTTGTGGTATATAATAATGCAATACTATCATATTTTATACTTACTACATTTTACAAAAGTATCAGCATATGTGGATGTAAAAATTTGGTGCTTCACCACATTTTACTGTTCTGTTGAACTTACTAATTAGAAAGTAGGTCTATCAGAATTAATAAAGCTTTGATAATTTTTTAAGCATGATAATATTCTGAAAAATTTCATTATAGTATTTTATCCTTGCCACTCTTTAAGTGCACAGTATAAATATAGCTGTTAACAAGAATAGCATTCATTTGTAGTTAAACTTTTTATGCTCCGTAGCAATATTTAATTAGATTTAATTCAACTTCCATATAATTCTTTAACCACTGAGTTTACATGTTTATATGTACCTATATATGACTTCTTAATGGATTATATCGATATTTCTCTGCCATCTAAATGAAAATATAGTATGAAATATAGTTCAGTATTTTCTCAATACCTTATGATTATTATTGTTAGGAAGAACATACACTACCATTCTTTGGTATCATCTGTAATACTCCTTTGCTTCTTAGTTGATTTTTGAGGGTGGGGGGGAAGGGGACCTTTGCTTTCTGTTTTCTTGGGAGATAGTATTGTGTAGTTTTTATAGCTTGATTATTGATGTTAGACCAAGGGGAGTTTGACCCTCGGTTCTGCCACTAACATCTCTATGGTTCTTTACAAATGTGAGACTTTGGTCTCCTAGTCCATAAGTGAGAATCACAGTAAGATCTCCCTAATGGGTTATGAGGATTAAGTAACATCCTGCATATAAAACACCTAGTATAGTACCTGTCTTTAGCTAACATTTATTGAACATTCATATTTTTTGTTTTTTTCTTAATGTGTATCTTTTTCTTTTTTTTAAGATTTTATTTATTTGACAGAGAGCATGCAAGCATGGGGAGCAGTAGGCAGGAGAGGGAGAAGCAAATTCCCCCAGAGAGCAGGGATCCTGATGTGGGGCTTGATCCTAGGAACCAGGGATCATGAGCTTAGCTAACTGAGCCACCCAGGTGCCCCTCAATTAATGTATATCTTTTTTTTTTTTTTAAAGATTTTATTTATTTATTTGACAGAGAGAAATCACAAGTAGACAGAGAGGCAGGCAGAGAGAGAGAGAGAGGGAAGCAGGCTCCCTGCTGAGCAGAGAGCCAGATGTGGGACTCGATCCCAGGACCCTGAGATCATGACCTGAGCCGAAGGCAGCGGCCTAACCCACTGAGCCACCCAGGTGCCCCCATATCACAGTTTATTTACCCTTGGTCCTTTTGATGGATTCTTGTGTTATTTGCACTTTTGGGCTATTATGCATACAAGCTGCTGCAAAAACTGTTATTCTTAAAGCTAGTATTTGACCTTGTTTTGCAGTTTCTCAGCAATACTCTTTTCATTCTTTTTTTTATTTTATTTTATTTTATTTGACAGACAGAGATCACAAATAGGCAGAGAGGCAGGCAGAGAGAAAGGAGGGGAAGCAGGCTCCCCGCTGAGCAGAGAGCCTGATGCGGGGCTCGATCCCGGACCCTGAGATCATGACCTGAGCTGAAGGCAGAGGCCCTGACCCACTGAGCCACCCAGGCGCCCCATCTTTTCATTGATTCTCATCTGCCTTATATATTTATTTATTTAGAAGATTCTATTTTTAAGTAATCTCCATACCCAGCCTGGTACTTGAATGCACAACCTCAAGACCAAGAGTCACCTACTCCACTGACTAAGCCGGCCAGGCACCTGCTCCTTTACTTTTCCAAGTTTGTTTTGTTTTTGTCTTTGTCTTTTTCTTTTTCTTTTTCTCTTTCTTTTCTTTATTTTTCAGAGAGAGATAGAGAGCACAAGCAGGGGAACCTACAGGCAGAGGGAGAAGCAGGTCTCCCTACTGAGCAGGGAGCCCAATGTGGGACTCAATCCAGGACCCTGAGATCATGACCCAAGCTGAAGGCAGACACTTAACTGCCTTAGCCACACAGCTGCCCACTTTTCTAAGTTTGTTAAATTATCTTAGTAACAAGTCCCCCCCTGGCAGCCTTAGATCCAGATTCATAACTGCTGTTCAGCTGTTTTGAGGAAACCTGATTGCTTGGGTAGAAGGAAGGATGTGTGGGTGTGTTTAAAGTTGGAGGTATTAAGAAATAAGCATGAATGAGTAAAGAAAGATTTTTGTTATCTATTCAGGTAATATGATACATGAGGTAGAACTTTAGCTGAGCCCAGATTAAAGCTTGTGGAATCATCATTGATTAGAGCAGGGCTTGGCCCATTGTAGGTTCTCAAAAAATATGCGATGAATAAATATTTCAGGTTATCACAGACTGAATCAACATGGCAACGATAATAAAAGTAACTGAGAAAATGTGGTAAAAACTTAGGATGTAATTTGAGAATTCACTGTATTTCCACTGTAATTTTTTTTTTAAATGTTTATTTACTTATTTGAGAGAGCACGTACAAGCAGGGGGAGGGACAGAGGGAGAGGCAGAGAATCTCAAGCTGACTCCAAACTGAGAGCAAGTAGCCTTACACAGGGCTCAGTCTCAGAACCCTGAGATCATGACCTAAGCTGACATCAAGAGTCAGCGGCTTAACTGAGTGAGCCACAGGCGCACCTCCACTGACAATTTTAGATTTGGTTTAGGCTAAATTACTTCATTTCCCTACCATAGGTTCTCTTTCTAAAAATGTTCTTTATTCCTTAAAAAAGTTATTCCTACAAAACGTATGTTTTGTGTTGATTCTATAGATCAGTAGTTCTTTTTTTTTTTTTTTAAAGATTTTATTTATTTATTTGACAGAGAGAAATCACATGTAGATGGAGAGGCAGGCAGAGAGAGAGGGAAGCAGGCTCCCTGCTGAGCAGAGAGCCCAATGCGGGGCTCGATCCCAGGACCCTGAGATCATGACCTGAGCCGAAGGCAGCGGCTTAACCCACTGAGCCACCCAGGCGCCCCAGATCAGTAGTTCTTAAACTTGAGCATACATCACAAACATTTGGAGGACCTATTAGTACAAAAATTACCTGGCCCACCCATATAACTTCTGACTTAGTAGGCTTGGGGTGGAGCCTGGGAATTTGTATTTCTAACAAAATTGGGTGATGCTTATGCCACTTGGCCAGGGACAACACTGAGAACTACTGTGGGTCATTTTGTTTTTCTCCTTTCTGAATACTGCCAATAAACAATTGGTAAAATCATTTTCTAAGCTGCATAGAGAGCTTTTCTAGTTTTTAGAAGAGCAGCTTTTTAAATTCAGAAGCTTATAGGAAAAAGTGGCATGTTTTTAAGACTTTGTGTGCCATCCTGTGTAAGCTAACCTATAACTTACCTCCTTAATTCTAACCAATTCAGACAGTAAAACTATTTTAAGTAAAAAGGATGTCCTTTTCCTCCTTATTCATGTTGCTGTGAAAGTGTGTATTCTAAAGGTTTGTGTAACTTGAAAATTTTAAATGTGTTGTTTAATTTTTCAGATAAGTAATATTATATTATTAAAATAAAACCAAGGCAGGCAATTAATAATGATGGCTTCAGTCGCAGGCTGGTTCCACCAGGGGAACAATTAAGGATCATTCAGAGAGTCACAATTTGGCATTTCTAGAATGATCACAATTCTATTAATTTTTATCTTGCCTAATTCCAAACATTTTCACTTTATAATGGTTCAGGATAGCTGGAAAGGAGAAGCAAGTGGGAGTAGAGGATGGCCTTATTTTTCTGGACAAATTCTTAACTGATGTTAAGAGATTTGTGGTAAGATTACAGATAGCTGTTGATGTGGTATTGGGCGGAGTTGTCTTTAAACTAATTTAAACACTTGCGCAGGAGTACCAAAGGTGGTTGACCCCATAGTTCCTGTGGTTTTTTTGGTGCCCTGATCTTCTAAGAATCAGAAAGAAGTTATTCATTTAACTTGTTAAAGACTGAAAACATAATGAGAAGAGCAGACTGCTTTGTTGTGTGGTTTTTGAATTTGCATTTTTTAAAATAATTTTTAATTTTTTTATAAACATATAATGTATTATTAGGAGCAGACTGCTTTTTAACTCACATCTAGTATTTCATTACCTTGATTTCCTAATATGTTTTCTCTACATGGATGAATGTATACCTACAATACCTACTTACACTTGGCATGCATGTATGTGTAAATACAGAATCAAAAAGAAGTCTTTCCTGGTAACAGTTTAATATGGTATTTTCCAGTTTGAAGAAAAATTGCAATGCTTTGCCCTTTTGTGGAGAGGGGAACATACTACTGATTAGAATTCAAGAAGAAACTTCAGAAGCCTAGCTGTTAAGGCCAGACATTATCTTGGGAGATCATTTGAAATTTAGAAAGTTGTCATTATTAATCCACATCTATAAAACAGTTTCTACTGGAATATATGGAAACTGCAGTGAAATTTGTAACAGTGACTTGTCCTTGACTTAACTAACCAAAAAGCAAGATAGATAGATAGATTTTATATATATATTTTTTGAGCCTGGTCCTGAGTTTGTGGTTTGATTTTGAATTCTAGTCAGCTGTCTTGATGCAAGTGTAATACAGAAAATTAAATTAACTGAGCTATGTATTTCAATACTTTTGGGATTTCAGAGATGCTGCCTATGGAAGTTGCAATTTCTACATTACACTTCTCGACTGTTTTCATGCAGTAAAGAAGGTAAGTGATTCGTAGGATGTGCCCAGTGTTGAGTTGAAAACTATAGCCCCTAGGAGGGCTAGGCCTTCTACAAAGATCTTCCAAGATGTGTATGATGTCAGAGATATCTCATTTCCCCACTAATGTTAGAATGATGCCAAACCAGAAAAGTTTTTCTGAATCTTAGTGTTTCTCTGAATGAGTTGGGAGAAAAGCTACTTGAACAACAGAGCACAGTAAGAGATAGTTACGTAATTAGGTGCTAAATCCAGACTTGCTTTGAGTGTGTTGTGATTTCAGAGAAAAACAAGAAATAAATAGATTACTGGTTTCCAAGTTCTCTCTGATTTGTGTATTTTATGTGTCCGATAACCACCAATCCTAATTACAACGGACATTTCTAGAACACAGTAACTGATACAAACACTTCATTTTTGTATCTTCAAGCATTCAGTTTTTAGTTCAACAGAAGAATTTGTATAGCCCATTAGTTTGTTACTAGGTTTTATATAAGACTAAGTAGGTCACCACTGCTTTGTCAAAGCTATTTAAAAATAACTCCTGTGCTTTATAACCAGGGCTGCCTGCTGTTCTTGACTCTGAGGGACACCTTTCATATCATATTCTAAATGAATGGGGTCCCCTGGAGTTCTGTGATGCAGCAGACTGTGGTTATAACACTCACTCCCTCAGGTGTATGTCTTGAATGTCAGGGCAGCACAGGAAATGAGAATTGCAAATCGGTTGCTCATGGATCAAATAGGCCTTCAACAACATCTCAAGTTTTATGTGACTTGTATTTTCAGAGGCAAAAGAAACCTGGGTTTACTTTCTTATATAATGAAACATGGTGGCTTTCTGAGAATTTTGAGAACGAAGCAGTAAACAAATTCAGAGATTAATTAGTATACCTTTTTTTCCCTATCTTAGGCAACAGGGTATGGAACTTAATTTTTTGGGGGGGTTTGAGTCCAGTGATAAATGGAGCTGCTTGGGTTCATTACCATAGGCTTTGAGGCAGTTCCATCAGGCCTCAGATTAGGCAAGTAATGTTCAGAGGGAGTGCTCAAGAGATGAAGGGACAGCAAAAATGGAAACGAACCCCTTCCGGTTGCAGTTATAGTTCCTGCCAGATGGGCCCCTCGGAATTGCTAATGTAGGCAGGCCTAACTGTCCTGATCCTAGGGCTCCCTTCTCTCCTTTAAAAGGAGAGGTGAAAAACTTAGCCTTGGAAATGGTCTACTCTAACATTCTATAGCAGTTTCCATTATTTCTCAGCTTAGTTTTTTTTTTTTTTTAGTCAGATACTACATCCAAAGTCTAATTAATTAGCAGGAACTATAGGCCAAGTTTGTTTTTCTGTCTATATGTAATTTTATTTGATGGCTTCTGATTTTCAATTTAAACATTTTTTGTTGGTGGCTGATTTGGAATATTACTGCACATATAAAACATTTATAAATATAATTAAGACTTAATTTTAATGCAGCTTTTAATAGGCTCTCCTTATGAATAGAAATTGCCTACAAATTACATTTTCTTGTATCATTCTGTTAGGAACATCTGTAGTTCAAATAGCATGACATATATTGAGTATTTTGAGTTCAAAGAAATATAATTCATCATGGTCTTAGAATTTAAATAACTATTTTTAAAAACAGGGGCTTTTTGTTTGGTATTGTAGCCTGTTTTTAATTCATATTTCCGTAGTTTAAATTTTGAAAGTTGAGTTTTTAGAGTCACCCCCTTATGAACCAAGAATACTTTGCTGATTGACAATTCTTGCTTATACAGAAAGATGAAAAGTACAATGAAGAGAATGTAGTCAATAGTAGTATATAATAACGTTGTATGGTGACCGATGGTGACTACATTTACTGTGGTGAGCACTGGGTAATACCCAGAGTTGTCAAATAATTATGTTGGACACCTGAAACTAATAAAACATTGTAAGTCAACTGTACTTCATTTAAAAATTCTTGATTATATACTGCTTGGCAAGGAGATCATCAACCAGGGAACACTTCTCAGGGGCCACCAGCTGGTTTTTGTGTCAGAAACTAGATACTCTGCTTATTTTGCTTACGTGATCTGCCCGCTGCAATTCAGAGTGAGGCCACAGAACAGAAATTTTATGGTTTTTCTTCTTATTGAAAGAAGAATTTTTTTCAAAATTTTGAATTTTGAGTAGTATCAAGAACGTTAAATCTTTTAATTCAAATTCAAAGGAATTTGACAGTGAAAATGTTTATGAAGAGGCGGGATTTACTTAGAATAAGCTGACCTACAGTTTTCTCCTTTTTTATTTATTTAGGGATCATTGCTTGGGCATTAGATTTGAAGGCTGAGTGGTATTGAGCTAATAAGTTTAGTAGCATTACTTTGAAAACTTGTTTTATTTAGCTCTGCATGGATAGGATGATTGATGAAGGAAAATTTTTAAAAATCAAATCTCATTAAAATAAATATTGTTATAACTAATTTTCCAGATAATGGAAGCATTTAAAACACATAATCCACCTTCTTTGAAAACTAGTAAGTGGAACAGAATCTAAAAATAATAATGCTCTTTTGGGGTACCTCCTGAAATTTTAATTAGGAAATTGGATTGAAAATTGTTTTCTTATTTACATCTTTATTAAAAGCTTTCCTTTGGATTTTAGGCAATGCAGTATGACTTCCTTAATTTCAACTCATTTAACCTTGATGAATATGAACACTATGAAGTAAGTTTTCAAGGATATTGCTCCTTTATTCATGTTTTACTTACAGAGATAATATTCTTGTTTTTTAAAGAAGTGAATGATTTAGATGTGTATAGAATAAAAAAAAAAATTCAGGTCTTTATCCTCTTACCCCCAGTTCAATAGTTCCAGTTCTTAATGGTGATTTCTGCATTTGATGCATCTTTTCAGAGTTGCATGAATGTGCTTATAGGCATTTTCCTTCAATTTTCTTTTTTTTTAGTGTTGATGATTGTCATATAGTGATTAAATGAGAAAATCATAAAACCCTTAACATAGGATCTGATGAGATGAGTAGTCATTATATATCTAATTACCTCTGGAAAAAATATTTTTATCATCTTTTATTGATATGAAGTCAAGACAGTATTGGTTGCAAGTTACAGAAAGTAAATAGAAATGGCTTAACTAAAAAAGGAAAATTTATTGACTTACATAAATAAAACATCCAGGAGCAGGTATAACTTCATGCATGACCTGATTAATGTACTCCAGTATTTTAAATTAGGCTAAAGCTGCCCAGTAGTGATAAAAATGGTGACCAGCAGTTTTGATTTATTCTCTCGGCAAAGTCATCAGAAAGGACCCACAAGTTCCTCATTGGCCTGCCTAGGTCGTGTCCCCAGCCCTAAACCAGACTGTGTTTCTGATGAGGGTGGTTGGTAGGTGGGCCATCTTGGTAGTTGGAGTAGAGTGCTGGGATCAGCCCTATCAAACCACCCAAACAAAAAGAGAGAGAATAAAGTCTAGGAAAGCAAAGCAATAGATGTCGTCTACATTTTTAAATGTAGTGTATTTTTTTTTTTTAAGAATAAGTAGTTTGGTTCTACCATTCTGCCCTTTAAATAGATAGTAAGATGCTTTGCTGAAGGTCTCTTCAGCATGAGTCCTCATGGAATCTTGTTTCTTTATGCTACCGTGGTTACCTTGAGCAGACTTTCTCACTCATAACGGAGTGATTCCACAGATAGCACTCTATGCAGCAGTATCTGGAATCCTGGGATAACTGCCCTTTCACAATCGATTTCTAGAGTAACTATTATTTTAAACTGTTAGGTATAACCGAATTGTTTTAATAGTTACAATTAGTCACTACTGTGATATACAAAGATCTAAAGCATAGCTCAGGGGCGCCTGGGTGGCTCAGTGGGTTAAAGCCTCTGCCTTCGGCTCAGGTCATGATCTCAGGATCCTGGGATCGAGTCCCGCATCGGGCTTTCTGCTCGGCAGGGAGCCTGCTTCCTCCTCTCTCTGCCTGCCTCTCTGCCTACTTGTGATCTCTCTCTGTCCAATAAATAAACAAAATCTTTTTTTTTTTTTAAGATTTTATTTATTTATTTGAGAGAGAGACAGTGAGAGAGAACATGAGCGAGGAGGTCAGAGGGAGAAGCAGACTCCCCGTGGAGCTGGGAGCCTGATGTGGGACTCTATCCCGGGACTCCAGGATCATGACCTGAGCTGAAGGCAGTCGTCCAACCAACTGAGCCACCCAGGCGCCCTAAATAATATCTTTAAAAAAAAAATAAAGCATAGCTCAGGATTGATTCATTCAGGCCAACCATATCTTCTCTGGAATGGGAGTACATATCTGAAGTAAAATATATATGTAATTTGCATCTTAAACTAGTAAATATAACTTAATACCATTATTTTTGTGCTTATCCTCATAAAATTAAACATTTAAAATAAAAAATACTTTCTCCTTTTAGGCAAGTAAAACTAGTTAGACTGCCAGTTGGTATCCTTCAGTGGAGCAGAGTGGTGTCTTTATGTTACTAAGAAGTAATATAGGTGCTAATTAGTCTCCCTCTCACTAATGAAGAAATTGCAGTGTTGCGGGGAATAGCAAGGTTGCGGACAAAAGCTGTTTACTTTCAGTGAAACTGCATTGAGACCCAGGGAACTGTTTACGTAGCTACAGACCTTGGGTTGTTTTGTTCAGTCTCTGGTATATTTAAAAATTTTGGATTCCTGTCTTTCTTTGATTCCATGATGCCCATTTTTTCCCCATTTTAACTTCTGAATTCAGGATGCATCTTACATACAATCTGTGATGTCTGCAAATTCAATGAAATCTAATCACAGTTTCTCATTAAAAACTCCAAATTTCTGGTTTCATTTCAAAATTGAAATATCTGGGCCCATTCTCATTCCTGCTTAGGCCTTTTTAGTGTGGAACATGGGCTCATTAATTCCCCTCACTGATAATTAAGTAAATTGGATTTGGATTACCTGACTGGCTTATAAATACTCAGGCAACTCCCAGTTTATTTCTTCCTTGTTCTTGAGTGCACATATGTATACCCCAATTGTAAAGCTAATTGATCGTGTTTTTATTGCTAGTTTTTTTTTAAAGATTTTATTTATTTATTTGACAGACAGAGATCACAAGTAGGCAGAGAGGCAGGCAGAGAATGGGGGGGGTGGTGGAGAACAGGCTCCCTGCTGAGCAGAGAGCCCAATGTGGGGCTCAGTACCTGGGCCCTGAGACTATGACCTGAGCCGAAGAAAGAGGCTTAACCCACTGAGCCACCCAGGCACCCCTTATTGCTAGTTCTCTCCTTCTCCACTATCCAGTATCTTCCCTTTCCTGCTTAAATCTTTGTGTATCCATTTCTATTATTGTTAAAGTTTAGCTATATTTATCTTATAATAATTGTTATGGTAACTTAGTTGAAAGAACTTAATAAAAGGAAGTAAAGTGTTTTAAATTTCAGTTTATATTTGTGTCTTTTTCTTGAGATACACTGTAATCTCACTGTACTTATAGTTTCAGATTTCCTGGTGGGGTTAGTGCAAATTTCTCTTACTAAATAGCTAACAAAATGATGGAAGTGTGTCTCTCTATGAGTAAAGTGTAAATATGGAGAAATCAAGAATTTCGTTGAAGGAGTCAACATTGCTCATATTGGAAGACAGTCATTCAAGGAAAATAGAGAAGCTTCTGGATTCACTCATATTAAAAAAAAAAAAAAAAAAAATGCTTTCTTATTAAGTAGAAGTAACCACATGAGAATTTATGTGGACAAAATAACCAAAATATGTAGTTATATTTTAGGTAGCAGCAGTCAGCTCTATTTTCCAAAGCTGACTATCCCAAAGAAATGCTATCTTAAGAAAAGCGATTAGGACGAGGAGAATTTAACTAACTGTTCCCTGGGAATACTCATAGCAGGCTTAATTTTAACTTTCTTGTCTCCTGGTCATTTATATACAGTTTTGTGCTAAAAAAAAAATGGGTTTGAAGTCCTTCAGACAGTCAGTATTGAGAAGGGATGTGGACAGGAGATTAAGTCTAAAAATGAATTGTACTGATATTCCCTTTGCAGAAAGCAGAAAATGGAGATTTAAATTGGATAATACCAGACCGATTTATTGCCTTCTGTGGACCTCATTCAAGAACCAGACTTGAAAGTGGTATGTGAAAATAGGGAACCTAGTATAATTTTGTTATTGTAAGAAGTATCCATCCTGTATTTTCCTTTGGAAGAAGCCAAAGAGTTAAACCATGCCTGTCTGTCTTAACTATTTAAATAAACTTGGTAACTTTAGTACATCATTCTGCCTGGCTTTTAACTTCTTAAGTTAGTGTTTTGCCAGTTATAATGAAATTGGTATTCAATCCCTAGTCCAGATATTCTTTCCACCCAATTATAAGTAAAATGGTTATCTGTTGTTTTCTTTCTGCATTTGACAGCATCTGGTGAATTTCTTTATGTAGGTTACCACCAACATTCTCCTGAGGCTTATATTTCATATTTTAAGAATCACAACGTTACTACCATTATTCGTCTGAATAAAAGGATGTATGATGCCAAACGCTTTACAAATGCTGGTTTCGATCACTATGATCTTTTCTTTGCGGATGGTAGCACCCCTACTGATGCCATCGTCAAAGAATTTCTGGATATTTGTGAAAATGCAGAGGGTGCCATTGCAGTGCATTGTAAAGGTATGTTTCCAGGGTTGGTTAAAGAATGGTGCATGTGTGTATGTTTAGAAACACACCAGCCCCATTTAGATTATAAGCCAGGATACATGAAGCTGCCCTTCTTGTACTTTAAGTAAGTTGCTTTTTTCTTAAAACCACTTTGAGGTACGACTGACATTAAAAAGCTGTGCATATACAGAATGCTTTTAAAACCCTAATTTCATGTGAAAAGTATAATCTAAATTATATTCATTGGTAACCCTACAAAACCTTATCACACTGAAATGCATTCATTTAGAGGTGCCTGGGTGGCTCAATCAGTTAATTGTCCAACTCTTAGTTTTGGCTCAGGTTATGGTCTCAGGGTCATGAGATCAAGTCCCATGTCAGTCTCGTGCTTTGCAGGGAATCTGCTTGAGATTCTCTCCCTCTTTCTCTCTTGATGTCCCCTGCTCTCGCACATGCATGCACTGTTTCTCTAAGTGAACAAAATCTTTTAAAAAAAAGAGACATGGATTCATTTATTCCTTAAATACCTATTCAGTGCCTTTTGTTTGATATGTTCTAGAATATGTCAGTGAGAAGAGCAGACTCTGAGAGCCTTTCTTTGTGGAGCTTATAGTCTAACAAGTTCCTATGTTTTCAGCAGCTATAAAGCAGTGCCTTGGCACTTAATAAGTGTTTACTGAATAAATGATTGTGTATGAAGACATTGTGTGGTGTACTAGGGTTTATTTAACTTCTCCCCCATTTAATAATGGAAAAAAGCAACCAGATAAGAGGATCAGTAAAGAAATCGAGGATTTGAACAACACGGTAAATCAACTAGAAATAACAGACACCTTAGAACACTGCCCCCCAACAAGGGAATACACATTTGTCTCAAGTACAAAGAGGCCATGGTAGTAATGGTTGCACAGCAGTGAGCTGGTTAATACCACTGAAATGTACACTTAAAAATGGTTTAAAAAGGGGCGCCTGGGTGGCTCAGTGGGTTAAAGCCTCTGCCTTCAGCTCAGGTCATGATCCCAAGGTCCTGGGATCAAGCCCCGTGGCGGGGTCTCTGCTCAGCAGGAAGCCTGCTTCCCTTCCTCTCTCTTTCTCTCTGCCTGCCTCTCTGCCTAATTGTGATCTCTATCTGTCAAATAAATAAAATCTTTAAAAAAAAAATAGTTAAAATGATCTTCAGATACTGACCATAAAGAAACTGAGATCTTTGAATTATTGAACAAAGAATTTAAAACAGCTGACTTAAAAATGCAGTGAGCTAACAGGAAACAGAAAAAAACCGGGAAAATAATGCATGAACAAAAATGTTAAAGTGGTAAACTTTATGTCATGCGTACTTTACCACAATTTTAAAAAATAAATAATTAAAATCCAACACTGGTTATTTCATTTTTTAAATTATAATAAGCAGTTGAGGTTATTCTCACCCTCATTCAGGGTGGTTCTACACCCCCCAACAGACATTTGGCAGTGAATTCTTCCCTAGCGCACCCTGTGGAACCTGACAATTTAAGCACGTCTAAAATACAATAGTGGGACACCAGTAGGGTAGGCATTCCCATTTCAAGTAAGAGAAATCAGGAAGAAAGGTCTGACAAGGTCCCAAGCAAGTCCAAAACCTGGCAAGGCAAATGCTGTTAGATCTTAAGGCCGAGACATAATGTTCTGGTTCCTTCCCTGTAACGCAGGCCCCGTGGGTAGTGGCGGTGCTCCTGAGGTGGTGGGCAGGAACAGCCTGACCCACTGACCATGGATCGGGCCCTACCCTTTGAAACCCAGCCTTGCCCCCAGGCTTATATTGGCAGTGACAGCCTTGTTGGTCCCTTGGGGCTATGCTTCCCTTTTCTTCAAGGATAAGGCATGTTTTCAGTAAGAGATTTCTGTTAGTCCTGTTAGAATTCCAGAAACTTGAAAGCCTTCCTTTATTTCATCCTGTGTGTATCTCCTTTAATTCAGACCGGCAGTGTGCCTGCTTGGTATAATCAATCCCAGCACTGTTTTTGGCTTCTTCTGAGATGGCTGATCAGATCCATAGGTAATCACTTTATGGAATGGGTCATAGACCATTCCCTTGGTGTTCTCTCCAGAACATACTTTCTCACTATTTGCAATATGAATAGGCCTAGAATTTCCTAAATGTTTAGTTTCTGTTTTTCTTAACAACTTTTTATTCAGTTCATCTGTCTCCTCTCACGTTTTACTTAAGGAGAAACCAGGCTGTACTTCAACAGTTTGCTTATAGGAGTGCCTGGGTGGCTCAGTGGGTTAAGCCTCTGCCTTCGGCTCAGGTCATGATCTCAGGGTCCTGGGATCGAGCCCCACATCGGGCTCTCTGCTCAGCAGGGAGCCTGCTTCCTCCTCTTTCTCTGCCTGCTTCTCTGCCTACTTATGATCGCAGTCTGTTAAATAAATAAATAAAATCTTAAAAAAAAATAGTTTGCTTATAAATCTCCTTTTCTAAATATCCAAGGTTGTCATTCACAAGTTACACCTTACATAAAGCACTAAAACAATTTAGTCAGGTTTCCCCCATCCCCCAACACATACTTTCTAACAAGGTTTCCAGTAACATGTTCCTCATTCCCATCTCAGTCAGAACCAGAATCACCATTAACACCCATATTTCTACCAACAGCCCCTTCAGTGTGGTCTTAAGTTTTTTCCAACATTGTGCCTTAAAACTTCCAGACTTTTACAGTTCCGACTCCAGAGCTCCTTCCCATTTTTACATATGTTACAGTAGCACAGCATTTTGCAAGTACCAAAATCTGTCTTAAGTGAGGGTTTTCCAGAGAAATTAGAACCAATGGGCTGTATATATAAAGAAAGAGATGTATTATAAATAATTAGTTCATGTGAATATGGAGACTGACAAGTACAAAATCTGTCGTGTGAGTTGGCAGGCTAGAGACCCAGGAGAGCCGAGGTTGCGGCTTAAATCTGAAGGTAGGCTATTGGAGAATTCTCTCTAGCTTGGGGAAGCCAGTCTTTGTATTCTCTTCAGACCATCAACTGATTGGATGAGGCCCACCCACATTATGGAGGGTAATCTGCTTATTCACAGATCTAAATGTCAGTCTCTTCCAAATACACCTGCCAGGCTGACATACAAAATTAACCATCACAGGAGGTAATGATATAGTCTAGATGAGAGTAAAGGTGGACAAACAGAAATTGAGGTAAAAAATCCATGTGAAAATGGGAATAAAAGTAGAGTAGAAAAAACTGCTGGATGAGGGAAGAAGTGTAAAAGTTTAAGCTCATGCATTTGGAAAGATGGTGGTACCATTAACAGAAAACTCAGAGTAGAAAACTGTACTCATTGAGAATCATCACTTGGAAAAAGTGATTTTCACTGTTGACTACATAGAACTATCTGGGGGATGTTAGCAATCTCCATGTCCAGGCTATATCACATACCAATTAAATCAGAATTCTGGAGGTGAGACCCAGTGTTTTTTAATACCCTACAGGTAATTACTGTGTGTATCCAAACTTGAGAACCGCTGTTGAGGGAAGCAGAATCATGGGAAGCCTTCTAAAAAATTGTACCTGCCCAACACAATTCTGGAGTATATGAGACCAGGTCCCTTTGGTTTGTTTCTTTTTCTAGCTGGCCTTGGACGAACAGGCACTCTAATAGCCTGCTACATCATGAAGCATTACAGGATGACAGCAGCTGAAACTATTGCTTGGGTCAGAATCTGCAGACCCGGCTCAGTGATTGGACCACAGCAACAATTTTTGGTGATGTAAGTAGACAAAGAACTTTGGTAATTCCTCAGGGGACACTTGGGTCTGGAAAATGATGGGAAGTAGGATTTTTCTTAGTCTCCAGTAGCAATAGGTAGTCTGTAGGACAGAGTCATTTGTGTGTGTCTTTCATCTTTCTGGAAAAGCTGTATTTTGATGATGTTATTTAAATGCTCTAGGAAACAAGCAAGCCTCTGGTTGGACGGTGACTATTTTCGTCAAAAGTTAAGGTGTCAGGAGAATGGAAAACACAGAGCAGCTGTCTCAAAACTCCTCTTGGCTGTTGATGACATTTCAATCAATGGGGTCGAGAATCAAGACAAGCAAGAACCTGAACTGGTAATCGAACCATCCTCATCACGCTGTTGTCATTGTTTTCAGTGCTGTTGAGGACCTTATAGGGTACGGGGAAATTGTAGATAAAAATAATAAAGTACATTTTGAGGGATTATCGTCATACTTTTTTTTTTATACTTATAGCCCCCTCTAGGAACTTTTTATTCAAAATAGTTAAGATAAGGTCATATGTCCATTAAACTAAAATTGTTTGTTTGCTTACTAGGCACCAGAAAAATGAGGTATGTGAAGTAAGCTCTTTAGATGAGCCTAGTGACACTTCCCCGTGTGCCTCCCCACCACCTTCCCATTTTGCGATAGTTAATTTGGGGAACTAGTTGTTTTCAGTTGGGAAATGTTAAAGAATCAGGAGTTTAGAGGGTAGGGGTACTATAGTGAGTGGTGGTATGTGGATTGTGAAATTTTATGAAGACTGGTTCATTACTGAAAACCCATGATGCCTCCTCACAGTCAGTATGTTTTGTAACAAGAATGCTGTTGGGTTCAGTGTCTGTAAAGTCAACTAACTGTTGGTTGTCTTGAAATGCGACCTGTAGCTTTATTTTGAAAGCAGCAAAATTTTTTAGAGTTCAGCAGTTTATTTGTATGTGTCTATGTGGATAAATGCAGGTGCTATGCTTTACTGCCTTAATACTTGCAACTTAAGTCACTAGCTCAGTGTTTCTTTACTTATACAGTACAGTGATGATGACGAAATCCATGGAGTGACACAAGGTGATAGACTGCGGGCCCTGAAAAGCAGAAGACAGTCAAAAACAAACGCTATTCCCCTCACGTGAGTCTGGTTTCTTTTGTGTGGTTGATGTTATGTAATATGTATAGGAGGTCCTTCGTGAGCATTTTTTCCCTGTTTTTCTCCATAGTCGCGTGCCCATTATGCTACTTCAAAATGGTTATTGACATTATTTAAAACCCAGGGTTGTTGCCCAGGAAGCTCTCAGCTGTCCTTTATCTCCATCTTGTGTTGTAACCTCTGTAGGCTGTGTACATAGGAGAGCAGTATCGGGAATGCTTTTTCTCCGTGGATAATCACCACGGGCCATCCTCAGGAGAGTGGCAGCAGATATAAACCACAGAATAACAGATTTGTCCAGAGTTTCTGAAATTGTGTATTTCCTTAAATTCACTACCATATTATAGACCATTTGTTTGGATATGGAAGCATTTAATCAGGGATGACATTGTAGCTTTATGTTCTATTATTTTAGGGCAATAATGAACTAGATTAAATAAGAATTTTGTATTTTTCATTTGAGGAGTTAGAAGAAGAAGAAGGTTTAGTATGGGATAGGAAGTTGTATAGTTAGTGTGTATATGCTCACCTGTACTTGATTGTATAAGTGCTAGTTGGGATTCAACCTCATGGACCATCTAGGATTGTTAGAAAAATATGTAGAATTTAAAGACTTGGCCATTGCACTTTTTTCTAGTATATTCTTTAGTATATGCTTTCATTTATGCTGTTGGATTCCTTCCTTACAGTAACCTTTCTTTTCATTGTGGGGTACCACATTTCCAGTTATGTCCTTTTTTTTTTTTTTTTTTTTTTTTGGTGGGGAGAGAGAGAGAGAGAGAGAGAGAGAGAGAATCTTAAGTAGGCTCCATGCCCAGTGTCATGGCCCTGAGATCATGACATGAGCCAAAATCAAGCATCAGACCCTTAACCGACTGAGCCGCCCAGGCACCCCTCTGGTTATGGGGTGTTTTTTTTGTTGTTGTTATTTTGTTTTGTTTTATCTGACTTGGGGGGGGCGGGGTGATGTAGACATGTCATTTTGTTCAGTAATCATCTTGTAATACAGTAAGGACCTAATGACATCATAAACGTTCATGGCAGAGAAGAACAGGCCTTCTTTTTAATTCACAGTGGTTCTTCACTGGCACCTCCTTGTTATCTAAAGTAGAATTACACAGAGGCATGTGTCGTCATGGGCCCCTGCCTTGAGATGTTTTTAAAAGACACACAGAAAAGAACGCAGTTGAAAAGGGCCATGTGAAGGACACGTGTCCGTGTGGACTACAGGCGTTCACTGGGCCTTCTCCAGTGTGGGGCAGCTGCATTTCACTGAGGAAGCTTTCAGAATGGTGCCTTTTGTGTCATTTATGTAACTCCAGATGCCATTTTGATTTTAATTTAGAAAATCTTGATCTAAGGCCTTGATGGTTCTTTTTATTTAGAAATATTGTAGTCCCTCCAGATAATCCTCCTGAGGCCAAAAGAGGCGTGATAGGTATAGGTACTCACCTCAAACAGTGTTCATTCTTCCCTGAGCATTTGAGTCTCCCGGGAGCTTGTCAGAATGTAGATCATGGTTTTGGGCTTGGGGTGTGGTCTGTGACCGCACTGCTGGCGAGCTTCCAGGTATAGCCCGCACGGCTGGTCCAGGGCTTTGCGTCATAAGCCCTAGAAAATGGGTGATTTGTGGGTTGCTTTTAGTTGTGCTCAGGTTTTTTATTTTGTTTTTATGAATCTGCAACATCAATTTATTTCTCAAAAGCTTCTGATGAAAAGTCAGGTTGGGAGTTGGGATGGGAATTCTGCTTAGTCAAAAGTTCCTGTTAAATAGGGCTTCTAGGAAATTTCCTTCAGTCACTCTGAGTCTGCTACGTTGCGAATATGTATTCCAGAGAGTTCATGTCACTTGCTGCGCTTTTCTACAGATGAGACCATTAAAGTCCCTTTAATAGCTGATAGATTTGTGGCATTATAAAAGAAAGCAATGAATGAGGCCTAAAATTCTAAATACCATCGGAAACCAGAAGGCGACACTAGACATGATCACATTCACCTTTGCGTGTGAGGTGTCCCAGAGTGAAAATACTTATAAGAAGGAAAGTTAGTGAAAAAATACTTAGTACTGGTGATTCTTAAAAGCAAGTTTATAGTACTCAAAAATAGCATTCCAATTATTGTTTTCTATTTTACAAACAGTATTTGGGGGTGGGGGGGGTAAAGTTAAAGTTGTTAGATACTGTAAAGTAGTCCTTTTCTCAGAGAGTCTGTCTGATCCCAACTACCACGAAGACATTAAATCTGGTAGCACCGTGACCTTGACGGGATCTGTGGGACGTGACGGCAAGTATATTGTTGTCTGTGCTAAAATAGATTTGGTAGATTTTATAACTTCATCCATGCTGCCTTTCTGCATACTGCTCATTTCTGTCAGTGTTAAATGAAATAGTGCATAAAGAGTCCATTGTAGCCTACCTGGGAATAAGGTAAAAATATAGATCTAATTTGCTTTAAATCTTCCTTAGCAGCACAGTATGGATGGGTGTGCTCTCATCATTGGAAAATAATTCTTATGCCATGAATTTTAGGAGAAGAACGATGAAAAATCTGTGATGGAGATACTTGGATATTCAGACCATTCTGCCTTTAAGATCACTGTTAAATCAGTAACTGCAAATGGAACTTGGGGTGGATAGAGAGTCTTCTAGTGTTCCTAAGCCAGTTATTCCATTCTGCCTAAATACTAAGCCCCTGTAATCTTAATATATATTAGTGGGTTTGTGTTTCTGTGGAAGGAGTAAATGAGCTGTAACTTGCTGCCAGGTATACCTTGCAGGGTGAGGTTAGATTGGATTTCAGGTCCGTCCTCAGTGTAATCCCTTGTCACTAGAGACCATATAGGGTACCTGTTCAGTGATTAAGATGACAAGGACACCGATAAAGGTCTCATAGTAAGCCAGACAAGTCATTTATGACTTGATCAGCCCATTACGCGCACAGAGCAAATGTTCAATAGAGCCTTTTATGTTTGGTCACAGATATGTCCCTGGTGACCATTTAGTAGTAGCTGGATGGAGGCACCACTCTTCAAACTGTGAGGTTTTCTTCTTCACTGCCAAAAACTAGACCACTGGATTAAGAAATACTGAGCTGAAAGCCAAGTTTGGCCATAAGAGGAAAATGAATGAGGAAAACAACTGAGGAAATTTATCTTATGTTGATTTGTGGGGGAAATTTTCCTCATTTTGTGTTGCCCGGGGTTGGGGGTGCTTCGTTAGTCCTTATTTTCAAAGTCAGCCATTTGCCTTAACTCTTAGATTATCCAGTGTGGGACTGCATTGAAATGAGATCACTGCTGCTGTGCTGTGTTCATTTATAATTGTGCCTCCTTTGAATCACTGTTAATGATCAGTCCAGGGCTGCGTGTTGTTCGGCTGGTTTTCCCTCCTTATCCTCTGGTTTGATTTAGTTTTCTGTGTGCATATCTTGTGCTTTTCGAAGAATTTCAATCCTGTAAGTACAACTCTGATTTCTGTATCATACAATTAAATTAACAAGGGCCAGTTATCCAGCTAGAGATTGGATCTAATCTTTTGTTGCCAAATACGAAATCAATTTAAAACTGAAGGTAGCATTTTCTCCCCAACATAAAATAGCAAAACTCCATCCTCGTTTCCCACCCCTTTGTATCTATCACAGGGTGTCTAAAATTCACACATGGCTTTATTTATTTATTATTTTATTTATTTTGGCTTCCCAATTTGAACATCTGTTCTTTCCCCTTCACCCCTTTCCAGATGTTCCCTAGCTGTGCTGACCTCTGCACTGTGTAGTGTTGTCATCTGGTGGATTGTTTGTGACTACATTCTTCCCATCCTGCTATTCTGTCTTGATGGTTTCAGAACACAGTAGCCGTCGGGACCCTTTGACAGATAGCTGCTGTGTAAGTGTCCCATTCCATTTCTCTATACAGTCACCTCTGGTGACCAGTGTGTTTCTCATGGTGCACGTTTTTCTCACTGTCACCTCTCCTAGCTTTGTTGGTTTGCCTCTTTTCAAAGGTTCTTTTTCTGAAACTTCCTAATTAATGGGATGGTGGGGAGGGGAGGCCTTCCCTGATCCTTTCCTGTAGGGATACTAAGAAACAAATTTTGTTTTTACGTTGTGCTTACTCTTAACGCATTTTTTGAAATAGCAATTTATAAAGTCACCAAAATAGTTTCTTTTTCCTATCAAAAATAGTTAGTGAGTCTGGGATAATTGGGGTGTTTTTCTTTCAGTCAATTTCCTCTAATTTCCAGAGTAAATGTCTTCAGCATATCCTTTTCAATCTAGCAAAAAGAATTTGCCCACTGATTTCATGCTGTTGTAGAGATTTGCCTTTGCAGCTAGTGAGCGTTGTGTGGTGTTTCCCCTCCGACTCCGCCGTTGGTTGCAGTGCTTTCAGCCGCAGCTGCTTCCCTGCTAAGTCTTCTGCCTTGAGTAAGCAGAATCTTCTCCTTGGCTTCATTTCACATCCTTCCCTGTAGGGAATACAGTTAGTACAGTTTCCAAAAATCATGTTAAATGGAAATAGGACAGCAGAGAAGACTGGAGTCCCTTGTTCAGCCTCGTGCTTCTGCATGACTGCCCCTGTACTCACTTTCTTCCATTTTCCTTTCCCAGAAGTAATCAAAACACCCTTATTAGGTGATTATAGCAGATTTTGTATTCTCTTGTTATCTTTCACCCTGAAATGAATATCTTAACAGTGAACAGACTTTTTGTTCTGCAGTAGAGTGTGGCAGGAAGCTTCCCCAGGGGAACACCGTGCAGTTGCCACCAAGAGCATAGGAAGGAGGGTGTCCTGTGAGAGTGTGGTTCACCACTACCCTCTTATGTCTACACTGCATTCTTTTTTCTCTGAAACTCTTCCTTTAGCTCATATTTCAAGAATTCATTCTCTTGTTCCAACTTGGACTTCGGAGTTGTAAAGGAGCATGAAAGTTCCTTTCAGGATCTCCTCCAAAGTGGAATTCCATTGCAGCCAACTCTCATACTTTATACTTCATGGCTTCCTGGAGTGTCTTCAGATGGCTAGAAAATATTTAAAAATCCAGCAGATGCCATTCTTTTCAAAATTAACATGTTCCTATTATGACCTTTTCTCAAATATCTTATTAATCCCAAGTTTATTATTGCATAGACAGATAAGCAGTATTTCTGATACAGGTCTTTTTGTTTTTCTTTTTTTTCTTTTATTCCTCTTACTAAGCTTAGGTATCTGCATATTCTGACTCAAGAACACCATGCACTACATAGATTTATTCTCAGACTGTTCTAAGTGGGAAAGGTATTTCGGATACCTGGAGTTCTAAACGGGTGGAATCGTTGCTAATAATACTTAGGCACTTTGTAGTTGTATTACTTTTCCTAAGGTAAGTTTAAAAATGGTCTCTATCAGACACTTTTCTTTTCAATATTCTGTGTAAGATATAATCTTTTTTTATTGTTATTACCGATATTTTCCAATGCATTTGTAGACCCAAAGAGTATTCAGTTTAGCTTGTCTGATTAAATTGGAATTTACAGAAACAGAAGCCTTCAGCAGTAACAATGATGTAAACAGGTATAATCTTTATAGTTACCTTGTGAGGGGACTACTTACGGGTATCGTTTCTGGTATTCACCTCTATTGGCTGATGACGTATCATGGCCTGATAGTCTGATTTTCCAGGCATGCCAGGTAACAGCCTATTCCACACTATAGATGTCTGCGTCAGATTCTCTGAGACAGTGGCAAAGGAGAGCCTGAAAGTTGTAGGGCCTCAGGCCCATCATTTGGAAAGTTTGTTTAGTGTTGGTGGATAACCAAGTGTAAATAGTATAGTGCACAGTCTCACTGAGGGATTCTTTTCTTGGAACTGAACATTTATGTTCAAAGCATTTTGTAGTTTGAGAGGTAAGAGAACTGGCTTGTCAGTTACTTGCTTTGCTATATGCCTCAAGTTGCAAGTCTCGGTCTGAGAATACTGGGTCTCAAAAGAGGTTGCCAAAAAGAAGGTGAACTGTTGTGTGGGCAAGACATAAAAAGGAGGACTGCAGATTAAGGAAAAGATGGAAAGGAATTTACAGAAACAAAAACCTTCAGCAGTAACAATGATGTAAACAGGTTTAATCCTTACAGTTATCTTTTGTGGGAAGTATTTAGGGGTACTAGGAAAGGAGAAAATATTTATGTAGAATATTGCTCTGCAAAGCCATGTGATTGGCCTGGTTTGCACAAGGTGTGGTGGGAGTTTACCAAGGTAATAATCTAAGCGTAGTTGCTGGGGGGTTTTCCAGTTTACTGATGCATAACTTACAGATACAGTAACTGCTGTGTTGTTAATGCAAATAACTAGTTACCTGAATCTCTACTGGTGTGATTAAATACGTTCCAGATTTCTGTCATGCTTTTATTTTCAAAATAGCCATATGAATTATTTACATTAATTTTATAGAGAAAGAAATGCTTTCTAAAAGATGTTTCCTGCCAGCCTGAAATTTGATTTAGCAGCGATTTCTTTTTTCAAATAGTGAATATTTCAGTAGTAGTTAAGAAATCAAGATTTAAATTTCCTAAACAAGTAATATATTGGCTCTTGTTTTTATGTTAATGATTTTACAAGGTGGGGATTGTCTATACTTTTGGCCGTCAGTGGCCTCAAATTATTTGACAAGTTGGTGTGGTATTTCCAAATAAGCCAAAAGGAGTCTTATTTTCTCTCTTTGGCTAAATGGAGATAAAACCCAGGAGCCTCACAGAACAGGTGTGAGACCCCCAGACTGGGCTTCAGAAATAGCAGTAGAAGTTTGGTGGTTGTTTTGTTTTGCTTTATGAAAAATTCTATATTCAAATCCTGTTAGTAGAGACCATTAGATATTCTCCTGTCCCCCCCACCCCATTTGATATGATCAGAAAATTTTTTAAATCCTTGTTTTCAGAGGTGGAAATCATATACCAGCGTGGTTGGTTGCCTCCTTTGATCACACTGTCTGCATATACATTTTCTGTGTTGTTAGAGTGATGAAGCTTTGTGAGAAATCCCAAGGCAACCATTGGTTCATTTACCCAGGATCAGTTTCCTTCTGAGACCGAAGGCCTGTTTCATAGGCTTTGAGGAAGACTATGGGGATAAAGCAAACCAGCTGAGAGAGCAGCCCCCCCCCCCCCACCACCACCAAATAGCTTGGAAACCCCTGGCCTCCAGGCTGCCTCTCTGGTCCACTGCCACCCATCGCGTTTTTTTGGTTTTTTGTTTTTTTTAAAGTGATGAGAAGTTAAGCATTTTACTAAATGCTGAATATGCTTTGGTTTGGGTTAATACTCAGAATTTACAGATCTTTGCTGCATTTTGAGGACCTGGCTTTGGTTATTAATTAACATGGCAGTAACTAAGGCATAGGAGACAGGCATAGGAGACATATTAGTTAGTTGTAATGGTTCTGTTTACTCTTCATGAGCTGGGTCCTCCTAAGTGGTTATCCACTCTCACCTTCGTTTGGACATGAGAGGAGGAAGCTGGCAGTGTTTTCTCCTACAGAAAAATAAAAGTCAAGTGTATATATAAATGTGTCTGTATGCAGTTCAGCATTTTGGTCATTATCTGTTGAAGAAAAGGGTTGCACATAAAATCTTTTGATGTTTTCTGCTGTTTTCCCTGTGACCATTCAATAAGGAATTACAAAACACCCTCTACTTTTGAGCAAGGTACTTTATGTGGGCTTTATCTGAGGGTGTTCTTCTGACTCATGAATTTGCCTCCTGGACAACCTACACCCATAGGCATCAGTTATTTTAGAGTTTAATTAAATCAAGATTCACAAAATTCAAACAATTTTGCTTTCATGTGAATGGTACTTAGTGATTTAGTGAGTAGTTATAATCTAGACAAAATTCAAGTTTTGTTTGAACATATTTTAAAAATTGAAATGTTATATAAAGTAAGTATTGATTTGGGGTATATTGCCCATACTTTCACCTCCAAAGAGTGACTATTTTATAGATTTTTATATTCATATTCTTTAGAATTTGGGGCTTTTAAATGATTTCTTGTTTTCATGACTAGAATTCTGAGAATCTACTTTTACTTTGGGGCACAAAGATTTGTTCTACTGATTGATTTCTTTGGTGTGAGAATTGCTTAAGATGCCAGGTGATTTTTTCCTTAAAGCAAAGTAAATTCAGGTTATCTTTGTGTAACCTTCATGGGGAAATAAAAAAGACTTGGATGTGAAAATGTGTTTTAGATTTTTTTTTGGCAAATGTGTTTGTGGAAAATCCTCTCAATTTTCAATAAAATAATTTGCACTAAAGTGCAAAGACGCCTTCCTCCGTCAAGTATTTGAAAATTGTTTCAGTGAATATAATCTTATTTTTTTCCAACTGTTTTCAGAGTAATTCTTCAGTCCAGTGTTCAGAGCTGTAAAACATCTGAACCTAACATTTCTGGCAGTGCAGGCATTACTAAAAGAACCACCAGATCTGCTTCAAGAAAAAGCAGTTTTAAAAGGTGAGAAAAGAATCCTACTCTTCTGAAAAGTTCCAAGCATTGATTTTCAAGTTTAACCTTCTGGAGATAGAAATGAAGAGAAAAAGAGAGGAGAAAGCAGAGTCCCTGTGACAGGAAATTAATCAAATGTGTTTGACTTGTTCATCATCTAAGAAAATCTGGGCCATTGCTAATGTAGGGTTTTTGTTTTGTTTTGTTTTGTTTTTCAGAGGTGGTTCTCAACACTGGAAATGTGGTCTCGGGGTCAGATTATGGGAAAATTGAGAGGGTTGTACTCAATACATTTTTGTATTTCCATAGCTCTCTGTTAGGCTCGGAGGAAATTTTTTTGTATATCAGATACAGCAAAATTGTTGGAGAATTAGCTGCAAATAAGTTTGATGGTGGGATATGAGAACACCAGTGAGTCTGGAATCCTTCTTTACCTAGGGCCTGGTCTCTTGGCCACAGTACACACCCAGTGGGGTTTATGCTTTCACCTGGAGCCCAGCATCTTCCTTTCCTTCATTATTACAGGCTATGACAAGAACATGCACACGTTCCATGACCAAATCCATTACTCATTATTGTTTTTGGTGGTTAATCATGAACTGAAAGCAGACATTTCACTTTTAGCATATTCTAGGAGCACTCCCCTTTTGAAGGAAGAGCAAATAACCTACTTACTGTCATCTCAGGAGGGGAAGGCAGGCGCCCTTTTTGTGTTTGTGCATCTTTGCCTGGTGTTGACAACAACCTGTGGTCCTGTGCTCATGGCCCAGTGCCTCTCTTATAACAGACCACAAGCAGCCTGAAGATAGTTTGAACCAGACTTTAAAGCATCCTTCACGATTTTCCTTGCTTCTTTTTTAACTTTCTGCCCTCATATATTTGAGGCTGTGGGATGGCTGAGTTAGTCTCCAGGGCAGGTTTTCAGCAGCCTGCATCCTGAGGGACTTGCTAGTCCTTAGGGACTAGCTCTCCCACAGGGAGAGCTCTGTGTCTTTGTGCGTGTGTGCGTGTGCGTGCGTGCGTGTGTGTGTGTGTGTTTTGTTTTTTTTTTTAAGGAATTGTTCAGTTCTGCCAGTCTCCCCTTCTGCTCATTTTTTCATTATAATTTCACTACATATGTTTACTTACACAAGAATGTGATGGGGCCTTAGTTCAAGTAGTTGAAGACACCAACTCATAATTTGGGGATTTTGAATTTTTCATTGAAAGGTATCAAATATTCATAAATTTTTTATTCTTTAATTCCATTTGAAAAGAATATTAGAGAAATGCTGACAGAAAGTCAAAGATTTAGGTACATTATAACATAATACCAATATGGTATTTATAACAGTGAGGAAGAGGAGATGGGCTGAAGATTGTTGAATTATGCCAAGTGAATCAAGAGTCATGTTTTTAAAGAAAACTTAATGGCCTGGATAAATGCTCATGAAGCAATAAGTGAAAAGAGCTATGCATAAAAATTATGAAATATTACTCTAGTTTTGTAAAAGTACAATATACTTTATGTATAGAAATGTATACATCTATAAATATATGTATATGCGTATACATATATTTATGTATATGTAAGTTTATATTATACATATATTTAAATATTTATATATACATACATTTCTATGCATGTATGGAAATAATGTAATGGAAAATATGCTGTATTATTAACAGTTCTTCTAGCTGGTAGGACAGTTAGGGGGTTCTACTTTTTTATCATTTTCTTTTTCTCCAAATTTTTTACAATAAGTAGGAGGAAATGGGAGCATTTTAACTTTGACATTTTAGGTGACTTAAACTATTAAAAATTCAAATAAAAAGCCTGTAGTCGGGACAAGTTAGACATGTTTTGAATGAACTTTTTTTTTTTTAGGTATAATTACTCAGGCTTCCATTACAGTTGAATGTGTCTTGCACATTTAATTCTACTTTCTGCTTTTCTGGATTGTGCTCTTCAGGCTACAGAGGAATAGAGTCCAGGAACCGGGACCACGCATACCCAGTCACACCATGTTCCTCTGAGGGGTGTGGCCCTGCGGCAGTTTTTCCATCTAGGTCTTGTCTAGTGATCTAAACTTTTGTTTCTCAGCAGAGGTGGTTCCTGATTGCAGTGAGCATCTGCCTGAGGTCCGTGCACCAGATGCTTTGAGGGGTTGAAAGTAGAGTTCAGACTGAATATACTTGACTGAATTTTGAAATGACCCAAAGCAGTTTCCAGGCATTTGGGATAGTGCCAAAAGCCAAAAGGCTTCTTGTAAATTCTCAGAGTGGACTTTCAGAAATTCTAGGAAGGATGAAGAAATAAACCAATGAGAGAGAATTGGGTTTTGAGTATGTTTCCCACCTCCCTTCATGCAAGGTCTCCTTGGCCTCTTTTGGGTCTTTGACCTGTGTTCACATCACCTTAACTGTGAGCCACCTACAGCTCATGAAATGAAGGCAAATACATTATGTACAGGTTCCATTTCCTGGTTCTAGGAAATAGAGTTGATATAGCCAAACTGTAGCCTGCAGCTTTTATCCTACTGAATAGTATTTATTTTTCATTGAAAAGTAATGAGGGAATTGACACATTTGTGCATAGTCTGATTCAGGACAAAGCACTGTAAGATTGTTGAGTAAAGTATTGAATTGAAAACTTTGCTAGACAGCAATACAAGGAAATGAACGTAGTATACCTTTCAGTATAAAATAAATACCTCCAAGGCGCCAGCATTACCTGTGTGCTGTTACCCCACCTCGGAAGCCTTCTCTTTGCAGGTTGGTGTTTACACATGATCGTCCTCGTCCTATCTGTCCTGCCATTGGAACTTGACCTTTCATGCCCATGTTCTGTTCCCTTCCTAGAGGCTTCCGGGATGAAGACCTTACCTAAGCACACTTTCCACTGATTTGGCTCTTTCGATTTTTGACAGTTTACTGAGAGGCTGTACGACTTGGGACAACTTTTCCACAAACACATTAAAAGAGCGATTATTTGGAGGCTGAAAAACTAGGTGGTGTCATAAATCTTTGCTGTGGGGAAGAAGTGCCCCCATGTTTCTCTCCTGGCAGATGCTCATTCCCTCTCGTACCCATTGAACACAAGCCTCATCTGAGCCTCCTGAGCCTCTGCTGTGGCCCAGCGTGCAGTTACTGAAAGAAGTAAATTAATGGGCTTCCACCTCTCCCAATTGCTGTTAGGGCTATAAATCATTCTGCTGTTTCTCTTTTAAGAATTACTAAATCCATTGGAGAATTGACCTGCTTTCCAGTGTTCGTTCTTTCGGAGGAGCTCTCTTAGAGTCTTGAAAGTTCCATCATTGTGCCTCTGATTGAGGACCTGCAGTCACCTCATGGGGTACAATCCAGTTCAGTTCATGTCTTGACCCAACATATGTACCATCAAGTGCATGTTTCTATAAGCATGTGCTATTTCCTTGGAGGAGTCCTTTTTTTCTTTCCTTCATTTTCTGAGAAAATGGTCATGGACAAGTGATTTTTTTTTTTTTCCAAGTTATGTCATTGGGAATCATCACTTTCTGTTCCACCTGTCAAACCAACCTAATGTTCCTGGCTTTTGAGGTATTTTGCAGCTAATTATCCATATCATGGGGGAAGATAAATGCTCAGGGTGCCTTCCTTGGCCTCTAAAAACGTGAGTGTATCCAGGAGCTCTACTGTTGGGAGTACCACATTCAGGACTTCTTGGGCTTTTGAGGTCTGCTCATTTGTGACTTTTGTCATCATCATGCCTGCCACTGCTTCTTGTCTCTTACAGTCTCAGGTCTCAGTGTCCATTCCACCAATTCTGGGCTCCTGTCTTTCTGTTACAGTCTTTATCTCTGAAAGTGCATCTACATAGAAGCACCAGAATGTTGTTGCTAAATATCCTTTTTTAAAAATGTCGGTTTCCTCTGATCTTCTAAGATACTGATTCCCCTTTGAAATTCCAGACATTTCTCCACTTGGGTGCACCAGTTGACCTGGACCCTTATAGAAACGCAGTGTTCCATTGGGGTCTCCAGAGACTAAGTGATGGATTCAGACAAGCTACTCTCCTAGAGCGCCATCAGCACCCAGTGAGGGCACCTCCAGATGAGAACTGGCTTCTCTGACTCTACCCATTGCTTAGTTTCTTCTCTGAAAGTTGCTGTTGAGTTCAAAGTTGACAGAATAAATTGGGGAGGATAGAAGGGAGGTGGGGTGACAGTCCAGGTCAGTTTCCAAAGGCGGGATGGCTTTTCCTGGGGTGGGGTGGGGGGGCGGTGCCCAACTGGCAGCAGGCCCAAGCTCCACTGGAAACTGCTTGAGGGGCCAGAGCTTTTTCTGTGACCGAATTCTGGCTTTGGAAATAATCAAGTAACACTTCTTTATCTTTTCATTCTTTCCACCTTTCCCACAGCCTGGTTCCTCAGAGGGAAGGAAGGAAAAGGAATGCTTTGCAACAAATGCCCTTAATGGCATTATGGTACTCGCATTGCTCTGCTGCTTCTGCCCACCCTTCCTGTTTTCTTTGTTTTTATTTTTATTTTTTATTTTTTTGCAGAACTGAACCTTTTTCTGCTCTGCCTTTCTCTCCCGTTTGTCTTTACTTTATGGTTGGTACTGTACTGTCTTTTCCAAAATACTTGTCATTAAAAAAATTATACAAAGTGTATACTTTTTAGCATGTCACTACTTTTATTATGTTGCCTTCCTTGTCTTTTGGTAACTACATACGGGACACTTGGAAACCTTCATGGTAAAATCCTTTTTTTTCTCCCCCTGTAGTCCCTCCATTTCAAGGACTAAAACAGTCTTGCGTTAAGTAAAAACCTGTGACCAGAACTGAAGGAAGACTCTAGGAACAGAAAACTACAGCAGGACTTAGCACAATTTATTTGGAAACAAAACAAAATTGCAAAAAGCCTTAGCTGCTTTCCACCTAAGAAGTTTATTCAAGGAAGAAAATGTCCACTGGAGTTTAAATAACTACATGAGTTTGGGCACAAGCAGTGACTTGAAGAAGGCCCAGCTCACCTTTTATTGAAATGTCTCGAGTTTAATGACAAAAAAGCTGTTGTAAATTTAGTCTCAGGTGTAAATATCAAAAGCCCTCTGCTGTCAGGAGAGCTGACCAGTTTGTGTGGTGCACGTGTGTCCCTGTGATGGCAATCATTTTAGCTGCTGGCCTTCAGAAGAAGTGAGGATCTGATGGAGGTTTTTTATGTATTTATTTTCTGTTCATCCTGTGTCAAAATTTGTAAAGAGAAAACAGGCGTTACTGAAATGATTCTCTCTGTAATTTGATACCGTTTCGTTTAACCATCTTCAGTTCAACATTTGTAACGTGGTTGTAATGGTAACTCTGTTAAGTACCCAAACTGCTTGTCTTCCACCAAAGAGTGCTTTATTAACAAGAACCTGTGAAAACCCTGTTTGAACACTGTTGGATGTTGTGATAAAAAGTGGTACTTTGGCAACCTAAACTGGTAAGAGAATGTGAGCCGTAGCTCTAGGAAGACTCGGGAGGGGAAACTGGCTTCAGAGTTGGAAGATTGTTGTAAGTCATTCCTCTATGTGTTGTTGAGGAACTGGAGAATGCCAAGGCTGCCCACTGTTTGGTTGCTCAGTCCTACAAACTAAAATCATATTTCCTTCCACACATGATTTAAAAAACAAAAACAAAAACAAAACAGCACTGTTGGTGTTTTCCCTTGGAAACAGCCATCCCAAATAATGGTGGCTTAAAAGAAAAAAAAAAAAGGTACTGCTTTATTAGGGTCTTTCTTTGTAGCATTGTGGATTTCTTTTTTGTGTGTGTGATCTGCCTAAGGCCATTCACATACCCTTTGATTTCAGTAACAGTTATTCATATCTGGATTTCCATTGTTTGTAAATAAGAGACTCACTGTTGCCTTTGGTTAGGGAATACAACTAACTCTTTGCAGAGTGCCTTCGCCCCTCCCCCCTACAGAAACACAGCAGATCTGTGATACAAAGCAATCACAAAAATAATTTATTTGCTGTTAAAACAAAAAAATGGGGCCCAAAATACAAGAATATTTTGCAGTCACTTTGGTTACCTCCATAATAAAAAGTGAATGGCTTTAGTTATTGTTAACCAATTTTTGCCTGTCCTGGTTTGAAAAACAGGGGATACAATATGGAAAGGCTAGAGAAGGCAAATGCTTTCACATTACAAGATGAATGAACCAGGTGAGCAGGCAATTCCATTTTAAAAAGCTGCCTTTTTAACAAAACTTAGAGTGGTAAGAAGTGGTTGGAATAAACAGATTCAAGTCTGTTAATGCAAAAAGTTACTGGAAGACCATGGCTCCATTTTGATATTTACTCTCTTGGAGTAAATTAGAAGGTTGACTGGCTTTGAGGGGAGATGGCAGGTGCCACTGTCTTGGTCAGACAAGTGGCCTTTCCCCGTCAGGGGATGGGTCATGCTGGCTTTTGAACACTGGGGACTAGATCTCAGGAAAAAAAAAAAAGGTGGCTTTCTGTCCCTGGAAGTGAAGAGACACAAAGACCCCCTTACTGGATGGGAAGACCCCTCTTTGCTAAGCTCTGGGTGGGAGGAGAAACATTCTATTTGCTGTCTCGGAGATAATACTAAGTATTCAGACTGTGCCCTTGCATAAAACATTGAATTCTCAGGGCAATTCTTTCCTTGACAATTTTAAAGGCCATCTCTCCTGCATAAATAATCCAGGTAGTTATGAAAATCAAACTTCCATCTCAACTGTCCCCAGTTTGGCTTTTTACTACATCAGAAAAAGTTACATGTGCTGTCTCCCTCATAGTGAATAAGCCATTTGGTGTCTTGGCCAAGAGTGAAAAATCTGGGCTTCAGCATTCACCACAGTACTTTTTTATTTTACAAATTGCCTTTTTGTGTTGGCTGCTCAAGTTTCCAGCTAGAATTGCTATCACTGTGGCTCTTTCTAAAAAATCTTTTTGTGTTTAACAGGCCCACTAAAATGAGTCATGGGAAACTAGTGATTTGATAAAGAAGCATTCCGTAGAACGCACTGGGGAGTTGTAATAGTGCTTCAGGGCGACTTCACAGCACACCAGTAAACTTACTGGGGGTGTATGTAGAATCCAGGAAGTGTCTGGGTCTGACTGATGGAAAGTTCTTTCTGCTATGAATAAGAGTGGATTATTTTTTTCCCCTAACGGAAACTTCAGCACCCCAGAATCTTCCGAGATTCTAACTCCCTTGTCATAAGAAAGACCCTGTTGCTATGGAATATGAAGGGCATGTCAGATGGAGAGATTTCTTCAAACTTGAAGCCTTAAATAGCTTTGAAAGGACACCGAGATAGTTTCTACTGGGATTAAAATTAGAAATGAATATTTTTAGGTGTTCTTGAAGCTTTTGGGGGACTCCTGTCCAAAGTCAGAGACAGTCCAAAGGAAGGGTGTCTGCAAAACCGGGTATCTAGAAAGTATAGACAGACTTCTCTTTTGTAATGCTAAAGAAAAACTAGAAATCTCTCTTAGCTGTCTGTGAAGAGGGGTAGATCCTGAGCTGTGCCTCACTAAAACAAGTAGCCTTCCTTGTCCCAGTAGCCGCTTCTGGGTGGCATGCTGCTCTTCTCATCTCCAGCGTTCTTCTGTTCTAAACTTGGCCCCATTAGCCTGTCACCCACCCACTTCCTTCTCTTCCCTCCTCCCCTCTCACGGGGGTGATTTCTACCTCTTTTCTTGGGCCACACATTTTTAAAGAGGAATTCCCAAGTGTTCTCACGAGGCAAATGTGCTTGCCCTTGGAGCCTGATGGCCGGTTCGGTACACCCTGCGGACCATCAGGCGCTTTGGGTGGCATTGTGCCAAGAGCTTCTGGAGGCTTTCCTTTGCTTCAGTCACCACCATTCATGACAAATGAGCAATGCGTTCTTTTGATGTTTGTGCTAAAAGTAGCTTAACTGTTTCTCTTCATACATTTTTACAAGTAATTCTTGCATTTTGGAAAGCAGTGCTCATCAAAAACGACTTTAAAAAACTGTTTTAATTCTTTAATACTTCTCTCCTGCGAAAAACTGTCCTGGTCAGGCTAGCTGCTGCTCCTCCATTTCTCCTCAATCTGAGTATTCCTCTTGTTGCTAAGTGGAAAAACTACAGATATGTCCAAAAGACTGGACAAGTCACCTATACTGTGTAGGAAATTACCTCCTTAATTGCCCAGTAGAATTAACTGTCAGCAGCAGGTAAGTTCATCTGATTATAGTACTGCAGTTTTATATTAATAACTTGCAGACTTTTATCCAACCTGCACTCATGTACAGATTATTAAAAGTTTTAAAATGTAACTGATTAATCAGTATTTGATCAATCATTGTCCTGATTTTTTTATTAAAATGTATATTTCTAATCATATTTTATAAAGCCAAGAGAGCTGGTTGAATGAATGTTTATTTTCCTGAAGGTATTTTTAAGATAAAGCTTCATAATGGCCTGTAAACTTTGCATATCTATGTAGTTTGGTACGTATTGTCAAGTTTGAAAATCTTGTGTATTGTAACTGGTTTTATACAAAACATTGAATAGTGAAAATTGTATCATTATAATCATATAATTAAAAGTATTAACCAAACAGCCTTTTGGTTTATTGTATTCACTTGCCATTCGAAATCACGGTAGGGAGTGGTTGAAGTATGAAGTGGATATAACCTTCTGTATCAGTTCTCAAGACTGGGCAGCTGAACCAGTTTATTTTCTTCCAGTTCTGTGGCTGGAAGTCCGAGCTCAGGGTGTTGGTAGGTTTCCATCCTTGGGCTTTTCTCTGTATACTCCAGTTCCTGGTGTCCTTCTGTCTGTCCTCTCCTTTTCTTATGATACCAGTCAAATTGCAATAAGGTCCATCCTAATGGGCTCATTTTAACTAATTACCTCTTTAAAAACCCGTCTCCAAGTGTGGTCACATTCTGAATCATTAGGGGTTAATGCTTCAGTAAGATCTTGGGGGATGCCCCTTCCTTAAGACAAGATAGTGAGGGGCTCCTGTTATGAATTCCTTCTAGATATACCCAGCACTAACTCAAGGAATGCAAAGGTTTGATTGGAGGAATTACTGAGGATAAGACACAAAAATCAGGCCCTTGGAGTCTCATGGATTGTAGACTATATTCCCCTTACGTGACCTGCCGAGGTCAAGATTAAAGAGCTAAGCGAGGGGCAGGACTAGCGCCAAGGTGCCCACATTCTGATGTCCAAGCATGGATGCCATCCCAAAGCCCTCTTCCTGCCTCCCCTCTGATGGCCTCTTGCTGGCCCGAACCCCAAGGACCTCGTGCCCGCACCATCATGCACAGGATGTGTCAGGGACGGAGGAGCTTGTTCTGTTAGGAGTGCTGTCCTGTTCCCAAAAGAACTCAGCTTTGATTCATGCCAGGATACAGATTTCAAAGTACAAACCACAGGGACTTGCCTTCTCCCCACATCCAAACTTCCACCAGGCACCGCTACCCCCGGAGTGTGATTCGCGGGCTCTGTCCTCTGTTGAAAGCCCGCAGCATCTGCCTGCCCTCCGCGGTTGGCCCTGAGGCCCACACTAGGTCACACGCCCTCCTGCTGACCAGTCAGAGCTCCGGTGATAGTCAAGGGTCAAACTGCACAAAGTATGGAAGTGCTGTGAAGGGGGCTGGCTTGGCTTTTATAAGATTCGCGGTAAAACCCCAAGTCCCATCTTCCAGGACCGTGCAGTGTGGTGATGAGCCCCGGAGACCCTATTCCTGTAGATTCTTGCTCTCTGTTGTTGGCAACACTGGTGACCTGCTAAACCCCTTCTGTTAAGTAAAATGGGAAGAAAAGCAGTTCCTGTCTTCATCAGGATGAGAATTAAATGAGATAATCTATGCAAAGCAAAACAGTACTGGCACAAAGCTTTCAATAAATTAATTTTTTTCATACATTTAAGGTGATTTTCTTTAGATACTTAGGTAACGAAAGACTGATTGATTTTGAGTGCTCCATAGCTGGTATTTTTGGTGCCTTATCACAGGTCGTAGTGCCAAGCACCGAGCGTCCCACCCGTTGACTGTTTCTTTCCCATCCCCCACATGTCTGAGTGTGGTGCTGGGGCTTGGGAAGGCGGGCGGTCAGGGGTGGAGTTCCCCATGAACATGACGTGCAGCACCCCACGTCAGCAGTCCGTCTCCCCATTGTTGCCCACGGGGGTTGCCAGCAGCACTAGTGCAGGGCCCTGTACACGTTGTCTGTGGGTTCTTCCTGGGTGGTGGTGCTTATTTCCTTAGAATAAATTCTGACCAAAGGCATTTCTACTGAGTCGAGAATGTGCAGTGATTTAAAGCTTTCGTGTACATTCTGTCAGAAAGCAGCTTGGTATAATTGTTCAGAGCGTAAATTCTGGACCCAGGCTGGGTGCAAACCTTTGCTTCGGTTGTATGAGGATTAAATGAGTTGGTATTTGTTAATTAGAACAAGTGCCTGGCACATACCAAGAGCCATATATATATTGTGTTTTTTAAAAAAGAACAAATGGCTCTCCCAAAGATCTGGGGTAGTGGAGAGACCCCTCTATTCCCTCCTTTAGCAGCAGCTGGCAGGGCCCTGCTGAGGTCACTAAGGAAAGAGCAGGACACTGGCCTCAGTGCTGTAGGCCACCGGTCACCATTACTCCCCGCTCTTTCGGGTCCAAACTTTAACTGCCCCTTTACTGGGATTCGGGGCCTTTTGTCTTCCAAGTGGTTGGCACAGTGTGTACCTATCACAGCCTCACTACTTTTCTCACTTCTTTTAGCAGGGGGGAACACATGGACTCCAGGCAAACCCTTCTGCGGGCCACCCCAGACACCTCTTGCCTCTTCACTGGGGGTGCTGGCCCAGCCCATATAGGAATGCAGAGCCTCCCCTGCAGCCTGGCCTTGTCTAACTGTGTCTCATCTCTTTGCTAGCAAGTCTGCATGGCTTTGACATGCTCCTGGATGACAGGTGCTCCATCCACACCGAAATGCCCAGGTAAGGAGGCCTCTCACCTGATAGGACCGGACCCCACATCCGCTGGCCATCACCAGGGACCGGCCCATGCCCCTGGGATTCTGACACTGGCCCTGTGTCCTATTTTTAAACAGGGAGAGGCTTTCAGTGGGAAAAGAGTGGAGGAGGTAGTATGGTTTGTGCATTCTTTTAATTGGAGAAAGACAATGGTTTCTTCTCATGGGTGTGTTTCTTCATGTAAAACAAGATGACTTTATAGGCGGGACACTTCTTGCGTAGGACTCTCCGGAGAATGCAGTCAGTCTGGCATCCCCACCCACAAAATGCCAGTCATAGTCCCAGCCACTATGTAAGCCAGACACCCCCGCACATTTTCAGCCATCTTCAGGAAGCGGTGCTCCCCCCCTTCCCCCCCCCCCGCCCCAGTCAAGAACAGCTTCCCTGGGCAGTGTCATGGAAACAGGAATGGCTGCTCTTAGGACCTTTTAGAAGTGAATGTTGTCGCCCTGTTCTGCTCTGGCCCAAGCCCCAGTGGGCAAAAGAAGGGCCTGGAGGAAAGGTTTCACTTGGTGAGAAAGTGCCAGGGTGCTCAGTCCTCAGGAATGAGGTTCATGAGGATTTGTGAGACTGGGGGGGCCTTGAGACCGTGAGTGAACTGCCTTCCTGCCTGGCCCTGGCTTATCCCGTCGTGTGGCCGCCACTGAGAGGTTGTCTCCATTCCTGAGAGCAAGGGGACTGTTGTGACCAAGCTGGATGCCTCACAGGAGCAGTGCAGGCAGGCCAGTGGCTGGCAGGCTCTTAGGACAGGACAGAGCAGGGCCTTGATCACTGCCCGGGACCCCTTGATCAGGGTGGTTCTGCTCTGGCCAAGCCCAGTTTGCCTTGCAGTGAACCAAAGAGTTGAGGGCATGCGCTGGGGAGTCTCTCCTCTAGCTGGCGTATTAAACTAGCCCTTGCCACACCCATTGACCCCCGTAAGACAGGTTCTGGTGTCATAAATACAGTTCTGTCCATCTCCTCCCTTTTCCAGTGATAGTTGGCTGTCTCGAGCTGTAAACTTTCTAGACCGGCTTTTAATCTGGCTTGGGATCCGTGAGGACTAGAGCTCCCAAGAGGCTCTCTCCTGGACAGCACAGTGCTCACCAGCGGAAATTCTCTCCAGGTGCGGTTTAGGCCTGTTCCTTCAAGCACGTCCCTCAGCCTTGGCAAGAGTGTGTGTCCTCTTCCTCCACAGGGCCTCAAGGTTTCAGGCCGAGGCTAGATCTGGGCCTACCAGTACGTAACCTGGAAAGGTGCCTGGGATGGGAAGGGACCAGGCTGACGCCCCTGTGGGGCCAGGTCAATCCCAAGCCCCCAGTAAATAGTGTTTCTTGGAACTTTCTTACATCAGGGGCCCCAGTGACTTACCTGCTGGAAGCCGGTCTGTCCTCCCCCCCAAGAAAAATTACCACAGAATTTTTGAGTTCATATATAGGCCTCGTATGGCCTCCCTGGCTGGGCATCCTCTGGCTCCAGGAGTGCTTCTCGTACAGGTGCACCAGTCCTTCCAAGGTCCCACCCCGGGCATCTATAGATCCTTGCTGGAAGTCCCCGAGGGGGTGGTGGGTGTGCGGGTATCTTTCCACCCTGGTTCACAGGTCCTGGCCGCCACTTCCCTCACTAGGCTGAGTGGCCTCCACGTTTCTGCTCCTTACCTTCTACCCAGCCTGCTTTCGCTCTTCCTGAAGGCTGCTCCTGCAGCCCGCTCACTCCCAGCTCTCTTTGCCACACCTCGCAGTACATGGGGGCTGACCACTTTGCATTGCTGACAACATAGGCCTTACCTCAGGTACTTGAGTTTTCCTGCCGGTGGCCCGGATGCTGCCAGCGTCTAGACAGGATAAGTGCAGACCAGGGCCACTGACGCAGTTGTGTAGGTGTGTCATTGGTGGGGGCGAGCTCCCCCTGGGTTGGGCAGCACACACTTGGGGGCTGTTCTCAGTGCCCCTGGTGGGATGGCTGTTCTCGAGGAAGGTTCTTACCTCACTGAGAGCGTTAGAGAACCATGGGAGCTCTGGAGAGACTTATGTGCACCTTGACACCACTCCAGTCTCACATGACAGGCATTCCCACTTCCAGATGACTTTGTGCTCCCAAGTCGGCCCTCTGAAATGGGGCCACGTTTTTGCAAAGTCACAAGGCTTAGAAGGCATTGTGGCTTGGCTGGGGAAATTCCAGCATCACCCTGAGTCACAGGAAACCTTGCGGCTGAGGGAAAGGCTTTCTGGAGCACTGGGAGATGGGCAGAAGCAGCCTGAGCCCATCAGAGGTCTCAGGAGCCATTGGGCCCTTTAGGTTTCATGAGGCCCCTGGGAGAGCCAAGCTTCTGTTCATTTCCTCCAGTGCCTCACTGGTGAACTTGAACCTAATCTTGTGGCCTCTCAAATCTTGCCATCTTCACCTGAGCAGGAGAACTGATAAAGCGTTCCTGGAACACTTCTAATCCCATCGTGTTTTCAGGAGAATGTCAAGCGGGACTCACTTAGGCCACTGTGCGCAGTCGTGTTGCTCGCTCTGGCTCGTGCCTCGCCCCGGGGGAGGGGCTGAACATGGCCTCAAACAGCACATGGTGGGGCTGCATTGGTCTCCTGCCAAGGAACCTGTCCTCTGGCCTGTCCCTGTCCTTCTCCTACCAGCTTTACCCTAGAGACTAGTTACTGAAGTGGAAATTTCAGGAGTGTGGAAGGAACACTAGGCTTGAGGAGTGAATCCTGTTTCTGCCTCATCTCATCTCATGCTTGCCCAGGCAGTTGTTAGGAACTGAGAAGACACACGTACTTCCCCTGTTCCCTGCCTGGGAAATACGAGACAACTGTAAGACCGCACACAGCAGCTGCTCAGGCACCCTTTTTCCTTAGCGGGGCTCTGCAGCAGGGCGGGAGGGGGATCCTGCAGATGTATAAAACTCCCAAGCACAAAGCCTTAATGTTGGCGTGACCCTTGGGACTAAGTCAGGGTAGTGGCTCATTTCTGAGGGAGGGGAGGCTGTGATTGGCAGAGGCACATGGACAGACTCCTGGGAAAATCTGTTTCTTAGGTGGTGCTTATAAGGAAGTTTTGAGCTTTTATCCATAGTATTTTACAATAAAGACCTTTTTCCCTAAGATTTTAGTTTTAAGTAATCTCCAAACCCAACATGGGTCTCAAATTCACAACCTCAAGATCAAGTCACACACTATACTGACTGAGCCAGCCAGGTGCCCCCACAATAAATATGTTTTTAAAATACCTTTTTTTCCTTCCTCATTCCCTTTACCACATAAATACAGACCCCTCTGGGATGGAGCCAGGTGAAGCCGCACACACGTGGGCCGTGTCGTGGGCAGTGGTGCCGGCCGCCAAAGGGCCTGATTCCAGGCCAGTGCTGGACGATCCAGAGAGGAGGGCGGATCCATGGTGGTTGTTTCCACAGACCATACCCTCGTAGAGGCTGAGGGAGAGACGGGGGCAGTGAAAGGAAATGGGCAGATCGTCTCTCACGGTCTTATCCAGCTGGGTAACGCCATGTTGAGGGGGAGGGCAACCCCTCCTGCTGTTGGCAACGTGGCTCTTTCCTGAACAGCTCAGGAGAGGTCAGTTCCTGTTTTTGAGGGCTAATCTTTCCCTGCTTCTGAGACCCAGGTCCAAAAGCTCCATAGGACTTTCCAACACCACAGGGTATGGTTCCGGAAGAAACACAATGGCCTGGAGGAGCTAGTGGAGAGAGAGAAGTCCTGAACTAGTGACCCCCTTGTGGCCTCCTGGGCTCCGGAGGGGCCTGCGTCACATGGAATGAAAACAAATGCTTATCAGCACCAGGCTGAAAATCTATTGCTTCTTTATTTAACCATCCAGTGCATGATTTTAACCTTCCTAAGGCAATTCCCAGCCCGGCAGCCTCTAGTAAGTCTGCCTCCTCCCCCAGACCTTGTCAGAGCACCACCTTGGGTTTTCACCCCATCAAGGCTGGGTACCGGACCCCCTCCCTTCAAGGGTCACATCACTGTGAAGCTCTCCCAGCTCCAGGCCCTGGGCCTACTCCCCCAGCCCATCTTCAGCTGCTGTCTGGCTGCCTGGGATCCAACTGTGAGCTCCTTCAAGTTGGGCTTGGGGCTGGCACACCTGACTCTGGAGTTCAAACATACTTGACCCCTGCCTTCCAAAAGTCTTGGAGCCTGACTTTCCTTTTGTGGGGTTAACTTGCTGGGTTGTTACTAGCTAGAAACGTGACCTGCCTCTGATATGTCTATACCCGAGCACCTCAAAGGAGAGTTGTAGGGGAACTTTGACCAGGAAGGCCTTCCCTTGTTTATATGTCTGAACACAGCCCTGCCTACCTTTTATTTTTCCCTGCAGTGTTAGGGATTTCCCCTGCTCTTTGCTTCTGCTCACTCTTCTCTGGGGCACTTTGGACAACCACATGACTAAAACCCGCCATCCACCTGCCCCACTGAGCAGTCTTCTACAGGCTCAGAAACTGTACCCTGTCCCCAAAACTATTTCCAACTACAGGACCCAAGACTGCTCCCTGGTAGGGAATGTCAGTATGCCTGGGAAGGATGCGGTGTTTGCAAATACAGTATTAAATCTAGTACTACAGGCTTTTCAGGCATTATTTATAACACGAGAATTTTCTTGAAAGGGATCTCCGTTTTGCCAATCTTCAAAGCCAAGGCAGGCAGGATGACTTCATGTAACGGCATTAAGCCTGCCAAGGAATGGCACAGCCTCACGCTGTCCCAGCTGATCACTGTAGCTAAAGCTGACATTCACTCTCCAGAGACTTAACTTAGATCAGGGCAGTCCCACTCGTGTCCTTCCCATGGCAAGGGAATAAAACAGTTAATAGATCTTAGTACTCAGATATTAATTTAATAATGAAACCAAGAGTGGTCATTCACCCACAGCAAAGGTCCTTAACCAGTCATCACATGGTTGGGGCAGGAGGTTCAGCCGATTCCTTCTACTGGGTCTTTTTCCACATTCTTTTCTCTTGACCTGGGAGTGACCAAAAGGATTCAGCTTTCTATACACAGTTAGGAGGGAATACCAACCTTTATTTACACTTGGGTTCAAGTTCAGAGCCATCTTAAACAGCAGAGCAAAGCGAGGGGAAAGCACAGATCCTGGGACCAGGTTCAGATTCCAACACAAGCATGTTAACTGGTGACAACAGGCAAATGTTATCTTGAGTGTCTGCGGTACAAGGGGAGAGCATCACCCCAGCTGCCCACAGCTGTTAGAGCTGCCTCAGCCCCAGTTCCCACCCCAGGCGCACGGCCAAGTGTGGCTCCTGCAGGGCTTGCTCTGCTGGGCAGGGCAGGACTTTGGGAGTGGCTGAAACTCAGAGGTGGCCCCTAACCCCAAACATTCACCACAGGCAAGAAATAGGAACTCCAACTGGTGTAAGGGCTGAGTGAGAAAAACCGCACATGGTGTTCAATAAATACTAGTTATTTACAAGTCTTGCTGGGACAAGGACTGAGGGCATCTGTACATGGGCACTGTATTCAGATACTAGTTTTGAGGGAGAAAAGGGTATGGTGTTAAGTTGCAATACTCTTTTGCCTGGACCCCTTTCACTTGATTGATGGGTTAAATAACATGATTTTAAAAATCATATGCTTAATACCCATCCTAAAAACCACCCGAACCCTAAATATGCACATTTATACTAAGCATGTGTGTATGTGTGTGTACATACACACGGAAACCACGAGGTAGTTAAATCACCATTAAAAAAAACAATACTTTTCCTAATTCTCTGTTATAGAGTGGTGGCCAGTGGCTATATATACACTAGCTGCTTAATATTATTAAATGCAAACCAGAACTCAAAAAATACCAGGAGAGTGTAACATTTACAAGTAACCAGTAAATACAGTTGTATTTTAATTCCTCCGTCTCTGAAAAGTAGGCTGTGACTGCTTTAAGTTAATGGTCCAAGTTATGCATATTTCCTCTAATACTAAAGAACACAGCCTTCCAATTCTGTACAATTTACGAAGTAGTCTCAGCAGATTCTGTTTTACATCTTTACTCTCCCTGTTTTTGTGGAGGATTCAATACAATCTCTATATATACATTTTAAACACTGTTTCTGAACTTCATTTGGAATTCCTTAAATAAAAAAATAATCACCATTCTCCACCTTCTTGAGAAAGTGCCGGACTAACCCCCCGACTGGAACTGCTGCTCTGGGTCTGGAGAAATCCCTATCCCACAGCCCCCAGGCCAAAAAAGCGCAACAAATTCACACTACACGGGAAAAAGCAACATCTATTGTTCTTAGAGTCTGACTCTCTTCCCCACAGCAAGAAAAGTCTCTCATAGGTACACCAACGCTGTTTTAGGTTGCTAGGGAAATAGGGCTCTCTCAAGCCAGAGCAGGAAAGTCCTCAGGGTCATCTGGGTTGGGAGCAACATCTTGTGTCTAAAAAAAAAAAAAAGAAAAGTTTTGAAATCAACAGTCATTTTACCCATTCCCATTTGGGCACATCCCTCTAGAAATACAGGCCCACTCTCATCCAGGGAAGGCGCTAATGGGGGATATAGCCCAAACACTGGGGAGAGGCAGGCCCCCAGTACAAAGAGGAGACACAGAGTGGGGGACACAGAAGGGTGCCTCTCCCTTCTCAGAATCACTCCTCTCCCCACTACAAGATGGCCAGCAGTGCCCGCCTTCCTCCCTTTCTCCCACAAACCCTTACTGAGTGACCCTGAGTATCATACTCAGGGATACTCAGTGTCCCTGAGTATCAGGCACTTCCCTCATCTAATAAACATGATATAGAATGTTTACTACTTGGAGATACAAGGTTGATTAGAGACAGTTCCCGGCTGCCCTGGGTCCCCCTGAGGTCAGGGGAGAAGCCCTGAGGAAATCACAGTGTGGTAACTTCAGCCAAGTGGCCAGTGAACAGACCCCAGGAGGGGCTCCCACTGCAGTCTGGTGGCAGAGTGTACACCATGGTCAGGTAGGGGCTTCTAGAAGAGAAGGTTCTTCCAGAGGTAAGCCTCAGTGAAGGAGCAAAGAGAATACAGATCTCCAAACAGAGTACCTTGACAGTGAAAGGTGGCGGTCTGGGGGCAGGTCTGAGCTGGAAGAGCACATGTTCAGAAATGTTTATGAAGTGCCTAATACACACTCAAAAGTGTGCGAGGCACAGGGGAAACCAATAGTGAGCAAAAGCACACATGGTTTCTGTCATCCACTGTAGAGACAGCAGACACTGATCAATAATCACACCCCTGAGGATAGAGTTAAAAATGAAGATAATGCTTCAAAGAAAAATAAAATTGTTTGCTCAAGGACTCTGACCTGGTCTGGAAGGACATGTGCCCAGAGAAGACTCCTGTGAGGGGGCAAGGTCAGAGGGTCTATGACTCTAGGTGAGCAAGCAAAGGGATAAGAGAAGGACTATCAGGTACAAAGGCCCCGTGGGGTCAGGAACATGCTTGTCTGAAGAACTAGAGGTAGAGGTGTTGGCTGAGAAGCAGGGAAGAATGGTCTGAGGTGAGATGACGAACCTGGGGAGGTCACAAGGAGGCCCTGAAGCCTTACAGAAGGTCCTGTCTGCCCTGAAAGCACCATACAATCAGATCATAGTAAGTAACCATCAGGTGATCTGACTGGTTCCCAAGCCTTTGTCTTTCTCTGTTCATGGCAGTGGTTCTCCCTGGTGACCGTGGAGGCTGGGGCTACTGAATGGTCTGTACCAACAATGTCCATACTGTTACCATCATTGTTCCAAATGCCTCGATGTCAGACCCACACCAGACAGAGGGATGGACAGCAGACCCTGATGGCCCTCCCAGCTGCACAGCCCAGGGCATCCTCATCCTCTCACTACCTGTAAAAGACCATTCAGGACCGAGAACACAAACACTCACCACCACCTCTGCTCTGGGTCCATAGTTCTCTGCCCTTCTGATCCTTCCCCGGCCTCCCCGTGTGCCACCTCTGGCTCCACGCCCAGGACGAGGGAGGTTACCGAAATTAATCTCCAGCTGGGATGTGATGTCATTGGCTGCTTTCCGGAAAACGTGGGCATCATCTTCATAGTCATCCTTTACCATCTGAAACAGTCACAGCATCTCAGCATCACATGCACACACGTCTCCATGGACACTCACTCAGCTTAGTGTCCCAGAGCCATGCTTCCAGGGAGCTGAAATGGCATCACGGTGGGACAGTGCCTGCTGCCCCCACCATGTGTCGTCAGCACTGGACTCCAGGGCAAGGCAGAGGTAGGGACTCTGGTGCTCTGGTTCCAGCAAGGGGGGGATCTGCCCGTTCCCCAGCCACGTGTTCTCATATGCACAGTCTTCATCCAAACATCTTTGAAGTCACTATTAATTCAAGTGGGACCAAGTTTCTATCGGTTTGGCAGGTTAAGGTGTAAGATCTGACGTGCCTAACAGCAATCGATATGAATGGTCTGTACCTAAATGTATTTTGGCTAAGATTTTTAAAAGTCTTAATTTCTCTTATTTGTTCACAAATTCTACTTTGATAAATAAGGAAATATCACCTTCCTAGAATAGAACTTGATGGAAAAACTCCTTTCAATGTGGGTGCTGACTGTACAAATACCATATGTTAAGAACTGCATGATTTACAATAAACAGTTCTGACTCAAAATATAGAGAACTAGTAAAACAACAGAGTACGGTTATCGGAGGATCACCACTGATGCGGCAGAAGGAACTCAAGCTGCTTTTTAAGAACGATTATCAGTCAAAATACTTTGAGAAATGACATTTTAAGAGGTCAAATAAATTCTGCCTCTTGTTAAAGGAAACTCCATTAAATGTATCTTGTTCCAAATTTGATTTGGCATCAATTCCTAGTACGAGATAAAACAAACCTCTCCCTTTTGAGTAAAATATAAATCTACAGGAAATATGCCGAAAGTCCTAGATGAGAAATCTCCAAAGTGCTATAATGCTAAACATGCCTACAACTCGTCCAGGAAATGGAATCAAGCTTCCCTGAACTTATCAAGCAAGCCCTTCTGGCCACATGTTCATTACAGGTTTCATGTTTAACAGTCGGATTGCCTTCAAAGCTGCACCTTAGGTAAATGGACTGTTGAAGCTAAAACGGTGAAAGAAAGAACAATTCAGGAGCACTGGCACTCTGGTAAAAAAGGCAAACACAAAAAAACAGCAAGAGGCAAATTAACCACCCAGCACGTGCTGTAGAAAACTGCGGGCTCTGGGGGAGGCTCTGGGGGTACCTCGTTGGGATGCTGAGCAAAGGCCCTACTCAGTTCACAGGCTGCTGCTGGTCTGGACTTGGCAAACAGGAGAGATCACTGCAGTGCTCCATTTCTTAGGGTCCCCAGCACAAAGTAAATGCGTGACCCCACGACTGGGCTTTTGTCACTTTCAGAGCACTTCCTGGCTCAGTGCCCTAGGATTACCAAGGACCAAAGACGTGCTTTCCTGAGGCCAGGCTGCATGAGTCAGCTAACCCAGGTGCTTCAGATGCTCCAGACCCCTCTTTGGAAGCAGAGCGGGTGAATCTGGTGTGGATACAGGACAAACAGCTTCAGTTTTCGCCTGACCTGTCAACTACCCATTTCACATCCATCCTGACAGCACATTTGTTTGAGGCAAAAGCTTTATTTATGATGCCACAGAACAAAAAAGAACAAAAGTGAATTGGAAAAGAGCCAACCCAGCTAGCTGGACTTGCAGCAATGAATGCTGCAGGGGACCCTTACGTTCAGGAACATAAATGGAATGTGACTAAATGACACAGTGACCATCCAAACAATCTATGCAGAAGATCTTTCCAAAGCTTAGGCTCCAAAAAAGGGCTAACACGAACTGAGAAATGAGGCCCTCAAAAGAGGGAAGAACACCGTGAGCTGTGAGCGATCCTGACCGCGCAGCCTGGTCTCGGGGGCTTCTCCCTGGAGTCTCAGCAGTCAGGCCCACAGGGCGGAGCTGCTGCAATGCACAGAGCACAGAACTGCAGCTGGTTTCAGAGGATCAATCACTCCCAATTAAATGCTCTTATGCAGAGTTTGAGCTGAAACTACTCTATCATGAAATACAGGAGTTATCCCTTGACATGGCATTGTTCATGAAACACTGTACCTCTCTTTTGAGACAAAAATGAAATGCCATTAACACAAAGTATTTGCACAGTCAAAGCACAGTTCTGGGTTGAGCAGAAAATGCACTGTCACGGCAACTGTTTTGTATGAAGTGTCAAAAGGTCAGGTTTCTACTCTTTTTACAAACAATACAGATAAGAGATACAGATAAAATTAGGCATATATTGTATCTGATTACTCCTAGGTAGAAATTAAAATGCCAACTGCTGGGACACCTGAGTGGCTCAGTGGGTTGGGCCGCTGCCTTCGGCTCAGGTTGTGATCCTAGGGTCCTGGGATTGAGTCCCGCATGGGGCTCCTTGCTCAGCGGGGAGCCTGCTTCTCTCCTGCCTCTGCCTGCCACTCTGCCTGCTTGTGCGCGCAAGCGCATTCTCTCTCACTCTCTCTCTCTGACAAATAAATAAAACCTAAAAAAAAAAAAAAAAAAAAAGAATGCCAAATACTAATGTCCCATTTTCACCCTAGGAGTGGAAAGGGTCATTTGGTTTCTAGAAAGGTAATCTAGACGATTACCTCTAGAGGAGAAAATGTCATGCTTACATCATCTCTATACTTGGACTTGTGTATTACCACCGCTTTGGAAGGGACAGTAGACTCAGGTTTCCGGATGTTAAACTCAGGCTTTGGTCTTGTCTGTTCTTGAAGGTTTTTCCACTCATCAAGGGTCATCTCTTGAACTTGAGTTTCCTCTTCTAACTCCAACTCAGGAACTCTATTAAGAAGCAGAAGTTTTTGATGGCTCTAAAACGTCTTTTCTCAAAGACAAAGTTGTTACTATTAGTTTAGCATACCTTCATGATCCCGCATCTCAAATTTACATAAGGTAAGACAATCTCTGAACCATATAGCTTCCTTATTTTAATCATTTTATGCTATCACTGCCAACTGAAGGTAATTCTTGTTTTCTTTCTTTCTTAATAATCTCGATGCCCAATGTGGGGCTCCCACTCACACGTCTGAGATTGGGAGCCACATGTCCCACCAACTTTGCCAGCCAGGCACCCCCCACTTCCTGTTTCAAAACTGTCTTTGAAAAATGGGAGCATCACCATCCCATTAACATTACACTTCACCTCCCTGCAGTCCCTTCCCAGACGGCATTACACACAAAATGAGGTAACTGCAAAAGAAAAGGGAGGAGCTGTTATGTTAAAACAAATAGAGGCAACCATGAAAAGAGTTTTAAAACAGTGGGTTTCAAATACATAGTATAGTTTTGTAAATACCCTCTTCAGATTCATGAAATTTTAAGAGAAAACAGAAGACAGATTGATAGATTGATGGACTAGAATTCAGAGCCCAGAAGTAAATCCTCACATTTACGATAAACTGATTTTTTTCAAGCAGGTGCCAAAGATAATTCAAAGGAGAAACAGTAGTCTTTTCAACAAATGATGCTGAGAAAACAGGATATCCACACGCAAAAGGAAGTCGGACCCCTACTTCACACATTTACATAAATATAAGAGTTAGACATACAAACCCCTTAGAAGATAACACAGGCATAAATATCCATGGCCTCAGTTAGATTAGGCAGTGGTGACACCAGAAGTATATGCAACAAAAGAGAAAGTGGATTAACTGGACATCACCAAAACTTCTGAAAACTTTTGTGCTGCAAAGGACACCATTAAGAAAGTGAAAAGGAAACCGCTGGAACAGTAGAAAATACTTGCGAATTATATATCTGATAACGACTTATGTCTGGAATACAAAAAGGACTCTTACAACTCAATGAAGAGAAATAACCCAACTGAAAAATAGGCAACGCTCTGAACAGACATTTTTTCAAAGAATATTTAAAAATAGACAATAAGATGCTCAATATCATTAGCCATCAGGGAAATGTAAATCAAAACCACAATGACAGGGGCGCCTGGGTGGCTCAGTGGGTTAAAGCCTCTGCTTTCGGCTCAGGTCATGATCCCAGGGACCTGGGATCAAACCCCACATCGGGCTCTCTGCTCAGCAGGGAGCCTGCTTCCTCCTCTCTCTGTCTGCCTCTCTGCCTACTTGTGATCTCTGTCAAATAAATAAATAAATCTTTAAAAAAAAAAACAAACCCACAATGACTTATACCCACTCCACATTCAGTGGGATCATCAGGATAAAAAAAGGCATTTAACAAGTGCTGGTAAAGATGTGGAGAACTTGGAATCTTGGAACCTGGTAATACGAAATGGTGTGGCCACTTTGGAAAACAGCGTGGCAGGGGCACCTGGATGGCTCAGTCTTATTTAAGAGCCTGCCTTCAATTCAGATCATGATCTCAGGGTCCCGGGATCAAGCCCCCCCATCGCACTCTCTGCTCAGCGGGAAGCCTGCTCCTCCCTCTCCCACTCCCCCTGCTTGTGTTTCCTCTCTCACTGTCAAATAAATAAATAAAATCTTGAAGGAAGGAAGGACGGAAGGAAGGAAACAAACAGTCTGGCAAATCCTTAATAATGTAATCTAGAGTTACCATCTGACCTAGTAATATCACTGCTAGGTGTATACCCAAGAGAAATGACAACATATGCCCATGTGAAAATACAAATGGTGCCACATATGGCAATTCAATAATGCTGTTTACAGCAGCATTATTCACAATCACCAAAGTGGAACCAGCTTGGAGGTCCATCAACTGATTAATAGACAAAATGTGGTATATCTAATACTATGGAAAATTATTTGGCTATAAGAAGAAATGAAGTATTGATACATGTTACAACACAAATAAACCTTGAAGACCTCATGCTAAATAAACCAGGCACAGGAAGTTTATGTACAATTCCATTTATATGGGATACCCAGAAAAGGCAAATTCATAGAGACAAAAAGCAGATTAGTAGCCCCCAGGGACTGGAGGCAGGGAGGCCAGGGAAGGACTGCTTAATGGGTACAGAGTGATGAAAATGTTCTGGAAATAGATAATGGTAATGGCTGATTAATGGTAATGGTAATGGTTGATTAAAATTTAAAACTTTATGTTACCTGCATTTAGCACCAAAAAGAAAACATATGTAAAAGAAAGAAATGAAGCCTTGATACATCCCATGGCATGGATGAACCTGAGAACATAAGGCTAAGTGAAATAAGTCAGACCCAAAAGGACAAATACAATATGCCACTTATATGAGGTGCCTAGAATAGGCAAATTCATAGAGATATAGAAGAATAGAGGTTGCCAGAGGTTAAGGGGAGGGAGGAATGGGGATTTATTATTTCATGGATACAATGTTTATATTTGTGAGGATGAAAGTGTTCTGGAGATGGATGGTGGTAACAACTGCACATGGTGTGAATGGAATTAATGCCATTAAACTGTACACTTACAAATGGCTAAAATGGTGGTTTTCTATGTTATATATGTTTTACCACCATTTAAAAAAATTAATAACATAATATACCCCAAACCACTGACTTGTATAGTTTAAATGGTTGAATTTTATAGAATGGATATCGTATCTCAATAAACTTTAAAAGAAAAAAAATTAGGTGATGAGTGGGAAGGCAATCAAATCTATATATAATACCTTCATAGAAGGGCTAATGTAACTTACAGTACTAGGTTATAGGTTAATGACATGAAAACTATTAGAGAAATCTAATCATAGAGCATCCAAAACATGCATATTTATAAAGTAACTTTAAAATATCAAGCAAATGGTAGAAAAAAGATCAAAGCAGTGGTTGCCTCTGAAGGAGCATGAGGGAACTTTCTGGCACAGTGGTAATATTCTGTATCTTGATGGACAAGTTTGGGTTCCACAAGTATATGTATTTGTTAAAATGATCAAAAAAATATATATATATATGCATAAGAATCTATAATAGCAAAACAGTAGAAACAACCCAAACTCACCTAGAGAGAAATTTGGTAGAAAAATTATGGATAGTAAACAAGAAGACTCTCTCTATCTCTATATATTGCTGGAGAGCATCTCCTGGGTATGTTCATGAAATAGCAAAGTGGAATGTACATTACCATTCACCTAAGAAATAGTGAGATGTACAAATGTATCAAGTATCCCCCACTTTTTTAGAAGTTCACATTAAGCTTTTACAAAAGCCCACCTCAACACCAGTCTCTGCAAACTGAAAGAAATCCAAAGAGGACTTTTGCTTTTATGAGAAAAGGCAAAAAAAGTAGTATTCAGCTTTTATTGTGCGGTTAGGCAAAGTATCCTGAGCAGCGAGAGAAGCCTCAGAAAACTCATTGCCTGGGAACTCCACTCAGTCTATCTCAGCATCAAGTGGACAGCTTTGAACTGTGTCTGGGAGCATCTGTGCTTTATCTCAATTTCTCCTGTGCATCTGTTAGCAAGACGTGTCCTAACGTATTGGAAAAGCCCAAGCAGTTAATTTTGGAGCCTAGGAATGCTCAAAAAACTTTTATTTTTTTTTAAAGATTTTATTTATTTATCAGAGAGAGAGAGGGGGAGAGAGCGAGCACAGGCAGACAGAATGGCAGGCAGAGGCAGAGGGAGAAGCAGGCTCTCCGCCGAGCAAGGAGCCCGATGTGGGACTCGATCCCAGGACGCTGGGATCATGACCTGAGCCGAAGACAGCTGCTTAACCAACTGAGCCACCCAGGCGTCCCCTCAAAAAACTTTTAATATAAATTAATGGTACTCACTTCTTTTTTTTATGCCATTTTGGCCTATAAAGTGTTTCAAAGGAATGCCCTACTTTCAGATAGCAGGGGAGACCTGTATACACATAGGTTTTATTTTAAAAAATCATAATATAGGCCAGAGAAAGGTAACAGATAGAAGCTAGCTGGAAAGTGTAGTGTTTTATCAGACTGAACTTTGGAAACACCAATGTTTTATATAATTATAAAATTAGACTTAAGTTAAAATTCAGTCTCTAAAATTTGAAAACAAAATTAATCAAGGTAGCCTAATGTTTATCAAGTTGGTGATATAACCACCTGGAGAAACTAAAGTGATTATTCACTTCCCTTTGATTACTTTGATTACTCATTTCCCTCTATATAACTTTTTAGTAATCATATTATTGGACACAATGTTGGTAATGTTGTTTGTTACTTATGTGAGTAGCAAGTGAGTGATGTTACTGACAACTGGGATTTTCAGCATGGAAGTAACAAAGAAACAAATGTAAGAAAACTTCACTAAAAATCTGTAGTCTTAAATTTCAAATGGAAATAATGAATAAACTCATATTTTTTTTATCTAAAAAGTGTGTGTGTGTGTGTGTATTTCTTAGCTCTATATACTTAAATGTCCTAGAAACAATTAAGAACCTAGTAGCTGAGCACCCCTAGTGCTCAGACTGTGTTTTCTAACTCCCATATTCTATTAAGGGGAAATGGATCTCTTTGGAAAAATGACTCTTGTGTGAGATATTCTGTATTGGGTAGGAAGTATAGATGATGAGATCAGAATGCATCTTACCCAAACCAAGAAAGCCATTAAAGATGACTGAGTGTGTGCGTAAAGGATTAAGAATCAACTTGAAGAAGTTTCCTCTAGCTAAAAAATGGATGAGTTTAAGAACCCATAAGAATAAAAAAAAATCAGTGGATTGAAACACAGTAAATATGTTTAAATCTCTAAGTTCAAAATACTTTTTTTTTTTTTAAAGATTTTATTTAGTCATTTGACAGACAGAGATCACAAGCAGGCAGAGAGGCAGGCAGAGAGAGACAAGAAAGCAGGCTCCCTGCCGAGCAGAGAGCCCAATGCGGGGCTTGAATCCAGGACCCTGGGACCATGACCCGAGCCGAAGGCAGAGGCTTTAACCCACTGAGCCACCCAGGCACCCCTCAAAATGATACTTGAGAAAAAGTCACCTGCACCTCAGAAATATGATAGGGAACTGAACCAACTCACTATTCTAAAAATAGATCAGTAAAAGGTACTTAATGATGTAGTGATAGAGTAAGCTTTGGCATTAGAGAGCTGTGTATTTTACCTTAGCTTGACCGTCTAACAGCTTGACATTGGGCAGGTTGCTTATTCTCTCCAAACCACAGTTTGTCTTTCATAAGGACAAGTGAAGTCCAGTTTGCCAGACTCATGGTACATTTCTTAAACAAACTTCTACCTCACTGTAATCAACTAGTTCCAGGTATAATTTTTTCTTTACCATTCATGCCGGCTAATAAGTGAAGAAAGAATGAGATTATTAGACTATTGCTGATGTGCAGCCTTAATGAAGTAATGCATAAAGGCAATGATGACCAGCAGCCTTCTAAAACCTATGAAATAAGCCTACAAAAAGCTGAACCTGAATTTGATCAAACCTCTGATTTTCACTATTAATTTTTAGGAAATACAGAAAATCCAGGGGACAGAGAATATGTTCAACTCCTCTACAAGCAATGCTTGTTGCAACTGGCTTGTACTAGTTTGAACTGGCTCACAGTCAATTGTTAAATTTTCACAAATTTTGTGAGCTGGCTATTAACCACTGTTAAAAATTAAACTATGTAAACTTAATTAAAGTAAAGATAATAAATAATCACAATTCACTATTCCCTAGTAGTAAATTTCACTATATTTTACTTTTATCTATGCTCTTGGGGTTAATTATACTAATGTATGTGAATCGTGGAAATGTTACATAATAATGTACTATTGCACATCTCTTCCTGACTCTGCATTCAGATGACACACTGGTAGTTTTAAATCAGCCATAATGGGAATATTTACACCACAGAAACCAGCAAGTGCAACAGATCCAGGCTTTTTCATCCTAGAGAGCCAGATGTTGAATATTTACCAGCATACCATTGCCCATACGGAGGCACTCAGTAAAATTCTGACTCTGGACATATAATCCAATTTCTTCAACAAATAAATTGCAAGGGAAAGAAAAAACATACAGATTAAGACTTGAGAATAACCAAGATATTATAATATTAGTGTAAAATAAACAGATCAATGGAACAAAACAGAGTAGCGAAAGAGGCCTAGACATAAATGGGCAACTGATTTTTTTTCCCCTAAAGATTTTTATTTATTTGGAGAGAGAGAAAGAAGAGTGAACATGAGTAGGGAGAGGAGGCAGAGGGAAAAGCAGGCTCCCCACTGCGCAGAGAGCCCAATGCAGGACAGCCCAATGCAGCCCGATCCCAGGACCCTGCATCATGACCTGAGCAGAAGGCAAAAACTTAAGTAACTGAGCTAGCTAGGCGTCCCATGGACAACTGATTTTTTAATAATGGTGTTTCATGTTCTATAATAACTAGATATACATATGCTTTTAAAAAAAGAAAAAAAAGGAACTTTTGATCTCTACCTCACACTCTATACAAAAATCAATTCAAAATGGATCACAGACTTAAATATAAAAAACCCAAATTATTAAACTTACAGGAGAAAACCTTTGTGCTATTAAACTGGGCAAAGATTTCTTAGATTTGAGACCAAAAGCAGGATCAACAAAAGATAAAGATGATAAAAAGTATACTTCATCAAAATTAAAAACTGCTGCTCTTCAAAAGATACTGTCGAGAGAATGAAAAGACAGGCCACAGACTGGAAGAAAATATTTGCAAATCATTTATCTGATAGAGTACCTAAATCCAGAATATATGAAGAATTGTCAAAACACAGTAATAAGAAAACAGTTATAAAATGGGCAATTTCAACACTCTTTATTAAAGAAGATATACAGATGGCAAGTAACCCGTAAAAAGTTGCTTTAACATCATTAGTCAATAGGGAAAAACAAAACCCCAACAAGATATAAACCTATTATAATGGCTAAAAATCATACAAACTGGAACCACCTTAGAAAAGAGTTTGTCAGTTTCTCTAAAAGTTATATATAATCGCCTGCCATGCAGTCCAACTATTCCACTCCTCGGCATTTACAAAGGAGAAATGAAAATGTATATCCCAGAAAGACTTATACACAAATTGTTTGTTCACAGCAGCTTCACTTGTAGGAGTGAGAACTGGAAACAACCCAAATGACCAGCAGGTAGACAGGTAAAGAAACCACAGTCTGTCTGTGCAGGGAATACTGCTGGACACTATACCTGCAGCAACACGACTGCAAACAAACAAACTCAGTGACAAAAAGGAGATCACTGGCCACCTGGGGAAAAGGAGCATTAGGGAGGGATGACAAAGGATAAAAGCAACCTTTTTGGGTTAATGGACAGGTTCATCATTTTGGTTGTGGTGATGGTTTTACAAGTACAGATGGATGTCGAGGCTCATGAGACTGTACACATACTAAACACAGGTCACTCACTGGCTGTGAACTGTCTCTCAATAGTACGGTTTTAAACATTTTATTTATTTATTTTGAGAGAGAGACAGTGAGAGAGAGCATGAATGAGGAGAAGGTCAGAGGGAAAAGCAGACTCCCATGGAGCTGGGAGCCCAATGTGGGACTCGATCCCGGGACTCCAGGATCATGACCTGAGCCGAAGGCAGTCGCCTAACCAACTGAGCCACCCAGGTACCTGGTTTTAAAGGCTTTTACGGTTTTAAAAAGAGATAAGAAATAAACCCCATTGAGATGTATACTTCAATATTAATTCAAACAAATTGTTTTAAAAAGAGATTTTGAGACAATCAGGGAAACTGACAAACTGCCCAGATATTTAAGGAATGGTTAAAAACTTTAGATGGGATTTAACACTATTCCAGTTAAAAAGAGTAGACTTTTAGGGGCACCAGTGTGGCACAGTCAGTTAAGTGTCTGACTCTTGGTTTTGGCTCAGGATTGTGAGACATAGCCCCATGTTGTCGGGCTCTGTGCTCAGTGGGGAGTCTGCTTAAGACTCTCTCCCTCTCCCTCTGCCCCTTCCCCCCATAATCATTCTCTCTCAAATAAGTAAATCTTAAAACAACAAAAAAAGAGTAGACTTTTAGATATAACACTCTGAAACATCTAAGAATGATATATGATATCCTGGGGGGAAGAGGAAATGGAGAGAGATATATATGAAACAAGAATGGCCATGATTTGATAAAAGTTTAAGACAAATAACTTAGTTGGAAGGTTACTGTAGTATTTTTTATACACATCTTTCTATAACATAATCTCTAATACAGATCTAAAAGTAAAGAAATGTTAAGAATTTGTAAAGATCCTTTAGGCTACTTGTGACAAAATTAGGAAATCAATAAAACTCATTTTTAAAAATTTATTTGACAGATCACTAGTAGGCAAAAAGGCAGGCAGAGAGAGAGGGGGAAGCAGGCTCCCCGCTGAGCAGAGAGACCAATGTGGGGGTCGATCTCAGGACCCTGGGATCATGACCTGAGCCGAAGGCAGAGGTTTTAACCCACCGAGCCACCCAGGCACCCCAATCAAACGCATTTCTATAATGCTATTCTGATTATAGACTATAATCTAGTTCCAATTTCTAAAACGGACACAATGAATTTGAGGATTCTACCACAACTCAGATGCCCTAATACAAATTAATAAATTCCAAAAAGTTCAGTAAGAACAGCCCTTGTGTTAAGACCACAAAAGGAGGGGCGCCAGGATGGCTCAGTGGGTTAAAGCCTCTGCCTTCGGCTCAGGTCATGATCCCAGGGTCCTCCTGGGATCAAGCCCTGCATCCGGCTCTCTGCTCAGCAGGGAGCCTGCTTCCTTCTCTCTCTCTGCCTGCCTCTTTGCCTACTTGTGATCTCTGTCTGTCAAATAAATAAACAAGATCTTTTAAAAAAAAAAAAAAAAAAAAAACCACAAAGGAATCTTTTTCTGTTTGTCTTAAAGAACATCATATCTAAGCATGAAGGGCTAGAACAAAAAAAGGGTAAGGCATATGAGAAATGTAATCTTTAAATGATACACAGACCCCAAAGTGGAGCAAACAGTGGAGCTCAGAAGAGAGCATTTGCGGCAAGTGCTCCCCATCCTTGAAAGTGATCGTCCTGCACACCATTCATGAGTGTATGTACAGATGTTCCCAAAGCGTCCTCCTTTACCATCTGTCACTGCAACAAGCCATGTTGGGAGATGTAGAAAATCACCAAGGACAGACTCCTTAACCTTATTCTCTACTGACGACAAATTATTACAAAAAACCCATTATATGAAAGTTATGTGAGGCAGATCCCATTTGCTCTCTGGATTGGCACCAAATGCAACTTTTACTGGCAGTTTTAGCAGACTGGATTTTCAACAGGAAGAGATGTATAATTAATCCCTTGGTTCCAGGAGGGACAAAAGTGGCTATATTTCTAACATTTATAAAAGCACTGTAATTGCTATCATTCTAAATTTAACACCCCTCCCTCTCCGCTACCTTTTGATGAATTCAAAGACCTTCACAGTTCTTGGTACATTATCAAAAATTCTGGGAGATGATTTTCCATCAAAGCTGCTTACAGATATAAGGTAGTCTAACCTGAGATTTATATGGTGAATAATGCTACATGAAAATTTGATATACATTTGTTGCTATATGGGTCAAATTATAGAATAGAGCTAATATTTACTGTGTACTTACTAGGTGCCAGATGCTATTCAATGTGCTTTACATTAATTTGGTCATGATAATTAATCCCTTGAGTTAGATCCAATTAATAACTCCATTTTACAGGTAAGGAAACTGAGGCAGAGGTCACAGAGTTTCATATCCTTCATTCTGTCTCCTAAGCCCAGACTCAGACTCAGTGCTCTTTAGGGAATAAGAGGGCAGAGAAAACATACATAACAACAAACATCCAAATGGCCATTCAGGCAATACATTTTCACCTCAATATATGAAAGGGTGCAGGGAACAGAAAAAAAGTGGGTTCTAGAAATAAAACTTGATTAACTGAGTACTTAATCAAGACAAGTGGATTTAACCTAACATATAAGCAGTACCTCTTCCTTCCAAGCTAGTACTGAAAGGGAAGTGAATTTGATGCTAACTTGTGAGCGCCTCAGAAATTTGCCATAACCATTTCAAAGAGCTGTTTTCTGGCTTTAAGAAAATTCAATACAGGGCGCCTGGGTGGCTCAGTGGGTTAAGCCACTGCCTTCGGCTCAGGTCATGATCTCAGGGTCCTGGGATCGAGTCCCGCATCGGGCTCTCTGCTCAGCAGGGAGCCTGCTTCCCTCTCTCTCTCTCTCTCTGCCTGCCTCTCCGTCTACTTGTGATTTCTCTCTGTCAAATAAATAAATAAAATCTTTAAAAAAAAAAAAAAAAGAAAATTCAATACATAACACTCTTCACTGTCTAAGCACAAAATACTTGGAAAAAAATTACAATGAAAAATATTCCATTGTAGGTATTTTGTAATGATGCTACCTCAACATTCTGTTTTCATAAGGGCTTTTTCACTTTTAAGGAAGGGAGCACTGTTCCATATTACTGAAGAGGGAAGTCCTCAGCCACCCTAGCCAGCCCTTCCTCTGCTCACAGAACCAACATCTTCCCCTTTTTTAGTTCTTCATAGCAAACTGGTGTACACGGCACTTTTCAACCATTCCTACCACCCACTACAGGTAAGAGCATGGATGTCCGACATCTGGTTTGAACGTTCGCTCTACGATGCTTAGCAGCTCCTTTCACCTCTATGTCTCTCCATGACATCGGCAACAGTGTCTTCTCCTTCACTGAGGGGGCAGCAAAGGGTTAAGGAGTTCAGACATGGAGGCATTTAGAGCAGCTCCTGGCACACAGCAAATGCTCTATAAATGTTAGGTTTATTCTTATAGTCTTGAGGCAAAATACTCCCAAGACGTCGTCACAAACATGCTCAGACAGAACACCATGTGATAACGGACACGTAATACTTCCGTAACGAAAGGAGGAAGGAGGGAAGGAAGAAAAAGGAAGGGCCCAGCACATCTATCAACAAAATGTGTCCAATCTGAGGAAAATACATGTTCTTTGGGGTGTATGTTTGAGCATAAGTAGAGGGTACTTTAATCTACCAGGAAATGCTAAACTGACACGTGTGCTGAATATTCGTTTTGGCTGAGTCCTGACAGCCCAAGTGTGAGCTCAGCTTTCAGATACGGCGGTGATCAGACAGCATCATTGCCATCGGATGTACTTCTCAAATACAAACCTGATTTTGAAAGTTATCAAAAAACTGTTATTATTAGGAATCTTAGTGATAATTTTAAAGTTTGACTGGGCAGTGCAGAAACATGAACTTGACAGCACAGTAGGCCAGCAGACGGCCATGTGGCTTAGCCACAGCCCAGCCCCAGCAGTTCGATCTAGACACTGCCTGTCCGCTGCAGTCAGCAGAGGAGAGAGGGAGAGGGGGGTCTGCTAGCTAGCTCTGCTAGGATCCTGCAGACAGTGAGACTGCCCCCAGATCACTAAGTGGTATTTTGTCTTTCAGAGTAACTGACTGAGTTATTTTGTCTAATATTATGAAAGCTATAGTACCTCAACCAATTCCATAGATTAGAGTTATGCTATCATTGACTATCATTCTGCCTTACATAGCCCGAATTTGTATAAGTGGTTTTTTGGCTCAAAAAAAGATATATTTTTCCTGAAGGTGTCTAGTCAGCTCACTTGCTCCCCAGTTAACAGTAGATTAACTGTTAATCTACTTCCTTAGTTAGCTGTCTAAATATTTGTATTGCTAATTTATTTCTTTAATTCAATACACTTCTTAATTGTTCCAAATAGTAAGTTAACAGCTTTCATGATCATCATTCATTGTGGCACTTTTCTCTTGCAATAAGGAGAATAATAACAGCAGGTATCTGTACAGCATTAACTACATGCCAGGGCCCCCTGTGACACAAACACACACCCAACAAGTCCTTGTAACAAAGCTAAGATGTAGGTAGTGTTACTACTCCCATTTTACACATGAAGATGACTGGCACAGAGAGAATACGTAACTTGCCCAAACTAGTAAGTGGCAGAGCTGGGATGTGAACCCACACACTGGCCGGGGGTCTGTGCTCTTAACCACTGGACACCTTGCCTCTAGGCAGCTGAATAACAAGAAAAAGTTAAATCAGTGAAGGGTGAAGGGGTTCTAGAGGTGAGACAGGGAAAAAAAACCACAGGACTTGCAAAAGCACTCTGGGTTGTGTGGGGCAGGGGCAGCTGCAGAAGAAAGGTGCTTGAGGACACCACATGGGGCCATGTGCTGAACCCACAGAAGGCGCATGAGCAGCTGCACTTGAGGGCTCTGAGGGGGACAGGCCAAGGAGGACTGTAAAGGTCAGATCAAGGGGCAGGAAAGGAACAGTGAGCCACTGGGGTCTTGCTCCAGGGGTGAGGACATGACAACCAGAATGCTAGTGTGAAATGGCTGGTCGAAGGTGAGAAAGAAGGAAACCCCATCAAGAGCTGTGGTGACAGGTTGGATGACAGGACGGTGAGGAGTGGAGATGAGAGGAGATGAGAAGGTATCTATCACCAGGCAGGGTGACAGACTGCATTCAGGGGAAGGAAGGGGGTCAAGAAAAAAAGTCTCAGGGATGACTCCCAGGTTTCTGATTTGTGCAACTGGATGGATGGCGACAGGCTGTTCCCCAAGACGGAAACACCTAATGAGAACAGAGGTTTCTGGAATTCTCTTGGACACGTGGAACAAGAGGAGCATCTGCAATAGTCACGGGGAGGTAAGGTGTCCAGAGTAGGCAGCTAGACACACGCACCAGAAGCCCATGCCGAAGGTGGGAGCCAGAGACAGAGTCTGGAGTCGCACGTAAATGATGACTGAAGCTGCAGGGGTGTGTGGGATCCTATAAAGGACACTAAAGAGAGGCCCTGTGGCAGAGCCCTGAAGAACTCGGCATTTTATTTTATTTTATTTTATTTTTTAAAGATTTTATTTATTTATCAGAGAGAGAGAGAGGGAGAGAGCGAGCACAGGCAGACAGAATGGCAGGCAGAGGCAGAGGGAGAAGCAGGCTTCCTGCTGAGCAAGGAGCCCGATGTGGGACTCGATCCCAGGACACTGGGATCATGACCTGAGCCGAAGGCAGCTGCTTAACCAACTGAGCCACCCACGCGTCCCAGAACTCGGCATTTTAAAAGACAGAAAGACAAGGATGAGTCTGTAAAGGAGGAGCTAAGAGGCAGAAGGAAAACCAGAAGAGTACAGCGATCACAGAAACCAGGGAACGCAAGCTTAAGAAGAAATCAATGAAGCCAAATGCTCTGACAGGTCAAGAAAGACACTGATGGAATTATCTGTTAGGTGAGGAGACCTGTGGTGACAGTTTCCAAAGGGCCATGGGCACAGAGCCAGACCTGGAGTGAAGTGAGAAGAGAGGAAATGAAGAAAGAGTACATACAACCCTGAGAAAGGTAGCTGAATGAGAATGTGGGGCAAGAGTAGATATGTAAAATAGGAGATGCTGAGCACGTTTAAACTGTTGGTGAAGGGGCGCCTGGGTGGCTCAGTGGGTTGAGCCGCTGCCTTCGGCTCGGGTCATGATCTCAGGGTCCTGGGATCGAGTCCCACATCGGGCTCTCTGCTTGGCGGGGAGCCTGCTTCCCTCTCTCTCTCTGCCTGCCTCTCTGCCTACTTGTGATCTCTCTCCGTCAAATAAATAAATAAAATCTTTAAAAAAAAAAAAAAAACTGTTGGTGAAGACCAAAGTGGGAGGAGGGAGCTGATAGGGTGAAGTTTCTCCACAGGAACAGGATTCTGAGCCTGACCAAGTGGCAGGAGAAATGGTGCCTTTATCTTACCGTGAGGGAAGGAGGCTCGGAGGCATGCCGAGGCAGGCCAGTTTGTACCTTTCAGAGTGGAAGGATGATGAAGTTCCCATCTGATGGCTCCCAATTTCTGTGTGACACAGCAGGCAAAGTTGTATCCAGAAAATGAAAGAGAAGGTGTGGGTATGGAAAGGAGAGGGGGAGGGGGAAATAGGGGCAATGTCAAGGTTTCGAGGAGACACAAAGAATGGCACTAATCATTGTAGATGGTGGGAGAAAGAGTGAGCCCAAGAAGAGAGGACTGCTGGGCAGTGTTGAGGGCTCGTTTCAGAATGCAGGGGATTGAGAATTTTTAGGGGTTCCTGCTGGCTCTGCTCTGTAAGCTGCAGTGCTCAGCCTGAGTGTTCAGGGAGAGAGAAGGCAGACAGCTAGTGGTCACCCCGGAGGCAGGTTTTGCTAGCAAGGCATAACAAAAGATCCAAGGCCAAGAGGGTTTAAGGACTGGGCAAGGATGCTAGAGGTGGTTCAGGGACCTAAGCTCCATGAAGACAAGAGGGAGGATGGACTCAGAGAATAAAGGGACAAAAGATGAGGGTCCTGATAAGAGGAAGACTAATTACAGTACAAGCTGCTGATGAATAAGTGTTTGTGGGCACTGACTGGAATACCTAAATTTAACTCATTAGTTATCATTAATAATCAGCCATTAGATTATTTGAATTATTAATGAGTTCCATTATTCATTAATACATCAAGGTCAACTTTCTGTGATATAATAAAAGGTGAGCTTCCTGCTCTGTGAAGGACTCTTAGAAATCGAAATCATTAAGAAAAAGACCAACAACAACCCATGGGGAAAATAAACAAAATACCCACTTGGCTGGAGATTCCTCCTCCAGGAGGCCCGGGGACTCTTCCGCTGCTGTGGTCTCTTCCATCGGTGCAGTCTGCTCCACGTCACTGAAAAGCAGTGAGAATCGTTCTGGTCACACAAATATGTTTACATCACTGCTCTTACATATGCTCTTACATATTCAAGACAGAAAAAATACATTTCAATATCCCTTTTTCTTAAGTAAATACCATTCAAGGAATTATACACACACATAGGTAATCCACATCAAAATCAAGAGAAAATTGCTAATCCATTGAAATTACTTGAAACATGTGGAAAGTACTTTTAGAAATAAAAGTTTCTATGAATGGCCTAAAATTAAATACAGATTATAAGTGACCACAACAATTATTTAAAAACCCCTAATGTCCTAGGAAATTCCAAGTATTAGCAGAGGTCATAAAATTTCTCAACCTGTGCTTCCAGAATGTGTTCAAATTTAAGCGACCATCCACAATACAGTCTGCCAAATACATAGGATGCTATATATGAACCTCATGGTAATCACAAACCAAAAACCTGTAATAGATACACAAAAAATAAAAGAGAAAAGAATCCAAACATAATATTAAGAAAGTCATCAGATCACAAGGGAAGAAAGTAAGAAAGAAAGGGAAAGAGAAGAAATTTAAAAAACAAGCAGGAAATGATTAACAAAGTGGCAGTAATGCATATCTATCAATAATTACTTTAAATGTAAATGGACTAAATGCTCTAGTGAAAGATATAAGGTGGTGACTGAATGGATGAAAAAGCAAGACCCATCTATATTCTGCCTATAAGAGACTCACTCAGACCTAAAGACAAACGTAGGCTGAAAATGAAGAGATGGAAAAAACATTTACCATGCAAATAGAAGAAGAAAAAGAAGAAAAAAAAGCTGGGCTATCAATATTTATATCAGACAAAATTGACTTTAAAACAAAACTCTAACAAGAGACAAAAGAGTATTACATAATGATAAAGAGATCAATCCAAGAAGACAGTGTAACTACTATGAATATCTATGCGCCAAACACAGGAGCACCTAAACATATAAAGTAAATGTTAACAGACATAAAGGGAGAAACTGACAGTGATACAGTAATAGTACAAGACTTTAACACCCCACTTACATTGATGGATAGATCATCCAGACAGAAAATTAATCAGTGGCTTTGAAAGACACATTAGGTCAGATGGACTTAACAGATACAGAACAAACCATCTCCAAGTAACAGAATATACCTTCTTTTCAAGTGCATATGAAACATTCTCCAGGATAAATCACACGTTAGACCACAAAATAGGTCTCAATGAACTTAAAAGACTGAAATCATATCAAGCATCTTTTTCTGGTCACAACAATATAAAACCAGAAATACCTCAACATAATAAAGGCCATATATGAAAAACTCACATCTAATATCATACTCAATGGTGAAAAACTGGAAATATTTCCTCTAAGATCAGGAACAAAACAAGGATGTCCACTCCTACCACTTCTATTCAACATAGTTCTTAAAGTCCTAGCCACAACAATCAGACAAGAAAAAAATAAAAGGCATAGAGATACGTGAGATATAAAACTGACACTATTTGCAGGCGACATGATATTATATATAGAAAACCCTAATTTACTCACCAAAAACCATTAGAACTAATATATGATTTCAGTAAAGTTACAGGAATCTGTTGCATTCCTATATAGTAATAATGAATCAGCACAAACATAACAAAAATAATCCCATTTACAATGGCATTAAAAGGAATAAAATGCTTATGAATAAACTGAACCAAGGAGATGAAAGACCTGTACTGTGAAAACTATAAGACACTGATAAAAGTAACTGAAGACAATACAAATAAATGAAAAGATACCTTGTTCATGGATTGAAAGAATTAAAATTGTTAAAATGTCCACACTGGGGCACCGGGGTGGCTCAGTGGGTTAAAGCCTCTGCCTTTAGCTCGGGTCATGATCTCGGGGTCCTGGGATCGAGCCCCACATCGGGCTCTCTGCTCGGCGGGGAGCCTGCTTCCTCCTCTCTCTCTGCCTGCCTCTCTGCCTACTTGTAATCTCTGTCAAATAAATAAATAAAATCTTTTAAAAAAATAAAAAAAATAAAATGTCCACACTACTCAAAGCAATCTACAGATTCAATGCAATCCCTATCAAAATGCCAATGGTATCTTTCACAGAACTAAAACAAACAATCCTAAACGTGTATAGAACCACAAAAGACCCCAGGTAGCCAAAGCACTCCTGAGAGAAGAACAAATCTGAAGATACCACAATCCCAGATTCCAAACTATGCTACAAAGCTGTAATAACAAAACAGTACAGTACTGACACAATAATAAAGATAGAGATCAATGCAACAGAAGGAGCCCAGAACTAAAGCTATGCTTACAAAGGAGGCAAGAACATAAATGGGGAAAAGACAGCCTCTTCTACAAGTGGTGTTGGGAAACTGGACAGCTACATGCAGAAGGCTGAGATTGGACCACTTCTTTACATCATACACAAAAATAAAATCAAAATGGATTAAAGACCTAAATGTAGAAACTGAAACCATAAAATTCTGAAAGAAAGAAAGAAAGAAACCAGCCATAGGCAGTACACTCCTAGACATCTGTTCAGCAATATTTTTCTGTATCTATCTCCTCAGCCAAGGGAAACAAAAGCAAAAATAGACTATTGGGACTACATAAAACTTAATAAAAATCTTTGCACAATGAAAGAAACCATTAAGAAAATAAAAAGGCAATCTACTAAATGGGAGATCTTTGAAAAGGGGTCAATATCCAAAATATATAAAGAACTCACACAACTCAACACCAAAAAAACCTAACAGTACAATTTAAAAACAGGCAGAGGAGTTGACAGGACATTTCTCCAAAGACATACAGACAGCCACAGACACATGAAAAGATGCTCAACATCACTCATCACCAGGGAAATGCAAAAGTCAAAGCCACAATGAGCTATTATCTCACACCAATGAGAACAACTAGTTTTAAAAAGACAAGAAATGACAAGTGTTGCTGAGGGTGTGGAGAAAAGGGAATCCTTGTGCATTGCTGGCGGGAATGTGAATTGGTGTAGCCACTACGGCAAACGCATAGTGTATGGAGTGTGGAGGTTATTCAATCAATTAAAATAGAGTTACCATATGATCCAGCAATGCCACTTTGGGTATTTACCACTCCACAAAGAAAAGATCAATTTTATTTATTTATTAAGATCATTTATTTGAGAGAGTGAGCATGTGCGCAAGCAGGGAGAGAGGCAGAGGGAGAGAAAGAATCCCAAGCAGACTCCCCACCAAGTGTACAGCCTGACGCAGGGCTCAATCCCACAACCTGAGTCAAAATCACGAGTCGGACGCTTAACCAACTGAGTTACTCAGGTGCCCCAAAAGATGAATTTTTTTATTTTTAATTTTTTTTTCTTAATTTTATTTATTTATTTGAGAGAGAGAACAAGATCACAGCAGGGTGAGGGGCAAAGGGAGAAGCAGACTGCCCACCAAGCAGGGTTTGATCTGGGACTCTGGGATCATGACCTCAATCAAAGGCAGACGCTTAACCGGATGAGCCACCCAGGTGCCCCAAAAGATAAATTTTAAAAGATACACGCACCCTTATGTTTACTGCCACATTATTTACAATAGTCAAGACATGGAAGAAATCTAAGTGCCCACTGATAGATGAATGGATAAAGAAGATGTCCTATATAAGTACAGTGGGATATTACTTAGCCATAAAAAAGAATAAAATCTTGCCATTCGTGACAAGATGGATGGACCTGAAGGTATTATGCTAAGTGAAGTAAGTGAGACAGAGAAAGACAAATTCCATATGATTTCACTCATGTGTAATCTAAAAAAACAAAACAAATGAAGAAAAAGAGACTCATAAATACAGAGAACAAATGGGCTGTTGCAGTAGGGGTATGGGGTGGTGAAGGATGGGTGAAATAGGTGAAGGGGATTAAGAGACATAAACTCCAGCTATAATAAATTAAGTCATTAATTTGGCTTAATTTATTAAGAAAAGTATGGCATAGAGAATATAGACAATAATATTGTAATACTTTTTATGGTGGTGACAGATGGTAACTACACTTAATATGGTAAGCATTTCATCATAATGTCTTCATCATAACATAATCCCTATGTCATGCACCTCAAACTAATAGAATACTGTATGTCAACTATAATTCAATAAAAAATTTTTTAAAAATTCTCAACCTACAAGTGTCAAATGACTCACAATACACAAGAATATACTATACCAAACTTAGAAAATGATGGAAACATTCCACAATAATGAGTGTGCAGAATACAAACATGCTGGTAGTAACTGTGCCAAAAAAAATAGGGCTCTGAAACATCAATTTATATATCACATCAAAATACAATCTACAGATTAGAAAGTATAGCACAATGAGACACAACTTGAATTCTAATACACATGATCTTAATTTTTCCTTTTTATGTTAACATTAATCCTATATGATTATTACTTTAAAAAAAAAAAAAACACTCCCAGCAAAAGAAATTTCATGTTCAGGGAAATGCTAAAAATAGTCAATATAAGTATATCCATTACAAATATTTCATACTAGGGATGCCTGGGTGGCTCAGTTGGTTAAGCAGCTGCCTTCGGCTCAGGTCATGATCCCAGCGTCATGGGATCGAGTCCCACATCGGGCTCCTTGCTCCACAGGGAGCCTGCTTCTCCCTCTGACTCTGCCTTCCACTCTGTCTGCCTGTGCTCGCTCTCGCTCGCTCTCTCTCTGACAAAAAAAAAAAAAAAAAAGAAATATTTCATACTAAAAAAAAAAAGAAAGAAAGAAATATTTCATACTCTACAGATGCCAGTACTTTTTCATCTCCCATTAAGGAAAAAGTAACACAACATAAGCTATTTTTAAAAAAGCAAAAATGGGGCGCCTGGGTGGCTCAGTGGGTTAAAGCCTCTGCCTTCAGCTCAGGTCATGATCTCAGGGTCCTGGAATCAAAGCCCTCATTAGGCTCTCTGCTCAGCGGGGAGCCTGCTTCCTCCTCCCTTTCTCTCTGCCTCATTCTCTGCCTACTTGTGATCTCTGTCAAATAAATTGTCTTAAAAAAAAAAATTTAAAAAAAAAAAAGCAAAGACAAATTGAACTGTAATAACAGAACTGACTTTTTACATTTAACTTTTTTTTTTTTTAAGATTTTATTTATTTATTTGACAGAGACCACAAGTAGGCAGAGAGGCAGGTAGAGAAAGGAGAGCAGGCTCCCTGCCAAGCAGAGAGCCCGATGTGGGGCTCGATCCCAGGACCCTGGGATCATGACGTGAGCTGAAGGCAGAGGCTTTAACCCACTGAGCCATCCAGGTGCCCCTACATTTAACTTTTTCTTATTCATCATCCAAAGCTATTGTACTAAACTTAAAAAATGAATTTTTAGATACTGAATTTGAATACTTAATTTTTTTGAAGTTTCTTCATTTTTTTTTTTTTTTTTTTTTTTTTTGGTAATCTCCACACCCAGCATGGGGCTCAAACTCACGACCCTGGGATCAGGAGTTGCATGTTCTTCTGACTAAGCCAGGCAGGCACTCCAAATAATCAACTTTTACTTTTAAAAAAGGTCATAAATCAAATGCACTCTGAGTTTGGAAGGACCCGGTTCCTGCTCTGCCTGATGGAGGCCCCTTCACAGAGGCTGCCTCCGCACATCAGTTGGACCTGGGCAGGGTCACAGGAGCTTCTCGCACCCAGAGCCCCAAAATCTAGCAGTAGCAGCACAAATTACTCCAACTTTCTGTTTATGCCCTTGACAACATAATAAATCAAGGGGATAAAACCATGGGTTTATTGGTAACTCATAGCTTTCAACAATTAAAAATCATAAAAGGGCTATGTAAATACCAGCATTTCCTAAACTTGAGCAGCTGATTTTAAAAAAGGAGAGAAATCACAGATCTTCCTCCTGTGTTGACCTAAATTATTTAAATAAACAAAAAACTAATGTGCTTACACCTCTTAGAGAACCATGTGACCAAAACTGCAGAACCACGGGGTTTCAAAATTAGCAACAATTTATGTTGATAGATTCTGTTATTTTGTTGAAAGTAGATAATCAGTGTTGGATTTACAGGGCCCTCCAGGGTCCATGTGTATATTTTGACTTCAGTTATATGAACGCAGAAAATGCCTGTTTGCACAAGTACATTCCACAAAGTGATTAAACACCTCAAGGCTTTGTTATCTAGTGCAAATTCAGACTTCACACTTACCAAATCTATGACAGTGAACAGATTTTAATCGAATGTTGATTATTACATAAGACCATCTTGCTCTTTGAAATAAAAGTTGGAAGGCACCATTACAGAAAACCCCTTGTGTGGGTGTGTTTAAATTGGTAACAAGAAAATATCTGGTATCTGATGTGATATTTTTAAAATTACCACAAATGGAGAAAATTCTACTTTCAGCACAGGCACCCACTGTCACACTGTTGAAGAAAACCAGTAACAGTGGAAATGGTTCCTTGTACCATTTTGAAAACATTTTATCCATAAATTTAGTTAGCACTGCCAATGCCTTCAAGGAGGAATACTAACTACAGCAACTTTTTAAATTTTTTAAGATTTATTTACTCATTTTAGAGAAGCAGAAGAGAATCGGAGGGGAGAACCTCAAGCAGACTGCCCACTGAGCACAGGGCCTGACTCAGGACTCGATCTCAACCTTGAGATCATGACCTGAGCCAAAATTACAAGTCAGACACTCAACCGACCGAGACACCCAAGTGCCCTCAAACTTCCAATGCACCGCAGTGTTCGGCTTTGCCAGCATGAACAGCCTTACTATGCTTGGCTCTCCTCTTCTCCTTTCTCATTAATCACAAGTAGCATATAACTCCACTGTACTACACTGGTTTTCATGATCAAAATCAATCTCTCCATTTATTAAATGAGAAATTCAAGTCTATTCTCTGAAAATCTTTAAATGACAAGTTATTGCCACCTCAGAGCTTTGGCTGAATAACTCACAAACCAATCCAAAATGCCCTGTGATTTGGGTCCTTTTAGCACCAGGACCTGCCAGCCCACCAGCAGCACACATGGCACCTGGCTACATCTTGTGTTATAAGACCAGTGCTGACTGCCTCTGGAACATGATCACTTGAAGCCAAAATTATTTTAAGTTTCAGTGTTTGTATGGAAACAGAATGGTAGTATTGATTTATTTATTGAAGAGAAGGGAAGCTAATCTGACTGACTGAGAGTATGAGCGGGGGAGGAAGATAATCTGACTGACTGAGAATATGAGCGGGGGAGTATGACCGACGGAGGATAGAAGCCACAAGCAGACCCTCTGCTGAGGGGGAGCCCGACACAGGACTTGATCCCAGGACTCTAAGATCGTGACCTGAGCTGAAACCAAGAGCCAGACGCTTAACCAACTGAGCCACCCAGGTGCCCCTGGAGTGATGGTTATTAACTAAGGTGGTAAAGCAGATGACTCAGGGGTATTACTTTTTTTTTATTTATTTATATTAGAGAGACTGAGAGAGAGCACAAGTAGGCAGAGCAGCAAGCAGAGGGAGAGGGAGAAGCAGGCTCTCTGCTGAGCAGGGATCCCAATGCAGGGCTCAATCCCAGGACCCTGGGATCATGACCTGAGCCAAAGGCAGCCGCTTAACCAACTTAGCCATGTAAGCACCCTTCAGAGGTATTACTTTTTAAAATAGATATTATCAAAGTAAAATAAACAAAATTAAAAGATTCATAATCAAGATCCTATGAAACCCTATACCGAGAGAAACATTCAACAAGTATCTTTTTCCCCTCAAAGACAACATAGATATGCAACAGCAACACATGTAATATTACATTTAGTATAGTTTTGTACATTTGTCTTTAAGGACAACCGTTTCAGAAAAATCTGTCTATGAAAAAAGCTTATATTCTTCAGAAGAAGAAAAGTGGAAGTCTGGATTCTCTCAAGCCTTCAAACATGTGGAAAGCCTGCCCCACAACATGCGCTGGGGGACCCATTTCTTATCTTGCACTGCCCGGCAGTTCTTGCTGCCTAGGCTTTGCAGACACAGAAAGGCATTGTCCCTACAGCCATGAAATGACAGGAACAGCAGAACCAAGAATCTCTTCTAAGTAGCAAAACAAGCACATATCTGAGACACTATGAAGCCTCAGAAAAATGTAAGATTTGAACCTTTGGTGAAACTTGTTACTGAGCTTCAAACTGCAAATGATTTCATGAAATCAAGATGCAGTGCATACGAGAACTTGGAGAGGTCACAAAGTATAGAATATCCAGGAATTCAAAAGCGTTCCTAGGTCTATGCAAATGTACAGTGCCATGTCTTGGGGTATCATGATTTAAAAAGTCATCTCATTAAATAAAAGCCTAAAATGCTTACCTAATGGCACACAAGTATAAAGACACTGAAAGCACAACAGAGATTATTTTTCCTGAGGAAAGTAAAGATCCAGAGATTTCCATCTAATTGTAGGTTCACAGAAGGTACACATTTGCACCATACCTGGTATCTTTACCTGATCCCCAGGTTCGAACTCCACATCCACCCATGCTGTCTTCAGTTCTGATTGTTCTAGAGAAAGAAAGAATATTCCTTTAAACTAGAAGGTGGTCTCCAGTCAATCTCCAAATCAGAAAAGCTGTCCCAGGATCAGCTCCCTCAGGAATAAGAGCACACTATATAAAATCAACTAAATATTAACACAAAACAAACAGATTCATGTCATGTATTATCAAGAACATGAAGCGAAAACAGCAGTTACAGAGAACTGGTGTTTTCTCATTCCCCGCATACCTCTCAAAATCTCGTTTCCCTCTCTGGTCAAAACCGTCGAAAGCTCTGTTCCCAGGGCCACCTCTGCCTCGGCTTCGCATGGCCCCTCTTGGGCCTCCCCGGCCTCTCGGTGGTCTGTCTCGATCAAATCTGTCAAGGGGTCTAGAAAGAGAAAGATAGAATCAAAAGTGGTGAATTGGATGAAAGGGCTAAGAAGACTCTTTTCAGAAAAATAATTCTAGAAGGACATAATGGCTGTAATGTACTGGAAAGAATGGTGGCTTGAATAATAAAGCAATAGTTAACTTTTACTGAACACTACTACCTGAAGCACTGTTCTGAGCCCTTCATGTACAGTCATTAATTCTCTAAAACAGAACTACAGCAGACAACTATTGTCCACAGATAAGGAAACAAGAGGCATAAAGGAGGTAGGTAACCTGCCCCATATAGCAGCTAGGTGAGGGAGCCAGAAGAGAGAAGCAGGTCCTGAGCAGGTCTCATTGTGGAAGGCCATCCCTTTCTCTGGATCTGGTTTCCTCATTTATAAAATGAGGATAAACTCTAAGATTCATTCTAGCTCTAATAATCAATACTTGTGTTAAATTTGGAATGTTCTGTGTAACATAAATAATTTAACTTCAAATTACGCCCCCCTCCCAAATCTCCATCTCCCAAACAAAACCAGTGAGTAAATGACCCTTGGGGCTAAAAACATTAACCTGCAACAACCTCGGTTCACCCCCACCACCCTACACAAACTTCCAAGGACAGCTGAAGTTCTTTGTTGTTAAAGAGAACAGCAACTTTTGGCTTTATGTCATCTGACCCCTATTCATCATTTGACACCGCTGACTGTTAATTTTCCTCTGACCTCCCTGGCTTCTCTTTCCCTGCTTGTCCTTAAAAAATTATTTTTGTAATAGGTCATACTGAAAGAGGGTACAAAATTCACAAGCTATTCCCCTTGCTCCTCAGCTATCCAATCCCACTTCTTACAGGCAGGTGCGTCCAGAGTCACATAAAGGGACCAGTTCTATTACCTCACCCCTTTCATTTCACTAGGCTTGGTGCTCCACACGCAGCTGCCTGCCTCGTTCTTCTGGATAACTGATTGTCCTTACATGTACCTGTATTCCTGACTTCCTATTTCTGGCACACGTTGTCCTCATCTTCATGCTATTGCTATGTGATATTCACACATGTGACCCTGAGTCTCTCACTGAAGTCTCTGATTCCAGGCCACAAAACCAGTTACTTCCTGGACATACCCTCTGTCCATGCCCGGGCCCTGCAGATATGGGACCAACACTGACCCCTTGCTCCTCCTGTGGTCCCTAACTCACAGCACGAAAATACCAAAGCCAAGAACCAGCTGTCTTCTACACTCTCCCTTCTTCCCCTGCCACACCTGCTGGCGCCAAGGCCTGACTGCCCACCCACTGCTCCTAACACCCATTCTCGGCCACGTCTCTCTAGTCACTGTCATTGTTTATGAGGACCAAAGCTACAGCAGGAAGGACTATATCATTTTCATCATTACAACCTTACTTGAATAAGATAAATTATATATTTTTTAATTTGTAGAGGCCTTAAAAAACATTTAAAATGACCAATTACTTACTGAACTCTAGCGGCATCAGTGGCTCAAGCACTGAAACCAGAGGTATAGTCCAGTCTAATGCTGTGGCTAAATGTTACATTAAAAAGCTACTATCTGATAGTGGGCAAAAAGATACAAAAGGATTAAAAAATGCAGAATCACTAATCATTAACTTTATGCAAGTCTCTTATAAGACACAGCATCCTAAATAAATTCCCCAGGATAGCTTTTTTTGTATTACTTTTTTTTTTTTTTTTTTTTTTAAGATTTATATATTTTAGGGGCGCCTGGGTGGCTCAGTGGGTTAAAGCCTCTGCCTTCAGCTCAGGTCATGATCCCAGGATCCTGGGACTGAGCCCCACATCGGGCTCTCTGCTCAGCGGGGAGCCTGCTTCCTCCTCTCTCTCTGCCTGCCTCTCTGCCTCCTTGTGATTTCTATCTGTCAAATAAATAAATAAATATTTTTTAAAAAAAGATTTATATATTTTAGATAAAAGAAGAAGAAAGAATACATGCATGCAGCATGGAAGGGGAGAGGGAGAGACTCTCATGCAGACTCCTCACTGAATGTGGAACCCACGCAGAGCTTGATCCCACCACCCTGAGCCGAAATCAAGAGTCAGCTGCTTAACTGAGTGAGCCACCCAGGCGCCCCAAAACAAAATTTTGAAATAGAAACTATCATAAAATCAATAGCATGTTATGATAAATATGTGGAGCAGAGTTCTAAGACAATGACAAAACCAAAGTACCAATAATAATAATAATAATAATAATAATAATGGAGTTGGACAGGGCCATAAAAGAAAAAAAATTCTACTTAAATGCTGAGAAGAAATGAAACACCAAAACATACATGGAAAATAATGCCAAGAGTCAAAATCAGGTCTAAATTTACATGAAATCTAGATCAGAAACCAACAAAATACCAAGCCATTTAAAATATAATAGTTATTGAAACAGATCCTAAAATAGCATTATGAGTTCTGGTTTATTTTAATCCCTTGAAACATTTTTTTCTTACTCCACAGATTACCCACACCTCCACCCCCAATTAAATATATTCTCAATTGCTTCTTTATGATCCCTTGATTATAAAATATATCCTCTTTGTGCTCGTGTTGGCAGCACATATACTAAAAGTTGGAACAATAAAACATATCCTTTTTTTTTTTTAACAGGATAGTGAGCATTGAGAAATCCTGTACAATAGTTAGGAAGCCTTACTTGTGATGTACTCACAAGCCAAAGTAAGGAAAATAATATTTCAGCCGAGTCCCCTGCCTTATATCCCTGACATCCACTCTCGACAACAGTCTTTATAAGACATGAGTACCTGTTTTAGGTAAAGGGAATGAAGTTCATGGAGGAGAAAGTGGGGGCAGTTAGTGTTTACTGGGAACAGAGAGTCATTCTGGGAAGATAAAATTGTTCTGGAGAAGGACAGTGGTGACAGTTGCACAACAGTGTGAATGTACTTAATGCCACTGCATGGTCACACATTTATAAGTGCTTAAAATGGTAGATTTTATGCTATGTATGTTTTACCCCAATTCTTTAAAACGCTTCTTTATGAGGAGAAACAAACAAACAAACATCTGAGTAAGTGCTATCTTTTAGAACCCGGACTTTGAATGACCTGCAGTAAACTTCAGGAAGAGCCAAAGAAATAGTCAAAATGTATCCAGACAGAGGTGGACTAATTTCTTAATAGCCTGTGTTCAAGGAGTTCACTTAAGTTCATTATCTAGAACCTAAAGAAAAATTTCTACTGCATTAAAAACAATAGTGGCCCTCCCAGACCATATGCAAGTGACCTGGCTGATCTCTGCACCTGAGCCACAGGGACAGCTACGGTCAGCACCACTTAGGACATTGCTTCTCTATGAACATGTGTGCTCTGCTTAGAGGAGCAAAAATCCACTTGAGCCGGCTAGAACCAGAGTACCCATCACTACAACTCAGGTTTGTTTCCTCATTCGTAAACATGGAGAGATAATGAATTAGATAAAGTCTGTTAATATTATCAAGATTCTAGGGGTGCCTGGGTAGCTCAGTCGATTAAGCTTCTTTATTTCAGCTCAAGTAATGATCTCAGTGTTGTGAGATCGAGCCCTGCGTCTGACTCTGCAGTGGTGTGGAGCCTGCTTAAGATCCTCTTTCTCCTTCTCCCTCTGCCCCATCCTCTGTGCATGCATGCTCTCTTAGAAAAAAAATTTTTTTTTCAGGATTCTATAATTCTGCCAATAACCATGTATAGGTATCACAGAAAATGTAAGGTGATAGGATTTTTCACTATCAAATAAGCAAAGATGAAAGTTCAATTTATTATATTCAAACCTGGAGAAAGAGCTATGAGAAATGCTCTTAGAGACTGTTAGTGATAGAGTAAATGGACAGGTTACCTGGATGGGGATTGGTCACTATGCATCAAAAGATCCCCACCTTTACCCCAATTTGTTTTCACACTACATGTACCCATCCAAACTTGCTCTAAAGCACAAACTGGGCTCTAGGATACACAACACCCAGTTGAGGACCACTGCTTTATGGTTCCCACTTCTAGAACTCTCATCTAGGAAAGGACCAATCCTAAGGGAATGATTACATTGTACCACATCCAAACAACACATCATAATAGAACCACGAAAAATGTTTACCAAACATTGTTAGGAACATGGAAAACACTTCTGACATGTCAAGTGGAACTGAAAGAATATAAAGGACTCAGTACATATGTATTATCATCTTAATATTTAAGTATACCCATGTATAAGAAAAAAAGGAAAAATTTAGGCCTGTGTTAAGAGTAATCATCTTAGATGGTAAGATAAGTAGTTTTAATTTCTTTATAATTGCATGCATTTTCTAAATTTTCAAATTTGCTTATGGATCTTTATTAATAGGAGAATACTTTTTAAGAAATTAAGGAAAATATCTTTTCTAATAGTACATAACTTATCAGAAATAATTTCAAATTTCCTTGAAGGTAAAAATTACCTACATATACCTAATGTAATACACTGAGGACAGGAGACATCACTTCTGTGGTATTCCTGCCAAAGTACATAATATCATTTCATAGAGAAACACCAGACTAATTCAAATTCTGGGCAGTTCTACAAAATAACTGACCCATACTCTTCCAAAATGTCAAAGTCATAAAAGATAAAGGAAGACTAAGGAGCCATTCTACATTAAAGACGACTAAGGGCAATGCACATTCTGGGACTGCATCATGAACCAGACATTTTTTCTCTTTTGCTGAAAGGGCATTATTAGGACAACTGGTGAAATGTGAGTACTCTGTAGATTACATGATTTAGAGGATTAGATAACAGAATTGTAGATGTTAATGAGTTTGATAACTGCAGCATATTCTTAGGAAATACATTTAAAGTGTTTAGGCATAAAAAGATAATTTTGTACCTCACTCTTAACTGTCAAAGAACAAAGGTTGTGTGTGTGTCTGTAAAGGAAGGGAAGGAGGGGGGTTATGATAAAGCAAATGTTAACATTTGAGGAATCTGGGTGGGGGTATATAGAAATCCTTTAAGTCTTGCAACTTTCTGTAAATCTGAAATTATTTTTTTTTTAAAGATTTTATTTATTTATTTGACAGACAGAGATCACAAGTAGGCAGAGAGGCGGGGGGGAGGGGTGGGGAAGGGGAGAAGCAGGCTCCCCGCTGAGCAGAGAGCCCGATGTGGGGCTCGATCCCAGGACCCTGAGATCATGACCTGAGCTGAAGGCAGAGACTTTAACCTACTGAGCCACCCAGGTGCCCCAATCTGAAATTTTTTTTTTTTTTAAAGATTTTACTCACTTTATTTGACAGAGAGAGAGATCACAAGCAGGCAGAGAGGCAGGCAGAGAGAGAGAGAGGAGGAAGCAAGCTCCCTGCTGAGCAGAGGGCCCAATGTGGGGCTCGATCCCAGGACCCTGAGATCATGACCTGAGCCGAAGGCAGAGGCTTTAACCCACTGAGCCACCCAGGCGCCCCTGAAATTATTTTTAAAGAAAAAAGAAAAATTCCTCCATGATCCCATATCCCACCCTACCCCTACCCTTACATACATGTATGATTTCACTAAATAGGCACCGTTTTGTGTTAACTTATACTCATCCTTTTTAAAGACTCATAGTTTTGCCACTTAAAAAAGCTGGAAACATGAGTTTGTGTTTCTGAGCTATAATTTCCTTATTTCCACGGAATAAATCCCTTAAGTGAGGGGAAAAAAAAAGTACACATATGCTTCCCCAAATAAGTAGCTATGATCCAGAAGGCTTTTTGTAGGCAAGCACACTATGGCCATTACACAGCAAAATTGAAGTAATCACCAAAAATAGCAATTAAGCCTTTCTCTTCCCTCACCCTCCAACCTGGTGGCAGATACACCATCTTGATGTTCTGAATATGTAACTTCTAGGGAACAGATGTGTGTAAGTCACCACCTACTTCAGCCCTCGCAGACTGAGCTACTCCGTTGGACTTCTGCAATGGGGTGGTGAGGGGGGAGGCGGTTAATGAACATGGTTTTACAAAGCCAATCTTTGGTTAAAACTTGTAGCCACGGGACGCCTGGGTGACTCAGTTGGTTGGATGACTGCCTTCGGCTCAGGTAATGATCCCGGAGTCCTGGGATCGAGTCCCGCATCGGGCTCCCAGCTCCACGGGGAGTCTGCTTCTCTCTCTGACCTTCTCCTCGCACATGTTCTCTCTCACTGTCTCTCTCTCAAATAAATAAATAAAATCTTAAAAAAAAAAAAGATTATTTATTAAAAACAAAACAAAACAAAACAAAACTTGTAGCCAGAATCCTAAATGGAATTAGTAGTCAAGAAGTTGAAAGACTTTGGGAATAATGGCTCCCTTGACATTAAACTATTGACAGCTAATAGTGTCAACATACACTGTTCTGGTCAACATACACTGTTCTGGTCTCCCTTAGCCTCTGTTACCTATTTTCCTTTAATTTTGATTCACAAGTTGTTTGTTTAATCTAAACTCAGTGTTGTGTGAATTATTAAACAAAAAGTTTAGGCAGCAAGCAGTACCAAGCAGAAGACACCGAGAATGGCTCTCTGTGTACATGCAGGCACAGGTGCAAAGTTGCCCCATCACTCAGGAGTGGTGTCCAGCCGCACCTGCCTGAGCACCTTCAGGTTCAGAGCACTTTCTAGAGGAAGGTACGGGAGCCAGAAACTGGTGTTACACACTGCATCAGTTTTCCTTAAAACGTCATCCTGATAGCCAATTGACCTAACCATGGGGCTAGGAACTCGTTTAAACCTGTTAGTAGTCTAAATTAGTAATGTTAAATCAAAACCATAATTATATCCCTAGCCTAAACTGCAAAAGAAAATTCAACCAGTTTAACAGACTCCTGTGTAGTTTTTTACAGGAGTACTTTATGTAGTTACTAATAAATAATTCATTTTTCACCATACAATAATTTCCCTCATGCATCACCTAAAGTAACTGCCAACTTCCATTGGCAAAATACTCCCAGGACTGGCACCAAGAAAAGGCGGCAAAGGCTAGCAGTTCTCCTAAAACCCTCTGGCTGCCCCCATCCTCCTGGTCGAGGTCTGCCATACGTACTTTTCATCTGTAAACTTCTCAGGTGTAAAGTCCGCCTGTCTCTCGGTTTCATAGGGTCGATACTCTCTGTAGGATCTTCGCTCTGCTCGGTCAAGTGTCACCTCTGTCCCCCGGCTGTCATTCCATCCCTGTTGCTCCCCTCTTCTGGGAGCTCGCTTCTGGCCTGCCAGGGACAAATCAGAAGGGAGAGCTAGGACACCAGGTCCACAACAGCACATTTACAGGGAGTTTTAAATTCCACTTTTCTGGAAGTCAAAGTCATAGGAAAATCTGGGAATTTCAGAAACACTCAGAGAAGAAAAAAGTTGTGGATACTGTCAGAGTCAACTACAGCTGACCCCTGAGCAACCCAGATTTGAAATGCGTGGGCCCACACATGCATGGATTTTTTTTTTAAGATACAGTACAGTAGTGTCAATGTATTGTCTTCTCTAGCTTATCTGCTGTAAGAATACAATATGTAACACATACACAAAATATACACTAATTGACTATTACTGGTAAGGCTTCCAGTCAACCGTAGGCTATTAGCAGTTCAGGTTTTGGAAAGTCAAAAATTTTATGTGGATTTTCAACTGAACAGCTGGTTGGTGCTCCTAGTACCCACCCCATTGCTCAAGGGTCAACTGTACTTGTGAATAAAACTTTTAAGACACTTATGTTCTCCTCCTCTTCTGTCCTAGGAAATATAAACTATACCAACTAACCTATAATTATCTGACAAAGTATGACAGCTCTAGATATACACGTTTGCCAAATTAACTACTTTTGACAAAAGCAACTTTATTAAAACATGGTAGATAAGCTCCACAGAGAAAGCTCCATAGGATAAACACTGTATTTCAGATTGTACTTTAGTTAAACTGTGGTTTATCATTGGCTACTAAGGTTTTCGTTTTCAAATAGTCGTACTGCTATTATCTTCACTTGAAAACAGATTTTCCTGCTCTCCTGCTTTTTTTGGGGGTTTTATGCATTTATGATCTTACAATATAAGGCCAAACTGCTATTTGCCAACTCATACAAGGATCAGTTGGCACTCAAAGGGACATTCTCTGCATCATTTGCAGAGAAGCTGCACTTAGCCAGGGCCATGAAAGGCTTCAGACTCTCCCTCTCTTTCTCTCACTTTACTTCTCTCTAGTTTTGTTGCTTTAAAAATTCTTAGATTCTATGTCTGAAGGCAGCTAATACTTGGTAAATATACTGTGAAGAACTTTGTCACTTCTTAATCCATCTCCCAAAAAATGTATTTATTTTTCTTTATATACATTTAAGAGGTCTCCATCTCAAACAAGATGTACTATTTTTATTATAGTAGCTTCGATTTTCCTTGGTATAACTTGCCCTTCACATTAGTTGTATAGCTATAAAAATATTAAATGTATTTGAGTTAATGGGTATTTTTTAAACTCCTAGATTCCTCTTACTTAGCTAACACATGACTCTTAAGGAATATACATTTATACATATTGTTTTCCTACTGAATATTTCCTATCTGAACTTTTAATTGGGCACATGTAAATGTTAACATAGATCCAATACCTTAGTGATCACATTTTAAAGCAAAAATCAAGTCTGTAACACCACTAGCATAAAATTGTGCCATTTATTACTTGTTAGTTAGCCTAAACTATTTTTTTTCAAATGTGAAAAGTTAAATAACAAATCTAAGTTCAATCTTAAGTTAATGTCCCATAACTAGAGATGCTTAAATCCCATTTGCATCCTGTAATTGTGACATCAGTCACAATCTGAGCTTATGACATGTTTGGGACATGGGAAAGATGCTGTCATAAATAGTTCGTTATGCTTCTCCTGCAGAAACAAAACAGAGACTAATACTTGTCCCAGGAGTATGCAATGCCAAATCTGAGGGCATGCATATTACTAATAGAGATCAAATTTGAAACGTTAGATAGAAAATGTTATTATGAAAGTTAATTATCTAGCAAGTTGAAAACTACAATAGATTCTAACATAACAGCAATCAGCTAATATGTCAACAGCAACAATACTTTTCAATACTTTTCCCTCAATGTAAAAAGTTATTTTATTTTATTTTTTTAAAGATTTTATTTATTTATTTGACAGGCAGAGATTACAAATAGGCAGAGAGGCAGGCAGAGAGAGAGAGGAGGAAGCAGGCTCCCCACTGAGAGAGCCCGACGTGGGGCTCGATCCCAGGACCGTGGGATCATGACCTGAGCCGAAGGCAGAGGCTTTAACCCTGAGCCACCCACGTGCCCCTAAAAAGTTATTTTAATGCAGCTTCAAATTTCCTATTTATAACCTGTTTTAAAAAATCTTAGTATTTCTACTCAACTACATAATTATTTAGGAGCTTATAACACCTTTTTGCTTCCTCAAGGTTATTTAAAATTGTATCAATTAAATTTGGAATTCACCATTCAAAATGTAAAATGACATTTACTTCATCCTATTTATTAAAACTTCTTCCAAAGTTTTGGTGTACAAATTAAAAACCATTAAATATAACTGTATACTTATTAGAATAATTATAAATACACTGCAAACACTTCATTCCCTCTCCAAAACCCAAACAAAGATAAAAGGGGAACAGTTTTTTCCCCACAATTTAGTGCTAAGAGATCAAGACAGCAACTGAACCTAGTTTGTGTCTGTGCTGGGTCAGCAGCTCTGAGCAGATAATGCAAACACTGAATTTCTCTAGCCCTTTCCAATAAAAGGCTGGCACATGCTGTCTGATCACTGATCTAAACCCAAGCCCATACAAAGATTTCCTACAAAATAAAGTTGAGCTTCGACTCAAAGACAATAGTTCTAAAAGATTAGGAAAAGCAAAGCTGATATAGCCTCTCTGGATTTCAAGAATGAATTTATCAAACAAGGCTCACCCAAGGGTCAATATATGTTGTTACATAGTGAAGGGCATTAAAAACCCGTTTCTATGGGAAAATCTTACAGTTTACATATCCACATCCAAAAATGTTTCCAATATATGTCAAACATGTTTTGGCTTTGATTCCTGTCCACAATGAGCATTCACTTATAATATTCTAACTAAATTAAAAATTCTGAATGTTAGAAATGAGGACTACAAAATCTTGAGAGTAGCCCTGCACAAATTCAGTAGAGTAACTACATGAATGGAAATTAATGAGCTGTTTACTCCTGAAATAACATGTCTGAGAAAGAACTGACAAATGACAAAATTTCCTTTCTAACTACAAAATTAACTAAAGATCTTTAATATAGATCTCAAAGGCCAGATCATCTGGATCATGAACTATTGACAGAAAAAAAATTATAAACCCATTAGATCACAATGCAAAGTGAAAGCAGGTCGCAACTCAGTTTATACGTCATTTAAATTTAGGGGGAAAAAAAAGAAATAGCTCTATATAAATACAAGGTGTTAACAAGTAAGAAAAATAGGAGATGTTTACATCATACACTTCAGAATTGTCCAAAATTCTTATACTAAAAAGTCATTTTTAATATTGAAAAGGTTAGGGGCGCCCTGGTGGCTCAGTTGGTTAAGCGGCTGCCTTCAGCTAGGGTTGTGATTCCGGGGTCCTGGGATCGAGCCCCGCATCGGGCTCTCAGCAGAGATACTGCTTCTCTCTCTCCCCTTCTCCCTGCCACTCTGCTTACTTGTGCTCTCTCTCTAGCTGTCAAATAAACAAATAAAATATTTTAAAAAGAAAAATATTAAAAAGGTTAAAAAGCAATATAGTAACAGCACTGAATGTAGTTTCATACCAAAGGATAAAATACATTACTTTCATTTGTTAAAAAGTAAAGGGAGAAGAAAACCTTAGCCTTCCGCAATTCTTTCATTACTATATTTATCTAAATAGATTTATGAGAAAAAGGAAAACACAACAGAAAATGTACAATATATCTCATCTCATTCACCATTTAAACAGGCTTGTAAACCTACTGGCCTACCAGCATGGGGTTTTCAGAAATCCAGTAGCATTTAAAATAATTTTCAACATCTTTATTATAGTGACTTTTCTCAATCTCCAGTGATATGTCAGACTGAAGTTTTCACAGCTAAAAGTAAACATTACCTAGCTGCAGGAGTCAAAGACCCAACACTTGATCCAGGAGTTGTAATCTCAGGGATGGGAAGTACAGTTGTAACCAAGCAATAACAGGCCAGTAAAGCCCAGTTGAATACATTGCCAAACACTGGAGTGATGGAACGACACATCTTAATCTTTTAACACTCCTTTTAAGCAAACCTTAGGAACATGGCCTTATTTTAGGAAAACATTAAACACAGATGGAGTCCTGCAGACTATGAACTGATGCAGTTCAGGTGATAAGAGACTCTTAAGTTCCTCCCTGACTAGATGATGACAGTGGTATCTGGCTAAACAGGGTGTGGGGAACTTTGAATATTCTTGTTGAAAAGGTTGAAGCTTAAAAACGCTTTTCTTAAAGCAGTCCGAGTTAATGACAAGTTACACATCCCAGCGACACTACATGCTGTATTGAGAAATGATGCGGGCTGGCTGCAGGAAGCCACCATAAGGGGATGGGATGTACGGTGATGGGGTGAAAGTATGGAGCCTGCAAAGAGCCGGGGACCCCGCGTCCGCCCCCACCGCATTCTGCTCGCGGCCCTGACGTCACAGCCCGCCCCCGCGGTCACCCAGGCAGGCCTTCGCTCCATCACAGAAGCCCGAGCCCCGAGCCCCGAGCCCCGAGCCCCCGCGATTCTTCACACACCCTGGGCTCTAGCCACCACCCCCTGCGGCCGGGCGCGCCCTCCTTCCTCACCCTCTTTAAGAGGGGTTCTTTCTCCTTCTCCCCAGCGCGCTTCTTTTTTTTTCTCCGGACCCGAACCTTGCTGGAGGATGGAGCCGGTCCCTGCTAGCTCTAGATTTGAGCTCGGCGGGGTAGCGACCCCAGTTATCCACGCCACACACACCCCCCGGCAGGATCCCTCAACTTTGCCCAACTTGTAAAGGCTCAGTTCCAGGATTCTGAGACCCTTACTCCACGACCGCACTCCCCCTCAACCCCACAAGGGGCCGGGAAAGGCCAAAAGGGAAGTGACCCCCCCCCCCGTCCTCTTTCCTACCTTCCCCTGCCACAAGGACCCTCAACTTAACCCACGTCTTCCCAGAGGCCCCTTCCGTTTCTGGATCAGGACCCCCTGACCCCAGTCTCGCAGTGGGGGGTCGAGAAGTGGCGGAGGAGGGGTGACCTCCGTGACCCCATTCTCCTTCCCCTCCTGCCCACCTCGCCTACCCGGGGGTGCCCAGGTGCCGGGCGGGGCGCGCGTACCGGGTGGCAGCGGGCCGCTCCCAGGGCTGTCCTGCTGCTGCACGCCGGGGGCTGGGAGGCTCTTGCGCTCCTTCTGGGACTCCCTTCGGCCGCCGCCCGCGCCAGGTCTGTGGCCCGAGGCCCCGGCCGGACTCCTGCCGCCGCGGTTGCCGGCCCCGGCCGCCGCCGCCTCATCGCGCCTCTTGCGCTGCAGCTGCTGCTGGCGCCGGTGCTCAGCCTCGCGCAGGATGTCGAACGGGTCCGACTCGTCGTCCAGCAGCTGGTGGAAGCGGTTGGCCACGACGCAGCCGAAAGTCTCCTGCATCGCGGCGCTTGCGGCGGCCGCGGCCACGGGGCTCCCCAGAGCGCCCTTCATGCCCCGCGGCCACTGCGGGCCCGCCGCTGGCAGCCCACGCGAGCGAGTCTCAGCAAAGCCGGCGGCGACGACCCATCCCGCCCGCCGCTGCCGCCCTCCCTGCCCTGCCCGGTCTCGTCCCTCGCGGCGCCCGCCCCCGCGCCGCCGCCGCCGCCGCTGACCGCCCAGGCGCCACCTGACAGCCAATCAGCGCATGCGGACACGCCCCCTTTCCTAGCCGGCATCCCTGGAAAGCCAATCAACGGCGGGCTGCTGTCACGTCACGCGACCTCTATGCCCCTCCCCCCGACTCAGCAGAGAGGGGCGGGGCCCCAGGGGCGGAGCTACTGGGAGTAGCAAAGAGACTCTCAGTCCCGGCAGCTCGGCTGGACGGGTGGGTCACGGCCGTTATTTGTATTCTTTCTGGGAGTGGGTCTGTATTCATTATGGGCCACTCTTCTTTGAAGTTTATATATTCATCTAGCCATTCAACCATGTGTTGAATACTTATGTGCCAGACACTATGTCGTAAGAGAGATTAGCTCCGTGTTTTCGTGGATCTCTGTCGGTAGACAGAAAAGTGCTCTAAACGAAAGGCACAGACTTTTCGACGCGCCCGAGGCAAAGGGACCTGACCTAATTAGGAGTCCTAGAAAGACTTCTCCTCGGAAGTGAAGGTTTAACGGAGATACGAAGGATGAAGGGTAACAGGGGCAGGAGCAACCGCGAGTACGGATGTAGTGAGGTGGGATGGAGCACAACCTGGCACAACCCGTTGAGACTCAAAGGAAACCATCGTAATTGAATTGCAAAGAAGGGGGGGAAGTCCCTTACTTCGGTCTTTATTCTGGGAGCAGTGAGAAGCAAATTTTAAGCGTAAACATGTATTCGAAAAGGCGAAAGGCCCCCAAGGTGCAACGTGAAGGACTAGGCTGGAAGCAGATCAGAAGGGATGCAACGAGACCAAACAAAAGATTGTTACAGAACTCCAGGGAAGAGTTGATGCATGTGACTTGAGTTAGAATAGTGACAGTGGAGGTGGAGAGACCAGTAGGTTCAAGAGCTATTTTAGATAAGGGTGTTGAGGAAAAAGAAGAGGGTAGGATGACTCCTCTATTTCTGCCTTCTACAGCTGGAATGGTGGTTCATTCGAAACAAATAGAGCACAGGAAGAGACCCTTTTGATGAGAGTCATGAATTCGGTTTTGGACATGTTGAGGTATTGTTTCATTTGTTTGTTTTGTTTTCAAACTCTTAGAGAGGACTCTGAACTGGACAGTCCTCCAGGAAGTTCTTCCTGGCACCTGGCTGCTTATCCCTCAGCCCTTCCTTTTCCTCTATTTTCCCAGAACCTGTATTTTGTTAGTGCATCAGGTGGCCATGTGGCCCAGGGGAAGCTGGGCACCCTTCCAGCCTCCAACTTGATTAATCTTAAATCCTGCGCTGTAATTCCATTCTCCTGCCAGTGATTAGTATGGGAAAAGGCTCTTGGTGCAAATCTTCTCTGAGGGGAAGTATTCTGGAGGATTCCTGGGAACATTTTTCTTATATCTAAAAACGGATTGAGAAGGGATCTGCCATTTCCCACCTCTGTCCTTTGCTCCTTGTTATGTGAAGAGGACATAACACCTAGAGTCCCTTGTTGTGAAGATGAGAATGGCAGAGCAGAAGGATGGAGAAAACCTAATTCCTTGGTTATCCCACTGGAATAACTGGGAAACTCCCTACCTCAGACTTTTTATGTAAGATGATAAACAACATTATTGTTTAATCTACTTGTGGTTGTATTTGTCTATTGATTTAAAAGCATCTCATATTTTCTATGTCAGTTGAGTCAAAGCATTTTGCTTAAGTGTGTAATCACCAGCTTTTGTTTTCCTTTAATAGCAAGTGGAAAAGGAACTTTTAACCCTGACTGCTGCGAGGAATGTATTTCACTCAATTCAATTTTTTGTCATTCCCAAGGAGGACAGGGATGATGCCTGTCATTCACTGCATTCTTAGTCATTGCAATTTATATTCCCAGTGCTTAGCATTGTAGGTAGTTGTACAGTAGGTCCTCAGTAAGTGTTGAATGACTGAAAATTTTAAGGTATTTGGTCATCTTTTTGGAGTCAGCAGAGGTTTATGATCAAAAGCTTATTCTTTTTACCCAAAAGATTTGAGAGCAGGTGTTCAAACAAAAACTTGTATGTGAATATTCATAGCAGTACTACTCACAATCCTAATCCTACTCACATAGCCAAAAGGTGGGGACAACTCAAATGCACTGTAGTGTACTGGGTAAACTTTTGGAGTCATTGGCCCTGTGGGTTGGGGCGGCCTGAGTCAGGGATCCTGTGCTAAGGTGCTTGTTAAAGATGTTTGGGTCCCCATGAAGCCCTACTATACCCATGTTTACCAGGAGATTTGGGTAGGAATGGGGTTGATGGGTTTCATCGTTTATGAAATTAGGAGTGCTGATAAAAGAAGTAAAGCTTTGAAAGCTTCAAGTCCCACACCTGCTCATGGTCATCATAAACCAGTTTTACTTGAGAATACACATCAGATGGAATGCCAGTTTAACTGTAAATTTCAGCACGCTCTATTAAATGGGAACATGGAGCATTGTTGTATGCTTATAGACATGTTGTTTCCTTTGTGGCATGAATAAATGTAACTGCAATGTGCAAAAAAATAAAAAAGGCTACAGTAGTAAATTTTATGTATATCTTGCCATAATTTTTAAAGCATATATTTTGTTAGACCATAATTTGAATCCTGGCTCTAGCACTAATTCATTTGTGACCTTGGAAATGTTCCTTATTTCTGTGCCTCGGTTTTCTCATCTGTAAAATGGCAAAAATAATGATGCCTACTTCACGGGATTATTGTGAAAACTGGGACCGATAATGCCTAGGAGGTGTTCAGCACCATGCTTGGTGCAAAGTCAATCCTCAATAGAAGTCATTGTCAACATTATTAGTACCATCACCACCATTTCAAATCAGACTTAAGACTAGGTAGAGTCATAATAAGACCTCATTATTATGAGGTGGATAAAATTTCCAAGGATTCTTCATGCACCATCACCACACACTCTAGAGACCATACTTTGAGAAGCACTGCTTCAAGCCGGAGTTGTGCCTGGCATCTTTAAGCTGCCCAGCACCAAGCAACAACCCAGAAACCATTACCACTTGAGAGGGGGCCTGGCATTTTCCTACTGGACATCTGGAGAGAGCCCACTGCCCCATTTCCTTTCCAACATAGTCAACCACAGCAAGTTCTTAAGGCATGCCCTGTGAGCACTGCATCCTCATTTCCAAATCATAACTGCCCAGAACAGTTTTAAGTCAACCAATCCCAGGTGCTTCAGGTTTAAGAACACATTTAGAACCCCTGAAATAGAGATGAGTAGCCTCTAGCTGGTTTTAGCTGGCCATGCGTTTCCTCTGGGGCTCTTGATGACCATAGTATTTACTGAGTGTAACAGATTGAGCAATGTCACATTTTTTCAGACTTGTTCTGCTGGGAGATCGCATCCTTAAATGCATTCCTGAAATACAACCCTACCACATTAGCATGAATTATTTTAACATTGTGTTTAATGTGGTCAGTTTAATAGACTGATGTTTTTAATAATCCAAAATATAAAAACCATCTTTAGTAATTATACTACCAAACAGAAAACACAACACACACACACACACCCATAACTTAGAAAATAAAGCATACCATGCTTGCTTTGGCAGCACATATACTAGAAAATAAAGCATACCCAAAAAGCAGTGGGGAGTGGATGCTGAATAATCCCACCACCCTTTCCTTAGTAGTGATTTGTTGGCATCAGTGGAAATGCAGTAAAATTTAACTATTTACAAAACGTTAATTACCGTGGGTTACTTAACATACAAATTCCATTAGGAATAGTAAAATAAAATACACTACAATTCCAGATTGAGTTGAATTTCACAGAAAGGTCAGAGTTTAAAATCATGTTATTGTTTAAAAACATATTACTGTTAGTTATATGCAGGGAGAAATGTTTAGATGAGGACCAAGGCACAGGATCCAGTCAAGCTCTAAGGGGCTTGAATTTTTGTGAATCACCGATGAGTTGCATTCTATATACTCTGTTTTGCCAGTGAATTATTGATACCCCTTTGCCTCCCTTTTCTCTATAAAATTAGGATGATTATCATCAGTCCTATGTTCCTCATATGGTTGATGGGAAATAAAACCAAAGAAGTAAATTTGAAAAGGTAAAAAAAATTATTTTATAATTGTTTCTACTTGCTTATATAATAAATGGAACAACAAAAATGTTTTTCTTAGCTCTAAGAGGATCTCACATTTCTCATGTCCGTTGAGTCCATTAAAGTTATAGTTCCTGATCTAGTTGTTACAAGATTGGTAAGTGAATTTAAATTCGGTTTCCCACAGGAAATGAATAAAGCAAGTATGTAGTCTTGAAGTTAGGGGTTGTAGAACCATAAACCAATCATAATCAGGATGTGGCAAGAGAATGTTTTGCAAGTCAAAGTCCATTCATGGTGATCAGATACAGAATATTAAATCCAAAAAGGAGCTGTACCCAACCTACTAATATTTAGTATCATTGAGATTCTCCCCCGCTTTTTTTCTTATGGTGAGAGATTACTGGCTAGCACAGTTGTTTTTATCCTCAGACCACTGTGCTAATAGAACAGAATTTAATTCTATGTTCCTACTTTTAAAATCTTGACCTTGGTTGAAACTTTAATCAAACCTAAATAAAATAATTTGGAATTCAGACCTTTTTAGTTCCACATTTATTCAGGAATTCCAGAATTGAAAATCTGGCCTGTCTTTGGTCATGTGTAACACCTTTGAGCCGGTGGCTATAGTAAAGGGTATTGAATTCTCTGATCAGCCAACCTTGGGTCACCAGGCCAAGCTGGAGTCTGATTGTAGTCAGTCCCCAAATGCTGGGACAGAGTGAATGCGGGTGGTTCCCAAGTAAAATACGGTTTCCAATATTTGCATATGAGAATAGATGCTGGCAGGAAATACACAGAATCCCCCACCAGTGATGACTGGCATGAGCATGTTATTGCCTCTTGTAGCATTGGACTCCTGTGCCCTGCATTATAATTCTTTCTTCTTCTATCTCCTCCGTAAGGCCAGAAACTATTTCTATCTCATTTCCATATCCCTTCTTTCTGGCCTCATCTTCAGTGCCTGGAGAGGTGCCCTTCATTCAGGAAATATTTGTCGTGTGAATGAATGAGTTTCTGGTTTGTATGCCCATGCTCCTGCCAAATAATTTTGCACGTGTTTAAAATAAAAATGGAACAAATTAATTAATGTGTGAAAATGAATTAACATGTGCTACATGATCTAATGGATGTGATACTGTTTCTGAAAGATTCGTTATTCTACACATTCACTAATAATCATAGCAGAATTTTATGTAATGTTTGCTAGGTGCTGGTCTTCATTCTAGTTCTGTTCGTTTAACCCTTACAACAACCTGAAGAGGTAGATGCTTCTACTGCCCCCATCTTATAGTAAGAGAAGTGCCTCAGTAAGTGAGATATGATTTGGGATATGAACGCAGGCTGTCTGGCACTTCTAATCATTATGCTTTCCCACTAAGTAGTGAGCTAAATGCTGATGTATGAGCAGAACGTGGTTTCTCTTCTTAAGAAGCTATCTGAGCAGAGGGCAGACATTATGTGCCCATAATCCCTAAAGAGGAGCTGAGCGGAGATCCGTAATTATATCACCAATAGAAATTATGTGGCGGAGTATCCGGAGAGGCTCTAGTGGGAGAAATGGTTTACTTAGGGAACCCCCCCCCACTATCATTTTGTGGGGTGAAAGCTGTATTGTGTCCATGCTAAGGTTGAGTTGACTAAGATGTTGAAAAAGGGCTGCTTTTCTGCTTAAATTGTATTTCAAAAATGTATTTAAAAATAAGCTAAGTCTTCCCTCTCTACGGATGGTCTATGGACCCGCACCAGCACATCTTGTTAGAAACTCAGGAACTTGTTAGAAATGCACAATCTCAAGTCTACCTCAGAGCTACTGAATCAGAATCTGCACTTTACAACGACGCTAAAAGATGTCTGTGCACAGAAAATTTGAGAAGCACCCAGCTAAAGCAAAAATACAAAACCAGCAGCTGGATCCGTCAGGATCATCTCATGGAAACCTGGTTGTCCTTTGTTGCTGACATAGCTTAGCCTTATCTAGCTGCTGGTATGTTTGAGGTGCTCAGCCTGGTAAAGCAGCTTACAATGAAGAAGAGCCTACCCCCCAAGGAAGGACAGAAATCCTGCACCAGCATGGGCTCAGACCATCTCCTCCAATGAAAAGTCCCGGGTCATATAACCTTCAATGAATTTAACACCATAACACAAAGTTAAGGGGAATTAATTGGGAAAGGTTCCAAAAAGGAAAGAATTTTAGACCAGGTTTGCCCTAGGTCCATCCATGTTTTTGCAAATGGCAAGGTCTCATTCTTTTGTTTTTTTGCTCTTTATAAAGTTACTCTCCATCACAGCTTAATTCTCTATATTTAGTCTCCTATTTAAATGACTGTGTGCTCCTGTTTTTTTATTGGACTCAGACTTATATATAAAGCATCAGCACACAATAGAATATATTGTGGCCATTAAAATGATATAGATGTATTAACTGTGTCATTCTTTTCCCTGCCAGAAAGTATTGGTCATTGCTTTTTCTGTGTATAATACTTTTTACCACCATGTGTTAGAGACTTTCTGTTTGGTTATGTAACCAAAGTAAGCACACCTAACAATGATGTGGGTGGGAAGGTCCCTAAAGATGGATCTCAATGCACTACAATCCCATGCTACTTGTGTACTTGTGCAATCCTCGCCTTCATTAAATCTGGACTGGCTGTCAATCTGCTGACTAATAGAATGTAGTGGAGATCATGCTGGGTCAGTTCTGGGCCCAGCCTTCAGAAGAAATGGCAGCTTCCATTGCCTTCTGGAACCTACCTGGCATGTTGTGAGGAAGGCCAAGCAGCCACGTGGAAAGCCCAAATAGAGAGAAGCCCAACACTATTTGTGGGAAGGAGAAAGACTCAGCTATCCCTGCATCACTGGCAAGCTTCCAGATGACTATAACCTCCCCTACCATGTGAGGCAACTGCCGGAGAAACACCAAGAGGACCAGCAGAATTGCCCAGTTGAGTCAGGTTAACCCACAGAATCATAAGGTTAAATAATATGGCTGCTGTTTGAAGTCACTGAGGTTTGGGTTTGGAGGTCATTAGACTGTGAGGTCTAGAACACAAAGCATTAAATATCCTGGATATTTCCATAGTATAAAAATATATATATGAGGAAAGCAAACAGACATTCTGAGTAGGAAGTGTGGTTTCTGTAACACGAAGGACAATTCAGCTTATCAAATGCCCAGTGAAAAGTGCATCTCTTCTGACTGTTTTCCCTGGCCAACTAAATTTTTCAAGAGCCCCATGCTATAAGTAGCTTTAGTCCTTTAGATAAAAATACAAATTACTTTTTAAAAAAAAGACAAAAGATAGTGTCTACGTGGTGAAGCTAGGAAGGTAAAAATAAATGAAGAAATAAAATATTCAGTATTTTCTTTCCTTTTTTTTTTTTTTTTTTTAGATTTTATTCATTTATTTGAGAGAGTGAGGAAGAGAGAGAGAGAGAAACACAGAGGGTGAGGGAAAAGCAGACTCTATTGAGCAGGACCCTGAGATCATGACCAGAGTAAAAGGCAGACACTTGACTTACCGAGCCACCCAAGTGCTGCTCAGTATTTTCTTTTTAAAAAAATGTTTGTTAATGGGGCGCCTGGATGGCTCAATCAGTTAGGCATCTGACTCAGTCAATTGAGTGGCTGACTCTTGATTTCAGCTCGGTCATGATCTCAGCGTCCTGGGATCAAGTTCCACATCTAGGTCCATGCTCAGTGGGGAGTTTGCTTGTGGATTCTCTCTCTTTCCCAGTTCCTCAGCCCCTCCTCCTGGTCATGCTCTCTCTGAAATAAATAAATAAAATCTTTTTAAAAATTATATAAGTAGTGCATGAATATTTCCACTGGAGAAGAAATGCAATATAGAAATGCTCCAAGAAGAAAAAAGTATCCTTTCATTCCTTCATCCATCATATTGTGTTTCTTTTATTTACCTATTAATTTAGTTCGTTTTAAAAAATATTTTAATTAATTAATTTATTGTTTATTTATTTGAAGGGGTGGAGCTTGAGTAGGAAGAGTGGCAGAGGGCGAGAATCTCAAGCGCACTCTGTGCTGAGCACAGAGCCCAATGCTGGCTTGATCCCATGACCCTGAGATCATGACCAGAGCTGAAATCAAGAGTCAGACACTTAGCTTACTGAGCCACACAAGTGCTCCATATTGGGTTTCTTTTAAAACACACTTTAGGGATTCCTGGGTGGCTCAGTCAGTTGAGTGTCTGCCCTCAGCTCAGGTCGTGATCCCAGGATCCTGGGATCAAGTCCCACATCATGCTTCCTGCTACATTGGGGAGCATGCTTCTCTCTCTCCTTCTGCCTGCCTCTCTGCCTATTCATGCTCTCTCTCTGATAAATAAACAAATAATAATAATAAAATAAAACACTTTAAATGAATATCAATAAGGGGAAATAACCATTGAGACAAGAAAAAGACAAAATCATACAAGATTTCTATACAAATGGTTAAAACATTGATAATTTCCTAGGGAAATTCAGATTGGCAAAAATGAACACATTAGAATTAGGAAATTTAAAAAGACTGATTTCCATAGAAAAGACAAAAAAATTATTAAGTAACCACCTCTAAGAAAAAGTGCCAGACCCAGATGATTTCACCAGAAAATTCTACCAAACCTTTAATATAGGACATTAAAAAGGAAAGAAAACATTCTAATTTCTTTTATGAAACAAACCTAATACTGATATCTAAACTAGATACAGTACAGAGAAAGAAAACTATTGACCAATATAATTAATGAATATTGATACAAAAATTTTAATTAAAATATTTCATAAAAAAAAGTTCTATGCCACATTAAGAAAATAAAACACTGGGACCAAGTGGGATTTATTCCAGAAATACAAATCTGGTTTAATATTTAGAAAGTAATTAATACCATACCATAATAACAAATCTAAGAAAAAGGTCATATCTCTATAGAAGTTGAGAAGGCCTTTAATAAATTAATACCTATTCATCATAAAAACACTTATATGGGAAGATAGGGATATAGGAATATAGGAATTAAAAAATATTTTTAAAGATATTTTTATTTAAATTCCCATTAGTTAACATACAAGGAAATATTAGTTTCAGGCGTACAAAATAGTGATTCAACACTTCCCAGTGCTCACCACAAGGGCCCTCCTTAATTCCCATCATCCATTTAACCCATCCTCTCACCCATCTCCCTTCTGGTAACCATCAGTTTGTTTTCTAAACTTAAGAGTTTGTCTCTTGGTATGCCTCTCTCTCTTTCTTCTCTTTGCTCATTTTGTTTTGTGTTTTAAATTCCACAGCTGAATGAAATCATATGGTATTTGTCATTCTCTGACTGATTTATTTCTTTTAGCACAATACTCCCTAGCTCTATCCATGTCACCGCAATGGTAAGACTTCATTCTTTTTGATGGCTCAATAACATTCCATTTTAATATATATCATTTTTTAATTGACATGTATTATTTGCCCCAGGGGAACAGGTCTGTGAATCGTCAGGTTTACACATTGCTCACCATACTCACCATATCACATATGCTCCCCAATGTCCACAACCCAACAACCCTCTCCCTATTCCACCTCCCCCCAGAAACCCTCAATTTTTTTCCTTTCCTACTCCCCAAATCCCCAACCCTGCCTCTCAAATTCCTCATATCAGAGAGATCATATCATAGTTGTCTTTCTCTGCTTAACTTATTTTGCTAAGCATAATACCCTCTAATTCTACCCACATCATTGCAAATGGTAAGATTTCATTTCTTTTGATGGCTGCATAGTATTCTATTGTATATATACAACATCATCTTTATCCATTTATCTGTTGATGGACATCTAGGTTCTTTCCATAGTTTGGCTATTATGGACATTGCTGCTATAAACATTGGGGTGCAATGCCCCTTCAGATCAGTACATTCATATCTTTAGGGTAAATACCCAGTAGTGCGATTGCTGGGTTATAGGGTAGATCTATTTTCAACTTTTTGAGGAACCTCCATGCTGTTTTCCAGAGTGGCTGCACAAGCTTGAATTCCCACCAACAGTGTAGGAGGGTTCCCCTTTCTCTGCATCCTTGCCAACATCTGTAGTTTCCCGACTTGTTAATTTTAGCCATTCTGACTGGTGTGAGATGATGTCTCATTGTGGTTTTGATTTGTATTTCCCTGATGCTGAGTGATGTTGAGCACTCTTTCATGTGTCTGCTGCCCATCGGATGTCTTCTTTGCAGAAATGTCTGTTCATGTCATTTGCCCATTTCTTGATTGGATTATTTGTTCTTTGGGTGTTGAGTTTGATAAGTTCTTTATAGATTTTGGATAGTAGCCTTTTATCTGATATGTCATTTGCAAATATCTTCTCCCATTCTGTCAGTTGTCTTTTGGTTTTGTTGACTGTTTTCTTTGCTGTGCAAAAGTTTTGATCTTGATGAAGTCCCAGTAGCTCATTTTTGCCCTTGCTTCCCTTGACTTTGGTGATGTTTTTAGAAAGAAGTTGCTGTGGCTGAGGTAGAAGGGGATGCTGCCTGTGTTCTCCTCAAGGATTTTGATGGATTACTGTCTTGCATTGAGGTCTTTCAACCATTTTGAGTCTATTTTTTGTGTGTGGTATAAGGAAGTGGTCCAGTTTCATTCTTCTGCATGTGGCTGTCCAATTTTCCCAACACCATTTGTTGAAGAGACTGTCTTTTTTCCATTGGACATTCTTTCCTGCTTTGTAGAAGTTTAGTTGACCATAGAGTTGAGGGTCTATTTCTGGGCTCTCTATTCTGTTCCATTGATCTATTGTCTGTTTTTGTGCCAGTACCATACTGTCTTGATGATTACAGCTTTGTAATAGAGCTTAAAGTCTGGAATTGTGATGCCACCAACTTTGGCTTTCTTTCAACATTCCTCTGGCTATTCGAGGTCTTTTCTCGTTCCGTATAAACTTCAGGATTATTTGTTCAATTTCTTTGAAAAAAATGGATGGTATTTTGATAGGGGCTGCATTAAATGTGTTGATTGCTTTAGGTAGCATAGACATTTTCACAATATTTGTTATTCCAATCCATGAACATGGAACATTTTTCCATTTCTTTGTGTCTTCCTCAATTTCTTTCATGAATCCTTTATAGTTTTCTGAGTACAGATTCTGTACCTCCTTGATTAGGTTTATTCCTAGGTATCTTATGGTTTTGGGTGCAATTGTAAATGGGATTAACTCCTTAATTTCTCTTTCTTCTGTCTTGTTGTTGGTATATAGAAATGCAACTGATTTCTGTACATTGATTTTATATCCTGACACTTTATTGAATTCCTATAAGAGCCTGTATGAGTTCTAGCAGTTTTGGAGTGGAGTCTTTGGGTTTTCCACATAAAGTATCATATCATCTGCAAAGAGTGAGAGTTTGACTTCTTCATTGCCAGTGTAGATGCCTCTTATTTCTTTTTGTAGTCTGATTGCTGAGGCTAGGATTTCTAGTACTATGCTGAATAGCGGTGATGGTTGTGGATGTCCCTGCCCTCTCAGTTTTTCCTCCATTGAGAATGATATTTGGTGTGAGTTTTTCATAGATGGCTTTGATGATATTGAAATATGTACTCTCTATCCCTATGCTTTGAAGAGTTTTGATTAAGAAAGAATGCTGTACTTTGCCAAATGCTTTTTCAGCATCTATTGAGATATCATATAGTTCTTGTTCTTTCTTTTTTTAATGTATTGTATCACATTGACTGATTTGCAGATGTTGAACCAACCTTGCAGCCCTGGAATAAATCCCACTTGGTCGTGGTGAATCATCCTTTTAATGTACTGTTGGATCCTTTTGGCTAGTATTCTCGTGAGAGTTTTTGCATTGTGTTCATCAAGGATATTTATTGGTCTGTAATTCTCCTTTTTGATGGGATCTTTGTCTGGTTTTAGGATCAAGGTAATGCTGGCCTCGTGAAATGAGTTTGGAAGTTCTCCTTCCATTTCTATTTTTTGGAACAGTTTCAGGAGAACAGGTATTAATTCTTCTCTAAATGTTTGGTAGAATTCCCCTGGAAGCCATCTGGCCCTGGGCTCTTGTTTGTTGGGAGATTTTTGATGACTGCTTCAATCTCCTTACTGGTTATGGGTCTGTTCAGGTTTTCTTTTTCTTCCTGGTTCAGTTTTGGTAGTTTATATGTCTCTAGGAATGCATCCATTTCTTCCAGATTGTCAAATTTGCTGGTGTACAGTTGCTCATAATTATGTTCTTATAATTGTTTGTATTTCTTTGGTGTTGGTTGTGATTTCTCTTTCATTCATGATTTTATTAATTTGGGTCCTTTCTCTTTTCTTTTTGATAAGTCTGGCCAGGGATTTATAAATCTTATTAATTTTTTCAAAGAACCAGTTCCTGGTTTCATTGATTTGTTCTACTGTTTTTTGTTTTGTTTGGTTTGGTTTGGTTTGGTATGGTTTCTATTTCATTGATCTGATCTTTATGATTTCTCTTCTCCTGCTGGGTTTAGGCTTTCTTTGCTGTTCTTTCTCCATCTCCTTTAGGTGTAGGGTTATGTTGTGTACTTGAGACCTTTCTTGTTTCTCGAGAAAAGCTTGTATCATTATACACTTTCCTCTCAGGAGTGCCTTCGCTGTGTCCCAAAGATTTTGAAGAGATGTGTTTTCATTTTCATTTGTTTCCATGAATTTTTTCAATTCTTTTTTAATTTCCTGGTTGACCCATTCATTCTTTAGTAGGATGCTCTTTAGCCTGCATGTATTTGAGTTCTTTTCAACTTTCCTCCTGTGATTGAGTTCTAGATTCAGAGCATTGTGATCTGAAAATATGCAGGGAGTGATTCCAGTCTTTTGGTACCAGTTGAGACCTGATTTGTGACCCAGGATGTGTCTATTCTGGAGAATGTTCCATGTGCACTAGAGAAGATTGTCTGTTCTGTTGCTTTGGGATGGAATGTTCTGAATATATCTGTGATGTCCATCTTGTCCAGTGTGTTTAAGGCCTTTATTTCCTTGTAGATCTTTGGCTTGGATGATCTATTTCAGTGAGGAGGGTGTTAAAGTCCCCTACTATTATTGTATTATTGCTGAAGTATTTCTTTGATTTTGTTATTAATTGATTTATACAGATGGCAGCTCCCAATTTAGGGGCATAGATAGTAAAAATTGTTAGATCTTTTTGTTGGACGGACCCTTTAAGATGATATAGTGTCCTTCCTCATCTCTTATTATAGTTAAAATCTAATTTGTCTGATATAAGGATTAAAATCTAATTTGTCTGATATAAGGATTGCTACCCCAACTTTCTTTTGCTGTCCTTTAGCATGGTAAATTGTTTTCCACCCCCTCACTTTAAATCTGGAGATGTCTTTGTTTCTAAAATGAGTTTCTTGCAGACAGCATATTGGTGGGTCTTGTTTTTTTTATCCATTATGATACCCTGTGTCTTTGATTGGGACATTTAGCCCATTTACATTCAGGGTAACTATTGAAAGATATGAATTTAGTGCCATTGTATTGCCTGTAAGGTGACTGTTACTGTATATTGTCTCTGTTCCTTTCTGGTCTACTACTTTTAGGCTGTCTCTTTGCTTTGAGGACCCTTTTCAATATTTCCTGTAGGGCTGGTTTGGTGTTTGCCAACTCTTATAATGTTTGTTTGTCCTGGAAGCTTTTTTATCTCTCCTTCTCTTTTCAATGACAGCCTAGCTGGATATAGTATTATTGGCTTCATGTTTTTCCTCATTTAGTGCTCTGAATATATCATGCCAATTCCTTCTGGTCTGCCAGGTCTCTGTGGTTATGTCTGCTGCCAATCTAAAATTTCTACCATTGTATGTTACAGACTTCTTGTCCTGAACTGCTTTCAGGATTTTCTCTTTGTCACTAAGACGTGTAAGTTTTACTATTAGATGACAGGGTGTGGACCTATTCTTATTGATTTTGAGGGGGGTTTTCTGTGCCTCCTGGATTTTGATGCTTGTTCCCTTTGACATATTAGGGAAATTCTCTACTACTCCAATATACCTTCTCCCCTCTCTCTCTTCTTCTGGGATCCCAATTATTCTAATATTGTTTCGTCTTATGGTATCATTTATCTCTCAAATTCTCCCCTTGTGGTCCAGTAGTTTTTTGTCTCTCTTTTCCTCAGCTTCTTTATTCTCTGTCATTTGGTCTTCTATATCACTAATTCTCTCTTCTGCCTCATTTATCCTAGCAGTAACACCCTCCATTTTCTATTGCACCTCATTAATAGCTTTTTAAATTTCAACTTGGTTAGATTAGATTTTAGTTCTTTTATTTCTCCAGAAAAGGTTTCTCTACTATCTTCCATACCTTTTTGGAGCCCAGCTAGCACCTTGATAATTGTCATTCTGAACTCTAGTTCTGACATATTACCAATGTCCATATTGACTATCCTAGCCATCAGTAGTGCCTCTCATTCTTTTTTTTAATAGTGAGGTTTTCTGCCTTGTCATTTTATCCAGTTAAGGATATATGAACGAGAGAATAAAATACTAAAAGGGTTGCAAAGACCCCAGAAAAATTTATGCCAAATCAGAAAAGACCCAAAACCGGGGGGGGGGGATAAATAAAAATTATATGTGTGTGTGTGTGTGTGTGTGTGTGTGTATCAGACTAGTGAATAGAACAGAGCCACCCAGTTGGTTGATTTTGGGTGTATTCTGGTGTCTTAGAAGAAACTACCTCCCAAAATTTTAAAGGAAGAAAACATATATATATATATATATATATATATATACATACACACACACACACACACACACACACACACACACACACATACAAAATAAGGGTAAACACAGTGAAGGGATAGAATATGATTGTAAAGATGAAAATTTTAAAAAATTCTAAAAAAGGAAGTGATAAGATAAGTTGGTTAGAAAAAGAAAAGTAGAGAGAATGTGATCAGGCTGGAGACTAGAACAAAGCCATGTACTAGATTTAGTGTATATTTTGATCTATTAGAAGAAATTGTATCCCAAAATTTTAAAGAAAAGCAAACTATATTTATACAAAAAAATAAGGTTAAATACAATGAAGGGGATAAAATATGACTATAACAATAAAGATTTAAAAAAATTTTTTTAAAAGGTGGTGTTAAGATAAACTAGCTTAAAAACATTAAAAGAAGGGGCGCCTGGGTGGCTCAGTGGGTTAAAGCCTCTGCCTTCGGCTCAGGTCATGATCTCAGGGTCCTGGGGTCGAGCCCTGCATCAGGGTCTCTGCTCAGCAGGGAGCCTGCTTCCTCCTCTCTGCCTGCCTCTCTGCCTACTTGTGATCTCTGTCTGTCAAAAAAATAAGTAAAATCTTTTAAGAAATTAAAGAAAAATAAGTAAAAATATTAAAAGAAGAAAGGAAAAGTTAAAAAAGATAGAAAAAGAAAAAAATAAAATTAAGAAAATTTAACTTTGCAAGACTAAAGGATCATGGGGGAAAAGCCATGAATTCCATGCATTGCTTTCCACTAGCTCTGGAGTTCCACTGCTCTCAATGATTTGTGAACTTGGTCTTGGCTGGACGTTCTTGTTGATCTTCTGGGGGAAGGGCCTGTTGTAGTGATTCTCAAATGTCTTTGCCTGATGCAGAATTGCACCACCCTTGCCAGGGGCTGGTCTAAGTAATCTGCTCCAATTTGGGAGCTTTTGTTCCTGAAAGCTTGCCATAGAGCTCTGGAGGACAGAAATGAAAATGGTGGCCTCCCAATCTCTGGCCCATAGGAGCACAGAGTTTGGGTTCCACTTCTTAGGGCTCCCTCAGAGAAAAGCAGTCAATCCCTCCCATCTCCCTGGTCTCTGGCCACACTCTGAGTCACCCAACCTGTGACCCAGTGTTTCTATCTCTGGCGCACAGCCCTGTTTGGAGTCTCCAAACCCAGCAGACTCCTGCTGTGCACTCCCACTGCTCCCCCTGGAGGAGGAATTGAGGGGGGGTGGTTCTCTCCGGATCTGCCACTTGTGGTTTCCCTGCTGGAAGAGCAGTGGCCTGACTGTGCCTTGGTTAAGGTAACCCCAAGCTGAGAGCTCACTCCTTGACTCTGTCTCCGCAGCTGGCTTCCCCGCTCTGATACTGGGGAGCTCTGCCATACTCAGACACCCCCGATCTTCCTGTGACCCCATTGGTCCTGAGACCACACTGTCCCTGTGAGGGCTCCATCCTCGCTTAGCCTCTGGAGCGCTGTCCCTCAGTGGAGCAGACTTCTAAATGTTCAGATTTTGTGCTCTGCTGCTCCTCCACTTGCCAGCAGCCAGTCCCTCCCCCTGCAGTCCAACTGCCCATCTCTTCGGATTCACTTCTCCTCACCTCATACCTCCCAGAAAGTGGTTGATTTTCTGTTCCTAGAATTGCTGCTCTTCTTCTCTTCTATCTCCTGTTTATTTGTAGGTGTTTGGAATGGTTTGATAACCATCTAGCTGAACTCCTGGAACGTGATGACATTTCAGTCCCCCACTCCTCCGCCATCTTGCCTGCACTCTATATATCGTATTTTCTTTATCCATTCATCAGTTGATGGACACGGGCTATTTCCATAATTTGGCTATTATAGATAATGCTTCTATAAAAAAACATTGCCTGTGTGTATCCTTTCGAACTAGTATTTTCATTAAAAAATACTTTCTTAACACACACACACACACACACACACACACACACATGAACACCTGCTCCTAAAGATAATTTCTGACTTAGTGGCCAAATGCTACCAGCAATGCTTTTAGGGCTGGAAACAAGACAAGAATGCACACTACCTACTACTGTCCAACATTGTAGTAAGGTATTAGCCAATACAATTAGATATGAGAAATCAACTAGAGGCATTAGAATGGGTAAAGAAGAAGTAAAACTATTTATATTTTCAGATGATATGATACTATACCTGCATACCCCAGAAAAAGCAATGATAAATTTAAGATAAACAATAAAAGAATTCAGTGAAGTAGTAGGATATAACATTAACATATAAAAATCAATAGCCTTTAGATACACATACAATAAACAGAAGGCAATGTTAGAGACAACACTGTTTACTATAGCAAAAAACAAGATAAAGTACTTAGAATTAAATTTAACAACAAATGTGTGAGAGCTATATGAGAAAAACCTTAAAGCACCACTGAAGGGAGCCCTAAGAAGTGGGAACCCAAACTCCGGGCTCCTATGGGCCAGAGATAAATAAATAGGCTTGAACAAATAGAAAGGTATCTCCTGTTCCTGGATAGAATGACTGAACATTTCAAAAATGTAAGCTCTCCCTAAGTTAATTAGTATAGTTAATGCAGTTCCAAGAAAACTATTAGTAAACCATTTTATACAGTCAGACAAGTTGATACTAAAGCTCATATAGAAAAGCAAAAACACAGGAATAGCCAAGAAAACACTGACAAAGAAAAGCTGTTTGGGCCAGCTTTACTAGGTTTTAATACATAAAAGTCATTATAATCAAAATAGTGTGGTACTGGTGCATGAATGTGCAAGTGCATCAGTGGAATACAACAGAAATTTAGAATTAGACCCAAGTACATATGGAAACAGTTTGTAACAAAAGTGACATCTCAAATCACTAAGGTAAAAATGAAATTTCTAATAAATTTGTTCAACAAAAATTCCATGAATCAAGTCAAAAGACAATTGACAACCAGGGAGAAAATATTCAGAAAATACACCACAGACAAGAGAATAATATTTCAAAATATATAGAACTCTCAAAAAATTATGGGACATGATGCTCATAATGAAAAAGACAGATAAAAGCAAGTGTTGCTGAAAAAATTGGAATCTTCATACACTGCTGGTGGGAATGTAAAATGGAAGTGTAGCTTTAGAAAACAATTTAGCAGTTCTTTAAAAAGTAAAACATATAGTTGCCATATGACCCAGCAATTCCAATTCTAGGTATTATCCAAAAGAAATAAAAAATATATCCACATAAAAACTTTTACATAAATGTTCATAGTGCCACTCTTCATAATAGTCAAAAAATGGAAACAACCCAAATGTCTTTGAATTGATGAATGTATAAACAAAAAATTGATGTGTATATATAAATACACACACAATATAGCCTTGGAATAGACTATTACTCAGCCATAAAAAGGAACAAACTACTGATTTACACTACAACACAGATAAACATTTAACATGCTAAGTGAAAGAAGCCAGTCACAAATCCAAGTTGAGGGATGTCCAACTAAATAACTAATCAATTCTTTTTCAAACTGTCAAGATCATGAAAGAAAAAGGAATACTAAGGAACTATTATTGGTTGGAGGGAAGTAAGGATGAATGATAACTTAATGTTCTGTGAGATCCCAGGTAGGATCTTGGAAGGAAAAAAAAAAGGCATTACTGAAAAAATTGGTGAAAAAATTTTCAAGTTTATTTATATAAGTAATCTCTATCCCCAATGTGGGGCTCAAGCTCATGACCCTGAGATCAAGAGCCACATGCTCTACTGAACAAGCCAGCTAGGCAGCACACAATGGTAAAATTTGAATAAGAACTGTAGTTTACTACAGCTGTAGTAACATTATACTAAATTAACATTGTACTAATGTTAATTTTCTGGTTTTGATCATTGCCTGTGGTTATACATTAGAGGGAGTGTGCTGTTTTTGCAACTTTCCTATAAATCCCAAATCAGGGGGCACCTGGGTGGCTCAGTGGGTTAAAGCCTCTGCCTTCAGCTCAGGTCATGATCCCAGGGTCCTGGGATCGAGCCCTGCATCAGGCTCTCTGCTCAGCGGGGAGTCTGCTTCCTCCTCTCTCTCTGCCTGCCTCTCTGCCTCCTTGTGATCTCTGTCTGTCAAATAAATAAATAAAATCTTTAAAAAAATCCAAAATCAGTTCTGAATAAAAAGCACAAAAAAGAATATAAACAAAATTGTATTGACACCATTCTCCAAAATTAATCTGACACCAGAAGTAAGGAGGAATACAGCTGAAACTAAAGATGTATTTGTCCTTACTTACTTTAATGACAATAATTAAGATGAAACGCCACATCAGAAAGTTTCCATAGATACAAAAGGTACTGACTACCTTTGGCAGAAGCCCCCAACATACCCGCAGATCTTAAGTGTAATAAAGAAGGAAACCATCCCAAGAGTCAGCTCAATGACCTCTTACAAAGATTTAAGTGCTTGTTGAAGGTATTATTAATCAGTTATTTAATGAAATTGCTTCATTTTAGTCTATTTTGGATTTTATTCTAAAAGACAAATTATATTAATTTTTTAAAGAAGTTATTTTTCTATGTAATCTCTATCCCAATGTGGAGTTCTCATGGTTATGAGATCATAACCCTGAGATCAAGAGTCTAGCACTCTATGAACTGAGTCAGCCAGGCTCCCTGCCAAATTATAATATTATTTATAATAATATATATTATTATATATTCCATTTTAAACTTGGTTCCGAATCAAGCTGATTATTAATCTTTGTGTGTCTAAAATAATGAAATTTATGTCTTTTGTGGAACATAAGAGAGTCAATATGAGTACTTCACAGTAACTCAGTCACTTTCAATACTGAACCCTTAATAGGTTAACTATAATTTTCTGGATCTTCGTTTTGCATTAAAAGCTATATATCTTCTCCCCAAAGCACCTGCTTTAAGAGTCGACTGACCCTTTTTACCTCCCACCAACTGAGACAGGCTGATTCTCCTCCACCTCCACCCCTCCTCTTCAGTCACACAATGTGGGTGCTGGAGACCTTGGGCTCTGACCAATGAACAAAACTGTCCTTTAAGCTAGCAACCCACAGATCCAGTGTTTTATGCTTGCTGGGGGCGGGGGAGGGGGTCTTGAGGAGGACTTAGGAGATGGTTTAGCTTCCCCAAATCACCACCTATGTCAACAAAAACATTTCCAGATGCAAGTAATAATAGTGAAACCCATTTGCATGAATAATTGAAACTGCCTCAATCTTGTGCAAATTTTGTAAAAGTGTTTGCTGTTTTTTAAAGGTATGTACATTATTTTACATAGAAACATCAGGGTTGCTATGAGAGATAGCATCAAGGCAAGTCTCTTGGCACTGCCTTCCAACAGGACTGCCCTCCTCAACCATCTCATGTGAGAATTCTCTATCCCTCTCATTTCTATATTACTATGAATATGGCAGTCAAAAGTTGAGGACGTTTATCAGGTTATCCGCAGTATTGTTAGGCTAGTAACAATGATTTATATCTGGTTACTCACATTACATTGTCAGCCAAGAGTTTTACTGTCAAATAAATAAAATCTTTATTTTTTTTTAAAGATTTTATTTATTTATTTAACAGACAGAGATCATAAGCAGGCAGAGAGGCAGGCAGAGAGAGGGGGGAAGCAGGCTCCCCGCTGAGCAGAGAGCCCAATGTGGGGATCGATGCCAGGATCCTGGGATCATGACCTGAGCTGAAGGCAGAGGCTTAACCCACTGAGCCACCCAGACACCCCATAAATAAAATCTTCTAAAAAAAGCTACAAATCTGAATTTTATTGCATGCAATTATATCTCATTAAAGTTGATTTTAAAATAAAATATTGCTGGTAATAACAAAACAATAGCAACAGAAGAAACAAAACAGCAAGTAAAATATCAATAAAAATTTTTAAAAATTCAAAGTAATACATACTATGTAACCAAGTTAGGAAAATGTTATTACTTATATGGTAACAGATGGTGAGCATTGAGTGATGTATAGAATTCTGTATTACTATGTTGTATACCTGAAACTAGCATAACACTGTATGTGAATTCTAATTCAATATGATTTTTAAAGAAAGAAAGTGTTATTATTCTATCATGTGGCTCTAGAATCCCTTCTAGTGAAACAACTAATACTGGGTCATGTGCAGCCCTCACCACTATCCATCTGCTGAACTCTTCCATTATCTCCCTGGATATCCCATTATCCCAATGGATTACTCTGTACCCATTCAACTATCACTCCCCATTCTCTCTTCCTTAACTCCAGTATCCTTTACTACTCTGTGAGTGATTTTTGAGTTGTGATAACCTGAAAAAGGGGAAGAGGTATAAGCTAGCACCAGCCAGTGTGGTGTGTTGCACATGAGGAAACCAGAACGTGGGCGACAGAGACAGCCAAGAAAAGGAGGAGTCCCAGTCCTGCCTCAATCTCAGGAACTCAGGGGAGATTGTAAACTTCTACAATGTGTGAAATTGGAATATCAAAGCAATTTAATTTTATCTTTTGAGCATCAGAAAGGCCTCCAACTGAAGATGAGGTTACAAAAGGCACTAGTTAATTTTTGTGAGGCTTGCAAAATTCATTTATTTATTCAGTAAATATTGACTAAACACTTACTGTGTGCCCAGCACTGGGATGATGGTAGTGCCTAAGACACATTCCTCACCCTTATGTAGTTTACCCTCTAGGAGGAAGACAGTAAACAAAAATTCTCAAAGCTTTAAAGTTATAAGTAATTGTAGGGCACCTGGGTGGCTCAGTGGGTTAAAGCCTCTGCCTTCGGCTCAGGTCATGATCCCAGAGTTCTGGGATTGAGCCCCACATCGGGCTCTCTGCTCAGCAGGGAGCCTGCTTCCTCCTCTCTTTCTGCCTGCTTCTCTGCCTACTTGTGATTTCTGTCTGTCAAATAAATAAATAAATAAATAAATTTTTAAAAAAGTTATAAGTAATTGAATTTGTAATTGACACAAAGATCTATAAAATTCTCAAAAGAGTTTGCAGTCTACTGAGGATGCAGCTGAGTGTGAATAACCCTTAATACAAAAGTGTGTTCTATGATATCCTTCTAGTAGCAGCTAAAATATCCTTTCTTCTTTGAGGCTCTCTGGTTGTCCTTCTTTGTAAGTGGAATTAATCAATCCCTTATCTGTTCTAGTGCTGTTTGCACCAGATTTTAATTTGGGATAATTCCATTGGATTTAAGTTTTCGATGTTCTGGTTTTCCCTGCTAGACTGTCATCTCCTCAAGGGCAATTAGTGTACTCAACTTGGCTTCATTTGATTTAACAAACATTTGTTGAGAATCAGCCATGTACTGGACACACTGTAAAAGGCTTGGGACCCAAAGATATATATATATCCTTAGCTCTTAGTTTCATTCTTAAGGAAGCTCACTTCCAGGAAATTGGAAAGGACTGAGGGAGGAAACTGAAGGAAGCGGGCCTGGGGAGGAGGGTTTTATAATGGTGTGGGAAGAAACAAGCACGTTTGGAACTAGGACAGTGGTGGCAGGGATGGAAAGGAAGAAAAAATTCAGAAGACATGCTGGAGATAGGATCTACAGGATTTGGCAATTCACTGGGTAGAGATCATGACTTGAGCTGAAGGCAGAGGCTTAACCCACTGAGCCACCCAGGTGCCCCTTCCTTATCATTTTCTTAATAACTTTTTTCTCTAGCTGACTTTATTGTAAGAAAGCAATATTAATACATATACAAAATATGTATTAATTGACTATGTTATTGGTAAGGCTTCTGGTCAACATTAGGCTATTAGCAGTTAAGGTTTTGAGGAAGCCACCTGTTACATGCGGGTTTTCAAACCTCCTTCTTGTTCAAGGGTCAACTGTATTGAGTGCTATACAGAATGTGGGGAAAGGACTTGCAAAGAGGGGAAATTTCATTTAAAAAAAACCTATTCATTGAGCATCAAATTTCACTCCATCTCATTTACTCCTCATACGATCGTGAGGGAGGTATTAGTTTCATTTATAAATGTTTTTTTAAAGCTGGATTATTTTAAAACAAATCAGCATTTTTCTGATTTGTCATTACAAATGAATGTGCAAAGCTATTGAGTCTTTTTTCAAAACCAGTAATTCTGTACTGCATCTTTATGCAGCTAATCATAATTTTGAGAGTTTCTAGCATGAAGACCATATTTCAAAGTTAAATTAGTGGTAGTGTCTACTTACATCTATAAATTCTCTTTCCAAGTAGAAGAATTAGTGTCATATAATGTTTCTTTATGATGTTCTTTGGTTTAATTTTTATTTTAAAGTGTTCGTTTGTTCAAGGGCACCTGAATTGCTCAGTTGGTTATGCGTCTGCCTTCAGCTCAGGTCATGATCCCAGGATCCTGGGATCTGGGATCCAGCTGTGCACTGGGCTCTTCACTCAGTGGAGAGCCTGCTCTTCCCTCCCCCTCTGCCTGCCACCAACCCTTCTGTGCTCTCTCTCTCTGTCAAATAAATAAATAAAACCCTTTTTTAAAAAAAGTTTTGGTTTTTCTTCTTGTAAATTTTGTGAAATAGTTTTATTTTCTTACTCTTGAAATTTATATGTTGCCCTACATATTCCTTTCACTTAATCCACTAAACTGGAGAAAATTCTTAGAATCTCCAAATAAGAGTAAAAATGTTATCATATAGTTTTTAAGTCCAGACACAGAAAAAAAGACAATGTCATTAGGCCCCTTAATCATCACACTTCTGCTCCGTGAAAGCCACACAAATATTGGCAGTAAGGACAAAGATCATTCAAAAAGAGCCAGAAAAAGGAAATAATTTTTCTTACTTTGGCATGTGCGCATTTGAAATATTAGTGCTTTGGAGGCCTGGGTGGCTTGGTCGGTTAAGCCTCTGACTCTTGATCCCAGCTCAGGTCTTGATCTCAGGGTCATGAGTTCAAGTTCTACACTGGGCTCCTTGCTGGGCAGGGAGCCTACTTAAAAAAAAAAAAGGGCACCTGAGTGGCTCAGTTGGTTAAGCATCCGCCTTTAGCTAAGGCCATGATCCTGGGGTCTGGGACTGAGCTCTGCCTGCTTAGCGGGGAGCCTCTTTCTCCCTCTGTCTCTTCTCCTCCCCGAAATTGTGCATGTGCTCTCTCTCTGACAAATCAATAAATAAAATCTTAAAAAAACAAAACAAAACATATGAGTGCTTAAACTAACTTATTTATAACATTCATTCACTTTATGACTTTTAATTAGAGGAATTTGAAGTTTATTGCCTAATGCAAATTTAGCATTATAAGAGATCAGATATTTCCACAGCAGTGATTGCAAATGTCAGAGGCATTCCAGTGCAGGTTAGCAAGGGAGCCACAGAACTTCACGGGGTCTGCTATTGTTTTACTCATGTTAAACTTAAAAAAAAAAAATGACTGTAACCTTCAAGAATGGGCAAATCCATAGAGACAGAAAGCAGATTAGCAGTTGCCATGGCCTAGGGAGAGAGTGGGGGATGGGGAGTAGCTACTCCATGAGCACAGAATTCTAGAGTGATGCAAATGTTCTGGAGCTAGATGGCCATGATGGTTGCCCGACATGGTGAATGAACCAAATGCCACTGAATTCTCACTGTCACATGGTTAAAACAGAATAGTTTTATGTTATATGTATTTCACTAAAATAAAAAACTAACCTGGGAACCTGGGAGGCTCAGTTGTTAAGTGTCTGCCTTGGGCTCAGGTCAGATTCCCAGGATCCTGGGATAGAGCCCCACATCGGGCTCCCTGCTTAGCGGGAAGCCTGCTTCTCCCTCTCCCTTTCCCCCTGCTTGTAGTCCCTCTCTCGCTGTGTGTCTCTCTCTCCCCATCAATTAAATACATAAATAAAATCTTAAAAAAAAAAAAAACTAACTTCATTACAAAATGATAATTATAAATTAAATACAAACCCAAGAAGGAGATAAACATCACCAGCAATCCCACTACCCAGATGGAACTGGTGTTGCCATTTTGGTGAGGATCTTCCCAGTTGTGTTCCTGTACCTGTTATTATGTTTCTGTCTTAGTGTAGTAACATAAAACAGAAAGACAGGTGTCTTTGAGAGACCATGGGCAGAAACGCAGCTGGGCCTCAGAAAAGAGCCAAGGCCTCTGTGAGCTGAAGGGTCACTGAGAGGTCAGGCAGTATGCCCTGTTCTGATCTCTTCTCCGTGAGCTCTGTGGGCTCTGTGGGTCAGATTTTCTCTTTTCTTAGATTATCTTTTCACTTCTCCATCCTTATGCCCAATTGCTGCCCCACAGCTCCTCAAACCCACCTGCTGACATGACAGCTGCCCACAAATGGGCTAGTTATCTCAGACCCATTTCCAAATTCTGCCCATGTTTTGGTCAGCTTTAGCCAGGGAATTCAGGTCAGGCAATATAAATGAGAACTAATTCAGATCATTTGCTCTGCAAAATTTTGAGACAGAAAGATATCATCAGCTTTAGCTGTTTTCCAAGGCATGAAAAAATCATAATAACAGTTTATTGTAGAGGAACTTACCAACCCATTGTACATATTCAGTTGAAAACAATTTTATGCATTAGTAGATATTTCACCACCAATTGCAAAAGTAGGTGTGGCTTAATTAATTAATTAATTAAAAAGTTGACATGTACTATATTTTCAGTGAAGTCATCAACTTGGAACTTCAGATGGAATGCTCTGGACTCATTTTTTCTTAATTCATTCTCTGATTGAAGACCAGACAGCACTTAAGATGCACATTCCCAGGAGAGTTTTTTTGAATGTGGATTTTAAGTAAATATTCCTTTAAAAAATATTTTATTTATTTACTGGGGGGAGAGAGAGAGAGAGAGAGAGAGAGCATGAATGGGGAGGAGGAGCAGAGGGAGAGGGGGAAGAAGGCTGCTAGCCAAGCAGGGCTTGATCCCAGGACCCTGAGATCATGACTTGAGCTGTAGGCAGATACTTAACCAACAGAGCCACCACAGGTGCCTTAAGTAAGTATCCTTTTCCACTGAAAAGGGCAATTTGGGGTTTTGTAAAAAACAGTTTCATTGAAGTATAATTTACTTTCTACAAAATTCTCCTATTATAAGTGTAAATTCAGATAAGTAGGTTTACAAAGTTGTGCATCCATCACTACAATCTCATTTTAGAGCTTTCTCTTCACCCACAGAGGACCCCTCTGTCTAATTCCACTTCCACGTTTAGCCCAAGGCAACCACTAATTTATTTTCAGTTTCCATGAGTTTTTAAATAGGACAATTTTATAAAAACTTTTATAGACTTTGTGGAGCCCTCCATATCATCATATATAAATTAATGTCCAATTTAATATGTGAGGGATAATAATTTCTTATTTGATCTTCATCAAAATATGTAGTGTTAGGTCCATTATTAAACAAAACGAGACTGAGACAAGTGAAAGTTATTTAAAGCTTTATTTTATGATAAGTATTAGAAATCAAACTGATCGGCCAGGTGAACGAGACTGAAACAAAGTTAAAGTTATGCAAAGCTCTATTCTATGCCAAGCATTAGAAGTCAGATTGACCGGCCAGGGTCGTCTCTGAAGAGAGTGACACCCCCAGCTTACAGGCTCAAGAATCGACCAACTTGGGGCGCCTGGGTGGCTCAGTGGGTTAAAGCCTCTGCTTTCGGCTCAGGTCATGATCCCAGGGTCCTGGGATGGAGCCCTACATCGGTCTCTCTGCTCAGCGGGGAGCCTGCTTCCTCCTCTCTCTGCCTGCCTTTCTGCCTACTTGTGATCTCTGTCTGTCGAATGAATAAATAAATAAAATCTTAAAAAAAAAAATTGACCAACTGACCGGTCAGGGCCGCCTCCGAAGAGAGCGACCCCTCCCCATCTTACAGGCTACCTTTTATTGGGTAAAACTGTAACCTGTATCTTGGTATCTCAACCCACTGGGTTTGTGTGTCTCTTGCTGATTGGCTAGTTCCATCCGGTCTGGTGATGTGTTATTCAAGATTACCCCATACTAGAAACCGTTACAAACAGTACTTTCTGGGAAGGCTTAGTCAGTTAACATATTCAGTGTGAATAATAAGATTGTCGTCCTTCCCAAGATGGAGTAATTTTGGTTTGGGCAAGACCTTCTCACTGTTACAAACAGTACTTCATATTGATTAGATGTCTCTATCTGGCCTGATTCGTCCTTGTATTCTGGGCTCTGTTTTAGGAACTAGCCGACTACATTTTACTGGTTTCCCAGACTGGTTTCTAAGTAAGTTTTTCTTGGGGGGGGGGCAGTCAATTTAAGTTTACTGCACAAACAACAAAATGGCTATTTACCCAAGATGGAGTCGCTCTGGCTAAATAGGTCCTTTCATGTCGTTCATTTACTAGCCTGTTTTTTCTACTCTACATTCAAAGCTATATATGCCAATAAAGTATGTAAGTATGTATTTATGGGGAGTGATCTCATTTTTAAGTTCTCCTGAACTGTCCCCCATCTGCTACTGCTCCCTGCCCCATCAGGTGTCCTTTTTTCTGCCAGTCACCATCTGGAACTCATGGGCTCTAGAATAAAGATGCTGCTTTGTCCACACAGGCCCAGGGAGCATGAATGAGGAGACAGCCAGACTTTGCTTCCTGCCTTGTCCCATATTGTTTTTATGACTACTACCCATGCCTCTGAGGATACACTGTGCTCACCAAATGTTTGGAATTATCACACAGGAGAGGTATCACACAGTCCTAGGTGTAAGTGTTGAAGGAGTTAAACCCTCTCCAGGGACGACTCCTCTTTCCTGTTTGAATCTCTTGCTTCTCTGTTATTAAGCCTAGGAAAGTACCTCCTTCTAAACCCTGTCATACATAGATGTTCCCCACCCCTGCCACTTTCTAAGAAACTCTAGTCTCAACACATAAAGACTGGTCTTCTGGAGATCCACATCTCTCTCTCAGTAGTCTAAGTGCTCAAGTATGAGTTACTTCATCCAGATTGGAATTATACTCCAGAGAAGAAGCCTGAGAACCAAAGTTGGTGGTGGCTCTCCAACTGTCAGAACAGGTGGGCATCGGTGTGAGGGGAGACTGTACTCCAATCTCAGGAAGCATGTCAGAATAGCTGTGGGTCACTTAAAATCAAGTTCTCTTGATGTCTCTCCTCCAGTGGAAGTTGAACATATCTTAATCCTGGACTGTCCAGGCTAACTACTGAATAAAATACACAAATACATTATCATGTTCCTCATACCATCTCCCAAGGACAAATTTTAATTCTCAGAAGTAGTGCAGTAAACCCATGAGGAAGAAGGGAGGTATTTTCTTGCTGAGTCATAATTTATAAGCTACTTCTCAATCAATAAAATCTGTCCTGTGCATTATTTACTACACAAATAAAATATAAGCAGTATTGGTTATTTTCCCTCATTCCCCCTTCTCCACTCTCTGCTTTCAAATTATGACCTCTTAGGTCTTCTAGGAAGACAAAGAAAACCTATTGTTAGCTCATAAACTGTACCTTTTATGGCTGTTCCCTTGGCTGTATTAGACCTGGCTGAGGCTATAAAATCAGTACTTGTAAGTTCTTGATTAAATTCTTGGCCAAGGTCATGCTCTGTCTAGGGAGGATGAGGGGTCATGATTTCATTCTCCTAGTTACTAGCACATAAATTATTATATGCTCTTAATCTACATGAATTCTACTTACCTTATTTACTAAGCAACTCATGGGTATAGTGGTATCATGTTAGTCCTGTTCAGTGATGGTTTCCAAATACCACCAGCACAATCTGTTGATAAGCTAAAGCTGAGTTTCTTGCTTGAATTGGTAAGCAAGAATCACACCTCCTCAGAGCTTTGGCAGGGTCTCAAAGAGGGGAAGGTCAGGTCAGAATTTAGTGAGAATTTGAAGTTTGTCTTAAGATAGGTCTTTCAATACAGGGTTTGGTTAGAATTGGGTAAAAATCAAATAAAACATCAGAATTGGTGGAAACAATGAGGAATGGGTTTTTTTTAAAAAATTTTATTTATTTATTTGACAGAGAGAGAGATCACAAGTAGAAATGGGTTTTGAGGTGAGGGTTTCAAAGAATGGTAGGGTACAGATTGCCTTTTGATATCTTTCATCGGAGACTTTATCTTAGAAAGTTCTGTGATGAGCTCTCAAAGCTTGCTAGGGAAAGCAACTTTCAGAAAAGTAATGAAGACAGAGGAATTTAAAAAAGAAGCATATTAATGTGAAGAATAAGGTAAGTGAAGTAGTTTCAGTTCTCAGCGTCTGGGGTAGGTGGGATGTAGATGGTTTCAGTTCTTAGTCCCCTTCCACTCTCTCCAAGTGAGTTAAACTGTTGAAACAGATACATTCCCAAATGTATGATGGCTCAAGTGTGAAAGAACTTTACTTTTCACTCAGGTTAAGTCCAAAATAAGTGTTCTTGATTAATGTATGGTTTTCTTCCTTGGGGAAGGAAGGACTCCAGCTTTTTAGAAACTGAACTCCATTATCTCTTAAGGCAATGACCCCCATGTTTGAGCAGTCAACAGAATCACCTGTATGTTTTATAAAACCATAGGTTGCTAAGTCTTATCCCTAAAAATTTCTTATAAATATAAAAGCTGTAAAAATAGCTTATCACTGACCCCCACCTATGATACATGGAGAGCTAGGAAATTTTATCCCTTTGACTGAAAAATAATTTTTGTACAAAATGAAACTTAGTGGACAGCTATCCACGTCTCTCTAGCCTATCACATAACAAACAAAACTCCAAGACCACCCATCTTCCCACACATAGAACATACTCAATTCCTCCCAAGACCCATCTAATTTACTGCATCCAGGTGGTACATAGTCCTCTTTACAAAACCCAAAAGTGACTCCTCATGGTTTATATCCTATAAACCAAAAAATTATCTGCTCTACAATATATAATGGTAGAACAGGGACAGGATAAAACGTCCATTCAGACAAGAAAAGAGAAACACAACAGTTGTAGCAATTTGTCTATAGTGATGACAAAAATCCTACAGGGCAGATACTGACAGTGGTGGGAGAGCAGTCCACTTAGTGGATGCCAAGCATGCTGTCTAGAAAGAATTCCTTTTGGCCATAATCTCTTTGACCCCTTGTGGTTATGAATTCACTGTGACACTTAGTAGGCTTCTGATCTATTTGCATCCCAGCAGTTCAATGTGCTTATAACTGCACCCAGGGCAGAATTCTGAAGCCTAAATCTATTTCTCTATTTCTTTGCCCCCTATTGCTCTCTTAGTGGGGATTGCCTTGAGGCCATTTGAAACAGTAGATGAGAATGCTGCATTATTTTTATTTTTTTAAAGATTTTATTTATTTACCTATTTGAGAAAGATAGTGAGTGAGGGAGAGAGCACAAATTGGGGAAAGGAAGGCAGAGGAAGAAACAGTCTCTCTGCTGAGCCTAGGCTCATGACCTGAGCTGAAGGAAGACACTTAACCAACTGAGCCACCCAGGTGCCCCATAATGCTGCATTCTTGAAGGATTGTTGCTTTAGGTATAAGTTTTGGTACCTAAGACCTCTTTCAGTCTTGTCTCTTATTGGTGGGGTCTGCAGGCAGTTTCTGCAACCCTTAGAAACCACAAATATTTGGATTTTCTCGATTGCCTTCCATTTCTGCTTACAAGCTGGCCAGCTCTTCCCAGACATCCATCTTTTTTTTTTTTTTTTTTTTTTTTAATAGTAACTTGTTAAAAGCAGAAAGTAAATGTCAGCATACACTATCATGCCAACTTACCAACCATTTCCACTAAAGCTACTGCCTCATAGACTCTGGTCTTCTTTCCAGCTCGTAAGTTAGACAGTTTTGCCAAATGTCTCGTGGCTGCATAAACTGAATCTGTGTTTATTCAGCTTTGGATATTAGCTTCTGCAACTGCTTCCCCTGATCACTAATGGAGCTTCACATATTTTGGATTTTTGTCACATCATTATCCTATTTCTAATACTAATTTCTGTATTACTTAAGGTAAATCTGGCTGTTAACCAAAACATGTAATAGTTCAGTCATGATACATGCTTATTTCTCACTCATGTGCAGTTCCAGAAGGTTTGTAATTGCTGGCACCTTCCATCTTTGTAGTAATAGAGCCTGACTGGGGCTCTGCTATCTCCTAGGGCCTCAGTGTCCTTGGTTTGATTCTTTGCATCTAGCTTACAGTCAGAAGAGACTGTGGGTTAGACAAATCCTCTTCTTAACATTGGCAGTCTGGAAACAACACACTTTGCTTCAGCTCACATTTTATTACTGAGAACAGGTCACATGACCATACCCAGATGTAAGCAGTGACAAAACATTAGGCTCTACCTGAGTAATTCCTTTGTGGCAAAACTCCACACTGTGGAAGGGAAGCACAAATCTTTGGTGGCCACCTAGCTGTGGCCACCAAATCCCATCATTAGAATTATCTAGTCAAAAGCCACCAGCAAACCCCATCATTAGAATTATTCAGTCAAAGCCACGTTGGATATAGGTGTTCTACTAGTTAGAATGGCTTTGGACCATTAGTAATATATTTCAGAAATAAGAATGACTTAAACAAGATAAGAGTTTATTTGTTTCTTGCATAAAACATGCAGAACTAGGGAGTCTTAATAGATATGGCTCTGCCATTTAGTCATCAAAAACTCAGATTCCTTCTACCTTTCTGCATTACCATCCTTAACTCTTAGCTTGTGTTTTTCAAAATGGCTGCTAGATCTCTAGATATCGCATCCACATTTCAGGCTTGAAGAAGGAAGAAGGGTGAAAATATAAAAGAGTATTTTTAAAAGAAGTTTCCTAGACACAATGTTACACCAACAATATAGGGATTTTATCATGAAGAAAGAAGGGGAGGTCAGCATGGAGGAGTACACCTGAGAGCCTTGCCCTTGGCGAATTGTGGATGATTGTGGTGGAGTCCTTTACCATGGGTAACATAGATGGTGGGACCTCTCAGACAATCAAGAATTTTTGCAATTCTCCAGTGGGAGTAAACCACAGACTGTGAGGGAGTTTGACAGATATTAAAACCAGGGCTCTGTGGTTGGGAGGTAACTTTGCAGTTTGGGGAGGTTTATTTTCCATGACTGACTGCTGTATGGTTCAAGTTAGAGGGAAAGAAGATCCCTGAAACTCCATCACAAGTGGTGCCTTATTAGGACACACACTGGCAGCAAGAAATGGACCAGTGGCTATGGCTGGGTCAGCTGCAATGGGCAGCATTCTCCTAGCTTTAATTGAAGGTGCTGGTATCTTATTGACAGGATTTGCTTCATTACAATTTCCCAGTGGTCCTCAGTTTGCTGAAGGCCCCTCTTAGTTGCCTTCAGCCCAGTTACCATCCTCACTATCTGGAGATCATTGACAATATCAGCAGGACTTCTTCCCCAAGATTTTTAAAACAGAATGAGCTATAGTTCAAGAAAGAAATTCAGAAGGTAAGTTACAGTCTGTTTTTAAAAACACAGGTGGAACAGCTAAGCCAAACAGGCTTCAAAGAGACACTTACTCTTTTTTCTATTTAAAGGAACGTGGGGGATGGGGCACCTGGGTGGCTCAGTCAATTAAGCATCGGTCTTCAGCTCAGGTCATGATCCCGGGGTCCTCGGATTGAGCCCCATTGGGCTCCCTGCTCTGCAGGGGGCCTGCTTCTCCCTCTCCCTGTGCCTGCTACTCTCCCTGCTTATGCTCTCTCTCTCTTTCCCTGTCAAATAAATAAATAAAAATCTTGAAAAAAAAAGTTTATTAAAAAAATTAAGGAACATGGGCAAAGGAAGATGTTAAAAGATAACACATTTATTCACATCTGGATTGCATTTGTGATAAAAATAAATGTCTACTATCTTTTAAAAGAAAATCTAATAAATGCTTAGAACAATGAAATGTGACACTCATTTCCTTGAGGACTTCGTCTGGTTTTATGTGTTCTGTCTATCAAACAATAAAATCTCCTGGGAAAAAAAGAAACAAGGGGAGAATAGATATTTGGGTAGTTGGATAGTGTCACAGTGTCATTCTAAATATAGAAAGGAGGAACATGTAGCTTCTTGCTACATATCAGGGTAATAATGGTTCAAGATGACACATTGGGTACTTTATTCCCTCTGGTCAATCAAATGAATTGGGTAAGTGCAAAAATTTCAAATACTTTTAGTGTGTGTCCTTTTCCAAGCACCAAATTCCAATTTACAATATCTAAGTTATTAACAATTAATATCCCTATTTGTGTGTTAAACAAATTTCATATACTTCAATCTGTTATTTCCCCAACTACATCACACATATTCACTTGTGAAGTTTGTCAGTTAATTAACAAATATTAATTTAATCTCTACAATGTGCTCTACATCTTGAAACTTGCTGGGGAAAATAAAAAAAAGACATAGGATACAAGGACCTTGAATTCAGGGTCTATTAAGTTGAATACATAAGATCAAATAATATTCTAATATATATCAAAAGACTTAAAAGCTTTCCAAACTTTCAGATCAGTCAAATCTAGTCAGAAAAATACAACCTGAGGAAATTATCATAAGCATATGGAAAGAGTTAATTATATGCATGGTCATTAAAGTATTGATTAACAATAGTTTAAAAACAGTTTAAAATAGTTTAAAAACAGCAAACTAAAAAACTGCAATCTCAATAATAGGGAATTTCTCCAGAAATTACAGTGCTCCCATACAACTGCACGCAATGTCATCTAGATGACTGTGAAAGGATACTTACAACATATAATGCACAGTCATGATTTCTTGTTAGGTGGAAAACATATATCTTACTGAAAAAAATGTAATTTTTGCATTGTCAATGCTATCTATAAGCTATCTCCCTCTTCTCTGAGAACTGTCCTTCGGATCATAGAGACCCCATTTCAGTTTTTTAACAGTGACTTGTGTCTGCTGATTGGATCTCCTGGCCCAAGTTGGGCAATCAAATTCTGCCTTTTAGTAATTTGAAATTGAAATTTACAAATGCTAGTATCTTTCTGTTGGTGCCTTGAATACAGCATGACTAATTCACATGCTGGTTTACAATGATTTACATTTAACTACACATATGGGGAAGCAAAGAAGTGTACCTACAGAGAGAAAGGAATGACAACATCTATAAAGAGGGGAACTGAGGACAGAAACCATGTGTTTTCAGAAGGTTCTGATGACCAGTTCCAGTTTCTAGCCCTGACTTTGGAGTCCATTAGACACCCCCCTTCCTTTTAATAATTCTCTTTGTTCTCTAAGCTGGTCTGACAGGCTTCCTGGTTACTTGTGACCCAAATCAGATCTCCTATTTGAAACCAAGAGTAATTTCTAAGAATATTAGGAATACCATCATTGCTAATAGGAGGTATCTGGGCATTTGTGACAGTATATAGGACAAGATGATGCTAAAAATTGTATCCTTATACTCTTGACTTGATGAAACTCTCATGGGCAAAGTTTTTAAAAAACATTTTGGGGAATGTTCTTTTGAATGAAAAATGTACCTGGTTTGTGAAGATACTTTCCTATTGTTAAGAGCCTCCTATTGTTAGAGCTCATAAACTAATTGGCTTTCCAGTCCAGGGCTTAGCATGTCAGCTCATGCTGGCAGATGGTTCCACCTGGAACCTAACCCAATATTAAGTCTGTAGTTCCCCATTTGATTGGAAATGTCAGCTCTTGGTTCAGTCCCCAGATTCCACATTGGGAATTATTGGTGGTTCAGTCTGCATCCCCATTTGTTTGGGTTTCCTGGTTCAATATTTTCTTCAGTCCCTATTTCCATATTGACAATTGTTGGTGTTACACTCAAGGCCTCTCCTGGCCAGTCCAGAGTAACATCTCTTTGTTTACTGCTGTGTTGATGTGCTCATGTTCATCTTGTTTTGTGTAAAAAAAATTAGTGGGCATGGTTCAAGACTTAAAAGCTGTTAGAGTGCTAACCATTTAACTCAAAGACTTCTGTGTTAAGAAAACTTGGTCATGGACTACATTAGCTTGACACTAGGTCACCTGCCAACCTCAAGAAAATTTCCATGCAATGAGGTATACAGTAAAACACCACAGCAGCCCCAACTTGGTGGCATGTTCCTCTTAGGCATTAATTTGGCTCTGAGAGACCCAAGGCCTAGCTAAAGAAATGAGATCCTTTATTCCAAAGAGTTGAACATGCCACCTTCCAGCATAACTATTTATTTTATATCTAAGAGTTGCAGTCTTGGAAGCTGTAGATATCTATAAAAATGGCAAAATCTTACTAAAATTTGAGTCTTGAGAACTTGGCTTGGTAACTGTCAAGATGGAGGCCCCAATATGTGCTTGGACAGAAATATGGGTTAAACTTCATTTGTAGCTAGGGTCCTGCCAACCTGCCAGCCCTCAATCTAAAATTACAATGGCCAGTATGAGAAATGATTCAGTTAGACAAGATCATTCATTTAAGAAGTAAACTTCAAAGCAAGGAATCCCAAATCAACAAGTAGAATGGGATACCTATTTTAATTGGCACATAGAAGCCTCCAAAACACTTCAAAATTCCAAAATAGCTTTATTGAAAGTTTCATTGCAAATGGCTAATGAAAAATTAAAGATATAAAAAGAATCTAAAATAAAGGGCTGACATTAACTCCTATGATTCCCTTTGTTCTTCCTTTTTATTTTTAAAAAATTTAAAAAAAGATTTTATTTATTTATTTGACAGACAGTAGGCAGAGAGGCAGGCAGAGAGAGAGGGGGGAAAGCAGGCTCCCCACCAAGCAGAGAGCCCGATGTGGGACTCAATCCCAGGACACCGGGATCATGACCTGAGCCGAAGGCAGAGGCCCTAACCCACTGAGCCACCCAAGTGCCCCTGTTCTTCCCTTTTAAAAAAGCACTTATTCTAGTAATACTGAGTTGTCTTTCCACTCTGAAGACACTACAAGATCATAAAAGTCCACCAAGTCACTGGCCCTCCATATCTATCCTTGAAGGAGGACTCCATAGGGTCCCTCCTAGTACTGATGGTACTCTTGAGGAATTTTCTGATACACTGTCATGATAGTTTTTTAAACAGCCAAGAGGAAATAAAAATTAAAATTAATGGAAACTTTGCCAAATTTTGATAGATACCAGAGCCTGCAGATGAGATCCTGAGAAAACTGGCAAAAGCCAATCAATTCTTACCAGAGGGAGAGGAGAGGAAGATGGTGGCAGAATACAAGGGCTCTAGGTTTGCTTGGTGTTGCAAATACAAATAGATAGGTACCAATCATCCTAAATACCCCAGAAATTGACCTGAAGACTGGCAAAACAAAGTTCACATCTAAAGCTAGAGAAGCTCAAAAGATGGTAGAAAGTGTGGAGACCTGGTTTAGAGGAGAAATGGATCACAGGTGCTGTGGAGGGGAGGGAGTCAAAGTCATGGAGAAGGGTGAGAGAGAGGAGCACAGAGGGGAACATACTAAGAGAATGTTTCCCCATACCTATTGGCTTGGAAAGCGAGAGGGGCTGAATTTTGAAGTTCTTGAAACCAGAGTCTTAAAGCCTGAAGTTACTTACACTAAGCTCTACTCCTTGCATTCTTGTGGAACTGCCCTTCTCGTCAAGCTTACCTCAGTCCTGGTAAGTGGGCCCCCCTCCCCTAGAAGACCAACACAAAAACCTACCCCTACCATGTCTCCCGGCCAGAAAATTTTACATGGTCTTGGTTCCCTCATTTCACAAGGAGACCAGAGGACACCTAGTTAAAACTTGTAATATTCAGGCCAGGGACTAAACACTGCCCACAGATAGCAAAGAGAGTTTCCACATGACTGGCCTGAAGGATAGAATAACCAGAACACAAGAGCAGCGTGCAGGCAGCACACACTGGAGATAATCCCTGATGCACTAGGCCCTGACCACTTCTTCATAATACCATTACTTTCAGGAGTAGGAGACATAACTGGTTTCTCTGACATACAGATGCAGCCAAAGACTTAGACAAAATGGGAAGACAGAAATATACCCCATGTCAAAGAACGAGATAAGAACAAAGTCAGAGGTCTAAGCAAAACAGTATAAACAACATGCCTCATGGAGAATTTAAAGCAATGATCATAAGGATACTCACTGGACTTGAGAAAAGAATAGAAGACTATCAGTGAGACCCTTATGACAAAGATAAAAGACTTAAAAAAGAAACAGACGAAGAGCATAATAACTGAGATTAGAAACACACTTGATGCAATTAACAACAGGTTGGAAGAAGAGGAATGAATTAATGTGCTAGAAGACAGAGTAATGGAAAGCAACGAAGCTGAACAAAATAAAGAATTATACAAAAGAGAATAGTTTTAGGGAACTCAGGGACACTATCACAGTAACATTCCTATTATAGGAGTCCCAGAAGAACAGAGAAAAAAAGAAGCAGAAAACTTATCTGAAGAATTAGTAGCTGAAAACTTCCCTAATTTTGGGAAAGAAACAAATATCCAGATCTAGGAGGTATAGAGAACCCCTAATAAAATCAACAAAAATAGATCCACACCAAGATATATTATAATTAAACTGGCAAATGTTGCAATGAGGAAAAAAATCCTAAAAGCAGCAAGACAAAAGAAGACAGTTACTTATAAGGGAAAAAGCTTATCAAATTTATCAAAAGTATCAAATTTTTCAGTGGAAACTCTCCAAACCAGAATGTACTGGCATGATATATTCAAAGTACTGACTGGGAAAAATCTGCAGCCAAGAATATTCTATCTAGGAAGGCTAACATTCAAAATAGAAGGAGAAATAAGGAGTTGCACAAACAAAAACTAAAGGAGTACATCAGCACAAAATCAGCCCTGGAAGAATTACTAAAGGGGACTCTGAGTGGAAAAAAAGACCAAAAGTGACAACATGAGGGTAGAAAACACAAAAGTAGTAAAAATGAATATTTCTATTAAAAAACAGTCAAGGAACTCACAGAATAAAAGGATATAAAATATGACAACATATACTTAAAATGACCATCAACTTAATTTCAGACCGCTATATGAAGAAGACGTTATATACAAACCTAATGGAAACCACAAATCATAAAGTATTTGTAAATATGCAAAGAATAAAGATAAAGAAATCCAAATATATCACTAAAGAAAACCAGGAAATCATAAGAGAAAGATAAGAAAGGATCAGAGAACATCTCCAGAAAAACCCACAAGTCATAAAATGGCAATAAATATATATCTATCAATAATTACTTTGAATGGAAACGGACTGAATGCCCCAATCAAAAGATATAGGATATCAGAATGGATAAAAAACCAGGACTGACTGTATGTTGCCTATAAGACCTCATTTTAGATATAAAGACACCTGCATATTAAGACTGAGGGGATGGACAAAAAAGTCAGGGTAGCAATACTTATATCAGACAAACTCGTCTTTAAAACAAAGACTGACCTATATAATAATAAAGGAAACAATCCAACAAAAAGATACAATAATTATAAATATTTATGTAACCAACATGAGAGTGCCCAAATACATCAAACAGTTAATAACAAACAACAAGGAACTAATTGATAATAAACTATAATAGTAGGGGACTTTAACACCCCACTTATATCAAGGGACAGATCATCTAAACAGAAAATCAGTAAAAAACAGTGGCTTCGAATGATACATTGGACTAGATAGATGTAAAAGATATAATCAGAACATCCCATCCAAAATTAGCAGAATGCACAATCTTTTCAAGTGCACACAAAACTTCCCCAGACTAGATCACATATTAGCTCACAAAACAGGGCTCAACAAATTCAAGAAAATACGTCATACCATTCACCTTTTCTGACCACAAGAAATTCTACAAATACATGGAGGCTAAAAAAAATGCTACTAAACAATGAATAGGTCAACCTAGAAATAAAAAGGGAGATAAAAAATACTTGGAAACAAATGAAAATGAAAACACCGTGGTCCAAAATCTTTGGGATGCAGCAAAAGTAGTTCTAACAGGGACATGTATAGCAATACAGGTTTACCTCAAGAAGCAAGAAAAATTGCAAGTAAACAACCTAACTTAAAAAAGAACAAAAACAGAAACAAAAAACATAACTTTACACCTAAAAAAGCTAGAAAAAAATTTTCTCAAAAAACAAAAGTCCAGAACCAGATGGCTTCACAGCCAAATTCTACCACACATTTAAAGAATAGTTAATACCTCTTCTTTTTTTTTTTTTTTTAAGATTTTATTTATTTATTTGACAGACAGAGATGACAAGTGGGCAGATAAGCAGGCAGAGAGAGAGGGGGAGGCAGTCTCCCCGCTGAGCAGAGAGCCCGATGCGGGGCTCGATCCCAGGACCCTGGGATCATGACCTGAGCCGAAGGCAGAGGCTTAACCCACTGAGCCACCCAGGCACCCCAATACTTCTTCTTTTTAAACTATTCCAAAAAAATGGAAAAGGAAAGAAAACTTTTAAATTCATTCTATGAGTACAACATTACCATGATACTAAAGGCGATAAAGACACCACAAAAAAAGAGAAGTACAGGCCAATATCTCTGATAAACATAGATGCAAAAATTGCAAAAATCCTTATCAAAATGCCAGCAAACCAAATCCAACGAAACGTTAAAAAAATCATTCACCACGATCAAGTGGGATTTATTCCTGGGTTGTGAGTATGGTTCAATATTCACAAATTAATCAACATGACACATCACATTAATAGAATAAAGGATAAGAACCGTACAATCATTTCAATAGATGCTAGAAAAACATTTGACAAAGTTCAGCGTCTATTCATGATAAAAACGTGCAACAAAGAAATACGTTTCTTTTTCCATGTTTCCCAAGAGGGAACATACCTCAATAAAATAAAGGCCATACATGAAAAACCCACAGTGAACATCATCCTAAATGGGGAAAAACTGAAAGCTTTCCCTCTACAGTCAGGATCAAGACAGGGATGTTCACTCTCACCACTATTATTTAACACAGTACTAGAAGTCCTAGCCACAACAATCGGACAGCAAAAAGAAATAAAAGGCATCCAAATCGGCAGATGACTTGATACAATACATAGAAGACTTGAAAGACTCTACCAAGAATTGCTAGAACTGATAAAAGAATTCAATATAGCAGCAGGATACAAAATCAATGTACAGAAATCTGTTGCATTTTTATACACCAATAATGAAGCATCAAAAAGAGAAATTAAGGAATCAGTCCCATTTATAATTGCACCAAAAACCATAAGATACCCAGGAATAAACCTAACCAAAGAGATGAAAGACCTCTTTCACTGGTGAAGGAAATTGAAGATGCCATAAAAAAAATGGAAAGATAATTCATGTTCATGCATTTGAAGAACCAGTATTGTTCTACACAAAGAAATCTACACATTCAATGCAATCCCAATAAAAATACCAATAGCATTTTTCAGAGTGCTAGAACAAATAATACAAAAATTTGTATGGAACCACAAAAAAACCCAAATAGCAAAAGCTATCTTAAAAAAGAAAAGCAAAGCTGAAGTATCACAATTCTAGACTTCAAGTTATATTATAAAGCTGTAGTGATCAAAACAGTATGGTACTGGCACAGAAATAGACAAATGTATCAATGAAACAGAAAAGAAAACTCAGAAATGAACCCACAATTATATGATCAGCTAATCTTTGGCAAGGCAGGAATGAATATCCAATGGGAAAAAGACTATCTCTTCAACAGATGGTGTTGGGAAAACTGGACACCAATATGCAAAGGAATAAAACGGAACCATTCTTTTTCACCATACATGAAAATAAACTAAAAATGGATTAAAGACCTAAATATGAGACCTAAATGTGAGACCATAAAAACCCTAGAGAAAAGCACAGACAGCAATATTGGTAATAGCAACTTCTTTCTAGATATGTCTCCTGAGGCAAGGGAAATAAAAAGAAAATAAACTACTGAGAGTACATCAAAATAAAAACTGCATAGAGAAGGAAACAATCAACAGAACTAAAAGGCAACCTATGGAATGGGAGAAGATATTTGCAAATGACATATCCGATAAAGGGATAGTATCCAAAATATACAAAGAACTTACAAAACTCAAAATAACAATAAACAAATAATTCAAATTTGTCTTTGTCAAAAAACAAATAATTCAGGGGCACCTGGGTGGCTCAGTCGTTAAGAGTCCGCCTTTGGTTCAGGTCATGATCCCAGGGTCCTGGGATCGAGCCCGCATCGGGCTCCCTGCTCAATGTGAAGCCTGCTTCTCCCTTTCCCGCTCCCTGTGATTGTGTTCCCTCTCTCACTGTCTCTGTCTCTCTCTCTGTGTAAAATAAATAGATAAAATCTTTTAAAAAACCCAAATAATTCAATTAAAAAATGGGCAGAAGACATGAATAAATATTTTTCCAAAGGAGATATAGTGATGGTGAATAGGCACATGAAAAGATGCTCAACATCATTCATCATTAAGGAAATACAAATCAAAACCCACAATGAGATATCAGCTCACACCAGTCAGAATGGCTAAAATAAAAAACACAAGAAAGAACAGAACAAGAAAGAACAGAAAAAACACAAGAAAGAACAGGTGAGGATGTGGAGAAAGGGGAACTTTCTTACACTGTTGGGAATGCAAACTGGTGCAGCCACTCTGAAAAACAGTATGGCGTTTCCTCAAAAAGTTAAAAATTAGAGCTACCCTGTGATCTGGCAAACTTACTATTTACCCAAAGAGTACAAAAATACCAATGCAAAGGGATACACATACCCTGCTGTTTATAGCACCACGGTTTATAATAGCCAAATTATGGTAACTGAGCAAGTGTCTATCATTTTTACCAACCCCCCAAACCTCCCTGTTTATCTAAAATAACAACAACAAAAAAACCCACCAATAACCAACAAACTTGCAAGTATTGTAAAATTTCTAGCCTAAAGAAATAAAAGCGCTTCTTAGAGGAACTCGCTTTCTTTCCCAGTTGTTTTGAGATGTAAATGTCCTACCTGGTCTTCTCCAGGAGCCCTTCCAAGTCATCTCTTTGAAATACAAACTTTAAGTAGGTCATTATCAAAAGAAAAACAAAGGGGGTTGGGAATGTTATTTGAAACTTAGTCAAATAAAAAAATCTTAGGGGTCTTCTCCACAAATATTAGTAAAAAGTTTTCGCTGTCTGAGCAGGTAACCTTAACTTATTCCATCTGCCAAACACGATTTGGATGCAACTTCTTCTGTAACTAGTAAGTTTTGTATTATTTACCTGATTCATGGCTAAAATTTTAGGATGGTAGTTACTTAGAAAAGTCTCATTTTGTGTCTGTATGTTTATGTGCGTCTATATATATTTGTGGTAGATTCGTGGTATTTTTCTACCTACAGATGGTATAGCCAAAATTAATTTGCAAAAGAACTCTATTTAATTGGTTTAAAGAGAATTAAAGATTCCCCCAAACTCTGAGAAATATAGAAACTAACCCAAATGTTTTTCAACTTTATGTAAGCTACATTTAATTATTAGTAAATAAAAGGTTCAAGTTTGTTGGTTTAGTTAAGACAGGCAAATCTTTAGAGTAATCAGTGTTAAGTATAATACATTTATCCTATCTAGGTTTAGAAGGCCGATTAAATTCATGTCATCTCTTTAAAAATTTGTCAGCAAGAAAAATAGCTTGGGGTGATAGCTGACTTCTCTTTTCACAGGTGGTCTAAACATAATTGTTAAGAACAAAGGATTTAAATAGAGTAGTGGGATAAGTGTTTCTAGGTGAACTCTTTAGCAATAATGATGTTTAATGGTATGTCTATCTAACTAGTTTCCAAAATTGTTTTGGTTACTTGAAACCTTAAAGTTATCCTAAAATAAGTTACATGATGACTAGTCATTAAATATCTGAATCATTTTCAAATAAAAATACTGAAACATTAATCACTGAATATAACTGTATCCATTTTTTGTTTCCTTTCACAAAAGAAATAAAGATATTTTGATCTATTAGTAAACATGTTTTGTGCTACTTTGGAAATATTACTCTGAGGAAGAATATCCTTCTAGAAATTATGAATTTATAAATTTGCCAATCCACAGAATGCTAATGTAAGTACAGCACATAATTGCTTACTTCTCAGTTTTTACAAGGAATTCAGCATTGCAATGGTTGAAAATTCTTTTCCTTTAGGATTTTTTAATTTTTATTTTTTAAAAATAATCTCTACCTCCAACATAGGACTCGAATTTACAACCTTGAGATCAACAGTTGTGTGCTCTACTGACTGAGCCATCTAGGTGGCCCAACTAAGCGTTAAGAACGCTAATTAAAATATATAATTAAGTTACTTGGGAATAATAAGGGTATAAGGAAACAACTATGTATAAAAGGTAGGTAAGGAAAGTAAAATGATTCATTATTCTATAATGAGAAAGAAGAAAAACATAGGACAAAATCAGAAGGGATATTTAAATAGTTTGTAGAAGGTTTGTGGAAAAGGATCTTTGGAAAAGAATTTTATTTGTGGTCAATTGGCTAAAGTTGTAATTACTTTAATTAAGTTTTTAAAAATGAATGAAATTTAATATCACTTGTACACTGGTATAAAATTAGAATTTAGCTGTTAAAAGAACAAAGTTTTCTTGGACTCTTAGGCTGCTCTTGATAAGATATTGTGAAATGTTTTTCTTTATTTTAAAGTAATCTGCCTGGACAGCAACGGGTTTGTGTCTTATCAAAATAATTTTTTGTGTTTATGTTATCCTTATCATCAGGCCTTTGATGATTTAAGTAAGCCCAATCTTTCTTTAACATCTTCTATTGTCACTTTGGTTAAATGGGTAACTAAGTATTATTCCACAGTGACCTTGATCATATCTAATCAAGGATTTTAAAACTGTTTTGATATTTTTGACAAACTTCTCCAAATTCAAACTCTAAATTAAGTTTTTTTGACCTTGAATGAAGCTTCAGGGTTTTCCTGAGAGTCACTGGGACATATAAAACTTTGTTCTCTCTCCTTATGAAAAGACAGATTTAGACCAATTAGGCTTATTTGATATGTTAAAGTATGTGGGAAGCATTGTCAGGTAAGAAATAATACTAAGCCTCTTTCTGTTGTATTAGTGTAGGTAAATGTTATAAGTGTTCTGGAAATTGTACAAAATTCCTAGAAATCTGGTATGTCCTAATATAATGTTGTCAGTCACATATATACCACATATTAAGATATTACAGAAGTAACCGAATTTCCTTGTCTGTTTCATTAAAATGAACTCTCATCAGACCCTTAATCATGTTCATTTTTAAGTCTTTCATCATTTACAGACAGTTATGACTGTGATGCTGTTGCAAAAGTGAGACTCATGGAAAGGACCCTAACAAGAACTCTTGATATAGACTCTGCTGCCAAATGCACCAGGTATTAAACCTTGAGTGCATATTTCATAACTGAAGAAGGCTCAACCTGACTTCTGTTCCTAGGCAAACACTGGAGACCCTCCAAATCACATTGACCAAGAAGAGAAATAGCTGACGCTGAAGTAGACTGCTTCCACCTAAGACCCTGGATGAAAATTTAATGCTTTACCTAAAACAGAACATTTTCTTATTCTCCTTTTTCCCTTTACTCTGGCATTGGCCTGGAAAGGTAACACTATCATTTCTATCAGGCCATTGTAATTGGGAGCAATATTTTGAATGCTGGATTTTTCATCAAAAACTCCAATCAGTCCATGATGCTAAAGATCCCCTGGTTCTTCCTGTGACCAATTTTTTTGCCTATTTCCAATCTTACCATAAACTACGATCACTTACAGACTTTTATCGCCAGAATATCCAATTTCTTGTTTTCACCTTTCTCTGATTATAACTATACTTGCCCAATTTTTTTTATTTTTTAAGAAAGAAAGAAAGAAAGTGAGAGAGAGAGAGAGAGAGGAGGGGGAGGGGCAGAAGGAGAGAGAGCATCTTAAGCAGGCCCCATTACCAGCATGGAGCCCAACTTGGGGCTTGATCTCGTGATCCTGAGATCATGACCTGAACTGAAGTCAAGAGTCAGATGCTTAACTGACTTGAGCCACCCAGGCGCCCCTGTACTTGCCCAATAAGACAGAAATATCTTTGTAAGTCATAATATATTTGCACCCCCATGTTCTTATGATTATCCAAATCAGATGTGCCCTTAATTGTTGAAAGAGCTGACCATCAGCACCCATCTTGGCAATGAGTTTAGAACAACTTAAAAAAAAAAAAGATTTTATTCATTTGAGAGAGAGTGTGTGTGAAAGTGAGAGAGAGAGCACAAGTGGGAAGGAGGAGGAGGAGGAGGGGCAGAGGGAGAGACAGACTCCCTGCTGAGCAGGGAGCCCAACTCTCAACTCTGGGCTCCATCCAAGGACTCTGAAATCATAACCTGGGCTGAGGGCAGATGCTCAACCAACTGAGTCACCCAGGTGTCCCCAGAACAACTTTTTATTTCAGGCTAGGAGATTTACTTCTCAAATGCACTGAAAACCTAATTGGCTCCCTGGCTTGAATGGGCAAATGCAACAATTCCCATGAATGATTCAATTAACAGTCCCACCTTGATGGAATGGTTTGTGCCCTGACAGGGTTTTGTCTGTGGTGGTTTTGAGCCTATGAATACTTCTATGGTGGGTACACAACTGGGCAATGTGTCTTAGGTTGTCTAATTATTCCTTTAAATGTTCACAAACTGGGACATCTCATTGGTAAGCCCCCTTAAATTTACATTGTCAAGTTAGAAAAGACCTACCAGGAGGGATTCACAATTCAGGATTTGCTTATTTTGGCTAGACGGAGTGAGTACAAATGAGGTTATTATCACAGGGAGGGAAAGAGGGGGAGGCAGGAGGAGGACTCTGGGCTGAGTGTAGAGCCCCAAATGGGATTCAATCTCATGACTCCGCGATCAGGACCTGAGTCAAAATGAAGAGGCAGATGCTTAACGGACTGAGCCACCCAGGCACCCCATTTGACTTATTTGATTTTGATTGGTTTAGGCAATGGAGACCATGCCTTTGAAGTACAATCCAGATATTGGGAATTATTCTGTTCATAATAATCAGAATTGTCTCCTTGTGTGCTATATTCTCTCAAAAGTTTTAAATGCATGTTCATAGTTGCAAATCACCATGCAAATAATCTCCCTGAGATTAGATCTTCAGAAAATGAATGGATTAAAGAGAATGTACAACTTAACCAATGTGAACCTGAAGTTGTGATGTGTGAATACCATAGTGATTCAGCAAAAAGACGTCACAACCTATGACTACCACAGAGTGGCAAAAAAGGCAAGAACCTCAGAGTGGTAGCTGCGAGTGGCACCAATGCCTTAAATTTTGGTCACATCTCTCAGGCTGAAAGCCTGATTAAAATGGGGCTATTGTTAAGAAAAGAGACCACAGGCCCCAAATGGGTGCCAAGCTCCATGTTACCAAACAGACTTAATATCTAACTTAATTACAATTTCAACCTCTCCTAGGAGGGGAATCTAGAATTACCCGGTCAGCTCCAGTGAGATAACCCTCCTGCAGTCCCCTCAAGGAGGTGACCTTGTTACAATTGACTCCTGGCTAATAATTTTCCCTTTTGCCTATAAGTCTTTCATTTTGTACAGCTCTTCGGAATTCCTTTCTATCTGCTAGATGGCATGCTACCTGTGTAATGAATCACTGAATAAAGCCCATAAGACCTTTAAAATTTACTCAGTTGAATTTTTAAAAACAAAATCTCTATCAGAAGAGGCCTACATTTTTAAAAATTGGAAAGATATAGTAAGTATCCTAAAATGAGTTTTAGTGTTCTTCAGAGTTAACATGCACTGTGGGGTGTTGACTATGCCTGGGGCAGGACAAAGACATTAAGAGTGTGATCCACACACTTCTGTCTTCCTAGGTGCAGGAAAAGGGAGCCAAACAAGCAGATCTTGCATGACCTCAGTTCTGTTCTTGGAATCACCCTCTGTTCACTTCACACATTCCTGGCATGTCTTTCATTCTCTCGTGGCAGAGAGCAAGTGGAGTTGCCAGGTTACTGTTGATGAAGAGTAGCTTTTAGAAACAAAGTCAGTGTCAGTGTCCTGGTTCTGAATAATTTATCTTGCTCGCTGGAGCATGTTAAATAATAACTATTGGTTGGTGCTAAGTCTGTAGGATCTCACTCAATCCATAATTTGAGTGTCTATCATGGATATATCACTTTTTCTTTTTACTATTTTTCAAGTATAAAATGGATGTGATATATTTCCCTTCGAGTAGTACATGGTATAGTCATTTGGCATTAAATCATAAAAACAAAATTTATAATTATTGTATTTTTTTGGCCGTTAATTTTTTTTATTATGTTATGTTAGTTACCATTCAGTCCATCATTAGTTTTTGATGTAGTGTTCCATGATTCATTGTTTGCATACAACACCCATTTCTCCATGCAATCCGTGCCCTCAATACCCACCACCAGGCTCATCCATTCCCTCTGCCCTCTCCCTTCTAAAACCCTCAGTTTGTTTCCTGGAGTCTCATGATTAATCTCTCACTCTGATTTCTCCCTTCATTTTTCCTTATTCCTACTTTCCTCCACGCTATTCTTGTTCCACAAATAAGTGATACCATACTATAATTGACTTTGCTTGACTTATTTCACTTAGCATAATCTCCTCCAGTCCCATCTATGTTGATGGAAAAGTAGGGTATTCATCCTTTCTGACAGCTGAGTAATATTCCATTGTGTATATGGACCACATCTTCTTTATCCATTCATCTGTTGAAGGGCATCTTGGCTCTTTCTACATTTTGGCTATTGTGGACATTGCTGCTATGAACATTGGGTGCATATGGCCCTTCTTTTCACTACATCTGTATCTCTGGGGTAAATACCCAGTAGTGCAATTGCAGGCCATAGGGTAGCTCTCTTTTAAATTTTTTCAGGAACCTCCACACTGTTTTCCAAAGTGTCTGCACCAAATTGCATTCCCACCAACAGAGTAAGAGGGTTCCCCTTTCTCCACAACTTCTCCAACATTTGTTTTTTCTTGCCTTGTGGAGACTAGTGGGTCAGAACTTGCCATTCTAACTGGCAAAAATGTGGTTTTGATTTGAATTTCCAGGATGACTAATGATGATGAACACTTTTTCATGTGTCTGTTAGCCATTTGTATGCCTTCTTTAGAGAAGTGTCTGCTCATGTCTTATGCCCATTTTTTGACTTGGTTATATGTTTTTTGGGTGTTGAGTTTGAGAAGTTCTTTATAGATCTTGGATATCAGCCCATTGTCTGTAGTGTCATTTGCAAATATTTTCTCCTATTCTTTGGGTTGCCTCTTTGTTTAGTTGACTGTTTCCTTTGCTGTGCAGAAGGCTTCTATCTTGACGAAGTCCCAAAAGTTAATTTTCAAAAATTTTGTTTCCCTTGTCTTTGGAGACATGTCTTTAAAGAAGGTGCTGTAGGGGCGCCTGGGTGGCTCAGTGGGTTAAGCCACTGCCTTCGGCTCGGGTCATGATCTCGGGGTCCTGGGATCGAGTCCCGCATCCGGCTCTCTGCTCAGCAGGGAGCCTGCTTCCTCCTCTCTCTCTCTGCCTGCCTCTCTGCCTACTTGTGATCTCTCTCTGTCAGATGGATGAATAGAATCTTTAAAAAAAAAAAAAAAAGAAGGTGCTGTAGCTGATGTTGAAGAGGTCACTGCCCATGTTCTCTTCTAGGATTTTGATGGATTCCTGTCTCACATTGAGGTTTTTCATCCACAAAGAGTTTATCTTTGTGTATGGTGTAATAGAATGGTCCGTTTCATTATTCTGTATATAGCTGTCCAATTTTCCCAGCACCATTTATTGAAGAGACTGTCTTTCTTCCATTGGATATTGTTTCCTGCTTTGTCGAAGATTAGTTGACCATAGAGTTGAGAGTCCATATCTGGGCTCTCTACTCTATTCCATTGGTCTACGTGTCTGTTTTTGAGCCAGTACCATGCTGTTTTGGTGATCACAGCTTTGTAACATAGCTTAAAATCAGGCAATGTGATTCCCCCAGCTTTCTTTTTCTTTTTTTAAAAAACATTTCCTTGGTGATTCAGGGTCTTTTCTGCTTCCATGTGAATTTTAGGATTGTTGGTTCCAGCATTTTAAAAAATGCCATTGGTATTTTGATTGGGATGGAGTTGAAAGTAAAGACTGCTCTGGCAGCGTCATCATTTTAATGATAAAACAAAATTTATTAAATTAATGAGAAAATAGCTTTCAATTTTCCATATCAACTATTAAAATATCAAATTAGATTTGACCCCTAAAGTTGGAAGGTTTTAAATATGAGAAACAGTTCTCAGAAATGTGGGGGTCCCATTTTTCAGTGTCTTCTTCCTTTTGTTCAGCAGACTCAAAGTGGTATACTCTACATGGTTTTCAGAGGCCAGAAAACCTGGCCTCCGTATTTCAGTTGCATTATGTGACCTCGGACAAACTTCCTCATACATCACAGAATTGTTGAGAGTAGTAGAATTATATATGTTTATCAGTAGACATAGGCTATATATTATAGTAGGCCTCCAGGAAATGGTAGCTATCTACAATTTATTGAAAAGATACTTTTACTTGCTTCAAAGTGCAAAAGATACAAAGAGGTACATGTCACTTTTGAAATCTTCTCACTTTTTCTTAGTCACATAATATCCCTTCTTGGAGTCAACTGATGTATCAGTTTCTTGTGTATCTTGCTAGAGACATTTTGTATATCTACAAGCAAGAATTTATATTCTTTCCCCACCTTTTATTTTTAATTGCACGAAATTACACAATTCCATGTTTTCTTTTTTATCACTTGAAATCATCTTAGAAGTTGTTCATGTAGGTTAAATTTGTTTTTAAACAATTTGGCTAAATTAATTTAGACATAGCTGTGTATTTGTGTGCCTCTCTCCCACACGCACTGCACAGCAACCTATAATATAGGCATGTTCCAATTTAATTACCAACTGTAACCCTAACTATTGGATATTCATTCATTCATTCATTCATTCATTCAACAAATATTTATTGAAGGCTCACCGTGAGTCAGGTTGGGCCCTGGCAATGCGTCAAAGAACAAAACAGACACAGTCACTTCTTTCTCATTCTAGTGACTATGAGGCTGGACATTTCATTTTGCCCCATCCTTTGCTGCGCGGTGCTTCTGAGCCCCACCGGCGCTCCGTGGGTCAGACTACCAGACGCGAGAATGAAGGCAGGCTCCGGGATAACGTGAAAACAGCCTCAGAAGAGGGCAGGGGTCCTCGGGGCGTCAGTCCCGGGTGTGAGAGCGGAGGCATGCTGCGTTCATGTCCCCTCCGCACTGTGGACAGCACCTGTAGACTCTGGAAACCGCTTCTTTAATTACGCCATTTATTGAGGGGGAACCAAAGACCGGGAGGGCGAAGGCTAGGGCAAATGCCCACCTCAGTCTGGGGTCGCGGGGGAAGCTGCGGGGCGCGGACAGGATCAGCGAAGTCAACGGTTTGGCAGATGGAACCGGCTAGGAAACTAGGCACCTTTGGACGTCTCCTAGAGACGCGCAGAAGGGAGGCCTGGGTCCCGCAGAACCCGTGGCAGGGCGGGCGGCTGGGGGCCCAAGCCCTTTAAACTCCAGGCGCGCGGGAACAGCTGCCCAACAGCCACTGGCGGGCGGGACTGACGGGCGGGGCCGCGGGGCGCGCGCCCCAGCCGGCCAACGACCTTCTCCCCTTCCCCCACCCACCCGGCCTCGCCCCCTCGACGACGCCCCTCCAATGAGCGACTCTCTCGCCTCCCGCCCCTGCCCGCACCCCCGACACTGACAACCCGCGCAGAAGGACGGTGGAGGCGGGGCTCCTTGGCGGGTGTGTCTGGGCGACTGCCGTTGTCGCGCGCTCCCCGCGAGTTTTCGAACGCAGTTGGCCCTCGAGGCAGAAAAAAATATAAGAACGGCGACCAATGGCGTGGCAGAAAGGACCCGCGCGCAGGCTCGGCTCCGCCTCCCTCGACTGGAAAGAAGTCCAGGCCCGGCCATTGGCTCGCGCGACCTGTCACTCGCCGCTGCGGCCACCGGGCAGGGGCCTCGCGGTGATTGGTTCCGCCCAGGCGCGAAATGTAACGCGGGAAAAGCCGAAGCAGTGACCCAGGCGGCAGGTTGTTATTTTCGGGGGCTCGGCGCAGGACTCCTGCTTTCCTGTCACCGAAAGGCAGGCCGCCCGCAGCTTCCCGCCGCTGCAGTTGCGTTAGGGAGTACAAAGAGCCGAGGGCGGCCTGACCCAGGGTTGGGGTCTGGCGCTGGCCACCGAGGGCCGGCCAAGCCGCGCCGCTCCTTCGCTGGCAGCCGCGCAAGAGGATTCCGGGAAACGTCCGCCAGCCATGAGCCGGCGGGACTGAGCGCCGGCGACTCGGGAGCAGCGCGGCAGAGCGGAGCGAAGGGCCAGACCGGGGTTCAGGGAGTGCGGCTGCCGGAGCTGCTGATCGGGCGATGATCCGGGGCATGGAGGGGCCGATGGCGGACAACCCGCCGCAGCCGCCGCCCGTCATCTTCTGCCACGACTCCCCAAAGCGGGTGCTGGTGTCGGTCATCAGGACGACCCCGATCAAGCCCACGTGCGGCGGCGGGGGGGAGCCAGAGCCGCCGCCGCCGCTCATCCCCACTAGCCCCGGCTTCAGCGACTTCATGGTGTATCCGTGGCGCTGGGGCGAGAACGCGCACAATGTGACGCTCAGCCCCGGGGCCGCGGGGGGCGCCTCCTCGGCCGTCTTGCCCGCAGCCGCCGAGCACCCGGGGCTCCGAGGCCGGGGCGCGCCCCCGCCCGCAGCCTCCGCCGCCGCTTCGGGAGGTGAGGACGAGGAGGAAGCGAGCAGCCCAGACAGCGGCCACCTCAAGGTGAGCGGCGCGGGCGGCCGGGCGGGCGGGCGGGGCGCGGGGCAGCCAGGGCCCGTTAACGGCGCGGCCAGGGAGCCGGCGGCGGACGCGGCGGGTGGGGCGGGGCCGAGTTTAAAACGTGAGGTCGCTCCGGCCGTGGCGGGGGCGGAGGCGGGTGACAGGACGCTTACGTCACTGCCGCGCGCCAAAATCGGGTCCCCGCGGGGGGAGGCGGGGCAGCGGTCACGTGACGCGAGCGGAGGGGAGGCGGGCTGACCCGAGGCCCCTCAGCAGCAGGTGCAGTGAGCTGCCGCTCAGTCTGGGGTCGCCGAGCAGGCAGGTCTTCTGTTGTACCAACGCTCGGCTGACCGCTGAGTCCTGTCTGGCTGGAGAAGGATTGGAGGGGCTGCGAGCCTTCAGCTGTTCCTGTAGGTGCAGCAAGGGAGGGATTTGCTTAGATTCGGCTGCATCCGCGCAGATACCCCGGCATTACTAAAGATGCCCTGCAGGGATGGCCGAAGAGCGAGAAGGGGCTTAAGGGAATCTTCAGCAGAAGTTGGGCATTCTCTGCCGTTCGTTCATCCAGCGTACTGCTTGGCTATTGTTGAGAGCACCCAATGGACTGGGACGCTGTTGTCGTTAACCCGGAATTGCCCGCACTCTCACGCTGTTTAGAGCTGGGAAAGATGTGACTACCTGGTTCTGGTTCAAGTCTGTACTTTACGGATCAGGCAACTAAGCATTAGAGGGATTGGTGAAGGGACCTCCCCAAGGTCGTACAGCTAGGTAGTGGGAGAGCTGGGACTATGGTCGAGTGTTTGTGGCTCCTGATCCTGAAGCATGTATTCAAAGTGCTTCTCTGCTGAAATATAGTTATCTCTATAGACCGTGACCTCCTAGAGGAAGGGAATCATTTTCTCTGGAAGACTGTTGAACTTTAATAATGCACATTCTAAATACTGAATAAAAGTGCTTGGTAAACTTGTGTAATGAATGAATTGTGCAAATAGAAGATTAATATCCACGTTCTATTTGTTAAATGGCTGTGTCAGAAAAGTAGTTGACTACAGATAAATCAGTGGATAAGTGCCTATATTGGTAAATATTGTATCTATAAATTGAAACAGGTTTACTTGCAGTAGCAAAGATTTTGAAACTCCATGTGTTTTGAGCCCTGAGGAAATTGATATACACTTTGTTACTAGCGGCATAATGTGAAAGAACTACAAAGTTATTAAACTGTTCTTTAACACCCTTTCAGCTCTTGAAGGGCACTTCAGTAAAAATTTGAAACAAATTTGAAAGAACAAGCAGTGTACTTTTAGTTCTAACAGAGCTGAGTTAGTTTGTGAAGGAAACAATCACTGTTGCTGTCACTAGGTAGCAAGATGGCTTAGTAAGATTGCTGGGTAGTCTAGATATTTTCCTGTGTTGAGATATTTAGCTTTTTAAAAAATTAGGTTTTATCATTAAGAACCATAAAAGCATACATGCACAAATAATTGTGGAAGATTTTGCATTTACTATTTTACAAATAATAATAATAATAAATTTTGGATTATATATAATAGATGAATGAAATTTATAAGTATGTTCTTTTTGGCCTAAAAAACTTAATTTCATACACCTTGCATAAAAGTTGCTCACACACTGCATGGGTTTGAATTTTAATTCTTTGTTGTCTGCCTCTTCTCAGAGGTAAAATATGCCAGAAATTCAAAAAGTCTGGTTTATATTTCACTTTATTTCTCCTCATAGTCATATTTCAGAATGACTGGATAAATTGATTTTATTTATTTTTATTTTTTATTTTTTTTAAAGATTTTATTTATTTATTTGACAGACAGAGATCACATGTAGGCAGAGAGGCAGGCAGAGAGAAAGGAGGAAGCAGGCTCCCCAATGAGCAGAGAGCCCGATGCGGGGCTCGATCCCAGGACCCTGAGATCATGACTTGAGCCGAAGGCAGAGGCTTTAACCCACTGAGCCACCCAGGCGCCCCGATAAATTGATTTTAACTTGTTCTTTAGTTAATACAAGAAATTGAGCTACAGCTCTAAAAATTCATTCATTTAGCTTTCCCTTCTTGAGGGGAAAGGTGTGGTATATACCTTTATTTAAGGATGTTAACCAGTTTCATTTGTGATCAGCACACTCTAAAGATAGAGAGTTCCATCCTACTTTACTTTGTTTTGTTTCTCTAAACTAGTTGTAGTTCTTTATCTCTACATGCATCATGGGTGAATGGTGCTGTCTGAATCTTTATTTTATGGAAAGATGGGTGACCAGTAACCTGTTTTCTCCTAGCCCCTTCTCTCGGTATACAGGTTAGAGGCGATAACAGCTGTGAGTTTAAGGACCACATTTGTGTTTATTTATTGTCGATTTGTTGCCACTGCTCCCAGGGGAGGTGTTAACATCTGAGAGCCTCACAACCAAGTGTGAGCTCTTGCTTGCTCTCTTGTTTGTTCCTGCTCTACACTGCCTCCCCTGCCTGTGGGGAGAATATCCGTCATCCACCAACTTATTTAGGCCCCTCATCAAAAGTTTGCTTAGCACTGTTGGTGTATAATTATTAGCACTATTTTCTCTTTATTTGTAGAATTCCAGGAGGGGAGGGAAGGGAGCAAGTCTAATTTCTCTCTGCCATAGGTTATTTCCAAGCCTTTGCACCTTGTACCCTCTACTCAGACTAAGTTCAGAAGGTTACTGTTTCATTGTGGGACCTGTGTAGTGCGGCTTCTCTGTGCATAGCCTCAGATACCATTCACTTTTCAGGACTTGACAGCTGCCTATCCCACCAACTCCTTTGGTCCCCTGTACACCGCACATAGTCTTACAAATAGCAGATTCATACAGATAATTTTGGTCAGCACCATGTTAAACATGTTAATATAGTAGCTATCATTTTTTGCCTGGCATAGCAAACTGCTGGGCTCTGTATTGTGTTTTGAATTCTTTAATTATCTTGTTTACCATATGAACTTGGAGGAATTAGAGAAGAGAGTCCCCAAGATTAAATTTAGTTAACATCTTATGGTAAGTGGCAGAACTGATTGGAATCTTCCAAAGCCCTTGTTCTCAATCCCTATGTGATATTGTTCCTGTATATATCATGAGTGAATTGGCTTTAGGGGTTTATTCTTTTTTTTTGTATCAAGCTGATGAAAGCAGACTTAAGAAGTACACACTATTTACACCTATTGTATCTCAACTGAAATGCTTTATGAGGGTACACAAAATACAGCAGACAAATGAAAATTAAGACTCAGAAAGTTGTGCAGATAGGACAAGGTGGGGAATAGAATGAGGAAGCAGATATAAAAGTCAAAAGGTATTTGGATCTAACCTGAATTTGAAAGGGGAAAAGTGATCAATTAACATTTTTTTCATTTTCTTGTCAAGGTATATATGCCTTCCTGTGAGACCTGTTTTTCTTTTCCTTCTAGGTTGCATTTGTACATTTTATTTGAATTTTACTTTGTATAAAAATGTGTCAAAGACTTTTAGTTTTTTCCATCATCTCATGAATACCCAGTTAGAATATAACTTTTTCTAAAATCTCAGTAAATGTGTATGTTATTCTAAGTGGCTTGAGAAATGACCCAAATTTTATTAAATAACTTTTTAAAGATAGTTATTGACGTTGAAAACTCAAAACATTTATCATGTATTATTTCAGAAAACACTTTGAAAACCACTAATCTACCTTCCAGTGGTACTGAAGTTCTGTCTTAAAAATTAAATTTACCTAAGTATGCCAATATTTTTGGCAATTTAATTATTTTGCTTCTTTCTAGTAGCTTATTTCACAGGAGTTGCCACATAATAAATAAAATGTGTTGCATTAAAAAATTTTTTTTCATGTATTTATTTGTTAGAGAGTGAGAGAGAGAGGAAGAGTGGGCCCAAGCAGGGGGAGCAGCAGGCTGATGCAGGACTCGATGCAGGTCTCGATCCAAGGACTGTGGGATCATGACCTGAGCAGAAGGCGAATGCTTAACCAACTGAGCCACCCAGGCATCCCTGTGTTGCATTTCTTGTTAGCTTTACTTTGTTTTATGAACCATCAAGCAGTCCTGACAAGATTAGTCTATTAGACTATAGGTATACTTGATTGCTGATGAGTTAGTTAACACTCTGTTTTTGTTAAAATGTACGTAGAAACATGGTTTTATTGCTAAGGCCAAAATGAAAAGGACCTTCTCTAACACAGCTCATTTTTGTATGTATATTTAAAAGATGCTCTTTAATCATTTATTTAGGGCGTCAGATGATTACTTGCCTTACTAAATTTTCTCAGTTGAAATGATACACTCAGTGAAGCCTTACCTGTATATGGCTAGGATGTTGTATTATACTGTATTTTTTTTTTTTTTTTTTTTTTTTTTTTAGCTCTCTATTTCTCAATGCAAATACATGATTTGAGCTGGGAAGCAGTCAAATTGTTAACTTCTAAAATACTCAATGCCCCCCCCCCCCATTAAACATGCTTGAAAAAATATATTTTAACTAGGAACAGAAAACAGTAATGGATAATCTAAAAATTTTGATACTAAACAGTCAGTTATTTCAAAGTATAATAGAGGCAACAGTATGTTTTTATGTATTTAAAAATACTGGAAAGGGTGCCTGGGTAGTTCATTTGGTTTATCATCAGGCTCTTGGTTTCAGCTCAGGTCATGATCTCATGGTCACGAGATCGAGCCCCAGGTTGGCTCCACGCTCTGTGAGGAGTCTGCTTAGGTTTCTTTCCCTCTTCCCCTCCCTGCTGTTTCTCTCCCCTCTCAAGAAAATAAATAAAATCTTAAAAAAAAAATACTGGGAAAAGATCTTTCATAGCACAGGAGTTGTACCACTAAGGTTTTTTAAAAATTAAAGTATAATTAACTTACAGTATTATAGTTTCAGGTGTGCACTATAATGATTCAACAGTTATGTACATTTCTCATTGCTCATCAAGATAAGTGCAGTCTTAATCCCTTTTATCTCTTTCACCCATCCTATCTACCTCCCCTCTGGCAAGCATGAGTTTGTTCTCTATTATTTAAGAATCTGTTTCATAACAGTTTCATAAATTTCGCATATGAGTGAAATGGTATGATATTTGTCTTTCTCTCATTTATTTCATATAACATTATGCCCTCTGGGTCCATCCGTGTTGTAGCAGATGGCAAGATTTCATTCTTTTTAATGGCTGAGTAATGTTCCTCTGTGTGTGTGTGTGTGTGTGTGTGTGTGTGTGTGTGTGTGTGTATAAACCATCTTTATCTATTCAACTATGGATAGACACTTGGGTTGCTTCCATATCTTGGCTGTTGTAAATAATGCTGATTGTATGTATCTTTATGAATTAGTGTTTTGTTTTCTTTTGGTAAATATCTTAATAGTGGAGTTCTTGGATCAGATAATAATTCTATTTTTAATTTTTTGAGGAACCTCTATACTCTTTTCCACAGTAGCTCCACCAGTTAGCATTCCCACCAGTAGTGTTCCTTTTTTTTCTTCATCCGTCCCAACACTTGTTATTTCTTGTCTGTTTGATTTTAGCCATTCTGATGAGGGTAAAATGATATCTCATTGTAGTTTTAATTTGTATTTTCCTGATGAATAGTAATGTTGAGTGTCTTTTCATTTGTCTGTTGGCCATTTGTATGTCTTTAGAAAAATGTCTGATCAGGTCCTCTGCCCATTTTTTTTTTTTTAAGATTTTATTTATTTATTTGCCAGAGACAGAGGGAGAGAGAGCGAGTGAGCACAGGCAGACAAAGAGGCAGGCAGAGGCAGAGGGAGAAGCAGGCTCCCTGCCGAGCAAGGAGCCCTATGTGGGACTCGATCCCAGGACCCTGGGATCATGACCTGAGCTGAAGGCAGCTGCTTAACCACCTGAGCCACCCAGGCGTCCCCCTCTGCCCATTTTTAACCAGATTGTTTTTTTGGGTGTTAAGTTTGGGTAGTAACCACTTATTAGATGTATCTTTTTTTTTTTTTTTAAGATTATTTATTTATTTATTTGACAGAGAGAGATCACAAGTAGGCAGAGAGGCAGGCAGAGAGAGAGAGAGGAGGAAGCAGGCTCCCTGCTGAGCAGAGAGCCCGATGTGGGACTCCATCCCAGGACCCTGAGATCATGACCTGAGCCGAAGGCAGCGGCTTAACCCACTGAGCCACCCAGGTGCCCTAGATGTATCATTTTTGATATGTGATGTGATGGCTTTTTAAGGCTTTTACTTACATACATATAATTTCCTTTCACATTTTATTGGCCAAAAGAAGTGATGTGGCCAAGTTGACCTCATTGGTACCTACACATAGTGTGGAGAGGGGCAGTGAATATTTTTATCTGTTGTAGTACCTTTCCACGTTCCCTTTTTTTCCTTTGATGGCAAAAAACAAAACCCAAACCAAAAATAAAATCCACAAAGTTTACCATCTTAATCATTTTTTAGTGTTAACTATATGCACATTGTTGTGTAACAGATCTCAGGAACTTATTAATCTTGTAAAACTGAAACTGTGTATTCATTGAATGAATTTCTTTTTCCCCACGGTCCCTAGCAACCACCATTCTATTTTCTAAGAGTTTGATTAATTAGATACCTTATATAAATGGATCGTATAGAATTTGTTGTGTGTGTGTTTGTAATATCTTCTTTCACTTAGCATGTTGTTTTTAAGGTTCATCAAGTTATAGTGCATTGGCAGGATTCTTTTTTTAAGGCTGAATAATTTTCCGTTGTTTTGTATATGCTACCTTTTCTTCATCCATCTTCCAATGGACATTTAGATTGCTTCCATCTGTTGACTGCTATGGAGATAGATTTTAATATCTAAGAATTTTTTAAAAATGACTTATCCTATAAGATAACTCATCCATGTTGAGATTGGCCTTTTCTTTCAAAGTGAAAATTGAATGGAATTTTTCCTGGAGCTTATTGTTATCCATCAAGGTTTTGGCCTATTGTTTGTAAACATTTGGAAGGCTTTAGGTTTTTTATATTGCAGGCAGTAAAAGCATTTTCATTTTGAATGTAGTTGTACATAATCCTTTTATCATTTTTCATAGAACTTGTACGTATAAAATTTAACCTAACCTAGGAAATGAGAAAGATTTTTTTCCAAATGAATGTTTATTTTATTTTATTTTTTTAAAGATTTTATTTATTTATTTGTCATACAGAGAGCACAAGCCGGCAGAGTGGCTGGCAGAGGCAGAGAGAGAAGCAGGCTCCCTGCTGGACAAGGAGCCCAATGCGGGTCTCCATCCGAGGACCCTGGGATCGTGACCTGAGCCGAAGGCAGCGGCCCAGGCATCCTGTGAATGTTTATTTTAGATTAGTTCTAGATATATGGGAAAGTTAAGATAGTACAGGGTGTTCCCATAAATCACAAACCCTGTTTTCCCATTGCTTACTTCTTACATTAACAGAGAATATGTGTTTCACTTAATGAGCCAGATTGATACATTGTTATTAACTAACATCCATAGTGTATTCAGATTTCCTTAGTTTTTAAGCAAAATTGAAGTGAAATTCATATAACCTAAAATTAACCACTTTAAGGTGTAATTAAGTGACATTTAGTAATTCACAATATTGTGCAACCACCATCTACATATCATGTTTCAAAACATTTTCATTACCTCAAAAGAAAGCTCTGTACTCATTAAGCAGTTAGTCCCTATTCCCCACCACAGGCAGTCTCTGGAAACCAATCTGTGTTCTGTCTCTATGTACTTAACTATCCTGGATATTTCATTACATGGAATTATACAATATATGGCTTTTTTGGTCTGGCTTCTTACATTTAGCATATTGTTTTTGAGGTTTAGCTACCCTGTGGCATGTATCATTTCTGTTGAGGAATACCATGCTATTGGCTATGTGTATGTATATGACATTATATCATACTCAAATATTTTTTTCTGTAGTGGCTGAACCACTTTACATTCTCACTAGCAATTTTTGAGGGCTCCAATTCCTCTATCTTTCTGCCAAAACCACTTTTATTTCCTATTTCTCTTTTTAAGTATAATCTAGTTGGTGTGAAGTAGTAATCTTAACTGTGCTTTTAAAAAAATTAAAAACCTTTTTTTAAATTTTTTTTGTCAAGCTTTGTTGAGATATAATTGACCTCATTCATTTTGATTTGTTTTTCCCTAATGATTTTGGGCATCTTTTCGTGAGCTTGCTGCCCATTTCTATAACTCTTTTGGAGAAATTCCTATTTAAGATCTTTACCCATTTTTTTAAAAAGTTTTATTTATTTATTTTGAGCAGGGGAAGGGCTGAGGAAGAAAATCATAAGCAGCTCCCAGCTGAGTGCAGAGCCTGACATGGGGGTTACTCCTACCACCCTGAGATCAGGACCTGAGCCGAAATCAAGAGTCCAATGGTTAATTGACAGAGGCACCCCGATCTTTACCCATTTAAAATTTTTTTTTGTCTTTTTGTTGTTAAATTTTAAGAGTTCTTTATATATCCTAGGTACTAGACCCTTATAAGATAGATAATTTGCAAATATTAACCCCCTGTTCTGTAAGGTTGTCTTCTTACTTTCTGGAGAAAGCCCTTTGATGTGCAAATATTTTATAACTTTAAGACCAGCTTATTTATTCTTTGATGCTTATGTTTTTTTTTTAAATTTTATTTATTTATTTGACAGAGAGAGAGATCACAGTAGGCAGAGAGTGGGTAGGGGGGAGCAGGCTCTCTGAGCAGAGAGCCTGATGTGGGGCTCGATCCCAGGACCCTGAGATCATGACCTGAGCCAAAGGCAGAGACTTTATCCACTAAGCCATCCAGGCGCCCCTGATGCTTATGTTTTTTTGTTTTTTTTTTGTTTTTTTTTAAAAGATTTTATTTATTTATTTGTCAGAGAGACAGGCAGAGCGAGAGAGGGAACACAAGCGGGGGAGTGAGAGAGGGAGAAGCAGGCTTCCCGCGGAGCAAGCAGCCTGATGTGGGGCTCGATCCCAGGACACTGGGACCATGACCTGAGCTGAAGGCAGACGCTGAACGACTGAACCACCCAGGCGCCCCGATGCTTATGTTTTTGATGCCATATTTAAGAATCCATTGTTGCATTCAAGCTCATGAACATTAATCCCTGTTTTCTTTGAAGAGTTTTAGAGTTTTAGCACTTACATTTTGGTTCATGATGCACGTTGAGTTAGTTATTTTTAAAGATTTATTTATTTTAGAGAGAGTGCACGTGAGTGGGGGGAGGGGCAAAGGGAGAGAGACTCTTTAAGCAGGAGATCAGGACCTGAGCCAAAACCAAGAGCTGACTGCTCAACTGACTGAGCCACCCAGGTGCCCCGAGTTAATTTTTAAAGTTTATTTATTCATTTAATTAAACTCTGTACCAGTGTGGGACTCAAACTCATTATCCTGAGATCAAGAGTTGCATGTTCTTCTGACTGAGCCAGCTGGGCACCCCTTGAGTTAATTTTTTTAATATCATGTGAGGTACCGATACAACTTCATTCTTTTGTATGTAGAAGTGCAGTTATCTCAGAATCATTTGTTGAAGAGACAGTTCTTTACCCATTGAATGTTCCTGGCGCCCTTGTTGAAAGTAAGTTTGCCTTAAATGAGGGTTTCTTTCTTGCCTCTCAATTCTCTTTCACTGGTCTATGTGACTTTGCTTCTGCCAGAGCCAGACTGTCTTGATTGTTACTGCTTTGTAGTAAGTTTTGAAATAGGGACATATGTGTCCTTCTACTTTGCTCTTTTTAAATATTGTTTTGGTTATTTGGAGCCTCTTGTAGTTTTATATGAATTGGAGGATCACTTTCTCCATTTCTGAAAAAAAAAAGGCTTTGGAATTTTAATAGGGATAGTGCTAACTCTGTACATCACTTTGGGTAGCATTGTTACCATCTATTAAGCCCTCCGATCCAAGAACTGTATCCTCTAAGTTTTGATATGTTGTGTTTCTGTTTTCATGTGTGTCAAGGTATTTTCTAATTTCCCTTGTGATTTCTTCTTTGACCCACTGGCTGTTTAGACTGTGTTTAATTTTCACCTATTTGTGAATTTTCCATTTTTCTTTCAGTTTTTTATTTATAGTTTCATTCCATGTTTGTCCCAGAAGATACTGGATGATTTCAGTCTTTTAAAATTTATCAGTACTTGTTCTGTGGGCTAACAAATGGTCTTTCCTGGGGAATATTTCATGTGCACTTGAGAAAAATGCATATTTTGCTGTTTTTATGTGGAGTGTTCTATATATGTGTTAGGTCTAGTTGGCTTAGGGTGTTGTTCAAGTCTTCTGTATCTCTGTTCACCTGTCTAGTCATCCTATCTATTATTAAAAGTGAAAGTCTTCAGTTATTTTGAACTCCTCCTTTAGTTTCTGTCCATTTTTGCTTCATATTTTGGGGGCTCTATTGTTAGGTGAGTGAGTGTTTGCAATTGTTATTTTTTATTGTTTATCCATCTTTTCTCTCCCTCTCTCGCTTAAAGTAAGTTCTAGGCCCAAGGTAGGGCTTGAACTCACCACCTTGAGATCATGAATTGCATGCTGTACTGAGCCATCCAGGAGCCCCTCCATCCTTTCCCTATTTGTGTTTTTGGATTTAAAGAAGTCTGTTGTAGGCAGCATATAGTTGGATCATTTTTTAAAAAAATCAATTTTGCTAATTTCTACCTTTTAATAGGCAAATTTAAGCTATTTACATTTAAAGTGATTACTGTTAAGGAAGAACTTACTTTTGCTATTTTGTTATTTGTTTTCTATATGTCTTATACCTCTTTGGTTTCTCAGTTCCTCTCTTACTGCCTTCTTTGTGTTTATTTTATTTTATTCTTTGTAGCATACTATTTTCATTCTTGTTCTCTTATTTTGATTTTTTAGGTTTTTTTTTTTTTAAGTGATCACCCTGGGAATTTCAATTAATCTCTTAGACTTAAAACAATCTATTTTGAATTAGTACCACCTCAGCTACAATAGTGTACAAAAACTCTGCTCCTATCCAGCTCTCTCTCTCCCTCTTTGTTATAATTGCAAATTACATCTTCTTATATTATGTTCTCATTAACATGGATTTGTAATTTAAAAAATATGTTTGACATTTGTCTTGTTTTAAAAAGTTTATCTATTTATATATTTAAGCAATCTCTACCCCAGTGTGGGTCTTGAACTAACGACCCTGAGGATTATGAGTCACATGTTCCCCTGATTGAGCTAGTCCGGTGCACCTGGCATTTATTTGTCTTTTAAATTATATAGAAGGAAAAGAGGAGTTATGAACCAAAAATACAAAACTTTTAGCATTTGTGTTTACTTATGTAATTACCCTTACCAAAGTTCTTTATTTCTTTGTATGGCTTTGAGTTTCTCTCTAGTGCCCTTTCATTTCTGCCTGAAGAACTCCCTTTACATTTATTGTATGGTAGGTCTACTAGCCATGAACACTCTCCGCTTATGTTTATCTGATAATGTCTTAATTTCTTTTTCATTTTTCAAGGATAATTTTGTTGGATGTAAGATTATTGGTTGACTTTTTTTTTCCTTTCAATACTTTAAACATGTCACCCTACTGCTTTCTATAGTTTCTCCTGAGAAATCAGCTGTTAATCTTAGTGAGGACTCTTTGTACCTGAGAATTGCTTCTCCTGTTTTCGAGATTCTCTGCCTTTTGTCTTTTGACATTTTGACCTAATGCTGGGTGGAGCCCTCTTGAAGGGGATTATTAGAACTTTTATGAAAAAGACTCCAGAGAGCTCCAATGTGAACACACAGCTGGAGGGTGCCAGCTACAAGTCAGGAAGAGGGCCCTCACCTGTCCACACCAGTGCCTTGATCCTAGCCTTTCCAGTATCCAGAACTGTGAGAAATACATTTCTGCTGTTATAAGTTCCAGATACCCAGTAGTCTTTTGTTTTAGTAGCCCTTGGTTTCCTACAGGTGTCTTGGGTTCTTTCCATTCCTTTCTCTTTCAGTTCCTCGGGCTGGATATTTTCAATTGACCTATCTTCAAGTTTGCTGATTCTTCCTGACAGTCAAATCTGCCACTCAAATTCTCTAGTGAATTTTTTCCATTCTGTTTATTGTAATTTTTAGCTCCAGAATTTCTGTTTGGTTTCTTTTTATAATTTGTTTCTTTAACAAAAAAAAAAAAAAGTTTTATTTATTTTAGAGAAAGAGCAAGTGAGCAGGGGAAGGGGCAAAGGGAAAGAATCTCAAGCAGACTCCCTGCTAAGTGCAGAACCTGATGTGGGGCCTGATCTCAAGATGGTGAGATCATGACCTGAGCCAAAATCAAGAGTTGGATGCTCAACCGATTGAGTCACCCAGGAGCCCTTTTAATTTGTTTCCTTATTATATTTTCTGTTTGTTGAAAGTGTTCTCCTGTTTTTCCTTTGTCCATCCATGGTTTTCATTACCTCTTTCAGCATATTTAAGACCATAGTTTTTGTCTAGTAAGACCAGTGTCTACTTCCCCATGGTGTGTTTCTATTAATTTCTCCTATGTATGGACCATACGTGTATTTCTTTACATGTTTATTAACGTTTTGTTGAAAATGGGATGTTTTGACTATTGTAATGTGGTGACTCTGGAAAACAGATTCTTCTCCCTCAAAGTTTGTTTTTGTTGTGTCCTGTGGGTTGTAAATATTTGTTTTGTGAATTTTCTAAACTATTTTTGTAAACTCTATTCTTTGTTGTGACTGTTATCTAAATTGCTGTTTCATTAGCTTGTAGTCAGCTCAACATTGCTAGAGATTTTCTTGAATGCCTGGAGCCAAAAATTGAAAGGGAAGAAACTCTTGACTTTGCAGAAATGGCTCTGTGTTATAGCTCTCTTTCAGTGCTTAGACTCATTACAACTCTGCCTTAGACTTCATTTCCTTCTTTTGCCTAGCAGAGGATCAGTCAGAGGTGAAAACTTAGGGTCTTATCAGGTCTTTTCTGAGCATGCTTCCTGCCCTAAGTGTGTGGCTTTCTTAATTTTTATCTTTAGGATACCAGGGCAGTTTTCAATGCCCTAATTTCCCAAAGAAACTCTTTCCAGCTTTTCCTCCCAGGCTTTTGATGTGTCCTTTTGTCTCAATTGAAATCTTTTGCCCCAGGGGACAACAAGTTATTATTGACCTTATAAGGTTTTTGTTTTTTTTGTTTTTGTTTTTCAGTCATGCATATTCTTTTTTTTTTTTTTTTTTAAGATTTTACTTATTTATTTGACAGGCAGAGATCACAAGCAGGCAGAGAGGCAGGCAGAGGGGACAGGGGAAACAGGCTCCCCGCTGAGCGGAGAGCCAGATGGAGGGCTCCATCCCAGGACCCTGAGATCATGACCTGAGCCAAAGGCAGAGGCTTTAACCCACTGAGCCACCCAGGTGCCTCAACCTTATAAGGTTTTTGAGCAATGCTCTCTGTTTAACTGCTTTTCTGACCTAAGAGAGTTCTATATTAGGTAAAGCAAAGACAAAAGACTTTGTGTTGGTTCTTTAAGTAGCTGTCAGACAGGTCAAGACAGACAAACCAAATACTTTTAGAATCAGGTCTGCTTTACTTTCCCTGGAGCCAGGGACTAAGTTCTCATATTGAGAATGAAGGCTCTTTAAGCCTACTGTGGACCCCAGGGAGAGGCAAGGGCAAGCAGTAAAAATGCTGCAAAGTTTTCCTACTGTTTCACGTTGCGTGCTTCTCGATTCAGTGTTGACTGAGTTGCTGTAAATCTCTAACTGTTTTCTGGAGTTGTGATAAAGGTGATTTTGACAGTTTGTTCGATTTTTCAGTGATCTGTGGTGGGACGGGGCTTTAGAACTACCTACTCTACCATTTTCACTGATGTCACTCAACAATTTTAAAAGTGATTTATTGTGATATTTTACTTTAATGAGTGGATCCAGGAAATTACATTAATGTTTATACAAATTGTTAATAGGATGGAATCCGACGTGGCAGACCCAGAGCAGATACTGTCCGGGATCTAATAAATGAAGGAGAGCATTCATCCAGCAGAATCCGTTGTAACATCTGTAATAGGGTGTTTCCACGGGAGAAATCGCTCCAGGCTCACAAAAGGACTCACACAGGTAAGTTAAGTAAAAGTAATACTTAAAGCTGATTTGATGTTTGGGCCTATAAATTAGTATTTTAGTTGCCTTACATTTCCTTATTGTGAAGTTTTTTCAAACAGGCATTGTATAGTCCATTTCTTTTTTGGTAGGAAGAAATGGTTTTCTCAACACGGGTACCATGTGACTTCTAAAGGTATCATGGTAATTAATCTAGTGGTCATAGGAATGTTACTGCTAAATTTAGTTCTGTCATTCTACCTACCTGAATTTTACTTGATATGCCCTTTAGCTGTCTATATAATTGTTAAAACTGACTTGTAGGCCAAATACTAAAACATCATGTGTCAAGTGTCTAGCAGAATTTCTAGAATCTTCAGTGTGCCATCAGAATGTTTGGCCTAGCCATCTAATCTAAGGTGAAATATAATTTTTCAGAATTAAATGTGCTGTAGGTAACTATCCCAGGACTATCACATATCTCTCTTTGTGCCGACACACTGTACTTATATTTTAAATACTGGATAGGAGTCAGGAAATAACAGAGAGGGCCCTTGTTTTTTCCATAGAGAAAGTTGGCCCTGGAGAAGGAGGCTTTTGGTTCTAATAATGGCATTTAATAATTTACAGATGAGTTAACTGAGGCACTGAAAAAAGCAATGACCACTGCCTTACAACCTCCCACACCTTGGGTCTAGGGTAACAGCTGCCAATACAATAGCACATGTGGCTCTTGAGCACTTAAAATTTAGCTAGTCTAATTGAGAGGGGCAGTATGTGTAAAATGTGCTTAATATGAAAAAGAATAAACTTTGATGACTTTGATCTTGTTTACATATTGAAATTATAATATTTCAGATCTATTGGGGTAAATAAAATTAATTTCACCTGTTCCTTTTTGCTTTTGTAATGTGGTTACTAGAAGTGGTTCACATTACATTTCCATTGGGCAGTACTAGTCTAGAGCTTGGGCTTTTAAGGCTTAGTTGCCTTTTTTTTTTTCCACTTGTGTTTATGGTCACCACCTGGTTTTGCTTTTTGTTTTTGAAAAGATGCATTTTAATAATATGCTAGAATATAGTTTTCTTAGCCAAATCCCTGAAAAAGGGTAAAGTTTTAATTTTGAATTATTTTAAAACTAAGGTGGCCAAGAGGTTTGGACTTTAGGTACAATTCAGTAAAACCATTACTAAATGAAATATCTGGTTTTGAGAATTTGAGAATTTTTCAGATTTTTAAAAATCCAATTAGTCTGAAATATCCCCAAATAACTGGTTCACAGGCCATAGAGTATGTGTTGCTTGTGCATTTAAGGTTCAGGACCCTGTGGCATAATGATAGGACCCCTGAGGCTCAGGCCTGATCAACCTCCAATCTACCATGTGTCACCCCAGTGCTTTCAGGCCTTGGCCTGCTATGCTGTACACGAGAGAACTGAGCCCAGGATCTGCATGGTATGGCCAAGCGCCAGTATGTAAACACTTTGTAAGAGACTTTTCTCTTACTATTTTAAATAACTCCCTGTATCTTGTGTTTTATTAATTTGTGTTTAACTATCATAATCATTTACTACATTTCTAAATAATGAGACACTAGGGAGGACTTGTTAGTGTTCTTTGGATCATTTGGGAAGGACCAGTGCATAATTGTTAATCAAAGAAATATTAAAAAAAAATAAGTTTAATTATGGTTGAACAAGATTTTCAAGCTACTTTCTCAAGCCTAGCACTGTGTTGTATGTATGAATTGCAATGGAGTACAAAGTCGTACACATCTTTGTATCAGGAGAGTGCCGGGATACATAAACAACAGTGGATACTAAGTTCGCGAAGGGAAACATAGTTCAGTTATTTGGAGGTGACAGGGAGGTAGGAGGAAAGTCACTGAGAGCCGACAGCACTGGAAGGACTTGAATGGGCAGAGAAGATTGGATTTTCAAGTAGAATGAGATGACAAACAGCCTTATGGAATGAACGAATGTCAGGAGTGAAGTAAAGATAAACTCAGCCCTCTAACTCAGTAGCTATAGTGCAGTTATTAGGGGACCACTGAAAGTCAGCAGATCATTTTCACTTGTTCAGGGAGTGCATTAGGGTTTGCAGTGATTTAGGGGGTAGTTCATATGATAAAAGCAAGTGTGTTCCATGGCATGCCCTCCAGAAGTGATGTGCAAGTAGTAGAGGTCCGCTAGGGTTCCTTCCGGGTGGGAGGCTAAGCAGGTGTGGGAGACGTAGGGATTTGGATCATGGGGAGAAAAATGACCAGATAAGCCAAAGATAACCTCAGGACTTTCCATGTGGGAACCTAAAAGCTCAAGGTCCAAGGACATTCTTTCTGTGCTTCCCTGTGGAAAGCTGCTTGGTAGCATGGAAGTGCTGCTGTTAGCATTAACCCTTGCAGCTTTGTAGAGGCTGTGACAGGTTTGGTTTTTGTTTGGAGTCATGACCTATACAGAGGTTGAGTGTCTGTCCCTTTCTCTTCTCACTTTATTGTCTCAGAAATAATACATGATATTTGTCTACTTAGGTGAGAGACCCTATCTGTGTGACTATCCAGACTGTGGAAAAGCCTTTGTTCAAAGTGGACAGCTCAAAACACATCAGCGTCTTCACACCGGAGAGAAACCTTTTGTTTGTTCAGAAAATGGTATGGTGTTAAGAGTAAGGTTTATGTAATAACTGGTTTTGAGTTAAAAGTGAAATTATCTTTTACTTGAGGGTTTTTTAGGAGGAGAGATTTTGATTAAATTTTATAAAACATCATAAGCTCTCTTTCTAAATTGTGTTCCATGCTCATTTTCTGGGAAATGATTGATTTGTAAATAAAATACTCTTTTTAGATGAAAATCTTCAAGGCCAGTTAAAAACAGTATATTCAGGGGGCACCTGGCTGACTCGGTCAGCAGAGCATGTGACTCTTGCTCTTGGCTTTGGGAGTTTGAGCCCCATGATGGGCAGAGAGATTACTTAAAAAAATAATATTATATTCAGTTAGAGGTGGTAGAAAGATCTATAAAAGTAAATACAGGCTTTATGGTAGGGTTTTATTTTGGTTTTAAACTTTGTAACTATTAAATTGAAGGAAGCACATCATTGTCTAAATTTTCAATAAAGGGGGAGGTTTTACCACTTTAGTACCACTGTTAGTAATTTCTTACCACTTTTCGTAAGTGATTTTCTAAATCATATCACAATTTCTTTTTTTTTTTTTTAAAGATTTTTATTTATTTGTTTGACAGAGAGATAGACAGTACAAGTAGACAGCGTGGCAGGCAGAAGGAGAGGGAGAAGCAGGCTCTTGCCACAGAGCGGGGAGCCGGATGCGGGGCTCAATCCCAGGACCCCAAGATCATGACCTGAGCCGAAGTTAGAGGCTTTAACCCACTGAGCCACCCAGCTGCCCTTGAGTGTTTGTTTTCAAAATTCGTTTATTGCCAAAAAGCTGAGAGGCACGGCTTCCTCAGCTAAAATAAAGCTCAATACAGCTTTGTTCATCTTTTGGAATGTTTTCTTACAATAGATTCCAAGAAGGGAATTTTTAAGTCAGAGGTTTTGACCATTTTTGTTAATAAATCACTTTCTGGTGGGGTTGATGGATTTATGTTGCCATAACTAAGAGGTGAAGGAATTGCTTCCCCGTAGGGTGGTTTTTCTTTTTTTCCCCTCTTCCAAGTTATAGAATGCTAAATCCCGTGGTCTTAATTTACTTTTCTTGGATACCAGGGAAACTGAACATTTTCCATGTCTGCTGGATGTCCAGATTCTGATTAGTGTTTCCCTCTATGTTTTGAAGGCTGCCTAAGCAGATTCACCCATGCAAACCGCCACTGTCCGAAGCACCCTTATGCCAGGCTGAAACGGGAGGAGCCCACAGACGCTCTCAGTAAGCACCAGGCTGTGGACAACCAGGCTGCCGCCGAGTGGTTGGCCAAGTAAGGTTCTCTCTGCACTCCACTGCAGAATACCGCCTAGCACATGGGTTGATGGGGGGAGCTTCGACAGTTCTCTCATTTTAAATAAGTTGCTTTTGTACACATTTTATAAAGTAACGTGAAATAGTGCTTTATTTCCTTAAACTGCAGAATTGCTAGGAGGGGCACGAGGATCTGGTGTGTGATAGACAACAAATACATGATACTAATTAGTCTGAGTGCCCAGCCCACAATTTATTATAAAAGCAAGAATTTTCTTCATTTTCTAAGAATGTTTTATGTGTATTGTATTCCACAGTGCAGCCTGTCTTCCTTTTCTTTGTATCACATATGTGCTGATTATTACTGGGATACAGGCTAGAGGTTCTTCTAAAGTAAAGTTCTACAAAGCACCCAGCTTAATATTTTTTTGAATGGCAACAAGGGGCCAGTATAAAAAAAAAAAAAAATTTCTCCAAAGGTATTTTGATTTGAGAAGTCGTTTTTTGTGTACAAACCAGCATGAGCTGTTTGGGACCCTCCTACTTCTTCAGATTCCTCTGCACTTAGGATAAAGTCTGGAATCCCTCTGCTGTAGCTCTGCCTTCCCCTGGCAATGCACCTGTCCTCAGCTACGTTGGCCTCCTGTGTGTCAGCACCACTCACACTGTGGCTCCCAGGCCTCTGCTGCAGGCTCCCTCTGCCCAGAATGCTGCTTTCCTCTTCATTTAGCCACTCTGCTCTTTCTTCTTTTCTTACTGGGGTCAAACATCGCTTCAGGAAGTTCTTCCCTAACCCACTCACTAACCCCAAGAACAAACAAGGTTAGACCAACTTAATAGAAGCTTTTACAACACACTGTGTTTTCTCTTTCAACACCTTCATCACACATTTATTTGTTCAGTGTCTATCCTCCCTGCTAGACCGCAAGCTCCACTTGGGGAAGCATTACCTTTGTCTTATTTACTGCATCACTTCCTCCCTCCTTCCTCCTGCCTGACTCTTGCTGCCCCATTAACTCTAATTTTGTCCAAGTCAGAAACCTCTTGGTCATTTTGCCTTTATCCTTCTCCCATCTACTCAGTGACAGACTGATGGATTCTACTCAGTGTAAAGTCTAAACCCTTTATTATGGCATTTGAAGTCCTTGATTGCCTGGTCCCTGCCAACCTTGCTAAGCTTCTTTGCTGTTCTCTGTTCCTAGTTGTCCTTCAAGTCATACTGAACTGTTTGCATGTCTTTTTTTATGCCTTGAGTATTGACCACATTTTTCCAGTTTGAGAAATCTGGATTTCCTGAAATCTAGTAGTTGTATTAATTTTGTGTGTATGATTTTAAAAACAGTTTTGAGGTACAATTGACGCATGATAGATTGTATACATTTAAAGTGTACAATTTGATATGTTTTGACATATGTGTACACCTGCAAAACCATCATCGCAGTCAAGATGGTGAACATAGCGGTCACTTCCAAAAGTTCCCTCATGCCTCTTTGTAATTCATCACTCCTGCTCTTCTCTGCTTTCTTGCTCCCCAGACAACAGTGATCTGCTTTCTGTTACTGTATACTAGTTTGCATTTTCTAAATTTTTATACATATGGAGTCATACAGTATGTACTTCTGTTATCTGGCTTCTTTTACTCAATGTAATTATTTTGGAATTCATCCACGTTGTGGACTGTATCTGTAGTTCATTTATTTTTTTTTTTTCAGTTTAATGTTTTTTTTTTTTCCTTGAAGTATAGTTGGCACTCATTGTTACATTAGTTTCAGGTGTACAACATAGTGATTCGACAAGTCTATGCATTATGTTTGCTGTATTACAAATAAAGCTATGTAAATATACAAGTCTTTGTATGGGACACTTGTATGAGTGCTATTGTTCTTTAAATATACCTTTCTTCACTTACTTCAAGGTGGAACATTTTTTCTATTTTTTCTAGGGAATTAATCAGTCAGCTATGTAATAGAAAAATGGTGATGTCTCTTAAATTTTTGAATTAGTTCTATGTGTTATAGATACTAATCTGTCATATTCTGTGGGTTTCAAGTTTCTCATACTTACCTCTGTCAGAAGTCACCATCCCTCTGTGAATAGGATAAATAGGTTTCTAATGATTAGTCTACTTTTTTTTAAAGTTTATTTCTTTATTGAGGTACAAGTGACAAATAATATTTGTTCTACTATTGTGTATTTTACGGTAATCCACTTCACATATGATCTTAAAGGCAGCTATCCTTTTTTGGCAAAAACCCATGACTAGGGAATGGAATAGAAGACCCAGAACTGCCCATTTTTGATTTTTGGAAATCTGAGCAAGTCCCTCAGTTTTTGGACCCTGAACTTTTCCCTCTATAATGGGAAATACATGTAGTATGTGTGAAATTCCTTTATAGCCTTATAAACTAAAACACAGAAAATAATACTGTGGTAAAGAATCGAAAGAAAAATAAACATTTGAAAAGGTTGTGTAGACATACAGCTAATGTGCATGCGTTTCATATAGGTATTGGGAAACGAGAGAGCAGCGTGCCCCCACCCTGAAAGGAAAGCTCGTTCAGAAGGCCGATCAGGAGCAGCAAGACCCTCTGGAGTACCTTCAGTCTGATGAGGAGGATGACGAGAAGCGTGGTGCCCAGCGCCGGCTGCAGGAGCAGCGGGAGCGCCTGCACGGCGCCCTTGCTCTCATAGAGCTCGCCAACCTGACTGGAGCGCCACTCCGCCAGTAGCCTGAACACTGACTCTTCCACTGTACAAAAGTACTGCCCAGCGTACTTAAAAAGTAGATCCTTGGGCATAAGCTAAGCACCTTATTTGCTTATTATAGGCTGCTATTCTGTAGAAATTTATGAAGAATGTCATCGCCCCATAATATGGGGTGAGAGAGAATTGCACTTTTTTTTATATGGTAATGGATTTGTTGTAAAGTTTAAAATATTTTGTAAATATGGGACTTCTAGTACAGGGTAGAAAAGGATATATTGTGGGAAGCTAGATTTTGCAAGTTTAATGCATTCATTGGAAGCAGTTCTCACAGGAAGCACTTTCTGAATAAGACACTTGTATGAAAAAACAGAATGGTACATGTAGCCAAAGAACGTTGAAATAGATTATTTATAAGATCATTTTTAACGATGTATATTAGTATGTTTAACAATACTGTAAACACTGAAGCAAGCCAGAAAGTATAAGATATGTGTGTAAGATATGTATTTTTAAATTGCAAAATAGTGTGCCTAATGAAAAGTGGAAAACTGACTATTTTGGAAGACATTCTAAGTTATGGACTTTGGAAGAAGAGATTTTTGAGGATCTTGGTGAGATGCACGGTAGTTAAGAATTTTCGGAATTGGAGTCTTATCAGTCTTATTCTATCTTTCTGAGGCTTTACAATTCACTATGATATTTAGGTTTGAAAAGCACTTGGCATCCCTATTATGTTAACTTGGGAACTTTTGCACATTGCATGTTTCTCATTTGCTGAAATTGAGTGATTAATCTTGCAAAGTCTAGATAACTTGGTAATTGTTTTTTTTTTTAATTTTTTTAATATTATGGGCCCTGTAATGAGATTTGGCACTTGGATTTTATTAATAAAAGGGACATCTACAGGGTGGTTCTGTAGTGAAGTTTTAGATCTTTTGTTAGCAAACACTAAATTTTAATTGTACTGCTTGTTTAGAATTATTAGCAAATGGAAGCCTCCTATTTATATTTTCAGTGCATAAAGCCACCTTCTTGCTTTACTTCAGAATAACATGCCAAGCTATTTTGTGTTCACTAAATTTAGTTATCAGTTAAACACTGCAGAAAATAGTAGCTACTCAAATAACTAGGTTTCTGGAATAGTTTCAACTGCAAGTGTGTTGACTTGTGTGGTGGTTTTAAGCCATTTTTCCAAATGGATGAAGTTTTTAAATACCACTTTATGTACTGAAGCATAAACAGAAAAATTAAGACCTGAGCAGTTCACCTCCTTTATGTATAGGCATAAACCTCCATCATTTAAGCGTTTGTTTACGCAGAAACTAAATGACATGCATAGCATGGTAATTTGATAGATTGCTTAATTGGAGTAAACGTCAGAGTAATAGAGGGAAATATGGGCTCTCCAGCGCCTTTTTTTTTTCTTTTTTGAAGTAGTAGCCTATGGATGTAGTTTAAACATTATCTAAAATGTAGGCTTCTTTATCCAAAAATTCCAGTGTGTTGCAGTACACAGGTAGTTTGAAATACGTAGCCATGGGGAAGGGGTGGTATGTAAATGTCTTGGAAAGAAGCAAAAGTGTGAAAGATGATAGTAACAAATAATGTGTATGAATGAGGACATACTTTAAAAATGTAATTCCTCTGTACAGTAAATTACAAATCTTGAGGGATTTTTTTTTTTTGTAATAAGAGAATTTATATTTGTAATGGTCTAAGAATTTTGTTTGTAATCTGGTATATAGCATTTTAACTTGGAGCACTTATAAGCACAGTAAGAGAGACTGTAGCATCGGAATTTTCATGGGTTAGGTTTCAGCATTTTCTCTAGAATTTTTTCTCAAATATAACTTAAATGAACTATGAAAAGCAACACTCATCAGTCTTGGGAAATTTAAAATTTGATGAACTTACCTAAAGATGAAAGGGCAGTAAACTTGTATTAAAAAGTACAAATACTTCCCAATTCATGAATAATAAAATTTAAGGCCTTCAGAAGTAAGAGGTTTTGTTTGTTTGTTTTTCTGGTCAGCTTTTGTCAACTATAATAGTTATATTCACAAACATTTTTTATTTGTATAATTGGAAGTTTAAGAAATTATAACTACTTACTATAGAAATATTTAAAATGTTCTTTTTTGATATAAGCTATATACTTGGACAAAATACATTGGCATCTAAAATTTGAGGTGTGTTAAGACTGCTTTTTGTTTTAAAAATGTGGTTTACATTCAAATTTTTGAAGTGTTTTATGCTTCATATGGCTCAGTTGTAGTTTGGCAGAGGTAACAGCATAAGAATAAACATGCTGTAATTTTAAAAGATGCTTTGAATAAAAATTTATTTTAATTTACAGTTTAAAGTACATTTTCATTCTTGAACCCTTTATGCTTTGTCTTCCTATCAACAGTATGATGACCATAATATAAAAAAGTTAAAAAAGTAGAAACGTCATCTACAATCCTATATCCTCCCATATTCTTATTTGGTGTGTTTTATATTTCATTTCCAGTCTCCTTTTAGGCATCTGCTTAGCATAGTGAAATCATAGTATGAATTGCTTTTTCCTACTTTAAAATTATAGCCTTTTAGAGTGTACATATTAATTTAACTTCCTTATTTGGTTCATTGTTAACAGTGTTAAAAATACACTGGTAGGGATCAGCTCCATTCTAGGCCTTACGGTAAGGGTGATCAGGGACTGGGATTTTATTTCACTTATATTCAGGATGTGTTGAGTGTGGTCACCTCCCTGAGAAGCCACTTGGGGGCCTGTTTACTTTCTAAAGAGTCAAGCAAGTTGGTTTAATTTTGTCATAAGTTATCTTTAGTTATATACTTGCAATAGGCAAGGTTCAGCTTGTCTAGGCTTTAAGCAAAAGAATTTCACATGCAACTCTTCAGTGTGAGTTGTGATTTAAACAGAGTTAGGATGAGATTTGGACAGTCACTTCAGATCCTGGACGTATGTGTATTGTAGAAGCAAATTAAATGGAAATATGATTAAAGCTGTTACTAGAAGTGAGTTTACTGTTTTGCAGCCAAAACTTATTTGGAGACTCACTGGAAACTAAATTGATCTTTTTAAAGGAAATTATCCAAAATGACATTAAGTTCAGAGATTTTGTTTCAGCTGGAATATGATTTTATTTTCTATTTCATTTCATCCATTTATTTTTAAGGAGGCTCCATGCTGGGCAGGGCTTGAACTCAAGACTGAGCTCAAGACCTGAGCTGAGATCAAGAATCACCTGCTGAACCGACAGAGGCACCCAGGCACCCCGTTTTGTTTTGTTTTTTAAAAATTTTATTTATTTATTTGACAGAGATCACAAGTAGGCAGAGAGGCAGGCAGAGAGAGAGAGAGGAGGAAGCAGGCTCCCTGTCGAGCAGAGAGCCGGATGTGGCCCTCCATCCCAGGATTCTGAAGACAGAGGCTTTAACCCCACCAAGCCCCCCAGGCGTCCCCCAGGCGCCCCGTTTTCTATTTTAAAATGGTCTCAATGTGTGTTTGTTTTTTTATTTTGGGTAATGTGGACTCTTACTTCCTGCCTTTTTTAAAAAGATTTTATTTATTTATTTGAGAAAGAGACAATGAAAGCGTGAGAGAGGAGAAGGTCAGAGGGAGAAGCAGACTCCCCGTGGAGCTGGGAGCCGGAAGCGGGACTCGATTGGGGAACTCCAGGATCATGACCTGAGCCGAAGGCAGTCGTCCAACCAACTGAGCCACCCAGGCGTCCCACTTCCTTCCTTTCTTAGAACTAGTCATTTGTTACAAGTTCTGCTTTGGTTCTTGTAAGTGCTGAAAATGTTCATGGTTTTTCAGTGCTTACAACAGAAAAACAATTGTATGGCATCAACAGTTGGTGCAAACATTTCTTTCATTTGAAATTTTTAGCTTTTCTAAAAAGCTAAAATTTCAGATTTTTTAAGTTGATTATTGAGAATGAAAATATGGGACACTTATTTGAAAAAATGCTACATTATGTAGAATGTGGTCCAAGTAGGCAGTTTTGGGAGGCTCTCCTTCAAGGAACAACAAACACTGAAGAAGGTTGCTATTCACTTAGGAAAGCAGTGGGTCCTGAAGTTAAAGGAGGGAACCAAGCCATAGAGCAGCTAGAGGCAAGAAAATACTTGAGACTTGGCACCCGCCTCAACCCCTGTTACTCCTACATATTTACTGGAGAGAAATGAACACAGACGTTCACACAAGAACTTGTACATTAAGGTTCATGGAAACATTTTGTAAAAAAAAAGCCCTAAATAAAAACAGCCAACATGCCCATCAACTGGTGAATGGATAAACTGTGGTCCTTCTCTGCAATTTAAAGAAACTACGGGCTGTGGCAAAAGACATAAACGGTAAAAGCCTTGAAAGTACTTACTAATATGAAATTTAAATAAAATTCTAGAAGAGGCCAATCTAACTCTGCAACAGAAATCTGAATGAGATGGGATTGCCTTCAGTGGGCACGAAGGGCACTATTTGAGGTGATTGGAAAGGTGTTGATTTGGGTAGTTACAAGGGTGTACACACCAAACAAAGAACGGTGGGCTCGTGAAACCTGCATTTTCCTTTACGTAAATTATACGTTAAAAAGTGTAGGGGGAAGAAAAAAGGCAAAACGCACGCTCAGGCTAAACGGAAGCCTTGCTTCCCAGGAGGGCAGCTGGGGACGGGGAAGGGCGGCTCAACTCTCCCAAGCCCATTCCTGCAGTCTGTCGGTGCCAAGGAGGTCCGCGCCGCAGCCGCGGAGCACTCCCCGGAGGCGCGCACTCTGAGCGGCCGCGGCCCTTCCTGTTTCCGCCGCGCCCTCTGGCGGGCGGGCCGCAGGCGGGGACGGAACTGGGGCGGGGCGGGCCGGAGCGCCGCGAAGGGCGGCGGAGGGCTGCGGGCTCCCGGCTGCGGGCAGCCGTGGAACATGACGGCCGGCCGCCAGGCCGAGGGCGCGGACCTCGACCCCGCCTCCACGCGGCTGCCCTCCCGGCTGGCCAAGCTGCTGTCGGCGCTTTTCTACGGGACTTGCTCCTTCCTCATCGTGCTGGTCAACAAGGCACTGCTGACCACCTATCGGTGAGGAGGACTTCAGGGGGCCGGGCGGGGGCCGCGGGGCGCCCGGTCCCGGGACCTTCCGGCTCCCGGTGCCGCGCGAGGTCCCGGGGCGAGGGCGCGGCGGGGCTGCCCCTGCCCTCCCAGCACTCCGGCCGCGCCCGGGTCAGCGGGCTGACTGGGACGGAGAGCGCGGAGTCTCCCTGCTGACTCCAAAGCCAACGGCGTCAGCTGGGACCTTCGCAGGTTTCTAAAATCCAGATCCCAACCTAACAGTAATTTGCCCCTCTGCTTACCGCTGCTGTAAGACACTGCATATCTGTGCTTGCAGAGCTACACCCCAAAGAGAGCTACACCCCAAAGCTTTCCAAGGTACCGGCGAGCTGGAACAAGTGATCTGAATGCTAACCTTAAAGGAGAATAGTTCTCTACAAAGATCTAGATGTTCCACCATCAGACGAGTCGTGAGCCGGGACGTGCCTTGTTTGGTCTTTCATTCTCAAATTACCAGTGCGTTGAGGGAAAACAATGAGAAGTTCACATGATGTACTTTTTTGGATTAGTGTGCCCTAAGCCAGATTTGTGGCTCCTTGAGCCTATTTATAAGGACTAGAAATTCCTGTTTAATTCTGCTATCCTTACAGCAGCACTGAAAGCACTGTGGATTTAGATCCAGCTAAACCATCTAATAGCTGTGCCTCTTGGGCTACCCTCATAGTGAGCAGTTTTCTTAGAAGCCAAAGCTGGATAATTACAAGCCTGTTAATTACCTCCCAGAGCTTTGCAGGAGCTGCCGTAAGTGAGAGGGCCTTTGTAAACCATACTGTGCTGCAAAATCGTGAAATCATAGTTTTATAAAGAGCTTAAAAGAGACCTCAGAGAACATCTTCACCTTTTTTCTTTTATACTTGAGACAGCTGAGACCCACAGGAGCTTGGCTGGTTACACCTCCAACAGTTGGCTCCTGAGCACCTACTATGTGCCAAGCCCATTGTAGGCACCGCGGAAGCAGCTGTGATCAGCACAGAAATCCCCCCCCCCACCTCTCACCACCCCCCCCCCCCCCCCCCCCCCGCCAGAGATTCTATACTAGTGGTAGAGACTGGAAAGAAGTGGGTTCATGAATAATCAGGGTGATTTCAGGTGTGGTATGAGAGTTCCTGGGGAGGAGTGGTTGCACGAGAGCCTTCGAAGCTGAAGGGAATGTGAGGAAGGGGGCATGAGTTTGGTCTGCTGGAGGAAATGAGTGAGAACATGGAAGGAGGTGAGAGAGAAATGAGGGGGGAGGGAGGCAGGGAAGGCAGGATCAGATCCTTCCTTCATTCAGTAATAATTATTAAGCACCTGTTATGGGCCAGGCACTGTTCTAGGCACCTGGGATATAGAAGTGAATAAAGCAGATCAAAATCCCAAATGTGATGAAGCAAATATCCATCCTCCTAGAGTTTACATGGAGCTTTCTAGTGAATCAGTAAATAAACTGGTAGAATTTATGTTATCTCAGATGCAGTTGTGTGGTCAGGAGAAAAACGTAAGGCATGAAAGGGAGTTAGGGAGTGTGGGCATGGGAAAGAGTTTGCTGTCTCATGTGATCAGTGAAGCTTTGCTGAGGAGGTGACATGCCAGCCAAGAGTTGGGTGAGGTGAGGGAAATGAGAGAAGAACATTGCAAACATGAAAGAGAAAGGTGTTTGGGTGGAGATGGTACTAGGTGAGGTCCCAGGGTAATGGATTGCTGTATCGTATAGGGCCTATGAAGCAGCCATGCAAACCATTAGAAGGTGTTGATTGGAGGAGTAACATGAACTAAATCCCTCTGGCTGCTGTGTTGAGAGGAGATATTGGGGGACCAGGGAGGAAGCAAGGAAACTAGGATAGATAGTTTTAATTTTAGTCTAAATGCATTTGGGTGTCCCTTAGAAGGTTTTAGCATGAGGAGAGATATGACATGATTTGTGAGATTAAAGAGATTTCTTTGGCTGGTGGGTGGTTGGAGAACTGATGGCATTGGAATAAGGGAGAGGAGCTAGGAAGCATTTTTTCTAGATAATTCTAAGAGATGGCTTTGGGAGTGGGGTGAGGGGTAGCGGCAGATATGGAGGAAGAGAGAGATTTGGGATATTTTTTTTGGTGATCCTACAGACCTACTAGGTCTCGACCACTGTGTTGCAAGTATGCTTGCTGGTGTCCATGGAAAACCCAAATGCTGCCTCAAAAAAATTAGAATGAACATATAACTAAACCTGTATCATTTAACACATACAAGGCAAGATAAGTGAAGAAAAAGAAAACTTAAGACATCTATGATAAGAAAAACAAGAGGATAGTATTAAGAGGGTTGTTTGGGAATGGTTGACAATTATGTTGGATAAAATTTGAAGGTCAGTCTCGATTTTCTGCCCTTCAATGAGCTGGCCATGGCGGTTAACTGCCTCCAAAAACATGTGTCTTGTTGGAAGCAGGGGCCAGTAAACACTGGTTAAGTGCTTTGAAGATGAAGGGCAGTATCCAACTGGAAAGAATTATCATTATATGAGACACCTCATGCTCTAGTCTTTCCATCTTTAAAATTTTGAGTTCCATGATTGAAGGAGGAAATGGAGTTTTTTGTCTCTGCAAGGTGAAACTCTTTCAATCCTTAGAAGTAAATATTTCACATATCCGTAATGTAATATACAATCGGAGAACACTGTTCCAATAACATTGTTTGTTCTCTCATCTCAAAATGCTTTAGGAGCACATTTTTGAGGGGAAGAGGGTTGGGTTAATTTTGTTACAACAATAAACCATAGAAATCTGATCCAAACATTAGTTGTTTGAAGATAGAATGTTGCATTGTGGAATAGAAGGAAGGACATTTCAATAATTACTAATCCACAGGGTCATGAGAAGGTAGCTCAAAGGATGTTTTTTCTTTTCCATTTTGAACAGATTGTTTCTGTTTGGGGTATAAGACTGATGGGTGGTCTTTGTTCTTTGTTTTGTTAGACTTCTTTGGTTCCTTGTGATGCTAGATTTATCTGATTGCACAGAGAGGTCTTTGAAGGATGTGAACTCTCAGACCCTGTTAAGGTGAGAGGGAAAAGCAAGGTCATCTAAGAGTCTGTGACCAGTTGGTTATACCAGTGGGTCTTTGGAATCAGATTCATGAGGGTTGTGCAGGTGGTCTGGGTCGGCTTTTTTGGTTGTCATTGTAATATACTGTTCTCTATGACATGCAAGAATTTATAATGGAGCTTAATAAAAATATAGAGCTTAGTTGTATTTAGTTTGACAAACATTTGCTGTATGTCTTCTTCTTTATGCATCCCAGGACTTTGGGGATTATTTAGCACAGTGCTTTCCAAACCTGCCTGGGAGTGTGAATTACTTGGAGAGGTTTTTATAAAAGCTATTGAATTGAGTCTCCAGCGGTGGGAACAAGGAAATTCATATTAAAAACAAAACCCACTTGAAATTTTCTCTTACTCTGATGAAAACCTGTTCTCTCCAGAAGATGCAGCTCCCTTGGCCCCTGGAAGCAGCTGGATCTTGGTTTTACCCTGGGTCTGGCCAGGAGGTGAGGTTGGGTCCTCATGCTTCCCCAATGGCCAAGCTCCATGTTCTCCAAAAAGTAGAGGGACCACTGCTTGTGGTCCTCTACAGTGGCTCTTGAGCTCCTGTCATTCACGTAACAAAGTGTCCTGGTCTTCCTCTCCCCCTGGACTGTCGTCAACCTTGGGGACTTCAGGATCCACGGACGAACCCTCTCAGCTGGTGCAGCCCCGCTTCCTGCAGTCACTCCCAGGGCCATGTGCTTGGCGTGACCTGCCAGGTGTCCACACTCCACCCTGCCTCTAGCTCGTGTCTGCACATCCCACCCTGCGAGTCCTTCCTCAGTCCCACTGGGGTGGCATTAATCCAGCACAGCCTACCACCTGCCTCTCTCCTTCAGCACGGAGCAGCGCAGACTGTTGTGGGAGGAAAACCACTTCTGATCTGACTGGGTTGACTTTAAAAGGATGGTCATGAAGCTTACCCAGCTCTCCTTCCTACCCCGGCATTTCTTCTGGGGGCTTGCTTTCCTCATCTCAGAAGCAACTCCTTCACGCTTTCTCCTTCATCCTAAAACTTCCCACACACCCCACACTCCCCATCTCTGCTACTTTTGAGAAAGTAAAAGCCATCAAAGAGGCCCCCACCTTACCCTTGCTGGTAGGATGTAGGGACTCTTTGGTCCCTGTGGAAGGTCTAGCTCTCCTCTTCCACAGGTCTGCTCTTCCAGCTCCTTCTGTCTCCACCTCTGTGCTGCCCTTGGAAACATGTTCAGGTTTCTTAAGAGAAAATAACCCCTACTCGATCCCTCATGGACCCTCATTTCTCTGTTCCTTTCAGAGTCTGACTGTTGAGAAGTTGTGTACCCATGGTCTTCACTTCCTCACATTCACTAGTATAAGAATTCATTTAAAAAATTGGAGGTTATTGGGGTGCCTGGGTAACTCAGTCGTTAAGCAACTGCCTTTGGCTCAGATCATGATCCCAGAGTCCTGGGATCAAGCCCTGCATCAGGCTCCCTGCTCCTCGGGCAGCCTGCTTCTCCCTCTCCCACTCCCCTGCTTATGTTCCCTCTTTCGCTGTGTCTCTCTCTGTCAAATAAATAAATAAAATCTTTAAAAATTTAAATACAGAAATGTACAAAGAAGATAATAATAATTATATTCCCACCTACCTAGAATTAATATCTTGAAATATCTACTAAAAACAATTTTTCTGAATGTAAGCTCTGTGGCCAGTGTGGGGCTTGACCTCATGAACCTGAGATCAAGAGTCACATCATCCACTGACTGAGCTAGCTACATGCCTCTCTCTCTCCTTTTTTTTTTTTTTTTCCCAAGAAAAATCATTCTGGCATGATCATTACAAAGAATTCAAACAGAAGAAAAATATTAAGGTGAAATTTTAAGAAATACCACTAAATACTTAGTATTTTAGAAATACTAAGAAATATGTACGAATATTAAGGTGGCTCAGTCATTAAGCATCTGCCTTTTGCTCAGGCCATGATCCCAGGGTCCTAGGATCCAGCCCCTCATGGGGCTCCCTGCTCGGCGGGAAGCCTGCTTCTCCCTCTCCCTCTCTCCCTGCTTGTGTTCTCTCTCTCGCTGTCTCTCTCTGTCAAAGAAATAAATAAATTTTTTTTTTAAAAAACAAATACTATGAAGATGTATAGATTACTTTTTAAATATATATATCTTAGATATAGATATATAGGCATATATCATATACATATATATATGTATATTTATCCATTCATCTGTCAGTGAACATCTGGGCTCTTTGCATATTTTGGCTATTATGGACATTGGAAAGAAGGGCTTTAATTTAATTATTTTTTCAAGTATCACCTAGGTGCCCCCCCAGCACTTTTCATGGTGAAAAGTTTCAAGCATACAGAAAAATGGAAAGCAGACGTCACTGAAATGCAGTAATGAACATTTTATTATATTTGCTTCCCCACAGCCGTTGAAAGTAAGTTGCAAACATCCTGGTTCTGCACTCCAGTTTTGGGGGTGCATATATTTTAACATGTCTCTCCTGAAATAGTCTCCTGCATAGTATCATTTTTGCTTTTAACAAATTTTAATGATTTCCTAAAGTAATCTAATACCAAATATATAATCATCCCAGTTGTCCCAAGATATTTTTATGGTTGTTTTAAACATTTTAATCAAGATCCAATCAGGGTTCATGAAATGCATTGAGTTATGTCTTTATAGTTTATTTTAATCTAGAAAAGCTCCTCATCCCATTTCTTCCCCATCATACTGACTTTTTGAAAAGCCTGGGCCAGGTATTTTATAAAATGTCCCACATTATGGATTGTCTGATTTATGTTTTGAAGGCTTGCTTAGCTTATTTCCCAACTGAACTTTAGATCCAAGAGCTTGATTACATCCAGATTAAACGTTTTTGGCAAGGGTGCTGCATTGCTGACCCTGTGAACTCTTATTGTATCATTTCGGGGCTGTGCTACTATTTGTCATGTTGGCTGCTTTTGAAGGCTTATTTAAGTGGGGATTGCAAGTTGCACATATGCATGAAATTTAGTTTTTTTTCTTCTTAAGATTTTTAAAATTTATTTATCTGACAGAGATCACAAGTAGGCAGAGAGGCAGGCAGAGAGAGAGAGGAGGAAGCAGGCTCCCCGCTGAGCAGAGCCCAATGCAGGGCTCAATCCTAGGCCCCTGGGATCATGACCTGAGCTGAAGGCAGAAGCTTTAACCCACTGAGCCACCTAGGTGCCCCATGAAATTTAATTTTAACTGAATTTCAGATATAGATTTCTTCACTACAAGTGCTAGTATTTCTTAAAAGATCCCTCTTAGATGAAGAGGTCATGAAAAACATTAAGAAGTTGCTCTCATCAGCACATCTGGATGGCTCACTTGGTTCAGTTCAGTGTCTGCCTCCAGCTCCAGTCACGGTGGGCTGGGGCCCCACATCAGCTTCCCACTCAACGGGGAGTCTGCTTGTCTCTCTCCCGCAGCCCCTCCCTCTGCCTCTGCTCTTTCTCTCTCTCTCAAATAAATAAATAAAATCTTAAAAAAAAAAACGTTGATCTCACCATGTTTATTTTGTAAACACATTTCAGTTTAAGACTTCCCTGCTATGAAGGATGAAGATACTTGCGTGGTTCTTCCTGTCTCCCCTCCTCCCCTTCACATCTTGTTTTATATGAAGCAAACTGTTGTGTAATTATAATCCCACAGCTGTTTGAATCTGTTCTATATTTAAATGGAGATAGTAATCAGCAACAGCCTTTTTACCACAATGTCTCCATTCCTAAATTTATTGTTTTGATTTCATTCCTAATTGGTGGATTCCATTGTCAGGTAGGGTTTTTTTTAAAAAAAAATGGATTTCATGGCTGCTGCTTTACTTAGGTTGAAGAGTCTTTATTTATTTTTTTTTTAATTTTTTGTTTAAAATTTATTTGACAGAGAGACAGCGAGAGAGGATATACAAGCAGGGGGAGTGGGAGAGGGAGAAGCAGGCTTCTGGCAGAGCAGGGAGCCCGATGTGGGGCTTGATCCCAGGACCCTGGGATCATGACCTGACCTGAAGGCAGCCGTGGAACATTCTTTAACAGTGTGCTTTTAGATCTGAAGATTCAGTCTATTTATTTTCCTTGCATCAACAAATTTGCTTTTTATCTTTGAATCATTTTCTTTCTTTCTTGAATTCCTTCTTTTCCTGTATTATATTTTCCCCTAACCTGGCCTCTTTGTCTGTGTTCTGTAAGCCTGTTCTTGTCGTTTCACCATTTATGTTGCTGTCTTGTGATCTCATTTGCAGTGACAGGTTATGTTCTCTGGCAAGCAGACTCTGAGAGGCAGAGGAAGTATACTGAGGAGAGCTCTTAGGATGCACTCCTAAGGAAGAGTGAGGGAAGTCGGATTTGGCTGTAGTGCAAGCACAGCAAAGCCTGATCCCAGGGGCTGTGGAGCTGGGATGGCCCAACAGTCCAATCCTGAACTAGGGTAGGGACCCTGGCCTTTCAGACTTTTTGTACAGACCAGAGATCGGAATGCAGGAGACTCACAGGGAGGGTGTTTACTATTTGACAAGATAGCCTTCCTCAGCTGAGGATGTTCTTGGGCAACTGGGGGAATAAATGCTCAGTCCAGAGGGAGTCTGGATGGCAAAAATGGCATCCAGCCCTTGGAATTAGTTTTATTCTCCTGGTGGTCCTCTCCATTCATTCCATTTCCTTTGATAAGTTAAGTCCATTCTTTACTGTCTTCTTGCCCTGGCTGAAATCGGTGACATACAGATTGGGGGGTGTATGTGTGTGTGGGGTGGTATTTCCCTCTATTGTAGTAGCCTGAGGAATGGCTGGGAGACAGCGCAGTGCTACCTTGTTAAAAATGTTGTGAAGCAGGGGTCAGGATTGTGTATCTAAAGTACCAGTGCCATTTGTTGAAAGACCGTCTTTCCCACACTGCTCTACACTATCTTCTTTGTCACATATGTGTGTATCTGTCCTCATCTCTGTTCTTGAACCTTTTAGAATCTCTAAAAGTTAGAGAGAGAGTTTTATTCGAGTCCAAGTTAGGATAGCTGCCTGAGAAACATGCTCTTCACAAGGAAGAAAGAGCTCCAGAGAATGAACAGTTTTTACAGGGTTATATATTGTTTTTATGTCTTGTAAAAGCTCAAAAGATTATATATGAACATACAGGCAAGAATCACAAGTTTTTTCTTCTCATCAATTGTAATCTTTAATTAGACTTTTATTAGATTTGTTCCTGGGTATATTATTATTATTATTATTATTAAAAGATTTTATTTATTTGAGAATGAGAGAGAATATGAGTGAGGGGGGAGGAGCAAAGGGAGAGAGAGAAGCAGGCTCCCTGCTCAATCCTACGATCCCAGGGTCATGGTCAGTCTAAGATTTTTTTTTTCAGTCTAAGATTTTTTTAATAACTCCTGACATTATGTATTATAGACAGTCTGCAAACTTTTGTCAGTTGTTAAAATTGTTATTCTGTGTTTTTAAACAGATTCCCATCACCAGTTTTTCTTGGAATTGGGCAGGTAAGTGAAAAAGAAAAATTAATTGCTTAATTAGTTGTCATCATACATGATGAAATTTTAGTGCTTTTGTTTAAGACCATGGTTTACAGATTCATTCAACTGGCAGAGATCCAGAGGATCATGGTACTTTTGGTGAAACAGCATTAATTTTTTTTTAAAGATTTTATTTATTTATTTGACAGAGATCAGAAATAGACAGAGAGGCAGGCAGAGAGAGAGGGGGAAGCAGGGTCCCCGCTGAGCAGAAAGCCCCATGGGGCTTAATCCCAGGACCCTGAGATCATGACCCAAGCTGAAGGCAGAGGCTTTAACCCACTGAGCCACCCAGGTGCCCTGAAACAGCATGAAATATTGACATATCTTATGTCTTTCTATAATTTAGGAAATGTTGTATTTTCAGGAAAAAAAAAAACAAATCCAAACAACTACTTGTTTCAGCTTCCTTAATTGGATTTAATTACCCTAAAACTAGGGACCAGAAGACTGAAAGCTTCCAAGGCCTGGTGGGCAACGAATGGGTTTGAAGCCTGGGGTAGGACTAGGAGCACAGTTCCTCCAGTTGAAGTGTGCTATTTGTACTCAGTTTAAGCCACTGTGCTGAGAGGAAAAGGGTTGGGGAGATGAGATTGGGTTATTATACACCCTTATTATCAAAACCCTGGAGGTGTTTCAAAAGGCAGGGGTTTTGAATGTTTACATCAAATTTGTAAATGCTGGCAACATGTTCCAATTTTTACAAAACTCTCTATGGGCCTAACTAAACATGCTTGTATTTTGCTTCCTGCAGTTTGTGATTTTTTTGTTCTCAAGTATAAAGATGAGGTTGGATAAGCTTTCAGACTAACCTCATTTGGCTCCTTCTGAAATTTCCCATTAATATTAATTCATAGCTTGTTTACTCTCTTGGTCATATGCTGGTGATTTCTGGTAGACAAGTGGAAACAGGCACCAAAGGCACATTTTTGATATGTTTGTTTGGTTCTGCTTTAATTTACAGGGAAAAAAATGTAAAATTAGGAAAATTGTATCTGTTAACTAAATTTTTAATTGTGAGTCTTGGAAAGGATGTCATTTATATGATTAAATATTATTCTGGTTAAATGTTTTGCTCATAAGTCACTCTTTACAACATAATTTTAGGGAAAAAGTAGTAAGAAATCAATATTTTCCTTAAGGTCAAAAATAGATTGTCTTAGTGTTTCAATGTGAAATAGGCAGAAAAAAGTACTTTAAAAGATCAGTGCATATGTGATAATGTGCCCTTAGTAATCCCCAAGGCAAATAAATTCACTGGCTTACTCCAAGTAAAGCCTTTCTGATATGCAATTTGTGTGGAAAGAGAGCAGCAGACCCAATTTAAAAAGTCTGAGTTGCAGAATATTTTAAATAAGGGTTAGTATATTTCTGTAAGAATTACAAAGTAAGTTATGAATATAAACTATAATTATAATTCAAGATGGGCTCATGTTATATTAATCTATCATAAGTATTACATTTGTAAACTCATTAAGCTCAAGGATTAGGATGATAATCATGTTGAAGTAGTTCTTAAATTTTTGCATCATAATATGGAGAAAATTAAGTAAGTTCTAAAATTTGCATAGGAAAATGATATTAAAATTTTTTACTATAAAATTAAAATTTTGTATTCATAATGATAATCTGGAGTATTTCTAATATACTTGCTATACTCCAGGTTAATAGGGTTTGAATGAGACATTTTTGCAGGACTGGCTAGATTGAAGAGAAAAATAAATCCCTTTTAAAACTGTTTTTCTCTTAATTTGTCTTCTGTGTTACAGGAATACTGGACATCACAGAAAGTGTGTTTATCTGTAGAGTTTGCCCCCTCAAGGGAGCCCCAGTCTCTATGTGGAAAGGGGACCATATGCTCTACACAGGAAATATGGTCCAGAATCAAGGAGTGGCCTCTCTAACTGTAGTCACTCTGGCCAGTTTTGGGGACACCATTTCTTTTTTCCCCCTCTGTCACTGTTCCTTGAGCCCCTTGAGACAATATGTATACATGTGAGCTATTTGATTTTATACTTTTTGCCTATAGTTCTGATGGAATTTATACATTGACAAAAAAATAATTTTTAATACTCTAGGAAATAGTTATTATTTGGAACCTAGAAAATGGATTTTTCTGAATAATATTTTCTTTTTGATGAATGTGTTTTCTTCTGATGATGTCTTTGTACCTCAGTCTTTCCAGGTATTTTGCTAAAGTTTCTCCCTCCCCCTCTTTGTTTTTAGATGGCAGTGACCATAATGATACTGTATGTATCCAAACTAAATAAACTAATTCATTTCCCTGATTTTGACAAGAAAATTCCTGTGAAGGTATGTGATGATAAGTACATAGAGCTTTGATGGAACATGTGAAAATGCTATAGAATTTAAATGGATCTAAGAAAACATGTCAATTTCCACACGCAGTGTGCTTCCTGCTTACACTGGGTAGAGACGACTTCTTCTTCTTCAAGATTTTATTTATTTGACAGAGATTTTATTTATTTGACAGAGAGATACATAGCGAGAGAGGGAACACAAGCAGGGGGAGGGGGAGAGGGAGAAGGAGGCCTCCTGCTGAGCAGGGAGCCTGATGGGGCTCGATTCCAGGACCCTGGGATCATGACCTGAGCTGAAGGCAGCCGCCTAACGACCAAGCCAGCCAGACGTCCCTGGGTAGAGACTTCTTAATAGAGATACTGTATTACTCATTTAGTTGTTCATTAACGTAATGTAATAATAGTGGAAGTACATGCTTAAGAACTGACATTAAATAAATACTTATGTCTTCTGAAAAGGCAAAGCCCTACCAGGAATTGGTAAGTTTTTTGCTAAAAAAAAAAACAGATAGTAGATATTTAGGCTTTGTGGGCTAGACTGTCTCTGTTGGAACTATTCAGCTCTGCCACTGTATCATGATATATAAATGAATTGCTGTGATTATGTGCTAATAAAACTTCATTTACATAGACAAAAGCTGGTCCAAATTTGACTCTTTGGCCCTACTTTTCTGATCTTGGTTTAAGTTTTCATTTTTAACTTGGATTGATAAAGCATAAAACCTGCCTTTCCTTCCTAGAATTTGGAACAGAACTACCTTTCTTGAACAGTTGCTGGCTCAATAAATAGTTGTTTTAAGCCAGGCATTTAATTCTTAGAGCAATTCTATACAATAGGTAGTATTAACTGGATTATGATGGCATGTTTTGGATTTAGGGATGTTAAATCAGCCTGTCAGTTCCTTGAGGGTGAGGACCTCACATGGCTTCTTCACTACTACATCTCTAAGGCCTGGAAAGACACTGGCATCTATCACTAGGTTATTCATTAGACTGACCAAGCACATGGGTAGAGCATCAATAATCAGGGACATTCACAAAAAGAGAAAAACAAAATATTGAAGTGTAACGAAAGCTATAAACACAATCATAACTGGAAAAATCAGAATATCGTTGGGTTTGCTTATACTTAGTTTAGGATATACTATAATTTTAAACATTTTGAAATTGTGAAAAATGATCTATATGTAGGGAAAAAGGCATCATTCATGAATGTGTAATTGCATGAATAATAAGCTGTGCAGTCATTACCTAGGTCAAGAGATAAGATCACAATTTTCCTTACGAACTATTCTGACTTCTGTGTAATACTTTTCTTGCTTTCTTTGAAATTGTTCTAATATGCATTCCTGAATTGTGTTTTGCTGAGTTAGTTTTGCCATTATTGAATGTTCTGGGAAGAGAATACTGTTCTGAACATCCTTAGGGTTGGATCTCAGTGCACATGTATTAGTCAGCCAGGACTTCCATAACAGAATACCACACTGAGGGGCTTAAACAACAGGAACGAGTTTTCTCACAGTTCTGGTGCCAAAAATGTCCAAGATCAAGGTGTCAACAGACTTGGTTTCTGGTGAAAGTTCTTTCCGTGGTGTGTAGACCACTGCCATCTTTCTGTGTCCTGATGTGGCCTTTACTTTGTATGTGCACACTCCTGGTATATCCTCTTCTTAGAAGGACCTCGGACCTTGGATTAGGCCCCATCCTTATGATATAACCTTAATTACCCCTTAAAAACCCTATCTCCAGATATAGTCACATGGGGTTAGGGCTTCAAAATATGATTTTTAAAGACAATTTAGCCTAAAATGATACTTGTGGCATGAATTTCTCTTGGAGGCATATCAGGAAGTGGAATGGTTGACTCCTATCCTATGCACATCTGCAACTTGAGTAATTAATGTCAAAGTGTACCAGTTGTACCAGTTCACACTGCTGATAAAAGTGCATGAAAGTCCCTGTTGCTCCACATTCTTGCCAATCCTTGATCCTTTCTTTACTTTTTTTAACTTTATGCTATTTTAATTACTTTGTGTCAGTATGTCATTCATTTTAAATTGTGCTGATCTGTTGGGTGTATAATGACTTCCTGGCTTTTATTTGCATTTTCTTGGTTATCAGTGAGATTTTTCTTTCTTTCCTTTTTTTTTTTTTAAACTATGTTATGTTATTCTTTCCTTTCTGCATCCCCCATTTTCCACTTTCCTCCTTATTAAAGTACCTCCTTTAAAATGTACTAATGGTCAGTTAAATTCCCTTAGGTTTTGTCTGTAAAAGACGATGATTTTCCTTTGCTTTTGAAAGATACTCTTGCCTTCTAACTTAATAGATCTTGGAGCATGCAATTCTGCTGTCTTCTGGCTTCCATTGTTTTTCTCTGGGTTTCTGTTCTCACTTAAGTTTTGGCCTGGGGACTCACTATCTCCCCACATACTTTTATGAAGGTTTTAAGTTATTTTACGTAGCATTTTTAATTGTTTTCAGTGGAGAGATTAACACAAACAATCTAGCCCACTGTTTCTAAAAACTGGAAGTCAGTATTGTTTTTATTTTGAATTATATATGGAAGGGGGGGGCAACTGATTCTTTTCAATGCCTAAGAACTTCTAAAGTTGTAATATCTGAGCAGTGCTATTGTTGAGCCGGGGTAGGCTGCCAACCAGAATGCTATTAATGAAGAGGGGAAGGTCCTGGATCTGAGGTGCTCTCTTCTTTGTGTCTTCTTTCTTGAGCAAATCTCCTGATAATAAAATTTTATAATTCTTTGGGGGATAGATGACAATTACTATTTCAAAATCCTTCAAAGAATATCTTATCTGAGTTACTGCTTAATGTCTTTTTAGTGGAAGAAGAAATGCTGGACTCACCAGGATAGCTATGGGTTATCATATCAGTCAAAAAGTTCTCCCAGTTATTGTGTGACCTTATGAAAGGGTATATATATTTTTTTCATTCATGGAAGCCTAGGTCTTCCATTTTATGTGTTTGTTCAGTATGTTTTGAACAATATTTCTCTTGACAATCAGAAAACAGTTCAGGAGCTCAGAGCTCAGGAAACCTAATTCAAGTACTGCTGGTATATTGTTTAACCTTGGTAGATATGTAATCATTCTAGGCCTTGAAAACAAATAAAGTAACTCTACAGTAATGTGGCTGGTAGACACAACTTTTTGAAAGGGTTACCAGCCTTGTGACATTCCAGTGAGATATGAATCTTTGCTGTCATCCAAAAAAGTGCGTAATGCATAGATAACAAGTTTGTACACCTTCTCAAGGGGCCATCTGAACCTGAGGCATGAACTACAAATAACCCTCCTCAACTCAGCAATGCAGCCAGGGGTCTACACTTAAGAGAGGTGCTTGTTGGGTATTCATCCTTTCTGATGGAGGCATAATACTCCATGCCTCCATCAGAAAGGATGAATGAATACCCAACTTTTGCAGCAACATGGACAGGACTGGAAGAGATTATCCTGAGTGAAATAAGTCAAGCAGAGAGAGTCAATTATCATATGGTTTCACTTATTTGTGGAGCATAACAAATAACATGGAGGACATAGGGAGATGGAGAGGAGAAGGGAACTGAGGGAAATTGGAAGGGGAGGTGAACCATGAGAAACTATGAACTCTGAAAAACAACCTGAGGGTTTTGAAGAGGCGGAGAGGTGGGAGGTTGGGGTACCAGGTGGTGGGTATTAGAGAGGGCACGGATTGCATGGAACACTGGGTGTGGTGCAAAAACAACGAATACTGTTATGCTGAAAAGAAATAAAAAATTAAAAAAAAGAAAAAGAAAAAAGAGAGGTGCTTGTTCAGAGCCTCCCTTTAGGGAGATAGTCTGCCAATGTTGATAAGGTCAACGTTTCCATTTCAGCGCAGATCCACTCCACCGCACCATGATTATAGATATCATTGCCCACCTAACTATTTTGGTCACATGGAGAAACTCATGATGTGTTTTAGATTGTGGGAAATTCACAGTTGTTACAGGGAAATAGACTCAAATGATTTGCTTACTGACAGGAAGTGTCACCATTATGTGAAAGAAAATCGTTATTGGAGTTCTAATCAAATATTCTTCCTTTTTTTTCATGGAAGCTGTTTCCTCTGCCTCTTCTCTACGTTGGAAACCACATAAGTGGATTATCAAGCACAAGTAAATTAAGGTAGAGTGCAGGAGAATGGTTGATGGGAGGTTTTTGACTCATTTATTTCCAGTGGTACAAAGACCAAGTTTGATTTTGAATATACTGCCTGGGCTACATACAGAAGACAATCATATTTACCAGTTTAAGAAAACTAAGTGGAGTTTTGAGTTTAATTTGCTTATATTTTTAGAAAACTTAAAAAGCTGATGTTTTTCCTTTTTATTCAAGTCTGAACATAGAATGTGAGATCTGTGGGCATCAAGACAGAGAATGTCTGACTTATCCAGGTGGATTTATTTATATTGTATAACCAATATCCAATACATTTATATGAATGGGTCTGAGTAACTGGTTTTTATCATGGTTTTGTAAAATCAGGAACATCCTGTCAGATTTAGTAGGTCAGGTTTAGTCCAGAGAAAAATAAGGGACAGATGTTATTTTTAAGTGTGTTATATACTTCTGAAATTTGCATTTCCATGTGTTTTAGGGTCCTTTGATTAACTACTTTTGTTAAAAGTCACTATAAAAATGGAAATGGAAGTATAGAAAGACCAAGCCACTCTCTACACTGGAAAACTTGGATGCGAGCTGTGTAGCCTAACTAACACATATGAATCCAGGTGTAAATAACGAGAAAATGAAGTTTGTGCAAAGGATGACAGAGATTGAGGAAAACCTTGTTAGTTTGGTGAGAGCAACAGGGGGCAAGTAGAAAGTAGACCAGAAGGAGAAGGTCAGATAAAACAGACAACTGAAATCAGACCTGTCATCTTTCCTCTTGTTTGGAAAGGACAGGTTGTGATTATGGAAAACAAAATGTGAAATGTTGGTTGTAGTTATACATTTTAGTTGTTTTTTTTTCCTTGTTTATTTGTTTGTTTATTTGTTTCTTTCACTCAGGACAATCAGTTTTCCTTATTTGTCTCAAATTTGTGTTAAAGTGTCTTGTGGTAGGTGCTATCTTTATGTTACCATGTATCCTGTTGGCCTGTCTCTGAGTGAGTGCACCTGCCGCTGCCCCTCACACTGAAGGGCTTTGGGGGTCTCTGCTTCCTAGATGAGAGAGAGCTGCTTCTTCTTTTTTAGAAAGTTGGATGCGAGCTGTGTAGCCTAACTAACACATATGAATGCAGGTGTAAATAATGAGAAAATGAAGTTTGTGCAAAGGATGACAGAGATTGAGGAAAACCTTGTTAGTTTGGTGAGAGCAACAGGGGGCAAGTGTTCTAAAATGCTCTACATGCATTGCAGAATGGGTATAACTTCTCTTCACTGATACGGCACTCTTCTCCAGTAGCAAGCAAGTAGCAGTGTTAGAAATATCTTTACCACACGTGTTCTTAAACTCTTTTTACGTGCATCTAAAAGAGAGTAGAGGGGGCATGGCTTGGGTGCCAGTGGGCTTTCTGGAAAAGAGAAGGAAGCAGAAAATGAGACTGAGTAGGAAGAAAGATTGTTTATGCAGGGTATCATGTAATGCGTTCCCCTGTGCCTCATGTTTTCTGTAAATGGGTGGTTGGTTCTACTGGTTTGATCATCTTCAGGTTCAGTTTTTCAGGCAAGATCAGTCTATTGGTATGTTGGGTGCTTCCTATTGTATCACGGGACCACAAAATATTTTATCCCACTTTTTAAAAAAAAATTTTATTTATTTATTTATTTGACAGAGAGAGACACACACACACACACACACACAGCGAGACGGAACACAAGCAGAGGGAGTGGGAGAGGGAGAAGCAGGCTTTCCGCTGAGCAGGGAACCCAACATGGGACTCAATCCCAGAACCTTGGGATTGTGACCTGAGCCAAAGGCAGATGATTAACAACTAAGCCACCCAGGTGACACACCCCACTTTTTAAAAAATAGCTTTTTGAGGTGTGATTGGCATAAAGTACATATAATTAAAATGCACATTATGATAAATTTTGACCTATGTGTCTACATCTGTGAAATCCATTACCACAATATACAACACCCACAAAAATTTCCTCAGGTGTCCTACTTATAATGATATTAAATTGATCAATTCCCCTTTTAATAATTTTTTTTCCTAAAGATTTTATTTATTTAACAGAGGGAGAGATCACAAGTAGTCAGAGAAGCAGGCAGAGAGAGAGGAGGAAGCAGGCTCCCCACTGAACAGAGAGCCCGATGAGGGGCTCGATCCCAGGACCCTGAGATCATGACCTGAACCAAAAGCAGAGGCTTAACCCACTGAGCCACCCAGGCACCCCTCCCCTTTTAATAATTTTAAGGGATCAGTCTGGTCCCTTCCTTAGAAAGTGCCCCATCCGTCTGTCACCTAATGGTTTTAACATTAATTGATGATAATTTCCTCGATCCATTATTTCATTACAAATTGCAATATGGTGATTTTCTAACTATATCACCCCATCTGCATGTGTTGTCTAAACTTTAATAAATACAAACATTCACCATGGCACACAAGAAAGGCAAGATTAAGCTTTATTTATACATGTTCAGAATAATAAATTAGTGTCCTGTCACCTTCAGTGGTGACCAGTGAGTTATTGTTTATCTTTGGTTTTTTGCTATCATTATAAACTCATGAATTTTCATTTATTTGATAGAAATTTTTTGTCAGATATGTGTTTTGCAAATATTTTCTCTCAGTCAGTAGTTGGTCTTTTCATTCTCTTAATGCTGTCTTTCAGAGCAGAAGTTTTAAATTTTAATAAAGTTCCATATCAATTTTTTCTCTCATGGATCATGCTTTTGGTATTGTTTTTGTTTGTTTCCTTTAAGATTTTATTTATTTATTCAACACAGAGAGAGAGAGAGCGCACAAGCAGGGGGAGTGGCGAGCAGAAGGAGATGCAGATTCCCTGCTGAGCAGGGAGCCTGATGTGAGACTTCATCACAGGACCCTGGGATCATGGCCGGAGCCGAAGGCAGAGGCCTAACCAACTGAGCCACCTAGATTCCCTGTGCTTAATTGCCAAGCGGCGCCTGGATGGCTCACTCAGTTAAGTGTCTGACTCTTGATTTCGGCTTAGGTCATGATCTCAGGGTTTTGAGATTGAGCCCTATGTCAGGCTCCATGCTCAAAGGGGTGTCTGTTTGGGATTCTCTCTCTTCCTCTGCCTCTCCCCACTTCCCTCTATTAAAAGAAAAAGCCATATATACATATACACACACACACACATATATATGTATATATGAAAGTTCATTGTCAAGGGGTGCCTCATTGGCTCAGTCAGTAAAGCTTGAGACTCTTGAACTTAGGGTTGTAATTTGAGCTCCATATTGGGTATAGAGATTACTTAAAAAAATCTTACAAAAAAATAAAAATAAAAACCCATTGCTGAAACCAACATCACCTAGATTTTCTCCTATGCTATGCTATCTTCCAGGAACTTAATAGTTTGCATTTTACATTTAAATGTATGGCCTGTTTTGATTTTATTTGTGAAAGGTATAGGGTCCATCTGGATTCTGTTTTTTCACATATAGGTGTCCAGTTGTTTGAGCATCATTTGTTGAAAAGATCTTCCTTTCTCCATTGAATTATGTTTGCTCCTTTGTCAAAGATGAGTTGATTATATTTGTGTAGGCTTATTTCTGGGCTCTCTAGTCTGTTCACTTCATCTATTTCATTACTTGATATTTCAAGTCATTTTATAAATAATTCTTTTGATATTCACATTATACCATCTCAGGCCAATGGGAGCCCCTTTGAGTAGGCTTTTATGTTCTAGGCCCCCAGTAATCTGATTACTTCCTTGCTGTTTGGCACATGATGTCCCAGGCTTACCTTGGAGTTTTCCTGCCATTTCTCCAAGGATCCCCTGGTTAATTTAATGTTAAAGGTTATGTTGAGGCCACAGTCTGGGTGCTGTATATATTGTGAAGGACCAGCCAACACAGTTTCCTGATGATTAATATGTGTAATGTGCAACAAAGATGACTTCATGGTTTTTGGAAGAATGGGATTACCATTGATTGGATCTATGCCTAGGAGGATTTCTGGTCATTACGCAGTTCTCTGTTTAAATATTTTCAGAAATTGTCAAACTGTTTCCCAAGGTGGCTACACCAACTTACAGTCCCACCAGCAGTGTAAGAAGGCTACAGCTTCTCTACATTCTTGCCAAATTTGTTATTGTCTATCTTTTGGGTTATGGTTCTTTTAATAGTTGTAAAGTAGTATCTTGTTGTGGTTTTGATTACATTTCTCTGATGGCTAATGATGTGAAACATCTTTTCATGTGCTTATTGGAGATCTATACATATAGATATGTATCTGTATCTATCTATATATCTATATATATCTATTCAAATCTTCTGCCTATTTTAATAGGGTTATTCATCTTTTTAAGTATTGTCTTCTTTATATTTTATATACATAGGTGCCTTATTATATGTATGATTGCAAAGTTTTATTTTGCGGGCTTTTGCTCTCTAAATGGTATACTTTGAAGCAAAATTTTTAAGTTTTTAAAAATTTAACAAAGTAAAATATACATAATGTATAATTTATCACTTTCACCAATTTTTAAAAAAGATTTTATTTATTTATTTGACAGAGAGAGAGGGGTCCCAAGTAGGCAGAGAGAGAGGGAGCAGCAGGCTCCCCGCCGAGCAGAGGACCTGATGTGGGGCTCAATCTCAGGACCCTGAGATCATGACCTGAGTTGAAGGCAGAGCCTTAACCCACTGAGCCATAGAGCCGCCCCTGTTTTAACCATTTTTATGTGTACATTTCATTGTCATTCAGTATATTACAGTGATGGGCAACCGTCTCCACTATTTCTAGAACTTTTGCATCATCTTAAACTGAAGCTCTGTACCCATTAAATAGTAACTCCCCCATTTTCCCAGGCTCCCTGCCACTGGTAACCTCTATTTTACATTCTTTCTCTATGAATTTGCCTACTTCAGATATTTCATACAAGTGAAATCATACAATCTTTGTCCTTTTAAATTATGAATTTTTTTTCAATGGGCATAATGTTATCAAGGTTTATCCATGTCGTAACATGTATCAGAATTTTATTCCTTTTTTTTTTTTTTTTTTTAAAGTAAGCTCTAAGTCCAGTGTTGGACTCAAACTCACAACCCCAGATCAAGAGTGCTCTACTGACTGAGCCAGCCAGGCACCTCTGTTCCTTTTTGGTTTTTTTGTTTGTTTGTTTGTTTTTTGTTTGTTGTTTGTTTAAGCTAAATAATATTCTACTGTTTGTATGTATCACCTTTGATTATTCGTTTATAAATTGAAAATTTTGATGGAGCTAATTTAACAATTTTTTCTTTTGCTGCTTGTGCTTTTGGTATTGTATCTTAGAAGACCTTGCCTAATCCAAGGTCATGAAGATTTACCCCTATGTTTTCTTCTAAGATTTTAATAATTTTAGTTCCTATTGGAAGTCTCCTACAAAGACTTTAGGTCTTTGATACATTGTGAGATCAGTTCCTGTATGTGGTTTGAGGAAGGGGTCCATATTCCTTCATTTGCATGTGGGTGGATAGTCAGTTGTTCCAGTACCATTTTTTTGAAAAGATATTTCTTTCTCCATTGTATTGTCTTGGCACCCTTCTTGAAAATGAATTGACCATAATTGTATGGATTTATTTCTTGATTATTTAAAAAATTTCTTGATTCTTAATCCTATTCATTTGATTATATTTCTATACTGATTATGGTAGCTTTGTAGTAAGTTTTGAAATTGGGTCCACAAACTTTGTTCTTCTTTTTCAAGATTGTTTTGGCTTTCTGGTTTCCTTGTATTACCATATTAATTTTAGAATCAGCTTGTCAGTTTCTGGGGGGAAAAGCCAATTGACATTTTGACAAGGATTCTGTTGGCTCTATAGATCCATTTCGGGGAGTATTTCCATTTTAATAATGTTAAGCTTATTGATCCAGAAACATGAAGTATCTTTCCATTCATGCTTCTTTAATATTCTAACAATATTTTGTTGTTTTTAGTATACAAGTCTTATACTTCTTTTCTTAAATTTATTCCTAAGAATTGTGTTCTTTTTCATGTTATCATTAATAGAATTGTTTTAATTTCCTTTTTGGATTGCTCATTGCTAGTGTATAGAAGTATAACTGATGTGGGACGCCTGGGTGACTCAGTTGGTTAATTGGCTGCCTTCGACTCAGGTCATGATCCCAGGGTCCTGGGATCGAGTCCTGCATTGGGCTCCTTGCTCAGCAGGGAGCCTGCTTCTCTCTCTCCCTCTGCCTGCTGCTCTGCCTGCTTGCATTCTCTCTCTCTCTGTGTCAAATAAATAAAGAAAATCTTAAAAAAAAAGTATAACTGATGTTTATATATTCGATTTTTTCCCCTGCACTCTTGCTTAACTATTAGCCCAGATAACTCTTTAGTGGATTACTCAGGGTTTTCTATATATGTCATCTGCAAATAGAGATAACTTCATTTCTTCCTTTCCAAACGGTATGCCTTTTTTTCCCCTCCAGCGGAGTTGCCCCATTTAGAATCTCAAGTACTTGTTGAATTGATGTGGTGCTGAGAGCAAGCATTATGGTCTTATTAATGATCTTAGGGGGGAAACATTCAGTTTTTCATCATTAAATATACCTTACTTGCTTTTAAAAGACATCATGTAAAAATACTTTTAGGAATTAATTGACTTTTGGCTTACTTTGAAAAAGGCAGTTCTACCCAGTCTCATAAGTTACAAAGTTCCTGAAAATTCTTTCTGTACCTGCTCTCTTTTTGTGGGATCACTGATCACATGCAACCCCTCCTCAGGTCTGGTCAGGAGGAGCTGGCCACTGTCCTGGGGCTCTGGTTTTGACTTTCCTTCTCTAGGTCTCCATCTTCTCAGAGTCACATCTGGAAGCAGATGAAAGTGGGCTGTTTCAGCCCAGGCAGTTTGTTGGCTGTGCACTGAGCTGTGTCTTAGAATCTCTGGGTTTTGACAGCCAGTGAAATGTTCTTAAATATTTTAAAAGACAGTGAATAGATCTTCATTACCTAAAGTTTTTTGGGAAAAATAACCCATAATTTTATTCTCTAACATACTATTTAGTTTATTTTTTAAAAAGATTTTATTTATTTATTTGAGGAAGGGGAAAGGCACAGAGGGAAAGTGAGAGGGAGAAGCAGACTCCTGCTGAGTGAAGAGCCTGATGTGGGGCTTGACCCCAGGACCCCAGGATCACGGCCTGAGTGGAAGGCAGACGCTTAATTGACTAAGCCACCCAGGCACCGTTAGCATACTATTTTATTTTATTTTTTTTAAGATTTTATTTATTTATTTGACAGAGAGAGAGAGAGAGATCACAAGCAGGCAGAGAGGCAGGCAGAGAAAGAGAGGGAAGCAGGCTCCCTGCTGAGCAGAGAGCCCGATGCGGGCCTGGATCCCAGGACTCTGAGACCACGACCTGAACAGAAGGCAGAGGCTCAACCCACTGAGCCACCCAGGCACCCTGGGTGTTAACATAATAAATGTTACATAATAAATATTATGTTTATGTTAACATAAACATAAATAGTATGTTTACTATTTTAAACATATTATTTATGTTATGTTAACATAAACATAATATTAATTATGTAACATTTATTAAAATAATGTTATAATAATGTTATATTATAATGGTATAATAATGTTATAAAAATAAATAAAACATTTATTAAAATATTTATTATGTAACATTTATTAGTATGTTTACTATTTTAAACATCGATTTCAGTCTTTTCCCATATGGTGGACTGCATCTTGTTTTAGTAGTAGACTCTATGTAGTTTTGTGCCCTCTTTATTTAATATTAATTTTCTGATAGTAACATAAAGTTTTACATTATAGAGTTAACACATAATGTTCCCTCAGGTAAATTTATCATATATATATATTTTTTTATCATTGTCTTGTGTGACTTTTAAGTTGTTTCTGATGTTTTCCCCAAAGACATTATTGCAGTGCACACATTTGTGCACGTGGTTTTTTCCTTTCTTTTGTATTATTACTTCAGGGTAAGTGTCCCAACAAGAAATAATTAGGTCCAAGGTTAGCAGAACTTAATGACTATTGATACATTGTTCCAACTCGATTTGCTGAAGGGTGTGTTGGTTTACATTGCATACAATCTTTTAGCATGGTCTTTGTAGTTTTAGCACAATCTTTTCAGTAGTTGCGTTGCATGATTTTTTTTTATGAGTTTTTAAAATTTTTTTTATTTTTTCAGCGTAACAGTATTCATTATTTTTGCACCACACCCAGTGCTCCATGCAATCCGTGCCCTCTCCAATACCCACCACCTGGTTCCCCCAACCTCCTACCCCCCGCCCCTTCAAAACCCTCAGATTGTTTTTCAGAGTCCATAGTCTCTCATGGTTCACCTCCCCTTCCAATTTCCCTCAACTCCCTTCTCCTCTCCACCTCCCCTTGTCCTCCATGCTATTTGTTATGCTCCACAAATAAGTGAAACCATATGATAATTGACTCTCCCTGCTTGCATGATTTTTAAAAATTGTTAATAAGTGAAAATAATTGCTAATAAGTGAAAGTGGCATGAAACTATTAAATCTCCGTTTCTTTTTATTATTTAATGTGATTTGTTAATGGTATAGATGAGAATTGAGGTTAATTTCTATGTTTAATTTGGAAAGTTAATGAGCTTAATTAAAAATGTAAAACATGTTAAAAAATACTTGGCATCTGATGTTGTTATATTTGAATCTTTTCCCAACAGCTTGCCGATGTTCACCGTGCTCAGGAAATTTACCATTCCACTCACTTTACTCCTGGAAACCATCATACTTGGGTGATTCTTGTTTTTCCTCTATTCCTCTTGTGTCCTTTCCCCTCATCCCACATTATTTTTATGTAGCAAATTCTCAACATCTAGTTATTTTTCCAAATAGTTGTTTTGAATAGCTGGTAGCAATAACTTAGGCCCCCATGGTTTATTCACTTAAAAGTATCTCCTGTTTCCATGATTCCTTAAGAACATAATGTGTGATTTTTTTTACATCGTAATTTTATATTAGATTAGTAATATGTGTTTATGATAGAAAATTATTTTAAAAATGCAAGAACCTCAAAACAGATGTAAATATGTTTCCTGAATCAGATGGAATGTACATTGATTTTGGAATACAGAGGAAAAATTGTCCATGTATATGTATATAGGATAGAAATGCAGGAAATCCCAGAAATCCATTCTGATATAGTGATTGTAATATAACATAGGAATAAATTAATTTTTATAATGTTGGTTTAAAAATCTCTCATAAAGACACTCAGGCTGGTATCTAAAAAGGTGAATCTTAGTTTTGCTGGGAAGATTATTTAGCAATGAAATTTGGATGATGGCCCAGTGTTCTAAGTCCTACTGTTGAATTTTATCCTAATCTTTGGATGCTTGATAGAAGACCAACTAGAACTACCAGCAGGGACTCTTCTGCATTTTGTCACAGGATCTTTCCAATGAGAACAGAGAAATACACTTATAATTAGATTACACAGCTGCTTAAGAAATACATTTGATCTAATTTATTAATCCACTTACAGGTGCTTACAGTGCTTTCTCTAGGTAAAGTGATGTCCTTTAGATTTTAGCCATAAGACTGTGAACAATGTCTGTTTTCAGTTTAAGAGTCATAATCTATGTTTTTTTCTGTCTTACTCCTTCCCTTCTCTACCCATCTAGGAAACAGTATTCCTTGAGCATCATTGTCAGTGTTTTTACCATTGTGCTTGGTGCTTTCATAGCAGCTGGGTAAGACTTTGGACTGTTTCTGCTCAATAACTTCTTTGTGCCTTTGACAATAGGCTCGGCCCCACCCTCATTTTCCATTCTCCATCTGGCTGCAGTTGAATTGAGCAGCCAAGAGACAAGTCTGTTGATGTCAGTGGGTTCCCCATGTGTTCCTGTGAAAGTCAGACTGGGTTCCAACTTGGCTAGAACATTTCTGAGAACATGTAAAGGGAACATTAGAAGATATGAATACAGCTTTTCTCCCTAAAAAGGAGTAAACTATTTGCTATTATTACTGAATGTTTGTCTTTAATACAGAAATTCACTTGAAGAGTTCTTGGGCATCTGGTCAAGAATAACAGCTTTATAAAGCCCTTGCAGGCTGATTTGTTTTGTCACCTGTGATGCCTTAGCAGTGGCTTTCCAAGGGTGGCATGCTCTCATTAAATGTATTTGTATATTTGGGACATGAGCCAATACCAGTGTATGACTAAGTGGATCCTTGAACAACATGTGTTAATTTCTTGCCTAGACCACAGTTTGTTATTTATTGTTTTGTTGGTAACGTCCTCCTTCTCGGTCCTGGCGGTGGTTGCGTTTAGCCCTCCTGTGAGGTGGCCCCTGATTTGAGCACTATTTCCGGCCTCTGGTTGGAGCCAGCATGGACAGGAAATGGCAGCACTGAGAGCCTATTGTAGTCTTGAAGTTTTGTTCCAAGAAAGTCCTAGGAGCAAAGTCGCTAAAAGAGGGAGGTGCTCTGTTGAAAGCGCCCTCCTCCCACAGTGCTTTGGGGTGTCCCCTGGGCAGCCTCTCTTTAATTAAGTTCCTTTGAACTCAATTTGGAAACTACTGACTTTGAGGCAGTTGTACACTTTTCTAAAAGAATCGTTTACAGAAATGTCTGGAAGGCTTTGGTGAGAAATGGCACTTTAGATGCTGTCTCTGGAGGCATATTTCCAGCCCCAGTGAGTGGAAATTCAGCTCATAGTTACCACATATGATATTCTAATGAGCTGCAAGGGTAAATAGTGTTTTCAGAGCATTGCATTTCCCCCCAAGAGCTAGCTTGGAGCAGCACTTCTCGACGTTTCCCTTCTTTCACACCGAGATAATGGATACTCTCTGGGTGGGTGACAAGCACCCTTCGCTGAAGGCCGGATATCACCCCACCCTTCTCTCCTCTCATTAAGATCTTCTTATCCAAATGCAACTTACTGTAGAGCTGATTCAGTCAGATGGGCCAGTTTATGCTGCTGTAACACATAGCTCCCACATTTACACACCGAATATATTCTGCTCCCACTGCATAGTCAGACCAAAGTTAGTTACACGGGGATGGGGTGGGGGGGTGCTCTGCTCATTGTAGTTACTTAGGGACCAAGGCTGATGAAACCCCTGCCTCAAAAGGGACTTCTTTCCTCACCCAGGAAGGAAGAAGGCATGTGGGGAATCATGTGTTGGCTTTTCAGACTTTTGCTTGGAACTGCCATGCGTTATCTCCTCTTACATTTTACTTGACAGACAAGTCACATGGCCAGAAAAAGTCAAACTATTATGTCTGAAAATAGCCCTAAATGACAACTACAAGTGCTAACCATGAATCTGCTCTCCTGTATTAAAGCAAGCAAATTGTTTTCAAACTTCTGTGCTTTTACCAGTGGCCTGAATGAGTGGTGTTGGGGATGTGTAGTCCCTGGAGTAGGAGACCTGAGAACTCTGGGAATTTCCCTCAGGCTCTCCGAGGAAGTGAGCAATACCTTTCCACTCCCCTAGGAACCTGAGTTTTTTTTTTTTTTTTTTTTAATCCATTCAACTTTTTGCCATTTTATGCAGCATCAGACTCTTCTTAACACAGAGCCAAATGTGGGTAGGCGTGAGATTTGGAAGACCCTTATTTTGAGAGATTCTATTTTTTGTGATTGAGCCAGAGAATTCTGATTTATGATGATCTAAAACTAATTTGCATTCTCACAAATATATTTGTAGTTAATAGTTCCAGAAGAAGCCTTGAATAAATCTGGTTTAATTTGGATTCAGATTTTGATGATATTTTTGCCACTTCTTCCCCTTCTCTTTGGTTAGAAATAGTCTTTAAAAATTTATTTTTTTAAATTTTGCAGGGATCAGGATATGCCACTCCAAAAAAGGCCACTTAGGCATAAACATTATTTTGAGCTGAAGGCAATTAATTGAGAATCAACAGATGTAGAAAGAATTCTCTGTCTTCCCCTTTCCTGGCTAAAAGCAGACCATAAATTTCCTTTTGTAAGAGTGGTCCCCCCTACTCCCTTCACCCTGAACCCTGCACCAGGAATAGGAAAGCAGTTCTTATTACTGGTGATGGAGAATCAGTACCAAGAGGAGTCTGCATAAATAACCCTTACTACAATAATCCTTCTCTTCCATTAGTTTCCCCTATAAATTTCCTAGTGTTTATTCCATAATTTATTTGTTCCTTGGGATCCAAACTTCTTCATTTTTAAAATGATATATAAGCCCCAGAGTCTAACTACTTATTTGAGATTTATTTTTTATGAGATCCTTTACATGTAAAATATTTAATAAAAGTTGTATTCCCTTTCTCTTGTTAACCTACTGTCAATCAAATTTGCAGGCTCCAGTCACTGAACCTGAGAGTATAGAGGAAATCCCTTTGATGCTAAGTATTATGACATGGCTCTCATACTGTCTGTAAGACCAAGTGTGGTAGATTAGTCACCTCAGGGCTCAGCTGCTCTCTCTGTCCTCCCTGAGCCAGTTTTATACTAGTCCTCCCTGAACACTTTTATGTCCTTTTTGAACATTTTTATACTAGTATTATTTATATAAAATGGAAATTGAAGAGAAGATGGTTCAAAAGGGTGGGGAGAAGGGAGTCTTAGAGGAGTTGCGGAGAAGGAATGGATCCCTGCCTTGTTTTATCGTTGGACAGGGTGTGTTGGGTACCCAGCCATCACGGTGGGTGATGTGACCGGCTGGGTACCAGATGGAGGTGTCCGTTCCTCATTCGATCTCTCTTGCCCCAGTAACTGCCCAGCTGTCCCCACAGCGCTGTACGGGGAGATGGCCCTGTTTATTACAATAAACAAAGCCACTGGGTAGGTTGAACAAATCACTCCCTTTAGAAAAGAAGGCATCACCAATGATTGATTATGCCAGTTGATTGTTAGTGAAAGAAAGGCCTTTGCCGTTGAAGGAAGATGGTTAATGTCCCTTTGGTGTTAAGCAATTCATGATTAAATTGAAGCCACCTGATGGCCTGGTTTTGTTTTGTCTGGAGGCAGAGCAGAGGAATTAACCACAGAGGGGGAAAATATGCCAGAGGGGAAAAAAAAAGGTCGCTACCAGCATCACAAGTGGATTTGATTAGGGAAAGATAAAACAGGCAGGCTTTGAAGGCCAAGCTGTGTGAGTTTCTGAATAATCATCCTCCTTTTTGTGATCTTCCTTCCAGTTCTGACCTCGCCTTTAACTTGGAAGGCTATATTTTTGTATTCCTGAATGATATCTTCACAGCAGCAAATGGAGTTTATACCAAACAGAAAATGGACCCCAAGGTACCAGATTTTCGCTCCTGTGGTTTTTAGGCTTTGTCCTCTGGCCCCTGAAATTGCATGAAAAAAGAAATGAATTTGTAAAGTTGGCTTATAATATAATTAACATGGTATGCTTTATAAATCACTGATTTCTTTTTTTTTAAATTTTTATAGATTTTATTTATTTATTTGACAGACAGAGATCACAAGTAGGCAGAGAGGCAGGCAGAGAGAGAGAGGGAGAAGCAGGCTCCCCACCGAGCAGAGAGCCCGATGCGGGGCTCGATCCCAGGACCCCAGGATCACGACCTGAGCCGAAGGCAGAGGCTTTAACCCACTGAGCCACCCAGGTGCCCCAAATCACTGATTTCTTTTCAGTTATCCTGTCTATATGGGTTCCTGTTACCCCTGACCCTACAAAGTTTTGGGTGAAAATCAGATAGGGAGGAAAAAGATACCACTATTTTTGAGGCAGAGTCAGAATATGTATGTAAAGAGGAGATTATTTTGAAAGGCAAAATAAACTTAAAAGTTTTTTGCTGTCCTCCTCAGTGAGCAAGGCAAAGTCGGAGGTATTCTGAAGCAACCCCAGTTTGGGAGCCTGAAGATTTGGGTGACATAAGTTTTCCTGGTCTCTGTGACTTGGACCCTTAACTCCTCCAGACTTCAGATTCTTCTGTGGCATGGCCATTGTGTCTGGTCCTGGCCATGGAGAAGTGCCATTCCTGATCAGCCGTTGAGCAGTCCCCCAGAGACCGGTGGGCAGATGAGCCTGCTTGCACGGGGCTACCCCCTGCCAAGGCCCCTTGTGCTTCCCCCGCCCCAGCTGTTCCAGCAGTCCTGGAGGATGAGCCAGGCATATGTTGCCTCGTTTCAAGTTCTTTGTGTTGAGTGAGGGAGTTTGCTCAGAGGGACAGACCTGTTTCTACAAGCTGTTTTTTTTCTGCATGGCCCTTTGTTTTTTTTTTAACCGGTGGCAATTTTACAAAAACAGGTTTGTTGCCTTTTGAGGGTCCCAGTAGGTCACCCTTTATGAGAAATGGTGGAGAAGGGGTGTAGCCACTTTGATGAAAAATAAATTTATGCAAGATTAGAAAAGGAGATACCTGGTGTTTTAACACTGCTGCTCCTTGACAGAAAGAGCAGATGTTTTTAAGGAGTTCTGTTTATATTAACACTTTCAATGTTCTTTATTTTGTTCCAGATTTCCCATTCTGAATACAATACTTAGAAAAAAGAAACAAAATCGGAATGGTAAAGATGGGTGGGACCTCGGAGGCCCTCCATTTTTATCTGTCATTTTTGTATAAAATAAATGTTTATTTTGCTATCATGATGTACTTGAAGTGAAGCTTTTTACATTAGGAATTTGCTAAAAAAAAAAAAAAAAGGAATTTGCTGAAAATATTCCAACACAGAGTTGGTCGGAATAGATTTTTAACTCTGCATAAATACACAATTGTACAAATGGCTCCAGGAAATCTGATGCTTTGTATTTCTAAAATTGAGTGTTTTCTTTGTTTTTGTAGGAGTTGGGGAAATATGGAGTGCTTTTCTACAATGCCTGCTTCATGATTATACCGACTCTTATCATTAGTGTCTCTACCGGAGACCTTCAACAGGTAAGCTGAGGATGGTCATCGCAGTCCGACTGAGCAGACTCTTAAAGTCGTTTTTTTTTTTTTAAAGATTTTCTTTCTTTCTTTCTTTCTTTCTTTCTTTCTTTCTTTCTTTCTTTCTTTCTTTCTTTCTTTCTTTCTTTCTTTCTTTATTTGACAGACAGAAATCACAAGTAGTCAGAGAAGCAGGTAGAGAGAGAGGAGGGGAAGCAGGTTCACTGCTGAGCAGAGAGCCCGACACGGGACTCGATTCCAGGACCCTGGGATCATTACCTGAGCTGAAGGCAGAGGCCCTAACCCACTGAGCCACCCAGGTGCCCCTCTTAAAGTCTTAATAGTTAACTTCTGGCACTCACTGCAGGGAAGTGTGTAACGGTGGTAAGTAGGATGAGCAGGAGGGTCCCTGAAAGCGAGGCCTGTGATATCCCCAGCAGCACCTTTGGCACAATCGTTTCTTTGGTGTTATCTTCAGACACATGAGAAGCAGCAGAAAGTAGTCACAAGAACTCTGGACTTGAAGCTTTTTTGAAAAAAATGACAGTAAAAATCTGAATTTGAGTCTTAATATCTCTATTTGCTGATGTGGGTATCCTGGGAAAAGTAACTTAGAAGGGGATTTTGATCGTTTAAAAAATGGATTTATCTCTTGCCTTTATAATGGACATTTTGAAACATATGCAAAATAGATTAATTCAATGAATCTCACGTACCCACCACCCTGTGTCAACACTTTTTGGCATTTTGCCATTCTTATTTCACCTATTCCCATCTGCTTTCATTCTTTTTTTCCTCCTGGAATATTTTAAAGCAAATTCCAGAGATCATGGAGTTTTGCATCTAAGTATTCTGGAAGGTACATTTGGAATTTTGAGAATGTGTTGTTTGGTATTTGCCCTGCTCACCTGTTTGCTGCACACACCTGAGAGACAAATAAAATGGTCTAGGAATAGAGGAGGCCCAGCTGGCGGGAGGCCATCTCTTAGGAAGGGTGAAGATTCAGCCCATAGCATCCTTACTGGCCGCTTTGAAGTGTGCCAGCCCATGCCAACCACTGCTTTTTCAGAAAGTTGCTAACCGGGGTACCTGGGTGGCTCAGTGGGTTAAAGCCTCTGCTTTGGGCTCAGGTCATGATCCCAGGGTCCTGGGATCAAGCCCTGCATCGGGCTCTCTGCTCAGCGGGGAGTCTGCTTCCTTCTCTCTCTCTCTGCCTGCCTCTCTGCCTACTTGTGATCTCTAGTCTGTTAAATAAATAAAAATAAATAAATAAATAAACAGATAAATAAAAAGAAAGTTGCTAACCATAACACTTCTGAGACATTTTCTTGTATCTTAAGGGAGATTCTTAAGTTCATGTGAGAAAATTTGCTGGGCAGCACTTACCATCCATTCTTGCATCTGCCCACAGAGCCAAGCCCCAGACACTAAGTCTCTGGTTGCAGGACCCAGGATCAGGGTTCAGAGGGGCCCTGTGCAGTGGCTGCTCACCCATCACAGGATACTGTTTCTGTGTGTACTGATCAGCAGGCATCTGCGGGGCACACAGGTTGAGTGGATCCCATCTGCAGCCTTTCCGGGGTTTGAATACTTCGAGAAGTTTGCAGCCTCTTGTGGGCTCCTAGGGTGGATGTTGGGGCTTCTCATTCTTTCTTAAAATTGTACTTTCTTATTGGTACAATCCCTTTCCAAAAGAGGGGGCAGAAGAACTTAGCAGCAATACTATGAATGGCATGGTATCCAGAAACTGAATTTTAGATACCTTATGAGTTAAATCCCTTGGATGTATCATGTTAATAATTTGTAACATTGTTCCCATAGGAATGTGTGTTCCCACATCCAAACCTTTGCTTTATGAACTTGTAACAGGTATTCTTAGAAGTTTTGCCTGCTTGTGGGGCGCTTGGGTGGGGCCCCTGGGTGGCTCGTGGGAACGTCTGACTCTTGGTTTTGGCTCTGGTCATGATCTCATGGGTTCGTGGGATGGGCCACACAATGGGCTCTGCCTTCAGTGGAGAGTCCGCTTCAAGTTTCTCTCCCTCTGCCCCTCCTCCCACTCCCTCTCTCTCTAAGATAAATAAGCCTTTAAAGAGAGGTTTCACCTGATTGTAATGCTTACATTGCAGAATTATACTTCCTCAATTAATAATAAAAATAATAGCTAGTAATTATTGAGGACTTATCAGACTTTGTTCAAAGCATTGTACATGAACTATTTCACTGCTTTCCACAACAGCCCTCTGAGGAGAGGGTACTGCTGTTATGTTAATCTTTTAGATGAACCCAGTGTTTAAATAACTTCCAGGGATACAGGGGATCCATCCAGGAAGTCTGCTCGAGGAACACATCTTCCACTGTCCTCCCAGTTACTTCATTGTATATGAAAAGTGCTTCTTTCCTTCATGCGCGAAAAACCAGAACCTAGCGCTTATATCTTTAGAAAGTATAAGAGGCTGAACATACACTCTAACTTATTAAATAGTGGTGTTCTAGGAGAATATAATGCTCCTGTTCTGGCTTTTGGTGCTAAACTCTCTCAATATTTACCCTTGGCTAGCCTCTTCTGTTTGACCAGGCTCCTAAGATTTCAAACAGAAGGTACCTTCGAGCCTCAGTTGTGGTTACTAGTTACTGTAATTCCAGAACTAAATATAGAGATTAAAAAAAAATCTATATGAAAATTATAATTTAGAAAAAATAGAATGTGTTTAAAGCTGTAAGAAAGGTCTATTATAAAAATGAAAAAATACGAAGTCATGAAATTAAAACTTTGACTCTATTTTAATTACAAGTATTGTATGATAAGAGTACCAGAAGATATGGGACAGTTTCTGTAACCAGTCATTTTTAAATCCCTGTAGAAAATATTTGGTATTTTTCACTAGTAAGATTGTTCTGCTCTGTTGCAAGTTTCTTTCAGTTGGTTACTTTTAACTATGGTTGAATCCATTTTAGATTGTGAACCAAATACAATAAAGAAGAGATCTTATGTGATTAGATCTGTTAGTCTATAAAATTGCATTTTATTTGCAGTTCGGGGTGATTGTGCCAAAAGTTGATTGATGAATTAGGGTAAAATGCTAACTTATTAACAGAAGAAGTACTTTGATGAGTCATTTTTCCTGGTTGACTGGAAAAGATCAGAGGTTGTGGTAAGACTTGTATGACTAACGGCACTAGAGTTCACTCCTGGACCTTGGACTTATATAGTCAACAGATCTGGTAACAGCACCTTGATTCTGTCTCTGATTAGTAAAGTCAGCAACGCCAGCTCCTCTTGTCAACAGTATAGGCCTTTGGAGAATACCGATTGGGTGACCTTTCTTTAGTCATTTGAATTGCTGCAATAGGTTCAGAGTACATGGTTTATTATAGTTGATGAATAGGGATAAATAATAAGATTTATTTTTCTGATTTAAAAACCCACATAAATGCAAAATAAAAAGATTAATACTCTACCATACTTTTATAACAATAGTAAGTCTAAAGGAAGCAGTACTGTATTGTTATTCATCTTTAATTTCTGTTTTTTAAAAAATATTTTATTTATTTATTTGTGTGTGTGTGAGCAAGAAAGAGAGCATGAGCAGGAGACGCAGGGAACAGGGAGAAGCAGACACCCTGCTGAGCAGGGAACAAGACACGGGGCTCCATCCTAGGACTCTGAGATCATGACCTGAGCCAAAGTCAGATGCTTAACTGACTGAGCCACCCAGGTGCCCCTCTGTTTTAAAATAAATGTCATACTACATCATTTTTTAAAATGTCACCAGCATAGCTTTATCATTATTAAAGGAACAAAATAAAGCTAAAATCTACTAAAATTTACAGTGGCAAAGAATCCAGATATTTTTATGAAAATGACTACATGGCCCTCAAGTGGTTCAGGAATATATAGTTTTAATTTACTGTTTGCAGAAATACTTCCAACTTGTTGAATCAATAAATGTTTTGCTACCCTTGGTTTGAAGTTCAGAGCATATAGTTTTCTATTATTTCCAGTTCTATTTTAATTTTAGATATAGATTGTTTTCTATGTTTTTTTTGTTTGGTTTTGGTCTTTGACTGCCTTGGATGTTTTCTGCACCTTTGATTGGCTTGGGCTTGCCAGTAAGATGGAGTCATGTTTATTATTATTTTTCTTTCACAAGTAAGCATTTAAAGAAAATAATTTTATGATGGAAACTTTCAAACCTATGTATATAAGGAGAACAAATAGTAATAACAAACACCATGGACCCATAGACCAGGTTCAACCATTATCAACATTTAATGTGTTTGTTTTTGTTAAGAGAGGTGGACAAAGTCTCACTAATGAAACAATGTCAAGTATTGCAAAAATGTATTAATTGGAGAACAATCCATTCTAATTGGCCTAAAATTTCTGAACTATAAACTTGATAAAGATTTAAATAACTTTAAATCTATAAAATTACTAAAACTTGGCTAATAAAGTTTTGCCTAGGAGAAAGTGAATAGAACTGATATTCAATTATGTTATCCAGTACTAACATAATGCATAGTCTTGAGTCACCTTAAAATCATTTTTGGGTGCAGGCAAAGGACAAAGCACAAATAAAATGCTCCTTTTGATTGTTGCCTGTCATTCCAAGAGGGTTAATTTCATTTTCTCAGCTAAGAGACTAAGACTAAAGTCTTGGAGAGTTGAGCCTCTCTCGTAAAATGTTCTGTCCCAGCTCCTCCACCCGATTACTTGCTTGCTTTGTAAATACACAAGGTACTTTATTTGTTCATAATGCTTACTAAGCATTTGCAAATTCTTTTTTAAAAAGAGCTTGTTTATTTATTTTAGAGAGTGAGACAGTGCATGTGAGCAAGCAGTGGGAGGAGCAGGGGGGAGGGAGAGAATCTCAAGCTGACTCTGTGCTGAGCCCAGAACTTGACACTGCCAGTAAGATGGAGTCATGTTTATTATTATTTTATGATCTTGAGATCATAACCTGAGCCAAAACCAAGAGTTAGATGCTTAACTGACTGAGCCACTGAGGCACCCCAAGCATTTATAAATTATTGAAAAAAGTTCATAGTTTTCTGAACCTTCCAACATTATTAATTTTATCATAAGCTTTCTTCTAAGATTATTTATACAAAATAAACCCAACCATGATTTTGTGAACAAAGATTAGTAGAGAGATAGTCACAGAAACAATAGTTATGTTGTATATGTGCCACCTGCCATGTTCTAAACAATTTCATTAAATCTTCATGTTGACCTTTTGAAGATGTTTTAAAAAAAGATCCTTGTTTTGTAAAGTGAATCTGAGATTCGGGAAGTAAAAGTAATATGCCCAACGTTACAAACTGGAATTGCTTAGGGTTTTTTTTAAAGTTGTATTTTCTTTCTTTTTTTTTTTTTAATTTTATTTATTTATTTGACAGAGAGAGAGATCACAAGTAGGCAGAGAGGCAGGCAGAGAGGGAGAGAGGGAAGCAGGCTCCCTGCTGAGCAGAGAGCCCGATGTGGGACTCGATCCCAGTACCCTGAGATCATGACCTGAGCCGAAGACAGCGGCTTAACCCACTGAGCCACCCAGGTGCCCCCTAAAGTTGTATTTTCTGTTTGGGAAAGTGTTTCCTGTACTAAAACACACAATTTGGTAAAAGCCATAGGTTTAAACTGCAATTAATATTCTAACCATTAGTTTACTTTTCTTTCTTTCTTTTTTTTTTTTTTTTACATAATAGGCTACTGAATTCAATGAATGGAAGAATGTTCTCTTTATCGTACAGTTTCTTCTTTCCTGTTTTTTGGGGTAAGAAATCATCCGTAAGTAGAAGCTTGATCTGTGATATGTCTTGACAAATCAAGTCAAAATATACATTCTGTCTGCTCTGTCAAAACCCCTTTGTCTTTGCTTCTCCACCTTTCTCTGGAAAGTAGCCTTTTAGCAAGGAGTGGGACGGGACCCAGGATCCCTGGGAACACAGCCTGAAAGGCCAGGAGCAAGCATGAAACAGTTTTATTTTTGCAAGTCATGCTTGATATCACATTCTACTCCAAAACGTGATGTTGCCTATTAATTTTTGAAAGCATAAATTAAGTGAAATAGTTGTAGTTTTCTCAGTTGTTGTCTCCCATTTGATCCGGAAAAAAAAATCCAAGCTGTGTTTTTGAGTCACACTTTGTCAAACCATCTTTTCTTTTCTCTCTGATTAAAAAAAAAAAAATTCAATCCATATCACACAAACTTAGACAGTACCTTTCTCTAACAAAGGCCCGATTCCCCTATGAACAACAGAGCAGAGTTTCAAAGTATTTTCTCATTTCACTATAAACTTGATGAGATGCTGTTCCTGTTTTTGTTTGCTTGTTTGTTTTACTTGCACTATTGAAGGAACTCAAGAACTAATCTCTGCAAAGTCTTTGTCCTGGTGGTGATGTGGTAAGCGGTGCCTAGATGGGAGCCTCCATTCTCTGGGGCTTGCCTGTCAGAGGTTTGACCCTATCTGTATATAATTCCATACATTTTTGCCCCACTTAATAATGTGCTTCTTAGAAAACAAATACTCTTGATAAAAGTTCTTAATGTATTATGTCATCCGTAGTCCCTTTGCAAATGAAAATGCCATAAAGGCATTCCAATTATAAATAAATCAGTAAAAAATGATAAAATCTTTAAGATTTAGGTTTCACCAGATTTAAAGATGAAAATTAGGTAGGTCTGTTTTTAAAGTGGGTCTTTTGAGGACACTGAAATCATTGCACCTTTGCAACAGCTAGGCGTCCGAACTCTGGAATCAAATGTGCTGGGTTTGCCACTTATTAGCTCTGAGTCCTTGGACAAGTTATCTAACTACTCTGAGCCTCAATTTCCTTATTTTTAAAATGGGATCTTTAACAATGAGATAAAGTATGTGATTCACAGAATGGGGTTAGGTGGGTTGAATGAGCTAGAGTGATGAGCCCTCAGCACATGGCAGACGCACAGAAAATGCTCAGGAATGTTAAGTGTGGTTGTTATTGTTAATATTTCTATTTCTTTCTTTCTTTTTAAAAAAGATTTTATTTATTTATTTGACAGAGAGAGATCACAAGTAGGCAGAGAGGCAGGCAGAGAGATAGAGGGGAAGCAGGCTTCCCGCTGAGCAGAGAGCCTGATGCGGGGCTCGATCCCAGGACCCTGGGATCATTACCTGAGCCAAAGGCGGAGGCTTAACCTACTGAGCCACCCAGGTGCCCCAGTATTTCTATTTCTTGAGGTCAGTGTGTTTTCACCCCAGCCAGAATTGGTTCTACCAACAGTCTATGGCTTCAAAATCTTTTTGCTATTACATACATAGTTGATCCTTGAATGATACATATTTGAACTGTGTGGGTCCAATTTTGTGTGGATGTTTTTTGAAGAATACATACAGCTCTGTAAGTGCATTTTCTCTTATGATTTTCTTAATAATATTTTCTTTAGCTTACTTTATTATTAGAATATAGTATATAATGCATATAATATACAAAATGTGTGTTAATTACCTATGTTCTCAGTAAGGCTTCTGGTCTACAGTAGACTATTAGCAGTTAAGTTTTTGGGAAGTCAAAAGTTATCTCTGGATTTTTTACTGGGCAGGGGGTCAGCACCCCTAGCTCCTGCATCATTCAAGGGTCAACTGTACTTTTCTTTCACTGCTCAAATATGAATCCTGAAACTGCTCTGGAAGGAAGTTTCAATTTTGGTATGGTGGCTTTTTCAGAATCCTTTCTTGAAGTTTCTCTTTCAAAGGATTGGGATATTTACTTCTTCATAGTAAGAGAAGCCATTGTAAGCTTCTGAGCACATTCTCCCTTTTGAGGATAACTGGTACAGGGCTCGCCCCTTTTCTTTGGTCCCTGCTCAAGGAATGACTCAGGGCTCACACATAGGCATCCCAACCCTTGATTCCAGAGAAATGTGATGCTCAGCTTCTTACTTTCTTCAACTCCTTCAAGTTTGCATTTCAAACTTGGGTTTTCTAACCACCAAACCCCTGTCCCATGTTGAATATACAATTACAAAATTATAACACTTTAAAAATGGATGATAAGTGAATGCAATGGTAAAAAGGGCAGACTTTTAATTTTCTTTTGTGTTAGGGTAGACTCAGCTTTCAGAAATGCAATTTGTAATCAGGAGTTTGTTGATAAAGCATATGAGGGAGTTTAATTATGTCAGGAAGGTAAACTGGATTGTGGGTGCTAAGATAGTTAAACGCAGGCAAAAGTAAAATTTAAATTTAAAAAAAAAATATTTTATTTATTTATTTGACAGACAGAGATCACAAGTAGGCAGAGAGGCAGGCAGAGAGAGGAGGAAGCAGGCTCCCTGCAGAGCAGAGAGCCCAATGCTGCACTCGATCCTAGGACCCTGGGATCATGACCTGAGCTGAAGGCAGAGGCTTAACCCTCTGAGCCACCCAGGCACCCTGGCAAAAGTAAAATTTAGACTGAAATTTAAGTTGACAAACTAGATTTTAAAAAGTTAGCTCTGGGGCATCTGGGTGGCTCAGTCAGTTAAGTGTTTGGCTCTTGATTTCTGGTCAAATCATGATCTCAGGGCGTGAGATCAATCCCTATGGAGCTCAGTGGTCAGTGGGGAGTCTGCTGGAGGATTCTCTCCCACTGGCCCTCCCTCCACTTGTAGACACACATACTCTCTCTCTAAAATGAATGAATCTTTAAAAAAAAAATCTAGCTCTGCAGGTATTTTTAATCTTGCTGAAAAATTATGGGTTCTGGTTCATTCATACCAGCAACTGGCACCAGCCATCAGGCTTTGGAAATGATTATCCTAATCTGTTTCTGTCCCAGTTGCAGACCCTTTGGTCCCACTGAAGCCCTAATATATTTCTCAGTAAAAACACAAAAGTACCAAGTATTTTTAAATCACAGGATAACAAATGTTCTATTCCTTGACCCATCCCTAATAATTACTGTAATGTGTGCATAAAAGAAAACAGGATTCTGAGGATAGCTGGGGCACAGGAGCAATATTCCCACATTCCCAGTAAACCAAAGCTTAATTTAAAATTGGTGCTCTGGGAAGATGCACCATATAAACCCCATGACTTTGGCATCCTTGCGATACCACTGAGGCCTTGGGTAGGAGTATGTTCTTACAAGAGATGGGTGAGATGAGATTCCTTGAAATTCTTTGAAGTCTGAAATTAGAATACTGTGCTAGGGTACCACTGTGGTTGATGGGAGGAGTGTAAACATGGCCTGTTATTATTTGAACATTTGTGTTGAGTTTATGTAAATGCACCTTCACAGAATGATAACCAGGACACATTGTAAAGGAGGTCATTCGAGTACTGTTTGTGACTACCATGAGTGTGTCATACAACTTGGGTAAATCAGTTAGTTTCTTTTCAGAAAGAGTAAGTACCTTGGAGCAGGAGTTCTGTTCTAGGGGTTTCTTCGTGAGCTATAAACCCAAGCATACTGCTGGCATCTGTTGTCTGAATGTGAATCACATATATGTGCTATTCTTTTTCAAGTAGACATAGATGATATCTGATTTAGAAATACAGAATGGCAGGAAGCTATTTTTAAATATCTTTGCATTTTATAAATCCACAGATGCTAAAATCAAAACTACTGTCAGGCAAAGTTGACATTTTAAGCATTAAAAGTGGTCTGGTTTTCTTTGTACTGAGTTAATGGAGGTTCTTTTAGTTTAGAACCTTGGTCGTTTTAGCCAAAGGACTACATAGGTGCCTATTTGCATGTAGAAATAGATTGTTTCTTAGAAAATTGGAAAAGACTACTTTGAGCCTTACCGTTTTATTTTAGCCTCTCTGGTGACACCTACTGGTTATACCGAGAAATGCAGCCTTTTGTCTAGAGGCTCTTACTTAAGACATGGCTATTTCAGACACCCCCAGACCTCAGAGAAGGGGTGCGGGGCTCCTCCTGTGCTCAGCCCAGCTGGTGAGTGTGTGTCCTACTTGCCCACACTCATATGGTGGGTGGATCCAAGGTATCAGCCAATTCTGAATGCAGGTGGAGGTGGTTTCACTAAAAGGTAGGATGGAGAAAACATTGCATGATTGGAACGCCAGAGTAGGAATTTTTAAGCAAAAATAAAAATAATATCCACGATTGCCTTGGGTTTAAGGCTGCATTCATTCAGGAAGCCTGCAGGAAACTTTTCTGTGTCCCTAGGTTGGGTTATAGCGCTCCCTTGTTCTGTAATCTCTAGTATTTTATTAGACTCCCTCCTCCAGGGAAGATGCTATGGGTTATCTACTCGTACTGTCTGGGCTGAACAGAGTAGGCACTCAGTAACATCACGTTGAGTTTTTTAATCTTTTTATTTTATGCATGAATAGGATTTTCCTGGGGTTCTGGATTCATGTTGAATTTATTAAAATTATAAACATTTAAAAAACTTTGATATTTTTTAAGGCTTTAGGTTCAATTTATAAATACTGTTGCTCTGGGTGCCTGGGTGGCTCAGTGGGTTAAAGCCTCTGCTTCCGGCTCGCGTCATGATCCCAGGGTCCTGGGATCGGGCTCTCTGCTCAGCGGGGAGCCTGCTTCTCTTCCTCTCTCTGTCTGCCTCTCTGTCTACTTGTGATCTCTGTCTGTCAAATAAATAGAATCTTAAAAAAAAAAAAATAAATACTGTTGCTCTATTTATGACACTAGCAATTTTTGTATTAACATAAGGACATTTAACTGTTTGATTAATGGCTTATTAACACAAGTTTAGCTGATGAAAATCTCTTAAACAATTTACTGTAAGTTGGTCTTTTTTTTTACCTCTCAGTGAATTAAAAAAAAAAGTAAGCATTTTAAACTACATTTACAAATATGATTCTCCTGATTTTTCTCCAGCTACTTCAAGCCCTAATGAGGTCCTCTGCAAAGCTTATGAGCCAGGTTGCTTCACAAACCTAAGCAATTCTTTGAAATCTAGTAAACCCAACTTAGAAATGTGGTAAATCAGCTTCTTTTAAATGTCAAATACTGTGTTCAGACGGACACAGGTTTTCTTACTTCTTTCCAATGAAAGCTGCAAGTCTAATCCCATTGTACATTTCAGTTTCAAACCACAGAGGCCAAGATGTCGGTTCCTGTAATTTGTCAAATTATTGTAATTACTTTCATCACAGAGACATATAGTAATTCTGAAGATTACAGAATTTAAGTTTATAATGGAATTTTTTCCTTAACATAAAAGCTTGGTGTGCTTTAGCTCTTAAGATTTTTTTTTCTTTACCATCCATCCTGGTAAGAAACACACTCAGGCCGAGTGGTTACTGTGTTGATTTGTGATCTGGATTCTGTTATTAAGAGAGATTCTGGCCTGGACTGGGGACTGGGCACTAAATTTTTTCAGAAGAGACTACCTAACACATAGGGACATAGGCTGAGCCCTTTCCTAAGAGTCTGATTCCCTCTGTTCTGCCCATGGGGATTCAGGCTTATGCCTCTTAACTGGGATTTAGTTTTAAAATCCAACACACCTTTTGATCTCTTTGTATCTTTTATGGGTGGATTGAATTTTGCGCCCCACTTAGGTTGAAGCTAATTTTCTTTACTTCTTGATTGGAATGAACATATTTCTTCTGATTGGATTCTGTATTCATATATATATTATATATGTGGGGTTTTTTTTTTTTTTTGATTGGTGTTTGGTCACAATTCCTTAGTCATTTTCTTAGCAGTAAGTGTCAATATAGAGATCAATGTTGAATGCCTGGTGAATTAACTTTGGACACAGGGCACAGGAGTGTTATTGGCATGTGGAATCCATTAATTTCTTTCTCCTTTTCCTTTCTTTTGTCTTTAATCCCCATCAGCTGTTTCACCCATCCCTACACCCACTTCCCCTCTCGTAACCATCAGTTTGTTCTCTATTGTTAAGAGGCTGTTTCTTGGTTTGGTTCTCCCTTTTCCCCCTTTTGCTCACTTACTTTGTTTTTTTTAAATCCCACATATGAGTGAGATAATATGGTATTTTTCTTTGTCTAACAAAACTAAAAGGCAGCCTTTCGAATGAGAGAAGGTATTTGCAAATGATCTGATAAAGGTGTAGTCTCCAAAATCTATAAAAACTTAATAATTACAAACTTTACAGTTTTGCTTTGCAGAAGCTCTTTATTTTGATGTAGTCCCAATAGTTCATTTTTGCTTTTATTTCCCTTGTCTCAGGAGACCTATCTGGAAAGATGTTGTTATGGCCAATGTCAAAGCAATTACTGTGTTCTCTTCTAGGATTTTTATGGTTTCAAGTCTCACATTTAGGTCCTTCATCCATCTTGAGTATTACTGTGTATGGTGAAAGTGGACCAGTTTCATTCTTTTGCACGTTGCTGTCTAGTTTTCCCAGCACTGTTTGTTGAAGAGACTGTTTTTCCCTTGAATATTCTTGCTTCCTTTGTCGACATTTAATTGACCATATAATTGTGGACTTCTTTATGGGTTTTCTATTCTGTTCTATTGGTCTATATGTCTGTTTTTGTGCCAGTACCATACTGTTTTGATTGCTACAACTTTGTAATATAACTTGAATTCTAGAATTGTGATATCTCCAGCTTTATGGGATTGCTTTGGCTACTTAGGGTCTCTGGTGGTTCCATACAGATTTTAAGATTGTTTGTTCCAGTTCTGTGAAAAATGCTATGGATATTTTTATAGGGATTGCATTAAATGTGTAGATTGCTTTGAATGGACATGTTAACCACATTTGTTCTTCCAATCCATGAATATGGAGTGTCTTTCCATTTCTTTGTGCCATTTTCAATTTCTTTCACCAATGTTTTATAGTTTTCTGAGTATAGGTCTTTCACCTCTTTGGTTAAGTTTATTCTTAGGTTTTGTATTATTTTTGGTGCATTGTAAATAGGGTTGTTGTTGTAATTTCACTTTCTGCTGCTTCATTATTAGTGCATTGGAATGCAATAGATTTCTGTACATTGATTTTGTATCCTGCTGCTTTACTGAATTCGCTTATCAGTTCTCACTGTTTTTTGGTGAAGTCTTTCAGATCTTCTGTATATAGTATCGTGTCATCTACAAACAGTGGAAGTTTGACTTCTTCCTTACCAGACTGGATACCTTTTCTTTTTGTGGTCTGATTACTGTGGAATCCATCAATTTCAGTCTCTTCCATCCAAAGCCAGCAATTCCTTGTTGATTTTCCCTTCTGCACACCAGTGGTTCTCAGTGGCTGCACATTCGTATTACCTGTTGGAGCTTCGATGCTGTGCCCAGCCGAGGGACCCACCTCAAACCAGCTGAGGGAGAACTGCTGTCAGGCATCGTTGTGTGTTACAAAGTGTGCCTGGCGATTCTGATGCACCCCAAGGATTAAAGACCATTGCTGTGACCCAGCTGTTAAAAGATTTCAGACCATTAAAAGAAACTCCCCATTCTTCCCGCCTTTACATGGAAACATAATGGGAAATGCACAGACAAAATGAAAAGAAGTCCTAAGGCAGAAAATTTGGCCAGTGCCCAACTGGGCCATTTTCCTGTAGAAAGCTGGAATTGTAATGGGGGTGCTTGAAGATGTAGGTTATAAACTCTTCATGGTATGTTTGTCTCCATTTGTTTGAAGTACTTGTGGGTTGGTGATACGTAGACTTTTCTTAATCTGTTCTGCCCCACGAGTCAGGCGCGCATCCAAGCATTTCCTCCTTGCCCCAGGTTTCTGTTGATGTATTCCACAGTTCTGTGCAGCTTTTACAATTCGGCCCTCACAACAGCAGTGGTTGGAGCCATCAAGGTAAGCAGGTGAAGCCTTGGGAAATGGGGAACTGGCTGTGAATCCAGTCTTCACAAGAGGAGCAGGGTTAGATTTTATGGTTGCAATGGGGGCGGGGCGGGGGTGGGGGTGGGTGGGTAGAGAAAGCGTGCAGACTTGTGACCTTCGCAGCTGTACCTGGGTCACCTCTTCTTAGATCTTCTCATCCCCTAATCCATGAACGAGAGGGAGGGCTTGCTAATTTAAAAAGAAGAGACAAATTACGACCTTTAATTCGAGGATGGTCTTAGAGGGGAGGGTCTGAGAAAATGAAGTAAACAAAGCAGAAAAAAATGCCCAAATCTCTGTATTCACCAAGATGCCTTGTTAGGTGCCTTGTTTGTAAACTTGGTTCTGGGAGAACCTGTTGACTAAGAAAGGGAAGCCTTGTGAAGACCTGTTTTTAATGTAGATATATGCACAATGTATAAGGTACTAAACTCATGGACTGTGTGTAAGTGTGTGTCTGAATAAACACAGCAGTGAAGAGGAGGGCGGGGTGTTTTGTGCTCTGTCCCACAGTTGCTTTGATTTTCCAATCACACCAATAGAGCGAGTGAGAAAGACTGTCTGCTCTAGCAGTAGACTGTCTGTTGGCCGCCTGGACCCTCCTCGAATACACAGGGCAGGGCACTGCTTGGAATTTGCTGGATGTCTAATCCATGCAAGTTTAGGGTTCAGTATGATAAAATTTACCAGCCAGTGATGCTGAAGAGATGGGATCTGGAAAGCTGATTACAGCTCAATGCTTACATCTTTTTTTTTTTTCTTTTCCTGTGTATTAACTATAAGGGGCATGAATGATGCAGTGTTCTGTAATTATCATGCCACGGAAAGCTATATGTAATGGTTTTTTTTTCATTCATTCAACATTCTGTGAGCAGCTACTGTGTATGCCTCTGGGAAAAGTAACTACAATATTTAGTCTCAGGTTTTACCATCTATATGTATTTTGCCCCTAAATCCTTCCCTTTTAAAATGACTAATCCTCTCTCTCTTTCTGCAGAATGTATCCATTGCCTACATTGGAATGTTAGTTGGTGGAGACTATATTTTCTCTATGTTAAACTTTGTAGGGTTAAATATTTGGTGAGTGGGATTTCTAAATGAACTCATTTTAGTAAAATATGAATTTTAAAAAGTGCGATTAATCTGTTGCAAGTGAAGGAACGGGAGGTGTTTTGACATTTTAGTTTCTAAGATAATTTTACTTAAATCACTCCGTTCATCTGTTTTTATGACATGCTCCTTCATGTAGATCATGATGTGTGTGATGAAAATTCAGGGGGCTGAGATCCGAATTTAAGTCATACGTCTTTCTCAGGAAAAAAAAAAAAAAGTCTAAGTTGTCTGCCTCCCTTTTGTGAAGTGGGCCTTCCTGAGGTCCTGCTCCGTCAAAGCACCATACATTAATGATATTGGGAGGAGGGGCTGAGACACTTTTGAAAGACATTTTGGGGTTCTATGGAACACTGTCTTAGGATAACAGTATAGTTTATTCAGTAATAAATATTTATTTTCTCTCCAAAGTTTTGTATGGGATTGATCTCCTCTTTTTCTGCCTCCAAAGATTTCTAACTAAGAGGGAGTAATTCTCATCAAGCGAGCCACAAGCTAGGAGAAAAACAGGGGTCTCAATCACTCCCTTCTGGCAAGATCTATAAAGAGGTATATTTTGTACAGACCTGGGATACTACCTGTGAGGTTTATTTATTTGCACTTTTTTTCTCCTTTCAGCATGGCAGGGGGCTTGAGATACTCCTTTTTAACTCTGAGCGGCCAGTTGAACCCTAAACAACCCGTGGACGAAGAAAACATTCCTCAGGCTTTGAAGAGTTAGAATCTGAGGCAGGATTGCGGACTGGGACCATAGGCGGGGCGGGGCGGGACTGAGGGGCGGGGCTGGGGGTGGGGCATCCCCGCTGTAGGAACCTGAAGCCAGACGTTTTGGTCACGGACAGCACTCAGACACCCGGACACCCGGTGAAAGCACAGCAGGAGCGTCTGCCAACTGCGAAAAGAATCTACCTCACATGCTGCTGCACAGCGAGCCATCGCCAGCCCTGGGAAGCTTATTTGGGCAAAGCCTTACCATCTGAAAGCGAATCTTTCAGAGGAAACCAATGAGGAAAGGGACCGCAACCAAGGATTTTGGGCGGGCAGAGAACTGATTGGTCGGCCAGCCGCATCTCTGAGCTGCTGTCCCCCCCAGTACCATGTGCATTTAAGAGGACGGAAATGGCCGACGGTGTGAGAGTCATTATTATCAGCACCTTGGCCTTAATTTCAAGGATCCCAGACAAAGCAGAGTGCCAGTGAGAACAGTTTTCTTTTCAGTTTAAACAAACATGTCCTTATTTTAATAAAATTAGCCCATCAACTACAAGTTAGTTGTTAGCTCTGATTTCATCATATATGTTGATATCTTTTCCCGATCATCAAAGTAAAATAAAAAATAATTTATAGGCAGGTGTCATACTGTGACATTATTTAGATAGGCAGAAAGACTCTGCCCAAGGGTTATATTCCTTTTAAGGCTCATGCTGGAAACTATTACAAAATAACTCAATGGGAACAACAACAACAACAACAACAACAACAACAAAAACTCCAAAAAACAAAAAAACTCTCCATGTGCCCTGTTCACATTTAAGTAGCTCATATTTCTCTCCCCATCTCCCCAGGTTTGTTCACGGGCCTTTGAAATTCCAATCACCTTGATTTTAACCAAAGGCACATTTCATCATAGGTTCATCTGACCTCCCAGAGCAGTGGTGTGTGGGAAGGAGCCCTGAACGGATAAGCATTATTTTCATTTCCATCAAGGAATGGACTGGGGTCCTGGCTGGCTCAGTTGGAAGAGCATATGACTCTTGATCTCAGGGTCATGAGTTTAAGTCCCGCGCTGGGTATGGAGCCTACGTAAAATAAAGCAATGGGCCATCCTTGTTGGGGTTGTGGTGTAGGGTAAGGCTCCAGTCTGGTGGACAGGAGCCTTGTAATCCCATCTCCATCACTACCCACCTGATACCTTCTCAGGTTACCTTGCTACTGTGACCTCCATTGTTTTAATCTGTAAAGTTGAACTGGATCTCCAAACCCTTGCACTTTCTAAGTTTCTAGAAGCTGAGCCAGCTGTGGGGCAGAGCAGCAAATGAAGGAGTGACTGTATTGATGCATTGTTTCCAATTATCTTTCAAAAAAATTTTAGTTTTAATTGTAAAACACATAGAACATAAAATTTACTATCTTAACCATTGCTAAGTGTATAGTTCGGCAGTGTTAAGTATATTCATATTGTTGTGTAAACAATCTCGAGAATATTTCCATTTTGCAAAACAAACTCTGCACCCATGAAATGGTAACTCAGCATAGCCCCTGGCAACCATCATTCTACTTTCTGTGTCTATGAATATGACTGCTCTAGATATCTACATGGAATTGCACAGTGTTTGTCATTCTGTGCCTAGCTTACTTTACTTAAGGTAATGTCCTCAAGGTTCATCCTTGTAGCAGATGTCAGAATTTTCTTCCTTTTGAAGGCTGAATAGTATTCCATCATATGGTTGGATATACCACATTCGGGCTACCCATTCATCTATCAATGGACACTCGGCTATTTATGAATAACTCTGCTAAGAGCATGGGTGTACTCATGTGTCTTCGAGACCCTGCTTTTAATTCTTTTGGATATTAAAATTTGTTTCCTTTATATTCAGAACACTTTTGACATCAAATGTGTGGAGTTTTTCCCTCCTATCAAGGAATTCTCTTTCTCTCTGGACTCCAACTACATGTCCAACAATTCAATTAAATTCTAACTGCCTGGAGGGAGGGCAGACCCCGCAGGTGACGTTCAGTCCCATAAAACTGTCCCCACTTCAGATGCCAATCCCAAGTCCCAGGTTGTGACCTTCTAACCAATTGGCCATGAATCAGGGGTTTGCACACTCCCTCCCTCAGGTTGGATAATTTGCTGGAATGGCTCACAGAACTCAGGGAGAGTACTCAACTCTCTGTTACTGGTTTCTTACAAAGAATACAGCTCTGCAACAGCCAGAAAGAAGAGATGCATAGGAAGAGGTGTGGGAAGGATCTTGGAGCTTCCATGCCCTCTCTGGGCCCACCGCCCTCCCACACACTGATGAGCTTGCCAGCCCCAAGCTCTCTAAACCCCACGGTCGGGGCATCCTTGCCATTTCCTATAGCAGCTGCATCATTTTACGTTCGTGCAAGGGTTCCAGTTTCTCCACATCTTGTCTCACTTGTTATTTTCTGGGGGGCTTTTTGTTTGTTTTGTTTTTGTGGTAGCCATTCTGATGGGTGTGAGGTGATTGTGTCATTGGGGTTTTGATTTGTATTTCCCTAATTCTTGGTGATGTTGGACATTTTTTTATGTGCTTGTTGGCCATTCGTATGTCTTTAGAGACATGGCTTTCAAATCCTTTGCCCATTTTTGAATTGGGTTGTGTGTTTTGTTGTTGAGTTCTAGGAGTCCTTCGTTGGTTAACCTTACTTTGGAAAAACTTCTAGAGTGTGACCGTGGGGCCCCCGAGTTGTTGTGTCCACCTCCTCCTGTGTCTTGAGCATCAGTCCTGAAGCCCAGAGGCCAAAAATGCTAAGATTTGAAAACTGTGAAAACCCACTTCTCATTTTCTCAGTGACAAATAAAATGGCAGCACATTTTTGCTTTCTTCCAACAATTTTTTTCTGGTTTTTATTTTCCGAATCCTTGAAGATGATTTTGTGTTTTTCTACTCTTAATATGGTCAATCCTTTGTTTGTTTTCATAGCCAGGATGCCTTGTTGGGGATTCTTATTTCGGTTTTTTTTTTTTTTCTTCTGCAATCACCCTGAATCTTTTTCTTGGCCTTTTCTTACATGACCCTTTCTTTTTACCTTTCTGTGGAGACTTCTCCTGCTTCCATGTGTGGCCAGCAGAGGGCACACGACGAGCAGCCTGGCAGCATTTGCAGTTTGTAGAAGATCCCTAAAGACCCAGCTTCCTGCCCTGTGACGGTGGTGGGAGCTCCAATCTGGTTTTTGAATTAAGATTAGTTGAGGAAGCTGGGTGTGGAGAGGTGGTATGAAAGGGATTCATACGATCAAGGAGGCTAATGAGGAAATGTAGCCTCATGCCGCAGGTCTCCAGATTTCTTTTTTTCTTACTGAAAGATATTGTAAAAGCCATCCTGGATAGGACAAAGAAAATTAGTTTAATATCCTTGATATCTGGCTTACTTCTGCCTATTGTATTGCAAATAACAGTGACACCATTTGTTAACTTGGACTTTTTCCTGATGTTTTAATATTTTCCTTGCATATCAAATGTATCTCAAATACTGGAGTTTTGGACAGCTGAGTTTCCTTGAAGAATTGAACTTAGTTTAGAGAAGAGTTATATATTATATATATAATGTATATATATACATATACACACAGTTATATTTATAGTATGTGTCCCTCAGGAAAATGGTGAAGTCAATAATATGTCAATAATTCCAGAGTGTTAAGTCAGTTCTTCTCCCCGCCCCCAACAATTGTTTGAATTTAGTTTTCTCCTTTCTTTTCAACTTCATTGTTTTTCAGCTACAAAATAAGCTTAAAACCACAGGTTTGGGTGTACCCTCTGTGAGAGCACAGGTGTTTGTCTCGGGTCAGGGATAACATCTGGTCACAAAGCACACTCCGATGCTGGAGACCCCGGACAGCGCATCTTCTGCCGGGAGTAACTGGGGAGAGCCCGCCACAGATGCAGACGTTGCCTGGACAAGCTGTCCTAAGGATGGAGGAAGAGCAAGATCAAGATCAAGGAGAGGGAGCAGATCGCTAGGGAGAAGAGCGCCCACCCTCAGAAGCCACTCTTTATCGCCCTCCTTTCATATCCTCAGTTACTTCTACAACTAACTGCTGAATACCATCAGTCTCGGCTTCTTGTTGTAAAAGCTTCTCTGTGACTAGATTAGAGTCTGGAAATTTCAACCTCTTTTCCTTTGATTTGCCCCACTTCATCCAACAGGCTGTTGATTTCACCGATTAGGCACTGATTTTCTTTTCCAGACATTTGTATTTCTTCTGGGAATAATTCATTTCCCCTCGGCTGTCTCTCCGGGAGCCGGATTCAGGTTGTGCTTTGCTCAGAGTCTTGTTTGGATATTCCTCAGGGACAGGTTTTTCCTTCAGAGAATTTTGAAGGTTTCTGTGAACTTTCTCAGAAGACGTGGATTCTCTTGGCTTTGTATTTGGTTCTGGTTCCAATTTTTTCTCATCACCACTTGCTTAAATCCGGTGACTCTTTGTCCTGAGTAAAGTTTGTATATGGTTTTAAAGTAACCTTCTGTGAAATCCGAAATAGCACTCCTGTGCTTGCTGGAAATTATCTCCTGTGGGCTTGTGTGTTTCGTTGCTGAATTAGCTCTGATTAGATCCTCACCAATGTCTGAGCGTCCTGGTCTATCTGATTTTTTGCATATGTCATCCTTCCACATTCAGGCATGAGGTGGCCAGAAGCATTAATATAATCTGTCCTGTGTTCCAGGAAATAACTTCTCAGCTTGCCAGTTTGCAAAATCTTGTGCGGGACACATGGATGCACATGGATGGACACCCGCTTGGGTGTGTGGCAAGTGCTAGGACAGAGCAGGTGTGCAAGACACAGAGATGGTAACTATAGGCCTTTTCCTCCCTCAGCCTACAGCCATGCAATCCATCAGATGAAGACAGCACCTTCCTCCAAGTGTTATTGTAAGAATTAAACAAGATAACGCATGGGGAGTGTTTTCGCATTGCTTGACCCCTAGTGACCAGTAAAAGTTAGTTGCTGTTGTTAATAATAATATTATTATTATCATTCTTATTTCTAATTATCATAGGGAAGAACTCTCAAGACAGCATCACTCTACAGAGAAGGCATATTGAAAGGCTGACTAGGAATTTACCAGGTGGGGACAAGGGAGGAAGACCACTTCAAATTGAGTCTTGGTTCCTTGCCTTGTGGATCATTTTTGTTTTCGGCGAATGGATATGTGTACTTGGGGATATATTTTGAATGCTGGGACTTGGCAGGGGTCAACAACCTAGCTGACCAGGAGTTGCTGCTCTGTGACAGCTTTCAGGAAACCGAGGGTCTCGGCAGCTCAGAATCTCTGTTGCCTTTCTGTCATCAGACATGGAAACGTGGGCAAAGAAAGCACGCCCCTTAGGAAAAAGTCAGAAAATCCCAAGCCCTTCCCGGGGATGCTCAGGTTCAGGACACACTGTCTACGTGCCTTCTGACTCTTCCCTCCACTCCTCCCATGAAGAGCCTCAGAGACTTTTCCCACGATGCGTGTCCACAGTCTGGACCAGAATATCAGCATTACCTGGGGGGACTAGTGAGAGAGGCAGACTATCACGGTGCACACAAACAGAATCTATATTTTCGCCCAGGTGGCTTGAGAAGCACTCACCACCCCCCACCCCCACCAGATGACTGGTCCAGATCACACTCCTAGTATTGGGTCTTAGTCAGGCACTCATAAGCTTTAGGGGCCAGGGGAATGGGGATAGGGAAAGAACACGTCTTGATTTTCTCTAAACCAATTTAGCATTTTTCACTGGAAAATGTAGACAAAACCATGTATTAGCTGTATTTCTGATTTTGTTGTCAGGATATTGAGATAAATATTGCATATTGAGAAAATATTGAGATATTTTCATATCACTGTAGAGTTTCTGCAGAAAAATCATTTATGTCCCACTGAGGATTCTAAATGATTAGACCTTCCACTAGTTCTTGCTATTTAATATGTCCCCAAAGAAGCAGGTGTTTAGTATATCATATTTAGAAAAATACTGTGATAGCTTTTTTTTGGTGATTGGTTTCCTTTATATTTTTATGCATTTTTAAGAAAAGATTTTATTTATTTATTTGTCAGAGAGAGAGAGAGAGAGACATCACAAATATGCAGAGAGGCAGAGAGGCAGACAGGCTACCTGCCAAGCAGAGAGCCCAATGTGGGGCTCGATCCCAGGACCCTGAGATCATGACCTGAGCTGAAGGTAGAGGCTCAATCCACTGAGCCACTGAGTGAACCCAGGCTCCCCTATTTTTATGTATTTTATTTTAGGCATTTAAAACCATTATTTAGGGAAGGAGGTTGTAACCATCTGCAGGGGTCCATGGCATGAAAAAAGGGAAGGAACCCTGAATTAGAGGGAAAGAGAAATTTCCAGATTAGTGCTTTCCTCAGGAAGTTGTTCCATTAGTGGCCTTTCTCCTCGTGGAGGTATGTTGCCTGAATGGGTGTGGATGCACCCGGAGCATTTTTTGCATCTACCCCCTGGGGGTAGGGGTCATCCTTCAGCCAGTGGTGGCCAGCTGAATGCAGGGCCAGAAAGAGGGAGAGCAAGAGAGAGCCATGAAGGAGATTGGCAACAGGCAGCTGGCTTCCCTGCCATAACTTCCTCAGAACGGAGATGTGGATCCTCAACTGCGTCACAGTACAGAACCTTATTCTTCAAATTCTGTGACTGCTTGCCTGGAATGTAATAGTAAAAGTCTGTGCAGAGGTGGGATGGCAGTGGGAGGAGCTTTGCAGAACCACTCTCCAGTGAAACATACAAAACTAGAGAAAATGATACAAAACAACCATTTAAGATCTCTGGAAATTATCATAGGGGCATGTAGCAAATGAGGAAACATTGATTCAGGAACACCTAATAAACTTGGTACGGAGAGTGTGGCCTTGGAGCCTTGACCCACATCCATCCTCTTCCCTCCCTCAGTTCAGCTTGATGGAAGCTCCATCCCCAAGTTGGTGTGGCCGAGGAGATGGCCTCCTCCCAGCTCCTAGTCAAGAATTATCTGATTAGGAGGTGCAGGCCACCAATGTTTCTCATCTTCTCCAAGTCAGAGAGGCTCAATTTCCAGTGAGTGCTGGAGAAGAATAGGGCCTCCGTCTACAAATCCCCATCTATAGGACAGAGGCTCTACCCAGGTGTGCTAAGCCAAGAATCCTGGGTTCCCAGTCACCCTTGCCCCAACCTGATTTTAGAGCAGAGGTTTGACTGACACTGACAAGACCAGAGGCTACTGCCCTGGCTCACATTCAGAGTGGTGGCTCGGAGAGTGTGCCCAGAAGAGGCAGTCTGTGCAGTAAAGAATGTGACCTTACACAAACAGATGTCTGGCCTTTGTTTTGGACTTCTAGGCACTTCTATGCCCTTTGAGTATTATATCTGATAGAAAGGTTATTGTTTGCCTGGTGTCTTCAGGTCATACTGGATAGCCTGACAGTGTGATTTCGGATGGAGGCTAGCCACAGTGGGAAGACCAATAAGGTGGTTTAGGGTGGGGATTGTGGGTGAGGCCTGGGGAGGCTGGTGACTGAGATCAGCCATCTTGGCAATCAGTCATACCTATGTAATGGAGCCCCAATAAAACTCAATACTGAGGCTTGGTTTGGCAATACTCCATGCATATTATCACACTCTGATGCTAGGAAAGTCGAGTGTCCCGACTCCATGGAGAGAGAACAATGGAAATCCCACATTTGGTAGACTCCACTCTATGCTCTCTCTTAGTGCTTGTGGCTTTGGGATGGAATGCTATTGTGCAATCTGGCTTTTTTAGGGATACTGACAATTATTTGAGGGTGGAAGTTTCCAGGGGACTGGGGACTTCTATTTTGGGCAACTCTTCTAGACTGAGTTGTTCATGCCTTCCGGTCTCAAACTTACAGTATTGGCTTGAGGAGCAGGGGGCAGATAGTGTTACGATGTGTACAGTTTTGAAGATAATGGTCTAGTACTGTGTATTTTATCTAGGAAGCCAAATGAGGAAATTAGTGACATGTAGACAACTTGCATTTTCCAACTGTGATTTATTCTCCTGCTGTGAAGGCAACTATTGTGTAAGGGCGGCTTCTGGAATCAGATGGTCTGGATTTATGTCCTAGCTCTGTCAATTAAAAAAAACAGATTTATTAGGGCACCTGGGTGGCTCAGTTGGTTAAGCAGCTACCTTTGGTTCAGGTTATAATTCTGGGGTCCTGGGATCCATCCCTGCGTTGGGATCCTTGCTCAGCCAGGAACCTGCTTCTCCTTCTCTCTCTGCCACTGTCCCCCAGTTCCTGCTCTCTTTCTCTCTCTTTCTCAAATAAATAAATAAAAATCTTTAAAAAAGATTTTAGTGAGGTGTTATTTGAATACCATAAAATTCACCAATTGCAAGTGTATAATTTAATTTTTTTTTTGTAAATGTACAGAGTTGTGCCAGCATCACCAAATCCAGTTTGAGAATGTATCCTTCACCCCCAAAAGAGCCCTCATCCCATTTCTAGTCAATTTCCAGTCCCACCCCCAGCCCTAGGCAACCACTAACCTGTTTGTTCAGAATGCATAGCAAGAAAAGTTGCCAGTGATTCCAGGACCCCACTAGGGCATGAAGGGAGAGTGTGAGGTTTACTGCACCCTCAGGAGTACTGAGTAACAGCTTCAAGTTCAATTTACTTATTGACATGTATGTAGTATTTTATTTACTTAATTGTCATTTCTAATGATGCAGGGGGTTAAATATTATTCCACACATTTGCATATTCATTGTGTTTCCTCTGTATTTAATTCTTTGCTTAACTCTTTCACCTCAAGATATTTTTTGACCTTTGGCCTCGACCTTGTGTCCTGAATCTGAGGCCTCCTTTGGGCCCATATCTGGGCCAGGCCTTAAGCTTTTGTGTTTTTGATCCCAGTTTCAGAGGCCACTTCTCAAACTATTTGTCTCCATACTATGTGGAGTTGCTAGACACGTATGGCAGGGAAAAATTTCATTATTATTTATTGAGCCTTAAGAATACTGTATAGAGAACAGATGGGTTGTTATCAGAGGAGTGGGGGGCATGGGTGAAATGGATGAAGGGGGTCAAAAGGTACAAACTTCCAGCTATAAAATAAATAAGTCCTAGGATATAATGCATAGCACGGTGACTAGTTAGCCATAATGTATTGCATTTTGCAAAGTTGTTTAAGTGTATAGGTCCTAAAATCCCTTATCATGTGAGAAAAAAAGAAAAACATTTTGTAACTATATATGGTGATGGATTAACTAAACTTATTGTTGTGATCATTTTGGGTTGTATACAAATATCAAACCATTATGTCGTACACCTTAAACTACATAACGTTATATGCAAATTATACCTCAATAAAAAATAAACATTTAAAAATTTGCTGATTTAAGTATGTTTATGATAGCTTTCCAGCTTAAACAGTTTTTTTTTTAAGATTTATTTATTTTAGAGAAAGAGAAAGAGAGAGACAGTAGGGTGAGGAGGAGCAGAGGGAGAGGGCCAATGAGAACCCCAAGCAGACTCCACACTGAGCACAGAGTCCAGCATGGGCTCGACATCATGACCCATGAAATCACGACATGAGCCAAAATCATGAGTTGGATGCTTAACTGACTGAGCTACCGAAGCTCCCCTATATAGTTGTTTTTAATATATATATATATATACACTATATATACATGTGTATATATATAAGATAAAAAATTTTTGAAAGACTACAAAATGTGCTTAAAAGTTTTACACTGTATTTAATGTTTATTGCTACTACAATAACATCACTCATTTAATTGCATTTCTTGAGTGGAGGTGATAACAACAGCAAATGTAGACTAGTAAAAACATTTCTACAACTGAAGAACTTGATTTTCAAATGCATGGAGGTACTCGTGTGAGTGGTAAAAGACAAATTAATTTAAAAGTTTTTCTGAATCCACAGTCAGATATTGGCATGTAATTCTTTAACTTATTAAATGGGGTTGAATATGTAAATGTGTGTGTGTGTGTGTGTGTGTGTGTGTGTATGAAAGATTTATTTATTTATTTAAAAGAGAGAGAGCAAGCAAGCAGGAGCAGGGGGAAGGGCAGAGGGAGAGAGAGAAAGTATCCTCAAGCAGACTCCTCGCTGAGCATGGAGCCCGATGTAGGGCTCCAGCCCAGGACCCTGAGATCCTGACCTGAACCAAAATCAAGAGCTGACCACTTAACCAACTGAGTCACTCAGGCACCCCTGAATATATTTTGTAATATTGAGAGGTAAAGGTGGAACTTTGGTCTAAAATCAAGCACACAAGTGAGGTGCCACTTCCATTTTTTGGTAATATGGAAGGTTAATTTATCTACATTCATTAATTGTAGAATAAAATTTGTTTGAAATTGAGGTATAATTTACATGCAGTAAATCACACAGACTTTAAATGTACAGTACAATGAGTTTTAATAATAGTGTATCCCCATGAAACACACATACTTATCAAAATATAGAATATCCTCGTCAACCCAGAGAAGTTCCTTATGATCCTAACCATTTAATCCTGCATTTCTACTGAGAAACCAGTATTCTGATTTATTTTACTAATGATTAGATATGCCTGTACTTGAACTTCATGTAATTGGTATCATTTATATGAAGATAGCTTTCCAAGTAGATCTCAATAATCCCCACCTCCTTATAGTCACATCCTTGTGTAATCTCCCTTTGCATGGGGCTGGAATGCGTGTTTGCTCTCAGGCATAGAAAACAGCAGAAGAAATGTGATGTTCCTTCCAAGACTCCATCACAAGAGAGTGGATTCTTTCTCTCTCTGACTCTTCTCACTTGCCCGATCTGATGAAGCAAGCTGCCATGTTGTTGCAGAGGCCCACAGGCTAAGGAACAGCTGTGGATGTGAGTGTGTGAAAATAATTCTAGCAACAAAAAAGAGTGAACTTGGAATGCATTTTTCTCAGCTGAGCCTTGATATGACTGCAGCCATGGCTTCACTCTGATGGCAACCTGTGAAAGATCTTCAGTCAGAGACAACCAGCCAATCCATGCTTGCATTCCTAGCCCACAGAGCTGGCTATGTCTGACTCCTTTTGGTCAACAAAACGTCTGATTTTGGTCTTGTGTTTTGGGGGGGTAGAGGAAGATATATTCTTAAAAATCTTGTGAAAGCATCAAAAGCTATCAAGACAGCAAGATATTCTAGTGTAGGAGTAAGATCAAGTCTAGAGAAGAATATTGCTCACTAAAAACACATCAGCCCTACATTTGCTAAATGGGCTGACTTCCAGCCTCCATAAAGATGAGCTCCCAAAAGACTTTTATATACTCAGGATATAAGTGATCTGGAAGAATAGGGAAAATAATCAATAACAGTGTAATAACTTTGTATGGCAACCTGGTAACTACACTTACCAAGCACTGAGTAATGTGTAAGTTGTTGAATCACTATATCGTATGCCCAAAACTAATATGACATTGTGGGTAAACCATACTTCAATTAAAAAAGAAAGACAGGGGTACCTGGGTGGCTCAGTTGTTTAACTGTCCAACTCTTGATTTTGGCTCAAATCATAATCTCAGGGTCTTGAGGTACCTGGGTGTCTCAGTCAGTTAAGCATCTGCTTCTGGCGTGGGTCATGATCCCAGGGTCCTGGGATTGAGCCCCACACTGGGCTCTCTGCTTAGCATGGAGCCTGCTTCTCCCTCTCCCTCTGCCTGCTGCTCTGCTTGCTTGTGCTCTCTATCTCTCTCTGTCAAATAAATAAATAAAGTCTTTAAAAAAAATAATAATCTCAGGGTCTTGAGATCAACCCCCTGCTGGGCTCAGCATGGAGTCTGTTTGAGATTCTCTCTCTCTCTCTCTCAAACAAACAAATAAATAGATAGGTAGATTCAAGACTTTCCTGAATGAACTTTTTATTGCTAATTTGACTGAAGCCATGTAAATGTTTTATACATTTATAGAACAAAGTTAAACCACAAAGAATTAAAAAAGATGCAATCTCTGAAAAAAATGAAAGTAAAAGAAGCCAATATGTTTACACTTCAGAGGACAAAGCCAATGTATTCAGAATCAAGATATTCAGTATCAGAGAAAAACAACTCAAATATAAAGTAACAGATAGTAAGTAAAACTCATACACTCCTGGGGCGCCTGGGTGGCTCAGTGGATTAAGCCGCTGCCTTCGGCTCAGGTCATGATCTCAGTGTCCTGGGATCGAGCCCCGCATCGGGCTCTTTGCTCAGCTGGAGCCTGCTTCTCTCTCTCTCTCTCTCTGCCTGACTCTCCGCCGACTTGTGATCTCTCTGTCAAATAAATAAATAAAATCTTAAAAAAAAAAAAAAAAAACTCATACACTCCTAACTTTGGCTCATGAAGTATATTCACATAAAAGAGTTTCCCAGTTTTACCCCAGAAATGGTTAGAAATAATGACAAATTTAGTAACAAAGAGTAATCTTGGTGTCCAGTCTATAGTCTCTAGATGTGGTTTTCCACTAATAGGAATCAAGCTCCTCTGAGAAAAGGCACATTCTGTGTCTGAAGCAGTTTTTTATTCTGGAAAAACATAGACACTAGCAAAAACTGCTGGGCTCTTGTCAATTTTGTTCAAAAAACCCAAGGAGTTCTTTTTGCTTTTTTGTTTCTGATAGTCAGAAAAAAGAAAAGTGCATTTGTCAAGTACTTCTTATAGCCCAGATATTGATATATATATATGTGTGTGTGTGTGTATGTATACATATATACATATACATATACATAGAGAATATTATATAGAGAGGATATATAATATAAAATCAATATATAATATATAAAATATATTTATGTATTATATATTATATATACATAATACTCTATATATATTTTAAATTTAAAGTTTTTAGTCTTCATTTTATTTTTTTTAATTCTTAAAAATTTTTATTTATTTATTTTTAAAATTAATTAATTAATTTGACAGAGAGAGATCACAAGTAGGCAGAGAGGCAGGCAGAGAGAGAGACAGAGAGAGAGGTGGAGGAAGAAGGCTCCCCGCTGAGCAGAGAGCCTGATGCGGGGCTTGATCCCAGGACCCCAGGATCATGACCCAAGCTGAAGAGAGAGGCTTCAACCCACTGAGCCACCCAGGCACCCCCGTTTTATTTTTTTTTTAAGATTTTATTTACTTATTTATTGAGAGGGAGAGCTTGAGTGGAGGAAGGGCCAGAAGGAGAGGAAGAATCTCAAGCAGACTGCACTCCAAGTGTGGAGCCTGAGGTGAGGTTTGATCTCATGACCCCAAGGTCTTGAAATGACTGAGTCACCCAGGCATCCAGTCCTCATTTTACAGGGGAGCAAGCTAGGTCTCAGAGTGATTCTGTAACTTGCTGAGAGAAGGATCTCTGCCAATGGGAAGATCTGGAAAGTTTTAATAAAAGGAGTATCAACTCAGCTGGTTCTTAAAGGTTTGATGGAATATTAATTCAAATTTATGATTTTTATTTACAAAAGTAATACATGTTCATTGTGGAAATTTAAAAGGTATAAAAAAGCACAAAGATGCAATGAAAAAAACAAACCCTTAAATCCACCATCTCAATACAAAAACATCATTAACATTTTGGTGACTATCCCTATATCTCTTTTTTGCTAATTGTCACATCTAAATGTACAATTGGGTCTACACTCTTTAGTTACCTGCACTTCTATAGATGTTATTTCATTTAAACTTCACAGTAGCTCTACAAAGTAAGAAGTATTAATCCCATTTTATAAGAATAACTTGAGGGGCAGAAAGTTTAGTCAGTCCAAGTCACATGGCAAAACCAAAATGCACATCAAACCAAAATGCACATCTGGAATGCCTTTCTCAGAGTCCATGCTTTCCGCCTTCCTGCTTCCCAGACCATGAGCTATGCCATGGAGATTTCAGGGCATGGAAAGGAAAAGAATCACTGGGTGGGATTGGTTCTAATGTTGGATTTGGTGACCTCTTCTATCTATAAAGGAGAGAGAGAAATTTTCAGAGGACTCTAACACTTTCAGCCTGGATAGCTGGGAGAAAGTTGATCTCATAAATGATACTGATTTCATAATCTTTTTAATGATACATGTAATCTCTACTAGGTAAAAAATATTTCCTTGGGGGCGCCCAGGTGGCTCAGTGGGTTGAAGTCTCTGCCTTCGGCTCGGGTCATGATTCCAGGATCCTGGGATCGAGCCCTGCATCGGGCTCCCTGCTCAGCGGAGAGCCTGCTTCTCTCTCTCCCCCTGTCCCTGCTGCTCTGCTTGCTTGTGCTCTCTTTCTACCTCTCTGTCAAATAAATCAATAAAATATTAAAAAAAAAAAAGTATTTCCTCAACCCAAATTCATTTCTAGCTCAGGGTTCTAGTAACCATGTGATCCAGTGAAGCTTTATAAAATTTGTAATCACCAGTCATTCTGCTCTCAGGAGACCTGGCCCTGTCTGAAAATTTTGGGAGAGTCAGCACAGAGGCTGGAACACCTCGTTTGTGCAAGCCAAGAGTTACCCACACTGTGCTTTTCCATCATGGCTATTCTGTACTCCGGGAACCATCCTGGAGCAGCTGTCCTCGGTCTTTTCTCTACAAGACAAAGAAGGAGGAGCGGGACACGTTTCCTGGGACACTTACCATCCTCAAACACTTTGGAGGTCTGACAAATTCCTCTTTGACCAAGAAAACAAATGATTTCCTGGTCAAACAGCTCCACTTCAACTACTGGCTGGATACCTAACATCCAACTCCACCCTCCATATCCCCCAAGCCCAAGAGAATTTGTTTTGTTCCTTTTTTCTCTCAGATTTTCTAGATCTTACCACTTTCAGGAAATTCACCCTCAGGGAGCTAAGTTTTACATAATTGTTCGTTTGTTGTGTTTTCACTGTAGGAGAGCTTGTTCTCGATTTCTCCCTAATGCTCACCTCATGAGGATTAAACAAGATATGTAATCCTTGTAAAGTACATAATGCAGCATCTGATATACAAAGCTCACTAAATATAGGGTGGCCTGAAAAAAAGGTAAGGAATGGGGAGCTGCTATCAGCAAAGGCCATCTTATTTGCTCTAACTTTGGTTTACTCTCCATGCTATTTGTGCTTTCTTGGGGCAGCTCATAGCTTTATGAACAATTGATCCTTGAACTGAGAAGCTGCTCCTAATAAAGATCTTAGCTGAAAGTGATATGATCAACAAATGGCACAGTTTAGGGAGGAATGTAGGCTGAACTTGACAGTAGCTGGCATGTCTTACTTTCCTCCCTGGGGCTCCTCTTCACCTACAGAAACTCACTAGTCATCTGACATATAGGCAAACCTGGAATTGAGGGAAGGAATAGTCCATGGGACAACCTTGATCAATAGGCATGAGGGCAAATGCACAAACACACTTTCCTTTTGTACTTAAGGCAGAAGAGGTTGCTGTGCATGCTACGGTTTCTGAGAGCCTTCCCCAGGACGGAGTCTCAGCAGTGACCAGCCCAAAGACACGTCTGTGTCTCCCTCTTTCCCTGTTCAATCTCCTGTTCCCAACCTAAGTACTCACTGGAATCACTTTCCATTATAAGTGTCTGCACAAGGCCTTCATATCAAGAAAAATGCAGGCTAAGACAATCTTGCTATTTATGTGTTTGTCTTTCCTTTCAGATTCTTTCAGTATTTATATATATGTTATATATACATATTCATATTCATATATATGTGAAATTATCCACAGTCTCTTCTCCTCTTCATAGCTCCTTCAAATTATAAAATTTCTTTCTCTTTCTTTCTTTCTCTATTTCTTTCCCTTTCTCCTTCCTTCTTTTTTCCTTCCTGCCTTCCTATCTCGAGTACAGTTGACATACAGCGTTACAAGAGTTTCAAGTGTACAACACAGTAATTCAACAACTCTATACTGTATGCTATGCTCACGAGTGTAGCTACCATCTATCGCCCTACAACACTATTACAGTACCATTAAATATATTCCCCATGTGGTGCCTTTTATCTTTGTGACTTATTCATTCCATAGCTGGAAGCCTGTATCTCCCACTCTCCTTCACCCGTTTTGGCCATCCCCCCAATCCTCTCCCCCTGACAATCATCAGTTTGTTGTCTGTATTTATGGGTTTGTTTCTGCTTTTTGTTTGTTTATTCATTTTGTTTTTTTAGATTCCATGTATAAGTGAAATAATACAGTATTTGTCTTTCTTTGTCTGATTCATTTCACTTAACATAATAACCTCTAGGTCCATCCATATTGTTCCAAATGGCAATTTTATGACTGTGTATTATTCTATTGTGTGTGCGTGTGCATGTGTGTGTATCCCACATCTTCCTTGTCTCACATCTTCCTTATCCATTCATCTGTTGATGGATACAGGTTGCTTCCATATTTTGCTATTGTAAATAATGCTGCAGTAAATATTGGGATACATGCATCTTTTTGAATTAGTGCTTTTGTGGCGGGGTTTTTTGGGTGAATATCCAGTAGTGAAATTATTGGATCATATGGTGATTCAATATTTAATTTTTTGAGGCTCTTCCATACTGTCCTCCATAGCAGCTGGACCAATATATATTCCCACCAACAGAGCAAGAGGGTTCCTTTTTCTCCATGTCCTCATCAACGTTTGTTAGTTCTTGTCTTTTTGATTTTAGACATTCTGACATTTGTGAGCTCATATCTCATTGTGGCTTTGATTTGCATGTCCCTGATATTAACGATGTTGAGCATCTTTTCATTTTCTGTTAGCCATCTGTATGTCTTCCTTGAAAAAATGTTTGTTCAGATCCTCTGCCCATTTTTAAATTGGATTGTTTGGAGTTTTTTCATTTTGGGTTGGGTAAGTTATATTTATATATATATATCTTTATATATGTTTTATATATATTCTTTTTATATATATATTAACCTCTTTTGGATGTATCATTTGCAAATACCTTTTCTCATTCAGTAGGCTGCCTTTTTGTTTTTTTGATGGTTTCTTTTACTGTGCAAAACCATTTTATTTGGTGTAATCCAAATAGTTTATTTTTGCTTTTGTTTCCCTGTGGGAGGAGACATAGCCAGAAAAATGTGGCTAAAGCCACCATCCAAGAGGATACTACCTATGTTTTCTTCTCGGAGTTTTGTGGTTTCAGGTTTCACATTTAGGTCTCTAATTCATTTGGAGTGTATTTTTGTATGTGGTGTAGGAAAGTGGTCCAGTGTTATTCTTTTGCATGTAGTTGTTCAGTTTTACTGACACCATTTGTTGAAGAGACTGCCTTTTCCCCATTGCATATTATTGCCTCCTTTGTCATAGACTAATTGACTGTGTAACTCCTTTCTTGACCACTAATTGTCAAGACTGATGACCATAAGACGAATTGACCCAGAACACTAGTTCTGGGTTCTCTATTCTCTTCCATCGATCCTGTGTCTATTTTGTGCCAGTACCATATTGTTTTGATTACTATAGCTTTGTAGTATAGTTTGAAATCTGGAATTGTGACACGTTCGGCTGTGTTTTTCTCTCTCAGGATTGCTTTGGCTATTCAGGGTCTTTTATGATTCTGTACAAATTTTAGTTTTATTTGTTCTAGTTCTATGAAAACTGCTATTGGTATTTTGATAGGATTGCATTGAATCTATAATTTGCTTTGGGTAATATGGTCATTTGAACCCAAGATAGGAAGTTTCAATCATCAGATTATCCCACAGTTTCTCTACCAAGGACCTCTTAGATTGCTCTTTCAGTGTATACATTGCTCTAGCTTGGCCATGCTGATTATAACTGTTTCTGTATATGTAAACAAAATCCAGAAATCACATCACTTGTTACAGAATTTCTCTTTGATTCACAAAGTTTACATTGACTCCTCTATAGCTGGTGGACACAAAATCTTAAATTTTTTTGAGCTGGAAAACTGTCCTTTGGAGGGATACAACGAACTGTCATTTTGAAATATTTTTAGAGTGCAGACTGTATTTTAATTCTGTAAGTAACATTTTGATGAACATTTTGGTAACGCTAATGCATTTATCACTCTCTGGTTCCCATTTTATTCGTATATATGTGTATATATATACATGTATCTATGCAAATGCTTCAGACTGAGATTTGTTTGTTTTTTCAGACTGAGATGTTATATGGTCTGTTTTGGGATAAAAATTATTGACCTGCAACATTAATTTTTCCCCCTAAATGTAGATTTAAGTTGTTTTATAACTATATATATATATATATATATATATATATATATTTAATTTTTTATTTTTTATAAACATATATTTTTATCCCCAGGGGTACAGGTCTGTGAATCACCAGGTTTACACACTTCACAGCACTCACCAAAGCACATACCCTCCCCAATGTCCATAATCCCACCCCCTTCTCCCAACCCCCTCCCCCCAGCAACCCTCAGTTTGTTTTGTGAGATTAAGAGTCACTTATGGTTTGTCTCCCTCCCAATCCCATCTTGTTTCATTGATTCTTCTCCTACCCACTTAAGCCCCTATGTTGCATCACCACTTCCTCATATCAGGGAGATCATATGATAGTTGTCTTTCTCTGCTTGACTTATAACTATATATTTTTATTTGCCTTTGTGAAGGAGCAGAAATACAACAGCTTAGAGAAGCAGCAAGATGGCAGAGTGACCAGCAGAAGAGGAGTATTGTTCCAGAGCCAGGGAATATAAAATTGCCTGGATAGATGGGGAGAATTTGGGGGATGGTTTTTTTAGGCGTTCCCAAGAATTACTTGAGGGGGGAAACCTAATGAAATACTGAACTCCTTGAGGGCAGTAAATGAGAGACTTAGATTATTGTTATTTGGGCATTATTAACTTCTGAAGGCTGGAGAAGATGGGAACATTTCTTTAAAATTTAAATTCAATTAGCCAATGTATTTCACACAGGATGATACCCTCCAGTTCCACCCATGTCATTGTAAATGGTAGGTATTCATCTTTCTGATGGCTAGTAGTATTCCATTGTATATATACACCACATCGTTTTTATCTATTCATCTGTCAAACATCTTGGCTCTTTCTACAGTTTGGCTATTGTGGACATTGCTGCTATGAATATTGGGGTGCAGGTGCCCCTTCAGATCACTATGTTTGTAGAAGATGGGAACATTTTATTTTATTTTAATTTATTTTTTAATTTTTTATTTTTTATAAACATATATTTTTATCCCCAGGGGTACAGGTCTGTGAATCACCAGGTTTACACACTTCACAGCACTCACCAAAGCACATACCCTCCCCAATGTCCATAATCCCACCCCCTTCTCCCAAACCCCCTCCCCCCAGCAACCCTCGGTTTGTTTTGTGAGATTAAGAGTCATTTATGGTTTGTCTCCCAGATGGGAACATTCTTTTTTTTTTTTTTTTTTTTTAGATGGGAACATTCTAATCACACATAATTCCTGGCACTTTTGCACATCTCTCTCCTCACCCCCCTTTTACTTTCTTTTTAAAAAAGATTTAATTTATTTAAACTAAACAAAACCAAAAACCTTTTACCCCTTTCTTCTATCCCTCAACCCCCACTTCTGGGGGGTTATAAATATATACATTTACATTGGGGAGGGTAAATATATATATTTATAACCCCCCAGAAGTGTGTGTGTGTGTGAGAGAGAGAGAGAGAGAGAGAGAGAGACAGAGGCAGAAAGAGAGAGAGAGAGAGAGAGAGAGAAAGAGAGGAACTTGTATATGTATGACAAAGTAGAAATACAAAAATATCCATAGCAGGTTGGTCAGCATAATCTGAAACTGAAAATAAATCCAGTCATCTGTCAATAGGAGACAGACTGGTTGCAGTATGTGAAAAAGAGAGACGAGCCACGGATATGTTCAAGATTTCTAACCTGAACAACTGGAAGATTAGAGCTGCTATTCCCTGAGATAGGAAATTCTGAAAGAAGAGCAGGTTTTGACAATTAGAGATAATATCAGAAGTCAGTCTCATACATACTAAGTTTGAAGTGCGTATTAGGCATTCGAATGGAGGTGTCAAGTGGGCAGTTGGATATGCAAGTCTGGATGACCCTGTCTGGGTGACGGTTGAAATTATATGTTTGTAGGTCTTCAGCATACAGAGAGTCCTTGAAGTCAAGCAATTGGATAATGCCACCAAATGAGTGAGCGTGGATACGAAAAAGAAGAGGGCAAAGGACTGAGCTTTGGGATAGTCTTCTTAGATGACTGCCACTATCGCCTCACTCCACCTGCTTTGGTGGTCATGCCCACCCTTCATTCCCACCGCAAAAAGGTCATCTTTTCTTAACATCCACAGTGATCTTCTAAAAGCAGAATTCAGGTTATATGACTCTACCGTCCGAGCCTCTGCAGTGGCTTCCTGTTGCTTGTAGACTAAAGTCCAAACTCTTCACCATGAAGCTCTGGCTCCTCCCATGCCTCTGCCTTACTTGACTTTCTTTCGCCGTTCTCTACAGACGGTCCCTTCCGCTATGTAGCGCTATTTATTCCTCAAATACATGGGTCTCTCTCAGGGCATTTGAGCTAGCTGTCCCTTCTGCCTGAATGGGGAAGCTCATCTTTGCAAGGCCAGCTCCTCCTCCTAATTCAAATTTCAGCTCAAAATGTTTCTTCTTCATAGAATCCCTTCCTGAACACACTCTTTAAAGTAATTGTTCACTAGCCCCTTGAACAGCACTTTTTCATGGCACTGATATCTGACATTATCTTATTTAGCAGCCTATTGTCTGTCTCCCCTACTAGGATCTCAGCTCCCCCATGGCAATGATACGGTCTTGTTTAATATTATGTGTTCCCAAAGCCTTGAGCAACACTGCTACCTGGTAGAGAGTCAACAAATATTTGTTCAATAAATAAATGCAGGACTTACAGGATTTTGCATCCTTCTCTGCATCCTTTTTAGCTTCCAAATTTAGGGAAAGAACCCAGCATAGACAATTTTCTTTGTCCAGGTTTATCCTTTCTTCATGTCCTCCTTTTATTTCTTCACCAGCTCCCCAAGGGTCCACAAAGGCTAATGGTGCTATAAAAATATTAGGAAGAATACTTTCTTCCAAAGCCTGTGAATTGGAGTATTGTGTAAAGAAGTTACTCTAATCTAAATGTCTCTACACAGTGGAATGCAGCAGGTGACTCAAAAGGGTGACTGACGTGCCTCTGGAATAGCCACGCCCTCGGAGGTCTGCAGACGGGCCAGACCAGGTCTGAAACAGGTCTAGTGCAGTCATGGGGGTGGCTCTGGAACAGTTCTTCATTTTCGTAGGGCTGCTGGTGTGCCTGGTGTACCTGGTGAAGTGGGTGAGATTCTCCAGATATATTTTCCGGCACTTCTGGAAAGTTTTGCCGAAGTCCTTCTTGAAGTCAATGGGACCATGGGCAGGTAAAGACAGCTTTCCATCTCTTGTTTCTTGGTATGTCTCATTATGATACATATCTCAAAAGATAAACTACATTTTTTTCCCCTTTTGAGAGCAAAGATGTAATTCCTTTTAGTGACTTTTATTTAGGTGCCTGGCAAGTATGAGCGAAACTGAAATTGTCTAAAAGACCAGCTGTGGGGCATGAGAAGAATTAACTGGAAGAATGCCACCCAATTCTTGCCTCTGTGTTTGTCCTCTTGTCCTTATTAGTTGGGTTCACTACTTTTTGGAATTTCTGGTGACACAAACTATATGTACTGCAGAAATTTCTGCATTCTTTTCTCCAGATTTTTGAAGGCTCAGAGTACTGCCATTTTGTGGAAGGATGTATCAAAATTCAGAAATACAAAGAATTTTACTTCACTTTATTAAAAAAAAAATTTCTCCAAGCCCTTTCATGAAGTGAGCGTATTACAAAATCAAGGTAACAAATGTCCCTATAGGAAGAAATGTTCGAGATGGTTATTAGATATGGAATCTGGGTCTGGCTTGTGTCCCAGGTAGATTAATCACTGCTTACCAACGGGATTTATCTTCTGGAACTACCACACAGAATGTCAGCCTGATGACTGGGTTTAAGGTGAAAAATATGAGGCTATGGTTTTAGCATCTCTTTAAATGACATTCAAAGGTTACATGAAGAAATCCAAGAAATACAGTGACTTAAAAAAGAACCCCCCCCACACACAAAAAAAAAAAACAAAGAATTTAAACAGCTTTAAAAATACCATGCCAGGCTAAATAGGAGAGATTATAAACAACCTTATAGGGCTTCCAGATAAAGTATAGGTTACAGAGTTAAATTTGAATTTTGGATAAAGAAGGAATGATTTTTTTAGTATATGACTTCCCAAATATTATACAGGACATACTTATACTAAAAAAGTATTTGTTGTTTTCTTGAAATTTAAATTTAGCTGGGTATGCTGTATCTTTAGTTGCTAAAGCCGGCAACTGTATAACCTTAGTGGCAGATATAAAAGAAAAAATTGCCATATGAAAGTTGTTTGGAATGAAAAATGGGTTTTTAACTGTCGTATGTTATATTTGAAGAGTGTGTGTGTGTGTCTGCAAACCCGTCTTCACTCTTGGGGCTGTATCTCCAGAAAACTTGCTAAATAGCTTGAACTTCAGCATTCTGGATCCAAATATCCTGCTCCACACAGATCCAAATGCTCACACACTTGGCTGAGGGTGGGGTTGTTCTTAAATCTCCTTGGCTCACATTAAAAAAAATGTAATCTTGGGGCGCGTGAGTGGCTCAGTCGTTAGGCGGCTGCCTTCAGCTCAGGTCGTGATCCCAGGGTTCTGGGATTGAGACCCTCATCAGGATCCCTGCTCAGCGGGAAGCCTGCTTCTCCCTCTCCCACTCCCCCTGCTTGTGTTTCCTCTCACTGTGTCAAATAAACCCGTCAAATAAACAAAAATCTTAAAAAAAAAAAGACCTCCCCAAATGTAATCTTAACCTATTCTTTGAGTCAATATTGAATAGAATTATCACCAGCAAGATTAAGATGTCTTTGAGCCTAGGTAGATCTCTGAGAGAGGATATATTTCTGGTGGAGAGCCAGAAGAAAATCCAGTTACTAAAGACAAAAGTGTTTAACTTCTCGGAACTCTGTAGTTGATTAAGAAATTATGTCATTGGTGTATCTTCCTAGAATTGCGGCTCCCAAAATCAGATAGCCAGGTTTCAAACCCTGTTGTCATCATTTTTAGCAATGTGACCTTGACTGAGTTACTAACTGTCTCTCCCTCTGCTTATTCCTCTATAAACTGGGGAAAACAATGGTCCCTGCTTTAGGAACTTGTTTTGAGTATTAAATGAGATAATGCATCTAAAACACTTGAAACAGTACATGGCCAAGAGTAAGCACTCAATAAAAGCCAGCCATTTACTGATGTTATTACCTTGTCTATAGTACAGACCCTATACTGGGTGAGTTTGAAGATTCCCATAAGGGAGGGGAAGGTGAGGCAGAAGATGACCCTGAGCACAGCACTGGGAGGAACAAGGTAATACGCATGGATTCACCTAGGAGGAAAAACAAATAAGCAAGTGAGCAAATAAAACTATCAGCAGTTATGAAAATGAGAGTGTCTTGGGGCAGTTACGTGGCTCAGTTGGTTAAGCATCTGACTTGATTTCAGCTCAGGGGTCATGAGATCAAGGAGCAAGTCGGGCTCCATGCTCAGTGTGGAGGCTGCTTGTCCCTCTCCCTCTGCCCCCCATCCCCTGCTCACACTCTTTTTCTCTCTCAAATAAGTAAATAAGTAAATAAATAAATAAAATCTTAAAAAAAGAGATAATGAGAACGTTCTCCTAATGTGTTTCTGGAAGCTTGCACAGCTTGGCTCTTTTCTCCAATAAGCTAAGTGTATGTTCTATTCACAATTGGAAAGCGTGCGCTCTGATTGTTATGCAAAGGTAAATTGCAGATGTGTAAATGCTGAACTGTAGCATAATTTCAAATTGTGACATTTGCTCGAATGTGGTTTATCTTGGAGCTCAGTCATAAATTATGTGCATTAATGTTGGCTATAAAAGAACTAAGTCAATCTGATTTTTACATGTTAATCAATAGAGACCCTGACTGCAGATTCTTCAGGTCCCTTTATTTCATTGTATCCCTTTTTTGCATTTCTGTGTTTTCCTCTTTGTTCAGTTCCTTATCTTCCGTAGACTTTGAGTGCTGCTGTCCTGTGGGGGTGGGATAGAAAGAGCAAAACACTCGACTTTTAGAAAGCATCTTGAAATGTCCTTACTGTGACAGTTGGGAGTGTGGGTTGGGAGATAATAGGGTACACTGTTTGGGGTCTGAATGAAATGTCCCTGGCTGAGGTTCTTTGTTTTGTTTTGGAGGCTATCCTCTCCAGCCTTACCAATCCCTCCAAAAAAAGTGTTTCTTTTGGAACACTGAATGAGGGGCGTCAGGGCTGGGAAGCTCCAGGGTTGAGTGGAGTAGGGGGCTGTATAGCAGGTCCCAGGCAGGAAGCCTGCAAAAACACGTAGCTGGTGGGACAAAGAGCACTTTAAAGATTAATTGTGTCCTTTAAAAGCATTTCTGCTTTTTGCAGTGATCACTGGAGCAGGAGATGGGATTGGGAAAGCTTATTCATTTGAGGTAAGTTATGTTCTTGGAGAATTTCCCTTCCCCTTGTACTGAACAACCATGATCACATGACAGGCACCCCCAACGCTAGGTTTCTGGGTATAAAATCCATAGACATGAATTTATGAAGGCAACTATTTTTCTACAAAAAAGGAAATTTAAAAATCATAATCTCACTCTACGGATATCTTTCAAAAAAACACAATAAAATTTGAGGTGCCAATCATCCTATAGGAGCTGTTTTAGGAATTTCTGGAGACACTGTTATTTTCTAGTGTAATTGTAACATAAAAGTTTATATGTTTAAGTACAATTAAAACTACAAACTCCTTACCTCATAGGTAGGGTATACACTGATTTTTAAAAGACTATTTGTGTAGGCAGGACATATTACCTACAACTGGCATCTCAAGAAGATTAATAATCAAGAAGATTAATAGACATTCTAAAATATTACATAAAGAGAGGATATGATAGGGCTGAGAGTCACTGCAATTCAGTTAGTGTCTCTGAGTATTTCCTTCCAGGCTTTGTGTTTATCTGCAGATAGATCGATGTATGGGTAGTTAGAGTTTTTAAAAATGCACGTATGGCATGTGTAGTTTTGTATGTTGCCATTTTGTTATGATTATTATTCTTACAAAGTCCACATTTTCATTCATGAAATGTTGTTTCCTGGAATTCTTATTATTTTATTTCATTATGCTGATTATACTGACCTCTAGAATCATACAACAGAAGAAAGAGAATCATCAAAATTATGAAAGGATGAAAAAAAATCAATAACGCTTAAATCTATAATGACAAGCACTTCAATTACAGAAGCTACATTCAATGACTGCATCCTCCTGTCCCCAAAGACCTGAGTCATGATAGCGCCAAACCATCTTGTGTGCAATGGACAGTGCAAGGTACATCAGAGGCACTCATTCAGGTCTGTCCCCAAACTTCCAATATAATTTCTTTGGTGCGGACATTGTGCTTCAACTCTTTTTTTGAGTTGAAGGGTCCTTTGCTCTTTTTTTTTTTTTAAAGATTTTATTTATTTATTTGACAGAGAGATAGAGTGAGAAAGCACAAGCAGGCAGAATGGGAGGGAGAGGGAGAAGCAGGCTCTCCACTGAACAGGGAACCTGACTCGGGGCTGGATCCCAGGACCCTGGAATCATTGACCTGAGCCAAAGGCAGACATTCAACGATCTGAGCCACCCAAGTGCCCCAAGAGTTCTTTGCTCTTATCCTAATTTGTATATAGCAACTTTCTCACAACTGGTAGTGCCCAACATTCAGGAGATAGGTGGTCGTATTTGTGGAGGTTGGGGAGAACCAACCACTTTCCACAGCCTTGTGTCTTCCTTATCCAAAAATCAAAAGGAAAGCTTTTCTGGCTATTTGCATTAGAACTATATCACCTTTTACATAACTATTTTCCACCTTAGACCGGTTTCTGGAGAAGGCCTAATCCCTCACTCAAAAGATCCATGGCCTTAAGCTTACCACGGTACTAAGGTTCTCTGGATTGCCTGGAAATCCAGATTCTTTCTTCATGATTTTCCAGATTCTTTCTTCAAATTCATGCTGACCTGACCTACTAAGGGTCCCCTGATGACTTAAGACTCAGACACTTTTCTTTCTACTTAGAGGAGACATTGTGAAAACTTAGCTATTCGTTTCTTTACTGCCTCCAAAAACGATGGCCTGTAGGTCAGGAACTATGGGTTCCTTCCCTTGCTCTGGTACCCACTGTCTGGAGATTTTGGACAAGTTGCCCATCCTCTCTGGGCTTTTGTGTCTTTACCAGTGCAAAAGATACCTCCCAACTTCTAAATTGTTTCTGTTCTAATTCTTGCTTTGCTCTTTCTCATAGAATCTTTTTCTTCATTTTCTCTTGTTCTTTTCTAGGTCTGTGTTAAACAGGTTTCTGGGTCCCTTACTTCCCCTTCATTCAGGCTCTTCACCTTCTAGAGAGCCTGTTCTGGTCTGCTTGCTAACTGCTTCTCCAAGGAAAACAGTTCAGAGTGAAATGCTGCAGACCAACTGACCTAGAGGTTAAGAGCCCAAGGTTGGGAATCAATCAGACATCTGTGTATTCAAACCCTACCGCAGAGTTCTCACATTGATAAACCTGGTAACCCCCCTGGGGCTTTTGTAAGGCTTTAATGGGATGAGGCAGGCAAAATGCTTTGCCTGGAGTAAGCTCTCCAGGGTTAGCCACTATTATTACTGGATGTTTAAACTGTTCTTCTTTTTCTGAGAGGGACGCTGTGTTGTACTTACCCATATTTGTACTCTTTCCTTTATTCTTTCTTTCCCCCTGATGCTCCAAGATCATTTCTTTTGTCATATCCTTTCTGTTTAGAGAACTACTTTTAGCTATTCTTTTAGGTCTCTTTGATTTTCTTCATCAGAGAATGTCTTGATTTCCCTTTTGTTCCTGAAGGATAATTTTGCTGGGTATAGGATTTAGCGCTGGTAGTTCTTTGCTTTTTGCACTTGAGGAATGTATGGTTTTCTTCTTGCCTCTCTGGTTTCTGATCAGTCTGGTGTAATTTGAATTGCTTTTTCCCTAATAAGGTATTTCTCTCTCTCACTGCTTTCAGGACTTTTCCACTTTTTAGTTTTCAGAAGTTTAGTTATGATGTTTCTTGGAGTGGATTTCTTTAGGTTTATCTTATTTGAGTTTTGCTCAGCCTCTTGAATTAATTTACTATTCTTTGAATACTTTATCTTCCCAGGCTGCTTCTCTTTTTCTGGGACTCCAGTCACATGGATGTTAGCTCTTTCTTACAGTCTCATGGGTTTCTGAGGTTTCATTTTCTTCATTGTATTTTTTTCTATTGTTTAGAGTGGGCAATTTCTATTGTTTTATCTTTAAATTCACTGATTCTTTCATTGATGCCCTCCCTTCTGCTACTGAGCCCATCCATTGAGTTTTTAATTTTTTTCTTTTTCAGTCCTAAAGTTTCCATTTGGTTCTCCTTTATAACTTCTATTTATTTACTGAAATTTTCTTATTGCATTTGTTTTAAAAATGTTTATAATTGCTTGTCAAATCATTCTTAGGATGGCTGCTGTAAAATCCTAGTCCAAGGAATGCCTGGGTGGCTTGGTCAGTTAAGCATCTGCCTTTGGCTCGGATCCTGGGATTGAGTCCTGCATCAGGCTCCCAGCTCTGCAGGGAGTCTGCTTGTCCCTCTGCCTGCCCCTCCCTTTGCTAACTCTCTCTCTGAAAAACAAAATCTTAAAAAAAAAAAATCTTCATCCAAGAGCCCTAACATTGGTGTCATCTTTCTTCATCCAAGAACCCTAACATTGGTGGGCACCTATTGATTGTTTTTAACTCACTCAAATTCAGATCTTCCTGGTTCTTGGTATGATGAGGAACTTTTGAATTGTGGTCATTTTTTGTTTTCTCTTATGAGAGTCTGGATCTTATTTAAATCTGTTTTGGGTCTGTACCCTGCTTCAGCAGAAGGAGGACGGTGCCAGCTGGTTCCTACCAGCTAAGGTAGAAGCCCAGGCTTTCTATTTGGCCTCCACTGGTGGGTATTGCCTCCTTGGTACTGCTGCGTGGGGCTGGGAGTGTCAGCTCCCTACTGGGCCCCTCAGGGTGGAGAGGCAAGAGTGCTTCCTTACTGCTCCCTAGGAGGCTGCCCCTGGTACTTGGAGGAGGTGGCTTCACCACCACTAGCATGGTAGTGAAAGTCCTGACCCTCCTTGAGGCTTCTTCTTTTTCCATCCCAGGGGAAGGGGGAGGAGAGGGAAGGGAAAGGTCACCTTGGTACTGCTAGGTGGAAGCAGAAGTTCAGGTCTGCTGAGATGGGAGGAGGAGCCTGGGATGATTGTTCTACCTCCACATTCAGACTTCCCTGATGCCAGCCTGGCTAGGGTCTCACAGGATGGAAGTCTCAGCTCCTGACTCAGCCTTTATGGATGAGGGTGGGTTGGGACCATAGGTTTTGTTTTTGTTTTTGTTTTTGTTTTTTTAGCTGTTTACCTGCAGTAAAGCACTTCTTTTCTATACTTTTCTGCCTTGCTAGGCTGTCTCTTTTCTGGTTCTTTGGTTAGAGAGAGCAGACTTTTGTTGGGGCTTTGTATGTCTATACCTGTGGTGTTTCTGAATTGCCAGCTTTTCCACCAATAAGTCTGGGGTATATGAGGGAAAAGGAAAACCCAGGAACTCACCACTGTGCTGTTTCTTGGGTCTTGGCCCCTACCTCATCTTCTCCCTATCTTTTAGAGTCATTTAGTTGCATATCATGGTAGGAATGGGGAAAAGTACTTCTTCGTCTTTCTGGGAGCCTATTCTATATTTCATTTTAGCTTAATCTGTATTCATATTTGGTGTGGCAAGAGTGGCTTTGCCTCCTGCTAAGGGAATTTCAAGTAGTACTGGAAGAAGGTGGAAAACAATTATGGTGAAGGGTGGGCTGGGGGAGGAAGCATGAGAGGGGTCCACTATTCCCTCCCTGTGAGGCCACTGCTTCACCCCGTCTTCACACCAGTTTTGTTCCTTTAGCACCTGAATTTCTTTTATTCACTGCCATACAGAGGAGGCCTTGTTTTCCCTTGTGTTCCCACCACCTGTTACAGATTAGCAGTCACAAGCCCCTTCCCTGAGGCAGGCCATAACATAAAGAAGGAAACGGCACATTCATCTCTAAAGCAGCCCTTCTGTAGGATGGTGCCACAGTGCATTCTGGGAAAGGGAGTGCTTCTGTAGCTTAACTCCCTAAAGGAAAAGAGGCAAAACCTGTGTATGGAGCCTGTCAGCCAGGACATTCTAGAAATAAAATTGAGTCCTGCTCAAGTGGACAAAGGGAACAATGCTAGCCCAGACAAGTGTTTTCTGCACCACCCCCTCCTGGCCCAGACCACTTCACATAGAACCTTTAAAATGTCTGTGGCTCTTGAGAGGAATGGCAAAACTCAGGAGAGGCTGGAAGCCCACCAGGAAGCAAGCATCCTTTGTGCTGAAAATGTAAATTGCTTTCCATTTAATGGACAATCTTCTCTTCAGGAGGCTGATGAAGTGAATTGTGAGACAAAGGTGCTTCATTCTTTGACCACCATTTTGATGGATTCCAAGGCTCAAAATGAGTGTTTGGAGGTTCCTGTGGGGAGTGTTTTTCATAGAGAGAGAGAGGGGAAAACTCTGGTATATCATAGGCAGGGTCAGTCTTGAAATGGGACAGTCCTGATTTTTTATTTTTTAATCTTCCATTTATTTTTAAAAAATTAAATAGACTTAATTTTTTTTAGAACAGTTTGAGGTTGACCACAAAATTGAGTGGAAGGCACAGAGAGTTCCCATATCCCTTCTATCCCCAAACATGTGTAGCCCCACACTATTGACATCCCCCTCTAGAGTAATATTTGTTACAATTGATGAACCTACACTAACACTTCATCACCACCCACAGCCCATAATTTACTTCATGGTTCACTCCTATTTGATTGATTTTTTGCAGTGTTCTTTTTTTTTTTTTTTTAGAGGAAGGCATGAGACATGCACCAGTTGAAGATGTTTTTGTTTTAGAGAACTGTCCTCCACTTTCCCCTCCTTTTCTCGGTCTGGCCTGAATGGAGCTTTATCTAGAGTCACTCAAAATCGACATCATAGTCCTTGAGAGATTTTCTGCAGTTTTTAGGACCTTTTAAATAATAGCTGTGTTCCAGTCAAACCATCAGTGAACACACTTTTTTGTGTGTCATGTTTAAATGTCCTAGGTTGTTGACTATTGAAAGGGAACAACAGATGCAGAGGATCACCCTTAATTACTTGTATGTCTGGATATTGGTCGACTATTTTTTATAAAGTAAAACCTCACTGTAGAGATTTTAGGCCAGGGGTTGGGCTTGTGAGAATCCTTTATGGGTGAAGGTCATCAATTAAAATGAATGTAGATTTATTTTAAAAATACTTTAGCAGAGATGATATGCTAGCATGTAGTTTAGCTGTTCTATATTATACAGCTTCTTGAGATTTAACTCACATACCATAAAATCCACCTGTTTTAAGTGTACAATTCAAGGATTTTTAGTAAATCCACCAAGTGTTCATCCTCATCACCATCCAGCTGTAGAGTATTTCCAACCCCCTAGTAAGATTCTAATAAGATTGCTCTTCCCTGGTTACACTTAATTCCCTATTCCTATTCCAGTTCTGGACTGCTATTGATCTTTCTGAACATTTTGTCCAAATGCTACCCCACAATATGAAGTCCTTTTTGACTGACTTCTTTCACTTAGTATAACGTTTTTGGAGTTCCACCAGTGTTGTAATGTTGTAGTGTCGGCAGTGTTTCCCTTTTTATTGCAGAACAATATTCCATTGTATGGATATACCCAATTTATTCACTTGCCAGTTGGATAAAAACATAGGTGTTCCCATTTTTGGCTATATTGATCTTTCTCAACTTACAATGGGTTATATCCCTATAACCCCATTATATTCCTATAACCCCATTGTAAGTTGAAAATATCATAAGGAGTAAATGCATTTAACATCCCCAACCTACCGAACATCACAGCTTAGCCTAGCCTATTTTAAATGTGTTCAGAACACTTACATTAGCCCGTAGTTGAGCAAAATCACCTGACGCAAAGTGTATTTTATAATAAAAATTGACTACATCACGTAATTTATGGAATGCTGTACTGAAAGTGAAACGCAGAATGGCTGTGTGGGTACAGAATGGTTGTCAGTGGTACGGGTCCTTCACCTGCTCCTGATCGCTGGCTGATGGGAGTTGTGGCTACTGCCTAGTAAATGAGAGAGGATCCTGCCACCTTTCACTAGCTCTGGAAAAGATCAAAATTCAAAGTTCAGAGTATGCAAAAACAAAACAAAACAAAACACAAAAAACCCAAAGTTCAGAGTATGGTTTCTCCCGAATGTGTATCACTTTTGCACCATTGTGAAGTCGATAAATCCTAAATCAAACCATTGTAAGTCAGGGACCATCTGTCTAATAACTCCACTGTGAGCATCATATGTCAGTTTCAGTGTGAATATACATTTCCCTTTCTCTTGGACAGATTACCCAGGAGTGGAATTGCTGGGTTGTATGGCAACTTTAAGTTAGGTGAGTCTTAGTCCACATTTCTGCAGTGGTTGGTTGTCCGTGAAAGCTAACACCCAGAGGTGGTGTGTGTTGGGTTTCTTCTTGCCACTCCAGACCCACTATCTGCCCTTCATCATCCTGCTCTGTGCCCAGGAGGCTGAGCTGCCCGGACAGGCTCAGCTCAACTCTAGTCTTTGGTGGGTTGGACCACTGGGCGCCATTGGCAACAGATAAGAGGCGCGTAGGAGAGTGGGGTTCTTTTCTGGCTGTCTCCCTGTGGGTCTAAGGGATTGGCTGTGTCCCTCTGTTGCAGGTATAAATAACTCTGTTAGGTGGCCCTTTCCACACAGCTGCCTTTTCCAGCTCTGGCCACTGTTCATTCCCTAGCCCTTTGGGGCACACAGGTGACAGAGGCTCTGCTATTTTTAGCCCCAGAGTCCTGTCCTTTCCTTATACCTTACCCATACATTGCAAAACATCCTTTTATTCAACTCTCCCCAAGTTACACAATTTGGCTGTGCTGTTTCTAGCCAGAAATTCTAGATTCTAGCCAAATCCAATGTTCAGTTAATTTTTAAAGATGCTAAATCAGAGTTCATCAACATCTGTGCCTCAGTTAACTGGACTTTCGTTAGATGGTCTTCCCTTAGCCTAACAGATGTTATAAATAATTTCTGAAGAAATGCAGTTCAAGATATGTGGATTGGCTTGAAATCTTGTACAGTCGCTTCTACCCTTGTAGGAACAAAACTTTCAGATTTGTGAGTGCCTCAGAGTAGCCCTTGGCCTTGAGCTGATTTAGTCTCCTGTCCCACTGCTTCGTGGAGGATTCCTGACCCCACCAGAGGGCTGACCATGTCTTGCCTTTATCATATCTTCCTGGGAGGACGTCCTCACAGAGGGCCTAAGGGACAGAGAGCTGGGACTCCACAAACCTGTAAGAACAGGTTCATGACTATTTTGGTTCCAGCTTACTAATAAATCTTTCTATGTGGCAGACTTGCTTGCATTTTGAAACACACCATCTGCTGATGGGATTGTGGAGGATGAGAGCTGTAGCATTAATTAGACCTCTAATTATTGTAGGCTACAAGAAAATCCCCATAATTACAAACACCCCAAGTTGGCTTAGGTCAAAGACATCAAAATTTACTGCCTTTTGGGGTTCTAGGCATTCAGGGTTCCCAGTGGGTTCTTCCTGGTCACAAGCAGGGTTCCCTAAGGGAGCAGGTGCAGCTGCTGTGGCTGGTACAAAAAGCAGCCAAACTAACCCCAAACTGGGCCAATCTCTCTGGCTTCCCAATTGGCTTCAGGCCCAGATGAGCACCACACAGCACCCACCCACTCCACACACATCTCCCTCTCCTTAACCCCGAGCAACCACTAATTTGGTCCCCATTTCTATAATTTTGTTATTTCAAGAAAGTTCTATAAATGGAATCATACACGTTGGAGCCTTTTGGATTGATTTTCCTTTTTTTTTTTTTTTTTTTTTTTCCTTCACTCAGCCCAGTTCTCTAGAGATCTGTCTGGGTGGGTTCTCGTATCGATAGTCTGTTCAATTTTATGGCTGAGTAGTATTCCATGGCATGAATGACCACTGGTTAGTGGATGTCTAGCCAGTCATCCACTAAAAGGTATCTAGGTTAGGTAGTTTCCAGTTTGGGGCAATACAAGTAAAACTGTTATAAACATTTGTATATAAGTTTGTGTGTGAAGAGAAGTTTCAATTTTTCTGGGATAAATGTTCTAGAGAGCAATTTCTGGGGGTGTGATATTTGCGTAATTAGTTGTTTGGTTTGTTTTTTTAAGAAAACTATCCTAACTATCTCCCAGAGTGACTTTGCCCTTCCTACCAGCAGTAGATAAGTCATTCATTTTCTTCCATGGTCTCTGGTATTTGGTGTTGTCACTCTTTTTTATTGTAGCTGTTCTGATAGGTGGGTATTGAGGTCTCATTGTGGTTTTAATTTGCCTTTCTCTGATGGCTAATGATGTTTATGTACTTTTTTTTTTTAAATTTAAAGAGATGTAGAGAAGAAAACAGCAAAATTTGCATCATCTACTTTCTGTTTCTCTGATGTATGTATTCTTTACTGTTAATGCCCAGAGAATACTTGAAACAAAATGCATGACTAAAGATTGTGTAGTTTCATTCCTCCACCTCTGGGCGGTTCCAGTGGTCTCCCCAACGTCTGGGATTGCGCAGCTGCGCGTGCTGCTCAGCTCCCAGCTCTGAGCTTTGGTGTGACCAGGGCACCGTGCTTCTCCCATCAGTGTTCTTGGCAGCGACAGGTAATGGCATGGAGTTAACTGGCCCTTGGATTAAAATCACTTCGCCAGTTCTGCCTCAGACCAACCAAAATAAAATAACTGCTTTGTCCTATTTTTGAGTATCATTGCATGTTTACCTGGCAACTTATGGGGTGCTTCATCTTTTCAGTGAGGAAATTCTTCTTCCTAATGTCTCAATTCCTCTCCTCTGAAGTACTCCTGTTGCACTCTCACCTTATTCTCCTTGACATTGTCTTCAGTGAAAATAGCAACTTTGAATTAGTTTTATGTTCCCCTGGTCCTTGCTACCCTGCGGCTTGACCTCAGCCCTATAATTTCTGATCCAGCTTTGACTATGCCACGTTACTGTAGTGTGTGTGTGCACAAGACAGAGAGAGAGACAGAGGTGTACGTAATCCACAGACGTGATTACAAAAAGTCATAAAATGAGTAATGTGTCCCTTATCACTCACATTAAGAATGAGAACATCCCCAGTGTCCTTGAAGTCCGCTGTCTGGTCACACATGTCTTGTTATGTGTTCCCCCTCTGTTATCCCCAAGACAGACACATGATCATGAACATCATGTTAACAATTTTCTGAGTTAAAAAAAAAAAAACGTCATATTACACATGTACGTATCCCTAAACAACATATTGGTTGCAGTGTTTGTTTTGAACCTAATGTCAATAGATTCATTTGTCTTCTGGAATCTGTTTCTTATTGGTCAATCTTATGCTTTTGAAACTCATCCATGCTGATGTGTGCAGAGCACAGTTCATTCATTTTCAGTATTGCGTAATATTCTGTGACATACATATATCCCGGTTTAGTCATACTTCGTTTTTTGGACGGACATTTTGCTAGTTTCTGTTTTTTCTGGTATGAACATTTTGTCCATGCCTCCTGAAGGTCTTGTGCAAGAGTTGAGAACATGCCCTGGGGCAGAATTGCTGGTGCATAGGTTATACATTGTCAACATTACTAGATAATGCCAACTAGCTTCCAAAGTTTTGGTGTCAAAGTTTTATTGACCTCATAAACCGAATGGGGGAATTTTACCTTTTTTTAATATTTGAAAAAGATTGTGCAATTTAGGCATTATCCTTTTTTGGGGGGCTATTTGATAGAACTTTTCTGTAAAACCATCTGTCACTAGAGTTTTCTTTGTGGTACAATTTAAAGTACTCATTTATACCATTATCAGTATCACCTGACTATTATTATTGTTATTATTTTTAGTGGTTGTAGAACTATTTGAATTTTTAATTTTTTTCTTGCATTAGTTTTGGAAATTTATATTTTCCTTGAAATAGATTCATTTCACCTAAGTTTTAAAATGTATTGGCATAATTTTTTTGTAGCCTTCTCTTCCTATGTTTGAAAAAATGAAAGCAGAAAAGGAATTGAGTCCAAGGTTGTCATCTGGTTCACAAAATAACAGGATGTTTAGAAAGTGAGCAGAAATATTGAGAGGTTAGGTGGTGAGGTATACAGCCAGGTCACCCCATAAAGCAAGTTACACCAGGGCATTTGCTTTCTCCCCACTTTCTCTTCACTTTCTGTAATTCCAATTACTCAGCTGTCATTTATATTTTTTTTCTGGAACTCCTATTATTCAGATCCTGAAATCATCCTCTACTCGTCCTTTTATTTCTCACAATTTCCATTTTGTCTTTGCTTTCCTTTCTGCAAAAGAATTTCATTAACTTTATCCTCTGTTTTATGGAACTTTTCACTTTTTGCTATTTGCTTTTGAAATTTCAAATTTCTAAGAAATTAAGAATGAAAATTGTTTTTAAGAGATTAAAAATTGTTTCCATTTCTGAGTGCTTGTTTGCATTTTGTTTGCACCTTTGTAGAGCTACCTGTCCTTTGTATAGAGTAACAGCTTTTCTTACCCGTCTGGGATATATATATACATATATATATATATATATATATATATATATTTTCTGCTTTCAAAAACTGTTTTCTCCTTCCAAGTTGCTTTTTTTTTTTTTTTTTCCTGTTTGGCTCTCTATCTTTTATGTTAGCAGCTTTCCACAGATACTCCTTGGTCTGTCTGGGTTGGAGAGCTGGCTCAAGGGGGTGAGAACTCCACCTGGACTGTCTGAGCATGGGGTGGATCTGGGTGCTGAGTGTGTGGGGCTCGTGCTGTGTTCTGGGGAGCCCCAAGCCAGTGTCTTGATGTGGCTGAGATTCCCCAGAGAAGAGCTAACCTCCTGCCTGAAAAAGCCTGGCTCTCATCTTTCTGGATTCAGAACTGGCAGGGGCATAATTTGTGTGTCCCCTTGCTCTCAGAGAGGAATCCCCGTCTTTAACCTGTGGAATGGAAATGGACACCTGGGGTTCTAACGGCTTCCCCAACAGCTCTTACCCAATCCCCCATATAGCTCCCCCTTTACCCCAGGTTTGGTGCTGGCAGTGCCTGAGATTTTGGAGGATTTTAATAGTATACATTTTCCCAGTTCTCAGCTTACCCCTTTGCTGGTATAAGACTTGGGATCCTGCCCATACTCTCTAGGAACCAAAAATTTGGGAGTGCTCTTGTCTCTTATTACTCCCTGTGCATTTACGTTTTTCTTGAAAAAAGTTGTTTCCCATTTAATGGGATTTCAGGAGGTAGCAAAATTAACTATTGTGTTGTGTTTCCTCTCTTAACCCCTTTTCTGTATTTTAAATCTCAGCTGGATCTCTAATTATGCCCACCTTTTCATTCCTAATATTGCTTATGGTTTACTTATGACTTCTCTCTTTTTTCTTGATTAATTTTGCTGGAGATTTGCCAGTTTCATCAGTTTTTTTTTTTTAAAGACTCAACTTTAGAAAGAATGTGACCTGCAATTATTTAGCATATAAACAAGTCTATTACATCAAGTGTATTATTTGTGTAGATTCAATAGTCTGTATCCTTACCAAATGTGTGGGTATATTATCCAGCAATTACCAAAATGGGAAATTAAAAATATCCTATTCTGATAGTGTATTTTTCAACTCTCCTTGCACCTTTCCTAAGGCTATTTTGTTAGGTAATCCAGGATAAGAATTGCTACATCTTCTTGATGACCTGAACTTTTTACTAGTCTTTATTTTGAGTAACAGTGACATGCTTCAGTGCCTGTTTTGATTGACATTAATAAAGCCATGACTTTTTTCTTTTTGGTTGGTATTCACCTTATGTTTCTCCTTTTAGTTTCAACTTTTCTGCGACCTTATGTTTTAGGTGTATTTCTTGAAGATTTCATAAAATGAGATTTAAAAACTCTGCTCTGATATTCTTGGTCTTTATGAGAACACAGTAGTCTAGTCATTTCTGAAATCTTGTAGATTTAGGGTTATAGCCCTTTAGCCAAGTAACTCAAAGGATCAACCAGTATTTTATCTTCAGTGCTGTAAAAACACAATTCTCAAACAAAGTGCATGGTAGCACTTGTTAAAGTTTTATTCGACTTAGTAAGGAAGGATCCAGTAGGAACCCAAATTGCCGATTGCAGAGTGTTTGAAAAATAAGGATTTAAATAGTCAGTTAGAAAGGAATGCGTGATAATATTGCCAAGTTAGGTATCAGATGGTCTAACTTTCTACAGGGTTGAAATGTATGACAGTTATGGTCTGTCACCTCTGGGTTAGTTTCCCTGTCAGACTATGAAGTCCTGACAAGTCCTCTGTCCCTAACTTTACTGTCTGTGTGCTGTCTGTACTTTCTTTGGCTAGGAACTGTTAAAATTCTGTAACAGCAAAGCCCCAAAGCATCAGATGAGGTCAAGGCTTCTTAGAAAACATTCTAGGGTGATCTTAAAAAAAAAAAGAAAATTTGGGGTACCTGGGTGGCTCAGTGTTCATTGACTGCTTTCTGCTCAGGTCATGATCCCAGGGTCTTGGGAACAAGCCCCACATCAGGCTCCATGCTCAGCAGGGAGCCTGCTTCTCCCTCTGCCTGCTTCTCCCCCTGCTCGTGTTCCCTCTCTCGCTGTCTCTCTGTCAAATAAATAAGTAAAATCTTTTAAAAAAAGAAAAATCAAGCCATCATCATTTTGCTTGTATTTAAGTTTGAGATGAAGTTTTCTTTCACAGTTTAACATAGAAATACAAAATTCTTTGTCAGAAAGTGTGCAAATAGGTTTATTCATTGATAAGGTCAGGTGTAACCTTAGCTAAAAAATAAACTAGAATGGCTAAAGGTAGCTGTAAAATAAACTTTTATAAACAAAAAATTAACTTTGGTAGCATGGGTATTGTAAAACTCAGAACTGGTATAATTAATAAGTAACAGATGGTTGGGAGATGGCACACCAACTACACTTATTTCCATGAAAATATAGGTCTACCCAGGCAGGTGTGCTCTAGTGTTTTTTATTTTCTTTCCTTCCCTGTTCCTTCCTCCACTCTCTTTTTATTCTTCTTCCTTCTCTTCTTATTCTTTTTACAGTAGGATTATATATATATATATTCACACACACATATATATAATCGATGTGTAGTTGACATGTATGTCACATTTTATTAGTTTCAGGTGTATGACACAATGATTAGACAATTTTATCCATTACTCAGTGCTCACCACAATAAGTGTAGTGGCCCTCTGTCACCATAAGAAGTTATTACAATATTATTCTCTATTCCCAATATTAGTCCCTATTCCCTATTATTCCCTATATTCCCTATGCCATACTTTCCATCCCTGTGACTTAATTATTTTATAACTGGAAGTTTGTATACTTCTTAATCTTCACTTGTTTCACCCATCTCTTATGTTTACTGCAGCATTATTTACAGTAGCCAAAATGTGGAAACAATGTAAGTGTCCGCTAAGGGATGATTGGATAAAGAAGATATGGTATGTATACACAATGGAATGAAATCCTGCAATTCTCAACAATATGGGTGGACCTAGAGGCTTCTATGCTAAGTGAAATAAGCCAGACAGGAAAAAACAAAAACAAAAACAGATGCCATATGATTTTATTTATATGTGGAATCTAAATAACAAAACAAACAAACAAAACAAAAACCAGAAATAGACTCTTTTGTATTTGTTAATCAGGGACACAGAAGACTGAATTGCTGTCATCAATCTGTATGTGGTCCCTCGATTTCTTTTCTTTCATTCCCATATGCCATTTCTCTTCTTCCTACATACAAACTTGTGGTTTGATGTATATTCTTTTCCTTATAAGTATTTTTATGAAATGTTTACTGTTTTGTGAATACTTTTTCATTTATGGAAATGCTTCACTAATCCACATACAGAACTGGTTGTTCTGTATTTAGTTTGGGGAAAAAAAGCTGTTCTTGTTTTTGTAATTTACTTTTCAAAAAGATATGAATTTTTTTTATTAACATATAATGTATTATTTGCCCCAGGGGTACAGGTTTGTGAATCATCAGGCTTACACATTTGACAGCACTCACCATAGCACATACCCTCCCCAGTGTCCATAACCCAACCATCCTATCCTTACCCCCCCAACCCTCCCAGCAACCTTCAGTTTGTTTCATGAGATTAAGAGTCTCTTATGGTCTGACACCCTCCCAATCCCATCTTGTTTCATTTTTTTCCCTCCCTACTCCCCATGGACCCACCACCCTGCTTCTCAAATTCCTCACATCAGAGAGATCATATGATGATTGTCTTTCTTTGAATGACTTATTTTGCTTAGCATAATGCCCTCTAGTTCCATCCATGTTGTTGTAAATGGCAAGATTTTGGGGTTTTTTTGATGGCTGCCTAGTATTCCATTCTATCTATCTATCTATCTATCTCACATATTTTTTATCCATTCATCTGTGGATGGGCATCTAGGTTCTTTCCATTGTTTGGCTATTGTGGACATTGTTGCTATAAACATTGGGGTGCACATGCACCTTTGGATCCCTACATTTGTATCTTTAGTGTAAATACCCAGAATGTTTTCAACTTTTTGAGGAAACTCTATACTGTTTTCCGGAGTAGCTGCACCAGCTTGAATTCCCACCAACAGTGTAGGAGGGTTCCCCTTTTTCTGCATCCTTGCCAACATCTGTCATTTCCTGACTTGTTAATTTTAGCCATTCTGACTGGTGTCAGGTGGTATCTCACTATGGTTTTGATTTGTAGTTTTCTGATGCCAAGTGTTGTGGAGCACTTTTTCATGTGTCTGTTGGCCATCTGGATGTAAAAGACATGAATTTTTCTTTGCTATAGTATAATTAAGTTCAGTTCTCAGTTGCCCAATATTAGGCAAAGCCGTGGAGGCCTTGTATTGAGCCAGTGGAGCCAGTGGATAGGAAAGGGAGGGCTGGGACTGAGGTGAGGCATGTGTGGTGACCATGAACCAGAGAGAGAGGACCTCCTTAAATTTTGCACCTAGGTCCTTTGCTTGCCTCATCTCAGTTTGAGCCCTGGGAAAACACCTAGATCCCTGAGTCGTTGCATGGAGGGAGCTGGTCTGGACTGTCTGGTTCTCTGCAAGAAGACATGGAGTTAGGAAAAACAAACCTCTTTTGTATTGTGCCACTGAGATTCGGAGGTATTTTGTCTCTCCAGCTTTGCCTATCCTGTCTTACTTACTGCAAAGCAAGAACAAAAACAAGGGAAACACTGTGAATAGAAAAACTAAAACAAGATAGCCAGAGCCAGTGTAGTAAATTTGCAGTCTCAATAAATATGACTTGGTTATATTTCCCGATAAATGACAGACACTCAGAAAGAGCTAAAAAAATAAAATCCAATGTTAGGTACAGTAAGGTTGAAGGTAAAGGGATGGAAAAACATATCTTAGGAAAATGCAAAAAGAAAGGAAAGGAGTTGGAGTAATATCAGTATTAGACAAAATAAAATTCAAGGTAATAAAAGAGAAATGGTCATATTAATAAGCTACATATTATTAATATTGATCCTATTCTATTTCTGACAATATAACTTCAAATACTGAAAGTAGAAACTGATTGAAAGAGAAATATTTGATGAATTTGCAACCACTGTGGGAGATTTCCATGACTCTTTCAGAAACAGCAGTATCCAGTGTGACCAGTTTTTGAGATTGGTGTTCTTGGCAGGACTCAGGGGACACACTCATGATCACAGTTTCCTTTTGTCTCTTTGAACCTGTCCCATAGCTCTTGTTCTTTCTCTGCCTCTGGTCCCGTTACTTGGCTGATCCGTCTTAGGTAAAACAAAGTCTTTGGTCATTTCCAGATGCGAACATGTTTTCAGGAATTGTTTAGACAGATTAACATGACTTTGATATCAAAATGGGACAAAAGTAGTGTAAGAGAATTGGGATCCAAATTAAGTATTCAGTATTAGAACCCAGCCATTTAAAAAAGAAGGGATTTGGCAAAAAGGAATAGATGAAAATGTTCTCAAATTGATTAAAAATAACTTTCAGAAATAATGGGAAACCTCATACTTTGTGCTGAGAAACATTTTAAGTGTTCTCAGTACGGTAGAGAACAGACCATATATTTGCTTAAGGAGATATTAGCCAAGATAATGAGGCCAAAAATATGCAAATATTAGAGAGGAAGGGACAAAACTGTGCCTTGTAGAGAATATCATATTCTTTGGTGAAAGGCCAAGCATTGATGAAGAAACTATTACAATGAATAAAATAATTCACTTGGCTTGGTGACTGGGCAGAGTTCCTAATCACAAAGAGAAACCTCATTTCCAGCCCTAACTTTTCTATCCACTGGCTCCACTGGCTCAACACAAGGTCTCCACGGCTTTGCCAAGTACTGGGCAACTGAGAACGGAACTTCATTATACTATAGCAAAGACAAATTCATGTCTTTTACATCCAGATGGCCATGAAAAAGTGCTCCACAACACTTGGCATCAGGAAACTACAAATCAAAACCACAGTTTTGACACCGGTCGGAGAGGCACTTCTAGTGAGTTTTTTCATTTGATTCTCAGAACAATTTAAGGAAGTATGTCTATTGGTGCCCTCTTTTTGCTAATGAGGAAAGTCTGGTTTGGGTAACTTGTACTCACAGGTTTAAGTGGTGGAAACAGGAATTGAACCTAGGTATTTCATTCTAGAGTTTCTTCTGCTTTCCATAATAACTTAATCCATGGAAACAACAAATAAATGTAAAGTATCTACAGGAACACCTAAATGTCCTCCCAGATCCCTACTCTTTTTTCCACAGCGGAGCGTCATAGCTGGAGGAGGCTGGGCAGCCGGGGCATTTCTCAGACTCCCTTCCACCTACGTGGGGCCATGTGACCAAACTGGCCAATGGTATCAAGCAGGAATGATGTGTGTCACTTCTTGGTCAAGGTGGTTAAAGGAGGGGATATATCTTCTCTATCCTCTCTTAATCTTTGCACTGACTGGAACTGAACACCTGAAACAGTCTTAGAAACCTAGTGTTGAAGATGGCAAAGACTTTCTCAGCCATGGGATCTGAACAACTATGTGAAATAGAGTTTACTACATAAGACAACCAACAAATTAATTCTGTGAAACCACTGAAATTTTGGATTTCTTTGTGATGTGATCTAACGTTATGCTAACTAATTCAAAATAACAAGAAATGTCTAAGAAGCATATGAAGAAACTTCTGAAAGTTCTTAGAAGCACACATAAGTTTGGGAGACATGGATCCCAAATTTATGGATGAGACAACTGATTACTGTGAAGATCGTAAGATCATAAAATATTATTTTCCCCACCTATCCCTAATTTCTATATACTACTTGACTAGACAATTTTATCATTTTTTTGGAAAGTTAAAATAAGAAAATAAAACAAACACATTTTAAAGAGAATAATAATAACTGAGAGGAATGTCCTGTTCCACATATCAAATATGAAAGCCTATTATAAGACTGTGATTAAATCACAAGTGGCCCTGGAACAGAAATTGGCCAGTAAGTCAGTGAAACAGACCAGGTAGATCATAAACAGATCCATGTACATGTAAGAACTTGGCATATGACCAAGTTAACATTTAAAATCAAGAAGGGATGGAAAAATAGAAAAATGTTGTGTAAAAAATTGCCACCCATCTTGAAAAAAATAATGCTGGGTGATTTCACTCACGTTAGTCTTAAAAACAAACAAGAAAGATAAAAACACCATAAAGGGTTGTAGGAAAATATACTTATATCTTTGGAGTTCGGGACGTTCAGAAAGGAAATTTTTCAGAAGCCTTCGCAAATATCCACAAACTCAATAACATGAAAATTAATATATAATATATGACCAAGGTGCCATAAAGTAAGGAGAAAATACTTGCTAAATATATAGTAGGCAAATAATGAATACCCAGAATATATTAAAAAACCACAAGACCCCTACAAATTTATAAGGAAACGACAACCCAGTAGAAGAAGGGGCAAAGTGTATACATGTAATTCACAGAAACCTACAAAAAAGTGCCCAGTCCCACTGATAACTGGAAAAATACAAATTAAAACAATATAGGGATATAATTCCTTGACCACTAGGTTTGGAAAAGTTGAAAAGGTTGCTAATAAAAAATACTGGCCAGAGTGTGAAGAAATTGCTATGGTGGTATTTTTGGTGGTACGCTTTATTTAAAGGGATGTTATTTTGGCAATACTGTGGAATTTAAAAAGTAGACACTCTTTGATACAATAATTCCACTTCTTCTTCCCTATCTACTCTAGGAATTAATTCACTTGTATACATAAAGAGCTCTATAGAAGGAAGTTTATAGTAGCAATATTGGTAAAAGGAAAACTTGAAATTAACTCAAGTGCTCACCCAAAAGTGAACTATGGGACACTAGGAAGCAATAAAAAAAGGATCAAGTGGCTCAAATTGGACTGATACAGAGATAGATGTGGTATGTAGAAATAAGACACACCATTAAGGCAAAATACAGTATTTATGATGCCATTTAGGAAGGGTGAAAGGAAAAAATCCCCGACAAAACGAAGGTGTCTTTCTGTATCTACTGTATGCCCGTAGATGCAGGGGAAAAGGCAAGAGGGTCAACACCACCAAACTGAACATGGCAGGAGCCTGGGGCTGTAGGGTCATATTTTACAAGGGGCTTCTACTTGAGTATGTCACAGTATCATTTACTAAGTTAAAATAGAAAAAGATGTAAATGCTGTTTCTTCAACCCTGAACGTTTTTATTTGGTTGGTTTGGGTGGGAATTGGTGTTTTCTCTGACATCTCCCTGGGTGATTTGGAAACCCTTGGCTTGAAGATTGACCTACTGGCTATTGGAGATTTCATATGGTCTTTAATTCAGCTTTTTATGTGTTTTCTCTCATATATAATTATGAATTGAAATAAGAACATGGTGCACACTTCTGCAGCACGTACGTCTGGGACGACACAGAGATTAGCAGGGCTCTGCACAAGGATGACATGCAGATTCATGAAACATTCCATATATTTGTTAAGATGGCAGATTTTGTGTTATTAGCATTTTATAACAATTTTTTAAAAATGGAAGTATAAATCACTTAATTAAAACCACAGAGAAAGATTTTGCTTGACGGGTCCCTTGGTCACTCACTCGAACGTCATCAGTCTCTGGTGAAACAAGGGCTGGTTTTTCGTTTTGTCTTCAGGGAAAACTCTAGCTTTTCTCACTGTGGCAGTTTCGGGTGTGAGGAGTCTCGGCCTGGCTGTGACGGGCACAGCGAGATTGCCTGTCGCCTGTGTCATGTTGACACGCAGCTCTCGGCACGCTGCCACTCAGCCCCCTGCATTGAGGCACTACCCACTCTGAATGAGAGCTCTGTCCTGATCTCAGGAAGCCTTGATTTACCCTTTGGTTCCTTATTCTATTTTTTTGTCCTGCTGGGCGCCAGACAACAGAGAGGGCTCAAGCCCATGACCATGGCCGAGGGAAGTGAACTATGAGAAGAAGGTCCTTGTGCGGAGGAAGGAGCTCAAATCTTCCTGCAGAAATACTGCTTTGCAACAGGGGGAGCTGCCCTAGAGTTGTTTATCTAAACTGTGGTATAACATCTTCCACATGTTGACTTCCAGCACACATCTGACCCCAGACGTCTCTGACGAGAGGGCTTTCAGATTGTGAGTCTGTAGACAACAGCCAGTTAGACTAGTTCTTGGCACCTACCGAACACAAAAATTAAATTATTATTGTCATGTCACCTATAGGTTGGCCCAGTGTGGTGGTTTCACTTATAAGCCAGAAAACTTTTGTCACATTTAGACCCAGGAGAAGCAAGCACACCATGCTGTGACTGTGGGAGAGCGATGCTCCAACTCACCTTTAAAACAAGTCTTCCCGATCTGCTTATCATCTTTCTCCTTTCTGGTTTTCTCACCCTCGCTCCCAGCTAGCAAGACGAGGACTCAACGTTGTGCTCATCAGCCGGACACTTAAGAAACTACAGGCCGCTGCCACAGAGATTGGTGAGTGACCCCCAGGAATCAGGGAGACGTTTGTGGAGCCCACCAAGCAAGTCTGCTTTGTCCTGCCTGGAGGGGCTCCATCAGCATTCCTAAGGCTGGCTGTTCCGGGGGCCTGGGGCATTGACCCCTCTGTGGGGAGCTCATTAGAAAAAGTTAAGTGCAGGACACAAGACACTATAGTGCAGCAGGGATTCCTTGGGCTAGGAGAAGGAGGAACAGACTCATGAACACATAGGTCCACTACCTCCTTTGGCCTGTTGCCTTCGTCTCCAGAGTTAGTTTGCTGACCCAGAGGTCCCAGCTGCTTTGTTGCTTCTGCTCTTCCCTTCAAAAGCAGGATCTGGTTGGGACTTCATTTCCCTATGCCTGTGCCCTGTTCCTTGCAGGAAAGTGAGGGATGAGGCTGACTGGTGGTTGTCAGAGTTTTTAAAACAGATTTGAGCCACGTGTGGCTGTGCAGGTTATACATGGTACAACTCCATGAGGCAGCATTTTTATTGCAATGTTTTGTTATTATGACTCACTGTGAAGTGTTCTTAGTTAATAATTATCATATCCCTCTTTGGATAATTTGTCTTAATAATTAATTATTAATTTAGTAATTTGGAATCTCCTTAATGCAAAGGAAGGAGTCTTCAGTTATGAAGACTTGTAAGGACTGAGACAGACTGTCAGTGAATGGCATTGTGTCCTTGGGGGAGTTTTGGGACAGGAGATGGATGTGGGAGGTGTGGGGCTGGAGGCCCAGTGTCCTTCAAGTAGTGAATCCTGCTTTTGTTCCATGTCCGAATATCAAAAGTACGATGGCAGGGACTAAGACATTCTTCAGTGTTTCCCTCATAATCATGCTAAGTTGGGCTTTTTTGTCCTTTTGAAAACCAAGAAGTGTCTTTGGACTGAAAGTACCTTCCACTCCCCAAACTAAGCCTCTGGGAGAAGATCGCTTCTCCCAGAAATACTCAGTTTAACCCCAAAGCTGAGCAGGCAGAAGTTGGTGAAGACCTGCTGCTTTTATATCCATGGCAAGCTTCTGCACAAGGCCAAGTCTACATGGAACAGACGGCATGGACATGGAGGGAACAGGGTGTGGGTGTCTTTGGGCAAGCTAGCCTCTCTGAGCCTTAGTTTCTTCCTCTTGAAAATGGGCATAATATCTACTGTACAAGGTTGTAGAGAAGACTAAAAAAGGTACTGTGTATGTAAATGCTTTGTAAATGCTAAAGTGTTAGACAAACACAAAGGATTGCTCTGTCTAAGCCGAGGGGACCCGACACTGAACAGAGAAAACATCACACTATAGCCTTACAGCCGCTAGACTGGGGGTCTCATGCCTGAGCACGGAGCAGGGTCACTGGGAGGGCATGTAACAACAGAGCCTTGGGCCCTTAGTCTCAGGGTTTCTGGTTCAGTAGGTCTGGGGTGGAGCCTGAGGATTCATGTTTCTAGTTCAAGTTCAAGTTTCCAATGATGCTGTTGCTGGGGCCTATGGACCCCACTTTGAGAATCACTGCATTACATTTATTTTGGTGCATGCACTTGTCACCGTATTAACTCTTAGAAACACCAGACACCACCACTCACAAATCTTTTAGCCCATTTAGGAAGCATTGGAGAAGTCCTTGAGCAACGGGCGGATTTGGATTCCATTCAAGAGTAACTGTTGTCTCCAATGCAGAGTGCACTACAGGGAGCAGTGTGAAGATAATACAAGCAGACTTTACCAAAGACAACATCTACGAGTATATTAGAGAAAAACTTAAAGGCTTGGAAATTGGAATTTTAGGTAAGTAAATTGCAAAATGCAAAGCTGATTGTAAGATATCAGTGAAGTGATGATCTCAGAGACACTTGGTTTTTCTGTGGTAAACTTGAACTTAACCCAGGACTGTCGTTTAAGCTGTAGCATTCAACAGACTATTACAGCTCAATTCTTCCAGAGCCAAAATTTATTTATGGCTCTAGAATGGATGAAATGTAGATATTTCAACCTTCCCAACCATATTTATAATGTGAAAATGGATTTCTTTCCCCCCACTGAAATGAACATTAGATAGGAGGAGTCTCAGAAACACCTTCCTAAAGAATTAGCTTTGCATTGCTGTGATTGATTAATGAAATACTGAGTCAGCATGGTTCTTTGAGAATTGACTCTGGTATTCTGGAAACAAGATAATAATAATGATAATATTTACCATTTTTTCTGTGATAAGATATTTTATAACATACAGAGCACAGTGTAAGTCTTGTACTTGGAAGGAAGGTGTGATTTCTAAATTTCCTGTTGAATTTTAAAAACAATTATATTTTTTACCAATAAAAGTGTAAACCATATTATTGCAGAAAAACCAAAAAGAATACATGAGCACATAAAGGAGTTATAAATTTCTTTTATTTTTTATTTGTCAGAGAGAGAACACAAGCAGGGGGAACGGCAGGCAGAGGAAAAAGCAGGCTCCGTGTTGAGCAAGGAGCCCGATACGGGACTGGATCCCAGGACTCTGGGATTGTGACCTGAGCTGAAGGCAGTCACTTAACCGACTGAGTCACCCAGGTGCCCCAAGATTTATAAATCTCTTAAATTCCCAATAGCCTGAGATAACGTTTTGGTATATATCCTTCCAGACACATATACACAAATGAAATTTACATACTGTTTTGTAACTTTTTTTTAAAAAACCATACACCACAAAGGTTTCCCCCATGTCTTTAAACTACTAGGCAGTCGCAGGGTTGAGTAAGCATGTGGCATTCCACCAGATGGCTGCCTGGCAACCCTCCTGAAACGCTCCCTATTATAGGACAATTGTTTTCCCCTCCAATTTCCTCACTGTTAGGAAATCATGTTGCAAAAAAGGGCCTTGTCTATACATTTTTTTCTGTATGTGTTTTCTTAGGAAAACTTCCCAAGAAAAGGAACTTCTGGGGTTAAATATGAACAGGTTTAACACTTTTAAGAAACTTTTGCTACCGGCTTTTCTGACATCTTTTTATTTTGTTCTATCAGTCAACAATGTTGGAATGCTTCCAAACCTTCTCCCGAGCCACTTCCTTGATACACCAGATGAGATCCAGGTAGGCCTGGGCTCTTCCTGTGGACGATTTCCTCTCAGTGTGGACTGGTCCCCCGGGCTGCATCATTGCTAGGGCCTATGAAGGAGGGCCTGGGAAAGTGTCCCTGGAAGACAGTCAGGCTGAAATTCTATATTCCACATGGATGTCTGTGGCTTCTCTGTTTGCCTTAGTGTTTGATACACAGGTGAAGGCACCATCTTTCATGACCATTTCTGGAATGTAGACATCTTCCTTCTTCTCTGCATATCAGAAATTACCTGCCCACTGTCCCATTCTTTTGGGGTTCTGTGTTCTGTTTTAATCTTTTGGGGCTTGGTGTCAGCTCACAAATTTACACCTGTGGTTGTAAGTGGGAGAAGGCCAGTTCTTTGGCTTTCTTGTCTTCCCAGGTCATAAGATTTCTTTTGGCTCCCAGCGTGGGGAAGGTCTGTGATACAAACTGCGTGTGGGGATGTTGCAAGTGGGCGAACCTGATGGAACCATGGCTGCCACTGTGGGGCGTGAGTGCACTGAGTGTGCTTTTAACAGTCCTTGAAAGCACTATTGGAAGACTCTTCTCCAGGCCCTAACTTTTGAAATCATGGAGTTATTATACCCATTCTAAACAGGCTGCCATGCTGTTCCCCTGGTCCTACTTAAGCCCCAAGTCTCCTGCGTGGACCAATAACGCCACCCTGCTTGGCATGTCCTTGCAAAATTCCCCTCCTTGCCTCATGTCTAACCCCTTCTAACTCCCTGTTCCTGGCACAAGTCTGTGTATCTCCATTAAGCAGCCTCTATGCTTGCTTTTCTTTCCCTTTTTATGACTACATTAGTGCTGGCTTCTATCTGTCTCTCCTTTCCTTTCTGTCTGTCCTGGGTGATTCCAGTAGTTTCTCTCTCTGGCATCTTGTAGCCCAGAACCTCTACTTTATATGACCTTTCACCTTTCTATTCTCTGTGTTATTGTCTTTTGGGCCCACATAGACTAACCTTACTTCCTCCATGTTTTCCTTTGAAATACCATGTTTTGAAGGAAAAATCCCGCAATTTTGAAGGAATTAATTTGCTTCTATTCAAGATCACATTCTTCTAGAATCCCACGAGCTATCAGATGTTTACCTGTTGCTGGGGGCACTGCGCAGACACACACTTGGGCCCACTTTGTCCCCTTCTTCTGAGATCAGACGAGATCGGGTGCGTTCAGGATGGTATGGCTATAGACCACTTTGTCCACTTCTTAAACACTGACTGCTTCTCAAGAGAATTTCTCCAATCCTCCGGCTAATTCGTGTTTGTGATTATTTATTACAGAATGTCATCCACTGTAACATCACCTCAGTAGTGAAGGTAAGTAGCCAATATACTATGCTAAATGCCTTAAGATTGTAGTAGCTGTTGAAATCCAGCAACTTGGTAGAATTTTTTTCTTCCCTGCAGATGACTTTGACATTGAACTGCACTTGATTGAGAAGCCAGTAGTGGTCTTTTAATTACCTTACTCTGTTTTCATCAAGAAAATACAGTGATAAATTTATTCTCCAGAGTATCTGGATTTTATTTTTGCTTCCAGTTTTGTCACATGTTGGAACATACCAGGCCTGATGACACTGAAACTTATTCAGGATAACAAGGCAACTTGAAAAAAAAAAAAAAAACAAATACATTCCTCTGGTTTCAGTCTTTGTTAATAGTGGAAAGCTCACTCGGTTTGGAAAAATGACAGAAGGCCTGGTTTGGATTTTCTGGACTTTTGATGTTCAATAAATATTTGTTGAAGGGAAACTCAAGTTTGTGTGTATTCTGATCTCATCTCAACCACTAGTTAGTTGGACAGTATTGCTGCGTAACTCCCTTGAGCTTCAGGTTCTTCATCTGCTATTGAAGAGTGTTGGATTAAAAAAAAAAAAAAAAGATTTTATTTATTTATTTTACAGAGAGACAGTGAGAAAGGGAACATAAGCAGGGGGAGAGGGAGAGGGAGAAACAGGCTTCTTGCTGAGGATGGAGCCCAATGCAGGGCTCCATCCCTAGGACCCTGGGATCAGGACCTGATGTTTAACGACTGAGCTACCCAGGCATCCCGAAAGAGTGTTGGATTAAGGGATGTGTCAGGTGCCATTCAGAACTCAGGTTCTTTGATTTGAGTCAAGTGTATCAACATTTATAGGCATGGTTGTTACAAAAGGGTTCTATATTGTGCCTTTGAATGAATAGACAAAGGCACCCCCTCTGGGCAGACAATTTGGAAAAAGGTGCTGCTTAGGATAAATGAGGCTTTTGGGTGAACACAATGTTTTCCTTTCCTTTGAGTGGGGAGAGACATTCTAACTGCCTGTGAGTGAACCCTGTGCTTTCAGCTTACAGTGACTCCCACAGCTGGACACCTTGTTCAGTATACAAAATTCACAACTGTGCATGGCTGTCCTTGTGACCACTCTGATTCACAATAGCCAATCAGGTATGATCCCTGGTTTGGTGGTGCTGGGACCCCAGTTAGGGAGCAGTAGGTCTCATTTTTATAGCTTGGCCTGGCAGAAGAGGGCTGGTTTCCCAAAGGAAAACAGAATGCTATCGAAACAAGGATGGGTGCTGAACCAACCACGTAAAATTATTTTTAGGTGGGTAAGTTGAGTTGATCGTTGGTCATTCTTCTGTAAGGATATTGATATTGTATAGTTTCCTGCTCAGCTTTTATTGGTACATACATTCTTTTTATGCTGAGCAATCGATAGTTTTTTAAAACCCGAGCTGATGTAATTATAAGTTTTATACGTCCAACTGTTGTCTGCTGCCTTACCACTGAAAACTTTCCTGTTATTTTACACATTGATCTTTCAGGCTTGATCCATTTGGTCACAGGGTTTCCCAAATGTATTTGACAGCCCTCTGACCCCTTAGCAGAGAATTGCTTTGACTTGTTAAAAAAAATTATACATATATGTATATATATATGTAGGCACAAATTTCCTTTAATAGGGAAGAAAACTAATTGAAGATTAGCTTTCTAAGTACATCATGCCTCAGCTGGCCATGATGGTTGGAACCATGACTAGTATCTCTTAGTTACCCCAAAGGAGCCATCTGGAAATAGTAGAGTTCTCTGTCAAGGGCCGAGATGCAGGAATGAGTTTGTGGGCAAAGGGAAGTTTGGGTAAGAGAATAAATTTTGGGAGATTTGAGACAGAGAGAGACACACAAAGTCCAATGTTTTCTCTCTGCTGGGATCATCTGTTAGGTAAGACTAGGGAATTCAGTTGGGAGGTTTTGAGGAAATGCTGGTGCTTCCAACCACGCTCCCTTAGTGCCCTTCATGAGGTGGGCAGAACCAAGGGTAAGGTAACGGCAGGATCTACTCCTCATGCTTCTCCCCCTCCCTCCAAACCCAGTATTTCAGGAGGTAGACTCTTGCCAGTCCATTCCCCACTGCTGCTCCAAGGCCGTGGAAACATTATCTGGAGGTCCCCAGGTTTGGGCTTAAGGCCTGGCCCATGATATAGGGGCAATGGCAGGGACAGAGCCCACTTTAGGGCACTCCTGCAGGACCCCCAGACAACACAGAAAAATAGGTAAAATTTGTCTTCTGGTCTTTAGCCTCCTTTATTTTTCTGCCCTCCCCATGTGTTTGGATCCTTTCTCCTCAAACCTGCTCCTGAGACAAGGACTGATGCTGCTCACTTGTCCTTTTGAGAACATTTCGCTGTGTGGGTTTGCCTCTTCCTTAATTCTTCAAAGGGGTACTTTGTAATTATGAATGAAATGCTCTTTTAATGGGCTATTTAATTTCCAGAACTGGTCGGGAAGACATCTTCCGGGGCCAGCAAGTTGGGACAGGGAAAGCACTTCTCCACAATGCTGTCATTCCAACAGATAGACAGACATGGTCTGTCTATGGAGCTATTTCACAGACCACCTGCAAGCTCCGGTTGGATTGAGATGTCTAGCCCGTGCCTTGTATGTGTATTGTTCGTGGACACTGGGTAGACTTCCTGATGTCCCCCTACTTCAAACTCATGGGTGAGGTTTATGATGGCCAACCTGCTTATGCCTGTCTCCCAGAATGAAGAGTATCTGGGGAACCTCAGCGGTGATCTCATGGCCAGAAGCCAATTTCCATAATTTTACACTGCCCACATTTTCCAGGAAGATGTTCACTTTATGGGGGGAAGAAACCAGAGACCTCTAATGGTTTGCTGTTTGTCTAGATCACTTTTAGTTTTTGTCAGACTCTAGTGTTGTCAGAATTACCTCCAACAAGTGTCAGCAGAATTTCAAGGCCACCTGAGAGATTAAGCTCATTTTCTGGCTTCCTCCAGGGCCTGCTTCCCTAAGCCCCACCCACTGGATACTGAGCTCCTTTGTCAGAGGGCTTAACTCTACCCCTTCTCTTATAGATGACACAGCTAATTCTGAAACACATGGAATCAAGGTAAGGTCTTCTTTTGAAAAAGCACAGAACAGCACAGCCTCCCTGGCCTGGCGGTTAGCTGACCTGGGGACTTGGGATGGGGTAAAGGGGGTGGATGGATAGGCTTCATCTGTCTGCAGCTTTAACCAATGGTAAAACTCCATGAAGGACATGGAGAGTGCAGGAGAAATTGTAACTTTCTGGACCAGGCCAGCTTTGCAAACAGATAAGTGTATTTGAAGGTCATGTGTAGCATCTACTGGAGGAAGAGAAGAGCCATTTCAGCACACATTTTATTAAAAACATTAACTCATGTTGAACATAAAAGAAACTTCAGAGGTTGGCCTGAGATCAAGGCCATCTCTTGTTATTACTCAAATTTAGTAGTAAAAATCACCACCTATCAGTGTCTCTATTTAGTCCATGGTTTTATTATCCTATTACAACACCCTTTAGGGAACTGAATTTTCTCACGTGGTATTCATTAAACGCGAATGGTTGATAGTTTTATCTTCCCTAGAGGAAGAAAGGGCTTGGCCTTATGGTCTAATTTGCAGTTGCTTGGTTTTTCCAGATTGAACTTTTCTATTTGGGAAGGATTAAAGTTACCAAATTTCAAAAGGATTAAGTAAGGACCCTGGAGACTCGTATGAGGGTTCCTGTGTGAGCAGAGGATGGACTGTCAAATTCCGCCCCAGACAGGATTCTGCATTTGACATCTGTCCTGGTGTGGGTCATCTTTAGAAGTTAAAAGGGACCTTGAGCTCATGTAGTCACATTTGATAAAGAAGGGTCCCTTGCCCCTTGAGTCACGCCTGATCTGAATTGGCCCTCGGCATTTTGGAGGGGACCTCTGTTGAAGCAGAACCCCTGTTTCCAGTCACCAGCCCTTGATGTCAACTGACTGCTGAGTCATTGCTTGGTGTCGTTATCCAGGCCATGGGGAAGCGCCACTCACAGTTCTGGGGAGCAGAACTCATCTTGCACGTGGAAGCCTAGAGAGGATGGACTTCTTCAGTGAAATCACAGGAGCCCCTTTGCTTTCTTTTTCTCTTGTGGTATGTGCCATCAGGCAACAGACCATTCAGAACTTTACTTCTTTGTGTTTTAGGCAGAAAGGTCTTATCTTGAACATTTCTTCCGGGGTGGCCCTCTTTCCCTGGCCTCTCTACTCCATGTATTCGGCTTCCAAGGTGAGTGACAACACATGGCCCAAGCTTCCTTCTCCTTCTTTCTCTTGTTTCTCCCACTTGGCATTTTCCTCTGATGTTGGATCATCTGGCAAGCTGATGGACAGATTGTCCAGGGCCCGTCACCAGATGTTTGGGTGCAGATTAGAAAAAGGCACAGCCCCTGGGCTGATGGAACCCTGCAGCAATACAGTGGGAGAAGGGCAGGCCCCGTGGGACTCCAGGCCCCACTCATCTCCTTGCCCGGAGCCCTGCTCTCTCGCTGCTGGCAAATAACACTAGAGATTTCTTCTGTCCTAGGAGCCTGGCCAGATGTCTCCATGCCCTAGTCCTAAAAACAAACCCTCAGAGGAGGGGATGTTCCCAGGCCAGGAGACAAGGGGGAGCTCTCCCTGGGTAGGATCACCTGTTTGCCGTGGCCCTCGGCATGTATTGATCCTAAAATGTATGTTCCTGTTCATCAGGGGAGTTTTGCCCAGGCCAAGAAACAAAGTCCTAACTCCCGTCAGACAAAATGCTGCCTTTTAAGGTCAAGCAAGTAGGCTCCCTGCAGTGCCTTTTGAAAGCTGAGTAAGTTGCCTCCATGACAAAGGAGGCTCTCCCCTTAGGTGTGTTTTCCTTCTTGCTCCAGGCTTTTGTGTGCACGTTTTCCAAGGCACTGCAAGCAGAATATAAAAGGAAAGGAGTCATCATCCAGGTGAGGTCATCTGCTCTGGGTCCTTGGCACAGGAACTGTGGTGCTCCAGGGAGCTGGGGTCTCCGCCTCCTGCAGGTCTGGCTGGGCAGACATGGTTAGGAGGGAGTGTCTGGAAGACACCCCGGAAGCTCCTGGGGCCATCACCGAGGCAACTGAGCCACCCTTGTGCTGCCTGCTGCTGTCCTCACCCATGCCCTGGAGAAGGAACTGGGGCAGGGTGAGTGGGCCCTGCCCCAGGACAGAAATTGGGGTCTTGTCTAACCACCCTTTACTCGCTGACCCAGGTACAGGAGAAGGGCTTAGGTGGGAGGAATTGTGAGAGGAAACAAAAGAAAACTGAGCAATCGATCTGAGTGGGAACGAGGCAGTGGGTAGAGGTTGGGGTACTTTGGGAGCTGGTCATCTGTGATGGGCCACAAAGACCCCACGCCGTGGTTCTTGAGCAGCTGGGGAAGAGGCACTTGGCTTCCTCTTTCACCTGGCAAGGCCCATGGTCATCGTGGAGACGACCTTGTCCCAACTGTCAGCCGGGCTGGGTTGTCACAGCCATTGGTAGTCTCATGGTGTCAGTGACATGCATGGGCTTGGTTCGGCAGCATCGTTAGAGCGAAGTGCTTTCTGGAACCTGGAGTAAACAATTTGCAGACATTTTTTGTTCCTGTTTGGGAAGAAGTTTTATGATCAACTATTAGGAATGAAAAAGGCACACTCACAGCTAAATCTTTAAAATGGTGGCTGTACATACTGATGGTGTCGGCTCTGCAGGCTGCAGTGTGTAACTGCTTATTTTTCTTAGCACAACAGGAAAGATGATCAGGAATGTGTCACTCCTGGCTCCTCACTGAAGTGTGAAAGTGGGAATCCAAAGTGCTTTAAATGGCTCCAGCTTTGGCTGTATGTATTAGAAAGAAGCTTCTTGCTTAAAGTTGCCAGATAAAGTACAGGACGTCCAGTTCCATTTGAATTTCAGACAATAAATTTTTTTTTTTTTTTTTTAGTATCAGTATATCCCATGCAATACTTGGGACATATTACACTGAAGTTTTTTTCCCTTGATTATCTGGATTTCACTTTTAACTGTCCTGCATTTTTATTGTTAGTCTGGCCACAGTGTTCTAAGAGAGAATTCATGTTCTCAGTCATCCTGTGTACATTTGAACCAGCAGACTTCTGCATTAGTGATAAACCAGAAACCAGTTTTTCTGATTCACAGCTCTGTGCCAGTTCTCTGCCTTTCCAGTGCTCTGTTGTCAGCGGAGATCCTGTGACTCCTTGTAAGAAAGCAGAGCTGGAAAACAAAGGAAGAGTTAGACTGGAGGTTTACTTCTCGTCGGTAGACGGATGGCTCCTGTGTTATGGCCTTTATTCCCCATTGTAGGTGCTGACCCCATATGCTGTTTCAACCCCAATGACGAAGCATCTACACACCAACATGGTAACCAAGACTGCTGATGAGTTTGTTCAAGAGTCACTGAATTATGTCACTATTGGAGATGAAACCTGTGGCTGCCTCACCCACGAACTCTTGGTAACTGAGGGCTTCTTTCTCAAAGCATAGGAGGCAGGTGTGCCGGTGGTCCCCGGCAGAGCTCTTCTTTGCTACTGGAGCGGCCAGCCCTGTCCTCTCATGAATTATGTCATGATTGTGAATCATGAGAAGGATTGCGCTGTCAGAGGCTGTTCAGCTAAGCAGTCACATAGTTAGCTAGAAATATGTGGCAATGGGGGAAAGCTGCAGGTCTGAGGGCTCAGCCCAGAGATGATCCCCAGATGGACAGATGTCACCCTTGGCTCACCCTTACCTCTTTCCTCAGAAAGGAAGGTGGCTTCCTGAGCTCTCGGGAAGGGCAGACCAAAGACCCAGGGAACTTCCCTGGGTGGGGCTGGGTGCTGCAGGTCTTCTCTGGTTCCCTGTGTTGAGAAATGTTTTAATACCTGGCTCTCCAGGAAAAAACCCCAAACACTTTGATTTGTAGGGTTTGCTGATTTCCATGGTTTAAATACTCCCCTCGTGCCTGATTAGAAGCTCCCATTGTGTTGTCACTGCCCCTGAATTTAGGCATGTGCATAGTTGGTTCCTGAGAGCAAGTACAAGCTGGTTCTAGCACAAAATGGACTCTGTTGAATCTGGAAGTAAGATTTGGTGGCATATGGCTCGAGGAGTTCTTGGCATCCCTGGGCTGCTTTTAGAAGCAGCCACAGGCATGAAACAAAGGTAGACTTGACTTTTGCACGCTGATACACAAACACAGTCAGGGTGGTTCTGTTTCCAGTGTCACCAAAAATTTCTAGACATCTTTACTTTCCCTTCCTATGTCAACTTTCTCCTCGGCCTCATGGGTCTTCCTCATGGGAATTAGGTTTCTCCCTTCTCTCTTTCTCTCTCGGGTGCTAGAAGGAATACATGAAATCTTCCCAAGCATTCAGTTACCCCCTGAGACTTCTGGTGACTCTACAAGAGTCACAGAGTTGTCTTGGAGGATCGCTTGCTATTTTTACTGTAGAACCTCAACAAGGTGCAGAATCACCAATTTAACACACACTACAAAGGGGACATGCAGAGAGAACGTAAGATCTTGATTTTGCCTGTTGCTGATCCGGTCTTTCTCCAGGTTACTACTTGCCGCATGGCAGGAAAACAAATTAATGGGAAGTCCATTGAGTTTTAATTGAGTTTGATCTAGGAATCTAAATTGGATATTAAGCAAACGTGCTTTTTGTCCATTAGTTAAAGCATTGAGCCTTTCTGGGAGCATGCCTTTCTCTTGCCTCTCTCACTAAGATGATATCGGTGGGGAAGACTGCTCACGATCTCCTGCTGGTCCTTAAGTGTGGTTGTTGCTCCACATCTACCTGGTGCTTGTGCCCCTGTGCTGTGGGGACCAATGACCCTTTCTATCCATTTGGCTTGGCCAGTGAACTCCCAGGTACTGAGGACTTCAGAGCCCTGAATCTCTGCTACTTCCCCCATGTAGCCACAGGCCCATGGGCCATCTGGATCTTTGGTTCATTAAGGCCCTTTTGCTCTCTCTGCTGTATCAGCATCAACATGGACTTGGCTGATGCTGGAAAGGGAAATGTTAGCTCCTCTCTTGCCACACTGAGATAATGTTCTGGGGTTGCACTCCCAAAGAATGGGGGCAATATTCTCCTTTGCCCTCAGTGCTCCCCTAACTTATTTGTCACATGTTCATATTCTTCACCTGAATTCCCTGGGCCCCCCACCCTCCACCCAGCCTAGGCCCATATATAGAAGGACACACATCCTCTAGGATATTGATGTCGTAAATGGAACCCATCAGCATTTAGAAAATGTTTTCTTGAGACCATAGCCCGTCTTGCAAGGTTATCGTCTTGCTACACAAAGCAATTCTGGATGTCGAAAGTTGGAAAAATTTTTGCCTTTTCTCTTTTGATTTCTTATGTGTCAAATTAACTCTCCTGTGGCAAATAGATGCCCAGAACAGACTAGGCAAAAGAGTCTTTGTGCCTACTGAAGCAAAAGAGAAAGCAAAAGAGAACACGCAAATCATTAAAGCCATTAAGGCCAATTTGAAGTTTGCTGGAATTTAGAAAAATCATTGAGTCTGAAGTTTGAGCAATCAGATAGAATTGGCTGGTAAACAAGCAAAACTTCTGTTACAAAAAAGGCAAAACAAAGAGAGCATGCTCTTCACTCCCGGGGAGTTTTAGAACAGCAACTGGGCCTGGAACGGAGCCTCTGATGTAGAGTCCTTGTGGTTCTCAGGGTTACTGCTCTTAATCCTCCTAATCATCTTCTTCTTCTTTTTCTTTTCTTTTCTTTATTTATTTATATTTATTTTCAGTATAACAGTATTCATTGTTTTTGCACCACACCCAGTGCTCCATGCAATTCGTGCCCTCTCTAATACCCACCACCTGGTTCCCCCAACCTCCCACCCCCCGCCCCTTTAAACCCCTCAGACTGTTTTTCAGAGTCCATAGTCTCTCATAGTTCACCTCCTCTTCCAATTTCCCCCAACTCCCTTCTCCTCTCTATCTCCCCACGTCCTCCATGCTATTTGTTATGCTCCACAAATAAGTGAAACCGTATGATACTTGACTCTCTCTGCTTGACTTATTTCACTCAGTATAATCTCTTCCAGTCCCGTCCATGTTGCTACAAAAGTTGGGTATTCATCCTTTCTGATGGAGGCATAATATTCCATAGTGTATATGGACCACACCTTCTTATCCATTTGTCCGTTGAAAGGCATCTTGGTTCTTTCCACAGTTTGGTGACCGTGGCCATTGCTGCTATAAATATTGGGGTACAGATGGCCCTTCTTTTCACATCTGTATCTTTGGGGTAAATACCCAGTAGTGCAATTGCATAGGGAAGCTCTATTTTTAATTTCTTGAGGAATCTCCACACTGTTCTCCAAAGTGGCTGCACCAACTTGCATTCTCCTAATCATCTTCTAAGACAGGTCATTTGGTTCCTGTTTTACAGTTGAGGAAACTGAAAATCAGAGCTTGATCAGATGCCCAAGGCCACTTGCCTGGTAATGGTGAAGCTAGGGTTTAAGTCCCCCTTTGTCCAATGCCATGCTTTTCCTGGTTTCTTCCACACCATCCTTCTAGGTTGGGAGGAGGTAGATAACAATGGAGACGGAAGAAGGGAACTTCTACAACATTTTCTAGGGCCCTGGAATTTTAATTTATTTCCTTTATGGCTGACTTCACTACGTCAAAACATTTAGCTTAAGGCTAATGAAAGGGCTTGATTTTGCTATGATATTAAAAAGCTCTAAAGGGGAGAAAAATAAGGTTCCTAAGGAAAAAGATGTATTCACTCATTGACTTGGCTAGTGGATGAAGGGTTCTATTTGTTCCCCCAGAAGCCATCTTTTGTCCCTTGCTTTGAAATATCTCAATGAGCACAATAGTCTGAGAATCTGAGCTGCCTGAAGAATGGGAACACTCCCCGGAAAGATCACATTTCCCTCTGGTTGAAATCCTGTTGTTCGGTGGGGAATGGGTAGGCTGAGGAATGATGGAGGCACAGGATTACACCGTGAACAAACATTATTTCTGGGGCCCAGAGGGACGTCTTGCAGGACATGGATATAGTTTGAGGGCAAGAGGTCTTCTAATGCCTGTGCCTACTGCCTGATATGTGCATCCAACTAAGCCTTCCTGCCTTGACTTGAAGCTCCCCTCTATGACTCCCCCCAGTTCTGCTTTTCTACGAAAATGCTCAATGTTGGTGATTTATACTTTGCTGTGTCTGACTTTTGTTCATGGACTCATCGATGCATTCATGTATCTACTTAGTGCCTACTATGACTCAGGCATGGTGCCAGGTGGTAAAAGCATTTCTGATTGTTTTCTGGAATCTCATTTTAATAAAAGCTTGGTAGAAAGAACACAAAGACACCGGGAGATTGAGCACTAGGATGAGGAAGTGCGTTTGAAAAGAAGGAGAAATGTGGGTAGGGTGTTAATGCGGCACAGAGTTCTCTTAATTTAGATTTCCTCAGGGCTGGTTCTACAAGTGACTGTTTTGGTTTCTGAGAAAACTTGTTTGCTGAGAAAGGGTCACAAGACCTTGAAATTTTAGCACAGGCCTAAAAGATTTAAGTTCAGGAGTCAGAAAAATATTTTTAAAGATGATGAATATACACTGAGATGTTTCCTTCTAACTTGCTTGCTCGTCTTTCACCCCCAATATCCATGTTTTTGTCTATTGAAGCGGAGCTTCCTGAGCCTTGTCCCATCATGGGTTTTGTACAGCAGCGCATTCCAGAAGAAATACATGGAGTACCTCAAGCACAATTCCAACATCAAATAGTTCAAATGAGCTGATGTGCCAGCATCATTCTCTTTGCCACGTTCTCTGTTGGTTGCAGGAAACTAAGGAGCCCCGGCCACACCCCTGAAGCTGGAGAGGCTGTCACAAATACAGTCTCTAAATACAACTGTTTTGTGTTTTTCTTTGTTGTTGTTGTTTTGCCATTTTACTTGGGTCTGGAGATCTTTGGAAAGTGGTGGTGTAAACACATGTTTTGTGCAATAGAGTTTTCAGGCTTTGTGTGTGACAAGATGAAGGTTTCTATAGGGGAAACTGGAAGAATTTCTATGTGGGATTATAACACAAATGTGGTGAGCAGAAAGCCTTCGATACCGTGAATATTGAGAACAATTATACACGAGGCTCCTTTTATAGCTATGTTAAAGAATGTTAAAAGTTACTAACTTTACCAAGACTGCTATAGTTTGGAGCACTAAGACGGGCCTCCTCGGAGACCCGGGAAGCTCTAGGGGAAGGGGCTACAGCTACATCAGGCCAGTTTCTGAGGCCTCCCATTTCAACGAATGCAGAACCAGCTTTCTCTAGTTTATTTCTATTCGGGGTTCTATGTCGGAATGTGTTCGTGGAAATAAAACAGAAAACTGTACATTGATAACAATGGCTGAAAAGCCATTGCTCCCGTGCAGGAGTTGATATCTGCAAAAATAAGATTTTTTTTTAGGTCTCTATGTTTTGGGGTACTGGGTGGATGGCTTACCTTGTCAACACAGAGAGGGTGGTGTGTTGGGGGAACTACTAGCCTTCAACTCTGCAGGGAGTCAGAGAAGAAGCATGTGTTTTGGGTGGCCTTGGTCAGTCTACCATGGGCTTCCCCCAAGATATCACCATGCTCTAGGCACGGCAGGTACTTGGTGGCACTCATCTTTTCTGAAATCATTGGCATTTATGGTGTGAGAGAAGGGAGAAGAATTTATGTACTGCTGTCCTAGTTATAAAAGGAGTCGGGAGATTTGGCTGGAATTTATGGAACATTTTGATGTTTGGAGGGAAGCACGGGGTAGATAGAACATTTAAAACCTTGGAAAATCATGGGCTGAAATGAAACCTGCTCTGGGGAAAAGACTGGGAAAAATTCATTCTAACGTATGGGTATCTATTTAAATTATCTCAGTTATGAGTAACAATAATAACTACAGTACAGAATGTTTTTATGGTACCCATTGGTATTGGTTATTTACCCGTTGTCCTCTGTCCTAAGCCCCCCATTTCATACTCTGATTGTTGATGTTGGGCTGGGAAATTTCCAAAGCTTATGCCAGCTGGCTTTGTGTTCGATTCTCCCCATGGGGGTCAAATCTGGGAGCGTAAAAGAAGGCGAGGGCTGAGGGAAACTCCTTCCTGTTTGGATTCTTGTTACCATGCCTCTGGGGAGGGGATGGCATTAGCCAGACTCAGCACCTACCAGGAAGCCGGAAGTTAGCACTAATCCCACAGTGCCCCCTTTAGGGAACTGAGCATTAAAACCATACAGAGGCTTCCCCTTGGACCACCCAGTTGCCAGAAACACCACCTCCTCTGCTGGTTCTACCAGCCCTGTTGTTACTGATAACTGAGTTACTAAGTATCCATCCTCTTTTTGTTCTTTCAGCCTTCTGCTGCTGGTGTTACCAGTTACTTCTACTAAATCCCTTCTCTCTGAAATACTCAGCCTGCTTGGTCCTGACTGAGACTATGCTCAGCTGATTACCTTGCCTGATCTGGGATGCAGGCTAGATGGGTGGACTTTTTTTTTTTTGACAATGAAGAATCAGAAACTCTTTATCAATCAGGGTCCCCACAGGAAACAGAAGGCATGATCAAGCAATTGGAGAAATTATTTGCAAATATGTGGGGAGGGTGTAGGGAAGTCATCAGGGACATCAGGAAGTCATCATCACCCCCCCAAAGCCTGAGGCGGCCGGGAAGGGATCAGTTATAGACCCCCTGAGAGAGACAGAGAAAGGGAGGTGGTGGTTGGGGGAAGGAGAGGAAGAAGAGGGGATGGAGAAAGAACAGGATAAGGAACACTGTCTCAGAGGAGCTGTGACCTCTAGCTGACAGATGCTGCCAGACTTTGGCCACCCTGTAGAGAGGGAGAGAGGAATAGGAACGGTGATATTGTAATTTATAATAAGAAATATTAGGTCATCCCCATTCCCATTCCTTGGAATTTCCCAGGTGATAAGAGTAATAAGTGAGCCATTTGTTGTTCATAACTAGCCCCTTTCAACCACATTTGAGTTTATGTCAATGAGGCGACTTTTGGGAAGCCCCTAAGGATGGAAGCTTGTTGCCAGGGGGAACTGACCATGTGATTAGAAGGTTGGAACTTGCAGTCTTATTCCTCGACCTTTGTGGAGGGTAGAGAGGCTGGAGGTTGAGTTCAATCACCAATGACCACTAATTTGATCAATCTTGCCTACGTAATGAAGGCTCTATAGACTATGGGGTTTGGAGAGCTTCCAGGTTGGCGAATAGGTGCTAAGAGGGCAGCGTGCCCGGAGAGGGCACGGAAGGTCCACACCTCTTCCCACATACCTTGCCCTATGCATCTCTTACATCTAGCTATTCTTGAGTTGTAGTCTTTTACAATAAACTGGTGATCTATCGAGCAAACTGTTGTCCTCAGTTCTGTGAGCCATTCCAGCAAATGACTAAACCTGGGCAGGTGTCGTGGGGACTTTCAATTTATAGCCAGTAAATTGATCAGAAGCTCAGGTGACAACCTGTTGGCACCTAAAGTGGGGGAAGTCTTGTCGGACTGCCTTTAACCTGTGGAATTTGATGCTCTTCTCAGGTAAAGAGTGTCAGAATTGAGTTTAAATTGTAGGACACCCAGCTGGTGTCTGAAAATTGCTTGGTGTGGGGAAATCTCTCCACATATTTGATGACCAGCATTATTGAAAGTAGAGTGTTGAGAGGAGAAACAGTAGTGTTTTTCCTTTGCAGGACCAGGTACCTCAATTTCATTGTCCTGCTGTCCTCTGGGTCTCTTGCTGGTGATTCCCATTGGTCACATCTAACTGGAAGCTAGCTCCCTGATGTAATTCACAAGGTTCGTCTCCTGAGACACTAGGTCAGAGGGTGGGGGAAGAACAGAGATGAATTTGGAGGGGAGGGATACAACACAACATCCATACATTAAGTGCTTTTCTCAAGGTCATACCATTAATAGTTGGCACCTCCTGAATGGGGACCCTGGGTTTCTGCCTATACTCAACTCTATGTTTCAAAAGGGGTGATATTTGAAACCCAAAGAACAAGTATCTTATTGTGGAATTCAAGATTTCAGCAAAGTAGAAGCTATCTTACAGACATTAAAGCCTAATCTGCTTAAATGTGAGACAAACAAGGTTGCTGCTGTTCCAGTTATTGTTGCTGTGTAACAAGATATTCCCCGAATTAGTGGTATAAAAGAACAACCGTTTTCTTGTGCTCACAGATTTTGTGGATCAGAAAGGGTAAAGTGGGGTGTTTTGTTTTGCTCCATGATATCTGGCGGCTAAGTTGGGAGCACTCAGAGGCTGGAAATGAGTCAGCCTCTGAAACTGGAACTATCTGAATGATTGCTTAGTTACATGTCTGGCGACTGATGGCAGTTAATTTCTGGGACCCCAGCTGGGGCTGCTGGATGGAAACCTATTCATGGCCCCTCTATGTTTTACTTGGTTTTACCCACAGCTTGGTGACTGGGTTTCAAGAATGAGAATCCCAGAGAGAACTAGGAGGAAGCCATACTGTCTTATAAGACTAGCCTTGAATTTCTCATGACATATTCTCAAGCCCTTCCAGATTCAGTGGGAAGGAACACAAGGCTCACCTTCTGACGGAAGAAGTACCTACATATTGCTGTGGCCATATTTAGAAAATACAATGACTCATGCTAATTAATCTTACAATAAGTATTTGTTCTAGCATGGATCATAGGGAATTAGTAGGCATTTCAACTGTTGAAGGAGCAGCTTATAAAACTGTAGATACTATGTTTCTAAACCCTCACATCCAATCTTAGTAAATTTGCCTTTAGGGAGTCACTTTCACAACCAGCAGCTTAGGTGAGCAAAGGAATGTGCTTCAGCGTACACAACCTGGGGCAGATTTGAGATAGAGTTTTTAGTTGTGTAATATGTGGGTTCACCCAACGTATTAATCCTGAATTGATTTGTCTAGCAAGCTTTTTGAGGGCCTTTATTATATTTTTTTAAAAAGATTTGTTTCTTTATTATTTGGAGGGGAGGTGCAGAGAGAGAGAATCTCCAGCAGACTTCCCTGCTGAGTGTGGAGACTGATGCTAGCTTGATCTCACAATCCTGAGATCAGGACTAAAATTAAGAGTTAGACACTTAACCAACTGAGCCACCCAGCTGCCCCAAGGGCCTTTAGCTTAAGGGAAGAGTTTCTCACAGTAAAGGCCCAGGGTGTTGAATTGAAGTGAGGGTAGAAAAACTCTGTATTTTAAGATCTTTATCCTAGTAACCACTAGTACTAGAAACTAGTTGACATTTGTTGAATACTAATAATGAGTCAGGGACTATATAAATTTTAATGACAATTTAGAAAGTAGGAACTATTATTAATATTACCTTCAGTTTACAGTTGAGGAAATGAAGGTACAGAAAAGTGGAGTCGTGCCCACAGGTTCACTTGACCAGTGAGCGGCAGAGCTAGGTTTTGAACATGGGTCATCTTCCAGGAGATGGTAGAGCCCCGCCGGCCGGGGATGAGACTCTTTAATTGGGCTTAAGATCAAGGGGTGGGCACTATTCCCTCAACACTGTGTTTTTCACTGTCATGTGGTGAAGAGAGGAGAGCAATCAGGCTTTGCAGCCAAGCCCACGCACCTCAATTTCAACACTTGCCAAACTTAGGATCGTCTGGGAATCATTTGGGAAGAGGGAGGCTTGCCAGATATCTCTGAACTTTTGTTTCCACTGAGCAGTACCAGGCTCTTGTCTCTCGCCTGATTCTTCTTTTTGTATGAACGGCTTGGAACCTCAAGGAACGGCATCAACAGCTGGTCATGTTGATAGAAGGATTCGCTCTGTGTTCTTCCAGCCTTCCATCTGTGCTACCTCCCAGGATGCCAAAGTCTGGAGAATCACTCTGACAACACTTAGAGCAAGAGAATGAAGTGATTATGGGCTGCTGCTCTGAAAAAAACTTGGGAGCTTGTTGCTGGGCAGCTCCCTGGGGTGTCATCCTTGCCTTGCTCTTTTGGGATGGGAACCAAAATGTTCCACTTCAAACAGACTCCGTTAGCCTTTCAGAGAAAACTGAAGACGGTCAAACCAGGGTCAGCATGATTTTAATCAAGTTTGTCTGCTTCTATGCCAAAGAATGATGTTTATTCATCATTCTGTAGTTTATCATCAAACAGTTTATCATCAAACTGTAGTTTATCCACTTTGTTTAGGGCTCAGTCTGGCCTGAATTGCTACTGCCCTCTAATGGGCTGGGTGGGTCTTTCTAACTAATCCTGTAGGAATTTTAGAATAGAATCCAATTTGAGAAAAGAAATCCCTCAAAACATTTTTTTTTTAGTTCTTTTTTTTTTTTTAAGATTTTATTTAGTCATTTTACAGACGGAGATCACAGGTAGGCAGAGAGAGAGGAGGAAGCCAACTCCCCACCGAGCAGAGAGCCTGATGCAGGGCTCAATCCCAGGACCCTGGGATCATGACCTGAGCCAAAGGCAGAGGCTTTAACCCACTGAGCCACCAGGTGCCCCTATAGGTTTTTTTTTTTTTTTAATTGAGATGTAATTGGCACGTAACATTATATTAGTTCCAGGTGTACAACACAATGATTTGCTATATGTATTGATCACAAAACGATCACCACAATAAGTCTAGTTAATATCCATCACTGCACGTGGTTACAATTTTTTTTTTTGCAAGAACTTTAAGATCTAGTCTCTTAGCAACTTCTAGATGCAGATATGGCATTATTACTTGTCACCATGCTGTATATCACGTCCCCAGGACTTATTTATTTTATAACTGGAAGTTTGCACCTTTTGACCGTCTTCTTCCATTTTGCCAATTCCCTCCCCGCAACCTCCGGTAATCACCAATCTGTTCTCTGTATCTATGAGCATGGGTGGTTTTTTTTTTTTTTTTTTTTTTTAGATTCTACGTATAAGTGAGATCATATAAGGTTTTTCTTCCAATTTTTTTGTGCTGCCTGTGTGTGTGTGTGTGTGTGTGTGTGTGTGTGTGTGTAGGTGGGTAGCGGGTTCCTCAAGAGACAAAGAAAAGGAGCAAAGAAGAAAAAGAAAAAAGGACTGTTTCAGGTTCACACATTGATGAGATGGCTGACAGTGGGCCTCTGGTTCCATCATCAGTAAAATTAGAAGGCCTGACCACATGTTCTATAATTCAGCTCTTATAGTTTATAAATTTTAAGTCAGTTTTGGAAATAAATTTTCTTTCTCAATCTTTAAAAATAAATTCTTGACTATAATCATTTATGCAGAGTAGGAAATGTGAAGTACTTATCATATTACTTAGGTTCAAGATCATTTGTGAGACTCCAGCAGTGGCTTAAAAATGGAAGACATTGATTTCTTATTCGTTTGAAAGCTTGTAGATAGGCAGTTGACGACAAGGATGGTAGCTGAGCTGAATGAAGCTTGGAAGTGACCAGGATCCTGCCGGCTTACTGCTACCCTACTCCTAGTGTGTCAGAGCTGATGGTTGGGTCTCCGGCCACCATATTCACATTCAGGCAGCAAGATGGAAGAAAGGGATGATAAAAAAGGAGTCTAGAATGTATGTCAGTTTCATTTTAAGGAAGATTCCTGGAAGCTGTCACGCGATACATTCTTTTATTCTCATAGGCAGAGCTTAGTCATTCTGTCCCACCTAACAGCAGGGAGGGCTGACTTTCTGCAACACCATATGCACATCCCAAGACTTCCATTACTGTGGAAACAAACAAACAAACAAACCATTTTTGTCCACCTTTTACAGATAAGGACATAGACGTTAACCTGTCATAAGCCACATAGATTAAAAATGCAAGACCTGAGATTTTCCCCTACTCGGTCTGATAACAAAATTCATGGGTTTTTTTCCTCCCGGTATATCTATCACATCACATTTCAGTTAAAATTTTAATGAGGTACCAAGACATGAATCAATTATAAAACAAGGCAGATATTTGTTAAGTGTTAGAATATGTGGCAGAAAGCAGTAATCCCCCTCCAGCAGTTCGCTCTGGTTTGGAAGCTCCCATGTGCCGACCTCACACCAGAGCTATGACTTAGCCCTCTGGAGAGAGCGCATGAGGATCTGTGAGGCAGAGGCCCCTGACTTGGGCCAAAGTTGGGAAGCTCATCAAAAATGTTGGTTAAATCTGGGAATCATAGAGGATAATACATACTTTTAAACATTTTATTTTATTTTTTGGAAGATTTTATTTTTATTTATTTGAGACAGAGACAATGAGAGAGAGAGAGAGAGAGAGAGCATGAGAGGGGAAAGGTCAGAAGGAGAAGCAGACTCTGTTGAGCAGGGAGCCTGACGTGAGACTTGATTGACCCTAGAACTCCAGGATCATGACCTGAGCTGGAGGCAGTCGCCCAACCAACTGAGCCACCAAGGTGCCCCATACTTTAAATATTTTAATTAAAAAAATTGCTATGAAAAATTTCAAACACACAGAACAGTGTGTCATATCCTCATTATACTATTTAATAATTAATCAGCATTTTGCCATTTTTGCTTTACCTGTAATTTCATTTTTCTGCCCATCCCCCACTTAAGTTTTAAAATTCCATTTTCTTTAGGTAAAATTTACTTACATTAAAATACACAAATCTTAACTATACAATTTTGACAAATGGATACAGGTGTGTGAACCATAGCCTATCAAGATCTGGAGCTTTTCTATTACCCCAGAAAGTTTCCTAAGTTCTGTCATAATAGATTAGTTTTGTGTGCTATAGAATTTTATATAAATGAAATCATACAGTACGGATTCTTTTGTGTTTGGCTTTTTTTACTTGGTATTGCATCTATGACATTCACTTGTGTTGTTGAATTTGTTCCTTTTACTGTTGAGTATTATTTCATGTAGGAATATATCACAATTTGCTTATTTATTCTCCTCTTCATGGACATTTAATCTTCCAGTTTGGGTTATCATGACAAATACTGCTATGAACATTTTTTTTTAAAGATTTTATTTATTTATTTGACAGACAGAGATCACAAGTAGGCAGAGAGAGAGAGAGAGAGAGAGGAGGAAGCAGCCTCCCCACTGAGCAGAGAGCCCTATGTGGGGCTCGATCCCAGCACTCTGGGATCATGACCTGAGCCGAAGGCAGAGGCTTTAACTCACTGAGCCACCCAGGCGCCCCTGCTATGAACATTTTTGCGTAAGTTTTTTTTGTTTGTTTGGTTTTTTTTGACATATGTTTCCATTTCTCTTAGGTTTATACCCAGGACTAAATTTACTAGGTCAAAGGGTGAGTGTATTAAACATTTTATTTTAACTGAAAACATATAAAAACAGATTCTTTTGCCAACCTTTTGATGTTGGGCCAAGTCCTTTCTTTTAAGTATGCATCCACTGATTGGAATTGCAACTAGTCTTTCTCACATAAATCACATTCATATAATACATCAACTATAATATATAGGTTTTATTTCTTTAAAGGGGAATGAGAACTTAAAGACATTTAAAAACAATCAAAATGCTGAATCCTTTCAGATTTTCAACTCCCCCAACAATCTTTTTCAGTCATCATGTCCACATCTAATATAACTAAGGTAATTTTTATCGATTTGCTTTTATTGAGTCTTCCCAAAGCATTCACTTTAACTTTCATAGTAATAATTCTTTTTCTTTTGATGTCAATATTTTATTGGTTTATATAATTTTAAATTCAATTGCATAATTATAATAATAATAAATACAACTGACACAAACAGGTTTGGGAACAACAGGATGCCTTTTCATCAGCACAGAACTCAACGGGTAGGAAGAAATGAAAGGGTACGTAGCAGAGAGGAGCTTTATACTTGGTAGTAGATGGGTAGTAGATTTGGAGACAGTAGGTTTTATAGAGAGAACATAGAGGGCCAGTTTGCTCTGGTTACTATTGCTGGGTAATGACTCCAAAACTCAGCAGCTTAGAGCAACTATTTTATTGTGCTCATGGATTCTGCGGGTTATGAATTCATATAGGTCTTGGTGAGAAGGACTTGTATCTGCTTCAGGGTGTGTGGAGTCTCAGCTGGGAAGGTTTGATGGATGGATGTGACAATGGCTGGGGACTGGATATCATATGAAGGTCTCTATTACACATCTAATGACTGATGTGAGCTATTGGCAAAGGACTTCAGCTGGAGCTGTCAGTTGAAGCTTCCCTGCTTGGGCTTCCTCAGAGCATAGAGATCTTCTTGCTTGTCAAGTCGGCTTCAACAGAGAGTGCCCCAGTGAATTTATAGAATACAAATTTTTAAACCTGGTAGAAAGTTATTTCTGTTTAGTCCAAATAGATGATATTGTACATCTTTTTATGGACTTTTTTGCCATCCATGTATCTTCTTTGGTGAAATGCCCATCCCAGTCTCTTACTCATTTTTGGAATAGGTTTTTTGTTTGTTTCTTACTGTACCCTTTCTTACTGTAGGGTCTAGAGAGTTTTTCTGTATCCTGCATTTAAGTCCTCTGAGTTTTGCTGATATGATTTGCAATCCTCTACTCCTGCCATCCCCTGTCTGTGGGCTTGTCTTTTTATCCTCTTAATATTAAGGATCTTTTGCCAAGCAAACATTTTAAAATTGGGTGAGGTCCAGTTGATTAAAATCTTCTTCTGTAGAGTGTGCCTTTGTTGTCATATCTAAAAATTTTGTTTGTAATCTTAGGTCACAGATATTTTCTCCTGTTTTCCTCTAAAACTTTTATAATTTTACATTTAGATCTATAATCCTTTTTAAGTTAATTTTTATATAATGTGTGAAGTTTAGGTTGAAGTTCTTGTTTTTGCCTATGAACACCTAATTGCTCAAGTACAATTTTGTGAAAAGACCACCACTTTTCCATTGATTTCCTATTGCATCTTTGTCTAAATTGAGTTTGCCATCCTTGTGTGAACCTATTTCTGAAACTTCTATACTGTTTCATTGATTTACGTGTCTATGCTTCTTCTGACACCACATTATCTCTATTGGTATAGCTATAAAAAATCTTAAAATCAGGTAATACTTTAAAAACATCTTTTTAGTTACTTTGCCTTTTTGTATAAACTCTAGATTTAGTTTGTCTATATCTACAAAGAATACTGCCAAGAATTTTCATAGAAATTGTGTTAAATCTGTAGATCACTTTGAGAAGTGATTTACTATGTTGAATCTTTACTATGTTGAATCTTTACAATCCATTAACATGGTATGTTTCTCCATTTATTAAGATCTTTAATTTCTTTCATTAGAGTTGTGTAGTTTTAAGTACACAGATCCTATACATACTGTGTTAGATTTATACATCTTTCTTTCTCTTTTCCCCCTAGCAATTATAAACGATATCATGGTTTAAATTTCACTTTCCATTACTAGTATATTGAAATTAATGTTTTGCATGCTGACTTTAAATCCTATGCTTTGCTAAGGCCATTTATTATACTAAGAGCTTTTTTTTTTTTTTTTAAGAGTTTATTTATTTATTTATTTGACAGACAGAGATCATAAGCAGGCAGAGGCAGGCAGAGAGAGAGGAAAGCAGGCTCCACAGTGAGCAGAGAGCCCGATGCGGGGCTCGATCCCAGGACCCTGAGATCATGACCTGAGCCGAAGGCAGAAGCTTTAACCCACTGAGCCACCTAGGTGCCCCAATACTAAGAGCTTTTTTGTGGGGCTCCTGAGTGGCTCAGGTGGTTGAATATCTGATTCTTGGTTTCAGCTCAGGTCATGATCTCATGGGTTGTGAGATCAAGGCCTATGTCAGGCTCTGCGCTCAGCAGGGAGTTTGCTTGAAGATTTTTACCCTTTGCTCCTCCCCCCACTTGGGTATGCACACACTTTCTCTCTGTGAAATAAGTAAATCTTTTTTTTAAAAAGAACTTTTTGATAGATTGCTTTATATTTTCTACATAGACAGTGATGTCATCTGCAAATAAGGACAGTTTTCTTTCTTCTTTTTCATTCTGTATGGCTTTTATTTCCTTTTCTTGCGTTATTGCACTGGCTAGACGTTACAGTAGTATGTTGAATTGGACTAATGAAAGCAGAAAAGTCTTTATTTTTTTCTGAGATTAAGTGCAACCATTCAGTTTTTACCATTAAGTAAATGTCAGCCATTGATACATTACATCACTTTTAATATTCTAATGTATTTAGCCAACGTCTCTGTTGGGCATTTGGTTTATTTATTTATTTTAATTCTAAACAATGTTTCAGTAAATTTTATTATAGCAAAAGCATTATGCACATCATTACTGAACACACCTAAATGTCCACATTCTTTGCTTTCCTCCTTTTACTGTGAGTGAAAGATCATTGCTCTCATCCAAGGTTACTGTCCTTTGGTTTCCATCTCATCTTGTCTGTAAGTGTCTTTTCCTTTCTTCACTGTCAGTTCTTCTCCAACTCCTTGATCATTCTCATCAGCATACAAACAACCTCTAGTATGTACCATTAAATAATCCTCCAGCTGCTGCCTCCTTTCTCTGTGCCCTTTCATGAGGTTTCTGAAAGAGTTTCCCTTTGTCACCATCTCCATTTCCTCACTTCACATTCTCTGTTCAGCCAATTCCATTCAACGTCTGTTCTCATCTCTCTGCTGTGACTATGCTTGTCAAGGTCAGCAATGACCCTTATGTTGCTAATCCAGCAGTCACTTTTTGGTTCTTATTTTTGATTTTCATACATGTGACTTCATGATACTACAGACTCACTGACATTTTCTCTCTTTTTCTTTCGCCTGATTCTTCCCTGCTTGTTGGATAGTGATGTAAGGCATGGACAGCTAGCTTAGAAGATTTTTTATGTATGTATATATGTATGTATTTATATTTAATGAACCCATTCTTTTCATTCTGATTTATTTATTTCATTTAGGTCTAGAGGATATTGTTCTATAAGGAGAATGAGGATGTTTGCAATGTTAAGCAGTGAATCTGTCCCACACAGACTGTAGGATTAAAGGACATAAAATTGAAGTATCTCCATGGTCTTCTACTCTTCCCTTCCACTTTGCATACTTTGCATACATTGCATAATGTGTGAAAATCTGTGACTTTGCCTGGACAGTGAGCTCTCTGGGATCTCACCAATCCCAACAGGAGATGTTACTTCAGGTTCAGTCTCCCACAGGATCCTTGGCTTCTTCCCCTCCACGAACTGCATGAGCTATGACTTCCCAAGGTCCATAGGTTTTGGGAAGTTGGCTTTCCCAGATAACTCTTCTGATCTGTTGGCACCCAAATACAGATTGGTGCCCAAGCAGTTTGTAAATCTCTTCACTAGCTTGGTTCCTCTTGTGCTTTCCCTATAACAGAGAGCAATGAGGGCTGGAGACTTTCCCCTGGAAAGCAAATCCACACTAGGACTCCAGCAGAGAACCCTGGCCCTGGAACCCACTTCATGGAGGATAGTGCTGATCTTTCCTACTGTGTTTCCCCAGTGGTATGATCTCAATTGTGTCTCCCCACATTTCATATCTGGAAGTCCTAATCCTTGGAATCTTGGGATGTGACAATGTTGGGAGATCTTTAAAAAGTTCACCAAATTAAAATGAGATTGTTAAGGTAGATGTCTTAAATCCAGTATGACTAATGTCTTCACAAGAAAAGGAAATTTATTTATTAATTTATTTTAAAATTTTAAAAATATTTTTATTGTGTTATGTTAGTCACCATGCAATACATCATTAGTTTTTGATGCAGTGTTCCAAGATTCATTGTTTACATATAACACCCACTGCCTTCCTTAATACCCACAACCAGGCTCACCCATTCTCTCAGCCCCCTCCCTTCTAAACCCCCCTGTTTCCCAGAGTCCATGGTCTCTCATGGTTCATCTCCGACTCCGGTTTTTCCCCCTTCATTTTCCCCTTCTCCTACAGTCCTCTATGTTATTCTTTATGTTCCACGAATAAGTGAAACCGTACAATAATTGACTTTGTTTGACTTATTTCACTCAGCATAATAATCTCCTCTAGTCCCACCCATGTTGATGGAAAAGTTGGGTATTCATCCTTTCTGATGGCTGAGTAATATTTCATTGTGTATGTGGACCACATCTTCTTTATCCATTCTTCTGTTGAAGGGCATCTCGACTTTTTCCACAGTTTCGCTATTGTGGACATTGCTGCTATGAACATTGAGGTATATATGGCCTTTCTTTTCACTATATCTGTATATTTGGGATAAATGCCCAATAGTGAAATTGCTGGATCACAGGATAGCTCTATTTTTAATTTTTTGAGGAATATCCACACCGTTTTCCAAAGTGGTTGCACCAACTTGTATTCCCACCAACAGTGTAAAAGGGTTCCCCTTTCTCCACATCCTCTCCGGTATTTGTTGTTTCCTGCCTTGTTAATTTTTGCCACTCTAACTGGTGTAAGGTGGTATGTCAATGTGGTTTTGATTTGCATTTTCCTGATGGTTAATGATGGTGAACATTTAGGAAAAGGAAATTTAATTTGGATACACAAAGAAACACCCTCTATGTCAGGGAAAGACCAAGTCAGGACACTGGGAAAAGGAGACGATCAGCAAGCTAGAGAGGCCTCAAAGGAAACCAAACCTGCTGACACCTTGATCTTGGACTTTTAGCCTATAGAACTATGAGAAATAAATTTCTATTGCTTAAGCGACCCAGTCTGGTTTTTTTTTTTTTTTTTATGACTGCTGAGCTGACTAAGACACCAATAAAACCTGTTCCTTGGTTTACGATATGGTATGTATGGCATTTATTTTAAGCCTAGTGTCTGATGGGCAGGTGGTACCTGGAATGGGCCTGATTTGTCTAATTCCACAGTGATAAAACAAACCCATAAATGCATATCAAGAGATGTGAACAGAAAATGGAAAGAGTGTGAAGGTAGAAGGAGTTGCTGAGGGAGAGGGAGCTGCTATGTTAATAGTATGAGCATTTTAGGGACGCCAACCCAAAGGTTTCATTATATTAAATTTATAGACAAGAAAACTGAAGCTCAGTGAGATTAATCAGACTGCCTAAGTTTTATGCTGAGTGTTAGAACCAAGATCAGAACTATTACAATATTGTCTTAACTGTGAACATGCTTTACTGACCACCATCCAAAAGATAACACATGCATGCTGGGCAATGTTTGGTAGCTGGGTGGGATCTGTAAAGATTCTGGTAGCCAATGGGTGCATGTTCTGCAAGACCAAGAGATGATCCAACATCATCTAGATGAAGAAGGATGTTTTATTTCCCAGAAGACTATGGACATGAACCACTGTGTAGTGAGTAGCAGTGGGAGTGTCAGTCACTGACCAAGGCCCAAGTGATTCCTTAGGAGGAGAAAAAACTTCATGGCTGAGAATTTCTATTTAAGGGAGTTCTAAGAACAGTCATTTGGATAAGAGTGGGGGCTAAATACGCCATTCTACTTGGAGCGTGTGTTACTGGGATCACACAGGATGTGGGGAGATAGCATTTTTGAAAGGCTCACTTTCTGAAACTGCCACCTGGGGTGATGATTGTCAAGACATGTGGCACTTGGCTGTCCCCAAATATTTCTGAGAAGACCTGGGTGTGGACTTTGGGTAGGTGTCCTCTCTGATGTGTGCCACCTGAACGGTTGGCTTCCAGACCCAACTGTTGCACTGGAGTCCTTAGGACGAGTTGGAAAACAGATTTGTGGACTCTACTCCTGACCACCTGAATTAACATGTCTCCAAGGGCAGAGCCCAGTGATTTGCTGTTTGTGGTTATTGTTTTTAAAAAACAGTTTTATTGACTAAAATGGACATACAAAAATCTTGTATATATTAAGTGTATAACTGAGCAAGGGCTGAAATTATGGTCACCATCAATCACCATCACCGCAACATTGATGGCTACCTGTTAAACTGTTGTTTAGGTCACCCAGCCTGTGGGATCCTGCAATGGCTGCTCTAGCAAACTAGCCCCCGCACCGCCAACTTCACTGTGCCCTTTATAGTCCCTTACTCCTGCCTCATCCCAACCCCAGGAAACCAACGATCTACTTTCTGTCACTGTAGATTAATTTGCATTTCCTAGAAATTTATGTGAATGGAAGGCTTTTTAAAAAGTAATCTTTATGCCCAGCATGGGGTTCATACTCAGAATGCCAAGATCAAAAGTCACATGCTCTACTGACTGAACCAGCCAGGTGCCCCGAAATTTATGTAAATGGAATCATACAGTATGTACTCTTCTTTGGTCTGGCTTCTTCCACTCAACATAATTATTTTGAAATTCATTCATGTCATGTTGTATGTATAGATCATTCTTTTTTACTGCTGAGTAGTATACCATGGATTGGCTGTATAACAATTTATTTGTCCACTCACCTGCTGGTGAACATTTGGATTGTTTTCCATTTGGAGCTATTACAAATGAGGTTGTTACAAACATTCATGTTCCAGTCTCTGTGTCGACATGTATTTGCTTTTCTCCTGGGTAAATACATAGGAACAGAGTGGCCAGGTCATATGAAAGGTATATGTTTAATTTTTTTAAAAGATTTTATTTATTTATCTGACAGACAGAGATTACAAGTAGGCAGAGAGGCAGATGGGGTTGGGGGGGCGGGAAGCAGGCTCCCTGCTGAGCAGAGAGCCCAATGTGGGGCTTGATCCCAGGACCCTGGGATCATGACCCGAGCCGAAGGCAGAAGCTTAACCCACTGAGCCACCCAGGTGCCTCTATATGTTTAATTATTTTAAACTACCAAACTACTTCCCAAGGTGGTTAGACCATTTTACATTCCTCCCCCCACCCATCAGTGGGTGAGAGCCCCAGCCGTTTCACATTCTTGTAGCATCTGAGTCTTTAATGAATTCCATTCTACCTGTGAAGTAACAGGTCCTGTACCAGTCTGAGACTGTTCTTCGGCCACTATGGATCCAGGCAATGCTTCCAAGGACCCTGATCCGTGGGGTGGAGGTGGGGGCAGGGAGGGTTGGGTCCTGGAATGAAATTCCTCTGGCTGAGAGATTTTGAAATATCGCATGCACGTGAGCTGTGAGCTACTCCAAGGTCCTGTTATTTTCTTCTTCTTCTTTTTTTTTTTCTGTTATTTTCTTCTAGAACATCCCTGACATCTATGCCATTTGAAATCCTGATGTTAAAAACATCAAAGCCTATCTGAAATTTAATCTGTCTTCTTTCTCAGAACCTTCTTATCACTTGGCGCTTCTTTTATATGATGCCGCAAGAACAATATAGGGTTCAGAGCTAAGTACATGTGCCTTTTAAATATTATGTAATTTCTTATACCTACTTTCTTATCTTCAAGACAAGATAAAGAAGGCAGCCCTTAGGGTCGTTGTGAAATAACTCAGGCAGGTGAAGCCTCTAGGACCTGGCTCATGGCAGGCACCCAGAGAATGTCATCTCCCTCCCCTTAGCATTCTGCTTGGCAGTCAGACATCTATGCCTCAGGTGCAAGAAATGAACCCACCCAACTTTAGTACCTACACAGGACTTTGTGTTCCTCCATAAACATGTGCTGGAATATATCCAGCACATAGAATATATCGGAGGATACTGGGCCTGATTCTTCTCTCGGGGCCAGGACACTTTGGGTTACATCCCTTTGGGGACCCCTAGAGTCATTGAGTGGGGCTCGGCTGTCCTGGGAGCCCCCATCTGGTGACTCGGACCCTACTTCACAGGCTTTGCTAAGTTTTTCTTCTTCTTTGTTTCCCCCATTTGATCAATGAGTATTATTTGTCTGTCTAACATATGCCTGGCGGTGGACAAGGCACTGGAGATCTGGTATAAGGGAGCGTGGAGCTGTGGCCGGATACTGGAGATGGACCACCGAGCTGCACAGGAGCTGAGGTCAGACTTCAGCTGTGGCGGGTGCTGAGAAGTGTCGTCCAGGGCTAGGAAAGCCTACTGGAAGTTTGTACTGGTCAGAGGCTTCAGAAGCAGGGCTGGCATTGGGGCAAGGCGAGCAAGACGGCCAGGGTGCCGCATTTAGGGAGTGCTCACTCTCAAGGTTGTGGCCTTAGCGGTCTCAGGTCCTACAGCTTCTCTTTGACATCTAGTTGGAAATAAAAGGCACAGAAAAACTTGCTGATTTTTTCCTGTGAGCAAAATGTTATGAAAAGAATGGGATTCAGGAAAAGCTGTTTTTGATGAATTGGAATCTTTCATCCGGGATGAGGATGTACAGGTCTGTCCTCTGCCAGGTTGGAAAACACACCTGTCTGTGTTCTCCGAGCAGCTGCCCGCGAGGGGGTGCTGAAGGCAGGCCCACCCTGCTCCCAGGCCTCTGAAGCTAAGCCTACCTGCCACTTGCCCCCAAGAAGGCACCTGCCTCCCAGAGGCTCATAGAGCTAGGGTGAGGCGTGGTTAACCTTTAATAGTCATGAAGCTTTTTCTTTTTTTTTTTTTAGTTTTTAAAATTTACGTTGATTTTAAAAATAATTGCTCAGCAAATATGAAGATGCAAGCTTATTTTGACCACAAAGTTTGCTTCACATATCTCAACCCATCAAAAGTTTACAAACTCCTAGTCTCTATTTTGAATATGAATCAGGTATGAGGACTCACTGTGTTGATTCCCACTTTTGAGTAATTCTTGGTAACTGGAAAAGTCTTTCAACAAAAGCATTTGTTGGTAATGCTAGGTTGGGCCTTATGTTGGAATAGGCCAGTTTTTTAAGAATAAAAACTAATAGTCATGAAGCTTTGCTCTCTGCTTCAAGGTGCCTTTGGAGCCCCTGAAACTCAAGGAAAAGAAAAGAAAAAAGCCTCTATATCAGCATCCAAGAAGGGGTTGCGGCCTTCAGTTTCCCCCACCTTCTGCCTGGGTCTTTGGCCTACATTATTGCCCTGTTTGGCTCATGGCCCTGCTTCAAGGCACAAGCATATTTTATGGCAAAATCTCTCCTTCTCTGGGTCTGGGTGTGATCCATGCATAGGCTGGTCAGTGCCCTCCATGGCCTGGCTCTGCGAGGGCTCATCAGATTTCTCTTTCAGGAGTGTGGGGATGGGAAAAGGAGAGACTGAGGCTGGGGGGCAGCTTTTTGTAAATGTGGGAATGTGAACGGAAAGAATAGTTTGAACCAGGACATAGTGTCTCTTGAGACAGAAACCATGAAAGTGACAACGGGGAGAGTCAGGCGAAGGAAGGGCACTTAGCAGGGGCTATGACATGACATGTCAGCCAAGTGGACACCCCACGGAGCCTGGGCCTGCACCGCGGTTGAAGGGTTGGCTCCATCCTTGGGTTTTGCCAGTACCCATCGCAGTGGTAAAACACCCTCAACACTGACCCCATCCTTGGACTCCAGGAGGTGGGTGGGAAGATGCCTGTTCCTTACAACCAGAAGATCCCAGGTAAGCCCAAGCCAGGCTGGGGCTGTGTGGGAGAGTGTTAAAAGGCACAGTGTTTCTTGAAAATCCTTTTAAAACCGGAGAGTGACTGGTGCTGTGTGCATGGCACCATTGTGTGTGTGTGTGTGTGTGTGTGTGTGTTACAGTCTGTATCACACACATTACTTCATGTAATATTTACAACTCTGTGATGTAAGTGACACAGCTTTAACTTCTTTTCCTTTTGTGGAAGAGAACAGAGAATTCCAGCACCTTGCTCAGAGTCCCAGAGCCAGACCTTAAACCCGTGGCTTTAACTTCCCATTTGGCATGTTCTCCTTCCCAGTGTCAGTCAGCTGTACGGATTCGTACAGCAATCTTTAGCTGTGGTGTAGGCAAGTCAACCTTCTAGTTTAACCTTCCCCCTTTCAGGGGGCAGAGGTGGTGAGTGAGGGACCTGGGTGGGACTGCAGGCCCCCGTCATATCTGGAGCCACCACACGAGGGCAGTGTGCCTCCGTGCTAGGGCTCCAGCAGGCTCCCCACTTCTCTCCCGCCAGAAACAGCCTTCCCTTTCTCTGGAACGTTTGGAAGTATTGGAATGGTTTGAGTCATGGGTACACCTTCCAGAAGTTAAAAAAAAAAATGGCGGGGGTTGTTGGGTAATGAGGGCCTCCCCCCATAAATGGGAGAGAGCAGCGTCCTATATCTTTGGTGACCATGGCCTCTGTTCGTTTTTATTGATCCTGCAGAAGTCAGTCTGTCCAGGGTCCCACGGAGACCCTGGGGGTGGAGGGTGGGGAGGGGGTGGGCTCAGCCTCTTCTGAAAGGGAGAGAGGCTCAGATCTTGACCGGACAATGTTTCAAAGTAACACTTTCTTGGTACAACTAGTCAGTGTGATCAGCCTGGCCACGGGTAGGGCAGGGTTGGGGGGCACTTCCATCTTTGTTATGGAAAATGTGGTTCTTTGCCCGACTAGAAGCAGCCTCGGAGGTCAGCAGCCCCTGAACACTCTGCAGTGCCCCAGGGCCTGGCAAAGGACACGTATCCCAGGCCCACTCCGCATTGGGCTTGAGGAGAAAGAAGTGGCTGAAGCCACTGGTTGGTTTTTGTGTCTTCTCTTTTTATTAAGAGTGATGCTGGGATTTCCTTCAGTTTCCTGAACCCATCCAAACAGAAGGCCATCCCTGTAAATCTGAAAGAGACTGTGGCAGTGACCCCTGGCCTCTCCAGGAAGGGGTGACAGCAGAGTACCCCACTCCGGCGGCCACCCTGCCGAGGGACTGCTCATATCCAGCGGGGAGAGCCGGCTGCAGTGTTCGACTTAAAAGAAACTTGCTCTACTCTGGCTTCTGTCGGACAGAGCTCTGGCAGGGCCAGCCTCCTCTCAGCGAGCTGGGGGGCCGGCAGCTGATGAAGATGACCTGCAGGCCTTATCAGCACTTACCTTTCAGTAAAGCCCTCAGAGGCCAAGCTCTGTGTGTGTCTGGCACTCCAACAGCTCAGGAGGGCAGGGCTTTTGTTCCTTGTTCTTCCCTGGCTCTCGGGAACTTGGCTGTCAGCAAAAATCTATCCTGTGGCTTCATAGTACCGGCTTGGAACACAGACACCTTTTCTTTCTGGGAAGTTTTTCTTATTTATCGAGTTAATGCACATGTTATTTTTTAGCTTATTATTTCGGAATGATTTGGGGCTTATAAAAAGTGGAAATATCATGCAAAGAGTTCCCATTTACTTTTCCCTCCAGGTCCCTCAACAAGAGCATTTGAGGGGGACTTGTGGGCATGATGTCCCTTTGTCTCTCAATGCTTCAGACTGTAATTGCCTAAAAATATGGCCATAGTCTAACGATGAAATTGGGAAATTAACACGATGCAGTAACTAGTGTTTCATCTCCAGACCCTGTTCCAATTTCCCCCGTTGCCCACCAACATCCTTTCGGGATCACACCTTGCGTTAGTTACTGCATCTCTAATCTTGAACGGATCCTTAGTCCGGCTTTGTCTTTTATGACCTGGACATTTTTTGAAGCATATAGGTCAGTTATTTTGTAAGAAGTCCCTGAATTTGGGCTTGTCAGACATTCTTTCATGATATAGGGCAGAACCCCACAGAGGCAGCACTGGGCTCTTCCCAGGACATCCTGTCAGGCAGCAGATAATGTCCTTTTGTACCAATAGTGGGGAGATTACTTTTACCACTTGATTAAGGGGTGTCTACCAGGTTTCTCCAATGTAAAGTTATAGTTTTCCCCTTCGTTATTAGCATCCTGTGGACTATCCCATTTCTTACACACATTATATAGTTGAGATAACTTGAAAAGTAGAGTCAAGGAGTCAAGGAGACGGCCAAAATTCACTCAGAGCTCCCCACCCAGAGATCCCCACTGCTTTCCTATAGTATATGTACTCTTCTTACTTTCGCTGGAGTCTCTGTTCTCTTTTGCTGCCAATCCTCAAACCCAGCTGGAAATCATGTGTTCCCATGGCTAATACGCTCATGGGGCCTCTCCCACCATTCCTCGGGGCGGAATGTGGATGGAAGTGTGATTCTAACTGAGCTTTAAGGCCAGAGAGGAAGGTAGCCAATAGCAGGTGAGCCCGAAGCCAGCTAGCCCAGTGGAAGGCTGGAGCAGTCCCATGGGAATACTCCAGGAAACTCACATCTCAGAATTAGCCAACCACACAAGGGATTGGGGGGATTGACACACCAAACTTCGAAAGTAACCGACTCAGGGCTATTAGTCGGGGCGGCAGGGGTGTACTACTTAAACCCTCCAGCCTTTCTGACTATTGCAGGCACATGGCAGAGTGACTTCTGAGGTTCTGGGGGAGAGATGCAGATACCGGCACCAGGAAGCCAAAGAGTCGGGAGATGTGGGACACTGAGACATACGTCATCAGCAAGTCCAGTGGGCTCCACAACCAACGCATATCCCTGTCCATTCGTTTCCTTTAGTTCGGTTGCTCCTGAGGCCGCTCTCCTAGCCGCTGTCCCCTTCCACCTTCCGATGGCAGTAGCTTCCCGAGGGGTCTCACTCCCTGATGATCCCTTCTCCACCCAGTAGCCAAGATGGTTCTTAAAAATTATGAATCAGACTAACCATTCCCTTGCCTGAAACCCTCCACCAACTTTCCATGGGTTTAGGGTGAATTCCAACACTTTGCCTCAGTCTTTGGCCCTTGCATGATCTGGTGGCATACGGATGTAATTTCCATGTGAGAAACTTGGGAGCATTTGGATACTGCTGGTCAGAGAAGGAAAGGAAATACAACATTACTGGGCATATCTCTGAAGGCCGGTTCCAGAGCTATGTTTGCATACAAACACACACACACACACACACACACACACACACGCACGTGCGCTCGCGCATTTATTTAGTCTTGTTCTCCTGCCACATCTCCTTCATTCACTTGCATACAGGGCATTGGCCTAGTTCTGTATCTGGATCTTACTAAGATTGTCCCTATCTCAGGGCCTTTGTACCTATTTACTGTTCTGCCTGGAAGTCTCCTGCTTCAGATTTGACCTGACTGCTGCGTGGTGGTCAGGTCTCGGCTCAGAGGTTAGCAAACCCAGCAGAGCTTCCCCCAGAGTGGGGCACGTTACAGTGACAAGTCAGGAATTTAGGCTGGGTAGAGAAGTGAGTATAGAGAGAGGTGAAGGGGCAGGATCAAGAAGCTCAAGGCCGTGTGGAATACAGTTGCCTCAGGGTGGTGGGGAGGTGGAAGGGTGCTCAGCTGCCATGGGATGACGGGGGGGTGGTGGTGCTGTGTGTGGTTGGCCCATGTGCTTGGGAAAATGCAGGAGACATGAAAGGAGAGGGACTAAGAGCCGGGCCTCATGGGGTCATTGACACTGGTACTGAGCAGAAGATGGTTATTCATAAAAGAGTACAAAGGTCTTGAGGCAGATAAAAATGCTTTTTGATCAACATTAGTCAGACTGGTCAGATTAGCAGAGAACTCGTTAGCTTCCATGGATTGAATTTTGGCCAGATCAACTTTCAGGGTATCTTGAATTAAAGAAGCCCTCTAGGTCGTGGAGCACTAGGAACAGGCCCCAGTGGATTTCCTAATGAAGGTAGGTAGGCTGATTATTCAGGGAGCAGCTGGGGTCCAGCAGTTAGAAATAGGAGCAGACAGCTTCTCTCATGATTTAGATGGGAGTGAGAATCGTGGGGGGTGGGGGCGGCAAGGGAAGGGTTAGAAGAGCCACTGAAAGCACATCTTCAATTTTCCAGCAACTTGGCGTATCAGGGAACTAGGCTACCTGTCAGCCATGTGCACCTGTGTGCTGGGGACAATCCCTTGTTCTAATGCTCTGTTCTCTTTTTAGCTACGGTGTTCTCAGATCTTCCCGTGGTCAGATCCAGTCTGTGGTGGCTTTTCTGGAACAGGCATTCAACAAAAGCCTGGCATCTTGACTTTGTTTCAGCTCCTTTTTAGCTACATGCCTTTTTCCTGGTGTGCTTATTTTTCCCTGTTGCTCGTCACCCTCAGAAAGGTATTTGTGGGAATTTTTTGAGGCTTGGAATGAGGGAGTGTCTTAGGGGAGCATCTGTGCTTTCCTCTGCCACCTGAGGCCACTGTCCATCTGGAACACTTTTAACTAGATTCACAGCTTGAGGTTTTGGATATTTGGCTGCAAACACTGGTGAGGGCGGGCTTGTTGGTACAACTTTTCAGGGATGGTTTTCCCTCCCCCTGCTCAGCTCAGCACCAGGCAATTTTTCTTTGTGGTTCCTGGGGAAGGGTGGGGCAGCCTCAACGGTCACACTTTTATATTAAGACCTGCCACCTTGGGTGGTCCCTAGGTGTCAGCTTCCTCCCCAGTGCTCCAAGAAGCTGTGAAAATTAGGGCTCAAACGTGCCAAGTTCAGCAAATGCCCCCGGCAAAAGAGCTTTAGATCACAGCTATCTCTCTGGGTTTCTGGTTTCATTTAGATTTGGCTTGATAATGATCCATTCTTTGATGCTCTACAGAAGAAAAAAAAATCAGCATTTTTGGTTGTTTTCAGTGGGAGAGTTGGTTTAAAATTACCCAGCCGGGGTACCAGAAGTCTTGGGAATTCCACATGGAGACCTTCATGTTGGTCACCTTTTACCCCCAGCTCTTGTAGCCTATCAGTCATGGGCACAGACACTCTTGAGCAAGATTACATTGCTTCCAAGTGGATTTTGCCTTTTACCTTCCATGTCTTGCTGCCCATCACAGTGACCTGTGAGCTGAGTGATTCCTAAGTGCTCAGCAGTCTGGGGCAAGCAGTGAGCTGTCAGCTTCAGGGTGCTGGTAGTTGTGGGAAAGCAGCTTTCTTTTCCTTCCACCCTCCCCCTACCCTGAGATGTTTCAAGTGGATTGTTTGGGAGCAGAGGGGCTTCTACTCTAGGGATTTTAGACAAAGCTCAAGAAAGAAAATGTTCTTTTCCTGGGGCATGAAACAGACTCTAAACAAAGGACTTTATATGCCAAGGCTTTAAACAAAGATCTCATAAAGCATGTTTCCCTCAATCTAGCTTTAGACCAGATTTAAAGAACTTGCCCAGCCCATGCCCAGAAGGGAGGATTTCATTTTATTATTACTGTTTTGTGCCTGCTACAATTATTCATTGAGACACTGGTTTGCAATGGATTCTCTATAATGTGTCTGTGTCCATGTGCGTGTGAGAATGGGAGTGTGTGTGTGTGCTCGCATGCATGTGCAGGGGTGTCATTATGGATAAGAGCAGACTCCAAATTCCCTTGTGCATCTGACTTCGCATCATAGCCCCTGATTAGACAACTTGTTTAGACTGTGGTAGATGCTGAACAAAATTTAAGACTCAGGAGGGCCCTACCATTCCCAAGTGATTTTTTAAAATAATTCATATAACTTCTCTGTAAGTTGAGAGTAAAACTCACACCTCACTGGGTTGTTGTAGGCATCTAATGAGATATGGCATGTGGAAGGGCCCTGAGGATACCCACCCTACATCACAGCCATCTTGACTGGCTGTATTTCTGCCTATAGTGAGGCTTTGCTGTGTCAGGTTCCCTGTCTTAAGCTCAACGTATTCAGATTGGACTGGGAAATGGCTTTGCATTTCAGGACACAGGGCGGCCTGATGTACTGGAAGGTCTCAAAGAGTGTCATCCACGCCGTGTGAGGTTTGACAGTACAGCTTCTCACAAAAGTAAGTTAGATTTCAGGAAAAATCACAGGCAATGGCAAGATAATAATACACTACTTTTGTATGGTATTTTAAAATTTTCATAGTATTTGGGTATGAACACAGTTGGTTCTCATACTAGTTCTGAGTCGTGGGCAGGATATCTCCATTTAAGGAGGGAAACTGAAATTCAGAGGAAACCAGGGATTCCTGTGAAAAGTGATCATTGGGCCTGTAACTCAACTCTGAGGTGCTTCCACAGAGATACTGCTGGTGTTCCAGTGAAAAGGCCATCCTGATTTTGCCTGGTGGCCCATTTCCTTGTTTCTAACAAGGGTATCAATTCTTTGATGAAAGAATGTGATAGTCTTCCTCTGCCGTATTAGCTATGAAAGCTTAATGACACTTGCACAGTGGTCCTGTGGAGTCCCTCTTATGGGGGGGTGGGTTCTGAGATAGTGTAGCTGAAGTGGCTGTTCACAGTGTGTCTGGGGAGCTCCTTCATGAAGACTCAGTGTTTGAACAATTGATATTCTCCTGAGCAGTAGGCGCAGGCTGGGTAATCTAACTTCCTCAGGGTGGATTCTGTTATGCTGAGTGTTCAGTTTTGAATCAGTGATCACATTTCCATGTTCATATTGACTGCTAGGACACGGGATGCCGATTTTAAGGGGTACTCATTGAAAGTGCACAACTTGATACACAATGGTGTATACTCTTATATTGGTTCCGTTTTACATTTATCCTCTGGCTTTTTCCTCTTTCCTGCACATTCTAATGTGTGTTCATTAGAGTATTGTATTTTATGCTCCCTAATAAATCACTTAAAAAAACTTTTAGAAACAAGTTCCCAATTAATAAGCAGAAGAATGAACGCTTAAGGAAATACATAAATAAGGCTAGATCCAAAATGTTATTATGAACAGAACCAGTCATAGAATGTTTAATGGAGGCAGTGATACTTGAGGTCAAATTCTTTCAAACGAAGTATGGATACCAAGTGAAGAAAGTAATGTGAAAAAAGGATGAAGTTGGGAATGTGTGTGGCATTTGTTTAGAGGTAATGACTTGTGTGAGTTCATAGTGAGAGATAAGAGTGATGTGTAAGTGGGGCCCACTGGTGGATACAAGCTGTGTACAGAATTTCAATCTGATTCAAAAGACAATGGTGGATTGGCTACATGTGTTTATCTTCTATGCTTTTGAAAATCACTAAGATGACAGTAAATGAAATTATAAGGATACAACCCAAAAAGGCCAGCATATCAGGAGGGAGAGATTCCAGGAAGTCTTGGGAATACAGCTAGGGGAGAAGTAATAATGGACAGAGCAGGGTACACAGAGTCCACTGCAAGTGCTAGCAGAGGGGAGAGAGGTGACAAGAGGGTTTGTTCACTCATCGCCCAGAAGCAGTCAGTTCTCAGAGTCAGTTCTCAAAGGCACATGGTAGCATAGAAGGTGAAGCAAAAGCCAAGGGTTGATAAAGGTCTGGATGAAGCTGCCCACTCACCCAGTAACTACAGCCCTCTACAGCCCTCTACAGACTCCAAGGAGGTCAGAGGTTATCTTGTGAGCCATCGAGTCAGAACAGCCTTGGTTGGGCTAGGGAATAGAGCAGAGCAGAGGGTCAGGTATAGGGTGGAAAATGGGAAGATATGGTGAAAGTCTTCCTATTGCATGCCAGGAGCTCCAGATTTCTTAATGAACCTTCTCTCCTCTGAGAATGCCAGAAGGCAGACACACTCTGGCCTTGCTTCTGCCCCGCCACAGGCAAGAAACTGAAGGAGCCTTGTTTTAAGAAACCAAATGGCCCCAAAGGAGGGCTTGTCACCTAACAGCTCAAAAGGAACCCCACAGATGGCAAAGCTCTGGCTCCCATACTAAGCTTTCAGTCAGACTTCAGCACCTAAGTCTTAAATAGAAGCAAATAATCCTGGATCATCAGATATTTAAGGAACATCTCTAATGTTGACAGAGTCAGGATACAAAAACCTGGAGAGAAGAAAAAAAAATACCCCAAACACAAGAAAAGTAAAGACAACAACAACAACAACAAAATAACCACAAAAACTCTGAGACATAAAGTAATATAATATGTCTGTATATAGAGTATAAAACCCTTTTAAAAATAAACAATAAAAAACCAATCAGACAATAAGAAGAGCTTCTGAAACTTAAAAAAAGAAAAAATACCAATAAAAAAGTTGAAATAGAAGATAAATGCCCCAAGAGGAAGAATGAAAAGACAAAGGTGGAAAAATAAAATATAAGGAACATGAAAGCATCAGTCAAGACAATCCGACTATGAAGAAGCCAAAAATGGAACCAGGAAAAGGGGAGGAAACACAAAATGAAAAGATATTTTATCATGGAGCTCCTGGGTGGCTCAGTCATTAAGCGTCTGCCTTCAGCTCAGGTCATGATCCCAGGGTCCTGGGATAGAGCCGCCCGTTGTGCTCCCTGCTTGGTGGGAAACCTGATTCTCCCTCTCCCACTCCTCTTGCTTGTGTTCCCTCTCTTGCTGTGTCTCTCTCTGTCAAATAAATAAATAAAATCTTAAGAAAAAGACATTTTATCAGAATTTATGGACGAATCTCTAGACCCACACTGTCCAGTATGGTTGCCATTAGCCACAGAGGCTAACTAAATTAAAAATAAAATTAAATAAAATTAGATAAAATTAGTATTTCAGTTCCTCTGTCAAGGACCATGTGTGGCTACTGGCTATCATGTTGGGCCACGCAGAAGAGAGCACTGTTATTATAGCTGCTTCTATGAAGCAGTGTTGCTTGAGACAGAAAGTACCCACTACGCACTCAGCTTATGAGTGAGGAAGCACTCTAAGACATTATGTTATGCAATTACCTGACTCCTAGCTACTGTTCTGCCTCGCCCCCTCTCACCGCAGGAGCCACAGAAGGAGGAAGTGTGGAAGCTCCCTTCCCTGGCTTGTTTACTTCTTCCACCATGAGCTCCATATCTAAATATAAAAAAAGTTTACTGGACAGCTTCTGGGGCCCAGGCACTGGTAATGAGCATGTGACAGCCCTTATGTCCCAAGAGGTGGGTTCTTCTGTGCCCATTTTACTGAAAAGAGAAGGGAAATCTAAGTAGCTTGCCCAAGGTCACACAAAAAGACCTTCTGTTTCCAAGACCTGCTGCCCTAACCATTAGGCTTGACTACTCACTGCCTGTAGGCTCTGTGTGTGTGTGTGTGTGTGTGCTTGCATGGGTGTGGGGGGTTGTTTGATTTGACCTTTAACAAGTTTTCCTATCTGAGGAACTAAGTGCATAGTAAAATCCAGAAGCCCCAAAGGGATGATCGTTCCCCATGACAAAATGTCAGACGAGCGGGTCTAGGCAATTTTAAGGGAAGGTTTCCCCGGCATTGCCTCAAGACACAACCCACAGCTTATACTTAAATCAAGTGATGCCTCAAACCAGGTCCCATCGTAGGGCGCCTTCTGCCAGACCCCACTCATGGTTCTGTCCCTTAGCGAAGCAATGGAGGGCGCTGAGGGAGGGTAGCAGTATAAGCGGAGAAACCATGGCTCCTTGCTTGAAACCCACGTAGCCTCATTGCTTTAACTGCCAAGGGTAGGTGTGGGATGTCCAGAAGGGAAGAATTAAGGCCAAGAACCGTTGCAAAAATAACTTACAAAGGAGGCGCCAGCAGAGGCATCTAACGTGAGATAGAGCAGGCCGGAACAGAGTGGGCAACTTTCTAAGACCTGTCCGCAGGCTGGTTCTGCGCATGCTCTAAGTATGCCGGAAGTCACGTCCTTCTCTACTTCTTCCTTTGTTTGTGCTTCCTTTTAAGTCCTTTCAAGGTGTGTTGGTAGAACATACTTCTCTTTATGCTCCTTTTTATACTGCTATTATTTACTTTTACAGCATTAGATTCTAACACAAGTTTTTTTTTTTTTTTTTTTTCCTGCTAAGAAATTGAGGCTTATTTGTGGGTAGAAATACCAAAGCCATGGGGTCTAGCAGTTTCAAGCTGAGGCGGGAGGGTGTGTGGGGGTGCGTGTCCAGGATAAGGATGAGGGGCACACCATAGCCTCGCAGGTTGATACTGGGAAGGGTGGGAAAGGAAGGAAAGAAGAGAGGGAGGGAGCGAAGGAAGAAGGAAAAAGTGAAAATTTAAAAAAAATTGTACTGCCCGATGATAGTTTTGTGGTGAGGCAAATATTTCCTTCCTCCAGAGCCACTTGCCGCTCATGCAGGCCATCCTTAGTCACGGAATGCTGTCACTCAGGGTGGGGCAGGAGACATCCCAGGCGTCCTGGGCTGGCGTCTGAAGTGCACGGGAAGAGCCCTCTCCTTGTGGCGGCAAGAGTGTTGCCACTTGACACGTGCAGCCATGTGTGTTCGTGTAAACAGCACGTGTGCCCCCAGTTCATATGACTTCAACCTGTTGGGAGTGCCGAGTTGTTGGCTGAACACTAAATCAGATGCAGGTTTTCCAGAGCCTCTCTTTGAAGGGGGTAAGCCTACTCTTTTGGTAACTGACAACACAGCGGAAAATGTGAAGTTCAGTTCTCAGAGCCAACTGGAGCATCTCAGGGGAACAGCTCTGAGAAAGATGGCGGCCGTTAGCCGCGGACCTGAAAATGGCCTGCTCACCAAGTGGGAACCCTCCTGGCTGAGGGTGTTTCTCAGTGGGCCCTGAGGGGTGCAGGTAATTCTTACACTTGAAAGACTCCCGGATAGACTTGGAATTGATTCAAAGGAGTGGAATTCTTTCCTCTTCAGGAACCAAAATAGGCACTATTGCTAAAGCCTGGTTTTTACCAATCCACCTCCAGAGAGATTAGATCAGACCGCAAGATGAAAGTGTTAGAGTTACAGTCTGATGAGAAAAAGGTGCCCACACGTGTATAGAGTGGGGAGAAGCTTCGAGAACTCCCCCATACCTTTTGCCCACCCACTCTCCTTGCCCCAAGTCACCACCTCTTACATCTTCACGCTACATCTGGCATGGGTTTGAGGCTGTTTTTCTTTTGATTGAGTCTTCATTTATTTCAGTCAGACACCCAATGCCTCTGGAGCAACCTTCTTGTGGCTCCAGGACCAGTGCTGTTTTTAGTCGAGAACACCTAATGAGCGACAGGCTTTAATGAAATCTCCTCTTCCAGTGTGCCCTCTCAATTTTGTTGCTGTGAACCAACAGAAAATTCTGACACCTCAAAGGGTATATGAAGGGTGTGGTGGCATTGTGGGGTGGACAGCGAGCTCAGCAGTCAGGATAACCTGACTCTCAGTGCTTTAAAAAGAAGGTCTTACTTCTCACTCACGTCATCTCACCGTTATGGTTGGTCATCGCTCTGCTCCATGTTAGTTATGCTTTGGGATCCAGACGGAACACCTCTGTCTGGAACTTGCTGGTGTGACAGAGGGAAAAGAGACACAGCCAACCACCTGCCAGTTTTGGATGCTTCTGCCGGGAGACGGCACATTTCACTCTGCCTGTGTTTCATTGACCAGAACAGGTCTCTTGGCCATTCCTGTCTTCCATGGGGAGGGAATACTTAATCCTTCTTGGCAGAGGGTCTCTGTCAGGAGGGCAACGGGGATATGCCCTGGAGCCAGCAGGGTTAGCACTCAAAGGGGCTTTGACAATTCTTGGACCGAAATTATCACAAAAGACTTAACTATTTGTCCAAGTATTCGGAGAAAGCCTAACGCTGATTAGGCCCCCTGTAAGCATGGCATGGCCATTCCCTGAAGGATCATATGGAGCAGAGTAATGTGTGAAGAACATTTTCTTTCAGTTCCACCCTTGTCTTTGAAGCCCAGCCACACATGAAAGTCCCCACTCAGGCCTAGGCCTGCCCAGCGCGGGCCAAGCCACACTCTCCTCCCAGGCCCTGGAGAGCCTGCCTGCCTGCCCTGGGTGGCCCAGCCCTGCGGAGGCATCTCCCTCAGGAGAGTGGAGGCCCCTCCATCCCATCTGGACCCCAGAGCCCAACCGTCTTGGCTGAGGCTACCCAGGGTGTCAGTCAAACTCACGAATATTCTTTTAATACTGAATAACCATGTAGGGCTGGCAGGGCTCCCTCCGCCTGACAGATGGCGAACACATGCCTCGGGCAGCCGAGCACTCCACATCAATCTCTCTCTGCTGGCTTTCAGCACATCCTTTAAGCCAAGGCCCCTTTCTAGCTTCAGCTCGTGATTGCAATGCAGAGTCTCCTCGGAGGGCTGGAGGGTGTGGAGAGATTTTTCAGAGGAGGGGCAGGAAGTTCGGGTGTTGCTATCAGATGCTGTTAGATAGATGATCAGATTTTCCCCTAGCGGGGCTGGTCCTCTGCTGATTAGCTGCTCTAGCAGCTCCTGTGTGGGCAGAAGGGCCTGGAAATCTTGCCAGCAACTGGGAACCATTTTGGGTTTGTAAGATCGGACCCTTCCCATTATCACTAGGCTTTTCTTGTACTTTGGATTTCAAAATCAATCTTTTTCCACATCCCCTTAAGAAGCTGAGAGCATGTTGGGAAAGATAGCTTGTACAATTTGTCAGAGTTTGGTAAGAGAGAGGGGGATTTGGGGGAGCCTAAGGGCACCTGGACCAGGAAAGCTGCAGGCTCTGTTGCAGGTCAAGGATCTAGTTGAGGTCCGAGGGTCTGGGCATGCCAAGCTTCTCCTGCTCATTGCCATGGACTGAAAGACCATCTGCACCCTGACGGCTCCTGGAGACCTGTCTCTGGCCCAGGCCTTCCGCAGAGTTCCTGCTCTACCATCACACAGCCAACTGCCTTCTAGGTGTCTCCATTTGGATGTCTCATGAGCAGCTCAAACTTCCCACTTCCAGAACCAAACTCATGAGTTCTTTCTGAAGCTTGTCTTTCCAGCAGTTTCCACAATCTCAGTGGAGGTTGCTACCCTCTCCCTTTGCTCAAGGCAGAAATCTCAGGGTCAGTCTTGGTTTCCTCTACTCTCCTTGGTCCATCTTGCCCTTCACACATCTGCTCCACCAGCAGATCTTTTCCTATCTGCCTCCCATCAATGTCTTGAGTCTGTTCACTTCTCTTCATCTTCACAGTCACAATGCTATGCAAGCTTCCATCACTTCACTCCAGACTGTTCCAGAAGCTCTCATTTCCATCATCCCATTCTAACCCTGTCCTGATCTTTTCTCCAGGTAAGAGCCGTTGAGATCTTCCAACATAGATGAGGCCATTTCAGCATGAGGCTGCAAGCCTTTGAATGACTAAAGAGGCAAACTCTTCTCTGTGACAATCACAGGCTGGTCTCTGGCTCTGATTTCTGCCTGACATTAGACTGCTGTGCCCCCTTCCTATATTATCTCCCAGCAACAGTGGCCTCTTGTAGTTTTCTGTCTTGCCCAAACTCTTGCCTCAGGGACTTTGCACATCCTTTCCCCACTGCCCGGAATGTGCTTGCTAGCCCTCCACTTGATTGACTTGCTTTTGGTCATTTAGGTCTTAGCCCAGAAGTGTGTAGCTTGAGAGAGATGTAGAGGTGAATCTGGGAGGGATGACTAGAGGCTAAGGGGCAGGCAAGGATTTATGGAAAGGGTCCATATTGGGGAGAGACTGGCTGAAGCTGCCCTGTAAGGCATTAGGGGGGCTTATAAGAGTGCAGAAATGCTGAAGGCAAGCAGACCGGTTAGAGAAGGGACACAATGGTCCAGGAGAGTCGGGGAGGTGGCTTAAGTTCAGCAGGGCACCAGGGGTCCAGTAGCAGGGGACCAGAGCATTGGTCCATCTGTAATTGCTGACACTATCATCTAAGAACCTGTGTCTGATGCGGGGAAACATTCTTATACCAATTGCTTTTCCTTTCTGAACCCCCAGGGGCTGGCATTTCCAGTTTCAGTGATTCTAAAGGATCATTTTACGTCTGTGGTTCCCGTTGGCTGTGCAGCTCAGGAAATGCTGGTGTCTTGCACATGTGCTTGAAGACAAGGAATGTTCAAGGGCGAAAAGTGGCCAAGTCTCTTCAGAGGAAGATTCCCATGAATCTTGTTTGGCGCATCCCACTGAGGGAGCACCCCACTGAGGGACCATGGGGCAACTCAAGGATCCTGTGCTCCCAGGGGCACCCTCGGTGGAACATCCTGGGGCCATCTGTCCAACACCACAGCCAAATAAAAACCTTCCAGAAAATGGTGTGAATCACTGCTTACCAAAAATAGTGATGGCAGGGGAGGGGGAGAGGGAACCCAAAGCCGTTTTCCTTGCACTTTCTCACACCATGTACTTAAAGTTTTGTTTTTGCATTTTGTGTTGACACTGAATTTCGCATTTAGTGATTTTCCTCATTTAAAGGCTTGTTGTGATTCAATGTATCACCTGACTTTTGTGTCCTTGGTTTGTCTACTGTCTGGATAAATAAAAGGCTACTTCAGGTTAGTGCAGAGGCAAAGGTCTTACTTGTTTCCTCCCTAAACTTGAATGGATCTCTTTAGGAGAGAGTTGTACTATTTTAAAATTTTTCGTTCATGGTTAAACATGCAAAGCCATAGTTAGTGGAGAATGAAAAGAAAATGCTGATTTTGAGAAATAGACCTGGGGCCTCTAGCAAGAACTAGAGATGTAGGGGAAACAAGGATTCCCTGCTGTTTAGATCACCATTCACTCAAATGGTTCTAGAAATGCAGGACAGAGGGCGTTTAACTTTAATGATGTCTGAGACATGAAGAAACCACAATTAGATACTTGGAAAAAAAGAAGCACAGTGGTGGTCTGTTCTACAGATCCTTTTTGTAGACAGTGAATGATTTCTTATTCCATGTAACATGCCCAAACCCTGAGTAAATTCACATTTGAGCTGATCATTCTATTTTCTTCATATGTGTGTGTGTGTTAACATTTTTATTTTATTTTATTATTATCATTGTTGTTATTGTTATTATTTTGGTTGTTAACATTTTTAAAGGGACAGGGAAGTTTGGAGCTGATCATGATTCTTTCCTTTTTCCTTTGGGTCTTTTATTTATTTATTTTTTATTAACATATAATGTATTATTTGCCCCAGGGGTATAGGTCTGTGAATTTTCAGGCTTATACACTTCACAGCACTCACCATAGCATATACCCTCCCCAATGTCCATAACTGAACCACCCTCTCCATAACCCCCTACCCCCGGCAACCCTCAGTTTGTTTTGTGAGATTAAGAGTCTCTTATGGTTTGTCTCCCTCCCGATCCCATCTTTCATTTTTTCCTTCCATACCCCTAAAACCTCCCACTTTGCCTCTCAAGTTCCTCATATCAGGGAGATCATAAGATAAGTGTCTTTCTCTGATTGACTTATTTCACTCAGCATAATACCCTCTAGTTCCATCCACGTCGTTGCAAATGGAAAGATTTCATTTCTTTTGATGGCTGCATAGTGTATGTATATTATACACACACACACACAAACACACACACACACACATACCCCACATCTTCTTTAACCATTCATTTGTTGATGGACATCTAGATTCTTTCCATAGTCTGGCTATTGTGGACATTGCTGCTATAAACATTCGGGTGCACGTGCTCCTTCAGATCACTACATTTATATCTTTAGGGTAAATACCCAGTAGTACAATTGCTGGGTCATAGGGCAGCTCTATTTTCAACTTTTTGAAGAACCTTTATGCTGTTTTCCAGAGTGGCTGCACCAGCTTGCATTCCCAACAGTTTAGGAGGGTTCCTCCTTCTCTGCATCATTGCCAGCATCTGTCATTTCCTGACTTGTTAATTTCAGGCATTCTAACTGGTGTGAGGTGGTATCTCATTATGGTTTTGATTTTTATTTCCCTGATGCCGAGTGATGTGGAGCACTTTTCGTGTCTGTTGGCCATCCGGATGTCTTCTTTGCAGAAATGTCTGTTCATGTTCTCTGCCCATTTCTTGATTGGGTTATTTGTTCTTTGGGTGTTGAGTTTGGTAAGTTCTTTATAGATTTTGGATACTAGCCCTTTATCTGATATGTCATTTGCAAATGACATTTTTTTTTCCCATTCTGTCAGTTGTCTTTTGGTTTTGTTGACTGTTTTCTTTGCTGTGCAAAAGCTTTTGATCTTGACAAAGTCCCAATAGTTCATTTTTGCCCTTGCTTCCCCTAGCTTTGGTGATGTTTCTGGGAAGAAGTTGTTGTGGCTGAGGTTGAAGAAGTTGCTTCCTGTATTCTCCTCAAGGATTTTGATAGATTCCTTTCTCACATGGAGGTCTTTCATTCATTTTGAGTCTATTTTTCTGTGTGGTGTAAAGAAATGGTCCAGTCTCATTTCTCTGCATGTGGCTGTCCAATTTTCCCAACATCATTTGTTGAAGAGACTGTCTTTTTTCCATTGGACATTCTTTCCTGTTTGTCAAAGATTAGTTGACCATAGAGTTGAGGGTCTATTTCTGGGCTCTCTATTCTGTTCCTTTGATCTATATGTCTGTTTTTGTGCCAGCACCATACTGTCTTGATGATGACAGCTTTGTAATAGAGCTTGAAGTCTGGAATTGTGATGCCACCAACTTCATCTTTCTTTTTCAACATTCCTCTGGCTATTCGAGGTCTTTTTGGTTCCATATAAATTTTAGGATTATTTGTTCCATTTCTTTGAAAAAAAATGGATGGTATTTTGATAGGGATTGCATTAAATGTGTAGATTGCATTAGGTAGCATAAACATTTTCACAATATTTGTTCTTCCAATCCATGAGCATGGAACATTTTTCCATTTCTTTGTGTCTATCTCAATTTCTTTCATGAGTACTTTATAGTTTTCTAGTATAGATTCTTTGCCTCTTTGGTTAGGTTTATTCCTAGGTATCTTATTGTTTTGGGTGCAATTATAAATGCGATCAACTCCTTAATTTCTCTCTCTTCTGTCTTGTGTATAGAAATGCAATGAATTTCTGTGCACTGATTTTATATCCTGACTCCTTACTGAATTCCTGTACAAGTTCTAGCAGATTTGAAGTGGAGTCTTTTGGGTTTTCCACATAACATATCATATCATCTGCAAAGACTGATAGATTGATTTTTTCTTTGCTGATTCAAATGCTTTTTATTTCTTTTTGTTGTCTGATTGCCAAGGCTAGGACTTCTGGTATTATGTTGAATGGCAGTGGTGATAATGGACATCCCTGCTGTGTTCCTGACCTTAGTGGAAAAGCTCTCAGTTTTTCTCCATTGAGAATGATATTTGTGGTGGGTTTTTTATAGATGGCTTTGATGATTTTGAGGTATGTGCCCTGTATCCCTACACTTTGAAGAGTTTTGATCAAGAAACGATGCTGTACTTTGTCAAATGCTTTTTCATCATCTATTGAGAGTATCATATGGTTCTTGCTCTTTCTTTTTTTAATGTATTATATCACATTGATTGATTTGTGGATGTTGAACCAACCTTGCAGCCCTGGAATAAATCCCACTTGGTAGTGGTGAATAATCCTTTTAAAGTACTATTGGATCCTATTGGCTAGTATTCTGGTGAGAATTCTTGCATCTGTGTTCATCAAGGGTATTGGTCTGTAATTCCCTTTTTTTTATGGGGTCTTTGTCTGGTTTTGGGATCAAGGTAATGCTGGTCTCATAAAATAAGTTTGGAAGTTTTCCTTCCTTTTTTTTTTTTTTTTTGGAACAGTTTCAGAAGAATAGATATTAATTCTTCTTCTTCTTTTTTTTTTTTAAAGATTTTATTTATTTATTTGACAGAGAGAGATCACAAGTAGGCAGAGAGAGAAGGAGAAGCAGGCTCCTCGCTGAGCAGAGAGCCCGATGCGGGGCTCGATCCCAGGACACTGGGATCATGACCTGAGCCGAAGGCAGCGGCTTAATCCACTGAGCCACCCAGGCGCCCCCTATTAATTCTTCTTTAAATGTTTGGTAGAATTCCCCTGGGAAGCTGTCTGGCCCTGGGCTCTTGGTTGTTGGGAGATTTTTTTTTTTTTTTAAAGATTTTATTTATTTGACAGAGAGATCACAAGCAGGCAGAGAGGCAGACAGAGAGAGAGGGTGAAGCAGGCTACACACTGAGCAGAGAGCCCAATGCGGGGCTCAATCCCAGGACCCTGAGGTCATGACCTGAGCTGAAGGCAGCAGTTTAACCCACTGAGCCACCCAGGTGCCCCTGTTGGGAGATTTTTGATGACTGCTTCAATCTCCTTACTGGTTATGGGTCTGTTCAGGTCTGTTTCTTCCTGGTTCAGTTTTGATCATTTATACGTTTTTAGGAATGCATCCATTTCTTCCAGATTGTCAAATTTGCTGGCATATAGTTGCTCATAATATGTTCTTATAATTGTTTGCATTTCTTTGGTATTGGTTATGATCTCTCCTCTTTCATTCATGATTTTATTAACTTGGGTCCTTTCTTTTTTCTTTTTGATAAGTCTGGCCAGGGGTTTATCAATCTTATTAATTCTTTCAAAGAACCAGCTCCTAGTTTCATTGATTTGTTCTACTGTTTTTTGTTTTTGTTTTTTGGTTTTTTGGTTTCTATTTCATTGATTTCTACTCTGATCTTTATGATTTCTCTTCTGCTGGGTTTAGGCTTTCTTTGCTCTTCTTTCTCCAGCTTCTTTAGGGGTAGGTTAGGTTGTATATTTGAGACCTTTCTTGTTTCTTGAGAAAGTCTTGTATCGCTACATATTTTCCTCTCAGGACTGCCTTTGCTGTGTCCCACAGATTTTGAACAGTTGTGTTTTCATTATCATTTATTTCCATGATTTTTTTTCAATTCTTTAATTTCCTGGTTGACCCATTCATTCTTTAGTAGGATACTCTTTAGCCTCCATGTATCTGAGTTCTTTCCAACTTTCCTCTTGTGATTGAGTTCTAGCTTCAGAGCATCGTGATCTGAAAATATGCAGGGAATGATCCCAATCTTTTGGTACTGGTTAAGACCTGAGTTGTGACACAGAATGTGACCTATTCTGAAGAATGTTCCATGTGCACTAGAGAAGAATGTGTATTATGTTGCTTTGGGATAGGATGTTCAGAATATATCTGTGATGTCCATCCAGTGCAGTGTGTCATTTAAGACCTTTATTTCCTTGTTGATCTTTTGCTTAGATGATCTGTCCATTTCGGTGAGGGGGGTGTTAAATTTCCCTAATATTATTGTATTATTGTTGATGTGTTTCTTTGATTTTGTTATTAATTGGTTTATATAGTTGGCTGCTCCCATGTTAGGGGCATAGATATTTAAAATTGTTAGATCTTCTTGTTGGACAGACCCTTTACGTATGATATAGTGTCCTTCCTCATTCTTATTGTAGTCTTTGGCTTAAAATCTAATTTATCTGATATAAGGATTGCCACCCCAGCTTTCTTTTGATGTCCAGTAGCATGGTAAATTGTTTTCCACCCCCTCACTTTAAATCTGGAGATGTCTTTGGGTCTAAAATGTTTCTTGTAGACAGCATGTTGGTGGATCTTGTTTTTTTTTTTTTATCCATTCTGATACCCCGTGTATTTTGATTGGGGCATTTAGCCCATTTACATTCAGGGTAACTATTGAAAGATATGAACTTAGTGCTATTGTATTGCCTATAAGGGGACTGTTACTATATATTGTTTCTGTTCTTTTCCAGTCTGTTACTTTTAGGCTGTCTCTTTGCTTAGAGGACCCCTTTCAATATTTCCTGTAGGGCTGGTTTGGTGTTTGCAAATTCTTGGAATTTTTGTTTGTCCTGGAAGTTTTTTAAATCTCTCCTTCTATTTTCAATGATAGTCTAGCTGGATATAGTTTTTCTCATTTAGTGCTCTGAATATATTATGCCAGTTCTTTCTGGCCTGCCAGGTCTCTGTGGACAAGTCTGCTGCCAGTCTAATATTTTTACCATTGTATGTTACAGACTTCTTGTCCCAAGCTCCTTTCAGTATTTTCTCTTTGTCACTAAGACTTGTACATTTTACTATTAGATGATGATGTGGACCTATTTTTATTGATCTTGAGGGGGATTCTCTGTGCCTCCTGGATTTTGATGTTTTTTCCCTTTGCCATATTAGGGAAATTCTCTACAATAATTTGCTCCAATATACCTTCTGTCCTCTCTCTTCTTCTTCTGGAATCCCAATTATTCTAATATTGTTTCATCTTATGGTATCACCTATCTCTTGAATTCTCCCCTTGTGATCCAGTAGTTGTTTGTCTCTCTTTTGCTCAGCTTCTTTATTCTCTTTATTCTCTTCTTTATTCTCTCTTCAGCCTCAATTATCTTAGCAGTAAGAGCCTCTATTTTTTATTGCACCTCATTAATAGGTTTTTAAATTTCATCTTGGTTAGATTTTAGTTCTTTTATTTCTACAAAAGGGGCTTTTTATTTCTCCAGACAGAGTTTCTCTTATACCTTCCATGCTTTTTTTGAGCCCAGCTAGTACCTTGAGAATCATCATTGTGAACTCTAGATCTGACATATTGCCGATATCTGTATTGGTTAGGTCCCTAGCCTTTGGTACTGCCACTTGTTCTTTTTTTTTATGGTGAGTTTTTCTGCCTTGTCGTTTTATCCAGATAAGAATGTATGAATGAGAGAATAAGATACTAAAAAGGTGGCAAAAACCCCAGAGAAATGTACATTAACCAAATCAGAAGAGACCCCAAATTGGGGGAAGAAGAAAAGGGTAAAAAGAAATTTAAAAAATTAAAAAAATATATATTTATATAATATACATTTTATATATTATGTATATTTATATTAATATTTTTTACATATATATATATATGACTGGTGAATAGAACAGACTCATCCACTTGATTTTGGTTGTATTTTTGTCTCTTAGAAGAAACTACCTCCCAAAATTTTAAAGAAAGAAAAAAATATATATATATATACACACCAAAATAAGGGTAAACAAGATGAGGGGATGGAATATGACTGTAAAGATGAAAATAAAAAAAATTCTAAAAAAGAAATTGATTCAATAAGTCGGTTGGAAAAAGAAAGAAAAAGGCTGGAGACTAAAACAAAGCTTTTTGCTTGATTTATGGTATATTTTGATCTATTAGAAAAAATTGTATCCCAAAATTTTTTAGAAGAAAAAACCCTATATGTTTACAAAAAATAAAGTTAGATACAACGAAGGCTAAAATATAATAATGAAGGTTTAAAAAGATTTTTTTTAGAAAGATACTGTTAAGACAAACTAGTTAAAAAATGTTAGAAGAGGAAAAGTTAAAAAAATTAGAATAAGAAAAAAATTAAAAAAAAATTAACTTTGCAAGACTAAAGAATCATGGGAGAAAGCCATGAATTCCATGCTTTGCTTTCACCCCTCTGGAATTCCGCTGTTCTTCTTGATCAGTAAGCTTTGTCTTGGCTGGATATTCTTGCTGATCTTCTGGGAGAGAGGCCTGTTGTAGTAATTCTCAAATGTCTTTGCCGGAGGGGGAATTGCACAACCCTTGACAGGGGCCGGGCTAAGTGATCTGCTCAGGTTCACTCTCAGGAGCTTTTGTTCTCTGAATGCTTTCCACTTTCCGTAGAGTTCTGGAAGATGGGAATGAAAATGGCAGCCTCCCAATCTCCAGCCAGCCCGGAGGAGCCCAGAGCTCGTGCCCCTCAGCGCCCTCTCGGAGAAAGCACTCCACTCTCCCTGGTCTCTGGCCATGCTCTGAGCTCACCTAGCCTGTGACTGAGCATTTCTGTCTCTGACACACAGCTCCATTTGGTGTCTCCAAACCCAGCAGATTCCTGCCACTCTGCTCTTGGGCAAAGGAAGGTGGGTGTCCCCAGATCTGCCACTTGTGGGGCCCCTGCTCAAAGAGCAGTGGCTCAACTCTGCTGCAGATCATGGTTTAAGGTAACCCCAAGCTTAGAGCTCAGCTCCTTTTCTATAGCCAGCTTCCCTGCTCTGATACCTGAGAGCTCTGCTACACTCAGATGCCCCTGATTCTTCTGTGACCCTGTGGGACCTGAGACCACATTGTTCCTGTGAGGGCTCCACCCCTGCTTAGCCTCTGGAGCTATGTCTCTCACTGGAGCAGTCTTCTAAAATTTCTGATTTTGTGCTCTGCTGCCCCGCTGCTTGCCAGGAGCCAGTCCCTCCCCACTGTGGTCTGTCTTCCCGTGGTTTTGGGTTCACTTCTCTGCATGTCCTACCTTTCAGAAAGTGATGGATTTTCTGTTTCTAGAATTGCTGCTCTTCTTTTCTTCAATCTCCTGCTGGGTTTGTAGGTGTTAAGAATGGTTTGGTAACTATCTAACTGAACTCCTGTGACCTGATTTCATCTCAGTCTGCTATTCCTCTGCCATCTTCCATTCTATTTCTCTTATACATCTATAAGCCAACATGTGTCCCCAAGAGGATCAAAGGAAGGAAGCTGGGATTGATCCATCTTTGGAATTGTACTCTCTTATCTGCTTTTCTCTCTTATCAGAGATTACCTCCTTCCACACAACCATGTGAGTGTATGTGTGTGTATGTGAGAGAGAGAGAGATTGTGTGTTTATATATATATCCTGAAGAATGTGACTGGTAGCCTGATACACCCACCACTCTACACCTTTCATTGCTTACCTAGACATACTTCTTTGGGATGGAAACTGATCTGCTACATAAATGAACCCAAAAAGGAAACTCTCCTCTGTGAACGATGTTCTAGTGGTGGCTTGTAGGAGCCTTTTTTGTGCTGCATCACAATTACTAAAGGAAAAGAACCATGATGTATTTATAACCCAACTTTAGCTTTTTCTTCAGCTTTCTTCTCTGATTAACTTCCATTTTCTCATGTTTATTCAGAGTCTCTCATCTTTCCTGCTTTTGTCTCCCATTACTATTTTGCGTCTCCCTCTTTTCTCTCTTGCACACTCTCTCTATTTCAGCTTGGCCCCCTAAGGTTTGTTCTTGCTGCCTCTAACATGTTCTCATTTCTCTCTGACAATTTTTCTTTTCCCTAAAGATTTAGTCCAGCTTTGCATGGGGCAGCCCCTTCACATCCATTATTGACACAAGATGCTCTTTTTGGCAACTGAAGGTCTATCTTTTTGGTAAAATATATTAGTCCAAGAGGGTTCTGCTTGAAGCTGATGTTATTTCTGGTCTGCAGGGAAATGTTGCTCATAATTCTGGCTTTCCAGCTGGGTGTAACAGAAGGAGGTTGAAGAGGCTTGGCCACCAGGTCAGGAAGAGGCTCAGGGATTAGGTGAAGTCAGGATTCATCATTGGCCATCTCCCTGTGTCCAACAATGAGCAGTTGTCTGTGAGAGATGAAGACAGAGAGAAGAGAAGGGAGATGCAAAGAGTCATAGGAGCAACAAGAGGGACAGAGGAGGGACCCTGGATAAACATGGGAGATATTTGTTAGTAACAGAAGGAAGTTTCTACAGGAATGTCCAGCAGTCAGAAGGGTGTTGCTCTAGAAGGAGATAACTCAGTGCACATTTAAGTCTCAAGGAGGAAGGATTTCCTCTCCCTCTGTCCTTGCACGGACGCTGCATTCATACATCAGTTCCAGTGGGCTCAGGGGACTAGAGCAATGTGGACAAGTGGAGGAGGGGTTGGCTGGTAGAAAGGGGGGCAGTTAAAAGAAGAATGATCCTGGAATATGGAGAGAAGAGGTGGTAGATGTTTCCAGCCAGGACCTGGTTCAGAAGGCTTAAGATGTTAGATGGCGACACTTCTACTTTCCTTCAGTCAGAACTGGGAAAGAAACTGAGGTGCTCCTCAGAAGTGGTTTGGGCAGGATGGGGCATGTCTTTCTGGCTTTGCTTGGAGCACTCCTTCTCACAGAAGCTTCTCCAGCCACCTTGCCCCCCACACCAACTCCCAACACCACACAGCACTGCTTTTCCCCTGAGCACTTGTCCCCTGCCTACAGGTTACTTCTCTTGCTGTTTTCTTTTCTTCTGTTGTTTTATGTTGTAGTGCTTCTATCTTCCCTCATTAGAATATAAACTCCAGGGCTGAGATTTCAGTCTTTTTTTTTTCTTCCCATTTTGTTCATTTCAGTAGCCCCAGGGCTCTGGACAGGGCCTGACACAGAGTAGGTGCTCATTAAGCACTTGTTGAATGAATGAATGAATGAATGAATAGGCAGTCAATAAGAGGATATTTTGTGATATAATCAGGCCAGGGAGGGCATGAAAGTTTCCTTAGCAAAATGAAGCCAAGTGTATTATTCCATAAGAAATATGGCCAACATCACATTAATTGAAGGAACATCATGAATCCCTGGTAAGGATAAGAAATGAGTGTCTTATGACTGAAATCAATCCTCACTGAAGCACAATGGGTTGGCTTCCAGATGTTTCCAGAACAAACCAGCTGCAATGGAAGCTGATGGTCATTGCCCTGTGCTTGCTCTTCTGCCTTCCACCCAGAGCATAGCCCTCAGACACTTCAAGGCCTGAGTTTTCCTCATCTGAAGGGATGGATGGGTCTTCTCAGGGAAAATAGAAAATGTGGCAGGGAGTAGGGAGTTCTGCTTTCCTTCCAGGGTTGAGGCCTCAAGGGTGACCCTCACCGATCACATCCATTATGCCCACTGTTCCTATGCAGCCTGGGAAAAAAATTCTTCCCCTGAAGCAGAACTCCTCAGAAGAAAACAATTAGTGTTTCCTTCCAGACCCATGATGGGCCTCGTATTCCTGTTTACCTTGGGCACCTCAGTCATCCTTAAAGCCCCCATGGATCCCGGCCTCCTCTTTCCCATCCTCTCCTATGCTCCAGGGGCTTGTGGCCTGGCGTGAGCTGTTCCCCACATCCCCAGTTCCCCCAGACCTCATCATGTTGTCCAGTGCTTGTAGAGGCTGGCTGACTTCTGAGCGCAGAGCACCCCACTGGCTGTGGTGGAGGGAACTTGTTCTCTTACACTCCAGCTCCTTAGGGTGGGAGGTGGAGATCAGTGACCTCTTTACTCTCCTTTTCTGCTTCTGGAAAGTCTCTATCCCTCTTCCTTCCTTGGCCTTTTCCAGCTCAGTCAATGGTTTAGCTACCCACCCAGCTGCTTTGATGAGAAATATTGGTTTCTCCTCTTACACTCCTGGTCCAATCCAACAGCATTCCTCCTGGCCTTGCTGTAGAAATGTGACTCATGTCTGATTCCTTCCCCCTGTTTCTGCCACCCTTGTTCAAGCCACCCTCATCTGTGACCTGATTATTGCTCTTGCTGATCTCCTGCCCCCTTTCTCAAATCCATTATCCATAGCTCTCTATAAATGGAGCGAGATTTAAAAACCATAAATCAAACTTAACAACCCCCACTTAAAACTCTCCAGTGGTTTAAATCATACTTAAAATAAAACTCCAAACCCATGGACATCAATTGGCATTCAAAAGGTTTGATGAATTCTAGTGAGTAGGGTGTCTACACACCAGGGTTCCTGCCTTGGGATCATGGCCACATAGTAGGATGCTGACCACAGAAAATTAATTTTGAGAAAGCAAAACCATAAAAACAAATCTCTGAAGACCTTCCAGGGGTGCTTTAGGAATAAGCTACTGTGGGGCACCTGGGTGGTGTAGTCAGTTAAGTGTCTAACTCTTGGTTTCAGCTCAGATCCTGATGGATAGGGCCATTTGATGGAGCCCTGCATTGGGCTGCTCGTGGAGCGTGAAGTCTGCTGAAGTTTCTCTCTCCCTCTCCTGCACCTCCCCCATTCTCTCCCTCTCTCAAATAAATGTTATTTAAAAAAGGAATAAGCTGTTGATTAAGCGATGCTCAAGGGAAGACTCTAAAATTTGAAAATTTTAAAAGTATTTCAGAAAAAAAAATCCCAAATAAACCCATTAGATGATGAGGCAGTTGCCCCAGTTCTACCAGCCACATTTGCCCAGAACACTCCAACAGCACTTCTGTTAGTTATTAAAATTATTTGTCCTTGGGAGAGGAATATTCCCTCAGCAGAGCATCCCATGTGTGGCTGTGGGCCCCCATTCACCCTGCAAATTGATACTTCTTTCTTGAGTTGTCACCTGGACATCCTTCCATTGAATCCTTCACTTGGGGATAGTCAGTGTTCCTTTTCATAAGGTCATACTGTTGGGTGGTATTACATCTTTGCTTCACATAATCAATGAACCTCTTTAGTTTAATTTTTATAATCAGAAAAGTATAAGTCCTACAGTCAAGCAATTGACTGGGAACGTAATACATGTTTTGCCTGTCTACCTTGAGGATGAATTCTGGGAGGCTGCTTATTTAAAGACAGATTGTTGGAGTCTTTGGAGCTATCAGCACAGGGAGCTGTTACTTAAAAGTAATCTCTTCTGATTGGACTTGAAGGTTTTAATGGACCTTGAATTTTACCAAGGCATTGTCCAGATGCGCCTAAAACACTAGGCAAATCTCAGGTTGCAATCACCGCGATTTCAGAGTGATGATCCAAGTGCCCGTTCCATAGAAGGCCCAGTCGTACTGCCCTTGAGGAGATTTAGTCTAGCTGAAGAGATTGAAACACAGTATGTGAAAATCTGAAATGACAATAAAAAACTTGTGCTTTGAAACAAACAGCTGCTGTGTGATTAACTGATCAATAATTTGTACATAATATGCTGGGCCAGAAGGAGAGAACTCTTTCTAGTCTTGAGGAGTTGAAGTTTGAACTGGTTCAGGGAGGACAAGAGGGTGGGACCTGGAAATGTAGCATGGCCAAAATAGTCAGCCTAGATACTGAGAAGGCATATTCCCAGCAGGGAAAAAACATGGATGTTGGAATCCCCATGGGGCCTTCTCAGGCAGTGAGAAGACCAGTTTGGCTTGGACAGAGGGTCAGCTAAACTCAGGGAAGGAGAGAAGATTTTTATCAGTGTAAGTGGGGGTTGGCTCATGGAAGGCTTTGAAAATCACATTAATAATTATTTGATACTTATTTGTCACTGCCTAGGTGTCACACAATGTTCTAAGCACTTACCGTGGGTCTTAATTCTCATATTATTGTTAATATTACTGTCACCAACATTTTGTAGCTGAGGAAACTGAGCATGAGGGCAGCTGAGTTGGAGTAAGTGTGAGGAGCAGGCTATGAACCCAGGTCAGCTCTGCTCTATTGTCCCTTTTAGAATAAAGTTGTTTTAAGTGGCCCTCTTGGCAGTAGGGATCCACTGACAGATGTGGTGTTTGGGTTCTCAGTGAGGGACAGGTTTACTAATAGTTTATAGTGAATACATACCTCGAAGTGTTATTGGATGCCCAGACCTCCTGGGACTGTGTTTGCATTTTGTTCCTGGGGGACCACTGAAAGGCATCCCTCAGCCTCCCAGATATATGAGTCTAGGCACAGCGGGAAGGGCGAGATGAGTTGACAAACTTCCTCCAAGTGATTCTGGGGGTGGAGGGCTCTGACCTGGCTGTGCGGAGTGTGACATTGAGCCCAAAAGGAGCCCATGTCCTGCCAGGACATGTGGGAAGGACCTGAAGGACTAGGGGAATGGCCAGGTGAAGAACAGGAGCAGACATTCCCACAGAAGCAAGAAGGTGTGTAAAGGCCCCGAGGAGAGAACGAACCTGGTGAGGTGGAGAAAAGAAAGACCAGGGTGGCTAACAAGGACAAGTGGGGAAGTGTGACAAGAAACTGAGTCTTGGAGAGGTAGGCAGAGTCAGGCCAGCCAGGACCTGTTTGAGGTTGCAGTAGAAGTGTAATTTTATTCTGTGTGTGATGGGGCATCACTGAGGTTTTCCATCTAGGAAATAAAGAAGATTGTGTTTCATTCATGTGTTTAGAGGGGTTTGAACAATTTTGTCAAACTGCTCTTCTGAAGAAGAGCCTGGTACAAGTCACTGGTGATACTACCAGAAGTAGTAGTTGGGTGAGAGGTGGGGGGCTCTCCCATGAGGAACCCTCTAAGATGGGACAGAGGGTAAATGGCCTTCTGTCACTGAGAAGACCAGAGGAACCCAGATTCTGAGGAAATAGTTCTTAGGAATGGCAGACGGGACCTCTTGTAGTTTTCGGCACATGTCATTGTGGGAAGGGGGCTCCATGTCCCCAGCCCTTGAATCTGGGCAGGTGAGTGACTGTTTTGGCCACTGGGGTGTAATGGAATGATACCATGAGACCACCGACAAGCAATGCAGCGAGAACTGGTGCTCTGGGATTAATCAGGTGACCTTTGTGGATGCCTCATGAGGCAGAGGCTCTGCCCAAATTCCTGCCAATAAAGTCTTACCTTGAAAATCATGGGTTAAAATAAAATGGTTGTTGGGGCACCTGGGTGGCTCAGTGGGTTAAAGCCTCTGCCTTCAGCTCAGGTCATGATCTCAAGGTCCTGGGATCGAGCCCCACATCGGGCTCTCTGCTCAATGGGGAGCCTGCTTCCCCCTACCCTCTCTGCCTGCCTCTCTGCCTACTTGTGATCTCTGTTTGTCAAATAAGTAAATTAAATCAATCTTTAAAATAAAATGGTTGTTGTGTTAACCACGAAGTTTTGGAGTAGTTAGTTAAGAAGTGATAGTAACTGGAGCAAGGTCTTGTTGCTATGGGCCTTGTCTCTCTTCTTCACCCCATCCTTCATGGAGAAGATCTCCCTAAGAAGTGTTATCCTTTGGGGGCACCTGGGTGGCTCAGTCAGTTGGTTAAGCATCTGACTCTTGATTTTGGCTCAGGTCATGATCTTAGGGTCCTGAGATTGAGCCCTGCATCGTGGGGCTTCACGCTCAGTGGGGAGTCTGCTTCAGAGGCTCTCCCTCCTTCTCTCTCTCCCACTGCCCCTCCCCCTCATTTATGTGCTCTTTCTTTCTCTCTCTCTAAAATAACAACAGCAAAAGAACATGAACCTTTGTTAGACTGAACACAAAGGAAACAGAATCTCCCTCCAGTGACGTGGAAACAGAGTGTGGTGGAGGCTGGGACTGGCTAGCCAACAAGACCTAAACATGGTAGTTTTACCTGAGGATCTGCATTTTCGATAGGCCAGGTAGGATTTTTCTTCAGGTCCCATAGTGGCCCATGGTGTCCCAGATCAACACTGTGAGTAGGGATGGAGTGGCAAGTTAAGGGGTGAGGAGAGATTTGTGGCCATACTTCTCCTCAGGTTGCATCTGGTTATACTGGGCCAGAATGGTCTTCTTACTGCAGACTTCAGTACCACAGAGTTTGGGGTCCCAGGCATCTACCTGAAGAAGACCAGGTCTTTCAACTGCAGCTGAGAAGAGGGTCGTGACCAGTGCCCTGGAGGAGGACAGAGGCATGCCCTGTGGCCAGCAGCTAATCAGAAGGCCCTCATACAAATGTTTCTTAGGATTATTTCCTTATGGACTTTCTTTTCTTTTTTTTTAATGTGGTCTGTGCAAGGGTTTGTGCTGGTCTGCTGGGGAAGGGGGACTTCCTATGCACACAGCAAAATACCAACTCCAGAGCTGGGACAAGACCCCAACTGGATCTGGCTTCTGTGTCATCTAGAACCAGTTCCATTCCGAAAGAAAAACATGGGTGGTGCTTCTGGATTTAAAAAAACAAAAAACAAAAAACAGTCAAAACTCATGGTCTTTCTTCATAATAAAATTTCGTGAAGAGAAAAAGCTGTGTGGGTCCCAGGCCTCTGGGTTGGCAGGTGACCTTTGGTTAGTCCTCTTTTCTGTGTGTCACAAAATGAGTTTATAAATGAGTGCTTAAGAAGACCCCCAAAATAAAAGAGAAAAGCCTTTTTGGCAGAATGATAGTGGGAGCGGGGCTGTCTTGCTCTGGGATAAACGTCTTGGGAGGACTCACTGTGGCCACTCCTGAATTGGGCCCCCTTGACTACACTGTTTTACAACTGGTACTTCAATTGGCCATGGGATCTTATGCTTGTTTCCGAAGGTGAGGGGCTCGAGGACAAAGGCAGGATGGCCAACCAAAAGTCAGAGGTGAACAGAGTCTGCACGGTTCATCCCTCAGTCACTCGTTAAGAACCATGAATTCCACTGTCACAGGCGGTCACTCCATAGTGTCTCTGACGAGACTGAGGACCGCCAGCAGCCGGAGACTAACACTGGCAAAGCAGATGTCCACTTTCCAAATAGACTGACTATGCTTTGGTCTTTTCATCTTAACCTCTCTTGTACTTTATTACTTACTATTAAATACTTTGGGGAGCCCATTTCAGTTATGCTTCTTAGGCTATCATTTCTAAGCATATCTATATGCTTATATATACATGTGGGCATACATTTCTATTAGTTTTAGCTCACTTTTCTGTTGTTCCTTGGGTCCAACTTGGAATAATTCATTTGTGTCTTTTTCCAGTTTTATTGAGATACAACCGACCCAGCTCAATGAGTGAGGCTAAGGTGTGCAGCAGTATGGTTTGACTTCCTTGTGCTGTGGGATGAGGATCCAGCAACTCATATAGATACAATGAAAAAGTGAAAGTATAAAAAGAAAAAAAAATTTTTTCTTTTGATGAGAACGTGCAGCCTTTCCTCTCTTACCGGCTTTGCCACGTACCAAATAGCGGTGTTGGCAGTCATCAGCACGGTATGCGTTCTATCCCGGGAGCTCTCTTCTCCTAACCGGAAGTCTGTGCCTTTTGACCACCTTCCTCCAGCACCCTCCTCCACCCCTGCCTCTGTTAACCACAAATCTGATCCCTTTCTCTACAGTTCTTGTGTTGTTCTCTTTTTAGAGGCATCATTTATTTAATAGTAAATGTCAATACTATGAGGATTCATGGAATTAAAAAAAGAATTGAAACCAAGAACATGATTCCCCATTTCCTGAGTCTCTACTGATCACACCCCTTATGAGATTACTCATTGTTATCACTGTTACTTGGATATAAATATGTACGCAGAGCATCTTAAAATAAACAGTTCTGAAAACCAAAAGGCAGAACCATCAGCCAATTGCTAACTGTTCTTATATCTTGAAACCTTAAATTATTGTTTTTCCTTTTTTTTTTTTTTGATTCATATACTTCCACAAATCAGAAAACTAAAGCCCAGAGATGGAAATCTAGTTTATAAAATGCTCTTCTCAAAGGATTTTCTATGAGAAGTCATGGGCCTTTTCTCCTTCCTGCAAAAATCTTAGTGGAACAAATTCTTAAATTGAAATCTATGAGTAACCAAGAATTTGACGATAATTCCTTTAGAGCAGTTGTACTGTGAGTTAGCACCTACTCCGAACAATTTCTTTTCATTTTCATGTTTTAATATTCGGGTTCACCAGGTCCTGACTTTGAGAATCCATCCCTTTCTCATCTGCCTTCCTATTTCTGAGGCTTGATCACCACACCACTCACTTGCACAACATTTCCCAGGAACACAGCATCAGATGTGCTTTTTATGAAGCCACCTGGAAGCTGGGTAAGAAAGCGCCTGGATCGGGAGCTGCCGTGTGGAGAGGTGGAGTGCCGTGTGCAGACTCAGCCGGGCTGCTGTTTCATTGATTACTGCTCTTTATTGCCTCTGTACTGGCCATAAAGTCGGGGTCATAAAATCAGAGCGCAGTCACCACGTCCGGCTTCCCAGATTTCCATGTCATGTTGGGAAGCCCCCAGGTTCCTGATTGGGGCCACTGCGTATTTTCAACCATCTTCCTGAAAAGTTTCACAGGGTGACAGAGCATGATTTTCTAAAAAAGAAGTGGAGGAGGCAGGGAAGCCAAGCAAAGCAGGGGTTGACATTGTAGAGCAAACACAGCCTTCTAGGGAAGAGGGGTTTCGTGGGGTAAAGCAGGGTTATCATCTTGATGGCCCTTCTCGTGTGCGAGGAGCATGGAGGCAATAGGCAGCCGCAGGCACCTGCAGCAGGGACCACACACGCGGAGCCCACTGAGCTGGAGGGGTGATCACCAGCAGGACTGAGGGAGCGGGACACACACCAGGCCCTGTGTGGGACGGCCTCCTAAAGCTCACCAGCAGGTTGTCTGACTTTTGTCTCCACTGGCCACTCCTTTCCAAGAGACAAAGAGTGGCTGTCTTTGAAGAGGGAAGACTCAAGGCGGTCTAACCGCGAAAACAGTGGGCAGAGAAGTCTTCTTTGTTGCTCTTCCCCAGTAGGGCTCTGATTTAAAAAGAATAAAACAAATAGGCAAACACTCCTTCTGGCCCTTTCAAATATTCTCCAGAAACACAATCTAAAAAACATCTGTTTTTATTGCACTGTCAGGAAAATAGCTAATTGTATTGATAACTACCTCTGGATGGGGCTACGCACACACGATCTCTTGTGATGCTTACATCTGCCCCGTGAGGCAGGAACTGCGGTATCCCCATGCCACAGAAGAGAGGACGGAACAATTGCATGTCCCTGAACCCCGTGCAGTGTTTTTGTCTGTGAACTTGGCTCTTGGCCTGGAGGCAATGCCTGCCTCCACAGAGGAACATTCACAGAGCACTGGCTCTTCACCAGAGCGGTTTTGCCCCCTAGGGAACATTTGGCTGTGTCTGGAGACATCTTGGATTGTCACAACTTGCAACTGTCCAGGAGTGCCACTTCCTGTGCTTCGAAGCACAGCCCCCGTGACAAAGATCTGGCTGAACTTGTCAAAAGCGTTGAGGTGGAGGAGCCTTGCCATAGATGCTTCTGTTTTGTGGCACTTAAAGTTTAATGTGGTTTGCTTTGTTGTGAATGCTTAGAAAGACAGGAGGATGAAACAGCTCTCTTAAATCTCCACTCATGGCAATGTTGGCCCAGGTCCTTGTGTGCAAAATGCTTTGGAAACCACACCCAACCCATGACACTTTCTCCTTAAAACCTAGACAGGCTGTGCGCTCCTAAGGGACTCAGTGTATTGGACAATTGATGGATGCTTTTCCATTATTCCTGTATCATTCTCTCCCCCCATCCGCCTATGGAACAGCTACACCTACATCTCTGCATCTCTGGGGGATCCCTGGGTAGAGTGTGTCACTGAGAAGTGGGCATGGGATCTAAGCAAAAGGAAGGTCTGGATATTTTCTGTGAATTCTGGGACAGAAGCTCTCCTCCTAAGGGTGGGTGGGAGTGAGGGTCAGAGATCAGGAACAGCTCTGGTCATTTTTCTACTGGGACGGTGACACCGTGCAGCTGGCCAGCACCCATTATAACCAGGGGCTCACTTCCCTTGGGCTGCAGCCTGTCTCCTCCTCCTGCCCTCCAAATCTTAGCTTCAGCACGTCTCTCTGCCTGGAACAACCTCCCAGGGATAATTTCCTACTTTTGTCCATAGCTCAGCCCCACGTCCTCTGTTCCACAAAGTCTTCCTTGATTACTCTGAATTCTTAATTTGTTCATTGACTTTAAGGGCTGAGTTATAGGGTGTCTTTTCATTATCTGCCCAACTAGAGTAGAAGCCCCTCGAAGTCAAGCTTGTGTTCTATATTTCTCTGTATTCTGTGCTGTATGTACGAATATGTGTTGTCCGAGACAGCCTCAGGATGACAGGAACAGAGCCATGAATCTGCGGATTTTGCTTTGCCTTTGTTTGGGAGTAAAGGACAGACAGGTAGTTGCGGGGAAACAGACTTTGTGATGCTTCACTTCCAAGTTCCTCTGGGCCAACCAAGTTTCCTACACGTTTTTGTGAAAATTCATGGTCACGAATGGCTCTAGCCAGCTCAGCCCATTGCCCCGTCTGCCTGTCAGCTACTGCCTTCTGATAAATTTTCAACACTTCATCCAGCTCTCCCACTTCTTAGCTAGGGAACCACTGGCGAGCTTCTCGCTTCCTATGCCTGCTTTTCTCACTGGTGCCCAGCCTGCAGGATAGTTAGGAGGCTTAAAAGGACCATTCCATTTAGTGTGGGTGCTCACTGAGTGTAAGCTGTTACCCAGAGCAGCAGAGTGGGTAATGCAGATGAAGAAAGGGAACCAGGCAGTTTTATCAGCTACTTACTGAGCAGTTTTTCAGAGTTGAGGGCATCTCATTCATTAGACTTCTGATGCCCAACCGGGTGGCCATTGGCCATAGACGGTTACTGGGCACTTGAGACTTGGCTGGTGGAAACTGACATGAGCTGGAAAGTAAAACACACACTGGGTTTTGGACACTTAGTATGAAAAAAAGGAGTGCACACTGTATTATTAATGAGCTAATATTTTGGGTTTATTTGGTTTAAGAAAATATATTATTATTATCTTTTAAAAGATTTTATTTATTTATTTATTTAACACAGAGAGAGAGAGAGAGAGCAGAAGCAGGGTGAGTGGCAGGCAGAGGGAGAGGAAGAAACAGGCTCCCCAGTGAGCAGGGAGCCCAATGTGGGGCTTGATCCTAGGACCTGGGATCATGACCCGAGCTGAAGGCAGATGCTTAACTGGCAAAGCAACCCAGGGGCCCAAAAAATATGTTATTAAAATGAATTGTGCGGGTCTTTTTTAAGGGGCTATTAGAAAATTTTAATGTACATCTGTGACTCTTGCTTTATTTCTTTTTGACAGTGCTGGTCTTGGCAGAACCTTCTGTATTGTGACTTTTGGATGTTGAAAGGAGCTTCCAGCCCACAAAATGTCTCTTGTATGGGACTGTGGTGGCTGAGTTCCCACCATAGGAGCCTCAATCCTTAAAGACCTTGAGCCCTAGGAAATTTTAAATTTTAAAAATCTGGTGGATTTTATACCACTATCAGTCATTTTCACCATAGTATGAATGAGCACCAGAGTCCTTTTTTTGGTGGAAAGCAGATTTTGATATGAGGAAGTAGTTTAGAGGGAGGGAGAGGGGAGCAAGGACCATGAGAACAGAGTAGTTAAGTGAGGGAAAAGGGTTCCCACCCAAGTGGGTGGAAAGGTTGTTAATGGGGGTAATGTTGAAATAGACCCACAAATGTTGCCTTCATGGCTTGTGTCTTTATTCATTTTGTACTTTCCACAGTGCTGTCACAGTGGTCTACCTGTTGCGTGAGGAGCCCACAACAGCTGCAGACTGGTTGACCAATAATAAGATTTGAAAGGATTTCCTTGTACAGAACAATTTCTCACTGGGCGTGATTCCGTCTTAAGCCTGCAAACCATCACCAGATGAATAGCTGTCATTTCTTTATTTTTTTAAGGTTTATTAATTTATTTACTTATTTATTTATTTTAGAAAGAGAAAGAGAGAGAAGATGGATGGGAGGGGCAGAAGGAGAGGGTGAGAGAGTCTTAAGCAGACACGGGGCTCGATCCCATCACCCTGGAATCAGGACCTGAGCTGAAACCAAAAGTCAGACCCTCCACTGCCTGTGTCACTGAGGTGCTCCTGTCATTTCTTTCTTGGATAAGGGGTTGTACTGCTGAGTTTTTCCTCCTTACCTGTTTTCATAGCATATTGAAATGGGGTCAGAACAGTGACCTCATTTATAAGTGAGGAACCTGAGGCCCAGAGAGAAAGGAGTGGCTTGCTTTTGGTCATACAGGAACCATAGATCCAGGGACATCTGGGTGGCTCAGTCGGTTAAGCATCTGCCCTTAGCTCAGGTCATGATCCCAGGGTCATGGGATTGAGTCCCACATCAGGCTTCTTGCTTGGCAGGGAGACTTACTTATCCCTCTGCCTGTAGGTCCCCCTGCTTGTGCTCTCTCTCTTTCTGAGCAAATAAATAAATAAAATCCAAGATAGAAAGTTTGGCTTCTTTCATTGGACTGTCCAATGGATGGGCCATTTATTTCTTATAGATTCTCAAGGAAGGTGAGTGCGAACAGACTGTCTCCAATTCAGAATTTCAGGGAAGCACCAAGTTAGAGGGACCCATCATTTATAGAATAGTCACCTCCTGACATGGCAGTGATTCTTTGAGCCTGATTTTTTTGTTTGGTGCTCTCGATGTGACTTCAATTTCCTGATATAAGATTTGGGGTTCCTTTAATTCTGAGGACAACACTGCTGTTTTTCCAAATACTTTCCCAAAAAGAACTTAAATGAGGGAAAATAATAATTAGTTTTCACAGCAAGAGATGTGGAGAAGCTGAGAGGGCTGTCATGGACTGTGGGCTGTTGCCAAGGTCTTAATATTGGGAAAACCAAACTCAGAGAAGATTCCTCCCTTAAATGTAATCTCGCTCTCTCTCTCGATCCCGCTCTTTAAAATTGTTCTCTAAGAAATGGTCCCAACTCTTTCACTCTCTCTCTCTTTTTTTAAGGAATAGGAAAGATGACAAGACAACATCTTAGAACAGAGCTTAATCTGGAGGAGAAATAGTGAATTCAACTTACTCACTTCATAATGAAATTTCGAAGAAAACCTCCTTGGTAAAGTTCCTCTGGTTATGTGAGGTCATAAGATGCTCCTGAACAATTGATTTTCACACAAAAGGGTGCTTCAATGGGAGGGTCCTGGGAGGCTCCTGGGAGGGTCAGTGTTCTCTCAACACCAGAGAGAGAGGGCTCTGTCACAGTCCCGTGTGTGTCACCATCTTCTACAACTTTCTTTCCATTTGGTCATTACCCACCATCTTCTCTCCCTCTGTCCTTTCATTTAGGAAGGCTAGGGGAGGGTGTACAATATAGTGATTCAACATTTACTCACAACACCCAGTGCTCATTGCAACCAGTGACCTCCTTAATCCCCACCACCTATTTTACCCATCCCCCACCCACGTCAGTTTGTTTTCTATAGCTAAGAGTCTGTTTCTTGGTTTGTCTCTCTCTCTCTCCTCCCACTCTCCTTTGCTCCTTTGTTTTGTTTCTTAAATTCCACATATGAGTAAAATCATATGGTGTTTGTCTTTCTCTGACTGACTTATTTTTTTTTAAGATTTTGTTTATTTTTCAGAGAGAGAGAGCAGCACAAGCAAGCAGAGGCAGAGAGAGAAGCAGGCTCCCTGCTCAGCAGGGAGCCTGATGCGGGACTCGATCCCAGGACCCTGGGATCATGACCTAAGCCGAAGGCAGCAGCTTAACTGACTGAGCCACCCAGGTGTTCCTCTGACTGACTTATTTTGCTTACCATTATACTCTTTAGCTCCAACCATGTCATTGCAAATGACAAGATTTCATTCTTTGTGATGGCTGTAAGTAATATGCCAGTGTGTGTGTGTGTGTGTGTGTGTATGTGTGTGTGTGTATCATATTCTCTTTATCTATTCATCAGTCAATGTATGCTTGGGCTGTTTCCATAATTTGGTTATTGTAGATAATGCTGGTATAAACATCTGGGTGTATGTATCCCTTTGAATTAGTATTTTTGTACTCTTTGGGTAAACACCTAGTCGTGCAATTTGCTGGATCATAGGGTAGTCCTATTTTTAACTTTTTGAGGAAACTCCATACTGTTTTCCAGAATGGCTGCACCAGTTTGCATTCCCACTAACAGTGCAAGAGGGCTCCTCTTCAGATCCCTGCCAACACCTGTTGTTTCTCGTGTTCTTGATTTTAGACATGGAATGTAAATCTTGCTTTTTATGTGTTTTAAATTACAAAAATAAAATTTTCCTCAAATTCTTTGGATACTCACTGATGAGCACTAAATAACATATAGGATTGTTGAATATTGTACACCTGGAACTAGTATAACACTGTATGTTTACTATACTGGAATTTAAAATAAAAAAATAAAGTGCTTTGCATAACACATGGCACATGGTAAGTATTCAACAGCAACAACAAATTCTTGGGAAGCTCTTTATATTGCTAGAATTTCCTATGTGCTGTCTGATCTCAGAGGCTCAGGATGTGGGTGGACCAGAAACTTGGATGGCAGCATTTTTCTGGATAGTCAGCCCTGGGAAGGGTGTGTAACAAAACACAGTTACCTACAGAACTCTAAGATGATAAAACAGGACTCTCCTAGCCTCTCCTTTCCCCAACTGTCCCTGCCTCCAGCAGGTCCTCCTAAGTTTTCGAGTACAATCCTAGAATCCTGTGTTTTATACTTGTTCCCCCGTAAACCACTGAGATGGTCAGAAGTCTCAGAATAGTAGCACTCAAACCACATCTCTCATACTGCCTTTTGTGCTTGGAAGCCACTTGATGAGCATGTGCTCTTATTTAGGATTTGGGAAGCATGGTTATCGTATCCACTGGACCCTATGTTCCATCCCAGTGACTCTGGGAAGCAAGCAAATGAGGAGGCGACATGACAAGTGGGCGCAGAAAGAGGCCTGAGGCCGGGCTGCAGTCAGTCCCTAGGCTTCTCCATTACCAGGGTGGCAAATGGCACAGCTCTACTCTCCTTTCCTATATACCCCTTGTGGAGCTCCTGTCTTATTCTCCCAAGAAAGCTTTTTACAACCTCCTTAACCTGATGGCACCTGCATAACACTGTGTGTATCTGTGTTTGTGTTTGTATACGTGTATTTGTTTCTGAGTGTCATTCCCTGTGTGTGTGATTGTCTATCTCTATGTGTGTGTCCGTGTTTCTTTGTTTATGTATGTTTCCATGTGTTTGTTTCCATGTGTGTAGATGTACCCATGCAATGGGCTCACTCATGGTTTTGGAAGGATGATGTCACCATTATGGAGGCTAGGACTTATGGGTTGGAAGGACACCTCTGGATGGAGATTCAGAGACTCTGTGTTCTGTCTGGTTCCTCCTTTGCCACAGACCTGCTTTGTGCAAGTCATAATTGTTGGCTCCAATTTCCTCTTCAATAAAAGTCAGAAGCTGGTCAAAATGACTTCTGTGGCTCTTACCAGCTTAGAAAACTTAAAAGGGACTCATTATAAAGATATGGATACCTTGTAGGGAAACCACAAGGAACCGTGCAGGACCTGAGCCTGTGTAACAGAGAGCTGAATGGATGGGGACAGAGACCTACTACCAGAAGCTAGAGAGGGCTAACAAGAGGGCCTGCCTGACAGGGGGTTCCAGCTGTGGGGTGCGGACAGACTGAAGTGACCCTATGGGGAGAAGGGGTAAATAAATGTCAAGCTTCATTGTTATCCCTTCCTTTAGATGGTGCTGGGGCTCCTTGCTATGCAAAACCAACAGGAACCATAAAAGTAGGTAATCTGATGGTGTTGCTGTAACATGGCATGCAACAAGGTAGAGAGTAGACCTAGAGAGGCCAGTGGAAGGACTCCAGCCCAGTGTGCCTGTCCTTTACTTATAATAAGAGCATAGTGAGTACAAGGTAACATTAGCTTCCTCACAAGCCTCAGAGTCTGTTTTCTTCTATTGTTTGGAATTTAGCCCAAATATGATTAAATAAATCCTCAATGTCCTCACTGTTGTATCCTCCTACACACACAAGCTCCTGATAATAGTCAGAGTGGACCTATCCTGCATTTCTTCCCTCATTGTCACCCCTCTTCTCACCCCCCACTCAGATTTCCATGGCCTCTTCCTTTTATTGGGGCAAGAGGCTCCTAATTAATCTTCTTGGGCCTGTCTCCAGAATTGAATTCTAAAAGCAGGACTTTCATCTCCTGTTCAGAATTCTTCATTGTGTCTTCTTGTCTGAGGCCATGCTATAGTATGATAGTGGCCTCCTGCACATCCCATGGCCTGGATGAAACCCCCTTTTCAGTCTCATCCTTGGGACCCTCTTCACGTCCTGTGTGCTCACAACCAGGTGGTGCTGGAGCCTTTCCGGTCTTCGTGAAACTAATTGGCGTTTATGGAGCACCTAGTTTGTGCCAGGAGCTGTCCTAGGTACTTAGCCTATACTATCTCATTTATTCCTTGCATATAGGCAGTCAACAGTCCCCTCCTGCTACCCAAATATAACAAATTTTACACAAAAATTCGAAGTGAAATAGAAATTCAGAAAGGAAATTCCTGGGTGTCAGAAGCAAAGCCAGAGAAGTTGCCAGGAGCTAATCCAGGGTCAGAGAGGGTTGGAACCAAGAAATTCATGTATGGGTGAAGGTCTTCAGTCCAGGCATGAGGAGGGGCTAGAAGTGAGCCCCTGCACAAAGCAAGGGGTCTCTAAAGACTGTCCATCCACCACTGGAGAAAAATTCTACTCCCAGTTCAGGGCTGTGCAAAGGAAAGTTTGCCTATTCAAGGTTGAGGAAGAAATAGAAACTTAGGCTAAAATTTAAACCTCAGGTGGTCCATGCACAGCTGGGAGTCTCCATTACTCATTCACTATGGGAATCCTAAGCCCATAAATTCATTACAAATGTAGGCTAGAGCTGCATGACTGCTTGTGTTGTGGCAGGAGCTACAGGTCTCCTGCAAACCCCTCAAGATGATCCCTCATGAAAAACTTCCAACTGCAGTAGAAAACAAGCTCTCAGTGAAATAGACTATGCAGAGGCAACACTGAGAGATCCCACACACCCCAACAGCACAGACAAAGGGCTACCTGGAGCATTTTATTTAAGGAGATGACAGCAGTAATGACTTCACAGAAGGCAAAGCAAGATATTTTATTTATTTATTTATTTACTTTTTAAGTAGTTAGATTTAGAGGTAGGATTTAGTGATACATCTGTTGCATGCACCATCCAGTGCTCATCACCTCAAGTGCCTTCCTTAATGCCCATAACCCAATTATCCCTTCTCCCATGCACCTCCCCTCCAGCAACCCTCAATTTGTTTCCTAGAGTTTGCAGTCTCTTACAGTTTACCTCCATCACAATTTTCATTTTATTTTTTCCTTCCCTTCCCCTGTGTTCATTTGTTTTCTTCCTTAAATTCCACGCATAAGTGAAATTGTATGGTGTTTGTCTTTCCCTAACTTTTTTCTGTCAGCATAATACCCTCTAGTTCTAGCCACACTGTTGCAAATGGCCAGATTTCATTCTTTTTGATGGCTGAGTAATATTCCATTATACATATCCATTATGTCTTCTTTATCTATCCACAAGATATTATTTTTAAATAATAGGAAATTTTAGAAAAGAGCCAAATATGAATTCCAGAAATAAAGATAGTTGCAGTATCTCATGAACAACTTAGGACTGGGATGACATAGGAGGCTAGTCACAATTGTGAACTGCTGCATTGGTAGACAGAACCAGGGAACTATTTAAAACTCACGATAGTCCTGAGAGTCAGGCAAATGTTTCTCCCTGTTAACACAGGAAGACACTGTTGCTCAGAGAGGTAAGAAACTTCCCCAGGAAGCCCTGACTTTGAACTCAGGCCTGTGTGAGCCTGCACTATGCTGGGGTTGGTTTTATTGGCTTGTGAATGTGCGTTGTGTGCATCTCTCCCCAAGTCCATGTTCAGTGACAAAACAGTAGCTTGAAATTGACCATGGTGAGATTCCACCACGGAAGCTGGCAAATGCTACAATCAGGGCTTTTTAGACAATTTTTTCTTAGAAAGTCTGTTGCTAAACCCTCACCAGAGTACCACTGGTCTGACCCACACTCCTACTTTGACCCAGGAGTCACTGCCACCATCCACCGGGGGCTCACAGGACACATATATGATGAGGGGGGCTGAGTGGGGCTCCTGGGACTGGTGAGCTGTTGTCCTTTCTGGAGTGAGCAGCTGTGACAGAGTTGTAGATGACCCTTGTTGTCAGTAGGGATGTGGACCCACTGTTAACATCTTCCAATTTTTTCAAGAGAAGCTGCAAAATCCAGAATTTTAAGTGGTATCTCAATTTTAAAATACTGGCAACTGATTCACCTTAAAAAAAAAATGGAAATAAAAACGAACAAAAAACAAACAAACAAACATTGCTCAAGCCAAAGCGAACACATCTGTTGGCTGGATTTGGCCATGGGCTGCACGTTTGTGATTTTCCCTTTTAACCAATAAACTCCATCACTTTGTGTCATTGCTCCTTTCCCTTAATGCCCTCTGACTTGTCAATATCCAACTTAAATGACTCATTCCTGATCCTTCTGTTGAAGCCATCTTCCGAATGGTAAGATAGTTCTGAGTATTTCCTCTTAAGGAAAATACTTGTGGGTTTGATATTATTTGTGCAGTCATCCTTCTCGGCTAACTTATAACTTCCCTAAAGATCAAAATATATGTCTTGGTCCTCTGTTTCCCTGGAAATGTTCAGCAAGTTCCATGTATATAAATAAATATGAGGCGACTTTCAAAACTGGAAACTCAGTAGATGTTTATTTGAATCATATTTTATGCTTGCTTTGAGAATTGTGGCTTGTCTACTTAGCAGGAAGGCTAAAAGTTTAGATGGGAAATTTCAAAGCCATGTTGACAGCACTGGGGACATTTCTCATCATTTCTGGTTTTGTGAGACATGCTCAAGGGAAACCTTTATTTTCCTGTGCATGTTGATATGTATGAAGGGGGGCTCCGCGCTAAGGTCTGTGGTCCAAAGAGAGGGCTTCCCATAGTTGTGATTGCCTAAAGTGGTAGAATATAGAGCATTTTCCCATTCAGTTAAAAAATTGTTTTCTTGGGACGCCTGGGTGGCTCAGTTGGTTAAGCGGCTGCCTTCAGCTCAGGTCATGATCCCAGCGTCCTGGGATCGAGTCCCGCATCCGGCTCCTTGCTCGTCAGGGAGCCTGCTTCTCCCTCTGCCTCTGCCTGCCATTCTGTCTGCCTGTGCTCGCTCTCTCTCCCTCTCTGTCTGATAAATAAATAAATAAATCTTTAAAAAATTTATTTTCTTAATAAAAATAAAACTAAACTTAAAAAGATAGTTTTTATTTACATTGACACTTAAAAGAATGTTTAAATGCCTTTTAAATTAAAGTATAATGTATCATAGAGCAAGATTTAAAGGAATGCAAACACTTGGATACAAATCTCAAATTAAAATTGGATAGTTACTGTTGTTACCTGTCATTTTTTATGCTGTTTTAAACAAAGAATCTGTATGTCCTTCTCTCACTTTCAGTGCTAGACATTTGTAAACCTTGCAGCTCTTCAGCGTGTAGATGTCCTTTGGAATCTTCAGATGTCTGGGGATAATCTTTCTCTAACTGCTGTCTGATAATTACAGAAAATAATCAATCAGTTGTCTCTAAATTCCAAGAATTAGTAGTGTTCCTTTTCTTTCATGGGCAGAGTTAGCTGCATACTTTCTGTTTTCTTCTGTAGTATTTTTTCCTAAGTAGACAAGTTTAGAGCCTTCTGTCCTCAACTGGTTTCTATTTGTGGTCAAAGAGCTTAGAATTAAAACAAACAAACAAACAAACAAACAAAAACCACCAAACTTATCAATACTTCGTGTTAAAAATAGGTTCAAATCAAATACTGAAAGGATAATAAATACAGATACAACATGTTTTCTTCTCACATTAATCATTAACTTCATTATTGGCATACTTTGGGACAAGGTGGTAAAAAATGAGTATGGCCTAGTCATTTTTTTTCAAACTTACTTACAAGTATATTTTAAACATAAGGTCTACCTTGAACCATTGCACAATTTTTTTAATCACAAAAATTTAGTCTGAAAATGGGATAGAAACAATGTACAGGTGGCATTTAAGTTGAAATTTCTTGTCCTAGTTTTGAGATTTCAATTCTGCTAGCCAGTGAAGTTACCTTATTTCTAAAACTTTGGAGATCAAATGTATTGTGTACAATCTTGCAAAACAGGTAATGCATTTATTCAACAAATATATGCTGAGGGTGTGCCCTGTGCTGGCACTAGCTACAAAGTGGTGAACATGACAAAAGGGCCACCTTGTGCCATGCAGGGATTAAACCTACAACACTGACATTGTTGCTGTGACATTATGATCTCAAATGCTAAACAGCTTTGAGGTGTAGTACATCTGCTTTCAATTGCCATTGAGAAATCATTTCCATCATATCCAAGACCTAAGTTATTAAAGTTTGAAAGGAGAAGTTTTCATCATGTATAAGTTCATCGTTGGTATCAGTTCATCTCATCAGCTGAAGGCCCTGATTGCTGCTCTTTACCTGTTATGTTCTCCTGTACTTAGTTGGATGGATCATCTTTTAAAGAGACAAACAGGCAAAGATTGGACATATGTGGTGGAGTCAGGCTTTCATGCTAATGGGGTGATCGGCTTTTGTCTTTGCTCTTCTTCAAAAAGCCCTGCTTCTCAAACTGGAAGTTTAGAAGGTTTCCTTAATTGAGGCTGGAATGAATTATTTTGAAACAATATGAGAGCTGAGTTGCCATTTCTGCCATTATTGTCTGCCCCTACATGCACCTGCTCATGATTTATTATTGTCTTTCAGGACACCCATAGTATGGCTCCAGGAGTCATAGACTATAAAGGAGTTGGGGTTGAGGGGCAGCACTATATGATCTGAATCCAGTCTTCTCCTTTGACTGATGAGAGATGGATCTGAGGCTCAGGGAGGTGAAATGAATTCCTAAGGGCACAAAACTGGTCATGGGGTAGGATCCTACCTCTTGGTCTATATAAGAACAATGCTCTAAATATTCCCATCCCACTTTTTATGTATCCTTAAAGACTGGCTACTCTATTACAGTTGTAGAATATTAACTTCACTGATGCCACATACTCATTTACCGAATATGAAAGCTCTAAGTTTTCTTCCGTGAAGGACACTTTTTCCTACTCAGCTCATGACTGGTTTTGAGTTGGTTTATCTTCCCAGAAAGCGTTAACCATTTGCTGCTTGAGCTTAGCCAAAAGAGGTGTTTACTGCAGTTGATTTTTCAGAGACCAAAGGAAAAGGACAACCAAAACAGTGCTTGGAATTAGCACATGTTGCTCCTTACTTTTTCTCGAAGTGAGTGAGTTGTTATAGGGCCTTCATGCCTCCTGTTTTTGTTCCACTGAGGAAATAGTAGTCACATGGCTGTAAGCAAGTGGCTGGAGGGGGAACTGTCCAGACTCTGGGAACGGGAAATTGTATCTGCCAGGTGGGTAATAACAGCATTTCTCTTATCTGTTTATTCAAACCACAGGAAGTGGTCAATATTATACCACTTTTGACCTACAAGAATGGTCATAGTCCAATAGGGCTTTCCTTTTTCTCTGTCCTTCCCTCTTATTTTCCTTGCAAGTGTTTTTCCCTGGCCTGGTGTAGGATTTATTGTTTGACTTACAGTCACACTTAGGCTCTTCTCTTTTCCCTATCATTCAAGGCTTTCAGGCTCTGTTTAGAATGTCAAAGATTTGCTCCTTGAAAGGATTGAACCTAAGTTCAAAGGGGACGTTCAAACATAGCAATCAACCAAAACCCACTCCTTTATTCAGCATCTGCCAGGTGCCCTTTGCTGCTTGAAAGAGCTTGGAAAATCAACAGTTAGGGCTGTTTGCTCACTTTAAGTGGACTGGCTCAGTGACTGGGGACAACATGCTTAATATTAACATATCTTGAGAGATGAAACCACTCTCTTCTTGCCTGGGTAGGTTGAGACATAGTGCTTCTATCCTACCACCAGAGGGATATTCTGGTCTGATCTCTTTCAGTCACAGACCTAAATGAGGCACCCTGTGTTTCATTAGAAAAGCAGGGTGCCTACTTGGACTCATCAGGTAACCAGACTTCTTATTATTGATGGGCAGCGAGAACAACTATTAGGTAGATAACTGGATAAAAAGAGGAAAATAATTCCATCACAGGCTTGTGAGCCACCAGTTCCTTATAGCTTCTGGGTAAGTCTCAAATTCTCAAATGATTGCCTCAGTCCGTTCATCCTTAGAAAACTTGGAAACTTGCCTAAATCAGAAATGAATGCAAAGTTGGCCATGAAGACTCATAGAAGCTTTGTTGTTAGAATTAGTTCTCAGTAGCAGACATAGAACAATAGACTGACAGTTCTGTATAAGTACGTTGGGGAAGAGGAAGGCAGGATACTTTGAAAATCATTGCGTACCTTGGCTCTTCTTTTAGTCATTGAGTAGATTTAATTAGTAAAACCTGACCCTAAGGACCCATGAGTTTCTTCCTGAGTTCTAGAAATACTGCAGTGCGACCCAAACACTAAGCCTTCTCCACACTTCACGGGACAGAAGCACAATGTGAGACACGGTCTTTTCATTGCAAACAGCACATATTCTTGAGGACCTGGAATGTGCCAAGTCTTATTCTAGGCTACCAGATAGCAAAGGTAGCCTCTAGAAGAACAGCATCAGCATCACCCAGAAACTTATGAGAAACACAAACTCTTAGGCCCACAAAAGACCTGCTGGAGCAGAGGCTCTGGGAATGTGGCTCAGTGTCTGTGTCCTAACAAGCCCTCCAGGTGACTCTGGGCAGCCCCAGGGATGGAGAATGACAGCTCTAGGCATGAGGCAGGGACAAGTAAGCAGCACAGATGGGCATAGTTTTGGTGGCTTTGTTCCTGTGTGGTAAGGCTTGTAAAATGTGCCTGACAAACTGTTGCTTAGAAAAAATTCTTTGTCTGTCAACCAGTGAAAAGGAGGCCACATTGAAGAAATGATGAATTTATGTTTTGATGAAATGTCACCATGTCCTTTGAAGCTAGGCCACATATTAGGAAATTCTGGAATCGTTAAGCCATGATGTAATGTTGTAATTTTGCTGTGAACAAGTTTACGAGCCTTGATGAAGATTTTTCCTCTACACTCTAGCTCTTAACTATAGCCTGCAGTGGAGTTTTGATACTAAAAAATAATGCTCCTCGGCATTGCCTCAGCCTAAAAACTGAGGGCATAGCTGGAAAGCCCCTCAATCAGTGCTGTCAAAAATGCGCGACCAGTTTTGCTTTGGCTTTTGGCTTTGGCTTCCCTCCTTTCTTCCCCCTTTTCCTTTCTTTCTTCCTTCATTTCTCCCTCCCTCCGTTCTTCCCTCCTTTCCTTTTTTTCTTATTTTATTCCTTCTTTTATTTTTAATTTTATATCAAAAATTTTAAATTTTATATCAAAATTTATTTGATATTTTATCAAATATTTTATACCAAAAATTTTAAATTTTATATCAAAAGTTTTAAATCTGATGAGATGGTTCTGTCTGCAGATGTTCATCTACATTCATCTCACACACCTGGAAATAGGGGTGCTTTATAAACATTCCTTAAAAGAAAACCCATATCCTATAGACACTCGTTTTCTACCTGCCCACCACAAGCCATGCCTTCCGACTACTTCCTTTTGCAGGTAGGATAGCACGGATTGGAGAGGGAGAGCGACGTGGTCAAGACCCAGTGGGTAAAATGGCAGCAGAATTGGAGCCAATATATGAACTCAGAACATCGGCCTTCCGGCCTCATGTATGCCTCCTAGGTAAGACATTATGATCTCTCATTGTCCTTCCTTCTGCCTGGCCTATTTTCAATGGTGCCCAAGGAGAATCAAGTCTGGAGACTACCTCACAGTGGGCTGGGTTTATTGCTGGCCCCCATCAGAGGCGCTGCCTCCTGTTCCATCTCTTCTGTGTCACTGGTCAAATGGGCTGTCAGTGGAGCCTCTGAAGGTGAGCCGTGAGACATCACAGCATGGAGGGAAGTGCCAGCAGTAGAATTTCAAGTGTCAGTTTTCCAGTGGGGGTACTGAGGGCTCCAGGCCCTTCTCAGAATTGGGTGGATCTGGTAGACCAGCAGGCCCTTAGTGCCAGAGTTTCCACTGATCTCTGTGATCTAGATCTCCACCCCAAGTGATACTGGCAGAGTATTTCAGACTTGTTTGGGGGAAATTTCACCAGAACTTATTCTAGCAACTAGGGTAGCTATTACCTTTCTGCCAAACTTTCAGAGTTAAAGATTTGACAAAAAAGAAATTTCCCACTAAATGAGTGGCATATAATCATCAAATAGGAGATGCTTTACACTTTCAATTTGATTACTTTTGAAAAATAGAAGTTGTCTGGGTGGAGGCCAGAAAGGATTTTTAGGGCAGTGAAACTACTCTGTGTTATACTGTGATGATGGATACATACATGTCATTATACATTTGTCCAAACCTATAGAATGTAACACACCCAGAGTGAACCCAGTGTCAACTATGGACTTTAGGTGTTAATGACGTGCCAACGTAGACTCAGAGATCATAACAAATGTATACAATTGTAACAAATGTACTGTTAACAAATGTAACAAAGGTAAAATTAAATAATAAATAATAAATATAATAAATAATAATATATAATAATAAATAATATAAATAAATAAATAAATAAATAAATTTTACTTTATACTTTATATATGCTATATATAAAGTATATATACTGTATACTTTATACTTTAATAAAGTATAATGTAACGAGTGTAAGGAAAGCATTATTTAAGATGCAATTAATTCACGCCATCTCGTGACGCCTCTTGTTATCTTGACTTATTATTGAAATTTTCACTTTGCCATTTGGTATGTAGCTAAATGTTAAGTTTCTAGAGGATAAGAACAAAGTCTTACACAAAACCTTCCACGGTTTAGTCTAGTGTGCTCCAAATACACCAGTGATTCTAACTGGGGGTGCTCTTGCTCCCAGGGGAAACATGGCAATGCCTGGAGGCATTTTTGGTTGTCACAACTTGCACAACCCAGGGGAGTTGTGCATCTAGAGGATGGAGGCTAAGGACATAGTGGGGAAGACTATGCATGTGTGGGGACAGGAATTATATGGGAAATCTCTGTTCTGGCTCCATTTTGCTACAAAGTTAAAACTGCTCAAAAAGTTTCCTTTTTGCAGTCTAGTTAAAAAAAAAAAAAAGAATTTATCCTTAGAGAATGGAAAAATGGTTTTTAAGGCAAGTGTTTCCCCCTCCATCTGTGTAGTATACACCACCCTGCTGTATTAGAGGAATTTGAGTATCAGTTAGATATCGTTTTTAAAAACATAGTTGGTTTAATGAATAAAGGACCAATTAAATAGATAAGGAGAAAGAGCCAGTGAAATGGATCCATTTAAATTTGCGCATGGTCATTTAACTAAGTCTGGGAAAGCTTCAGAAAAATGAAAACAAAAACAAACACTCAACCCTCCCTCGACTTTGGAATAAGAAAGAAATCAGGTCAGCAATTCCTTATTCAAGACGTTGGTGATCCGTTAGAAAGAAAGTAATGATATAGGACATGCTGGAGAAAAAAAGTCAAAGATAATAAAGGGCTTGTTTTATTTTATTTCACTTCAATAGGTTTGAGGTTTCCAAAATCGCTTGCGTTTTCAGCAACTGACATGAGGACTTAAAGTCCTGATCTAAAATCCGGGCGGGTCCACCCCACAAACACCCCCCCCCACCCCCCCACCCCCCCGCACCCGGCCCCATCCCCCGTCCAGTGCAGCCCCGAGGGCCATTTGGAAGTCCATCTGGTTCTTCCAGAAAGTCTTGTTTGTCTTTTCAGTGACATTCTGTTTATTCAGCTCTGTTTTCCCTTCCGAGGGAGAAAGCTTACAATTTTTTTCTTCTTCTCCCCCCAACTCCCCGCCTTTATCTACGTCTCTGTGTCACCCCCGCAGCTGATAAGAATAAAAATTGGAGACAAAGTCAAGGGAGACAAAACCCGGCAGAGGAAGGAGCGCCGTGGAGGAGGGGTCCGCCTCCGGCTGTCGCGGGCGGAGGGCGAGGGCGGCTGTCACCCACATTCCTGGCCCATTCCTGGGCAGCCCGCGTCGCCCCGCACGCCTCCTGTCATTTCCGCGAGCTCAGGCTGGGCCGCTCAGGCCGCCCCGGCGACGTGGGTGGGCTTCTGTGAAGACACAGTGTCTCGTCGCATTCAGGAACTGCCCTGGGCCTGGCCCCACGGAAGGCGGGATGTTTGCTGTTTGAGTAAATAAACCCGAGGAGGCGCAGCCCGGCTGTGCCTGCCCCACGCCCTCACCCCTGCGAGGCCGTCCCAGGCCCGCCCGAGGCCTGGCTGCCACCCACGGCGACGCGGGCGGGGGCGGGGTGGGGCGTGTGTGTCCCCGCATCGTCTGTGACCACGTCCTTCCCTAGGCACTCCGGGCCAGGAGAGAAGGAAGCTTCAAGCCCTGTCTTTGTGTCGGGTCCCAGTGCAGAACCTGGGCCTGTTAAATCCTGGGCGCTCTCCCTGGCCCACCTCAGCCCGGGACCCTTCACGGAGCCGGTGCGTGGGTCTTTGCAGGTCCCCACCGCTCAGAGGGCGGTCCGTGGCCCGGGGCCCGCAGCGGGGCTCAGCGAGGCTGCTCTCAGGCCCTGCTCAGACCTGCTAAATCAGAATCTCCGGAAAGGGGTCCCAGCCACCCCTTCTACACCTTCTGCAGGTAATTCCATGCGCGCCACGGTGCATGAAGCAAGGAGCACGGCTGCTGGCTTTCCAGGAGCGGGGCTTTCTTGCTACCGTGCTGGCTGGTCTCCAGGCACTAGGCAGGTGCTCCATGCTCATTTTTACAAATGAACAAATCATGAACGTGGAAGGGCCAGCTAAAGGGTTTAGATTGGTGTCTCCTCTTTTCCACCTACCAGTTCATCTCTGCTCCTGCACGGTGGGCCCGTGTGTTCCTGCCAAGAGCCCAGGGTTTGTCTCGGGATTTTGCCATCCCGGGCCTTTTTGAGAGCATTAAAAGCAGACAAGGTCAGTGATGGAAGGAGAGGATGTGTCTCTTCTGAGGCTGCCTTGGAAATCTTCCCTCCCCAGAATGATTTCCACATTGCTGAGCGCTCTCTCTCTCTCATACATTCTCTGTCTCTGTCTCTCTCATGCACACTCTGTCTGGAAGCCAAGATATATATATATATATAGATATAGATATATAGATAGATAGATAGATAGATAGATATATGCTTTTTAAATTAAAAGTGCTTCAAAAGTCCCTGACCAGGTACAGTCAAGCGTTGGGTTGATCCTGTCAGCTGGTTACCAGTTAGTGGCTTAGGCACCTAAGCCACCTGGACAGTGCTGGGCTGTCCCCTGACAAACACTGACCCCTGACCACCTACTAGGTGTCAGTCACTGGAGGGGGTTTTCTGTGGGCAACAAAGAAGATTCAGTCTGTGCTCACGGCATCTTCATTTTATATGAAGGAAGACAGGTAATTAAGTAATTTTAATAAAGTATAATGTAACAAGTGTTAGGAAAGCATTTAAGATGCAATTAATTCATGCCATTTCGTGACATCTCTTGATATCTTGACTTATTATTGAAATTTTCACTTTGCGATTTAGTATGTTTACTTGTCCTTCCAGCTAAATGTTAAATTTCTAGAGGATAAGAACAAAGTCTTACACAAAACCTTCCACGGTTTAGTCCGGTGTGCTCCAAATACACCAGTGTTCTAACTGGGGGTGCTCTTGCTCCCAGGGGAAACATGGCAATGCCTGGAGGCATTTTTGGTTGTCACAACTTGCACAACCCAGGGGAGTTGTGCATCTAGAGGATGGAGGCTAAGGACATTGCTACACAGTCACAATGCCTAGGACAGCCCCGCCCGACACGGAATGACCCAGTCCCAAGTGTCAGTAGTCTGAGGTTGAGCCTCTGGTCTAGAGAAGCCTTTCGGGCTCCTCTTCACATCCTCCTCCTCCTAACAAGGTCTGAGGTCATCATTATTTTGATTATACTTCAGGTCACATGTCCAGGTCCAGCCTGCATCAGCTGGTGTGGCTCCACCACACCACTCCACTCCAACTGGACATGGGTGACAGGGTGATCACACTGGGGAAGCTTTCAAAACCACCACTGGTGGGGGGTGGGAGGTTGGGGGAACCAGGTGGTGGGTATTAGGGAGAGCACGGATTGTATGGAGCACTGGGTGTGGTGCAAAAACAATGAATACTGTTATGCTGAAAAGAAATTAAAAATTAAACAAACAAACAAACAAACAACCCACCACTGGCGATTCTCCAGCTCTAACTTGGTGTTCTGAAAGTGGCAGAGTAGAGGTATTCCTGGAATAGTAATGAATAACTGCTCCTCATTCGGTTGATGTCCACCACCGGGATATTTCTGTGGGACAAACTCAAAATTTGACTTCTTAGCCCCACAGCATGGAAGTCATTACAATTGGAAGTCGTGTTTTAAGATGGTGTCAGCTTAGATTGTGGTAGCCACTGATGCTGAGAAGGAACGGGGTCCTGAAGGACTGAGCAGGGCATGGTAGCTTCAGAACCATGGTTTCGTGAGGCTCCTGAGACTCGGTAAAGGCCAAGGTCAGGAAAGGGCACAGCAAACACCTGCTCGAGGTCTCTGTGGGAACTGCCCAAGGAGGTGTGCAGTGCGTTCACACATCAGGATAGAGTGTTCTGCGTGCTGCTTACTGAAGGGCAACTGCTGGTCTTCGCTGAGGCAGAGGGCATCTCTGCAGAGGTTAGTGACCATCCTGGTGATGGGGAGTGACAGGGTCAGGGAGGGGTGACACTCAAGGGACAATGTGCCAGGCTAGGGGTTGAGGAGACACCTGGAAGGAGATTCTCCCATGCAAAAGCACTGGCCGCTGGCCCTTAGGAGCCATGAGGACTAACATCTGAACCTCTTTTCCCTTTTTACCTTGTAATCCCTGCAGGTTGCTAGTTAAGATGGTTAAGCATAACTGTCTCCTTCCAGAGTGGCTTAAGCAATACCCCAACCCTTGTCAGACTGAATGATCATCTGAAGCAGCAGGGTAGTGGGGACAGGGTTTGGGGAGAGTGGGAAAGCGGCTCTTTGCAGAAATGCCCAGGAAAGGATGTTCCCGCAATTCCACAGAACGGGCGCTCAGACTGGGGCCGCTCAACCACTAGTGGGGAAGCAGGAGCTCAAAGCTCAAAAACTCAGCGTCGTCAGCATTCTAGGTATTTATAAACGTGCAAGAGTTTTAGTATCTGAAGGCTGGGTTGAGAGACCCTGGTGGGATGGGGTGTTCCTTCTGCCTCAGAGAAAAGCAGCCTGAGGCCTTCAGAATAGGATGGCGTTCAACCAGCCAGACCAGCAGTGCTCAAATGGTGATTTTGCTTCCCCAGGGACATCTGGCCATGTCTGGAGACACTACTGATCGTCACAACTGGGACGGTGCTCCTGGCTTCTGATGCAAAGAAACCAGGGGTGCTGTTAGATATCCCACAAAACACAGGACAGCCCAAAACAGCAAAAAATGTCCTGACCTGAAATGTTGATAGTACCACAGTTGAGAGAGAAAAACTCTTGGAGAAGGACTTCAAGATAGGGCTCACCTGAGAGAGCCAGTGTGGTGAAGTAGGTCTGGGCGAGATTCTGTCCCACTGAGGAGCGCACTGCAGACACAGGCCAGCACATCCCGCGTAGACACAGGTGGCCCGTGTCTACGCGGGATGTGCTGGCCTGTCCTACCCAGCAAATTCTGCATGAGGGGAGAGTTAAAGTGGAGAGTTAAATCCTGGAAAATTTTCATGCGTGTGTGATTCTGAGCCAGTCTCTCCTAGCCGGGCTCTTTGAAGGAGGATTGGACAGTTGTCTGCAGTGAGGAGAAGTGAAAATCCCCAGTACTTCCGGGAGGGGTCTGGGAGAATGTGTGAGCTGAGCTGCTGCCAGACTCCTGCTGAGTGTGGCTGGACCTCATATGGGTTTTTCAGGCCTTGAGGAGCAATCCTTGCCGGAAGCACCAAATTCAAAGTACGAAGTAGCTTTGTCAGTGTTGTGGTGACAGCAGTGTGGAAGTGGGCTGTGGCCTTCACTCAGGCTGTGCCAGACCCCAGACTCCAGGGGCAAGAATGAAGTTTGGGGAGTCTGCGAGGTAGACCAGGAAATGCCTCACTGAGGGAGGACAGTCTTGATGTTCAAGTGGGAGGACCGTGGGGCCTCCTCTGAGAGACCTTCCTCCATCTACGTCTGATCTGGGTCAACAGCTCTGTAATGCCTGGTCCCATGCTGTCCAGGATCTCAGGAGAAGAGCGACGCCCTCTCTGGCAGTCATGGTCTCCTGAGATTCCCAGCCCCCATGGAGGTCTTTCTGTGTGACCTCTTTGGTGGGGTCTCTATAGACTCTCCATTGGAAACACACATGGAGAAGAATAGTGACAACTCTTGTTGATTTCTCCATAGTTGGAAAAGCAAAGGTCTTTGGGAACAGGCTTACTGGATTTGAATATAATAATGGTCTCTTCTCTGAGCCTTGTTTTTCTTATCTATGGGGTTGTGAAAGGATTGGAGGGATCCAGGTGATGCAGTTGGTACAATGTCTGTCTCAGAGGAGGTACAAGGGGGAAACTGCTTTTCTGATTATCGTTAGTGTAGTTATTTCCCATGCTTCGTTCAAGGCCTGGCAAGTCTGAACTGATTCAGTATTTTGCAACTGACAAGTAGGGGACGCGGAGCTACTGTTCCTTAATTGTAGTGGCCTTAAAGTTTCTTAAAATGTTTGGTGGTTTTTGTCATCTAGTGCACATGGAGATGAACTAATCAACATATAAATCCAAATATTGCCTCAAAGAAAGATATGTAAGATAAACAAAATAAATACAGGGTGAAAAGAAAATTCTCCTTGAAAAAGAAGATAGATGGAAACAATATAGTAATATCACCTGGATGAGAAGATTTCCAGAGCTCTGGTCACTGGCAAAAGTGCTCAGTAGACTATCCAAGATGCTGTCACCACAGATTGGTAGCTGGAAAGGTCATTTTATCATTATGTTTTTATGTTTTAAACTTCAGCTTTCCAAACGTTCATTGCTTTTGTATTAATGATCTTAAGAAAGAAGTGTGTATATAAATAAAGCCGTTTCCCACATTTTGGAATAAGTTGGAGATGTGTGTGTGTGTGTGTGTGTGTGGGTGTGTGTTCAGAGGGCAAGAGGAAGGCAGTTCAGAAAAGTCTTAGCCATTCATTCTCTTAGGGTAATTTTTCTAAAAGTAGGTATATAAAACCATTTTGGATTTCGGATGCAATAGCTGGAAACTTCAAATTTAGCACTGATTTTAAAAAAATGCAACATTATCTTTGGTTTCTGAAACTGTGCATGTATTCATTTTTCTCATTCACAAATACCTATACCTCTATGTTCTTCTTTAACAGTCATTGAGTACATTTAAGGTATATAGAAAGATGCCAGATTAGACAGGGGAGTGTGGGGGATACAGTGTTTGGGACAGGGTCCCTTTATTCCAGGAGTTTACAAAGGAGATGAGAGAAAATGTTCCTCCTTCATTTCCTTGAAATGGCTCAACTTGGAAGAGATGGCTAGTTTTCTAAATTCCCATTCTCATCTTGCCAGTGGGATACATAGAGGTGGATGCCTTTAAGCAGAAGGATGTGTCCTCTCCTTCCTGGTGGAACTCAGATGTGGTGGTGGTGAGCCATGACCCACCCCAGATAGTGTGGCGGGGCAGCAACACGGGAGGAAGCATGGGTCCCCCACTGTGAGGCTGCCACACGCTGGGACAATTCTTTTTTTTTAAATTTATTTCATTTTTTAAAAGATTTTATTTATTTATTTGTGAGAGAGTGTGTGAGAGCGAGCGAGAGAGAAAGAGATAGAGAGAGAAGGAGCAGGGGAAGGGCAGAGGGAGAGCGAGAAGCAGACTCCCTGCAGAGCAGGGATCCTGATTCGGGGCTTGATCTGGGGACTCTCGGATCATCACCTGAGCTGAAGGCAGATGCTGAACTGAGCCACCCAGGCTCTCACTCTGGGACAATTTTTGCAAGAGAAATGCACTCGTATCTTGTTTAGTCGTTGTTGTTTCGGTCTCTGCTCTGGCCGTGGAACCTGTCTTGTGGTTCTGACAAGATGTCATCGGCCTGAGCAGGACTAGAGTAGTCAGGCTGTATGGAGAAGCTGCACTTGGTTTGAGCTGTTAGAATTTGCAGAAGCAGAGGTGAAAGTAGAGGTTACTTCCGATGGTTCAGAGAAGATGCCTGTTTGGGGATGGCAGGGAGGGAGCTGGATGGAATGCAGGTCGAGAAAGAAAGACTGGGTGCGTGGGGTGTGGACAGGATTTAGAAAACATGGAATTCCCAGTGCAAAATTTCAAAACTTATCCTAGAAGCAATAGGAAACCCTGGAGTTTGGGAAGCAAGTTTGAAAGAAACTCTGGAGCTGGCAATTTTACCAGTGGAGGGAGATTAACTAGAGACTGGTCCAGGGGTTTTCCAATGGCGTTCCACAGAAAACTTGGGGGAAATTCTAGGGCACCAGCGAGGGGCTGATTGGAGGTGGGAAAAGGCAGGAACCCTTGCTTCTCCTCATTTGACCCAGAAACCTCCATTTTATCTGTTTTGTGTAGATTTATGGCTTCTGGGCAAGATTTTACTTGAAGAAAGGAGCTGCTGGAATGGAACATTTTGAAAGCTATGGGACTGCGGGTGGTCTGGGAAAACAGCAAACCCCGCCTGAAGTCTGTTGTCGCTGGAGGATGCTTAGTGTTTCGATGTCCTGTGTTTCCGAGTTTAGGAGCTCTGGACTCATGGTCTGCAAACACACATGCTCCCTGCCGATTAGCTGATGATTTTGAGCTTCAGTTTCCTTATCTGTAAAGCGGTAGTAAAATTGCTCCCACCACAAGATGTGCCGAGGCGTGAGTTAACAGGCACAGAGCACATGAAACGGTGCCTTGTGCATATTAAATGCTCAGTAAATGTTGGTTAATGTTATTGTTGTTATTGTTTTATAAGGATGAAACTTGCAGTAGACTATGAAGCCAATGTTGACTGGTGGGGAATGAGAGACAGACAACTGGTTGGGGAATTCGTAGCTTTCATTGAAAATTCTCCCTGAGAATTAATCCTGGTTCTGGGGAAAGAGGGTATAGTTGATGTTAACTTCAGCGAAGTGTTACTGAAAGGGCACAGCTCTGCAGAACCCAAGACAGACTTAGCACTCAACCAGTTTCTATGACTTGATGTCAGAAGGAAAGCGACTTTTGTGGAGGTGGATTCACCAAAGCCAGTTCTTCCAAAGCTGAATCCACGTTTCCTCGATTTATTTTTCTCCCAGAGAACTTAGGACGTTGCCTTTCTTTCCAATTTGCCTTCCTCTGCTTTTCTCCTAGAATTCTCTCTCCTGGTTACACAGAAGAGCAACGAGATATGGTGTATCTTTCCTGCCCCCCAAAATAAATCCCATAAACCTTTTGCCATTTTTGCTTTGCTTCAAAATTTTTTACTGCTCGTAGCTATCAGGAATAGACAGAGATCAACAAATATAATAAATGATGAAGGCATTATTTTATTCTAAGTTTCCAGGAAATCTGCAAAAGCTCTGCTCAGTGTTTCTGCCCTCCATTTATGTACAATAAAGATTTTTTTTCTCCCCCAGTATGTCTTCTTCTCTGACTTTTTCTTAGCCATTTCCCTGGGTTTCTTCTAATTTTTGCCTTAGAAACAAGCTTACACAACTCTGTGGGGGGGGGGGCCTTAGATCAAATGATGAGGCTTTAGCTGAAGAATCACAAAAAGGTATATTCTAAAAACCCAATTGGGAACAAGAATATGAGAAAAGGAATCATCTTTTGGGGTACAGGTGGTGTAAGGGGACATAAGACAGAAACAGTAAGGTCACTGTTTCATGTTTCCTGTTTGTCTTCACTCCCTCCCTCCCTCTCTTCCTTCTTTCTCCGTCTTTCCCACTAGTGGTCAGAGGTCCTTGAGGGTAGACATTCCCACCTGAGGAGTCTGCCTGCTTGCATCCTGTTCTCCTTGTATCCTGGACATGTCAGTGAGTTCCTGTCTCTGCCTACAGGCATGCCTGAGGTCTGTGGATATAAACCATTCATGGCCTTGCCCTTTCTCAGTGCCCCATGGCAAAGATTCTCATGTCTAGAGATGTTTCCCCATTTACAGTACAGTCACCAGCCTGACTGTGTTCTTCTGGGAGTGTCCCACCCCCTCAGATGACTCATTGGCGAGAACAACTTCACCTGCCGCTGCTAGCCAACAACAGAGGGAAGGGTAGGGTTGGGGAGAACTTAGACAATGTATCAAGAGATGATGATTGCAACAAACCATTTTTATCTAAAAATGTAACTCTGTATAGTTAGACCTTAAAGCCTTAAACATGCTGTGAAAATAAGGTTTAGTTCCCAGGGGAAGAAAAGAACTGTTGCTTTTCTATCCACAACGATGTTGGGGGGCCCCCTAACTTTGTGTAAGCTTCAAGTGGTGAGTCAGATTTCAATATGGCTTGAACTCGAAAGCTTTAATAGGCGGTGGGGCTCAGAGGTTAATATGGCCCAGGTACCAATGTCTGTGCTTGTCTCTCCAGAGTTGGTCTTGTTGGAAAAGCCACAATTACTCAAGTGGTTTCTATCAACAGCTTAATCATTAGAGAAGTTGCTGGGAGCAGAAGAGGAACCAATTTGCTGTGTCCAATGTCTCCGCATCTGTGTCTTCCTATCTGAGTTGCATTTCCCCCCAGAGGAAACCACAAAAAAACCTACTACAATTGCACTGAAGGCTCTCGAGGGAGAGGCTGTGAGTGGTGGGGGAGGCAGGGTTCTTGTAGACTCTTGTGGTTGAATCACCTCCAGGACTAGTGGGAGGTCACCGGACTTCTTGCCTTAGAGACGTTTACTTCTCTTCAACTCAATCTTAAGAAGTCTTGCCAGGGTGAAACGAACTCGAGTTGCTCCTGGCCTTTTGCTTTCATTTAATTTTTTTCCTGCTGTTTGGAAGTGTAGATGGTCTGTGTTGTGCTAACTGTGAAGAGTGAAGACCTCATCTGTTGTTATTTGTGGATTTTTGTGAAAACCAGAATGCATGTGAGGTCGCTGTCCCTGCGTGCCATCTTCTGAAACAAAGGGGTCAACAAATCTGGGAGAGAGAAGCTGACCTAAGGAAAATGTTCACATCCTCTGAGGATGCTGAGTTAGCAAGTACATTCAGCCAATTCTGAACATCTATTGAGCCCCTTTTGTATACCAGAGCGCCACCGAGTATTAGACTGGATACCACCAATGGATAGAAGACAGAGAGAAGACTGGGTGGACTATGATTCCTGAAGCAGGAAACAGAAGACACTTCTGTGCTTGGTGGTAATGAAAGACCAGCTTTCCAGTTTGGGGAGTTCTCTGAAATGTGCCAGTGGGACCACCCCTTGCTGGTATGATCCCAAGCTAATGGAAAAGCAGTATTTTCTCCCTTCCTTAGCTTCAGCTTCGAATCTGTGAGCTCTGCTGTGCCCACATATACAATTCCAGCTCCACACGAGGGTCTCCACAACAGAACAAGGGTTAGGCTTCCTTCTGCTCTGTTCACTAAGCCATACATTCCAGGGAGGGGCTTTGTCTGCCCAGGGGCCGTGTCTGCCCATAGCGGGCACTTTTTCTCTCATTCTCACAAAGCTACCCACAGGTAGCAAGGCTGTGAACTAGATCCACTGAAGTTCTCCGCTACACCAGCGACCTAAAGATCCTGGATGTGGATACTGAGAAGCACAGGACACCCTCCTCGTGTTGCCTGATACAGAAAAGCCCAAGTGGAGACCTGAAGGCGTTGTGGGACTTCTTCAAAAGCCACATCAAGAACACATGTGCACACCTCCCTCCCACTCTCCTCTCTCGGACTGCTGGCTCCATTCTCTCTTTGGAAGAGCAGCAGTGTTTTTATACGGGGTGGGGGGACTATGACAAATGCCAGCATGTTTAATATCTTGTGATAAAAAGTGTAGCCACCAAGTACTGAGTGTTTTTTCCTTGGGCATGAGCCATGATGCTCAAGTTTCGACAGGGACCATCCTCTCTAGCTCTTTCAGCTTGCAGTGCCCCGTTTCCTTGCCCCACGCATGCCCTTAGAGCGTCTACCTGCTCAGCCATCCCCGCTGCCCTCTTCAGGAGTCACTGCATTTCGGAATAGATGGAGGCTCCAGAGAGAATCAAGGCTGAGCATCCCATCAGGCAATTCCCGAGGCATGAGACCCACCCAGCCTGTCTCTCAGGGCTGGCCACACCTGTGCCCGTGAAGGGAAGTCTCAGGTTTTAGAAAAGTGAAAAGAAGCAGCTTCTGTGCTGGCCAGGCTAACATTGCAGATGTCGGGGGGAAGCACAAGGAAACTGTGTTATGTAAACTTCGATCTATTTCTTGAAAAATAGAATAAAATAAAATCCTGCATTAAACACTGCAAAAAAAAAAAAAGAGAGAGAGAGAGAGAGAGAGAGAGAGAGAGAAACAGGGTTTTCCTATGGAGCATGACCCCCAGACCCAGGACAAAAGTGAGCTTGATTCTCTTTCAGCCCAGTTAACATGGGCATTAATTTCAAATACATTCCTGTCCCTAGGACACTTAGCTGTCCTCACTCCGGGCTTTGGCATTTGAGTCCTGCCTTTGTTCGGAGAAACAAAGGAGGCAAGGACCCATAGAGCCCACCTTTGCCTTCTCTTCTGCTTCTGCATGTGTCCGCTGCTCCTCAGACCCACTGAGAATTCTTCTAGGGTTTAGAGTCACCGAGGAAGGAGGGAGTCTTCAACACTCTGGCGTTTCCAGGGCCAAAAATTTCAGCAGATGCTGCCTCGCTGGGCTGTCAACAATGTCACTATTTGGCCATTTTCGGAAAAGCAAATGGACTATTCTCAAGCATCGCTTTCAGTGACGAGTAAGTGTACTATATACACTAGTCCGTACACATGTCTGTGTGCATACATACACCCGCACCTGGGCACACAAGCCCATACTCGCTGCTGACTCAAAACCCTTGTCAGCTGCACTTTCTCCCGTAACAGAAGTGATTGCTCTAATGGGAAATGCAAAATTAAGCTCTGAAGTGATTTCCTTAGAAATCAGTAGGAACGGTTTACTGGAACTTTTTTTTTTTTTTTTTTTAAGATGAAAAGTTTGTTTTCCCTTAAGGATTTGCTCCAAAAAAAGCAGCTCTCACCATATGTTTTCCTGGAGAGGGGAAAAGAGGGGACAGAATGTGCAAGCTGAACGCTGACTAAATATTGCCGCCCTGGATTCCACTGGTGGCTAGTCACCAGGATCCCGGAAATGGCTTGGCCAGCCTGTCAAGTTGAAGGCTACTTAGAAGAGTCCTGAGCAGACTTGGTGCCTCAGGTGTGTTGGAGTGTCTAGTATCTCAATCTTTCATTGGTAAATGCATTTTTTTCCCAGCAGGATGAGTGAGGAGAGGATCAGTCTACAACCCGTTTTTCAGATTTTCTGAGCCAGAGCTTTAAAGGTTTTAAAGGAAGGTGGTGATCAGGATTTGAATCCTGACCTGAACATGGTGGGTGGCCTGGCTCAGTGGAAACCCTACTAGATGGATAACCATAAATCATCGAATCAGGACCCAAAGTAACCATCAGAGCTTGCTGGTTCCATTCTTGTCTGCAGGTAGCATTATCACTGAACTCATTTGCACAGGACTCTGCTTGCCTTTCTCTTAGAGTTTTTCAGGGAATAAAATTTTACAGGCTATACTGGTAATTGTCCAGAGGGATTATCATCAGTTCATTCATTCAGCAAACATTTATAAAGTGCTGACTCTAAGCCTGTCTGTCCTTCATCTGATCTCTGGGGATATAAGAATCAGCCAAGTCTGGGGTGCCTTGGTGGCTCAGTTGGTTAAGCGCCTGCCTTCGGCTCAGGCTATGATCCCAGGGTCCTGGGATTGAGCCCTGCAGTGGGCTTCCTGCTCAGCCAGAGGCCTGGTCCTCCCTCTCCCTCTGCCTGCTGTTCTGCCTACTTGTGCTCTCTTTCTGTCAAATAAATAAATAAATAAATAAATAAATAAATAAAAAAAATCTTTTAAAAAATCTACCAAGTGCCCCAATTCTTGACTTCATGAGTCTTACATTACATTTATATTGGGGGTGGTGGTGGGAGAAGGGAACTCAGAAAATGTGAGGATAGGAAAAAACCAAAATGAATAAGTCGAATATACAGTAGGTTAGATGCATGAAAGTGTTATTTGAGCAATACTAATCTGTAACTTGTATTTGCAAGAAGCTTCGTGAGGGCCACGACACATGTATTCTACATGATCTTCACAAGAATAAATTGGTCTGGAATGTTAAGGCAATTTCTCAGGGTCATGTGATTAACAATGACTTTTCTGGAATTGGACTACAAATCATCATGCACAGGGTGTGTTTCCTTGTTATTTAACTTAAGAAATGAAGAAAGCAACTCAAACACCTGTCTCGTTCTGGTACTCAGTGGGGACTGGATAGGAACTGCTCACTCTCCCACTCTTGGAAGACTGGGAATTCTGGTGTAGAGCCTATTTTGCAATTTGAATACCGTGCTCATTCAATAATAGTGATTCTAGTTGTAAAGGCCTGTGAGGGCTAGACAAAAATCAGATGGCATCAGACAATGGCACTGGAGTGACACCAACCCAGGAGGCCAGGTCTGTCCCCAGCCAGGAAGAGTCCTCCTGGGGGAGGGGGAGAACAATTAATTGTACTCCTTCAGACATTTTCAAGTGGAAACGTGAAAATACAGTCTGGGCCAGGCTCTGCCCACTTCATGTCGCTGTGACACAAAGCTGAAAACCAGAGGGGGTTGAGAGACAAACAAAGGACTGAGTGTTTACTTTTGTAATATGCTGTGATTCCTTATACCAGGAAATCTAATTCCCCTTTTATTCCCTTACCCCACCTGTTCTTCCCTGCCATAAAGCAGGGGAGAAAAGGAGAACCAGATGTTCTATGAGAGTCATCAAAATAATTAATTAATTTCAGGAGCTTTCTTTGAACTCAAGTTGGAGAGAACCACGGACTCTTCATTCTTGGGGGGAATCATGAGGAAACATGAGCATTTGTGGCTGCTCCTGGTACACCATATGGTATGGGAAATAAACGAGTAGAGGTTTTGGAATCAGGCAGACTGAATATGAATTCCAGGTTGGCCACCCAATAGCCTTGGACCTGAGACCAGTTCTTAAGCCCCAGGTTCCTTATTGACAATGGGGAGATGTCACCTACCTGGAAGACTGTTTCAGAGAGTGAGTGAGATCACATGCTATCCGTGACACATGGCAGCAACTCTGTTAGTGTTACAGTGATGTCAGATATGACTTCATGTTTTGCAAATTCAACTATTGCTCTTTGGCAAGGAGAGAGTGGTGGAACAGACAAAGTTAAGAATGTGAGTAGTTTCAGCATGTTTAACTATCTTGTTCAAACAAGGCAGCTTGAAAATCTCTTGACTGTGTTCCCTCTTCCATTCAGTGAATCTGTATTTGGGGGGTAAGTACCTGCTGTTCCCTCACAGACCTCAGTTCCTTCATGTTCCCATAGTGCAAACGTCTTGCCAGGCCAAGGGCGACTCTTGGGTTTAAAGGTCCATATATCCCCTACCTCATACACCCTAACTGCAATCCAACTGTGTCATCAGAGGATCAGTTAAAGAAACAGTGATCGGTGGTCATTTTAGCACCACGTAATTGTTACTGTTTGTTCTGAAACCAAAGAAATGTGAAAAAATAAAAAGAAGAGACAATGTTTTCCTATCATGTTAGTAAAGGTCTTTGAAAAAATGATAATACCCAGGGTCTTCCAAGACAATCATCACTGACGGAGTAAATGGGGTTTTCTGGAGGATGCAATCATAGCTATAAAGAAGTATAAAAATGTACAGATGTATTGATGCCATAATTCTACCTCCAGAAAATTTTTTTGAAGGTGTTAAATAGGATCTCACTATTTTCTAATTTAAAAAGTTCATCACAAAGTAATTTATAAGAGCAAATTATTGCAAACAACTTCAGTGCTCCACAATGTGGGACTGGCTAACCGAATCACTCATTCAGCGGATATCACTGAGCACCCTGCCATGGTGCCCTCCATGGCCCTGGGCCCAGCCCCACTGCAGGTCGCTTCTCCTCAGACCTGGGCTCTGAATACATAGTCTGATGCAACCTTGAATGCACACATTTGTAAACTGATATTCTGTGAAAGCCACGTATTGCCTTCTTCGAACTTTGGGCTCCATTGACACATCTGAAATTTTATTTAAAAAATTTAGCTAACATTTTAATGTTTACTAAAGAACTCCAGTAAATAACTTTTGAAAAGTTATTTACTTATTATTAATATTATTATTTATTTATTTATTAAATTAATTTATTTACTAAATAATTTATTTTAAATAAAGAATAAATAAAGAAATTATTAATATTATTATTTATTTACTTACTTTGGAGAGAGAGAGTGTGTGTGTGCACAGCAAGTGGGGAGAGGAGCAGAGGGGGAGGGAGAGAGGACCTGAAGTAGACTCCATGCTCAGCGCAGAGCCTGACGTGCGGCTCTGTCTCATGACCCTGAGATCACGACCTGAGCTGAAACTAAGAGGTGGATGCTTAGTTAAGCGCCCTGAGCCATCCAGGGAACCCCAGTAGTTAACTTTTGAAGTTTAATGGTATAGTGTGGTAACAGGGACATCTCAGCACCATCCACCAACAGAGAGCTCCTGTGACCCTGTTTCTCACATGTGTGAGCTAAACAGAACCCGTTTCCAACTGAAATTAGCCTGGGGAACATGGGGAGTTTTGGCAACTTTGTCAGTGTTGAGTCTCATAGAAGATGCTAGTCCCTGGTGTGCGGGGGTGGATGATGGCATCTTTATAGAGGATTATCACATAAGAAATGCTTGTGCCATTGATTTACATTTTCTTCCTTGAGACCAAAGGTTCTCAGGGTGATTTTCGTCCCCCAGGAGACATTAGCCAATGTCTAGAGACATTTTTGATCATCCTAACAGGAGGAGAGGTATTACTAACCCCAGAAGGTTAGAGGCTAGGCATTCTGCTCAGTATCCAAGGTACACAAGAGAGCCAGCACCTCACAACAAAGAGTTATTAATCCCAAATGTCAGTAAGGCAAATGTTGAGAAACCCTGTGTAAACATCCTGAAGTCAAATCTTCTACTATCTTCATCTGCTGGGCCTGAAGATTTCATCTATGGAGCTGGAGCAGCCCCCAATCTGAAAGTGAATGCACTGTTTGAGAAGGCTTTCTGAATGTAACCTCATGTTGTTGCCTTCGCTTGGTCTTCTTTCTTTTCTTTTCCTTCCTTCCTCCCTCCCTTCCTTCTTCCTTCCTTTCCTTTCCTTTCTTTCTTTCTTTCTTCTTTCTTTTTTCCAAATAAGTCTCCATTATAATAAGATTCTCTGTGCACACACATTTATTTGCTACTGAAAATTGAAAAAGCACACTTAAAAATTTTTACTGCAATTCAAAGTTTTGAAAGCCAGTACATCTAGTTTATGCCTCCTGCCCTAATTATGCTCTAGCCAAACCTCCCAATGTGTTCTATGTATTCATTCCACACAAATTATTTGGCTTCTGATTTTTGATGTTACGTTTTGTCTTAATGACTTCAGGCTTCTGAAACACACAGGCAACACTCAAAACCCATTAGTGCTTCTTTGGGTCAAAAGTAAACTACATGGAAGTCTTTAAATGCAAACTACATGATTTCCTCACAAATGACTGGTACCAAGGGAGAAAAGATACAAAAAAGACAGAACTTACATCATAGATTATCAGAATATTGTACATTTTATCCTAAGATAGAGCAGATTTTCCAGGCTGCTGCAGGATGATGCTAACATTGTTAGCAAGAAAAAAAACAGGACAAGAATGAGGTTTCTGTTTACATAGACTCCATGTCATAATTATGTTCCATGATGGTATCCTCAGAACGATCTCTATGATACAGGCAATAATTGTCATTATTTGTTATTATTTGTCATAATTGTCATCTAGATCTTTCCATTCTTGATTCCACATCAGCTTCCTTCTGCTGTCATTCTTTTGGCAGCATAGTGCGCTGGTTGAGGTGGGCCTGGTATTTAGTAAATGGCACCGTCCTTTCCATCCTTTCTTTCTGAGCAGTTAACAGTGTCCGTACTCCATCCCTCCTCCTGCTGAGTGTGCGGTCAACAAACCCTGCGAGTTCTTCTCTCTGTCCTGCTATTTGGTAGAGGGGAAGGGAGTTTGATACAAGGGTCTGAGAGTCAATTTACTATGGTTCCTTATTGATACTTCTGAGATAGGTTGAGAGGCACCCGAGTCTTCCTGGGAATTCTCCTCACTAGGCATTTGAGAAGGTTCTGGGGCCCAGATTGGGTAAAGCTTGGCCACTGAAAGCTTAGCCACAGACTGAAGCTCCTTCTACAGTCCAGTGGAAGTTGGTGCTCAAGATTCAACTTGCGACAAAGAAGCCTGGAAAGAACTATACAGCCCAGAAGCAGCAAGAAAAACCCAAAATCCAACAAACCTTGGTGAGAGAAATAACAAACTGTGGTCATCTTTATTTTTAATATTTTTGCATGTACTTGATGAAAAATTTGTCCTTAAATGTTCACTCTAAAAATAGAGCAATGGAGTGACGTAATTGGCTTATAAGATAGCACTATCATCTGAATTTCCAGATTGGCCTGTGTGCCAAGCCCATTACTTTCCTGGCAGCACAGGGAACGTGGGAGGACCTTACAGCAGTCTGGAGATTGAGACACTTGCCTTCTCAAAGCCCATCAGGTGGTACACTTCTTCAGCATGGGCTACAAATGAGCTACTTTCTCTGCGAGCAAACTTTGGTTGTTTGTCCTCATGTTAAACTGGCATTCTCTGCAAGGCACAATTTTAAGGCTTTTTGTTGCTCAAGCAGCCTTCAAACACGTAGTAATGGCTATTTGAGTTTGTCGGTACATTTTGTAAAATCACATGATAAGGCAGTTCCACAGTTTTTCCTATGTCATGTGCTTTGTCTTTGGATGGAAAGGAATGATGGAAGGCCCACTCACTGGTGGTCATGGGCAGCAGTTTTTTGCCATTGTAGCTTTCTCAGTACGCAACTGAAGAGTGTAAACAATCATGGGATGCTTGTGACTCCTAAATCACTTGTAGCCTTCATTGTGTTTGTTCTTGTCAGAGGCAATTGCCCAACACTGTTCTTGATGGACTTTTCACTTTATAAATATTTCTTCAATAAGATTCACTCTGCTGAGAAGAACCAGAGCCTCTTGGCAGCAAAATAGACAAAGTGCACTAGACTTCAAACTGATGTAAAAAGTACAAAAGCAGCACATTTAATAACACCACTAAGCCTTCTGCACACAAGAGAATATGATGCAGAAGGAAAAGCTTCTTAATCATATGTTTTCTGGGAGGAACTTTGTATAATCACTGGAGCAAATCAAATTATAGAAGTCCTTTGTCTTCGTCTACTGAAAATAGTCTTCACCAGAGCAACATTTTGACAAGTTTTTGATCAAAATTTTAGTTTCCATAGATGTCAAACCATAAGAATTATCTTTTGAAAGAATTCACACAAAAGCTGTTCTTCTGAAATTTGGCTAGTGAAAATATATACTTTGAGCATCTCATTTATCTTCCATACTTTCTTTTTTTATTCTTTATTATATCTGGATTAATAGTTTTTTTTTTATCAGACTGTATTGGTTATAATGCAGGATTATGGATTTACTTTCCTCCTTAAGAATGTTCAGGGAGACAAATATGAAATTCTGCCTTAAATTCATTATCATAGATAAGAATTCCTAAATAGGAACTTTCCTGCAAGGACCCCATGGTCTATGTCACCAGAAATTCAACATGGTTCTTAAAATTTGCTTTGTTTATCATGCTTCTCTGCCAAATAATTCTCTAAATATGAGAATTATAGTATAATCAAATGGTTATTTTTCCCCTTATATTGTTGAAATTTTTATTGATGTGTATTGGCTTTAAAAAGATACAATATTTTTTTAGTTATTTAGCTAACATGTTCCTTTAATATTTGTAACAACCATTTGTCTTTGTCCCCGTTTAATCATTAGAAAGTTGCTAATAATTGTTTTTCATGTGAAATTAATATTTTTCACAATCTATATTATTTACTTCATCATTTTAATTATTCTTTTACATATCAACTGACTGATAGAATTTTAATAACATACATAAGGAGATTTTGACCCCTGTTATATCCAGAGTGCTTATCTAGACCTTAAGGTAAATAGTAAGATATTAATAATCAGTTCAAATGATGTCTCACTTGGTTCATATTACTATTGTCCTTCTCCTGATTAGATATGATGAGAATCTATGGGTTCTCACAATCATTGGTCCTACCCAAGTTCAGAGATACCAGAAATGATGTTGAAGTCAGCTCTTTTTGGCCTTCCAAAGGCAGTTGCTAAATCCGAAGTCAATTTTGGCAAAAATTCAAGATGGAACCCAAATATAGGAACATCCCTACATTTAGTGGAAACTATTATATATGTATAGTTATATATGCATACACACAGATATTACACATATATATATCTATTAATACAATATTTTTAAGGTTATTAAGGAGTATGGAAATATGCCTACAGGTTATGCATTCAGAAACAGTAAGCTGCAGAAGCAGTGTTAAAGAATCATCTCAAATGAAAAATTAACTAGTATCTTTTAAGTTTTACTTTGTATTTATAGATGTACTAAGGGAAAATGGAAGTATCTCCTTTCTTCCTCTTGAGGAGGGGAATTAAAATTTAACAGCTTTTGAAAAATGTTTCAGGGACCACTTGGATCTCTGTTGAAAAGGATTTAGTCCTCCGAAGAAAAGCATAGCTTTTGTGCTTCCAAGGTGAAGAGGGGCAGGGTGGAAGCTTTGCTCTCAGGTGTGGTCCCAGGTGGCTGGCTGCCTGGGCTACCTGGGGAGGTAGGTCACTAAGCTGTGGCTTTGGGATGGCAGCAAGGGTCTTTGGGGCTCAACAAGTAGTCATCAGAGAGGACCTCTATGAAGGGCATCTTGGTGTCATCTGGGGTAGCAGTGCCTACCAGTGGCGAAGAATTGCTGTCTGGTGGCAGCAGCACTGTTAACTGATGGTGCATAATGTCAGCAGTGACCGCCCCCAGCATGGACCATGCCTGCCCCTTTCCCCAAACACCTAGTGCACGTCTTTAGTTGGTCTAATAAGACATAGGATGGGGCCTCCAAATGACTGATATTAGCTTTTTCATTAAGCTCAGCCACATCAAGATTTGATTCAGAAAAAAGAAACATGATGACTCTAGTACCCAAATGTCATGGAACAGTTGGGTTCCAACTGACACGTGAACACATGGATAGGTACCCACAGAAACAAAACCATGCTAGGTGCCATCAATGTAGTAACTGGTTTCTGTGGGTAGAGTGGTTAGAGGAGATTTTAAATTTAAAATTTTTCCTACTTGATTTCTCTCCCCAAATCTCTAGAATGAATTTGTATTGACATTACAATCAGGAATAAGCCAGTTGATGACTTAAAGAAAATCAACAGTTATCAGGAAATTCAGGATGGTGAGGCCTTATCATCTCTTGTACCTCTGTGTGCCAGGGTAAAACAATGGCTACTATTTTTTTTTTTTTGAGAGTTTTTTATCAGCCAGAGACTATGCTAAGCTTTTCATGTTAATAAACTTAATTAATCTGTACAAAAATAACATAGGTAGTATGATTAACATCCTTTTAAAGATGATGAAAAATTATAAAGCATTATTGAAATAAATAAAATAGGACCTGAACAAATAGAGAAACATACCAGATTCCAAAAAGAAATGAAATAGGATCTGAAGAAATGGATTCAAAGATCTTGCAATGTAAGGGTTGACGACTTTTTTCTGTCAAAAGCCAGATAATAAATATTTTAGGTTATTTGGCCCTACAACTGTCATAAGTACACAACTCTGTCATTGTAGTGCAAAAGCAGCTATAGAGAGTATGTAAATGGATGAGAGTGTCTGGGGTCAATAAAATGTTATTTAGGAAAACTGGTGATGGGCTGGAGTTGGCCCACCACCCATAGTTTGCTTGGAAGAAGACAAGAACCTAAACACATAACTTTCTAAATTAATATCTAATTTATTGCAATTCTAATCAGAAATTCGAGATAATGTTTTTTAACCTCTAAGAGGGGAGGCTTTTTAAAACAAGACAGGAAACCAAAATGTCTTAAGGGAAAAATAAGACAGACCTGACTACATAAAAATTTAATGTTTTTTCATGGCCAAATACCATATAAAAATATTAACATAGAGATGATGGGACTAGAGAAAATATTTGATGCATATATGATTGGGTATTAATATTAATATTTCTAATATTGAAAACCTTTTATAAATTATTGAGCAAAAAATGGAAAGAGGTGAAATGAAAATGAATATCAAACATTTGAAAATGTGCCCAACATCATCAGTATATGAAGGAATGTTATGTAACAATAAAGAGATCCAATGGTTTGCCAACCAAGTTGGCAAAAAGTAATAATAGTGATAATATTCAGTGCCAGGAAAGATGTGAGGAGACTCATCTCTCATGTGATGTGATGCTGGTAGGGTCTGAACTGGCATACACTTTTGGAAAGGTGTCTGGTGATATCTGGTAAAAGGAAAGAAGGCAAATTAAAATGATAAATTACCTAACCAAAAAGGTAGAAATCTATACTCTGAAAACTCTAGAAAACTTATGAAAGAAGTTGAGGAAGATACAAAGAAATGGAAAAATGTTCCATGTTCATGGATTGGAAAAACAAATACTGTTAAAATGTCTATGCTACCCAAAGCAATCTACACACTCAATGCAATCCCTATCAAAATACCACCAGCATTTTTCACAGAGCTGGAACAAAGAATTCTAACGTTCCTATGGAGCCAGAAAAGACCCTGAATTGCCAGGGGAATGTTGAAAAAGGAAGCCAAAGTTGGTGACATCACAATTCCAGACTTCAATCTCTATTACACAGCTGTGATGATTGAGACAACCTGGTATTGGCACAAAAACAGAGACCTAGACCAATGATACCCTAGAGATGGAGACCCCAGAAATGGATCTCAATGCTACGGTCAACTAATCTTTGAAAAAAACAGGAAAGAACATCCAATGGAAATAAGACAGTCTCTTCAACAAATGGTGGTAGGAAAACTGGACAGCCACATGCAGAAGAATGAAACTGGACCATTCTCTTAGACCGTACACAAAGATAAGCTCAAAATGGATGAAAGACCTCAATGTGAGACAGGAATGCATCAAAATCCTAGAGGGGAACACAGGTAGCAACCTCTTTCACATCAGCCACAGCAACTACTTTCAAGACACGTCCCTAAAGGGAAGGCAAACAAAAGCAAAAATGAATTTTGGGGACTTCATTAAGATAAAAAACTTAGGCACACTAAAGGAAACTGTCAACAAAACTAAGAGGCAACTGATAGAATGGGAGAAGATATTTGCAAATGACATTTCAGATAAAGGGCAGGTATACAAGATCTATAAAGAACTTCTCAAACTCAACACCCAAAAAGCAAATAATCCAGTCATGCAATGGGCAGAAAACATGAACAGACACTTCTCCAGTGAAGACATACAAATGGCTGACAGACACATGAAAAAATGTTCAACATCACTAGCCATCTGGGAAATACTTACACTAGTTAAAATGGCAGAAATTAACAAAATGGGGCAAAACAAATATTGGCATGGATGTGAAGAAAGGGGAGCCCTCGTACGATGTTGGTGGGAATGCAAACTGGTACAGCCACTCTGGAAAACAGTATGGAGTTTCCTCAAGATGTTGAAAATAGAGCTACCCTATGACCCTGCAATTGCACTACTAGGTATTTATACCAAAGATACAGATGTAGTGAGAAGAAGGGTTACATGCACCCAATGTTTGTGGCAGCAATGTCCACAATAACCAAACTGTGGAAGGAGCTGAGATGTCCTTCAACAGATGACTGGATAAAGATGTGGTTCATATATGCAATGGAATGTTACTCGGTATCAAAAAGAGTGAAATCTTGCCATTTGCAATGATGTGGATAGAACCAGAGGGTTTTATGCTAAGTGAAATAAATCAGTCAGGGAAAGAAAAATACCAAATGATTTCACTCATGCATGGAATTTGAGAAACAAAACAGATGAACATAGGGGAAGGGAAGGAAAAATAAAATAAGATAAAAACAGAGAGGGAGGCAAACCATAAGAGACTCTTAAGGAAACAAACTGAGGGTAGCTTGAGGAGAAAGGGGTGAGGGGATGGGGTAACTGGGTGATGGACAGAAAGGAGGGCACATAATATAATGAACACTGGGTATTATATGCAACTGATGAATCACGAATTCCACCCCTGAAACTCATAATACATTATATGTTAATTAAATTGTATTTAAATTAAAAATGACGAATTATCTCAAAATTAAGGAAAAGAAAAACACTTCCTATTGAAACATAAGAGTTACAGTCAGATCTCTATACTGAGGAAAATTTAGAGCCTTTAAGTGATGTTAGTATTTTTTGAAAGAATGTTGTGTTCCATTTCTGGTTTCTATTTTCACAGTAAAGATTACTTATCTCTTCATAATATTGGGAGGATGACTGCTTCTTTGCTTTGGTCAAAACAGGGCTTTCCTCATAGATCTGGGGACACTTCTCTTCAGTTTTCCTTTACTTGTCTCTTGTGTCCACTCTGGGGCTTACTATATTTTGTGGCACGTGGTTCTAGTCTTACATAGCAATGTTGGTGCTGTTGGCTCATGCTGTTACCTCTTAAAGTCTGAGCCTCTCTACCAAGATAAACCCAAGAGTTAATGTCCAGTCACTTCTGGTCTTGTAAATATCACTCACTTAACATAAGTGATGCTAGACACATTGTAACACATTCGGACATTTTATCAAATCAGGGGTCCTGTAAAAGTCCAAGTTGAAAGTGAGTGCTCAAAGGACCTGAGGGGAGGGTGAAATGACTTCTTCAGGACCCTACAGTCTTTGCTCCAATAATCGTGCCACTTCAGGGTATGATTTGTGATAATAAAAAAGTGTACTTCTTCTCTTTCCAATTCAGGGAATTTTGAAATCATGAGAGTGACAGCCTCTCTGTGAACCCAGACTAGAAGCTGCAAAAAAATAAATGCAATGAGCTTGTATTGTGTCTTACCCTGTCTTCAAAGATGATCACACATCTGTTGGCTCCCTAGCCCACCCAGATATCCACAGCCAAGCTCTCACAACCAACTCAATGTGTTACAGGGCCCGAATCAAACAGAATCCCAGCATGAACTGGATAGAGCTGAGTGAGAAATAAGGACAGAATTTTCTCCATATGGTTCTGCGTGTAGAAGTCCCTAGGCAAAATATAAGGGACGGTGGGAAAAGGATATGAGTCCAAGGCGTGGCAGTCCAGTTTGGATGTGCAAATCGCATGCCAGCTGCTTATCTTAGCTTCCTTAACAGGACCGGCATTCCCTTTTGTTTGTCTCCTTTAATCATCACACAGGTAATGTGCTTTGACCCTCTAGACTGGGGGATATTTTTATTTCATTTCTTAGGACAGTCTATGGCAATACCTTCAACATGAAAAGTTAGGGATCTAGTTCCATCCCCTCACTTGGCGTCCCCAAGGAGAGGACAAGGCTTTGCTCTAGATGGCCCTGGTTTATCCATCATTTGTCTCTTGTACCTCTCCCTCTGATGATGCCCAGTTCTCCACCCCTCGCCAGACCAGACCTCACCCTTCAAGCTTCTCGTCAGGAGTATCACAAGAGCATGCCAAGTGGGGGATAACACAGAAGAATCACTTTTTTTTTTTCTTGACTGAGTTTTGAGGGGAAGTATTCATCACTGAAGCATCAAAATGAGAGCTCGGTTTGGATCATACATGTCACAGGGCTCTGTTCGCAAACCTTCATGTGAGCTCCTTAGGGCCACCTCCCTTCCTCCCGGAGATGGTCTGCAGCAGGCTTCGTGCGGTATGGTGTTTGAGATTCCATCAGAAATCTAAAACCTGTAAACACACTGACAGCAGTCGGCCGAGGGATGTGAGAAACTCACAAATGAACAACAAATGCAGGCAGAGAAAGGCCAGACCAAATGGACTGATGTTTTTCACAACCGTGGAGGGGTTTACTCTGCTGGTCTCAAACCATATGGCACGCCGAACACCAGCCGGGAGAGGCTGGGAGGTACTTGGCGGCAGACCATGGAAACATAAACGCAAGGCATTTTGTTTCCTTGTGTGTGCTTTTCTCCCTTTAAATATTTACTTTTTGTGTTTTGCCAGGACACAGTTTCCATCCCATGTGCAGAGCAGGCTGTTTTTGCAAATGGGGACAGGGGTAGGCAGGGGACAGCTTGGCTCAGGGGACCTGTAATAGGATATATTGACTCTGTCATGTCCCTGCTGCTGGCTCTCCTCCCCCAGGAGGATGGTCAGCAAAAACCTGTCGCAGACTTTGTGACCAGGTTTAGTGGCTCCTGGAGGAAGGGTTCTCCCGTCGCAAGCTCAGACCCACACCCAAAGGGAGTAGGCTGGCCAGCTCGTGGAAAAGACATGCCTTTGTTGAGCCACTAGTAGGTGGTCTCTGCCTGTCAGGTCTGAGACCCTGGGTGGGCAGCGGAATGTGCGAGGGAACCACACTGGCAGGGAATGGAGTCTTTGGCTTGGAGGCTGCTGATGGGGCATCTTTCAGAAACTTTCCACCCCACAAGAGAGTCGGGATGGGGATGAAGGGTGGCAAGGGGAGTGGGTGGGAGAAGGGAGGGCAGCTGGAGGAGGGAATGAGGGTGGCAAATCCCCAAGCGAAATAGACATGTACCATATAAAAATAAATAAATTAGTCCCGGGCCTTGAGCCATGTTTGAACCAAAATAATGTAAGCAATCAAATACTTACTGTCTCTAATTCACTCAGGCTTCCAAACGCATTACTTAACAGAAAATGGAAGGGTTTGTATTAGAGGAGCATAGTGGTTGCACAATGCGGGCCACGTGGTTAGAAGGCGGGCTCGGGGGGCCTGGCAAATACAGATGTCCTGAACTAAAAATACACAGCCCTGGCATGTTTTCATTGGTTATGAGGGATGAGGGCTGGAAGAAACATCCTGACATTCTCAGGAGGTCTCTGAGGGATTCCGTTTGTTCCACATACAACCAGAGGAATAGACGTGAGAGGCGCCGGGCTGGACACTGTGATAAGAGGGAGCCAGGCAGGGCCACCACCACTGCCCCGCGACACGCAGGGGGAGCCCTTGGCAGTAAGAGTCCTGCTAGGGAGATGGAGACCCGTCCATGCTTGTATAGTTTACATTTTATACCATCTTCTCATAGTCACCACCCAGAGACACTGGAACTGTTATCCTCATTCTCTAGCGTGGCGCTTCTGAAGCTGTAGTGGGCATCTGCCTTGGGACAGATTCACGGGCCCCATCCCCAGGGATCCCAGTCCAGTAACTCTGGGTGGGACCCAAGAATTCACACCCCTGACAAGTTCCCAGGGGCTGCTGCTGTCCTGGGCCTTGCCTTTGAGATGTACTGTTCTCTGTGAACTCAAGGGATAAGAGCTGTTCTCTCCTGAGTAGCTGGATTCCAAACCCAGGCTTCCCACCCAAACCATGATGCTTCTTACTCTCTCTGTGCTCTCTCTGCCAGTCACGGTACCCACCTCACCTGAGCCTGGAGTTGTCCTCAGATTCCTTCCTGGATCAGTCCTCTTGGTGGCCACCAGCAATCAACCAGGGTTGACATGCAGATAAACATACTTGTCCTCGTTGAGGTGACAGCATGGGCCCAGGCTTCAAAGTCAGAGAACCTGGACTCAGTTATGAGGGGGCTGTTAACTAGGTATGGGGACACCAGATGGGGTTTATGATACTACTTATGAGACTACTCAGGCTGCCAGAACAAAATACTATAGACTGGGGGGCTGAACCAATGGGAATTGATTTCTCAAGAGTTCTGTAGGCTGGAAGTCCAAGCTCAGAGTGCTGGCTGATTCATTTTCTGGTGAGTGCCCTCTTCATGGCTTGATTGGCCATCTTCTTGCTTCTTGTGGTGTCCTCACAAGGATATCTGTCCACGTATGCAAGTGTCTCATGTTTGTTTTTATAACAGCGCTAATCCATCATGAGGGCCCCGCCCTCATGACCTCATCTAAATCCAGTTACCTCCCAATGGCCCCCAACTCCAAATATCATCACATCGGGGTATAGAATGTTAACAAATGAATTTGGCAAGGTTGGGGACACACAATTCAGTCCATAGCACTTATGGATAGCTTCTTTTAAAACACAGCTTCCCGATAAAAATAAATAAATAAAATAAAACGCGGTTCCCTGGGTTCTTCCTCCAGAGGTTCTGATTCAGTCCATCTGGGGTGGGATCCAGGCATTTATGCTTTTAGCAGGCATCCCACATGATTCTTAGCCTCCTTCAAGCATGAGAAGCTTTGGGCGAGTTGATCCCTGAGTTACCCAATTCCTGGCAGGGCACTATGGGGTCCCCTCGACTCCCAGCAGCCACTTGCTCATTTTTGCATGAGCATGTGACCTGTGTCAATCTTATCTGCCATCACCAGATGGAGAGTCCGTCTCATTCCTACATGGGGCGCTGGCCCAGCACCCCTCCTAGAGCCAGGCAAACAGTAGGCACATAAGTGATGTTCATTGAGGGTCTTGTCCAGGACCACTTCCAACTTCAAAAGTCTTTGTTTGTTTTTTAAATTTTATTTTATTTTTTCAGTGTTCCAAAATTCATTGTTTATGCACCACACCCAGTGCTCCATGCAATATGTGTCCTCCATAATACCCACCACCAGGCTCACCCAAACCCCCACACCCCCATAACCCTCAGTTTGTTTCTCAGAGTCTGCAGTCTTTCATGGTTCATCTCCCCCTTCGATTTCCCCCAACTCATTTCTCCTGTCCTTCGCCCAATGTCCTCTGTGTTATTCCTTATGTTCCACAAGTAAGTGAAGTGGGCAAGTCATCTTTGAAGAGCTCTCAAAGGGGTTATCTGACATTACTTAGGAAAAACACACTAGAGCTGACTTTGTTTTTACTGTCCAGGAGTCTTAACCAACAGCAAGTACATTTACATTTCTCTCTCTCCCTGGCATCAGGAAGCATAACACCCTGCTCTGTGACTAGAAAACGAATCCACACAGACACAAAGGACAACCTTGCTCCCCATAATCCTCTTGAGGGGGCATCTTTCCTTTGTTCACTGCTGAGTATGGGGTCAGTGCTGAAAGCAAAGGCAAGGCCATCCCTGAGGCTTGGTTAGGACTATATGGCCCAAGAGAAAATGGGGACACTTTTCTACATTTCTTTAGTCCCATGAGAAATAATAAAAGGAAGAAAGGGAAGGGAATGTGGAACGAATTTTCTCTGTGCAAAGTGGGACTCAGAGGAAGAAGACAGTAATGCAAAGTGGTTGAACTTGTATGTGGCCAATTATAAACCATTTCCGAAAAATCACAGTATGCTATCACTACACACTTGTTAGAACAGCTAAGATAAAAAATCGTCACAATAATCAAATGCTAGTGAAGATGCAGAGAACACGGGTCTCCTCAAACATTACTGGTGGGAATGTAAAATGGTACTGTCATCCTAAAAAATTGTTTAGCAGTTTCTTATAAAACTAAATATACCATATGATCTAACCATTGTACTTCTGGGCATTTATCCCAGAGAAATGGAAATTTATTGTCCACACAAAAGCATGTTCATGTATATTCATGTTAACTTTATTGGTAATAACCTCAAATTGCCAACAACCCAAATGTTCCTTGACGGGCAGATAAACACAATGGAATATCCATACTGTGGAATTCTACTCAGTAATAAAACAAACAAACAAACAAACAAACAAAAAAACACTATTAATACATTCAAGAATTAGGAAGGATCTCAAGGGAATAAGGCTGAGAGAAAAAAAGTCTCAAAATATTCCATACATCATGTAACATTTTTGAAATGCAAGAATCATAGAGACAGAGAAGAGATTTAATGATTGCCAGGGGTTAGGGAGGGGGAGAGAAGAGAGGGAGATGGATATGACTATAAAGATGTAGCATTAAGGAACCTTGTGGCGGGATTGTTCTGTGTCTTGATTAGGGTTGTGGTTACATGAATCTACACATGTGATAAAAGTGCATAGGACTACACATACACACACACACACACAAGTACATGCAAACTGATGAAATATGAATAAGATCTGGGATTATACTAATGTCAATTTCTTGGTTTTGACATTTCAACCTTGATAGATAAGATATATCATTGGAGAAGTTGGGGAAAGGGTACATGGTACTTCAGTACTATTTTTATAAATTCCTGTGAATTTATAATTAATTAAAAATAAAAGTAAGAAAAAATTTTTAAGGAGAAAATTAAATAACTAAAGATATATATTTTCTCTCCCTAGAAATTCATTATAATTATCAGGAAGAGCAATTTCTTTCTCTTTGGGAGCATCGTATTAATTATAAGTTATTTTAATAGGCAAAGATTATAGAATAGAGAGTCCAGAAATAAACCTTTCCATATATGTGGAAATGATTATCACTGAGAGAGCCAAGACCATTCAGTAGGGGAAAGAACAGTCTATTCAAAAAATTGTGCTGGGAAAATTATATATCCACATTATTGTATATCCAAAAAAATGAAATTAGACCCTTACCTTAAATTTTATGCAAAAATTAGCTCACAATGGGTCAAAGATCTCAAAGTAGGAGCTAAAACTGTAAAACTCTCAGAAGCACACATAAGGGAAAATCTTCAAGACAATAGATTTGGCAGTGATTTCTTGGGTATGACACCAAAACCAGAGGCAATAGAAGAAAAATAGACAAATAGGCCTTTATCAAAATGAAATGTTTCTGTGTGTGCATTAAAGGACACTGTCAACAGAATGGAAAGACAATCCACAGGATGGGAGAAACTACTTGCAAATCATCTACTTGGTAGGTATTAACATCCCAAATCTATAAAGAATCTCGGCACCTCAAAGACAAAAAGACACACAACCCAGTTGTTTTTTTAAAAATGGACAAAAGAGCTGAATAGAGTCTCCAAAGAAGACATAAAAATGAACTAACAGCACATGGAAAGATGCTAAATATCAGTAAACATGAAGGAACTGCAAATCAGAAACCACAATGAAATACCACTTCATACCCATTAAGATGGTTATTAAGGGGAAAAAAGCAAAAAATAACAGTTGTTGATGAGAGTGTGAAGAAATTGGAACATTTGTGCATTGCTGGTGGGAATGTAAAATGGTGCTATCACTATGAAGAATGGGATAGCAGAGTCTCAAAAAATTAAACCTGGCATTAATTACCATATGATCCAGTGGTTTCACTTGTGGGGATATACCCCAAGGAACTGAAAGCAATAACCCAAACAGATATGTGTACACCTCCGTTCATAGTGGCATTGTTCACAACAGCCAAAGATGGAAACAACCCAAGTGTCCATCAATGGATAAGTGGATAAAAAAAATATAGTATATGCATTCAATGAAATATTATTCAGCCTTAAAAACAAATGACATTTTGATACCTGCTCTCACATGGATAAACCTTGAAGATATTACCCTGATACAGAGAAAAAGTTGAATGATATAAGGGTCCACTCATATAAGGGTCCCAGAGTAGTCACTCATAAAAATGGAACAGTGGTTACCAGAGGCCTGGGTGGGGAAAATGGAAATTATTGTTTAATGGGTATCAAGTTTCAGCTTGGGATGATGAAAAATGATTGAATGTATTTAATACCACTGAACTGTACACTTAAAAATGGTTGAAGGCACCTGGGTGGCTCAGTGGGTTAAGCCTCTGCCTTTGGCTCAGGTCATGATCTCAGGGTCCAGGGATGGAGCCCCACATAGGGCTCTCTGCTCAGCAGGGAGCCTGCTTCTTCCTCTCTCTCTCTGCCTGCTGCTCTGCCTGCTTGTGATCTTGTCTGTCAAATAAATAAATAAAATCTTTTAAAAAATGGTTGAAATGGTAAATTTTATATTGTGCATATGATAGCATAATTTTTTTTAAAGCATTACTGGAGATAAATAGGTTCTCATACACACGCGCGCGTGCGCGCGCACACACACACACACACACACAGAGCAAACATAGCCAAATTCTTCCCCTCATTCGCATATTATTTTGTTTGATCCCTAAGAAGAAGTCTGTTTTACTACAGGATTTATGGGAAACTGAAATAGTGCCATGCAATACTTAGAAGAGCTGAAACTTTCAGCTTGGCCTCGGTGGTCCTATGCATTTTGGCTGAAAGTCACTACTCCCGTGCTCCCTTGAAGAACTCAGTCTGACAGGGCTACTGGGGGTATTCTGAACGCACATTATTCTTTTTGATTCACACCATTTGTCCTTCCTGGAATGCCCTCTCTTCTCTCTTTTTCTTTTCCACCTGTTCAAGTACTATCTACCTCCAGACCTAGCTCAAATTCCACCTTCTCCATGACTAAGGCATCTGGTGATTTCTTTGTCTTGTGTGCTCACCTGCTGTACCTTCTCGTTTAGACTGTTTTTTTTGACATCTGCATTTTTTAGGTATATTTACAATCTCAAATTTTATATTCTTCCAATTAACTTCATATTCTTCCATAATTCTTCCAATGAATAAGATCTTCAAGGCACAAATGAAATCATTCATCTCTTTTTCACTACCAAATAATTCGGTGCTGTGATTTTCAGAGTGGGCACTTAGTAAAAGTTTGGGACAGATGGAAAAGAAGCTTTTATCTGCTTTCCTATACAATTCTGAAACGTTTGAAAAAAATTTTTAAGTGAGAAAACTCAGTGATAAAGAGGTAGCCTGTGAAACACAAAGATACCTAAAAATTTAGGTGTATCAGAACTTTCTGACTTCTGAAAGTAGTTCATTAAAATATGCTGATATCACAGTGGCTAGAACTATAGGGAACCTGAGACCTCATCTACAAAGAATTTCCGTATGTCACAGAGCAGGAAACGAATGCCCAGAAAGTTGAAGATGTTTACCTAGGAACACACGGACGGTACAGGGTTGGGACTAGAACCCATGACTTCTAAGTTCCTACTTTTTCTTTGTACTTGCCACAGCTGCCTGATGGAATTGTTTTATTTAGTGAGATACACTGCGTGAGACACATGGTATGAAGAAATGATCAATGGTATGCTGGGGATGAAACCTATAATATTAACAGGAAAAATAATCTTATATGTTCACATTGGCAGGTCTGTGGGGGGAAATGCTTTCATGCTGGAGGAGCAGAGATGTAGATGACTGTGGTGTGGAAATAAACAAAGACCACCCACAGAGAACAAGCAGAAGCTATTTACTCAGAGTGTGCTCCAGCAAGGGAGTAAGCCACCATCACCCACATTTGGCAGAGACTCAAGGCAGGCAGAGGAGTGGGGAAGCTTTATAGTGGGGAGAAGGGAAGGCCTCAGGTGTGCACTGATTGGAGGCTGTTTGGCCTGGGAAAGCTGGGGGAGAGATAATTATAAGGGGGGCATTCTGTGTGATTGTCTAGGGTATACATTTGGCTTTCTCTGGTTGGTCTCAAGCTGGAAACAGGGACAAAAATTAGGGTAGTTGTCCATTATTAGCCAAGTCCTGGCTATTTGGGCAAGTGGTCACAGAGGTTACTGTTTGGATTCCTGGAACAGCTGCTAGAGATAGTGGTCAGATTTCCTGTAAAAGCCCCATAGACAGACAGCAGGTTGGTTTCCTGTGCTGGTTACTGTATCATGGGTTGTTTTCCTGGGTGGCTGCTGCAGATTGTGGGGCAGAGTTCTATTTTTATGTATGGTTTGGCCATTGCCTGCTTGTGTATTCAGTCTCTCAATGATTATACCTAGGGAGACTGACCACTCTTGCTCTCTCTCTGAATAAGCATGCCCTCCTTTCCCAGACTGAAATGAAGTAGCACATTCGGGAAACATGCCTCCATCTTGTTGGAGAACAGAGCCTATGTTGTCTACTTTGCCCCCACAAGCCTTCCTTAAACACTGCTTTTCTTATGTTAATTCTCTGCTGAGAATTAACTGAGTCTGACCCTCCTTCATCTCCCATTCATCCAGTCTATTCCGCCCTCCATCTCCACGTTTCCCTCAGGTGGGAATCCTTGCCTCCCCAGGCATCCCCATACTTACCCTTACTTCCCTGCCCTTTCCTCGACAGCTGCCCACTTCCTAGAATGCCTTCTGCTCTCTTTCCCAAATCCTGCCCACAGTTCAAGTTTCAGTCTTAATCCATGAACCATTCCCCCACCACTCTGGTGTGTATGCTATACATTAGAGACTCATCGGGGGCAGCTGCTTAAAAGGCAGAGCCATGGGCCCCCTCAGATTGGATTTATTAGGTCTAGGCCAGACAGACAAGTCATATTTGGACTGGCGGGGAACAAGGGGAAAGAGTGCTTTAATTAAAAAGTAAACAACCTTTGAGGGTGCATGGGTGGCTCAGTCTGTTCAGTGTCTTCCTCTTGATTTTGGCTCAGGTCGTGATCTCAGGGTCATGAGGTTGAGTCCCTAGTCAGTGTGGAGTCTGCTTATGATTCTTTCCCCTCTCCTCTGACCCTCCCTTCGCCCCAACCCAGCTCCCATGTGCTTGCTCTGTTGGGTCCATGGTCAAAGGAGCGAGACTGATACAAAGTGAAGGTCAAGCAAGGCTTTATTTCGCGCCAAGCATCAAGAATCAAACGTTCAGGGACGTCTTTTGCAAAGAGGTGACGACTCTCTGCCTTACAGACTAGCTTTTAAGGGCAAAGGCCATGTGGTTGGGCCTGGCCACGCACAGGTGGCCAATGAGATTGTAACACAGAGAAATCTGCAGTCCTGCTAGGTCACACATAAGTGACCAATTGAATTACAATTTACCCTATAGTAGATATTTGAACTAGCTTATCACCTTGGTCAGAATGGGCACTCAAAACGCACTCAAGGGTGGGGCCCATACTCCTTGGTAGCTAGGAGACAGTATGAGGCCCCACTGATTGAATACCTCCACCTGGCCTGACCCACCCTTGTATTTGGGTTTTGTTACCTGGGACTAGTTTCCAGGACTTGTTTTTCTTTCTTTCTCTCTTTTTTTAAAGATATTATTTATTTATTTGACAGACAGAGATCACAAGTAGGCAGAGAGGCAGGCAGAGAGAGAGGGAGAAGCAGGCTCCCTGCGGAGCAGAGAGCCTGATGCAGGGCTTGATCCCATGACCTGAGCCGAAGGCAGAGGCTTCAACCCACTGAGCCACCCAGGTGCCCCTCAGGACTTGTTTTTGAGTAAGTTCCCTGAAGGGGGATGGACAGGGTCAGGATGGAGCTGCTCTGGCTAAATAGGCCCTTACAGCTCGCCCTCTCTCTAAAAAAAGTAAACATTTGCGTGAACAGAGAGGTGGAAAAACACACCCGGGCATATGTGTGTGTGTGTGTGAAGAAATATTAGGGAAAAATATTAGAAAATATTAGGAAAAATCATGAAAGGCTTTGAAATGAACCAAAAAGATAGCTAGGCCCCTTCAGTGGAAAACTAGTTGCTGTCTGGCATGTCTTCCAGATCTATTTGATTTTATGTCCAGTTCTCCAGATTATTTAATTTTATGTAGTGTCTGCCCCTTTCATGGTCGTTGAGATTTTTAGAGCTCGGTGAGTTGTGGATAACTGACAGCAGTGCAAACACACTTTTGCATGTGAAGGAGTTCCCATTGATTTCTCTTCCCCGCTGCGGCAGGAATCACTTGTGCATCTACCAAGCAAATTCATGTCAGGATTCTTAATGGCCTACGGATGTGCCTGTCCCTTGGGTTCGCCTTTGAACCAGTGCTAACATCTTATTGTCTCTCTCACTAATTAATAAGTTAAGTAGCATCATTGGCCTATGTTCATTTGATATTCCTGTCACAGGCACCATGGGTTACAAATTCTCTCTGTAACACAACCAGGCACATATGCAGATACAGATAGTACTTTCACCCTATTTAATTGTTCAGTTTGGTGAAAGAGAGAGACAAGGGACTGACAATAGGTCAAGCCACACAACTGGAATCTTATTAGGTGATGTGCCTTTGAAATGGTCATTCAAAGTGCTGGTGTCACCACTTTGTAATTATTTATCCCTCCCAGATGGCCTCTGAGTAAGAATGAGGATGTGACCTCGCTCTCAGCTTTTCCATACGGCTCTGGGAACTTTCCTCTGGGAATCGCAAAGTGCTGCACCAGGTAGGGTAGCGTGAACACCAGAGCTCCTGACAGCCAGCCCAGCGCCGTGTGCCGCTGCTTGCTCATCGAGTAGTCACGAAACATCTCGCTCTTTCTTCTGTAGGAAGCTAGGGAGATTCTGCCTCAGGACTTCCTGGAATGCTTTCCACCTGGTTCTCATGTGGGCCGGCAGCTGGAGTCACTTAGCCATCCAGAAGCCGGCAGCACCAGACCAGCCACATGCACACACGAGAACACCCACTTCTCCTGGCATAGGGCCATTTCCTTCCCTTTCTGGTCCTTATTTTAAAACCGTTAGGCAAAAGGTCCAGATGCTTCCACACCTTTGCCTTTCAACCTTCCATGGAAAAAGACTCTCTCCTTGACCTATCTTCAGACTCCTCCTGTCTCTTTGAAACCTCTTCTCGACGAGGCTTCATCCTTGGGCCCTGTCTTCAGCCTGCCTCATGGCGTAGCAAGAAGCCCGCTAAAGTCAGGTTAGAGAGAATCCCACCGTGCTCTATAGCTGATCACCTTCCATATCGGATCCAGTTCCTCAGTCCCGACCCTCCATATCCATCACCCTGGCCCTCCCTCAGCAAGAATCTTAGGTTGGTTTAGCAAGACTCCTCCTATCTTGACGTCTCCTCTTAGTACTTTCTCACCCTCTGACCTTCTCACTCTGCTCCTGGGCTATGAACCACCCCCAGCTGTCTTGGCTGTCTTCAGGGTGGAGCCCCGTCTCTCTCCCATCGCCACAGTCCTGACACCTGTCATCACAGTCCTGACTAAAGTCTTCCTTCTGTTTTAACAAGTGTCAGAATGATTTTTTTCTATAACATTGCGAGCATGTAAGCTCAAAGGGATGTCTGCCTGTCCATTCTGAGCGCTCAGCCAAGCTTCCTCAAGCTGACTTAGGCTACTTTCTGCTTTCTGGGACTTGCCCCAACCAAATAACCAACTCTACCTCTTCCGAGACAGCCTGCTGGGCCCTCGCCCCCGGACACCTCGAGCCTGCACTCCGAGAAGAGAACCACCAATTATCCTTCCACCCTTGAAAGCCTCCCAATGTGCAGACCCTTGTTTCAATTGCTGGAGCGTCCTTGAGTTCAAGGTTGACAAAGGGCGTTTTGACTAGCCAGGTACGGCTGATTGCCAAAGAGCCAGAACCACTCATCCCATCTTTCTGTGTTTCTTCATGTGTGGAAGGGGCCCAGTGATCCTGTAACCCACCTCCCAGCATTTCTGATGGGGAGGAGAGATGTCTAGGGAGATGTCTGATTTTTTTTTTTAGCAGGACAGAATTCTACACACTCAGGACATTAAAAAAAAAAAAAAATCACCTCAGCTTTCTAGAACCCAGAACCCAAACAGAGGTCAACCTTTGCAAGGACGAAAGGGGGCTAAGAAATGTGCCTGATCAGCTGACACAACAAGCTGTTTTTCCTAAAAGGCAAAGACCAATCTCCTATGTTGGAAAGAATTTACGACCTCAGTTGCTTTCCTTCTTTTTTTTCTTTTTTCTAGCTTCCTCCTCCTAGTCATGTAATAAAGATCAGTTTGTCTGCGAGGCACTTCTTTTTGATGAGAGCCCGTCTCTGGGAGAAGAATTGGGCTTCAAGGAACACATAAAAGTAGGTAGTAAAAAAGCAAACCCTCTCACAGCACAGTGCCAGCCGCGGTCCCCTCTGACTGGCAGGCCCTGTCTCTGGCGCAGCCCGGCCTCGCTGTCCGGCCACCATGTGCTCGGGGAGGAGAGCGGAGCCGTTTGCAGTGAGGTCAGCCTAATTAGCCAGGCTAATGTCTGGTTTCCTGGGGAGAGCTTTTGTGAAGTAATTGCCTGCCTTGGGGTCAAAATGTAGTAATTATAGGTCTTTTTTTTTTTTTTTTTTTAAACTAAATGAGATAAACAGCCTTTGAATTCTTCCAGCAACTTAGACAATCACACTGAGAAACTTCTCTTTGTGGCCCCAGAACAGTGGAGGTTATTTTGACAGGTGATTTCAATACCATGTAGCTATTTATTTATTCTGGGCTTGGGGCATAAACACAAACATCTTGGCTTACCATTGCACACGTTAAAAGACCATCAAGACTCTGTCAGAACCAAATGTGGGGATCGCAGGGCAGAGGGTCTGCTTAAAACGCTGACGTTGGAGAATAAGGCCGGCAGATACTTTGAGCTAAAGCAGATATTCCATCACAATTTTTAAAGTTAACAGAACAGCGGAATTATCCCTGTTCACCAGCTCCCTTTCTCCCAGTTGTTTGCTTATTTTCTCTGTAAAAATCAACAACAGAACAGTCTGGGGAGACCGTAGCAAGCTAACAAAGCAGGCAGCGTCGTTTCCATCTCCGGAGGTAGACAATAGGGAGCGGAGACCCATGAATTCCGAGGATGACATGAACATATTTTTATCAGTCCTGGTTGGGGCAAAGGGGACCAGCCCCTTGGAGCGTGAATAAAACAGGCGTGGAGACTGGAAAACGGGGAATGGGGAAATGTTTTATAACTGAAATGAATAAGGTTGCAAGGATTTTGTTGCCTCTGGGACACCCGCCCCTCACACACAGACACCTGGCAGGCATCTAGCTCACTAACACCCCTGCCCCCCACCATGTGTTTGCCTACAGACCAGCAGCATGAATATCACCGGGGAGTTTGCTTGGAAGGCAGAGTCCTGGGCCCCATAGCCGACCTCCTGAGTCATAATCTGCGTGTTAACATGATCCCCAGGAGATACCTATGCTTTTTCGAGAAAAAGAAGACTTGATTTAAATTACCGTGTGATAGGGTTTATTCCAGATAGGTGTGGCTCATTTTGAGGAAAGACATCGAGAAAACCCAAGTATGGGGACATAGGGTGAGTAGTTAAGTGCTAGAATGGTGACCTACAACATTTTGGTCTCTTTAGAAGAGATTGTAGACTCTCTAATGTCCAAACTCAGTTGGGTGTATGTTTCAGCCCACCCTCTCGCTCCCTCCCTGCTCTACCTAGGAAATGTGAAGGAGAGAGTCTCCCTCCCTCGCTGGATCTAACTACAGACGCAGCTCGATGCTATAAATCAATTACTATTGGAGCACATGGCTGGTCCATGTCTGTTCTCACTTCTCCTGGTACGTCTTTTAGGCCCAGCCACACATATGGAAGTCTGGTAATTAAAGACACAGGTACACTTTTGAGCATCAGAACAAGCCTTAATGTTTAGAAGGGACTGCCTGCTGGGGTGGATCCAGAAGGAGGTTTGCATGTGCGTACTGTTTCGAAATCCCACATCAAATGCACAAAATGGTGGTTGAGAGCTCTGCTGGGCTTGCATATACGATACCCATGATATTTTTCTAGAACTTGGGTGGATTTCAAAACTCTCCCTTAAGATGGCGTTGGGGAAGATAAGCAACACCTTGTGATGCAGAGCATGGAGTTTTTTTAAAAGATATTTATTGGACCCATGTCACTGTATTGTATGGCTTTCTATCCTCTAAAAATAAGACCTTAACCAACAGTCCATAACCCCCAAGGAAAAGAATTAGATCACACTACAATATTTCCATTATTTTAATTGCATTTGAGAACTTGGGAGCCAAAGTGCTTTCAAAGCATTCTGCAAATGAGTTACTCTAAAATCACCTCCTACCAAGAAGGTTCTGGTTGATGACACATACTCCATTCCAGAAAGCAGAATCCCTTCTCCTATGGGAAAAGAATCATCCTATGGGAACTCCATTCTTAATCCTGCACAAAATACATGAGTTATCTACCCAAGACTGCCTGGCTATGGAGTAGAAGTACCACTAAATGGCAGATGTTAGGCATATGAAAGCCACAATACTACGTAAGATAAAGAAGATACTTCATTTGACAAGTATTTATTGAGTACATAATGTCTCAATACAGGTCTAGAGTGGGTAGTTATAATAGCAGTTAAAATGTTAGTAAATGTCTGCTGTCAAGCAATGGTCTGTGAAGTTCTCACGTATTATTTAACTTATTTACAAAATAATCCCCAAGATGGGTAGATTTGGAAGTGGAAGTCCAGAACCTCCAAATAATTTGGCTGAGATCACACGAGTATATGGTGGAGTCGACCTTTGAAACTAGGAAGCTGTCTCATGAGTTGGAGCTCTTAATCCCAATATGATCCACATCTCTAAGAAGACAGAGCCTACCCTTGGTCTCATGGCACTTAATACTCCACAGGGAAGACAGACATTAAATGATTAATTGCAAGTGTGATGAGGTTTAAGCTATGAAAGCATATCAGAGTGGGGACTGAAGGTCCCCAGAATAAGTCATAAGTTTAAATTGCAAGTGAGAATTCCTGGCATAAAATTTCCATAGCAAGGCCAGAGTGTGGAGCTAGAGCCAGATTAGGGTGAGACTGGGTGAGTTATGATAATGATGTTGAGTTTTATCTGGGGAGCAAAGGAAAGCTGTTACACTAGTAGAGAGAGAGTGCCTCATTCTGATTACAGCAATAGCAGGGTGGAGGCGTGGAGAGTGGGAGGCTTGGAGGTGGCAAGGGAAGGCCCAGGTGGGAGACTCTTATAGTAGGCATGATGATTTTGCCAGAGTGTTGTCCATGGGGAAGAGACACGTGGTTTGGGTTGGAACCAGTTGAACTTGATTTAACTTGGGGAACAAGGGAAAAGGAGTTTGATTTCTGAAATGTAAGATATGAATAGTGAAGCTTAGGGTAGACTCATTGACTTGGTGAAACGTAACCGAGTATAAACCATTTCTGGAGCCACTCTTCCATATTTTATCCCTCGCACCCTGGGCCAAGTACCCTGCCAAGTGGCTTATGTGCATTTTATCATTGATCTTTAAAACAACTTGTCAGACTAGCACTGTTTTGGTTCCCATTTTACAGGTGAGGAAGGCAAGTCTGGGGAGGGTTAAGTGGAGGGCCCAAGGTCATAAGAAAAGCAGCAGGAACAGTGCTAAAGCATGTCTGATTCTACAAACCACGGTCCTTGTGTGTCTCTTTCCGAAGTGTGTCTGATGATAAGACTCACCTGGGATACTTGTTGAACACATTGATCTCTGGGCTCCACCCCTGGCTGTGCTGATTCAGGAGTTGGGGTGCCAGGATCTGTGTGCTCACAAACTTCATTGCCCCTTTCCCCTCCCTCCGCTTAGTTTCATTCACAGAACTGATCACAACTGGAAATTTTATATATTGATCTATTATCTAGCAGCCCCTCGGGAGCATAAATCCCAAGAAGACAGCGGCTTTGGCCAGACCCTGGAACTAACCCCACCCTCCTTCATACCCCTCCCCTCTCCCTGGGGAACCATCAGAGCTCCTGGCCCAGTATCCTGGCTTCTGTCCTTGCTCCTCCTTTGGCCAGCCTCATACAAAAGCCCAAGCTATCTTTGAGAGATGTCAGTTCAATCTGCCATCAACCCCTTGCTCACCATCCTATGATCAGGCCCTGGCCTCCTTATTTCCTCCCTCAGTCCCTCAATCCAGCCAGCCACACAGGCCTCCATCACCCCAAGCACACTTCTGCTGGAGGTCCCAGAGCTGCCCTTGCTGGTGCAGTGTGGAGGCAGTGAGGCTAGAGGCCGCAGTGCCCAGTGGCCCCTTGTGTCTGCCCACTTCCCCTCCTGGGCCATTCCTGAGGCTTCCAGGAGGAGCTGTTTGCTGGCTGGTCTGGGAAAGGCTCAGCGGGACGCTCACAACGGCTGTGCCGCTGACCTGGGTGGAAGGCACGAGAAGGTGTCCTGAGTGGGAGGCCGGGGAGGGCCGCTCAGCTGTCCTGGTGGCCAGGGGCAGAGTGGAGAATGCAGGGAGGTCTCCCGCAGGACAACGCTGCGGTGGCTGCTCCCTGGGTGGCCCGGCCGGCAAGGCCTGCTGGGTTCTGTGCAGTTAAAAGAAAGCTGCGGGTGGAGGGACCTCGCTGCTCAGGGCCCCGACCACGGCTTACGCCACACATGGCTAAAGTACACAGACGATTAGCAATCAAGGGAAGGACCTCCCTGCTAGGGAAAATGACACAGGGGTTACTTCTCTGTAAACAGCCCCAGAAAAAGCACCGGGTCCTTTTACGGTCTGTCTCTCTTTCCTTTGAGAAGTTGCAAATGCACCCACTGAGGGCTTTGGCTCTCAACTCACAAACAGGGGAGGAGGAACCCAGACACACACTCACAGCCTCCAGCCTCCCCAGCAGCAGAAAGCCCCGAAGGCCCTTAGGACTTCTCAGACATCTGTGCGCTGAGGTTGAATCCTGCTGTGTGGAGCCAGCCGTGCCTGAGACAGAAAACAGGTTGGCTCAGGCCAGCGAGGCCTCCCAGCTCTGGGGATGTATTCCCCGTCCACGCCTTGTTCCGGCCTCTTTGCTGCCCAGGTCACCCGTGAGAGCAAAGGAGAGTGTTGCACGTTGCCTCTGTTATTTATTCTGGATTAAAGTCTCCTGAGTACTCGGTCAGGCCCTGTTGAGAAAAGGTGGGACAGAGACTTAGGGGCTTTTAAAAGCCTCCAATCCTACTAGGAAGCCAGGCCTTTTGGAGTCTTTGCAGTGGAGTGATGACAAGTCATCCCTCTGCCTGGGAAGCCCAAAACAACATTCTCTGGGAACAAAGATTTCTGGTTGTCTTAGTGGCCATTAAGTTTTATGACCAACCGAAGGCCCCACACAGGCCTAAGCAGCACAAGCCATTCCAGGGCTTCCGCAGCAGGGAAGACCCGACGGGCTCGGGCGTGTGAGCCGGGGGAGCAGGGAGAGCACACGTGTGGGGAGCACTGAGCGCAGATCGCCCTAGCCCGAGAGTTTAACCCTCAAACCACACAGCCATCGTGGCCCTCTGCTCATCCCTTTCTGCAGAGGAACAGGGTGAGGAGCAACACCGGTGGCTGGAGGCTGGGAGGGCCTGCACGTGACCACGAGGCCCTCAAAGGCGTAATCTCTGAGTGCCGCTCGGCCTTGCTTCTGCGCTCCGTAGGCAGATTCACTCTGCTTTTTGGACCTGCTGCCTGTTGAATTTGTCCCGTTCATCCCTCATGGGGCACAGGCTTCCTCCCTTCATGGAGAAGCCCCCAGTGGGAAGACATTTTGCCCAGGGGCTTCAGACCAGCGCGGTCTCCTGCAGTAGCTCGACAGAGCGGGGAAGAGGGGCCAGGCAGGAAACATGAATGTGTGACGAGGGCCATGTGCTGGGCACGGTGACACACCATGACCACCAAGCCACAGCCACTTCAGGGATGTGGCCCAGGGGTCACCAGGTCCTCCGAATCTCAAGAAAAGCCAGAAATCTGGATTTTTCTTGTAAAAGTCTCTGCTTTTGAAAATGCTATGCAGGCCTCACAAAGTACATTTTGGAGTCATGGGTGTTCAGCTTCTGGTTTCCAGAAGATTCCTGGACAAGCAGCCTCAGCGGTTCATCTGCTCACCTGTCTTGGAGGCAGTTCCTTTGGCCAGGGGTGCTCCAGCCATCTGGACCTGGTCCACTCTCAGGGCTGCTGGGGCTGGGGAGCTGGGAGGAGGTAAGTGTGCAGGGGGAGGTGTGATCAAATCCCCACGGAGACCACCCTGCCTGTGGTTGGAGTCTCCAAAGAAAACGTGATTGGGTAAACTCTAGGATGTCTGTGGAGCCACTGGTAGGAATCCATGGTTCCTCAGAGAAAATCGTAAGAAAAAAAATATTCCGTTTGAAAGTTAAAGTTGGTTATTTTTTGGAATAGCTTCAAAGCAGAGGGGAACATAATGGGCTGAGAGACGGCTGATGTAAGCAGTAGTGACATTTCTTCAGCCTCTAATGAATGTGCCTTAGTCGGAAATTAGGGGACCCTCTGAGGTTGGTTTGGAAGCTTGGTTTCCATTTCCTATTCCAATGTGGGCCTGTCTGATGAGATGAATACAAAGGAGCCAGATGCGGTCCCTCTGTAACAGCTGCTGATTATACTGGATACTTGGCCTGCAAGGCATTTTCACCTGGGGCGGGGGGCTGGACTCTGATTAGCAGCTTTGGGGGCCTTCCTAACTTGGGTTCTAACTGCATGGCCCAGCTAGAAGAAAACACTCTGTGTGCCCCCGTGCTTCAGGACAGACTTCAGTTTCCTAGTTGAATAAATCTGAGGCATAACTTTGAATATTCTCTTGACCTTGGTACGGATCATTTCAGGAGGTGCACCCCTATGTGATCCAGAGATCTGAGCACCAGCAGGGGTCCCTCTGCCCTCAGTCCTACTGTCCCTGTCTCATCACAGAGCCCAAGATTGCTCTAAGCACTCTCTCCCCTCAGGCTGAACACACTGTGCATCTCCCTTAAGCTTCCGTGCTGCTATGCTAATCTGGAAGGCTGGTGTATCAGCGCGTGGAAGACAGCCTGCTCTGAACGTCTGCCCCGTTTCAGTGGCTCTACACAATTCTTCGTCTTATAAAGGTCTCTAATTATAGGCACTGTGAGCCCATTTTTCAGAGGAGGAGACTGAGTCTCCAGGAGTCAGAGGGAGGCTGTACATGCGAGTTATAGTTATCACACAGATAAAAGGGTCAGGGGCAAGATGCCAGGAGAATCACATAGGATGCTGTTGGCTCCAGCTGGCAGAAAATTCTAACACAAGTGAGCTAATGAGGAAACTTATTATCTAACAGAACCATTAAGTCTGGAGGTTGGATGGCTCTGGGGCTAGTTAATTTCACAGCTCAAATGATACCATCGAAAGAATCCAGATTTTTTCTACTTGGCATCTTCCGCTGGTCAGCCTTGACCTCAGTCCTCTTTGTCCCTACTTGGCTGCGTCACATGCAGACTCGCCCACACCCGGAGTGAGGGAGGCAGACGGACTGCCACACGGGGCGCTCATTCCCTTATCTCACACTTGATTTTGAATGATCTGCACCTTAGGTTCTCCGAGTTTTGCTGTAAAGTTACATTAGCAATGCCCGTTTTCTTGCAATTAGCCTTTAGGCTGAGAAGAGCACTTAGCTACTATTTATTTATTTTTATTTGGAAGATTTTATTTATTCATTTGACAGGGATCACAAGTAGGCAGAGAGGCAGGCAGAGAGAGAGAGGGGAAGCAGGCTCCCCATTGAGCAGAGAGCCTGATTCGGGGCTCGATCCCAGACCCTGGGATCATGACCTGAACCGAAGTCAGAGGCTTTAACCCACTGAGCCACCCAGGTGCCCCTTAGCTAATGTTTTAGACAGAATGTATGTACCAGTCAGGGCTTGTGAACGAGTGCAAATTTTCTCCATGGTAAGACACTTCTGGCTTCTGCGCTGCATGTTGATTGAGAAGTTAGACCTGGGAATCTGGTGGCAAAAATTACTTAATGTATTTGTGCCTCAGTTTTGGCATCCGTAAATGGGGATCATGTTAGAATCTGCTTCATAGGGTTGCTCTAAGGATTAAATAAATTAGTGCATGGGAAATCCTTAGAACTGGGTCTGGCCTATTATCAGAGCTCAATAGGCCCTAGTTCTTAGTGGTGTTCTCCAAGGTGCCTCCTCCTGGAGGGGACATGTAGGAGGCAGCTTTGATGTGACATCAGTGCAGCCTGTGCTTCAAATGCAGAGGGAGGGCTATCCCACCACCTCAGATTCCAGAGAGGACACTATGGCTTCCTGTGGCCCCCTTTTAGCCCAGGCTAGAGCCAATGCCCTATCACAAGGTACAGTGATTGGTGTCTCATCCAAACCTCCCTGGGGTTTGAGAGAAAGGAGCAGTTTCCTAAAGGAAATCCAGAGGTGCTGTGACAAGAGGAAGGATGGTAGGTGTGCTGAGCAGATGATACTACAGAGGACCCATTACCATTTGTTTTCCCTTTGACTCCAGGAACAGGGATTGTGACTGAATGTGTTACTATCCCAAATACTCTGTTAGTAACTGGTTGTAAGAAATTTTTCAGTCATAATATAATCCTTTATTCTGTCCTCCATACTGAAACCTCTTCTCTAAGAATTCTCCCAGTATTTGATCATATTTAGATGACTGAATTTTTATAATAAAAGCTTGGAGGGGCAAATGATGCTGTCAGAGGCTAACTCAGCATTAACAGATGTAAAAAAAATTTTATTGCACTTTTTTGATTCTGTAAGCATTATACATGAATAATGTTCATACAAAAGAGAAGGGAAGGAGAGAGCAGCAGTGTCTGTTTGCGCCTTGGCTCCAGAAACGCATGAGACCCTGAAGGCAACATGGCTGCCTGCGGACATTTGCCTTTTGTCCCACAGCACTCTGTGTTTCTGTCCAGCACCGTGGGCACCACAGGACCGACCTCCCCACTGGACCAGGAGGACCTCCTTCAGATGTGAAGACAGATCTTTCTCACCACGGTACCTCAGTCCTCTCTGCAGTGACAGAACATATTTGGTCTCTGTAACGGTTTCTTGAACAAAACTTTGATAATGCCTGTTACAATTTTTTTCTAAAGAGCAGTGCATTTAAGTCATTTTTCTGAAGCCTAAAACTTGTAACGGTTTAAAAAGTGCAAGAGTTTTATGACAATGGTAATAAAAAAAAAAACAAAGCAGTCTTTGCCCATCCTGCCTTGCCCATCCCCTTTCCCAAGCCTCTGGCAAACATTTTAACTCTTCCAGATCTTTCTTCTGATGTGTCTCTCCATGTCGTAAAATAATAATCTTACCTTCCTATTCTTTGATTTTATAGTTTTTGACATTGTCTTTATCTATTTGAGCCGCTATAACAAAGCAATATTGATGAGATTGTACACAACAGAAATTTATTTCTCACAGTTCTGGAGGCTGGAAGTCTGAGATCAGGGTGCCAGCATGGTCAGGCCCCAAGGAACGCTCTCTTCTGGGTTGTAGACTGCTGACTTCTTGTTGTGTCCTACCATGGGGAGCAGAGGAAGTGAGCTTTCTTGTGACTCTTATGACGGCACTACTCCTGTATCTAAGGGCTCCATGCTCATGACCTCATCTAATCCTAATTACCTCTTGATGGTCTCACCTGCTGACACCATCACATTGGGGTACAGGGTGTCAACATCCCTCCCCCCCATTTTGGGGGGAAATGATCATTCAGTGCATAACAAGTATCACTTATTAACATCTAACTATGGAATATAAAGTCTGGCTCCTTTCATACACCCCTCCCCACACTATCCCCATAGAGTTATTTCTCTAATTTTGATTAAGACAAAATTCTGTTTTTGCTAATATCGTGATTTTATAAATAGCTGAGTTGTGTAGTTTACCATGATTATTTCCTTTCAGAGTCACTGGTTTGTCTCCCTGGCAGCTAAAAATTACATCATATTTTCATTTCCTAATTTTGTAATGTACTTATCATTTATTCATCCTCCAATTCTTTGCCAGAGTATACATTTCTCAGAACATTCTAACACATCAGGTAATCCATGTGATTCATATTTTCCTTGGTGGTTATCCTTCTGGAGATTTCTGTTCCAACCTATGAGTTACTTTACTCAGTCTTTCCCCCCTAGACTTTTTCCCCAGAAACTTCCTCTACTTCTGATTTGAACTGTTCTTTTTTAGACCAGCTGTAGAGCCACTGTCACCATCCCTCACCCTAGGAATTCTAATTTGTGTTGGAATGTTTGTTTCCTGGATCCCATATTTTCCTCATTCTTGGTGTATTTCCTTGCTTTGGTGAACCACACCCTCCAATAGCTTACCGTTTTTGGTTTTGTTTTGTTTTGTTTTTTGAGGCTTGCTTGCCTGAAAATGAAAATGAATTTATTTTTTACTTTCACTTTTTGATTGATAACTTGGGTGGGGATGATAAGATTCTGGGTTGGAAATCATTTTGAAGGCATTACTTCTCTGGCTTTAGTCTTGCTTCTGGAAAACTCAATGCCATTCTGATACCCGGTCTTTCGTGGATGTCCTGATTTTCTCTCTAGAACATAGTAACATCATCTCACTTTCTCAAACATTCTGAAAATTTAAGGTGGTCTGCTCTGACTTTTTTTTTGTTGTTTGTTTCATTTATTGTGCCAAATACTTTGTAGGATTTTGGTCAGAGACTTATTTCCTTTGGTTCTGGGAAATTCTCTTATTTTAATAATTAATAATTCTCTTATTTTAATAATTTTCTCTTTAATAATTAATAATTAATAATTCTCTTATTTTAATAATTTTCCTCATTCAAAGTGAAGAAAGTCTAGCTCTCAAATTTGGTAGACTAACCTTCTAATTTTTTTGTTATTTGCTCTCTTATTTTACAACTCTTTGTTTATATCTCTTCCATTAAAAAATATATACTTCTGGGAGTTCCTGGGTGGCCCAGTTGGTTAAGTGTCCTACTATTTGATTTTGGCTCAGGTCATGAGATTATGAGACTGAGGCCCATGTCAGGCTCTGCATTCAACAGGGAGTTTCCTGTGATTCTCTCTCTCCCTCTCCCTCTGCCTCTCCTCTGCCTGTGTGCGTACTCTATCTCTCTCAAGTAAATAAAGAGAGAGAGAGAGAGAGAGAAAGCACAAGCAGGGAGGACTGTCAGGGGGAGAGGGAGAAGTAGATTCCCTGCTGAGCATGGAGCCCAATGCAGGATGCAGGACTCAATCCCGGCACCCTGAGAGCATGACCTGAGCTGAAGGCAGGTGCTTAAATGACTGAGCCACTCAGGTGCCCCAATAAATAAATCTCTAAAAAATGTATTTCTTCAACTCTATCTTTCAACTTCCATGATGAAGTTTTTAAAATTCATGTTATTATTTTTGTATATTCTTCTTTATATGACATGTTGATCTTGTTTTATGAATGTAATACCTCCTTTTCTCTTTACCTGAAAATGAATTACAGATTTTAAAAAGATATTTTGATTCTACATTATCTCTCTTTATTTTTCTGTTGGTTTTTTTCTCTTTCTTTACAAAGACTTCCCTCAAATATCTACTAACCTTTGAGTTCTACTTAAGAGTGACTGTTTCAACAATACAGTAACCTCTATATTGTACGCAAGGGTTTCCCTTCTGTTGGAGTGTCCCAACAGATAATTGGCTATTTTGTTAGAAACTCCCAAATGTCATTATTGATAGTTAAGTAACTGGAGTCAACCAGTTTCCCCAGAGAGGGACTCTCTAATTTCCTGCTGTGGGGTGGGTTGGAAGGGAGGGTCCAAGCTTGACTTTTAGAGCTCAGAGCCAAGTGAGTAAAGGGGCTTGACTTAGACCCTCCCTGCTATTTACACCTGGGCATAGGTCCCTGGGCTTGGACTCTCTCTGCTTTATCATCTTTAAAGAGTGACTCTCTTTCTGGACAATAGAGGGGTAGTCCCATGCTGTGTAGGATTAGCAAGGGGACTGTGACTTCATTCTCAACCTACCCACTAGGACTCTACCCATGAGAAACGTCTGATGCTTTTATTTCCTGAGACATCCTCTGGGCATGAACCCACACATATGCCCTGGCCCAGAACTGGCTTTCTGCCTTCTCTGGTCTACTCAGTTAATCACCACTAGATATGACTTCTGCCTTCTTCCCTCTCTCTTCTGACTCCTTTCATGTTCTCTTTGCCTTGTGGATCAATGTCTTTTTATCTTTTTTCTGCCACTTTAATGGGGTTTTGGGAGGGAGTGGAGAGGAATGTGTGTATGCGATTCATCATGTTTATATAAATTTCTATAAAGCTGTAACACCTGAGGTCATTAACCAGCCCACTTGTGTATCTCTCATCCACATTGGGGACAATTCCATTGTCTCCTAACTGCCCACCACATTCCCAGTGAAATGGCCTTAGTTGAGGGGGAGGAGGGGGTAGCCATATGGCAAGAGCCTCCACTTTGACTGCAGAATCAGAGCTGGTGATAAAGAAATACACCAGACTTTTCTCAAGGAATTAAACAGTAACATAAAGCTCCCAAATTTAAAATGATGCTGCAGGAGGGAAAAGTCCCACAATAAAATGTTCTGGTGTCTATCTGAAAGAACAGCCACTGTTCTTTTGAACCCTATGCATAAAAAAGAAAGAAAAAAAGAAAGAAAGAAAGGAAAAAGAAAGATGTTCTCTGGCTATAATGGAGAAAAAATAGGGTTGGATAGTAGAAGGACTCAAAAGCCCACCCTGGGGGTATTTGTAGAAAAGGCAAGAACTGCCTGGAGTGAGTGGTGAGTCCAGGCTGAGAGTGGCCCTTCTAGTCTGAGCCCAGTTCCCAGCTGAACAACATGTGCAAGCCATACCTGTTTCTTCCCCAGGCTGAAGACATCGTAATTCATAGACTGCCTCGTGGGATTCTCCTGGTGGAGACAGTGATCAAGGACTGATTGATAATGCACCGTAGGAACAGACATCCTCTTGGCTATATGGCAGAGTTTAAATCCTGGAGCTGGGTCCCTGGTGGACCCTGAGGATTTTGTGCTGAGAGGCTGCCAGGAGGCTGGCAGGGCATTGGGCATGGTACCAGCTGGGGACTGGTCTCATTTTTGGGTACAGAATGCTTTATTCAGTGGAGAAAAGTGCTGGGGCATCTGAATAAAGCCTTCAGATTCTGTGGGGGGCTATTTAAATCTCCCTCTGTTCTTCATGCTCTGAACACAGCCAAAGGCATTTGGAACTTGGCCCACATTGATCATATCGTAGGTGACAGTGGAATCTGGGCCACCCAAAATCAATGAATCCTTAACAAGGCACAACTGGCTGTTAGGACTTGTCTGCAGAACTGTGATGTTGCCAGTTGGGTATACATTCTTTGTATAAATACACTCATATTAATGTGTAAACTATTTCCTTCCCAGTGAAGAGGCTCTTTATAAAACTGCTCTCATGTCCCTAACTGAAGGTTGAAAAAGGTGTCCTCTCTAGGTACTGAGGGTCCTGATGGGGGGACAAGATGCAATGTCTGATCCAGTGATAATCTGGCTCCACTCCAGCCCAAGGTTCTGTAGTGCAGGCCTGAGAGAGGAAGGACAGCAGGGAGGAAGGGAAGGTGAGAAGGTGAAGGCGGGAAGATGAGCTCGGGGAGGGAAGAGGTGTGTGGGTGGAGTGAGTAGGAAAGTAACCCTCCCCACACACACACGGCGAGATATGCCCAAGTCCTAACTTACGGAACTCGTGAATGTGACTTTATTTGGAAAAAGAGTCTTTGCAAGTGTGCTTATGTTAAAGAACTCAAAATGAAATCATCCTGCATTTAGGGTGAGCCAAAATCCCATGAGTCTTTGCAAGAAGAAGGGGGGGAGATTTGAGACAGAGAGACCCACAGGGAAGAAGGCCCCGTGAAGAAGGAGGCCGTGATGGGAGGGATGCTGCTCCAGCCACAGAGCCACAGAAACTGGAAGAGGCAGGAAGGAGCCTCTGCTAGAAGCTCTGGAGAGCATATGGCCCTGCCAACACCTTGATTTCAGACTTCCGGCCTCCACAACTTCAAGGGAATAAATTTCTGTTGTTTAAAGCTACCAGATTTGTGGTAATTTGTGACAGCAGCCATAGTAAACAAATGGAACGGTAGCGGGGAGATCTGGAAAAGCAGCAGCAAGACAGGAAGGCAGAGAGGTCAGGGAGGGAAGAGCTGTGGAGGCAGAGACAGTGTGTGTGTGTGTGGGGGGGGCTGACGTAATAGGTCGTCCCACCCTGTCTTTGTCCGCTCAGGCGGCCATAACGAAGACTATAGGCGGCTATAGACAGGGGAGCTGAAATGACAGAAATTAATTTTTTCACAGTTCTGGAGGCAGGAGTTAAAATTCAGGGTTCCAGTGTGGATGCTTCCTAGTGAGGACTCTCTTCCTGGCTGGTAGATGGCCGCTGTCTCACTGTATGCTCACATGGTCGAGAAGGAGCAAGAACAAGCTCCCTGGTATCTAAGAAAGGGGCCAATCCCATCATGAGGGTTCCAACTGCATGGCCTGATCTAAACCTAATGTTTTTCCAAAGTCCCCACCTCCAAATGCCATCTCATTGGCATTTCTTCTACATATGACTTTGGGGGAGACATGATTCAATCCATAACACACTCTTACTGCATAGACCTCCCAGTGTAAGTTTGGCACTTTAGTGGCTGAAACTGGACAGAACTCGGATGCACAAAACAGGCCAAAAAAAAAAACAAAAAAAAAAAAAAGAACGAAAGAAAGAAAGACAGACAAGGAAAGGGAAAAAGGATAATTTAACTTGGAAGAGAGAACACACTGCTTTGGGTTTAACTAGGCTCTAAATAAAGACTAACCCAACAGTTTGGATGGTGGTGCAGTCAGGTGGGGCAGTTATTCATCAGATCTGTGAAATGAGGGCTCGGGTTATCTCTTCTGTCCCACTATCTTCCTCTTTTCTGTCATTATTCTGCCAGGAGGGGTTCCCTTACTGGTTACCCTCCTGCTATGAGCTGAATTGTGCTCTTCTCCCCTCCCCAATTCCCAGTTCTTATATTGACGTTCTAACCCCACAGTACCTCAGGATATGATGGTATTTGGAGCCTATCTATACCTTTAAAGAGGTAATTATATTAATTGTGGTCATCAGGGTGGGTTCTAATCTAATCTGGCTGGTGTCCTCACAAGAAGAGGAGGTTAGGACATGGACACACCCAGAGGAAAGACCCTGTGGAGACACAGGGAGAAGATGAACATCTATAAGCCAGAGAGAGGCCGAGAAGAAACTAACTCTATTGACTCTTTGATCTTGAACTTCCAGCCTCCAGAACTGTGAGAAAATAAATTTCTCTTGTTTAAACCATCCAGTCTGTGGTACTTTGTCTTGGCAGCCCAAGCAAACTAATATACCTTCTCCAAGTCCAGGTCTTCGGTAGAACCCTCCTTGCTCTCTATACAGGCTCCTGATGCCCAGATCGCCTCTACTCCATTGTTCCTCATTCTTTTGTCCTGTTGGAGTCAAGAACACATTGGAATCATTTCCCTCTAACTTCAGCAAGTTACTTAATCTCTTTGAATCTTGCTTCATTCATAAAACTGGACTTAATGAACTCTCCCTGGGCATGCAAATTAAATGTAAACAGACTTATTGCAGCCGAGGTCCAGCCATTCTAGCATCTTGTCCAGTTTTATCTACTATAGGGGACATTTGCCATGCTTTGCAGTACAACAGTGAGCAGCCTGCCTCTCTGGAGGAAATGCCAAGATCTATGGGAGGTTGGGCCATGTCTCCTACTGGGTGCAGATGAATATATTCTAGCAATTTATCTTTGGGAATGGGGTAAGCAATGTGACTGGTTCAGCCATACTCTCCGGTCAGGCCCTAGACTCTTGAAGAAGTGACATAAAGAACTCGTGGAGGTGACAGTAGAGAAAAGAGACCAGACATGTGGCAACAGGGGCCCAGTGACCCAGTGGTGCTATTCGCTGGGCTGCAGCACTGATGGTAGACCAAGCAGCAAGCTTGGGGAGACTTTTCTATATTTTTGTCTAGTACCCCTTCTTTGTTTTTGTCTATACATAGAACTGGATCTTTCAGATTGCACATTCATTTCATACATTGCTTTCCAGTTATTTTTGTCTTTAAATCCTTCCAAAAAAATTCTTTTTTGATCAAGTTAGAATCAGTTTCTGTTGTTTGCCACCAAGTGCTCTCATGGGTACATCAATATTGTGTCCCTGTTTGCAGTCTGTTTCCTTGTGCTCTGTTATCTTGGGGCCTGTCCTAGCGGGCAATCAGATTGGAAAGTTATTTAACAAGTTATTTCACACTAAGATGAGAAAGATTTGCAAAAAGTAGTAACTTTCCCCCCAAATTTGCATTTTGAAAAAGGCAAGGAAATAAGTGATGCTAAGAAGTTAGAATTCTATTTAACTGTCAGTGAAAGAGTTGATCCTTAGGACTAAATCTACATGTACAGCAGACTCTTGTGCTTTTGCAATCCTGTTGTTCAAACATTGTCTAGTCTGCTTTGGCTGAGAGTGGTTCATTTGAGTGGGTACCTCCCACGGTGACCCTTCTGTTGGCCCAGGTAGAGAGCATGGCTGTCTTTCCGGTTTGTATTTTATTTAGATTTTACTGTTTTAACTGGAGGGTTCTGAATTTCTTACTTGAAAACCCACTCAAGTAAGATCGATCTTGATGTCTGATAGACCCGCATTGGCAGGTGAAGGTCACATTTTGTCCAACTGAGCAGGGGCATGGAGGAGAAGACAAGGGAATATTTATCCAAATGTCTTAACCTGTTCAGGACAGATGACATGTGGCATGAATAGACAAGAAATTTAAGCAGATCCAATGGGGGAGGGGGAGGGTAGAGATGGAGAGCCAGTACAAGTTAGAGATCCCAAGGACAGCTTGAGCCAAATGTAAATTTCAGGTCAATTCCTTTAGCCAGTCCACTGTTCCTGGCTCCCACTGCCACTACCATGTCATTTTCACTGAGGCTTTAATCAGCCCTTGATGACCTTGCATCTAGAAAAAGAAGAGAATTGAGGTCAGAAGGTGGTGGAAAGACTAGGAGTAGAAGCAGGGTCAGGAATAAGTCATTCCCCATAAATTAGTAACTTCAAAGTAGAACCTAGGTAGGAATAGCAAGAAGGACAAATTGCTAAGTGAAGCAAAGAAAACAGGAAGGCAATCTGGGAAATGACACAACTCTCATCATCAGACTCTGTATTTATGAAAATACTGTGATAATCCATTTGGTTGTGAGAGTTAAGGATCCTGCCTACTTGCCCAGGTCATAGTCTGAAAGAAGAGATGGATTATGCTCTGAATAGTCAGGATACTGAGTTTTCTATTCTGCAAGAGTCTTGTGAACAGCAATAGTAATTAAACAAGGCTCCCCAAATAGGGTGGTTAGTTCAAGACTAGGGAGAGCATCAGCTGTAGAATATATAAAGAAGTAGCCATCTTTTTACATTCTTGAAGGGCTTACTTTAAGGTCAACTCATTGCATTTGGTAAATCTCACTAGGGCTTTGAAATGGACTCTTACCTCCTATGACATTAATCATGTCAGAAGGGAATTCTGACATTAATCATGTCAGAAGGCTAGGTAGTTTCTGGGGGTGCCTTTCAAATGTCAACCCATGTTGCCTCTAGGAATATTTTCCAATGCACTGTTTTGCCAGCCAAGATCCCATCTTCAAATCATTGTTCACTCCTCCCTCTTTGTGGTTACCCAAGTTCATCAGCCAACAGACTCTCCCCACTCTCCATTCCCACTGAAAGGTCAGTAGGGCATTGTCTATGTTTGTCCTGTTTCTGACTCTGCCCACAGGCTCCTCAGGGATCTTTCAACTTTTAGTTTCTTTTCCCCAGTTCAACCTGTCTTGTCCACCACTGCCAGATTAACAAATACCCAAACTTCTAAATTATCTACAAAATATTAAGCTTGAGTTTGAAGATCTTACTCAATCTGGGCCCTTCTAATTTTTCTGGAAATTAGAGAAGAATTTTAAGTAATTGTGGTTTTATACTTCCCAAGATTCTAACAGATGTTGAGAAAGAGTGTTGTCCTGGAAGAAATGGCTGGGAGTCCTGTTTTTAGACAAATGTCCAATGAAACCCAAAGGTTAATTTGTGTACTAAAATAATGCAAACCCTATGAAACCCTATGAAAACATATTCAAATATGTTTTCTTCCTTGAATTTTAAGCTACATGACTGCAATTATGTGGTTAGGTGGCAACTGAGGGGCTAACCAAAGAATGGTAAGCCAAAGCTGAGGAAGTAGAAAAGGAAGGGATAAAGAAAGCCAGGGTAGTGAGCTCTAGAAGGAAGTCAGATGAGAAGGCTCTCTTCCTTCCTGCCCATGCTCAAATGGTAGTAACAAACACATACAGACAACACACACTCAAATATACATCAGGACCCTGATCCCAGGGTCCTGGGATTGAGCTCCGCATCGGGCTCCCTCAGTGGGAAGCCTGCTTCTCCCTCTCCCAGTCCCCCTGTTTGTGTTCCTTCTCTCGCTGTGTGTCTCTTTGTCAAATAAATAAATAAAATCTTAAATAAAAAGATTTCTAGAACATTTCTAAAGCAATAATTTCACTGTTGGGTTGCCTTGTTCTTTAGACTTCAGTGTTTCTCACTTGGATATTGCCCATTCCCTTAACAAATATGGTAGACATGGGGGAGAAAGGCTAATGATCTCCTAAACAGTAACTCTTAAGGGCATCATTCCCTTTTCTCCCTTTTTTCTCATACATTTTTTTTTCATAGTCCAACATCCTTAGCAGTGTGAGATGATCCAAAGGTTCTCAAATCTTTGAGTGCACAGCATCACATAGTGATTGCTTTCAAGGATCTAGAGAGATCTTTATCCAGAGACACAAAAGTTACCATCAGTTATTTAAAATAGTCCATTACTAGCTTGGATTTGAAAGCTTCATTCACTATTATGTGTATCAATGTGGGCACTATTAAATTTCACTCTTTTGGGATTAGCCATATTGTAGAGATACAGAAAGATGTAAGAAATCAATTGAAAAAAGGTCCATAGAAACAGATTTTACATCATAAAAGAGAAATTTGTTAGGTGTTAGGAAAATATAAATGTTGCAAATTGTGTTTTACATGCTGCTTCCAAGAATAAAACTATGGCAAATATGGGGGAAGGCATTGATTAATCAGATTTCTGGATGGCCCCTTACTTTCACTCCTTAGCACTGCTGTGCTGTTTTGCACATAATAACTCCGTAACCAAAAAAAAAAAAGAATCTGAGCATAGGCCTTGAAGGATATGCCAACTTCCAGACTAATCATTGCCTTGTTAAACAGTGAGATGGAGTTATTATAAATTTTTGGGTGTGGCAGTTAAAGTGTACTCCATAAAACAAGTTTCTAGAAACCAAGAATTTCTCAAATTTAATAAGTAACTGAAAGAGTAATTCACAGAACTGTAGTCTTTCCATGGAGACTTTCATGATACAAAAAAGTAATAGGGATGATGTTAAATGGGAAACAGAGTTGAGGTAACCCTTCCACATGGTTTTTTTGAACTCCTTTCAAAGCAGCTCTCTACCAGACAATGTTACCAAATGTCCTGCATAGCTCTTGTTCTGGAGGCTAGAATTCTGAAATCAAGAGCAGGGCCATGGTCTTTCTGAAGGCCCTAAGAGAAGGATGCTTCCCTGTCTCTTCCAACTTCTGGTGGTTGCCAGCAATCCTTAGTATTCCTTGGCTTGTCATCACATCACTCCAGTCTCTGCTTCTGCGATCACATGGCATTCTTCCTGTATGTCTGTGTCTACATTTCTCTTCTCTTCTAAGGATATCAGTCATCGGATTAGGCCTACTGGAATCCAGCATGCTGTCATCTGAACTTGATTGCATCTACAAACACCCTATTTCCAAATAAGGTCATATTTGTAGGTATTAGGGTTTAGGACTTCAACACCTCATTCCTAGTCCATGATGTCACCTTAAAGAGAATATGCCAGAAGTTCTTTTGATATTTACACACAATGATATTAATAATAGTTACATACTCAAAATATGACTGGGGAAAAACTGTAAAACCCCAACAATTTAAAGCTTCTGGGAATGGTCCTAAGAAAAAGCAGCAACTAAAGAAACTTCTTTTCAAGAAAATTTATAAAAATTTGGTAAGATAGGTGAGTGTCTGTGATGTTTGAACCAAGACTGCTTCCTTCCTCCCCAGCGGCAGTTCAGCAGGTGGAGATTCTACTCCAAACTTCTGCAGCCAAGAACACAGTGTTCCTTCTCCCCCAAGCATGCAGAGGACTTTCTTCCCCAGAGAAACAGTATGGCAATATTTCTCATCCTCTCCACAGCTACCTGTTTCTGAGACTAAGTTCCAGATGAATGTGGTTGAGAGATGGGGCTCCTGCTTCTATCCAGTTACCATTTGTGAAATGGAGGGTCTACCTTGAGCATGCTGAGAAGGATGTGGCCCTGGTTACTCTTGCTCCAGATCATGAGGTGATAGATGATGTAAACAAAGAGAATTTCTCACTGCTCCTACCTCTCTGCCAAGTAAGTGCTCATCATTTAGAATGGAAGGGTCACTCAGAGGGAAGCTTGCTATTTTCCTACCTCCAGCTTCAGAGGCTGGCTCAAATATTTTGCCAGAGGATGATATTGGAGAGAAGAAAAGAAGAAGGCCATAAAAAAGATAGTTTCTAATATTTCCCCAAAAGAATTAAATTCTTTTGCAACAGTTTTTGGGGAAAGTCAATCTAAGTGTGCCCTCAAAAACCATGGAGGTTATGGTGAAAGGCAACTACGAAAATATTTAAGATACTGAAGGCTGAACTGTAACTCTGCTAGTCTGCAGGAGAAAAGTCAGAATAAGTTCTTAGGGAGGAGAAAATACACTAATATACAAGTAATGGAAGACCAGAGGGAAAGGAGAGAAAGAAGCAGAAAAAATACTTGAAGAAAGAATGGCTGAAAACTTTCCAAATTTATTGAGAGACGTTAGTCTGTAGTTTTCTTTCTTTTTCTTTCTTTCTTTTTTTTTTTTTTTTTTTGTAATCTTTGTCTAGGTTTCATCCTAGAGTATTGCTGACCTCATGAAATGAGTTAGGAAGGATTCCCTTTCCTTCTATCTACTGAAGGAGCTAGTAGAGAATTGACATAATTTAGTCCTTAAATATTTATAGAGTTCACTAATGAACCCTTGTGGGCCTAATGCTTTCTGTTTTAGAAGGTTATTAAATTATTGATTCAGTTCCTTTACTAGCTATAGGCCCATTCATATTGTTTGTTTCTTTTCATATGAGTTTTGGCAGATTGTGTCTTTCAAGGAGTTGGTCTATTTCACTTAGGCTACAAAATTTGTGGACACATAGTTGCTCATAATGTCTCCAAATTTATTGAAAAACAATTAATCTACACATCTAAGAAGCTCAACAAACTCCAAATAGGACAAATTCAAAGCAATCCACAAAGAGACACCTTATAGTAAAAATATGAAAAGTCAAAAACAAGGAGAAATTCTTGAAAGCAGCAAGTGGAAAATGCCTAACAAGGAACCCTCAATAATATTAACAGCTAATTTCTTATCAGAAACAATGAGGCCTGAAAACAGTGGGACAACATATTCAAAATGCTCAAAGAGAAAACTAAGAATTCTGTATCAGGCAAAACTATCTTTTAAGAAATGAAAGTGAAATAAAGAGTACCCCAGATAAACAAAAAAATGAGAGAACTGGTTGCTAGCTAATTTGCTATATAGGAAATATTAAAGGAATTTCTTCATACTGAAAGCACATGACCCCAAATGGTAATTCAAATTCAAATGAAGAAACAAAAAATGCAGGAAATTATGTAATTAAAAAACATAGTTTAAATACACATCTTTCCCCCCTATCTCTTATTTGATTTTAAGACACTGATATAAAATAATGTGTATATAATCTATTTGGGGCCTGTGAACACATAAATATGTAGAATATGTATAATATTTGTCAGTAATAGCACAAAGCATATAAATGGGAGCAAAACCCTATTAGGCTAAGGAAATTACTACAGACTGCAAAGTACTAATTATAATGATGTATTGTAATACAATAATGGGTTTGTAACCTTAATAGATCTAATATGTGCAAAAATAATATGACAAAAAGAGAGGAAAGGGAATATAGTTATATAGGAATAATGTGTCTATACAACAATGAAATTAAGTTAGCATAAACCAGAAGCCAATTCTAAGATGTATGAGGTAAACCTTAGAGTAATTACTAAAAATGCTGAAACATATATGGTAAAAAAAAATCAGCAAAGAAGTTAAAATCCTACATTAGAAAATATTATACTCATACTTAATTATTGTAAAATAACTGTAAAGTAGGAATAGAGGGCAAAAAGACAAGAGGCATATAGAAAACAAAAACCAAAATGACAGACATAAATTGAACTATACTAGTAATAACATCAAATGTGAATGGATTAAACAATCCAGTCAAAAGACCAAGATTGTCAGACTAGATTTTTAAAAATGTTTCAACTATATGCTGTTTATAGGAGATACATTTTATATTCAAAGATACAACCATATTGAAAATAAAAGGATGATACAAGACATATCATGTAAGCAATAATCACATGAAAACTGGAATGGCTAACCTGATGTCAGATAAATAGACTTTAAAACAAAAAAGTGGGGTGCCTGGGTGGCTCAGTGGGTTAAATCCTCTGCCTTTGGCTTGGGTCATGATCCCAGGGTCCTGGAATCAAGCCCCACATAGGGTTTTCTGCTCAGCAGGGAACCTGTTTCCCCCTCTCTCTGTCTCTGCCTGCCTCTCTGCCTACTTGTGATCTCTGTCTGTCAAATAAACAAATAAAATCTTAAAAAAAAACCCAAAAAATGTTATAAAAATGAACATTCTATAATGATAACAAAGTCAATCCCTCAAGAAGATATAATAATTATAAACATATATTCACTTAATGAAAGTACTTAGGAATAAATCTAACGAAAGGAGTATATAACTTGTCCTTTGAAAACTACAAAATATTATTGAAAGAAATTAAAGATAATCCAAATGACTGGAAAAATGTTTTATGTTCATGGATCAGAAAGTTTAATATTGTTAAGGTGACAATACTCCTCAAACTGATCTGTAGATTCATTGAAGTTCCTATCAGAACTCCAGCTGGCTTCTTTGGAGACATTGATAAGCTGATTCTAAAATTCATGTGGAATTTCTAGGGTCCTAGAATAGCCAAAAATAATCCTGCAAGAGAAGAACAATGCAGAAGGGTTCACACGTCATTAATTCAAAACTTACTACAAAGTAATGTTAATCAAGACAGTGTGGCACTGTCAAAAGCATAGATAAGTTGATAAGTGGAATAGAGTTGAGATACTAGAAATAAGCCCATACATCTATGATGAACTGATTTTTCACAAGGGTGCCAAAACTATCCTATAGAGTAGGAATAGTCTTTTCTTTTGTGGGCAGTTCTTTTTTTTAAATATAATTTAAATTCAATTAATTAACATATAATGTATTATTAGTTTCAGAGGTAGAGTTCCGTGATTCATCAGTCATATATAACATCCAGTGTTCATTACATCACTGCCTTTTTGGATGCTTATCACCCAGTTACCCCATCCCCCTATGCCCCTTCCCTTCCAGCAACCCTCAGTTTATTTTCTATGATTAAGAGTCTCTTATGGTTTGTCTCCATCTCTGCTTTTGTTTTATTTTATTTTTCCTGGGTTTGTTTCTTTTAGTAATCAGAATCATGCTGTATGTATTGTTCTTTAATGTGCTTGTTGGAGATGTTCTCAGTCTAGCACACTCCTTTTATCCATTATATATTCCACAGAATTAGTGTCATTGTTTGTGTTGCTTCATTCTGCTCTTATAAATATGCCCACTTCTCTGCACAAACTTGGGCATAAAGGTTACAATTTGAGGGGAAGGGTGTCAGTTTGAGTCCTTGTTGACCTGAAATAAAGGCATATTGACTTGGCATTGAGCAGGTGGCAGGCAGTGCAGGAAGATGGCTAGACTGTGGATTTAGGACCCACAGGCTGATGGCATTGTGTGTGATGGGAATGTGGCTGGTTTTGCTCCTGGTAATGAATTCCTTCAACTTCTGTTTCTCTGGGAAACTCTAGCTCTCCTTCTATTCTGAATGAAAGCCTTGTTGGATAGAGTATTCTTGGGTGTAGATTTTTTTTTCCTTTTAGCACTTTGAGTATATCATGCCACTCTCTTCTGGTCTGAAAAGTTTCTGCTAAAAAATCTATTGACAGCCTTATGAGCTTCCCCTTGTATGTAACTGCTTTCCCTTCTCTTGCTTCTTTTAAAATTCTCCTTAGCAGTACTTTTGGCCATCTTATTTTCTTTGTGTCTTGGTACAGACTTCTTTGGGTTGGTTTTTTGGGGGACTCTCTGTGCCTCCTGGATCTGGATTTCTCTTTCCTACCCCAGATTCAGAAAGTTTTCAGCTATTATTTCTTCAAATAAGTCTTCTATCCCCTTTTCTCATTCTTCTTCTGGGATCCCTATCATGTGACTGTTATGCTTGACAGTGTTGCTGAATTCCCTGCACCTATTCTCATTTTGCATATTTTTCCCTCTTATTTGCTCAGCTTGATTACTTTCCATTGCTCTGTCCTCCAAGTTGCTGATATGTTCTTCTACTTCCTTTTGTTTGCTATTTATTTTAGGTGGTCTATTTTTATTTTCATTTAGTGAGTTCATTATCTCTAACTGGTTCTTTTTTTAGGTCTCCTATCTCTTTGTGGAGGGTCTCATGGAAGCCCTGTACTCCTTTGTTAAGCCTAGTGTTACTTTATGAGCATTACTTTAAATGTATTATCAGACATATTACTTATTTCCCTTTTACTTAGGTCTCTCACTATGATTTTGTTCCACTCTTTCATTTGGGACATATTCCTCTGTCTCCTTATTTTGTCTATTGCTATGTCTGTTTCTATGTGTGAAGAAAGAGTTATGTCTCCTGCACTTGAAAGTAGTGGCTTTATGAAGAAGAGGTCCTGTAGTGCCCCACAGTGCAATGTCTCCTTTTCACCAGAAAATGGTCTTCAGGAGTGTCTCCTATGTGTGTTGCTATAGGGATGTCGTAGTGTTGTGACAGAGCTGTGTTTACCTTCAATCAAGCCCATGATGGCTCTCCACCTGTTGTGAGCAGAGTCTGGTAGCTGTGGTGTTAGTGGGCCAGTCTGGTGGTGCCCTGGGCCTGAGTTGAATAAGACCAGGTGCCAAAGATGAAAAAGCACCAAATTGCAGGGCACTTTCCCTGTGTTTTCCCCTGAGAAACTTTTATCAGTGGGTGGAAACTGCAGTCAGACCAGGTGCCTGCCCCTAGCCTACTGCTGGGGCCAGACAGACTGGTGTGGTTCTCTTCCCCTCTCCCTGGAGCAGGACTCGCTTTGGATTAGTGCTGATGCTTGGCTGGGCTGCGTGCACACAGTCTGGCTTATGCACTGCTTTGATGGGATCTTGCCAAGAGCATATCATAGTAGGTGGATCAAATTTGCTGTGATCTCTTGTATATGTCCAACTGAGGAGATGTCTCTTCTGCCAGTCTTCGGGTTGCTTTCTGGGTTATTATGTCCATGTGGGTGTTCTCTAGATGGCCTCTCCACAAGAGGTGAGCCCTGGGCCCTCCTACTCTACCATCTTCCCAGCAGCCTCTGCTTGCAAGAATAGTCTTTTCAGCAATTGAATTGCCATATACAAAAGCTTGAGTCTGGATTCTTACCTCACACCATATACAAAAATTAACTCAAAAAGGATCAAAGACTTAATGTAAGGCTTAAACTATAAAACTTTTAGAAAGAAAAGCCCCACAGAAGTATGATCTTGGATTTGGCAAAAGATATGTGATAAACACCAAAAGCACTAACAACAAAGAAAAATGAGACTGGACTCATCAAAATTATAAATTCATAATTTATAAATTATAAATTTTTGTGCTTCCAAAGACATAATGAAGAAAATGAGAAGACAACCCACAGAATGGCAGAAAATTTTAAAATCATATATCAGATAAGAAACTTAGATCGAAGGGCGCCTGGGTGGCTCAGATGGTTAAGCATCTGCCTTCAGCTCAGTTCATGATCCCAGGGTCCTGGAATTGAGCCCTGCATTGGACTCCCTGCCCAGCAGGAAGCCTGCTTTCCCTTTCCCACTCCCCCTGCTTGTGTTCCTGCTCTTGCTGTCTCTCTCTCTCTCTCTCAAATAAATAAAAAAGATCTTTAAAAACGAGATAGAGAGAAAGAACTTTAGATATGCATTATATAAAGAACTCCTACAACCCAGTAATAGAAAGTCAAATAATCCAATTAAAAAATAAGGAAAAGATCTGAATGAATATTTCTTTAAAGAAGACATGCATAGTCAGAGAAAGACAAATACTTATGAAATTTAGGAAAAACAGATGAATACTGGGAAAGGGGAGGAAAAATAAAATAAGATGAAAACAGAGAGGGAGGGAAACCATAAGCTATAGAGAAACAAACTAAGGGTTGCTGGAGGGGAGGCAGTTGAGGGGAATGGGTGAAATGGGTAATGGGCATTTATTGGGATGAGCATTGGGTGTTATATGTAAGTGATGAATCACTAAATTCTATTCCTGAAACCAATATTACACTATATGTTAACTAACTTGAATTTAAATAAAAATAAATTAAAGAAGACATGCATATGGCCAATAGATGGTTGATATTATTTGTCCTCAGAGAAATGCACAAAAAAACAATGAGATTCCATTTCACACCAATCAGATAATTACAAGTGTTGATGAGGATGTAGAGATATTGAAACCCTCATACACTGCTGGTAGGAATATAAAGTGTGCAGCCACTTTGGAAAAGAGTTTGGTAGTTCCTCAAATGGTTAAATATAGTTATCATATAATACAGTAATCTCACACTTAGGAATATATTCAACAGAAATAAAAACATCTATCCACAAAAAATCTTGCACACAAATATTTATAGTAATATTATTCATACTAGCCAAAAGGAGGAAACAACCTAAGTGTCCATCAGTGACAAATACAGAAATGAAATGTGTTATAACAATGCAATGGAATATTGTTCACCTATAAAAAGGAATGAAGGACTGATGTATGTTACAACATGGATAAATTTTGAAAACACCGTTCTAACTGAAAGAAGCCAGCTCCAAAATACCACATATTATATGATTGGATTCATAGAAAATGTCCAGAAGAGGGAAATCTATATAGAGATAGAAGGCACGTTTGTGGTTGCCTAGGGGTGGGAAAGTGGGTCTGGCGAACAGCAGGTGATAGAGAAAGCATATCAGGTCTCTTTTTGAGGCGATGAAATGTTCTAAAATGGACGGTGGTGATGGTCGCATGTATCTGTAAATTAAAAAAAACCCACTGCATTTCCTACTTTAAATAGCATCACACATGAACCATATCTTAAGTAAGCTGTTAAAAAAAAAAAAACAACTACCCAGAGTGAAAATACAGCCTAGCCCCAGAACTCCAGTAATTTAATGCACCGTCCCACGTAAGGGCAGACCCATGCAGGGCAACCATCTGTGAAATCCCTATAAATTGGAGTTTTGCTTGAGATGGGGTTGGGGACGGTGTTAACGCCACTTCTCTTTATTGAGGGTATGCGAATGTTTTGAGGGATTTCCACCTACCCTCTCTTTGTTTTCCTCCTATTTTATTTTTCTTCCTCCCTTTAGCTCCATAGTCATCATAATTCCGAGGACTGGAGAAAGAAGAACAATTTCATTTCCCATTTGTCTGACTGAAGCAAGAGCTGGTTGTAGTGATGGGGACTCTGGTCAGGAAAAGAACAGAAGAGCCATCTTGGACCTTTTCTGAGATCCTACCCTCAACTCTCCCATAATCTGTAAGTTCCACAGTTTATTTGTAATTATAGTTCCCTTTTTTCCTTTCCTTTTTGCTTTATATAATGCACATTTATGTTACAATAGAGCCTGATTTTCTACAATAGGCTTTTATGTGTGCTTTTGATTCAAACACAAAAGCTCCACTTCAATGTAATAAATAAATACCCAGCCGTTATTGTACTAAATAATTCACAAACCTCAAACACACTTGGATTCAGACACACACTCCGTCCTTCTTGCTGAAGTCCACTGGCATGTCCCCTCCCCCAACCTCATTATAGAGCTTGAGAACAAGTTACTGTGCTTTTCAGACAATGAGTCTGTATTCCCTATTTTTAGTATAAATAAGTTTGCAGTTAGAGTATTAACCTTTCTCACTGCCGTGCCTGTTGGAGGCCATGCAGGCAGGACTTGGATTCTGGGTCTGGATATGCCACTGATGTATTTGTGAGCTGATTCTATTTGCAACATTTTCTATGCTCTAATCAAGATTTCTCACTTACACTCTCATGGGCTGCTGGAGACTTAGAGAAGAAAGTCCACCTTTTCATCATGTGAGTTACTCACCACCAGACACATCTTGCTTCTTCTTCTATCTCTTGTTCATTCATTTTGGCTTATTCCCTTTGGCATATATTATGCTCCAGTCCACACCACTAATTTTGCTACTTTTTACATGACAGAGAAATGGACTTTTATCTGGGTTAAGCTGCCGTACTTTACTGGGTCTGAAATTTATCCTGTCGAATGTATCTATACATGAATAATGCTTAGGCTCAAGCTGGTAACCACAAGAAGGTCATCTACCCAACTCAGTTTCAGCGGTTCTGTCACTAAAGAAAGAAGGAGATATTAGGATATTAGGAAACATGACATTTCATGTAAAACGACTCCAAGACCCACTGACTGAACTAACAGGAAGTCCAGAACCTCCTGAGTCTGCTGCTTGGATTTGTTAGAGGTCTTCTGAAGTGTTTAGCGTTGGGTCCTCATGGCTCACTGAGGAGCAAGAACTTAGATGGATTCCTGCTATAGCTAGAGAGCCTCCTCAAAGCTGGGTGGTGTGAAGGTTCTTCATCAGCTGTACCTCTGTGCTGTCTCTGCCCCTGCTGCCAATGACCCTCAGAATACTGACCACTGGGCATGGCGGTCCCCAGCGATGACCAGAGTGAGGAATGTTTTCCTCTGTACCACCAAGCAGCCCTTCCCCTTCATTCTCCACACACAGCAGAGACCAGACTCTACCTTCCTGAGAATTTTCTGAACATTGAAGATGCTGAAATGGAAATACAGCAAGGAGAAGAGCTTACAGTGAACACACAGACCCAGACCCTCCAGGCTTCTTTACTAGGCTGCTCCCTTCTCCCATCATCGGAGGTACTCTGAACATCTCCATACTTCAAATTCTAAAAAATGACCCGTGAGAGGGAGGAAATACATAATCTTATCTCTAAGATCCAGTCCCAGAGCTCCTATTCTTTAGATGAGAACATGCTGTTCCCCGGGATGGAGACATCTGTTCCTTATAGAACCACCTACAGGTGTGGTATTCAGGCATGGCGCCTACAAGAATTACATCACCATTAAGATATTTGCCAAAGTCTAGGTTATTGACCATAAATATGTGTAGTTCAGCCAAGCAGGGCTGGAACAAGGTCAGCCCTCTTCCTATGCAGTCTCATCTCATCAACTACTCAACCCAGTTCTTCAATCTCAGCCTTAGTCATAAACAAGTGCCTTCTTTTCCATAGGACTCCAATTTAGTTCACGGAGGTTGACTGGCAAAGCAGCCTCCCTTGTCCTTCCTTGCACTTCTCCATCTCTGTCAAGGCAGGAGTTTTATCAAGTAGGATGTATCTGATAGCAAGTCAAGCCTCTCTCAAACCAGGGATTCTGAGTTTGGCACTGTTCCTGGAGAGAGAGGGCATTAGGAGGTCGGATGTAACAGGAAGCTGTGCAGGAACCCTGTTTTAGACATTTACCTTCTGGGATTGGCCTTATGGCCATTCTGTCTACTTAATCTATTGTGACAGTTTCTCTCACAATAGAACTACTAGACAGATAAGATGGCATTTTAGGGAGGGATGTGTGTTTTACCCATTCAGACACATGTACAACCCATAGCACCTCCTTGAAATTGTTTCTGTCAACTAAAGTCATAACCTTTCAGCCTGATTCAGAAAAAACTTGTGAGACTACCTCTGAAAATCCTAGAAATAGAAAGTGTGGTCTACCTGCAAAAGGGCAGCATTGGGTTGGACCTAATTTCATGTGGGTTTTTTTTCTTGCTTTGATGACTCTAGCACAATAAAATGAGTCACCAATTACAAATGTAGAAATATGAGATATAAATAATTCATTTCCTGCTAATCTAGACTGCAATGAAATCCTTGCACATCTGAAAATTTATGGACTCCCATCATTGGAGACTCATGTTTATTTTACGTGAGAGGGGAACCCGTGAAGAACAGTTTTGAGGTTCCACAAAAAGTTAAAAATAGGACAACCCCATGATCAAGCAATTGCACTATGAGGTATTTGCCCAAAGGATACAAAAATACAGATTTGAAGGGGTATATGCTCCCCAATGTTTAGAGCAGCATTATCAACAATAAACAAATTATGAGAGAGCCCAAATGTCCATCGAATGATGAATGGATAAAGTAGATGTGGTATGTGCATGCAGTGGGATATTCTTCAGCCATCAGAAAAAATGAAATCTTGCCATTTGCAATGACATAGATGGAGCTAGAGAGTATTATGCTAAGTGAAATAAGTCAGTCAGAGAAAGACAAATACCATATGCTCTCACTCATATGTGGAACTTAAGAAATAAAACAGATGAACATATGGGAAGGGGGGGAAGAAAAAAGGTGGGGAGACAAGTCATAAAGACTCTTAATGATAGAGAACAAACTGAGGATTTATGGAGGGAGGTGGAAGGGGGATGGGCTAGATGGGTGATGGGGATTAAGGAGGACACTTGTCATGATGAGCAGTGGGTGTTGTATGTAAGTGATGAATCACTGAATTCTATTCCTGAAACCAATACTGCACTGTATGTTCACTAACTAGAATTTAAATTTAAAAAGGAGGAGGGAATCCATGTTGAACTTTGTAAACCCTTTACATATTTGAAATTGTGCCTTCTCTTTTATTCAGTGGTGCACGTTTATATCACGTTCTCTTTGCGCCATTCCACTTATTATTCATGGGCATCATCTTGCTATTGGAACTGAAATTTTCTTTAGCTGGACTCTCCACCGTGGGAAAAGAGTAGAAAAATGTTCTTGCCTTTGGTGGTAGTGATACTTTACTTTTGCATACAAGAAATGGAAAAAGGAATGGTGGAAGGGAAGAAACTGTAGGGCCTAGGAAGGGGGTTATTTCTATTTTTAGCAGAAAATGTCACTGCTGTGTGTAATGGAACAAGAGGTCTTAGAGGTCCCCTTGGAGTGACACCTGGCAGGGAACTCTCTGCCTCTAGACCCTGAGGAAGCAGGTATGGGTTTTCTCTCCTGGGGTATAATTTTGTTGTTGAAACATCAATAAGAAAACAAGCAGAAAAGCAGAGAGGATAATTAACGGATATCCAAGAATTGGCCATCCCAAAGGATCAAATGTTAATATTGGAACACATTTACTTCTAAACATTTTTCTAAAAAAGAAAATATTATAAATATTTTGAGGTCTATGAAGTTCCCCTCTCAAGTCTCCCTGACTCCATCCCCACCATCCGCAACTATCTCTATGGTATCATTTCAGCCCAGGTATCAACACTTTTTATACACTTGTGTGTCTACACATAATACATTTATTTATTTTTTTAATTATCATTTTCTTAAAAAGTGATTTCTAGGAAGGATAAGAAATGAGTGAGAGAATTGAAGAGCCAGCTGAAGAACCAGAACTCAACAAGGATGGGAACCAGCATTTCTTGGAGTCAGGAGGACAGGACCTAAGGGAGAGTCACCAAGATAGCTCAACTTCCTGTCTTCCCACACTCCTGTCCTTATACTCCAAGAAGGGGTCTGACTGGCTGAGAACCCTCCCCTTGCCTGAGGAGCTGGAGCACACGTGATTGACACTCTCACCAAGTTGGATACACAAGTAGGGGTGGGTGATCGCCTGGTGCTTTTGCCAGGGGATGGTGAGTGGGTGCATTCCTGGAGGAATGCTAAACTCTGGGAGTTCACACAGGTACTCTGAGAGCATTGGTTCAAAGGGGTCTCTGCATCTTGATCTTGATCTGTCTTGGTCCTAAACGGAGACAGAATTCAACCTTTTGGTCCAGGGGCAGTTCTGTAGACATGTGTGAACAGCCTATGCGAACCCTGGCTCTAGCGTTCTCCTGTCTTAGAAGCATATTTGCTTCTCTCTCTCTCTCTCTCTCTCTAAGAGATTCCATTATTTTTCCTTCCCTTGGACTAAGCTGGTGAACAGGAAGGGCAAGCAGAGACACCACACACGGAGTCACCCTCCTGCTTCCCCAGCTCCTCCCTCCCCCCTGTTCAGATGACATTTATTCAGTCTCCCTGAAGAAGGGCATGTGCCCTTTGTCTACTTCTCTTTCCAGTCCTGTTATGACACAGGCATTCTGTTTTTATGCTCTGGGAGGGGATGCCTTTTGAAATGCAACCCCCCTGCCTTCTCTCAAAATTTTCAACTTTCACAAATTAAGACCTGGGCTTCAAGGCCATTAATTCTGATTTTCAAGAGTCTGTTTAACACTGAAAATCCAAGAATTCGTTTCTATGGTTTCCACAGTTGGCTCTGTTCATGTTACCATGAGTAGAAGCAGGTAGGTGACAGAAGACAGAGTGGGTCACATGGTAACTTTTGTGTGAGGAAATTATTTAGTCTCTCAGGATGTCATATCAGCATCCTGTGCTGTATGAGCTCTGGACATTCACGGGCATGTGAACTCTTAAGCATCAGCTATATTTCCTGCCCCAGACACAATTCTTTCCTGTATAGTGTGAACATATTCTAAAGTTTAATTTCTGTTTTATCACATATCAACCTCTGAGGAAAAGAAGGCCTATGATGTTGATGATGAGACAGGTCTTACTTCAATTGGAGATAGAAGAAGAAGGAGAATGAGGGGAAGGGGAAGAAGAAGAGGCAGCAGGAGGAGGAGAAAGATGAAGACAGTTAGCATGTTGGCAAAGCTCATCTATGCAATGAACAGGAGACAAGGGGTGTTGGGGGAAGAGGCCACATGTATCGTTGGGAGGCACAGTGCCCGGGCCTTGCTGATGGCCTAGAACGCAGTTTCTCCATGAACCCCTTCTCCAAGGAGCTAGGTATTAACCACTAAGTGGAGGCTTGGGTATCTGATCCCAGGGAGAAGCAACTTTTGCTTGCACTGACATGCTCACTCTTTTCAGTCTTCTCAGGAAAACCACTGCTACTCTCCAGAATCTTCATTCCTAAGAGGCTCGGCCAGGCTCTTCCAGAGTCCTGGTGAATGCTAAGTGAGAACAGCAGGACAGGCAGTTAGGCTCGGGGAGATGGGAGCAGCATCACCCCCACCCCCATGGGTGAAAATGTGAGGAAACACTCTCGTCACGATGGGGGCCCGAGTGGAGAGGCCCCTGTGTAGCCAGGCCCAAGCATAAAGGATAGTGGTGTGCATTTGCACGAGTTTGTTCCCACACACAGTGCTAGTCCGGAAGCTTCCTTGGAGGGAACAGATCAGCAGAGTGTGGCTGACACCCCAGCAGCACACAGGCCTCACGCACCAACAGCTCTCCAGTGCTCTGGGCCATGGAGGTGACTCTCGCGGTGCCTGGGGCCCAGCAGAAAGCCATGGCCCTTCCCCAGTAAAAGCTCTCACGTTCTCAGAATTGACAAAGGCTCACTTGCATCTTGCTTTGAATGGATGTCCTGCACCTCAGTAAGCAAGCAGGCAACCTTAGCTGGAGGGCCTGGGAGGCCTGGGGGGCCTGGGGACAATGAGTGTGCCCTGGCTCAGGGTGCGAGACTTTGTCCTTACGTGCCTTGGTTTCCTCAACTGTGTGTTAATAAATTATTTCCTCCTGCAAGGCAGGACTCCGTGGGAGGTTTGCATTTTCCTATCTCACTACCTCCAAGAGCCAGTATGCCACAGAGGTAAGGGCCCCAGGGGATCTGGTACCTCTGTTTTCTCATCTGTAAAGGGAGCTGGGAATGTGGGACGAGGTGAGGCAACACCTGAAAAGTGCCTTCAAACGGTGGCTGCCATGACTGCCCTTCAGCTGTTTCCTGGCTTGGCACCTCCAGCAAGTCCAGTCGCCAGCCTGTGGCAAGCGGCAGAGAATTCTTTACCATGTCATGGAGATGAAGAGTTTGTACTTAGGTCATCTGCCACTGCCAAAATCCGCTGTAGCCCCCTCTGTCCTCTGCCCAAAGTTTCCCCAAGGCTGCACTCAATGGGCACTTCCCTTCCCTCACGTTTGGCTGCCTAGAACATGACTTACTACCATGGAAGTTTGAGTTTGTGATAATAGTGGAAAGTCCCCATGAGACCATTTTAAAATGAGGCAAGGGCCGTCAAGGGGCAGTCCGGCAGCCCTTAATCCGATTAAGTACACCCAAACCCGCACCCAGCAATTCTGCTTCTAGGCGCCCCAGAAACCCTCCCACGGGTCGTGGACCTCCACTACTGTGCGGCCCGGGGAAGTTGGGAGAGAAAGTGCGGGGGTCCTGGCACACTAGAGGTACACAGCTGGCAAGAAGGAAAGTTCTTAACAGTGGTTCGGAGTGAAAAGGCAGAAACAGCCCCAGGGGCTCCCAGGGGTTCCCACTGCTCAAGGTGAGGATAGGGACCAGCGCACAGACATCACCTGATTGCCTGTTCCACACACAGACTCTGTGCTGACCAGACCTCCCCAGGCTGGACTGACCCGTTACCAAGACACGCAGGTGAACACCTGAAGGTCGGAGAAGCTTTGTCCACTGCAAGCAAGGCTCTTCCCACAGCCACGGAAAATAGAAGGATTTACGTCAACACCTTAAAGGTTTGCCTTCAGGAGAAGAGAGATGGGACAGAAGAACCAAGAAAGCTATGAAAACTAAGATGAACAGGGGAAAAACACAAAAGCAATGAAATGTTGGTTGGGGGGGGGTGGGTGGAGAGGCTGGAGAGGACAGTCAATGCAGGCACCTTAGGCAAGAAAGCTTGTTGAAGACGCAGATATGTTTTCTCCTCCTCCCTCCCAATCCTGGAACCCCTCAGGGAACCTCTGACCTGAGGACCAACTCGGGGTCCAAGTGTCCGCCTCTTGTGCTCCCTTCAATACACTGTTTTGCCGAAGCTGCCTGCGGCCCCGGACTTCCAAGTTCCTTCCATGCTCCTTTTGCTGGGTGTGCTCTAAATTAAGTTGCAAGCCCTTGCACACAGGACCCTGTGGCATTGCAGGCGGGGCACTTAGGACAGAGCATTTGCTAGTTGCCCACAGAAGAAGAGCAGCCTTTTCATCTAACGCTGATTCCCAGTCAGAGCGAAATTCCAGAGATTGTGAAGAGCAGAAGAGCAGTAAGCTGAAAATAATTTTGTGTTCAGAGACTCCGTACGCTGCCATTTGCTTGCAGTCTGTCTATGGCTTTATAAAGTTACTTCAAAGCACTGGATGGTGGGTTCAGAAAGAACTATTAGTAACAGAAGCATGGTTTTAAGAAGAATATGTGGGAAGGGAGGGTAGAGGTGGGGAGATGGGATGGACCCAGACCACTTCAATAATGCCCAGAATATCCACACTGAGCTTGTTTATGGAGCTGGAACAAGTAGAAGCTGGCTTTTTGGCATCCTTATTTGGCTCTGTGTGTGTGTGTGTGTGTGTGTTTCAAGCCTTTGAAAACTGAGGATAATTCAAACACATGCCCATCAGGAAAACCCCCGTATGAGATTACCATTGACAATTACTCTTCTAAAATGGGTTAATGTAGGAAATATCACTTAAGTAACTCTTCAAAACGCAGGTCCATGCCCGCCATGCGTCGTTTGCACGGCCATGGTGGTGATGAGCGAGGAGGGTTATTGTAGATAGGAGAGAAGCCGTCTTTTAGGAAGGAAGTGGAGCCTGAGCACAGGGGGCAGGGCCGAGGAGCCCAGGCCCTGCTGGGAGCAGAGACATGGTTGGGACCTGCCCACCACTGAGAAGAAAACCCAACAAAGCCTGGAGACATCATAAGAATTCTTTCTACTTTGCTTTTCCTTTCATCAGAGAAGCTCAGAAACCCTTCTACAGAAATTAATGAGGCCCTCATTGTCATTGAGTGTGTAATTTCTGTTCTACAGATGGGGTAACATCTAAGGTTATAAAATGAATGAATCATCCTTATTTTCCAGGAGTTCCGGTTCTCCAAATCCATTCCTGAGATGTTGAACATGGGCTGTAGTTAAAAAGTCTCCAAAAAGGGGGAAAATTTTGTAGCAGTCTTTGGAATTCCATCTGGGTTACTGTTTAATCTGTAAGATGTGCAGCGTATTTTTTCTGCTTAACTTGTAGAGGTTCGGAGAAGATCAAAAGCTGTAGAAGGGATGTGTAAATAGCTTCGGAGGTCTACCACAAGATGCAAACAGTGCATTTTGATGCATACTAGTGCCAGTAAAGGGTGTGATTTCTGTTGTGGTAATTCCTCTTACCCAGAACCCTCCGGGGAGTAGAGCTCACCTCAGGGCTGGGCGGGACTGCCTGCTGTGGTCACACCCCTCCCTCTGCTTTCTGTCCAGACCTTTCATTACCCTATGCAGCTGCCCTGAGCCATTTTATTCCCCCCACCCCCAACTCTCAAATGTTAGCCTGAGGGACGTGCCCGGGAAGCAAAGTTGTTAAGGTCCTTGACAAAATGTTAAAAATGAACCCCAAGTGGTAGCAATTTTCTACAAAGTCAAATATATTCCATCGAAAAAAAGTCTTTAATTCTGAGGCCTCCCCTCCCTTTACTTGGCATTAAAATCCCATTGTAACAGTTAGTGTTCAAATGATGGTGCCAGTGGATGGGAGAGTTTTTCTTTCCCCTCTTAACGTGTTTACTTGAAAAAAATACAAGTCGGCCACTTGATATCGGTTCTCCAGTTGTGTTTTGGTTTGTTTTTGTTTTTGTTTTTGTTTTCGGAAATTTTATTGATCCATTAAATTCCACAGTCTGGGAATTACTGCTAGATGCTCTATTGCTTGGTTCAGGCCTGAACTTGTGCCAAAAGAAACAATGCAATGCATGTACTAGACCCTTTAGAGGACACTGATGAAGAGAGGCATCTGGCCTGGGCAGCCTCTGACTTAGGAATGCAGCCTTCCCAGAATTTGGGCAAGGTACTTGGGCATTGGAGCTCTCACCAACAAGGGGCAATTTCTTGGACCATGGCTCAGATCTCGGAGGGTGGTCTGGCCACAAAAGTCTGGGGATGGGGCTGGGGGGAACACCTGTTTCGACATAGTGCCTGGGGCTAGAGTTTGTACCTGGTGTCCTTAGTTAGAGCTAGCAGAAAATCACATTTTTGAATGATCATTAGGGGTAATTCAAGCCACACTGTGTTTGACAGGTATATTGCCCATTAATTAGGGTTTTGTGGGAGGGTCCAATACTCTATTGGCCATTTATAGTGTTGTTTCTAAGGAAAAATGTCTTCAGAGTTCCAAATCGCTAAATTAAAATCAAACTCTTGAAATGGTTCATATAAGGTAGAACCTGGGACCCATCCAAGAGACCCAAATGAATCAAAAAAGGTAACTGGCATTTCTATTGTGTGTTCTCCTGTGTTAGCTCTAAGGTCCTGGTAAAGCCTCTGAGGGAGACAGAAAGCCTGGGTTCTAGACCTGGGGTTCCTCCGTGCAGCCCCAGCCACATGTGGTCCCAGCTCTGATGGGTTCTAAGTATAAAATACACACTGGATTTCGAAGATACACAAAAAAAAGAATGTAAAATATCTCATTAATAACTTTAAAAATATTGATAACACATTGAAATAATATTTGGGGTTTGTTATGTTTAAAATATAGTATTAAATTAGTTTCACCTGTCTCTTTGAACTTTTTAAAAGTGACTAGCAAATGTGAATGACATAAAATTTTAAATTATTATAATTTGTGATTTGCCTTGTTTCTATTGGAAAGCACTTCTCTAGACAAGAGGTTGGCCAACTACAGCCCACAGGCCAAATCTAGTTCACTGCCTGTTTTTGCAAATAAAGTTTTATTGGTACACAGTCACACCCATTTGTTGACATATTGTCCCTGGCTGTTTTTGAGTTACAACAGCAGAGCTGAGTAGTCGCACAGAGATGGTGTGGCTTATAAAGCCTGAAATATCTACTATCTAGTCCTTTATTGAAAAAGCTTGCCAACATTTGGTCTAGACTATCAGGGTTCTAATCTTGGTTTTCAGATTTACTAGCTGTGTGACTTGGGCAAGTTTCTCTATCTATGTGTGCCTTCATGTGTAGAATGGAGGCAATGAAGAAGCAAACTTTATTCCAGGAAGTGGTTGCAGGGATCAAGAGAAACAGTATGTATCAACTATAGAGTCACCATTCAATAAATGCTTCATCATCATCATCATCATCATCCTCATGTCATTTTGTAGATGACAAGACTGGAGATTATAGAAGTTTAAAGTGGTCCACAGTCACAGTAACACAGCTCAAATCCGGCCTGCTAACTCATGCTTTGATATTTCATTCAAATTTTCTTTAAAAACCAAAGAAAAGGCTCTTTAATAAAATGCTTGTTCATGCTGAGCTGGTCCATTCAGGGCCTTCATGTATCCTCTCCCTTCCCAGGTGTGGACTCAAATCATTCTCATCACAGTTCTCCAGGCAATAAACACACCTGCACTTGGCACATGAGCTGGAACCTCTTTGTTATCCCTGCTCCATAGATCTGGAATCCAAGACCAGTTGGGTAAACATATTCCAATGGGAGTCATTCTCAGCATATCAAATTAAAAGGTAGCATACGTTTGGGCTCCCCCAAGAGTTGAGGAGTCTAAAAAAATTGGGGATGTAAAATGCAAATAATAATATTTTGCATTTACAAAGTCCTTTGCAATTTATAAAACATCCATATAAGGTTGGCAGAGCAGATATGGGTATTCCTACTTTCAAAGACAGGAAAGTTGAAGGTAAAAGAATTGATGATTGCCCACCATTAGAAAGTTAGTGAGAAAGAAGCAGAACTTAGATCCTGGTCTGGAGGCATCTGTGGCCACTTTCCGTTAGAGCCGGAGTCCTCGATGAACATGCTTTGAAGAACTGGCAGTGTAGATTTTTGAAGCAAGCTGGGTATTTTTGTACAAATTCAGTAGGAAGAGTCTTCAGTTCCAGAAACATTTACTTTCTTCCATTTTTCCTGAGACATGTCTCCTTCTTATCTACCTTTCTTTCCTCCCCAAATTTGATCATGATAAGGTGTTTTGATTAGTGATTGCTACAGAAGAAGCCACCCCAAAACTTAGTGACATAAAATAACCATGGCCATTTACTACTTCTCATGATTTTGTGGGTGGACCAAGCTTTGCCGGGTGGCTTTTTTTGCATGGTGTGTTAGCCAGGGCGGCGGTCATTTGGAGGCTCAACCGGGCCAGAATATCCAGGATTGCTCACTTATATGGCTGATGGTTGGGCTGGCTGTTGGCTGGGAGCTCAACTGGGGTTGTGGAATGGAATGTTCTAGTTCTTTCCAGATGGCCTCTATAAGTGGCGTGGGCTTCTCACAGCGGGATGGCTGAATTCCAAGATGGAGTGTTCCAAGTATGTGAAAGAAACTGTGAATGTCTTATGGCCCCATTTAAGAAGGTATGCAGCATCACTTCTGCCACATTCTGTTGGACAGAGCAAGTTACAGGCCAGCCCTGATTCAAAAGGGGAAACTGACTTCACTTTTAGATGGGAGGAATGATAATGAATTTTTAGCCATCTTCAATTCACAACATATGGGCCCAGAAAAAAATATGTCTCTACCATAAGGAAAATAGCAGAACAAATATAATGATAAATTACATCTGACATTCAGCCATGGTCTCAAGAGATATGAGGAAGTGTGAGACCATGACGCCGAGGGGCAGGCCTGCCCAGGCGACTACAGCCAAGTGGGAATGTAGGCCTACCATTTCCAAAAACTCTCCCATTTTCCAAGACAGGGCCAAAATATATAAATTTTCATGTGAAGTCTCTACTTTTACAATGTAAGCTCCACTTTTAAAATCACATTGCATAGGGCAAGTTGACCTGTGAGCTTCCAGTCTTCAACATCTGCCTATCATCTCCATGAGACAGCTTGTCTTTTATGTGAAACACTTGTTGGTAAAAGTTGAGAGCAACCCATTTCCCAGAGAACATCACTGCTTCGTGATTGGTGAGAAACGGAGGAGAAAAGAGCAATTATCATGAGGCTGGGTAGTCGCCAGGGGGAAAACAACATTTCTGTTATTTGATTACTAGTATTTACTTTGGGATAATAAATCAAAGTTTCAAGTCGACCAGGAGAAGCTGCAGTGGCAACAGCTGTGCCAGACGGCGCCATCTTTTTTATATGATAAACACCTGGGGAAGTTGCTTTCCAATGATCTCCTGCAACTCTTCTCTGATTTCCAGGCTGGAAAAGACTGTGGAAGGGATGTGAAGGGCAGACTGAGGGAGGGAACGTGAGGGAGAGGCTTCAGCCCCTGGAGAGAAGAACTGCCACCCGGAACAGGATGGAAGGGACAGGCAGAAGAGGTTCACCCCAGCTCAAGAAGTGCCCAGAACCACAGCCACCGGAGGTGGACTACTGACCTGGGCAGGAAGTCCTTCTACCTTCCCCAGCCCCACTCCCAAGGCCAGGGTCTTTTCTCACCATGGAAACCAAATAGCATTCAGTTCATCAATGGAAAGAAAAATCCTTCCAGCAGTATGGTGAAGAGACAGCCCTGTTGAAAGCTGCCTAGACAGACACTGGCTACGGTGGGTGGTGGAGAGAGGGTTTTGAAATCTGAATCCCAGGGCACCACACGCATCCAACAGTTCACAGCACATGAAGCCGCGGGGCGAATGAAGACTTCTGATGGCCTAGAGGGGACAGTAGCCACACCAGTGACGACACACTCTTCCAAGGTTCGGCTTGAGGGGTTTTCAGAGTGGAAGCAGGAGCCAGGGACCTGTCCTTGCCTGCCACCCCATCCACAGAGCTCATACAGGTAGGCATGCCCGGGTCAGGCCCTGCACGCATGCACGCGTTCACTCCGTGCAGCCGTACAGTCAGGCTTTTTGCCTGAATGAGCTGGGTGATATTGCAGCCTTTTCCAGGCTGATCTCGAGATCAGGTTCTGGTGGCAGGACCTGGGCCCCACAGCACAGGAGGATGGGGTTGTTGGTCAGGGGTCACCCAGCTGCTCCCTGACTGCCAGGTGGATAAGGAATGGGGCTGTTGCCCCCATGACCTCAGTGAGCTGGAGGGCCATAAGGATGTAGATCATGTTTCCCAAGTGTGAAAAGGAATTAAGGTTTAAGCTAAAAATATATTATAAATTATTAATATTATCAGATAATTAATAATAAGTCATCATAATTATTATCAGATATTTATTGCTAATTTATCATATAATTATCTGATGTCATCAGATAATAATATAGAGAGTATATTAAGATATGTATATTTTAGGCTCCACTTTTAGGTGAAAGAGGCAGTCTGGGAGATATAGTTTGGGTGATGAAAGTATTTTGTTTTCCAAATGTTTGGATGGCTTATGAGGACTGTTGGTGAGGATATTTGAAATTACGACCTCTAGCAAATTCCTTATTATTTGGAATAAAATTCTTGTGGGAAGAGCATTAGAAGGAATAATTGTAATTCTAGGGACAGAATCCTTTTTTGTAATATTTGCATAGTATATTCATTGCCAGATAGTAAAATTGGCAGTATTTTGTGTATGAGCATTAGTTGAAGTAACTAATAACTAATAATATCTAACATTAATTGAACTCCTACTCTGTGCCAGATATTATCTTAATCACTTTGTATATATTGTCTTTAATTTTTGCAGCAACCATCTGGGATGGGTACTCCTGTCAGCCCCAGAGGTAAGACACTCCCCCAGAGCTTCCCGGTTTGTGACTGGCAGAACCTAAAACCGAACTCAGGAAATCTGCTTCACTGTTTTAATTTTTTTTTTTTCTTAAAGATTTGATTTACTTATTTGACAGACAGAGATCACAAGTAGGCAGAGAGAGAGGAGGAAGCAGGCTCCCCGCTGAGCAGAGAGCCTGATGTGGGGCTCGATCCCAGGACCCTGGGATCATGACCTGAGCCGAAGGCAGAGGCTTTAACCCACTGAGCCACCCAGGCGCCCCTTCACCGTTTTAATTTATGGGAACAGGCCACTGATAGGGTCTGGGGAAGGTAAATGACAGCCCACTGTGCTAAAGCCTGGGCTTGGAGGCAGCGCAGCCCACTCTGTGTCCCCTGTTATAGCTTGTGAGTGGGTGATGTGGACCAAGTCTGCTCCCTGCCCCACAGCCCAGGTCCTCTCATTCATTCACTGGGCATCTTTCTCCCACTTGGCAGAAGCACCGCTTACTGCACATCAGTCAAGGCGGCCTGCTGGGTGGGTATGCACACACGTGGTTTGGAGGCAGCAAGGTGAATGTGGCAAGGTTAAGCCCCAAGAGCAGCACCTCAGTGGGGTCTGGGGTTGAGAGTGAAGACTTGAAGTCCCCTGAGACAACAGAACATGCCAACCAACAGAAAGGGTGAACTGGTGATTTCCTGGGCTGCATCTAGAAAAATGCATGTCAGAGAACTCTTCAGGAGGAAGCCAGGGCCCTCTAGGCAGATACCACTGGAGTCAGGGAGGCTGGGAGGCATGCCGGAGAAGGACCACCCCCGTTGTGTGGTGTGGCCACAGGGCGGTGAGAATGTTGGCACTCCTAGCGGTGAGGCTAGAGACTAAGGGCGTGTTGGGAGAGGCCTTGAATGCCATGTCCAGGGCTTGGCCAAGGTGAGGAGCCTATGGCCAGGGAATCACAGCAGAGAAGCAAAACACACCAGGGTGGGATTATGGCTAACTCATGGCAGCATACAAACCCTGCAGGGGCCTGGAGAGAAATGCAAAGAGTGGGAGAGCTGAGACAATTCTTTCCCAGCCCCCTCGCATATAAACCCACATCTAGTAAAGTGCTGATAAAGTGTAACTAGGGATTGGATTTCAATACCAGACTACAGCTTGCTTGCTTGCTTTTTTTTTTTTTTTTTTCGGTATTTTAAAAATAGTGATTGTCTTTAAGGAAGTGTACAAATGGCTTGGGAGTGCTTAACCTATTTGAAAGAGCAGACTATTTCTGAGTGCTTCAATTTCCTGGGTGAAAGCAACAGGGGAGTCTGGAAGGACTCCCTGGGTGCCCCCAGCAACGCTCGGTGGTCCACGGGGTTTGGAAACTACAGGACCCCGTGGCTACATCTTCTAACAGATTTAATCGTTTCGCTAAATCTTTGCGTGCCCCCTCCCCAGTCCATATCAATGCAATTTAATTCTAATCTCTGGCCAATTTCACTTTAGCACAATAAAAAGTAACAAGACTTAACGGCCATTAAGGGTTCTGCGGAAAGTGTTGTCTGGGAAAAGATGCATAAGATAAAGCTTTTGATCGGCTTTGAGCATGCCTTCGCCTGCAGGCGGCTGTGGTGGTCTGGACTGACTCTGCGTTTATAGGAATGGCCCTCGTGTCCTCGTCCTCTGGAGCTAAGCCAAAGCCACATCTGCAGTGCCTCTGCTTTGAGAGCCTGCAACGGAGGCACTAGAAATGTTACATTTGCTCCCCGATGCCCACCCCTCGTTTTAGGTTTTTCCCCCCCATCCTACTCCCAAAGGTGACCATCTATTTTTGGTTTAGATAAATGATTCATCCCCTATTGCTGTGGACTTCTTTTATGATCGATTAGTTTGAGGCTGTCAGCGCTGCTTCAAAGCTATCATGTATCTTTCACACCCCTCTACCCTATAATTTATAAGCGCTGTGGGTTTCAAGAAAAAGAAAAAGAAAGAAAGAAAGAAAGAAAGAAAGAAAGAAAGAAAGAAAGAAAGAAACCCTCCAGTACTTTTATTAGCCACTGAAATGCATTAGGGTGCGTGTGCTTTGAACTGCACAGAAGAAGATAACCATGCCTGTAATTGGAATAACTCACATTGGTCCCCTCTCTGCTCCCTTTAATAACCTCTGCATTGTTTTATCCCCAGGATTTATCGATGACCTGCAGTAGCCCTCTCCCAGGCCCCGGCCCACTGGGGTGTTTGTGGGGGAAAGGGCAATGCGCGTGTCTCACTCCCTGACCCGAGCTGCCCCATAAATCAGGGCCTGCATTCGTCTGTGATGGTGAGCCAGATGGCAGCTGTTGTTGGAGGAGCTCAACAGGAATCAAGGCCTGTGATCTTTCCTGTTGCTAACAGGCCTGATTTTTTATGGCTGTCAGCATCCTTGGAATGGCTGAGGGAGGCACATAGGGAGGTAGGGGGCGGGAGCCCGGTGGCTCTAGATCTCTACTTTCTTCTCCCAAGGGGGCAAGCCACAAAGGTCTTTCTCTCTTCCTCACTGGCCAGGAGGCTCGGCCTCACAGTCTGTTTCTGAAGAAGTTTCTTAGAGTGTGCAAGTGGCAAAACTAAATGTAGGCAAACACCTTCTGTACAGGAAAATGGCCGTCAGCTCCCGTTTGTCGTTGGTACACAGACCCTGAGCATCACCTTTCCGGAAAGATGAGCCGCCCTTTCTGTGGAGTACTGTCTAAAACTCACTCATTTCTTAAAACACAGTCTTGCTTTCCCCAATGCCTTTTTTTATAGAAATAAAAGCAATCACTTATAGCTGCTTGGATTAAATCCGACATTGGATTATTTTTTGCTTTTCCCGAGTGAATGGATAGAAAATTCAGGAAGGATGTAAGGGTAAAGGAGCTTGCCAGACTAAAGAAAGAAACCCCAGCCTGTTGTGAGGTACCTGATTAGGGGGTGTTAGCTGTAGAGATCCGGTCATTAAGGTGGAGTAGGACCACAGTGGGTGTACCGACCCGAACACCAGTGTGGAGTAAACAGTTTATTAACAGTCCTTGTGTGGTCCAACAGCCTGCTTCCAGCAGACTCAACCTCCCAGCAAGAACAGAGCCCGCCACAGGGAAGGGCTGTGTGGCCAACACCAAACAGAAGCCCAGAGGAGATAGTAATAGAATCCCAGAGGCAGCCAAAGTGGTTTATAGCATGGAAGAGTGCATCTACTTATTTATTTCTGTGGCGCTTGAAGCTAGCCTCAGAACATAGGGACACTAAGCTTACAGATAAAGCTGAAATACCCAAGAAACCACATGCAGAAAGTTCCAGGGGACATCTGGGTTCTTAGAAACACCGTGTGTCCGTGGAAACCCTGGGCTGTGACAATATTTGCTGCCGTGGGATTTAGCCTGCAGCCAAATGTCCACTTCTCAAGTTCTGAGTCTAATCACAGATGTGCAAGTGGACCACAGTTCCATTTCATTTCTGTTTGGGATTGTCTGTAGGCCAGTGGATCTGACGACCATGACTCTCATCATCTCTAGAGGCCCTGCTTGTTCAAGAAGGAAAATTGCTGAAACAGCCTCAGGGACAGTTTACCAGTACAGGGCATATTCAAGATGGGCTGGCTGGAAAAAAGCCATTTGGATGTTTTCCCCAAAGGGCAGGTGCTCTGCTTCTCCCTAGACGGGCCCAGGTGTTGTTGACAAGAAGGGGGTCAGGCCACAGATTAGAGCTTCCTGACTGACACAGCAGGCAGGGAGGTAGACGCATGGGTCGTGTGATGGATTCTTTTCTCAGAGTTGGGACTTTGGCTTTCGGAGACACCTGCGAGATGGCTTTTGTCTCATGATGTAAAAATGGTGGTGAGACCCTGTCTTCATTCCTTCCTTCTTTTGGGCCCACCTAAGCAGAGACAGTGGAGGATGCAGACAGAGGCAGACATTTTTTACTCTGCCATGATTCAACTGCTCTGACCAGGGCTGTTTCGATCCCTCCCAATCTAAAGCTTTCAGGAAGGATTTCCCACTTAGGACCCACATGCTTTTATTACACTTTCTGGGGAGTGCAGAGTGCTGCAAGCTCCTTCCCACTGTGAGGGAAGATCCCATGCCACAGGCACCAATATGGCGGCCGTAGTAAGAGTCCCAGGAACCTGAATAGATAAAAGCCCCATAATGGTGGGCAGAAGGACAGCCCCCAAAGTTGTCCATATCCTAATCCTTGCAACCTGGGAATATGTTACCCACATGACAGAAGGGGCTTTGCAGGTGTGATGAAGTTAAGGTTCTCAAGATGGGGACATTATCCTGGTGGGCCTAGTGTAATCACCTGAGACCCTAGAGGGAGAAAGAAGGCAGGAGAGTCAGAGGAGGTGCGACAGTGGAAGCAGAGGTGGGAGTGATGTGATTGCTGGCTGAAGGGGCCAAGAGCCAAGGAATGTGTCAGCCTCTAGAAGCTGGAAAACCGAGGAAATGGATTCTGCCCTAGAGCCTTCAGAAGGAACACAGCCCTGCCAACACCTTGATTTTAGTCTACTACAACTCCTTTTGTACTTCTGGTGTCCAAAACTGCAAGATAATAAATTTGTGTTGTTTCAAGCTTCTAAGTTTGCAGTAACAAACTTGGGACAAGCAACAGGAAACAAGTACGCTTATCATTTTTGTGTCTTTTCATGTGTTAAGCTCACTTTTAAAAAGGACTTCTTTCCCCTCATGCAGACTCTCGGGCCCTCCTGTGATTTGACACCAGTGGGATTCTGAACAATTCTGAACAGGTGAGAGGTGAAGAATTGAGGGCTGAGAGTAAAGAATTTGCTGTCTAAGAACAGACTCAGTAGCTACTCTAACAATCAGGACAAATAAGCCTTGCAAATGAGAGCCAAGGTCAAGAACCAGCAAAGACAAACAAAGAGGATAGCCAGAGACCCAACTGGGGAGTCCACTTCCATTCCTGGGTAAATTTGCTGGCACAGAAGTATTTTCTCCCCAGGTGTCTCTGTCTTTTAGGCCTGGGGCAGTGTCCAGGAAAGAAATGTTTAAGATTTTTTCCTAATTGTTAAATCTGACTTAAGCAAACATATACATGCAAATACAGACACAATCTGGTCCTGGCTGAATTTCATTTCACATCTGACATATTGACCTTGGCTTTGTATAAGCTGTTGGATAGGAAGACAGTATCTCATAGTGTCTTCATAGTCTCCATGGGCTATGGACTCAGAGAACTAGGTATGCATAAATGGCCTCTCTTCACATTAGTGATTGACGATGGGTAGTTCATGACATCCCTGAATCCCCATTGTCCCCATGTAAAAGGTGGCTAATCCTGGTCCCTAAATCACAGCATCACTGAAAATATTAAATGACATCGATGTACCTGGGCCTTTATCCCAGTATGCAGCACATGGGCACATAGCTGGAGCTCTACAGATGTAAGCTAGTTGTTATTTTAATAATTATATTTGGTGGAACTAAATGTGCAGTTTAATTAGTTGTTCATTTAACAAATCTCATAATCTGATGCAAACATGATGAAGGCAGCAATTATAAGAAAAGCCAATATTTACTGATCACTTGCTATGTTCCAGAAACTCTTTGAAACACTCTGTGCATGAAGTAATGGAATCTCAAGGAGTCTGGGTAACTTGCCCAGGTCACCTGGTTAGTCAGCAGTAGAACCTGGATTTGAACCTGAGCAGTCTGAGCACAGAGCCTGCCTAACTGCTTTGCTAGGGTGACTTTCAAGGGATTCCCTCTCCAGGCTTATGACATGATTCCTCTAACCGTGGGATGACCAGCAGATTCAATTCTACTCCTGATTTTCTTATGTCCTGTACAGACATAAGAAATGCCCTGGGCGTTTTCCTTAAGATTAAACGATACTGATTACAATCTTGGAGATGCCATGCAATTAAAATCTTGGCTTCCCAGTGGAATATGGGAGGAGATGTGGAGGAGGGGAAATGATTGTTTTACCAGGTAAGCTTGAAGCAAGTCTTCCAGGCATCTTTCCAGCATTGTGGTCCGGGCAATCCCCATGACTGCTAGCGATAGTTTAGGAATGATTCACTTGGAATCGTCTTCTGGGTGCTCACCTTCAGTGGGTAGTCTTTTCCATGATTACGAATAAGAATGTGCTTTCCAGGATTCTGGAGCATGTGTCTCGGTTCTTTAAGAAAGAGGGTGTCAACTTTGGGAGGTAAGGGGATCATTTAAAAAAAAGCCAGGAAAAGTAGAAATCAAGAAGAACGGGCAACATCAAATATTGTAGCTATCGGAGAAGAAAGGTATCAGGAACACTCGGGGGGAAAAAAAAGTCCCGGAAGAGAGAAAGAATTGGGTTCCAAACCCTGAATAAAGAAATGAACCAAATGAGTTGATTTGCAGGTTTTGATGGAAGTTGAAGCAGAGAGATACCAGGGTGAGGTAGGGAGTTGGGTTCAAGGCTATCAACACCCCACAGGTGACCAGGATTTCCTCCGCTCAAAATAGCAGCTGTTCCGTCTGACCAGGAGGTAAACTATTTCTGGATAGTTTCCACACCAGCTGAATCCTACTACCCCTTGCTGTCCTGAGATTGCTCGAGGAGTTCTTTTCTTCCACTTCTGCCACTGTCTCTCCCTCCTTTTCCCTTCTGTTCCTTTCACTCCTCTTTCTCCACACTCCCTGGTCAGATTTCTGGCTACCGGGACTATTTAATTCCAGGAGGATAAAAAGCAAATGACCTGGATCAGAAACTGTTAAATGTGATTTTTTCCCCCAAGATTGTATTTATTCAATAGAGAGAGAGAGTGAGAGAAAGAGCACATAAGCAGGGGAAGGGGGAGAGGGAGAAGTAGACTTCCCACTAAGCAGGGAGCCTGATGTGGGGCTCGATCCCAGGACCTGGAGAGCATGACCTGAGCAGATGCTCAACCATCTGAGCCACCCAGGTGCTCTGTTAAGTGTGATTTAATGCCACTTTTCACCCTCAATTGGTGGCCGTGCACAGTGAAGCATGGCAAAGACAAGCATCTTCTACTAAGGAAGGCAAGATCTAAGAATAATTTTATTTATTTATTTTTTCTGTCATACTTTGAATTTGAAGCTAACAAGTTTTATTTTCACAAAGTAAAATAGAACAAAATAAAATAATAAAATAAAATAGTGAGTCCTAGTGTGATTGGGCTGCCCGCAGGGCTTGAGAAACACATAGTGTGATTTAGTTAAATCTCGTGCTTTGCTTCCACAGCCGGGAGCCCACAGATTCTGTTGCACAACAAGAACATTTCGGTCGTGGCTTGTGAACCCTGGTGGGTGCTGTTGCTATGAATATCATAGCTGTTGGATTATTTTGTGCGGAAGCCTGGGTTTTGTTGGTATTTTCAGAATCTTATCTCAGCTCGCACATGTCTGAAATTCCAGGAAGAGCTGATGGGGGAAGCTGAGGTTATGTAGGCTCCCGGAACCACAGTGAAATGAGCTGTCCTCTGGCCCTTGTCAGTCTGGCTGCAGATTTGGAGAGTCAGTTGCGGCAGAAAAAACAGACAGGCCCTCCCAAAGAGGGCAAAACCTAATGAAACAATGAAACAACGGAGGCCCAGGAGGAGACAAACTAATAGAAAGCAAGGACACAGAATGAAAGAATATATCGGCCAAAGGTGACTTGTGACCCTCTCAAGCCCTTCTTGCAAATGTGCTACTCAGTACATCATTCATTATTCACTCGTTCAGTCATACCACTCTCCCCTCCATCATCACTCTTAGGAAAGATTTAGAGACAAAAATAAAACAACAGCGTGAATGGAATGAATGAGGGAAATAGACGGAGGCAGATGAAAGCATGAAGCTAATAGAGGAGTTAGACAAAGGAACATTGTTCTTTTCAGTTCAATACAATCAAATACCAGAGTGGATCTAGTTGTTGCCTTATGGTTTTCACTTGCTAAAAAAAAAAAAAAAAAAAAAAAAGGATAAAAGCAACCTCTTTGCTTATTTCCATATTCCTCACTTCCATGTAAATAGCAGAGGGATTAGGAAATAAGGGTGGTAAACTCTGTAGATGAGAAAATGAAGGGAATTGGCAAGGGGTGGGAATCAGATGAACAGGTGACAATTCTGAGAGAGGCGCAAGGGGAGGAAACCACAGAGAGGCTCCACGGGTGTGGCAGAGAGGAAGGAGCCCTGTCTGCGCTCTCCAGTGTCCGCAGTGACTTTCATCAGCAGGATCCACATTCAGTGAAATGCTCTTTTGGCTTCTGTCTCCCCACTAGTCTCTCAGTTTATCCCTAGGGCAGTTTCTAAGGCATAGTAGACGGTCCGTAAACGCTTGTTGGACTCAGGTCTAAGAGCCACGAGTGGAAGAACAAGCACAAGGAAAAGATGTTGTGCGAGATAGAGATGATGAAAAATAATAGTAAGGGACAAAAGGAAAGAGACACATTGACACATTTCAGGTGTTGTTTTGGATTGTTCTTGACCCTTCTAGAATGGAGTACCGCTCCTGTGCATGACCCCAGCACCACGCCCTTCCTTCATTCACTGTGGTGTGAGGTCACTTGGTCTGTGCCTGCCTGTTTCTCTTCCTCAGTGGACTTTAAACTTGGAGCAGGTGGCGAGTGTGCCCGTCTGGCTCATTATGGTGTACCAGAATCTAGCACCGTGCCTGACTTATTGTAGTTGTTTGATATACATTATTTTTTTAAAAAGATTTTATTATTACTGATTTGAGAGAGAGAGAACATGCACAAGAGAGAGCTCGTGCAGGGGGAGGGGCAAAGGGAGAGGGAGAAACAGACTCCCTGCTGAGCTCAGTCCCAGGACCCCTGGATCATGGCCCTGACCTGAAGGTAGACACTTAACTGACTGAGCCACCCAGGGACCCCTATTATTTTGAATGAGACCAAAGTTAAAGGAAGAATCTCATGAAGAAATATGGAAATTTGTTTTTAAAATGACCAAGGGTATGAAAAGATGTTTAGGCACCTCTGAATGAAGAAATTTAATTTGAAAAAAATAAATAAATAAATAAATAAATAAAGGCTCGTTAGTGAAAAGTAGGAAAAGATGCTATGATAGTAAAGATAATGGGATATGATCTAGAATTTTGGTTTCTTTACAAAATGAAGTTAATTGTCACCACCTCCTTTTTGTAAAGTCAAATGACACTGTGTGTAAAATATTGAGTATTCACTGGCCTCTATGATTTAATCTGTTAGGCTAAAGCGATGGAAGCCCAGTTGGAAGTTATTTATGAGAAAGAAAGGGGAGGTTGCTTTACTGGCTTCATGTACCCAAGCCAAGAGGAAGTCGGGGAGGGAGCAGTGTGAATACTATGGCAAACCCTAGGTTCCCTTGCTGTGTTTGACTCATCCTTTCCAATCCCAGCTATCTCCACAAACCTGCCACTGTGGCCACCAGCAGCTCCAGACTCCTGTCAACAGTTCCACAGATAAAGAGGGAAAAGGGGCTTCTCTTGCTGGACCCAATTCAATGTCCAGGAAGGTCTGTGGCGAGTCCACTCCAGTTGTGCCTCACCTCCTAGGCTCCAGAGCCTGACACACCAGGGATAGCCTCCTCTGGGTCACATCTCACCTTCCAAAAGGGAGGCTAACGCATTGGAGAACTCAGGATCACCCAGGAACTCATCACAATCTGTCTCTGATATCCAGTACATGAGTGCTATTAATGGAAGGAGCAGTCATAATAAAACACAGCAAAGGAAGCGAAGGAGAGAAAATAACCAACTTTTCCTTCAGTTTTTTCTATTCTGTCCTTAGTTCAGTAATATGGCCCTCACGGGCTTTGCACCTTGGTCCCTACTCTATTACCTGACAGCTCAAAAAATTGGAAGCCACACAGGGCACTATGTAAATATCAGTGTTCAAATTTGGTTTATCTACCAGCCACGTTCAAGGGGACTGGCAACTTGGAGCTGCTTCCCTTTTCCCTCCTCCTCCTGTTGGAATAAATAAATATCAAGTCCCACAGAAGTAGTCACCCTGTCTTCTGTTTTCTTTGGTGTCTCCTGCCTTACCCACAGAGTGCCATGTTCCCAGGAAGTGCTTATTGAGTGCTTTTTTAATAAGCGCGTGAACAAGCAAGTGGGTGAGCAAGTAACATCATCCAACATCAGCCATGTTGCCAGTTGCGTCAAAATGTTTCCTCTAAAAGTAAGTTTGGGCGCCTGGCCAACTCAGTAGGAAGAGCATGCAGCTTTTGATCTTGGGGTTGTGAGTTTGAGCCCCACGTTGGGTATAGAGATGACTTCAATAAAGCCTCTAACAAATAAAAAATAAAATAAAATAAAAGCAACTCACTGAAAGTAATTGAAAATTAAACGTGTCTCCTAAGTCAGTTACACATACTTGGTGGATGACGAAGATGTACAGATCCATGAGTTTGGCACACTTCCTGAAGAAATAGAAGATCTGGCTTCTGAAAGGGTTCCAATTAAATGACTTCTTCTTGTGTGTAAAATAAACTATTTTAATATTTCCCAGCGAAAGATTAGTTTATCCCCTTGTATTTCAACTCTGAGCTGTTTTTGCTAATCCTACATGTAAAATCGAGTCTGAAAAGGCAGCTTGGAAATCCAAAGAACACATTTACAAAAGATCTCATCAGCAAGGGAACATTAACGCAGTGCCCTTGAATAGCTAAGTTCCGGGGGGCAACCAGTAAAGGAATGAATCAATTCATGTGCAATCAGTCCTGAAATGTTTCCTGAACGAGGTGAGTTGGAGTCATATTTTAAAGGAAGTTAGAACCATGCATTGAAATGAGGAGTGGGGACAGGAAACTGGAAAAAGGAATTATCTAGTCACAAACATGAATTTTAAAGCAAGACAGATGGATCTCTTTCTCCCTGTCCTTAGGAAAATATATTACCTCTGAGATGAATGAGGGAAAGGGAGGTGGGGTGTGAGATCAGATGGGGGACGCTGGTGGGCAGTTGCTCCATGGCCCACTCCTCCCCCTTGGCTGTTTCTAGAAGCAGGATCTCTGTGAGAGGTCGGTACCAGGAGGGGGAAATGAGGAGTTGGGGAGAGTAGCTGGAGTTTGAACACTTGCAGGATGCTGACAGGCTATGAAACTTGGACTCTCTCAGAGCAGCAGAGATAATCACAGGGCAAGGGGTGAGGTGGGGATGGGGTTGGGCAGAGACGTCCGGGTTACTAGAAAAGGCAACAAAATACATGGGAGGCTCAAGGTACATTGAAAAGGGAGTCCAAGCACCACCCAGGATTTATAGAGGTGAATAGGATGAAACAAACAAAGAAAAAACGAGAGAGAGAGAGAGAACTTACTGGTCAGTAGAGCCTAGACTATGTTTCAGTAACAAACAATTCCCACATCTCTGTGGTTCACATAAAAAAGTCCGCTTCTTGCTGACACTTCTGGTCAGCATCATAGTCGGAAGCAGCCAGGCTGATGGAACTCCATCTTGACACATGTGACCACCATTGATAAAACAAGACAAAGGGAGGCTGTGGTATCTTCTACACTGTTTTTTTTCTTTGTTTCTTTGTTTGTTTGTTGTTTTATGTAACCAATGTAGTTTTATCACTATAAATTCCTTTTTGAAGTCAAAATCCTTTTTATGAGGTAAGTAACACTGTCACCCTTCCTCAGAAATATGGAGGAATTCCAAGTATTATTCCCCGGGACTCTTTACCATGCTGCACCATTTTATATTCTGCACTAATTCTTAAAGCTTGTGCCAAGAAATGACACACATCTCTTCTCATATTTCAGTGGCCAGAAAAAGTCACATGGCCAGCCCTAACGTCAAAGTTTTTGATCATCTCCTTTTAGTTTAATTTCCTAGTAAAATATGCCTCAGATTCTCAAGCTCACCACTCTCTCTCTCTCTCTCTCTTTTTTTAATTTCAAGTCAATCTTCATTTTAGTTTATTTTAATATCTGTGAATAAAGAAGTTATAATAAATGAAGAAGGCCTATATTGTGTCCTGTGAGGAGTCATCTTGGATGCTGAATGAAGGGCCTTGCTACAATAGAACATTCTTTGGGAGGTGGAGTTTCCGGGTTTGGAGGCTGACATGGTTAAGTGAAGACTGGCCAAGAGGAATTCCCTGAATAGAAGGACTTTTGCATTGCATTATGCAAGAGCAGGTCCAAAGCCAATGATGTATCAGAGCTGGGGGGCAGAGCCTGCCACCAGAGTAGTGACCAGTGAAGGCAAACAGTACACCCCTGGGTGAGTGAGATCAAGGAGTGCTTGATAAATGTGTGTTTCTGTCAGGATCTCTGTTTTGGCAGTAAGACCCTTGGGACAGTGAAGATAAGATCTGTCTCCTGTTCACTTATCGGCTCCAAGATTAATGAAGTAACATGTCCTTTAGGGATTGAAATTTAAGATTAAACATAATGGTTTAGAGTACAAGTATGAAATGCCATTTGAAGGACGCAGCCTGACTCTCAATCCACTAAGGTTCATTTACTGAAAACATTTCAAGTTCATTCCTATGGATCCAGGTACTGTTGTAGGCTCTTGAGAAGCAGTGATGAACAAGACAGACGTGGTGGATCCTGTGAGGGGCCAGCCTGGTCCCCTTTCAGGAATGAAGCTGCTGGGAGTGCTAATGGCAGATGACCCTCTGTTGTCAGCCCTCTGGGCACGGCCTCAGTCACAGGAAGTTGTCTCCCTCAAGGTCATGTCTGATTTTGAGAGCAGCCCACACCCAGCTACTGATCCAGGCAGACAATGCAAGTGCAAGGGTCCTGAGGTGGCACTGGGCTTCAGGAATATGAAGAAGAGAGAGAAGCACACTCTGGCTAGAGTGGCACAAGCAAACAAAGTCATTGTGAGGTTGATGAGATAGGTAGGGACAGACCATGGAAGCCACTGTTAGCCATGGCACTTTAGATTTAAAAGGCACCATTAGTCCCTACAGGGGCTGTCACTGATTTAGAAAAGTCCCATTAATGACTAGTTCAGTGCATGATTTGAACAACCATTCATAGCATCCATGCTAGGAATATCAGGGAACGAAGCTCACTGTAGTAGCTGAGATACGTAAATGGGGGTGCACAGGGGGTAAGGGAACAGCAAGAATATCAGCCCTGGAGTTTAACCAGCAGCATCCGGTGCAGGTTGACCCAAACAGTGATTCCATAATTCAAACTGCATTTGAAATCAGTGGCCAAACATATGTATCCTATTAGGAATTAGGCAACGCTGCCGCTGTGAGGAATCACCCTCGACTCAGCTCCCCCACATACACACTCTTAACCCCTTGACATGGGGGTGCACATGCAGTCAGTAATGTGCATACCCTTCTCCATACCCCCTCCACCTGCACATGCCCCAACTTGTCTGACAGAGTCTTTCTTTGGATGGCTCGTTCCACCTCTCTAAATAAAATGCTGTATTTCTTGTATCAGATAGGAATTGTGTTCAGCTGCCAGTACAGAGATCCAGCAAAAGCTTCTTAAATAAGATAAAGATTTGTTTATCTCACACATAAGAGAAACCGGACACAGAGAGCAGAAAGATAGAAGGAAGCTGGATCCTAAATGATTACAGAGATACCGTAGAAACTCTGGACTCTCTGCATCTGGCAAGAAGGAGACAAGAGAAAGGAGAAGGGGAATGCCCATATGCTTTTGGACCTTTTAAGGAGCTTTTCCGTAAGTCCTACCAACAATTTAGGCTCAGATTTCACTGGCCCTTAGTTACATCTTCTCTCCATCTCTGTCCTGATACAGATACATCACTATTTGTAGTTAAATTAACAATCAAAATTTCTATTTTTATCACTATATAAATATTGTTTCAGCTCCAAGAAATGAGCCATTGCTTTTCTTACAAAGAAAAATTCTTGTAAAGTTTTTGGTTTTTCCTAGAGTTTTGACTAGGCCCTTCTTTTATGTACTACCTGTGATTATTATAGCTTCTGATTCCTTCTATCCCTACTCTGCCCTGGAATCTTATCAGCTATTCTTTCTTCTTCCTCACAAAGTGCCTTCTCCTAGGACCTCCCATTCTTCAGTTTCACCCCCTACTGGTTGATTTCAGTCTGCAGCTCAACTGTCATCCTTGGACTTGCCATTACGGCTCTGTGGGTCAGAGGCATCATGTCTGGGGTTCCATATCCTCTTTCTTTGTTCACTCCTACATTTTGTTAGAACTTTTCTGACGGATTATCCTAAATCAGGAACCAAAGAAGTGCTGGACTATGCACCAGACATACAGAGATCAATGAAACGTAATTTGTCCTCAAGGTCTTCACTAATGATGGAGAGTTACTGGTGGAAAGAACAAGTAATAATACTTAGTGCACTTCCATGTTCTAGCAGATGAAGTGTAAGGGAGCACGTGAGCAGGAGCCATGAAATGTATTTGTAGAATCAAGAAAAGAGTCATAGATAAGGTCGCACCAGGTTCTGAAAGAAGACTAAGTGTGTGCTTCATAGAGAAGCGAAGGGAGGGAATTCCAGGCAGAGGCAATAGCATGGGCAAAATCATGGAGGCACAGAAGCCAAAGCCAGTTAGCGGAATGCAAAGTCAGGGATACTGAAGCATAAAACACATAAGGTAGTCAGGCTGGTGAGGTAGGCTACGGGCAGAAGATACAGGACCTAGGATGCTTTCCAAGTTTCCAACAACCCCTTTATAAATTTATGAGTATGACTTATTTGCAAGCAGATCTATAAATGTAGGCAGGGCATTAAAAACCCCAAACATTTCTGTACAAGAAATAAAGTCTCTTCAATTCTGGTTGTTGGTTTTTCAGTCCCCAATTCAGACAGAGGAGGCTGAACTGCTTCTATCAGGCTTCTACAGCCCTCACTCATAGACTGCTTAAAGTTTCTCAAGAGAGAGTTTTATTAGAATGTAAAAGAGAATAGTTGGTTGAGTTAATCTAGTATGCAAAATCTTTGGTGTTCCTATGGCACTATGAAATGTTAGGATTCAAAACAATTACAGATCTCTCTTGCACTCCAAGTTTTCCCTGCTTTAAAAGTGCTAAAATATTTCTTACTTCCATGCATACTTTGCTTTGCCTTCAAAAGACAGAGCTGAACTAAGTCACAGAGAGTAAGGACCTCCCCTTTCCACCTTTGCAGATTATTGGGTAGATTCTATATTTGCAACATTTCTAAGTGCTTCAAAGGGTACTGGGGCAGACATAACCTCACCTCATAGACTCCTTCTGGCTCCACATCACAAGTCTCCTGGGTATTTTTACAAGATTATTGGTTGAAAACCATTTAAAATATCTTTCCTCCATAAATGTATGTGGATATAACTTCCCTATTTCCCTGAAATCCCTACATTATAGGTAGGAAGTAGCCAATCTACTTTGTTCATAAAACAACTGTTTTATGAAGAGACTCATACCTGGACTTTCACACTTCTTAATGATAAAACCCACCATAAGGTACTTCGTGGTTACTCCCTTTTCAAATTATTTTTTGCCTTTAGAGATCAAAGCATTTCAGTAATTCTGCTATAATGGTTCTTCAGGAGAGTCAGAGAAGAAAGTTGTCACTTCGTGGTTGGGGGAATTATGGAAAGGTGTGTGTGTGTGTGTGTGTGTGTGTAGAGGGGCAGATTATACTGATAATATTTTGCAATTTACTTCTAAACCTTTTTATAAAACCCAATTAATTCATAAGTTTTGGTTTGAACATTTGAAAGTGTGGTGTCGTTCATTTATTTTTCCAGCTAAGATTGAAGATGTCTCTAGTTGGATCCCATGCACGTGCTGGACAACGAACAAGGAGAGCCTGCCCTCAAGGACCTTAGTAGTCCCCAGGCTGGTAGATCAGGAGGACATTCAGACACACAGCATGGCCGGTGCTGGGGCATGGGGGAGCTAGAGCCTTCCTTCCGCACCCACTGCAGTGCTCACATTTTCAGATTTCATCTCTGCAACTGAAACGACATCCTTGTTCAAGTCAACAAATTCCGCTATTTTAAAATGTCTTCAAGTTTTTTTTAAGGCTTTCTGGTCATTGCTCCAGTACAGATGATTTTCTTTGGGTTCAACCTACTTTAATAGAATTTTCTTGGCTTGAAAATCTCAACGTTGCCACGGAGGACTCTCCTAGCTTCTGGAAAAGAATGTCAACTACCCCTGGCTCCCATTCCAGAATTCTGACTCAATCCAATGTCAGTCTGCAATCCTTTCTAAGTATGTGCGTATATGTATTAACATATATGTACTTGGGTACATATGTGCAATATATTGTATACATGCATATGCCTGTATATATTTACATTTCTGTTTTTGTCTCTTTTTTCTTCATACTAGAAAGACTGCAGTATGGACAAAGAAATTAAAAGCTTTATTGGATTATGGTTCTAGACTTCACAACTTGGTGAATGGAAGGAATTTTGTAATGATCAAAAGAGGCGTTGTCCCTGTGATCTCCCCATCCCTAGGCCTGAGAGGGAGGCGCCCTTTGGAAGTGAGTGATAATATACAATTCCAGTTAATAAGGCCATTCAGAGTTATCTTGACCCAAATCCCCATGTGGCAGACAGGAAACATCTGCAAGGGGGAGATGCTTATCCTGACAGCCGAATCCTTACAGGACTTATCAGTGTTATGGAAACAGCTGTTGGCAAACACCCATTCCACTTTGTGCTCCCATCTGGTACCCTGTATCCTGGGGAGGGGTGCTGTGGGTGTCCCCCAGGGCAGCGGGTCTCAGCTTCACTGGCCCACTGGGATCACCTGAGGACATTCCAAAGCTACTCCAGCGGGAGTGCTACCTGTCCAGAGTCTTCCCTGATTGGGATGGGTGGGGCCGTGCATGGGAGTCTCCAAGGGTGGTTCTCAACTCCCGCCAAGGTTGGGAGCCTCTATGATAGCGTTGTTGACCTCGAGGCTCCTGCTATTTTCGGGCTGAGACTACCAAGGTGGCCTGTGTTTTCTCTCTCTCTTTTTCCAGGGTGGAAGGTCATGGAGAGGAGCAGGAAGGGGGGGGGGGTGTGGAGCTGCGTGGACACCAGGGCTTGGGCGTTCCTGCGGGGAGCCTGGCTATGTGGACAGGCCCGGAACCCTGCCCAGACTGTCGTAACGGGGTAAGATATGCTCCCTGGAATGAAAAGGAGGGCAGCTTTCCTTTTCTGGGTTCTTTCATCAAAGCAAGAGGTCCCAGAACCACAACGTGGGGGCCAGCTGGTTTGTGGACACAACAATCCAAAGGACAAGAGGACTCTGTTTTAGCAGATTCATTTATAAGGAAAAATATCAGAAGCAAAAGGCACACATGGGAATATTGTTATTGGAAAGAGCATTTTGCTGAAGAATTTTTATAAATGGAAACTGCTTCAAGTTCAAGCCATATTTAAAAACACAACCACATGGGTGGCGGGAAGGAAGGTAACAGCTGTGTTCAAATATTTTTCTGAAGGGATGAACACCCTACCTCATTCAGCTGTCCCTCCGGCGGGCCTGAAGGGGCTGTGTGAGTTTCGCCTGTGCTTGGACAGGCCCCCGTGCCCCTTCTGATGCCTCTGTGACCTGGTATCGTAGCTGGTAGAAAAGCTTTCCAGTTAGAGGTCATTTTTCTTCAACCACGATGATTCAATAACAGTTCATTTTGGTACTGAAGGGAAGACATGGACACAGACTATGCAAAAGTTAGTGAAAAAGTCGAAGGGCCAGATTTCCTATGAAATTCATACCTAAGTAAGCTAGAAGTCTGTGGGGTTTGCTTCGGATCTTTTTCTCTCTTCCTTTGACCGTAGAATGGACTGGTTTGATTCAGGGGGTTTCTGGGTGGGAGGTTGAGGGGATTTGGGGAAACTGTAGAAAGTAACTCCTTCTTGATAGACCAGAAGTGAAGGTTTGCTGTGGTGTGTGGCCCAGAATCAAGTAGAGGCTTTCCTTGGTGGCATTTTTGGAAATGGCTCTGATTTGACACAACCTTTTTTGGCCTAATGGTACTGGGTTTACCTAGAAACACACATTTCCATGTGGAACGGGGGCTATGGTCTGCCACGAGATGTCAGCTCCATGAGGGCAGGCACTCTGGGCCACTGCCCCGTGCGGACCAGTGGCTGCCATGGGAGGCAGCTTGTACAAATATATTTGTTGAACAAACGAAAGGGTAAATGTCTCCCTTCTGAACTCCCAGAAAGTGTTTCTAAAGTAGACAAAAGACCCTTAATACATATTTTCTCCAAGATTCATCATTTTAGTTCCTGGGAAACAAAACCTTCTCTGATCATCTATATATCATCTCATGTCACGTAAATATAATTAATGTAAATAAAATCTGTTTATCCTATTTATAATAATGAACACTTTGTGAGCACATACTGTGGAGTCAGGCATTGTTCAAGGAGGTTTGTGCTTGTTAACCTATTTTCTTAAGTTGTTAACCTCACAACTCTATAGGAGAAAGAGCTATGCCCATTTCACAGATGAGGAAATGGAGGCACAGAGGACTTAGTAGCTTACGTAGGGATACTCAGTTAATGAGTAGCAAGAATTGGGACCCCATAACAGGCACTCTGTCTCTGGTCCTTGTTCTCCTAACCATTGCCCTGCCCTGTGTCTAGGGCTCGCCAAATGTTGTAAAGGCCAGAATCTAGTAGAGGCCTTCTAGTAGAGGTCTGGTAGACCCATCATTTTGTCTACCCAACATACCACTCCTTCCTTCTGGAACAGCCATATCTGTCACCCTAAGGAGAAAGCTCTCTGCAACCAGAGAGTGAGCAGAAGGAAGCCAGGTGCTCAGAAAAACAGGAAGGGGAGACAAAGAGCAGCAAGCCTCTGGTTCCTGATGTCCCTGAGACCTGCCATGTTTCTGCCATGGGATCCACAGTCTCTACAACATTTCCCTTTTGGTTGAAGCTAGTTTGATTGGGGTTTCTGGCACTAACAACCTAGAGAGTTCTACCAGCAGAGGCAGAAGCTCAATTCTGAGCTATAAACCCAAGATTCCAGAGCCTTTTGCCTCTTTGTAGCAAAGAAGGCCTTTGTCTAGAGAGGTTTGTGAGCCTCTCCCACATGGCCTTCCTTACAAGATGGTGACAGCTCAGGAGGACTTCATACCTGCGTTGCTCCTCCAGATATTTTCAAAGATGCTGCAGCAATTTGTCCCAAGATCTCTTATGAAAGGACTTTGTCATTCCTTCCATCAAGAGGTGGAGTCTATTTCCCTTCCTCTTAAATTTGGGCATGACACATGACTTGCTTTGAGCAGTTGTACCAGTGTGGGTTATGTGACCTTCAAGACTAGGCCTTAAAAGACCTTGCAGATCCTGCTCTTGCCATCCTGGGACACCACCCTGAGAACCCCATGTAAGGAGGTCAGTCCAGCCTCCTGGAAGAAAAGGGACCATGTGGAGGAGAATGGATATGTCCCAGCTAAGAGCCAGTGGTGTCTGCCAATGAGTGCGAGCTGAGCATGAGTCGCTGTTGGACCTTCTGGCCCAGCTAACCCTCCAGCTGAATGAAGCCACGAAAGTGAGCTCAGGTGAGACAGCAGAGAAACCACCTTTCAGAATCAAAAGAAATAACAAATCGGGTCATTTTAAGCCACTAAGTCTTGGATTTGTTTCACTGCAACAGGTGAGTGATACGGCTGGTTTCCACGTTGTGATTTTTCAAATTTTTGGCTAGTGTTCCTAACGAGAACGAACACAGCTGGCAGCCATCAGGAAGCCTCGGAATGGCATCTCCCTGGGTTCCTGGGTTTTGTTGCTTGGTGGAAGGGTATGGGAACAGAAGGTGCGACAGGAAAGGAGTAATGTCTTACAAGGCAGAGAGTTTGACTGTATTTACTTGTGGCCTAAGGAGTGAGTGCCTTGGCACATAGAAAGGTAAGAAAGTGTTCTTGCTACCTGGCATTAGTCTGATCACTCAAGAATCAGATACCCTAACAGATTCATGAGGATGAACTGTGTACGGTACCCCCTGCCCACCATGGGTATGTTAGCTGGGCAATGTTAATCCATGTGGATAAAGACCTAGGTGTCATTCAAGGGCTGGTCTGGCAAAGTGTCCTCGCTAGAAAAGAATATTCTGGGTTAGCGCTGAGTATGTTTGCACTTGGGGTCCCCGGATCACGTGACTCCGCATTCTCTCTTTCGGGCCGTAATACTTGTGCTTCAGGAGAACCTGCTCTAGGTCTATTTACTAGGGAAGACTAAGCTTCCAAATCTGGAGTTCTTGACTCAGCCAGAATGTCTACAAATTTAATGAGCTTTATACATCTTCTCTGATTATACCAGTTAGTTCTGGAAGTCTTTTCAAAACTTCGCTATTTTTTCTCCTAGTTGTTGCTAGAAAACCATGGAGGGTCTTGGGATATATTGGAGTGAAGCTCCTCGTTTTCTAAGAGGTCGGGGGCATCTCTGATGACTCAAGACAGATTCAATGTGTTGTGGAGTTGGATATTGGCTCTCAGGGAATCTGTGTGCTCAGGGCAGAGAAAAGTGCCTTCATTATGACCCGGTTCTCAGGGTCGCATAAACTGGTGTCCAGCCAGATCTCTTGGGTTTCCTGGGATCCCACTAAAAAGAACTTAAGCCACAAGTGTTACTTAAATGCCTGAGGACTCGGGAGAAGGAGCTTGTGGGGAAATCTCTGGGAAGAAGATGGCAGAGAAAATGCCAAGTGGACAGTTTCCCTGCATGGGGAAAGCATTCAGCATTCTGTAGGCTGCAGGTCAGGTATGCTGTGAGGAAGGATTGGGGACCAGGCTGGAATACACCCTCTCTGTCCCTAGTGACACCAAGGCCTCTTTGCTAGGGATCTCCATCCCATGGGAATATAACTACAGTTTCAGGGACCAAGCAACAGTGCTGCGGGAGAGACACTTCCATGCCTGCTGGGGAGATGGGCTCTCCGGGGATGGGGAAGTCACAGATCAAGGGCAGGTGGTGTTGGGTGTGCAGGGCACTGTGGTTGGGATGTGCATTGAGAAATTCAGCCACAGTGACCACGAATGCCTGTGTAGAGCTTCAGCAGCGGGTCCTTCGTGTCCTTAATGTGGGCGGGTAAGGTGAGCGCACAGAGCTCAGTGGGTGGACCTGGGGGGGTCACACACAGCACAGGGATTGGAGGGATCTTGATTTCTAAATAGTATGGATATGCATATATGACGTATGTATGTACATGTACACGCACATGCACGCACGCACACACACACGCACACACGCACACACACGTCTGCTTTTGGATTCCAGGACACGCAGTAAGAGAGGGCTGATGTCCCATCTCAGAACAAGTGGAAATTCCAGTCAAATTGTTCCAATGAGTCTGCCTCAGACCTCTAAGTTGGAAGGTCGCAAGGCCCTCTAGACAACTTCCAGATGAAGACCTTAGGGCTCAGAGAGGTAAAATGACTTGTCAACTAGAGACAAGATTATAGAGATCACAGGCCAGTTGTGGTCCAGGCCTGTTTTTGCAGATAAAGCTGACCTGGGACCAGCCACCCCCATTCAGGATGCAGAGAAGGGAAGGGTGGCATAGGGTACCATCATGAGCCGTGTTCCAGAAGAGGAGGCATCCCCACTCTCTCCATCATGAACATAGAGTAAGGACAAGGGGAGGGAATTCAATGGTGATTCTGAATAGATGGGATCAGAATGAGGGCATCTTGGAGCAAACGATTTTATATCCTATGTCAACCGCAGCGTTGAGGGCAGGAGAAGCCTTGGTACCCATGCTGGAACAATGGCTTGGGATGGATTTTGCACAAAAAGCATAGGCATTGGGATGAGTTAGTTCATTCCAATGAATAACCTGTAGCAGCTTGAACTCCAGTCAGTAGAAGCTTTTCTTGCCCAAGGAGACAGAAATGGCATAAGAACCTTGCGAAAAGTCACGAGAGAGGACACGATCCACTCTTTGGCAACCGTGTTAGGACCCAGGATTTTGTAAAACCCCAAATGCTAGAGGGGTTCATCCATGGATGCTTCGCAGACGTGCCAGAGCACAAGCGGGACAGGAAGGATCTAGAGGAAGAGAGGGGAGGAGGGTAATTGCGGAAGGAAACTTTATATAGTCTTCAAGTGGCCGCTTCCCAACATCTGGAGGCTGACGATCCCCAGACATCCAGCAATCAATCCTCCCAGACAGGCCTGGAAGCCCCCCGGACGCCGGCAGTGCGGGGCTGTGCAGGGGACTGGGGAGAGGAGGATGGCCTCAGACCTGGGAGGCTGGTGGCCTTGTGGCAGCCTCACGGGGCTGTCTGGCCCCTGACGATGCAGTCGAACAGGACTCCACTGTCCCTGCTGCTGCTCAGAACCAACGTGGCTGGGACCTTCTGCAGGAGCTGTAAGGCGACCTCCCAGCCCCTGCGGACCCCTGCCCCCTCTCTTCCCTTGTTTTCGCCTTCAACCTCCGAGAAAGCAAAACGTGTCCCCGGAAGGGGCCCTGAGACTGCAAAGAAATCATTGGCCTCAGCATCCTCACATGTGAAATGAGATGGGCATAGGATAGAATGATGAACTTCCAAACTTTTATTTTAAACCAATAGATGCTGTTTCTCAAACAAAATGTTGATGAAAGCCAAGTCTAAAGTTTGTGTTGGGAACAGTTGGGGCAGGGGACAAGAAGCCTGGTAGAGCTGCCATAGGGAAGTACCACAACAACAGAGACATATTGTCTCCCCTTTCTGGAGACCAGACACCCCAAATTGAGTGTGGGTCGGGCTTGTTTCTATGGGCACTGCCGGGAGGGATCTGCTCCAGGCCCCGCCTTCTGGAGTGTAGACGGCACCTTCTCTCTCCACATTGTCTTTCCTCTAAACACCTCGGTGTCCACACTTCCCCATTTTAGAAGGACATCCATTTTGGTGAGGTAGAACCCACCTACTCTAACACCGCACCTTGGCTTGATTACCTCTGTAAGGAGCCTGTCTCCAAATAAATTCATATTCTCAAGTCCTGGGGGTAAGGGCTTATGTGAATTTGGAAGGGAGGAAAATTCAACCCAGAGCAGAACCTTTCCCGCTCTGACCCACCCCCTTCTCAACACCGTGGAAACACAGAGGTCCAGACACATTGCAAGAGTTGTGTGGCATGTAGAGAGCCTGGTCGGCCCCTTCCCCCAGCTGGAACAGCCTACATGGGCATGCGCCTTTGCTCAGTGAAACCCCATGAAAACATGTGTGTTCACTTGGTGCCCAGCTCTTGGTTTTTTAAAATACCATTCATATCAAGTGAAGCCCAGGCTCCTTGAGGAAAGGGCAACTTCCAGGGCTGGGGTAAAGTAAGAGCTGAGTCTGACATAGGTTTCTGGGCGAGACTGAATGATACGAGACTGCATGATACAGTAATGATGCGAGACTGTCAAAAGGGCAGGGGGCAGGGGTGGAGAGCAGAGAGAGAGAGACAAGAGAAAAAAAGGAGAAGAAAAAAGGACACAGAAGCCTGCTTGAAAGGGGCCCCACCGGCAAATCCAGGATAGTATGAACAGCAATATAAGTTGTGCTCCCAACTGATTATAACCTTTCAAACAAAACAGCAATCTGAGTCCCTATTGAGAGAAATGAATGGATACAGAAAGAAACAAACATGGCGAAGGGAATGCGCTTTCTTATAGCCTAATGCCAACTGACATTTTTACAATGAGTTAGCTTTAGAAAATCACCACTGGTGACCATCACCACAGTAATGACTCAGGTGAGAATCATTATCAGAGGCACACACCACTGAGGGAAGGATGACAGCAAAGAGGTATTTATATCGTCTCTTCTCACAGCTTATGTATCCGCTTCCAAGTAGAGAAACCTGAGGGACATCACCTCAACTAAGTGCTCATTGTTCACGAAATGACAAATGGAACAAAGTGACATCATGTGCCTCCTCAGAGGATGCAGGGAGGACACAGCAGCATTTCTGGGCTATTCTGCATATTCGTGTCTTATGGCGGCTGTTAAAAATTACCACAAACTTGGTGGCTTAAAATAACAGAAATGTATTCTGTCATAGCTCTGTAGGCCAGATGTCTGAAATCAGTGTCAGCTACCCAACACCCCCAGTCCTCAGGGAAATGCAAATCAAAACCACAGGGAGGTATCACCTCACACCATGGTCAGAATGGCTGGTACCAGAAAGATAAGACACGACAAGTGTCGGCGAGGATGTGGAGAAAAGGGAGCCCCCATCCCCAACCCTCATCCCAGTCCAAGGCAACCACTAAGCTACTTTCTGTCTCTGTAGAGTGGTCTGTTCTGTGCCTTTCATACAGAACCATATAGCATGTGGTCTTCTGTGTCTGGCTTCTTTCACGTTAGCATAGTATTTTAAAATTTTGTTCATGTTGGAGCATATATCAGTACCTCATTCCTCATTACCTCATGCAAATGAGCCAAAATGGCCCTAGGTTATTTACTCACAGCGAGCTGAGATCCCTCAGCTCAAAAGCCACTTGTGCCACAGTCAAATTGTGCACATCCCGTTGTTTTAAGAAGAGCTCAAACAAGCAGGTTTTTAGCCATTTGGGGCCTGCCTGCCTTGTATGCCCTGGGAAACTATACCCAGCTTCTCTTGGCCATTGATTAGATAGAGCCTTGTGGTTTTAAGGTCCAAAGGTGTTCAGGCCCTTCAGAGCTCTCTGTAGTGAAGTCTATATGCCATGCTGATGAATGACATCACTTGGAAACATATGCCCCCTTTCTGGCTCTCTCACCCGCTGTTGCCTTTGCCCTCTTCCCTTTCAGGATGGTGGACACCTTGCCTTAAGCCTCTGGAAGTCTCATGTTGGGAGGAATTGCCTCCTGCTTGCTACCCTGTCCAAGTGCTGCCCAAGAGAGTTTGCTGTGTGTCACTGTCACTCATGGCCATTCCATTTTCCTTGATCACCTCCACAAATCTCTCAGAACTCCTATGATTCCTTTTTATTGATGAATAGCATTCCACTGCATGGATATACCACCTTTTGTTTACCCATTCATCCCTTGATGGACACTTGGGTTGCTTCTTTGAATATTCCTGTGTAAGCTTGTAAGAAGGCTTCTCTTCACTTCTCTTGGGTGTAGGAGTACAGTTGCTGGGTCATATGGTAACTCTATGTTTAAACCTTTGAGGAACTGCCAGACTGGTTTCCAAAGCATCTGCACCAATTTACCTTCCTTCCAGCAATGTCTGAGTGTACCAATTTCCCCGTATCCTTGCCAACATATGTCATTATCTGGCTTTTTGACGATAGACACCCTTGTGGAAGTGAAGTAGTATCTCGTTGTGCTTTTGATTTGTGTTTTCCTGATGGCTAATAATGTCAAGTGTCTTTTCATGTGCTGTTGGCCATTTGCATATCTTCCTTGGAGAAATGGCTACTCAGATCTTTTGCTCATTTTTAAATTGGTTTATTTGGATTTTTATTATTGAATTGTTAAGATTATTTACACATTCTAGGAACAAGTCCCTTATCTGATACATGATTTTCAAATGTTTTCTCCATTCTGAGGGTTGTCTTTTCACTTTCTCGGTGGTGTTCTTTAAAGTACAAAAGTTTATAATTTTGTTGATATCCAATTCATGTACTTTTTTCTTGAGTTGCTTTTGCTAAGGATCATTTTAACACTTCCATTTATCGTTAATTTTTTAATGCAGTGTAGGTTCTTTTGCATGTGGCCATCCACATGTCTCAACATCATTTGTTTAAAATGCAATTCTCTTCTGTTGAGTTGCATTGGCAACCTTGTCCAAAATCAGTTGAGCATAGGTACACGGGTTTCTTTCTGGACTCTCAATTCTATTCTATGCATCTGTAAGTTTATCCTTGTGCCAAGACAACAATGCCTCAAAGCTTGGAGATGAAGCCTTTTATGCAACTCATTTCCCCAACTAATGAGCTACTCAGGTCAGCATTCACCCCAAATCCTATGCCTTGGACCTAAAGGTGTGGGGTCTTTTAAGGGTGCTGCTGTTGTAGGTATTAGGACTTGGCTGTACCCTGTCCTTGTCCTTTGTTTCACCTTCTTTCCAGCCTTTCTGTTGTCTTTGTTGATCATTCCATCACTCAGGAGTTTTCCCCTCAGACAGGGGCAGTGGCTCATAATTTGAGACCGGGAAGAGGGTCTTTTCATGTGCTGTTGGCCATTTGCATATCTTCCTTGGAGAAATGGCTACTCAGATCTTTTGCTCATTTTTAAATTGGTTTATTTGGAGGTGGGGGGCTTCCTCTGTGTTCCCCAACTCCTACTGACATGGGTCTTTGGAGATTGACTATACTTCATTTTAGTAGCTCTGGTTTAAAATAATGAAGTTCAACTCAAGATATGAAATAGACTAATGAGAACTGGAAAAATATTCCAGAAGTAAGGAAATAATCCTGGAAAGGAAAGAACAGGGCCCAATTCTTCAATATTTAGATTTTTAGCTATCAAATGTTCTTTAGCCTTCTGTCCCTTTGAAGGGAGGTTAAAAAAAAAAATGCTGAGAAGTTAACGCATCTGTCATCAGGAATACCGTGGCTTTAAAAACCTTTCCCAACCTGAAACATTTCCAAAAAGGAAAACTTTGCAGATTCACTAAGGAACATAACAGAATCTAGAACTGGAAAGGCAACTGAAAAGAAGCAAACATCATGGCTTCAGCAGAGAAGTATTGGGGAAAGGAGACCTCCCAAAAGAATGTTTTCAAGTGAAAGAGGGACATGTGGAGAGCTGAGATAGTACGTCTCCAGAATGAGGTCACTTCAGGTGCTTTGCTGGGAACTGAGAAGACCTTATATGACCTGGGAATGTCTTCAGTGAAAGCATCACTAGCAATTATTTTAGACAGAAGAAATGTTGGTTAATATTTCTCATCTGGAGCCCAGCTGGAAGGGGATGAGATGTGGGAAGGAATCCAGGGACACCTAGAAGAGCCTCTTTCTTTCCTCAATGAGAAAATAGCATCATCATTTGTGAATAGGAAGTGAGACAGAAATAAGGAAGAGACTGAGGTGAGATTCAAGTGGCATGATCAAAGTTCCAGAGTCTATGCCCATGCTATAACCACTAGAGCTTGACCCCCGAGGGCAAAGGAAGGAAAAATGGAAAAGATGTAAAAAAAAAAAAAAAAAAAAAGGTCTGGCTTTGACTAGATGATAGTATCCAGAGAGGCTTGTCTTGGGTCTCTTGTCCTCCTCCACTGGGACACAGGGCTGGTCTTCTTGCCTTGTTTATTGTCTGGTGTATTTTTAATAAATACCAGGATAGCCAAGGGGGGAGATTCAAAACTCTAAGGGTCCCCCTGTGCCTGAGCAAAAAAGAAAACAGTATGAACAGGGTTCCCTGGGAACCCTGGAGTTTTGGTCTCTCTCCAAGGTGTTAGAAGCAGGGATGGTTTTTTTATGCCTTAACAACTTTTTTATATAATAAATACATGTTGATTTAAAAAATGCAAGTAAGCAAAAGAATAATAATTACCTGGAACCTCAGATGATAAGATAACCATTGACAATATTTTCATCTCTACTCTTTAGGTCTTAAAAACAAACAAAAAATATACCAAAAAAACCATACAAAAAAACCATATGCACATGCACGCATATTTGATTTCTTGAAAAATTGAGTTTCACTGTACAATACTCTTCTGTAAGTTTTTTATTTTTTCACTTAATTGTGTATGATGAATATCTTCCCTTGTCAACTGAAATCTTTCACATTATTTTTTGGTGATTACTACCTATGGATAGTAATTACCATAGTAATAATTACCATAGTAATTATTATGGCTTTCCAGTGGCTGGTATTTTATTTTATATTTATTTTATTTTATTTATCAATCTAGAGAAGTATAAGCAGACTCCATGCCCAGGGTGAAGCCTGATGCAGGACTTGATTCCACAACCCTGAGAGCATGACCTGAGCCAAGATCAAGAGTTGGATGCTTAACTGACTGAGCCACCTAGGCGCCCCTCTAGTGAATAGTAATTTAGATCAGTAATCATAATCAATCAGAACAGCACATTTTTGCCTTTCCTGAGCACAACCAGAACAGAGCTCTCTGTGGTATGCCCCTCTGGTATCTCTTAACTTTTCTTAAAGAAACAAGGGTCTATAAATAGGAGAACCAGAGAAATTAGCGACCCCATCCCAGGCAAACACTGAATCCTGTTTAAGGATTCCTTACTTCTGGGGCTTTCCTTCCTTAAGCCCCAATGGAATTGATAACTCCTCTGGAACAGATAATATCTAAGTGAGATGATACATTTAAGATGATCTGTAAGATATAAAATTGTTATCTAATTATTGTAATAATAGTACCAATATTGTTATTATAGATCAAGCTCTTGATTAGAGTTTAGAGTGGAAACCTATAGACTCTTTGGAATTACACAAAGCAATAGCTTGCCTCACCTTAGCCATAGATGTGCTCCTACAAATCTGGGATAAAATAAACTCTTAATGAATGAAATTATACATTCACACGTAAATTTGAAAATGGCTTTATTTCCCTCTCTAACTGGTGTTCAATTTTCCCTTTACACCTCTAGCTGTCCCTTAAACTTTAGTTTCCTTTAGAACTTTAGTTTTAAGCACCTTCCCGCTTCCCACCAGAGGTTAAAAGCAGGCCAACACTTAAACCTTCTAGAAGAACCTGCTAAAAGACAGGTCTCTGAGCAGGGCAGCTTGTTTATCATCGCCTCCACCACCGACGCTCCCCTCTCTGCTTCTCCTCTCCCTGCTTCACACAGTGGACTGCACTCTATATCTAAGGGCCGTCTTGCCTTCTGGGTCAATGTGGCCAGTTGGAGCAGATCAGAAGGAGAAAAGAATGAGGCCAGGATGTTCATTGCTCTGACTTCCTTTCTGCAAAGTCATCTCTGAAGGAGGCATCCTCCTCACTCTCTCTCCTTCCAGGTTCCCATAACGTCCCCCTCCCTCATCCAGTTGGGTCCAGTGGTGGCAATAGCTCTGCTGCCCTTATAAGTAGGCCTTTGTAAAGAAACTCTCCTCTGTTATCCCAATTGACTCGTGTGCTCTCTGTTTCCTGTTGGGATTCTATTTGGTAAAGTCTGGAGAGTTTAGAAACCCATTGTAACAGATTGTATCCTTCCTTAATTTGATGGTTAGAACCCAGTGAAGGCTTTGCTATGGTTCACAAGGGTCCTGTGAGTTAAAGGTAAGGGCATGCAAAAGAGGGATGGGCACAGGGTCAAACATCAAGGATCTGGATGTTAAACAAATTTCAAAACCATCCGTGAAAAGAAGAGCATCGTGTTTAGGTCTAAGTTTTGGTGCCATGCTGCCTGGTTTCAAATATAGTGCACCACGTACTATGGCAGCCAACTTGAATATGGCTACTAATGATCCCGCCTCCTGTATTTTGCCCTTGTGTAATCACTCTCTTTGAGTGCGGGTGGGAACTTGTGATTTCTAGCCAACGGACTACCACAAAGGTGATGAGATGTCACTTCCATGGTTACGCTGCATAAGATTATAACTTCCTTGCTTGCCGACCCTCTCCCCAGCTGGAGATGCCAAGTACCATGCTGTGAGTTATCATTAGAAAAGGCCCATGAAGCAAGGAACCGAGTTGGTCTTTGGCCCACAGTCAGGGGGATCCTAACCGCACTCAAGAAATGGCCACTGGCCAACAACCCCATAAACTTGGAAGTTCAATCTCCAGATGAAGCCTGACTGTTAGACTCATGAGGGACCCTACCCATATCACTTAACTATGCTGTGCCTGGCTTCCTAACCCACAGGAGCTGTGAGATCATAAATGTGCTTTGTTTTAAGCCACTAAGTTTGTGGTAATTTGTAAGGCAACAAAAGATAACAAATACTTACTATCTGCAAGGAAGTCACTAACATGATTTGTGTATTAGTTTCCTTATCTCTAGGACCAGAATTAACATAACAATCATATACTTCCGCTTTGTAGGACTGAGAGGAGGACAAAATGAGGTAATTAATATGCTTAAAGCACCTGTCACAGAAATGGCTCATCACACATCAAAGTGGGCTAATATTTTTAGAGCAGACTCCAGTCTCTTCAGGGCTATACCACCTTCCATGATCATAAGATCTCGTTAACCCTTCTTTCTCCCCTCCTGCCCCTGTATTCAACCCAACTTTCGCCCCTCTGTCTCTTTGGTAAGTGTGGCTTTCCAAACAGGTTTCTACAGAGCAGAAAGCACCTTGCAGAGCCCTAAAGCATGAGAGTACTGCCCCAAACCTTTTCTGAGATTCTCGGTCACCCCGTCTGTCATCCTTTCTGAATTACTTAGAAAACCAACTAAAACACAGCTTGGCTAACTCGCAGACAGCCTGGGAGCAGAGCACAAATCTGGATGTCTGTCTAATGGCATTTAGGACAATGCATCCCTCTAGAGGCCAGCAGAGCGTCAGGAACCATAGCACGCGTGACTCCAGAGAAGAGCACCTTCCAGCTCCGCGTCTCTCAGAAACAGTCTTCAGCTCCTCAAGTGTCATTCCACGGTTTTGCCCAGATTGCGTATCCTTCTCTCTTCCTAGGGTCTGAGAGATTTTAGATCTCAAGGATCCTTTCCTGTCAGTTGTCTTTCCCCACCCCTCTCCCACTCCTCACATACTCCAAACTTTTAGATCCATCTTTTCACCACAACGAAGCGAAAGTCTCTGGGAACTTCCTTTCTTCTTGTACCCACCCACGTTCCTTTTTCTCTCACAGCACCTGACCTGCAAAACGATTTCTCCTTTTCCATTCAGCAAGCCCACTCTCCTCCAAATTCACTTGCACCTCCTACCTACCTCCTACCTACCTACCTACCTACATTTAGTGGCCGTGACTTTTTCCTATTGTCCCAAAAGCAACCTCCCGAAACAAACGCATGCCTGTTGACCCAGGCAAATATGCGAGATAGAGGATTATTGGCTGTTTCATCTACATGCACAATATTTTCCCTTAGTATAAGCTCCCCACATGCTGTGGGTGGAGAAACAGACCAGAAGCGGGAAAGTGACTTGCCTTAAATTATCCTTTAGCTCTTGGCCACTCCAGGAGTAAAATTAGGGGTCCCAACCCAGGGCAGATGCTGTTAGACCATAGGACTGGCCTATTGTCTGGGCCCAACCAGCTTACAGTTCCTTTTCAACCTGTCTAGTAGGACACACCCCCAGTGAATTGGAAGCCCCAGAAGGTGAGGTGTGGTAGCTCTCATCTACCACAGAGAGCTGGATGCAGGAAAAAATCGGCTGACTTAACCCTTTTCTTTCAAAGCAGAAGGCAGGGAAACTATAAGAGGTGGGAGCTGGTTTGGAAGAACCAAGGACCACACCTCCAAAGGGAGTCTTTCCAGAAGATGTCTTTCACAGTAGCCGTTTCACCTTTCAGGGCACTGAGAGCATTCGGGGAGCTCTGCTGTGTGCATTCTGTTTGATCGCTAGGAAAAATGACTCTTGTCATTGCCAGTCACATGAGCAAGAGGCTCTTCTGCATTTTGTAAATCTCCCTCCGCTGAGGGGGTGGAGGGCAGTGACACGGAGCAGGGACAGGAGAGTGACCCAGAGTGGCTTTGTCTGCAGGGTTATTTACTTAGTAGCAGCAGCTTTGCTTTCTCTATCCTCCCTCTTTTGGGGATGGGGGGGACACTATAGTACTGTGGGTGGGTGAGCGGATGAGTGGGTGGCTAGACAGACAGAAGAGACTTTCCTTCTTGAGATTCTCATAACTGGTGCGTGATTCACATCCCTTTCATCTGGAGGGCGCTGAGAGGAATCCAAAACAGCTTGAGCTGAAGCTGCCTCTAGGGACACGAATGGGCTGAACTGGGCTTGTCAGAGGTCTCTTGCCTCCTTCTGCCAATCAGCTCCTGCTCTGTTTTAAACAAAATCCCCTCAGGTGTCCTGAACCTCAGGTAACCAGCAGATGCAGTTCTTCTCATTTAAATGGAATGCATGACGCACACAGAATTCTTTAAAAAAATACTGTAAGGAGAAAGGTACAATGAAATCCCAGGTGTCCCTTCCCCAAAGAAACTGAACACTTGCAGAAAAATGCTAACTTCGAAACCAGGGGAGAGTATGTACTTTCCATTTACATAAAAGGAATTTCTCTATGGCCACAACTCTGGCTCTTGCTGACTTTACCTACTACCTATGACAGATCATTCAAATCCACTCTAGTTCACTTTTTTCAATGGCTGCCTTGTGTTTCATCCTATGGTTATATTTGTTTCAGTTGATTTTCTATTGATGGTGGTTTTGGTGGCTTGCAGATTTTCACGGGGTGGCTGTGGGGACAGAAGTCTCCTGGCTGGAACGTGGGGTCTAGTGGTCCTCTGTGTGTTGATCTTGCTGAAGGCATCCAGCCAACGGTCAAGTCCAAGGTCTCTTGGAGATGTTCCATCCGCAGTGAGGACCCACCATGAGAGGGAACTGGGCCCAGAAACCAAAAGCCAAAGAGATACAGATAAAGATACTTGGGCCCCTGGGTCCCCTATGGGGACGCCAGCACACAGGGCCTCTGGAGGGAGTGGGGAGAACATTCTCTGGGAGTCTGAGACACGGGGCTCTAGTCCCGGCCTGCATAAGAATAAGGAACACAAGGGCTGTGCTCCAACTCAGAGCCAAACACCGGGGACATGCGTGGCCTTTCCTCCCCGTCACAGGGATGGGTGTCACCAGCCTCTTGGCGGGTAGAGCGACTGAAGAGCCAAGGCACCGTTGCCTGTCCCAGATCAACACTACTCCCGTCTTGCAGTGTGTGCTCTGTCACCTCTCAGACAATTCTGAGTTTGAAATTCTTTCCCGCTCACCCCCACTCTGGCCTCCTTTCAGTCACCCCTTTGTCATTTTTCCTGCCCTTTCCTTTCAGGATAAACTCAACGAAGCCAGCAAGTATGTACCGAGCTCTGACTCCTCACAGAACACTTATTTTCCCTTTCCTGTAGGTTTCCAAATGGCAGGCACAGTTGTCACAGGGATTCCAAGGTGTCAAATCACAGCATGCCCTCCTGAACGGGCGTGAGGGGAGGGGCTGGGAGGGAAGTGGGTCCCCCCCTGCCTTCCGCCTCTCCTGCCAACACGAGAAGCTCCAGACTGTGCTGTGAGCTCCAGCTCTGAGCGTGTTTAAGCGTGGGTATCAGAGGCTGAGCCAGGGCTCCGGCTTGGACCTGGAGGGGAGGGACTTTAAAGGTTCCTAAAGACCACCGGATGGGTTTTTGGAGGTGGTTAGAGGCCGGCAAGGTGGGACTGAGGACAAACAGCATGCTTCTCCAGGTCTGGAGACCAAAGGAAGAGGTGTATGCTGTTGGAAAATGTCAGACACCTGCCCTCTGCCCACCGCCCAATCCACCAGGCCCTGTGGGAAATGGGCTGGGATGAGTGGACTGACAGCAAGTAGCAGGGCCTCAGGCCTCCCGCTGCCATCCAGCCCCTGCGCTGTCAGCAAGGCGGTGGGACACCCCCCCCCCCCAAGACTGCTTCAAGGTTTTAATAACAACAACGGTGGCCATTCATGGAGAAGTGACGAAGGCCAGACACTATCCAAGCCGAGCCCTTTTCGAAACCCCAGGACAGCCAGCAAACCAGATATCAGTTCCCACATTTTACAGATAGGAAACAGGCCGCTGGAGCTGGGAAACAGTGTGTCCCAGCGCACAGAGCACTTAGGAACTAGGCAGACAAAGTGCCGTGGGGGGAGGGAGGCCGATGCAGGGAGGAAATCTGGGTGGCAGGCTGGAATGGACGAGAGGTGCCTCTGGCTGGGGCACAGGGAAGCAGTTGCATTATAAAAGCCCTTTGGGCCTTGTCTTCCTTGAATGGGGCTATTTAGTGGTGAATCCATAATGTTGGAGCAGATTGGGCTCCTTGGCAAATCCCTTGGCAAAGCCCTTGGCAGGCTCTCCCTAATGGAACATCCAGAGAGAAAAAGTCCCCTGTCCTCCTCCGCGTCCCTCGTAACCTCCGGCCCCACCCACGGGGATCGTGTTTGCTCTGGCAGACAGGGAGCCCATTCAGAGCCCTGGGGTGGCACAGGCAGAGCCTGGCCAGGCCACGTCTGGTTGGGGGGTGGGGTGGGGGAGGGGTTGGGGGCTCTTTAGAAGGCTCCTTTGGCTGGGGTGGGGGCGGGGTGCTGACTTTATTCTGGCCCATGAGAATGACTGACTTTACAGTTCCATCTTGCTCCATAAACCCCAAAGCCACTTCCAGCTGGTAGAAGGAGATCTGGTGGGTGAGTGTCTGGTGCCATCCTGCCACCGGCGGGGCTGTGGTGTGTGCGGCCGCAGGGAAGGCGGAGCTAGGGCCGGCTGCAGCCCAGAGCCGGTGCCAGAGCTGTGCACACAGGGAGAATATTTGCTGTACCTGTTCCGGGCTTTGGATACCCACAGCTTCCCAGCTTAGCCCCTTAATTATGCTGCCATCAGAGACCTTTCTTTGTATCCAAGGAGGGGCTGCCCAGGCCTTTTCCCTTTTCCAAGGATGGGAAATACTACCTTACCTTAGGCGCAAACCACACCTGATTCTGACAGGGCTGTAAGTGAATTCCAAAGCCGGCTGCTGCCCAAACTGTCCCCCTCGCCCTGGGGTCTCCCAGCCTTGGGAGTCAGACAGGTCCTCATTTCCAGTCCCCCAGGGCAGCTGAGCCCCCAGACAGTAAAAGACCCAGCTGCCCAGGGCTGGCCCCTCACAGGGAAAGCAGACCCCAGTGTAAGCAACATTTGCAGCTTCTCCCTCCTGCCTTCCTTGTTGGCCACAGCTGTCAGGACTAGCTTGAAGGTTCCTATGTTTAAATATGAAAAAGTGCTTAGTTAAATAGGTTGGCTTGTTTGCTTTTGCTGATAGTAACAGTCTACCCACAGAGCCCTTTCAAACCTCTTCAGTGTTTTGGAAAGTGGATAAGGGACTCATTCAGTGACGCGCAAGTGTGACCAAAGCCAAGAATGAAGCAGATTTCATGAAACGAGGAATCGCCTCAGACCACACAGAGACATTTCTGAACTCAGGCTGCCTCTCTCTCTCTCTCTCTCTGACACACACACACACACACACACACACACCCCTCTTCTCACCCTGGCAAACATGCTGTGACTGACAGCAGCAAAGCCCTTACTGGCATCTGTGGCCAAAGGCCGAGGGGGCCTTCCTGGGCTTATGTGGCCCTTTGTTAGCAACAAGCTGATGAGAAAATGGATTAGTACAGTGCGCACCCCACCCTGAAGAGAGCGCGCACACACACACACGCAAATGAGTGCCACCTAAACACAGCTGTTTCAGAAGGAAAAGTTGGAGCCAAATGGAATGATTGAAATCACCTTTGTGTGGGGAGGCAGGAAAATCACACACGCGCGCGCACACACATGTTCTCCCCAAGAACCAGGCTGATTTTGTGACAACTTTCCCCTGAGCGCCCCTGGAGGCACTGTTCCCCAGGCACCAGTCGCAGGAATCGGGTGGCCTGACTGGACACAGCCTTTCTTCACATCAGACAAGTCACTGCTGGCCATGGGCACGTGGGGCCGCACCAACAGGAGGTGACGGGTTCTTCTAGGAGACACTGGGGCAAAATTATTGACTCACTCCTTGACTGCATACTTCAAAAGGATTGAGCAGAGCCCTACTGGGGCCCCCTGTGAGGTTTGGAAGATCTTGGGTTTTCTTTTTTCCCTTTTGAATTTTTATTTAAATATAGTCTCCAAGAGAGAGTGAGGCAGTTCCTTTAAGAAATACTTATAGTGCTTCCCAGGTACAATGAGTGGGGGTGGGTATATGGGATGAGGGCAGGGAGAAGAAGCACAGCCCTGTCCCCTATAGCCCCAGGGTCCTCGTCAGATTCTGCAGGCCGCTCCTGAGTAAAGGGGTGTGCTCCCCAAAGCCTTGGCCCAGGTGGACATCACTGTTGTATTTGGCCTGGCAAAGCTCACGAGGTTTTCCTTGGCTCCCGTTCCTCCCCATCGCCATCCACTCCTTCGCCCTGTGGCTTGACTATCCCTGGGAAGGTGGCGGAGGGGAATTGCTAGCACCTTTTTGGGCTGTCCCCACTTGCCTCTCAGCAGGGTGCTTCAAGGAGAGTGACCTGGACAGAAGACTTGTGTTCCTTCTTTCTTCTTACGCTCCCTATTTTGAAATGAGAAGATGATTTGCCAAGAATAAATACTGAGTTGAAAACCCCAGGGTTCTGGTTTGGTTTGGAATGAAGAACCCACACAGGCCCAGGATGTCTCGATAGGTCACACAAGTTCTCGACCTCAGGCAGTGCAGACCAGCAGAATGAGTTCTCTCTCCTGAGCTTTCTTAAGGTTTTCCTGAAGCTTCCTTGCAGTCTGTGACTGTGCAGGTGAGACCATTGACCCTGGATTCTCCCGTCCAGAGTGCACACCACAGAGATGGAACAAGAGCCAAACTCAGGGGCTCCTGGCTGAGAGGCCACTACACATTCTGGAAAGTTTCCTCCCTCCATTCCTTTCCTGGGTTGGCGCCAGCTCTGATGATGTCACCTCCCACAATAAACTTACTCATTCTAACCCAAGAGCTGCTTGTCAATCCCTTTGCCCTCAGGAATTTGTCCACAATTCATGTGGCAAACTTCTGCCTCCCAGACATACCTGCTCCTGACCCTCTGCCCCTCTACCTCTCCCATGCAAGCTGCTGCTGGCCCCAGGGCACCAGGGGAACGGAGGGCTGGCAAGAGAGCCAACACATCCCCTCCACAGCTTCTCATCTGTGGCCCCTCTGGGCCACTCTCAGGTCAACCCTACTCCACAAGCCTCCCAGAGGCTTTTGATCTTATAGGATAAGGCGATTTTGATCTTATAGGATAGGGTGAGGATAATGTGAGATTTCCTCCTTTCCTTTACATTAACAAATATTTCTTTGACAAATGTCTATTATGTTCCAGGCCCAGAAAAATTGCCAACTCCCAGGTGTTTGGCAAATATTCTGGAACACAGTACCAGAGAAAGGAGTAAATTTTTTGGACATTATGAAGTGGTGTGACAGTGACTGTAGTGTTCCCTGATACCTGATACCGATGCTCCTCTCTTCCTCCTGCACACATCTTTGGAGTAGAGTCCCAGCCTCCCTTGTGGTCGGTGTAGCCATGTGACCAGGTTCTGGTCAATGAAATGTGAGCAGAGGTGACATGTGCCACATCCACGCCTAGCCCATAGAAACCTCTTGCACAATACAGAAGTTAAGTAAAAATGGATCACAGACCTCAGTGTTAAACATGAAACTATGAAACTTTTAGAAAAACATAGAAGATCTTTGGGACCCAGGGCTAAGCAGAATTCTTAGGCTTGACATAAAATCACAATCCATTAAACAACAAAAAAAAAGATAAATGATCAAAATTAAAAAAAAAAAACAAAAAACAAAAAAAACCTTTTGCTCTGAGAAAGGCCCAGTTAAAAGGATGAGAAGAAAATCCATGGACTGGGAGAAAATATCTACAAACCATATAACCATGTATCTAAAAGACATAAAGAACTCTCAAAACTCAATAGTCAAAAAGCAAACAGTCTAATTAGAAAAATGAGCGAAAAACCATGAAGGCGTATTTTACTGAAGAGGATATAGAGAAACAGATCAGCATGTGAAAAGGGGTTTGATATCATTCATTAATCTTTTTATTTATTTATTTTTTTATTTTTTTAAAGATTTTATTTATTTATTTGACAGAGAGAAATCACAAGTAGATGGAGAGGCAGGCAGAGAGAGAGAGAGGGAAGCAGGCTCCCTGCCAAGCAGAGAGCCCGATGCGGAACTCGATCCCAGGACCCTGAGATCATGACCTGAGCCGAAGGCAGCGGCTTAACCCACTGAGCCACCCAGGCGCCCATCATTCATTAATCTTTAGGGAAATGCAAATTCAAATGAGATACCACCTTGTACCTTCTGAGTTGGTTGAAATAAAAGCTAACGACCACACTAAATGATGGTGAGTCTTTCTGGTGCAAGTACCAAATGGTACAGCGGTTCTGGAAAACAGTTCAGCAGTGCCTTAATAAAAAAGTCAAACACACTATCTTCCACTCCAGCAACTATAGTCTTGAGCACTTATCCCAGAGAAATGAAGACTTGGTTCCCACAATAACCTCTATAAAAATGTTTACACACTGGAAACAATTAGCTCTTCTTCCATGGGTACATGGTTAAACACATGGGTTCCATCCAAAGCATGGAATACTATGCAGCCACAGAAAGAATAAGCTATGCTAGATGAGAAACCTGGAAGAATCTCCAAGGAATTATGTGAGTGAAAAATACCAGCCTCAAAAGGCTACATACTGTATGATTCCATATAAATATTATTGAAATGGCAAAATTATAAAAACGGGGAATAGATTAGTAGTTGCCAGGGGTTGAGGAGGGGGTATAGGTGGGAAAGAAGGGGGTGTGGCTATAAAAGGGCAACGTGAGGGATTCTTGTGGGGAAAGAACCGTTCTCCATCTTGACTATGTTGATATTGGCATTGGCTGTGATATTGATCTGGTGTTTTGTAAGATATTGCCACTGGGAGAAACTGGGTGAAGGGTCTATATGATCTTTTTTGGATTTCTTATAATTTCATGTAAATCTACAATTGTCTCAAGAGTTTGATTACTACCCCTGATTTATTACTACCCCTGATTATTACCCCTCACATGATCTTGGGCCTTCCTCCCTGTCCACTGGATAGATGGAGACACTTCCAGGACCAAGAGGAAGGCAAGTCGTCAGAGGGAGGAAGTCTGGATCCCTGTGTGGCTGTGTGGAGGAAAGTCCTTCCCTTTCTTTCCCACACTGGACTGGGATGCAAATCAGACAAACCTTTTCTTATGTTAAACCACTGATGTGTCTGGGATTTGTCTGTTACTTCAGTCACTTCTACTTATCCTGACTAACGGCACACCAGAAAGTCTGAGGTTTAAACTCAAGTTCAGGTTGCAAACTATTTTGGTTTCTAGTGCAAAGAAATCTTTCCACCTTCTGGATCAGGAACCTGGGATCAGCTCCCACCTTCAGCACATGCTAACTTTTCCAGTTCAAGTCACTGGGTTTCTCTAAGCCTCATTCTCCCCTGCTGTAAGACTCACAAGGATGAGAAGTGCGCATATAGGAAAGGACTTGATGCGTGACAATATTGGGGAGTTGTGTGACCAGTAGTCTCCCTATTGTTCTCCTCGTAATCCAGCCCTTCTGGCCTGAGTTATTCTCTGTCTTAGCCCCAGGATGACCTTCCTTGATAGCAGACCAGATCAGTTAACCTGGGTTTAAAAATGACAATAATGACAATGACTAAATAGCAATAATGCTATTATTAATAATAATAGCTGCCATCTATCAAGCACCAGCTGTGTTCCTAGTAACAATTGTAAATAACCCCAGTCTTTACCTCTGGGCTTATGCTGGCATTTCCAGGCCCAGTATCTTCTGCATTGCTCTTTCCCCAAGCCTCCTGGGCAAGTGATTCTCCACGAGGCTGCTCTCCTTCACCTGGGTCCTCCATGCCCTGCTCTTCAGGCAGCATGTCCCTCATTTTAGGCTCTGACCTTACAAACAGGGAGTAGGTGGGGACTGGCCATTGAGAGCTCTAGTTTGACATGCACTGGGTACATGGCCCCTTCCATCTTCACAGTTGCAACAGTAGAGCAAGTCTTCATGATGTCACACCCCTCCAATTCCTGTTCTGTCACTGGCGATACACTGGGCCTGCCTGGATAACCCAGGATTATCTGCCCATTGGAAGGTGTGCTCATACGTTACCTTAATTCTCTCTGCTGCCTGAATTCCCTCTGGCTGTGTAAGGTGATAAACTCACAGGTTCTAGGGTTAAGAGGGGTCGTCACACCTACCACACAGGTTCACAGCAAAATAAGAAAAATGGTGGCATAATGATCTTCTCATGGAGCTAATTTGTTTTCAAAATTTTAATTCTGAAAGTATGACTTCTCAGTTTGGGGGCAGAGGTGTTAAATAGTAAGAAATGCCCTTTTGAGGAAATAAAAAAAAAGAAAAGTGGGCAAACTGTAGTGTTCCTAGTCTGTGAAATTCCAACCTGTGGGAAATGAGGCTTTGGAGCAAATTGTCCCATTGTGTGTTCCCCCAGAGTCTCACCCGAGCAGCTGCCAGACACTGACAACCTCAGGGTTCGGGGATCGTGTAGGGTAGGGGTTCTTGACCTGGTGAGCATCATGGAGATGGGACAGTTGCTTACCACCCCACTCAGATCAGCTCCCTGGTCAGTAAGCACATTGGGCTGAGGAGTGGGAGCCAGTCGTGGGAGCCAGTCGTGGGAGCAGTCGTGAGATAGCTACAGGAGGCAAGCTGATGTAACATGAGTCACCATCCTTCACTGACAAGTGAGACGAGGGCAATGTGCATTTAGAAGGCTTGAGAAAGAGGGATGCAAATACACAGTGGCTTGTGTGAGGCTGATGGATTTCCGTGGATGGAATTAGAGGGCTGTGTGGTCTTTGACCAATCACTCAACCTCTCTGAACCTGTTTCCTTGTCATCACTAAAATAAAAAACGCAGCACCTTCCTCCAGGGTCTTATGAGGACTACATGAGATCCTTCATGAGAAGAACTTTGTGTGGTCCACACACATATACTGTATTTTAAATAAACAAAGACCAGTTTTAACCTTACCCTATGGAGACTACATGCCACATTGTTGAGGGTTAAAAATTACATTAATCTTCAATATAGTCTGCTTCTTGGTTTTGCCATTGATATTGTTTTTAGAGGAACAAGTTAAACCAGAAGCAACTTTAAATAGCTTCTAAGCCTGCATTTCAGTTTTAAGATGTTGATAGAAAAATTCACTCAAAAGATGGGACAAAATCCAGCCATTGACAAACAGATTAATTTAGTTCAAAAGTTGTGTGTTTATAATACTTTGAAAATGTCTAATGGTCTGTTAGTTTCATGAGTAAGGATTTGCCTACTGGTGAGGTCTTTTTAAGTATCAGCAGATGATTTAAAAGATAGAAAGAAAGGAAGGAAGGAAGGGAGAAGAAGGAAAAAAGTTTTGGTTCTGGTTGATTGGTTTGAAAAGTCATATGAATTGCTTTTTTATAGGTTGTAAAATTACTACATAGATATTGATGGATATATAAAGAAATAGACAAAAAAAATCTTTTTCCACTGCCCAGAAGTAAACACCACTATTTTTTTTTTTTTTTGCATTTCCTCCTGCTGTTTCATTTTTAACCAGCAAAAACAAAGCAATTTTCATACTGTGCTGGTATCCTGCAGACACCTACCAAAGTAGACAATGAACTTTAGTTAACATCAGAAGTCGTTTTAGGGCTTTTTAAACATATATATATATATATATATATATATATATATATATATATATGTTAAAAACATATATGTATATGTATATATTGGAAGATATATATATATCTTCCAATATCTCTCATTGTCCAGCAATATCTGCTTTGACTTCATCCATATTTTCCATTTTTTTTTCTTTCTTTTAGAAATTCCTAGAAACTTCCAGTCCTCTCTACCTCACTGCTCTAAAAGAATACAGCTTTCAGAACCACACTGGGATTCATTCTTGGCCACAGAGGCTGAGGAGCCCAAGGACACGGAAGGTAGGGAGAGAAGGGGAATGTGAGTCCGGTTTCACATGCTGTGCACTTAGGTGTTTACATCATGGCCCCTGTGGTAAGATGGTGGTTGGGTCCCAGCCTTTGTACCAACAACTTCCACTCACCCTCTTGATCTGCTGGGGCTGGAATGCTACACAATTTTACCAAACTCTCTTGCACCCGAGCTTTTGCACACGAGTTTGAGTCAGCCACTCAGATACATTTGTGACAGGCTTAGAAGGTGGGAGTGAAGTGGGGCCAGCATCTGTGGTACCCCAGTGAGCTTGTGGACATCCGGAGGCCCAGGGCCTTCCACTTAGCTGGGAATGGATGACTTTAAGCAGGAGTGTTTTCTGGGGCCTGCAGTGGTGGTGGCGGTTTCTTGACGTACCAGAAGAGGCGGCAGCTCCCTGGTGGCTCAGTCCGGCAGGGTGGTTTGGGACTCATCCCTGAAAGCTGAGCCTACAGGTAGCTTTTCAGCCCACTCACTGATTCTGTTAGCCATTTTGCTAAATTAAGCCCGACTCACTGGGACTAGCTTGAGTGGCTTCTATTCTCTGCCACCGAGCCCCCAAGGATACTGTTGTTGTATTAGGTCTACCTTGAGCCTCTGCTGCGAGTCTGCATTGTACGAGGCAAGACGAGGTCCCTCAGAGAGGTTATTTTGATGGCTTTCGATGTGGTGAACTAACCCTAGGTTAATCCTCTCAATAGTCCATGAGCTGTGAACCAGTATTCCTCCTATCATCCAGAAGAGGAAACCGAGTCACAGATAGATTCCATTATTTACCTGGGGGAAAAAGGCAAAGCAAGTTCTGTCCCCGAGCAGTGTGGCTGCAGGACAGACGGTCTTCATGCGACCCAGCCTCTCATATGCCTACAGTCTAGACAGTTTGATGGTTGGTCTAATGTGTCTGCTCTTTTGCAAGGACTAAAACCAAGCACCATAAGGTACACAATTAAGAGGTGGACTGTTTTTTTGACTCTTTGACTTTGTTCGTCTTAATTTGTGGGTTTATAAATCAGACCTGAGAGATTTTCAAATCTGAACTCAAACAAGAGACCACAGAGATCTCACTCCTACTATGTTTTTCCCACGTGGGGTATTCAGACTCGCTTTCCCACCCTCCCCTAAAACCCTCCCTCAGCAGAAGATATTCCATAAGAAGCCTGTTTAGCTCTTAAAAAACTGATTTCTTATGTCCTGCATTTGAAGTCTGGACTATTAACCAAGTTAATAACATATTTTCAGTCTGTTCCTAAAGAGGGCTGGGAGTATGAATCACACACACTATATGGGTCTTGCTTTCTTTGTAGGGAAAATTAGCAGGGAAAATTGCTTTTCTCGTCACTCCTCCACAGAAATAATTTATCACTGTTTGAGGAGTTGTATATTCTGTGTTTGCTTGCTTTGGAATTGCAACAGACACTCTGAGTTCTGCAAAATTCCATTTATTTTCTGCATGGAATGCAGCTCAATGCACCCACGTCTTCCATACACCAGTCACAGCCCCATTAATAACACAGTCCTTGGACCCCACTCATACCCAGAGCCTCGCCACTGCTGATGTCAAGTAGCTTGAGCTCCCAATTTCACTGAACCCGTCTAAGGCCTTCCCCTCCACCCCTGTTCAGCTCCACCCAGCACAGAAAGGGCAATGCTAACTTGACGGAATTAAAAAATGCTAAAAGAATATGGGCCTGGGTTCGGCACTCACTTCGGATTCACCCTGTGAATCCTCCACAAACCAGGTCAGTCCCAGAAGCCCACGCTACCTTAGCCAGGGAGGGGCCAATGGCGCCATTAAAAACTCCTGGCAGCCATTCCCTCAGACAATGTAAATGCAAAACTGGTGCTTGCGTTTATTTAAAGTTATTGGCTTGGGACTCATTCCTGGTAGACAAAGATTATCTTGTTTACAGCAGCATCCAGATGATGGACAAGGCTCTGTATAACATAAATCAAACTCTGTGGGGGTGGGGGGCACGCGTTAGCGTAAACAACTTCCTTCAAGCAAAACACATCCCGCCAAGGCTCGATGGAATTCATTTATTCCACAGCTTCAAGTTGACTTGTTCCAACATTAAACAGCTACAAAAGCTGAGGGATAAGAACTGGTGTTCAAGGCATATGAGCCAGTCCTTTTAACTTCTAATTATTATTATTATTATTATTATTATTTTGCAGAGGGTGTTTTTGGCTTTGTCAGGCAGTAATGTTCTTTTCTTGGCAAATGCTGTCATTCCTGTCACTTCACAGGACTATGTAGCTGTGAGCTGGGCTTCCATATAGAAGGCAGGAAGGGGTGGGGCGGGGGACCCCCTGAAGGGCTACCATTGTCTTCTGGAAAGCATTCTGCCTGGGGAGAAGTCTAGACTTGGGAACCTTGGTGGATTTAAGGATAGAGACACAGATATCTGGCTTTCAGGGTAAATGCGAAGAGGGTGGTGATGAGCTCTGCCTGCTCTGGGAGTGAGAGTGCCTTGCTTGGCATTGGTGATAAGGCCTTGCTGAGACTTATTCCCACGAGTGGCTGCAGAGCCTTGGAGGGAAGGCTCACCTAAGCAAAGACAGAATCCAGCAGACGAGCCAGCACCATAGGGCGACTCCAGGCCCTGCTTGATGACGTAGCAGCAGAGGCCCCTCAGCAGGAGAGGAGGTGGCTGGGGAACACAGCAACCCCTGAAGGGGGTGTGGCAGGAAGGAAGAGCAGCAGTCATTATGGTCACACGGGGGGCGGGGGGGGGGGGTTGGACCAGGACAAGAGAAAGATGAGGATTCTGCCTCAGAAGGTGAGGGAGAGAACAAACGAACAAACGAATGAATGCACACCCCCCAGCATGGCACCAAGATCCAAGAACCAAAGGAGATAGGCTGGAGTTGGGGGGGTTGGGTGGGGGGGACTTTGTTTCCTGAAAAGCAGTTTCCCTCTCAGGTTTTCTCCCTCTATGGCCCGTGTCTTCTGCAGATAAGGCCTCTGTCTTGATTTAGCTGTGTTGGTGTCCCGCTGTAGGTGGGATCCAGTCCACGGAGTGACCCCTGGCCAGCCCCAGCAGACGGTCACTGGCCTGCCCTGCTCCCTGTGGGCTGCCTGGCTCAGGGCAGCCAGACTTCAGTGCTCCCTCTGCCCACACAGACCTCCACTCTCAGGAAAAATCTCCCTGAAAATCCAAGCCACAGAGATAAGACATGTCCGCCCGCCCCCCCACCCTGTCATCTGTTGGCCTGAACTCCAGCACTGCCCCAACAGGGGTGTAGACCTATGGCCTCAGCGGCCTGAGTCCACCCCTGTCCTGGCTGGTTCCACTGGTCGTGAGCCTCCACTTCGCTGGGCCTCACCTTTCCTTAGCCTCCTACCCCCTACTCGTTCCCCCAGACAGGAAAACCCACTCCGGCTCTTCTGCATCTCGCCCACTCACCTCTACTCCCAGGCGTGGGCACCTTGATTTCACCAATGCCTCTAGACTCCTGACTCTTGGCCTTCTCCATAGTGCCTTCTGGCCCCATCTGATTCTCTTCTTCTCGTGCCACCAATCCCTCGACCTCCCGCCCCTCAGACTTCTCCCAGGGCCTGCTTGTCAAAGCTGAACTCTGAATCAGCCCCCTTTTCTGCTCTCCCACTCCTGCTGGGCCACCATATTGCCCCTCCATTGCTCATAACAGGTTACCCCAAATCTTAACAGTGGAACACAATGAACACTAACTGTCACACGTGCTTATTGTGTTACTGTGCACGTGGCTGCTGTCTGTGGTTCAGAGTCTCTCACGAGGTTGCAGAGGAGATGCTGGCCAGGGCCACAGGGTGGGGAGGCTCAGCCGGGACAGAAGGGTTTGCTGTCAGGGTAACCCCACAGAGGGCTGTTGGCAGGGGCCTCAGCTCCTGGCCTTGAGGGCCACCCCTCAGGGCTGCTTGAGCATCCTTATGACATAGCAGCTGTCTTCAAGACCCCAAACAAGTGATCCAAGAAGGAAAATGGGCAAAACCGAATCCACATGGTCTTTTGTGAGCTGGCATTGGAAGTCTCACAGGTCATTGTGACTTCTGCTGCCAAATCCCTAAGGTCTGCGCACATTCATGGTTAGGGGAAATGGGGCCCACCCAGGAAGGAGGAGTGGCCTAGTTTAAAACCACCCCAGTTCACCTGATTCTCTTCCTCTCAGAAGCACAGTAAGGAAGTTTTCTTGCCCCCTTGCCTGCAGCCAGAGCCAACCGGTGGACCCTTAACTCTGCGGAGAAATTTCATCCACCTTCTCTGCTTCTGTGCATAGGCAGATGAGCTCCATTGGAGAAAAATTCACAAGCAGGTCATGGGGGCTGCAGTACATGCTCCAGAGTTCACCTCTGTCTTCTGTACCTGACATTGCTCTTTTCAGCAACCAGTTTGCCTCTGACCCAACTGCTTCCTCACACAACCCGCACAAATGCACCTCCCACCTCAGGGGAAGAGGGGCTTCTCTCCTTCTCTCCTAAAGCCTGATCATTCCAGATCAGATCTCCATCCTTCTAGCAGTTGGCACGAATTCCCCTTAATCTCTCACCTTTGTACTGGGTTCCCTGCCTAACTATGAACAAAACTGTGTTTGTTCCAGACTTTTTTTTTTTTTTTTTTTTTTTAAGACAAAAGAAAATAACAATCCATTCTTGGCCCTCTCTTTCCTACCCCAACAACACACCCACAGCTTCCTTCAGGAACTGTCCCATGTCTCTTCCACTTCACAGTCAGGCGGCACTTTTGGTCACTTCTCCCACCTTTTTCACCACTGCCCAACTATCAACCTGCTGCAATCTAGCCTCCCTCCCCCAGCCTCTGTGATATCAATGGGGATGCCCCAGACTGTCCTATCTTGTGTGACCTCCACATAGCCCTGAACTCTTGTTGAAACTTCCTTTCTGCTGACACCCTCTTTCCCCATCCCCCCCCCCACCCCCGGCCCCCCAGCTCCTCACTCTCTCTCTGACTCCCTGCTTCCTCCTGGAATATTCTTGGTGTCTCTGAGGGATCTCACCAACTCATGATCCACCCCTGGCCTTTCTCAACTGAACTTCTAGATCAGTCTTTGCTCAGGAGTTCAGAACTTACTGCCCAGCTGCCCTTAGCATCATTCCACCTGGAAATCACTTGAGATCCTTAACCTTAACACATTCAAAACTAGACTGGTAGTGGTTCCTCTCAACGTAGCATCCCTGTCCACCTGGTCACTCGAGCCAGAACCCAGGAGCCTGCTATCTTCCCCCATATGACCAATCAATTAAGTAATCTTGAGAAACAAAGCACCACCACCACAACAAAAAAACCCAGCTGAGGCCATATTGCTGGGCTCCCATGTCCTCTGCCACCTGCCAAGCTCCTGACATCAATTGGGCAAGGCCTTTAGCCTCCGGGCACCTGTTTTCTCATCAGTAAAGTGGGCATAATAAATATCTACTTTGCAGGCTTGTTGTGCTGTTAAGTGGTGAATCCACAGAGGGCCAGGGAGTACGAGCTCAGGAAGGGTGGCTCTGACCATGCTGTCCTCTCCCTCTGCCCCACCCCCACAATGGAATTTGACCAGGCAGCGCAACTCAGGCTCAGGTCCAGACTGGAGCCAGTCTGGGAAAGGTTTGTTATTGGTCTGTAATGGGATAAGTGCAGAGGTTGAGAGGCAGTGGTTTACACACTATAACCCTAAAGTGTTTTAAATGAATATGGGGTCCAGTGGATAATTTTATAGACATTAAATCTCATAGTAAAAAGTTGGGGCTTCATTTCACAACAGGGTGTCTACTATCAAAACACCAGAAGGTAGGGGTGTCTGGGTGGCTCAGGCAGTTAAGCGTCTATCTGCCTTCAGCTCAGGTTGTGATGGAGCCCCACGTCTGGCTCCCTGCTGAGCAGGAAGACCACTTCTCCCTCTCCCTATGCCCCTAGCCCTGCTCATGCTTGTGCGCGTGCACTCTCTCTCTCTCACACACACACACAAACACACACACTTATATAAATAATAAATAAATAATCTTAACAAAACAAAACAAAAAACGGAAGGTAGCAAGTATTGGCAAGGGTATGGAACCCTTGTGTCCTGTTAGTGGGACTGTAAAATGGTGTAGCTTCAGTGGAAAACAGTATGGAGTTTCCTCAAAAAGTTTTTTTTTTTTTTTTAAGATTTTATTTATTCATTTGACACAGAGAGATCACAAGTAAGCAGAGAGGCAGGCAGAGAGAGAGGAAGGGAAGCAGGCTCCCTGCTGAGCAGAGAGCCCGATGCGGGACTCGATCTCAGGACCCTGAGATCATGACCTGAGCCGAAGGCAGCGGCTTAACCCACTGAGCCACCCAGGCGCCCCTCCTCAAAAAGTTTTTTACATATTACCGTGTGATCTAGCCATTGTACTTGTGGGCACACACCCCAAAGAATTGAAAGCAGGGATATGAAGAGACATTTGTACACCCGTCTTCATAGTAGCAGTATTCATAGACAAAAAGGTAGAACAGACCCAAGTATCCATTGTAGGATAAAAGGCTAAACCAAATGCGGAGTAGTATTCAGCCTTAAAAAGGAAGGAAATCTGCCACGTGCTACAACGTGAGTGACATTTGATGACATGATGCTAAGCGAAACAAGCTAATGCAAAACTGTATCCTTCCACTTAGAGGAGGTCCTCAGCTAGAGGACTCGAACTCACAGGGACAGAGGAGGCTGGGGGCTGGTTGGGGCTGAGGAAAGCAGAAGGGGAGTTGCTGTTTAATGGGTAGTTTCACTTTGGCAAGATGGAAAATTTCTGGAGATGGGCTGGCTAGCAATATGACTGTACTTAACACTGCTGAACAGTATACTTAAAAATGGTTAAGATGGGGGCATCTGGGTGGCTCACTGGGTTGGGCCTCTGCCGTCGGCTTAGATTGGGTCATGGTCCAGTGGTCATGGGATCAAGCCCTGCATCGGGCTCTCTGCTCAGTGGGGAGCCTGCTTCCTCCTCTCTCTGCCTGCCTCTCTGCCTGCTTGTGATCTTTCTCTCTCTGTCAAATAAATAAAATCTTTTTATAAAAAACGGTTAAGATGGCAAACTTTATGTTATGTATGTTTTATCTCAATTTAAAAATTTTGGATAAAAGATTAGGGCTTGCATTTTGTTTGTCTTTTTATTTTTATTTATTTATTTATTTGTTTGTTTGTTTTTAAAAGGTAATTTATTTGAGTGAGAGCATGTGCACATGAGTGGAGGGAAGGTCAGAGGGAGAGAGAGAATCCCAAGCAGACTCCCCACTGAACATGGAACCCAAAGCAGGATTCAGTTTCACCACCCTGAGCCAAAATCAAGAGTTGTATGCTTCACAGACTGAGCCATCCAGGTGCGCCTTGTTTATTTTTTTCAAACTACATTTTTCTGATAATTTGTTTTACAAAAGTGTCCAAGAATTGGAACCAAAATGCTGCACACCACAGATGCCTCTAGAACCACTTGCCCTGGATCAGGTTCACCTCCATTCCTTCCTGGTTTGCCTGCCTGCCCTCTGGCCCCTTCCCTGTCCATTCTCAACCTTGGCCATAGTGACCTTTTCAAAGAACGAGTCTAACTTTGTGTCTGTCTGTCTTGGGCAAAGATTTTCAGTCATTCTAAACTTGCTTCAAGGGAATCCTCAAATCTCCAGCTGGGCACACAGAGCCCCCTGGGCTCCAGCGGCGCTTCTGCCTGGGCTCACAGTCCCTTGCCCTGGGATAGCTCTGCCACTCCTCCCAGTGCCCCCCAGCTTCCGTGCCTCCCCACCAGAGCACTGGCTGTCCCCTTGATCACAGTGCCTTTGCCCCCATGTCCCACCCACCTAGCTCTTGCTTGCATGTCAAAGGCCAAGGAGCCTCCTCTGGAGGTCGAGGCCTCACTCTTCCCACGTTGCACAGTGACTGATGGGGAAATGAGCCTGCTCAGCATTGACGGAAGCATAAGAAGCTGTGAAGTAAGAGGTCAGGCCCTTCAATGAGCCAGGGGAGGGAAGCTTCAGTCATTCGGCTACTTGACACTCACCTAAACGTGCCTGGAAGGTCCTTGGGCCGCCGCCATGTGTTTCTGGGGCTGCGGGAGCAATCCAGGCATTCTGCGAAGCTGGCAGGTAGTGGCAGCTGCCAGCAGGACCTGCGGCTTGAACCCATCATGAAAGGTGCTGAAGATTCTGTCTCTCCTTTCAACTCGGGAGAACCAAGGAAGTCTTCAGGCCAGGTTTCTGATGCGCTTCTGATAGGCAGACCGTGGGCTGGGCCAAGCTGGTCACCATGACCCTGAGCGGCTGGGCTGAGAGATAGCCAGCCCTTCCTTGGCTCCTTCCTGGGCAGGTCTCAAGGTGGCCTTGGCCTCCCTGCCCCATCCAGTGGGAGAAACCCACGTGTTGCCTGCTGGTGCTGGCCCAGATCCTGCTCTGGGCTCTGGATTCGAACCATGTGCCTTACACGAAATGAGTTTCTACAATCTGCCTGGCCAGTGTCTGCCGACAGAAAGGGCAGCTCTTGTTTCATGATGGCTACGAGAAGAGGCATCATCACTCTGAGGCCAGCCTTCCTGTCTGGGCACCTTGTTCCCAGCTTCTGGTGGTGGTGGTGTTTTTTTTAGGCAGAAAAAAAAAAAAATCTGTATTATACGTAGATCCAATGTAGGAATTAGGAATTATTTATAGTTTTCTGCAATCCTCCCAGGTATAATATGTCAGATTCAAACTGGAAACTATGACTGGAACGAAATCCTACTTGAAACAGTTTCTTGTGGTTCCTATTAATGATTGGTGACTGGCGGGTTTACACAAACAAAACGAATATTATAATTTGGTGGATAAGCAAATAAATTACTTTTATAGGAATTAGGCACTTTCCACGGAAGCTTTGGTTTATCCAGAGAAGCGTCTGTGCATACAGGTTACTAAATTGCCAACATACAACCCTTGCGTCCTGGATCTTAGATTAAACAGCAGCTTGGGCTCTGGTCTCTGCAGACTTCCTGCTTAAATGGGGAAATAAAAAGCTTGATAAGTAGAAAAATTCTTTGTTGATGTTTTGAAGCCAACTGGGAGCCTTGAGAATTTGAGATTTGACCTACATACAGGGGAATGGACTTGTTCACGGCCGTCAAGTGCCTGATGGAGTCTGTGGAGGACAGAGGCTTTTCAGAGATGGCCAGCATTGTCTCTTGGCTGCACAGAAGTTCTCTCTGGCTCTGCCAGCCCCAGGTTCTTGGTGAGATCTCTGCTGGTTTTAGCTGCTGCAAGGTCTGAGAGCGTCTTTCTGGCTTTTCATTGCCCTGGAGCATGACATTACTGACAGATAAAAAGACTCCCACAGGACCACGATCAAAGCTGAAGGGCTGCATTTGTGTAAATACCCAAACAGACCCATCAGGGAGATATATGGGAGAGACAAGCTCTCAGAGGCGCTGAGGCAAAGATAAACAAGCCGGTGGCAATGACAGAGCCAAATCATCCCCTGGTTCGCCAGACTGTTCTCCCAAGGAGCTGTTGCTGGCACACACCCTGTGAGGAGAGACAAGGCTGAGGAAAAGAGCCTGAGTCGGACGCTCAGTGTAACTTCCGTTTCAGCAAAGCAGAACATGCTCAGCTCAGCTACAGTTGCACCAAATGAGATGGATCTGCTTTTTCCTGGAGGGTACGGGGCAAGGTGGGGGGTCATGGGAGTGACTTTTCAGATCTGGGGTCTCTGGTCTTTCCTTGATGAAAGATGGTACTCGGAGAGCTGGCCTGGGGGCTCAAAGTGTGTGTCGAAGATTCCCCCAGTGCGGGATCCCTAGGCCTAGCCTGGGAGCTCCAAGGGAAGGGACTGTGCCCGCTGCCACCCCCTCCCTGCCTCCAGGCATACGCAGAGCTCAGGGGCGGGCCTCTAGTCAGACCCGTGCCACATCAGTGACCCACGACTGCCGCCGACCAGCTGGGGCCAGAGATTTACTTTCTCTTCCCTTGTTTGATTCTAATCTTGTCCACCGCAAGCTGGATCTAATCAAAATAAAATGGTGGAATGTCTGTGTGCTGTCAGTGTGGATAGAGGATGACCAGCCTGCCCCTTCTGGGACGGGCCCAGATGAAGGCCTCCCAGACCACTTGGGGCAGCAGGCAGTGAGTCAGGTCTGCAGTGACCAGGGAAGGCTTGTGTTACTGCAAAGCTGTACTGGGCAGTGGGTCCCCAGGGATGGGGAGCAAAGAAGGCTCAGGAATCTGCATACTTACTTTTTATTTGCAAAGTTACACAAATACGTATGCAAGCTGGTTGGGGCCCTAAGAATTCTAGAATGCAGCCAACCCATCCCCTGGCTCCTAGCACTTGGACACCTCAGACTTTCTAGCATTTAGAAGGCAACTTGATTGGAGCAAGCTGTGATGCCAGGAACTTATTTTCTCTCGGATCCAAACCCTGCTTTGCTTGTCGAGAAAGGGAGAGAGTTTGTTCTGGATGACCATTGGCAGGAGATACATCATTCTGGTTCTTCTGGATACTTCCAGACATCCAGCACAGATCTGGATGTCTGGATGTCTGGGTTCCCTGGGTGCCCTGGGTGTACAAGCAACAATTCAGGTCTTGGCCCGAGTGTCACCTTGTGAGGGAGAACTCCCCTGAACAGTTTTGCTTAAAAAAAAAAAAAAATACAAAAAACAAAACAAATAGAGCAAGACAACATAAAATGACCCATCCTGGCCCCCTTCATTCATACCACTTAACTCTATTTGGCAATATTTTATTTCTTTGCTTGTTTATTATGTTTGTCCCTCTAGACATGGGGTCCACAAGAACAGGGACCTTATTTGCATGGTCAAGGCTCTATCCCTGGCATCTCAAACAGTGCCTGAAATACAGTACATACACATTGTGGAATGAATGACTGTGCTTTAGAAGGTCCACAGGATTTGTCTTTATCGGGTTGGTAAGATATGCAGAAGCGCCTGCCATGAAGGAAGAAGTCTACATTCACAGGTGGCTAGAAACAGGAGGCACCACACAGCGTGCAGGGCCCCTGGGGGGAGCAGCAGGGCCCAACAGGGGCAGAAGGGGAGAGGAGAAAGGCCCAGGCATGACCCTTGATCGAGGTCTTCCCGGGAAGGCGTCAGCGCCAGGTAAGGAGCTGAGCAGGTTTAGGATTGACTAGTATGAATAATTTCCACAGGCTGTCAGCTAGAGGGGTGGCCCCTCCTTGCCTAGTACTTGGTGCTTTGAGAGGAGGGATATCACCTCCTGGGCTATAAAAGCGAAGAGAGAAGGAGGTTTGGAGTAAGGGTTCTGGATGGAGTTGTTTGCGCATGAAAGACATACACATAAGTTGCTTGCTATTTGGAGGAAATAGATAAATGGGAGGGACAATCTCTTGCTCTGTCCCAAGTTCCTAGGCTGTCACAGTATCAAAATAAAGACCAAAAAAACTCCCCAAAACAAAAATCCCCACAAACATGATCAATACAGAAGGACTCTTTGATATGTGTAGAAATGTAGAAGGTTACACAAATGTGAGAACCAAAGATACTTTGGAGACAGCCATGGTACTGTTCTATTTCTATTGGTCCTGAAATCACCATGTTTCCTTCGGGTGGTTTTGCTAATGGGATACCTGGTGCAGAATGATCTTGTCTGATACCACCTCTCCCAGACTTTTACTGAAGTATCACATGCGTTCAGAGAATTACAGAAAGTGCAGTCACGATGCTCACAACTGAATACATCCAGGGAGCCTGCAGCCAGATCCACAAAAGAGAACATGACCAGCAGTTGGACGCCCTTTCGTGGTCCCTCCATTTCCTATGGTAATCACTGTCGGGATGTCTAATAGCCCAGGTTAGTTTTGTCTGCTTTTTTGCCTTCACATATATGGATTCATATTGTGTCTAGTTTTTTTTTCTAATTATATCTGTGAAATTCATGCATATTATTGCGTATGGTTGAAGAGACTCGATTCTTGCTGCTGGACATTATGCCACATGCGGATGCTCTGCAATTTATTTACCCATTCAAATGTTAAGGGCCATTTGGGAAATTTCCAGTTTGAGACTATGACCCCCCCCATAGACTTTTTGCCCACTGATGTGTCAGCCAGTCTTGTAGACCACTTGACTCAGAAAGGTAGGTTTACTGGAACTGTTCTAAGTAGCTCACAGAAGAAAAAGACGGAACAGCTAGGTTTGGGAAAGGATGTGAATCAGGGCTACCCATACTAATGGATCAAGAATTTGTGGACGACCTCTTTAGATGAACTGGTAATTTTCTCCCCCTGCCTAGAACAGGGGTTCCTGTCTCTTGGGGTAGAACACTAGGGGCCTGCAAGAATTTTACATTCTGGCATGAGAAGAGCCTGTGGCTAAGTCATTTGGGATAACTGGTTAACAAAGGTCATACTTTTCAGCACCTTTACTAGGAGAGACTGTATTTTAACCTTGAGGAGGGCAGTATTTCCTAAACGACTTTTTTTAAAAAAAATTATTTATTTATTTGACAGAGAGAGATCATAAGTAGGCGGTGGGGGTGGTAAGCAGGTTCCCTGCTGAGCAGAGAGCCTGGTGTGGGGCTCAATCCCAGGACCCTGAGATCATGACCTGAGCAGAAGGCAGAGGCTTAACCCACCGAGCCACCCAGATGCCCCCCTAAATGACTTTTTAATGGAGCATCAACTTTTGTCTCAAGGAGTACTAGTGTTTCAAGGAACGCAGCTTTAGGAAACACTGATCCCCAACAGAGTGCGGTTGAAAGGACAATAGAGGAAAACATGCTTTGGGCTGAGTTTTTAATGCAAAGAGGGGGGTTGGGATGTTTTCTCTAGGAAAGAGGGAACTTTGAAAATAGATGATCAGTGTTACTTACTTCAGGAATAACCATCTGGCAAATGTTACAACAACACCAAACTTTCGTTTAAGTTTTGCAGTTTACAGAGCACCTTTAAGTACATTACGTAGGTCAGTTCTGAGAGTGGGAGTTACTAGCCCAGATTACAGTACTCTTAGGGAGCTGGGGGCCACAGGAACAAAGGAAGACCCAGACACAGGGTCATGTGCAAAACCTGATGACGCTGTCCACTAACTCAGATGGCTGCCGATGTATGACTCGCTTCCAGATGGGGATTGTTAATTGCGGTCATGGGCGTGGCCGGGATCACCTGCGAGGGAAGGTAGGGTAGAGACCTAGGAATAAATAAGGCTTGGGCAATACCGATGTAGAGAGGCCACATGATGAAGAGGAACGTGGAAAGAACTCTCAGCCAGTGCATGTGAGGCAAATCAAGAAAATACTGAGATTCAGATGCCAACGCAAGACAGCATCTCAGAAGAAAGGACAGGTCAACAGTCCTGATGCTTCCAAGAAGTTGGGTGAGCAAGGCGGCATGGAGGCATGCCACCCAGAGCCCCCTTTGCAGGAGAGACCTTGCCCCAAGGAGCCCATCAGACAGCCTCCAGCTACAGGTGCCTCCAGGAATGGCCTCGGCGTCTGACAAAGCCTTCTCCTCCCCAGGCAGCCCTCAACCAGTGAGTGAGCTGAGTGGTGGTGGAAGTGTTCACACACCCCTGGCCACTGTGGGTAAATTCGATGTTGCAGCCCTACCTAGGTGCCCCACGTGCTCTCCCTACCCCATCCCGCTCCCTCTCCGGCAAGTGGCTGGTCTGCACCCACGCTCTCTTTCATGGCTGTTACCCCTCCTGTGTCTCTCATACTTCTAACTCTCAGAGTCAGCTTCCAGAGAACCTGGATTGGCACGGCGGCCCTCGGTGACCTCACTGAGAGATGATTAGGCAGGGTTGTGAGGCTGGAAGCCAGACCGGGGGCGGCGGGGTGGTGGTTGGTGGAATTAATAGTGAGTAGGATTTGACAAAATGGAGCCAGCAAGTATAAACAATTCCTTTGAGGAGGCTCAGATGGCCCAAATGCTTTTGGCCACTTGAGAACAGACACTTCTTGTAAGTATCCCATAGTCCCCAGAAAGAGATGTGCACTATATAAAAGAAAATCAAAGTAATGATGAGCAGTCATTTTTCTCTTTGATGGATACATCTTTCTCAAAGCTGTGTTTCTTTTTGATGTCTCTGTATAAAGAAAACCCTCCCCCCCCAAAAAAAACTGGTCGATTAACATTGCCTCCTCTTCTCCATTTATTGGATAATCATCAATTTCTCACATTCTTTACCACCATCACCAGATGATACAAAAGTTGTCTGAAAACCCTTCAGTATATCAAAGAGTTAATAAAGTGCTGAAATCACTTTTCCTTTTCAAGGAAAGGTAAATTTTTTCCAAAACCACTAACTAAAGGAAATTCTGGGATGCACTTCAAATAGTAGGGAAAAGGCCCCTGATGGGCAATTCGAGAAGCAGTAAGGATTGATGAACAAGAAGGTAAAAATATGGACATAAGGTGCAAAGAGAATTATCTGTATAAAATGCAACAATAATGTCCTGTACAATAATGACTCTTTAAAGAGATCAAGCATAATTTTTTAAAAAGCATATAAATTGGGAGGGGAAGCTAGAGGTCAGTGTCTTCTTCTAGAGTGTACACCTGATACACGGGCTCCTAAGCTCTCAGGGCGGCCAAAGGGCAGGTATTTGGTGGAGGTGTGCAGTCACTTCCACACAGCTGGGAGGCCCACACCCCTGCGAGTAAGGTGGAGCCATGACCAGGGAGAGTAGGAGGGTAGGCTGCCTGTTGGGGGGCGCCACATGCAATTAATTTCCCAGGCCCTCAGAAAGGTTAGGAGAGTCAGGTGATAAAGAAGGAAAGAAGACCTTCTAACATTGGCAACTCTGAGTGACCAACCATCCGGAGCTGGGATGGAATTGCGGGATTGGCCAAGTTCACTGTCACCAAGGCAGGGGGAGGGTGGTGGCTGTGTGGCGTCCCGGGAACAACCTGGAACTTCTGACTCTGACTCCCAGGAGCGAAAATATGAAATCCAGTGTCCCTGGCATCAGGTTGGGATAACACTGGGCATAACCTATACCCTCCAGAGTCCCCAGAAGAATCAGGCTGAACCTCCTGTCACGGGACCTAGCGGCTCCTTGATTGGCTTCCTCCCCTTCCCCAGGCTTCCCTCCCTCCCTCACACATCTCCCCTGATGTACTTTACTACATCATGTTTGGACCAAATCCTGTCCCAGGACTGCTCCTGGGGAACTGGAGCTGAGCTGAAGAAGCTCATGAGTAAAAGCATGGTGCGCACGTGTGGTGTGCGTGTACGAGTTGCGTTTGTGTGTGTGTGTGGTGTTTGTGCGTGGTGTGTGTGTGTGTGTGTGTGTGTGTGTGTGTGTGGTGTCACTAAGTCCAGGGCATGAAGTGGAAGGAGAAGGGCTCTCACGCTGCCCTGTGTCTTGAGGGTATTTTATCTTCTGGGCTTTCCACACTCCAGAAGAGGTGACTGTGGGAGAACTCTCCCGCACTTTCCCACAGTCCGCACCTCACTATCCTGCTCCCAGGCTCCCTTCTCTTCCCCCTTCTCCCTCAAACCACTTATTTACCTCCCACCCACCCCATCTGCTCTGCTCTGTCGCAGATGGGACCATCACAGGACTCCCAACCCTCTCTCTGCCCGCTGCTGTCTTTTCCGTTCTGCCAATAGGGGGCACTAGAGGGAGGCTGCCCTTCTGGATTTGGTCCTGTTCCTTCCTGTTCCTGACAGCATCACCCCACAAAAGTGGACTGGGACCCCAACAGTGGCTGTGGTTTCCAGTTTTTGGGTTTGTTTCCGTCACTCCTGGGGCCAGCCTCATCCCCTCCCTCAAAGACATCAGTACCTACAGGCAGGCTCGTCTACCTCAGGGAAGAGAGCTCAGCCCTGGAGAGACCCACTTCTGGCTTCTGAGACCCCAGTGCCCGCTGGCATTGAGGTCTGGTGCCAACTCGTGCGGGCCCTTTCTCTGGGCTTTGGGGCTTCTAAGATACTGCCTTCTTCCCCTTGTTCCTTGGGAATGCTAGTGGCTTTTTTTTCCCCAAGGACTCTGTGTCCCTTTTTGCCTTTCGGCCCTCCAACATCTGTTCAACCAATTCACCATGTTCAGTTTGTATTCTACTAAACTGAGGGGTGGGGTCTGTCTTCCTGACGGGTGTCTACCTGGAAGAAGGCCCTCCCTCTCCCCAGGGCTCCAAAATGCACGGGCTCAGGCATTGCTTATGGTTCCCTTGCGAGAGAAGTCCAAATGATCACTTTTAAAAATTCAGCTCACTGGCTCAGTTGGTAGAGCATGTGACTCTTGATCTCAGGGTTGTAAGTACGAGCCCCGTGTTGGGCAGAGAGATTATTTAAAATCTTAAAAAAAATTTTTTTCAACCCTTATTCAAGATGACTGGTACAAATATCAAGGCAAACAAAATGAAAAAGCTCAACAATAATGAAAATTGTGCATTAAATCATGTTGACAAGATTTTGACTGACTTAGGGAGCTGTTGGAGAATTCTAGGCAGAGGGGTAACAGTGTTGGATGTGTGACAGACTTCTGTCCACTCAGACTATTCCTATCAACCAGCTCCATTCCAACCCTCCACCATTTTCAGTCCGTGGGGTTTGGAGGAGACCACTCTCCCCAGCTCAGGGGGAACACATAACTCAGGCCTGACACTTTCCTGTAGAACTTGGAGTTGGAAGCATGTGAGCTGGAGCTTCTCCCCTCATTCTGCCACATGTGCAGCCTGAGGATGAAGCCAGCTTTTGCAGAAGGATAGAGCTGAGTGGCAAGATGGAGGCACTGGGTCTCAGTGATGGCCGCTGAGTTTCTAGAGCAAGCCCCTCCTGAAACCAGCCTCTTACCCATAGTTTTTTTTTTTTTTGTAATTTAGTCAGTTTATGTCACTGAATCAAGAGTTCTACCAGAAGTATCTACAGATTTCTTTAGAAGAGTTAAGTGGAAGACTTGAAGCCACTGTGGTGGTTGAAGCATTAGGACGGTAGTAGGAAATTGAAAATTAGGAGGTAGGGTCAAGAAATATCAAGACTTGGTTACTGAGTAACTATAGTGAGTGAGAGAAATGGAGGCATCCAGTGAAAAGGTGGTGATCAAATTTGGAAAATAAGGTGAAATCATTGAATTGAGTTAAACAGGAAGAGGATGAGTGGAGAGTTGGAGATGAAGTCCACTTTGAACATCAGTGTGTCCGTGGATCACCCAAGGCACTACAGTCATGCCATAGCAACTGGGTGTGAGTGGGAAACTCAGAAGAGAGGTTAGCGGTGGTGCCAAAGATTTGCGATCACCCCCATCCAGGTTGATCACAGCATGCTGGGGATTGGAGATGGTCCACCCAGATTGCAGGCGGCCTGGTAGGAAACAGAAGGGACCTGCTGAGATGGGAGCCTGCCGGGCCAAAACTGACAGACATGCAAGGACAGGCAAAAGAGAAAGGAGGCAAAACACTCAAGAAGGAGGTCGTGATTTGCTGCGTGGTGTCACGGGCCACCCCATCCCATCTAGGAAAGCCAGATGAGTTCTCTCCTGAATGCACTTGGGGCTGATGGGGCAGATTTCAAATAATCGATTTCCCTGACTTCCCTTTATCTGCTCTGCTCCTATCTTTTCCTCCTCGTCAGCAGTGCTTCCAACAAAGGATAGGAGGGAAAAAATACCAAGACAGGGACTCTGACCAGGGAAAGGAAAGATTTGGGATGCACAGTGTCTGCAGCCCTGCCTCTATGTAGGAAGGGACTAGACTGTGGCCAGGCTCTGGAGTGGAACCACGTTGGTTACCAGGGCAATAGTTAGTAGCATCTACTGGGAAGCAATTTGTGTTTAAAAGATGTAAAGTTACCAAGGACACGTGAGATTTGGACATCTATATAGAAGAATGCTGATCCTAAAACATCCCTCACGAGAAACTTGGAAAAATTCATCCCACCCTTGTTTGGTTAGGATCTCTGGTTACTGTTTCACCTGATGGACATCCAAGGGGTCTCAGATTCCAGCAACCAGTAACCTCTCCTCTCCTGATTCTTGTAAGTCTTACCAACTCTTGTAGTTTACAAGCCATCCTGTACTTAATCTCAAAGCATAATAGTATACTTTTTAGGTGTTAACATAAAAGACACCAAAAACACAGTTAAAAGAAATGATGGATATTTATAAATGCGTGGATAGATACACAGGAAGCAGCCAAACAGCGAGGGATGGAAGAGCTTGCCCCTGGGTGAGAAGGAGGCACACTGTGTGCTCTTTTGTAGCCTTTGAATTTCATTTTATGGACCTACCAAAAAATTAACTTAAAATCCTACAAAAAAGCAATAAAGCTGCTGGTAGGGTATGCATTCCAGGAGGAAAAGGACAGCATAAGTATTACATAACAGGTGCGTTCATAGAAATACACAACAGGGATTCCCTAGAGCAAACGTTAATCACACAGTCTCAGTTCGCTGCTGCCTGGCAGCTTCTGCCCATCTTACTCAGATCACGGAAGGAAGGATAGGCAGGGAGGAATTACCCTAAATCCCAGGCAGGAAATGGAGGCATGAACCCTGGTGGTACTGATGGGGTCTGAAGTGTTAGGGTTTGGGGATGACAGTCAAGAAAGAATTCTTGAGATGTCTTCTGTGCAAAAAGCTGGTTTTATTAAAACACAGGACAAGAGCAGTGAGCAGAAAGAGTTGCCGTGGGGTCATAAATAGTGGCTGATCATATACATTCAAGTTGGGAGGGGGTTAAGGACAGGTATTTTGGAAACAAGGATTCCAGGGGCCTGGCTGTTGTTAGGAAAAGGTCATTTATTACTGTTTAGCAAAAACTCAGTCATGAGACACTTCAAATGTGTATCAGTGGGTCATATGCTTGGAGGATGATTGCTAACATATATCTTGGGGAGTAGAGACAAAAGGAGTTTCCAAAGGAATTTTTATATGTTAAAGTATACTTACAGGATCCTGGGGGGTGGGGGTCGGGGTAATGTTAAGCTAAGATTGCCTTTTGCCCTTAACAAAGCATTAACATCATGACAGCTGAATTCCTAGAGGAATGTCAATCTGCCTATTCCAAGGACTTGTCAGTGGGCTGTAGGCCATAAAGAAATTTGATTTTTTCCTTTTGCCTTTGTTTCCTACATCAGTATTATTTGTGGGTCCTGGAAAGGAGGGCCACTGCTGACTCCTGATCTCCCAGCCACTAATTATTGATCAACACCCCCCACCCCACCACCAGGACAAAGGCAGCCCAGATAGGGCCTCATCTACATGCAAAGGAAGTGGCCAGAGGCTGAGGCTTGGCAGGGGCTGGGGTTGGGAGGATGCTAGTGGTGTGGAGGGTTCTAAGGGGTCTGTGTTTGTGGGAGAATGAGGAGACTGTCCTAAATCCTCCTTGTGCGTAGGACACCTGTGGTGTCTCCAGCATGCTGCCAAGCAAGAGGAGCTCACTGAGGAGAGAAGAGAAAGCTGTTGGGTGAGCACAGGAGGAGATAAATGTGGTAGCTGTTCTAACTTTCCCATGCCCAGAAATTCAGACTGCTAATCCACTAAAGGCAGGTGGAAGGGCAACAGGGCCTCTAAGGCATTCCAGATCAAACCTGACTGACATCCACCCACCCATCCACTTAATTCTGCTACTCACAGATGGTTGCTGCCTCCTGGCCCTGTGGTCAGGTGCTGTGGGTCATTCCATCCCTGTTAGGAAGTCAGGGTTCTCTGCAGAAGTTCATTGCAGTGGTGGAGAAACAGAACAAAAAACAGTTTGCCTGCTCTTTGTTTCAATTTCTTCTTCTATAAAGCAGAGGTTAATAATAATAATAATACCTACCCCGAAGGTCTGCTGGGCAGTTGAATGAGAAAATCCTGAATGAGAAAATCCGCTCGATGTGTTTAACAATGACATATGGTAAATGCTCAATAAACGGGCGCCAAAGCCTTCAGTTTTTATTCCCCAGTCGAAGCACCCTTAACCTGCTTAACAGGGGAAATGGGAAGTTTATAACCACCGAGGTCCCCGTGTGCTTTAACACGCTTTGGGGGGAATTGGTGTGGAAAATAGATTAGGAAGGGAGGAGGCTAAAGGCTAGAAATCCAGAGAAGTCTGCAGGCATCCAGATGGGAGGTGGAGGGGCGGGAACTCGGGCCCTTGGCAGTGGCATTCGGGAAATATTTTGGAGAAATTCTCCTTACGACTTGGTAACAGGCTGGGCACGGACCCTCGGCGGAGGGCACCGACCTTGATGGCTGGAGGAAGGTGGAAGGTAGGGAGGCAGCTGCAGGGAAGATCTTAGAGGCGTGAGCTGGAGAAGGGCGGCTTGGGACGGGAGGCAGAAGCGGAGGGCCCCGAGGCTGCTGTGAGTGCAGGGGTGGGGTTCGAGCTGGAGGTGGAGAATTTGTGCGGGGGGCGGGGGGGAGGGGAAGGGGGCTATTCTCGAGCGCTGCTGGCGCTTGCCTAGGTGCGGAGGCGCTAAGCCCAATTTCCTCCTCGGACCCTCGGGCTGCACTGCAGTCGGGCGGGCCTGGAGGAGCCGCCGGGGCACGGGATGACCCCGCGCTGGGGACCTGTCGGGAGTTCCCTCCTCCCGCGTCCCTTCCTCCCTCCCTCCGCCTCTAGCCGCCTCCGAGCTCCCATTCCGCGAGGCTCCCGGCGCCTCCGCCCTCCCGCTTCCCATGACCTCAATGAGACGCGCTCGGGATCAAGTTTAGGCTGGTTTTCCAGCGGGCCGCCGGCCAGACCGCAGAAACCGCCGCCGTTCACACCCGGCGGCCGCGGCCCTCCCGCGGCCAGGGCGGGACGGGCGCGGGCGGCGGGGGACGGGACCCTCTCGCTGGGCCCCCACGCCCGGCGGCGGCTGTCGGAGAGGTTCGCCTTTCACCATCCGCTGAATTCTAAGCCGGCGGGGCCCCCAAGGGTCGGTGCGCGGGGGACGATCGGCCGCTGCGAGCCACAAACTGGGGCGGGTGCGCCCTGAGGAACTCGCGCTCACTGCGGGTTCGGGATCCCTCCGTCCCCGGCAAACCGGGAGTTTCCGCCCCGCTCCCCGCAAGCTCGGGATTCTCCGCCCCCCCCCCCGCCACCCCGCCACAAAACCCACCGCAAGCCCAGGAGTCCCCCCACCCCACCCCAGCCCACTGCAAACTAGAGGTCACTGCCCTCCCACCCCCAGCCAGTCCCGGACTCCCGCCTTCCCCCCTCCACGCAGGCCCAGGATCTCCCTCGTCACCCGGGGCACTGCAAGCCCGAGAATCTCTGTGTGTCCTCGCTCACCGCAAGCCAGGGATCCCTCCTGCACTACCCCCCACCCCGCCCCACCAATTTAGGATCCCTTTCCATCCGCAGCCCATCGCACGCCCGATCCCGCCTGTCCCCGGCGGGGTCCCAACTCCGGCCTCAGTCCCCAGACGGGGGCGGGAGGGGCGCGGGTTGGGGATTATCTCGCGCTGCCCGCGCCCCGCAGCTCAAGGGGAGGCGGGACCCCACCCACCGCGGCCTCTCCTCCCGGCCTCGCGTTTCGCGGCGGACTAGCCCCCGGGCGCGGCTGCAGCTCTCAGCCGCGCCCGGGGGCTCGTCCGCCCACCCAGGGCTTCCTGCGAACGCTGGGACTTGGGACTTTCCTGAGTTTTGCGGCTCGTGGCAGATACCGCGCCCTCGAGGCACAAGCCCCTGGAGTCGGCTTTCCTGTTTTCCATCACTACAGCCGGAGCGTAACTTAATTAGCTTCTTTTTCGTTTCCCCAAGGGAGAAAAGGAACCTGAGTGGGAGGAGCCGATTGTCTCCTCTGCCCAGAGGCCGTGAATCCCTGGGGCTCGGGTGCGGTGGCCTCCGCAGCCGGGGTTTCCGGGGACGGTTCTCAGCGGCAGTGGTGGCCTCCTGGAAACTTCAGAGGAACTGTATCTGAAGCTGCTTCTAGCCACATGTACCCTCTAATAGTGGCCTGTGGGGCGGGAGGGGTAGGCGTCCTCCCTGGCGGCGGCGCTCCCAGGAAGCGGACAGAGCCGAGGGCACACTCCACGCCTGGGTCCCGGTCCCGCCTGGCAGGGCGGCGGCACAGCACGGTCTCCCCGTGCTGTGCCGCCGACATCACCCGGTCGCCACACGCGCGGGAGAAAAGGCCAAAAGGCCTCTCCTTGCCCGAACTCCGCAGGTGCCCCAGGGCCCGGGCTCCCGTGGGTGGCGCTGCCTGTGCCCCGCGCTCAGGACCTGCAGTTAACCCCACCTGACTCTGTCTCGCTTTTCTTGGGCACTTGGGTCTCCCGCCACCTTTGTGTATCTTGGACGTTAGATTCACTGTCAGAAGCGTTTTTGTATTTGGCCAGTTCCAAACTCAAACTTCTCTACAAAGCCCACGTTCCTGGTCGTTTGGGGTTTTAAAGGCCAAGGGAGAGTGGAGGAAGTGATGTTCTGGCCTTCCCGTTCTTTCAGGCCTGGCCCCCACCCCCGTTCCCAGAATTTGGGGGTGGCCTTTCCTGATCACTCATCCCCAAAACATGTTTTTTCGCTTTTGGACTCTGGAAGCCACCCTGTTTCCACCACTCAGCACACATTTTGCACTTGGGTTCCTTGATTTGTTCTGTCCTCTCACACCCTCCTGGGGGACACTCCAGGCTTCCTGAGATCTGCTTGTCCACCCCAACATGCCCTAGCACACTGCTGTGCCCTAAGCTGTCTTTTAGGAGCTGTACAACAGCTTTTCGTGGCAGTGTGGCCACTGTGGGCCATGTTGGGAGGGGGCATAATGGCACCTTAGCCGCAACTCTACAGACTGGCTGGTTTTGCCTTCTCTGGGCAGGTCAGTGAATAACTGCCCCCGGAGATGACTTGCCTGGTGATCTGGCTTCAGGAGGATCCCAGGTATGACATTCAGCACTTCTCCTAGGTCGCTCAGCCTGCTCAGCTTTGCGGATGCATTTCCAGTCTGGTGGAGGAGAGGTTGGGGAAATTAGGTTGTGAAGTGGTCTGAGTAGGTGGAGGTGTTTGGAAAGAGCAGGGAAGTCTGAGGTCAGGGACTGCCCCGAAATGAACTTGGGGCTCTGCCAGGCGGTGCTGAAGGAAGGCGACTTATGGTAGTGGTCAAGGATACAGTGAGTACCGGCTGGGGAGAAAGAGAAAGTCAACTATGGGCAGCACAGGGATGGCGCTGGCAGGTGGCTGGGGGGCAGAGCAAGCATGATCTGGTCATGTGAAATCAGTTCTCATAGAGTACATGTTGGCATTTTTGTCTCGAAGAATTACAACCTCTTCTTCTCATCAATGCTTTTATAATAGTTTTAGGAAAGAAAAATATATGCATTAGCTATTATGAGCCTTCTTTTGAACTCTTTCAGTCTGGAAGCATGTCTCCCTTTACGAAAAAATACAATCAAAGTTAAAAGATATATGTGGGGCGAGGGGGAGACTAATTCATATTTTAATTTGACAAGATGACTCACTAGAATTTCCTTAGAGACCTATAAGACATTCAGAGATGCACATTTCCCCCCTTGTTTACATAAGCTAAAAGAATATAAAGTGAGTTACAGTTATTTCTTTCAACAAGACGGAGGGGGCCCATTTAGCTAACCAAAAAGACATCTGTAGAAAGAGGCATTTTTTTAAAAAAAGAATTTTAAAAAAGATTTTATTTATTTGAGAGAGTGCGAGCAAGCATGGGGTGGGGGAGGAGCAGAGGGCAAGGGAGAAGAGGGAGAAGCAGACTCTTGGCTGAGCACAGAGCTATGTCCCTGGCTGGATCCTGAGATTATGGACTCTGAGATTATGACTTAAACCGAAGCAGACACAACTGAGCTGCTCAGGCACCCCAAAAGAGCCATTGTTGATTCTTCACCATGAAAGAGAGCAATACAAACCCAGGAGTCAAGTGGGCATTATCTGTGTCAGTGAAAGGCATCATACTCACATAATTAAGACTAAATTTGGAAATTGAGGGGATATAACCACTGCCACTTGTTAACCTGCAGCAAAGCAAATCAAATACATATTGACCAAGTTGAAACACATGCTAAGGACAACTCTGGGACTCCAAGATGAGCTCTGCTGCATATCCATGAGCAAAAGGGCTCAATGGAGAAACTATCCTGCCCAGCGACGGTCTCAGACAAAATATTAGCACGTCATATCATAGTGTTAAACTTTAAAAATAAAATAGGTGCTTGTGCTGATCCCTCGATCCCCTGAAAGCCTCTGCAGATGGTTCTGACTTGCCACTTGAGGGCTGGGAACCTCACAGCCTTGCACTTCCCTCCAGAGGGTCAATCCCCAAAGGGCTGTTTTCATTTAAAACTCTGTAAGACCTTGTGAGGCAAGACAGCCCTCCTGTGGTTGCCCATTAATAGAGAGAAAAGTGTGATGTTCCTCCCATCTGCCAAGTAGAGTGGGGGAGGGGGGCACGTAGTACACAAGGCTGTCTGTCACCCAGGGCAAATGCAGTGGCACCAGTGACAAGATGTGTTCCCTTTAACACTCCCAGAAGCACTGGGTGGAGGATGCTTTGCAAACCAGGGATGGAAGCGGGGGGGGGGGGGGGGGGGGGGGGGGGGGCAGGATTACATCAGTGATGACTGGATGAGAATTCCGTGGGGAGCTTAACGCGCTCTGCACTCTGGGCTCTGTGAAGGCAGATGAGTCTTACAGGATCATATGCGTTCAATGACATCCTTGGTGGGTCCTAGACCTACCGTTAACTGGATTTATGACATAGTGGCCACGGAGGTAGCCGTTCATGAATGTTGAGGCAGGCAGTGATTTCCATTCATAGGGATTTTATAGACTAGTAAATGTCAAATAAAACTTTTGGGAACTGACGGTTATCAACTTTGTATCAACTAAGGACAACGGAAGAAAGACTAAAAACCACTATCTGTTGTTGCATACAAAGAGGACAATTTTAATATAAGGAAGGGTAACTTCAGAATTTAAAAACTGCACACATTGTACTTTTAAAACCTTTGAACTATACTGTCCTTGGCTTTCTCACTTTCTGTGGTCTGCCAGAAAGTTTATCACCAGCTCCTCTCTGCAAACTAAGGCTCCTTTGCCTTGACCACTCAGGGGCAGCCAATGATGTTAATTTACTCTAAGAAGTGGTTGCAGGGCTTTAAGGGAACCCCAAAGAATTCAAATGCAAAAGCCTCTCAGTATTTTGCCTGTTTCCAATATTAATAACTGTGTGTTGAGTGCTTTAAAGAGAAGTGAACAAGACAGACTATGGCAAATAGAATCTTGGAAACTTGAAGCTGGAAGGTTTCTTAGCAGTGACATCACCCCTGTGGTTTTTCACACCAGTGCTCTGTGGAGGCACGGCAGTCCTGCTGGAACCAGCAGACCTCCATTTTAGTTATTTTCAACAATTGATCTTCTAATTAAGACAGAGCAGAGTTCAATTGCTTTAAAAAAAAAAAAAATGCTTGAACACCACTGATTCAGCCCATCTCAAATGGGGAAACAGGCCGAAAGAAGCCTGGGGATTTGCCTGGGGCCCTTTTTATCCTGAAGAACCTGGTGGGGGTGGGCTAGGCAGGATTCTTTGTCAGCCCCCCTCACAGTGTCTGTTCCCAGCTTCATCAATGGCTGATCCAACTCTTCCCATTGCTCTGGGGCAGAGCAAGTTGACCCCTAGAGCTTCCCTCTGGGAAATTTCTGACTGACCCCTGTACTCCGGTCAAGCTGCACCTTGTACTCTGCTTGACAAGCTGTTCCTGCATGATGAGTTTCACTGGCAACTGCTGAAAACTAGTTTTTAAATTCCAGGTCTGTATTTTTGCTCCCACTTTGACTTTTACTGATAAAAATCTCTTTAATAGTATTTCAATTTATTGTATGAATATCATTTTATGATTCAAAGGTCATAACTATATTAAAAATTTTAAAGGTATTTTATTTTATGAAATATCCACTTTTATTAAAATGACTGAACTCTCCCATCTGGTATATAAACTGAGATCAAGGGGTTTTTACTTGCTTCTCTGGGCTCTTCCTACAGCTAGGCCCAGAACAGGCAAACAACATTGATATGTCTACCACAGATACACAATATATTGATTTTGTAGCAACCACCCCAGTGGTAAAATTCAGCATCTGCTAAGTCTGGCTACAACTCAGCTGAAAATAGGCAAAAAAAAAAAAAAAAAAAAAAGGACTAATTCATGGAGACAATGATTTGCAAACTGTGATTTCTAATCATTAGCGGGTCATAAAATCAATTTAGTGGGTTATGAAAGCATGAAAAAACAGAGACATAAGAGCCAGAAAGTACAACAGAAATGGAGATATCAAAGGACACTGCATGCCTTATGGGTAAATATTATTTCATGAATATTTTGTTTCAATCTGTATTAACACATATGTACTGAGTCATGATATAAAATAGATTTTGCAGCCCTCAACAACACCCCAGAGAAAGTCATATTTGGTCACGCAGCTCCTTGAGAAAAGATTTCTGTCTTTGTTTTTGTTTGGTTTTCCCAACTCCCTGCCATGATTCTGTGCTGCAGAGACAGGTAATGGGGAGGCCCCGCCCCCTCAACCCAAGGATGGTCCACAGCGGTCCGCGCGCCACCACTTCCAGGTCACCGCTGTTTCCTATTTTTCTTCCTGACCTATAGATCCGGGGCTCACAGCTGCTACAGCGCGCCTGAATGGAGTCAGTGGAAACCTCGGGTCTCTGCTGCTGTGGGCCTGGCATGAACCCCCGGCCTTCACAGCCAGCGCACTTCACAGATGCTGTCTTCTCCTTTTACCTGTAGCCGTACCTCCCCTGCACACCTTGAGCCGCTGGCATGGTACACACAGGGACCGAGTGAGTGAGTCCACAGAAACGAATTCAACAGTGAGCACATTCCGCCAATTATAAACCACATACATTAAATTCAACAAAATAGAACAGTTTTAAATGAACTGTCTCTTCATTTCTCTATACTTCATACAAAAGTCCTACACCAAGTTTACTGGATACTGATGAAATCCTAACTGTTGCCTAAGCAGCGGAGGCATTGCCTTCTGTGGCTATCCGTAGTAGTTCTATTAAATACTTCAGTGTCAAACCTCGAATAGTACAGTTATACAACACTGACCCTTTGTATTTGAGCAGTTATAAACTTATTATTTTAACACATCGTATATTCAGTACTAGTTAACACTTTATCATAATTCAGTGATAATACATGATACTTTGGGAAAAGGAAGACAGTTAACTGAATTTTCTAGATGCTAGTGAGAAACATATCAATGTACACCATATTTGGGGATGACCATAATTTGCCTGCGACGTAATGGAATCCAGAAAAGTAAACCAAAGCCTTTTTAATCCAGAAGGACACAAATGTTGCTTGAGTTCAAGCCCTTCACCTTTCATATTAGGAAATACCTGTGCACCAAGGTAAATGACTTATCTATAGGCACGTACTTACTCAGTGAGGGAGATGTCCCAGGTCTCCTGATAACAAATTCAGACCTTTTCTATTTCATAAAGATGTTTATGCTATAATACAATCATATTTTTAAAAGATCAAGTCAGATATCAAGGAAAAAATACACGATAACCTTTTAGGCTAAAACAACCCTAGAGCAAGAGTTGAATAAAAGCATATGTTGACAACGGTGTTCAAGGGACCATCATTATTAGTGCGGAACATAGTGTTGTGATCTTGGGCGGGTAGAAGCTCACTGGTTAGAGTAATTCATTGTATGTTTATGTGTTATTTTTGTGCATTAGTTGTGTTTTCATCTGTATCACCTGTGCTAAATTTTTTCCACAAAAATTTGTCATTTGATTTCCAAAGTGAAGTTTCCAGCTCCTCCTTCCTTTTGGAGGAGGCAGCAAAGGGCACTTTTTCACATAGAGTCTCTATCACTGCCAAGTCGGTGAGTTTGCTAAGACTGTCGTCATTCTGTTCATTCAAGATGTCCCAGAAATCTTTTGGTCTCTGTTTTGCTTTTTCCATGGGCCCTGAAAGAACTTTCTTTGGCAGCTGTGTGGGACTGTTCCCATGACTTTTAAAGAGGTCATCAAGAATAGATGTGTCACCAAGTAAGCCTACCATGGAAGTGTTTTCTAACTCTGGATTTTCTAGCTTTTTGTTCTCCACTTTGAAAAGGGGTTCATTTCTTGAAATGCCTGTTCTTGTTAGGTCCCGTTGGTCTTTCATGGTATATTCAAATTTTTCTAACTCATATACTTCAGTGTTCAGGGAATGGGATGCTACAGTGTCTTTGGAGGCTTGGCTGTTTTTCCCATCATCAGTCTCTTGGGTAGAGTTCATTGGTGACTTGTTAGTTTCTCCATCATTAGAAAGCACCTCTTCTCTATGGAAACCATGATTTTGAAACTTAATTGATTTTTCTTTATATTTCTGAGGGCTGCAAATTTGAGAAACTTTTTTGGGAGAATCTTTAAATGACAAAGTTTCAGAATCTGACAGCCTTTCTTTCTTAGGAGATTCTCTTTTTTCAGACTTATTCCTGACTCTCTCTCTTTTCTGATGGGAAGATTTAATGAGTTCTGCAGCAGAATCCACAAAAAATTCTTTTACTTCTGGATACTGAGAAGCATAAAAGTCTTTTAGCATTTTCTGTCGTTCTTCTGATGTGGCATTAGTTATATGTTCAGCAAATTCCTTTACAGAAGGCAAATTAAAATAAGAAGCCATTTCTTCAAATTGTTTTCTGAAGATTCAATGAACAAAAGCAGTGGTTATTTTTATTACATTTTATTTTAAAAGACATCATCATCAGTGATATTTTTTAAGGAGACAAAGCTATGTATATTTGACCCTTGTATAACAAGGGTGTCAGGTTTCCCCATGAAGTTGGAAATACGAGTATAACTTTTCATTGTCCCCCAAATTAGCCTACTGTTGACTGGAAACATTTACCAATAACAAAACAGTCAAGTAACACATATTTTGTATGTTATATGCATTATATATAATGTGCTGTATTATGTGCTGTATTTTTACAATAAAGTAAGCTAGAGGAAAGGAAAATGTTATTAAGAAAATCATAAAGAAGAGATTTTACATTTACAGGACTGTATTTACCAAAAAAAAAAAAAAAAAAAAAAGTCTGCCTATAAGTGCATTTACACTGTTAAAACCCGTGTTACTCGAGTCAACTATAATTTTATTCGTTTAATATATATTACCTTCGTTCCATAATGAAAATGCATTTTAGGCTAGCAGGATGTGACCTCTTTCTTCATGCTACTGAAAAAAACTTTTAGCCCATGAAATAACCAACTTTTTAAGTTATTCTGATAAATGCTATTAGCTGTCTCCTGGGAATTGTGGGATCCCAGCATGTTAACTCCTCCAGTCAGCCAATTTATGACTGACATGAGAATCATAATTTATATAATCTGTATTTGAAAATCTATATTGCGTTTAAGTCTGATAATTGAATTATCAAAGAGAGGTCTTAATGAATGGAAGAGAGAAAATTCTGAAAAATAAAGGAATTTTTTTCTTCTCTCTCCTTGTTTTCCCTTCTTCCACAAATACAACATAGAAATTTCACACAATTTTTTGAAGATCCTAAAGGAAAATTCTAAACTGATAAACCTAGATTTTTTCTTCCCCCAACTGGTCTAACTTGGGTCTAGACAGCCAAACTGAGAAGTAAGATGCTATTTAAAGCAGTGAGTTTCACTCTTAGTGTAAGATACTAATAAAAGCTATTTTGTGCATATGTGAGGAAACAGGCCTTTCAGAACCCTCGTAAGACAGATGCAGAAAGAAAGATTGTTTCAGAACCCTAAATACCAGACTCTGCTCCTTTCCCCAGATGAGGGTCCTATGGACTGAACTGTGTCCCCCTCAAATTCATACGTTGAAGCCCTGATCCTCAGTGTGACTCTATTTGGAAATACGGCCTTCAGAAAGTAATTAAGGCTAAATAAGGTCATAAGAAGCCACCAGAGAGATCTTTCTCCACATGAGAGGACATGGTGAGAACGGCACCATCTGCAAGCCAGGAAGAGAGCCCTCAACAGAAGCCAAATCAGCTAGGACGCTGATCTTGAACTTCCCAGACTCTAGAGTAAGAAATAACTTTCTGTTGTTTAAGCCCCAGTCTGTGGGATTTCGTTTCGGGAGACAGAGTAGATTGAGACAGAGGGTACTGCTTTGCTGATACTGAGTTTGGGCCATGAGTCAGGAGAGCTCAATGTTCCCAAACATTCTTTCAGACAAAAGTCAGAGATGGTTTTGTAGCCCAAAGTTTTAGAATTATATTTATATTTTATATAATACTTTCTTAAAACAGTCATTTATGCATTTAACAAATATTTATAGACCCTCTATGTGCTAGGCACCATGAAAAGCCCTATACCATATTCTTTAAGGAGTTTATAGTTGAGCTAGGGGAGACAGATGCATGAAAATCAAACCAGAAGAGACTGATAAAGCCCACTACAGTATGAATACAGGGCCCTGTGGGTGCCCACAGATACTAAAGCCAGCGATGGGTCATGGGTAAGTTAGCAGGGCAGGCTTCCCTGGTGTCACCAGTCAGATAAGGATGAATGAGGAAACATTCCAGGGAGAGAGGGAACACGCACAGGCCTGCTTCTGAGAGGACCTGGCATACAGTGGGGCAGGAGGAACAGCCAGGGAAGAGGGTGAAAATTATGAGGGGTCTGTATGCCAATTTCAGAAGTTTGCATTTTCTCCTACACACAACAGAGACCCCTGAAGGTAAAATGATGATTTATTTATAATGTATGTACATAGGAGCTCTAAAGCCACTATGATTTTTGCTGTTCAGGCCAGGTTACATAAAGTTTGTGTTTCCTGTGATTTGAGTGGCAATCCATCCTGTGCGCTCACGACTTTCTTTCGTGGCTCCAGATGAACACACTGGCTTCCAGTCCTCACCACACTGGTCCTATTAACTGTTCCAAGTCCAGATATTATCTATGCTTGATCAACAGCCACTCTTCCTGCCAAAAGAATATTTAATAACACAAATACAAGCTTCCAAATTTCTGTCCTGGAAATTGCCAATGTTCTTGTTGGAAAGCAACAAGCACGTTCTAAAAAGGTTCCAGTTTTCACTTCACATGAAGTAATGAGGTATTATTATTTTATTAATCATCTCCAAATCCATTTTCATGGCCTTTCTAATAAATATTTGTGCTGCAAAGATTAGGTTAATGGCCAAGTTATGGGCTGATGTCTTTTTATTTATCCAAGACTTGGTGGTGTCTCAGCAGCTGCCAAAGTACTTTCACCTTTGCTATGCTGACCTCACTCACAATCCCCATGATTCTGTCACTTCTGGGAGGGACCTGCTGACCCCTGTCATGTCAGTAATATGCAAGTAAATTCAGCCGTGTGGAAGCCCACTCACAGGACGAGTTAGGATTATAATTGTTTTATTTTTGCCTTCTACCTGGCTTTCATAATTCTTGGTCTTTAAGAAAATATTCTCCAAGTATTGAAGGAAGTGCAAGGTACAATCAGGAGGTATAAGCTAGCCACTTTGTAAGGACAATTTAATAAATGAGAATAGACACTCATGAGCCACTACAGAGAAAGAAAAAAAAAAAAAAAAGAAACCAAAGATAGGTATCTTTCAGCAAATATATCCATAGAAGTTGTGTGCCATGGATATAATACACATTCTCTCCCCTTTTCTTGAGGAACTGGGGGGAAGGGGTAGAACACAGCTAAACCACCTTCTCTTCACCTGAGCTTTCTGAAGTGAAGGGAGACAGAAACTTCATTCCAGTGACCTGAGGGCAGCAGTTGGTACAGAGCCGTGATTCTCACAAAGCAGGGGTTGGCGGGAAAGTTGTGTCAGCAGTTCTAATACTGTTCCCTGGCTCAAATATTGGTATCCTAATGTTTGCCTTTCACTTAGCTTGAGGTATTTATTCCCTAGGCTAGGCAGAGAAAGAAGGAAGAGAGGCAAAAACTAAGCATTGTTAATAGTTTTATTTTAATATACGATGCTAGAGGGGGTAAGGACTCTTGTGCTCCTCAAAAACTGGTAAAATGCATATGGTTGGTCTCTGAACAAAATAATTGCACAAAATAAATTGCCCCAAGTTTGCCCAGAATCATAGTTATAAGTCTGTTTAAGAGGAGATATGGGGCTATAGCATGTGGGGTGTTCACCTTTTTGGGCAATGGTGGGCCGCTAAGAGCCATGCTCTAACCTATCACACCAGCACCCAACGGCTGAGGAGCTGCCAAACCCTGAGGAGAGAATTTGGAACCTAGAGAGCCATCACCATTTGCCTGCTGAGCCTTCAGGGCCGATTCAACCAGACCTCCCATCCCCACTTACCTCAGCCACTATTCCTCTCTTACCTGGAACCACTGGCCTCTCATCCCCTCCTTGTCTCTCCTTTCCCAATCATATGCAATCCTTCACCCTTCCAGACCATTCTTGCAGTGCCCCCAGAACAAGGCCATGATCTACCAACTCCCTGTTCTTCTCCAGAATGGTCCCTCTGTCCCCTCATACTGCCTCGTCCCATGCAGCCCTCACACGCTAAAGCTCTTAAGCCTCACACCCTAAATCTCAGGGTTCATGGTTCACGTTGCTGCTTCCAGATGATTATTTCCTTGGAGAAATAAGTTATGCTTTTAAGTTTATGCTATCTCACTAAACCATTCTCTCCTGCAACTTGTTAAGTGACCTCTTAATTGCTTCCTGCTAGTGACTGAACACTGGAGATTAATCCCGCCTCCTTTCCTATCTCCTGCCATCATTCTTCATAACACCAATATCCATGTGTATGTCCCATCCTATTCCAAGTCATGGCCCACCAATTTCTTTACCGCTCCTGACCCAAGAATCAACTGCATGTCAGGTCCCTATTCCCAAGACCATAGACTGCCACTGTCATACCATTAACTGTACAACCTGCAATCCCTGAATTCAGGCACCTTATACAACAGCCCAGCTGTTCAATTCCTCATGACCATAATGCTGGAAGGTACTTCTGACTTCATCAAGCCTCCCCTTGTCTAGCTTAGGTTCAATTTTATAATTAACCCTTTGCAAACATCCTTCAGCTTCCTTGCTTCTCTTTCCCTCCATTCTAACCCCTGAACATCTCTCTATTCTGTGTCTGTAACTGAGCAATTGAAGCTTGCTGAACAAAGTCTGCGTACTTGCAAGGAAGCTTCTACTAGAATTACTCTCAAACAGGGACTTAACATGAGTCATGAGACATGAATCTAGTCCTACTAAACCTGCTGTCCTATTTTATAAGTGATTTATTTAATGATTTTCTTGAAATTTCTCTCCCTCTGAATTGATACTTTAATTTTCAATTAATTGAGGAAATACCACTGTACACAATTCCTGTCTTCATCCATTCATCTAGGAGTTAGACCTTCTTCATGGGTCTTGACCTCACTCTCTCTGCCTCCAGGGCTTCTGTTAGCACATCTTGGGCATGTTCTCTTTTTCCCCTGTTCCATACACAAACAGGTTCTATTATCTTCCCAACTTTAAAAAAGCTTATCTTTGACAATGCCCTCTAGCTCCTGATACTTTTCACTCTCCAAGAGCTGTCACAGGGTCTACCCGCCCATCCCCTGCTTGCACCCCAGCATCTGCTCATAGATTTGCAGGCCGCTCCCAATCACGGCAGTCAATGAGTTCTCTGCTGCCAGTTCCAGGAGGCACCTTCCCACTTCATCTGATTCAGGTTCTCAGAGGCATTTAATAAAGTGAAGTGCTCCCTCCTTTTTGAAACTTTCACTCCTCTTGGACTTCAGGACCTTGTATTGTGCTCCTACCTGGTGGGCTACTGTCACCTGAAGACTTAGTCTTAGGGCTTTTCTTCTCCCCTCTGTGCTGGACACCTAAGCTGTTCATACAGTCTGTGGCTCTAAAGTCATTTATAATCTCAATGCTGATGACTTCCACATTTAGATCTCCAGTCCCCATACCCCAGAGTAGCATATCCATTGCTTATTTTGCATTTCCATAGAACCTCAAATTTAATCTGGACAAAAAGAGGATTCTTGATTTTTTTTTCACTCAAAATTCTTTTCTCTGCTAGTTTTCCCCATTTAGTCAACCCAGTCTGTTGTTCCAACAACCAGTCCAGCACCAAACTGAATTCATCCACTTGACTGTCTCCATGGCAACCACTCTATCGCCAACCACCATTAACTAGTTCCTTACAGTCCTGCCTTGTCTGCTGTCTTCCACACAGAAATTAGAACAATCTTTTAGAAACATACATCAGATCACGTTAATGCTTCAAAAGCTTCTGGCTGCACTTGGAATAAAATCCAAACTCTTGTCCGCAACCTACAGGGCTTTGTATGCTCCAGCCCCATCTGTGCCTCGGCCTGCACCTCATGGCACTCTGCTTGGTTTATCATGCACAAAGCTGTTCCTTGAGTGTACCAACCTCTTCCCTCCTCAGGGATGTTCTTACTCTAGTTCTTTGCCTGGTTATCCCTCAGGTCTCAGATGTCAACTCTTGTGAGGTCTTCCCTGACTACCTCATAGAAAGCTATCTGCACCCCTTCCAGATCCCATTATTCTCTATCAAGGAGGCCTGTCCACTTCTTTCTTATATCATTTTATAAGTTTTTTTTTTTTTTTTTACTTTTGAAAATTCTTATGGTTTAATGCCAATTACCACTGCACTGTAAGCTCTATGTCCTTTTTTACACCCTGTATGTTCAGCACATAGCACAATGCCTGAGTATATATCAGGTGCTCAATATATATTCAATGAATGAATATAATGCACTTAAGTATTTCATGTGTCCATATAAAATGATTTTTTTTTTATCAATTCAAGAATTAGCTTTCTAAAAACATTTAAAACATCTGGAATTTATTTTTTAAAGTATACAAATTGAGATGTCAGGTATGGTTAAGATTCAAATAATTTGTATATTTTATTAAGTAGCTATATTTCTTTTGAGAATAATTCTTAAAGTCCAATGTTGTTATAGACATACCTGCGGATTCCCTTTGGCGTTTCCCCAATTATGAAGGTGGTCTGGTCTGTGCGGTAGACTTTTTTCTTCTTCTGGGTTACAGGGTGTGAAATGTAAAGGGGAAATGAAATACTTCCTTCACTTAGTTGGTGATCTTTCTTTGTATGTGTCAATGTATCTGTTTTCACTTTTTCTTTATGTGTCTGAAAAGAAAAGGAAAGCAAAACCAAAGTCTGAAAAAACAGTTAATTTTGGTTAAATGAGAAGATGTCCTTATTTTCCCCCCGAACTCTTTATAATCAAGTATATCAAATTCCCTAACTGAAAGCACTATAAGAGATGTTAACTTAGATTTTTAAAAAGAAGATATGGGGAAAAGTTATATTTTATATCTTTCTGAAATATATAAAACTAATGGAAATACTATGATGTTTCCATGGTATCTATGGTTTAATGGTTTAAGATATATCTTAAAGATATATCTTTCTTAAAGATAGAATAAAAGTAATAACAATAAGATGATGCCTTCATTGTCAAGACTGATTGCATACCATATCCACAATACTGAGGATAAAAGTTAATGATTATAAAAATCATGGCATAAAAATGAGCTATTTAAAATTCTTAAATTCAGTAAGTTCTCTCAATATTATGAGTCAGATTTTCAGGTATTGTATTTATTGTAAAAAAGCCATTTACAAAACTGTTAAGTAGGATATAATTTCATTTTTGTTCTTAAATATACAGTAACATATAAAATTTCTGAAAAAACATATATTCAAATGATAACAGTGGTTACTCATGAATAGTAGACTTCTAAGGGTTCTTAACAATCTTTTCATCTCCTACATTTTGCATTTTTATCTACAACAAAAATGACTTGAGGGGCACCTGGGTAGCTTAGTTGGTTAAGCATATGACTGTTTTATGTAAGTAGCGAAACTTTAAAAAAATAATAATCTTTATGTGAGAATTAAATAAGAAACTATTTTCATAAATTCTACTTTTTTTTTTAGATTTTATTTATTTATTTGACAGAGAACACAAGTAGGCAGAGAGGAGAGGGAGAAGCAGGCTCCCTGCTGAGCAGAGAGCCCAATGCGGGGCTCGATCCCAGAACCCCCGGATCATGACCTGAGCTGAAGGCAGAGGCTTTAACCCACTGAGTCACCCAGGTGCCCCTAAATCCTACTTTTTAATCTCTACTGGATTGCCAGGATATTTAATAGTTTTAAGATGCTAGTTACAGTTGGTTAAAATTATACATAAAATAATATTTATTTTACAGACTATATGGGTTGCTTATTTAACATAAATTGTTAAAAATACTGGGTCAAGGAAAAAAAAAAACTTTAAACTCCATGGTTCCAATTTCCCTGAAATGATGGTATAGTGAATATGTGGAAAGTCCTATCCCATCCCAAAAAGAGGAATACTGTATACAATTTGACAACAACAGGAGAATTATATTTGAGCTCAGAAGTAAGAAAGGTAAATCACTAGGTGCCAAAAAGCAAAGAAGTAATGTAGTTGTGAATGGGAGCTAATGCCTTAAGTTATAGTCTGCAGGACCTCATGTCCAAAGGGGAGATGAAAATGACTGAACTCCCTGCATTAAAAAATAAACAAACCAAAAACAAAGGAGGATATCCAGTTTGCATATTAAAGCTAGGAAAGCCCAAATTGGGAACGCAGGAGAGAAGCAGGCTAATTTCCTACTCTAGATAGGAAGAATCACTGATGAAATGTGGACTGCCCAGGCTATGCCAATTGTGGAATCTGATTTTGTAGCACCTGAGTGTATGGAAAATCTAAGCTAAAAACCAACATAAAAAACTGGCCCGGAATCACTGAAAACTATGGCTCTCAATGAGAGATGAATATAAAAACATACCCTAGGAAGACTTCTATAGCCCAGAGAATGCTTTTGATTCCAGTGTGGGGGTGTGGGGAAGAGCTGAGGCAAAAACTATGAAGAACAAATAAAACCCACCACCATGAAAATGGGGCAGATGCAACAAGCGTGAGAATACACAATTGGAGGAATTATAGATAATGAAGCAACCTGAAAGAGGCTTTAAATCATTAGCAAGTCCAGAAAGATAAAGGAAAGAATAGAGTTTACCAGCAAGAACTGGGTATTATATAGGCAGATCTGAAAAAGAACCAAACACAAACTCTTAAAAGGAAATATAGTTTTGAAATAAAAAACAGAGATAGCAAACAAGCTCAAAATATGAGTTAAAGCAGCAGACTAAACAACCTTACTATGATAGCTGGGAAAGTGGTAGAGTAAGAAGACATACCAAAATTTCTAAAATACTAGAAGAAAAGAATAAAGAAAATAGAAGAGATAATGCAAAAACACAATGGCGGGTAACTGAAGAAGCCATGAATCCTCAAACAAAAAAGGAGAGAGAATCTCTAGTGGGAAAAATAATAATAAATCTTGTACTTTGTTATATCACAGTGGGCATCTTAAAAACTAGCAGGGAGAAAAAAAAGATATCCCACAAAGAAATGACAATCAACCTGAAGAAAGACTTCTCATTAATACCACCACCACCAGGAGATAATTAGATAATACCTTCCACATGCAGAGAGGGAAAAAACGTAAACTTAGAATTCTATACCCAGTTTAACTATCATTAAATTACTCTTTTTTTCAGACATACAAAGACTATAAGAGTGTACTAGATACAGATTCTTGCTAATGACATAATTATTTTTCTTTTCTTTTTTTTTTAATTTTTCTTGTTAGATGGGATTGAAATGGCACATATAAATGAATATGGGTAGGGGATAGTTTTTCATTCCACAAATATTTACTGAGCACCTGTTATCTTCCTGCCACCACACTATGCAGTTGAGAACAAAGATATTTACATATACAAAGAGTCCCCAACCCTTAAGGGACTTAAAAGTGACAAGCCCATTTTTAATTTTATTTTAAAGATGGAACGTTTAGTTTTCTTTTAAAAAATAAATCATTTATCTCTTCAACTTATATTCAAGTTCATTTTATTGAAAAACTGAATATAAGATGACACATATGATATAACTATTTTCTTTCTTTTCTTTTTTTTCCTTCTTTCCTTCCTTCCTCCCCTTCCCTTTTCCTTCCTTCCTTCTTCCCCTTCCCTCCCCCCTCCCTTTCTCTCCCTCCCGCCCTTCCTTCCTTCCTTCATTCCTTCCTTCCATAATCTCTATATCCAATATGGGTACCAAAATTATGACCGGGATCAAGAGTCACATGCCCTACCAACTGAGCCAGCCAGAGACCCTGAAACTGTATGTTTTGTAGTAACAAACCATTTCTAATGAAAATAAATTGACTTCTTAAATATCTCTTGTGAAACCAGATGGACAGACACAAAATGTTGAAAGCACTTTCCTTAAAGACATAATTTCTTGAATCTTAAAACATTAACAGAAAGGAAAGCTGATCTTTAAAGATATATTTGAGAGAGATTTGATGCATTTATTTTACATCACAAGAAAACGGATGATGGTTGAAAGTTTCCAATAAAAAGGCTCATCATCTTAGATGGTCCCCAAGAAATAATGATCTATTACTATAAGGAGAGATGGGATGTTTACATGAAGATTAAGGGAATAAACAGAAAAAGAAGGAACTGGGCCAACCAAGAACACTCCATCTTTATATATTGCAATTTCTGAAGCCATAGAGAAATCATGCCAGACAATGGCAATTTTCAATAATTTACATGATTACTCTGGGTCTTTCTGACCTTGGCAGGATTACAGAGCTCATATTTTGTGTGGATACATTTTTTTAAAAGTCAGTTTTATAAATTCTTCAGGGAAATTCAGCTTTTCTAACAACAGGTATCAAACATGTGGATCTCTAATTTTTGCCAAACATTCCATATTTAAAAACCTGATTATGTTAGACAATCATAAAAAAAGGAAGAACATTCTTTTCCCACATGGGCTCAATACAATATCCTTCATTTTTTTTTTTTTTTTTTAATCTATTCAGGTTCAGATTTCCATTTTGGTAGAGTTCTTTGAAACTACTGAAACAAGTAGCAATAGTAAGAAAGGCTTGAGTAATAAAAAATTCAGTAAAATGAACTAGATTAGGAACTGAAAAGACAATACTATCCCTTCTTAACACTAGGAAAAAGGGTGAGGTTGCTTGCTAAAGAAAGCAAAATGAATCCACTCCTTTTTCTCCCTAGAGAGTAGAATGGCCAATAACCGGAACACTATGTCTGTATTTAAAAAGAAATTTTGCAGTAATGACATGGATAAAGCAGAAATGCCAGTTTCTGCAAAAGCCCCTAACTGTTCCTAATGTTTTCTTAAAAAGTTTCTTTAAGGGGCTCCTGGGTGGCTCGGTGGGTTAAGCCTCTGCCTTTGGCCCAGGTCGCGATCTCAGGGTCCTGGGATGGAGCCCCGCATATGGCTCTCTGTTCGGGGGGAGCCTGCTTCCCCTCTATCTCTATCTACTTGTGGTCTCTCTCTCTCTGTCCAATAAAAGTAAATAAAATCTTTAAAAAAAAAAAGTTTCTTTAAAACTATCCATCAAGATTTGCCTTAAGAAAGTACATCAATATTCTGTCATTCTGATGAAGCTTACCTTCATATGATAATTTATGATTATAATGATAAGAAATTACAAAGATAAGGATTTTGCACATATTTATATAGTATAAATATTTCTGCTAATAAGTATTTTGGAAAGTTTGACACTATTAGAATATAATTTATAACTTAGTATTGCTAAATTCATGATTATTTGCTTAATTACTGAGTATTGTTAGGTATTTCTACTATAGTGTTTGTATGGAAAGTTAAATTTAATTTGTGGAATCTTTATTAGAAACAAAACTTAGTGAGCATGAGGAACATAGTAATTGTTTCTAGGAAATGTAAGGATGCAGTTAAGAATCCATTTGACAATGAAATTAGTTGAATGGAAATGGGGGGCTCCTTAAGAAGGTGGGTTTATCAGAGAATCCTAAAGTAATAATTTTAATCTATGAGCAGTAATGTGCTATGGGCATATACATACTATATGGAGCAGTTAGTTGAGAATTGAAAAAGTGAAGGAAAAACTGTCCCCCTTCAGACCACAGTTACACAGGGCTAAAAAGATAAAAGGGTATGTCTGATTCTCCAAGTCCTAATTTGATTTATATAATTAAGAATTTAAACACATGATGTGTTGTCTTTACAAAGGTAATTGTTGTTAAAACTAAAATTCATAATATAAAAATTTGTTCAATGCAGCTAAAACATTAAACACTTTATTCCTATAAATGACAATTGTTCTAATATATTTTGGCCAAAACAGTCTCATCTTTCCGAACTAAATGTTTAACTTGGCAATAGCTCACTTTAAAGACTTCATGACTATCAGCTTCTATTTAATTTTGATGAAGTTATAAAATCATTATTGATTTTTCCGCTGTATCTGTAAAATGTGTTTGAAAATATATCATAAAAATTACTATTTAAAAATGTACAGTGTCTACATTCTATAAAGTAAAAGCTATACTTACTTTAAGTTGTAAAAGATATACATTAGGATTATAATGAATAAGAGGGCACTTTTGTAGGGAAAAATCCTGTCTTCTGGAGTAGCCACAATGAATCCACACTAGACCTAAACAACTGTATATAATTCTGTGCAATTTATTTCTTCATGGAAAGTTTTAGGTTTATATTGGTTCTACCAGGAAAGTTCCTTATCTTCAGGCCAATATTAAGAAACATTCAGATAACATTTGATAATACTTTATTTTTCCTTTGAACCAAAAGTGCATTGCATTGTCTGTATTTCAAGACATTAGATCTAAACCAAACTATATTACTTTAACTGAACCAATAGTTATTTTTTAAAAGGCACAGCTTTTTAAAAAGGTGATAAAGTATATATAGGTTTTCAATATGAAAATAAGGAAAAAACCTGACTCTTAAAAGTTTAAAAAGGTTTAAAAGATGGCATTCTTTGGCATCAGTGTACTGAGAAAAGAAAGAAAGACATATGCCCCTACCTCACAGCCATATGATTACATTAACATTTTTCTATTTACTCTGCTATGTAGGAAATCTATCTTCATATACTAGGAAACTTTATTGGGAATAGTACAGAGAATGTTTAAGTTTAAAAAAAAAACTTTCTCCTAATAGTCTTGAAGGTAAAAAATAACTTTGGAGGTAAATTATCAAAAGAACTGCAGAGAGCACCTAGATGAGAATGGCAAGGCAATAAAAACGTTGATAGGGATCAATCTTGCCTGTAGCCACCCACCTATAACAAATGGGCAAGAAACATTACAATCTAGGAAAGTGAGTTTCAAAAGTAATCATGAATAGCCTTCAATTCCCATTCTGCAGGAAAATACTACTGTAATCTCTGCCATCTTTCTAAAGCTCCTTGGGACCAATTCCTAGAGACACACCTATAGCCAGTGTAGATACTGCTGATTCTTTCTTCCCTGCTCATCTGTACCCTCCACTTAGGTTTGGACTGGGGGAGGGCACAATGAAGCAGAACAGCCTGATAAGCTCCTACTATTTCATGGTAGGCTACTGGGAGTTATTGAAATGTTTTATTAAAAAATTTTGGAATAGATCTGTCTGCTAAGCTGGTTTCTCCAGAAAACACCCTGTAGAACATATACCAGAAAAAAAGAACAATGCATATTTAACAGACACATTCACTATTTTTCTCCCTTAACCAGATGTTTAGGCTTGATTCATCACTGAGAAAATTGAAATCAGGGAGGAGATTTTCAAAGGCATTGGAAGGGCCTGATCGCTCGGACCCGAGAAGCCTGAATGGAAAGATTTAAATAAAGTGGATTCCAAGATTACCAAAGGATCTGCCCATTACAGGAAGCTCTTGGTCTACATCTTGTTCCTGAGAAAAGCACAGAGCCTCACAAGGTGCTCTATGATCATGGCCACCTGTGGGCGTATCATGTAGTCACAGGTTCTCACACTGTCCTGATCACACCAACGATCACACCAACTTTGCCATAGAGACTAAAACCAACAACAACAACAACAAAAACTTTCATTTTTTTTCTTTCATTAAATCTTAAATAGTGAAGTCTGAAAGGCAGCTGTTGTTTACACATCTGTTCAAATGAAAGATGAAAATTGAAATCTCCCTTGGCTAAGGGCTGAATTCTAAAAAAACTCTAAAAAGTAATAAACTTCCTTGTCTTTGCAAAGCAGGGAATGAGGAGTACTATAAAAACATATAGCACATGTAAATATATTTATTCAATGGCATCTGAGTTTCTAAAAGGACAAAAAAACTTTTAAGGATCTTTGTACAGGTATGAAAAATCTCTTATCCTTAAAGTAATCATTCAAGATTTTTGCCTGGAAGTAGGCAATATTACTATAAATGCAGTTTTCCAATATTCAGGAAAGCCTAAGACAACTATGAGCCCTGAATTGTCATTACTCATCCTCTGGAGAAAAGCCAGCTGTTTAGAGGAGTCACCACAAATACATATTAAAGTCAAATTTTCCGCATGTTTAAAAATGACATTCAAATCTGAAAAAAACACTTCGATGCAAATTCCAAATCTTTTTTGGTTTTGGTCTGCTTTCTTCCTGGAAGAAATGACACATCTCTATTTATATATCTCTATATCTCTGTATCTATCTATTTATCTAGTTTTTAAAAAGGTATTATCTATTTATTTGACAGAGGGAGAGAGACATCACGAAAGGGAACACAAGCAAGGGGAGTGAGAGAGGGAGAAGCAGGCTTCCCACTGAGCAGGGAGCTCGATGTGGGGGGCTCGGGGCTCACTCCCAGAACACTGGGATCATGACCTGAGGCGAAGGCAGACAATGACTGAGCCACCCAGGTGCCCCTATATCTATATATTTTTGATAGTGCTTTGCTTTCTGGAAGAGTCACAACAGGACAAGTTTATATTGGCTGTCCTGAGCCTAGGTTCCTTTTCTATCCACAAGAGGCCATTTCTCATTTACTGACAGATCTACCCATCTAAAAGAACAAAGTGACATCCTTGGGAGAGCAGGTGAATACCGTGGAGCAGACTACAAGAAGAAATATAAAAGCCCCATCTCCTTGGGATCTGTGACCCTGAAGGGACTGCCATGGCAGTCATCTGTGGAAAAGGACAGATGAGACAGTGGCAATCACCAAAGTCTGCAGCCCAGTAAAAGGGAGTGTTCACGAACACCCTCAGTCCTATGTGGCAGCGTGGTCAGGGCATAAATTCCCTTCATTACCTCCTGCAGAAAAAGGCTAGAGCGGGATCTGGGGGCTTCTGGGATAAAAGTGGAAACACTGGACTCAGGCCCTAGGGTTCAGGGGAAACTCGGAAGTTTTTGTATCTTTTTGAGCCTCACTACCCTGAAAGATAATTACTGATTTGGGGATCAGGATCTAGGGGGTAGGAATCTGGATCAGGGACTCCCATCAGTCTCTTACATATTTAAAATTCATAATTCTACCAGTTCTTATAGGATTTCCAGAAAGTAATGAATAGGTCCTTAGAATCTTATAGCCCTGACACACTTTTGAATTTTTATATGTCTTAATTACAGTACTGTAAAACTTTCTCTAAAGACTATTTGGGCAGGGAGCCCAATGTGGGATTTGATCCCAGGAACCTGGAATCATTCATGATCTAAGCCACAGGGAGATGCTTAACTGACTGAGCCACCCAGGCTGCCCTACACTTACTTTCTTTTTTAAGATTTACTTATTTTAGAGAGAGAGAGCACACATAAGAGAGTGAGTGCTCGAGAGCAGGGGAAGGGGCAGAGGGAGAATCTTCAGTGGCTCCATACCTAGTGCAAGTCCAATGTAGGTCTCAACCTGGGGCTCAATCTCAGGACCCTGAAATCATGGTCTGAGCCGAAATCAAGTCAGACAGATGCTTATCTGATTGTGCCACGCAGGCACCCCATTTTTACACTTTAAAAATTATGAAGGACCCCAAAGAGATTTTGTGTGGGTTTTACCTATTAAATATTTAAAATTTTTATTAGTCTGTTAAAAAATCAATAACATGTTTTTATAGTTTTTGGTTTTTTTTAAAGATTTTATTCAAGAGAAAGAGCAGGAACAGAGGGGAGAGACAAAAGGAGAGGGAGAAGCAAACTCTCTTGCTCAGCAGGGAACCTGACGTGGGGCTCGATCCCAGGACCTGGAGAACATGACCTGAGCCAAAAGCAGACACTTAACCATCTGAGCCACCCAGGCTCCCTGAGAGTCTACGTTTTACGTTTCTGTAAATGTCTTTAATAGCTGGATTCATAAAGCACAGCTGGATTCTCATATCTGGCTTTTGCATTCAATCTGTTGCAACAAAGTAACTTTTGGTTGGAGTATCTGAAGAAAATCAGTATCACAGAGATATGTAGTTAGAAAAGGGACGAATATTTTAATAATTAAATATTAAATATTAATTAAATACTAAATTAATTAAAAATAATTAAATATTAAAATATTTAATATTTTAAATATCAGATAACTGGAGATATTCTTTTTGTATACTGTATCAAAACTCAAGGTTAATTTCATGTAAAACCTGAAACTGTATCAGTAAATTTTTTATATTGTTAAAATTAAAATTCATGAGTATATCTTGTACTTTGGCTGGCTTTTTTCCTCAGCATGATTTTGTGGTATCGTTCACTGGTCATTTGAAAATATCAATTAACTGAGCTATGCAGACCTTCAAAACGTTGATACATTCAACTGTACAACACTGGAAAACCATATGTGTTGTTATCATCACCTACTGCATCAGGAAAAAAAAAGGGAAAGTGTTATGGTCATGGTTTTTCAACATTTTAGTTTTCACTCGAAAGCCTGACTTTTATTGCTGACAACATGTACTGCCCGTTGTTTTCCTTGAAGTACAAATAAAACTCACTAGGTTCATTTTAAAGACATTATCTACCAAATATACAAATTTGAATAACCAGTATGCCAGTACAAATGATGTTTTATAAAAAAAAAGTGACTAGTTCCGTTTCCAGCTCAATTAAACAAATGCTTATGTACACTTCCTATTTTATCAAACAGAATAGAAAAAAAGATGAGTATGAAAGGGTTGAGATTTGATAAAATTAGCCATTTTTAATCAAAGATATAAGTTCATCAAGGATATTCATCAGAGAAGCTAGTTTTCTTTTCCTGCAAAATATGTAACAGTACAGAACCTAAAGGCCATGAGGTATCATGGGGGCCACAGCTCAATTCACACTGAGCTGCCAGCACTTTGCTCACCATCGCTTTTGCACCATTTGTACAAATGTTAACAAGTGGAAAGTGTACTTAGAAATATTCTGAAAAAAGTTCTGACCTTGCAGACCCCTACAAGAGCCTCCAGTATCTTAGGGGTCCATTCCATGGATGACACTTTTGAGAACCACTCATCTACCAGAAACTGACATGGCTTCATTCAGCACATACTTGCTACCTCCATGTTGGAAAACAGACCAGGCTGATCCAGAATGGGTATTGGTTTCACCCAGCTTTAGGTCTACACCCAGGAAAAGGCTCCCGGCTTAGCGAGGGAAAGCAGAAGAGTCTTTCTGTCTAGAAAAATGATTAGCAGCTCCAGGCCTGGCTCTTGGCCTTCTTCACCGAAGAATAGTAAGATATTCTGCACATGTTGAAAGTTACTTGTCAGAGTATAAAATCTTTCATTTTGGTCTGTTCAGGTCAGTTTGGCATCTTTTGATTATTGCACTACATTCAAGGCTTTTCATGATCCATTCCCCCTATACAGCCTTACTCTTTCTGATGTCCAATATAGGCTGGTCTGGTTAGGCTAGTCTTCTCACTACTGCCAGACACATCATGATGTTAACTTTTGGAGTCAAATTTCCTCAGCCCTGCCTTCTGCCCAGCATAGTCCTACCCATTCTTGAAGGTCCAGATGCATGAGACTTTCCTTGCATCTTTTTTTTTTTCTTGCATTGCTATTTCAATTTCTCACTTGATAGCTTTACTATATAAATGGAATCTACCAGGTGCTTCAATAGCGCAGTAGGTAGCGCGTCAGTCTCATAAATGGAATCTACCTTGACCTAAGAGTTAATGTAATCACACACAGCAGACTAAGCCAAGTAGCAACAATGTTGCATGTAGACCAAAAATCCTAATTTCACACACCAAGGGAATACAGCAAAATCAAGGGGCCCTCTTTGAATAGGTAGGACCCTTATACTATTGGAAACTATTTTGATTGCTTAGATCTTACCTGTGCAACTGGATCTATACATGCCTCTAACAGAGAACAACCATATGTGTGTGTGTGTGTAGGTAGGTATGTATATGTATATATAGAGAGAGAGACAGGGAAAGTGAGGAGGAGAGGGAGAGTCCTGAGTCATGTACCCAACAGCCTTCCAATAAATGAATGTTGGATGAATATAAACTTACACAAACATAACACAAGTAAGAAAAATTTTTGGAAGACAATTCACCAAAAGCAAAATTTCTTCCTCTGAAGGTATTCATTACTTCACCTGGCAACAATAACAGCATAACGTTAAATACTGAATAAAAGTAGGATATGTCCTTCCAATTCCATTTTTAAGCAATGGCTGCCAGAGTCATGAAAATTGTTTACAGATTAATTGAAAGTTGATTCTGATAGTAACTTGGCTATGAGATGATGATACCTTTAAAATAAAACATCAACATACTAACAATTTTGACATAAAATCTGTGAGAGATGACTCTGGTTATGTTAACAGGGATATCAGCCTCATCAGGAAATTGGCAAAAATATCACAAATTCCATAAGAAATTTGCAAAAGAGTCTCAAATTTCGTATTAGATCAAGGACCACAGTTCAAACCTATTTATCCTGCCTAAAGCCAATCCACCACACAAAAATTCATGTTTATGTTAAAAATTCCTCCCATTTTTTATTTTTAGAATCTCTTTGAGAAGGTTTTAGTTAGTGTCTATTAGAAACTCAATTAAAATTAGTAAGCTCTGATTGAATATCTAGATACTAGGTACCTAGCTTCTGGGAATAGAAGAGTAAGACTCAGATCCTAACACAAAAGAGTTTCACAAGCTAGCCAGGAATATAGTGGCAAACATTGTTGATGGTCTTACCAACAGCCACTGTTACTCTTTGTTGTCTGGAGAAAAGTAGAGTTCTCTTAGAGAAGTGTTTGGGGAAGATGGATTGCTCTCTCAGTTTTTGAGGGGGATAAACTGAGGTTAGGCAAGCTAGTAGGCATGTTTTGCAGGAAAGACCGTTCTCCCCAATAAAGGGAGACAAATATGAAAAGAACCACACCTTTCTGTCTTTAGATACATTTGTATAAGAAAATGAGTTCTTGAGATGCAGTAGTTATCCTACAACATGAGGCAAAAGGCCCAGGGACTAAATGGTAACTTATTAAGGATAGTGGGACAGAAGATGAGAGAGCCTGAATCCTTACAGTGTCACTGATCTGTAGCACTAAACCTGGACATAGCCACCAACAGACTGGCTATTATGTGAATTAGCTCAATAGTCCATTGTATAGGTTACTTTTATTAATTAATCAGTTAATTAATCTTTATTGAAGTAGAGTTGACCTACAACGTTACATTAGTTTCAGAGTGATTCGAGAAGTCTCCATGTTATGCAAGGCTCATCGCAAGCATAGCCGCCACCTGCCACCATTCAGTGCTACTACAATACCATTGACTATATTCTCTGTGCTGCACCTTTTATTCCTGTGATTTGCTCATCCTGTAACTGGAAGCCTGCATCTCCCACTCCCCTTCACCCATTTTGCCCATCCTTCTCACGCCTCTCCCCTCTGGCAATCATCAGCTTATTCTCTCTTTATGGATCTGTTTCTGCTTTTTGTTTATTTATTCACTTGTTCTATTAGATTCTGCATATAAGTTAAATCCCATGGTTTTTGTCTTTTTCTGTCTGACTTCTTTTACTTGGCATAATATCCTCTAGGTTCATTCATGTTGTTGCAAATGGCAAGGTCTCTCTTTCTGTTTTGTTTTGTTTTTTTTTTTTTTTTTTTTTTTTGGTGGCTGAGTAAAATTCCATTGTGCTATATACCACATCTTCTTTATCCATTCATCTATTGATGGACACTTGGGTTGCTTCTATATCTTGGCTATTGTAAATAATGCTACAATAAGCATAAGAGTGATATATATATATATATATATATATATATTTTTTTTTTTTTTTAAAGATCTTATTTATTTATTTGACAGAAATCACAAGTAGACGGAGAGGCAGGCAGAGAGAGAGAGGGAACAGGCTCCCTGCTGAGCAGAGAGCCCGATGTGGGACTCGATCCCAGGACCCTGAGATCATGACCTGAGCCGAAGGCAGCAGCTTAACCCACTGAGCCACCCAGGCGCCCCGATATATATATTTTTTGAATTAGTGTTTTCACTTTCTTTGGGTAAATATCCAGTAGTGGAATTACTGGATCATATGGTATTTCTATTTTTAATTTTTTAAGAAGCTTCCATACTGTTTTCTGTAGTGGGTGCACCAGTTTGCATCCCCACCACCAGGGCACAAGGGTTCTTTTTTCTCCACATCCAACATTTATTCTTGTGTTTTTTATTTTAGCCCTTATGACAGATGTGAGGTGATATTGTGGCTTTGATTTGCAATTGCCTTACAATTAGTGATGTTGAGCATCTCTTCATGTGTCTGTTTGTATAGGCCACTTTTAGATGGTTATTCTATTCCTTGCAGCTGAAAGCATCCTGTAGACATACTATAATAACACATACTACAGTGATAAGTGCTACAACACACACACACACACACACACACACACACACACACACACACAAATGAAGATGAGGAAGATATTCACATTGCTTTGAAGAAGCCTGAGGGGCAGCCATCATTGATGACCAAGGGGCAAGAGTTCAATAGGCAAACGCAGATGAAATGGAATTTTATTTTATTTTTTAAAAAGATTTTATTTATTTATTTATTGACACACAGAGTGAGCACAAGCAAGAAGGGGAGCAGCAAGCAGAAGGAGAGGGAAAAGCAAGCTCTTCACTGAGCAGGGAGCCCAATATGGGGCTCAATCCCAAGAATCTGGGATCATGACCTGAGCCAAAGGCAGATGCTTAACCAACTGAGACACCCAGGTACTCAGAAATGGAATTTTAAACAAAAGAATCACAGGAGCAAAGGCATGGCAGGGTTAAAGTCCATGGTGTGCTTGGAGATTGGTTTATAAACTGAAGGCTGACCAGAAGAGCCTGTTTATCTTTATATCCCCAATGTCTAGCATAGTGATTTATACAAAGTATCAGTAACTTTGAATGAGTGTAGCAGAATGAGGCTAAAAAAGCAGGCTGGGGCCCAACTGAGATAGGCCTTGTGTGCCATGGAAAAGAAGCACAAAAAGACATTTCACAGAACTTTGGAAGACAGAAAATTAAGGCCCAAAGTGACTGTTTAGATGTATTATTACTGCTAAATGAGGAAGCTCATAAAGTCATGCATGGGTAGGGATATCTTTTCTGACACGGTTACCTATGTTCTCCATTCTTGAGTGGTTTCCTATTCCAGCACTATGGCCAATGGATGACAAAGAGTGACTGAAAATGAATACCAGCCTTTATGCTGCTCTAAAATGACTAATATCCTTATATGATCTGCCAGCGTACCTAGTTTTATATTAACTTGTGGAGCTAAAAGTGCAGGAGCCTTGATGTCGTAGTGAAGATGATTGTGCCTTATGTAATACTTTTGTGCAGGAATTCCCAATGACCAACATTTTCTGAACTCTCACTCTGTGCTGCCTGTTGCTAAGTCATGGTGTTTATGAAAGTGTACACCAGATAGTTTTAAGTATCTAAAAAAAATTTTTTTAAGTAAAGGATACATTCAGTCCACCTGGATTTTTTGTTCAACTGCTAAAGTGAGGATGTTCTTCATAGGCAAGTTATTTTGGAAAATTAGACTGATTTTTCATACTGGAAAAGTAAAATGGAGTTAAAAAAAAAAAAAAAAAAAGTAAAACCTCCAAACCAAAATAGAAGCCAAAGGAACTGAGGGAAAAAGCACAACAGAAGATAGAAATGTTGAAAGACTATAGGCATCTAAGCTTACTGATATTATTGGGCCTGAGGGAAATCACTTACCATCTAATTTTTAAAAATCAGTAAAAACAATTCATTTGCATTAAATAGTCTCCAAGAATCCTCCAAATTCTGAAATGGAATGATTCTCTTGTCTTAAAATTTTGTTTTATTCATCCTATAAAAATTCAGAATTCAAATGCATAGAGACAAGAGTCTCAGATGACAAGGCAATAGGTGTTTCTATTAAGTGGCCATGTCCAATTGATACCACGGTTTTCACAGAGGGATAAAATATAATTTGAAAAGGGATGTTATGTGTTTAACTTTCTTTAAGTCACTAGGTAGAGTCAATCACAGTTCAATGAGATCATATATCTTTAAGTTTTTATGTTGTTAATGAAAAAGCATTATTTGAAGAAATAGTATTTTTTAACTATTTAGAATCTTCCAACTATTCTAAATGGAGAAATTGTTTTAAGAAGCAACATCTATCTTCTATGCAATTGGAACAATGACTGACTAGAAGAAGAGTTAGAATCCAACTACTTCTTGTTAGGCAAAGATTATTGGTGTCAGTCCAATTCATTGTTAAATTAGTTTATAATTCCTTTCAAATGCATTTTTCCTATAGAATTCTTCATGAAAAGTGAGCCATAGCTCAGGCAGGTCCTTCATCTATAAAATTAGAGAACTAGACATCTTCTATGGTTTTCTAACACATGCTATTATTGGTACTATTAACAATAAAAATCATATTAGGACATTGTAGGGAGTCTCACTCATTGTCCTTACTGATCAGCAATAATCATAATTACAAGAATAGAAATTTCTATCATCTTCTGAGTAATTTCAATGTCTTTCTTGCAAGAAGCTGAATATGTTTTGTACACAAGCTCAGCAGTCAAGTTACTCCTTTAATCCTGGTAACACCACTGTGAGGAAGGATATCATGTCTACTCACAGCCACTAGCTAGGAGGGGACTAGGTGTGTATATTTAAAGTTAATATCAGAGTCTCCTTCCTCTGACTAGGTAACAGGTGTTCTTCATGAATTATTACTATCTTTCTGAATCAACCCTAGTTCCAAAGATAGAAAGTCTTCATGCCAACAAACACACACACACACAAAATTAGAAAAATCTTGATCTCTACTCAAATTACTTGAAAGAATAACTTTCTGATACAAATACCATAAAATTAGCATCTAGCTATAGAAAGAAAAATGATAAAACCATAAGAAATCTCACCCAGTAAGAGTTAATTTTGTTCCATGCTGAAACCATAAACCTTCCTTACTCAACTACTTCATAAACCAGTCATTTGTGAACGATTACTTTAAACCATCATGCCATTCACTATTCTGAAAAATAGGATAATGGAATGCTATATCTCCCCAAAGTCGACTTCATTATAAACAGTCCATCCCTCCTTGCTGACTCCAAAAGCTGTATAAACATACTGCAATCAAATCCACCATAGCTCATAGAAATCCTTTCTTAAAGAAATCTACAAAACGCCAATCTAATGCGAATACAAGAAAGAGGAGTTCTTACTAACACAACATTTTGTATTTACAGTATTCTGAGCAGTGCTTAAACCTGCACGGGTTATAAAAGGCACCCTTCCCCACGCTCCCCCGGGCCTGGGCTGACAGAGTGCTTAGGCCTCTCATTTACACCACACTGCAATAACATAAAGAAGGGTTTACTATTAATCCAGGTTTTACTACAAAGCGACCCGTTATTTCTCTGTCAAACACTGGCAAGAGTGCCAAGTGTCTGTCATCCAATTCAGGGGATTAAGTCTTCTTTTATAGTCTGATACTTGTACCAATTTATAAAAATACAGATATAGTTTCTTAGAGTTGGTCACAGTCTATATTTTGGCGTGGATTCAGGCACAGAGGTTGACCATGACAGCTGGCAGGAAACGGAGGGGAGAATACATCCCCTCCTCTGGGTCACCATGTCTCAGTTGCCATAGTGATTAATCCTTAATTGAATGCTGTCTTTGTACATTTCTTTTCAGAAAACTTTAAGTATACTTAAGTTGAAAACATGCGGTTGATTGAAAAAATGAGGCCCCACACCACAAACAGGTATAGCTAAATTCTGTTACATACTTCCATATATTAAAAGAACAAATTAACTTTAATAAAGGTATTATCAGTCAGTCCTTTCAGATGCTTAAAAACATTTCTTTCTGGTCTGAGTTTAAACCTAAACCACCCACATTTTCCCTCTTGTTATCAGACATCTCATCTTTTAAGATAAGCTGTCTTCAGAAACGGCTCTAAAATATCTAAACTTAAGCCAAAATGAGTTCTTATTTTATATGTTTGTATTACTAAATAACCAAGTTTGATTAGAAATTTATTTTAGGAGAGACAGGTTTTCATTCAAGACATCTATATAATATATAAGTTGAAACCCATTTATAAAAGTCTGAACTATAAGAAACACAGAAAAGATAGTATATTTGAGGCCTTCTAATATATGGCTGAATTTGAAAAGCAGGTTCTGAGCTCTTGTCATTTTGGTTATCAATAATTACATCAAAAGGACTGAGAAACTCTAAAAGGATCATAGGAGTTCATCTAGGATTGTGGTGTACATTACTTCTTTTTTGTAACCTTTCCATTTAGTTTGTATACTCCTTTGCAATTTAGTTAAAAGCTCCTACTTACACTCAACTATAGTATTCCTTGGAGAGTGAAACACTTGCATATTGTGACTACTGTTAAATGTGTGTTGCCTTCATACAAGTAAATAGGATTTGTTTCATTTTCTTAGGAAGTGAGACAACACATCTGCATCTGGCTGCAGACACACACACACACACACAGACCACACGCAAGCATATGCACACACACACGCACACACAATCTTTTCAAACACAAATAAAGGTCTCTAATAAAACTTTGGTGACAGACAAGAAGCACTCAGAAGAATTCTCAGTAATAAAGATTCTGGATGTGAGCCCCAAGATGAAAGATACTGTACTGTAGGTGGGAGGTCTGGGGATTTCTGGAGACTTTAGAAGCAAGAGGTTTGCAGATATTTTCTGACACTATGGCTGAGCCTCTTTTGCTTTGTTTCCCTTTACCTTAGTTTATTCTCCTTTCTTCCCATAACAACTTTCAATTTTTTTGAAAACTGCAAATTCACTATTGCCACCACATGCTATCGCCACCACCGCTCTACAGTTCTCTCACTGAGTGACATACATTATCTCTAACCAAAGATGATGGTGTGTTTCGGTGACTTACTCATTAAAGGTGTGTAAGTAATTTTGACCAAATATGATGAAATCGGTGATTATGAATTTGTTTACTTGGAACTTCTGTGAGATGACTCTGAAATGTCATCAATACCTCACTTATGTAAAGTAATACTATTTTTTAAAAAGTCTTTCCAGATATCCTAATTTAACCATCTTTAGAAATAATTTTAGTAAAAAGAGAAAAAGGATACCACCATAGTTCCATCTCCCTGACATTACTGAGGTGGTATTTAGTTTCCAGAAGATTTATAATGATGAGAACCAAGAATATGATATACAGAGATAATATGAAAGGCTAGTCTGATGGTAGAGTGATGTCTCACTCATTTGAATGTCAGCAGCTATAGAGATATCTTGAATTAAAAGGAGTCACTTCAATCAGTGAATCAAAATAAAGTAAATCTATCAGCTTTACGCAGAAAAGTTACTAATATCTCCAATTCTAATACAGAATATTTAGAATAAACTAATATAAATTATAAAGTACTGATGGCTTTCTATTTTCATAAGCAAAATCTCAGTAGTCACATATAAACTTCTGAAGGATATTCTACCATGAATATTCTTGTTTTTCTTTTTAAGGGAGTCCAAAGCCCCAGATTTGCTAATATCACCCATTCTTTTATTTATAATTAAATATGGTTGCATACAGCTATTTATGGATTATTTTTCCTCACTGATACCTCCCTTCCAGGGGAATGAGAGACTAGACATTAGTCTTACCCAGTGATGACAATATCTATTTCTCACTGAGTGCTTACTTTGTGTCAGGTACCGTCCAGGGTGTTTTACCTCATTTAGTCTCACAACAACTTTTTGAGGTAAGAAATATAATTATTTTGTATTTTAAACACAAAGAAATTGAGGCACAGAGAAGGTAAGTGCCTTTCTCAGGGTCACACAGGAAGTATGAAGTAGAGCTACAATCTAAACTATGACATTCTGAATAGAGTTCACGCCATAGGCTAGTTATAACTGGCTCCTGGAAGATTACAGAGTTCAACAAATTGAAAATGAAACTCATTACATAAGGCCTTTATTACTAACCAAACTAAAAGGAGGAAAGCGTGAAACATGTCTCAGGAGTTGTAGTTGTATGTCAAAAAAAACCAATAGTTTCAGTCTTTGATGGTGGTGAAAAATTAAGAACATCATAAATACATAAGATCACTATTTTGGAAATTCTGATTTTCTTATAACAAGTAAGAATTTTCTTTTTTGATCCTAAATCATGTACTGTCCCTAAGTGACTTTTGTATATAGGTAATAGATTACAACTTTCAAGAAATTACAGCGGTATTATTAACCTGATGTATTAAATGGTAGAGGTAAAATCTGAGGGACTGAATCTTACTCTGTTGGAATTTTACTGTATCAAGTATTGATTTAAAGAGGCTGGCTGCTGCGATGAGCATGTTTGTACAGACTGTTCTTGGCCTGCTAGCACTGGTGGCATGGGATGGGACCTCCTGCTTAGTGGCTTTAAAACTTGCCTGAATATTTTACACCCACTATGATTTAGTCATTGAACAACACATTTCTTCATACACCCTGCAAAAAGGCTTACTAAGTTGGTCTGTGTGTGATGGGGAGACATACAGCCTCAAAGGGCATATTAGAAATCCTAGGGGATGAATATTTCAACTTGTTTCTTGGTAAGAAATGTCCCTCACTCCAAAAATCACTGTGAAGAGACAAAGTTTCTGACAAGATTGTGCTGTCTACCTCAAGAATGTTAGGGCTAAAAAAGATTGAGAACTACTGGGATTGCTAACATAAGGATAAAGGAACTCCCTTGCTCCTGTTCCTTGGCCTAATTAAGGGCAAAGTGTATTTCTACCATTTTAATTTTTTACAACTTGCCTTGAGAAGGTTCCAAAGGGACCTTTATTTCTTTTATATTTAGGTGGTTGCTTCTCAGATCTGCTTTGGAAAGAATTACATGAGACTGCAAATTTGTTTTCTGAGAAATATTTAAATAAACCAACAACAAATATCCAGTTAAATGATTTCATTAACATCTACTACAGGGGTTTGCCAAATTAGCTGATGTTTTCACATTAAAATTTGTTTGTTTGGATAAGGGCATGGTTAAAAAAAAAAGGGGAGTATGGTTGAAAAAATACAACCCTAAGAAAAAATTAGTTGTCTATTTAAGAGATTCTGATAGGCTCTTCTTTCTAATACAGCACATTTCTGGCAAACCCAGCATATTTCTGCTTACCTTTTTCAGATAGCTCGTTTACAAGGTAGACCAGCTATAGAAATAGCTCTCTACAGTGTTGGTTGAGATATGGTATATTCCTAGATCAAATGAGAATATATTAAAAGGGCAGCGTATGTGGGTCATGAAAGAATGCTTTCATGTGTTATATTGTGGCATTGTGCCTTTGGATTAGAATGAAAAACGCTAAAAGCACAGCCTTTCAAAGTCTATTATTTCATTTACTCTAAGGATATTATCAGACAACTCATTGCTCACTAGATCATTCGGTAGCCACCATTTAAAATCCCAGGTGACAAATTTCCCTCAAATTAAGTGCTAGGAAAAGCTTTCTTCCTCCTTAGAAGAGCCAGCATTTTTTTTTCTTTTTCTTTTCCTTAAGGACAACAATTTAGCTCAGTGCTTCTCAGCAGGGTGTTATGGCATTTTGAACAGAACAATTCTTGGCATGTGGGATGGTCCCCCCTCCCCCACAACAGCCATTTAGTCTCCCTGGCCTTCAGACATTAATGCCACTCGGGCACTCAGTCACTGTGACCACCCAAAGTGCCCACACACATTTCCAAATGCGGTAGTTGAGAAAACACTAAATAAATTGTTTACTTCCTTTGTTTTGTCTACCAGGAAACTCAAACTAAAAAAATATCTGGCTAAGAACATTATGTCTTATATATTTGCATTTAACTTTCTCTTAAACTAGAAGTTAATTAAACTTCTAGTTTAATTTATATTTTCCTTGTTTTTGAATTTCATTTTGTATTCTGATTTTATTGTTAGGACAATCCAAATCCTTTGCGGAACCAGAGGAGGTACAAATAAATAAAGACAGCTTGACAGTTCAGAGGCATTTCCCTTGCTTCATTCTTAAAAAAGTAGTACTAACTAGAAACAAAGTATCATGGTTATATACAGTACCGGTTTTTAACTCCTACACATAAAGTGATAGAAAAACTTCTCAGACAATCAGGAATAAAGGAATAAAGAATAATAGGAATAAAGGAATAATAAAGCCAGGAATAAAGAATAATAAGGCAAAGAGAAGAAAACATTTTTGAAAACATTTGATGAAAGTGACTATGTGTAAATAAAATACCACATTTACATAAATCCTTATTTTTATATAATAGCAATTTTAAATAAGAAAAGTACAGAGGATCTACTTATTACTTTTAACATTATATGAATCCTTTTTAAAAATATAAATTCTAGGGGCATCTCAGTGGCTCAGTCGGTTAAGTGTCCAGCTCTTGATTTTGCCTCAGGTCATGATTTCAGGATCATGAGACAGAGCCCCACATTGGGCTCCATGCTGGGTGTAGAGTCTGTTGAAGATTCTCTCTCTTTTTCTCCCTCTGCCCCTCAGCCCCCCACCCCTACTCGTCCCCATGCATACTCTCTCTCTCAAAAAAAAAAATATATGTATATACACATACATACATATATATATAAATTCTATATGAAGTTAAGTTTTGTGCATGCCTTTCATGTTTGTGCATGAAAAATTTTGAAGGAAATCTAATCATACACTTCCCTTTTCTATATCAGTGTAAGTGGTTTTGATTCTGATTTAACTGAATGATTCCCTCAGATTTCTAATTTTTTGGCAAACTTTTATTAAGAGGCATTATTAAGCAACTCAACACTGTTAGGCATTTAAATATAGATGTGCCTTTTAATATAAAATATTTTAGCACAACAGTGCTCCAAATGGCATTCTGTTTTTTATACTTGTTTGTATGTCACTTATAGTCTAAGTAGCCACTTTTTTTGAGGAAGTATTTAGAGAAGATCCTATTGAGTAACTTCTAAATACTAAAGATGTCAGGACCCTGTGTTCTCTTACCTTAGAAGTGCAAACAGCTACATTGGCGGGAAGCTGGGAAAACTGCTTCAATTCAAACACATCCCGTGCTGCCCATCGGCTCATGTGATTTTCAGCTTTGCTGGATCCAATCACAGTCTGGTTGGAGTGAATATAAGCCACTTCCTGAACACCATCTGGGAGGCAATTGGTGTTTATTAAGTGATGTTTCGTTGTCAAGCAATAGGATTCCATGTATACTTTAAAAATTATCAGCAATATACTAAAAAAGAAGTAATGCTTTATTCTTAATCCTCAAGAAAAACATTGAGTTTGTATGTTAACATCATAATATTCTATTTTTTTTTTAAATGAAAAGAGTTCAAACATATTGGTCTAGGTTAACTTGGAAATGACTCTTCCTTCTCATCAATATGAGAATTTCTGAGATTGGATATCAACCTTTAGATTTCAACCTGAAATGAGGGTTTTGGCTAAGAAAAAAGTCACGGTGAAGGGTCATCTCTATGGATTTGTGTTCCTATTGATTTAAAAAATTGTTTACTAATTTAAACAGCAGTGCTGACCTCATCTATCTATTCCTTTAAACCCGTACTTGATTACAACAATGGAGTGGGAGCTGAGGTTTATGACCAGGGAGTTTCGTTTGGTTGGCTTTGTTCAATTTTACTGTTTGTATTTTGTCTTTTTTGTACATATGCCCAGAGAATGTCAAGACTGGGAGCTTTTTAGGAAATGAAAATAATTAACTAAGTCTAAAAAATAGCTACATTTTTTATTGCTTTGCTTCTAGGCACCTATAATTTACTTTTAATTTGTGGCCATAAAAGAGAAGGCTAGAACTGAGGTCTGTAAAATCTCCCTCAAACATCTCTAGCAATGAACCTTAATTATGACCTTCAACACTTGTGCTGTTTCAGTCCTGAACCTCTCAAGCAAAACTGATAATCGTGAGAAAACAAATATTAAATAACATAAAGAACAACCAAGACAGTATTCTCCTTAAATCTCAAAATGCCAAGTAGTGTGCAAGGCAAAAGTTTTAAACCTTTAGAAGGATCAAGGATTCTTCTGGCAGAAAATTCAGTCAGATTTTTCTTAATTTTGATGACATGTTTTATGTATTATTCAAAATAGCTTTAGTTCCACACCACTGACATCTTTTACACAGTAAAAAACAAAAACAGCTCAGCTGACCTTTTAAAGAACAGTTTATGCAACAATTTCTCAAACCTAAATCAAACCAAAGGATAGTCCAGCCCTGAGTTATAAGGGTATCAAAATATATATCATAATGAACTTTTGAATAACCACAAAGAAAACTTTATATGTAAATAAGTCAAACACAATGATTAAAGTTCCTATATCAAACTATCCTCGCTTATACATCAGCTTCTTTCACATAATTTTCTTTTTTTTTTCCCCCTCAGGAATGAGTCAGATACTTTTAGAAATGATGCTAACTCTTAAAATCATTAAACAGATTCTCAGCAGATGGTGGTAGCTGGTAGCAGGGGAAGTGATTTTTCAATCTCTGAATCCCTACCAAAAAATAGCCAGCAATTAGTGAGCAAAACGAAAGGCCACAGACAACACATAAACAAATTAAGTAATAAGACACCCTAAAATACAAATAGATGGGGACAGTCCACCAATAGCTACATTGTGCACAGCATGGGTGCAACAAGGGAGCAACAAGGTGGCATCTGATCTGAGAACAGAAGAGCCTAGAACAGTCAACAAGTATGTCCTGGAGAGCATGGTGGGCCACTTGGAGATGAGCAGCTAAATTTGGGAAGGTTTTTCAGTCCTCCAAAGCTGAGTAGGTGCAGGGGGCTTACAATAAGAAGACCTGAGAGAACAAAACAAACTAGCTCTTAGGAACCCTCCAAACTGATCCACCAGGGCTCCCAAGTCAGGGCCACATGATGAAGAAAGACTGCTGGGAGGGAGTAAAAAAGAACAGGATAGGAAGATTGGGAATGAGGGAAAGAGAAGGTGTAAAGCAAAGCAGTGGGTACCGACAGAGGCAGGAAATCCCACAATAGTTTTGAACACTGTACAAAAAACAGATACGGATCTTTGTGAGCTTAGTAAAAAATATCCTAAACTCTGCCTCACTTAAAAAATTCAGGGAAAATAATTTCTATAAGAATGAGCAAGAGGGTCAATCTCAAAAAAATTATTATGAGAAAAAAAATAAGCAGCAGAATGAAAATATGCCATAAACATGTGCTCACAAAGCAGATTAAAATTGTAACTGATTTCAAAATGAGGTAAAAAACATTAAGAAAATGGTAAGATACATAATTCTGACACCAGTCAGAATTAGAAAACTCAGAAATGGATGGACAGGACTCAGGAAAGTTTTGGAAATTAAAAAAAAAAAAAAATTAAAAAATGAAGACTAAACTGCAGGAACATAAAAGGGAACAAATAATAACTAATGCTTTAAGAAAAATGGAAGGATATTTTTAAAAAGCAAAAAGAAATGGAAAAGATAAAAGATTTGAGACAATGTGACAAATACTGAAGACAGGCAAAGAAAACCGAATATTTGAGTAATAGGAGTATCTGAAGAAGAAAACCAAAGCAAAGGGATACGAAAAGTAACTAAAAATACTAGTACAAGAAAGCTTTCCCAAGAGAAAAACCGAGTTGAAACTATATTATGACACTACTGACCCAGAATAACCAACACTGGTATGGGCTGAATGTTTGTGTCCCTCCAAAATTTGTATGTTGAAGCCCTAACCCCTAGTGAGATGGTATTTGAAGGGTAGGCCTTTGGGAGATAATTAGGTCATGAAGGTGAAGTTCTAAAGAATGGGACTACTGCCCTTAAAAAAAGAGACCCAAGAGAGATTCTTTCTTTCTTTTTTAATTTGGGAGAGAGAGAGAGTGAGTGAGAGAGAGCATGAGAGGGGAGAGGGCCAGAGGGAGAAGCAGACTACCCATTGAGCAGGGAGCCCGATGTGGGGCTTGGTACCAGGACTCCAGGGTCATGACCTAAGCAGAAGGCAGACACTTAATGGACTGAGCCACCCAGGCGCCCAAGAGAGGTGATTCCTGTCTCCACCATGTGAGGACACAGCAAGACAGCAGCCTTCTGTAGGCCAGGATGAGGTCCTGATCTTGGACTTCCACTCTTCAGAACTATGAGAAATAAATGTTTAAGCCATGCAGTCCACGGGAGTTTGTTAAAGCAAGTCAAACTAAGACAAACGTTCAAACACAATGTAGTACATTTACTGGACAAAAATGAAAAGAAAAGAAGTTCTTTGGACATCACGGGGGAAGAAAAAGAACATGTAATACAACACTTCATGCCAAAAGAAAATGAAGCCTCATATTTAAAATACTTAAGAAAAGAAAGTGTGAGTCAATGATTTTATATCTGGCAAAATGACTTTTAAGTATAAAGGGCACAGACTGTTACCAACAGGAATCTCAGGAGGTGTTATCCTCAGGAGCACTTCTTGAGGGATCTACTAGAAAATAAGCTTCTGACAATCACACGCACTGGTGAGACACTCACAAGGACGGAAGAAAACCATTAAATTTAAAGTTACCTGTAGGTCAAGACTAAATGAAGTCTTGTGGGGGCTGTGACTCAGATGGGGTACTTGGAGGGGCTTCTGGGGTGGATAACAATTTCACTATGCTGACCTGGGTGGTCTTCCCTTTACCTACCTTCCACCCGCTCCCTCATTTGTGCCTCAATACAGCATCGTGACTATAGAACTATTTTACAAGCCAATTCAAGCATCTGTATCTTACAGAGCTATCTGAATGCACAAAACAAATAATGTAACATAAAGTTTTCAAAATGTATCTATAGTTACCTAAAAATTTATCCATTGACTCATACACCTGCTCTTGATTGACAATTTTCTCATTTGAAAGTTTGATTGATTTTCTTGGCATATAAGTGCCATTTTCCTTATGGTTAGGCAATTTTGAAGAGAAACTGATTCTATCTTTTATAGTTTTTGGTGGATGGCTCTGTTTAGAGCAACTGATGTGGCGAACAGTTAAATCATCATCTGAGGATGAAAAATCATCAATAGCCTGAGAGTTACAATCTCCATCTGCTCTATACAGTTGATTTGTTTTCTTCATTGTTTTAGAAAAAGTGAGAAGTTCCTTTTTATTTTCCTTTTTTCTCTTAAACCTCAAAGAACTGGTAGTTCTTCGCTTTCTTACTCTTGACTCAGAGGAAATTTCAATGTCATCAGACTCATCACTAATATCACTACTGCCTTTTCTTTTCATAATAGATTTCAGGCTCATGTTCTCAGGATTTAATTGTTTTGAAATTTGTCTATTTCCTTTGACATCAGTCTTTCTATCATCACCATTATTTCTTATTTTTACAGGATTATCTGTTTCAGAATCTCGAGATCCATCCACAAGTGGCTTAAACTTTATACCATTCTTAGGGCATCTCTGAGTCATATATTGTGTAGGAAAGATGACATCACTATCTTCTGATTCTGTGACATTCGGTAAAGTGCAATGGTGGTCAGCTGTATTTTTAAAATGTTTCTCATCACCAGACTCTGAAGAAATATTTCGTTTGAAAATTTTCTCACTTTTATCAAAAATACATTTTTCATTTGGATTTAGGATACTAGCTAATTTCTGGTGTTTTGAGGTACCAAGAGAGTCATGACATTTCTGATAACCAACATCTTTGGCTTCTGTTGAAAGACACTTGGGCTGTTCATCAGAACTTTCATCATCAGAGGCAATATTTCCATCACAATCCTCAACTGCTTTGTATTTTGTTTCAAACAATTTAGAGAAACCACAGTGGAGTAGGGTAAGCTGTCCAGGAGAACCCAAAGCTTTACTTGAGTCAGATGCTTTGTTTTTAGCTGTCTTTGTTCTTGAGCTCCCCACTGATTCATCATCACTAAAATCACTGCAGAGATCACATGCTTCATTTGTTGGCAACTCCGCAGGTTGTTCTAGACTTCTGTGTTCTTGACAGCCAGTCTCTCTAGACTATGTAAGAAGCAGTAACAGAAACATTAGAAAATGTCAAGATAATATCAAATCTATCACACTGGAAGGGAATTAAATTTGGGCAGATAACTAATATATCACTTGGTATTTTCTGAAAGTACAGCATTTTATAAACAAATGTAAAGGATTCAATATTACAGTCTGGTACACTGTTTTTTCAAGTTGAGTAACCTTCCAAAATAACTAGAAGTTTAAACAGAATACCACGTAATCAATTTATATGTAAGGAAAACACAGAGCAGAGCAGTCAGCTTCTGAAGTGTAGGGACTGATTCTGGTCTCAGAAGTGAAAAGTACACAACTTGCTTACTATAGTCCACATATTTCCAACCACACTTTAAGAAAAAAACCAAATTTGTAGGCATTAACAAAGTAAAGAATTCACAAGTGGAAAATGGTTCTAATGGATTAAAAATAAGAATAAGATTTGATAGAATCCTGACCATCAGAAATAAAGAAAATATTTTAGATATTCTAAAGTAAAATTTTCTACAAATTTAAATCCAGTATTTATTCTTTTTACATCAATTAGAGCTAAATATATCCTCTAGTTTCTTAAGACCAAGGCTTTATTAGGAAAAGATTTGGGGAAAGTATTATCCAGTAATACTTTTTTTTTTAATCCAGTAGTACTTCTGCCAACATTTGCTACTCATGTATTTCTATAAAGTTAGAAAAATATTCACTCCATGTTCCAAATCATTAAGCTAGTTTAAACGTATAGTTAAATCTCTAAAAGCAAGAAAAAAAAAAAAACACCCAGCAAAAACAACAACAAAAACCTTCCACATGTAGATTCTTTACTTTTAAAGAGGCCTTATGATGACAATATAGATTTTGTAGTATGTGAGAAGACCAACTACCAAAAAGATCACAAGATCAAAGACTCAAATAAAATATGTTTGAGTCAGAGAATAATTCTGATGTTTGGATTTAATAATCTTAAACACACACTGGTTACTATCTTTCCATTTAAGTTTTTGGTTAGTGAAAAACTGTTCAGTTAGGTTGGATTGTTCACTTATACAGTGTATTTAATTTTGGATTTATAGTTTGGTATAGTTAAAATTCCAGTTTGGATGTAAATGACTGTTGATTGTTCTTGACTTTGATCTTATGATATGAAATGTGAAATTAGCCTAAATTGTTCATTTAACTGACAGTCCTCTGACTTTGTGTCCTTGACTTTTTTAAAGACTTTTTTCTTCACACATTGAAAAATGAAGATAAAGGAAAAGTAACTTAAAATTGTCCCAATACCAATTGTCGCAAGAGTCCTAGGCTACAGATTCAAAAATTGCTTACCGTTTCTTGTTTGTGTACCAGAGGCTCCTCTTTCAACCATGATGTGGCCGTCATGATCCCTGCTTCCACTTTGCCTTCTCTCTATAAAGAATGCAAATAACTGTAAAATATTTTACAATAGCAGTGGCAGGCTAAAACTTGGAACTAAGAAAGGCAAACTGAGAGCGGCTTGCTTTAGCCTTTTTTTTAAAATAGGGAGCGCTGTGGGACTTTGCCAGGCATTCTTTTTTTTTTTTTTTTTTAAAGATTTTATTTATTTATCAGAGAGAGAGAGGGGGAGAGAGTGAGCACAGGCAGACAGAATGGCAGGCAGAGGCAGAGGGAGAAGCAGGCTCCCCGCTGAGCAAGGAGCCCGATGTGGGACCGGATCCCAGGACGCTGGGATCATGACCTGAGCCGAAGGCAGCTGCCTAACCAACTGAGCCACCCAGGCGTCCCTGCAAGGCATTCTTATATAGGGGCCATGCTAATCTTCTCTGGGTTGTTCCAGTTTTAGTCTATGTGCTGCCAAAGCGAGCACTGTTTTAGCTTTCTTAATATTATCTTTCAATTTTGTTAATTACTATAAACTTATATACAGTTTACATAACATTTTAAAATGTTCATAATTCTTAGGTAATAGAGAGGTATGGTGGAAGTGTGCTGGGCCCATAAAGTACTCTTATTTCTTGTCTTAAAATGTCTTTTTCAGGTAGAAAATAGTACTTTTCAGCCAACTCTACTAACAGTTCTAGTAGGGGAGAGAGAATGGAAAAAATGTTACATATTTACCCAATAACGATATCCCTAGTAACTATGTCTACATAATAATTATAGTAAGGACATATTATTAGCATATCAAGTAGTACAGGTAATGCTGAATATTGGGAACGCGATATTCTAGCCTATACTGCTAGTGTACATATTCACTAAAATATGCTTATTGATCCTTTGGTCAATAAGCATCAAATGAAAAGGTCCATTTAATATGAAACTAAAAAAACGATCCTAATTGTGTAACAGCCTTGTTAGATCTTTTGGGAAAGTATTTATTCTTTTAAAGCTTTTGATATACCATTCTGCAAAGGTACTTAATGGCCTAGATTCTAGACCATTAAATTCTCCTTCAAAAGGAAGTCAAATTATTTCTTCTTTAAGACTTTATTTGTGGACTGAACAAGGGGAAATACAGATGCCCAACTTACAAATACACATATTTATCAATGGCATGGTTCCAGCCACCTGGTAGCCAGGCAACAAGTCAGAATCTCCCTTCCAGAACTGTGGAGAATGATAAATAGTTCTTTGAGATCTTTTCTTCCAGAACTTAGAGGCAATTACTGCGGGGGTGGGCAGGGGCAGGGAAGTCTCCATCTCAGTACTGTATCTATCCTTTCTGAAGCCAGATGGCTACTACGGATGGAACAGGCAGTGCCAGAAATTCTCAATCCCGTCAGAACCCCTTTGTGATAGGTAAGCAGCCACTCTGGTCTTCTGTCTCTCAGGCCAAACACCTTGGAGTCATCCTTAATGCCTCTTTTTTTCTCATACCCTGTATCTAATCCACCAGCAAATCCTGCCAGCACCACCTCGGTAACATATAGGATCTGGCCAGTACTCACACCATCCACCACTGTTGCTCTGGTCTAAACCACCATCATCTCTTGGCTGGATTATTGCAGTATCGACCTACCTGGCATTTTCCTTCTGCTTTCATGTTTCCTCTATAGTCTAATTCTTCATATTTAATCTCGATTGTAGAGGTCAGACTATGTTTCTCTTCTGTTCTTGTTTTTCTTCTCACTCAGAGTCAAAGTCACAGTACCCCTGTGACCTGGCTTCCTGTCATCTCTCTGGCCCTCTCTCTTGCTCACTCCACTCCAGCCACTCTGGCTTTCCTGCCATTTGGAAATTCTGCTGGGCATGCTCTTCCTGCAGGGCTTTTGTATTTGTTCCTCTGTGTAAAACACATCTTCCTCCTTCACCTCTTCAAAGAATCAATTGGAACCTCCTAGTGAGCCCTTCCTTGGCTACTCCAGCTAAAACTGCAATGCTCTTTCGGTGACAGTCTTCCTATTTCCCTTCCCTGCTCTATTCTTTTTTTTTTATTAGAATATATTTTGCCTATGACATTATGTACACTTAAGGTGTACAGCATGTTTTGATACATTTATATATTGTAATATGGTCACCACCACAGCTTTAGCTAACATCTCTATCATGCCACAGAATGATTTTTTTTTTTTTTTTTTTTGTAGTGAGAACATTTAAGATCCACTCCATTAGCAGTTTTGACAACAATCCTGACACTGGGCATTAGATCTCCAGAAGTCATTCATCTTCTACCTGCTCTATTTTTATCCTTAGAGCCTATTGTCATAATAGGCTATATCATTTTTTTGGTTTATTATTTGTTTCCCCAAAATAGAAGGTAAATTTTTTGTAGGTAGGGCTTTTTGTCTATTTTTTCATTTCTGTATGTCTAGCTCTATGATGTGTGCTAGCTGACATTTAGCATATACTCAGTAGACATTTTTGAAATTAGCTCTCTAAAGGGAGACCATGATATAAATATAGATAACAAAGTCACTGCAAAGTAAAACTAAATAGCCTGGAAATCATCAGATTAAAAGTGCTCTATATGAAAATGTCTATGTCTTAAAACATTTTAAAAGGAATTTTCTATAACCTTTAAAAATTAAAAATGTATTGTAGGAAGAGAAGTAATTCTTTTACTTTGTGATATATGCTTCCATTATATAGGGCTTGGAATAATAGTATTTTAAAATGCTGTTAGGCCAAAAGCAGCATGAATCTAACCATGCCTGAATAATAATAATAATAATAATAATAATAATAATTATGATCATAATTATTATTAATAATAATAATAATTATGATCATAATTATTATTACTCTTTATTTTTTAAGGGGAAGAGATATTTATTCTAGCCTGTAAGCATCTGGCTTGAATAATTTTAAATTCTGGCTGATAACAAATGAGCAATTTTAATTCAAAATTTAATTTAATATTGGGGTGCTGGTAATGTGCCTAGTAAGAAGCATATTTTACCACAAACAAGACAGAAGACATGGAGAGTCCTGTCATTAATAAACAGTCCTGGAGGAGAAACAAGATATACTTAGGACAACCAGAAAAGAAGAGAACTTTCCACTTAATAACTTGTCATACTGAGTGTCTTACCTAACATTTGCTTAAGAAATAGGCTGCTATTCTTTTTTTTTAAGATTTTATTTATTTATTTGAGAGGCAGAGATCACAAGTAGGCAGAGAGGCAGGCAGAGAGAGAGGAATGGAAGCAGGCTTCTCGCTGAGCGGAGAGCCCGATGTGGGGCTCAATCCCAGGACCCTGGGATCATGACCTGAGCCGAAGGCAGAGGCTTTAACCCACTGAGCCACCCAGGCACCCCAATAGGCTGCTATTCTAATATAGACTCAAATATTTGATAAATCAGAGAAAAAGGCTTAAGTCTATAAAGTATATTGCTAACATACTTTATAGATTGTAATTTCAAATGGGAAACACCAATATAGTTGGTATGTTAGGTATTACTCTGAGAAGGAAGCAGGGTTTGAGGGGAGCCTGGAATACTAACAAGGTTACTGATTATAAAAAAGGAATGGGAAAGAACAAGTCCATGAAAGAGATGGCATATTCAAGAAAAAGACAGGGGGATCTAATTTTATTTTATTTTTTAAATTTATTTTTAAGTAATCTCTACACCCAACATGGGGCTTGAACTCACAACACTGAGATCAAGAGTCGCATGCTCTTGCAACTAACCCAGACAGGCGTCCCAGGACAGGGGAACTTCAAATGGGCCACTCAATTCAAACCAAATAGTTACTATAAAATAAAAATTCAGCAGTATACATCAGACACTGTATAATAGTTGCAATATTCACAGGATATACACAATATATGCCTTCCTCTTAGCCATCTTGCTTAATATACTTACTGATATTACATGTTCATTATTTAAGCGTTTTCGTCCACCTCTCATCAAGATGATCTAAGTTCTTTAAGGGCAGGGACCAATTGTTCTTAACCTGTTTTTATGAAACTGACTAAATCAATGAAGTACATGAAGGTTTTACTACAAAGTCTTGGAGGTTAAGGGAAATATCTTTGAGTTTTCTGAGGCTCATTTTCCTCATCTATATGATTAGGGGATTGAAAAAGATGCTATTCCAGGATTTTATAATACTCCTATCAGTATCAACTATAAAACAGGCTAATACTCTTAGTATCCTGACATAGCAAAGAATTTAAGAGATTAAAAAAAAAAAAAGAATAAGAAACATCTGTATGCTGAGGATGAACACAACTGGGAGAGTTTGAAATATTGGTGTGGAATTTTTATTGGGAACAGAAAACAAAAATGTCCATGAGACATGAGAGTGCATCTCAGGGAGTATTTGGTAACTTTTAATCAAAAAACATTTTATATTTTTGTTTATTTAGGAAAGTGTCTTTCTCTCTCTCTCTCTCTCTCTCTCTTTTAGTTTCTGACTTTAGCAGCTGTTTTCAAAATAATATATTTCTCTTTGCCAGTGTGAAAATGGTCTTGGAGGTCACACTATCTACTGTATGTATCTGTGTTTGTGTGTATACCTTATTTACAATTACATATGGGCAAATCTTAGCTTAGAGGTACAATAATTCACTTCCTATTTTTCTAAAAGTCAAAATTCTAAACACAAGGCATTTTTTACTAAGAAAACCCCAAATTCCTCTGAGAAGGTACCAGCAATTGTATTTCAAATTTCCTGAGGGAGAAAACTGTATTTAAAATATTACTGAAAAGGTCAGGGAACAATTTCACACCTCAAGGATGTCCCTTGTAAGACAAGACCCTTGGGACCTTAGTTTGAAGAGATTATAGACCCCAAAAAGCTCTCCTCGATGCTCTTTTGATCCTTGAACTGCTTCAAAATATCGCTTGGCATTTTCACTTCCAACCACCACACAGTGAAGTTGCTAAAACAGAAAAAACACAAGATATTTTTGAAGTGTTTGCTCCAACAATATGTCAGAATTTCCTGGCATTCCCTGTATACACACAGCTTTAGCTGGAGCAGGCAGAGTCTCCTTAGGGAGGAAATTTTATTTTAATTTCCCTGCAGATGTTGCCATTATGGTGAAATAATAGTAATTGGGCCAGTCTTATTGAAGAAGAGATCTTACATTTCCAATTTATCTGTTTTCTACCAACTGAGTCAAGAGCCCATCCACTATGTAATATTCACCTGATGTAAAATGTTTAATGATAAAAACATACATTTGAATACACTTTTCACCTTTCCAGACTCATTACAACAGGAACTACTAAGACTGACAAAAATATCACTAATTCACCAAAGTTAAATTCAACCTAAGTAACTACATGATAACTATGTTGCTGTCTAACTAACTGGCCATTGTTATATTGTCAACTAACAGCAAAACCCAATCATGTTTAGAACATTGCATCTTTGGGCGCCTGGGTGGCTCAGTGGGTTAAAGCCTCTGCCTTCGACTCAGGTCATGATCCCGGGGTCCTGGGATCGAGTCCCACATCGGGCTCTCTCCTCCGCAGGGAGCCTGCTTCCTCCTCTCTCTCTCTCTCTGCGTCTCTGCCTACTTGTGATCTCTCTCTGTCAAATTAATTAATTAATTAATTTTAAAAAAATTGCATCTTTGAAACACTTTTGAATACAGAAGGAACCCTGATGGACATATACCACTTTAGTAACAACAATAGTTTATTTCTTTATTGCTAGATATTTTACTAAATGCAATGTAAATATAATCAGATTAACCCCATATATACCTTTAAAATTTCTTGGAAGAAACAAAGAAACAAAGAGCAGAAAAGAACTTCCATCTATCACTGATGTAAGGATTAGTAAGAAGTGATACCATATTGTGATTTAAGTTTGTACTGTAATACATTACTCTAGGCAACTAAAATAATTCTTATTAATAATAGCTGTTATTTATTGAATACTTACTACCTGTGTAATATTTGTACAGTCTCTCATCTAATATCTACCTAGAAGACATTATGATCTCCTTTTTAGAAATAAAGACTTAATTTAGAGAAATTAAGTATCTTCCCATAGCTGCCCAGATAGGAAGTGTCATTTCTAGAATTTATACCTGATTTGGCTAAATTCAAAATTTATACTTGTAACAACTTCCCATCTCCAGGATGTCCCTTTTAAAACAAGACCCTTGGAAACTTAGTTTGAGGAAGCTTTGGATCAATATCCAAGTTGGATCAGTTGGTATCAGTATTCCAGAAACATAGGCTATAGTTTGGGAAAAATGAATTGCCATAGCAACTGATGTACCTTATGATCTGGTTGATGATTTTATACTTTACTACTTACTGATTCTCCCTTAAACACTGTATTGTCAGACTCCAAACTACTAAAGAGAATCACCAAAGTAACTTTTAAGCATTAATGTGCATCTTTATAAATTCCCTACCATAGAAGGGAGTTGAGGGAAATTGGAAGGGGAGATGAACCATGAGAGACTATGGACTCTGAAAAACAACCTGAGGGTTTTGAAGGGGCGGGGAGTGGGTGGTTGGGGGAACCAGGTGGTGGGTATGAGAGAGGGCACGAATTGCATGGAGCACTGGGTGTGGTGCAAAAACAATGAATACTGTTAGGCTGAAAAGAAATAAAAAAAAAAAGAAGAAGAAAATTGTTGTTGAAATATTTGACTTGCAGAATAAAATCATCATTTATGCAAAAAAAAAATTCCCTATAGTTTTACCACAAAATTTATAAAAGGCACACTATTTTGTATGTAAAATAAGTTTTTCAAAGTGGCTCCAGTTAAAAGTGAAGGTCAGATACAACCATCTATAGGCTGCTATAAGAAAATAATGTTAGAATTAAAGAGGGTGAAGAGATAAAAAATAAGTAATTGGAAAATGTAGCTCAGTGTCTGGCTTAAGAAAAACCCATTTGAGGTTAGAAAATGTTTGGATTTCTTCATAACAACGTACAGGATGTACAAGAGGTAGAAAGAAAAGAAGTCACGTTCACCATGCTAAGGAACCATCACTCTTTCTTCCATCTTCAAGGCTAGTAGCGTGGCATCCTGATATCATCCTGACCCTCTGCTTCTGCCGTCACATCTCCTCCTTCTCTCCTTTTTCTTAACCTCCTCCCAACTGCTCCCTTCAGTGATTACATTGGCTCACCCAGAGAATCCAGGTGGGTTTGTGGAATTAGGATATGGACATCCTTGGGGGAACATCATTCAGCCTATCATAGGAAGGATGTGTAAAAAGAATGACAGATGCTTGACAAAATGGCACAGAACCCACCTTGAAGGGGTTCTCATTGGACCAAAGTGAGAGCATTTTAACATCAAAATGTACAGTGAAATTCAACAGGTTGTAACCTGTTACTAATACAGGATCCCATGAGTCCATACAGGTTATATAGACAAAAAGGGAAACTCTTTTTTTACAGTAGAATAGGAACAAAGAAGAAGGAATAATGGAAATTTAAGTCACTATCTGACAATCATCATAGTGTAGCTGCTTCAGGTGGGAATTACCAATGAACGCTAAGGCTGATGGGTACAGGCTTAACAAGGAACAGAAATACTGGCAAAGTCTCAGAGGGTGTTCCCATAAAAGATCTATCAATTATAAAGGGAAAAAATGGTGACTGCAGTGAAGAAAGCTAACAGACATGAAACTGAATGGAAATAAATGTCACCACCAGGTGCCTTTTGACCAATGCAATGAGAACAGTACAGAATTGTTTCTGAACTATTCTTGAGTCTGGACATGAGGAAACATCAAGTGGACCTACTTTAAAGGTGAGCTAACACAAGGAAAGGCCTTACTCTTTAACACTGTGAAGGTCATGAAAGACAGGGCAAGCTTGGGTAACTAACTACTCTAGGTTAAAGAAAACTAAAGAGACATGAAAAGAAATACTCTATAACCACGATCCTGGTTTGGATCCTGAACCATAAAAGAAAAAGGAGACAAAAAATTGCCAGGAAAATTGGTGAAATCTGAATGAGTTTTGTGGATTACAAGATAATGTTGTATCAATGTTAGTTTTTTGATTGGGATAACTACATTCTGGAGAGGACAGGGGGAAAAGCAAGTGCAGAACAGCACGCAGAACTGAGTATTTATATGCATAAAACTACTTCTTTATGCACATATAAATAGAATAATGTCCTTCTTTGAAGGAAATACACACTAGAGAACTAGAAGTGATAAATCTGCAGCTTTCAAACGGTTCAGAAAAATAAAGATCATGACTGAAGGAAAGAGAAAAGCAAATGTGATAAAATGTTAACAAGTGGGGAAATTAGGTGAAGTTAATTGGATGTTCTTTTTTTTTTTTCAAGATTTTATTCATTTATGTGACAGAGAGAGACACAGTGAGAGAGGGAACACAAGCAGGGGGAGGGGGAGAGGGAGTAGCAGGGAGCCTGATGTAAGGCTCGATCCCAGGACCCTGGGATCATGACCTGAGCCGAAGGCAGAAGCTTAATGAGTGAGCTACCCAGGTGCCCCTAATTGGGTGTTCTTTGAGCTATTCTTGCAATTCTTCTGCATCTACAAATGTATTTCTAAATTATATATACCTAGTCACCTTTCATATATATATATATATGTACTTCTTCATGTTTGTGTATATATACATATGCATGCATACATATATATATTTGTATGTATATATTTATGTATATGTATATATTTGTGTATATATACATACATATACATATTTTGTATGTGTGTGGATATATACACACACATCATAACACACATAGGCACATGCACGTGCACACACACACACACACACACACACATATATACTTCTTCATGTTTAGAGGATTTCATGTAATCTAAAATGTGGTATTCAGAAATTAAGGTGAATTTAGAATACACGAAATGCTCCAAACATGAAGGAGTACGGTTTTTTTGTACCTGTTTTATTTTTTAAAAGTATAAAATGTCTTACCTCAATATCATCAAAGCCATCTATGAAAAACCCACCACAAATATCATTCTCAATGGAGAAAAACTGAAAGCTTTTCCGCTAAGGTCAGGAACACGGCAGGGATGTCCATTATCACCACTGCTATTCAACATAGTACTAGAGGTCCTAGCCTCAGCAATCAGACAACAAAAGGAAATTAAAGGCATCCAAATCGGCAAAGAAGAAGTCAAATTATCACTCTTCGCAGATGATATGATACTATATGTGGAAAACCCAAAAGACTCCACTCCAAAACTGCTAGAACTTATACAGGAATTCAGTAAAGTGTCAGGATATAAAATCAATGCACAGAAATCAGTTGCATTTCTCTACACCAACAGCAAGACAGAAGAAAGAGAAATTAAGGAGTCAATCCCATTTACAATTGCACCCAAAACCATAAGATACCTAGGAATAAACCTAACCAAAGAGGCACAGAATCTATACTCAGAAAACTATAAAGTACTCATGAAAGAAATTGAGGAAGACACAAAGAAATGGAAAAATGTTCCATGCTCCTGGATTGGAAGAATAAATATTGTGAAAATGTCTATGCTACCGAAAGCAATCTACACATTTAATGCAATTCCTATCAAAGTACCATCCATCTTTTTCAAAGAAATGGAACAAATAATTCTAAAATTTATATGGAACCAGAAAAGACCTCGAATAGCCAAAGGGATATTGAAAAAGAAAGCCAACGTTGGTGGCATCACAATTCCGGACTTCAAGCTCTATTACAAAGCTGTCATCATCAAGACAGCATGGTACTGGCACAAAAACAGACACATAGGTCAATGGAACAGAATAGAGAGCCCAGAAATAGACCCTCAACTCTACAGTCAACTAATCTTCAACAAAGCAGGAAAGAATGTCCAATGGAAAAAAGACAGCCTCTTCAATAAATGGTGTTGCGAAAATTGGACAGCCACATGCAGAAAAATGAAATTGGACCATTTCCTTACACCACACACAAAAATAGACTCAAAATGGATGAAGGACCTCAATGTGCGAAAGGAATCCATCAAAATCCTTGAGGAGAAAACAGGCAGCAACCTCTTCGACCTCAGCCGCAGCAACATCTTCCTAGGAACAACACCAAAGGCAAGGGAAGCAAGGGCAAAAATCAACTATTGGGATTTCATCAAGATCAAAAGCTTTTGCACAGCAAAGGAAACAGTTAACAAAATCAAAAGACAACTGACAGAATGGGAGAAGATATTTGCAAACAACATATCAGATAAAGGACTAGTGTCCAGAATCTATAAAGAACTTAGCAAACTCAACACCCAAAGTACAAATAATCCAATCAAGAAATGGGCAGAGGACATGAACAGACATTTCTGCAAAGAAGACATCCAGATGGCCAACAGACACATGAAAAAGTGCTCCATATCACTCGGCATCAGGGAAATACAAATCAAAACCACAATGAGATATCACCTCACACCAGTCAGAATGGCAAAAATCAACAAGTCAGGAAATGACAGATGCTGGCAAGGATGCGGAGAAAGGGGAACCCTCCTACACTGTTGGTGGGAATGCAAGCTGGTGCAGCCACTCTGGAAAACAGCATGGAGGTTCCTCAAAATGTTGAAAATAGAACTGCCCTATGACCCAGCAATTGCACTATTGGGTATTTACCCTAAAGATACAAACGTAGTGATCCAAAGGGGCACGTGCACCCGAATGTTTATAGCAGCAATGTCCACAATAGCCAAACTATGGAAAGAACCTAGATGTCCATCAACAGATGAATGGATCAAGAAGATGTGGTATATATATACACAATGGAATACTATGCAGCCATCAAAAGAAATGAAATCTTGCCATTTGCGACAACATGGATGGAACTAGAGCGTATCATGCTTAGCAAAATAAGTCAAGCAGAGAAAGACAACTATCATATGATCTCCCTGATATGAGGAAGTGGTGATGCAACATGGGGGCTTAAGTGGGTAGGAGAAGAATAAATGAAACAAGATGGGATTGGGAGGGAGACAAACCATAAGTGACTTTTAATCTCACAAAACAAACTGAGGGTTGCTGGGGGGAGGGGGTTTGGGAGAAGGGGGTGGGATTATGGACATTGGGGAGGGTATGTGCTTTGGTGAGTGCTGTGAAGTGTGTAAACCTGGTGATTCACAGACCTGTACCCCTGGGGATAAAAATATATGTTTATAAAAAATAAAAAATTTAAAAAAAAAAAAGAACACACACACACACACACAAAAGTATAAAATGTCTTAATGCATTATCACAACAAATGCAAACAAAATATCAAAGTTAAAGTCCCCCTTGAATAATACAGATCATCCTCTATCAGTCTTAGAAACACTGTAATGTTTAGGTATATCCTTCTAGATCTTTCTCAATGCAGTAAGAGCTGTTTATATATACACATAGAAATAACTTCAGGCATCAACATAATTGATATACTTGTTCTGCAAGTCAGGTTTTTTGGTCCCACTTAAGAATGTCTTAGCAGTCTTGCCAGGTCAGTACATCTGCTCTATAATTTTTTTCTGTTGCATGCATCAGAACTGATGTTATCATTCTGCTACTACAGGACATTTAGGCTGTTTTGTTTTTTTCATTTTTTTTAAACAAATACTAACTGCTGAATATAAATCCTTGTCATCCTTCACTGTTTGTATATGAGAGTATTTCTGTCAGACAAATAAGGAGAAGGTGCTATGTGTTTTAAAATGATAATTTTGCCTATAAAATAAAAGGACCAAGTTATATTCTCAAAAATAATATGAGTACCTCTTTACAAATACTCCCACCAACAATGAAGAGTGCCAATCTCCCTATATCCCTAATCGCCCCCCAAACAAAACCCATACACAAGAAAATTTTAGCAGAATGTGCATAACACAGCATTGTTTTATATTTCTAGATTATAACTGTGGTTAGGCATCTTTTCATATATGCATTAACCATTTGTATTTTACCTTCAGTAAAATGCCTGATCATAGTCTTTTTATAGTTTTGTGGAAGTTCTTTATGTACTAAAGATGCTGATCCTTTGTTTACCCTATACATGGAAATTTCCCTTCTAGACACTTTTTTTTTCTTTTAAAGATTTATTTATTTACTTGAGAGAGAGAGAAAGAGAGAGAGAGACTCCACACTGACTGTGGAACCCAATGCAGGGCGTGATCCTAAGACCCTGAGATCATGACCTGAACTGAAACCAAGAGTCAGACACTTAACCCACTGTGCGACCCAGCCTCCCCCCAAAAAACTCTTTATATTGACTATCTAGACATTTAAAAAGGGCATATACAAGATCATTTCTTGGTTCATATTCATGTATTTTATTCTATTTCTTAGCTCTGTCTTTAATAATGTGCATGTGGTATTTTTTGATTTCTTGTTTCTAAAAATTATTTTAATTTTGTTATTATTATTTTCAATTATCCAGCATATAATTATTAAGGAGGGCATGTGTGCTGAGGAGCACTGGGTGCAAATAATGAATTGCTGAACACTACATCAAAAACTAATGATGTCCTAGACATTTTTTTATTTGGCTTCTAGGTCCTTTGTCATACAGAAGTTTCACATAAAAATGTAGTTAAATTTACAATATTGGCCTTTGAGGCTGTATTATTTCCCTATGACTGCTGTAACAAATTGCCACAATCTGGATGGTTTAAAACAACAGAAATTGATTCTCTCACAGTTCTGGAGGCTAAAGTCTGAAATCAGGATGGTGGCAGGACCACACTTCTCTCAAGTGAAGACCCTTGGTTCCTGGAAATCCTTGGCATTCTTGGTCTGAAACTGCATCATTCCAATCTTTGCCTCCTTCATCAAAGTCATTCTCCCTCAGTGTCAGTTTGTATCCAAATCTCCCTCTTGTAAGTATATCAGTTATGGATTAGGCCCCACCCTAATCCAGTATGACCTCTTTTTAACTTGATTACATCTGCAAAGATCCTACTCCAAATAAGACCCCTTCATGGTTACACACAGGGGTAGGGCTTCAACATATTTTTTTTTTTTTGAGGGAGCACACAATTCAACTTCTAACAGAGTCTTTATTAAAGATTTTTACATTCATGCTCATAAGAGATATTGGTTTGTAATTTTCTGTTCTTGTAATATCTTTGCCAAATGTTGGTATCAACAATTTTTTATCTTTCTAAAATAAGTTATAAGGGTTCCCTCCTCCTTTGTTTTCAAAAAGAATATTGTTTGATAGAATTCACTGTGGAAGTCATCTAGGTTAGGATCTTGTTCTATGAGAAAGGTTTGAATTAAAAATTCACTTTCTTTGACAATATAAGGCATCATTTTCCCTCATTTGAAATCACTGCTCCTAAGTATCCAGAATCACTAATAAGAAGTTAGATATTTATCTTATCCTAGTACTATTATAGGTAATTTCTTTTTCTCTGAAGAAGGTTCATCTCTGGAAATTTAAAGGACTTTGCACTTTATCCTTGGTGTTTTATAATAATAGAAAGATGGTGTAAGTGTGGATCCATTTTCATCCATCCTGTTTAGCACTCATATAATTATATGGACCTATATAATTCCTGGACTCTTGTTTTCTACTTTTTATATGCTTCTTCCTTTATTTTGAGTTTCTTTCTTTCCCTTCCTTTTATTCCCTTCTTCAACTATAAGACTGGTATTAGAACTTCTGGACCTAGAATTCATTTCTCCTAACCTTTCTTACATGTATTCTTTGTCTTTTTGCTCTGTAATCTAGAGCAATTGCTTAGTTCTCTCTTTTAGATGAAAACATTGCTCTGTGCTACTCAGCATATCTCTGGAGTTCTTCATTTTCTGGATGTTAATGGATTCTTTTTCTTATTTCTAAGATCCAACAACCTCACTCACTTTTTTTGTTGTTGTTGTTTTAAATATCTATTTGTTTGAGAGAGTGCAGGGGCAGAGGGAGACGATCCCCAAGCAGACTGCCTGCTGAGTGCAGAGCAGTCTTGGGGCTTGATTGATACCCTGACCAATGAGATCATGACCTAAGCCAAACTCAAGTGTCAGACACTTTACTGACTAAGCCATGCAGACATCCCTTCAGTCATGTTTTGAAAATATTACTTATATATTTCTAAATGTTTATTTTATTCTTTTCTATTAATTTTTGTCTTCTCTGATGTTAATTCTTCCTCTTCCTCTTCTCCTTTTTGAATGCCTAAAATAGTTCTGATGGCTCTTGTAACAAATTATAAACTTGGTGGCTTAAATTAAAAGAAATTTACTCTTACAGTTCTGGAGTCCAGAAGTCTGGTATCAGTATCACTGGCTGAAATCCAGGTTTTGGCAGGGCCAATCTCTCTGCAGATGCTCTATTGGAGAATCCATTCCTTGCCTCTTCTAGCTGCTGGGGGCTGCCAGCATTCCTTAGCAAGTGGCCACATCACTCCATTCTCTGCCTCTGTGGTAACATTGTTTTCTCCTGTGTCAGATTTCCCCTTGCTGCTTTCCCTAAGAACCTTATATAAGAACCTTTTAAGAACCTACCTGGCTAATCCAGGCTAATTCCCCGCCCCCCCCATTGCAAAATCTTTAATCACATCTGCAAAGACCCTTTTTTCTCCACATAAAGTAACATTTACAGATTCCAGAGATTAGAACTTGGTATCTTTGAGGACTATTTTCATAGTGTTTCTTTTCTTAAACTGTTCAACAATTATTTTTTTGTTGGGCATTCATCTGTCTTCAAATACCCTACATTCTTATCTCCGCCTACTGCAGTGATCATTCAGAGCAGTGGAAGTGCAAGTATATAAACTGCTAGGCAACAGGAGGGACTTTCTTCTCAATTTCAGCAAAATATGGAGCTCTGTCTTCTTTGCTTCTAGTATTTCTATTTATTGTTTCTACTTGACAGCAGACACCACTGTTGGCTGTAATTTGCTGCAATTGGGCTTAGATTGTACGGAGCTAATCCATCTTGTATGATCATCAATTATAACCCAAAGAGGGGGCATCATAGTCATCCTAAGACTCCCTGCCTTTTTTTTTTTTTTTTTTTTTTTTTTTTAGTATCTGCTGACTCTAACTGGGAATATCCAGAAGCTGTACCTACCTTTTTTAATAGTCTCTTTCTGAGTTTACCTTGGCTTCTTCCTTCAATCTGATGTCCAAATGCCTTTTGTCTTTTAGGGTTCCTTATAACTTCTGGGCCCCAAATAGAACTCTTCTTACTTTCTAAAATTTTTACAGCTTTTTAAACATCATTTTTGGTGTTTAAGCTGGTTTAGTGTGGTTGTTGGTTTAGTGTCTGACTCTTGGTTTCAGCTCGGTCACGACCTCAGAGGCGTGGGATTGAGCCCCACATGGGGTTCCACGCTGTGAGCAGAGTCTGCCTGAGATTTCCCCTCTCCCTCTGGCCCTCCCCTCACTTGTGCATACTTGTTCTCACTCTCTTAAATAAATAAATAACATTTAAAAAAATCACTTTTGGATTTCTTTTTCCCCAAGGAATTTGAGGAATACTCAGAAAGCTAGCTAGAATGTGTATGTCATGTGCACTCTTTGTTCAAATGCCAGTCAACCTTTAAATCACATCTCTTGCCTTTTCCTCACACAACTGCCATTATTATCCTGATTTGTGCCTACTAAATTGTATGGCTGAATCTTTCCTAAAGGGCTCATGCTTAAAAATATTTTAATAACCAAGTAGAGCATACAAACTTCTGATAATGGACATTATCCTCATCTTCTGAAGTAATAGTATTATATATGTATTATATATCTATGTATATAATACATATATAAAGAGAGAAAATTACTACATATATATATATATATATATATATATATATATATATATATATATATATAAAAGGGACAGAAAAATCACACTGGATTGTGACAAGTCTAAGACAGTATTCTAAAAAACTGCTCCTAAGATGAAAAGAGTAATGTTCTACTTTTTTCCAACACTGGTTAAATATATCTGAACAAAATAATGTTCAAGTAGTTGTGCTATACCAAAGAACAAAAAGATGAAAGGTTTCTTATACAGCTAAGTGCCTTAAGAAAAAACAAAAACTGCTGTGTACAATTCTATTTTTAGAATTAAGAAAACAGCATAAATTTAAGATTGGATCATTCTTAGGTTAACTACCACCACATGTGGCAGATGTTTGCTCTTAAATAGATGCCAACGGGAATATATAGGGAGTAACTCAAATTTAACATTTATAATTAAACTTGAAACTCATTCCAGATCTTCTCAAGTGAGCAATTATAAACTAAATACATTTTGTTTATTTAGAGCCATAAATGGTGAGGTAATTGATACCCTAAAGATATTAAAGAGTTAATAGAATTTCAGATGAACACTAAAAGCACCAGCAGAGCAGTTAATACACTTGAGTGCTATTCCTGTTATTCCATTTACTTGGGTGTCCCTGAGTCCCAATTTCATTATGTACAACATGAAATGGTTGCATTAGATATGTGTAAGGGATTTTCCCCTTAGTCGTCTTCATGCCATGGTACCTACAGAAAACAGTAAAATGAACACTTACCTGGAAAGGTTTCTTAAGGCTGGAAGTTGGTTTAGGTAAACTTGCTGCCCAGAGAGCTGTGAGATCAGTGTGCCAGTGCACCTGTCCGCAATCTGTGGCATAAAGTCATGTCTTGACCCCCCCGGGGGGGAAGCTGTGACCTTGCTAATCAAATTGTGGTCTGTAGTAGTGTTGGCACTCATGGGAGCTTGTTAAAAATCCTGGGCTCCACCCAGAGCTACTAAATCAGACTCCATAGTTTAAAGATCCTTACATAATTTATGTACACATTAAAACTTAAGAAGTCCTACTCAAAGAAAATTTCAGCTCTGAATATCAATGAATGTAAGAATCCATCTGTTTTACAGAATATATTTGAAAATATATTTCATAATATTAAATTCCATATTATAGTTAGAATAAAATGAAAAACATATTTTTACACAAATTTCTGAAATTTTTGAAATAGATAAATGTTTACTTCTTAATTAGGAAAAGGACAATATATTTACCTGTTTGTATACCTGTCGCAAGTACATGATTTCCTCCACAGTTCCCAAAGATATTAGCCTAAACACTTTCACATCCCTGCACTGCCCAATCCTATATGCTCTGTAAAAAGATTAAAAACAAAACCAACAAAAATCAAATGAAACAACTTGGGATCAGGAGATAGCTTTAGGATAAAAAAATGGAATGTTACTAAAATATTTTTAAAGATTATTTATTTATTTATTTGAGAGAGTGAGTGAGAGACAGAGCAGAGAAAGCAGGGGGAGGGGGCAGAGGGGGAGGGACAGAGGGAGAGGGACAAGCACTGAGCAAGGAGTCCCATGTGGGGCTCAATCCCAGGACCCTGGGATCATGACCTGAGCTGAAGGCAGAAGCTTAACAGACTGAGCCACGAAGGCGCCCCTGTTACTAAAATATTAATTTAGAAAGGAATGTAGGCACAGTTCATTGTATGTTAATTAGATGTATCTCAATGAAATTGTTTAAAATGGGGGAGGGGAAAGTGCAAATTTGCAGCCTTAATTTCACAGAGATTCCTGTCTGACTGAATCCCTCAGTTGACTAGCACCCCAGGTATTTTGACATGGACCATAGTGCTATTTAAAACAATAACCCGATTTACCATACTGGTTAATGTAGGTCTAGGCCTGGCAGCTTCCCTCAGGTAAAGGCTTTATTGGATGCTATGAATGAAGTCACCTGTTTGGTTTTTTTTAAGATTTTATTTATTTATTTGAGAGAGAGAGAGAGAATATGAGCAGGAGGAGGGGGCAGGCAGAGGGAGAAGCAGACTTCCCACTAAGCAGGGAGCCCCATGTGGAGCTCAATCCCAGGAACCTGGGATCCTGACCTGAGCCGAAGGCAGATGCTTAACTGACTGAACCACCCAGGTGCCCCAAGTCACCTGTTTCTAAATATTTGTTACAGTCATGGGCTGGGCAGTGAGGATCAGGGGCAAGGCCATACCGCCTCATGCTTGAAACTGTTAAAACTTGGGGGAAATTTAATTTAACCTTGTAAAGTCACTCTGTGTTGTTGTATCTCGTTCTCTCTCTGCCTCCTTCACCCACTGCTCCTCATAGAAAAGGGCTTTACTAAAGAGTATCCCAGGGCCCCACAAATCTTGCAGGTGCAGAGGGGAATGTGGGATCCTGCGGAACAGCACAGCCAGGGTAAGTTACTGCCTTCTCACTTTCATCCTGCAGCCCAAATACAGAGGGACTCACAATCCCTTTCTCTCTCACAGTGGAATGGAGTCTTAAAACTTTTTTTTAATGGATCTAAGGAAACGGCTTTTGGATGTGTGCTCAGTCAACTGCTGAATAGGACAGATTCTGTTAGAATACATATTCTTTAATCTACACAGATAAAAACCTTATAACATGTTACTTTGGACCTATGCTTCATCAGTTTCATCAATTAGGAAGAGATATATATTAGGGGTGTCTGGGTGGCTCAGTGGGTTAAAGCCTCTGCCTTCGGCTCAGGTCATGGTCCCAGGGTCCTGGTATCAAGACCCGCATCGGGCTCTCTGCTCAGCAAAGAGCCCGCTTCCCCGCTCTCTCCCTGCCTATCTCTCTGCCTACTTGTGATCTCTGTCTGTCAAATAAATAAATAAAAATCTTTAGAAGAGATATATTAAGTGATGGTCTTCTTACTATGAAAACAAGTGTTGGGGAACTGTTACAGTATGGAGGTCTAGATCTTCATTTCTCTCCTTGATTCCTCCTGCCAGCATCAAGTAAAGGGCAGGGAGGGAAAGAGAAACGCTGTTCATTTAGTTTTATTGGCAACTAACTTAAACTGAGTATGAAAACATAGTACCCTGGGATAAATAGGATATTAGATTTTAATGGCCCAGATGAAAAAGAACAAGATTACGACAAATGTTAAGATTCAAAAAAAAAAAAAAAAAGAGAGAGAGAGAGATTTCTCTGTGGCTTTCATTTGATTATTTTCCTTTACAGCTGTCAGTGGAGAGAGGCTGGTTAATGTGTGGGCTCTGCAAGTCAGGGTAAGTGAATTCAAATCTTGAAATCATTGGCTCTGACCTTGAACAAGTTACTTCAATTTATTGTGTCGCACCTTCCTCACATGTAAAATGGGTATGATAATTGTGCCTACCCCATAAAGGTTTTGGTGTCAGGGTAATGCTGGCCTCACAGAATAAATGAGGAAGTGTTCCTTTCTCTTCAAGTTTTAGTAAGAGCTTCAGAAGGTTTGGTATTAATTCTTCTTTAAGTGCTTGGTAGAATCCCTCCATGAAGCCATCTGGTCTGGTTTTTGTTTGTTGGCATTCTGATGACTGATTCAATCTTTTTATTAGTTGTAAGGTTTATTCTTATTTTCTACTTCTTCGTGATTCAGTCTTGGTAAGTTATGTTTCTTGGCATTTGTCCATTTCATCTAGGTCATCCAATTTGTTGGTGTACAACTGTTTATAGTACTGCCTTACAATCCTTTCTATTTCTGTAAAATCAATAGTAATGTCCCCCTTTCCTTCAGATTTTAGTTATTTCAGCCTTATTTTTTTTCCCTAGTCAATCTAGCTAAGGGTTTGTCAAGTTTGTTGATCATTTTGAAAAAGAATCTCTTGGTTTTGTTAATTTTTTCCCCCTGTCTTTTAGTCTCTCATTTATCTCTGATCTAATCTTTATTAACTACCTTTTGCTAACTTTGGGTTTAGTTTGTTCTTCTTTTTCTAGTTCCTTAAGGTATGAGGTTTGAGTGTTGATTTCAGACCCTTTTTTTGAAATGTGTTTACTGCTATAAGTTTCTCTTTGCACTTCTTTCACTTTTTATCATAAGTTTTAATACACTGTATTTTCATTTTCATTTTTCCTAAGATATTTGCTAATTTCTCTTGTAATTTCTTTCATAACCCATTGGTTGTTTAAGAGTGTACTGTTCAGGAGTGGTTGTTTAAGAGTGTAATTTTTAAAAATTATTTACTTTAGAGAGAGAGAGTATGAGTGAAGGTGGGGGAGAGGCAAAGGGAGGGAGAAAGAGAATCCCAAGCAGACTCCACACCCATGTGGAGCCCTACTTGGGGTTCAATCTCACAGCCCAGATATCATGACCTGAGCTGAAATCAAGAGTTGGGGCACTTAGCTGACTGAGCCACCTAGGCACCCATCATTTTTTTTTTTTTTTTTTTTTTAAAGAGAGAGCGTGCATAAGTGGGGCTAGATAATGGCGGGGGAGCCAAAAGGGGGAGGAGGGATAGAAGAGGGAGAGAGAGAATCCCAAGCAGGCTCTATGCCCAGTGGGAGCCAACTCAGAGCTTCATCTCAAAACCCTGAGATCATGATCTCAGCTGAAATCAAAAGTCAGACACCTAACTGACTGAACCACCTAGGGGCACCATTTAATTTCAACATATCTGTGGATTTTCCAGTGTTTCTTCTGCTGTTTTCTAATTTTATTTTATTGTGTTTGGAAAAGAAATTGTAAGGTTTCAATCTTTTAAAATTTATTAACATGTTTTATAACCTAACATATGGCCTATCATGGAGAATGTTCTATGTACACTTGAGAAAAATGTGTATTGCGCTCTTGTTGGAAGGAAGGTTCTGTACATCCTTCATAGGTCCAATTTGTCTATAGGGCTGTTCAAGTCTTTCCTTCTGGATCTCCCAACTGGATATTCTAAACATTATTGAAAATGGGGTATTGATGTCTCCTACTGCTATTGTAGAACTATTTCCCCTTTCAATTCTGTCAATATTTGCTTTAATATTTTAGAGCTCATTTGTTTGGTGCATTTATGTTTATAATTGTTATAGCTCTGGATGAGTTAAATCAAGAACTATCATTGTGCTTGGTAGACTCCATCAGGGAATTATATCATTATATACTATATATCATTGTGTATTATCCTTTTTTTTATCTTTTATAACAGTATTCAAAAGTTTATTTTGTCTGATATTAGAATAATCATGCTACTCTCTTTTTTATACTATTTGCATGGAATATCTTTTTCCATCCTTTCACTTTCAACCTCTGCATGTCCTTAAACCCAAAGTGAATGTCTTATAGACAGCATATAATTGGTATATGGTGTGTTGTTGTTGTTGTTTAATCTATTCTGCCAATCTGTACCTTTTGATTGGAGAGTTTAACCCAATTGTAACCCGACTACATTTAAAGTAATTAATGAAGGGCACCTGGGTGGTTCAGCTTCAGCTCAAGTCATGATTCCAGAGTCCTGGGATTTACCCTGCATTGGGCTCTCTGCTCACCTGGGAGCACGCTTCTCCCTCCCACTCTGCCTACTTGTGTTCCCTCTGTCAAATAAATAAAATCTTTATTAGAAAGCAATAAAGTAATTAACAATACAAAAGGACTTACTTTTGCTGTTTTATTTGTTTTCTGCAGGTCTCATGGTTATTTTGCCCCTTATTTCCTCCATTACTGCCTGCCTTGTGTTCCACGTGATTTTTTTAGTGACAAATTTTGATTCCTTTCTCATTTCCATTTGTGTATAGTCTACAGATAGTTTCATTGTGAAGATTATATATAACATCCAAAACTTACAACAATTTATCTTAATGATACCAATTTAACATCAGTTGCATTAAAAAAAAACCTCCTTTACAGCTCTGCCCCCCACTTTCATGCTGATGTCACAAATTAAACCTTTACACATCATTTATTCATTAACACAGATTTATAGTTTTATGCAATTTGTCTTTTATTTCTTTTTTAAAGAATTTTTTTCTTTTTTAAAGATTTCATTTTCAAGTAATCTCTCCACACCCCAAGAGCAAGAACTGCATATTCTACCAATGGAGCCATCCATGCACCCCTGTGTTTTAAATCCTATAAAAAGTAGACTTACAAACCAAAATTAAAGTAATACTGGTTTTTATATTTAAGAATTTTATATTTTCATAGGGCCTTGAGTTACTGTTAAGAGTCCTTTAATTTGAACTTGAAAGTCTCTTCTTAGCATTTCTCGTAAGGCAGGTCTAGTGATAACAAACTCAGCTTCTGTTGTCTTAATTTCTCCCTCATTTCTAAACGACTGTTTTGCTGGATACAGAATTCTTGGTTGATTTTTTTTCCTTTTGGTACTTTAAATCTATCATTCCACAGCCTTCTGGCCTATAAAGTTTCTGTTGAAAATCTGCTGGTATTCTTACTGGGGATCCCTTGTATATTACAAGTCATTTTTTTCTTGCTGCTTTCAAGGTTCTCATTCTCTTTTGTCTTTAACTTCCTAAAACTTGATAACATGTCTCAGCGTAAGTCACTTTGGGTTTTCCTACCTGGAGTTTGTGAAGCTTCTTGTATTTGTATATTCATGTCTTTTCCCAAATTTGGGTCATTATTATTTCAGTCATTATGTCTTCAAGTAACTGTCCTTTTCTCGCTCTTCTTTTGGATTCCTATAATATGTATTTCAGTCTATTTGATGTGTCCCATAAATTCCTTTAGTTATGTTCATTTTTCTTTGTTGTTTTGGTTTTGGTTTTTGCTGTTGTTGTTTTGATGGGTGTTTTTGTTTTGTTTTTTGCTTGTTTCATTGTTGTTTTTGTTTTTTATCCTCAGATTTGTCTTCAAGTTTCCTGATCCTTGTTTTGCCTGTTTGAGTATGATGAGTCTTTCCAGTGATTTTGTTGTTGTTGTTTACATTCAGTTATTGTATTTGTCAGGTTCAGAGTTTTTGCTTTATTCGTTTTTTATATATAATTTCTATCTCTTTGCTGATATTCTAATTTTGTTTATATATTGTTTCCCTGATTTTCTTTATGTGTTTGTCCATAGTTTCCATCCAGCTCTTAGAGTTAGGAAAGTTGTTTTAAACTCTTTGTCACCTAAGTCCTATGCCCATGTTTCTTCGGGGATAGTTTCTGGAGATTTTGTTCCTCTGACTGTACTAGGTTTTCCTCTTTCTTTAAATGTCTGATGTTTTTGTTTTGTTTTGTTGTAAAAAAAAAAAATGGCCACTTGATAAAATAGCCACTTCTAGTCTTTGCAAGCTAGTATGGAAAACACACATTAATTAGCAGGGTATATCTTAAGTCTTAGGAGAAGATCAGGGTAAGGATTAAAACCTACTTTTGGTCATTTCTGGTCATATGTCCTGCCTGGGTCTGTGTATATGTGCGTGCATTTAAATGTCTTAATTTCCCAAAGAGTCTCATTTCAGTGTCTTCTCAGAGCCTTAAACATATTCTATCATATTCTTCTACTGTAATATCATGTACCAGGGATAGAATCCCACGGCAGCTTTCATGCACCATGGGGCCTATCACTGCTTTCAATAACTTCTGCTAGTCTGAGATCCAAACTATGCCACCATTCCTCCTCTAAGCACTATCAGGTGAAATTGAAACAATTCCCTTTGGCAGTTGCAAAGGTGTTCCATACCTGAAAAGGAGGGAACTGGGAATTTGTTGCTTCCTCCTGGTTGTACTGCATTAGAGAATGGGGCTGAGGCAAGAATGAGTAAAGATGCCATGAAATTTCCCAGTTTTGAATATAGCTTCTTCTTCACTGTGAATTTGTTCAACTAGTATAGTTCTCTGACTGAATTAAAGGGATCCAATGAAGTTATTTTAATCAGTCTCTGTTTTTTTTAATCTACCCATAGGGAAACATGTACCTAGAGCTTCTTATTCTGCCATCTTGCTGGCATCACTTTTTGATTTCCTCTTTAATACAAGAGTTATTTAAAAATATAGTTAAAAAATCCATATGGCTAGATTTTTATTAGCTACAAGTTCATTGTTATTTTCTAGGGTCTTTTGACTGGAGCCATGTAATCTAGTCCTTGTGATTTATATTAAGATATATAGTCATTTAAAAGTATGCTCTAAAATGAAAGAATGGGTATTTTCATTTGTAATATGGTTATATACATTTAATAAATTCAAGGCTAAATAACTGTTATTTAAATAATTTATATATTTTCTTTTTTTTTGCCTAATCCATTAATTTTTGAGAGAGGGATATTAAGTTTCCCATCATGATTGTGGATTTGTCCATTTCTCATCATAAAAGAGTTTTGGCTTTGTTATGTTCCTCATTGATTGTTCCCCATTTTTTTCCTTAATGCATCTTGCTTTGAAGCTTGATGGCTTAATATTAATATTGCCACTCTTACTTTTTGTTACTATCTCCCTAATTCGATTTTTAAGTATATTTTTATTTTTAACCTTCTATGTATTTTTCAATTTTATATATAGTAGTAAGCATAGACCTGAATTTAACTTTTCATTTTAACTTTCTTTTTTTTGTTTGTTTAAATAAGGAAGTTTTAGCCCATTCATATTTATATTTAGCCTTATTTCTTACAGTTTATTTTATGTTTTGTATTTGCCATGCTTTTTTAGTTTCTTTCCCTCTCACTGCACATACCTCACTGCACATTCCTCTCACTCATATTTCTAATCCTTTACTGAAATAATCACATTTTCTCAGTGACTTTTTAAAAAATTTATTTTGGAAGTTCTGTTTGATTTTATTTCTAATTTCCAATGTTTCTCTAAGTGGATTTGGGGATCAACTGTATCACAATCACCTTGGTTGGGTTTTTTTCTTAAGATTTTATTTATTTGAGAGTACACGTGCACGAAAATGAGCGGTGAGGGGTAGGGAGGTGGGGTGCAAAGCAGAGGGAGAGGGACAAGCAGACTCCATGCTGAGTGCAAAGCCTGATACAGGGCTCAATCCCACCACCTGGAGATCATGACCTGAGCCGAAATCAGGAGTTGAATGCCTAACTATCTGAGCACCAGATGCCCATGGGTAGTTTTTAAAGAACTATGGTGAAATACATGTAATATTTACCATTTTAATCATGTGGGGGTTTTTTGTTTGTTTTTGCTTTTGTTTTGTTTTGTTTTTGAGAGAGCAAGAGTGCATTGAAGTGGGGTGTGGAGGGGCAGAGGCAAGGACAGAGAGAATCTTAAGCAGGCTTCATGCCCAGTGTCAGCAAGCCTGACACAGGGCTCAATCTCAAAAGCCTCAGATCATGACCTGAGCCAAAATAAAGAGTCAGATGTTTAACCAACTGAACCGCCCACACTCTCCCCATTTTAACCATTTTTAAACATACAGTTCAGGAGCATTAAGAAAATCCACATTGTTTTACAACATTACCATCATCCATCTCCACAACTTTATCATCCCAGACAAAAACTTTGTACCCATTACACAGTAACTCCCCATGTCCTCCTTTCCCTAGCCACTCATAACCACCTTTCTATTTTCTGTTTCTATGAATTTGGCTATACCAGATACAATCATATAAGTGGAAATATACCATATTTGTCTTTATATATCTGGCTTATTTCAATTAGCATGTCTTAAAGGTTCATCCATGTTGTAGCATGTAACAGAATTTCATTCTTTCTTTTTTGTTTTTTAGAAGCTACATGAGATGGTGGGTATTAACTAAACTAACTGTGGTACTCATCGTATAATACATGTAAGTCAAGCCATTATGGTATAGCTTAAATTTATAGAGGGCTGTATGTCAACTGTAACTCTATAAAACAAAGAATTTCATTCCTTTTAAGGCTAAATATTTCATTTTATGTACAGAATACATTTTGTTTATCCATTATCAGTGAACATTTGGGTTACTTCTACCTTTTGGCTACAGTGAATAATACTGCTATAAACATGGTTGTACAAACATCTTTTTGAGTTTTTGCTTTCAATTCAAAATGTGGAAATTCTGTACTTAATCTTTAAAACATCACCCTATTGTTTCCATAGAAGCTGCATCATTTTATATTCCCAGCAGCAATGCACAGGGTTCTAATTTTTTCATATCCTCACCGAGACTTGTTTTCTATTTTTTTTCAAGATTCTACGTATTTATTTGAAAAAGAGAGAGAGAGTGAGGGCGCACAAGCAGGGGGAGCAGCAGGCAGAGGGAGAGGGAGAAGCAGACTCTCCACTGAGCAAGGAGCCTAATGTGGAGCTTGATCCCAGGACCACAGGATCATGACCTGAGATGAAGGCAGGTGCTTAACCTACTGAGCCTACTTAACCTACTGAGCTACTACTATTTTTGGTAATAGTTATCCTAATGGTCATGAGATTGAGCCCTGCCTAGGCTCTGGGCTGGGCATGGAGCCTGCTTAAGATTCTCCCCCTTCCTCAACCCCTCCCCAACCCCACTCACACACACAAGCTCTCTTTAAAAAAAAAAAAAAAAAAATTATCCTAATGGGTTGAAGTAATATCTCATTGTAGTTTTGATTTGCATTTCCCTAATGATTGGTAATATTGAGCACCTTTTCATGTTCTTACTGGCCATTTGTATATCTTTTTTGGAGAAATGTCTATTCAAGTCCTTTTCCTATTTTTAAATTGGGTTTTTATTTTCTGGTTCTTGTTACCGAGTTTTAGAAGTTCTTTATATATTCTAAATGTTAAGTCCTTATCATGTATAATTTGCAAGTGCTTTCTCCTGTGGGTTGTTTTTTACTCTGTAGCTATTGTCCTTTGATGTACAAGCTGAGGAGTTTCTTAAAGTGGAAACTGTAGATCCCCACGCTACACCTACAGAATTAGAATACCAGAAGGATGGGGGCGTCTGGGTGGCTCAGTGGATTAAGCTGCTGCCTTTGGCTCAGGTCATGATCTCAGTGTCCTGGGATCGAGCCCCGCATCGGGCTCTCTGCTCAGCGGGGAGCCTGCTTCCCCCTCTGTCTCTGCCTGCCTCTCTGCCTACTTGTGATCTCTCTCTCTGTCAAATAAATAAATAAAATCTTTAAAAAAAAAAAAAAAAAGGAATACCAGAAGGATGGAGCTTGAACATCTGTGTTTAAAAATTGAACCAAGTGATTATTATGCCTAACTCTCCTAGTTGTTGCCCTTAAATTTTTTGCTAAAATTTAAAAACAATTTTTGGCATAAATTTGAAAACTAAGATATTCTAATTCTTTTTTGATGAAATATAAATTCAAACACAATTATCCCCCCCTCCAGTGTTTTATTGAAATTATATGGAATTTTAGTTTTTGATTCTTATTTTTTTTTTTTAATTTTACTTTTTTACTTGAGAGAGAGAGAGAGCACAAGCCAGGAGAGGGGCAGAGGGAGAGAGAATCTCAAGCAGACTCCCTGCTGAGCAAAGCCTGATGCAGAGCTCGACTCAGGACCCTGAGATCATTACCTGAGCCAAAGTCAGACATTAAACTGACTGAACCACCCAGGCACCCCTCTTATTAATTTTCTTATACCATCCTTTCATATTTTTGAGAATTCTTTCTTTAAAACTGCATTAAGCCTCTCAACTAAACCATCAACAATTATTTAGACTTAAATATAAATTTCTTTGTTCCTAGATGTCAAGAGTTGTTTTATTTTCCTTCACATACTGATATTTTAGTTGATTATAAAGTCAAAATTATTTTCCTGCAGATATCATCATATGAATTTTGTCACTTTGACAACTTCAGTTGTGTTCCAGAATTCTATATGCAGATGAAAAGTCTGTTCTTCAAACTCTGCTCGGCTGAAATGAATATGATTTTATTTCTTTGTTGGTAACCTGTTTTTTTCTTTTTGTCTTTATTTTATAAATAATTTTCTCTCCTTCTTTCTCACTCTGGCATCATTTAGCCCCTTTCTTTATCTCTGGAATTCAGAAATTTCACCACTACGTGTATTTTTTCTCTCCTGCCCTGTCATTGTGTTCTAAAATAATCATTCCTTTTATTTTCCATATCAATCTCCACTTTCAGTCCTCTCCACTTTATTACTTAGACCTTGAACTGAATTATTTGGCAATAGTTGTAATTTCTAAGAATTTCTTTTTTTTTTTTCTTAAGATCTTATTTATTTACTTGAGAGAGAGCTAGAGAGAGAGCGAGCAAGCAGGGGGGAGGAACAAAGGGAGAGGGAAAAGCAGATCCCCCACCGAGCAGAGAGCCTGATGTTGGGGTCATGACCTGAGTTGAAGGCAGGTGCTTAATGGACTGAGCCATCCAGGTGCCCCTAATATCTAAGAATTTCTATTTTTATCTTCTATGCACTTCTTTACATGGTGCCCCATTCTTATTTTATTTACTTCAGGGTCTGTTTCTCATCTTGGCCTTTTTCTTTCATACTGCTGGTTTTATTAAACTATCTTATAATTCTTTTTTTTTAAAGGTTTTATTTATTTGAAAGAGAGAGTATGAGCGAGAGAGAGAGGAGAAGCAGACTCACCTGCTGAGCAGGGAGCTGGACATGGGGCTCGATCCAAGGACCCTGGGATCATGACCTGAGCCGAAGGTAGTCACCTAACCAACTGAGCCACCCAGGCACCCCCATCTCATAATTCTTAATTTTCCATTCATAATTACAAATGAGGAACTGGATGGACTGTATAGGAAAGCTGGTCTGGATTTCCAAACAGGTACATAGCTCTATTTAATCATTCCCCCCTTTTTGCGTTCCACAGAGATCTGGGATTACTTTAGGTTCAGCTCTGCTTTATGATCTGGTCCTAATGTCCACTGCAAAATCCTTCGTCAGTTTGATTCCCCACTTATTTATAAAATTTATGAAATAAATCTTTCACATTTGATCAAGGGGCATCTGTTGTAGGCCAATTCCTCTTTATATATGGAGTGTAGGAGAGGAAATCGTTTTAGGATTAGCACATTAATTAATTTCCCACAATTCCATCTGGTCTCTTTCTACATCCTATAGTTGCTGACCCCAAGCTTGAAATTTCTCTGTGCTCTCCTACTGACTTTGGACTGTGGCTTTTCTCTGCTGGTTTCTTGATTATACAGATTCTGTTTATGTTCTGTCTTCTAGAAGTTTCTCAAAACTTCTGATCTACTAGTAGTGACCTTCCCTCTCTTCCAGCAGTATTATGGGTTTGTTCCTTCTTAAACCAGTCCTGTCATAATAATGGGATTTGGGGATGTACAGAAAATAAACTGCTATTCTCAGGCTGCCATTTGGATTCAGATTCAGGGTTATACAATTTTTTTTTCACAAGGTTTTCTCTATCTTCTAATCATAGTAGCAATCTAATAGAGTCAAAAAGGAATATTTTTAGATAAAAAGTACTTGTTAAATTTTGTCAGTATTATACCTGTCAATTGCTTGAAGATCATTGGCTGGATTCCAAGTAGGATCAAATAATACAACAACATTGGCACCAACAAAATTGAGGCCTAGTCCACCAGCCCTAGAGGAACCAGAAAGGGGCATATTAAAAGAGCAAAAACATAACTGTTGCCCTCTAATTCAATTGTGCCAGGTTTCTGTAACCAAATGTAATGTAATGTTATTACATTAACATCATAAAAATAAGAAGATTACAACACAAACACGCCAAAACCAAAATAGCTATGGAATATCATTTTTCTACCATTCTAGAATATCCCTTAAAAAAACTGACCATTAAAGCCCACATAAGTAGGTTGTGCTGGTTTTTTTCATTTTTTTGGCTATTCAAATACTATGCTATACAATTCTCCTCACATGCATTCTAAAAATTCTAAGAATAGTCCAGCTAAATAAAGCAATATACACATTTTTAAAAGTCAATACAGGAGTAGATACACTTCTTATTCTTCCTACTAAGTGCAGCTAAAAATCCCTGGACATCATATATAAAATAAACATAAGACTCAGAAAGGTAGAGAGAACAAAGACATGCTAGGGAGTATATGAACTTAGGAATGATATGGCAATGAGCTCTCCAGCTGTCTTTTTGCCTAAAAATCCCAGACCGGGTTCTGAAGAAACCAGTATACTGGAAATGCCAACAGTTGAGACAAAAAAGCCCCAAGAAAAGCCTTCTTCCTTTAGCCAAAGAACCAGGGAACGTAAAGCCTTTTAAGACAGAAAAATGTTAGATAATAACCAGCCTATTGTAAACACCATGGAAAAAAAAAAAATCTATGGTCCCACTCCCAACCTGGTCAGTAAAGGCTGAGTGAGGAGATTAGATCTCCACCCTTGCCTTAATGGGGTGCCTCTCATCCACACCCAGAGGGTGTCAGAGAAAACAGACTGAGGAGCTGGGGATGTTCCTTTACGCTCAGCTATATCCAAATCCCCTCTGTGATGTCAGTGGAGGCTGTACCGAACATTAATGAAGTGCCTCACTCTTAGGATGTCAACAGAAGCCAAGCAAGAAACATGGATTCCCATCCCTATGTGGCTGGCATGGCATCTGCCTAAAACAGAGGGGAAAAGCCCCACGGTAGATAAGCTCAAAATTAAAAATTACAAAATGTGTGAAGAAACCATCCACCATAAGCAAGAGCCGAAAGAAAAACAAACAGAAGGATTAGCAGCCCCAAGTAAAGGAGTTAGCAGAGCAAAAAATGCCATTCAAAAAGAGATTTTAAAAAAATTAAAATTACTAAAGAAATGAAGGCTAAAAACCATAAAGAACAAAATATAAGTAAAAACAATTAGGCAGATCTGAAAAATATCACTAGGACTTTTAAACATGAGAAAATGCGGTCTTTAAAAATTCAATGAATGGGTTAAGTAACAATTTCTAATATAAAGAGATAATTAGGAGCTTTCTGGTAAATCTCATCAAATTAGATGGTGTGAGCAGAAAAGGACTGAGAGATGACTGCTTGTCATGGGAAGTTCTGTACTATTTGAACTGTTGTTGAAGTTGAGTCTGAAAAACATTATTTAAGAAATCAAAAATGTTTATTATATAGGAAATTAAGAATGCTTGTGTGTACTTTATAAAACTTAACTGAAGACAATATTCTATGTTATTTAATGCTCTGTGGGTAAGGAAGTGCTCATGTGAGAAAGTATTTCTTGATTCATTCACAGGAAAATGAGAATCTAGAACTTTTCTCCTTATGACTTCATTGCAAGAATATGAGAATAACTTAGTTCTCAACAGTGGCTCACTCATCATAAACATGATTTTATTTCTCATTTTAAGTAATTATTGTGTTGACTTTTTACATTTTACGTATGTTTGTTTTTAAAGTCCTCTGAAATTCTTTTTGAAAGATAGTGGGGGCAGATCTATAAAATACTTACATATTAGATGTCAAAGTAAGGATTTGTTACTCCCAAAAAGGGATTATTATGTTTATATTGGCTTAACTCTTTCTCTAAAGTGTGTATGTTCTTTAAAAGGTTTTATTGAGAGATTCATAAATAGGTGTTACAACTGAATTAACTTCTATAAAACCTATTAATGTGGAGTTGCTGAGGATGAGGTAGGTAGACAGAGGGAGGAAGTACCAGGCCCACTAAGCCCAGTGGACTCTCTAGGGCTCCTTGAGCACAGTTTAAAAATACTGCTACACATGATTCTCAGTTATATGATTAATAACTTGATTATTCAATTAAGTCTGGCTGTTCTGACCACAAGACATGAATAAAAACACTATCACAGAAAATTCCTGGGAGGAAACATCCATTTCTTTTGATTGTTATCTTTATAAACCCAGACATATAAGGAGAATTCAGTGATGATAAGAAAATTGAGAGAAAAGGTTAGGTAAAACTCAAGATATTGTTATTTCAGTCATAATTAATAGCATTTTTGCTGCTTCTCCTTAAAGCCAAATAAAACAAAGCAATAGAAGCATAACCACTGAAAATTAGTCCAGTAATAATTTTTAAATTACCCTAAATCTTAAAAGCAATTAGATAAAAATCAAGTTATCAAATTTTATTTTCTTACATTGTGGATACTAGGCAAATGTTAACATCTTGTGTACTGTTGAACTCTTTCACAATTTTGAGTCTTTCTTCTGATTTCGTACTTCCATCAAGTCGTCGGTACTCAAGTCCAGCCGCCATACAGTATTGCTGCAGAACATCAAGCAACTACAGAAAAGATATGAAGAAAGGCAAAGACAAATTCATGGTGTAATAAGTTTCATACAGTTATAGAGATAAGATTTACTAAGTATTAATAATTGCTGCTTACAAATTCTTTCTTACAATTATAAGAGCAACAAATATATTCCTGGCTTCTGGCTAATGTATTTCTTCCTATTATCCTGAAACTGACTCTAAAGTTCACCAATGCTTGTCTTAAAAAAAAAAAAAAAAAAAGAAAAAAATCAACCTTTTAAGGAAAAAAAAGAAATCAAACTTTATTTTTTTAAACTAAAACTAAATAAAAAGAAAAGTATTGGCCAATTTATGTAAATAACTTTCATTATTTGTGCTATTTTCCAGGTTCTAAAATCTCTTAAGTGTCTTGAATATTTTAATTATAGCAAAAACATAAACAGAGAATTAAAAATCTATCTTTGAATCTGCTATTTGACAATAACCTTGGTATCTTTGAGATTTAAGCGTCTTCTGTTTTAAAAGTTGCTTATCTCACTATAGTATGTATAGGAGAGAAAATGTGGCTGGACACATATGTCTCTTAGGCTTTGTGCCTCAGAGTTAGTGCTGGGCCAATCAAGAATATACTTCAGAAGAAACTCACCTTGGTGGAAAAGGAGAAAAGAAGTATTTTATCTTTGTTTTTCCTGCAATGATTTAAAAGCTGCTGAAGGACCTGGAAATGAACCACAGAAATCAACCACCAGTGAAACAGTTTCAACTAAAAGCACACTTTATACATATAAACATCACTTGAGATTTTCTTAAAAGTTATTTTTATACAATATAACCTCACTCCTCTTTCCTAATTCCCTTCATTTTTGCCAACTTAGAGAAATATAGTATTAGATATTACATGAGATGTTATTCATCATCATATTGTCAATAATGAGGTAAGGTTCCCAAAGACTTTTGTTTCATCTCATCTGGTTTTAATAAAAAGGAAGCATTTTAGATTATGGGATGCATTTAAATGAATTAATTTAATTTCTAAAGCACACTTTCTTTATACCTACAATATGTTCAGAAACTAAATTACAGAACAGCATTCCTTTTAGGAAGTATTTAAGTTTTTTCTAGATAGATGTAATGAAATGTGTTTAATTACATTTAAGTTCTAAAAGTCTTGATATTTATTTTCTTAAAATAATCAGTCACATATATACCTCTTCTCATTTTATCCCTTCTGCTTCTCTATTTACAGTAAGCCCTGACTTCCAGACTTGATTTTAACCTCAAAATGTCAATAATTTGCCCTCATACACAGTGCTTTTAGGGATGGAGCAAATAATCCAAAGCCTATTTATAATAGTAATACTGTTATTTTTAAAACAGGCATTTCAACGTCTGGCAATGACAGTTCCAGAACACTGTGGAAAAGTAATCCACAAAGGAAAGAAAAGGAATTTTCTGAACTAAGCTTAAAATTTTTCTGAATTATGCAACAAACACTTCAGCAATTTTGTTTATTCACTGATAAGCATTTAAACTTAAAATAAAAAATTATAAGCAATATAAGAAACATAAGATACTTTCAATAGTTGACTAAGAGAAGACACTGTGCTAACTCTGACCCCTGCGTCCAATCCCTCGGAAAAAGCCACAGAGTTAAAAAGAAAGCTACTCAGATAACCAATCAAATGGTGAATAAAAATGTCACAAATCAGGTAAACATAATTTTAATACTTGCAGAACTTACAAAGTAAGCTTTGCATTTATTTGCAAAATAAGCTTTGCATTTACTTTGTTTTTTAATAAAACAACTGATTCTATATAAAGTATGTGCATTAGAGTTTCACATAATACATTAGCTTTTTAAAATTAAAAAACTTTGCTTTTTAGAGCAACTTTGGATTTATAGAAGAATGGAGTAGAATATACAGAGAACTCCCAGAGACTTCATTCCCCCATCTTGCACTTCTGCCCCTCTCCTGCACCCAGCTTTTCCTATTATTAACATTTTGCATTAGAGTGGTACATTTGTAACAACTGATGAATTAATAAATTATTATTAATAATATATAATCATTAACTATTATTATTAAATCATTATTATTATTAACTAAAGCCTATTTACATTACCTACATTAGGGTTCATTCATTGTGTTGTACACTTCATGATTTTTTACAAATATATAATGACATGTATTCATCATTACAGTCTTACACAGAACAGTTTCACTGCCCTAAAGATTCCCTGTACTCCCTCTATGCATTCCTCCTTTCAAACCCCAGGCAACCACTTATCATTTTACTTTTTCTACAGTTTTGCATTTTCCAGAATGTCATATAGTTGGAATCATACAGTATGTAGCCTTTTAGACTGGCTTCTTTCACTTAGCAATATGCAATTAAATTGCCTTGTGTCTTTTTGTAGCTTGATAGTTCATTTCTTTCTATTACTGAATAGTATTCTATTGTCTGAATAACTGCAATTTATCTATTTACCTACTGAAGGACATCTTGGTTGCTTCCAAGTTTTGGCAGTTATAAATAAAACTGCTATAAATATCTGGGTGCAGGCTCTTGTGTGAGATTTTTAACTCATTTGGGTAAATACCAAGGAGTGTTGTAAATAACAATGTTCACAGCTAAGAAATCTTGGACCTAAATCTTCTCAAATTAGGCCTAGAGATGAACATGACCCCTATATGATCCCAACAGCACTAAATTGGGTTTCCTGAATCTTTTTCCCCCACCCCCTCACAGTAAGTGGCCCTGTGGTATTTCCCAAGGGAAGGGAAAATGAGGGTTCTTATCAGGGGAGTAAGTTCAGCTTGTGACCATCCATTGGAATAGAAGTTGAGATTAAAAAAAAAAAAAGAAGAAAGACCTTAACATATAAGAGAAAGAGGCTGAGTTCATGAGTGTAGCTTTGAGGGTATGAAGGGTACAATAAGCATTACATCAACAAACAAATTACAGCTGCAGGCTGATGAATAATAAGAAAAGCATAACCTGTATCACCTGAATTCAAGACATACATGCAACTTGGATTTCTTAACTCTCCCAGAGGCAATAGGTTATATGCTTATACACTTTGTATCACTAAATCATCAGATGATGTTGACAATCAGATGATGATACACAATCTTAAAAATATAACCCTGGGTTATTACTATCAGTCTCCATCTTGTTGGTGTTCTCTCACAAAACAAATAAATGACAGGCTTCTTTCACATATACAGACACCTACCCAGCCTCTAGCAACATGCTTGCTTTTTCCTTTCTAAAAATCATAACAAAAATTAAATGTAATAATTATTTTAATCAGAAAACTCCAATAGGGGGCGCCTGGGTGGCTCAGTGGGTTAAGGCCTCTGCTTTCAGCTCAGATCATGGTCCCAGGGTCCTGGGATGGAGCCCCACATCGGGCTCTCTGCTCAGCAGGGAGCCTGCTTCCTCCTCTCTCTCTGCCTGCCTCTCTGCCTACTTGTGATCTCTGTCTGTCAGATAAATAAATAAAATCTTTAAAAAAAAAAAAAAAAACTCCAAGAGTACATTTTAAATCGTATGTTGAGTATAAGAATATAAAATGTAGAGTTATAAAATTCATTTAATATCAAGAGTAACTTTTTAGTGAAGAGTCATAAAAAATGCAATTTAAATATGTAACAACAGATAATACAGTTTTCACAGGAGGCCATGATTTCTGGCCTGGGAAACAAGGGGATAATAAGTGCTCAGATCCAAATTAATTGAGGTTTTTACATTGTTTTATTTAAAAATAAGGTCAGCAAAATGGATGACAAAAATAAACTATTCTTAGGAAAGATTGTTAGGAAATTTACTATTGTTAGGTTTGAATTATTTATTATGATAATAAATCATAGAATATTCTCACTAACACAGACTTATTTTAAAAATATACAACTCTTGGGCGCCTGGGTGGCTCAGTTGGTTAAAGCCTCTGCCTTCAGCTCGGGTAGTGATCTCAGGGTCCTGGGATGGAGCCCCGCATCGGCATCATCAGGCTCTCTGCTCAGCAGGGAGCCCGCTTCCTCCTCTCTCTCTCTCTGCCTGCCTCTCTGCTTACTCGTGATCTCTATCTGTTAAATAAATAAATAAAATCTTTATATACAACTCTTAACTAAGTGGGTATAGAGAAAATACACCTCAACGTAATAAAGGCCATATATGACAAGACTACAGCTAACATAACACTCACTGAAAAAAACTGAAAGCTTTCCCTCCAAGCTCAGGAACAAATCAAGGATGCCTCTTCTTGCCACTATTATTCAACATAGTACTAGAAGTCCCAGCCAGAGCAATTAGGCAAGAAAAAGAAATAAAGGCATTCAAATGGGAAAGGAAGAAGAAAAACTGTTCCTATTTATATATGGCATGATCTTATATACAGAAAACCCTAAAGACTCCACCAAAAAAACTGTTAGAACTAATAAATTCAATGAAGTTGTACAATACAAAATCAGTCTACAAAAATTCATTGTCTGTCCATATACTAATAAGGAAATATCAGAAGAAGAAATTTTAAGAAAACAATCCCATTTACAACTGTATCAAAAAGAATAAAGTAACTAAGAATACATTTAACCAAGAAGGTGAAAGACCTGTACACGGAAAACTGTAAGACATTAAAGAAGACACAATTAAATAAAAAGGTATTCAGTGTTCATAGGTTGGGAACTAATGTTGTAAAATGTCTAACTGTTCAAAGCTTCTATAGATTCAGTGTAATCACCATCAAAATTCCAACAGCATTTTCCACAGAAATAGGACAAACAATACTAAAATTTGCATGGAACCACAAAAAAACCCATATAGTCAAAGCAATCTTGAGAAACAGCAAAAAACTGGAGGCATCACACTTCCTGATTTCAAACTATACCACAAAGTTACTGTAATCAAAACAGTATGCTGAGATCATGAAAAAAAAAAAACAGTATGCTATTATAGAACAGATAAAGATTAACGAAACAAAATAGAAAGCCCAGAAATGAACCCACATATATACAGTCCACTAATTAATGACAAAGGAACTAAGAATATACAATGGGGGAAAAGAGAGTCTCTTCAATAAATGGTGCTGGGAAAACTGAATAGCCTTATGCAAAAGAATGAAACAGATCTCAGTAAGACATCTGCACCCCCATATTTACTGAACATTGTTTATAACAGCCAAGATGTGGAAAAAAATGTTAAGTGTCTGTTGACAGATAAATGGATGAAGAAAATGTGATATATACATGTATCATGGAATATTGAGACATAAAAAGGAAGGAAACCCTGGCATTTGCAACAACATGAAGGGTAGTATGCTAAATGAAGTAGAAGAAAGAAAAACAAATATCCTATGATCTCACTTATATGTGGAATCTTAAAAAAAAAAAATGCTTGTATTTATAGGTACAGTGAATAGATTGGTGATTGCCAGAAACAGTGGGTGAAGGCAGGCAAATTGGGTGAAGATGGTCAAAAGGTACAAATTTCCAGTTGTAAGTCCTGGGGATGTAATGTACAGCAACTGTATTACATATTTGAATGTAAAATGCTGTATTACATCTTTGAATGTTACTGAGAGTAGATCTTAAAAGCTCTTATCGGGGCGCCTGGGTGGCTCAATGGGTTGGGGCTCTGCCTTTGGCTCGGGTCATGATCCCAGAGTCCTGGGATCGAGCCCCACATCAGGCTCTCTGCTCAGCGGGAAGCCTGCTTTCCCCCCTCTCTCTGCCTGCCTCTCTGCCTACTTGTGATCTCTGTGAAATAAATAAATAAAAATCTTTAAAAAAAAAAATTTAAAAGCTCTCATCACAATAAAAAAGGCTATGTATGGAGATGGATATTAACTAAATGTATTGTGATAACCATTTTGCCATATACTCATATCAAATCATTATGCTGTACACCTAAAACTAAAACTAACATAGTTATATGTCAATTTATCTCAATAAAAAAATACTTACACAAGTTTTTAAGGTAATATTCTTGGTTTTTATTTTAGTTCATTGAATTTAGAGGTCCAAGCAAACTAAACTATGAGTTTATATAAATTAACTGCTAAAAATATCTCCAAGATTTTAAGAAAATGACCACCTGATTACTTAAAATCACTTATTTATTTAGCCAAAAGAAGTAACTTACTTTCTTCTTAATTAAACTATAATGCTGGGAATTGTTTGGTAATAATCTCTGAATCCATAAATAAAGATTCTTCATAGTTACTAAAGAGTTAAACAAAGTGACTGCAAAAAGGCTGGAAGCTATCAGCAATTCATGCAGCTGTCACAGGCAATGCCCCAAGGCCTGGGTCATGGCTGGAGAACCTAGCCTTATTTTTCCCACCCTCCCTCAGTAGAACAGCATCTATAGGTCAGTTTCCTAGTGTACAACAAATGCTCCCTTGCTACAACTGACACTTAGCAACTTTCCAATATAGATTGGCAGAAAATTCAGTCTAGACATAGATAATCTCCTAAAACATTTGAAGCTAAGCTATTATATATGTGGCAACAACATACATTTTTAAGAGGGCGTATATCTCATAAATCAATAAGGAAAGTCTGAAGTATATTTGATGTAAGCAATAATTGAGAACCTACTGCATGCATGGTTCATTGTAAGTTAGTAAATGATGATACGGCTACATCAGTTGTCTTTGGCCACAGTCTCTTCTGAATGATTGGGTATCTTTCTGATTAGTTAGTGCCTCCATCATACCACTGATAAATATTTTGTGTATCACACTTATGTGTGTGCAGCCTGAAAGAAGAGCACTTACCTTCATTTTACCACTGTATTTTGGATCAGAAAGGGTTTCAAAAGCTGCATCTTTGCTTTTCTGCACAAAATCTGGGAACTTGGAAAATACCTGATCACATATTCTTTTGATAAGTGTTTCCTTAGGAGGAAAAGATAGAAGAAAAGAAATTTCAACTGAACACATTTAAATTGAGATTGTTTATGAAAACATTCTATTTAGAAGGAATATATTACTTTGAAGATATTATCTTCTCTAAGTCAGACTAATAATTTAGAAAAAGTTAAAGTGATAATATTAATTATATATGGCTTTGATGAGTTCTGAAATGATAAGACTAATAATTTTATCATTATTCTTTTTAATCTCTAAGTCAAGGACTCAAATACTTCCCAAAGAGAAAACAGTACTATCAAAGAACAATATTAAATGCTTATTAGATTTTAAAATTATATTTGAACAGCATGAAGACTATAACACAAAAAGAAAATATAAAATTATATTAAAAAAGCCTTAAAAAGCAATAAAAAATAAGCCTTAAAGACTTCTTTTTATTTATGTGTGCTCTAGAATAAGATACAATTGAAATGATCAAAGTATATGATTGCATTTATTTCTAAACTTTGAAATTGCTGATTTTTGCCAACTTGGGATATAATCCTAATATTTAATATACAGATTACTGTAAATGCATTTTAATCCAGTAGGTTGGATAAATGGAGTTAGATACACTATTAATGGAATGAGACTGACTCATCAAATATCTTACTTAGTAATTATATCATGTTAGGAAAACATGTTAGGAAAACAAATACAGCAGCACTAACAGAGGCATAAAAAAGGGTTATTATTTTGACTTAGGCTTCAGTTTTCTCTTTAAAAAACTTAAAGAGCATATACTTCTTTGACACCTAAATTAAAACATGAGCAAGTTAGTTTCCTCTTCAACTACATATAAAAATAACTTAAAGATACTTGGCTATGGCATTTTATTTTATTTAATTTAATTTTATTTTATTTTATTTTAAGATTTTATTTATTTATTTGACAGACAGAGATCACAAGAAGGCAGAGAGAGAGAGAGGAAGGGAAGCAGGCCCCCTGCCGAGCAGAGAGCCTGATGCGGGGCTCGATCCCAGGACCCTGAGATCACGACCCGAGCCGAAGGCAGCGGCTTAATCCACTGAGCCACCCAGGCGCCCCATAAGAGTTTTTTTTTTTTTTTTTTAAGATATTTATTTATTTATTTGACAGACAGAGATCACAAGTAGGCAGAGGAGATAGGAGATAGGAGACAGAGGAGGAAGCAGGCTCCCTGCCGAGCAGAGAGGCCGATGCGGGGCTCGATCCCAGGACCCTGAGATCATGACCTGAGCCGAAGGCAGAGGCTTTAACCCACTGAGCCACCCAGGCACCCCGGCTATGGCATTTTATAGCAAATACAAAATCCTTATATCAAATAGCATCATAAAGAAATGTACAAAACCAACTCAAACCTGGTGTTTGGAGGTGCCAGTAGACTGCAGTAGTGCAACATGGTTGGCTACCTTCTGAAGGACGGCAAGGTAACTGAAATACAAGGTTTTCACTGTTTCACCATGTGAATTGGTCTGTAACCAGAAAAAAGAGAAAATAAAAACACGCAAGAGACTAACACAGCTATGTAACAAGTGATTTCATAAACTCTATCGCTCACACTAATGTTTATCATCTGGGTCACTACTGGCACAATACATTCTGAGAAAATGATGGTCTGCCATTATGTAAAAAGATTCATGAATCACTTCATGTAGACTCACACTTTTGGTGATGTTTTTAATAAAAGAGGGGAGAAAGTCCTCATTCCAGAAAGCATCTACCCTCATGATACATAGTGGTAGAGAATGCTGCCATAAGAGGTTCCTGCTAATAAAAAATGGCACAGGGGCAGGGTCATACTTCACTGTCCCTTCTCTATCCTCTCCTTTATATTCCAAGGTGTCCGAGGAAACTGTGCTATTATGAAAAAGTGACGTCGTTAAAAAAGAGCAAAACAAATGAGAGATGAAATAAATATCAATCTAGATAAATATTCAGGGTCCCTCGATGTACATGGGTATTTGATAGATATCTTGATACTAAAACAGAGAGGTGAAAAAAGGGGCAGGAAATACAGATAGAAAGTTAAAAAATATAAACTAATATTTGTTGCTAAATAAAAATAAAATACTTTATTATACTAATACACAATTTTGATTAATTAACAGTCTATCAGAACAGCATTATAAGCCTGCTGTCAAAGACTAAGTTTATTATTGAGAAACTTCTGGAAATAAGATGAAGTCTCAAAATGAAGTAGGCTACTTCTCAATAAAAGCTGAAAGGGAGGATATCAAATTGAAGGTACTAGTTTCTGAGAGCTACTGAAAAACCAGTTTATTGGAAAGATATTTGAATATTATATTTTGCTATGACTACTATTTGATATTGCAAAATACTTTTGAAAACTATTCCTTTTTGTTAACTTGTGGCTTCTAAAGATAAAGAACTGAGAAAAAGTTATTTTATCTGCTCCTTACCTCTGACACTGGAATAGAGAACAATGTAATCAAAAGCAAGATATGAAGATAACCACCCAGAAATGCTTGCCTTATAACAACAATTTCTCCTTTTCCGGCCACTGCTGCAGCTACAAGGCTCAGAAGACTGAAGTATCAAAGTCATATCTTTTGTTTCTAGTACTGTTTGATAGACAGCTTTCTGAAAATCTGTCAGAGAACAATATACCATCTGCCAAGATGAAACACGAAGAATTATTGGTACTTTTTTTAATAGCAGTAATAATCACAATGTACACCAGATTTTAAAGACTGTAAGAGTGAAAACTGTTTATAAGCTATTATTCTTTTAGATACATTATTATGACCCTAAAGTATATAAATAACTCTATTTTCAAATAAATCTCATAGAGTTTGTTTTTCAATTGAAAGGAATCAAAATATGAAAAAACAAGTGTTTTCCTTATATATTTCTAAATATATTCTGGGTCTTTTCAGGGTTTCATACTATTAGCCCATAATGCAAGTAAATTACTACCGTTTCGGTCAAATAAAAAAACTAGATACGGAGGGGTGCCTGGGTGGCTCAGTTAGTTAAGCAAGTCTGCCTTCAGCTCATGTCATGATCGTAGGGTCCTGAGATAGAGTCCCACATCAGGCTCCCTGCTTAGCGGGAAGTCTGCTTTCCCTCTCCCTTTACCTCTCTCCTCTACTTGTGCTCTCTCTCTCTCTCCCTCAAATAAATAAATAAAATCTCTCTAAAAAAAATTAAAAACTGGATAAGAAGAAAAGGGAAAACTTTAGAACAACAATATGAATAGTACTTACTCAATTTCTTAAAAACTTAGAAAAAAATTTAAGACAATTATTACCATTTGTATTATAATTTGTATTTGATATCCTACTATAAATTCATCTAAGATTAATAAAGGTAAGAATTAGGAAAATACACATAAAAGCAACTACAAGTTTCTACTTTGTACTGAAATTCAAAAAAAGAAGAAAATTTGATAAAATCATGCCACTAAGTTATACAGGATATAATTTATCTTATATTTCTAGTAGCACCAGAAATTGGTAAAAGTCTTCTAGATGTAGCTGTATGTAACCAGGTCATAAAACCCATAATAAGATTTTGAAAAATGTGAATAAAAAGGAAAAGCCTTCTATTTATAAATACTTATATGTCTATATCTCTAAAACAGGCTATTACAAAAAATATGACAAATTCTTTTGATCGTTTCTTTTGGTGTACAGAAGCTTTTTTTAGATTTTATTTATTTATTTATTTATTTATTTATTTGACAAAGACAGCAAGAGAGAGAGAGAGAGAACGCACACGTGCACAAGCAGGGGAACAGCAGAGGGAGAGGGAGAGGCAGGAGCAGTGGGCCTGATGCAAGACTCAATCTCAAGACCCTGGGATCATGACCAGAGCTGAAGGCAGATGCTTAACGACTAAGCACCTTAGGGTAACAGAAGCTTTGATGTCCGATGTAGTCTCACTTTTTAAAAAAAAGGTTAATTATTTTAGAAAAAGAGAGAGTGGGGCTGGGGGTTAGTGAGGGGCAGAGGGAGAGGGAGAAAGAGTGTTAAACCGACTCCACGCTGAGCACTGAGCCTGACACAGTTCAGCTCAGCTCGGTGTCATGACCCTGAGATCATGACCTGAGCTGAAACCAAGAGCTGAGCTGAAACTTAACCAACTGCACTATCCAAGTGCCCCATAGTTTTACTTCTTAATTTTGGTTTTGTTGCTTATACTTTTGATGTCATATTCAAAAACTCATCACCAAGACCAGCATCATGGAGCTCCTTCCCATTTTCTTCGAGTTTTATACAATTATGACTTGTGTTTTAATCTTTAATGCATTTCCAGTTAATTTTTGTAAGTGGTGTAAGACTGGTGTCCAACTGTATTCTTTTGCATATGAATATCCAATTTTCCCACCACTTATTGGAAAGAGTATCCTCCTGTCTTACTCACTGAGTATTCTTGGTTCCCTTGTCAAATATTAGTTGACTGTATATGTGTGGGTTTGTTTCTGGGTTCTCTATTCTACTCTGCTGATTTATGTGTCTGTATTTATGCCAGTACCATACTGTTTTGATTACTATAGCTTTGTAACATAGTGTGAAATCAGGAAATGTGATACCTGCCAACTTTGCTGTCCTTTCTCAGGATTGCTCTGTCTCTTTTGGGATCTACTGTGCTTCCATACACATTTTAGGAATGTTTTTTCTATTCCTGTAAAAATATGCCACAGGAATTTTGACAGGGATTGCACTGAATCTATACATGGCTTTGGGTAGTATGGATATTTTAGCAATATTAATTCTTCCAATCCACGAAAAGGGGTATCCTTCCATTTTTTGGTGTCTTTTCAATTTCTTTCATCTTAACAGTTTGCAGTGTTTAGGTCTTTCACCTCCTTGGTTAAATTTATTCCTAAGTACCTTAAAACATGTAGTAACATTTACTAAACAATTCTCACATGCCACACACTTCAGAGCAACCATGTAAGGCAGACACTGTTATCATCATTTTTTTAAAAATAATTTATTTATTTATAACACAGAGAGAGATCACAAGTAGGCAGAAAGGCAGGCAGAGAGAGAGGGGAGGGAAGCAGGCTCCCTGCTGAGCAGACAGCCCGATGCAGAGCTCGATCCCAGGACCCTGAGATCATGACCTGAGCCAAAGGCAGAGGCTTTAACCCACTGAGCCACCCAGGCACCCCTCATCATTCTTATTTAACAGGTAAAGAAACCAAGGTTTGGGAGACTTAGCAAATTGCTCAAGGTCACAAAACTCCTAAGTAGGGGAGCCAGGATTCAAGTCTACATTATTTCATTTCAGAGCCCAAGTTCTAAACACTTTGTACACAATTCTCTCTTCATATATATATAGTTACTGCTCCTAGTGGACAGATAACTAAATAATATATGTAAAGTTATACAAAATATTTTTTAAAATGGGGGTTCATTAAGGACTCCAATTAAACAGTAACATTTTCTTTAGATCAAAGAGTCAACTTGCCCAACTTGTATATTTTCCTTTCAAATCTACTTTTTAAAGTAATAATCAATGGGATATCCTCGGATGAGAGAGTATCTAATAGTATTGCCCATATTTGGGGCATTAATTAAGCTTTGTTCATAGTAATTTATAGAACCTTTATTCCATTACCTGAGTTAGAAGAACCACAAGATTAAAAACTATAAAAGATGACCACTATATTTTTAAACAATTGACAGAATTTAATTGTAACTTTCCTAAAATTCTTCAAATTAAGTTAATTGTATAACTATAGATAACATTCTAAAAGAAACAAACCTATAAAAGTTTTTTATCACTGAAGTCCTATAGCTATTATTAAGGTCTCAAAGAATTCATGGGCAAAATATATGAAGGGCAAAATATGAACAGAAGATAAATTAGGGAGAGAGTTCTTCTTTCTTCAGTGAGAAAGAATTATACCAAAAGCATTCTTATAAAATAAGAGAAATGAATTTAATGTATACTAATAAAAAACCTGTTAGCTAACCTGTTAGATTGGGCTGAATTAGTGCTTTCTGAATTTGCATATAATAATTCTTTTCCACACTGAGTAAAAGGCAAAAAATTATATTCATAAAATACCACAGGAGATAGATTTCCTCTTAAAAAAATTTTTTTTTCAGAAAAAAATAAAACATGAGAAATTAATAATTAAATAATGGTAAGTTAATAATTTAAAAAAATGCAATTCTCACCCGGTCTTCCTTCTTAGGCAACTGATCCTTGATTAGAGCCTTGGTACGCCTGAGAAACCACCCAGACATCTTTTTCGCAAGCCTTTGCATGGCCTTTCGGCCAGTGGCTAGTTCTCTTTTTGTTGCTGTGTGTCTCTGACCATGTTCTACTGGGTCAGAAAACTGCTTCTTGAAGTGGATCCTACTACCTAAAAGTCCTGGCACAGCCCTTTATAAAGACAATTTAAAAAATATGACAGCTTTATTAAATTATCTAAAAAGACACACAATGACTTCTTTTTGCTTCTAAGAAATATACTAAGTCACTTGTTCGTGAGTGATAACAATAACAAAATGCAAGGAAAGAGAATGTTTTTTCTTTATGACATTTCAGAAAATAACTCTAAGATGACAGAATTGGTTAAGTAAGTTCAGTTATTTACCTCAGGGACAAAGAATAATATATAAAGATAGGCATTCATGGGACTCTCTATATACTGTGTTTGGGACAAACACATCCATAAACACACACAATTTTTTTAGAAACTATTAATTAGCAAACAAGGTAATATTAAGTTAAAGAAATATGAAAAATTTTCCAAAACGGACAAATTACTTTTCACTCACCAGTCCATAACACACCACAGTTCTTTCATGTTGTTCTGAAGAATGGTTCCAGTGAGGCCAATGCGGACATTACATTTCAAAGCTTTCATAACTTCTGTTATTCTAGCCTTTGGATTCTTGATTCTATGAGCTTCATCTACAATGACAGCCGACCATTCCAAACTGCAAGGTGAGAAAAAAGTGGGGAAATGTTGAGAAAATTTCTCTTTTTTACTCTGTATCATGTTTAGAGAGCAGCTTTCTCTACCAAAGCTGTAGAGTGTTTTCCCTATTCACTCTGTGATGACTCCATAGGATTCTCCATTAGGGCAATGGTTGTGGGTTTGGACAACCCATAAAAATAAAATGTGTAGGAAGACAAAGGGCATAGATTCTGTTTAATGTTGGTGGAATGAAAAAGTCATTTAAACATCACTAAAATGAATATTTAGAATCAATTTTTACCCCAGTAGCAATGAGCTCCCATAGTAGTGAGTCCACTAAAACAAAATAAAACAAAACAAAGCCCCATGGAGAAATGATTGATTTCAGACATGCAGCAGAGGAAATAATGAAGAGCCAGAAAACACAGATGTAGCCATAGACAAATGAGGGAATGTCCAAAGGACACAAAAGCCAAACTAATTGGAAAATTTGAGCATCATTAAGAATAATGATTGTAACTCAATATAAAACACTGAATAAATATAAACCCCAAAATTCTAGGGAAAAAAATTAATTTAGATCCTAACCTCACACTATAAACAAAAATAAACTCAAAACAGAACACAGTCCTAAATTTAAAAGTCAAAACTTTAAAACTTATAAAACATAGGGAAAAAATCTTGTGGATTCTGGGTTAGGCATAAGTTTCTTAGATATTACACCAATAAAAAATTTTTTGATAAGTTGTACTTTATTAAAGTTTAAAACCTCTGTTCTTCTCAAGAAACCATAGGAAAATGAAAGACATGCTACAGACTGGGAGAAAATATTGGCAAATCATAATCTGGTAAAGAGCTTATATACAGAATATATAAAGAATTATTACAACTCAACACAAGTTAAAACAATCCAATTTTTAAAATGAGTAAGATATTTTAATAGACAGCTAACCAAAGAAAATATACAAAGGACATATAAGTACATAAAAGATTCTCAACTTCTTTTGTCATTAGAAAAATGCAAATTAAAATCATAAGATACTGCTACCCATTTGAATGGCTATAACCGTAAGAAGATTGACAATATCAAGTGTTGACAAGGATATGGAGAAATGAATCCTCATACACTGTTTTTGGGAAAGTATAGTTACTTTTCTTTTTTTTTCTTTTCTTTTCTTTTCTTTTTTTTTTTGGTGCAGCTACTTTTCTAAAACAATTTGTCAGTTTCTTAAAAAATTAAATATCTCCTAACACCCAGCAATTCCATTCCTAAGTATGTGTCAAAAAAAAAAAAGACAAAATTTACATCCACACAAAGACTTGTACATAAATGTTCACAGCAGCATTATTCATGACAGCCAAAAATTGGAAACAATCTAAATGTCCATGCACTGATGAAGAGATAAACAAAATGAGGTATATACATATAATAGTACTATTAAGCAATAAAAAGCAACAAACTATTGAAATATGCTACAACATGATGGACCTATGATGTTAAGTGAAGGAAACCAAACACAGAAGACTACATAGTGAGTGATTCCATTTACATCAGATTTCCAGAAAAGGCAAATCTATTACAAAGACAGAAAACAGATTGCATTGCTTGAAACTGGAAATGGGACCATAGATTGACTCGAACCAAAAAACTTTTTGAGGTGATAGAAATGTTCTAAAACTGGACAGTGGTGATAATCGCAACCATATACATTTACTAAAAATTATTCTATACTTATACTGGGTATATTCTATGGTATGTCAAATCTACTTCATTAATCCATTAATCCACAGTGACACTCAAAAAAGGGGGAGATGGAAGGAAAACTTTGCTATTATTATAGATGACCATTATAGCAACATCTTAGTCTGAAAGTTGGCCAAAGAATCAAGCATTTGCCTTGCTTTTTTGTTGATATTATAGTTAATTCCTTATTAAAGGAGACTGCCAGTTAAAAAGTGTAGAAGAAATTATAAATTTAGGAAAAAAACCCAATAAAATAACGGATAGAGGCAAGAATAATTTTTGTATGCTAATACTGCTAAATAAAAGAACTGAAGGATCAGAATATTCAAATACTGGCAAAGTATCACCATACAAATTACTACTAATTGTAAAAGGAAAAACATAACTTTATAATCTCTGATGTCCATTTCTTTAGCCTGTAGGACAAACTTGGCACCATTAATAGTGAAACAAGCTGACAATATCTCCTGAAGTAATGTAATATGAAGCCCACAGCCTCACTTATCAAGTATTCTTATCAAAAATGTTTAACCTGGGGATGCCTGGGTGGCTCAGTGGGTTAAAGCCTCTGCCTTCGGCTCAGGTCATGATCCCAGGGTCCTGGGATCGAGCCCCATATCGGGCTCTCTGCTCAGCAGGGAGCCTGCTTCCTCCTCTCTCTCTGCCTGCCTCTCTGCCTCCTTGTGATTTCTGTCTGTCAAATAAATAAATAAATCTTAAAAAAAAAAAAATCTGTTTAAAAATGTTTAACCTGAATCTAATTAAGACTTTAGACCAAAACTGGCTTATAGAAACATAGATGCTAAAGGAATACACTATTCCCTGCGAAAGTAAATAGATGAAGCTAATATTTGAGATACCCTAAAAGACAACTGGCCTAATCCCCTCAAAATATTGTATAATAAAAAAGTGCAGTTGGGGGAATGTCCCAGATTAGAAGGGACTAAATAGATTTAATCAACAAATCCATCATTTGAACATTTATTAAACCCTGCTTTGGAAATACTGGATTTTATTTTACTTTAAGAGTTTATTTATTTATCTGACAGACAGAGATCGCACATAGGCAGAGAGAGGAGGAAGTAGGCTCCCCATGGAGCAGAGAGCCCAATGTGGGGCTCCATCCCAGGATCCTGGGATCACGACCTGAGCTGAACGCAGAGGCTTTAACCCACTAAGCCACCCAGGCACCTGGAAATACTGGATTTTAATAATATTTTGAAGATAAGTAAGGAAATTTAAATAGCTGTTAATTTTCTTAGGTGTGAAATGATAACGTGGTACAAGAAAAAATATAATTAGTTTTAGGAAATCTATGCTAAAATATTGAGATAATATTGTCACGCTATATACAACTTCCTGAAATGACTCAATACCACCACTGTACATAGACTTAAGACACACATGTATTAACAGATTTTGCCAACATTTGAATACACACACACACACACACACACACACACACACACACACACAAACTGGTGAATATAGGTGGTAAGTATATAGATGTTCATATACTGTTACTTCAATTTTTCTATAGGTTTGATAATTTCTTAATATAAAGTTGAAAAAGAACAAAAGAACAAAGAAAAAGGAAAAAACGACCACAAAATTTTAGCACCTGGGAAGAAGATGGACAAGATGACTTAACAAAAGCAGAGAAAGCAGTAGCTATGCCAGTAGTGGAGAGAGCCAAAAAGTAATCTGATTCATATTACTGAGGTCTTAAAAAGCTAGGAATTGGTGGTATCAGATGCCTCTGGAAATTGGAGTTATGTAAATGTTCAAGTCTAAGAAGCAATTGGATCTCCTAGATAGTAGTCCCTACTCCATAAAATAGTAAGCAAAAGAGGGCAAAATCCTCATTTTCTTAAGAAGAAATCAGTGTTGAAAACTAAAAATTAAATTAAAATTAAAAGTTGTAGTATAAAAATGTTCTTTAGAGATATGGAGGTAAATGTAGGAAGATAAGTAAGAGAATTGAAGGTAGTTGTGTCTGAAGAAGGGTTTATAGAGGTGGCAGAAAGGAGTGAATTGCAGTTTTTTCATATTTGGTTCTTTAAATAATATACATATATAACTGATAAAAATAAAAGTAAAGCAAAATATAATAATAATAATAAAAAGAGATACAGCTCACTCATATAGTGTGTTTACTCTGGATTATCTATGATCAATGTTTAATCCTGTTCTATCACAAAGTGCTATTCTCACAAAAATTATTTAATATTTGATCACAGCATAATATACAAACTTGTTGAATCACTATGTTGTACACCTGGAACTAATATAACATGTATGCCAACTATACTTCAAAAAAAAAAAGAAACCAGACTGCAGCAACTCTAAAACAGGATTACTTAATATTTACTCAAATAAAATATAAATTATTTTGAACATTTGTCAAAATAAAGCCATTTGAACAAATAACAGAATGCTATATATAACAAACACTGTAACATTTAACTTTTCAATTTTACACAGAAATCTGGGACACATACCTAGAAAACTCCACTTAAGAATTCTTATTTAATATTTGTAACAATCACAGAAAATAACTACTTAACAAATATTTATTTAGCAAGTATTATGTGTTGGAAGTGTAATAAGCACTGAAATACAGAAATTATCCTACACCAAAGTCCTCACAGTCTAAAAGGGCAGACAATTAAAAATTAAAATATGATTGATGTTATGATGAATGAATATCTCACTGATATTTATGTAAGTGCAGACCATCTTTTGGGGTCATATAAAATATTAAATAAGAGCATAAGTTCTGGAGTTAATTGGTCCAAGTTTAAATTTCATGTCATGTAGGCTTTGGTGAGCTACTTAACTTCTCCCCACCTCAGATTACACTTATTTTTCTGATCACATCCATAAAACAGGAGCAGGCTATTAGCTTCTAAGTGAGGTAAAATCAAATTCTAGAGCTGACAAAAATGGAAGCCCCCCTTACTAATAATTATATATAATGTAAATGGACTAAATACTCCAAATAAAAGGCAGGTTATCAGAATGGATAAAAAAGCAAGATCTATCATTAACCACAATGGCTCATTTTATTTTATTTTATTTTATTTATTTTTTATTTATTTATTTTTTATTTCCAGCATAACAGTATTCATTATTTTTGCACCACACCCCGTGCTCCATGCAATCCGTGCCCTCTATAATACCCACCACCCGGTACCCCAACCTCCCACCCCCCCGTCCCTTCAAAACCCTCAGATTGTTTTTCAGAGTCCATAGTCTCTCATGGTTCACCTCCCCTTCCAATTTCCCCCAACTCCCTTCTCCACTCTAAGTCCCCATGTCCTCCATGCTATTTGTTATGCTCCACAAATAAGTGAAACCATATGATAATTGACTCTCTCTGCTTGACTTATTTCACTCAGCATAATCTCTTCCAGTCCCGTCCATGTTGCTACAAAAGTTGGGTATTCATCCTTTCTGATGGAGGCATAATACTCTATCCCCAGGGGTACAGGTCTGTGAATCACCAGGTTTACACACTTCACAGCACTCACCAAAGCACATACCCTCCCCAATGTCCATAATCCCACCCCCTTCTCCCAAACCCCCTCCCCCCAGCAACCCTCAGTTTGTTTTGTGAGATTAAAAGTCACTTATGGTTTGTCTCCCTCCCAATCCCATCTTGTTTCATTGATTCTTCTCCTACCCACTTAAGCCCCCATGTTGCATCACCACTTCCTCATATCAGGGAGATCATATGATAGTTGTCTTTCTCTGCTTGACTTATTTTGCTAAGCATGATACGCTCTAGTTCCATCCATGTTGTCGCAAATGGCAAGATTTCATTTCTTTTGATGGCTGCATAGTATTCCATTGTGTATATATACCACATCTTCTTGATCCATTCATCTGTTGATGGACATCTAGGTTCTTTCCATAGTTTGGCTATTGTGGACATTGCTGCTATAAACATTCGGGTGCATGTGCCCCTTTGGATCACTACGTTTGTATCTTTAGGGTAAATACCCAATAGTGCAATTGCTGGGTCATAGGGCAGTTCTATTTTCAACATTTTGAGGAACCTCCATGCTGTTTTCCAGAGTGGCTGCACCAGCTTGCATTCCCACCAACAGTGTAGGAGGGTTCCCCTTTCTCCGCATCCTCGCCAGCATCTGTCATTTCCTGACTTGTTGATTTTAGCCATTCTGACTGGTGTGAGGTGATATCTCATTGTGGTTTTGATTTGTATTTCCCTGATGCCGAGTGATATGGAGCACTTTTTCATGTGTTTGTTGGCCATCTGGATGTCTTCTTTGCAGAAATGTCTGTTCATGTCCTCTGCCCATTTCTTGATTGGATTATTTGTTCTTTGGGTGTTGAGTTTGCTAAGTTCTTTATAGATTCTGGACACTAGTCCTTTATCTGATATGTCATTTGCAAGTATCTTCTCCCATTCTGTCAGTTGTCTTTTGATTTTGTTAACTGTTTCCTTTGCTGTGCAAAAGCTTTTGATCTTGATGAAATCCCAATAGTTCATTTTTGCCCTTGCTTCCCTTGCCTTTGGCGTTGTTCCTAGGAAGATGTTGCTGCGGCAGAGGTCAAAGAGGTTGCTGCCTGTGTTCTCCTCAAGGATTTTGATGGATTCCTTTCGCACATTGAGGTCCTTCATCCATTTTGAGTCTATTTTTGTGTGTGGTGTAAGGAAATGGTCCAATTTCATTTTTCTGCATGTGGCTGTCCAATTTTCCCAGCACCATTTATTGAAGAGGCTGTCTTTTTTCCATTGGACTTTCTTTCCTGCTTTGTCGAAGATTAGTTGACCATAGAGTTGAGGGTCTATTTCTGGGCTCTCTATTCTGTTCCATTGATCTATGTGTCTGTTTTTGTGCCAGTACCATGCTGTCTTGATGACGACAGCTTTGTAATAGAGCTTGAAGTCCGGAATTGTGATGCCACCAACGTTGGCTTTCTTTTTCAATATCCCTTTGGCTATTCGAGGTCTTTTCTGGTTCCATATAAATTTTAGCATTATTTGTTCCATTTCTTTAAAAAAGATGGATGGTACTTTGATAGGAATTGCATTAAATGTGTAGATTGCTTTCGGTAGCATAGACATTTTCACAATATTTATTCTTCCAATCCAGGAGCATGGAACATTTTTCCATTTCTTTGTGTCTTCCTCAATTTCTTTCATGAGTACTTTATAGTTTTCTGAGTATAGATTCTGTGTCTCTTTGGTTAGGTTTATTCCTAGGTATCTTATGGTTTTGGGTGCAATTGTAAATGGGATTGACTCCTTAATTTCTCTTTCTTCTGTCTTGCTGTTGGTGTAGAGAAATGCAACTGATTTCTGTGCATTGATTTTATATCCTGACACTTTACTGAATTCCTGTATAAGTTCTAGCAGTTTTGGAGTGGAGTCTTTTGGGTTTTCCACATATAGTATCATATCATCTGCGAAGAGTGATAATTTGACTTCTTCTTTGCCGATTTGGATGCCTTTAATTTCCTTTTGTTGTCTGATTGCTGAGGCTAGGACCTCTAGTACTATGTTGAATAGCAGTGGTGATAATGGACATCCCTGCCGTGTTCCTGACCTTAGCGGAAAAGCTTTCAGTTTTTCTCCATTGAGAATGATATTTGCGGTGGGTTTTTCATAGATGGCTTTGATGATATTGAGGTATGTGCCCTCTATCCCTACATTTTGAAGAGTTTTGATCAGGAAGGGATGCTGTACTTTGTCAAATGCTTTTTCAGCATCTATTGAGAGTATCATATGGTTCTTGTTCTTTCTTTTATTGATGTGTTGTATCACATTGACTGATTTGCAGATGTTGAACCAACCTTGCAGCCCTGGAATAAATCCCACTTGGTCGTGGTGAATAATCTTTTTAATGTACTGTTGAATCCTATTGGCTAGTATTTTGTTGAGTATTTTCGCATCTGTGTTCATCAAGGATATCGGTCTATAGCTCTCTTTTTTGGTGGGATCCTTGTCTGGTTTTGGGATCAAGGTGATGCTGGCCTCATAAAATGAGTTTGGAAGTTTTCCTTCCATTTCTATTTTTTGGAACAGTCTCAGGAGAATAGGAATTAGTTCTTCTTTAAATGTTTGGTAGAATTCCCCCGGGAAGCCGTCTGGCCCTGGGCTTTTGTTTGTTTGGAGATTTTTAATGACTGTTTCAATCTCCTTACTGGTTATGGGTCTGTTGAGGCTTTCTATTTCTTCCTGGTTCAGTTGTGGTAGTTTATATGTTTCTAGGAATGCATCCATTTCTTCCAGATTGTCAAATTTATTGGCGTAGAGTTGCTCATAGTATGTTCTTATAATAGTTTGTATTTCTTTGGTGTTAGTTGTGATCTCTCCTCTTGCATTCATGATTTTATTTATTTGGGTCCTTTCTCTTTTCTTTTTGATAAGTTGGGCCAGGGGTTTATCAATTTTATTAATTCTTTCAAAGAACCAGCTCCTAGTTTCGTTGATTTGTTCTATTGTTTTTTTGGTTTCTATTTCATTGATTTCTGCTCTGATCTTTATGATTTCTCTTCTCCTGCTGGGCTTAGGGTTTCTTTTTTGTTCTTTCTCCAGCTCCTTTAGGTGTAGGGATAGGTTGTGTACCTGAGACCTTTCTTGTTTCTTGAGAAAGGCTTGTACCGCTATATATTTTCCTCTCAGGACTGCCTTTGTTGTGTCCCACAGATTTTGAACCGTTGTATTTTCATTATCATTTGTTTCCATGATTTTTTTCAATTCTTCTTTAATTTCCTGGTTGACCCATTCATTCTTTAGAAGGATGCTGTTTAGTCTCCATGTATTTGGGTTCTTTCCAAACTTCCCCTTGTGGTTGAGTTCTAGCTTTAGAGCATTGTGGTCTGAAAATATGTAGGGAATGATCCCAATCTTTTGATACCGGTTGAGTCCTGATTTAGGACCGAGGATGTGATCAATTCTGGAGAATGTTCCATGTGCACTAGAGAAGAATGTGTATTCTGTTGCTTTGGGATGAAATATTCTGAATATATCTGTGATGTCCATCTGGTCCAGTGTGTCGTTTAAGGCCTTTATTTCCTTGCTGATCTTTTGCTTGGATGATCTGTCCATTTCAGTGAGGGGAGTGTTAAAGTCCCCTACTATTATTGTATTATTGTTGATGTGTTTCTTTGATTTTGTTATTAATTGGTTTATATAGTTGGCTGCTCCCACGTTGGGGGCATAGATATTTAAAATTGTTAAATCTTCTTGTTGGACAGACCCTTTGAGTATGATATAGTGTCCTTCCTCATCTCTTATTATAGTCTTTGGCTTAAAATCTAATTGATCTGATATAAGGATTGCCACTCCTGCTTTCTTCTGATGTCCATTAGCATGGTAAATTCTTTTCCACCCCCTCACTTTAAATCTGGAGGTGTCTTCGGGCTTAAAATGAGTTTCTTGGAGGCAACATATAGATGGGTTTTGTTTTTTTATCCATTCTGATACCCTGTGTCTTTTGACAGGGGCATTTAGCCCATTAACATTCAGGGTAACTATTGAGAGATATGAATTTAGTGCCATTGTATTGCCTGTGACTGTTACTGTATATGGTCTCTGTTCCTTTCTGATCTACCACTTGTAGGCTCTCTCTTTGCTTAGAGGACCCCTTTCAATATTTCCTGTAGAGCTGGTTTGGTATTTGCAAATTCTTTCAGTTTTTGTTTGTCCTGGAAGCTTTTAATCTCTCCTTCTATTTTCAATGATAGCCTAGCTGGATATAGTATTCTTGGCTGCATGTTTTTCTCGTTTAGTGCTCTGAAAATATCATGCCAGCTCTTTCTGGCCTGCCAGGTCTCTGTGGATAAGTCAGCTGCCAATCTAATATTTTTACCATTGTATGTTACAGACTTCTTTTCCCGGGCTGCTTTCAGGATTTTCTCTTTGTCACTGAGACTTGTAAATTTTACTATTAGGTGACGGGGTGTGGGCCTATTCTTATTGATTTTGAGGGGCGTTCTCTGAACCTCCTGAATTTTGATGCTCGTTCCCTTTGCCATATTGGGGAAATTCTCCCCAATAATTCTCTCCAGTATACCTTCTGCTCCCCTCTCTCTTTCTTCTTCTTCTGGAATCCCAATTATTCTAATGTTGTTTCGTCTTATGGTGTCACTTATCTCTCGAATTCTCCCCTCGTGGTCCAGTAGCTGTTTGTCCCTCTTTTGCTCAGCTTCTTTATTCTCTGTCATTTGGTCTTCTATATCACTAATTCTTTCTTCTGCCTCATTTATCCTAGCAGTGAGAGCCTCCATTTTTGATTGCACCTCATTAATAGCTTTTTTGATTTCAACTTGGTTAGATTTTAGTTCTTTTATTTCTCCAGAAAGGGCTTTTATATCTCTCGAGAGGGTTTCTCTAATATCTTCCATGCCTTTTTCGAGCCCGGCTAGAACCTTGAGAATTGTCATTCTGAACTCTAGATCTGACATATTACCAATGTCTGTATTGATTAGGTCCCTAGCCTTCGGTACTACCTCTTGTTCTTTTTTTTGTGTTGAATTTTTCCGTCTTGTCATTTTGTCCAGATAAGAGTATATGAAGGGGCAAGTAAAATACTAAAAGGGTGGCAACAACCCCAGGAAAAAATGCTTTAACCAAATTAGAAGAGATCCAAAATCGTGAGGGGGGAGAAAGGGGATAAAAAGAGGTTCAAAAAGGAAGAAAGAAAAAAAAAAAGAAAAAAGAAAAAAAAAAAAAAGAAAATAAAAGAATCAAAAAAAAAAAGGAAAACACCTAAGAAAAATGTAAAAAAGAAAAAATATATATATTAGATAAACTAGTAAAAAATCGTTAAAAAAGAAAAAGGTAACAGTTAAAAAAAAAAAATTTTACCCGAAGGCGAGGAAAAAAAAAAACAAAAAATGAAAAAGAAAAAAATTAAATTAACTGCAAGACTAAAAAAAAATCACAGGGAAAAAGCCATGAGTTCCTTGCTTGGCTTTCTCCTCCTCTGGAATTCTGCTGCTCTCCTTGGTATTGAAACCGCACTCCTTGGTAGGTGAACTTGGTCTCGGCTGGATTTCTTGTTGATCTTCTGGGGGAGGGGCCTGTTGTAGTGATTCTCAAGTGTCTCTGCCCCAGGCAGAATGACACCGCCCTTACCCGGGGCCGGGGTGAGTAATCCGCTCGGGTTTGCTTTCAGGAGCTTTTGTTCCCTGAGCGCTTTCCGTGTAGAGTTCCGGAGGACGGGAATACAAATGGCGGCCTCCTTGTCTTCGGCCCGGAGGAGCCGAGAGCCCAGGGCCGCACTCCTCAGTGCGCCCTCAGAGAACAGCGCCCAGTTACTCCCGTCTGCCTGACCTCCGGCCGCGCTCCAAGCTCACCGAGCCTGCGACCAGTTCAAGGTAACACCGAGCTGTGATCTTACTGTCAGCTCTGTCTCTGTAGCCGGCTTTCCCGTTCCAATACCCGCAAGGTCTGCGACACTCAGACACCCCTGACCCTTCTGTGACCCTGCGGGACCTGAGGCCACGCTGACCCCGCGTAGGCTTCGCCCCGGTTTAGCCTCTGGAGCGTTGTCCCTCAGCGGAACAGACTTTTAAAAGTCCTGATTTTGTGCGCCGTTGCTCCGCCGCTTGCCGGGAGCCGGCCCCTCCCCCCGGGGTCTATCTTCCCGTCGCTTTGGATTCACTTCTCCGCCGGTCCTACCTTTCAGAAAGTGGTTGTTTTTCTGTTTCCAGAATTGCTGTTCTTCTTCTCTTCGATCTGCCGATGGATTTTCAGGTGCCTGCAATCTTTAGATAAGCTATCTAGCTGATCTCCGGCTAGCTGAAGCAGTCTCAGTCTGCTACTTCTCCGCCATCTTGACTCCTCCCCCACAATGGCTCATTTTAAATATAAAGAATCAATATATTCAAATAGAAAGACAGAAAATGATAAACATTCATTAAGTATAAGAAGATTATTGTCTACACTGATATCAGATAAAACTTCAAGATGTAAAAAGAACATTTCTTAAGATAAAAGGATTAATCATAAGAAAAAATATTCATCTTAAATGTGTGTATACCCAATAAGAGCTTCAAAATATATGAACTAAAAGCTGACAGAACTCAAAAGAATTTAAAAATATACAAGCATAATTGAAGATTACATTTTTCTCTCAGAAATTATAAAACCACAGAAAATTAGTAAAGACAACACTTAAGAACAACTCCTAACCAACTTGACTTTATTGATGATTATAGAATAACTGTAGAATAAATATTTTTTCATGTAGACATCATTCAGAAAAATGCAAATTATAGAACAAAGTATTATTACAGACACACTAAAATATCTAAAAACAAAAAGACTGATAATGCCAAATGTTGGTGAATATATGAGCAACTGAAGTCCCATAGATTGTTAGTTGGAATAGAATGGTACTCAGGAAAGTGGTTTGGCAGTTTCTTCTAAGTAAAAGCTACACTTATGTAACCCAACAATTCTACTCCCAGAAAATGCAAATATGTCTACCCAAGATAAATGAAAATGTATGCTTAAAAAAAGGCTTCTACAATAATACTCCTTAGTTTTACTTATGATAACCAAAAACTGGAAAACCCAAATATAAGTATCTATCTTCAAATTAATGGGTAACAAAATGTGATATATTCATAAAATGCAATACACCTCAGCATTAAAAAAGAACAATCACAGATACATCCAATACCATGGATGAATCTCAAAAATACTATGATGAGCAAAAAAATTATGATGTACCAGACACAACAATTCTAGAGACTAGAAATCCAAGATAAAAGTGTTGGGAGCTTTGGTTTCTTCTGAGGCCTCTCTCCTTGGCTTACGGATGGCTGCCTTCTTGTTGTGTCCCCATGTATCCTGTCCTCTATGCACTCAAATTCTTAGTATCTCTTTCTCTTCTAAGGGCCCCAGAGGGATTGGACTAGGCTACCTTAATGGCCTCATTTTAACCTAATACCTTCTTTAAAAATATTATTTCCAAATACAGTTACATTCTGATGTCCTTGGGGTTGGGACTTGCACATGCACGTTTGGAGGGGACACAATTTAGCTCATAATAAGCCTCCTAAGTTAACTTGTTCCATTTAGTTTGGTTCTCCTCTGTCTTGCACACACACCAGATAGGTTACTTACAAAATGCAAATCTGACCATTTTTATTAGTAATTCATTGGAAACATCTCTAGGACATTTTACTACTCTAAGAATAAAGACCTTTAATTTCCAGGCAGCTTTCAATATCTTTTATAATCTGTTCTTGCTTACCACACAGTTGTTGTCTCCCAGCCACTTCCTCTTACACATATGCTGCAGCCATGAGATACAGAAAGCATCAGAACTGCTTTCATTTATTCAAAAGTGGTCTGTGATGTTTGTGGGCTGAAGGCCTCTGCAAATGCTCTTTGCTCCTTCTTCCTGCATTACCCTTCTACTCTTCAACTCTTACCATAATTCAATTCTTACACAGCTCATAGGTCATCTTCTCTGGGAAGCTTCATGACAACTCTCCTCACTGCAACAGAGTTAGGTCCCTTATGTGCTTCCACAACATCCTCTGTTACATATTATAACACTCACATGGCTTTATAGTTACAGCTCTAGATGCCTCATAAAAATCTCAAGACGCAGGTAGGGATAAGCCAGTTCATTTCTTTTGGGTACTTAAAGTCCTGGAACCCTGATTCTCAATATGTATATGTATTTTTTGCCACTCAACATTAGCAACAGATTTCCATAATTAAAATCATTCATGAAAATTGCTTAGTCTAGAGGTAACATACGCATAAAATTTAGGACAGTATTACCCCTCTTTAACATGCATGGTTTGGAGATAGAATAAAGGAAATAAAACAGACTGTATAAAATTTGATGCAGGTTTTGTTTTGTTTTGTTTTGTTTTGTTTTCAGACAGGGTGGGAGATGGCTGGAGAGAGAGAGAAAGAATATTAAGCAGGCTCCACACCCACATAGAGCATGACATGGGTCTCAATCCCACGATTCTGAGATCATGACCTGAGCCAAATTCAAGAGTGGGATGCTTAATTGACTGAACCACCCAGGCACCCCACAGGTTTTTCCCTTTTAGAGAATAAATTATTATAAAGTATTTCAGTAATTCTGAAATGAAATGAAATTATACTAAGGAATATTTAGAACTTTTTAAAAAATCACAATATAAAGGTATAAATACAATGGGTATAAACAGAATATTAATGCACTCATTTCCATTATTCCCATTACCTGTTAAGTTCCTCCAGACATAAACGTAGTGTTTCATAAGTTGTTAGAGCAATTTCACATTTCCTCTGCTTTACACGAATCAGTTCGTTGTCTTTTTTGTTACCATGTAAAATAGTGACTCTGAAATATCCCCAGGTGTCCAATTCATCCCTCCAGTTGTAGAGGACAGAAAGAGGAGCAACTATTAAGAACATCTAAAAGAAGAAGAAAAACAAAATTATGATATATTTTTGTAAAAAATGGAAAAAAGTGAAATCTGGAATATCAATAGTCCTTTGCTTTCATTTTTGACACTGCAATTAATAAAAATGAATACAACTTAGTGACTGGATATATCTAGATATAAAAAAGCCATCAAAAAATATTTTGTTGTTTATCTTTTTATTAGAAGAAAACAGATAACTAACTTTGTACAAAGAAAAAACTGTTCTTATTCCCCTCCCTCATGCCCCCGGAAAAAGGAGCTGACAGGTTAGAGAGAAACAATTCTCCAAAGCAGAAAAAAGAGTTTAATCAGAACCCAAATAATAACTTCAAGAGCCAAGTTGGTCATACAAATATGTAAAGCAGGCCAGGTTTTTTTCTTGAAATATATGGTTTTCTGAAGCTCTCTTTCCTTTGTACACCCTTAGTACAAGTCCTCTCTCCTTTCTCAGATACTGTCAGTTGAAGACCTCAAAAACTCATTAAAAAATTGAAACAATTCGAAGAAATCCCCTACCTCTTTTCTCACTAGATCAGTAATCTATCTATATTTATTTGCAAACATTCTGCTCTCCTACACATTACCATGGATCAACTAACCATGTTCTTATCTAAAGACAAACCCTAAACTTATACAGTGGCTGCCATCACTTCTTGTCAATCTAAAGTTAATGCTGGAGAAATTGCCCGAATCTCCCTTATGTATCTAACTTTCCCCTTTTAATGAACCATATCCATCCACAAGCTAGTAAGTCCTAATATTTCCAGGGTTAAAAAAAAAAAAAAACCCAAAACAATACCAAAATCCCCTTTGTTAACCTTTTATGTCTCTTTAGCTATTTCCCATTAACTTTATTGCCTTTCTAGCAATGATACTCAGGAATTATCAATACTTAATTGCTCTTATTTACTTTCTTCCTGTTCTCTTTTGAATTCATATAAATGACTTCTGTCCTAACCCCTCCAATCAAAGTAGTCCTTATCAAGATTAACAATATGTATCTGCTTAGTCTTGAAGGAATGTTGGGGTTCCAGTGATCTTCCCTGTAAACTAACCCCAAATCCTGTGGTCATTACCCATTTTAATTTTTTAATGTTTTTATTTCTCACTGTTATCACTACTTCTGAGCTATTATACTTAATAATGTTACAAGTTTCTTCCCTAAAGCTTTATATTTGTCCTACTTGATAAAGATGAACCAATTAAACATACAGAAAATTTTCAGTTTAGCAAAAAATTAAATAACACAATACTAGTCTAAATCCTGCTCTCGCTTCTGTGAAATATTTCAGGTAGGCCATTTGACAGCTGTAAGAAGTCAAATCTGACTCTTTTGGAAAAAGAAAGAATAAAAAAAGAACAAAAGATTAACAAACTCGGTGTGAAAGTTCCTTTTTCCACCCCATAATCAAACACACACAAATACTTCTTGTCATACTTGATTCACCTCAAATACTTCTGCCTATTGGCTTGGAGTTTATCTTATGAATTCCATTATTCCCCTACCTTCAAAAATACAAAATTTGGGATCCAAGTACTTAATCCAAGTATAGTCTCATTCCCTCCCCTCATTTTTGTATATTACAAGATGAAAATGATGGGTCCAAACTCCAAACTCCACTTTGAGCTGTTTACCAGTTCAGGTATCATTCATCAAAGCTGGCAATGAATCTAAAGACTCCTAGAATCAGCCCTAAGATTCAAAAAGTTTTAAAATTAAGACATTTCTTATTATTGGTCTTTGAAATTGCAAAACATAAACAAAATGGTTCGGTAGCTTGTTTTAATACTAGAAAAAGTCAGAGAACTGAGTTTGTCATGTACAAAGTCCAGAGAAAGTGTATAAGAAGAAGAATGTAAAGTATTCACTACCATGCTGTGAACAATATTTCATTTAACAAGCCTTATTTAAGGAAAAGATGCCAAAACAATAAAATGGAAAGCAGTGTCCAGTTGCTAAATCACTGCACACAAAGCAACTGTATTTGTTATTCTGAAGCTAAGAAACAATTTTATAAAACTAGATCTAAAATTTAATACAAATATAATTAAAAATTCCTCACTTAAATATTAGTAAAATCAACAGAGGCCACATTTAATTGTTCAACTAGAGAATACTGAATTACTTTTATCTCTTTCAACAAATCTATCTCAATTACTGAAAGCCATGATTTTAAAGTTTGATTCTTCATGCACTACGGTCTTAGGAGGATGATGTGATGTGGACTGTACAAAATACCTAAAGATGGTCTTCATGTGCAATGATTTTTATGGTAGAAAAGTTATAGTATGCACAATAATTATCATACCATTATTGAGTACTTGCTGTGTGCCAAGGGCTGGACAAAGTAGTTGACAAATATTAATTCAAGGACTTTACAAAGAAATGCCATCTATTAGAAATATTTAGTATTTCCTTTCTAGAGGATGAGATGAGATGAAAAAACTGAGATGTAGAGATGTTAAATAACATACCCAAGATCATACTGCTATTAGGTGGCAAAATAAGTATTCAAACCCATGTCTGTCTAATTCCAAAACCCGTAACCACCATTATATATCATATTGGTACTATATTAACTCAGAAAGTCCATGACTGTGAGAAATATAGCTCTCATTTACCACTGCAACTCCAGATCTTTGTATCGCATTTAGAAAAGAAAGGTGTTCAAGTGATAAATGAAATAATAAATGCAACCATGCATGTCAGTACCAGGTTAGGAACAGCAATGTATATTCAGAGAATAACAACAGACAAACAGGACAAAAGCAAAGGTCCACACAGGAGGAAGTGAGATATTAAAGTGAAAGTGAAAGTGAGCTATTCCTCCACACAAAAGGAAGTAAGAAATTAAAGTGAAAAATAATATGTATCTTTATATAGAGAGAAATTGCAGACTATAAAACTGAAATTTTTGCTATATAACTCAAGGTTCTAAAAAATATTCCCATAATTACGTCTATAATGTTAATTCACTTAAAAATGCCAAAAGTAATTAATTTAAACACTATTATGTATAACTGGTAACTTTTCCTTTTGGAATGCTGTGGCTATTTAACATATGGGAATTTAAGTTTAGAATCCATTCTAGTCATGGATTTATCTAAATCATTTTTTAGAAAAGCAGCATAAAAATTATACCAAAACCAGACATTCTTCAAAAATAGAAAATTACAGGCCAATATCACTTAAATTAATGGACAGCAAACCAATAAATATAAAACCTTTCAATTAAACAAGAAAAGTAAATAAGGGATGAAAATGGAAATGACAAGTAAACAAATTTGTAGAAAATATAAGTAAAACAATAAAATGAACAGTAAACAGGTGATGGAGAAGGAGAGCACTTGCTGTAACAAGCACAGGGTATTGTATGGAAGTGTTGAATTACTATACTGTACACCTGAAATCAGCATTACACTGTATGTTAACTAAAAAGAATTTAAATAAAGATTTTAAAAAATAAACAATATGCTATTGAACAAACAAAAGGTCAACAGAGAAATAAAAAAATATCTTGAGACAAATGAAAATGGAAATAAAGCATACCAAATATATAGGATGTAGAAAAGTAGTTCTGTGAGAGAATTTCACAGCAATCTATGCCTACCCCCACCCCCAAAATAAGAAAAATCTCAAATAAACATCCTGGCTTTACATCTCAAAGAACTAGAAAGAAGAACAATGCCCAAATTTGGTAGAAGAAAGAAATAACAAAGATCAGAATGGAAATAAACAAAATAGAAACTAAAAAGACATTTAAAAAATCAGTAAAACTAGGAGCTGCTTCTTTGAAAATATAAAACCGATAAAACTTTAGCTAGACTCACCAAGAAAAAGGAGGGAGGGCTCAAATAAAATCAGAAATGGAGATCTTACTGACTGATATTACATACACACAAAGACTCAAAAGAGAGTACTATGAACCATTATGTGCTAACAAATTGGAAAACCTAAAAGAAATGGCTATTTTTCTAAAAACCACAACCCTCCCTGAGTGAATCATTAAAAAAAGAGAGAATCTGAATATACCAATTAGTAGTAAGATGAATTACTACTGATTTTTTTGTTTGTGTTTTGGTTTTGATTAGTAATCAAAACCAAAACACAAACAAAATCCAGTACCAGGTGTTTCAATAGAAAATTCTACCAAATATTCAAAGAAGAGTCAATACAAATCCTCCTCAACCTTTTCTCTCTTTTTTTTTTCCTCCTCAAACTTTTCTAAAAAATAGGAGAAAATTCATTTTACAAGTCCATTGTTACCCTAATACCAAAACCAGATGAGGACACCACAACAAAGGAAAACTAAAAGTCAATATCCTTGATGAACATAGGTGCAAAAATCCTCAACAAAATATCAACAATGTCAATTCAGAAATAATCGAAAGGATCATACACCTTGATCAAGTGGTTTTTGTTCCAGGGATTCAAGGATGGAATGTTAATATTGTTCAACATCTGCAAATCAATCACATGATACACCACATTAACAAAATGACAAATAAAGATCACATGATCATCTTAATAGATGACAAAATTCAAAAACCATTTATGATAAAAACTCTCAACGAAGTAAGTATAGAGAGAAAATTTTTCAACATAATAAAGGCCATATAACAAGCCACAACTAATATTATACTCAATGGTGAAAGATAAAAACTTTCCTCTAAGATCAAAAACAAGACAAGAATGCTCTCTCTCACCACTTTTATTCAACATAATCTTGGAAGTCCTAGGCAGACCAATTAGGAAGGGAGGAAGGGAGGGAGGGAGGAAGGGAGGAAGGAGGGGGGAAGGGGGAAAGGAAGAAAGGAAGGAAATCCCAGGTGCAAAATAAGAAGAAAATTGTCAATGTTTGCTTAGGAGATGATATTGCATATAGAGAACACTAAGGACTCCACAAAAACAAACAAACAAACCTGTTAGAATAAGCAAGTTCAGCACAGTTGCAAGAAACAAAATTAATATACAAAAATCTGTTGCTTTTCTATACACTAACAACATACTATCAGAAACAGCAACGAAAAAATAATCTCACTTATAATTACATCAAAACGAGTAAAATACCTAGGGATAAATTTAACCAAGGAGGTAAAAGACCTGGACACTGAAAACTACAAGCCACTGCTAAACCACAGAAGGGGCACCTGGGTAGCTCAGTCAGTGGAATGACCAACTTGATTTTGGCTCAGGTCATGATCTCAGGGTCCTGGGACTGAGCCCAGCATCAGACTCCAGGCTCAATGTATTAAATAAATAAATCTTTTTAAAAAAGAAACTACAGAAGACACAAACAATGGAAAAATACTCCATTCTATGGTTTGGAAGAACAAATATTGTTAATATGTACCTACTACCCGAAGCAATCTACAGATTCAGTTCAATCCCTATAAAATTCCAATGACATTTTTCATAGAAATATAACAATCCTAAAATTTGTATAGATAGAACCATAAAAGACCAAAAATAGTCAAAGCAGTCTTGAGAAAGAACAACAAAGCTTAATTATACTCCCTGATTTGAAACTGTTTTACAAAGCTATAGTAATCAAACAGTATGCTACTGCATAACAGGAGACACATAGATCACTTGAACAAAATATGAGTAATCCATACTTACATGGCCAATTTATTTATGATACAGGAGGCAAAAATATCCAATAAGAAAGGATAGTCATGTCAATGAATGGTGTTGGGGAAACTTTACAACCACAGCAAAAGAATGAAACTACTATTTTATACAACACACAAAACTCGAAATGGATTAAAGACTTGAATGTAAGACCTGAAACCATAAAGCTCCTAGAAGAATATATAGGCTCCTGTATACAAGTAAGAAGTATACAAGAATACAAGTAAGCTCCTTGACTATGGTCTTGGTGATGGTCTTTTAAATGTAACTCCAAGAGCAAAGGCAATAAAAACAAAAACTTATTTATTTTTGGATATTAACCCATTATCAGATGTATGATTTGCAAATATTTTCACCTATTTAGTTGGTTTCTTTTCATTTTGTTGATGATATCATTTACCATACAGGCGGGACTGCAACAAACTAAAAAGTTTCTGATAAGTGTTTAATATCCAAAATATTAACAAACATATACAATTCAATAGCCAAAAAAAAAAAAATCCAAATTTAAAAATGGATAGAGAATCTGGATAGACGTTTTTTAAAGAAGAAAAGGAGATAGCCAACAGGCACATGAAAAATACCACTGATCATCAGGGAAATGCTACTCAAAACCATAATGAGATATCACCTCACATCTGTTAGACTGCCTATTTTCAAAACGGCAAGAAATAACAAGTGCTAGCCAACAATCTTAAGAAAAGAAAACCCTTATGCACTATTGATAGGAATTTAAATTAGTGCGACCACTATGAAAAACAAACAATTACTGGGGGAAATCAGAGGGGGAAACGAACCATGAGAGACTGTGGATTCTCAGAAACAAACAGGGTTTTGGAGGGGGGTGAGCCTGGTGGTGGGTATTAAGGAGGGCCTGGATTGCATGAAGCACTGGGTGTGGTACATAAACAATGAATCTTGGAACAGTGAAGAAAAAATTAAATCAAATTAAAAAAAAAAATAGAACTGCCATATGATCCAGGATTTCCACTTCAGGGTCTTTATCTGAAGGAAACAAAAACACTAATTTGAAAAGATTTATGTACCCCCATATTCACTGCAGCATTATTTACAATAACCAAGATATGGGAACAACTTAAGTGTCCAGTAATGGGTGATAAAGAAGATTTGATATATGTAGATATATATCTCTACATATATCACACAAACACACACATGGAATACTATTCAGCCATAAAAAAGAATGAAATCCTGCCATTTGCGATAACATGGATGGACCTTGAGGCATCATGCTAAGTGAAACAAGTCATACCAAGAAAGAGAAATATTTGATTTCACTTATATTTGGAATCTACTAAATAAAATAAACCAAAAAAATAAGCTCATCACTACAGAGAACAAATTGATCGTTGCTAGGGCATTAGTATGGTATGTAACATGCATCCAGTTATAAAATAAATAACTCATGAAGATGTAATGTACACCATGGTGACTACAGTTAATACTGTATTGCATATTTTAAAGTTGCTAACACAGTAGATCTTAAGAGTCCTCATTACAAGAAAAAAAATTTTTTCTAACTAGGTATGGTGATAGATGTTAACTAGATTTATTTAATGTAGTGACCATTTTGCAATGTATACAGATATCAAATCATTATGTTACACACCTGAAACTAATATGTCACTAATACTTCAGAAAAAGCCTAAAAAAGCATGTAGTTTTAATATATATAAAAACATGACCAGTTAGAACATAAAATTTTAAAAGTTCCATTTGTAATAGCAACCAAAAAGAAAGAATACCTAGTTAAAATTAATGAATAAGAAACTAGGTCACATGAAGAAAGCCAGAAATTCTGAAGGGCAAGAAATAAGATTTAAGCAAATGATACAACTACTGTTGGATATGCAGTATTTACAGTGTAAATATGTTCATTCTCCCTACATAAGTCAATAAATTCAATGTAATATTAACTAAAATATCAATAGCCTTTTAGGAGAAAATTGAGAAATTTGAAGACAAACTAACCCTACCAAATATTAAAACATATTATAAATCCAAAAAAATTAAAACTGTTTAGCACTGAAAGATAAATGAACAAATAAATCAATAGGACAGAATAATATATCTAGAAATATACCCACACATATATAAATGAGCTTCATTTTAATCAAAAGTGACCCTTCTAATATTGTGGGAAAAAAGGCTTACTCAATATATGACAATAAAATAATTGGCTAACCAGTTGAAAAAATAATGCCAGTTTAACTGATCATTCCTTATAGCAAAATAAATTCAGGCTGATACAGAGATGTGAAGGCGTAAAATAAAGTCATACACATTATAAAAGAATCATGGGTGAACTTACAGTCTTAGGTACAGAAGATTTTTCTAGGCAGGCATAAAACCTAGAACCTATAAATATAGATATTTTTAACTACCTAAATTTTTAAAAAATATAATAAATAAATCAAAAGCTGACCCTGAAAAAATTAGGAAAGAAATATTGACAGAATATATAATGGACAAAAGATCAGTATGTAGAACATATGATTAAGGACTATTAAAAAAAGATTAAAACTAGAACTTGATGTTTTAAAAAGCTATTAAAAGTCTTTTAAGATTCTGAAAAGATATTTGACCTCACTCAAAATAAAGGAATAGAAATCAAAGCAAGGTATACTTTTTCTACATCTCTGACATAATTTATATTTTTTAACGCCTAGGATAAATGAAAAGGTGGGAAACAGACATAATTTTACACTATTGGTGAGGATACAAATTGACATAAGCTCTTGAAAGGCAATTTGTATCTGTCAGATGTAATATGCCCATAATTTTAGTACCACAGACTTGTGATTCCAGTACCAAGAATTTATCTTATAGCTATAATGGCAAAAGTTGCAAGATATATGCATGAGGATTTTCACAGGAGCATCATTTGCAAGATAATACTCTTGGTATACATCAGAAACTAAATAGTATATAGTAAATAAGATGCTAGAAACATATTTTTGTTCAATCACTACTGAAACTGATAATATGAATACTAAAAAAATTCTCCTATGCATTAATACTGATTATGAATTTTCATAGACTCTTTAAAGCTTTATCATATGAGAGAGCAATATTTTAAAATTAATTTACTTTGATTTTCTTAAAGACTGAATTCCAATCCTAAAGGCCTAAATCCAAAGATTCATTCCAAGATTTAATATTTGAAATACATACTTTGTGTCTTTGCGGAATTTATTCCTGGCAAGAAACATCTATTGCATGCATTTTTAGATGATTTCTTCACACTTGAAAAGTTTCAAAATATATGTAAGATGTATCAGATAACATACACATACCTCAAATCCACCAATCCTTAATTTGTAACATTTGATTCATTAAAAGGATTTGTTTTTCAAGGAGTTCCAACGTTAATTTTTCAGGATTCCATTGTGATTCTGGCATTAACATAATAAATATAAAGGAATTTATTTTCTTTCTAGCTATTTCATAGGCTATCTTTTAAAAATGCACAAAATTTTAACTGGATGAATACAAATTTATCTTTTAAGAATTTCATCACATAAAAATAGAGTATTTGTTTGAATTTCCTTCTGAGGAATTAATTTAGGATGTCACTGATAATCCTATCAAAAGCTTTATGAAATTCCTGTTCAAATGATTAACTAAACAAATACATTTATTGATGCCAACTGAAACAAAAGAACAAATAGAAAAATAAATCGTAATAGTGTAAAATGCTTGGAAGTGGTGCTGCCAGATAACCAGAACTGTGTAAGAGTAGATGAAAACTGACATACTTAAAGAACTGAGGAATCCATCCCATACCTATGTAAAGAAAACTTCTCCAAAAAACAAAAATGCAAATTTTCCTAGAAATAGACTTTAAGCCAAACACTGTAACAAGAGACAAAGAAGGTCATCAGATCATAATAAAGGGATCAATTCATTAACAGAATATAACAAATGTAAATATTATTTTCAACATCAGAACATCTAACTATAAAACTTAACAGATATGAAGAGAGAAAATGACAGCAATATAATAAAAATGGAGGACCTCCAACACCCTACTTTCAACAACGGATAGCTCATGCAGATAGAAAATCAGTAAAGAAATATCAGACTTAAACTACACGTTAGACCAGATGGACCTAAGAGACATATATACAAAATTTCACCTAATAGCAGTAAGAATACATATTCTTCTTAAGTACATATAGAACTTTCTCTAGAACAGGTAATGTGTTAGGCCACAAAACAAGTCTTTTTTTTTTTTAATTTTTTATTTTTTATAAACATATAATATATTTTTAACCCCCAAGGTACAGGTATGTGAATCACCAGGTTTACACACTTCACAGCACTCACCATAGCACATACCCTCCCCAATGTCCATAACCCCACCCCCCTTCTCCCAACTCCCCTCCTCCCAGCAACCCTCAGTTTGTTTTGTGAGATTAAGAGTCACTTATGGTTTGTCTCCCTCCCAATTCCATCTTGTTTCATTTATTCTTCTCCTACCCCCTTAACCCCCCATGTTGTATCTCCACATCCTCATATCAGGGAGATCATATGATAGTTGTCTTTCTCCTCTTGAAAACAAGTCTTAATAAATGTTTGATCTAAATCATATCAAACATATTTTCTGACCACAATGTTGTGAAACTTGAAATCAATGACAAGAGGAAAAGTATATATGTGGATATTAAACAATATGCTCCTGACAACCAAAAGTGTCAGAGATGGAATCAAAAAGGAAGCCAAAAAAATATCTTGAGACAATAAAAATTGAAACACAACAAACCAAAACTTACAGGATGCAACAAAAGGAGTTCTAAAAAGAAATTTTTAGTGACAAAGACTCACATTAAGAAAAAAGAAAAATCACAAATAAACAGCCTAACTTTATACCTCAAGAAAATATAAAAAGAACAAGGAACATCTGGGTGGTACAGTCAATGGAGCGTCTAACTCTTGGTTTTGACCCGGGTTGTGATCTCCGGGTTGTTAGATCAACCCCCCAGTCAGGCTCCACACTCAGTGTGGAGTCTGCTTGGGACTGACTCTCATTCTCCCTCTGCCCATCCCCACCCCTGTTCATGCATGCTCTCTCTCTCTAAAATAAATAAATCTTAAGAAAAAAAACAAAAAGAACAAATTAAGCCCAAAGTTAGTAGAAGGCAATCACAAATATTGTAGTGGAAATGAAAGAAATAGAGACTAGAAAAACACTAGAAAAGATCACTGAGATTAAGAGCTGGTTCTTTGAATAGATAAAGTTGGCAAACGTTTAACTAGAATAGGAAAAAAAAAAGAGAAAACATTCAAATAAAATTAGAAATGAAAGAGGAGACATTACAAGTGATAAGAAATACAATATGAAATTATGTAATTATATACCAAGAAATTAGATAATCTAAAAGAAATGGATACAGTCCCAGAAAAATATAACCCAACAAGACTGAATCATGAAGAAAGAAGATCTGAATAAATCAGTAGTAAAGAGACTGAATCAATAACACACCCCCCAGCACAGAAAAGTCCAGGGCCAGACAGCATCACTAGTGAATTCCACCAAACATTTGAAAAATAATGTCAATCCTTCTCAACAATCCCAATCTCATTTTTCAAGGCCAATGTTACCCTGGTATCAAAGACAAGGGTATCACAAGAAAAGAAAAGTAAAGGCCAATATCCTTGATGAATAGAAACACAATTATCTTCAACAAAATATGGAACAAACAGATTCAATAGCAAAAGGACCATACACCATGAGCAAAGTGGGATTTACTCCTTAGATGAATTGATAGTTCAACATATGCAAATCAAAAAAATGTGATACATCATATTAACAAAATGAAGGGTAAAAACCATATCTCAACAGATGCAAAAAAATTTTTTGACAAAATTTAACATCCTTTTATATAAAAAATTTCCAACAAACTGGACATAGAGAATATATACTTCAACATAATAAAGACCACATATGACAAACACACAGTTAATATCACATTCAACAGTCAAAAGCTTCATACTTTTCCTCTCAGATCAGTAACAAGCTTATTACACATAGGACTGGAAGTCCTCGTCAGATTAATTAGATAAATAAGAAATAAAAGAATTAAAAATACATTGGAAATTGGAAAGGGATTTGGAATTGGAAAGGTAAAATTGGAAAGGTAAAGGTAAAACTGTTTGCAGATGACATGACATTACAGGTAGAAAACCCCGAAGATGCCATAAATGAAAACAAATACCTCTTAGAAATCAGTAAAATAAAGTCAGTAAATATGCAGGACACAAAATCAATATATAAAAATCAGCTATGTTTTAATATATTAGCATGACTTATAAGAAAAGGAAATTAAGAAAACAATGCAAAGTAATGGCAGAGTAATTAAAGGGGAAACAATTAGGCCAATCATCTGCTTCAAAGAAGTAGCACACCACTTCCCCTATATAAAGTACTATGTATACTTTTCCAAAGCACAACTTCTTCAGAAATCATAATGAGTGTTGGGGCTGAGGAAATTTATAAATTTCAAGGTTGAAGAAAAAGTTCTATACACTTTGAAACAAAAAGAAAATTTCCTATTCATGGAAAATATCAGTTCAGTACTGGAACCTCATCTACAATATGGAGTGACAGAAGAAAATAAAATTATTTTGGTGAAGTTTGAAAGAAGATTTTTAACTTAGAATTCTACATACAGATAAACTATCAACCCAGTATGACAGTAATATAGAAGTACATAAAACTTTAGAAACAATTAATTGAAGTTCTTAAATAAGCAAAAAGTGGTACAAAGACAAGAAGAAATGAGAAAGCTGAAAAGACATAGCAAGAAAATGTAATATATTTCTCTCAGAATTTAATTGCTCAAATAGAACAAAAACAAAACAAAATAGTACTAAGAATTTGAACACTACAATTATCCAATTATCCTGATTAAACAGATATATTTAGACCTATATGGCCATAATAATAAATAATGTGCAAAATCCTTGCCAAATTTTTAAAATAACTGAGACTATGTAACACCACAGCATTAAAAATACCTGACCAGGGATTTAGCCACAAAAAAATAAAATAAAATAAAAGTAAAAATAAAAATAAAGCCAGTATTACCTTAGCAACAAAGTAGAAATCAACAACAAAGGCGAAATACTCCTATTATTCTCCATACCCCAATAATATCTATTCACTTGGAAATTTTAAACTTCACTTTTAATAGTACTTGAGTAAAAGAGAAAAACTATAGAGCCACAGATAATTTAGAAAACAATAATGAAAAGCCCACCTAATGAAAACTATGAAATGCAGCCACAGTGGTACTCAAAAAAACAGATACAACTTAAGTGAAATTTATTAGAATATAAGAAAGATTAAAAATAAATACTTAAGAATTAAATGGAAGGGGAACCTGGGTGGCTCAGTCCTTAAGCATCTGCTTTGGCTCAGGTCATGATCCCCAGAGTCCTGGGATGGAGCCCTACATAGGGTTTCCTGCTAGGCTGAAAGCCTGCTTATCTCCCTCTCCCACTGCCCCTACTTGTGTTCCCTCTCTTGCTGTCTCCATCTTTATCAATTAAATTAATAGATAAAATCATAAATAAATAAATAAATAGAATTGAACTGAAAGAGATAGAAAAATAGCATTGTTTATTATCAGAAGGAATTATACATATATATGCATATGTGCCCATATACATATATAAATGTAAATAAATATGTATTATAAATATATATTATATATTAATATCTTTACCTATTTAAAGTATTAATTTTCCCTGCTTTCTCTGCCCTGTTAATTACCAGAACTGACATAAAATATTAATAAATTCTGCAATGACATTTAGAATCAAATAACAACTGAAAATAGGACTACAAACAGTCTTTGAACTTGAGAAGATTTAAAGACACATCAAGAATATCCCTTAAAGGGGAAGGGAAGGAAAGATAAAACGAGACAAAACCAGAGAGGAGACAAACCACAAGAGACTTGCTTCATTATAGGAAGCAAACTGAGGGTTGCTGGGGAGGAAGTGAGATGGGGGACAGGGAATGATGGACATTCAGGAGGGCATATGATGTAATGAGCACTGGGTATAAGACTGATAAATCACTGAACTCTACCTCTGAAACTAATAATACACTATATGTTAATTGAATTTCAAAAAAATAATAAAAATAAAATAAAATGACTCAGGTCAAAAAAATATGCTTAAGAAAGAATTAAATACTTCTTTAGGATCAAATTAAATTTGTTACAGGATATATTTATAATATTAAAAATTATAAAAAATTTTAAAGCAATAATAATTCCATAAGCCAATAATTCTCAAAATTTTGCACTAAAATGCCCCAATGATTGACAATAGTAAATTGGCCTCACCAATCTTATGTATAAGACTCTAGTACAGATGAGACTATTTATTTTTTTTTTAATTTTATTTATTTATTTGACAGAGAGAGATCACAAGTAGGCAGAGAGGCAGGCAGAGAGAGAGAGAGAGAGGGAAGCAGGCTCCCCGCTGAGCAGAGAGCCCAACTCGGGACTCAATCCCAGGACCCTGAGATCATGACCCGAGCCGAAGGCAGCAGCCCAACCCACTGAGCCACCCAGGTGCCCCTAGATGAGACTATTTAAAACTTGACTTGTAGAAAGTGATTTCATTACCATGAGAAAATAAAGATTTCATAAAATCACTTCATCTTTATTTCTATCCAGTTTTCTGAGAATATAAAAGTCAGACACAAAAGTATACTTTTTCTTGCATTTCATTATTTTATTAGAAATCTCTTATTTTTTATGAGTCATACATGAGATATTTATAAACATGTATTTACAAAAGAGAAAGCTGAAATATAGACATGAATAGCATTCATAATGACAGGAGCAGAAACAAAAACATGTCTAGACCTTAGTCTTTCTTTTTTTTTTTTTTTTTTAAATATCTTATTTATTTATTTGACAGAGAGAAATCACAAGTAGATGTGGGGCAGGCAGAGAGAGAGAGAGGGAAGCAGGCTCCCTGCTGAGCAGAGAGCCCGATGCGGGACCCGATCCCAGGACCCTGAGATCATGACCTGAGCCGAAGGCAGCGGCTTAAACCACTGAGCCACCCAGGTGCCCCATAGACCTTAGTCTTTCTAATTCCAACTTCAACAGTCCTCATGTAGGAAGAATTTGTTTCAGAGTTTCAGGATGTAATTATTCTCCTGAACAACCTTATCAATGACATACCTTTTTTATCAGTATCAATGTCTCCCTTTCATTCTCATGTAAATAAAAAAACAATATAATGGACTTTGATTATCTTTACATACACATTTATGCAAATTTAACAAATTAATTAAAGTAAGTCATATATATTCAGCCAAGAAAAAGACTGAAAACCTCCAAAAAAATTTAAGCTAAAATTGTATTTTGCCATTTTGAGTCAATCATACTTAATTTGAGGATGAAACTGATAATCCTTTAAGAATTAGGTCAATAAAACAAATATTTTAATAATGTCTTTAACTTATGTGTTTTGAATTTATGCTATAATGTATGCTGTGTACAAGTTACTATATACATTTCCAATACCAGCTTCATGAGCTTTATACTCCTAAACATCTTACTTTTTTTGCTATAGAAGGAGGCTCCTTTTTCATACTTCTTAGTAAAAATTCTGGCATGTTGTTTTCAATATCTTCACGAGTTCCCTTTTTATGCAAAACTGCAGCCAAAAATGAAATAACCTGGGAGAAAAAAAAAACTTTTTAGTTACTGTGTAAATGTTTCAAGATGGACAAAATGTTATGGCTTACATGATTGACTACCCAATTAGTGAAAATTTGAGTATATACAAATAGATTTGTTACAGGGATAAACAACAAGAAATAGCAGTATTGGTTTTCTTTATATATATTAACAAATGTACAGTACACCTTACCCCTGAGCACAGTGAAAAAGAATTCTCACATGGCTATCACTTCCATGGTAAGTTTTACCTACTCAATGAATTCTTTCTTGATCTCATCAGTTGGGACATTACCTTCTTATTTGTCTCTCTCCACAGAAACTATCTCTTCATATATTCTATTAGAATAAACTATATGCATTCTTTTTTCCCTGTTGTGTACTTCAGTTCATCTAATAATTATAGATGGAATGATAGAATGTTATTTTAAGATAGACTAAGACCATTCATCAATACACACACCACTTGGAATAACAGCTATTGTCTAAATACCAAGTAAGAAAGACAAAGAGACATAATAAAGGAAATATAACCTCACATAATGAAGAGCAAGAAATATTTAATCAATTGGACTTTGGTTCAAATTTCAGCCTTAGTTGCTTGGCTGTTATGTAAACTTAGGTGAGTTAACCTTTTGAATAACCTGTAAAAATACATGAAAATAGCAAAAATAAATATTTGCAGAGTTATTTTAAAGATTGGGGAAGTATGTGAGGTATCCATATCGGGGAAGAATCATTACTTTAGAAAAATAAATCATATAAATATTAAAACCTAAAGAAAAAAATATGAGATTGGAAAAAACTAAAAAAAAGTGTTTTTTAAAATGAGAATGGGGTCACCTGGGTGACTCAGATGGTTAAGCAACTGCCTTCAGCTCAGGTCATGATCCTGGGATCCTGGGATCAAGTCCAGTATCAGGCTACCTGCTCAGTGAGGGGCCTGCTTCTCCCTCTGCCTCTCTCTCTCTCTGTCTCTCATGAATAAATGAATAAAATCTTTAAAAAAAAATAAAATAAATTAAAAAAGAATGGTTACCTACAATCTCAATCCCAAATGTCAAAGAAAAAGAATGGTGTAAGAGAAGTATTTGAAAAGATAAAAGCTGAAAACTTCTAAAAGCTGATTTAAAAAAAAAAAAGTCAAGCCATATATTCCCGATCCACTAAGAACATCAAACCAATAAATCAGTAAATAAATTATCAACCCACAAGTAGGTTTTGCATAGAAAAACTGCTCAAAACTTGAGACCAAAAAGAAAATCTTAAAAGTAGCACAAGGAAAACACAATAGATTACCTACCAAAAAGCAACAACTGGATAAATAGCTGATCTGGCAGCAAAAACAACAAAAGACACTATATATCAAATGATATTTTCAAGATGGTAAAGAAAATAAAAGTAACCTAGTTTTATACCCAGTAAGATACTATTCAAGAATAAAGATGGAGATATTTTCAGACAAATAAAAACTGAACAAAATCCTCATCAAAAGAGCACAGTACAGGAAATAATTAATGGATGTTTTCAGGCACAAGGAAAATTATATGATGTAGATGCTCAGTGATGCAGGAAAAACTTAAGAACAACAAAAATGGTAAATATATAGAAAATATAAATATGTAAACATTATTGAACAAAACTGTCTTCTTGAAATTAAATAAAAGCATTAAAAGATATGACAACACATGCAGTTGAGTCTGAAAGGGTCCAGTGTAATTATAATATTCTGGTGTCCTTACACTGTCCAGGAGGAAATAAAATTACTAGTTTATATTAGAATTTTTGATAAGTCAAGAATGTTTATTGTAATCTCTTGGGTAACCACTAGAAGGAAAATACATCAATGTGTAAGTAGTAACCTATTAAGAAAGAGATAATGGAATAATATGAAATAATCTATCCAAAAGGAGGCAAAAAAGAAGAAGAAAATAAACACAGGTAACATACAACAAATAAAGAGCAATAATAAAATAGTAGATTTAAATCCATATATATTAGAAAGCACATTCCATGGAGGGGACTAAATGTTACAATTAAAAGACAAAGATCATCAGGTCCATAAAATATGTATGCCATTTACACACACACACACACACACACACACACACACACACAAAACATTTAAAACAAGCAATAGGAAAAGTTGTTAAGTAAAAAAATGAAGACATATGAACAAAAACCAAAAGAAAGCTGATATAGCTGTTTTATTAGACTCTAAGGCAAAAACATTACTAAATTAAAAAGATACACTTCAAGCTTGATATTGATTAAAAAATTAATTCATGTGGAAGTTATAACTAGTGTAAATTGTTAAGCAAAGAAAAAACAGCTTACTGAAATAAAAGTAGACAAATCCATAGCATAATGGTAAGATTTTGAAATGACTCAGTAAGAAACAAAATAATCAGTAAAGAAGCAGAATATTTGAATCACATGGTTAGCAAACTTGACCTAATGAACATTTGATCAAACACTGCACACTACTGTAAAACACAGTTTCATTTAAAATACATATGAGGGGTGCCTGGCTGGCTCAGTTGGTTTAACATCTGCCTTCAGCTCAGGTCATGATCTCAGGATCCTGGGACTGAGCCTTGTCTGGGTTCCCTACTCAGTAGCGAGTCACCTCTCCTTCTCCTTCTACCCCTATGCACCCTCCCTAGTTATGCTTTCTCTCAAATAAATAAATAAAATCTTTTAGAAAATTAATAACATAAACATGAAATATTTATCAAAGCACCATATAAGGTCATGGAGCAAATCTCAATATGGTTCAGCAGAAATATAGAATATGTTCTTTAATGTGAGAAACTAGAAATAACACAAGTTTAAGAAGAAAATCCACAAATATTTATAAAGTAAGAAATACACTTCAAAGAAGAAATAAATTTTATTTTTTTTTTTAAAGATTTTATTTATTTGACATAGGGACAGCGAGAGAGGGAACACAAGCTGGGGTTGTGGGGGGAGGGGGGCAGAGCAGGCAGGGAGAAGCAGGCTTCCCGCTGAGCAGAGAGCCTGATGCCGGGCTCAATCCCAGGACCCTGGGATCATGACCTCAGCCAAAGGCAGACACCTAACAACTGAGTCACTAAGGCGCCCAAGGACTGAGCCACTCAGGTGACCTAAAGGAGAAATGTATTTTAAAGCATATTAGAATAACGGGTGACTGGGTGGTTCAGTTGGTTAAGTAACTACCTTCAGCTCAGGTCATGATCTCAGCGTCCTGGGATTGAACCTCTGCTTCTCCCTCTCCCTCTCCCTGTGCCCCGACCCACCTCCCATCCTCTCTCTTCCTTTCAAATAAATAAAATCTTCAAAAATACATATATAGCGGCGCCTGGGTGGCTCAGTGGGTTAAAGCCTCTGCCTTCAGCTCAGCTCATGATCCCAGAGTCCTGGGATCGAGCCCCACATCGGGCTCTCTGCTCAGCAGGGAGCCTGCTTCCTCCTCTCTCTCTGCCTCTCTCTCTGCCTACTTGTGATCTCTGTCTGTCAAATAAATAAATAAAATCTTTTAAAATAATAATAAATTAATTAATTAAAATACATATATAAAAAGTATATTAGAATATACTTCTAATTTCACTAAGATTAGAATATATTTTGAGTTTAACAATAGTAAGTAATAATTACATATTAAACTTGTGGACTATACCTAAGATCATGTTTTAGGGACTTAATGCCTACATTAGGAAGAAAAGAAGCTACTAATAAAGTATCTAAGAATCTATTTCAAAAATTAATAAAAATACAGAAAACAAAACACAAAAAAACAGAATTATAAACAAAATGTATAAGTGGAAAAGCATATAATAAAAAGGATCAACAAAGCCAAATGATCATTGTAGTGAGGATTTTAAAAAGTGATAAAGCCCCTAGGTAATTAATGAAGAAGAAAAACTACAAGAAGAAGTAAATACACACACATAAACACAAAGGACATAATAAGTAATGTCATGCCAATAACTAAAAATTTGGAATAAATGAAGAACAGAACTTATCTATACTGACACAAGAAAAAACACAAAATTTACATTTTCATAAAATATTAAATCTCAATACATAATTATAGATCTTACACAAAGAAAACTAAAAGTCAAATGGTTTCACCAATAAAGTCTATCAATGCTTAAGAAAGATAGAATGCCAGTCCAGGAGTACCTGGGTGGCTCAGTGAGTTAAGCATCCGACTCTTGATCTCACCTCAGGTCTTGATCTCAGGGTTTGAATTCAAGCCCCATGTTGGGCTCCACACTAGGTGTGGAGCCTACTTAGAAAAGAAAAGAAAAAAAGAAAAAAAAAAACAGGGCATCTGGGTGGCTCAGTCATTGGGCATCTGCCTTCAGCTCAGCCCCACAATAGGCTCCCGGTTCAGCCGGGAGCGTGCTTCTCCCTCTCCCACTCCCCTGCTTGTGTTCCTTCCCTTGCTGTGTCTCTCTCTGTCAAATAAATAAAATCTTTTTTTAAAAAAGATGAAAGAAAAAAGACAAGAAAAGAAAAAAAAAAGAAAAGGAGAGGGAAAGGAAAGGAAACGAAATGAAAGGAAAGAAAAGGAAAGGAGAGGAGAGAGGAAAGGAAAAGATGATAAGGTAAGGTAAGGTCAGGTAAGGTAAGGTAAGATAAGATAAGATATAATGCCGTCTTAAACTGTTTCAGATTTTAGAAAGGGAGAAATGGTCTCAACTCACTTTATGAGTTTGACATAATCTTGATAAGAAAATATGACAAGCATATTATAGGCAGGAGATTTATAGGCCAATTTTTCTTACTCAGAAGCAAATATTAAATTAAATCCCTTAAAATATTAGCAAATATAACACAGAAATATAAAAAGAAATATATACTAAAATCAACTTGGGCTGATGCTGGGCATGTAAGTTTGGTCTAATTTTCAAAGTTTAGAGATTGTATGGGTATTAGGTATTATACGTAACTTTCCTAACATTAGTTTCCTTAAAATAATATGACAACCCATTTCATCATGATACATTTTACATGAAGTGCTACATTATTAAAATTACGCACACTGTGAAAAGTTGGGAATGTATTTTTTTATCACAACAAAAAAAATTAAGCACACTGTGAAAAGTTGGGAATGTATTTTTTTATCACAACAAAAAGGAATAAGACAGAAAACAGTCTGTTCAAACAAAAAACAAATAATAAAATGGTATGTACAAATTCAAATATAAATGAAATTATATTAAATGTAAATGGACTAAACACTACAATTAAATATCAAGATTGCCAAAATGGATAAAGAGTTGTCTACAAGAGACATACTTTTTTTTTTTTAATTTTAATTCCAGTATAGCTCCCATACAGTGTTGTATTATTTTCAGGTGTATAATATAGCGATTCAACAATTCTATGTATTATTCAGTGATCATCAAGACGAGTGTTTTCTTAATCTTCACCTATTCCACTCATCTGCCCACCCACTTCCCCTCTGGTAACCCACTTGTTTGTTCTCTATAGTTAAGAGTCTGTTTTTTGGTTTGTCTCTCTCTCTCTCTTTTTATTCCCCCTTTGTTTCTTAAATTCCACATGTGAGTGAAATCACATGGTATTTGTCTTTCTCTGGCTGATTATTTTGATTGCCATGTTGTTGCAAATGTCAAGACTGCATTTTTCTTTATGGCTGAATAAAATTCCTGTGTGTGTGTGTGTGTGTGTGTGTGTGTGTGTGTCTGTGTACATCCATACATATCTAAATAGATATAGATACCATATCTTCTTCATCCATTTATCTATTGACAGACATTTGGGCTGCTTCCATAATTTGGCTATTGTAAATAATGGTGCAATAAAAATAGGGGTGCATATAATCTTTTGAATTAGTGTTTTTGTATTCTTTAGGTAAATACCCAGTAGTGCAATTTCTAGATAATAGGGTAATCCCATTTTTAATTTTTTGAGGAACCTCCAATACTGCTTTCCACAATGGCTGTACCAGTTTGCATTCCCATCAGTGGTGCAAGGGTTCCTTTTTCTCCACATCCTAACACTTGTTTACTTTTGTGTTTTTCACTTGAGCCACTGATGAGGATTTGATTTCCCTGATGATGAGTGATGTTTGTTGGCCATTTGTATGTCTTCTTTGGAGAAATGTCTGTTCATATCTTCTGACCATTTTAATCGTATTTGTGCATGTGTGTGTGTGTGTGTTCTTGTAAGTTTATATATTTTGGATACAGACCTTTTATCAAATGTCATTTGCAAATATCTTCTCCTCCCATTAAGTAGACTGTCTTTCACTTTTGTTGACTATTTCCTTTGCTGTGCAGAAGTTTTTTATTTTGATGCAGTCCCAAAATTTTATTTTTGCTTGTTTCCCTTGCCTCAGGAGATATATCTAGAAAAATATTGTTACAACCCCAGTGTCAGAGAAATTACTGCCTGTGCTGGCTTCTAGAGTTTTTACGGCTTCAAGGTCTTTGATTCGTTGAGCTTATTTTTGTATATAGTGTAAAAAACTGGTCCAGTTTTGCACATAGCTGTCCAGATTCCCAGCACTATTTGTTGAAGAGACTTTTTCACATCGTATGTTCTTGCCTCCTTTGTGAAAGGTTAATTGACCACATAACTGTGAGTTTGTTTCTGGGTTTTCTATCCTGTTCCATTGATCTATGTGTCTATTTTTGTTCCAGCACCATACTGTTTGGTTACTATAGCTTTGTAGTATTACTTGAAATAGGGAATTGTGATGCCTACAGCTTTATTTTATTTTTCAAGGTTGCTTTGGCTATTTGGGGTCTTCTGTCATTCCATACAAATTTGGGGATTGTTCTAGTTTTGTGAAAAATGCTGTTGGTATTTTGATAGGGATTGCTTTAAATCTGTATATTGCTTTGGGTAGTATGGACTTTTTTTTTTTAATTTTATTTATTTATTTGACAGAGAGAGAGATCACAAGTAGGCAGAGAGGCAGTCAGGAAGTAGGGGGCAGGCTTCCCATTGGGCAGAGAGCTCGATCCCATAACCCTGAGACCATGACCTGAGCTAAAGGTAGAGTCTTAATCCACTGAGCCACCCAGGTGCCCCAGGTAATATGGACATTTTAACAACTTTCTCCTTCCAGTCCATGAGCATGGAATGTCTTTCCATTTGTTTACATCATCTTCAATTTCTTCCATTTATGTTTTATAGTTTTCAGAGTACACATCTTCCACCTCCTTGGTTAAGCGTATTCCTAGATATTCTATTATTTTTGGTGCAGTTGTAAATTGGATCATATTCTTAATTTCTTTTTCTGTTGCTTCATTATTAGTGTATAGAAGTGTGACAGATTTCTGCATATTGATTTTGTATCCTGCAACCTTACTGAATTCCTTTATCAATTCTCGTAGTTTTTGGTGGAATCTTTAGGGTTTTTTATATAAGTATCATGTCATCTGCAAACAGTGAAAATTTTACTTCTCTTACCAATTTGGAAGTCTTTTAATCCTTTTTCTGGTCTCATTGTTGTGGTTAGGACTTCTGGTTATGATGTTGAATAAAAGTGGTGAATATGGACATCCTTGTCTTGTTCTTGACCTTAGGGGAAAAGCTCTCAGTTTTTCACCATTGAGTCTGCTGTTAGTTGTGGGTTTTTCACATATGGCCTTTATTATGTTGAGGTATGTTCCCTTCAGACCTATTTTGTTGAGGGTTTTTACCATGAATGGATGTTCTACTTTGTTAAATACTTTTACTGTGTCTATTAAATGATCATATGACTTTTATCCTTTCTCTTATTGATATGATGTATCATGGTTGATTTGTAAATATGGAACCACCTGCATCCTGGGAATAAATCCCACTTGACTGTGTTTTTTTAAATGTATTATTAAATTTGGTTTGCTAGTATCTTTTAGAATTTTTTGCATCCAAGTTCATCAGAGATATTGGCCTACAGTTCTCATTTCTGTAGTGTTTTTACCTCATTTTAGTATCACAGTAATCCTGGCTTCATAGAATGGATCTGGAAGTTTTCCTTCCTCTTCTATTTTTTGGAATAGTTTGAGAAGAATGGGTATTAACTCTTTTTTAAATGTTTGGTTGAATTCAACTATGAAGCTGCCCAGTACTGAACCTTTATTTCTTGGGAGTTTTTTCATTACTGATTCAATTTCATTGCTGATAATCAGTCTGTTCAAATTTTCTATTCCTTACTGATTCAGCTTTGGGAGATTATATTTCTAGGAATTTACCTATTTTTTCTAGTTCATAATAATCTCTTACAATCCTTTGCATTTCTGTGGTATTAGCTGTTATTTCTCTGCTTTCATTTCTGAGTGAGTCCTCTTTTTTCTTTTCTTTTTTCCTTTTTTTTTTTTTTTAATGTATCTGGTTAAAGGTGTTTCAATTTTGTTGGTCTTTTCAAAGAACCAACTTCTGGTTTTACTGATCTGTTCTATTGGTTTTTGTTTGTTTGTTTACTTTCCATTTTGTTTATTTCTGCTACACAAGACACATTTTTAAGTATTAAGACACAGCGCTTGAAATAAAGGAATGCAAAAAAGCATACCTTGCAAACAGCAAGCATAAGAATATCAGAGTGACTATATTAATATCAGATAAAGTAGATTTCAAGTATTATACTAGAAATAGAGAGCATTTCATAATAATAGCAGGGTCAATTCCTCATTCAAGACATAGTGATTATATGACCCTAATAACAGAATCTCAAAATACATGAAAGTGAAACTGACAAAATTAAAGGGAGAAACAGATAAACCCCCAAACACAGTGGAGTTTAACTTCCCTCTCTCAGTAATACTAAGAACATAGAAAATCTGAACATTATCAATTAACTTGATCTACAAATTGATATAGAACACTACAACCAACTGCAGAATACATATTCTTTTAAGATGTACATATAGAATGTTCAATAAAATGGGGCATAGAAAAAAATCAATAAATTTTTCAAAATATTGACATCTTGTAAAATATATTCTCTAACCACTATGGAATTAGAAATCATTAATGATGAAATATCTAGGAAAAAATAAATATTGGCAAGTCAAGCATGCTTGCAACTAACTCAAGAACCAAAGGAAAAAAATCTCTATATGAAAATGAAAATGTAACACATCAAAATTTATGGAACACAGATAAAGCAAAGCTCAAACATAAAAATAGGGCATCAGAAGATAGATATGAAATTCATGACCTAAGGTTCTACTTTAACAAGCGAGTAACTGAAGAGTGAAATACATCCAAAGTAAGTAGAAGCAAAACAATAGAAATAATTGCAGAAATCAATGAAATACCAAAGAAACAACAGATAAAGTTAACAAAGCTAAAAGTTGGTTCTTTGAAAAGATCAACAAGATCAATAAACCTTCTTAGGCTATCAAAAATAAAACAGAGGGGTGCCTGGGTGGCTCAGTCAGTTATGAGTCTGCCTTGGACTCTGGTCATGATCCCAGAATTCTGGGATCAAATCCAGGCATAAGGATCCCTGCTCAGCAGGGAGTCTGCTTCTCCCTCTGCCTCTGCCCCTCCCCCAACTCATGCAAACACACACTGTCTCTCTGAAATAAATAAAATCTTTTTAAAAAACATAATAAAACAGAATACAAGATATTCACATAAAAAATGCAGAGGTATCACTCAGATCCTACGAACACTGAAAGAGTGAAAAGGAGTATCATGGAAATCTTTATCAATTTGACAACTTAGAAGAAACAGATAAATTCCTTGAAAAATACAATTTACCAAACTGACACAGCAAGAAGCGAAAAATCTTAATAGCTTCATATCTATTAACGAAACAAACCATTATCAAAAACCTTCCCTCAAAGAAAACTCTAGGTCCAAAAGACGTTACTATTAAATTCTATCAAATATTCAAGTATAAAATAACAGAAACTTTACCCAATTGTTTTAGAAAAAAAGAGGAGGAAGAAACACTTCTCAATTCATTTTATGAGGTCTGCATAACTTCAAAACCAAGACCAGACAAACATAATATGAGAAAACTATAAACCAATATACATAATATAGAGGCAAAAATTCTTAAAATATTAGCCAATTAAATCCAGCAAATATAAAAACAACACCTCATGATCAAATCGAGTTCATCTCAAAAATACAAAACTAGTTTAAGATTAAAAAAACCAATGAATATAAATCGCATTGATTCATATAGTATGTTAACAGAAAAGGAGAAAAATTGATCTCGATGGATGCAGAAAATGCATTTGATAAAATTCAATACATATTAACTATGAAAAAAAAAGCTTAGAAATTAGGAATAGAAGGAAATATCCTGCATCTGATAAAAGATAGTATGAAAATCCTACAGCTAATATACTTAATGTTAAAATACTGAATTTTTTCTAAAACAGGAATAAGATAAGGATATCACTGCTTCTATTCACATTGTCCTAGAATCCTACCTAGCCAGTGAAATAAGGCAAGAAATAGAAATAAAAGAGAAAAATTAAAGCAGTAGGATGACATATACTGTTTACATAGAAAATCCCAAGGCATCTAACAAACAACTACTTGAACTAGCAAGTGATGAATTTAGCAAGGTAGCAGGATATGAGCTCAATATATAAAAATAAATTTGACTTTTATATACTACCAGCAAAAAATTAGGATATTAAATTTAAAAGTTCCACTAACAATAGACCAAAAATATATAATTACATACAATAAAATATGTGTAAGGCCCACATACACAACTATAAAGCCCTGCTGAGACATATTAAAGACCTAAATTAATGGAGCTATCATTCCATGTTAATTCTCCCCAAAGTGTTCTATAAATTCAATATAATTGAACTCTGTAATCCTAATAAAATCCTAAAAAGATATGTTCATGGAACTTGACACATTGATTAGAACTTTACTTCAAAATATAAAGGATTACATAATGATACACAAGGTATAACAAGAAAGTAATAACACAAAATTGAGTATTAGTTAAGCCAAATAAGACCATTCTCGTCTTTTTGTTCTATACCATTGTTCAGTCTGACTATCCTCATACTCAATTTTGTGTTAATTACTTGCATACATGGACAAACAACTCAGTTTAAAGATGGACAAAGGACTTGCATCTTAATCGCTTTGGAGCACTATAGCAAATTACCATAGACTGCATGGCTTAAACAACATTCTCACAGTTCTACAGTCTAGGAAGTTCAGGATCAAAGTTCTGGCAGATCTGGTCTGGTGAGAGACTGATTCCTGGTTTACAGATGACTTGCCGTCTTTTTCTTGTACCCTCAGATGATAGAGCACAGAGACAGGAAGAAACCTTTCTCCTATCTCTTCTTACATTGCCACTAATCTCAACCTGAATTACTCCTCAAAGACCCCATCTCCAAATAATACTATTACATTTGGGATTAGAGTCTCAACACATGCATTCTGGGGGAACACAAACATTCATTCAGTCTACATATCAACTTGAATATATACTTCTCCAAAGGAGATAGCTAGCTAGCTAGATAGATAGTAATGGCCAAAAAGCACATGGAAAGTTGTTCAACATCAATGGTCATTATAGAAATGCAAATCAAAAGCACAATGAGATACCACTTCACATGTACTAGAATGGCTATAATGAAGAAAGTCTATATTAAGTATTGACAAGAATGTGCAAAAATAGGAAACCTTACACATTGCTGGTGGGAATGTAAAATGGTATAGCCACTGTGGAAAATGGTACAGCAGTTCCCCAGAAAAATAAACAAAGAAGTATCATATGATCTAGTAATTCTACTAGGTGAATAAACAAATGAAAGCTATCACAGAATCCTGTACATGACAGCAGCATTTTTCATAACAGCCAAAAAGTGGAAACAATCCAAATGTCTACCAAAGGATAAATAGAAAAACAAATTGTGGTATTTACATACAATAGAATACTCCTTAACCATAAAAGGAATGAAGTACTGATATATGCTACAGCTTGATTGAGCCTTGATAAAATCATACTAGATGAATGAAAGAAGCCAGGTTCAAATGGTCACAATTTTATGATTCCTTTTACATGAAATATTCAGGAAAGGCAAATCCATATAGACAAAAGGCCAATTAGTGGTTGTCAGGGAAATGAGGGTAATTACTTCTGGGGTGTTCTGTGCTGATGAAAAATTTTAAAACAGAGAGAGAGGGGGTTGCATAACATTGTGAATGCACTAAATGACTTGTATATTTAAAAATGGTTAATTTAGGGATGCCTGGGTGGCTCAGTTGGTTATGCCACTGCCTTCGGCTTAGGTCATGAACCCAGGGTCCTGGGATGGAGTCCTGCATTGAGCTCCTTGCTTGGCAGGGAGCCTGCTTCTCTCTCCATCTCTGCCTGCCACTCTGCCCGCTTGTGTGCTCACACTCACACTCACTCTCTCTCTCTCTCTGACAAATAAATAAATTTTTAAAATCTTTTAAAAATAAAATAAAATGGTTAATTTATGTTATGTGAATTTTGCCTCAACAAAAAATTTTAAATTATACTTTACATTTTTATGAGAGACATTTGTACATTTAAGATATAATCAGCATTATTTTCATTCTTAAAGTTGAAAAAATGTAAAATGTCAAGTTAATATACATCAATGATTTAATAAACAGGAGCTGTTATTGTCAGCATCATTCTACAAGATAAGGAGATTTGTACACAATCTCATATATCACAATAAATAAAGTAGATTTTTCAGCAAATTATGTTATCTAAAAGATTATAAAATACTGATATATAAGAATGATCAAAACTTGTGCTGAGTTTTAAAATATTCTAGCAAAATTTGCATTCCTAACCCATATTATATAAGGCAGTGTAATACAGGAGTTTGGAGTCTGACCAACCAGTTTTTTTTTTTTTTTTTTAAGATTTTATTTATTTATTTGAGAGAGAAACAGTGAGAGAGAGCATGAGCAAGGAGAAGGTCAGAGAGCGAAGCAGACTCCCCATGGAGCTGGGAGCCTGATGCGGGACTCGATCCCGGGACTCCGGGATCATGACCTGAGCCGAAGGCAGTCGTCCAACCAACTGAGCCACCCAGGCGTCCCAGACCAACCAGTTTTATACTAACTATGTGACCGTGGGCAATTTACATGATGTGTCAATAGATTTCAATTTTTTCATCAATAAAATGGGGGCAATAATGCCTAATTAACATGTTTGCTTAACAGAAAATGCCTATCATAGAGCCTAACAATACAGGGATCATTAAATATAAGCTATAACACATGATTACCTAATCCAACTTAAAATTCATTAGTTCATTCAATAAAAATGTATTCACTACCTAATACATGCCAAGTGCTGTGCTAGGTGCTAGAAAAGTTTAAATGAAATGCTTATTTGTATCTACCAGCAGTTCAAAATCCAGTTCACTTGAGGGTGGGGTGCAGTGGGAAAGGAGATGAGTTGAGGAAGCATGGCTGAGAAAAAAACTGATGAGCAGAAAATAGTTATTAAATTCAGCAAGAGATTGGTATGAGCAAAATGGCTGATGTAGAACTCAGACTAAAGGAGGTGGAAAGAATGTCTCACAAATGACAGAGGACAATAACAAAAAGTTTAGGCAACTGGGTATTGACTACAATGGGACATAAGGAAACTATACAGTGAGGGAAATGTTCTATATCTTATTAGAGTGGTAGTTATATGTATACATATATATGAGTTGAATATGCATAACTGTATACTTTTGATCCATGCATTTTACTGTTTGTAATTAAAGACAGAATCAGGGGTGCCTGGGTGGCTCAGTGGGTTAAAGCCTCTGCCTTCGGCTCAGGTCATGATCCCAGGGTCCTCGGATGGAGCCCCGCATCGGGCTCTCTCAGTAGGAAGCCTGCTTCCTCCTCTCTCTCTGCCTGACTCTCTGCCTACTTGTGATCTCTGTCTGTCAAATAAATAAATTAAAAAAAAAAAAAAGAGAATCATACACACACACAGATACATATATTCTTTTGAATTACAGGCAAACTGGTCCTCAAAGGCTACTAAAAAGGCAGAAAAGATACCAAAAAATATCAATCCATTGCTTTCCTCTAAATTCATCTATGGATTGTTTCATTATAAGAAAACTATATTCTTAATTATGATAGTTCATAATTCAATCTGTTCATTTACCCAAGATGATGAAAATCTTAATTTTAACTTAATTTGTCAAATTCCATGAATTTGAGAATTCTATAAAATACTAGGAAATTTTAATAAAAATCTAGGATTTTGTATTCATTCCCAATTTTAAATTCTTAGTCCAATTAAAAACTAAAAGTGAAAATAGATGAATTATTGGTGTTGAACACATCTTGGGCACAAATGTACACAAGGAAACTTCTGGGGTGATAGATATATTCATTATCTTGATTGTGATACTGTAGGTATCATTTGTTGGGTGCATATATATGTAAAACTTACCAAACCATATACTGTAAATTTATGCACTTCACTGTATATCAATTTTATCCTTAAAAAGTACATACACACACACAAATGTATATATACACATATAACCAGTAAGTCTGCTAAAACTAGTAAGACTGACAAAATCAAATTTTCTAAGAACATGAAGCAACCATAATTTCATACATTGTTGGCAGGAATGCAGAATGGTACAAACATTTTGGAAAAGGTTTGGCAATTTCTTCTAAAACTAAGCATAGGTTAGTTTATGACCAAGTAATTCCATTCCTAATTATTTACTCAAGAAAAGTGAATACATAAAAAATTGTTCAAGAGAGTTCTAGCAGTTTTATTTATAACAATTAAAAACTGGAGATAGCTCACATGCCCATCAGCTGGAGAATATACAAAATGCAGCATCTATAGAATGAAATAACTACCAGCGATAAAAAGGAACAAACTACTTATGCAATTAATAACATAGATGAGACTCAAAATATTATGCTAAGTGAAAGAAGCTTGACACAGAGTACACATGTATGATCTTATTTATATGTAAATACAAAACTAATCTATGATATAAAAAAGCAGAACAGTGACTGCCTCTTGGGGTGGTGGAAGACCAGGAAGAAACAGAATGACCTTTTCTGGAGTGATGACAATGTCCTGTATCTTGAAAGGGTTTATTTGGCTTATACTGATGTCAAAGCTCATGGAATGATGCATACCCTTAAGACTTGTGCATTTCACTTTAAATTTTACTTTAAAATGAAAAAAAAAAAAAAGAATTGTAAATAAATACTGATTAGCTAATAGCACATATGTTCAAGTGTTTGGGGATAGGATATATTAATATCTGTTATTTAAAATGCAACAAAACATGGTTTGATGGATGGATAGATAAGTGATAAACCCAAGTATAACGACATGTTGAAAGAATCCAGGTGGTGGATATATGGGTATTCATTTTATAATCCTTCCAACTCTTCTATATGTTTGAAAAGTTTCATAGTAAGATCTTGAAGAAAAATCAGTTTGCAAGACAGCAGTGACTCCATTTTTGCACATTTATTTATGTCTTATATTCGTGGACTGACATATATAAAATATATGCATACTTATGTTTATGTATGTTGTATATTCAACTGCTCCCTCTCAATCAGATAGATCCTTCCAATTCACTTAAAGAATACTCAGGTTCCTCCTATTCTTAAATGATACAAACAAACAAAAAAGAAACTTCTTCAAAATTTGCTACTAGGTCACTTTTGTTCCTTTCAAAGCCACATTTCTTAAAGAGGTAAGCATACTTCCCTTGTCTATGCCTTTACCTACTTCGTCTGGCTTATGCCCCCACAAATTCCAGCAAAATAACTCTTGTTCAAGAAACCAATAATTTCTGGGGCACCTGGGTGGCTCAGTGGGTTAAAGCCTCTGCCTTCGGCTTGAGTCATGGTCCCAGGGTCCTGGGATTGAGCCCCACATCAGGCACTCTGCTAAGCAAGGAGCCTGCTTCCTCCTCTCTCTATCTCTGGCTACTTGTGATCCCTGTCTGTCAAATAAATAAATAAATAAATAATTTCCAATGTCACTAGATCAAATGTACATTTTTAAAATCCTCATCCCTTGAAGAATGTAAAATATTAAACTGACATTTTTAAACTTGAAATGAGAGAAACAAACTTCATTTGGTATGTAAACCAAGTTTTTGTTTTAAAAAGAAAAGCTCAATTTCATACTATGGTCAAGTCAGATTGTGAGAAGGGGAAAACTTAAGGGATGTAATCAGAAAATAGGAAAAAAATGAGTAAGATTATATGGATGCCTGGGTGGCTCAGTCATTAAGCAGCTGCCTTCGGCTCGGGTAATGGTCCCAGGGTCCACATCAGGCTCCCTGTTCCAAGGGGAGCCTGCGTCAGCCTCTCCTGCTCCCCCCACCGCCTGTGTTCCCTCTCTGTGTCTCTCTCTGTCAAATAAATAAATAAAATCTTTAAAAAAGGGGGAGGAGTCAAGATGGCGGAGAAGTAGCACGCTGAGACTACTTCAGCTAGCAGGAGATCAGCTAGATAGCTTATCTAAAGATTGCAAACACCTGCAAATCCATCGGCAGATCGAAGAGAAGAACAGCAATTCTGGAAACAGAAAAACAACCACTTTCTGAAAGGTAGGACTGGCGGAGAAGTGAATCCAAAGCGATGGGAAGATAGACCCCGGGGGGTGGGGCCGGCTCCCGGCAAGCGGCGGAGCAACAGAGCACAAAATCAGGACTTTTAAAAGTCTGTTCCGCTGAGGGACGTCGCTCCAGAGGCTAAACCGGGGCGAAGCCCACGCGGGGTCAGCTTGGCGTCAGGTCCCACAGGGTCACAGAAGGATCGGGGGTGTCTGAGTGTCGCAGAGCTTGCGGGTATTAGAACGGGAAAACTGGCTACAGAGACGGAGCCGACAGTAAGCTCCCAGCTCGGGGGTTACCTTGAACCGGTCACAGGCTCAGTGAGCTCGGAGCGTGGCCGGAGGTCATGCAGACGGGAGTTACTGGGCACTGTTCTCTGAGGGCGCACTGAAGAATGGGGCCCCGGGCTCTCGGCTCCTCCAGGCCGGAGACCAGGAGGCCACCATTTGTATTCCCGTCCTCCGGAACTCTACGGAAAGCGCTCAGGGAACAAAAGCTTCTGAAAGCAAACCCGAGCGGATTACTCAGCCCGGTCCCTGGTAAGGGCTGTACAATTCTGCCTGGGGCAAAGACACTTGAGAATCACTACACCAGGGGAGCCTGGGTGGCTCAGTTGGTTAAACGACTGCCTTCAGCTCAGGTCATGATCCCGGAGTCTCTGGATCGAGTCCCGCATTGGGCTCCCCGCTCCATGGGGAGTCCGCTTCTCCCTCTGACCTTCTCCCCACTCATGCTCTCTCTCACTGTCTGTCTCTCTCTCTCAAACAAATAAATAAAATCTTTAAAAAAAAAAAAAAAAAAAGAGAATCACTACACCAGGCCCCTCCCCCAGAAGATCAACAAGAAATCCAGCCAAGACCAAGTTCACCTACCAAGGAGTGCGGTTTCAATACCAAGGAGAGCAGCAGAATTCCAGAGGAGGAGAAAGCAAAGCACGGAACTCATGGCTTTCTCCCTGTGATTTTTTTAGTCTTGCAGTTAATTTTTTTCTTTTTCATTTTTTTTTCTCTTCTTCTGCTAAAATTTTTTTTAACTTTTACCCTTTTCTTTTTTAACGTTTTTTAACTGGCTTATCTAATATATATATTTTTTCTTTTTTATATTTTTCTTTATTCGTTTTCTTTTTTTAAATTCTTTTCTTTTTTTTTTTTTCCTTTTTTTTCTTTCTTTCTTTTTGAACCTCTTTTTATCCCCTTTCTCCCCACTCACGATTTGGGATCTCTTCTGATTTGGTTAAAGCATATTTTCCTGGGGTTGTTGCCACCCTTTTAGTATTTACTTGCTCCTTCATATACTCTTATCGGGACAAAATGACAAGGTGGAAAAATTCACCACAAAAAAAAGAACAAGAGGCAGTACAGAAGGCTAGGGACCTAATCAGTACAGACACTGGTAATATGTCAGATCTAGAGTTCCGAATGACAATATTCAAGGTTCTAGACGGGCTCAAAAAAGGCATGGAAGATATTAGAGAAACCCTCTCGGGAGATATAAAAGCCCTTTCTGGAGAAATAAAAGAACTAAAATCTAACCAAGTTGAAATCAAAAAAGCTATTAATGAGGTGCAATCAAAAATGGAGGCTCTCACTGCTAGGATAAATGAGGCAGAAGAAAGAATTAGTGATATAGAAGACCAAATGACAGAGATTAAAGAAGCTGAGCAAAAGAGGGACAAAAAACTACTGGACCACGAGGGGAGAATTCGAGAGATAAGTGACACCATAAGACGAAACAACATTAGAATAATTTGGATTCCAGAAGAAGAAGAAAGAGAGAAGGGAGCAGGAGGTATACTGGAGAGAATTATTGGGGAGAATGTCCCCAATATGGCAAAGGGAACAAACATCAAAATTCAGGAGGTTCAGAGAACGCCCCTCAAAATCAATAAGAATAGGCAAACACCCCATCACCTAATAGTAAAATTTACAAGTCTTAGTGACAAAGAGAAAATCCTGAAAGCAGCCCAGGAAAATAAGTCTGTAACATACAATGGTAAAAATATTAGATTGACAGCTGACTTATCCACAGAGACCTGGCAGGCCAGAAAGAGCTGGCATGATAGTTTCAGAGCACTAAATGAGAAAAACATGCAGCCAAGAATACTATATGCAGCTAGGCTATCATTGAAAATACAAGGAGAGAGAAAAGCTTCCAGGACAAACAAAAACTGAAAGAATTTACAAACACCAAACCAGCTCTACAGGAAATATTGAAAGGGGTCCTCTAAGCAAAGAGAGAGCCTACAAGTGGTAGATCAGAAAGGAACAGAGACCATATACAGTAACAGTCACCTTACAGGCAATACAATGGCACTAAATTCATATCTCTCAATAGTTACCCTGAGTTAATGGGCTAAATGCCCCAATCAAAAGACACAGGGTATCAGAATGGATAAAAAAAACAAAACCCATCTATATGCTGCCTCCAAGAAACTCATTTTAAGCCCGAAGACACCTCCAGATTTAAAGTGAGGTGGTGGAAAAGAATTTACCATGCTAATGGACATCAGAAGAAAGCAGGAGTGGCAATCCTTATATCAGATCAATTAGATTTTAAGCCAAAGACTATAATAAGAGATGAGGAAGGACACTATATCATATTCAAAGGGTCTGTCCAACAAGAAGATCTAACAATTTTAAATATCTATGCCCCCAACGTGGGAGCAGCCAACTATATAAACCAATTAATAACAAAATCAAAGAAACACATCAACAATAATACAATAATAGTAGGGGACTTTAACACTCCCCTCACTGAAATGGACAGATCATCCAAGCAAAAGATAGCAAGGAAATAAAGGCCTTAAACGACACACTGGACCAGATGGACATCACAGATATATTCAGAACATTTCATCCCAAAGCAACAGAATACACATTCTTCTCTAGTGCACATGGAACATTCTCCAGAATAGATACACAGAGACCTGGCAGGCCAGAAAGAGCTGGCATGATATTTTCAGAGCACTAAATGAGAAAAACATGCAGCCAAGAATACTATATGCAGCTAGACTATCATTGAAAATAGAAGGAGAGATTAAAAGCTTCCAGGACAAACAAAAACTGAAAGAATTCGCAAACACCAAACCAGATCTAAATCGGGACTCAATCGGTATCAAAAGATTAGGATCACTCCCTGCATATTTTCAGACAACAGTGCTCTGAAGCTAGAACTCAACAAAAAGAGGAAGTTTGGAAAGAACCCAAATACATGGAGACTAAACAGCATCCTTCTAAAGAATGAATGGGTCCACCAGGAAATTAAAGAAGATTTGAAAAAAATCATGGAAACAAATGATAATGAAAATACAACGGTTCAAAATCTGTGGGCCACAACAAAGGCAATCCTGAGAGGAAAATATATAGTGGTACAAGCCTTTCTCAAGAAACAAGAAAGGTCTCAGGTACACAACCTAACCCTACACCTAAAGGAGCTAGAGAAAGAACAAGAAAGAAACCCTAAGCCCAGCAGGAGAAGAGAAATCATAAAGATCAGAGCAGAAATCAATGAAATAGAAACCAAAAAAACAATAGAACAAATCAACGAAACTAGGAGCTGGTTCTTTGAAAGAATTAATAACATTGATAAACCCCTGGCCAGACATATCAAAAAGAAAAGAGAAAGGACCCAAATAAATAAAATCATGAATGAAAGAGGAGAGATCACAACTAACACCAAAGAAATACAAACTATTATAAGAACATACTATGAGCAACACTACGCCAACAAATTTGACAATCTGGAAGAAATGGATGCATTCCTAGAAACATATAAACTACCACAACTGAACCAGGAGAAACAGAAAGCCTGAACAGACCCATAACCAGTAAGGAGATTGAAACAGTCATTAAAAATCTCCAAACAAACAAAAGCCCAGGGCCAGATGGCTTCCCGGGGAATTCTACCAAACATTTAAAGAAGAACTAATTCCTATTCTCCTGAGACTGTTCCAAAAAATAGAAATGGAAGGAAAACTTCCAAACTCATTTTATGAGGCCAGCATCACTTGATCCCAAAACCAGACAAGGATCCCATCAAAAAAGAGAGCTATCGACCAATATCCTTGATGAACACAGATGCGAAAATTCTCACCAAAATACTAGCCAATAGGATTCAACAGTACATTAAAAGGATTATTCACCACGACCAAGTGGGATTTATTCCAGGGCTGCAAGGTTGGTTCCACATCTGCAAATCAATCAATGTGATACAACACATCAATAAAAGAAAGAACAAGAACCATATGATACTCTCAATAGATGCTGAAAAAGCATTTGACAAAGTACAGCATCCCTTCCTGATCAAAATTCTTCAAAGTGTAGGGATAGAGGGCACATACCTCAATATTATCAAAGCCATTTATGAAAAACCCGCCGCAAATATCATTCTCAATGGAGAAAAACTGAAAGCTTTTCCGCTAAGGTCAGGAACACGGCAGGGATGTCCGTTATCACCACTGCTATTCAACATAGTACTAGAAGTCCTAGCCTCAGCAATCAGACAACAAAAGGAAATTAAAGGCATCCAAATCGGCAAAGAAGAAGTCAAATCATCACTCTTCGCAGATGATATGATACTATATGTGGAAAACCCAAAAGACTCCACTCCAAAACTGCTAGAACTTGTACAGGAATTCATTCAGTAAAGTGTCAGGATATAAAATCAATGCACAGAAATCAGTTGCATTTCTCTACACCAACAACAAGACAGAAGAAAGAGAAATTAAGGAGTCAATCCCATTTACAATTGCACCCAAAACCATAAGATACCTAGGAATAAACCTAACCAAAGAGGCACAGAATCTATACTCAGAAAACTATAAAGTACTCATGAAAGAAATTGAGGAAGACACAAAGAAATGGAAAAATGTTCCATGCTCCTGGATTGGAAGAATAAATATTGTGAAAATGTCTATGCTACCGAAAGCAATCTACACATTTAATGCAATTCCTATCAAAGTACCATCCATCTTTTTCAAAGAAATGGAACAAATAATCCTAAAATTTATATGGAACCAGAAAAGACCTCGAATAGCCAAAGGAATATTGAAAAAGAAAGCCAAAGTTGGTGGCATCACAATTCCGGACTTCAAGCTCTATTACAAAGCTGTCATCAAGACAGCATGGTACTGGCATAAAAACAGACACATAGATCAATGGAACAGAATAGAGAGCCCAGAAATAGACCCTCAACTCTATGGTCAACTAATCTTTGACAAAGCAGGAAAGAAAGTCCAATGGAAAAAAGACAGCCTCTTCAATAAATGGTGTTGGGAAAATTGGACAGCCACATGTAGAAAAATGAAATTGGACCATTTCCTTACACCACACACAAAAATAGACTCAAAATGGATGAAAGACCTCAATGTGAGAGAGGAATCCATCAAAATCCTTGAGGAGAACACAGGCAGCAACCTCTTTGACCTCATCCGCAGCAACATCTTCCTAGGAACATCGCCAAAGGCAAGGGAAGCAAGGGCAAAAATGAACTATTGGGATTTCATCAAGATCAAAAGCTTTTGCACAGCAAAGGAAACAGTTAACAAAATCAAAAGACAACTGACAGAATGGGAGAAGATATTTGCAAACGACATATCAGATAAAGGACTAGTGTCCAAAATCTATAAAGAACTTAGCAAACTCAACACCCAAAGAACAAATAATCCAGTCAAGAAATGGGCAGCGGACATGAACAGACATTTCTGCAAAGAAGACATCCAGATGGCCAACAGACACATGAACAAGTGCTCCATATCACTCGGCATCAGGGAAATACAAATCAAAACCACAATGAGATATCACCTCACACCAGTCAGAATGGCTAAAATCAACAAGTCAGGAAATGACAGATGCTGGCGAGGATGCGGAGAAAGGGGAACCCTCCTACACTGTTGGTGGGAATGCAAGCTGGTGCAACCACTCTGGAAAACAGCATGGAGGTTCCTCAAAATGTTGAAAATAGAACTGCCCTATCACCCAGCAATTGCACTACTGGGTATTTACCCTAAAGATACAAACGTAGTGATCCGAAGGGGCACGTGCACCCGAATGTTTATAGCAGCAATGTCCACAATAGCCAAACTATGGAAAGAACCTAGATGTCCATCAACAGATGAATGGATAAAGAAGATGTGGTATATATATACACAATGGAATACTATGCAGCCATCAAAAGAAATGAAATCTTGCCATTTGCGACAACATGGATGGAACTAGAGCGTATCATGCTTAGCGAAATAAGTCAAGCAGAGAAAGATAACTATCATATGATCTCCCTGATATGAGGAAGTGGTGATGCAACATGGGGGTTAAGGGGGTAGGAGAAGAATCAATGAAACAAGATGGGATTGGGAGGGAGACAAACCATAAGTGACTCTTAATCTCACAAAACAAACTGAGGGTTGCTTAGGGGAGGGGGGTTGGGAGAAGGGGGGTGGGGTTATGGACATTGGGGAGGGTATGTGCTTTGGTGAGTGCTGTGAAGTGTGTAAACCTGGCGATTCACAGACCTGTACCCCTGGGGATAAAAATATATGTTTATATAAAATAAAAAATTTTTTTAAAAAGTATAAAAAAAATCTTAAAAAAAAAGACTATACTACAATCCAAATGGTAAATGCCAATGGTAATTAATGCCAAAAGTAAATTTTCATAGATCATTTTTACCTAATTCTACTGTATTTTGAAATTCTATTAAACTTATTAAATATTATCCACATTTCCTTAATTGGCTAGTCACTGTATTTATAGAAGTTCTACCTTAAATGGATCTCCCAAACCCCCTATATGTAGAACTTATTCTCTGAGCTATAAGAATAATAACTAGAGATGTAGGTCCCCAAGGATCAGAAAAATCCAGCCAAGTATCAAAACTAGTGTGGAAACTATGTCCTAACCTTCAGAAGATAAGCTCTCAGGACTTTCAAAGCACATTCATAACACAACTGAAAGTGTCCCAAGGATTTCAGTGTGTCAGATAATATAAAATTGTGCAGTAATATCACTTTAAAAAATACAACATAAAACAAAGGGAATAACTTTATAACATGGACTTCAGAGATGAAAGCTATATTTGAGCCTAAAACATGCATAAGAATTTGAATTTTATTTGGTAGTTTTGATGGGAGGAGACTCCCAACTAGTTCTCAAAAAGGTCACTTTTTGTAGCACCCTGATGTTTCTGATTTTGCAGATTAGCAGGCATTGGTGGGAAGACATTCTAGCATAGGCAAAAACAATAAAATTATATGTAAAGATAGTCATATTAGTTATTTATAGTTATAGTTATTTATTTTCCTCTCGTATTCATCCATATACCTTGGTCACAGATGATAGTTTCCTAAAGGCTCCTTTCTATATTCTTGCCACCTATTCTCCTGAGAAAGTAAATTTGTTTACTCCATAAGCAATTATTTAGCACTTTCAGTGTGCAAGCTTCGAACTATGTGCATTGCCTAGGCTTAAAGGGACAAACAGTATGGCTAATTGTGATAGACTATGATTATTGAATGATTAAGTTTCACTCTAGATTTTTACATCAGAGCCTATACATACTTGCATTTCTTGACTATTTTTTTAAGATTTTATTTATTTATTTGAGAGAGTGAGAACACATACACCGGTAAGCAGGGGGAGGGGCAGAGAGAGGAGGAGATGGAGAAAGAGAATCCGAAGCAAACTGTGGGCAGGGAGCCCTGATGTGGGATTCAATCTCCCAACCCTGAGATCATGACCCGAGCGGAAACCAGGAGCGTGACCCTTAACCCACTGAGTCACCCAGGCGCCCCTAGACAATTTTTAAATGTTAAAATTAGTTTTTCACTTACCTTTGTGTTCCCCTAACAATCGAGGTGTCATGAAGAATAAAATGGCTTAAATTCAATTATAATGAAGGAAACACAGAAGGTAATCAGAAACTAGACAAACACTCCTGAAAATCCAGAGTGACTGTATAGTATAAAGTCTGGTTTCTGAACTCTAATCTTTTTAGATCACAAAACTTTGTGATAAGTACCTTCTGACAGGGCTCCCAATAATCCCCACCTGTTGGTATCCATAGCCCTGTTTAATCTTCCCCTTTGAGTAAGAGCTGAACCTAGAAACTTGCTTCTAAAGAAGCAAATATGGCAAAAGTGAAGGGCTGTCTCTTCTGTGATTAGGTTACAAAAGACCATGAGCTTTCTCTTACTTGTGCTCTCTCCTGCCCTCTCACTTGCTCTCCCTGAGAAAGTATGCTGCCATATTATAAGAAACTCCATTAAGAGGCTCCTACAGCAAGGAACCAAGGGAGCCCTTCAACAATAAATAGCTCATGAGAAACTGAGGCCTCAGTCTAACATCCCACAAGGAACTGAATCTTGCCAACAATCATGTGGCCAGGAAGGGAATCCGCCCTAGTCCAACCTTGAGAGGACTGCTGCCTTGTGAGAGCCTGAGCCAGACAACCCAGCTAATCTGTACCTGGATTCCTGACCCACAGAAACTGTAATATGATAAATGCATTCTGTTGTAAACTGCTAAAGTCTGGAGTAATTTCTTATACAGCAATAGATAACTAGTACTTCTCTCAAGACTTCTGGCACACATTTTAGGGAAATAGGAAACCTCTCTGAAGTCCGTCAGTAGAATTCCTAGTGGTTCAGGGATCCCAGATTAAGAAACTTCTGATATGATAAATTCTAAACAATATACACAAAATGCCCGCAAGAAATCAATTGAACCATCCTATGTAGCTTAACAAATGGCAGAATACTTTCCTTCCATACAGTATTGCTAAGAAAGTTAAACTACTTTAAATATACCTGATATCTTACTGCTAGTATTACCGAAGGTAAAGTCAAGCCAAGTTATACCAAAATATTCTGAATAACATATTTCAGATACTAAATAAGTACTGAGGATAAAATAATGACTATACACCATCCTAATTTTGAGGACTTTCCTGTTCAGTGGGTGCAAAACACACATACACATACACACACACAAAATAGCTACTGTAAGAATTGGGTGTACAAATAGAGATTTGTATATGGTATCCATTCATGTACATAATAAAATGACTTTAATGAATTTTAATTGTAAGGTAATTAAAAGAAATACCTGTACTGTTTTTCCAAGTCCCATGTCATCACCAAGAATACATCCTTTTCTTTGAATGAAGTGTGCATAGAGAAACTGGGCTCCTTCCCTTTGGTAGTCTCTCAAATACCTATTAATAGTATAAGGAATAGAGTCCCCATCTTCAGATAATGGAAAAGCAACAGCAGATGATGGAAATTTTCGGTCTGGGAAATAAGGTTTTTCCAAATCTTCATCATCAAATATAAAATTCCTGGAGCAATCTTTAACAGATTTTATTTCTTGAAGTTTTTTAAGAGGTACTTTTCTTTCTTGAAAATCTGAATATAAGATGATTGCAAAGGACTTCCCATTTTCATCCACTGTGACAGATTTTACGCTTGCTTCACAAAGTGTCCCATTATCTGGAGAAGGGGCAAGACATCTTTCTCCTGGATGCCATATGTCTGTAATAATAAAGAAGATAATAAAATTTCCAAATCTAACTTATAAAGTAACCCCCCATTTATCCACTGCAATGAGGAAAAAAAAATGTATCTCACACGAATACCCTTTCCAAATTACTGAAACAAGATAAATTATAACATGTATAGATATTCTCCTAAAACATATTGTCAGATGTTCTCCTATAATAAGCAGAATAATGGATATATAATTTACTTCCAGTTGTTCTCACCCTGGCTGTGTGTCATAATCTCCTCATTCATGCTTCGACACTATCTCTGGTGATTGTGGTTCAGTGGCTACGGGCCATAGGCATCTGGTTTTATTACTTTGTTTGGTGGATACTGTTGAATTCAAAGGGCCATTCTGATTCACAGCCACAGCTGAGAACTACTAATTTAGATAGTCATAATGATTCATGAACATTATGTATATTATTCATGATATGGTAGAGTAATAGTAAATGGGACTTGATAATGAGTAAGGTAAAATCCTCTAGACAGCAATGCTTTTGTGATTCTCCTGTCTGCTTTTATCTCCTTTCTCCATAGACAGCTGGTCCTTCTTGTCAATACTGCTAATATTTTTTTTAACTTGAAAAAATTTTTTTTTAGTATTGCTGCTTCTAAACTGTTTCTTGAATTTGTATACAACTAACCAAGGGAATCCCTAATTCAACCACAGAGTAATGTGTGTCAGCTCTGTCATAGCTTTTCTCCCTTCCAGTTTTTAAAGAGTTGCAGTTCTTAAAAAAGAAATGAATTCCAAGATCTCTTTCTGCTAATATGCTATTATTTGAAAAGTGTGACCCCTTTCTCTATATGTATTTATTAAGTGCTTAATTGTATAGCTTTCTATTTTATTTTCATTTTTTTAAGATTTTTTAAATTTATTTGACAGTGAGAGCAAAAAAGCACAAGCAGGGGAGCAGCAGAGGGAGGGAGACAAGCAGGCCCCCCACTGAACAGGGAGCCCGATGCAAGGCTGAATCCCAGGACCCTGGGATCATGACTTGAGCTGAAGGCAGAAGCTTAACCCACTGAGCCACCTGGGCACCCTATCTGTTTTATTTTCTATTCAGAAAATATAGCACTACGAATAGGGAGGGGAGTATCTTTATAGCATACAATTAGTATAATTAGAAGATACCAAATAGAGGATATTAAATAAAAATATTTGTTATATGGAATTTCATATAGCAAGAATTACAGAGGAGTTATATGGCTACAGATATAAGAATACTAGGAATTATTTTTCTCACATATTTCTTATTGAGATCAGGTGACCACTGGTAGTTTCTTAGGATCTTTCCAATGATTCCTCATTAGGTTTTTATAACATTTGAGATTATAATATGACTAGTGTATCTATACTGTCTTAAGCACAAATAACTCATTATGCTGTTTCTCAGCAGTTGTGCCTCAAAAGTAAAACCATTATTCCCACTAACTTTGGTAAGGTTATTTTGCATAACAATTAGAAGTACACCAAGAAAAATCTATTCTCCTACTCTAATCTTTGGATACAAACTGTTAGCTTTGCGCAGTGGCAGTATCGTAGCCAATGAGGTTTATCCGAGGCGCGATTATTGCTAATTGCATCCAAACTGTTCAAGAACTGTCACACAACTCTAAAAGACATAGTTTTAACAAGAAACTAAAACCTTGATCCACTGTACAGGGATAACAGATCATTGGGCCCTATTTTCATAACCATACCATTTGAGGCTTAGGACCTGAATTAACCCTTATAGCAATTCCTAATACATTATTTGTTTCACATGATTTGTTTGCCTATCCAGAAAATGCCTTCCAATTTTTAAACACTGAAGTCATTAATGTGTTGTTATTCAACATATATGTTTTTAACTACCAAATACTGTATGTACCACAATAGGTATAAAATGAAAAAAACAATGTAAAAATGATAATGATTAAACCTTGCTCAGAACTAGTCTTTCCAAATCTCATTAAATGGCGTCATCATCTAGCCAACTTTTCACGATAGAAAACCTTTAGCCAGCCCTTATTCCTCGTTTTATATTCCTCCCTATATCCAATCCATCAGAAAGTCCTGCTCATTCTCCCTCCATTATGCTACCACCTTTCCAAAACAACTGTTGGCAAACTTTTTCCGCAAAGAGTCAGACTTTAGTTATTTATTATTTTAGTTTTGCAGGCTATACAGTCTCTTACCCTTGTAACACAAGAGAAGGGGACAGAGAACACATAAACAAATGGCATGGCTGTGTTCCAATAAAACTTTATCTACAATAAGTATCAGGCTAAATTTGGCCCTGGCCCATAGTTTGCTGTTCTCTGCCCTAAAGTATACCACCTATGGCTTTCTCCTAAATTACCACTATAAACTCTTAACCATTCTCTCTGCTGCCATCCCTACAATCCATTTTACACATAGCAGCAATACTATTTCAAAATATAAATTATTGGGCACCTATGCGGCTCAGTAAGTTATGCATCCGACTCTTTGATTTCAGCTCAGGTCATGACCTCTGGGTCCTGGGATCCAGCCTTGTATCAGGCTCCATGCTCAGTGGGTTATCTGCTTGAGGATTCTCTTCCCCTCTCTCTACCCCTCCCCCTGCCTGCCTGCTCTCTCTTTAAAATAAATAAATCTTAAAAAAATTTTTTTTAATTACTAGTAAATCTTTAATGTAAAACTTTTCAACGGTTATCATTGCATAAAAAATAAAGTACAAACTCCTTACTATAGCCTTTAAGTCCCAACATGATCTGCCAATACTTACTTCTCCAACTCAATCTCACTTTTCCCCTGTACTCAAACATGCTAAGCAAGTCTTCTCTCAGCTGTTTGTATGTCATCTTCTCACCTTATTTAAAGTAGGGTACCCTTTTATTCTATATCTCAGTATTTTACTGCCTCCATAACTCATATCACAATGTTTAATGACTATGTTTATTTGTTTTTATCTGTCTTTCCCACTAGAGAGTAATTTCCTTTCCAGAAAAATGTCTGTATTTTTCAAGTTTTATCCCGAGCATCAGCACTCAATAGGCACTCAATAAATGTGCTGAATTTATTAACAAACACACATCATTTATCTCACAGATCCTAGATACCTAGTGAGGGAGACGGATACTAAAAAGTTCACAAACACTAAATTGTAATAAGTGCTTCAGAAGATAAGAACAGAGTATTATGAAAAAAAGTATTGAAGAAACGTAATTTAAAGGGGAAGAAGATCTAAGAAGAGGATCTCTAAGCACACAGCATGTGGAAAAGCCCTATGGGCTTCACCCAACAACTCTGGAAATTTTGGTTCCTTAGTTTGGTTCCTTAGTTTGAATAATTTCTAGAACTAAAGAGATTCAGTTAAGTTTGAGCAAAGGCTGGAATCTCTCTGTATCGAATTCTAGAACAAATATCTTAAATTGGGAGGATTTCCTATGGGGGTGAATGGCAGGTCCTCTTTAACGTCACTTCCTTTCCTCCTTCATTCCAGACTGGCTTCCTTGCTATTGGTCAACCATGGCAAGCATGCTCCCACCTCAGGGTCCCTGAGTTTTCTATTCCTTCCATCAACACTCTCCCTAAACACCCAAATGACTAATCTTTTCACTTCATTTAGGTCTCTGTTCCAATGGCATCTTCTCAGAGGTGTTTTCTCTGACCACTCAGTCTAAAATAGCACTCCTGGGATGCCTGGGTGGCTCAGTCGGTTCAGTCACTGCCTTCAGCTCAGGTCATGGTCTCAGGGTCATGGGATCGAGTCCCACATCGGGCGGTGGGGAGCCTGCTTCTGCTCTCTCACTCTCTCTCTCTGACAAGTAAATAAATAAATAAAATCTTTAAAAAAATAAAATAAAATAAAATAGCACTCCCTGCCACTCTTCCTTTACCCTGCTTAATTCCATTTTCAAAGAAAAATATGAAATATCTGTTACTGCTTATCTCAACTAAGCTCCCTAGAGCAGGGACTTACTTTGTTCACTACTATACCCTGGGCACCTAGAACAATGTTTGAAACTCAAATACTTGTAGGACTAACAAATATTTATATAGAGCTAATATCTGAAGACTTATGTGTGCCAGGCATGTGCTTTATTTCATGTAAGCCTTGCCACCATCCTTTCATGACTTCATGTAAGTAATATTATTAGTTCCATTTTACAAATGGTGAAACAGGGGGCCTGGGTGGCTCGGTGGGTTAAAGCCCCTGCCTTTGGCTCAGTCATGATCTCAGGGTCCTAGGATGAAGTCCCACGTCGGGCTCTCTCTGCTCAGCGGGGAGCCTGCTTCCCTTCCTCTCTCTCTGCCTGCCTCTCTGCCTACTTGTGACCTGTCTGTCAAATAAATAAATAAATAAAATATTTAAAAAACAAAACAAAACAAATGGTGAAACAGAGAAAGGTTAACCAGCTTGCACATGGTTACAAATGGCAGATTCAGGATTTGAACCAAGCTATCTGACCTTATAGCTACACTACTGTACCATGCACACAGGAATAAACAAGTCCCGGGAACTGAGTAGTCCCTCTTCCTTTTAACTGAGGTCTGAGCACCACAGCCACTACAATCTCCACTCAGCAGCTTCACTACTTATTTCACCTGCCAGCCTTCTGTGGGTAGTTATACTCATGATCCCTGAGTTAGACTGTCATCAATTCCTAGCCTTCAGAGTTGAGTCTTATTACATAACTTCTCTAAATTTTAGCTCTGAATTCTTCATCTATTTAATGAGAAGGATACCTTCCTCAAAGGAAAGCATGGAGATAAACAAGCAGCATATTTCTGGGCACTGAACAAGCACTCAATATCTGAGAATTTTTATTATATTACTTTTAATAATGAAAGCTATTAATTTGGGGGCAAGAAGGCATTCCACTTGACTCGTGTTAGACAACCACACACTCCTTAAACCCCGTCTTGAGGACCCAATAAAGGTTGACTGTAAAGCCCTGATTCAGGACATCATATGTTAAGGTCTTTGTGCCATCAAATAATGTGAACTGAGTATCTCAACCTTTTCTCACCTATGTAACAACAAACTTCTACCATTCGCTAAGAACTGGGGCATAGAAGGATAAAGAATAAACATACTGCACATTTAGTGAGGGCTTAATATGGACCAGAAGCTGGGTCACATAAGTGCTTTGCATTGACCGTCACATTTCGTAATCACAAGAACTCAACAATGGTCTCAGTTTTACAGATGAGGAAACTGCCCAGTTTCTCAGCAAGTAACTGTCAGAGCCAGCACTAGATCCAGTCTGACTCCAGAATCCAAGTTCTCAACACTGAATCCCAAAGAACTTGCGCCACACTCCAGCTGTCATTCAGAAGAGCCCACAAGGTAAAACCCCAACCCCAAGGGAACTGGCAGGAATGGGTCCAACCCAGCGTAGTAGACAGCTGCCTGGGCTGACAGGCGAGCTTGTACCTTTGCCGGCGGTTTCCGCGCGAGGCTTGGGGGCAGAGGGATCCATCTGGCCAGGGGGAGGGGCCAGGCAGCCCGGCTGCGTACGACACTCGACAGGCGGCCGAGGACCTGGAGGACGAGGCGGGCGGGAAGACTGAGGCCAACGCCACTTCCTGCAGCCCAGCGTACATCGCCCCCCTGAAGCGCGACGCCAGCGGCCGAGGGGAACACAGGTGGAGCCCGAGAGGATCCAGGGAGAAGGGAGGCGGCGCCTCAGGCAGCGGCAGAGCTGGAGAGCGCTGTGGAGACTGGCAAGGCGGCGCTCACCTAGTCATCCGGCGATCCGCCAGGGGAAGAAGCAAGCCGGCAAATGGACGGACCCCTTACCCTCTCTTTCAGAGCAGACCCTACCCCTACCTTCCCTGCAACTTTCAGCCCTGTCTCGGAAAATCCCGCGAGATCGGCCGCCTGAACTGTCATTACGATCTCGCGATAACAAAATCCTGTCCACATGGGCGGAGTCGTGTTCCTGCCATCTTTGCCCCAGAAACCGGTAACACAAAGGTCCGCGGCACTTGCAAATGTCGCGAAGTTTGATGTAGCCGGCCTCCGTGGTGCGGATATTGCAGACAACATGGAGGCACGAGAATACCCGTGGGTTCGCACCTGCGCCAGTCTTTTAAGGGCTGACTCACAGCTGGAGATCGTGGGCGCGCTCGCGGCCTGCTGGCATGTATTTGGTACTTCTCTTGTCTCGTGTAGCGCCTGCCCAGGAACTTGAGTCCAGTGACTCCCTCCTGGAGCGCTGTCTCAGCGGGGTGGGACACCCACCCGGAAGCCAGCGCTTCACGACACTCACGGGTGGCTGAGGAAACTTAGTGGTCACACACTAAAATATACTCAAAAACGACTCCTGTGAGTGCAAACCAGCAGTACGTGCCATAAATGGAAGATAAAGGTAAAAATACTAAGAAAATTTAAAGTGTTTTTCCGTGTACCATCTACGGTTAACAGTGGTTTGTGTGACACTAGGGAAAACACTATGCAGGCGGTCGGGCTGCTTTTGTTCAAGCATCATCAGAACAACACACTACTCACAACTTAATAGACACCACTTATCTAATACTTCGCCAGACCCCATACGTTGATTCATCCAAAAATGGTTTCTGCACTTGTTGAAATGTTTTCATATACTGTGGGATATTTCATTGAACTGGAGTGCTTGAACGAGCTTGTACTGGTTTCCTATTGCTGCTGTAACAAATTACCACAAATTTTAGTGGCTTAGAACAGCACAAAAGTATTAGGGATAACACAAATTTATTATCGCACAGTTCTGTAAATCCGAATTCTTACGTGGGCTTCATTAGGCGAAAACCAAGGAATCAGCTGGGCTACATTCTTTTCTGAAGGCTCTCCAGCAGAATCCATTTCCTTGCCTTTCTACCTACTCCTTGGCTCATGGCCACCTTCTGTATTCAAAGCCAGCCTTGCCTCTCTCTGAGACTTCCATAGTCACATCTTCCTCAGATTGCAGCTGGGCAGGATTCTTTGATCTTACCAGATTGGGTCTACTTGAATAATCCAGGATAACCTTCCCATTTGAAGGTCTGTACCCTCAATTATATCAGCAAAGTCCTTTTGCCAGGTAAAGTAATATATTCATGGGTTCCAAGGATTAGGATGTGAATATTTTTAGGGGCTTATTATTCAACCTACCAACTGGTCTAAATGAGGAAAACTATGTCTGTTTGCTGCCAATAGGTATCTATTCTTTGAGAGAAACTAACAATTAGCAGTATGTTTTCATAAAATCCTTCATCTAGAATAGTTCTGTTTACCAACAGGTAGAAACTCCATATCTAAGAAAAACATCCAATTCACTCACTATGTGTGAGATGTTGGCCCTCACACATGGTTGAGAGGTTATGTCATTTAACCTCATTGCTTCAGTGTCCTCATCCGTGACAACAAAGAGGCAAGTAACGGTAACTGACATAAAAAAGTGTTGTAAGAATTAAATAGGTTAAGTAAAACATCTAAAGCAGTACCTGGTTGTAGGAAGAAATATGTGGATTGCTATTATTGTTGTTATCAATGGAATGCATCCACTTGAGAGTTGCATTCTATATAACCATTGCTTCATTTTTTAATATTTTGGCTAGTTGATAGTACATTATTACTTAGATTAGGATTTTAGACTACATTCTAACTTAAAACACCATAGATTGTAAGGCATATTATTTAGGTACAACTGAAAAAAAGGAAAAACTGCTCATTATATAAATTGCAACTTCTGATTTTTAACATGCATCCTGATACAGGAAATTTTTTAATGTAGGGGGAAAAAATCTGCTTCTTGGAATTGATGAAATATATCTGCACTTGTTGAAATGTTTTCATATACTGTGGGATATTTCATTGAACTGGATTGCTTGAATGAGCTTGTACTGGTTTCCTATTGCTGCTGTAACAAATTACCACAAATTTTAGTGGTAATTTCACATTGTCTCCAAAATTAATGGCAGTTGGAAATTTCAACCAAGCTTACTTTTTTACAACTACCAGAAAGGTTTGATTATTTCCCTCCACACACACTAAAATAACTAGTTCTGTAATATTGTCTTATTTTTCCAGAGGTCTAATTTAAGACCTTGATTTTTATTTCTTTAAAGTTTTGTTTGGTTGGTTGGTTTTTGTTTTTGTTTTTGTTTAAGAGAGAGCCTGAGATAGGGGACAGAGGGAGAGGAAGAAGCAGCCTCCCCACTTAGCAGGGAACCTGGCACAGGCTTGATCCCAGAACCTGGAATCATGACCTGCGCCTAAAGCAGATGCTTAACTGACTGAACCACCCAGGCACCCCAAGACCTTGATCTTTAAGGGCTGACATCTAAATAGAAGTGATAAAACAAAATCAGAAGTAAATTTTATTTAAATGAAAGAGGTCATCTGCTTGAAGGAATACTCTTATGACTAACAGAGGAGGAGGAAGCCTCAATTTCTGAGTATTAATTAACCTCACCACCATGTTTATGATGCATAGTGAAGCAGAAAAAATCATGACATAAAAATATGTTTTAGTGAATTAGATGCCTCACAAAACTAGATATCCTTAAACATTCCTTCCCCCCACTTAACAGTATCTTTTGTCTAAGGCTATTGCAAGGACATCCTTGTCTAGGTGCTGATGTGCTAATACTGTAATGCTAGTCCTGCAAAGTGAAATTGAAAATCTTGCAAAATATTTGGGAATTCCTAAAGTCAATATAAATGATCTTGGATAAATAGAACATGTGCAAAACCATTGGCAAAGGAGAAGCTAGCAAAATTAAATTATTAAAACTACAAAAGACAAGAAACATAGAGGATGATAGCATAGACATTTCAAAGACTATTACTTAAATATCAAAGAGACCCTTGAAAAAAATGATTCTTATATTTTACCAAAGAAATTTTTTTGTGTATGCACTGTAAAAATCGAATATATATCTATATGTGGTTCATAGACCTCCAAAGTTGTGTGTTAATTCAGCAGGAAAGCTCAAGAAAAAAAATAGGTATGTATTTCAGTTCATTTGGGCTTCTATAATAATACCACAGACTGGGGTAATTTATAAACAACAGTAATCTTTCTCATAGTTCTGGGGGCTGGGAAATCCAAGATCAAGGCATCAGCATGGTTGTGTTCTGGTGAGACCCCTCTTCCTGATTTATAGCTGGCACCTTCTTGATGTGTCCTCATACAGTGCAAGGGACTAGAGAACTCTGTGGTATGGCTTTAAGAACACTAATTCTGTTCATGAGGGCTCCACATGTGTGTATGTCATCACTTTGGGCACTAGGATTTCAGCATATTAATTTTGAGAGGACACGAACATTCAGATCATAGCAATATGAAAACTTTGAACTTTGAAAACTTCTTAGTTAGATAATTTTAGGTTGTAGCATTTCTCCCTTGATAAAATGTACCAGCCACTGTGTCAAGGGAAAGAAAGGAAGAATAGATGAGTAAGAGCAAGGTGGACATGGTAGAAATAGATGTGTCCTTTATCAATCTATAGTTTAAAAGGCAGCATTATTCAACAGTATGAATATATTTAACATTTCTGAACTGTACACTTAAAAATAATTAAGAAGGTAAATTGTGTGTGTGTGTGTGTATGTGTGTGTGTGTTTACTACAGTTAAAAAACAAACCAAAAAGGGTCAACAAAAGGACTGTTTAAAGCTTGAGCCAAGTGTAGTGAAAGATATATAGTGAATGGCAGTTTAGTGCTAGGACTGTGTGATTATTACATCTTGAACCTTCATCGATGCTATTTTTACTTCACAGACTCACTGAACATTAAAACCTGAAGAAATCTCAGAGGTCCTCAACCAATGCTCTAAAGATAATTAAGATAGTTTGAGAAATGTTAGCTTATTTTCCCAAGATCACAAATAGAAAATAACAAAACCAGGATTAGAATACGATTTCTCATCCTCAGTCCAATGTGATAGATGTATAAAAATATTATTTCATAGAATATATTTTTAAATTTGAAAAATTAAAACCTATGATTCTACTTCTTGTAATATTCCATCTCATTTCATATAATAAGCCTAAAAATCCTGCAACAAGACACCAAGATCTGCAGGTTGAAATACTATTATAAAAATACCCAAAATGTATCACTAAGCAAAAAAAAAAAAAGAAAAGAAAAGAAAAAAAAGTTAAAATACTCACAGGCCAAAAATAAGGAGAAAACTGAAAAATAGCTTACTAAACTTCTACTACTGTACTGGAGGTATTTGTCTATCTCAGTTACAGAAAGGTCTGAGTTTTGTCTGTCTTATGGGGACAGAAGACATGGTATTAAGCTCTTACATGGTCACAAATTGGAACTGAGACCCTCTGAAATCAGAAATCCTGAAAGGCAACACCCTCAGTGAAATTACTGGGTAGATAAAAATCTGGAAAGCAGAAAAGGGGGAGGATGAAGAAGAGAGGCTATGTCTGGTGTGGCTTGGGCTCTATGGACAGGGTTGTGCCTGTGTGTATGTATGTATATGTGTCAATTTCCTTTAACATTTTGAAACCACTACCATATCCTAAAATGGATTTAGGATTTGAGTTCACAGTGTATGATCTGGGAAACCCCAAGCCAAGATAATAACATAATGTAGTGTCACATTAATTGCATCCAGGTTGGAAGAAGGAAGCAAGCTCATCTTCTCTAAAGGAAAACATGTTAAAACAAAGATTCCCCAAAGTTTCCAGAAATAAATCCCAAACAATTCATAATTCCCAAACTGTAAAAAGAAAAAAAAATTGCTTAATACAAGCCACCGTGAACAAAAGCAAGCAGGGAAAACATGCAACAGAAATAGACTCTTAGTGATTTCTGTTAACAGAAGTATTAGATAAAAGTGTTTGTGTGTGGTTTAATATTTACTGATTTTTTTTTAAAGTGGAACTGAAAATATAAGAAAGAAAGACACTGTCAGAAAACAGCAAATAGATTTGTTAAAAGAACCAGAACTTCTGGAAAAGAAAACCTTAATTATTGAAATTAAAATCTCTATGGTAAGTTAAACAGCAGATTAAATACACCCTAACAGAGAATTCATAAACTGAAAGATCTAAAGAAATGACTCCAAATGAGAGCAGAAAGTCAAGTGGATGGAAAATATAAAAGAAAGGTTAAAAGAAATGAAGGGTAGAATTGAATTTCCAGAAATAATGAATAGAGACACTGAGGGTAAAAATGTTGAAAGAAATGATACCTGAAATCTCAGATTCAGAAATCATAATGAATTAAGTATAATACAAAAAATAAAAAATAATAAAAATAATAAATTCATTTAAAATAATAGCAATATATAATAATATATATCAGTATTTAGACATGTTGAAGTAAAATTACAGAAGCAACAAAGAATCTTGAAAGCAGCCATTTTCTAAGACAGATTACCTATGTAGAATAGAATAACAATTTAACTGGTAAAAGAACTGATAATGGTTAATAGTAACAAGAAAGTCAGAAGAACTTGGATAGTAACTTCCAAGTGCAAAGAAAATAACTATCAGAGAAAATAACTACCAACCTAAAATTGTATAATCAGCTGAACTATAATAAGAGCAAAATAAGAATATTTTCAGACAAAACTAAAAACAAGGTTCACAAGACCTTTTTAAGGATTTTGAACTAGGAAAAAAAAGTGAAATGTAAGAATGATTAAACCTTAAAAAATGAAAAAATAATCATTGACTGTATAAAACTTTAACAATAATTATGTAATTCAGGAATATAAAAAATAAAGGGCAATTAAAACACTGGACAGAAATAACTTAAAAATGTGATAATAGTGGAAGACTTTAAGGTATTTGAGATATTTCTGTTGGAAAGAGAAGAGCAGAGATAACCTTACTAAGCAAAGTATTCTCATTAAGTGTCAGAGTATATGTAAATGGAATATTAAAGGAATGTGTAAGTTCTTAATAAAAATGCTAAGAATATTAACATCAGACAAAACAAGCTTTAATGTAAAATGCAGTAAGTGTAAAGAAATTAACCACATAAATGATAAAAGTCTTAGGTTGCCAGGGAGGTAAAAAGTGTTCTAACACCACTAGTGGATGCATTGGGGACCACCTTACAAAGGATGACAAAAGGATGCACTTTTTCCTGGAGCAGAGGTAGATGTTAGGTGAGAGGAAGCCAGCAGCCATTTCAAGATGACCCTAATCAGGGACCTGGATAGCTGGATGCCTAGGAGTAAAGTACTGACTGAAGACCACAGGAAAGCACCCTGTGAGAGAAAGATATTTAAGGAGAGCCTTTGCAACTTCATTACAGTTAAATAAGACCTTTCCAGTTCCTTACTTTATCTCCTTTTCCCAAGATTAATCCTGGAAAAGTTAGAAGCAGCCTAGTAAGTGGGAGAGGAAGGCAGAGGCTTAATTTTTTTAAAAGAAGCAGTCATTCCTACTTTTTTCACTGCACACAACTCACCTGTAGCAGATATGAACCCTGGTAGAGGAAGAACTTTAAGTTTGAATTAGTTTTGGGGTGCCTGGGTGGCTCAGTGGGTAAAAGCCTCTGCCTTCAGCTCAGGTCATGATCCCAGGGTCCTGGGATCGAGCCCCACATTGGGCTCTCTGCTCAGCAGGGAGCCTGCTTCCCTTCCTCTCTCTCTGTCTGCCTCTCTGCTACTTGTGATCTCTGTCAATAATAATAATAATTAATAATTAATAAATAATAAAATCTTTTTTTTTAAGTTTGAATGAGTTTTGAAATCTTAATATCACTTTAGCTTAATTGCTAAACTGAGACTTTCTGCTATATTTGTCTAGTCGCTCAAAGTGACCATAGGTTTTTTTTTTTTTTATTGAAGAAGACTTGTGATTTTTCCTAATTTCCTTTCAAGAGTATGGAGAAAAACTAGCCCTCAAAGTTGGTTTGAATGGACAGTGCAGCAAGTAAATGAATTTCTATTCTAATTTCATCTCATGGGTTCTACTTTTTCAACATCCATTAGGATGGAATAATAATAGAAATACTGCACATCAAAGTTAGTAAGAAATTAGTACTTAAGGAGTAAGAAAATACTTATATGAGAAAGAAGAAAGGCTAAATGATCTATATTTCCATGTAACTTACAAAAGAACAACTAGTCCTAAAGAAAATGGAAGAAAAATAATGAACAGAAATTAATGGAGGAGTAATTTTAAAAATACAATAGCAATAATAAGCAAAGTGATAAGTTAACTCTGAAAAGAAAAATAAAGTAGGCAAGACACTGGTAAAATGCATCAAGAAAAAGAAGAAAAAATACAAATAAATATTAGGAATGAAAAATGGGGCAAAACTAAAGCCAATTCAAAGATTAGAAAAATATGGGAATATATGCTAATCAATTTCATGCCAAAATATTAAATGCATATTTCCTTAAAAATATGTCAAAAAGGAAGAGGCCCCGAATGAGACTATAACTCTTAAGAAATAACTTGAGTCAGTAGTTGAAAATGTCCCTCCAAGGAAAGACCAGATCCACATGGTTAGATAGGCAAATTCTACCAAATACTTAAGGGAATAGAAACATTCAGTATTAAATAAACTCTTCCAGAGAATAGAGGAAAATCTCCCCAACTTATTTTATCAACTTAGTGAAATCTTGACAGCAAAATCTAATAAGGACAGCATGACAATGGTAGTTATGATGACTGATGCAAAAATTCTAAATGAAATACTAGTGAATCAAATCTAACTTTGAATAACAACTATAACATTAATCATAATGCATCATGACCAAGTTAAGTTTATCTCAAGAATGCAAGTATAGTTTCAAATAGGAAAATCTAGTAGTGTAATTGATCAACAGATTAAAAGAGAAAAATTATAAAATAATCTCAAGAGATGAAAAACTCATTTTATAATATTCAACCAAATATTAATGTTTCAAAATAGCAATAGAAGTAAACTTTCTTAACTTAATAAAGGTGTCAATTCCAAACCTGTAAGAAACACTAAATGGCAGAATGGTACACAACACTCCTTTTAAAACCATGAACACAAAGATATCTCTTATTACCACATCAGTTCAACATTGATCCTAGTCATTTCAATAATAAAAGAAAACTAGATACAAATTATAGATATTAGAAAGGAAGAATCAAAACTGCTATTATTTAGGAAAAGATTCTGAGTAAATGGTGGGGCAGGAAGCACCAGAAATCTGTCTCTCCACCTACGCAATAATTGAACTGGTAGAATCTGTCTAATATAACTGTTTTGGAACTCCAGAGTTTGTTGAAGGCTTGCAATTTCTAGGAGAAGACTTGGGACAGTGAATTGTGTTTAATTTTGGTTAATTTCAGATGGAGGCACAGTAGCAGCAACCTATCCACCACCCCCAGCCAGTAATTGCTAGTTGTGGGTGTATCCCTCAGGCAGCTTGCACAAAGCTGTGTAAACTATAGAATAGACAGAAAGAATCTGTGTTCCCCTTGCTGATTACTGCTTCCAATCACAGAAACACAAAGAGGAAGCAGCCATTGTTGGGCCTACCCCCATTGTTTCAAGCCCCTCCCTCTCTGGCTGAAGTGATAACCAGGGTATTTAAAGGGCCAGCCACCCTTTTTCCCCTTATATATTTTTTTGCCTTTTTTTCATTTGGGAGCCAGACATTAAAGAGTAGGACATTTGGGGAAAAAAACCTGCATACATGGGGAAAGTTAGAAAGTGACCACACATACCCAGAGAAAGTCTCAGAAGAGACATAAGAAAACACTACATTTACACTTCAAGGTGTTCCTAGGCAGAGACAGCCTACAACAAATAAAAACAAAAGCAATAACAAAAACAGCAAGTTCTGGCAAAGGTAAGAATCTGATATCCTTAGTTACTACATTATTAAATTCAAGTATCCAATGTCCAGTCAAAAAGACCACAAGACATACAAAGAAACAGGAAAGTATGACCCACTCAAAAGAAAAAAAAAAAAAACTGCAGTAACTGTACCTGAAAAAAATAATGGCAGATATACTAGATAAAGACTTTTTAAAACTGTCTTTAAAAATGCTCAAAGAACTGTAGGAAGATATGGAGAAAGAAAATGATGTGGAACAAAATGGAAATTAAAGAGACAGAAACCCTAGAAAGAAAATGCAAAACGAAATGCTGGAGCTGAAAAGCATAATAACTAAAATTAAAAACTCACCAGAAGAATTCAAAAGCAAATTTGAGCAGGCAGAAGAATAGGTGAATTTGTAGATAGGAGAATGGAAATTATTGAGACTGAGGAACAGAAAGAAAAAAAGATTGAAGAAAATTGAGCAGAACCTGAGGGGCCTGGGGACACAATAAAGTGGACCAGTATATACATAGTGGGGGTCCCAGAAGGAGAAGAGTGAGAGAGAAAAAGGGCAGAAAGAATATTTGTAGAACTAATGGTTGAAAATGTCCCAAATTTGATGAAAAACATGAATATAAACATCCAAGAAGTTCAGTGAACTCTAAGAAGGTGAACTCAAAGAGACCTACACCAAGACATATCATAATCAAACTTTCAAAAGCCAAAGGTAAAGAGAGACTCTTGAAAGCAACAAGAGAGAAGTAAATCATGACATACAAGGGATCCTCAAGATCTTTAGCAGATTTCTCATCAGAAAGTTTGGAGGCCAGAAGACACTGAGCCCATATATTCAAAATGCAAAAAGAAAAAAAAAAAAAAAGCTGTTGACAAAAACTGCCAAAACTATCCTTCAAAAGTGAAGAAATTATGACAATCCCAGATAAATAAAATCAGGTTTGTAACTATTAGACCTGCTCTGCTATAAATGCTTAATGGAATCTTACAAGATGAAATGAAAGGGCATAAGACAGTAACTCAAAGGCTTATGGCAAAATAAAGTTATCAATGAAGGTGTGTACAGGGGAAATTATAGAAGTTAGTATTATTTTAACAATGGTTCATAATTATGTTTTGTTTGTTTTCTACATGATTGAGGAAACATATATTTAAAGAAAAAATCATTAGTTATAAATGCTAGTTTTACTGTAACCTTTGTTTATAAGTCCAAGTTGTATTTTCTACATAATTGAGGAGACTAATTCATTTAAAAGAATTATTTATATGTGTGGGCACACAATGTATCAGTGTATAATTTTGTGACATCAAAAAATAAAAGGAGTGTGGATAGAGCTATAAAGGAGAAGAGTTTTTTATATTATTGAAATTAAGCTTGTATCAATTCACATTAAAGTGTTATAACTTAAGGATGTTAAATGTAATACCCATAGTAACCACCAAAGAAAATAGCTATAGAGTATAAACAAAAGGATATGAGAAAGGAATTTAAACAATTCACTTCAAAAAAAAAAAAAAAGTCATTTAAACACAAAAGAATACAGTAATGCAGGAAATGAGGGACAAAAAAAAGGTATTGGCATATGGAAAATAAATAGCACAATGGCAGAATAAGTCCCTCCTTGTCATTAACTATTTTAATGTAAGTGAATTAAACTCCAGTTAAAAAGCAGAGATTGGTAGAATGGAGAAAAACACATGAACCAACCATATGCTGTCTGCAGTAGACTCATGTGATATTCAGAGACACAAGTTAAGGGTTGCCTGGGTGGCTCAGCTGGTTAAGTGACTGCCTTCAGCTCAGGTCATAATCCCAGGTGTTGGGATCAAGCCCACATCAGGCTCTTTAGTGAGCAGGGAGCCTGCTTCTCACCTGCGATCCCCCATGCTTGTGCTTGCTCTCTCCCTCTCTCTCTCTCTCTCTCTGTCAAATAAATAAATAAATAAATAAAACAAAAAACAAAGGCACCGGTTAAAAGCAAAAGGGTAGAAAAATGTATTCTATGCAAACAGTAAACAAAAGGTTGGGGAAGGAAAGGTTATGCTAATATATGACAAAATAGACTTAAAATCAAATAAGTTACAAGAGACAAAGAGACAAAGAGATCTTATATATTAATAAGATCTCATTAATATTTAGACTATCTCCCTTCACTCATTTACCCAAGTGTGACAGCATAGTAAATTAGCTGATAGAAGTACCATAGAAAACTTTTGCCCAACCAGAAAAATACTAATAAAGATGTATTATTCCAAGGAATTAAGTAAACTCTAAAAATCCATTACATATTCATAATAGAATCTTTTTTCCCAAAAGATTCCAGTTAAAGTAATGGAAATTACATTTGAATAATGTCTAGATAATGTAAAAAATGTAGATTTACTTTCACAAAGCAAGACAGAAATTTTAAATATCTGGCTTACATTAAAAATTGTAGGTTGAAAAATGTTACCAGTTTTTATCCTAGGATGAAAAATGTTTTCAGATTATATGCTTTGTGGGGTCAATTTCAAGTCTAAAATTCAATGTGATTTCTGTAAAAGAAAATTTTCCCCCAAGTTACTTTAGACCACATCGCTTCATTATTTTTTACTTTACCTAAATTTCATTGCTTAAATTCTTTAAACAAGGCAACCGTTTCAAAAGAGAATTTATATACATGTTTAAAATATAAAAAATTACATTTTTTAAAGTATGCCTATGTACTTAATAAAGAGGGTTGCAAAAGTTTAACTCTTCAAGTATGTTTCCGAAGGGAGTGACACCTTAGAAATCATGAAACAATGGTAAAAGGGAATTCTGTGGTCATTACAGGATGTGTAGACTTGAATGGGAATTTATTCTGAAAGCAAATATAATACTGTGCTTCCTTCGTAAGTATCATTTTAGCACATTGCCCTATATTTATCAATATATTTGAATGAGATGGCATGATCTGGGAATTGACAGTGTTTGGTTAGTAAGAAATTTACCCGAGGAACTAATTAAAACAGGGAAATATGAAAAGCGTGTAAAAGTTAAATGAGTTTATTTTTAAACTGGATACTATTTTTGTTAATATAAAGCAATTCTTTCAGGGGAACTGCTCTCTCCAATTTATGCATAGATTATTTGACAGACTGGTTGAAATATTCCATTCCACTTTTGCACAGTAGAAATGAAAAACCCAAAGAATTCATATTTTCAAGACTGTTAGCACCTTCTCAAATTTCAAGATTTCATTCAATTTCTGTAGAAAAACATGGGCTTTATTTTTCTTACTGTTAGTTATTTATATAGTTCATTTTTACAAACATATTCTCAATATCTAACAGCCTGCAATAATTGCATTTTCTTAAGGTCTTCTTGCATTTATCATTGTTGTTACAATAATGCCTCTGTGGCTGTGAATTGTCCTGAGTCTTTCCATATTCACAATCATGACAGGATTTTTTTTTTTTCTATCAACCTTTTTATTGCTTTTCTTCAAGAAAGATTGTATCAGTTCCTAAGTCTGGGACAATTTACATATCTGTTAAAGTGGGACATTATTCCTGTTATTTTAGAAGGCAATTAGGAGAAGCAGAGAATATGATTTTGGGCTCATACATGGTTGTTTATTATTAGAAAAAAATTATATGACTAAGCAAAATAAGCCTAAAACCAGAACAAAGCTGACTTAAGCCAACAAAGCCCCCATTCTCTCCTCCACGTCTTAAAAAACTTAGCATTCATTCATATGCATGGATATTCTTTTTTTGTTTATTGAGGTATAATTGACAATGAGATATAATTGACATATTCTGTTAGTTTCAAGTGTACAACATAATGACACAATATTTGTATATATTATGAAATGATCACCACAGTATGGTTAACATCTGTCATCTATGTATAGCTATAAAAAATTTTTTCTTGTGATGAAAGCTTTTAGCAACTTGTAAATATACAATATGGTACTATTAACTATGATCACCATGTTGTACACTATATCCTAAATGGATATTCTTGAAGGAAAAAAGAAAACTATCACTTCTTTCCACTTTTAAGAATTTTAATTATTATATAGTGGTAAATATTACTATTCTAATGGAGTATAGTACAAATCTTTCCATCTACATTATTCAAAACAGGTCATCCCTCCAAGCTGATCACAGTTTAATAGGGGAGAAAGGTCTGTAGACCAACTATAATGTGATAAATTATGTGTACAAAGGGTTGCTACATTTTCTACTGAAACTAATGTCTTTCAGGCTCCAAATATAAATATATAGACTAATGATAACTTGAATGATTCTTTTCCTAATTATGTATTTTTTTACATCATATATAATCTGTAGACTATTTTAATGGACTAACTCAGTTTAAATTCTATTAAATGCCTATTTCTTTTCTGCCATAAAAATTCTCTAGCTATTGGGGCATGTGGGTGGCTCAATCAGTTGAGTGCCCAACTTTTGATTTCAGCTCAGGTTATGATCTCAGGGCTGTGAGACTAAGCCTTGTGCCAGGCTCCATCCTTAGCATGTAGTCTGCTTGTCCTTCTCTCCCTCTGCTCCTTCCCCCATTCACTTTCTCTCTCTCTCTCAAATAAATTTTAAAAATAATAAAAATCTTTAAAAAATTCTCTAGCTATTGAGAGAGATGACGAAATACTAGTAAATTTTATAAAATCTTAGAAAAGTTGGCAGTTCCTTTAGTGTCTATTTATTTAGTCATTCTTTCAACAGATATTTATATAGAACACCTACCATATGTCAGAAACCTTGCTAGGTACTGAATATACACCCATGAACCACAAAGACATGGTCCCTGCCCTCATAAAATTAAAAGTTGACAACCTTTCCAAAATTGTAAGCTAAAATGAAGATTGCATCAATTCCCACATAGTTAATTAACACAGATTGCTATTATTGGAAAAATTTTTATAATCAGACCCCTTACAGTAAAATTTAAGAATATCAAAATAAAGAAAAACTTCTAGAGAGAGATAGCAGATCACTCATATGTGAATAGATAATACTCATTTTAGATACTTCAAAATCTTCTGCAAGAGGACAACTAAGTTGTATATACATTTTTAGTACTGAAGGAGAGGAAAATCTCCAAAGCTAGTATTTTGCACACTTATCTAGACTGTCATATAAAGAAGAGAGTGCAATTAAAAAAAAAAACACTCTACCATTTAAGGCCTCAGAAACTTTGCTACACAAACAATGTCTTTAAATAAGAAAAAAAACACTCAAGAACAATAATAGTGGGAGACTTTAGGACACCACTTTCAATAGTGGATAGAATAACTAGATGGAAGACCAACAAAAAGAAGAGTATACCTGAACAAGACCATGGACAAATTGGACCTAACAAACATACAGAGAACTCTCCTTCCAGCAACAACATAATACACGTTTTCTCAAGTACACAAGGAATTTCTCCAATATAGACCATATGTTAGGCCACAAAAGAAGACCTAATAAATATTAAAATACTGAAATCATACAAAGTGTCTTTTCCAATCATAATGAAATGAAACAAGAAATCAACAGCAGGAGAGAAACTACAAAATTCATAAATATATAGACATTAAACAACAAACTCTTAAATAACCCATAGGCCAGAGAAGAAATCATAAGGGAAATTGAAAAAATCTTGAGAAAAATGAAAATAAAAACACAACATAAACTTATGTGTTGCAGCAAAAGTAGTACCAAGTAGGAAATTTACAGCTGTAAACATATTAAAGACGAGAGATCTCAAATCAACAGCCTAACTTTACAACTTAAGGAACTAAAACAAGAACAAATTAAACCCAAAGCCAGCAAAAGAAAGGAAATAACAAAGACTAGAGCAGCATAAATAGAGAATAGAAAAACAATAGAGAAAACGAAACCAAGAGTTCTTTAAAAAAAAAATCAACAAAATTGATTTGTCTTATTTTGACTAAAAAAAAGTAGACAGAAATAACTAAAATCAGAAATGAAAAGGAAGATATTACTACTGACATTACAGAAATAAAAAGAATTTTGAGAGAGTGCTATAAACAACTGTACACCAATGAATTCAATAACCTAGATAAGATGGAAAATTCCAAGACACCTACACCTTACCAAGACCGAATCATGAAGAAGCAGAAAATCTGAATAGTCTAGTTAAGGAAATTGAATCAGAAATCACAGGGGTCAACAAACAAAACCTAAGACCAGATGGCTTCACTGGTGATGAATTCTACTAAATATTTAAAGAAGAATTAGTATCAATCCATCTCAAACATTTCCAAAAATTTTGAAGAGGAGGAACACTTCCTAACTCATTTTATGAGGCCAGCATTATCCTGAACTATATTAAACTAAGAAAACTATCCATCAATATTTCTTAGAAATAAAGGCCTCAACAAAGTACTAGCAAACCATTTCAATGGCATATATTTTTTTTTAAGATTTTTTTATTTTAGAGAGAGAGAGAACAGGGGAAGGGACCAAGGAAGAGAGAGAATACTGAAGTAGGCTCCCCATTGAATGCAGAGTGTGACACATGGTTCCTTCCCAGGACCCTAGATCATGACGAGCTGAAATCAAGAGTCAGCCACCCAACTGACTGAGCCACCCAGGCACCCCATAAATTCAACAATATATTCAAAAGATTATATACTATAACTAAATGGGACTTAATCTGGAGTGCAAAGATGGCTCAACATACAATAATCAATAGCAGACCAAAACATGATCAACTGATGCAGAAAAACATGACAAAATTCAATACCCTTTTATGATGGAAAACACTAACAAACTAGGGACAGAAAGAAAGTATTTTAACATAATAAAGCTCCTTTATGGAAAACCTACACCAAAAATCATATTTAATGGTGAAAGACTGAGTGCTTTTCCTCTAAGATCAGGAATAAAGTATGTATATCTAGCATGTTAAATAGGAATTTAACATAGTACTGGAAGTCCTAGCCAGAGGAAATAGGCATGAAAAAGAAATAAAGTGAATCCAAATTGGAAGAGAAGAAGTAAGATTATCTCTATTTGCAGATGATATAATTTTATATGTAGAAACTCCTAAAGACTACATACACACTCAAAAAAGGTGCTAGAACAATAAATGAAGGGGTGCCTGGGTGCCTCATTCAGTTGAGCATCTGACTCTTGGTCTCAGCTCTGGTCTTGATCTCAAGGTGTTGAGTTCAAGCCCCACAATGGACTCCACGCTGGGCAGAGAGCCTACTTAAACAACAACAATAGCAACAACAACTAATAAGTGAATTCAGCAAGGTAGCAGGATACAAAGTCAAAATGCAAAAATCAGTTGCATATATGTGCACAAGCAATGGACAATCTGAATAAACAAAGCAATTAAAAAATGGTCAAAGGATTTTTGTAGATAATCTCCCCAAAGACAGTATGCAAATATCCAGTAAATACGTGAAAAGATGCTCAACATCACTAATCATTAGGGAAAGACAAGTCAAAACCACAATGAGCTATTTCACATGACACCCATTAGAATGGCTATTAAAAACAAACTTAAAAAAACCTAGAAGACATCAAGTGTTAGGATGTGGAGAAATTGGAAGCCTGTGCATTGGTGGTAGGACTATAGATGTAAAGTGGTACAAATACTATGTAAAACAGTTTATCAGTTCCTCAAAAACTTAAACATAGAATTATTGTAAGATTCTAGACTTCTAGATTTTAGAATTATCATAGATCCAGCAATTCCAGTTCTGTGTATATTTCCAAAAGAATTAAAAGTACAGACTCAGATATTTGTATACTCATGTTCATAGCAACATCATTCAAAATAGCCAGAAGGTGAAGCAATCCAAGTGTCCATCATTGCATGAATGGATAAACACAATGTGGTATATACACCATAGGATATTATTTGGCCTTAAAAAGGAAGGAAATTCTGATGCATGCTGTAACATGGATGAACTTTGAAGACATTTTACTAAATGAAATAAGCCAGACACAAAAGAACAAATAGTATATGACTCCACTTAGATGAGACAGTTAGAGTAGCCAAATCTGTGGAGACAGAAATTAGAATAGTGTTAGACAGGTGCTGGAGGGAGGAGGGAATAGAAACTTACTATTTAATGGGTACTGAAGATGAAAAATGTTCCTGAGTGGGAGAGTAGAGATGGTTGCACAAAAATGAGAATGTACTTAACACTACTGAATTGTACACCTAAAAATGGTTACCTGGTAAATTTTGTCTTATGTGTACTTTATCACAACTAAAGATAAAAATCGTTAAAACGATAAATTTTATGTCATGTATATTTTACCACAATTAAAATATATATAAAAACTTCTGGAAGAACTCTAAAAAGAGAAATTCAGTATGATGTTAATAAATATAGGAAGAAAGAGTGAGCAAGTAATTTTTAAAATTCATTATTGCCCAAAAAAATAAACAAATTTTTTGTTAGAACAAAAAATAAGAATGAAGAGGAAAAAAAGAGGGAAAAATGGGGAAAAACACATAACAATCCAAAACTGAATTTCTAGATGATATAAACTAAAACATTTCAGAGAGGGGCTGGAAAGAGATGAGAGAATACTAAATGATTTGTAGTGTTTGAGGAAAGGTATAGATACTGATAAACTTGGGAAATAGAAAAATTGGAAAAAGTATAACAATAGGTCTTAATAAGTAAGGATAACACATTAGAAGAATAAAGTTAGAATGTCAATCTCAAACCAGTAAAAGAAATTTTTATCTGTTCAGAAGAAGGAAAGAATACAAAGAGGAAGTATGAAATGCAGAAATAAATCCTGTTATAACAGTAATTACAGGAAATGTAAAAGATGGATTACAAAACAAAATGCTGGATTATAAAACAAAATACTGGATTACAAAAAAATGCGAAATGTAAAAATAAGAGACATCTAAAACAAAAAGATACAGAAAGGTGGAAATTTACAAGGTGAAACTGAAAAAATACACTAGTAGGGAATATACTGGTGGGAAAATATACTAGTAGGGAAATATAAAAAATAATCATAAAAAGGACTAACCTGCCAATCTTATGATCTATCAGAAGAGAATTCAAGGCAATATATTATAAAAGGCAAAGAGCAACATTATATAGATAGATGATAGATAGATATACAGATCAATAAAGTAAAGCAAATCAGGATGTTTAGTGAAGATGCTGGGCACAAGGTCAATTTTTAAAAGTCAGTAGCATTTCTCTGTACCAGCAATGAGTATCTAGAAAACATAATAGAAACTATGCTAGTGTCTGGTAATAAACTTTTAAAATAATATGCAAGCTCTCTATGGTGAAGTTTTCAAGCCCATTGATAAGATACAAAGGTAGAAATAAATGGAGAAATAGTGATAAGATCACTTGACATTCAAAAATACTTGATTATATTGAATACATGTATTCATAAATATATGTGTTCATGGGACCATTTTAAGGAATATTCAACTTGTAGCAGCAACTGAGGCTGTAGGCAGTCTAGTGTACTTACAATCATTTTCTTCTAGTCTAGATTTTTAAGTAAGTATTGATCAAGGAATTTGTCCTTAGACTCTTTGTATTTGCCCTTCCTTCAGCTTGACTCTTCTTCCCCTAGATATTCTCAGGGCTCACAGTCCAAGTTTATTCTGATTTCTGTTGAAATGCCACATTGTCGGATGCTTCACTGAATCCATCTATTTAAAAAGAACACTCCCATCACTCATCCAAGGTAGGGACCATGAATCCTTAAGTGACTTTGGCAGGGTCACTTTCTTGGCTTTCTTGGCTTTTTACCACGGGTTGGATACCAGATCCAGATCATTGACATCTAATCAGTAATGAAAGGAAGAGGAGGTATGGGTGGGACTTTACAGCACCTATCTTTACCTGATATTACACTTTATGTTTTATGTGTTCATTATCCATCTCCTTTAAGCACCATGAGGGCAGTGACTTCTTGCTATTGATTCTCCATGTTATGGGCACAGCACATACAGCACTCTTGGACATAGTAGGCACTCAATAAATATTTGTTGAATGAATCACTTGAATATGTACAAGAATAATTTATTTCTAGTGGGAAAATATATTCAAGAAGAACATCAATTAAAATTAATTTTTGGCAAATTAGTAAATTAACTTTTAATAAACCGATTTTTTAAATACTGCCCTCCTCTATCATCAGATAATATACCTCAAGGTCATATTAGCTGTCTATTTAATTTTCAACTTAAATGACTAATTGAACAGATAAAAAAATATCTCCTTTTCTGGTTGTAAGTCTTTTCTACACTGTATATAATGATTTTTGGATGCAAGATGCTGCATGGTAATTCATACTGTACAATTTGCTGTGTCTTTTTATAACTGAATTTATGCCCTCTGGACCACCAACATATATATTTATCTATAAAAGGCTAATTTCCTCTCAGTATCTCGTTAAGAGGTAAATTTTGAAAAGACTGAAATGTGGCCCTAAAAGAGGTATTGTGCATAAAAAGTCACTCAGTCATAAATAAAAATTCTGCTTTCATCTTATTTGAGAAGAGCTTAAAGAACTAACATCAATTGTAATAGATTCGTAATTACTTTAATGTGCAGTCACTCTGAAACCTTCTAGGCATAAGTTTTCCAGGTACTCATAGCTTAGATTAATTAAAATGTCACAATTCTTTAGAGACTTCATGTTACTCATTACATGTTATAGATGTACCATATAGCTTTCCCTCACACTTAGTTGGAACACTAAACAATTATTTTTATAAATGGCATTTTTTCATATATTCACATTATGTATTATTACTCTAGAAGCAGAAAAACTGCAGTCTAGATAATTCTAGGACCTACTGCCTAAAGAAAAGTTTATTTAATTAAAAGTCATAGATTACTGAGAAAAAAAGATCGCACATTGACAGAAAAAGACTAATTTTTAGTATAGTACACCACATTCTCAATGAAAATGTTTGGATGACTTACAAGAATGCAAAGGACTTGAATATGAATGACATGATTCAACTGGCAAATGTGTAGTATATATTTTGCTCAGAAATTATAAGTCATAGGAAAGAGGTCTTACTTAATGTCACTTATAGTTATATTTTATGAAATCAGATAGTCTTTAGTCTATTGAGTAAAACCAAGTCCTATCTATGTACAAACAATGATTTAAAAAAAAAAAAAGCCAATCTGAGTGGCTGTAACTTGGATAAAATGTTTAAAATGGATCTAAAGACTCACAATTCACAAGAAATACACAGGAGAGGTAAACAAGTTTAACACTAAGAAGAAGTAATCAAACAGATCTGGAAGGTAGAGCATTGCACAAAACAACTGGCCTGGACATTTTACAAGTTCAATGCCAAAGAAAAGAAAACGTGTGTCGAAGAGTGGGGAATACTGGGGAGGGTTCTGTTCTAAATTAAAAGAGATTAAAGAGACACCAAAAAAACCAGCTATACAATATATTGCATAAAATATATTTGGGCAAGAAATGAAGAAATTGGCATATGGTCTGGGTATTGGATAATATTATACAATTACTGTTAATTTTTTTGAGTTGTGTTAATGATATGATCATGCAGTGGAATGCCATTTTTTAAGAGACACAGCTGAAATATTTAGGGAAGAGTATTGTGAAGTCTGCAACTTATTTTGAAATAGATTCAACAAACATACACACAATATGCACACAAGCCTCTATGGCAAAATGTTAACACATGTTGAATCTAGATGGTAGGTATATGAGTGATATGAGTGTTTGTTGTACTTTTCTTTCAAACTTTATATATGCTTAAAAATATTCATAATAAAAAGTTGAAAAAAACACAAAGATTATTTAAGCAATTTATAATAGAAGTTCCTTTTGGAATTTTTAAAAAAGGATCTAAAGGAATTCTCTATGAAATCTAGAAAGCTAAGCTCAAGAGTGAACAAGCACTCTTTACAAAGAATGCAGTTGGTTTGTTACTAAATAAAATGCCAAGAAAATAATGGTAATCATCCTTAAGACATAGGCAGTTGGCCTTACAATATCAATTATCTGTTTCTAAGTATTATGTATATTCTCAGAATAAAGAAGGATGCCAATGGCTTAGAGTGCTACATAACTTTAAGATCAGAGAAGTCAGCATATTAATTATCTTTGCTATGATAGATATTCAACCTTTACAGAAATTTTATATAAGAGTCAGATGAAATTCTTAGTATAAAATCTAACAATCTTCGTAAGCATAACAACTAGGTGAATATTTTACTATTTAGCTAACACAGCACATGAATGAGTGAGTTTACCAGAGTAAGCGTGGTTCTCTCTGAAGTTGTGTCTTGGCATCTCTGAATTACTGGATTAAGTGCAAAGGGCTTCCCCAGAGGATGCTTTTTTTTTTACAGCCCAGGCTGGAGAAGCAAACTGAGTATTAAACCAGTCTACCTGAAATATAAAAGTGAAACATTAAGCTAAAGAAATATCTGTTAGTGTTATACAATGGTGATAAAAATTACTCCCTTAATATCTGGCATTGACATTGAGACAATACTAAGCAGTGGGATTGAAGGTAAGTTATGTATTAATTTAGGGGCTGTTGACAAAATGTAATAATAATTATATAATTCAAAATAAAGTTCATGCACAAACTACATCATACACTGTGATCTAAATTAGCATGAAAGATCTATCATTAAATAATTGATGCCACATAATTTTAATTGTCCTTGCTATTCACTCTGCAATTAATAATCAATTACTGTTTTTTTTTTTCTGTTCATCTTATTCTACCACCCTGCATACCTTTCTGTTTTCTTTGATTTTTCTCCTTACTTTAAATATGTTTGGAATATCTATCATGATATCCTGTTGTTTCCAACAAGCTGAGTACATTGATAAGTTCTGAGTCATGGTCCCTCCTTTATTTTCTTAAACCCAGTCTACCCCCTACAGTGTCCCTGCCAACCCTTCTCAAGTGTCTTTATAACCCAAGTATGCTCTTTAAACCCACCATGAATAATAAAGAAGGTTTTCAGGAATGTTAGGAAGAGAGGACGTGCCTCTCATGGCAACCTAATATTAAATATTAGCTTTCTAGTTACCTTAAACTGAATGTAGATTTCCACCTTGCATGCAGAAGCCCACCTTTCAGTCAACTGCTGGTGCCTGTTTCTTAGGAGGAATGTTCTTTTTCTAAAAATCTGAAGCACAAGAAAAAGGTATTATTCTTGGGTGCCAAGTAAAGAACTCTTTAAAAAGAGCTCTACAGCAGCAGAAAGGCAGCAATAAGCACTTTGCATTAATATAACATTCTCATCTCTTGAAAAGAAAGTTTCCTAATATAGAAGTGGTTATTTGTTAAAATTGAGGTAAAGGCCACCTGAAGGGAAACTTCAGCGACTCATTTCTTCTACTGGACAATGTCAAAAGTAGAAGCTGGTTTAGTCATCATGAGATTGCTTATCACCAAGGAACATGTCAACTGAGTCATTTAAGGAACATCTAAAATGGATTTTTAAGAAGTTCAAAGGTTTTCTACTCCTGATCAGTAGAGCAGAGAGGGGTATAAATAAGTATTCAATGACTTTCTGGTAAATGTCCTTTCCCACAGACTCAGGGCAGCTGAAGAAGCCCACAAAAGAATTTATCAGGGAGAAAAATATAGTGCCAATATAAAAGAAAATCACTTATTTCCTTGTTTCTACAAGACTGTCTTTTGTCTGCAGATTCTAGTAATCCAGAAAATAGAGAAAATTGTGCCAAAGATTAAAGTCAAACTTGAAGAATTGCCCTTATGTATCTAGTTATGGTTTTACATATCTTCCATCCTGATTTGCTAGAAGTTTAGACCCAATTTTTTTGCAAAATTATGAAATAAGGGCAGTTTGTAACAACTTTGCCTCCTTCCTTCCTTGTGGTTGCTCTTGTCATTCCTTTCCCTCCCTGGCTGATGTCCCTTTTGGTTATATCCCCTCTGTGCATCCCCAGAATCTTCTCTGATTCCTTCACAATTTCTCTGCTGTCTCAAGGATGCACTAAATATCTGGCTTGATAATCCGCCCAGCAGAGGATTTGAAACCCTCTATTTTTCTTTCATGGAATAGTTGCTTAGGGAGTACTAGAATTTTGGTTTAAAAAAAAATTAAAGCGTATCTTTCCAGTGAATTCTATTTTGTGATGTGGTTGTTGACTTTCATTATAAAATTAGACATTTATTATCCTGAAAGTAATTTTAGTGTCTAGATAAGTCTTACTGCAGCAGCTGTTAAAATCATATATTTAAATTAACTCTTAAGGGTAAAAATATGAATGATTCTAAAAAATATTAATAATTTCCAAAACATTAAGAAAATACTAGATAGTAATAACTGAAAATAAGATATCTTAAACCCAATTTTTGTAAAGTACCTGAACTTTGGTACTTTCTACACATTGCTCACATAATTGTGGCAATTCTATATCTTTACTTTTTAAACTATAGCAATTTAGTTCACTTTCCCTCAACTTGAAATGTTCTTAAACTTAAATTTATTTTCTGTATGAAAATGTGCAACTTTATGAACACACTGAGATTTTCCCTTCCTTATAACTGGAGCCCTGCCCCAGAAATCTGAACAGACTCCTCCTATTTAAGAATAGAGAGAGGTTGGGTTTGACCTCTTCATGGGGCCTCTGGCTATCCAGAGGAAAGACCTCCAGAGATAGATCTCCTATTCCCCCACAGGCCCACCTGTGAAGAAGAATACTCCTTTTCAGGTCACCTTGGTGCAAGAGGCATTTGGAATTATGATAATTTCATTCTGACTCAAATCTGAAGCTGCTTTATTTTCCTTCTCATAAGCAGACAAAAAAATATCATCTTTCTCCTGTCTCTCCTGATACTCTCTCAGGACCCTGACAGAAGTTGATGACCTCCAGATGTCATCATAAAATACCCTAAATTCAGGGTGTGCCATTCCTTTGCAACATAATTCCAAGGCCACACCATCATCTCACTAAAAATAGATCATAGTGGTAATCACAAATCCTTGTCTGGGAACTCAAGATTCTCATATTCCTGCTAGATATTTGGGGCAGTTGTTGGAAGGCACTCATTCCATTCCAGACATTTCCAGGTGGAGAACATCTGTTCATGTTGCATAGTGCTCCCTGACTTTCTCCTTTGGAAGGTAGTACTTATCTGAGTAGGGAGCTTGGGATAATGAAATGAACACTTACAGCTTAGTCCTCCCTCCTTTATTACTGGAGTCTGTTTGCTTGCAGAAGTCATGTGCTTTAGGCTGTTCTTGACCATGAGGTAACTAATAAAGGCTTTCCTATTGTGGGGGACCAAGGGACTGTGGTTTTCCCGTGGATGAGTAAACCTGTCTCATCCTGAAGTTAAGTATCAGGAATCTCATTCTTCCATTGTTTGTACAGCTTCTCCCCATGCTCTATCAAAAATGAAGCTGACATTTTGCTTGTCATCTGTCTGGTTCCACTTTCTATCTCAAATGGCTCAGAACTGTAGTGGAAGATAAGGGTGTTAATGCATTGGTCTCTTTGTGTGTCAGCAGTCTCCAGGAGAAGTAGACTCCACAAACTCTTTAGGTTCTCTTGGCACCTACAAAGTTGCCTCCATTTTCCCCTCCCACCTTAGTGCTAAAATCTCCAGTCCCAGAAAAAAAAAAAAAAAACAGTTGACATGCCCCAATGGTACAACAGTTATAATGGAAGGTACTGCTCCTGCTGTTGATGTGGGAACCAAAGCTGTGGAGGATATTCCTTTCCATACAAAGGATCCTCTCCATCGCTGCTGGTGGTATTTCACCTTATTATTACCAAAGCTGCTACCACCTTCAGCTCTCAATGTCCCACACAATTTCAACTGCTGAGCTCCATATATCCTTCATCCTGGGACCCAGGCATGAAGACATGGGGACTAACCTGAAGGACAATCTGAAGGAAAGTTTCATTGCTGTATAGCAGAGTGCACAAATCTTTTTTTTTTTTTTAAGATTTTATTTATTTATTTGACAGAAACACAGAGAGGGAACACAAGAAGGGGGAGTGGGAGAGAGAGACAAAGGCTTCCTGCTGAACGGGGGGCCCAATGCGGGGCTTGTTCCCAGGACCCTGGGGTCATGACCTGAGCTGAAGGCAGATGCTTAAAGACTGAGCTACTCAGGCACCCCACAAAGTGCAAAGATCTAAAATATAGAATATTTTCAGTACTCAGAAAATTCTTTCATGCTTCCTCCTAGCTCAAGATACACCCCCACCGAAAGATAGTCATGATCCTAATTTCTACCACCTTAGAAATGACTTGAGGTAAATACAACAATAAAATGTGTACTCTCTTCCTGCCTATTATGTGAGACATAAAATGCAAATCATCCACCTTGTTGTTCTTTTTCATTGCCCTATATAGTGTTCTAGTGTATGAAAATGCCATCATTCATATTCCCATTCTGCTGCTTTGATTGTTGCAAAATAGGTCTTTTGATGAACAAAACACTTTGTTTTGTTTTATTGGATTTTATTTTATAGAGCAATTTTAGGTTCACAGCAAAACTGGACAGAAGGTATAGAGATTTCCCATGTATTTCCTTCCTGCCCCCACATATGTACAGTCATTCCACTATGAACATCCCCCACTAGGGTGGTAGTTTGTTATAATCAATGAAACTACATTGATACATAATCAGCCTAAGTCCATAGTTTATATTAGCTTTGTGTCCTGGTGTTTTACATTCTATGGATTTCAACAAGTGTATAGTGGCATGTATCCACAGTCATAATATCATACAGAGTAGTTTCCCTACTCTAAAATTCCTCTGTGCTCTGCTTATTCATCTCTTCCTCCCCACTAATCCCAGGCAACCACTGGTTCTTTAACTATCTCCTTACTTTTGCTTTTTCTAGAATGTCATATGGTTGGAACCATAAAGTATATAACCTTTTCAGATTAACTTCTTTTACATAGTAATATGCATGTACATTTCCTCCATGTTTTCTTATGAATTGATAACTAACTTAGAACTTTTCAGGACTGAATATTATCCCATTGTTGGAATATTCCACTTTATTTCCCCAGTCACCTACTGAAGGAGGTCTTGGTTACTTCTAACTTTTGGCATTTATGAATAAGGCTGTTATACACATTTATGTGCAGGTGTTTGTGAGAACAGAGTTTTCAACTCATTTGGGTACATTTTATAAAGCACAATAGCTGTATTGTATGGTAAGAGTATGTTTAGTTTTGTAAGAAACTGCCAACCGTCTTCCAAAATGGTTGTACAATTTTGCATTCCCACCAGTAATGAATGGGGTCTTCTGCTGCTCCTCATCAACATTTGGTGGTGGTGATGTTCTGGATTTTGGCCATTCTAATATGTGTGTAGTGGTAACTTGTTATTTTTAATTTGCATTTTTCTAATGATATATGTTTTAGACCATCTTCTATATGCTCATTTACCATCTATATGTCTTCCTTGGCAAAGTGTCAGACTCTGTGGCCTATTTTTAAATCAGGTTGTTTGTTTCCTTATTGTTGATTTTTGAGAATTCTTTGTATATTTACCAGATGTGTCTTTTACAAATACGTTTTCACAGTCTGTTGCTTATCTCTTCATTTTCTTAAGAGTGTCTTTTGCAGAACAGAAGTTTTTAATTTAATTTAATTTAATTTTTTTTTTTTTTTTGAGAGAGAGAGAGCACTCATGTTGTTGGCGGGGAAGGAACAGAAGGATGGGGAGAGAGAGAATCTTAAACAGGCTCCACGCATGGAGTCTGACATCTCACAACCCTGAGATCATGACCTGAGCTAAAATCAAGAGTTGGGAGCTTAACCAGGAGCCCCTGACATTTTTAATTTTAATACAGTTTCCTAACAAATACTCTTAAAATATTTTTACAGAACTGATCTTAAACTTGTTTATGGTAAGCACTGTTTACCTCAAGTTTTATTTTAGGGAGTTCTGTTTCTTTCACAAATTGTGCCTTTGGTGTTGTATCTAAAAAGTCATCATCATACCTAAGGTCACTTACATTTTCTCATATGTTATTTTCTAGGATTGTATAGTTTTTCATTTTATAAATTTAGTTCTGTGATCCAGTTTTTAATTTTTGTGAAGGGCAAAGTCTGTGTCTAGATTTTTCTTCATGTGGATGTCCATTTGTTCTAGTTATCTAGATATTCCATTTGTTGAAAAGACTATCTTTTTCTCCATTGTATTGCCTTTGCTCCTTTGTCAAAGGTCAGTTTTTTATATTTGCGTGGATCTATTTCTGAGGTTTCTATTCTGTTCTATTATCTGTTTGTCAATTCTATCTGTCTACTCACCAGTACCACACTTAATTACTAGAGCTTTACAGGAGGTCGCGAAGTCTAGTAGTGACAGTTCTGTGACTTTATTCCTCTCCTTCAATATCATGTTGGTTATTCTGCATGTTTTGACCTTAATAAACACTTTTCATGGTGGTATACAGGAAAGTGATCAACTTTTGTGTATCAACATTGTATCCTCCCACCTTGTTACAATTACTTATTAGTTTCAGGAGTGCTTTTGTCAGTTCTTTCAAATTTTCTTCATAGACCATCGTGTCTACAAAAAAGACAGTTTTATTTTTTCTTCCCAATCTGTATAACTGGTATTTCCTTTTCTTATCACATTAGTTGATACTTCAAGTTAAGTGTTATAAAGGAGTTTGAGAGGCAACATTCTTGCCTTGGTCTTGTTGTTAGCAGGGGTTTCTAGTTTTTCACCATTCAGTATGATGTTGGCAGTGTGTTTTTGTAGGTATTCCTTACCAAGTTGGGAAAGATTCACTCTATTCCTAGTTTGCTGAGAGTTTTTATCATAAACTGGTGTTGGATTTTGTCAAATGCTTTTTCTGAATCTACTGATATGATCATGTAATTTTTCTTTTTAGCCTGGTAATGTGATGAATTACTTTAATGAGATTTTAAATGTTGAAACAGCCTTGCATATGTGGGATAAATCCCACGTAATTGTGGTATATAATTCTTTTTATATATTGTTGGATTCAATTTGCTAATAATTTCTTGAGGCTATTTGCATCTATGTTAATGAGGGCTATTGGTCTATAGTTTCATTATAATGCCTTTGTCTGCTTTGGGTGTTAGTGTAATGCTAACCTTATAGAATAATTTAGGAAGTATTACTTTTGCTTTTACATTCTGGAAAAGATTATACAGAATTGGTATATGTTTAGTACATGTTTAGTAGAATTCACCAGTGAATGCTTCCAGGCCTGATGCTTTCTGTTTTAGAAGGTTATTAAGTATTGATTTAATTTATTTCATATATGTAGGTCTATTCAGATAGTCTATTTTTTACTGTGTATATTTGAAAAATTGTGTCTTTAAAGGAACTGGCTCATTAAATCTAGGTAATCATATTTGAATGCATATAGTTGTTCATAAATATTTCTTCATTATTTTTTAATTTCCATGGGATTAGCAGTGATGTTCCCAATTTCTGATTAGTGATTTATATCTTCTCTCATGTTTTCTTAGCACAACTGGAGGCTTATCAATTTCACTGATCTTTTCAAAGAATCAGTTTTTGGTTTCATTGATCTTCTGTATTATCTTCCTATTTAAATTTCATTGATTTCTGCTTTAATTTTTATTATTTCCTTTCTTCTGATTACTTTAGATTTAATTTGCTCTTTCATTCTAGTTTCCTAAGATGTAAGCATAGATTATTGATTTTGGATCTTTCTTCTTTTTCTTATGTATGCAATTCAATGCTATAAATTTGCCTCTAAGTACGTTTTTTGCTGAATCCCACTAATTTGGTAAGTTCTATTTTCACCTTCATTTAATTAAAATTATTTTTTAAATTCTCTTGTGACTTCTTCTTTGACTGTGTTTTATTTAAAGGAGTATTGCTTAATCTCCAAGTATTTGGAGATTTTTCTAGCTATCTTTCTATTACTGATTTCTAATTTAATTCTGTTGTGGTCTGAGAGCAGACATTAAATGATCTCTCTTCTTTTAAACTTATTAAGGTGATTTTCATGTCCCATAACGTGGTCTGTCTTAGTGGATGTTCCATGTGAGCTTATTCTTTTGTTGTTGACAAAGTAGCCTAAAGATGTTAATTATATACATTTGATTGATGGTTCTATTGAATTCAGCTCTTTCCTTCACTGTTTTCTGCCTGCTAGATCTGTCCATTTCTGATAGAGAGTACTGAAATCTCCAAACATAATAATGGATTCACTTATTTCTCCTTGTATGTCTACCAGTTTTTGCTTCATGTATTTTGCAACCCTGTTATTAGGTGCATACACATTAAGGATCATATGTCTTCTTGGGGACTTGACCCCTTTATTATTATGGAATGCCTTTTTTTATTCCTGATACATTCCTTTGCTCTGAAATCTGCTCTGTGTGACATTAATATAGCCACTCCTCTTGATTAGTGTTAGGATAGTATATCTTTCTCCATCCATTTACTTTTTATCTATAAATGTCTTTGTATTTAAGATGGTTTTCTTGTACACAATATATAGTTGAGTGTTGTTTTTTGATCCATATTACTATTCATAATAGTATATGAATCACTATTTTGTATACCTGAAACTAATATAACACTGTAAAAAATAAAAATAAAGTCACATTTACAAAAAAAAATAATATGTTTAGGATATTGGTCTTAGAATTATTGACATAGCTGGATTAATATCTACCATATTTATTACTATGCTCAATTTGTTGCCTTGTTCTTTGTTTCTATTTTTTATTGAGGTATAGTTAACATTTAACATTATATTAGTTTCAGGTGTACACATAATGATTTGATATTTGTATATGTTGCAAAATGATCACCGCAATAAGTCTAGTTAATATCTGTCCCCATAAATAGTTGCATTTTCTTTTCTTGTGATGAGGACTTCTAAGATTTACTATGTTAGCAACTTTCACTTTGTTCCTATCTTTACATTCCATTATTTTTCCACATTTTGTTGTTGTAATTGAGTATCTTACATGGTTTCATTTTCTCTCCTTTCTTAGTGTTTTGATTATCCCTCTTTTTAACTTTTTTAATTGGTGCTCTAGAGTTTGGAATATATATTTACAACTAATCCAAGTCTACTTTCAAATAACACTATATCACGCAAGGTATAGTGCAAATACATTTTAATATCAAAATAGTAGTAATTCCCTCTCCCACTTCTTGTATCATTGCTGTTATTCATTTCACTTATATACACACACATATACATATAAGCATACATTATTGAATACATTGTTGCTATTACTATTTTGAACAAACTAATATCTGTTAGATCAATAAAAAATCAGAAAATAAGAGATTTTTTTTTTACCTTCAGTTATTTCTTCTCCAGTACTTCTCCTTACTTTATGTAGATTCCAATATGTGACATATATCATTTTCCTTCTCTCTAAAGAATTTTTTTTAACATTTCTTGTAAGATCTACTGGCAACACATTTCCTATGTGATTTATGTGTAGAAAAGTCTTTATTTTTCTCTCAACACATAAAATATTTCACTCCACTTTCTTCTTGCTTGCATGATATCTGATAGGAATAATTAGTTCTCTAGTTAGTTAGTTATCATTACAGGTTTTATCTTTGTTACTTTATAGGTAAGTTGTATTTTTCCTCTAGCTTTTTCAGAATGTTTTCTTTACCTTTGATTTTCTGAAGTTTGAATGTGATATGCATAGGTGTTGGGTTTTCTTTTTTTTTTTTTTTTAATGTGTGGTTTTTGTTTTGTTTTGTTTTTGGCATTTATCCTATTTGGTGTTCTCTGAGCTTTCTGTATCTGTATCTGTGGTTTGGTGTCTGACTAATTCTGTTCCTTTCTCTTTTTCTTCTTGTATTCCCGATGTGCATATGTTACATCTTTTTTAGTTGCCCCACAGTTCTTGGATATTCTGATTCTTTTTTTTTTTTCAGTCTCTCCTGTTTTTCAGTTTTGAAAGTTTCTATCAGTCTATCCTCAAGCTCAGAGATTCTTTTCTTAGTCATGTCCAGTCTCCTAATAAGTCTGTCAAAGGCATTCTTCATTTCTGTTATAGTGATTGTTGTTTTCTTATCTTTAGCATTATGTGTTGGTTTTTAGAATTTTCATCTGTCTGCTCACATTACTCATCTGCTCTTCTACGCTATTTACTTTTCCAACAGAACACTGCAATACTGTGATACAATAAGAAATACATATTTTATCTTTACGTCTTGTTCCTGGTAGAGCTTCTGAAACTTATAAATTCTATAATGATAGGGGTGATAACAACATCTTTTATTATTCATAACAAGCCCCTTTCAACCATACAGGAGTTTAGGGAAATAAGGTAACTCTTGGAAGATGAGGACTGGCTGTCAGAGGAACCCCTATGTGATTAGAAGGCTGGAATTTCAACCCCCTTCCACTCTCCCTATCCCCACCCTGCCCTGAACCCCAGGGAAGGGAGAGGGGCTGGAGACTCAGTTAATCACCAATGACCAATGACTTAGTCAATCATGCCTACCTAATGGAAACTCCATAAGAATCCTAAATGATGGGATTTGAAGAGTTTCCAGATCAGTAAACGTATCTGCATGCTGGCAGTGTGACACATCCCAAACTCTATTGGCACAGAAATTCCTGTGCTTGCGACCCTTCTGAACATCACTCTATGTACCTCTTCATTTGGCTATTAGTTTGTATCCTTCAAAATAAACCAGTAAATGTAAGTAAAGTGTTCCCCTGAGTTCTGTGAGCTGTTACAGCAAATAACCAAACTGAAGGAGAGGGTTGTGGGAACTCCCAATTTGTATGGGAGTCAGACAATCTCGGACCCACTTCGCATGCAATTAGCATGTGAAGAGGAGAACAATCTTGTGGGATTGGGCCCTTAACCTATGACCCTCTGTGCTAACTCTGGGTAGTCAATGTCAGAATTGAATTCAATTGCAGGTGTTGGTGTCCACAGTTGGTGGACACAGTTGGTGTCCACAGAGAATTGGAGAATTGTTCAGTGTGGAAAATCTGCACATGTGGTGTTAGAAATATTGAAAGTAGAGAAATAACTTTCCTTTAAGCCTTTAGCATATTAATCACAATTGTTTTAAATTCATGGTCTGATATTTCCAACATTCCTGCCATAGCTGAATCTGGTTTTGTTGCTTGCTCTATTTCTTAAAACTGTTGGTTTTTTTTTTTTTTTCCTTTTGGTATGCTTTGTAATTTTTTCTTGATAGCTGGACATGATGTGCTAGATATAAGGAACCTCAGCAAACAGGGCATTAGTGTTGTGGTGTCAAAGGAAGGGAAGCATTCTACCTACCATCTTGTGATTATGTCTGAGTGTTTTAGTGAGCAGTGTCCCTGGGCTGTGAACTTCACAAGTGTTTCTCAGTTCTCCCCCCCGCCCTCCTAAGGCAGGCTGAGATGGCTAGAATGAGTTGGAGTTGCATATTTCTCTTCTTCCAAATCAGTTAGGCTCTGACAAAACTCAACAGGTTAGGCTCCTGGTAAAACAGTTGCTCTTGAGGTCAGGCTTTTCTAAGAAGAATGGAATGTTCTGGGTTATTTCAAAATGGTTTCTTTTCTCCTCTCCCTTGCTGAAAGCATGAAAGGATTTTTCCCTGATGTTCACCACGAGAATCTGTTAAAGTCCTAGAGCCAAAACTCACAAAAGTATCCCTCCTTCCAGAACTCCCCCTCCCGAGGTTTTAAGTCACACACATGTGCATGCTGAGTTTCCAGCTATTTGTTGGTTACAGTTTGGGTTTTCCTACCTTGGTACTGGTTCCCTTAGAGATTTTTGCTCATGGGTTTCAGCTGCAGAAAAAATTGTGACTCTTATTTGCTTGTTTGCCTCTCCAATTTGTGGGGCAGCACTTACCCCTATGATGATCTAAGAAGAGCTGTTGATTTTTCTGCTTGTTTACCTTGTTAGGATGACTTCCATGCTTCTTATATTCCAGACTGGAAACTGGGATATGCACTTATTTTTGTCACCCAGGAATGGAATTGTAGTGTCGTGAAACATATTCATGTATGCTGACACTGATGGAGAGTTTTCCAAAGTGCTTGTACCAATATATACTACCTTCAGAGTTCTAGTTGATTCACATGCTCACTAGCTCTTGGAGCTGCTAATCTTTTCATTTTAGCCATTCTGCTGTGTGTATGTGATGGTATTACATCATGTCAGATTATCAATGATACTGAGCACATCTTCATTCCATGCGATATTTATCTTCTATTTAAGTCCCTTAATTTTGCATTTATTAATATAAAATTCTTATTTCTTTCTCTCTTTCTGTGTCTTTCTAAATCTTTTATTTAAATTCAATTTAGTTAACATATAGTGTATTATTAATGGAAGCAAACCATTAGAGACACTCAACTGTATAATTCTTGCTTTCTGAAGGCATTTGGCTTATATTTTTCCTTTACTTTATGCCTGTTGCTATTTACCAGGTCTACCAAGGAAATCCCATTCTAGCTTTCAGGGTACTCAATCTTGTCTCCTTCTGCTCCAGCTACCTGGGAAGGTAGTCAAGAAAGAACTAAATGCCAACACTCAACTTCCCACCAAAAAACCTTGGGTTCCTGTGTGAACAGACCCCTGGGAGCCCAGCAAGACTTCTTCATATATTAGTTATGCCCAAGTTGCATAGTGAGCATGGCCCTCTCTCAGGCTGGGACTCTGCTACACTTTAGGTAAGGCAGAGGCACAATTAAAAAGTTTTGAGATATGATCCTGTGGATTTTCATTGAACAGAAAATACCAGAGATAGGAATTAACTCCTCTTTGACATGGCTATGGGTTTCTTCTAAAAGCCAGTTAGAATTTGCAGTTCACAACAACCTCCAAGACCAAAATTTAACTATTGAGTGGTTATCAGACATCAACCTCTGCTATTAAAACTGGTTATTGTGAGGCCACAGACTTCATGAAGACCTTTTGATAATAGAAGTTGTCTTGCAACTTTGTGCTTATAAAAATATACTTTTGCCTAGGGATGATTTCAGTTTTAGGAAGGTAATAAAAGTTAATTATAGAGAGAATTGGCTTAATTTGAAATGAAGTTGTTTCCAAGTGAAGTACTCATGCATACTGGTGGTCAGTATATTGAACTGAGACCCCCTCCATTCTTTGGGCAAATTAAAAGCTATGAATTTTCCACAGTTAATTATGAAAAACCATAAGTCTTATCAAGAACACACAGAGTAGAGGAGGAGGAGTCAAGATGGTGGAGAAGTAGCAGGCTGAGACTACTTCACCTAGCAGGAGATCAGCTAGATAGCTTATATAAAGATTGCAAACACCTACAAATCCATCGGCAGATCAAAGAGAAGAACAGCAATTCTAGAAACAGAAAAACAATCACTTTCTAAAAGGTAGGACTGGCGGAGAAGTGAATCCAAAGTGATGGGAAGATAGACCCCGGCGGGGAGGGGCCGGCTCCCGGCAAGCAGCAGAGCAATGGAGCACAAAATCAGGACATTTAAAAGTCTGTTCTGCTGAGGGACATTGCTCCAGAGGCTAAACTGGGGTGAAGCCCACGTGGGGTCAGCGTGGCCTCAGGTCCCGCAGGGTCACAGAAGGATGGGGGTGTCTGAGTGTCGCAGAGAACGGGGAAGCCGACTACAGAGACAGAGCTGACAGTGAGCTCACAGGGCTCGGGGTTACCTTGAACCAGTCGCAGGCTCGGTGAGCTCGGAGCGCGGCCAGAGGTCAGGCAGACGGGAGTTACTGGGCGCTGTTCTCTGAGGGGGCACTGAGGAATGGGGCCCCGGGCTCTCGGCTCCTCCAGGCTAGAGACCAGGAGGCCGCCATTTGTATTCCCGTCCTCCAGAACTCTACGGAAAGCGCTCAGGGAACAAAAGCTCTTGAAAGCACACCCGAGAGGATTACTCAGCCGGCCCCTGGTAAGGGCGGAGCAATTCCACCTGGGGCAAAGACACTTGAGAATCACTACACCAGGCCCCTCCCCCAGAAGATCAACAAGAAATCCAGCCAAGACCAAGTTCACCTACCAAGGAGTGCGGTTTCAATACCAAGGAGAGCGGCAGAATTCCAGAGGAGGAGAAAGCAAAGCACGGAACTCATGGCTTTCTCCCTATGACTCCTTAGTCTTGCACTTAATTTAATTTTTTTTTCTTTTTCTTTTTTTTTCTCTTTCTCTGCTAAATTGTTTTTAACTTTTACCCTTTTCTTTTTTAACGTTTTTTTAACTAGTTTATCTAATATATATATATATATTTTCTTTTTTATACTTTTCTTTATCCATTTTCTTTTTTTAATTCTTTTTTTTTCTTTTTTTCTTTTTTCTTTCTTTCTTTCTGAACCTCTCTTTATCCCCTTTTTAGCCCCCTCACGATTTGGGATCTCTTCTGATTTGGTTAAAGCATATTTTCCTGGGGTTGTTGCCACCCTTTTAGTATTTTACTTGCTCCTTCATATACTCTTATCTGGACAAAATGACAAGGCGGAAAAATTCAACACAAAAAAAAGAACAAGAGGCAGTACCGAAGGCTAGGGACTTAATCAATACAGACATTGGTAATATGTCAGATCTAGAGTTCAGAATGACAATTCTCAAGGTTCTAGCTGGGCTTGAAAAAGGCATAGAAGATATTAGAGAAACCCTCTTGGGAGATATAAAAGCCCTTTCTGGAGAAATAAAAGAACTAAAATCTAACCAAGTTGAAATAAAAAAAGCTATTAATGAGGTGCAATCAAAAATGGAGGCTCTCACAGCTAGGATAAATGAGGCAGAAGAAAGAATTAGTGATATAGAAGACCAAATGACAGAGAATAAAGAAGCTTAGCAAAAAAGGGACAAACAGCTACTGGACCACGAGGGGAGAATTCGAGAGATAAGTGACACCATAAGACGAAACAACATTGGAATAATTGGGATTCCACAAGAAAAAGAAAGAGAGAGGGGAGCAGAAAGTATACTGGAGAGAATTATTGGGGAGAATTTCCCTAATATGGCAAAGGGAACGAGCATCAAAATTCAGGAGGTGCAGAGAATGCCCCTCAAAATCAATAAGAATAGGCCCACACCCAGTCACCTAATAGTAAAATTTACTAGTCTTAGTGACAAAGAGAAAATCCTGAAAGTAGCCCAGGAAAATAAGTCTGTAACATACAATGGTAAAAATATTAGATTGACAGCTGACTTATCCACAGAGACCTGGCAGGCCAGAAAGAGCTGGCATGATATATTGAGAGCACTAAATGAGAAAAACATGCAGCCAAGAATACTATATCCAGCTAGGCTATCATTGAAAATAGAAGGAGAGATTAAAAGCTTCCAGGACAAACAAAAACTGAAAGAATTTGCAAACACCAAACCAGCTCTACAGGAAATATTGAAAGGGGTCCTCTAAGCAAAGAGAGAGCCTATAAGTGGTAGATCAGAAAGGAACAGAGACAATATACAGTAACAGTCACCTTACAGGCAATACAATGGCACTAAATTCATATCTCTCAATAGTTACCTGAATGTTAATGGGCTAAATGCCCCAATCAAAAGACACAGGGTATGAGAATGGATAAAAAGACAAAACCAATTATATGTTGCCTACAAAAAACTCATTTTAAGCCCGAAGACACCTCTAGATGAGGGAGTGGAAAAGAATTTACCATGCTAATGGACATCAGAAGAAAGCAGGAGTGGCAATCCTTATATCAGATCAATTAGATTTTAAGCCAAAGACTATAATAAGAGATGAGGAAGGACACTATATCATACTCAAAGGAACTGTCCAACAAGAAGATCTAACAATTTTAAATATCTATGCCCCCAACGTGGGAGCAGCCAACTATATAAACCAATTAATAACAAAATCAAAGAAACACATCAACAATGATACAATAATAGTAGGGGACTTTAACACTCCCTTCACTGAAATGGACAGATCATCCAAGCAAAAGATCAGCAAGGAAATCAAGGCCTTAAATGACACACTGGACCAGATGGACATTGCAGATATATTCAGAACATTTCATCCCAAAGCAAAAGAATACACATTCTTCTCTAGTGCACATGGAACATTCTCCAGAATAGATCACATCCTCGGTCCTAAATCAGGACTCAACCGGTATCAAAAGATTGGGATCATTCCCTGTATATTTTCAGACCACAATGCTCTGAAGCTAGAACTCAACCACAAGAGGAAGTTTGGAAAGAACCCAAATACATGGAGACTAAACAGCATCCTTCTAAAGAATGAATGGGTCAACCAGGAAATCAAAAAAGAATTGAAAAAAATCATGGAAACAAATGATAATGAAAACACAACGGTTCAAAATCTGTGGGACACAACAAAGGCAGTCCTGAGAGGAAAATACATAGCAGTACAAGCCTTTCTCAAGAAACAAGAAAGGTCTCAGGTACACAAACTAACCCTACACCTAAAGGAGCTAGAGAAAGAACAAGAAAGAAACCATAAACCCAGCAGGAGAAGAGAAATCATAAAGATCAGAGCAGAAATCAATGAAATAGGAACCAAAAAAACAATAGAACAAATCAACGAAACTAGGAGCTGGTTCTTTGAAAGAATTAATAACATTGATAAACCCCTCGCCAGACTTATCAAAAAGAAAAGAGAAAGGACCAAAATAAATAAAATCATGAATGAAAGAGGAGAGATCACAACTAACACCAAAGAAATACAAACTATTATAAGAACATACTATGAGCAACTCTACGCCAACAAATTTGACAATCTGGAAGAAATGGATGCATTCCTAGAAACATATAAACTACCACAACTGAACCAGGAAGAAATAGAAAGCCTGAACAGACCCATAACCAGTAAGGAGATTGAAACAGTCATCAAAAATCTCCAAACAAACAAAAGCCCAGGGCCAGATGGCTTCCCGGGGGAATTCTACCAAACACTTAAAGAAGAACTAATTCCTATTCTCCTGAAACTGTTCCAAAAAATAGAAATGGAAGGAAAACTTCCAAACTCTTTTTATGAGGCCAGCATCACTTGATCCCAAAACCAGACAAGGATCCCATCAAAAAAGAGAGCTATCGACTAATATCCTTGATGAACACAGATGCGAAAATTCTCACCAAAATACTAGCCAATAGGATTCAACAGTACATTAAAAGGATTATTCACCACGACCAAGTGGGATTTATTCCAGGGCTGCAAGGTTGGTTCAACATCTGCAAATCAATCAATGTGATACAACACATCAATAAAAGAAAGAACAAGAACCATATGATACTCTCAATAGATGCTGAAAAAGCATTTGACAAAGTACAGCATCCCTTCCTGATCAAAATTCTTCAAAGTGTAGGGATAGAGGGCACATACCTCAATATTATCAAAGCCATTTATGAAAAACCCGCCGCAAATATCATTCTCAATGGAGAAAAACTGAAAGCTTTTCCGCTAAGGTCAGGAACACGGCAGGGATGTCCGTTATCACCACTGCTATTCAACATAGTACTAGAAGTCCTAGCCTCAGCAATCAGACAACAAAAGGAAATTAAAGGCATCCAAATCGGCAAAGAAGAAGTCAAATTATCACTCTTCGCAGATGATATGATACTATATGTGGAAAACCCAAAAGACTCCACTCCACTTTGGTGAGTGCTGTGAAGTGTGTAAACATGGCGATTCACAGACCTGTACCCCTGGGGATAAAAATACATGTTTATAAACAAATAAAAAATTAAAAAAAAAAAAAAGACTCCACTCCAAAACTGCTAGAACTTGTACAGGAATTCATTCAGTAAAGTGTCAGGATATAAAATCAATGCACAGAAATCAGTTGCATTTCTCTACACCAACAACAAGACAGAAGAAAGAGAAATTAAGGAGTCAATCCCATTTACAATTGCACCCAAAACCATAAGATACCTAGGAATAAACCTAACCAAAGAGGCACAGAATCTATACTCAGAAAACTATAAAGTACTCATGAAAGAAATTGAGGAAGACACAAAGAAATGGAAAAATGTTCCATGCTCCTGGATTGGAAGAACAAATATTGTGAAAATGTCTATGCTACCGAAAGCAATCTACACATTTAATGCAATTCCTATCAAAGTACCATCCATCTTTTTCAAAGAAATGGAACAAATAATTCTAAAATTTATATGGAACCAGAAAAGACCTCGAATAGCCAAAGGAATATTGAAAAAGAAAGCCAAAGTTGGTGGCATCACAATTCCGGACTTCAAGCTCTATTACAAAGCTGTCATCGTCAAGACAGCATGGTATGGCACAAAAACAGACACATAGATCAGTGGAACAGAATAGAAAGCCCAGAAATAGACCCTCAACTCTATGGTCAACTAATCTTTGACCAAGCAGGAAAGAATGTCCAATGGAAAAAAGACAGCCTCTTCAATAAATGGTGTTGGGAAAATTGGACAGCCACATGCAGAAAAATGAAATTGGACCATTTCCTTACACCACACATGAAAATAGACTCAAAATGGATGAAGGACCTCAATGTGAGAGAGGAATCCATCAAAATCCTTGAGGAGAACACAGGCAGCAACCTCTTTGACCTCAGCCGCAGCAACATCTTCCTAGGAACATCGCCAAAGGCAAGGGAAGCAAGGGCAAAAATGAACTATTGGGATTTCATCAAGATCAAAAGCTTTTGCACAGCAAAGGAAACAGTTAACAAAATCAAAAGACAACTGACAGAATGGGAGAAGATATTTGCAAACGACATATCAGATAAAGGACTAGTGTCCAAAATCTATAAAGAACTTAGCAAACTCAACACCCAAAGAACAAATAATCCAATCAAGAAATGGGCAGAGGACATGAACAGACATTTCTGCAAAGAAGACATCCAGATGGCCAACAGACACATGAAAAAGTGCTCCATATCACTCGGCATCAGGGAAATACAAATCAAAACCACAATGAGATATCACCTCACACCAGTCAGAACGGCTAAAATCAACAAGTCAGGAAATGACAGATGCTGGCGAGGATGTGGAGAAAGGGGAACCCTCCTACACTGTTGGTGGGAATGCAAGCTGGTGCAACCACTCTGGAAAACAGCATGGAGGTTCCTCAAAATGTTGAAAATAGAACTGCCCTATGACCCAGCAATTGCACTACTGGGTATTTACCCTAAGGATACAAACGTAGTGATCCGAAGGGGCACGTGCACCCGAATGTTTATAGCAGCAATGTCCACAATAGCCAAACTATGCAAAGAACCTAGATGTCCATCAACAGATGAATGGATAAAGACGAAGTGGTATATATACACAACGGAATACTATGCAGCCATCAAAAGAAATGAAATCTTGCTATTTGCGACAATGTGGATGGAACTAGAGCGTATCATGCTTAGCGAAATAAGTCAAACGGAGAAACACAACTATCATATGATTTCCCTGATATGAGGCAGTTGTGATGCAACATGGGGGTTAAGGGGGTAGGAGAAGAATCAATGAAACAAGATGGGATTGGGAGGGAGACAAACCATAAGTGACTCTTAATCTCACAAAACAAACTGAGGGTTGCTGAGGGTAGGGGGGTTAGGAGAAGGGAGGTGGGGTTATGGACATTGGGGGGGTGTATGTGCTTTGGTGAGTGCTATGAAGTCTGTAAACCTGGCGATTCACAGACCTGTACCCCTGGGGATAAAGATATATGTTTATAAAAAATTAAAATAAAATTAAAAAAAAAAGAACACACAGAGTATATAACAAATAGCTGAAGGGAATATCATGAGTTTTAAACTTAAGTAAGAAAATCTTTTTTAAAGCTTTATTCACGATTTAAAGACTGTTTTCAATAGGAAATTGCTCAACTTTTTTCCGTGTAGCATTGAACTGATTCCTAAATAAAAATTAAAGAATTAGTCTCAAACCCATAATAGTTAGTGAATCTTCTGTCTTTTAATAAGTCTGGAATAAATTCCACAAAAATCAGTCATTATGCATCTTTGAAATAGAGAAAATTATTGTTGTGAAAACTGAAATTTAAATCTTAAGGGTTTCAGCAAGTGTTTATTAGCATGTAAATTGTTACACTGATTTCCCAAAGTGAGTTCTAAAACTGTACCTGGGATCTTATAAAAATGTAGATTCTGATCCATTAGGTCTGAGAGGGGCCTGAGATTCTGCATTTTCACAAGCTCTCAAGACATGCCGTACTGCTGGTCCACAGATCACACTTTAAGTAGCAAGGGTAGGGGATCCCTGATGAACCCTCATTACTTATGAAAACAGCTGGGAATGTAATATGTTGCAACAGGAAGAGCCATGCCCCAGTATCAAATGACATTAGTGGAAGTTGAAGTCCTGCCACTTGCTTGATGTGCATTCTGGAAGAAATTCATGCAATGATTATGTGCTTTAGTTTTCTTATCGATTATGTGTGTATAATTCCTGTCAGACCCAGCTCAAAATATGGTGGGGCCCTTCTAACTTGAAGTCTATGTTCTAAGTAAATGTGTAAGGCAGAAATGTATATATGTATATACGGTGTATACATATGATATATGTGTATATGTTTGGAAGTACCTTTAAATCCCCCATTATGTACATCATTTCAATAGATACCACACAGGTAGGTAGAGGCTTTGTGGACTCATCTAGACAATGATCTCTTCCTGGACAGTTGGCGTCATGGTTTGTTGCAACATCTTTCAGTCCCAATGAGGTACACATTACCTTCTATAACCAAGAAAGGCTGGAGAATACTGTAATAGTACAAATCCCCTAAAGACTGCCCCATGATTTCCAAAGACACAAGAGTAATTTCAAATTAACTTTCAAATACATTTGTATGAACTGTTGTATCCTTTTTCAGAAAGAATAATCCATAACATTCACTTAAAAACAGAAACTTAAATTGCAACAGATGTTTCCCTTTTTGAAAAGATTCTTGAATTCATTGACAGACCTTTGGCTAAACTGATGAATTAATTTGTTCAGGCCAGATTTCATAAATCCTCTAATAATTCTTCCCTTTACACATGTTGACTTGATTTTTGAGAACCACAGCATGTGGTTTTAACGTTTTAACCTTTACTACTTTAATCAACTAACATTTATTGCAGGGTTGGATGATGACCAATTACTGAAAGATACAGTTAACTAAGACATAAAGTCTAATTTGTCAATTAAATAAGACTGGATATCTAAGTAATAAGTAGAAATCAATCTGTGTCACTGAATTTTAAAATGTTTGGCAGCTTCATGTAATTATTTTTCTTCTAGGACTGTATGGAAGATAAATTTCTAGGAACTGCTACAAAGCTTTGACATGTATATCATGGGTACATTTATTTTTTTTTAAGATTATTTATTTATTTGTTTGTCAGAGAGAAGAGAGAGAGCACAAGCAGGGAGTGCAGCAACCCAAGGCAGAAGCAGGCTCCCTGCTGAGAAAGGAGCCTGATGCAGGATTCAATCCCAGAACCTGGGATCATGACCTGAACCAAAGGCAGACACTTAACCCACTGAGCCACGCAGGCATCCCTCATGGGTGCATTTAAAAGTGGCTGGTTTAGCTTGGCTGTATATAAGCCAACTATACAAAAATTTTTTTTAACTATACTGTAAATAGATTTATTTATAATGTGCTAGTCTCTTTTTTCATTAATACATGAAAACTAAGTACGAGTTTAGCATGGATCAAGCCAAGCTTTAATATAAAATGTAGCTAAGCTTTTAAAAAATTTAGTCTTGGGTTGATGATTCACAGACTTGTACCCCTGGGGCTAATAATACATTATATGTTAATAAGAAATAAAAAATTAAAAGAAAATTTCAGTCTCAGGGCACCTGGGTGGCTCAGTGGGTTAAGCCTCTGCCTTCAGCTCAGGTAATGATCTCAGGGTCCTGGGATTGAGCCCTACATCAGGCTCTCTGCTCAGCAGGGAGCCTGCTTCCCTCTCTCTCTCTCTCTCTGCCTACCTCTCTGCCTACTTGTGATCTCTGTCTGTCAAATAAATAAATAAAATCTTTAAAAAATTTTTTTAGTCTCATTAACTCTCTACACTAAAACTTGAGATGAACATTGCTTAGCATAAACAAGTTTAAGATCAAGTTTGGTAAAAATCTTTTTAAGAGTATCTGTTAGAAAACGATTTTTAGAGCCCAATTAATCAAGTATCATGGGTCTTTTCTTATGGTTAATTCTAGCAGAGCAATGAGAATAATTGAGTGGATCACTTACTGGTTATAACAATATGGATGTTGTTAAAATGTTAACAACAAATTTAACAAACGTTAAATTGGTAACATTTTCCTTTTTGATATGAGTACTCTCAATGTCTAGGATGATTATAGTTAGATGATTATAGTGAGACTCTTCAAATTTCAAGATAAAATGCCTTCTATGCATTGGTAAAGCCAAGTTATGACTGGCATATCTTATGTTGGTTAAGTCTAAGATAAAGGATAAAACCCATTCAGCAAAGTGGCTCTCAAATTTCAGTGTACATTAGAGTTACCTGGAGGTTTAGTCAAAACACAGGTTGTTACCAGGGTGCAAAGATCCTTCAATGGGAAAAGGACAATCTTTTCAATAAATGTACTGGCAAAACTGAACATCCACATGCAAAAGAATGAAGCTAGATCCTTGTACCATGCACAAAAATTACCTCAAATGAATCAAAGACTTAAGAGCTAAAATTAAAATATAAGAGATAAAACTTATCTATTATATTATATTATATTATATTATATTATATTATATTATATTTGGTGACCTCTTAGGAAAAAATAGGGAAAATATTTCATGACATTGGATTTGGCAATGATTTCTTAAACAGGAAACAAACAAATAGATAATTTGAACATCACAAACATAAAAATCTTTTGTGCATCAAAGAACACTTTCAAGAGATTGACAAAACAACCCAAAGAATGGAAGAAAATATTTACCAATAATATATCTGATAAGGGATTAAAAACCACAATATATGGAGAATTCCCAAAACTCAACAGTAAAAGATTAACAACCCAACTAAAAAGTGGGCAAAAGATTTGAATAGATGTTTCTCCAAAGAAGATATATAAATGGCTGATAAGCACATGAAAAGATGTTTACCATCATTTGTCATTAGGGAAATGTCAATTAAAACCTCAGTGAGATACCAATTCGTACGCATTAGGATGCCTATTATCTATCTATCTATCTATAGATAGATAGATAGATAGATAGATAGATATCTATAGATATATAGATAGATAGATAGATAGATATTATATATATATTATATATAATATATATATATGTATGAGTGCCTGGGTGGCTCAGTGGATTAAGCCTCTGCCTTCGGCTCAGATCGTGATCTCAGGGTCCTGGGATCGAGCCCCACACCGGGCTCTCTGCTCAGCAGCGAGCCTGCTTCCCCCTCTCTCTCTGGCTGCCTCTCTGCCTACTTGTGATCTCTCTCTCACTGTCAAATAAATTAAATTTAATTAAAATATATATATATATAAACAGCAAGTGTTAGCTATGATTTGAAGAAATTAGAACCTTGTATGTTGCTGGTAAGAATGCAAAATAGTGCAACCACTATGGAAAACAGTTTAGCGGTTCCTTAGAGAGTTACCATAGAATTACCAAATGATCCAGTAAGTCCACTTCTTAGTGCATACTCACAGGAATTAAAAGAACTTAGGGTGCCTATGTGGCTCAGTCAGTTAAGCATCTGGCTTTTGATTTTAGCTCTCATCATGATTTCAGGGTCATGGGATCAAGCCCCAAGTCAGGCTCCATAGAGCCTGCTTGAGATTCTTTCTCTCCTTCTGCCTCTGCCCCTCCCTTGACTCTCTCACACACAGGATCGATCTCTCTCTCTTTCTCTCTCAGAATAAATAAATAAAATCCAAAAATAAATAAAAGCAAGGACTCAAAGGTATGCTGTACACCAATGTTCATAGCAGTATTACCCATAAGAGCTAAAAGTTTGAAACAATTCAGATTCATCAATAGAGCAAAAGCTAAACAAAATGTGGTCTATACATGCAATGGAATATTAGCCAGCTGTAAAAAATAAAAAGCCAATGAAATTCAGATACATGCTATAACGTAGATGAATCTTAAAAGCATTATGCTAAGGGAAATAAGCCAGCTACAGAAAGGAAAATGTTGTATGATTGCATTATATGAGGTATAAAGAATAGGCAAATACAGAGAGATAGAAAGTAGAAGTAACCAGGGACTGGGAATGGGTGGGAGTAATGGGGAATTACTATTTAGCAGTTACAGAGTTCCTGTTTAGGATGATGAAAAAGTTCTGGAAATGGATCATGGTAATAGCTACCCTACAGTAACACTGCATTTAATGATTGATACTGAATTGTACGCTATACAAATTGTGAAAGAGTATATTTATACTATGCATATTTTGCAACAATAAAAACAATGACGACTCATGGGTTCCTAGGCTCTATCCTCAAAAGATCTGACTAGATCTGGGTGAGAGTTAGAGAACTTCCATTTCTAACAAACTCCCAGGTGATGTTCATGCTGCTGGCTTAGAAACCACACTTGAGGGGCACCTGGGTGGCTCAGTGGGTTAAAGCCTCTGCCTTCAGCTCAGGTCATGGTCCCTGGGTCCTGGGATCGAACCCCGCATCGGGCTCTCTGCTTGGCAGGGAGCCTGCTTCCTCCTCTCTCCCTGCCTTCCTCTCTGCCTACTTGTGATCGATAAGAAACCACACTTGAAGTAACCTTCCTTTAAAGATGAATTCTTCTCACCCAACAAGAGAAGACATTCAAAGAAGGATTTAAAAAAATATATCCCAAATTATGGACTAGTTACATTTGAAGGTGGTAGATACGGTGTTTAGGATTCTTTAATCATGTCCAGGCTCGGTGGGAAAGAACTTTAGGAAAGTACCAGTGCACATCATCGACATTGGAGGGTCAGCTGAAAGCATAAATGCCACATGTTTACCATCCACAAGGTTGAATGGTTTTGATCTCGTTCTTGTTATATCCATTTTATAGTACAATCTCATTCTTGCACTTGAATTTAATCCATATCACAGGATTAGAACTCTTTGGTGCTAGGCTTCAGCCAAAGTTGTTGTTGTTTAAGTCGATGATGTTCAACCAGGCCAGGGTGTAGGTTTTTCCCTCGTGGCGGTTGGAGGAGGGTGTTGAGGTTCTGGAATGGGGGAGGAGAGAAGAGGATCAGAATAAAGACAAGGGCGAAAGCTGACAGGATCAAGTTGGAGAAAAGAGTGACAAACAGAAAAGTGTGTGCTAAGATTTCTTGTGAATTCCCAAGGACTCAATTAAAAGCAGGCCAAAGCTTGAGAACTAGGTTGAAAGTTAAAGACTGTGTGGGGGCGGAGGTGGGGCAGGGGGTGCAACGTATTTTTCAGGGACTGACACCATCACTGGCTCAAAATTTCTGAGGCATGGCTGTTTTAAGGCCATGCCTCAGTTGTACCCAAAACCTGGGTTGCATCTAGAATTCAAGAATTCTCCATGAATATGAATATGGCCTAGAGAACACATGTGGTCCACAGGCTGAATTTTTGCCACCCAGAACCTTAGGCCCCATTTATAGGAGCCAGTGAAAGAGATAATCTGCTGAGTCAGAATAAAATCTAACAATTAAAAAATATTATCCAAATAGGCATTCATACATGTTGCCACATCAAGCACTCACGTGGTCCCATTAATAATAAACTCTTCAGACACCAAGGCATTTATATCACAAATTATGTTATGAATTGTAAATAGAGGGAAAAGAAGCTAAGAATGTGAAGTCAAGAGTCCTAAATTGTGTTGCTAGCTCAAGCACAGGCCTAAAAAAGAAGGCATCGACTTCTCAGTTCAGGTTAGCAATTCTCTTTGAGTTTTTTTTGTTTTTTGTTTTTTTTTTACATGGCACTTAGGCAAATGGTATATAAATAAGACCAAACATTTGTCGTGAAAGTGCTTACAATCTAATGAAGGGGAAAAGATAAATACACAAATTAATAAATGCAAGATATGGAAATAAAATGTTATGTGAGAGATACAAGCAAAACACTGACTAATTTTCAGCAAACAAACAAACACACAAACAAAAGCAGTAAGTTGTCAGCTTCTCTGGATCCATTAGAATGCTCTTAGCATGTCCAGTTCCCAGTACAAAGTAGGTAGTTGATAAATGGTTTTCTGAATGAATTAAAAGATCATGTCTCTTCCCAGGCCTAAGCAGTCTTCTAATGGCCTGGTCTGCAATTTTTTCACTCATAATTTGCATATTAGACCCAGTATTTTTTCTGTGCCCCGAAATCACACATAGATCAGTGCATTAATAATCATGAAGTCTTTTTAGTCCTGTGCTCTTCAGGTAGAAGATAAGCAACGTTGGTACAATCTACTAAGTAGAATATAATTCAAAGAGCTATTTAAATCAAAGAGGATATTGATAGAGCCATGAATACACACACAGTAAAGGAGACATTAAGATCTGCAGGTAGGGTCAGTAGAGTTGAAGAAATTGGTTCCATACTGTTGACCTCCGAAACTCCTGTCTGACTCTACTCAAGGAGGGTGGAACAGTTCTTAAGACTGGTAGAGATCAGTCATGCAAGTTTCTCTTAACATCCAATTCGTATCACATATCATATTTGGCATGCTGATCCATTTTTGCAGGAGGCCAAGATGGAATGTGCCTGAGAGTTGAAATCCTTTTATTTTGCACACTAGAGATGCCTGCAGATCAGGCTTCATGTGCTTGGCAATATGGAACCCATGTTGCAAAGGAAGAGCAAAAGGATTTGAGTTGCTTGGAATTTCTTGGCAGTGGAAAACATTTAGAGAAGTGACTTCAAGGCAGTGTTCTCAAAAGTTATGAAGTTCTAAATGTATTTTAGTGACTTTTTTTTTTTTTTTTTTTTTTTTTTTTTAAGGAAAAGCTCAGATCTGAGGGGAAGCCCTTACTTCAGACTCACAGTGGGTGGGATGCAGGAGGCAGCTCCTACTGGCTGGGAGAGCTGCCCAGACACATCTCTTCTCAGGTCCGAGTTTGGCGACAGCATACAGAGAGCTTGAGATAGGTGGTGGCAGGAGCATTTACACCAAAGAAATTAGCAAGTGCTAAACATCAGGGCTGTTTTCTGTTTCTTTTATGCTGTGAGTGAGCACCATTATTATAGGATACACAGTAGCAAAAGGGAGCAGTAAGAAAGGAAAGAGACACATTATTATTATTATTATTATTATTATTATTATTATTATTTAAAGATTTTATTTATCTATTTGAGAGAGGAGGGAGAGCAAGCAGAAGAAAGCCAGCGAGCATGCACTAGCGTGGGGAGAGACAAAGAGAGTCGGAGAGGGAAAGCAGGGTTGTATCAAGGAGCCCTACTTGGGACTTGATCCCAGACCGTGGATCATGACCTGAGCCAAAGGCAGACGCCAAAGGCAGACTGCCTTTGGCTAACGGAGGGAGCCACCCAGGCGCCCCACAGACACATTGTTAAGGGCACGTCCTATATGCCTGTTGTCTCCTGGACTAAAGCTGGAACTTAATTCTGGGAAGAAACTATAGGCAATGGTACAGGACACACCGCAAGGTATAATACACTACAGAGGTATAGCTACAGAGTGGAGTGAGCTGGGGCATTTATATATCCATTCAGTCAATCATTGGAAAGGTGTCTGGGTGGGGGTGGATGATTCCCCATGATGCTTCTGCTTCTAGTAAGCAGGGAAGAGAAACATTGTCTATCCTCAGGAAGGAGATCAAGCCCCACGACCCAGGAATATAGGTGGGGCACCAACCGCACCTGCTAGTTTCTTTATAAAATAAAAATAAAAACATCTACCATCTCATTTCACTTTAACTTCATGGAAATGTTCTCATGTAAATATATAAATGTTGACATATGTCTATTTATTAATTATATATGTGTTTTCTAATTTTTTAGCTGACACACAATGTTACATTAGTTTCAGGTGAACATGTAATTATATTTTTTAATATAGAATGTATGACATTCCTATGCAGGCAAGATGTTCACTCATTGTATTATTGTTATCACTGTTAAAATGATTATGAACAATTGCAACCCATGAATTTGGAGAGCAAGAGGAACAAAAGAAAAAAACACTTCCTTAGTGGAAAGATAGTTTGTTTTTTTCATAAGTAGAATATCACTGCAGGAGACCAGCAGTCTGTGAAGCTGAAGCTGACAGGTAGGCACATTAAACAACTAGGGAGACAGGCAAAGACCTCTACTTAAAATCACCTTCTCTGGACTTTCTGATCCCCAACATCTCCCCCATTGGTTCTCCCTCTGGATTTGGAACCTGCAAGGCTGTGATCATGATCAAGTAGATTAGTTAAAAATACTACATGAGCCCACAAATATCCCTGATATTGGTGCAGTGATGAGTTTTCAGGACATTGGATGCTAAGGAGTCAGTAAGTAAAAGGTTTCACAGTACAAGAAATTGGGGAAGTTCAGAGCCTGGAATTCTGAGTGCAGAACACAGAGGACAGAATACAAATGGCACGCCAGTGCCAGCTTTTCCCAGAACTGTCCCCATCTCCCCTTGGCACTGTCCAATAATTGCCTGCCACTGCCTGGGCTGAATTTAACATATTGGATAAAAGTAGCTGGATGACAACAGACCTAAAACCCTTCCTTTATTCTCTTCCTGATGCCTGAAGTTCTGTTGTTAAATTTTGTTTCTTGGGCTTAAAAGGGAATTCCCTGGAGACTTTCAGCAACTGAGTCTTAACAATAGGCTAATAGTTTGTTCTTGGGTGTGTGGGTGAGGGGAGAAGACAGAAGAAAGGAGAGGACCAAGAGAGGTGAGCACGGAGAGCTCAGGATCCTTGCAAAACCTGTATGGTTTGAAGAAGATACACAGAGGGATAAAAGGAAAGGCAATCGGAAGAGAAGAAAAGATGTGTTCCAAAATAACCCAAGCCAGTCTGGCCATGTACCACTCTTAGGTTCCCTTTGGATTTTGGTGAAAGCGGTGAGGAAGAAGTTTTCTGCGGTAAGGGTTAGCGACTTCCCCCCACAAACTCACTGTCAGGTTATAATGAAAGCAAGTCTCACAAATTCTGCTGCCTTCCAAATATTTATCAAACACACATATGAAGGCAAGGAGACCCCAGACATTTCTTACCACCTGTTTCGTTGGCCCCACAAGGTCCCAGCCTCCTACCCTTTTAGGTGCTCTGACCACTGCCTTTCATGAGGGGCTCATCTGAGAAAAATGCAACAGTATTCCAGAAGCAGGATTCTATTAACCTTATTAGTTAACCTCATCAGACCCTTAACCAATGCCTGGACATAGGACTGTTTAGGGATCAAGCATGAAGACCATGGCATAGGGCACAAGCTACAGACTCACTAGAGTCTTACATCCTTTACATTCAATGGGGGGAAACATTGAAATTAAAAAAACAGAAACAAAAACAACTTTTAGTTAATCCATGCATCTTGAATACTTTTAAATTTAACTTTTTCATGACAGTCAACAGACTACTATTTTCATCAATAAAATCTCATTTTTGACATTCACTATGCTAATTAAAAACCTCCACATGTTGGTCCAGGAATGGCCTCTGAACAAGTCCTCTCTGGTAGGATGCAAGCTCAACATCTTAGGTGGGGGGTTTTGGTTAGAGCAACTGAGAGGGCTAGGCTCTCGGCAAGTATTTTATGGTCAATTGCAGACATATCATCCTTTGGAGGGGGTGGAAAGCAGGGGGACCTCAAAGACAAAATCCACATACTTAACAATTTGGGGTAAAACTAACCAACAACTGGAGTTTCCCATCCAAGTATTTTTCTGTTATTTTATTTAAAATGTCTTATCGATTTGATTGCTCAGGCTTTGGATTTCCTAGGAAAATAAAACTGTTGGCCCTTCTCCAACAAAGAAACATGTTTACTATTTTCTAATCACCCCTGGAGACACATACTTTTATTACTTCACTCCTCCCAGTTAAACCTAAAAGACAAAAAGTTGAAATGCTAACAGACTTCAAAGAATACACTTTAATCTTAGCCATTGCCTGGAGAGCAACTGCACGTCACCTAGTTGACTTTTATAAAATTATCTGTAACATATCTTTCAATAACAATTTGAAGTTAGTGACTATCTTTCATTTCTGTGTCTTCCTGGAGTTAAGACACTGAAACTGCAGAAATACCATGCTCACATCGGGTTGGAGGCATCCTGGGCAAGCAATCTTCTAAACCTTACTAATTTGGGTAATTGTTCTGCTCATCTACCAACAAATAATCTAAATTGAAAAACTAAGTTAAGAGTCAGAAAAGGACAAGTCAGGCAAGAGAACACTTGTACCAATTCATGTGTAATCATAAGTAATACTGTTCATTAGCAAAGAAGTGCAAGGGGACTTCTGTCATCTCTCATTAAGAGAACAGGTTTAGGGATGATTTATAATTAACCAATAAACTAGACAGCAAAAGCATCAATTCCTACTTAAAATAACCCAGAACATTCAGGTTCCTAAGTCTAACTAATCATGTATGTTGAATAAATACAAGTATTAATGAAACCAAAATAAAGTGAGGATGTCATGAAGTTCATAAAACTTATTTGGTGGAACAAAGAATTCATGAGCCTTGACTCAGCTATTTTGTTGGAACAATTTTCTTACAAGCCATGGTAATGGACAGCTTAAGAGACAGTTTGAAACAGCTGTGACTATCCCATGCCTAGCAGCCCTGCCCTTGGTTTAAGACACTGCTGGGACAAATAGTCTGGCCAAGTAAGAAAGACAGCATCTTAACTAAAATTCTCAAAAACAAACAAATATCCACTTAATTTGGAAAATAAACTGATCTTAAAAAAATAGAAATAAATTAAATCTCAGCGGGAGGCAGCCGCATAGGCGACCAATAAATGAAGACTTGGCACCACAGGGCTGCACGATAGGGATCCAACATGAGATTCAGTGTTTCACCATTAGAATCTGGTAACATTCTCCTCCATGTTACAAATGGTTATTAGTGGTAATTTGTGAAATGCCATTCCGGGAAGATCTTTATGCCTTCAGATGTTTAAATTCTGCTATGGGCCTGAATCTTCCATAACTGTTTATTGTAATGAAACAGCAGGTATCATTCATTCAAGGTGACCTTAGCAGGTACCCCCATCTTATTTTCAGAAGAGCCACCCTCCGTCTTCCTCAGGCACAGCATCCACAGGCAGCACATCCAATCCCCATGCTGGAGGGGTCTCCATCTGATATTTTGTAGGAGACCCAGCAGGCTTTATTTAGTGACACCAAGTTACCAACAGACTTTTCTATACTCAGCTTTTTCTTACTGAGAAGGTATTTGAAATGTTTTTCAGTGTTTATTAGTCTGATGCCATAGGCTAAGTCATATGATTTTAGAAGATTCCAGATTACAAATATTCTGTCAAAGACTTTATGATTAAACCCCAGTAGAAGCATGCAGATCAGAAAAAATAAAAATCAGATTCTAATCTTAAGTGGTATAAAATTAGGATACTCTCTTAACTCTCCTTTCTGTTAAGCCTAAATCCATATACTAATGCAACATGCCAATATCATGGTTTTTAATAATATCCACTACATATGATGAGAAACAATGAATCTGTTAAATGAGTGTTATTGGAAAAAATGCAAATGAGGTTACTACCTGTGTTGTCTTCTAAGATTTTTATGGTTGCATGTCTCACACTTAGGTCGTTAACCCATTTTGAAATTATTTTTGAGTATGGTATAAGAAAGTGGCCCAGTTTCATTCTGTAAGCAGCTGTCCAGTTTTCCCAATATTATTTATTTTTTTTAATTTTTTATTTTTTATAAACATATATTTTTATCCCCAGGGGTACAGGTCTGTGAATCTCCAGGTTTACACACTTCACAGCACTCACCAAAGCACATACACCCCCCCAATGTCCATAACCCCACCCCCCTTCTCCCAACCCCCCTCCCCCCAACAACCCTCAGTTTGTTTTGTGAGATTAAGAGTCACTTATGGTTTGTCTCCCTCCCAATCCCATCTTGTTTCATTGATTCTTCTCCTACCCCCTTAACCCCCATGTTGCATCACAACTGCCTCATATCAGGGAAATCATATGATAGTTGTGTTTCTCCGTTTGACTTATTTCGCTAAGCATGATACGCTCTAGTTCCATCCACATTGTCGCAAATAGCAAGATTTCATTTCTTTTGATGGCTGCATAGTATTCCATTGTGTATATATACCACATCTTCTTTATCCATTCATCTGTTGATGGACATCTAGGTTCTTTGCATAGTTTGGCTATTGTGGACATTGCTGCTATAAACATTCAGGTGCACGTGCCCCTTCGGATCACTAAGTTTGTATCTTTAGGGTAAATACCCAGTAGTGCAATTGCTGGGTCATAGGACAGTTCTATTTTCAACATTTTGAGGAACCTCCATGCTGTTTTCCAGAGTGGTTGCACCAGCTTGCATTCCCACCAACAGTGTAGGAGGGTTCCCCTTTCTCCACATCCTCGCCAGCATCTGTCATTTCCTGACTTGTTGATTTTAGCCATTCTGACTGGTGTGAGGTGATATCTCATTGTGGTTTTGATTTGTATTTCCCTGATGCCAAGTGATATGGAGCACTTTTTCATGTGTCTGTTGGCCATCTGGATGTCTTCTTTGCAGAAATGTCTGTTCATGTCCTCTGCCCATTTCTTGATTGGATTATTTGTTCTTTGGGTGTTGAGTTTGCTAAGTTCTTTATAGATTTTGGACACTAGTCCTTTATCTGATATGTCGTTTGCAAATATCTTCTCCCATTCTGTCAGTTGTCTTTTGATTTTGTTAACTGTTTCCTTTGCTGTGCAAAAGCTTTTGATCTTGATGAAATCCCAATAGTTCATTTTTGCCCTTGCTTCCCTTGCCTTTGGCGATGTTCCTAGGAAGATGTTGCTGCGGCTGAGGTCAAAGAGGTTGCTGCCTGTGTTCTCCTCAAGGATTTTGATGGATTCCTTTCGCACATTGAGGTCTTTGATCCATTTTGAGTCTATTTTTGTGTGTGGTGTAAGGAAATGGTCCAATTTCATTTTTCTGCATGTGGCTGTCCAATTTTCGCAACACCATTTATTGAAGAGGCTGTCTTTTTTCCATTGGACATTCTTTCCTGCTTTGTCAAAGATTAGTTGACCATAGAGTTGAGGGTCTATTTCTGGGCTCTCTATTCTGTTCCATTGATCTATGTGTCTGCTTTTATGCCAGTACCATGCTGTCTTGATGATGACAGCTTTGTAATAGAGCTTGAAGTCCGGAATTGTGATGCCACCAACTTTGGCTTTCTTTTTCAATATCCCTTTGGCTATTCGAGGTCTTTTCTGGTTCCATATAAATTTTAGAATTATTTGTTCCATTTCCTTGAAAAAAATGGATGGTACTTTGATAGGAATTGCATTAAATGTGTAGATTGCTTTAGGTAGCATAGATATTTTCACAATATTTATTCTTCCAATCCAGGAGCATGGAACATTTTTCCATTTCTTTGTGTCTTCCTCAATTTCTTTTCAATTTCTTCCTCAATTTCTTTTCATTTATAGTTTTCTGAGTATAGATTCTGTGCCTCTTTGGTTAGGTTTATTCCTAGGTATCTTATGGTTTTGGGTGCAATTGTAAATGGGATTGACTCCTTAATTTCTCTTTCTTCTGTCTTGTTGTTGGTGTAGAGAAATGCAACTGATTTCTGTGCATTGATTTTATATCCTGACACTTTACTGAATTCCTGTACAAGTTCTAGCAGTTTTGGAGTGGAGTTTTTTGGGTTTTCCACATATAGTATCATATCATCTGCGAAGAGTGATAATTTGACTTCTTCTTTGCTGATTTGGATGCCTTTAATTTCCTTTTGTTGTCTGATTGCTGAGGCTAGGACTTCTAGTACTATGTTGAATAGCAGTGGTGATAACGGACATCCCTGCCGTGTTCCTGACCTTAGCGGAAACCTTTCAGTTTTTCTCCATTGAGAATGATATTTGTGGTGGGTTTTTCATAGATGGCTTTGATGATATTGAGGTATGTGCCCTCTATCCCTACACTTTGAAGAGTTTTGATCAGGAAGGGATGCTGTACTTTGTCAAATGCTTTTTCAGCATCTATTGAGAGTATCATATGGTTCTTGTTCTTTCTTTTATTGATGTGTTGTATCACATTGATTGATTTGCAGATGTTGAACCAACCTTGCAGCCCTGGAATAAATCCCACTTGGTCGTGGTGAATAATCCTTTTAATGTACTGTTGAATCCTATTGGCTAGTATTTTGGTGAGAATTTTCGCATCTGTGTTCATCAAGGATATTAGTCGATAGCTCTCTTTTTTGATGGGATCCTTGTCTGGTTTTGGGATCAAGTGATGCTGGCCTCATAAAAAGAGTTTGGAAGTTTTCCTTCCATTTCTATTTTTTGGAACAGTTTCAGGAGAATAGGAATTAGTTCTTCTTTAAGTGTTTGGTAGAATTCCCCCGGGAAGCCATCTGGCCCTGGGCTTTTGTTTGTTTGGAGATTTTTGATGACTGTTTCAATCTCCTTACTGGTTATGGGTCTGTTCAGGCTTTCTATTTCTTCCTGGTTCAGTTGTGGTAGTTTATATGTTTCTAGGAATGCATCCATTTCTTCCAGATTGTCAAATTTGTTGGCGTAGAGTTGCTCATAGTATGTTCTTATAATAGTTTGTATTTCTTTGGTGTTAGTTGTGATCTCTCCTCTTTCATTCATGATTTTATTTATTTTGGTCCTTTCTCTTTTCTTTTTGATAAGTCTGGCGAGGGGTTTATCAATGTTATTAATTCTTTCAAAGAACCAGCTCCTAGTTTCGTTGATTTGTTCTATTTTTTTTTGGTTTCTATTTCATTGATTTCTGCTCTGATCTTTATGATTTCTCTTCTCCTGCTGGGTTTATGGTTTCTTTCTTGTTCTTTCTCTAGCTCCTTTAGGTGTAGGATTAGTTTGTGTACCTGAGACCTTTCTTGTTTCTTGAGAAAGGCTTGTACTGCTATGTATTTTCCTCTCAGGACTGCCTTTGTTGTGTCCCACAGATTTTGAACCGTTGTGTTTTCATTATCATTTGTTTCCATGATTTTTTTCAATTCTTTTTTGATTTCCTGGTTGACCCATTCATTCTTTAGAAGGATGCTGTTTAGTCTCCATGTATTTGGGTTCTTTCCAAACTTCCCCTTGTGGTTGAGTTCTAGCTTCAGAGCTAGAACAATGGTCGGAAAATATGCAGGGAATGATCCTAATCTTTTGATACTGGTTGAGTCCTGATTTAGGACCGAGGATGTGATCTATTCTGGAGAATGTTCCATGTGCACTAGAGAAGAATGTGTATTCTTTTGCTTTGGGATGAAATGTTCTGAATATATCTGCAATGTCCATCTGGTCCAGTGTGTCATTTAAGGCCTTGATTTCCTTGCTGATCTTTTGCTTGGATGATCTGTCCATTTCAGTGAGGGGAGTATTAAAGTCCCCTACTATTATTGTATTATTGTTGATGTGTTTCTTTGATTTTGTTATTAATTGGTTTATATAGTTGGCTGCTCCCACGTTGGGGGCATAGATATTTAAAATTGTTAGATCTTCTTGTTGGACAGACCCTTTGAGTATGATATAGTGTCTTTCCTCATCTCTTATTATAGTCTTTGGCTTAAAATCTAATTGATCTGATATAAGGATTGCCACTCCTGCTTTCTTCTGATGTCCATTAGCATGGTAAATTCTTTTCCACCACCTCACTTTAAATCTGGAGGTGTCTTCGGGCTTAAAATGAGTTTCTTGTAGGCAACATATAGTTGGTTTTGTCTTTTTATCCATTCTGATACCCTGTGTCTTTTGATTGGGGCATTTTAGCCCATTAACATTCAGGGTAACTATTGAGAGATATGAATAGTGCCATTGTATTGCCTGTAAGGTGACTGTTACTGTATATTGTCTCTGTTCCTTTCTGATCTACCACTTGTAGGCTCTCTCTTTGCTTAGAGGACCCCTTTCAATATTTCCTGTAGAGCTGGTTTGGTATTTGCAAATTCTTTCAGTTTTTGCTTGCCCTGGAAGCTTTTAATCTCTCCTTCTATTTTCAATGATAGCCTAGCTGGATATAGTATTCTTGGCTGCATGTTTTTCTTGTTTGGTGCTCTGAAAATATCATGCCAGCTCTTTCTGGCCTGCCAGGTCTCTGTGGATAAGTCAGCTGTCAATCTAATATTTTTACCATTGTATGTTACAGACTTATTTTCCTGGGCTGCTTTCAGGATTTTCTCTTTGTCACTAAGACTTGTAAATTTCACTATTAGGTGACTGGGTGTGGGCCTATTCTTATTGATTTTGAGGGGCGTTCTCTGAACCTCCTGAATTTTGATGCTCATTCCCTTTGCCATATTGGGGAAATTCTCCCCAATAATTCTCTCCAGTATACCTTCTGCTCCCCTCTCTCTTTCTTCTTCTTCTGGAATCCAAATTATTCTAATGTTGTTTCATCTTATGGTGTCACTTATCTCTCGAATTTTCCCCTCGTAGTCCAGTAGTTGTTTGTTCCTCTTTTGGTCAGCTTCTTTATTCTCTGTCATTTGGTCTTCTATATCACTAATTCTTTCTTCTGCCTCATTTATCCTAGCAGTGAAAGCCTCCATTTTTGATTGCACCTCAATAATAGCTTTTTTTATTTCAACTTGGTTAGATTTTAGTTCTTTTATTTCTCCAGAAAGGGCTTTTATATCTCCTGAGAGGGTTTCTCTAATATCTTCCATGCCTTTTTTGAGCCCAGCTAGAACCTTGAGAATTGTCATTCTGAACTCTAGATCTGACATATTACTAATGTCTGTATTGATTAGGTCCCTAGCCTTCGGTACTGCCTCTTGTTCTTTTTTTTGTGGGTGAATTTTTCCGCCTTATCATTTTGTACAGATAAGAGTATATGAAGGAGCAAGTAAAATACTAAAAGGGTGGCAACAACCCCAGGAAAATATACTTTAACCAAATCAGAAGAGATCCCAAATCGTGAGGGGGGAGAAAGGGGACAAAAAGAGGTTCAAAAAGAAAGAAAGAAAAAAAAGATAAAAGAAAGAAAAGAAAAGAATTAAAAAAAAGAAAACGAATAAAGAAAAATATAAAAAAGAAAAAATATATATATTAGATAAACTAGTTAAAAAACGTTAAAAAAGAAAAGGATAAAAATTAAAAAAATTTTTTTAGCAGAAGAAGAGAAAAAAAAATGAAAAAGAAAAAAAATTAAATTGACTGCAAGACTAAAAAAATCACAGGGAGAAAGCCATGAGTTCCGTGCTTTGCTTTCTCCTCCTCTGGAATTCTGCCGCTCTCCTTGGTATTGAAACCTCACTCCTTGGTAGGTGAACTTGGTCTTGGCTGGATTTCTTGTTGATCTTCTGGGGGAGGGGCCTGGTGTAGTGATTCTCAAGTGTCTTTGCCCCAGGCGGAATTGCACCGCCCTTACCAGGGGCGGGCTGAGTAATCCGCTCGGCTTTGCTTTCAGGAGCTTTTGTTCCCTGAGCGCTTTCCGTAGAGTTCCGGAGGACGGGAATACAAATGGCGGCCTCCTGGTCTCCGGCCTGGAGGAGCCGAGAGCCCGGGGCCCCACTCCTCAGTGCGCCCTCAGAGAACAGCGCCCAGTAACTCCCATCTGCCTGACCTCTGGCCTCGCTCGAGCTCACTGAGCCTGCGACCGGTTCAAGGTAACCCCGAGCTGTGATCTTACTGTCAGCTCTGTCTCTGTAGCCGGCTTTCCTGTTCCAATACCCGCAAGCTCTGTGACACTCAGACACCCCTGATCCTTCTGTGACCCTGTGGGACCTGAGGCCACGCTGTCCCCGCGTGGGCTTAGCCCTGGTTTAGCCTCTGGAGCGATGTCCCTCAGCAGAACAGACTTTTAAAAGTCCTGATTTTGTGCTCTGTTGCTCCGCCGCTTGCCGGGAGCCGGCCCCTCCCCCCGGGGTCTATCTTCCCGTCGCTTTGGATTCACTTCTCCGCCAGTCCTACCTTTCAGAAAGTGGTTGTTTTTCTGTTTCCAGAATTGCTGTTCTTCTTCTCTTTGATCTGCTGATGGATTTGCAGGTGTTTGCAATCTTTAGATAAGCTATCTAGCTGATCTCCTGCTAGCTGAAGTAGTCTTAGCCTGCTACTTCTCTGCCATCTTGACTCCTCCCTCCCCCCAATATCATTTATTGAGGAGAACACCCTTTCCCCATTTATAAGATTCTTGGTTCCTTTGTTGTAAATCAGTTGGGCATATATGCATGGGCTTATTTCTGGGCACTCTATTCTGTTCCATTGATTTATGTACCTGTTTTTATGACAATACCATACTATTTTGATTACTGTAGTTTGTAACATAGTTTGAAAACAGGGATAATGATGTCTCCAGGTTCATTCTTTCTCAAGATTGTTTGCACTATTTGGGATCTTCTATGTTTCTATACACAATTTAGGATTGTTTTATTTTTGTGAAAAATGCCATTGGAATTTTGATAGCAATTGCATTGAATTTGTACATTGCTTTGGGTAGTAGGGACATTTCAACAATACTAATTTTTCCAGTCCATGAGCATGGAATATCTTTCCATTTATTTATGACTTTCAATGTCTTTCATCAACATCCGTAAGTTTTCAGTATACGGGTCTTTAACCTCCTTTGTTAAATTTATTCCCTCTTTCTACCTCTTCTTTCTCAGTGCTTGAATTTGCCAGGCAGCCACTTGTTGGTGCTAGAGATGAGGTGAGGATGCATGGGGCTTTCTATCCAGCAAGTCCAGGGAGCGAACAGGATCCAGGGAAGCTGGGGAAGCAGGGCTGGGTGAGAACGATGATCCCAAGTATAGCATAGTGTCTGTCTCACAGATTTTCCTCTCATTGGTTCCCTAGGCTCAGGCCTGAGTAATATTAAGCAGGTGCTGTATGAAAAGAGTAGGAAAACAAGAAGCTGTGCCACTATGGCTGCTATGGGCATAATGAGCATTGGTCCCAGCGGCCCAGCAGCATTTAGAAGTACCCCTGGAGCCATGCAGTGACACCTGGTTGCTGGTTCTGCAGTCTCTGAAGATAGTAACAGCAGGGTTAGCAGTAGTAGCAGACAGTGCCTGGGGATCGACCACCGTAACTTTGACAGGAGACATGAATTAGTCTCCTTGCTGGAGAAGGCCTGTGTGTCAGCCGCAGGGGCTGGGGCTTTGGCAGTCTGGGTGGCATGGCTGCTCTGGACTGGGACTGCAGAAGGAGACAGAGCTGTGGGGAGTCTAAGTGGGTGGGGGGCCCAAGTGGATGGAGCACTCTGCAAGGGAGACTGAATGGTGTCCTCACCATACTTGACCCTTCAACAGGGTAGTTCTACCCAGTGGAAGGATTTTGCATCTTGCTATCAAAGAATGGATCTATTAAGGTGAATCAGGAAGAACTCTCTTGACCCCAGCAACCCAGATCCATTCGTCCTCCCAGAAATTAGATCTTTAACTGACAAGGAAATTCAGCATCGACAAGAAGAAATACGGATTTAAACTTCAACATGTCAAATCCCTGTTTCTCTTCTTTGACCTTCTTGTAGTGCAGTTTCTGCATGATTTGCCTTATCTTAGCATTGACCTTATTAGTCAGAGACACTAAAGAAATAGTGCCGATTCATTACATTTTCAGATAATTCCCAGCTCTTTGAAAAGAGGTTCAGAGGTTACTGACATGGAGAAGCAATTCTTTTTTTTTTTCTTAAAGGAATTTCATAGTCAAAAGGAGATGGGCATTAGGAGTAACTGGTTGAATTTACTCAAAGTCATACCCAAGAACAAGTAATCTTTAGACATGAAGCAGACTGTTCCATAATATTTCATCCTCTTATTCCAGATCTGGATCAAGATGTGGGACACTTGGAGAGATGTGCAAAGTGCAAGCTGCCAGGAGATAAAGGCACTGAACTACTTTGGAAATGTCCCAATGGACCAGTGTACTTGTCAGGACTCCTCAAGGATGCTGTGATGCATGGCCAGGACATGCACATCACCACATCACCTTCTCTCTTCTTCACTTTGATTCTCCATTAGATAAATGTAGAGGAGCAACTACTGAAAAGGAAGTAAGATGGCTGCCCTGGGCTTGCCCACTCTCACCTCAACCCCCAAGCTACCAGGCCGAGCTGATTCTGGCCCCTCCAGTCTGTCCTCTAGAGGCCAGCTATGGCTTGCCACCAGCCTGCTCTGACTCTTCTTACCCAGCCTTGCAAGACTGCATCTCCCAAAGTTCTTGTCATCTCACCTCCGTGTTCCCAACCTCCATTGATTTCCCACTCACAGCTCAACCAGCACCTCAGCAGGGAGTTCTACAGTGTCTAGAACCTACCCCCACCACCATTTTAACTTTCTTTTCTGTTACTCCCCTTCTGTAACCCTATTCTGATCAAATCAGAATACTTGCTATTTGCTGCACACTATGTGCATTGGGTTTTGTGGTTGGCTCATGAAATGCCCTCAGGTTACATTGCTCTTGGTCCTTTTCCCCCTCACCCCACCCCTGAATTCCACATCTGAATCCATCCCCACCTTCACAGCCCAACTCCCTTTCACCTCCTCTACAGAGTCTTCCATTTTCTACCACGTCTAACAACTGGACTTCAGGGACATTTCAGCTACACCACTCCCAAGGGATAGAATGTTGTATAGGTTGTGTCATAGCTGATTGATGTTTATCTTATCCCCCCTGTAAAAGGACTGTCAATTCTTGGAAGCTCCCCCAGGAGCCATGCTTTACTTCCTGGTACCCATCTACACCAGTATTTGTAAGGCATCTCACTCCTACTATGGGAGGAATGTTGACAATTAAAAAATATTTAAGGGGCATCTGCATGGCTCAATCAATTAAATGTTTGCCTTTGGTACAGGTCATGAACCCAGAGTCCTGGAATTGAGCCCTGTGTTGGGCTCCCTGCCTCCTAGTGGGGAGCCTGCTTCTCCCTCTCCCTCTGCTGCTCCCCCTGCTTCTCCTTTTTCTCTCTCTATCAAATAAATTTTTTAAAATAGTTATTTAGGGTGCCTGGGTGGCTCAGTTGGTTAAGCAACTGCCTTCAGCTCAGGTCACGGTCCCAGAGTCCCAGGATCGAGTCCCGCATCAGGCTCCCAGCTCCATGGGGAGTCTGCTTCTCCCTCTGACCTTCTCGCCTCTCATGCTCTCTCTCTCTCTCTCTCAAATAAATAAATAAAATCTTTAAAAAAAAAAGTTGTTTAAAAATAAATTAATTAATTAATTAAAAAATAAAAATAGACATTTAAAAGAAATGACTCTGTGTAATTCTCCCTCTTCTACCACCAAAATAAGTTTATCATGGTGAATAATAATGTAACCTGCCCTAATAATATATGGATATCATTTAAAAAGCAGATATAATCACAGGCATAATCAAGGATTGCAGGATGTCTGAGAGATCAATGAGAAAATTACCTTCTTGCATTTAGTATTTATCACGCTTGCTCAAGTCTAAAACTATATGCCCAAAAGGAGTAGAGAAGCAGTTCAATATGTTCAAGAAAGAACTATCAGTTGACTGGAATACTGACATGAAAAAAAAAAAAAAGAAGAAGAAGAAAAAAGAACACTGAGTGTCTATGTTAAAAAGAGCATTTCCGTCCTGACTTGGGACAATCAGAAGTGTGATTCTGATCTGTAGGTATGTGAATGCCTGTTGAGTAAAGCAAAGTGAGAAGCCCCCAATAAATAGAGAAAAACAGTGAAGCTGTACTTGCATTACTGTAGGAGTTTAGTAGACATATTTGTCTTATTCTTGTCCGTTCGTTCACTATACACATTGTTATTGAGCTCATATTCAGTGTCATTTACTTCTCTAAGCTCAGGGGATACAACAGTGAGCAAGGCCTTGTGCTTAGAGAAGTGTGCTTCCATTCACAGAAGAGAAATGAGCAACGGACAGCAAACTCATGAGCGAGAAAGTTAATCTCTGGTGGTGAAAAATGTTATGAAGAAAATAAAATAAGGTGATATGAGGGTGAGTGATCAGAGAGGCTATACTCCAGATGGGGGTCAGAAGAAGGCTCCACAAGGAGGTGACTCTTATTCGGAGACTTGAGTGCCACAGAATGAGCCGTGAGAAGCTCTGAGGAAAGGGCATTTTGAGGTAGAGAGAACAGCAGGTGACTCAATCATGGCACTGTTGACATTTTAGTCTGGATAATTCTTTCTTTTGGGCGACTGTCCTATGCACGGTAGGATGCTTACTTAGCAGCATTCCCATGTACTACCTACTAAGTAAGTACTCGTAGCAGCTCCCTCACCCTACCCACAATTAGGGCAATCAGAATGTCTCCAGACTTTGCCAAATGTTCCCTGGGGGCAGAATTGTGTTTGAGAGCCACTGAGCTGGAGTAAAGGCTCAGTTATGATCAAGCTTACAAGGTCCAACCTACCGAAGCAAGGTCAAGAGATGTTTTTAACACTTGCTCCCTCTATATGACAAATTGTTTTCTATAACAATTATGCAGCAATCCACAAGAATCATTTTATTCATTCTTAAGTTATTAAATCACTGGCAATTAAAGAAGAAGAAATTTTGATTTTGCATTTTGAATACAAATAAAAGCTTCAAGTAGACGCAGTAGAAAACAGAACCGAAGCAAGTCAATGCCTAGTTTTCGTCTTTATAAGCATTTATGTCTCATTGGGTTGGCTACATACAGTGTCCAAAGAGAGCTTGAATGATCTCAAACTGTTAAAAATTCACTCTTGGAACGAGCATATGTGTGTGGCTGAGTCTTCCCTAACTAATATATCTGGGAGAACTCCCAATTAACTTCCACGTAAAATACAAAGTTCATTAAAGGATAGGGATGAAAATATGCTCATTTACAGATTACCTATGTGTCATCAAAACTCTACATCCTTTCTGCAATTGTTTGGAACTCAGACCAACAAGTGCTTTTTTCACAAGAGTATTTTTAGCATTTAGATACTTTGGAATTGCTGGTTCATGATGATATTAGAAGGCAGAGTAACTGCGTTTTACCATGATTTTTATGTCTTCTTTGGCAAATGCATCCTCTTCCTGTCCACATCCAAAGCTGACCACTCCCCTCACTTGGTCCTTGGGACAGGCAGGATTGGAGCATATACAACTTTGGAAGCTTGTGGTAAGTATTTGGGATTTTATTTTACTTGAATGTCAAGTGCTGAGGAAAGCCAGTGCGGGGGATGGAGAAGAAGAGTACCTTCAATTTCATTGTGGTTTCTAACACAATCGTGTTAGCAGCAGTAGAAGCAGGGAGTTGAGTGAGAGGCTGAAGCAGGAGGCCAGGTGAGCCATTGCAGTAGCTGAGATGAGGTCAAGGTATCAGACAGAGCCTGGAGAGCCAAGCCAGTAAAATCCACAAGAGTGAAAAGCAGATCTGGAGCCCAGGGGAGAAATCAGTATGGGGGGGTTTCAATTTGGGAGCCATTGGCAAGCATTTTGTATTTAATGCCTCAATCATCCAGGGAAAGTACAGCTAAAGGATGGATGGTGGACTCCTTATAGACAGAGAGGAGCAAGCAAGGAAGGCAGGAGCAAGCAGTGACTGACAGATAAGATGCCCATGCTTATGGAGGAGGGAGTGGTTCTAGGTCATCTGGTGAGATGCTGAGACCTACAAGAACAGACTGTGATCTGGCTTTGCACGCTGGAGTCCATCAGAAGCCATTGGTGACCTTGGAGATGCCCATCTGTGAGGCAATGGAACAGAAGCCCACCCGGTAGATTATAAGAGGCTGAGGCTGTGACAATAGGCAATTCTTTTGAGACATTTTGCTGAAGATAAGCAAAGAAATGGGACAGAAGCTGGAGGAAGACATGGCACATTTCTTTTCTTTTCTTCTAGTAACACCATTAACTTTTTTCAAGAAACCTTTCCTGTCCCATCTCACCACATGTGGTTCAAGAAAGGCTCAACCCTTATTTCGGCTGAGGGCGGGGGGTGGGGGCGCCTATGACCCAACTTGACCACGTGGAACATCATATACTGATTGGTTCAGAAATATGTGCCTTGAGTTGGTACACCCAGAACTTCTTTGGAAGCTACAGGAAGTCACCTCCTTTTTCACCTGAACTTGACCTGAGAAGATGTGTGTCTGGGACTACAAGTAACATTACAGGATTTCTTAGAAAATGATGAAATATTCTGAGCTGAGATATAAGAGTCCTTTCCCTGAGTTCTACTCCTTGAGTCAGTAAATTTCCTTTTTTCCACTTTCTAGTTTAATTTTCTGTTTTCTTGAAAAAGAAAGTGTCCTGACCAGTAACTTACAAACTTTACAAAGGGCATCCATATACAATTTGCATGAAGAAAGGTGGGACAGGTATTAATTGTATTGGTTTCCTAGGGCTGCTGTAACAGAGTACCACAGACAAGGTGGCTTAAAACAAGACAAATTTATTCTCTCATGGTTCTGGAAACTAGACATCCAAAATCATGGATTTTGGATCCTTGATTTTGGATCTAAACCACCTCTCTGGTTCATCCAAACCATCTCTCTGAGAGCAGAGCTATGCTTTCTCTGTTACTTCTAGGAAAGAAACTGGGCCATGCCTTTTGCTAGCTTCTGGTGTCACCAGAAATCCCTGGTTGTCCTTGCCTTGACTTGTGGATGTTCCATTGTCATTTCTATTCTGTTTTCACATGGCAGTCTCCTTGTGTGTCTGTCCCTGGGTCTATTCTCCTCTTTGAATAAGAATACCAGTAATATTGAATTAGACCCACCTGGATGACTTCATCCTAACTTGATTATATCTGCAAGGACCTTATTTCCAAAGATTGTCAAATCCACAGGTGCTGGGGGTGAAGACTCCAACATAGCGTCATCTCCTCCTCCTCCTCCTTTCTATTATTATTATTATTATATTATTCTTATTATTCCTGTTTTGCCTATTATTTACATTTTACAAAACAAAGACTAAACAACTTGCTCAGAATCATACAGTTAGACTCAAACCTTGGTATTTTGATTTTAAGTTACATATTCTTAAGTGGTGCATCAATCTTTCAGTTTGGATTTTTTTTAAGTGTGTTAAGTTATTGATAGTTTTGTTAAGTCATTCATTATCTCTCTTACGTTGTAGAGATAGTACCATATAGCTGAGTGTGATAAATTTGGGCTATTATTCATTCTTACAATTACCATTTGCTTGGGGCCTATTTATGATCCTTCTTTTGTACCAATACCATCCAGGATGTAGAGTTCACTTTTTCATGTAGGGATCCTTATAGACAACACACCTCAAATATACCTGAACAAGCTGGTGCCTCACAGTGTCCTATCAGTGAAAGATACAGTCAGTGGGGAGCACATTCTGGGCTCATGGGTGATGCAAAAATATGGCTGGGCTCTTTAACCAGCTTTCCATAGTTCGGCCATCCTCCCCCGACCCCCACCAGGAGATCTTGTGGGTGTTAGTTTGAACCAGAAAATTTTAAGTCATAAAAAAAAAAAAAAAAAAAAAAGGAATTAAGATTCATACCACTCAGGTAATTAGGATAATTAGAACTCTAGAAAGAAAAGAAGACTGAAAAAAACCTGTTTCTATAGTGCCAAACCCAAGTAGGGACTCAATTCAATTCAGGAATGTCATTCTTACAACTATTCTCTCTTTTTTTTAAGGATTGCATTCTTATAATTACAAAATACTTCTTTTGCATATCAATAATGAAACACCAACATGTAGCTCATTAAGAAGTTTAAGACTATCCATGCCAATACAAAAGTTACATGATTTAAGTTAGAAGAGGAAAAAGATTCCTAAAATAATTTAAAATTTTAATCTGTTTTCTGATTACTTTAAGTGAGTGTCATATGCCCAGACACTAAAAGAATTCAGGAAAAGAGGCAGGAAAGAAGACAGAAACATGAGAGAATATAATCATCTATACTCTGTAAAATCTGTGCCCTCGAGGGGTAGTTTACATGGAAATCTTGATTTGGAACTGGAGGGGGAGGCATCTGGATATATTTGCATCATGTGGTCTCTGATTCTCCTAGAATGGGGAGAGGGGGAAATTAGAAAGCTGATAATATTTTTCAAAGCAGATGAGCCCCAGGAAATATGACCAATAAAAATTCATTGCTTTTAACATAGTTTTTAAGAAGCTCCCTGAAATAGTTCCTGCTTACCTTTCCAGTTCCGTGTCTCCCTCCGTCCTTCCTAGCCTCTGTTCCAAGGACGTTGACCCATTTACAGATATATCTTTTGTTGCTTTGCATCTCCAAAACTGACCACGAGTCCTGGACCATAGCAGGTACACAATAGATATTTGTTGAACTGGTGGCCAAAAGAATGGAAACCTAGCCATTCCGTATAGACTGGATCTTATTTCTTCTGATTCCTTTGTACTATGGAAGGCAGGATTGTTGCCGTGGAAAGTACTAATAATAACTGGAAATGTGAGGAGCGCCATTTTCTGGGAAAACGAGGCCATGTCGAAACTTCTCAGTCTGATCTCAACTTATTCCTCAACTTCCTTTGAGAAGAGAGGGCCTTAGCATTGGAGGCCATTGATTCATAACAGAAACAGAAACGCTCACTCACACTTTACCATATTGGAACATCTATCTATATTCTATGACAGCTGACAAAAAATGGGCTCACCAAATCTTAGTCTCACCAAATTATATTTGCACTAGAAAATTTTTATTGGTGTTATTTCCCAGGGGCTCTATGCCTAGAGAGTGGGACTGCTTCATTCCTTTGCTGCCAGTTGGGGCAAACAGGATGGACCATGCACTAAAGTCCCCTACAGCATCAGGGGGATGCCACGCCCTCAGACCTCAGCCTGAAATAGCTCCCCCATTTGGCTCCCTCCCTTTAATGTTCTGCTTCCCTCTCTCCAGATGGGTTCTCCCACAAGTAATTCCTTAATAAAGCCCTCCCATTCAAATCCTCACCTCAGAGAGTGACTTCCGGAGAACCTGACCTTACAAGCGTATTTACTTTGTGGGTGTATGAACGTGTATGAAACGCAGCATCAATTCTCAAGGACCTTTCAACCAAGCTGAACGTGAGTTGAAGCTCTCTATGTGTTTCTCATTGCAAAGTAAACCTGAAGTCTAGAAACAGCACGATGACATAGGTGTTCTTGGAATCCTGAGGAAACGCCCTATGTTTTTACAAAAAGCTGCCTGCCCTCGTGCCTGGCAGTAGGTTTGACTATTTGGCCTTGCCTCATAAATTAAACAAAAACAAGCATTATCAAATGTTTAGATTTACTGGAGCCTCTGGCTTCAAGGAGCCTTATGAGTCATTCCTGACAAGCTCCCAGGCAGACCTCTAGCTGTGTTCAGGCCAGAACTTTGTGGCAGTGAGGTGGGTTCCCTTTGTTTTATCTTTAATCCAACAACACAAGCAGTGCTGGCCACACCAACTGCAACAAGGAAAGAGTTAACCTCCCAAATGACCATAGTCCAGATGGCAGCACGCAAGTCATCAGAGCCATTTCATCTTCCAGAAGATTTATCACTGCCGAAACCCAACTCTTTCATGTGGTTTCTGCCACAGTCCTTCCTGCACACTCCCAGAAGGAATCTGGAGTTCGCGGGATCCGGGCAACAAGCAGGCCCCGGGAGGCAGACGGTCGGCCAGGAAAACCACACAGTTTTCGCCATTAGGCTAAAGATAGGCACCCTGGTGACAAGAATATTCAGAGCTCCTGGCGTGACTTCAGTCACCCACTGCTTTCTTCTCCTGTCCCCATCCTCAGCTCTTGCCAAATGCCTTCTTTTTAGCTACGACGTGTTCTCCTCTCTCTTGGTTCTGCCCCAGATGTTTGCCCACGCTCTGCTCTAAGAGCTTCAGTTTCCCCCCTCAAAAGTTGTTCCTCAGGAATGATTTTCCTTCAGAAAGCCCAAGCATTGGTGTGCTTAGAGCCTGGAAAAAGGGACTTGAAAGTGCTTCCTGGTTCCCAGGCATGAGGACAGTGCACTCCTGTCCTCATGCCCATGTCTTTTTCCAGACACCCTGAAATCAGGTTTAAGAGCTCATTCTCTATGGTCATGAGATTTTACAAGATGCTACAGAGAATCAAATTTAGATGACGTAACCACTTTATTTTCAATACAATGTATTTTTAGCTGAAGGAGGTTTTCAGAGGAAAGTCATATCTTTTATGGGATATCATGCCTGTCAAAAGCAATTAAATAGTACATAGAGGCCTCGGAGGGGGCTCAAGTGTAATCTGGATATGGTTTGGGTACATGAATAAATACAAATTTGACAAAGCCTCCTCATACTGGAGATGTAGCCTAAAACATACTACTTTTGAAAAAAAAAAAAATGAGGTTATTCAAGTACTTTGATTTAATATTGCTCCCACCAGGGGCGCCTGGGTGGCTCAGTGGATTAAAATTGTTCCCACCAGAGATTGATTTATAAATGTCATTTGCCATGCTATTCCAAATAACTCTACAGATTACAGAGCATGGAACTATTGGGATAAAGGAGACTTCAATGATCTTATGTAAACCAGAAAGATTTTATTTAAACTTTATATAGAGAGATATATTGATTGTTTGGTCCAAGAACCTCTCATTTCAGACATCTGTCACTTAAATGACAGGATTTAAGAGAATGAATGGCATTCCTCTGGAACTGGACCACAGGTGATAAGAAATAAAGAATTAATTTGTTGTCTCTGTAGTCCATATATTTCAGAACCATGGCACATAGTGTTCATTCCTAATAGACTTGTGATCTTAGGTCCATTTATACCATCAAGTCAGCCCACAGCCAAACCATTAGGTATGTTGTCTTTCTCTGCATAACCAACTATCCCAAACTTAATGGCATAAAACAACCACCCTTAGATTATGTTTATGAATTCTATAGGTAGAAAATATGGAAAGGGCCCAGAAAAGCATGGGTATATGAGGGCTTTACGATGTCTGTGACCTCAGCAGGGAAGATTAGAGGAGCCTAGCCCAAAGGGTTCAGCTCCAAGATTGCTTCTTTGCATCCCTGTCTGGCTCTGGGGCTGGGCTGCTCAGAGCTAGGCTCCCTGGGGTCTTGATCCAGGTGCTTTATGTGGCTCCTCCATGTGCCATGACTTCTCACAGCATAGCCGATAGGATCCAAAAGGGAACATTGCAAACGCAAGCATTCCCAGAGCAAGGGTTCCAAGAGAATCAGATGGAAGCTGCCTGGCCTTTTCTGATCTAGTCTGGGAAGTCATATAGCATCATTTCTGCCATATGTATTGTGTAAAACCCTCGTAAGCCAACACAGATTCAAGGGGAGGAGTCAGTGAGTGACTGCTTTTAAGAACTACCACTATTAGGGTTTTGGCAAGAAGGGGAAAATATGAGCTGGGTTTTGAATCCTGATTCCTTAGGCAACCGACCTGACCTCTTCCTCACCACATAAACACAGAGCCTGATCAACCATAGGTTGCTATGGGTAGGCACACATCCATGTTAGAGTGCATCAGTGTTCATAAACAGGTGACTAGTTTTAATCCTCTTCCTTGTTTTCTTAACTACCTTTACCTCCTTTCTCAGGGAGGTAATTGAGGCGGTCAGGATCACCCTCAATCCCCCTGCCATAATTCCATCAATCTCTGCTCCCGAAGCCATCATTCAGAAAGTGGACTCTCCAGGGTGCTCCTCAGTGGCTTGGGGAAGAAAAAGAGGATGCCCATCACAAGTTGCCCCTCGAAGAGGCTACCAACTCCATCATGCCTAAGAGCCGGCCCCTCCCTTCTGGCTCTGTTAGAATTCCAACACTCCCTTCTTGTGACACCTGTGGAAGCCATTGACAGACATTCTTTAAGCCCTCAGGAATTTCCTTTTCCTTTAAAGAAAGTGAAATGGAAATCCAGATCAGAGACCCACAGGATGGAATTTTTCTGAAGTATGTGTTTCTGTTCTTTCTACTTCCCGTCCTCACCTGATGTCAAATCAATTGAGGAAAGGCATCCGGAGAAGGTAGAGGACACGTTCAGCCTGGCTTCTCTTTCTGCCTAAGTTCTCCGAGCACATTACCCAAATCTGCTCCAGGCGCCAGAGCAGTTTCATTCATTACTGGAGCCAAAGAACACGGAATATTCCAAATAGGGGAGTTGGTGAAGACAATATTGTATCCAGTTATGACAGAAGATGGGCATGCTGAATTAGTTCTTCATTTATTGTCATCATTCCAATTCCTTGGCCACCTCCCTGGCCTCCTTACTGTCACACATGGTCTCCTGAGACCTTCATAAAAGTGTCAGAAATCCTTCTGGAAACAGCCAGGCCACACTGATGTCCTACTCAGAACCTGCGATGTTTCCTGTTATACTTGGAGTAACATCTAAGGTCCCTACAACAGCTTCCAAGACCATCCGCAGCCAGCTCAAATATTTCTCAAACTTCCTTTCCCTCCTCAGGCAGGGCCAGTGGGACTGCCGTGTGCAGGTGCCCAGGCGCTGAGCGTCGAAGGGCCCCACACTTGGTTCAGCGCTCTGCTGTTGATGGTTGAGAGGTTTTAATAATTTTTGAACCAAGGGGCCTGCATTTTCATTTTGCACTGGGTCTCCCAAATCGTGTAGCAGCTCTCACTGCAGGCATACGAGCCTCCTCTGGTCCGTACATGGGCCAGGCACAAGGCCACTCGGGCTGCAGCCATAGGCCAGGTGCTACCCATTCCTGCTTCCAAGAAGGCGCCCCGTGACCCATTCACTTGGCTGCCTCTCTCCTTCACTCAGGTCTCCCATCTCCCCACCGCAGATGCCTTCTGTGACCACCACATCCACACAGTCCCTGCCTCCCCACATGCTGAAGACTTTCCACCTCAAAGCACCCTCTCCACCCAAGTTATGGAGTATAGTCACTTAGATGCAGGTGCAAGTTCCTCCAGGGCGAGGAGCACTGGGCGTGGCCATTTCTTTGACCTTGGGACCTAACACACTTGAGGGCACATAGCTATTCCTCGGGATATTTTTGTTAATTTATTCCTCACCAATACCACACATGCTGTCCATCACACCAGGAGCACGTTTTAATTCTATGAATGCCATTGCGAGAAGAGTTCAGAGAACACAGTTGGAACTACATCATTGTGTTTTCACTATGGTCACTTGGCCTTTCTCAGACAGCCACGCATTCCCATTAAGCTTAATCTCTCTGCCTTCTTTTCCCTCTTTCTCTCCACTTTGCAATGACTCTGACTCTGGGCCTCAAGCATTTGAGGTAGGAAGAAGTTAAAGGTAGTTTTCTGACTTTGGAGAGAGAAACAAGATAAGTCTTAGGAGGTATCAGAGTGATGCCCTAATTCACCCTGGTGAATTGGTGAATGGTCCTGGGATGGACCATTTCAGCTGGAGGAGGTGTCAGATGCCCCATGTCCCACCCCCTGACCACAGTGCCTTGTCACACCCATACAGCAGGAGGGATGTCAAACCCAGAGGCGCCTTGGATATCAGCTGGGCCAAACTCATAAGATCTTTTGTTCTCTCAGGGAGGAAAAAATGTTTCAGGTTAGAAATAGAGAGGAGGGAAGGGTGCGGGGGGGAAGGGGAGGAGAAATGGTGAAGGGAATGATAAAAGGTGTACTTGAGTCCTTCTAGCCCCTGACATGGAAAGTAATTTCTTGAGGTCACAAAGCTGATTGCTTGTAGGCCAGGTGTAAAAATTCAACATTTTTTACTTTCTCTCTGATGTTAAAATATCCTTTAATTAGAAGAAATGCTGATTGGCATCAGAATTTCCAGTAGAGTCTGGTATCATTACCATCCTCCATGTTCATTTTCAGTGACGTTTTCTACCATGGCTCACTGCACGGACTTGGAGTCAAAGACCATGGTATCTCTGTGCGTGGAGATCAGGGGGCACTGCACGCCAGGAAGGCTGCAGAGGTCAGGTGTCAGGTCATTGGGCAGCACAGCAGGGCCTTCAGCAAGGTAAGAGGGGAGCCCAGGTGTCTCATCCTGGGGGTGTCTTGGCAGAGTGGCAGTGATGCACATCTGCTGTACTCTTGTTCTCTCTGCCCCTCAGGTGGACAGACATCTTGGGTTCTTGACCTACTCTCCTCGTTGGTCTGTGCTTGCCCTTCTGTGGTCTGTATGTAGATGTGGTTTTAATAATTTGCATCAACTTGGGTGCCTGGGTGGCTCAGTCATTAAGCGTCTGCCTTCAGCTCAGGTCATGCTCCCAGAGTCCTGGGATCGAGCCCTGCATTGGGCTCCCTGTTCAGCGGGAAGCCTGCTTCTCCCTCTTCCGCTGGCCCTGCTTGTGTTCCCTCTCTCGCTGTCTCTCTCTGTCAAATAAATTAAAAAAAGAAAAAAAATAATTGCATCACGTCACCACCCCACTCAGAAACTAGCTTGCTGAGGCACCTAGGTGGCTCAGTCGATTAAGCGGCTGCTTTTGGTTCAGGTCATGATTTCAGGGTCCTGGGATTGAGCCTCACATGGGGCTCTCAGCTCAGTGGAGAGCCTGCTTCTCCCTCTCCCTCTGCCTGCTCCTCTGCCTACTTGTGTTCTCTATTTCTCTGTCAAATAAATAAATAAAATCTTAAAAAAAAAAAGAGACGGAGAGAGAAAGAAATTAGCTTGCTGGTCCATCCCAACCCCTTGGCTCCCTGAGCCCCAGACCTGCAGTGGGCACTGTCCTGAGTCCTCTGCTGCTTATTCCCTTTGTCTGCAACAACCGTCTTTTCTGCAATCGAGGACATTCCTAGTGCGTTATCAAAAGATACAGTCTGGGTTGTTCTTATCTGTGGATAAAAGTATAAGTATCAAGTTGTAGGTAATTTTCCATGGACCAGCCCAGAAAGGGGAACTGACTGTGTGCCAGGACAGAATCCTTTTGCCTCGGGGTGGGGGGGGGGAGGGTGTGGAGAGGCCCCAACCATCAGTTGGCTCTGGCCCTGAGCTGACCCACCAACGTGGAGAGGCCTGCTGGACCACTCCTCCCTCCGCAGAGGGAAGCTGACAACACCAGAACACACAAGCCTCTTCCTGGGTTTGCTTTTCTTCCAACAGCCCACCTGCACTCCGGGCAGGGCCTTCAGCCACCCACTTCGCGAGGCTGCTCGCTCCCCCACCTGTGCAAACACAGGGCTTCCTGTCACCACGTGGCCTGAGCCGGGCAGGGCTGGGCTCCGGAGCTTCACGTTTTTAATTTCCTAATGAGAACGATCGTAGGCCTGGAAAACAGCTGTTATCCCAGGGGCCACGACACAACGTAATTCAATTGCACCTTTATGATTTCTGTCTTGTCCTTCGCAATTTCCCACAAACCTGAAGCGTGTTTCACTGCTCGCTTTCTGTCTCTGGGTGATCCTGGCCATTGGCCGGCAGGGAGACTCCTGCACCATGGAATGGCTTCCCCCCACAACCCGCCACATTCCCCCACCTACACACAACTCTTAAGGGGAAATATGAGGATATTGAGTTACGAAATCATGGCACTGAGGCCGCGAGGACAGTCCTGTCGTAGGTAGGTTCCCCTTCCCTGTCCTCTGTCACCACCTATAATTAGGTTATAATTATATTTATATATTTAAGCACTATTAAAAACAAGAGGCTGGGGGTGCCTGGCTGGCTCTGTCAGTAGAGCATGCGCCTCTTGATCTCAAGGTTGTGAGTTTGAGCCCCATGTTGGGTGTGGAGATTACTGAAAAATAAAATCTTTAATGGAAACAAAAAACCAAGTCTGATGTGTTATGACAAACAGAAAGAACAAAGACTTTGACCTCAGAAAACAAATGAGTTCAAATCCCCTCTGTGTCGTTGGCTTGATACGTGACCTTGGACTTTCCTGATCTGAAAGATGGAGCCAGATACCTACTCCATGGGGTGCTGGGAGAATTACTTGACAACAGTGTGGAGTGGTGAGCTCACACGGCCTGTAGTGTGCTCACAGCCTAGGTGCTTCATCACTGAGGGCCTTTCTCATTTCCTCATGCTGAGCCTGCTGGTCCCTGACCCCCAGGCCTCTCCATTCTAATCCATCATACGTCATGGTCAGATGAATCATGTGTCTATCACATTTCCCCTCCTCCCTAAGCAGACTCACACCCCTAAACAACAACAGAAACCTGTGGTTTTCCAATGCCTTCAAGATGTCCAAATCCCTTAAGTTGACCTTCCAGCTCCACCACAATTTAGAATCAGTGCACCCCTTTGCACACACTGCTCGCCTACTGCTTTTTACCAGTATATAATCTATCCTTTCTTGAAGGTATAAGTAAAATCCCTACCTCTCTACTGTCCCCCCTCACTTCCTGTTGGCTAGTTAATGTGTTTTACCTTGTTTTGTCATTAGTCATCTGTGTATGTGGCAGTTGACATCTAGCATGGGTTCAGAAATGTGTGGTGATAATTGCAAATAAAAAAGCACATAATTGCAAATTTCAAAGACACTTCTGTTTAGAAATGCCTGACTACATTCCCTGGAATTCAACTCTTAATTTCCTTACATTAAATTTTTTTAAATATTTTTATAATAGCCAGATTGAAATGATCAAATATGGATTTTGTGTTGCTCTGTGTGTGTGTGTGTGTGTGTGTGTGTGTTTTAGGAAGCTGCACTGACTGGTTTAGCTTCACATCAGCCCCAGTGAGAAACAGTGATCTTCACTCTGCTCTCCTTGGCTACTCTCAGGTGACAAGCTTTCATCAGACCACACTGGTTATTCAATCATCCAAAAGTGTACTGGAATTTAGGAAAGATAACTGAGGGGAGAATGAGACCAACAATAGTGGACCAGTGTCCACCCATTTTTGGGCAGTTCACCTCCCTGCAGTGATTTCATCTTGTAATAATAAAATATGCCAAAGTGAGTTGACTTCCCAGAATTCCCTGGCAGGGGCTCAGAGGGGTGGTGGGGGTAATTAGCAGTGTTGGCAGCAAAAGAACATGAGGAAGGGGGTTCTACTGAAGTTCTAAACTTGGTTTTTTAGATTCCAGGCCTTCTTGGTAAGAGTTATACTTAAACCTGAACTTGGACAAAGGCCAAAAAACTGCCTTAGTACCATACCCAAAATATCTGGGGCTGTTGTCAAGTTGGAGGTTGGTCAGTATCCCTGTGCAATGTGGTAGCCTGAACAATACTGAATTTGAAATAATTAAACATATGACCTTGAGTTAGAGGGTATGTTAGGAGGCTGTTAATTTTTTTTTTTTTTGCCTAATGCAGGAGGAGTTTTAAGTTTCAACTCCAAAAAGGAAGACACTGATCCATCTTGGAGATTTGCAATGTATTCCCTGTGCAGAAGGTTGCCACTACTGTCAGAAGGAAGCCTCTACCACAGAGAATATTTGCTTACAGAGCCCTTCCAGGTCGGAGGCATGCTCTATCACATAACCAGAGCAGCCCTTCTAGGCTATAGAAAGGATTAAGACAAGCAGAGCAATCAATCCAAAGTGGTAGAACTGGTAACTGATGTCCAGTTAAAGGTGGCTGATCAGACACACACCTGAGGCTTAGTGAACAGCTAGTCCAGATGGAGCTGGTCAGAAGACCCTGGGAATATTTCTTCAAAGAAATAAAACTGACTGCATCCCAAGTACATTTGATCATATTCAGAGGAGATCATACAACTGGGGGAGTGTTTAGGTTTGAATTAATGATAAGTCAATGGGAAGCTGAGAAAATTTAAAAAATAAATAAATAGCTCAATATCATCTCTGGGACAAAGAAAGTATTTAAGAAAGGAAAAGCATCCGTACAGCACTGCAGAGTTCAGTTGGGATACCATTTGTACTGTCATAATGATACAACCACTTAGTATTTATCTATCTAAAATGATGACAAAACTATTTTGGAGGATGAGGGGAGAAGGTAGCAGGTATGCAGCGGGATGGGGCGGGTGGGAGAGAAGGAGAAAGAGCAGAATAGTCATAGTCCAAATTGGAGACTCAGTAGAGAAGATCTAAAGATGATATATCAGATAGAAATATGTTATTTAAACCTATTATGGTTGTTTCTGGGAAAAAGAAAAGACGACTAAAAAACAACCAAGCTAAATGGATGAAAATACAGGCTGTGTTGCTTTAACGAAAAACAAAACAAACAAAAACCTCAAAATACAAATGCTTAAATGATTTAAGTATACCTTGCTCTTGTTTGATACGGTCCAGAGAGAAGCAATTTGGATTAAAGAGTGGCTTCATGATCCCCAAATGGAGCTTCCATCTTGGGGACAATAGCAGCCATTCTGGGTCTTGTGATGCCAGCCAGGGGGAGGGGCAAGCACCTATGCACACCTTGACAGGAACACGACCTGGAAGTAGCTCAGCCCGCAGCCTCTGTCAAATAAATTTCTTTTAACCAAGGGTCTATGTAACTTCAATACAAATGAAAATGGAATTTAAGACATGATGCCTTAAGATCATCTTTTGAACAGGGAATGAATGATTCAAACCTAGAGACAAGGGTCCTGAAGCACATTGCAGGCATCCCCAGAACAGACAGTATGGATGGTGTGGAGCCCAGAAGACGCAGTCCTGTTTGGTACCCTGCTTTAAGTCCTTCCGTTTCCAGATGCTTACAGCTCCTTCTGGGAGTTCTGGAGCTGGGACAGACCGAAGATGTTAATACAAGGGGTCAGACTTTTTTTTTGTTGTTGTTTATTTATTTATTTGACAGAAAGAGAGAGAGAGAGAGAGAGATCACAGTAGGCAGAGAAGCAGGCAGAGAGAGAGGGGGAAGCAGGCTGCCTGATGAAAAGAGCCCAATGCGGGGCTCTATCCCAGGACCCTGAGATCATGACCCAAGCCAAACGCAAAGGCTTAACCCACTGAGCCACCCAGGTGCCCCAAGGGGCAGACTTTTATATACCAGTACTGACCAGTCTGGATGCCCATTGTCACAGGAACTTGCAACCCTGGGAAGCAACCTTGGGTAAAGCAGCTGTCTTCAAGCCTGGGCGATTCACAGAGGGTCTGAGAGGTTCAGCCTGCCTCTAGCAGAACTCTCAGCAGCTCAGGGAACAAGTCCTTCCTTCCTTCCTGAAGGGGCACAATGTCTACTATATATCGGTCAAAGTAGCTGTCTCTGGGTCTCTGTGAAATCAATCATTGGGATCTGGGTTCCAGCAGGAGTGGCTCTTGTATTTCTCCGGAGGAGTAATTCAATGGTGGTGATCTCATTAGACTAGAGAGGGGTTGAGAGGTGCCGGAGGGTTTGGATGGAAGCTGCATGTATGTAGCAAGTATGCTCTCGGACTTAGGTTCTATTTTTACTGGAGGTGGCTTTAGGACAGCTGTTGGGGATTAAAGGGAGAGAACCTGAAATATAGGCCAACCAGATGATATCTCTGATTATACTTTACTTTCATCTGTGCTCTTGGGTGATTAGTCAACAGTTGTTGGTTAACATATAAAGAACTCTTATCAGGAATTCAGGCTCAAAAAAAAACAAAAGCAAAGGCTTCAATAACCCTATCTCCATTTGCCTCAGAGGGTGCGTTCCTTACCACAGGGAGTGTTAGAAGTAAGTTTGCTCCGGAGAAAAGAGTGGTGTGAAAACAAGTCATTGGCTAAGAAGATTTCCACGGGCACCTCCTTCTTTGACCTGGCAATTCCAGCAGTCCAACACCTTCTGGAATAATGCCCTAGGGATAGAATTCTGCCCCACAGTCCCCAACCGGTGGGAGGAGAGAAGGCGGTCTCTGTTACCTGTCACCTGATCCTGATGTCAGAATTTCGTGGTGACCACATCAAACTGAGTATTTCCTGCAAGGGGCTTGTCAGCGTTCCTGAAAAGACTAGAGACTGGGGCAAAGAGGTTGAATGACTTTTCTGGGCTTACCTGCTAATACATGTTTGAGTGTAGGTGGCAGAATGTGGTCTGAGTTTTGTTTTCATTTAAACATATGTCTTGGTGGTGAGATTGTCTAGGGGAAGGGACGTAAACTTTTAACTGCTAGAAGCTACCAATATTTTTCCAAGGAATCTCATAATTGTGAATAGCCAGATTAGCCTAGTGGCTGAGAAAGTGAATGATGCCTCCTGTTATTGCTGGTTAACCGTTCCAACAATTAACCTGTAAAGTAATAACTCATTGAAACAAACCTGATTATCAATACGTTGGTTTAGTGCAATGCTTGATTATAAAAATAAACTACCCTGTTTGAGAAATTCATTATGCGCTATACAAAATAACAAAATAACCCTAACTTGATTATTCTAGATAGTCATTTGACACTTACATGATCTCTGCTACTAGACTTGATCTAGGGCAGGCTCAGTGTATGGCTCGGGCTCTAGAACGAAATCTTTCATGTACCTGATGATCCATGGCATGGCTACAGAAGACTGCCGGGTTTCACTCTGCATTGTGAAAATCAAGAGGATTCTAATGGGAGATGATCACAGAAAAATGAATCCGAAGTTCTGCTTTGGCTGATGTGGCCTGGAGGACCCATTTCCAGCAGTCCAACTTGGCCACTTGGCCACTTGGGCAATGCAGAGACAAAATCATACTCTCTCAATACTGACTACAAGAGCATTAAAGGAGATGGGGAGTTAAAGCTGCTGTCGATAAGATAGTAATCTGCAGCTCTTGGAGTCAGACACAGCTTCTCACTGCTGCTTCAACATAAACCTGGAGTGCGGTGATTCTCTCTTCCTCCTGCCCCCTGAGGGCTTACCCACAGATTTACATCTTGGCTCCGGAATCTGGTTGCTCTTTTCTCTCCACAAACCCTCCCTGCCTTTCAATAATCCCTTATTCATACACAAGATAAAGACGCCTCCCCCAGCTCTGCTGGCCAACATTGATCCGTTTGTCTAAAACTACGTTCACTTGGCTGCTTACATATCTCCTGCTTTAACTCCTAGAGTTCCTACGTCCCATGACACCTCGCTAGGGAGGAACTTGCTGCCTTTGCCTCATCTGTCCAAGCCCTCTCACAGAGGTGAGAGCTCAGGGGGTCCTTGAAGGGCGCTTGCTGAGTCTCAGAGGCTGGAATCTCCCGACACTGATTGGGCAGCACTGGGAGCCGCTGGGGTGAAGGCAATCTAGAGAAGGAGTTCAAGTTCAAATGATGTTTTAAAAAGCAGGACTAGGGTGCTCGCATCAGCAGCACAGACACTAAAATTGAAGCAATACAGACATTAGCATGGCCCCTGTACAAGAATGACAGGCAATCCCACGAAGCGTCCCATATTTTTATAAATAAATAAATAAATAAATAAGCAAGCAAGCAGTCCTAGTGAAACAGGACTGCCTTTTATTGGCACGCATCAGGTTTGCAAATCCTGGCCTCCAGGTGATTAGCAAGCAATGTCCAGTCCCCTACACTGGGAAAGCCAATCCGCTTTCCCAGTGGAAAGGAATGGAACAGCAGAGAAGCACTACTTGCTTCATTCTGGACTTCCCCCCTTGACCCAGGCTAGTTTCTGGACAGAGGGGCACCCCAGGAAGCCACATTCAGACTGTGTAAAGGCAGCCTGCTGTAAAAGGGTCCTTATTCTCAGGGAACTAGTGTCTTCTGGGTGTCACCCTGACCCTGAGCCCAACTCTCTTTCCTTCCTGGAATCTATGACAGGTCTCTGCTTGGACAGTTTGCCTGGAAGCTACAGGGGTAGATGGTAGAAGGCAGGTGGGCCAAGGGTGGAAGTCAGCGGACTCTGTCTCTCCGTGCAGTACTGTTTGGGTGCAGAAACCAGCCTGTGCTTCTTTCCTAAAAATTTGGGATGGGGATGTGCGAGACCTAGGTCGATGGCTAGTGGAAGAAGATGGCTGAAATATCCTTCTTCTGAGAAGAGGCTAAATATGAAGTCAGACCCCCAAAGATGTGGGAGAATGGAAGTCTGTTTTTGATGAGAACAGGGAATGAAAGATAATTGAAAGATGAAGGCAAATATCATCCAGTTTGCTTTTTTGAAGATACTCATCTAAAAATAAGATCATGTGGAGATGAAATGACATGTCTGACTGCTGCTAATAGCAGCCCTTTGGGGGCCAGGAGATGTGGAGGAAAATGTATTCAAAAAGAGATTTCTCTCCGAAAGCCATGACTCACCTCCCTGCTGCCAAAGTCACGGAGAGCTGCAGCTTTGCTGCTGTGAAACTGTTTACATCCAAGAAGACACAGGGACACAAGGTCATGGGAGGTAAGCAAGCCTGGAGACCTCAAAGTCGAAAGACAATAAACACAGGAACTTCCAGGGCTTTTAAAGGAGCTTCATCAGGCCAAACAAATTCCCACTTCAGATGGGGATTCACAGCCTCTTGTAGCAGATGGGAATAGGAGCAGAGCAAGGGTTGGTTCAAACTGAAGTACTGATAAGTTTTATCAGGACCAAAAACAGGCCACAGAGAGTTAAGCCCTGGAACGGTTTTTCAAGCATGTCTGGACTAGAATGAAAACTCAACTGGCATGGAGCAGAGGAATTTAATTCAGGAGCAAGTTTCCAAGGAGACCCATAAGAACCCAGTTAGAGGAAAACGTCTTCCAGAAAATTCATAAAATGTAATGAGTCGCCACCGAAGCAATGGAAAGCACATTCATTGCAATGACGGGGAGTGGATGGAGGCCTGATGCAGAAGAGACTCAGCTATGACCCGAATAGGTATTTCGTCAGCAAATATTTGGGTGTATTTAATTGAAATGCATTTATAGCAAGTCAACTCCTACCAAAAAAAAAATGTCAAATATTCTTCCTGTAATTAATATGGAATTTGGTCCTCAATTTGACCATGCACATTAAGCAGTCTGAATAAATTTAGTTGGGACTTGGCACCCATCTGAAGCAGTATCTGCTAAGAAAATAATGCTTTTAAGTCTCCTGGAACTCTGAGAAAAGGTACAAAATTCTTGGTTTCATGGAAGCCTGGTGTGCCTGTCCGCAGCAACACTTCCCACTTCTTCCTTCTCTCTCACCCTTCGCCGCTAAAGGTCTTCGGACCTCACAAAAGCAAATCTGACCCACTTCTTTCTTACTGAGAATCACAGCAACTTTTCTTTGAAATTTAAGTTTAACGAAAATGGAAAAGTCTATTTTTAATCAGAGAAAAACCTTAAGCTGAGTGAAAATTTCTTCCCAGATCCTATAGAATGTAGACTAGAACCATTTTTGCGGTGATCATTAATTTTATGGAAGTGATATACACCAGAATAAACTTCCATCCCACTTTATAATCAATCAGTTAATCAAGTCTGAGGGGAGTAGGAGTGCCATGCATTCTCTGTCATGTGCTGCATGAGGTTACAGAGAACAGAGTGTCACTGTGTAGTAATTGAATGTTCAGGGCTGGATTCAAGTAGTTTTAAGCACAGAATTGAAATGATCAGGTAGAGAAAAGGAAATGCAAAATTACTTAACCGACTACTTCATGATAAGAAAATATCCAGTACCCGTTCCAGTGTCCTCATTTGGTGCTATCTCTTTAAAAACGTGGCGAATAGGGGCGCCTGGGTGGCTCAGTGGATTAAGTCTCTGTCTTCAGCTCAGGTCATGGTCCCAGGGTCCTGGGATTGAGCCCCACATGGGGCTCTCTGCTCAGCGGGAGCCTGTTTCCCCTTCTCTCTCTCTGTCTGCTTCTCTGCCTACTTGTGATTTCTGTCTGTCAAATAAATAAATAAAATCTTAAAAAAAAAAAAAAGTGGCGAATAACATCTTTGAGAAAATCTTTAAACTTAACAAACATTTCTAAAAATATGTGTGCAACCACAGAAAATACCAGAAAACAAAACTTATCTATAGTTTTTGCACATTCATTTTATATATTTTCCTGAAATCACCATGCATCAATATTTTTCAAAATTCCTTTCTAATATTGTTTGAAAAAGTAGTAATTTTTTTCTTGAAAAAAAAAAAGTAATTCTAATTTATTACACTTTGAAACAACTTTCTTCACCCAGTTTCAACTGGATTCCAAAGCCTATTTCACATACTGGATCAAAAGTTTTCTTGTACAAGATAATTTCTATTAGACTAGAGTTTATCATTTATAAGTTATTTTTTTAAAAAATCAAACTTTGAAATTTAACCACCTTACTTGTTGTTGTCAAGACTATTCCCATGAACGTGGTTCTGAAAATTAACATTTGCCAGTGTTTCTTTAATGCCAAAAATCATAAAAGGTGTACTGATAAAGAATGTACCTACCACATAGATAGTACCTGATAACATATTTTAATAAAAATTAATTCATGTAAATAATGAAAAATTCAAGCTGTACAGAAAGTTATACAATGAAAGTAATACTCTACTTCCTCATGTCACCCAGGTTATTAGTCATTTCTTAGAGTTCTTCTAGAAAACATTTTTTCTCCCATGTCAAAATATGCACATACATATATATATATATATTTATATACACACACACACACACAAACACATGCACACACAAATTTTTATGGGGAGATCAAGCAATCACTACCTGAAGTTCCTCACTTGGCTCGTTTTCACATAATAAGATGTCTTGCAGAGCTTCCCATGTTAGCACAAATAGACCCACCTCTTTCCGTTTAGCAGTGGCATAGCATCCAGTTCTGCTGGGTTTTATATATATCCAATACAGTCTACAATGTATTTCAGTAGCCCTTTTGTTAACTGGCATTTAAGCAGTTTCCAGGTTATTCTGATTTTAAAAAATGCTGACTGGGGCACCTGGGTGGCTCAGTGGGCTAAAGCCTCTGTCTCAGATCATGGTCCTAGGGTCCTGGGATCGAGCCCCACATCGGGTTCTCTGCTCAGAGGGGAGCCTGCTTCCTCCTCTCTCTGGCTGCCTCTCTGCCTATTTGTAATCTCTGTCTGTCAAATAAACAAATAAAAATCTTTAAAAAAAATGCTGACTGAAGATCCTCTTACAGCTTGGCTTTAAAAAAGGGTATCTTAGTAGATTAAATTCCAGAAGTAGAATTTTTTTAAGAAGAAGTTTTCTTTTTCAATCTATTCTAACTTTTAATATTGCCTACAATTTAGAAGGGCAAAGCTTTTTTATTTTGCTTAGGTTAGGAAGAAACAAAATGGAAAACATCAATGACACCGAATGCATAGGTCCAGCTGCCTTGATTCATTTCAAATTCAAACTGGGAGGCCCTTCTCTTGAAGAGATGTTTAAAATGGGGTCCTTAACAATGTTTTTCTCACTCCAGGATCATACAAATGAGCTATCTGGTGAGTAGCATATCCTGTTTAGCACGCCGTGAAGAGAGTTCCATAAATGGCCATCTGAAAGTCACTGGTACCTGATCAGATCTTTGTGATTAAGTCACACTGAAGGCAACAGCTTATCTGGTCTCTCGGGTGAGATTTATGGGCCTGGGCCTCAACCGGAGTCACCAAGGAGATTTCTCTGTATAAAGTAACTGCCCCCCCATATATCATCTAAGTGGTCCCCAAGCTGTATGTAATTTTACAAGACCTAGATGTTGTAAAGGAGAAGCCAATTTTAGAATCTTGCTTTCATTAAGTGCAGAATGTTCATCCTACTGGGAAAAACTCAACTCCTTTTGCCAGTATTAGCAGCCAGACCAAACCTTCTGTATATCAGCACCATATGACAGGTTCGAATTATGCCTAAGTCACTGGGGTTGGCAGAGATTAAACGGGACTGTGTCCTTAAAAAGAACAAAATTGCTGATGTAAGTCTCAATATAGAAGTTTCATTTTAGGAAAAAGAGAAACTTTTCTGGGTGAGGCTAGATTTGCTCCATAAATCAGGCCAGGCAAATCCCCACAAGGCCCAGCCCTTGGGTGTTTCTAAGAAGAGCAGACCACTGATGCCCCCTTACCCAATCCCAGCCTGTTTGTGAGCTCTACTGGGTTCCCCTAGGTGATTGGCCTTAGGACGTTTCTGGGAGTTTGAGAAAACCAATATTCTATAAGTTTCTTTAATTTAGTTGTGGATAAGAACGATTCTTCTATGGGTTTTCTGTACTCTTAGAAAATGATTTGTCAGAATTTGGGTGGATAGAAAAGCAGACAAAAGAGGTGGTCAATGATATATTTCTGTCCCTAAGAAATTCCCGCTGAAAATTAGATATTGATCTCAAATGGCAAACAGGAATAAAAAAATATGGCAAATGGAAAATTGCCAACATACATAGGTCAGAACTGAACTGCCTTGATTAGGCATGCTGTTCCATTTATTCATTAATCCTTTTAACAAATATTTTGAGCACCTTTGCACTGCATTCTGCACTCTATGTATATATATGAAAATTATACACCATAGATAGTCCAATTAATACTTTGAGCTTAAAATGGTTTCTATCACAACTCCTGCAGTACAACAGTGGGCTGGACTAACAGAGCAAGAACAGGGACAAAGACATACCAGATAAATGTAAGAAAAAGAAAAAAAACTGCTTTTTTAAAATATAACATAAAATGAATATTTATAGAAGCTTACAAAATAACTGCTTTTTTAGAATGAAAGAATATATATTTTTCAAAATCCAAGAAACATTCATAAAACTAATCACGTACCAGGCACATATATCTCAATAAATGTAAAAACATATTTTTTAAAAATGCAGATCACACTCCCTGATCATAATGCAGGGGGAGGGGGCAGGGGAATTAATGAAAAATTTAAAAAAAATACAAAAAAACACAGGAGACACGAACAGACACTTCTCCAATGAAGACATACAAATGACTAAGAGACACATGAAAAAATGTTCATCATCATTAGCCATCAGGGAGATTGAAATCAAAACCACATTGAGATACCACCTTAACACCAGTTAGAATGGCAAAAATTAACAAGACAGTAAACAACGTGTGTTGGAGAGGATGTGGAAAAAGGGGAACCCTCTTACACTGTTGGTGGGAATGCAAGTTGGGGCAGCCACTTTGGAAAACAGTGTGGAGATTCCTTAAAAGATTAAAATAGAGCTACCCTATAACCCAGTAAGTACTGGGTATTTACCCCAAAGATACAGATGAAGTGGAAAAAAGGGCCATCTGTATCCCAACATTCATAGCAGCAATGTCCACAATCACCGAACTGTGGAAAGAGCCAAGATGCCCTTCAACAGACGAATGGATAAAGAAGATGTGGTCCATATATACAGTAGAATATTACTCAGACATCAGAAAGGACAAATACCCAACTTTTGCCCCAACATGGATGGGACTGGAGGAGATTATGCTGAGTGAAATAAGTCAAGAAGAGAGAGTCAATTTTCATATGATTTCACTTACTACTGGAACATAAGGAATAACATGGAGGACATTAGGAGAAGGAAGGGAAAAATGAAGGGGGGATATCAAAGCGGGAGAGGAACCATGAGAGACTGTGGACTCCAAGAAACAAACTGAAGATTTTAGAGGGGAGGGGGGTGAGGGGATGGGTTGGTCTGGTGATAGGTATTAAGGAGGGCACGTATTGCATGGAGCACTGGGTGTTAAATGAAACAATGAATCTTGGGACACTACACCAAAAACTAATGATGTACTGTATGGTGACTAACATAACATAATAAAAATAAATAGATGATGATGATGATGATAGATAGATAGATAGATAGATAGATAAAGGAGCCAGAGACCATAGGTCCTGTGAACCTCTGTACCAAACCATACCTGAAAATAATTTAACTTTGGACTTTTTGGTTATTTCCACTAGAACTCCTACCCCACCTTTCTAAAATTGAACTTTCTGACACTTGCAACAAAAATATTCTAATACTAACATCTGGAAATTCTATATTCACTCTAATTATAAATCAAATATGACTAAATAATAAAGATATTTGCAAACCGAGTTTAGCTCTCATATGGCTTTTCTCAGGATGAAAAATACTAGAATCTGAGACATAGGCAATTGAACCCAGGAGAATGAGAAAAAGGGAGGAAGTTCCAGAAGGCAGCTGTGCCACAAACATAGAAGAATGATCAGTGCGGGAGAGCTAGGTGTCCAGGGATGAGGGATCTTGGAAAAGAAGATTTCATGTATTTGATAGTATTCTTTGGAGAATGGGGGAGGGGATTAAAGATGCAAGAAAGCCAACAATGGCAGAATAAATGACCAGTTAGAAGCTCCAGGAAGACCAAGAAAGGGAAATATAAACACAGAGCATTACTTGGATCTGCAGTGAACAGTACTTACATGGTCATAATACCATAAGCACTTTATGGAGTTTCAGCTTTTAGAATCAAAGTATTGGCATAGCACCAGGGATTTACCATTTCATAGCAGACTCTAAATAATAAATGACATTCACCTAGACAATGTGGAATTTTCAAGTACAGACCACAGAACGTGGGAAGTAGAAGGGGGGAAATGAGAGAAGAGGGAAAACTATTAGCCCAATATCCTTATCTTAGTAACTGACAAAATGTGTAAGAATAGTATTCGAAAGCAACCAACAGAAATAAAAATAGTGACCTGATCGTACGCAAGGAGGGTGATATGAGCCAAATGCTTATGTACTATGGCCAGAAATCAAGAGCTAGCTGCTTATAGGGAAAAACAGAGAAATCAGAGTTCGTGTATATTATTGAGAGGCCACGGGTAAATGTAAAGAGATTGAGTCACACCAAGAACTAAAATCAGAAAATATTACAAGAATAACATGGTCGTCTCTGGGGATCAGGACCAAGATGGGGGTAGGGACTGATCCTTTCTTTCTTTTTTTAAGATTTTATATATTTATTTGTCAGAGAGAGAGAGGAGTCACAAAGCAGAGGGGAGGGGCAGGCAGAGCAGGCAGAGGGAGAAGCAGACTCCCTGCTGAGCAAGGAGCCTGAAGCGAGACTCCATCTCAGGACCCTTGCATCATGACCTGAGCCAAGGACATATGCTTAAGTGACTGAGTCACCTAGGCATCCCTGGTCTTTTCATTTTAAATTCTTATGGTCCAGTTAAATATTTAAACCAGGTGTAGATGTTTCTGATACAAATAAAATTTTAGTGCTAAAAAAAAGAAATTTTTTAAGCCGCTGCCTTCGGCTCAGGTCATGATCCCAGGGTCCTGGGTTCGAGCCCCGCATCGGACTCTCTGCTCAGCGGGGAGCCTGCTGCCTCCTCTCTGCCTGCCTCTCTGCCTACCTCTCTGCCTGCTTGTGATCTCTCTCTGTCAAAAAAAAAAAAAAAAAAAAAAGAAATCAGATTCAACCTCACTCATAATTAAAGGAATTCAATCGAATCACTTCCAAATTATCAATTTTGCAAATATTTACAAAATTTGGTGATTCCCAAGGTGGGCCAGAGTGTGGGGAACAAGTAGGAGGGAAATTCAAAATATTTTAACAACGAGGATAGCCGGCAGCAAGCATTCAGGACTGATGGCAGTCATAAAATAACCCATGTCCATCCTGGTGCTTAGTCGTCCCAGGGACGGCATCTGTATATGCTCTTGGTAGGGATGTATGCTGGATGCAGTCTTGCTGGAGGACATCAGTCATGGTCTGTTTTTTATCCAAAGCTGTTCAAAAATGTTTAGAATTTGAAATAGCATATTCATCGAAGTAAAATGTAAAAAGGATATGATTTTTGTAAAAGCTTTATTGAAATATAATTCATATACCACACATTTCACCAATTGGAAGTGTACAATTCAACAGATTTTCAGTTACTCCCAGAATTGTGCATCTTTGCCTAACTGATTTTAGAACATTTTCATCATCTTAAAAAGAAACTCCCTTAACCATCGCTTGCCTAACCCGCACCCCCCGCCCCCGCGCCATTTCTCCCAGCCATAGGTAATCATTAATTAACTCTCTGTCTATAGATTTCCAATTCTGGAAATTTCATATAAATAGAGTAATAATGTTGTCCTTCGTGACTGGCTTCTTTCACTTAAATGTATTTTTTTCAAGCTTCCTCCAAGTTGTACCATGTACCGGTAGTTCATTTCTTTTTGTTGCCAAATAATAGTATATTTTTATACTACATATATATTATACTATATATTATATATAAACCACATTTTGTTCATGCAGTCATCAGTTGATGGACACTCGGGTTGTTTCCATTCTTGGCTATTATCAATAATTGTGCTATGAACATTCATGAAAAGGTTTTAGTCTGGGCATATGTTTTCATTTTTCCAATGTACATAACAAGCAGTGGATTTGCTGGGTCAAGTTTTCCAAAGTGGCTACACTGTTTTACATTCCCACCAGCAGTGTATGGGGGTCCAATTCTTCCACATCCTCTGCAACAGGTGTTAGTGTCTGACTTCATGATTTTTGCTATCTTAGTTTATTGGCCATTTGTAATATCTTCTTTGGAAAAATACCTGGGTATCTTATCCATTTTTAAATTGGGTTATTTGTCTTTTATTACTGACTTGTAACCAACTGTTCTTTCTATATTCTAGATACAAGTCTTATCCAATATATGATGTGCAAATATTTTCTCCTGTTCTGTAAGTTGTACTTTTAGTTTCTTTTTTTGAGATAATATTATTTTTTTCCATTTTCTTAATTTAAATTCAATTAATCAACATATAATGTTATTGGTTTCAGTAGTAGAGGTTAGAGATTCATCAGTCTTATATAACACCCAGTGCTCATCATGTGCCCACTCCAATGTCCATCACTCAGTCACCCCATTGCTCCACCTCCCTCCACTCCAGCAAGCCTAAGTTTTTCCCTATGATTAAGACTTTCTTATGGTTTGTCTCCCTCTCTGGTTTTGTCTTCTTTTACTTTTTCCTCTCTTCCCCTATGATCCTCTGTTTTGTATCTTAAATTCCACATATCAGTGAGATCATATAATTGTCTTTCTCTGATAGATTTATTTCATTTAGCATAATACCTTCTAGCTCCATCCATGTCTTTGCAAATGGCAAGATTTCAATTTGTGATGGCTGGGTAGTATTCTGCATATATATCATATCTTCTTTATTCATCTGTCTATGGGAATATCTGAGTTCTTTCCATAGTTTGGCTATTGTGGACATTGTTGCTATAAACACTGGGGTACACGTGCCCCTTCAGATCACTACATTTGTACTTTGGGGTAAATAACCAGTAGTGCAATTGCTTGGTTGTAGGATGGCTCCTTTTTCAACTTTGTGGGGGACCTCCATACTGTTTTCCACAGTGGCTGTATCAAGCTTTCATTCCATCAACAGTGTAGGAGGGTTCCCTTTTCTTCCCACCCTTGCCAACATCTGTCATATCCTGATTTGTTAATTTTAGGCACTCTGACTGATGTCAAGGTGCGTCTCACTGTGGTTTTGATTTGTATTTTCCTGATGCCCGTGATGTTGAGCACTTTTTCATGTGCCTATTGGCCATTTGTATGTCTTCTTTGGAGAAATATATGTTCATGTCTTCTGCCCATTTCTTTTTTTTTTAATAAAGATTTTTATTTATTTATCAGAGAGAGAAGGAGAAAGCGAGCACAGGCAAACAGAATGGCAGGCAGAGGCAGAGGGAGAAGCAGGCTCCCTGCTGAGCAAGGAGCCCGATGTGGGACTCGATCCCAGGACGCTGGGATCATGACCTGAGCCGAAGGCAGCTGCTTAACCAACTGAGCCACCCAGGCGTCCCTCTTCTGCCCATTTCTTGATTGGATTATTTGTTCTCTGGGTGTTGAGTTTTAGAAGTTCCTTATAGATTTTGGATACTAGCCCTTTATCTGATATGTCATTTGCAAATATCTTCTCCCATTCTGTCAGTTGTCTTTTGGTTTTGTTGACTGTTTCCTTTGCTGTGCAAAAGCTTTTTATCTTGATGAAGTTCCAGTAGTTTAGTTTTGCCTTTGTTTCCCTTGCCTTTGGAGATGTGTCTATCAAGAAGTTGCTGAGCTGAGGTCAGACAGGTTGCTGCCTGTTTTCTCCTCTAGGATTTTGATAGAGTCTCACATTTAGGTCTTTCATCCATTTTGATTCCATTTTTGTGTATGCTGTAAGGAAATGGTCCAGTTTCATTCTTCTGCATGTGGCTGTCCAATATTTTTCCAGACACTATTTGTTGAAAAGATGGTCTTTTTTCCTTTGGATATTCTTTCCTGCTTTGTCAAAGATTAGTTGACCTTAGAGTTGAGGATCCATTTCTCGGCTTCTGTTGTGTTCCATTGATTCTATGTGTCTGTTTTTGCACCTGTACCATATTGTCTTGATGATTACAGCTTTGTAAGAGAGCTTGAGGCACAGAATTGTGATGACGCCAGTTTTGGTTTTCTTTTTTAACATTCCTGTGGCTATTTGGGATCTTTTCTGGTTCCTTACAAATTTTAGGATTCTTTGTTTCAGCTCTGTGAAAAAAGTTGATGGTATTTTGATAGGGATTGAATTGAATGTGTAGTATTTGTTCTTCCCATCCATGAGATGAGCATGGTGTGTTTTTCCATTTTTCTGTGTTTCCCCCTGTTTCTTTCATGAGTGTTCTATAGTCTTCTGAGTACAGATCTTTTGTCTCTTTGGTTAGGTTTATTCCTAAGTATCTTATGGTTTGGGGTGCAACTATAAATGGGATTGACTCCTTAATTTCTCTTTCTTCTGTATGACTGTTAATGTATAGAAATGCAACTGATTTCTGTGCATTGATTTTATACCGTGCCACTTTGCTGAATTCCTATATGGAGTCTAGCAATTTTGGGGTTGAGTCTTTGGGTTTTCCACATAAAGTATACTGTGATCTGCAAAAAGTGAGAGTTTGACTTCCTCTTTGCCAATTCGGATGCCATTTACTTTTTTTTGTTCTCTGATTGCTGACGCTAGGACTTGTAGACTATGTTGAACAGTGGACATCCCTGCCATGTTCCTGACCTTAAGGGAAAACTCTCAGTTTTTTCCTATTAAGGATGATACTCTCTGTGGGCTTTTCATATATGGCTTTTATGATATTGAGGTATGTTCCTATTTCTACACTGTGAAGAGTTTTATTCAAGAAAGTAATTTGTTGAATGGTTTTTCCGCATTTATTGAGAAAATCATATGGTTCTTGTCCTTTCTTTTATTTATGTAGTGTATCACATTGATTTGTGAAAGCTGAACCACCCTTTCAGCCCAGAAATTGATCTCACTTGGTCATGGTGAATAATCCTTTTAATATACTGTTAGATCTTGTTGGCTAGTATTTTCGTGAGAATTTTACCATCCATGTTCATCAGGGATTTTCATCTGTAATTCTCCTTTCTGGTGGGGTCTTTGTCTAGTATTTGGGATCAAGGAAATGCTGGCCTCATAGAATGAATTTAGAAGTTTTCTTTCCAGGGGCACCTGGGTGGCTCAGTGGGTTAAGCCACTGCCTTCAGCTAAGGTCATGATCTCAGGGTCCTGGGATCGAGCCCCGCATCTGGCTCTCTGCTCAGCGGGGAGCCTTCTTCCTCCTCTCTCTCTGCCTGCCTCTCTGCGTACTTGTGATCTCTATCTGTCAAATAAATAAATAAAATCTTTAAAAGAAAAAGAAATTTTCTTTCCATTTCGATTTTTTGAAACATCTTCAGAAGAATAGGTGTTAATTCTTTAAATGTTGGGTAGAATTCCCCTGGGAAGCCATGCAACCCTGGGCTCTTGTTTGTTGGGAGATTTTTAATTGCTTCTTCAATTTCCTTGCTGGTTATGGGTCTGTTCAGGTTTTCTATTTCTTCCTATTTCAGTTTTGGTAGTTTATGCATCTCTAGAAATGCATCCATTACTTCCAGATTGCTTAATTTATTGACATATAGTTGTTCATAATATGTACTTATAATTGTTGTATTTCTTTGGTGTCTGTTGTGATCTCTCCTCTTTCACTCATTTTATTTATTAAGGTCCTTTTTATTTATTTTATTTATTTTATTTTATTTATTAAGGTCCTATTTATTTATTTATTAAGGTCCTTTCTCTTTTCTTTTTGACAAGTCTGCCCAAGGGTTTACCAATCTTATTAATTCTTTCAAGGAACTATGTCCTAGTTTTGTTTATCTGTCCTACTGTCCTTTTGGTTTCTATTTCACTGTTCTTTGCTCTAATCTTTATTATTTCTCTTCTTCTGTTGGCTTTAGGCTTTATTTGCTGTTCTTTCTCCAGCTTCTTTAGGTGTATGAGAACTTTCTTCTTGAGAAAGGCTAATCCTTCCCTCTTAGGACTGCTTTTGCTGCATCCCAAAGGTTTTGAAACATTGTGTTTTTATTTTCAGTTGTTTCTATGAACTTTTAATTCTTTAATTTTCTGGTTGACCCATTCACTCTTTAGTATGGTGCTTTTTAGCCTCCATATATTTGAGTTCCTTCCAAATTCCTCTTGTGATTGAGTTCCAGTTTCAAAGTTTTGTGGTCTAAAAATATGCAGGGAAATCCCAATCTTTTGGTACCATTTGAGGCCCGATTTGTTACCCAAGATATGATCTATTCTGGACAATGTTCCATGTGCACTTGAGAAGAGTGTGTATTCTGTTGTTTTAGGATGGAATGTTCTGAATATATCTGTGAAGGCCCTCTGGTCCTGTGTGTCATTCAAAGTCCTTATTTCCTTATTGATCTTCTGCTCAGATATCTGTCCATTGCAGTGATTCAGGCATCAAAGTCCCTCATTATTGTATTATTATCAATATGTTTCTTTAATTTTGTTATTAATTGGCTGCTCCCATGTTAAGGGCATAAATATTTACAATTGGTAGATCTTGTTGGATAGTCCCTTTAATTAAGATACAACGTCCTTCTTCATCTCTTACTACAGTCTTTGGTTTGAAATCTAATTTGACTGATATAAGGATTGCCACCTCGGCTTTCTTTTGAAGTCCATTAGCATGATAAATGGTTTTCCATCCCCTCACTTTCAATCTGGAGGTGTCTTTGGGTCTGAAATGAGTCTCTTGAAGACAGCATTTCAATGTGTCTTGCTTTTTTATCCAATCTGATACCTGTGGCTTTTGATTGGGGCATTTAACCCATTTACATTCAGAGTAACTATTGAAAGATATGAATTTAGTGGCATTTAAACTGACATTTGGTGACCTGTAAAGTGACTTTTTCTGTATATTGTGTCTGTTGCTTTCTGGTTTGTTACTTGTGGGTTCTCTCTTTGCTTAAAAGATCCCTTTTAATATTTCTTATAGGGCTTGTTTGGTGACCACAAATTCTTTCAGTTTCTGTTTGTCCTGGAAGGTTTTAATCACCCCTTCTATTTTGAATGGCATCATATCTGGATAGATAAAGTATTGCTGGATGCATATTTTTATCATTTAACACTCTGAATATATCATGCCAGTCCTTTCTGGCCTGCCAGGTCTCTGTGGGTAGGTCTGCTGCCAAGCTAATGTTTTTACCTTTGTAGGTTATGGATCTCTTATCCTGAGATGCTTCCAGGATTTTCTCTTTGTCTCTGAGATTTGTAAGTTTCACTATTATGTATCAGAGTGTTGACCTATTTTCATTGATTTTCAGAGGTGTTCTCTGTGCCTCCTGGACTTAGATGCCTGTTTCCTTCTCCAATTAGAGGGAAATTCTCCATTATAATTTGCTCCCAAACACTTTCTGCCCCTCTCTCTCTCTTCCCTGTTCTTCTGGGATCCCAATTATTCTAATATTGTATTGATTTATGGTATCACTTACTTCTCAAATTCTTCCCTTGTGATCCTGTAGTTGTTTATCTCTCTTTTTCTCAGCTTTTTTGTTCTCCATCATTTGGTCTTCTATATCAGTAATTCTTTCTTCTGCCTCATTTAGCATAACAGTTAGAGCCTCCTTTTTTTATTGCATCTCATTAATAGCCTTTTTATTTTGACTTGGTTAGATTTTCGTTCTTTTTTTTTTTTTTCCTCCAGAAAGGGATTCTCTAGTGTCCTCTATGTTTTTTTCAAGCCTAGCTAGTATCTTTATAATCATTATTCTGAACTCTAGTTCCAACATCTTACTTATGTCCATACTAATTAAGTCCCTGGCAGTCAGTGTTGTCTCTTTTTCTCTTTTTTGAGGTGAGTTTTTCCATCTTGTCATTCTGTCCAGAGGAGAATAGATGAATATGAGAATATAATACTAAAATGACAACAATGATCCCAGAGAAATATACACTAAACAAATCAGAAGAGACCAGAAACTAAAAAAAAAAAAAAAAAATTTTTTTTTTTTTAAGAGAAAAAGAAAGAATATAATCAGACAGGTGAACAGAATAGAGCAATACACTGGATGCTGTGTGTATTTTGGTCTCTTTGTTAGAAAATTAGATCCCAAAATTTTAAAGAAAGAAAAACTTACATATGTACAAAAATAAAACACAATGGAAGGATAGACTGTAACTGTAAAAATGAAAATTAAAAGACAAAAAAAGAGAACAACAACAAAAAGGAATGGATATAAACAGACAGGTGAACAGAACAGAGCAATATACTATATCTTGAGTGTATTTTGGTCAGTTTGTTAGAAGAAAGTACATCTCAAAATTGTAAAGGAAGAAAAACTGATATATATATATATATATATGTATATGTATATATATATATATATATATATATATATATATATATACATTGAAAGGAGAGAATGTAACTATAAAGATGAAAATTTAAAAAGACTCTAACAAAATGAAAAACAAACCAAAAAAAGGAAGGGAAACATAGAGAGAATTGATCAGAAAGATGAATAGAACAGAGCCATACACTAGATTTTGGGTGTATTTTGGTCTGTTAGAAGAAACTGCATTGCAAAACAAAACATATATAAAACCATATATAAAGAAAAATAAAATTAAATACAATGAAGATATAAACTGTAACTGTAAAAATGAAAATTAAAAGAGATTTTTTTTTTTTTTAAAGTTGATGAGGGGTACCTTGGTGGCTCAGTCAGTTAAGTGGCTGCCTTCAACTCAGGTCATGATCCCAGGGTCCTGGGATTGAGCCCCACATCGGCTTCCTGCTCAGCAGAGAGCCTGTTTCTCCCCCTGCCTGCCCTCTGCCTACTAGTGCTCTCTCTCTATCTCTCTGTCAGATAAATGAAATCTTAAAAAAAAAAGAAAAGAAAAGAGTTGAGATAAAATATTGGTTGAAAAAGGAAAGAGAAAAAATTTAAAAATTGAAATTGAAAGACAAAAGAATCACGGGGAAAAAGCCATGAATTCTATGTGCTGTATTCCCCTAGTGCTGGAGTTCTGCAGTTTTCATTGATCAGTAAACTTGGTCTTGGCTGGATGTTCTTGCTGATCTTCTGGGGGAGGGGCCTGTTGCAGTGATTCACAAATGTCTTTGCCAGAGGCAGAATTGCACCACCCTTGCCAAGAGCCAGGCTAAGTAATTGCTCAGGTTTGCTCTGGGTAGCTTTTGTTCCCTAAAGGCTTTCTGTGCTGTTTTAGAGGATGAGAATGAAAATGGTGGCCTCACAATCTCTGGCCCCAGAGGAGCTGAGAGCTTGGGGCCCTACTCCTCAGTGCACCCTCAGGGAAAAGTAATCAATCCCTCCTGTCTCCCTCGTCTCTAGCCAAAATCTGTGCTCACCTGGCTTGTGACTGAATGTTACTATCTCTGGCACATGGCCCTGTTTGGAGTCTCCAAAACCAGCAGATTACTACAGGATGTTCCTCCTGGGGGAGGAAGGGCAGTCTCCCCATATCTGCTGCTTTTTTGGGCCCCTGCTGTGCCCATGGTTTATGGCAACCTGGAGCTGAGAGCCCGCTCCTGGACTCAGAGAAGAGAGGGAAGACAGGGAGAAGCAGGCTCCTCACTGATCAGGGAGTCCCATGTGGGGCTCGATCCCAGGACCCTGGGATCATGACCTGAGCCGAATGCAGATGCTTAACCGACTGAGCCACTCAGGTGCCCCATCCCTATTTCCTTCTAAGAGTTTTACAGTTTGGGCTCTTCCATTTAGGTTTTTCATCCACTTTGAATTCATGTTGTCTATGGTATGAGGGAAGGGTCTGACTTCATTCTTTTGCATGTGGCTATCCAGCTGTCCTATCACCATTTGTTAAAGAGACTATAATTTCCCTCAATGAATGGCCTTGATATTCTTGTTGAAATCAATTAGCCATAATTGTATGGGATTACTTCTGGACTCTCAAATTTTATTCTGTTCATGTCTATGTCTATCCATGTGCCAGTTCTATATTGTCTTGGTTATTATAACTTTGTGATAATTTCTGAAGTCAGAAGGTGTAGGTCCTCCACCTTTTTCTTTTTTTTATTGTTTTGACTATTGTGGGCCGCTTTCACTTCCACAAAGAATTTAGGATCTGCTGCTCAATTTCTAGAAAGAAACCAATAGGGATTCTAATAGGAATTATTAGAATCTGTTTAGAATCTATTAGATCTGTTTACATCAGTTTGGAGAATTTTAGACATTACACAGATGCCCTTCTATAGTGTTGGATTGAACTGAATGTTCCAAACTTTGAGAAATATACCATTATTTTTCATGATTGCCTGTATGGATCACAGACTAGCCAAGAACTCAGATGGGGAGAAAAAATATTGCTGTCTCTGGGATTGGGGGCATAAGCTTGGACCCCAGGTCAGAGAGAATTGCTCATGAACATGCCTTTTGTCTAGACTTAAGTTAGCCATTACAACCTGATGAATCTGATTTTATGTATAATGGCTTAGCCACTAATCTTCCTTTTTTAAAAAGTGTCCTTTCTCTTTGCCCAAGTATTCTTTGTAATGGCGATACCAAGAAACAGTCTAGGAAAAAGTCATTGGCCCCTCTTTCCTCACATCCTTTTAGTCTCTACCCATTCTCCTGAGTCCGAAGTACAAAAAGCCATAATCAAGGCTGGCAACGACAGAAGGTCCTGAGAGTAATGGGTTGGAGGCAAAGCACAATAGGCAAAGACCAACATTCTTCTTGGGTTGGGACTGTCTCACATAAATGAATCTTATCTCTGTGATTCTAGCATGGCTTCCTACCATAGCTCTGAATAAGTACAAACCTTTTCTTCCTTCTTCTGCCTCTGCTGTAGGTTCCTTGAGGACAAGGATTTGTTCAGAGCTGTATCTCCAGTACTCAGCAGCATTCATGGCAGACAAACAGGCACTCAAACATTTGTTGCCTGAATATTGGCATGTTTCAGATGAGAGTACCACATGTGGTTGTAATGGCCATCAAATCAGATGCTGCATGGGGAAATGGTAATGATTTTAGGTACCCAGAAACATAGCACATACGTTTTCTTTTCTTTCTTTTTTTTTTTTTTTTTTTTTTTTACGATTTTATTTATTTATTTGACAGACAGAGATCACAAGTAGGCAGAGAGGCAGGCACAGAGAGAGGAGGAAGCAGGCTTCCCGCTGAGCAGAGCCCGATAGCACATACTTTTTCAAAAAGAATTTTAGAGAAGCAAAATATGAGTAGGATATCACCTGAATATGGTGTCAGAAACACTCCTGAGCGAGAAATGAGAACACTGCTTCCAATGAAATATGAGGATTATAAGCACGTCATCAGACGCAGAATCTTTGTGATTCTTAAGATGTCTCGTGCAGATTCCCCATTTCAACATATTGTGGTTAAATAAATGAAGAAAGGTCAGATCTTTTATGACTAAATGTTTATAACAATGTATATTTTAAATCTTATCTTCTCTTGACTCTCTTTTCATACAAGTTTGTTTTTATTGGACCACCAGCAGCAAATTCCTGCAGTTTTATGGCCATGTGACATTGTTGTCATTGCTTTTAGCACACGCATCTGTTAGTAAAGAGTCTAAAAGTATTCTCTTATGAGTCACTAAAATACACTTGCCAAGACCAATTAAACTAGTGCCAAATATGACAAGTCACAAGAAGACTTTTAACAATTTACAATGTTTTTGTTGGGGAAGGGAAATAAAGAAGAGAAAGAGGTAAATTTGCATAACACTTTTTTTTTTCTTTCTGGTGAGCTTCAAGAGTTATAATCACTGAAATTCAGTAAGGCTAACTGCATTACTATTTCTTTTGGTATGTTTTATACCATAGACCAGAGAAGATAAGTAAGATTTTTGGTGGTTGATCTGTTCCATCTCCACAATACAAAATATTCCTTGTTCTTCCTGAGTGGGAAGTACTAACCAACATGAAAGAACAAAAATAAAGGTGAAGCAATGCTAGATTTTAGGTTTCAGAATAATTCAAGGTTGGCCATATACTCAATAGGCAATAAGGTAAACTAGCAGTTAAATTTGCATTTGTAACAGTCTGAAGGTAGGAAATTTAGCTCAAATAAAAGTTTGAGATATAGTTAAGAGGACTTACAGGGGAGGTATGTTGCCTCATCAAGGTCAAAAAGAGTAACTAAAAAAAAAAAAAAAAACCAGTAACTAATTGGCAGGACTTTCAGGAGATGGGGCATCTCAATAACCTAAGTCTTAAGAAGAAACCACAGAAATTTGTCACACTGTAGAATGTAAAGAACAAGAAGAATTCTTGGTTTATCTTTTGTCTTCCCATTGAAATCGTGCATTCATCAAGTGGAGAACTGAAAAAGTTATGTCAACAAAACTGGGGTTCTATTATTTTTTTAAAAAACGCTCTAAAAGTAGAGGGAAACATATACCCTTGGAATCCTGGGACCTGGAGGCATCCTTGGCTGCTCTGGCACCTGATTATCCTTAGAATCCTGGCCTAAGACTCTCCACATCAAACTGGCACCCCCAGTAAACATTACCCCAGAAGACCCCTCTGGCAAATTCTTTAGGATGGTCAAGTGTTATGAAACAGTCCCCCAAAGTATAGTTTGGCTGAGACTGAATTTGGAAACATGAAAACTGTTGCAAAAAATACTTTGGGTTAATGTTCTTTATTTTAACAAAACATTTCATTTTGGAATAATTTTAGACATGTAGAAAATTTGCAGAGATAATACAGATAGCTCTTAAATATTATTTACTTAGCTCTCCCTAATATTAGCATCTTATGTCACCATGGTACATTTGTCAAAACCAAGAAAATAACAATGGTTAACTAGCTCACAGCCCCTGATAGGATGGGGTAGCTTAGAATAATTACCAAACCTTTTAGAGGTCAAGAAGAAAAATTTGTCACGGGGACAAAATAAGCACTATTTTCTCATGGAATGAGCCCAGGAAAAAGTAAAAATTTAGCACCTTTCAAAGCCCAAGTTTCAAGTCTTTGGCAGGGTGTAGCCAGGTGAACTGGAGCAATGCTTCTCAAATTTCAATGTGCTCATGAACCATCTGAGCATTCTCTTAAAATATAGATTTTTGATTCAGTAGGTCTCGGCTGGAACTGCTCATCAAGCTTTCTGTTGAAGCTGATACTGCTGGTCCCAGACCACACTTGAAATAACAAGAATCTAGAGAAGTGCTTCCAATAGAACTTTCTGCGAAGACGGAAATGTTCTATCATCTACACTGTCCAATGTGAGCCACTAGCCACACATAGCTAGTACCACTGAGGAACTGGATATTTCATTTTAATTAATTCAAATTTAAATAACCACATGTGGCTCATAGATACCCTATTGGACAACACAGAATTAGAGTGTTTCATGATCAAAAATATACACCCTCATTCAGAAAGTCTAGGTTTTTTAATACTTCCAGGAGGGCTAAAAGGAAAAAGAGAAAAAGGGTCAGAGAGGGAGAGATGGAGCTCTGTTTGCATGTGTTGCAAATGACAATAACCAATAAACTTCAAAACAAAGCTGCCTGTTGAGATTAATCTGGATGGGCAGTGACAGGGGCTTGACATCACCACCTGTGCCAGTGGATCAAAGGTGCCTCATACCACGAGCAGCTGCACTGAGCAGACAGCCAATGACAAAATTATCTTTCTTTTCTAATGAGGATGTTACATAGTACTCAGCTGAACTGGGGCTCTCCCCTTGGTCCCAACGTCTCCCGTGGTGACCTTGCAGAGGAAACTTTTGTTCATCTGCAGAGGCAAAATGGGCATGCTAGCCACCTATCTCTTCATGAAAGTCATCTGAGTCCCTTTTGGCCCCAGCTAAATCATGGCAGCAGTTGGAACTTTGCGGAAGTCTATCCACTCAATAAAATCCTGCCCCAGAATCTAGCCTCAGATGTAGCATTCTGCGTTCATTTCATACACACTGAAAACTGGAAACTGCCCTCAGTCAGTCCCTTTCCTGCTTCTGGACCCCTTTGGTTCTTTATTGAATCAATTCTCCAAGACTATTACATGCAATATGCTGTTCCCGAGCACTTTGTGATCTGAAAATGTAGACCTTTGCAAAGAGGACTCGCTGGTGTCACTAACATGATGAGGGTCTTAAACCGGCCTTTCATGACTATCTGTAGAATAGGTCATGGCAAGCTAGACTGTCCTAGGGCTTCAGTCAGTCTTTGCCAAGAGCCAAGGGAGGTGTCAACATATAAAGCTCTTGAGTACTCAGTGGAGGCTGAAGGGTTTGGGGCCATTCTCTCTGAGAACACCCAGGACATTCCACAGGCAGCAATGCCCCCTGGGAGGGTCATCCGGGACCTAACGCTTCACTTTAGGTATCCTCTACAATTCCAAGAGTAGTTCTACTTGAGAACATGCATTACCATAAGTTGACCCAGCTATTATTCCTAGGTGCTGGGGACATAGCAAGGAACTGAGCAGACAAAACCTCCTGTTCCTACAGGCCTCTGATTACATACCTTTCAAAACTTAGAAGAATCATAAAATATAATTCATATACATTCACTAATAAATACTAACAAATGTCCATTTCAAAATGGGACAATTTGGCTCCAGTTAGGAACATCAGTGCTCTCAAAACAATTTCAGAATGTCAGTGTTTATTTTGCCAGAGGGAAGATTTTGACATTTCTTGTAAGAACCGGGGAAAAAGAAAAAAAGAAAAAGAAAAAAAGGCTAACATTGAATATTTCCTTGTGCCAGGAGCTACACTAGGTAACTTTGCATAAATTATCTCCTTTTATTCTCATAATAATCCCATGAATTAGGTATCATAATATCCCCAGTTTACAGATGAAGAGTACTGGGGGAATAATAAATCAATGAATTTATGGCTCCAAAAGCAGGAGCCAAGACCAGTAGACTTGGAGCACAGAGACTCTCCGGTGGTAAGGGAAGGCAACACCACATTGCCCCAGGGAAGTAAAGTACAGTGTAGGAAGACTTTTGTTCAGCCAAGAAGAAAAAGAAAGCCAACCAGAATGAAGGCCTGGCACTCAGCATCTTTGCTTGGGGAGAGGTTTTGATTGCCTTTGGGCCATTAGCGAGCCCGCTGACCACCTGTGACAGCCATGTGACTGGGTCTGAGAAGGGAGAGCAGCTTCACGGTGAAGATCAGAGGGAAGGAGAGAATTTACTACCTCTTGAGTCCAATGTACCAACAGCCTGCCATTGGACTTGTTGAAAGATAATACATTACCTCAGCGCCTCAGGCAGTGTGAATTGAAATTCTGTATTGTGACTTGAAGCTCCGAAATTCTAATTGATACAGGGATGTTGGATAAGAGGCTGCAAATGGAGCATCCTATCCAGGGGCCAGATGGGAGGTAGGCAGAAGTTCAGAAGCATCTGGGGCATCAGTGAGAACGGAGAAGAAGTCTAATCAAGGAGGACTATGGGATCTTCACCAAGCCAGGAGAACAAACCGTGGTTACCTCTCTGAACTCAAAGGGCTCCAGGGCCAGAAGACAGCCTGATGTGGAGAGCACAAAACCCAAATCCCAGGGCAGCTCCCGTACCAGGCTCCTCCTCTCGGTTGCCAGGTCATCACCATATCTGCCCCCACCCTTACCTATCCACGTATCCTCTGTGGAAGAGCAAGGTGAGGAAGAAGAAATACGGAAGGCCAAATTACCCACCCAACCCCAGAAAGACTATTTCAATGAGAAAAAAGTGAAATACAAAAATTGGCAAATTATCATCATTATTATTATTATTGGTGATATTATTATTATTATTATTAAAGATTTTGTTTTTTAAGTAATCTCTACACCCAATGGGGGGCTCTAACTCACAACCCCAAGATCAAGAGTTACATGCTCTACTGATTGAGCCCACCAGGTGCCCCCAAAATTGGCAAATAGAAGTAGATCCCACTGCCTCCTTCCTCTTCTTGCCACCCATCTTTTCCAGCTACCCAGCAAGGTGAGTGCTTGCAAGGAATACTAGATCCCTTTAGAAAATAAAGAAGACTTATTTTTTTTTGTTCATCTGAAATAGTGTGTGTAAATCTGAGCCCCACAACATGTGAACCTCAGAAGTCACAAATGTGCAGCAGGATTTGAAAATAAGCAAGGTGATTAAGCCTGGCTGGTTTCCACTCTTCTCACCCACACAGGACGCAAATATCTGGCCTGTGTGCTCCGTCTTTCCTCTATGAGGACCCATGGTAGACCTCGATGATTGATCCTTCATCCTTTGAGGCCAGACACGGCTTCCCAAGCCATCCTTAACACAGTGTTCCATGAAAGCACTACCAATTGGTCAGGGCTAGAAAATAAGTGGAAATCTATTTGCAAATAGCCCTTTGGTAAACGTCAAGAATCAATACTCTTACTCTCATTTCTTATTAGAAGGCAGGGGAAAGAATCCAAAACTCATTCTGAAGGACACCCCTGCCCTCCAACACGGGAAAAAAACCCTGTGGAACTCACAGCTTTGCTTAAAGAACCTGGGTTTTCATACTGACTCCTTTTATCCAAGCAATGAGCTGGCCTTTTAGTCCTCCTTCCTCCTGCTTGTCCCCAGGCACCATAAAACACACAGGGTACACTCTTCTTCAAGGCTTTTCAACCGGTTCCAGGACCATACGTAACACCGTTGCTTTTAAGACACCTCACTGCAGCCAAAAGTTTAACCTTCTGGTGTGGGCTTCCCCTGACTTTCAGTGTGGTTGAACATCTGACAACCATTTGGTGAAATAAGTGAAGGGATTAGAACAAGAAACACGACCTTTTGTTGACTTTTCTGCTGAACCATTGGAAATTCATTTAGGCCCACACAAGCTTGCCTATTTTTCCTTTAATATTAAACATACAATTTTACAGAAGTCAGTTCCCATCTTGGAGGTCATAGATGGCTGTCAACACAGGATTCATGAAGAGGAGTCCTCTCTCACCCTTGCCTTTGCCCCATCACCTTTTAAAGCTACCCCAGCATTCATGAGAAGGTGCCTGGTGGATGGCCTCAGCTGATGAGGTCATCTGTCCAGCACCAGGGTGACGCACCTTGCCAGGCTCTTGTGCCACAGTTTGGGGGGTTACCTCCCCAAGGGAGCAGTCACAGCACTGCTGCCAGGCGGCCTCAGTCAGAGGGAGGCTGATCCTACCAGGTCTATGGCCCGGAACTGTCCACATGGTGGCCGTGCCATGATTGGGTTCTACCTTCCCTGTCCTCCCCTCTCCCTCTCTAGTGCAATGAGCAGTAGTGCTGTGACCCAGATCGCCCCAGTGCTGAGCACATTCAGTCTAAAACATCTTGTCATTCTCTTGGCCCTTCTATAACTCTGAAGGCTCTCGCAAACCTAGAACAAGCTGGGGGGAATTTCCTAGCCCAGGGGCTCTGTCTTCAGAGAGACGGGGTTCAAAGTAGAATCAAGAGCATGGCTCTGTGTCCTTAGCCAGATTGCTTCATCTCCCTGAGCCTCAGTTTCTACACTTCTAAGAAGCAATGTAGTAAAACCTGCTGCTTGTGCTTTTAGGATAACTGAGAAAAATTAGGGGAACAAATCTCTTTTCATGGTTCTTTGCTCCCCTCCTCTTCCACCCTCCACACATATGCATAAGGCAGGAAATTCCCCAGAGAGAAAACCCCCTCATATCATTTCACTGTTGTTGCTTTCTGGGTGGGAAGAAGGGGTTGCTGTCTGGGTGAAGAGGATCTGTTTGCAGCAAAGTAGGAAAACAGAGCCTCAACATCTTGCGCCTGCTTGGGGCATAGCTTCCTAAGTCCTGGAGCCCCTACGGAGCCCAAGTGTGGAGCTTTTCAAGGACCTGCCCCAGAAGGGGTCTTCTCATCCCACTGCTCTGCCCCTTCCCCTGGAGCCCAGCTCACCAGCGCAGCAGCCAGGGAAACCTGAAACACAGTGTGCTATTGAGTTCGGCCGTGGGATTTTCACACAGGCCTGGTAACAGGCGACCTGGGAGCCTGCTGACCCGGCGACATGCCAGCATAGCTGGCCTGGGTCGCATTACCACACGCTGGCCCTCCAAGCCACTCCATTCCTTCCTGCTGGCTGGGCTGTCCTCGGAAGTCAGCCCTGTGGATGGCACTGAGCAGGGCTGACTTACAAGGACCGCCCAGGGCCATCCTCGGGCCCCACCCCGCTCCCAAGGAAGGCCGGTGGGAAAATCAGGAAAGCCAACTTTCAAAAAGTGAAGTCAAATAATGAATGGCTCCCTGGGTATATTTTCAGCACTGCTTTCGTCTCGTTTAAGCAGTACATACATTTGAAACCTTGGAAATGCGGAGATCCGATGAAACAGCAGGAGGCAAATGGCAACGGCTGTGGTCCCCGGGCCCGGGCCCATCGATGCCAGGTGCAGGGAGCTGGCAAAGGAGAGTGGTGGTGTAGGCCAGCCCCTCATTTTCCAGATGCTAAAACTAAGGAACAAAGAGCTGAGTTAGTCAGGGAATGGAGGAACATGGTTCATGCCCAACTGCCCGGCTTCTCTCTCCGGTGCCCTCCCACCAGCATCTCTCAAGGTGTGTTCCATCTGGTATGTGCCCTTGGTGAGAGACAGCTCTAGCTGTTCTAAACAATGGACCCTGTGGTCAGACAGCCGCAGAGTAACACTGCCTCTTGAAAGAAACAAGGCACCTTCACCGACAGGGAAACATGGCTATTCAGAAACTATGAATGGCCTGCCACCAACTGGGAAACACTGGGGGAAATAAAAGGAAAAGGTGGCTTCTTTGAGCTGTATTCCATTCTCAGACACCAGAGGCTCAAACCCTTCAAACAGATCAACATTTGTTGATCAGCAGGAAGCGGGGTGTGGGGGGACAGCTCCATGTATCAGGCACTATGTCTCAATTCTCATGGCCCTCCCCTCCTAGTCACAAGATGGCGGCCAGAGCTCTAGGTATCCTGTACTCACACAGCTTCATGTAAAAGCAGACAGCAAGGAGGTGTCAAAAAAGGAAGCATACCATTCCTGCATTTATCTTTTTATTCCCAGAAGCCCCCATCCCCTTAGTAAGTCTCATTGACCAGAAGAATTAAGTCATATGCTTTGCTTTGTGGCAAAGAAGACCACAAGTCCTGTGACCTGCCTTTCGCTGAGCCCAGGCCCATTATCTCTCAGTTCTGACAGCAAAAAAGGAGGAATGGCTATTTGGGGATTACTAGTGGGGTCTACCATGATAGATGTCTTTGCTCCGGGACTTCTGAAAGCTTTTATATGTGACTTTTTATATGTTTTATATTTTATTTGTGTATATGTTTATTTGTCTTATATGTGTACTGTTTGTCTCAAGGGGCAAGCTAACATACAGTTTCCCAAACTTATGTGACCACAGAACAGTTCTGTCACTCAGCATCCCATGAGACTTGGTTCTATGGAGCCTACTTTGAGAAACATTGCCGAGTGTGTCCCCTCAGCATTTCCCTTCGTCATCTGCATGACATCACTTTCAGGCTAGACAGAAACCTCCTCAACCTTGAATAAATACAATTTTCGTAAATTTCTGTGTTCTTGATGTTTTCTTAAGTCTTTCCCTGTCCAAGTCAAACTTAGATTCAGAATGACGACTTTTTTTGGTCTCTGCCAAAAGCCTTGAGTTTAGACATTTATCCTGAAATGTTTTCAATCCCGACAAAACTCTTCAAAGTTTTAAAAATAAAAAAGGCAAGATGAAGTCCTTAAACTTGAATTCCAGCAGCTATGCTAGAATGTTCTAACAAGTCCATCCACCCACGGATGCCACGCTCATCGTGTGTAAGTGCCATGTGTCTCTGTCTTTTCTCTCAAACGAATTAGCTATTTAAGTTTCCTGTCTTCCAGGAGCCAGGCCATGGTGCACATGCAGAAATAGCTAGGAAAAGCTGCACAGTTCAGGCTCAGAGGCAAACTTCAACGTGTATCAGCTAAGGTTTCAGAAATGCTCTCACCTCGGCACAGTGATCGCGAACCATTATGGCTCTCACCAGGCAGCACCCCGGTACAGTGCTAAACATCTCACCTACATGACTGCCATTCTTCCGCCAAGCTGTTAGCCAGGAAGGACTATCAACCCCAGTCTTGCTGACAACACCAAGCCTGGGTCTGCCTGACTTCAAAGCCTGTGCGCTCCATAAAGCCTGAGGGCTTGCTGGAAAGATGACCTATCTGCCTATGGTTGGGAGAGACCCGGGGTAAATCCTTTTCTATTTGGAAGTAAACCTAGGCTCACCAGCTTCCTTCATGAAGGGGTAACCACATGGCTAATAAAATCTGTTCATTGCTTTAGAGAAATTTTTCTAGAAGTTGTATTTTTTTTTATTTTAATAAACATATAATGTATTTTTATCCCCAGGGGTACAGGTCTGTGAATCGCCAGGTTTACACACTTCACAGCACTCACCATAGCATATACCCTCCCCAATGTCCATAACCCCACCCCCCTCTCCCAACCCCCCTCCCCCCAGCAACCCTCAGTTTGTTTTGTGAGATTAAGAGTCACTTATGGTTTGTCTCCCTCCCAATCCCATCTTGCTATTTATTCTTCTCCTACCCCCTTTAACCCCACCATGTTGCATCTCCACTTCCTCATATCAGGGAGATCATATGATAGCTATCTTAGAAATTTTTTTTTTTTAATTTTTAAGGCTGGGCTTGGTACAAATTGCTAAAAAGTATAACCAAGCCCTCCTTGGGGAAGATTTGGTGTCTATGCATTTGTATGTATTAGGAAAGTGGGGTGTAATTACATTTTCCCCCTATTAGGTAAAGCCACCTCAGAACTCACATTAAGGGCAAGCTTCAAAGGAAACATTTCTAAAAGGAGAGCTTGTCTGATGCTTGCAAGGCATCAGAGTACCAATTTGACTTACTAACAAAATAGAAATATGTAAATTCACCATTTTCCAAACATCTCCTCTATGAGATTCACAGGGCTATGTACCTTACACATTTTTCTTCAAGTTCTTACAACCATCTTGAGAAGTGCTTGTTATTGCCCTTGCTCCAATTTAATAAATCAGGAAACCAGGGTTTCAAGAGGTTAATTGGCAAGGTGACATCACAAAGCTAGATTTGGCAGCAAATTCAGAATTGAGAAATACAGAATGATTATGGGCAGAGGAGTCTAGGTTCCAGTAGCTAAGGCCACGACCTTCCTCTGCCAGGCCAGCGGGGCCTCCCCGAGCCACTAGCCTGCAGCTGAAGAGACATCAAGACAACGTTTGGTCGGTGGCAGCTGTGGCCCCTCAGCTTAGGAGCAAGTCCCAGCAGAGTCAGACTGGCCTGTACCATTTCTGCACATTCAAGCGGAGATGCCAGTAGCTTGAGGGCATCCAGTGGGTCCTCGGTTCCCCATCTGCCCGGAAGAATAAGTCATTACTGCTTGCTTAACCAGCTGACGACATACTCGCCTTGTGAATTACCAGTGCTTGCAAATTACCGTGAGCTCTTCGGAGGAAGGCACCAAAGCATTGCTGAACTATTATTCTCCTTGATTTTACCATGCAGCCTGTATTAAGAAAATAAGAGTCTGAAGTGTCTGCTTGAAGTGGACCGTCCTTTTCGATGGATCATTGAAAATGCCCATGGACTTGATCTCACAAGCTGCTTCATCTGTGCCATGAAATCTCTTAAAAAGGAGAAGCCAGCAACTAAATTTGCCTCAACATGGTGAAATAAAAGAGAATGTTTGTTTCATATGATCGTGCTCAGGCTTGGCTGCTTTTAAGATGGTTCAAGGGATTGTCTGTCTTTCTTTTTTTTTTTTTTTTTTCCTCCTTCCAAACTAGCTTCTTTGTTTAGGGCTCCCTGTTTGCCCTCCTACCTTTTCTACAGTGTCACTCCTTGCTTCGCCAGAGACTAAATGAATGCGAGTACACAAAGGGACAATGAGACTCGTTACCCGAGGCAAGAAGCCACCTGCATGTATTCAGAGACAGTTCCTTCTCATATATCTTGCCAGTTTGTACCCAAGGGATTACCAGGAAGGCCACCGCCCAGCTCTCTTACTCAGGTCAGAGGAGGGAGGGGGAGGGGTTATCCCCTTAGCCCTCCAGAACTGAGAAGCTCCAAGAAGTCAGGGAACAATGAACCTGAATTGTTGTTGTTGTTGTTATCACTAATTATTATTGTGCTTATTCATTCCAGTCCCTTTCTACCTCAAAGAAATTACAAAGAAATAGAGTAACTGATCCATCCTGATTGACATTAAATTCCTCTGATTATAAGCTATTTTTAGGGGTAAAGAGGCCACTGGCCAGATTGAAAGGGCAGAGACCTTAAGGATCCACCCAGTCATTCCTCACCACCTTTATCCACTATAGCCTGGAAAGTCAAAACAACAAGAAAATTCAAGATGTCTGGCTCCCAGTAGTCAATGGTGGCAGACCCTTCTGCTTCTCAGCAGAACTGGTTTTGTTTCCACCTTCCATTCCTTATTCTCCCTTCTCTCCACTCCTCGCCTGATTCTACAGAAAGGAAGTTTGGAAATACTTAAGCAGAAAGCACCACACAAAGGCCACACACTGAATAGATTCATAACCACTGCTTTCAAAGCCAAAATATAAAGGAAAAGCTAACAGGGGAAGTCTCAGGGTAATGAAAGACCCATCTGGGCAGGGACAAATGATTGGTGTTTGGGAAGAATCCATGACCAGAGCCATTATGGAGTCTGGCTCATAGTAGGTGTTTAATATCTCCTGAATGTATGAATGACTACGATCTCAACTGTGACCTATGTAAGATTTGGTCTGATGTTCCCAGTTATGCTGATTGTCCAGACAGTAGCTATCTTAGAAATTGCTAGTTTGTATGATCTTTCTATTTTAAGTTTTTTGAGGAACCTCCGTACTGTTTTCACCAATTTATGAACCTCCGTACTGTTTTCACCAATTTTTGTTCTCAGCTACAGTGTACCTTTTCTCCTCATCCTTGCCAACACTTTTATTTCTTGTAGTTTTGATACTAGCCATCCTGACTGGTATGAGGTGATAGCCCATGGTGGTTTTGGTTTAAATTTCCCTGATGGTAAATTAGACTCATGTGTCTGTTGGCCATCCGTATGTCTTCTTTGGAAAAATATTTTTTTCTGTTTATGCCTGGGTCTTGCATGGCTTCTGCTGTCTCAGGCTTGAGCTGCCTGCTTGGACCTCTCCCCATAGGCTCTGCCCTGACCTGATTATGTGTAGAATATGAAGAATTAAATGAATTTTGTATAAAACCTGAGGACTTGACTGGAAGAATGGGAAAAGCCAAGCTTTCAGATTAGACATGCTATGAAATGTAAAAGAAGTTTTAAAAATAATTGATTTTCTTTTGTATTCCCTAACCCTATGTTCTCTCAACGTTTTATTATAAAACATTTCGAATATATAGAGAAGTTGAAAATCATACATTGAGTACTCCCACCACCTAGCTTTTGTACTGATTATTCCATGATATTTGCTTGATCACACATCAATTCATTTTGTTTCCAGCATTTTCCTATGAAAACATAGATCTATTGTTAAATGCTCATTATTTTATTGTATCAAGGTGAGTGTAGAATGGGACAGCTAATTGTCCTACAATATATATTCTCCCCTATTTCCATAGTAACTGAATTTTAAACATGTGTATGGAATTTCAGTACAAAAACAACATTCCTCCTTTACAGCTAGATACAGCCATGTGTCTAAATTCTGACCTATAAAATACAATAGGAAATGTTCGTGTGACAGCTTTCAGGACCTTTCCAAGAGGCAGCATGCCAGTGCCTGTTCCTGATTTGCCTTCAACCACCCTGCTGCCTGGAACATGGCTGTCACCATCTTGGGCCACGTGGACAAGGACCCCAGCCTAGGGATGGCATCGTGGAGGTGTGAGCTGGATGAAATTTGCAGCCTGAAGACAGCACAAAGAAGAGCTGCCACAGCAGTCCTGGACAGCCTACCCTGGACTAAATTTATATGAGAAGGAAATAAACATTGTTCTTGTTGGCACTACTGTTATTTCCAGTACTCTGTCACTTTCAACTAAACCTAATCCTAACCAATACAACAAGACAAAAAGCAAACAGTATAGAAGGGCTTAAAATGAAGCCCGGTACCTCCTCAGCCCCAGCTAGAGCAGCACTTTGAACTCTTTTAATTAGTTACTTCCACATCCCTAAATAATGTTCGATTCTGATTTCTCCATTTGTCTGTGGCAGACACCGTCTCTTGACTTCAGCTCACTGAGCCACTCCTCCATTCCCTTTTCTTCCTGTCAATAAAGATTCATTGCTATTTGGATTTCTCTATTACTTGTGTTTGTAAATGTAGTATTATTTGCACTACTAAAGGTGAAATTTCTTGTCCCCTGCTTTGTAGAGGAGGTCATGAGCCCATCTACCACCAAGTCTTTCCACTTCCCTCCTGCCATCTCCGTCTCCATTGTTTTTGAGTTTCCATTGTCAGTGTTGGTGCCATTTACATGCTTTGACTGACAGCTTCATTTTAGAGTGAGGGGTGCCTGCCTTGATTCTTTTGGACCCTGAAATGCCAGAATGTAGAAGGCTTCACTCTGGGTGCCAAATCCTACCTTTGGTGTTCTAATTTGGCTATAGTCCTACAGCCTTCAATATAGAACTCACATAGGATATTGTAATTATGTGTCTGCTTGTCTATCACGTCCAGGTCCTTTATCCTTAGGAACACACAAGTGTCTGGCATATGGAACTTAATGAATGACCAAAGTGTTTTGAGTGATAAAACTGAACCAAAACACTAGTAATTTACTTCCTATCCATTGCTCCTGAAGATTTCTTGAAAAGTCAGTGTTGGAGGACCAATAGGTAAGCTCACATTCTCCTTTAATACCATCAGCTATATTACTTCCTGGCAGATGAAAGCTTGCATAGACACATTTAGCATGTTTCTCTTTCTCCAAGTCTTGGGGGCTCTAGCCCCACAGTGGGCACCCTGGAAGCACCATGCTTGAGCTGAAGAACCATACCTCTGTAATGTTAGGTTCAAGCTGAGAGTTCGAATGCCCACCACGAATGCCCGTTTGGTGACCACAGACAGAGGCTTTTGAAATCTTATAAGACACCACTCCAAACATGCTGTTGGTTCAGTGCACATTTTGTCCACAAAGAAACAAATAGGAACTCACATTCAGACGCATTTAGCCTAGAAGAACGGCAGCTAAATGTGTATTTTAGGCACAATACTTCAAACTGTAGTAAACACAAGATACACGCATTTGTAAAGACCACCTCTGGCTTCATGCTGTCATGTCAAAATGAGAGTGGAGATAGGAAACCTAAAATTAAAAATACGTAAAATAATTCCTTAATTAATTTAACTTAAAACATACATACTGATGTGTCTTCCCTACTCTGTTTCATGCAAGTTCAAGCCTGTCTGACTTCTTGAATTGTCAAGAGCTCTGTGGAGATCTCTGGACTGTAAATTTGGATTAGACCATGAAAGATGGCGGCATCCATCCTTCTCATCCCAAGTGAGACAGCCTCTAGACCGCTTGGAAGTCTTTAGTCCAATCCTACGTCCTTCCTTGCTGATATTACATCCAGACTGTAGGCAGGAGTGATCAGTGGCTAGAGCTCAGAGAAGAAAGTCAAAACCTGAGTGGTAAGTCAGTGAAGTGAGTTCAAAATGAATGAGGCAAATGATTCTAGGAGCTGTGATCCCATACAGAGCCAGGCTGTGCCAGAAGAGGCACCGTGGGGATGATGTGCTAGTCCTCAAGTCACACCTTCTCCTACAATCCCATGGAGTTGGTGTGCCAACCATCCACATGGCTACACACACAGCACTCCACCTCCTACCACGCTGTCCTCTTTACAACCTCCCAGTCCACAGGGGCCTCTGTGGTCAATGGCTCAACTCCCCCAGGCAATCAGCCACTGTTACTGCCCTCTTGTTCACCACTCTCCCTTATTTGGCAAAACTGTGTTCATCTGCTATGCTGTCTACTATATTACTATCCTTCTCAATCTACCCACTAGAAGGTTAGCCGCTCCCCCAAGAACCTCTCCTCCTTGCAGCAAAAAAGTCCCCAAATTTTAGTTGGCCAGATGGTAACCTAGCATGAAGACTACATTTCCCACTAATCTTGGTTAGCTGTGATCACATGACCTAGTTATTATAGGAATATGTGTAATTTCCAGCTCATGTCCTTAAAGGGAATGGTTGTGCCTTCCCTCTTCTCCTTTCTGCTGGCTGGAATGCAAAACCATCATAGGAGTCTGGGAGCTAAATGAACCAGATGAACACCCTAAAAGAAGGCAGAGTAAAAAGGTGGCGAGAGTCTGACTCCCTGACACCATCAGGCCCACTGCAGACCTGGACTCCCAACCCAATCCTCGAGTAAGCAAGAAATAAGCTTCTGTCTTTTAGCCACTAAATTTCTGAGTCTTTTTTCTCTGCAATCTATCCTGTCTTTGAATGCAGCACTACTCCAGATCATTTTTACTGTGTTCAAAATCTACTCCAAATGCCAGAGCTCTGTTACCACCTTCCTAGCATACCACTGAACTCCTTCATTAACCTCAACCAAGTCTTAACTCTCCTTATGTTCATCCTCCTTTTGTGCACTGCAACTGGAGTTCTCAGTATTAGAGTACTGGGTACTACTTGGTTAGGGCGGCAGCTCTTCATTAAAGGACAAAAAAAATGGGACACCTGGGTGGCTTAGTTGGTTAAGCATCTGCCTTCAGCTCAGTTAATGATCCCAGAGTCCTGGGATCAAGTCCTGCATCAGGCTCCTTGCTTATGAAGGAGACTGCTTCTCCCTCTGCCTGCTGCTCCCCTTGCTCATGCTCTCTCTTTCTGACAAATAAATAAATGAAATCTTTAAAAAGTAATAATAATAAAAAATAAAGGGAACCAAAAATGTTTTGAGTTCATAGAAGGTATTCAGTAAATGTTTGTCAAATGAATCCATGACCAGTAGAAAATCCTATCACTAAATGCAAAGGACCAGTTGATGGAAATTTTCTTCCTCATATTCTTTAATAATTATCATCATCATCTTACATTCATTGAATCAATGTGCTAGATCCCGTAATATTAGGCAATTTGCATGCATTATCTTTTAATCTCACATGAATTTAATAAGCTATGTGGGTTTTTTATTTTAATTTTTCTTATTATACCCATTTTACAGATGAGGAAACTGGGCTCAGAGAAGCTAAGTAATTTGCCTTTGGCAATGGCAGAGCCAGATTCAAATCTCTGTCAGTCTTATTCCAATGCCACCTGCAAACCTAACCATTGTGCTCACTGTGATGGTTTAAGACAAAGAAATAGCTAAGTGAAGAATGTGTTTCTGGAACTCTTCTCTTCATATTTGCTGCATTGGGAAATCTCCCCAAAACTCTTGAGAAAGCAGCTGTCGCAGATCATGCAGGGACCACTGTTTACCACTGGAGAGCAAATGGCCCAGATAGGGTTCTAGATACCCAGACTTCCAGAAACACTTAATACTATTTCAAATTATTTTTTTAAAGCAAAGTAACTCACACTTGTACTTTCTGGTGAATAAATGCTTTTACAAACCCTGACTCCCTTGATTCATAAAACCATTCTAAGCCTGTAATACATTCAGGCTTAGAATATTATTCTTCCCATTCTCCGGAGGAGACCCCCAAAGATTCTTGACTGAGCCAGTAAGTGGCTGAATAGGGATATGAACCCAGGACTTTTGCTCCCTTCGTGCCTCGTGCTCTTCCTAGGTAGCAGGCTAACACTCATCTGTCCTTTATTCACCCCCTTCCTCGAAATAAGCTATGCAGAAATTAAGAGGTATTAGCCCTTCCAGAAAGAAAAACAAACAATGCTAAGTTTTGAAATATTATTTTGAAAATTTTTTTAAAGGCATCCAGTTCCCATAGCTAGGAAAACTATAGAAGGCACAAAGTGTGGTGGTGTGAATTCAGCCAAGACTGAGAGAAATACCAACCATGGTTTTCACTTAGGTGGCCAAGCTACCTACAGTTTTTTAGTACCTTCAGGGTCTGGCCAAAGTCCACATCTGACAAACCGTCCTGAGTGCTGAGAAGTCTCCTGCTTACCCACCTTCACAGAGAACAGGGTGGATGAGATCCAGGTAACAGGAAGCCAGCGACGCAGGGGCCACGCGGTGACGCCAGCAGGGACAGGCGCCGGACACCCACGGGATGCTGGTTTCCACTGGTGCCAAACACACATGAAATGCCCTGTCTTTTATTTCTCAATATTCAGGACGGTTGGATCCAGAGCCCATTCACCTGGACACTGATCTTTTGAGTTGAGAGCTTACCAGAAGTGAACAGGGAGTTTTTGTCCTGGGTATCTTGGGGGCCCATGGGTCCATAAGGGTGAAGGGGGGGTGACAGGGCTGTGAGCAATGGCAGTCCAGCCTTGGCCTCCGCCTTCTGGGAAGTCCCTCAAGGCCGCTGCTCAGGACGACCATAACACTGCTGGGGACTGAGCTGGCAGGGGAGAGCCAACGCAAGCGTGGAGATGACAGCCACCAGAGCTGTGGGTTGTTTTCGGGAGCAGCTTATGGGCTTTGGCTGGCCTGCTCTCCAGGCCGCAGGGCCACGGGCCACAGACTTGAGCAACACGGGGACGTGGGGCCTAGCTCAGGCTCGGAGGCCAAACAGCCTTCTAAAGCCAGAGTAGTGCTGACAAGAAAGAGAAGAGCCAGGCCACAGCACCAGCCCAGAGCAGAACATGGGGTGAGGGAGTGACAGCAGCTGGGGGACAATGAGCTCCTCGCAAGAATGTGTGTGTGTGTGTGTGTGTGTGTGTGTGTGTGTGTGTGTGTAATAGAGAGAGAGAAAGAGAGAGAGAGAGAGAGATCAGACCATTCCTGTGAGGGAGGGGGACAACCAGGTGAGCTGTTGGCCCTGTAGAGTGGCTCACATTACTTCCTCTCTCACTCAGGCCAGTCTCTGCCGTCAGCCACTGCCAAGAACTACCCCCACCCTGCCACCCCCCATCCCTGCCACCTTCCTGGCCCCCAGTGCCCCAGGGATTACTCAGCCCTTCATCCATACTTACAAACCCCACTTTCATTTGCCCAACACTGCTGAAGAAGGTTGGGACGCTCCAGACTGTCCTTTGGGCACCTCTCAAAACTATGCCTCTAAAAAGAAACAGGAGTTGTAAAAGAGGCCTTTTAAAATGAGGGCTCCCCCACCTCACCTTCCTTGGGTAGGAACAGACCCAGAAATCTCTGCAGCTCGCTGCTGTTCCTCTCTTTGGAGAGATGTTCCCCCTGCCGCGCCCCCCCACCCCACCCCCAGCTGTCTGTCTGCGGGGAGGGAGGTTTGGAAAGGCTTCAGGATAAGCAACAGTGGGAACACAGCGCTTTCACCCAGAGAAGGCCACACACGGAGACTGTGCGCAAAGAAACACACACACACACACACACACACACAAATACGTGCAAACAAAAAGAAATCTCCATTCAGTCCATCTTTCAACATGAAGCATACGCACACACGGCAAACATTGCAAAATATGGGCTTGGCTGGAGGTGGCCACAGGGTCTTTCCGTGGGTATTCAAGCAACGGGCAGACATTAACCCTTTGTGTGCTGCCTGCCTTTGTAGTCTTCACAGGAGAATGAAAGGAGACACTGGGTTTCAAGAAAGCCAGTGTCTAGCATATGCTCTTAAGGAAAAGAAGCAGGACACTAAGCTGAATATTTGAATAATATTACAATAAAATTGAAACAACATTTTAGAAGTTGACCATGGCCATCTTAACGATTGCATATTTATCCTAACTTCAGTAAACGGATAGAAGCCTCCAGGAAATGAACCTAAGTGTAATTGTGGGATTATCTAGCTCAGGGCTTCTTACACTGGAATAGGCACACCACCCACAGAGGGGGGGTTCTGGGGAAAATGCAGGTACCATCCCACACACCCCGTGGAACAACCACGGCTAGAGCAGGTGGATGTGGGTTTTTGTGTTCTTAACGTCCCCTGGTATTTTCGTATCTTCTTCTATAATGAACACATTACTTACTTCGACCAACAGAAGGGTGCTTTCCTGCTTGAGATAAGATCGCTGTATTTGGAGCCCAGCATCTCCTCTGACAAGAGCCTGGGAGATGGGACTTTTCGGCAGGAAGCCCTGCTTTGATTCTCAGACTAGAGTGGGGGTCGAGGGGGAATCCCCAGGAAGCTTTACAAAGCGTTTGCCCCCTGGGGACTTGTCAGAATGGGCGGGGGGGGGGGGGCCGGGGGGTTGTGTAATTGGAGCTCCCGGACCACACACCACGAGGTTCCCCAGGCGGAGAGCCACCACGCAGACACTCCGGCTCAGACTTTCCACTTTGCTCTCCTTCGGATCCTGGCCTGTGTGTGGCTCTGGCTATAGGGGCCCAAAGTGGCAGAAGAGAAACATACTACATTTTATGTTCAGCAAAACCCACTGCTTATATGCTTATCTAGAGAAGTAGGGCCATTCAGCGCTCCTACTCGGTGTTTGTGCCATCTCAATTTTATATATAATTGAGAAACAGAAAAAGCTGGCAGTAACCAAGGGGTTATGGGGTGTGGGAGGCACAAACTTTCAGTAATGGAATGAATAAGTCGGGGGAGGAAAGGTACAGCACAGGGAATACAGTCAAGCGGGGGAAATCGGTATGAGCTTGTCACTGTCACATTTGCAGACTGAGGCGAGTAACCCAACAGGACCCTGTGTTCTAGAGGTTTCCAAAGTGGGTCAGTAGCACCAAGAACCTGATAGTTATAAATTCCAGATAAATGGGCATCTTGGTGAGTTCTTCTGGCAGTAGGATAACAGAAGCATCCTTGCCCAAAATGTTCCCCTTATAGAAGGGAAGCACAGAGAAATTTTTTTTTGTCAAGATGCTATCATTGCAGATGGTAGCTACACTTGGGCTGAGCATACCATAAGTATAAACTTGGGGAACCACTATGTCGTACTCCTGAAACGAAGGTAACTCTGTGTTAACTATAGTTCGAGTTCTTAAAAAAAATTTAAAAAACCCAACTAACTCTACAGGGCAATGAAACTTACGGTAAAAACAAGACCACAGGTTCAAAATGGAGTCAATTATGCTAAGCCCTACGTCACCAAAGTGAGTTTGACTTAATTGAAGTCTCAGCTCTTACAGAAATGAAATTTTATTATTATTTTATTTATTTATTTATTACAGAGAGAGAGAGAGGGATCACAAGTAGGCAGAGAGGCAGGCAGAGAGAGTGGGGGAAGCAGGCTCCCCGCTGAGCAGAGAACCCGATGTGGGGGTCAATCCCAGGACCCTGAGATCATGACCTGAGCTGAAGGCCGAGGCTTTAACCCACTGAACCACCCAGGCACCCCTAAATTTTATTATTTTTTAGGATTTTTATTTACTTACTGAGACAGTCTGAGAGAGAGAGACAGGCAGAGGCAGAGGGAGAAGCAGGCTCCTCTCTGAGCAGGGGGCCTGATGCGGGACTCAATCCCAGGACTCCGTGATCATGAGCTGAGCCAAAGGCAGGCGCTCAATGACTGAGCCCCAGGCATCCCAGAAATGAAATTTTAAACCAGTCCATTAGGAATCACATGATCAGCCCTAGTTAGGTAATCTGTCTAGCAGACTCTTGCCATTCCCCAAAGAAAGGAAGAGAAAAGGAAAAAACCTTGTAATAATAACCCACTTTTTTACCTACCATAACTTCCTTGTTCTTGCTCCCCTATGCCTATAAAAGTCTTCAATTTTGTGCAACAACTAAGACCTCCTCTTTGCTATATTGAATTTTGCCCAGTTTGGATCAAATTTTGCTCAAATAAACTCTTAAATTTAAAAAAAAGTGTCACAAGTACAGCAATATTAGCTTAATCATCAATAATATGCACATTTACGTGACAGATGTTGCTGAGGACGCAGAGAAAGGGGAACCCTCCTCCACTTTTGGTGGGAATGCAAGTTGGTGCAGCCACTCTGGAAAACAGCATAGAGGTTCCTCAAAAAGTTGAAAATTTAAAAAATATTAAAAAAAGAAAAGTTGAAAATAGAGCTACCCTGCAACCCGGCAATCACACTACTGGGTATTTACCCTAAAGATACAAATGTAGTGACCTGAATGGGCCCGTGTACCCAAATGTTTAGAACAGCAATGTCCACCATAGCCAAACTATGGAAAGAACCTAGATGTCCATCAACAGATGAATGGATAAAGAAGATGTGGTGTATATATACAATAGAATAATATACAGCCATCAAAACAAATGAAATCTTGCCATTTGCAATGACGTGGATGGAATTAGAGGGTATTATGCTGAGAGAAATAAGTGAATCAGAGAAAGACATGATCTCCCTGATATGAGGAATTTGAGAAGCAGGGCAGGGGTTGTGAGGGGTAGGGAGGGAAAAAATGAAACAAGATGGGATCGGGAGGGAGACAGACCATAAGAGGCTCTCAATCTTACAAAACAAAAGGTTGCCTGGGGGGTAGGGGAGGAGGGCGAGGGTGGCTGAGTTATGGATACTGGGGAGGGTATGTGCTATGGTGAGTACTCTGAAATGTGTAAGCCTGATGATTCATGGACCTGTACCCCTGGAGCAAACAATACATTATATGTTAATAAAAAAAAATTCTAGACTAAAATGTTGCTAAATGTGAAAAAAAATGCATGTTTACATCTTTTTGTTGTCTTGCTTCAAAGGTAAGGAAAATGAGATGTGTTGGTTTTTGTACTATATCCTCTATATTTTATTTGATTGGTCAGGACTCTTTGAACTCAAACCAGTGTAAAGTAAGAAAATGGGAATATATTGAGTTATGTAACTTAAAGTCCTCCTTCAGGCATAGCTGGATCCAGAAACTCCAGTAAGGCCATCTGAACTTAGCCTCATTCTTCCCCTCTCAGTTCAGCTTTCCCATGTTGGCTCTTTTATCAGGCAGGTCCAGGACTCGAGACAGATACTAGGAGATTCAGGCTTATGCTTCATCCTCTTGAAACTGCATAAAAAGAAGAATCTCTGTCATAACAATTCAAACATCCCCTAATTGACTCTTATTAGGACTTGGATCACACACAGGAATTTAGACCAATCACTCCAACAGGGGAAACCTGTTTCTCAGGTCTGGGGCAGGTGCCCATGGCAGATTCAGACATAAATATAGTCAGGGATTTAAGAGTGGAGAAGTAAGAGGTTTTCCAGAAAACTATGGATTCTTTGATTAAAGGAAAGGAAAATAACCCTAGACAAGAAGAAAAATGTGTCCAATTCACTATATAATTACCAACATACTAATATTCACAGAATGTTCTATTTTGAACTTTCCCATTCAGGTTAAATTAGCTGGAGCAGGGGTTCCCAAACTTCTGTATGTCTTGGTTCTCATGTGTATAATGTGTGTAGGCAGCCTGGGGGGTGGGAAGTTAGGATTTGGGATCCACCCCCTAGTGCCTGCTGATCCCCTGGCCAGGATTCCAGACATCCCAAGTCCTGAGAAGAACAGTAACTTGTATTGCGTTCTTTTGGGACTCTAAGTTTGGGCACAATACGGTACTTAAGGCCCAGTGTGGCCATTAAAGAAAAAAAAAAAAAAGAATTATTATTGCAGGCACAGTTCTAAGTTTATTGCTAACTACCCTAATACCTTTTCTTGTCACCACACCCTACCTTACCTCTAAACAAACAATCCCTTACTGAGCGATTATTTACTGAGCATCTGCTGTGTGTCAGGTAGTTTTAAGCCCTTGGAGTACATCCTTGAATAAAGCAAAGATCCTCATCTGGCAGAAATTCTTTTGAGTATATGTAGGTAGGTGGAGACAGACAATAAGCAATAGAAAGAATAAATGAGTAAAGTATAACGTGTATTAGAAGGTGGTATTAGGGAAAGAATAAAAGTAGAGCCAAAGAAAACTCTTTCAAAAAGAATTCAAGAGGGCCACCTGGGTGGCTCAATCCATTAGGCAGCTCTTTGGCTCGAGTCATGATCCCAGGGTCCTGGGATCAAACCCCACCTTGAGCTCCCTGCTCTGCGGGGAGCCTTCTTCTCCCTCTGCCTCTGCCCCTACCTCCTGCTCATTCTTCTTTCTCTCAAATAAATAAAATCTTTAAAAAAAAATTAAAGAAATGGTTCTGTCTCAAATAGTTTCAGAGTCTTTCCTTGTCTACAAATTTCAGGAGACCAGAAAAGTTACCTCACTTACAATGGATGTCAGTGGCCACATTTGGGCATCACAGCATACCTGGAAGCTCTAAGCTCTAAATCCCGGTCTACAGTGGCAAGGAAGGGCAAGACTTCTGCCCAGGAGAAGTATAGCTAGTATCAAATACCGATATGGGCAAGCCATCACCTTTTTGAACGTCACACCTGTAAGGAACTCTCTAGGGTAAAATCATTCACTTGTGCTGTAGATCTAACACACCAGGCTCACCTCTGACTCGAGGTCTCGAGTAAGGGGATGTAAGTCTCAGCTGGGGACTACACCAATTGTTTCTTGTTACATAATAAATCAACCCACAATTCAGTGGCATGTAAGAATGACTTGTTAAAATGTCACGGTTTCTGTGGGTCAGCAACCTGGGCGTGGCATTAGTGGAGTCCTGACCTCCAGGGTTCCTCTTACATAGACTGCGATCGAGGTGTTGGCTCCAAGGTTGCCCATGAACTTGTAACAGAGGTTCCGCTGGGACAAGATCCGCTCCCCAGCTCTCTGGGTGGTTGTCTGCAGGACTTGGTTCATCCAAGTCTGTTGGACCGAGGACCACATTTCCTTGCCACATAGGCCTCTCCAACGCAGCAGCTTCTTCATCAAAGCCAGCAAGAGAGAGAGGTTGCTAACCAGAGGGAAGGCATGATCTTTTTGCAACCTGATGATAGAGCAAGTCAGAGGTCCTGCCCTGACCTTGGCAAGGATGGCATCGGGCTATGTCTACCAGGAGGTAGGAATTACTGGGGGCCATGTTCAAAGTCACCTACTCCAAGGACCCTGGGATCCTCCTTCAGGATTTTTCTGTCCTGTTTCCTTCTTCCTCACACTCTGTTTCTACCAAGTGATGACACAGCCAGTCCCACCACAGAATGGTTTTGAATGCCAGGGCACACTTTCATTCCCTCCCTCCAACTGCTTTTCCAGGTTTCTCTTCTCTCAGTGAAGCTCCCCCGAGAAGGCGGCCTCACTCAGAAGTTGACTGCACCTCAGCCAGGTCCACATGGCCAGACGCCTCTCGCTTACTCAGCTGGCTTTAACTGCGTCGCAAACCTCGTAGCCCCAGCCAGTCCCAACACCCACCAAACCCACTGAGACACTTGGGAAGAAGGGGTTTTCCCCACAAGGAATTTGGAACAGGAAGCATTTGTCGGACTAAGAAGTGAGGCCCCAACAGGGAGGACCAGGGGAAACGTTTGGTCCATGTTCATGGCTCTTGGGTGTTTGCTGAGAGGACCATTTCTCACAAGCTGGCAGATAAATGAGGGTAATGGATGGTTCTAAATAAAGAAAATCCTAACAGCTCTGCTCCAGCCCTCTCTATGTAGGCCAGATTTCATTGTCGAGAAAACACAAATGAGCTCGTCTTCTGATATCTAAATAAGGCAATTCCACAATTGATAGGGCACAGATTTGGGGAGTGGCTCTCATGGTCCGTTCATAATGGGGCACAGAGAAACACAGCACAGTGCTGTCTGTGGTCCACAAACCAACACTATTCTGAACACATGCAGGTGAGAAGTTCAGTGTGCTAACTACCCTTCCTTTGCCCCTCCTCTTTAGTTCATTTTCCATATTTTATGATACACGTTCTTTAAAACTCCCCTTTTCTACCTTGGCATCTACCCATAGTGGCCATTTTGAAACTCCGTGTGCTAAAACATTTGAGTCACTTGGGTCTTTAGTCTTCTTTCCTTCCTTTCTTCCGCCCCTTCTCCCCTCCCCCCTCCCTTCCTCCCCTCTCTGTCTCCTTCCCTGTCTCTCCACTTCCCTCCTCTCCTTCTTTCCTTCTTTCTTTCTCTTAGAGCCATGATGCCACGCCTTTCATAACCTTGAATGCCTTTGTGAACTCAACTTTGGACTTTTCCAAAGCAGTTTTTAACTAATCTGAAGGAGAGAAGTAGTGACTACAATGCATTCCCCACAGCCCTCAGGTGAGGGCTCACTCAAGCCCTTGGTAAGTTCTCGCCAAACTCAATCCCTTGAGAGCTGGGTGCCTTGAGATTGTGCGGCCTTCACTCCAAGATTAGTGTGTCCGGCCTTCTGGGGCAGGATGCCACTGGTATGTTCTCTTACTTCCATACTTCTTGGGGTACCCCCATTTTTTTCAATGATTTCTTTTTTTATCCTTATAGCTGGTTTTTAAAGAAAGCTTTCATTTCTACTTGGAGTCTCAGACATGTTGACAATGTCTGCTTGAGTTATTCTTTTTAAAAGATTTTACTGCGTGTTTTTTTTCTTTAATCACTCGTTTGTGTACACACTTTCCTCTCACTGGAAAACAGTCATTGTGTTAGTGTGCCAGAGCTGTCATAACAAAGTACACAGACAGGGTGGCTTAAACAACAGGAATTTATTCCTCACAGTTCTGGAGGCTGGAAGTCTGAAATCAAGGTGTCAGCGGGATTGGTTTCCTCCGAGGCCTCTCTTCTTGGCTTGCAAAGGGCTGTCTTCTCCCCGTGCCCACACAAGGCCTTCCCTCTGTGGGTGTGTCTGTGTCCTAATCTCCTCTTCTTATAAGGACACCAGTCAGATTGGATGAGGGCCCACCCTAATGACCTCATTTTAACTTAATCACCTCTTTAAAGGCTGCATCTCCAAATACAGTTACATTCCATGGTACTAGGATTAGGATTTCAACATGTGAGTTTTGTGGCGGGAGGGGGAGGGAGGACATGATTTAGCCCATAACAGCCATAAGATACAGATAAGGAAAAAGAAGATAAAAAGCCACACAGAATCACAACTTTGGCTTTCCAGTGGCTTCTGACTGTACTTAGCATAACTTTCAGCCCCTTATTTCAGCTATAACTCCCTACCTGATCTGAGCTTCTCCCTCTCTCACACCTCCTTGGTCACTCACTCCCATCACACTGGCCTGTTTGCACACACCCAGTGTCCATCCTCCTCAGGACTTTACACTTCCTATTCCCAAATATGTGCATGTCTGATGCCTTCTGATGCCTTCCTATCATGGACTCAGCTCAAATAGAGAAGATTACAGGTCCTTCTGTGATGCCCCACGTGATGTTGCCCTCTTCCCAGACATTCTAGAACAAAGCTTCTCCACCTCAGCACTATTGACTTTGATGTTAGCACCATGTTTGTCCTGTATACACTAGACAAGTTGTGACAATCAAAAGTGTCCCTAGATATTTTCAGATTCTCCCTGGGGGGCAAAACTGATCCCAGTTGAGAAGCACTATGCTAGGGAAACAGAGTAGAGTGGTGGTTAAGCGTAGACATAGGAGCCCCACTCCTCACTCTCATCTCCGCCTCAGTTTTCTCATGTATAAAATGAGAATAATAATTATTAATAATATATTCATGGGGGCACCGGAGTGGCTCAGCCGGTTAAGTGCCCAAATCTTGATTTTGGCTCAGGTCATGGTCTCATAGGTCATGAGATCAAGCCCTATGTTAGGCTCCTTGCTGAGCGTGGAGCCTGCTTGAGAGTGTCCCTCTCCTTCTCCCTCTGTCTGTCCCCCAACTTTCTCTCTAAATAAATAAGTAAATAAATAAAATCTTTATGAAAATACAGCCACTCATTTAATAGGAATTAAGGTAGTTAGTTTAACACGAGGCAGATAATAGTGAGGATTCAGTGAGATAATTAGCCTCAAGCTCTTTGAGCAGCACCAGACTTAAGTAGACATTCGATAAGCATTGGCCAATATTGCTCTCCCATTATCCTGATATTTTCCTGTCCGTGTGTTTATTAGTCTGTAAATGCCACAAGGTGCCTTGAACAATGCACAGCACATAGTAAGTTCTCCATAACTACGTGCTGAGGGAGGGACCCGAAGTCTGTCCCCCTGAGAACAGAAAGCCATCGTCCACTGTGTTCTGGACACACCTCGAGTGCAGGCAGCACTTAGCATGTGGCACGTAGTAGATGTTCAATAACTATGTCTGCTCATTTATTGGATGCATTGAATGAACTGGGAATTTATTGTAAACTGGCCAAACATATTGCCTCAGTTTGCCTTTCAGTATTGAATGCTCTTCCCATCATACTTTTCTCTTTTTACACCATGAACTTTGGAGGATCAAAGAACAAATCTGTTCCCTTTTCCTTCTCTGATGGGACTCCTATGCCAAGATGGTTTTTACACTAGCTCAAGGGTCTAAATCTATGCTTGACTTCCCCTTCCCTCAGCCCTGACCATCCCCTCAGGTCTTCTCTCTACCCATGTCTATCCAGGCCCCAGGCAGTGACGACCCTCTTACCTGTTTTCCAAAACAGCCATACCCTCCCACTTCCGTGGCTCACAGGTGAGTCTGTGGTTACCCTACCAGGAGGTGGAGTTACAGTCACCCTGGGAAGCATAGGGGTTATCCAAGCCCCAGTGTCATGACTGTCACTGCATGGAAGACACCAAAGGCTGGTTTTATAAGCATCTTACACAGCAAAGGACATGACCAAAAAACAAAACAAAACAAAACAAAGTGGGTCTACTAAAACTGGAGGCTTGCAGAGGAAATAAAGTTGATTTTAACCCTTTGCTAAAATGATCCAGTGTTTGCCTCAATTTCCCCCCCTTGTCCTTGACCATGAAGACCTAGTCACTCATTTTATGGTCTTGATCCAGAAGATGTCCCCATGTCTAAGAGGATGAATCAGTGATCTCAAGTGTTGAGATTAAGTGAACACAGACCACACCTAACTTGTTTCTGCCCTGCCCTGTGTACCTGGCAGAAACTAACAAGACCTCTGCTGAGAGTTCGCCTCCAGCCAACAGCACCATTTCCTACGGCTGGGGATATGGCTTACAGTAATAAAATAGGGACCTGAAGGTCAGCCATTGGACAGAGTTGAAATCTGTCTTTAGAAAGGACCAGAAAACCAATCAGCGTATCTTGATTGTTGTTATTTGTTTTTTGTTTTTTTTACTCAGCACGTATTAAGCTCATCGCGAACATGCAGCCACATCCCCTGGCTTACAGCCTTTTTCCTTAAGGTGAACAGGGCATTCTTGAACTCTCTCTGACCTAAAAAAATCTACTCTAAAATCTACTCGGGGGTCTTGGGCTGATGGCACTCTCCTTTCAGCCAACTGCCCTTCATAAATCTGATTTTTGAATTGCCCAGGAAAATGGGGAAGGGATGAGTCCCCCTCAATTCTGAGTGCTCCTGAGCTCTGCTCTTGCCCTCAACTGTCAGGAGGGTATTTGTGATGTTTGAGACAGCAAGAAAGCTGGGAGATTAACGAAGAACCACCCTCTTTAGGAGTTGACCAAACTTTACAGCAAGTTTCTGAGTTTGCTCTGCAGAGGTACCTGCCAGGGACTTGATCACAATTCTCTCTGCCACACCTGGAGATTCTGAGGCAGGAACCCCAGAGTGGGCCCAGGCCTCTTCATTTTTAGCAAGCTCCCCAGATGCTTCTGATGGGTTTTGCAGTCTCACTGTGAGAAACTCTGCACTGAGATGTCAATTAAGGTTTGTCTCAAAAGGTGCTTTCTTCAAATCTTCCATTTGGAAAGAAATGGAAATCAAAAATGTGAAGGGTTTCCCCTATTTTCTCTTTGATGTACATTTTGTGCAACTCCCTCACCTCTGGTGTTGGGACAGGCCAATCATCACACCATACACTTCACACATATAGGTAGACCCATTCATTGTCACTGCAGTATAATATTCCAGAACATGGCCACACCACAGGGTACATCTGGGTTGTTTACAGCTTTGAGCAATTAGGAACACTGTTACTATGAATATTTTTCTACATGGGAGCTTTCTTTAAAAAGACTAACCGTGGAAGCCCATCTCCACAAAGGCCATCTCCAGTAAAGGCAAGAGTCAAGGACAGACTTCTTAGAGATGCTGGTGGGGACAAAGGACCAGCAGGGCAGAGCACGGACCATGTCTACAGCATCTCCTTTTAAAAACAAAATTTTAGTGAATTCCTATAAGATAAAAAGATAAATACATAAGAGACTTGCTTTAGGGTCAAGGAATGCCCCAGTTGGGTCGGTAATCAGCACTCTAATTTCCCAGATGTGGTCCTGTGGAGTGATATGCGCATGCGCAGAAGAGGCATGCGCAGAACAAGAACAGAAGTCACCCCAACCGGAAACACTTTTAGAGGTCAGTGCAGCTGTGCACAGGTGCTGGAGGTCGAACAGTAGCTATCGCCCGCTATTTCCTGTGTACGTTTGATTTTCAATATCCTTGCATTCAAAATGTATAGAGAACATCGATGTTCCAAATATTTTTTCAAATGCTGTGTTTGATTCCTGCTGGCTCAGTCATCTCAGCTACATCAGTGATGGAGAGCGATGTCAGCCACACGGTCAGGCCACAGCAGCTGGGGCTGAGTCTAAAGTGGGTGCCACGATGTACACGCCCCTCTCCAGGCCCCCCATGCAGGTGCCCACACAGTTCCCTTATTTTGGAGGAAGTGGGGACGATCACTCAGCCATACTCTCCTTTTCTTTTTTTATTTTATTTTATTTTATTTTATTTTAATGTAATATCCACACCCAACGTGGGGCTCAAAGCCACAACCCCAAGATCAAGAGTTGCATGCTCCACTGACCGAGCCAGCTACTCACCCCAGCCACACTCTACTTTAATAAGGCTTCTCTTCCTTCACACATTTGACGCCAATTCAACAGGCACTAGGCATCTATTAAGGGTGGGCCCTGTGTACACCAAACGAAGATGACAGGATCCTAGCAGGCCAGTGGGGAAGTGGGCAGGAAGTGCCTGAAAACCAGGTTGTGTGATAAAGGTGAAGTACACGCAAAGAGATACAACTGTAAAGCATTCGCAGTAACCTCCTTCTTTGCGGCCATCAGATTCAGATGGCCCTAGAAGGCTCCCAGCGGTCTGACCTCTATTATCAATGCAAAAATGCCACGAGGCAGACCACCACCAGAGGGCAGTGTGGGGATGTTGGCCTGCACATGCTCAGTTTTTCCGTTTCCCCATCATTCTGGGATTGAGCATAGCAAAGTAGATATCAGCAACATTATCAATAAGAACTGATATCTTTTGTTGTCTAAAAAACAGTGTGTGTGACTCCTCTGCTATAGTTTTAATATGTAGGCTGAAAAAAAAAGAAATCCCACAACTTTCTGAGTTAGGTTGCAACTTTTATTATCCAAACCAACATTTTTCATTGTTTTTCTCTTCCTTTTTCATTCCCCCCCTCCCCATTCCTGGCCCTCTGAGGCATAAAGCCCTGTCTGTAACAACCATATTTAAAAGTTTTATCATTTTCATTTAAAAACGAAATTAAACAAAATTAAAAAGTCATGTCTTTCCGTTTCTTTACATCCTAACCTAATTTGCTTTCAACCTCTGTGGACATACTGATTTTTATGTTGGGCTCCTGGAGTATAGGGATCACTAAAACAGAAACAGTGGCTTCATCAAACCACCTATGGGCAACTTTTACCTAGGATTTCTCTGGTGAAGAGAAATTCTTTGGGTAAAAGAGCAGCATTACTGGATAAAAAATACTAATTCCCAAGTATATTAATGAGATTTTCCCTTTCATGCCTGCCAACTTGTTATGGAGGAAGGAACAAAAATATACATCGGTAACAAAGGTAGGCTGTAATGTACTCTTAAATATTATTTTCTCTATCCACATGAGATCACTGTTTCATGATGGAAATTATAGAAAAGGGCAAGAAGAGTTGAGGCAAACTGATTCTACAATAGAAGATCCCAGCTAAGAGCTCCAGGTGAAAATTGAAAAAAAAAAAAAAAAAAAAAAAAAGTAAAGTCCCTGCCAAAATGCCCTGGAGAGAAATTCCTTCCAGAACCCAAATTTGGCAAAAACTTCAACGCAGTAAAAATCACCATAGCTAGGTTTCTGATTTCATTTTTCCCTGAAACTATATGGGAGGTAGCCCAGCTCTGGCATGCCTCTAAGAGCAGAAGCAGTAAATACTAATCTTAAATTCTAACTTCTAGTTACTGTGAGACCTTGTATGATCCATGTACTTTCCTTCCCCAAACAGGTAAATGATATTTTAACAAGTACAGGGATGAATCTGGCCTGAGAGCTACTTGGAAGACAGGATTATACACTTCACTTTTAGAAAATTATGGAAGTTTTGTCAAAGAATTCAGTTAACAAAAACTTCTGGAGAAATACTTTGTAGTAAAGACAAGAAATCCTTGTATGTTATCTCCTTTATCGCAGAAATTCCCTTTGCTTTGCAAAAAAATAAGGGGGGGTATAATTTTTAACTTAGGAAATGATTGTAATCAATTTGGATGCTTTTAAGAAAAAGAGGATGAGATTTTTTGTTCTTGTTTTTGTTTTACTTTTTGAAGTAATGAACTAATAGAATTTTGATACTTGTTTGTGAGAAATTTGGGAGCAAAAAGATTAATATTTAACATATATCAAAACACTTCTGTGCTCAAGGCACAGTTTTGTAGAAAAAAAGCAAAAACCTTGCGTGAAAGAATTATACATTATGAAATCGAGAGAGGATATGAGGGAGAAAATGAGAAAGGCATGGTGTTTTCCCCCCACCAGACCGAAATTTGAATTCTGATTCAACCATTTACAAGGTGTTTGACCTTGGAAAAATGGCCTAACTTCTTGAACCTGAGTTTCTGACAATTTCGCATTGTGGTCATTGTAACCCCACTTCTTCAGGGCTGTGGCCTCACCAGAGGGTGTCTTTCAGAAAGCAATAGCTCATGACTTACTACGTAATTGTTGCCTCATTATAATGTCCACTCTGCCCAGAGCCATCACTGCTGCCCTCAAAGCGATCACAGCCTCCTTAGGGATGTAGAGAACCAAATGGACCCCTTCCAAGTTCCAGTTCTGTACTTCCAAGTACTAGCTGGGATTTCTATTTGGGTGCTTTGCCTCCAAATTCAAAGTAGGAAATGCTGTCCTTTGGCTCGTTCTTCAGGACCTGGTTGGTTTCTGTCAGAGGTATTTCTGTTTCCTGTCACTCAGTCCCTAGGGCTCAGGCCTCACCTCTAGCCCCGGTCTTGGCTGATTCTCTTCAGGGGGTCCCCTAGACTGTCTCTCCAGGGTCCTGGCTATCCCGCTCTCCAGCCGCCTCCGAGCTACCCACTCCTGCTGCCTGGACTGGCACCTACCTCTTCTTCAGGCAACCTCCCTTTTCATAGTGTCTGACCTTTTTGCCTGACTGACCTTTTCCAGCCTCTCCTGCTCAGGCCTTACGAGGGGAAAACTGGCCTCTTCACAGAGGACTCAAGCCCTTCACCCTCTGACCAGGACTTCCTTCCTCTGCTGTTAATTTATGGGGCTCCTTTCTGCTCTGTCCGGACAGATAATCTGACTATCTCTCTGAAAGCCACTGTAGACATCCTCTGCTGTCTGCTGGAATTCCTATCAGTCCCTTCTTGAATCTGAATTTGACCACCTTTGGAGGCCAAATCAAGTCAAATCTTTTTCAAATCTTCCTGCTCTTGGGCTCCTTATCCCTCCCTTGATACAATTGGCAACATTTATTCTCAGGGCCATTGCTTGCCAATTCTCTATGGCCTCCAATGGCTGGTGAGCTTGTCCATGAGAGGTCTACCCTCCAGCCCGATGATGGATTCCATGAGGACGGTTTCTAGTCAGATTCCTTAGCTTCCAGCACTACCTGGGACCATAAGATTTATCTTGGCAAATAAGGAAGTAGCTACAGAGAAGTTAAGATATGGAAGGGATGGCAGAGGGGTCTAGAACACAGCTCTGTGGGTACCTGCCCAGCACCCTAACATGGCCGGAAAGTAGCCATCCCCAGGCACCTCCGTGGTGGCTGGGTTTCATGCCCAGTTCCCAACTTTGGCTTGCCTGGAAGTTCAAGGGAGAAATCAGAAACCAGCTGGGTCAGCTGGCTCGGCTGCTCCCTCACACCGCTGGTGAAAGGACAGGTGTCACTTTTGTTATTTAAATCTCCAGGGCCCTTCTTCCCCCTTCCCCACACCATTTTCATTTCTGAAACTCCCCTTTTTTTAGCCTTTCAATCTGATAGCTGCAAACCTGGGGCAAGACCGTGGTTCATCCATAACCAGATGGCATTTCCTGAAATGTTTAGCCCTGGCCCCTGTAAGCAAGCTCCGGTCTAGATCAGCAACCACCTCCCACCGTCCCCTGTCCGTCTAAAGGAAGCATCCCTACCCTCCCTTTCTTGCAGGTAGGGGAAAAAGGAAAACAAGCCAAACTAGCAGGGTTTGTAAAAGCTCACTTTTTAGGCAAACTTAGATCGCAGACCCCAAAGCACATGAGAGCCTGAGGAAGTTCCAGCTTTGGAATTTCCTTCTGACCACCCAGCAGTTAAGGACAAAGATCTGACGCCCAGGGAGGCTGAAAGGACCCAGGGCTGCTGAGGGCTGCCGTCTTTAGCCACAGACTCGGCCCCTCCGCAGAGCTGCCCTCCCCGCAAACAGCCATTTGGACATCCTGTAACCTGAAACACATACTTTCAAGCAGGTGAGAGGGGGCGCGAATGACAGTCAGCTACACAAACAATTTGCCCCCCAAGTGTTTGTCAGCTCCCTGCCATGGCCACTTCCATTTATAGCTTATAAACGGTTATTAGCCGGCTCCTTTGCATCTGATAACCCAGCCCCGAGCAGGTGGCGAGAGCGGTGGGTGATTACGGGGCCTCCCAGGGCGATGTTGTGCGCTTGCCTGTGGGTGGTCTTCCTGCCTGAGCTCAGTGCCCACATGAGAAGACATTGTAGAAAGCCTCCAATTTGGAAGATAACAGTCTGTGTTGTCTGTTTGTGTAAAGGGCCGTCCAAGTACAGCTGACTTTGCTTTCTGGCCAGCGAACATTGCTAAGGAGGGTGGAAAGTTCAGCACCAGCCCCCCAAACCCAAGCCCTTCCCCCTCCTGCCTTGGTCAAACAGACCTCAGTGCTCGTGTTCCACGGATTCCTTAAGAGGTTTGGTTCTAACGGAAAGTGTTGCCCTAGCTGAAGAGAGGTCCACAGCCTGGCCGAGGACATGGTCGCCAGAGGGCTGTGCCCGGTCAGAAGGAGGGGTTGCTCGCAGGGCTCTGGCTTTCTGTGATTGTCTTCTTTGGTTTAAAGAAGTTTGGCAAGGCTGCGCAACATGCTTTTCTCAAAAACTGTGCCCAATGCCAGAGACCACAGTCAGCAGGCCCTGGTTCCCCCACCCCCGCAGCTCTCAGGCACTGAGGGCAGGAAGGAGAGGTGTTAGACCGGGCTTTACTTGGTACTTGGTACTCGGTACCTCGGTACTACCGAGGTCTGGGGCTAGGTCCATCCTTGTTGGGCGGGGCTCTCATGCATTTCAGGATATTTCATAGTACCTCTGACCTTCAGCCGAGACGTGTCAGTAACAACCCCCACTTCAGTTTTGGGGGGCATTGGGGGGGTTAAAATTTTATGTATTTATTTGGGGCGCCTGGGTGGTTCAGTAGGTTGAGCTTCTGCCTTCAGCTCAGGTCATGATCTCAGGGTCTTGGGATGGAGCCCCTCATCAGGCTCTCTGCTCAGGGTGGGGAGGGGACTGGGGGGGGTGGGGCCTGGGGGGGCCTGCTTCCCCCTCTCTCTCTGCCTGCCTCTCTGCCTACTTGTGATCTCTCTCTTTATCAAATAAATGAACAAAATCTTTTTTAAAAAATCTTAAGATTTTAGGTATTTATTTGACAGAGAGAGGGAGAGAGCCCAAGTAGGGGAGCAGCAGGCAGAAGGAGAAGGAGAAGCAGGTTCCCGGTTGAGCAGGGAGCCTAATGCAGGGCTTGATCCCAGCACGCTGGGATCATGACCCCAGACGAAGACGGATGCTTAACTGACTGAACCACCCAGACGCCCCCCTTTCAATTTTGACAAACAAAAATGCCTCCACATATTGCCTACTGAGTTCGGCAACATTATAAAGACCCACTGGGTTAAGTCCGTGATAAAATGTAAGTCAGCCTGAACTACCCTGATAAGATAGGAGAGATTTAATAATACTAGAGCAGTGTACTAGAGCAGTGCAAAATAGACTCTCAGAAAATATTTATTAATTAACCAATAAAATTTGATGATGTTGTCTCTTGACAAAAAATGGTAACCAGCTAGCGAACCAAAAATGGTAACCAGCTAGCGAACCAAAAACTAGATAATTCTTGGTAATAAAATTTGAAAACAAAATACAGAAAAAAAAAAAACCAAAAAAACTAACTTCATGCTCCCAAATTGAAAAAGTGACTCTGGTGATGAGGTGATTTGTTAAAATAATAAAGTTAATTGCTAACATTTTTGAGGATTTTCTATGGAACAGGGGCACTGTGCTAAATAAAATATACACTATTTTCTTTAATCCCACCTGCCATAAAGGAGCTAAGTCTTGTTTTCATGGCAATTTTATAGATGAGGATATCAGCCTGGTCCAGGAAGACTGTTCTCAAAGTGCTTTCCAGAATGGTCTTCAACTCCAAATCATTTGTTCTTCCCTGAATCCAAAAATGAGCTGAAGAGTTTGAATGTATATGGATAATGGGCACTATGGGATAGGCTTTTAGAAAAATCCTAACCTCAAAAAAAGTAATAATAAAAATAATAAGAACAGCTACCTTTAGGAGGCAGACCACATGCTAATTGTGTTGCAAGCATTCTATCTTAAACCCTCAATCATTTGAGGGAGGCAGGACCACTTTCAGAGGCAAGGAACACAAGAGGTTAAGGGACTTTCTAGAGGTCAGCAGAGCCATAATCAACGCAGCCCTTCAGGCTCCAGAAAGACTGTTCCCAAAGTACTTTCCAGAATGTTCTTTAATGTTTTCCAAGCACCCAAAATCCGGATGCTTCTGCTCCAGTAATATCTGCCACCACACAGCAAAGTGCTTCCTGAGCCCATCTTAGGTGACAGGTAATAGCACTGCCCGTCTCAGCCCAAGATGCCCTGTGGTCCCTCTGACTCCTCCTTAGCCTAATTTAGGGCCAAGGGTCTTCATGGTCGGACCCCATGTCACTGCCCCACCATTCCCATGGCACTCTTCTTCCTTGTCCCCTATTTCCCTCCTCCCTTTTCTGTTTCAGGCTTGTCTCACTGGTAAGGGCACTAAGGAGTCACCATCCTTTGGTCAGTGTCATCAGGCCTGATAGGGATTGAGAGGCCAGAGTGTATGACTGAAATCTCCTCTAGGGGCAGCCAAAGCAGCCTACTTGCACAGGTCTTCCCTGAAAGGGCACGGGAAGAATGTTCTCTCGCTAGTAACCCTACCGATCTCTGTGCGCCTAGCTCTTGCGGATTGTGACTTTCCATCCAGAGGCTGACTGATAGGACTGGTCACTCTCTAAGTTCCCTCTTGGGGGAAAACCGCTCCTGCAGGATCCCATGCTTGACTTCTCCAGTCTTGAGGTCCTGGCGCCCTTCTTTGGTGGTCCAGTGCATGGACCACCAAAGAAGCCAGCTGTGTGTGGCTTTGGAATCTGACCCAAACTCAATACAACTCCCAGTTACCCACAACGTGAGTCGAGGTAGGCTCTTAAACCCACAAGAGCAGATATTCTTATCTATAAGGTGGGCATCCATTTAAAAAATATTCCAAGAATCACAAATAACGTGTGTGTAAGCCCCAACAACATCATTCTCAAACAGGAACGGATTTTGAAGACTATAATTTTTTTTTTTTTTGGCACATCCAAAAGGATTAACAAGTTAGCAGTTTTTAAAAAGATACAATTTGGAAAGTTGGAAAGATAACTTGTAATCATAATTAATACAGTCTTCCCTTGGCTTCCCTTGCCCTCATGTTGGCATCACAGTGGCCCTCTTCACCACCCTGACAGCTCTGTTTTCCATACTTACCCTTTTGGTGTGTCCTAGTGAACACACCGCCTTTCCTGGCTAGGCTTCGCCTTACGTCCCACTCGAAAAGTCACTCCAAAGGTGCCCTTCACCCTCCCCTTCTTCGCCCAACCAGCCTAACTTAACATCCTGGCCTCCGGACGTCATCGGAACAAGGCACACTTAGCCTGGATTGTAGGTACAAGACGTTTGCATATATTATCAAAACCCCGTGGGGTTTTCTGCAGCGTGCTGGTGATGAAAGTGCATGCCATAGAAGGTATTCGAAAATGGCAATTCTCATGATCACGAAAAGTTTTAGAGACTGTTTTCAGGTTTTTCTTCTTTAAAAGCACACGGGTCTTTACACTGCTTTTTGTTGACGTGGTCTCTGAGTCCTTGCATTATGACTACTGACCCCATTAGGGTTCAGTGTGTGCTGGTCAGCACCAGCCTCTCAAGATTCCATTTATTCACTGAACACGCTTACCTAGTGCCCTTGCATACCCCGGAAACACGAAGAGGAATCAGATCTGGCTTCTTCCTGACCTGAAAGAAACTGCTGTTTCCTCAGTTAATGTATGGATTTTGAAACTGTAGCTCAGAGTTTCCTAAAGGAAAGGTGTCTAAGCCTGGTTGTGTATACAAACGGCTTTGAGTTCTAATAATTGTAAAAAGCAAACATAAGCCTTATGTGCCCTTGAGACTTCAAGGCTAGACTTTGGGAGTGTTGAGTTGTGTGACCTTGAACACATCAGATTACTTCCAGAGTCCCATGCCTGTCTTCAGGTAGGCATAAGGATAGTGAGTCTATCCTGCCCAAGAAAGAAATCAAATGATGCTAGCCAAAGCATTTGCAAATCTTAAAAATGACAAATAAAAGTTTTCTTCATAAAATGAAGCATTTTAAATAGATTCTCCCGGGTCCTTTCCACTGTAATTTACTAGATTTGCAGGATGGCTAGACCACGCAGTTTGAAGGTGAGGTGTGTATAGAAGCAGCTTGCAACTCCCAGGGATTCGAGATTTTCTCAAACGGGGAGAAATGATAAGCAATAGCCTATCGAGGGCATGGCAACAGGAACGGTCGGGCCAAGTGCATAATGGGATGGTTTGTTTGAGAGAAGTTTAAAAACGACCATAAAACCCACCCAGGGTCCCGCTGGCTTTTATTTTCACCAGGGTGAGTATTCTGAACAGTCCTCCTGGGAGGGCGGGGGAGGGGGAGAGATTCTGTTGGTCTTTCTAAACAATTGCCATGATTATCATAGAGGTTTTAATAGTGTAGATGGAAGCTTCCCGTCAGCACATTTTCGAACTTATCCTTTAATAACATTATACTGTAAATGAGGTTACTCGGGAGTGCCTCCCTTGATAGAGCCGACCTCCAGCACACACTGGCCCAGCTCTACACTGTCGGTTCAAGATGAAGTTCAGAGGGCTTTGGAGTCCTTGGGGCTGGAGTCCTGGCCAGAGCACAGGAGCAGTCCCCGTGCCACCCCATACGCCTCAAGGGAGCAGCAGCTTTGCCGCACACACTGTTGGCCCAGCAGTGGGGAAGATGAAGGAGCCCAGTTTTCGTTCTTCGGTTTGGTTAGTCCTAGTGATCACTTGGGGTTTTGATGTTTGAAATTAAAAACTTTGGCACCGATTGCAAGGAGTAATATCTTTTCATTAAGCATGGATTTTGCTCCATCTGTGAACTCTTATACTGAACATGAATCATATCTGTAAATTGCAACTTAATATTCTTCTTATCTTAGAACTAATATACAAATCAGGACAACCATGATTATGAATTATTAGCACCTAAAATAATATCCCTGTGCAGAGGGGAGGGTTAAAAATTTTAATGCTGCACCTGGAGTCAAATTCAGCACCAAGGATGGGAACGAGGCTTATTCTCTCCATCACCACGACTAATCACATCTGGAATTTCAGATCGTAGGAAATGGCCAGTCTCCTCCTTCAGGTCTCAAAGTGGTGTGCACCCCAATGGAGGGCTACCTGGCTGAATTGAACATTTACATGCTGTTTCTCCGGAGACATATTGTAACTCAGGTGCTCATTTCCCATCAAACAGCCAAAGAATGGGTACTAGTCATTCATTCATTCATTCATTCACTCACTCATTCATTTAACACATCTTCATGGAGGGCTTCCCACTGTATATCCGACACTGTTCTGGAAGCTGGGAGCATAACATCTCTAGCCTAGTGAAGCTTCCATTCCAGTGTTCCGGGAAGGGGTACTGAGAATCAGACAGTCACAACCAGGTAAAATACATATTAGGTCATAGGTGGGACCTATCTGGGTGGGAGTGGGTATGCATGTTTAATTACTGGGGCTGGAGAAGGACTCACCCTAAAAAGGCGAAACTGAAGCAGGCACTCAAAGGAGGGGAAGAAAAAAGACTTCAGAGAGCCTGAAGCCTAGGGAAGAGGAATTCAGTCAGTGGGCCTGCGTGTGCCATGGCACTGGTGGTACTTGAGAACAGTGGAGGTCCTCCTGGGAGGTGAGGAGGGACAGCTGGGCAAGAGGCAGGGAAGAATGCCGGAGAAGGAATAGGGTCAGGTGTGTGGGCCACATGCCACTGAGGGCCTCTTCCTATTAAGCTCCGGGAGATGAGCTGAGAAAGGACATGATCTGGCATATGTCACAGGGACTGGGCTGTTGGTACGTACATGATCAGATCACGGGAAGTATGCAAACCTGGGAGCCAAATGTAGTCTTCTGCCTGGTTTCGTACAGCCTCAGAGGTAAGGATGGTTTCTATATTTTTAGGTAGTTTTAAAATGTCCCCCCAAAGTGCTTTTTTGTGACTTGTGAATATTATGACACATTTGAATTTCACCATCCATCTACTTGTGGCTGTTTACGTGCTCCAAGGCAAAGGTGGGTAATTATGACAGAACCATAAGACCCGTAAAACCTAAAGTATTTACCATCTGGTAAATACTTTGTAGAGAAAGATTGTCAACATCTGGAATGGACCACAGAGTGTGGAAGTGGGGAGACCAAGGAGGGGTTCTTGCTCCAACCAGCTAGAGACGATGATGGCTTGGGCCAGCGTCCAGCAGAGGTGACGAGGGGAGCTGGCAGAACTGGGGCTGTGTTTTGATGGTAGAAGCAGCAGAATTCAGTGACAGATCCAACAGGGCGTGTGAGGGAAAGAAGGAGTCCAGGCTGACACCCAGGAAGGGGCTTCTGCCATGCGCACTGGGGTTGCTTTTGACAAAGATGAGGCAGCTAGAGGGAGAGGAGGATCTTGTGGGGGAGGAAACAAGAGTTCCGTGAGTCAAGGTCCTGTCTTGGTAGTGACCTTTGTGTGTTCTTTTTCACATTCACTGAATTCGGCTCTGTTAGCTGGGGGGCTCTAACATAAAAGACTAGCTGTAATGATGAGGTCCTCCTGCTCACTGATGCGGAATTCAAAGTCACCTGTACGTCAGAGAGACCAAGAGACTCAGGCTAACCTGAGAGACGTCCTATGGGAGGCAATGCTCAAAGGCATGTCAGTAAAATAAAAGCCAGCAACTGCGCAAGGTGGCATTATTAGTCTGAGCTTCCCCAGAAGGTGATTTTGAGACACGGGATTGATGTGTCAGAGTTCATTTAGAAGATAAGGTTGGAAACCCAGGGGAGTAGAGGAGGAGTGAGGCAGAGAGGAGAGGAAGGTCGATGGGGAGCAGGTCACCGTTCCTGGCCACAGGTGTCTAGCCTGCCGGGGACCCGCAGGAACTGGACTACAAGTGCCTCAGAGTTGTCATTTTCCAACCTCTCTGTGATTGGCAGAGGGTGACTCCAAGGGGCTCTTGGTTCCCTGGCCCTTCTACCCTGTCCCACCTGGGATTCAGCATGATCCTGCCCCAAGAAAGCCTCGGGCAGACGCACAGGAGCCCCTGTGGCCGCGGAGCAAGTGGAGCACTGAGAGGATGTGGGCTGCCAGAGAGCTCTCCAAAGTCCCAGATCGCATGTGACCTTCACAGTAACACAGGCCTCCGGGAGCATCCGCTGGGATACGTAGAGCCTTCAGGAAACTTGCTTTATCCGAGGACCTATTTCCACCCACAGCCAAGGAATGTTCTCAAGACCAGGGGGACTTTTTGAAGACCCAAGGAATTGTCGCCATTTGCTGGCCATCCAAGACTCCATTTGAGATCCTTTTGTGACCAGAGCTAAAAGGTGCCCTTCCTAAACTACCACAAGCATTTTTAGTCCTATTGCTTCAACATCTGTTTAACTGAGAACAGCACGTGTTTTCTGTCCGTCTCTTGAAAAGAGCATTAGCTCGTTTGCTGCGGACAATGGCAGAATCTTCCAGGATGTTTACCAGAGGCTAGAATGACTACATGTGTGCTAATCAGCTAAAAACCATTCGGAGCAGGCCAGTGGATGGAACCGAACTGCCATGAAGTGATAAGAGGATTTTGCTGGCAAAAAACACTTTTCGCGGTAGAAGCACATTTCACGGACGTTTGACTTTAATTTATAAATATCTGAAAGACTGAGCAAATTCCATAAACTCATGCTTCCTGGTGTTTCTAGAAATTATTCAGATCTGCCTGCAGTTAGATATAAGGGAAGTGACAAACACCCTGTCCACATGGAGGGGTGAACAAGTAAATGTGAACCCCAGAATCATGTGGGCCAATGAGCAGGGCACACAGGCACACACACTCACAGCCTCATGCACACTCTCACAGGCACACTCACAGACACAGAAGTTCACTTGCAGAATTGTGATACTGTGATTTATAATAAATATATATTTGGTCTTTATCCTGTTTCTGACAAAGAGCTCCTAAAACTCTTGGAATTTCCTAATTAGGTGCAATGGGAACATCTTTTGTTATGTTGTTTTGTCTGTTGTCCTCAGTTCCTGAAATAGTTTCAGATCATAAACATGAAAATAGTGTCCTGTTATTCAAAATGAGCCCCTTTCAACCAAACTGAGTTTACATTGATGAAGTGACTTTTGGAAAGCCTCTCCGGTAAGGTGAGGATGGGGGGCGGGTTGCCCAGAGAACCAGTAGTGCTTAGAGGGTTAGAAATTTCCGTTTCCCCACCGACCCCTACTGGAACCTCCTGGGAGGGGAGAGGGGCTGGAGATTGAGCTCAGTCAGCAATGGTCAGCGATTTCATCAATCGCGCTTATGTAATGAAGCCTCTGCACAAATCCAAAAGGATGGTAAGGTTTGGTGAGCTTCCAGGTTGTGTGAGCACATGGCAGTCTGGGGAGAGTGACGTGCCTGGAAAGGGCAGAGAAGCTCCCAGTCCCTCCCCACAGACCTTGCCCAATGGATCTGGTCCATCTAGCTGTCTCTGAGTTCTATCCTTTTGTAAGAAACTGGCAATCTGGTAAATAAATGTTTTCCTGGGTTCCGTGAGCATCTCCAGGAAATCAAGCGGATCTGAGAAGGGCCTTGTGGAATTTAGAGCTAGTCAGGCAAAGACACAGGTGACAACCTGGACAGGGGATTGGCATCTGAAGTGTGAGTGTGAGGGGGCAGTGGGGAGGTAGTCTTGTGGGACGGAGCCCTTACCCAGCAAGATCTGACGCCACGTCCATGTCCAGGTAGACAGTGTATGAATTACGATCAATTGTAGGACACCCAGCTGGTGTTGTAGAATTGGCTGGTGTTGGAGGGTGGACACATATCTGGAAGACAGAAGTGTTCAGAGTATTGGATATCACTATAGGGTTCTTCCCTTATGACCCAGTGGCTCTGAATGCCAAATAAGTTGTTGAAAGCCTACCAAGTTCTGGTCTTAGAACTATAAGTAGCTTAACTTTTCTGTTGAATTATCTGGATCTTTCAAAGATTTCCATTTTTTCCTGACAGTTAGAAGTGTATAAAATATGCAGTGATTTAGGGAAAACAAAACTCCTTGGTCCATAAAAGGTTGTCATGAAAAAGATGTCCAAAGAGAAAGCAATGATAGGAAACATGGTAGGAGCACCTTTCAGTTGCTTATGCTTAAATGTTTCATTCAGTCCTCAGTATGAAGTTAGTGGATAATGAGAGGAAAAGTAGCGTTCCCCAAACATAGTATTATTTTTAGTTTAGATATGGGCCACCATCCTTTGTTACGGGTGCCGACCAAGCTTTGCCACTTCTGAGGCTTAACTAGGTAATTAGTGCGCGCACACGCACGCACATACACACACACACACACACACACATTTTGATTTAAAAAAAAAAAAAGATTTTCAGCTTAAAGAATGTACAGTTAATTTAAAAACTTTTTTTTCCATAAAAAAGATTACCCCTTTTAATCAAGGGATACTTGGAGGAGCCACTTGGACTGCTCAAAGAGAAGCTTTTGCACCAGCTGTGACGGACAAGGTGATCATTCGGCTGCATGGCAGGCCTCCAGGGCCTTCTGAGAGACAAGCCTGGGCCATGCACCTCTAGCAACCTGCGCTTCCGTCTTTCTGCGTCCAAGCCAGCGTCCAGTGCAGAGGCGGGAGCAGAGCTGCCCTCCCCCACCTGCAGACCACGGTCACAGCCACAGCCACTGCCTCCCTTGCTTCCTCAGGCCGCCCCTTCTCCTGGAGCTAGACAAGCGTTCAAAGGGATGTGGCCTTCAGGAAGGCAGAATGTTTTGTTTTCCTTATCTACTGGCTTTCCAGACTTGTGTAAATTGTCTGTTTACAACTTTAGCCTGTTTTCGGTGAAAACTTGTGTCTTTTTCATTTTGATGTGTAAGAGCTTTTCTACGTTAGCAAAAAAGAAATGTCCAACTGTCCTAACTGTTGCAAATATTTCTTTAGCTTTTCATTTCTAAAAAGTGCTGTGGCATTTTATGACACGCAGAATTTTACATTTTTATGAAGTGATAGCCAAGGTCTTTAGTTTTATGATTCCTTTCTTCACTCTTATGTGACTAGGTAAATATCCACCTGTATTTTTCTAGTTCATTGGTGCTTTTATTTTTACTCTTTTTTACTCTTCAGGCCATCTGGAGCACATTTTGGTGTGAGCTAGGAAATTTAACTTTTTTTCCCCCCAAACAGTTAACTAGTAGCATAAGGCATGAGCTACTGATTTGTTAACAAGGTGGAGAATTTTATTCCTCAAAATGCTCCATGAGTTCTTCATTGAAGTAAGAAACTAGCTCTGTTTCCAAGGAATTGCCATGTGCTTTTGTTCACAAGGACCAAGGGATGATCAGGAAGTACAGAAATTCTGGATTCTCTGACCATCCTAGAGAGATCTGGGAGAAGGAACACTAGCGGAGAGTAATACCCAGGAATATAGGATGGAAGGGGGGAGAGCTTCTGAAGGAGAGAGAGAGTGGGGGAGCTGTGATCAAGCTGCATGGATGAGAGGAAGGAGGGAGATTCAGGAGGTTGAGTATTGAGCTCTGGAAGATACGAAATTTCTAGAAACCCATGGAAACTTCTTTAAAGATGAATTTTGTTAAGAAAAGGTATAGGAAAATGTCTATCATTCTTCAAAGCTTATGAAGTTGAAAACATCTTATTTGAATGTGACTGCAAACGTTGGACCACATGGGACACATATTTGGGTTACATCTGGAATGGTACCTCCCTTACAAATGCATGATTTTGTATTCTTTTACTCGGGATGTATTACTTATTCTTGAACATACTAGATCTCTCTCTGTGGATTACACTCTGTACTACTTTGTGCCTACTTGAACTAGCACGTGAATTCGCATCATTTTTAACTTTTCATAATCCAATCCATGAGGGGACTCTGTCCATCATGACTGAGACGTCTAAATTATAGTAGAATCTAACCTCCAGTAAAAGGCTGTCTGAGAAATGCAGGAAATGACACCTGACTTGTGAGGTGAGAGCAGAGGGGCACTCTTTGTTCCTCTTTACCATGCTGCTCTGAGGAGAGCAAGGGATGCTGGTCCCACATGCCTGGCTGCCAGAACCACGTAGGCTCACAGCAAGACGACAGGTCGGGCTGAGAAGGAGGTCTGTGTGAGCAGGGGACACGGTACTGAGGACGGAAGAGCAAAGAACTAGAACGATAGGACAGCAACCTAGATACAAGATCCCACGCACATCATTTGGGACTGAAATTTAGGAAATGCAAGGAAAACGTTGTGTCTTTCCGTGACCATCACCATGAGGCCCTAAGTATGGTGGACTTGGAAGAAATTCTGAGTCTTATTCGGATCTGGAGTTACTTTTAGTCCTTTTATGTTAGACTCTTTTCTTTTGCACAGGACTTTTACTAGGCAATCTTCAAAATATCCAGACTCAAAGTCAGAATTTAAAATGCATCTAAGAGAAAGTATTAACAGTAATAAATATAAAACAAACATCTCAATAAAATTCCAGTGAGTGTTCTTTTTGTGCTAATATATATCAAATATGTCATTTTTTTCCCTAGCCATGTATTATCTGATTGTATAGATAATTCAAAGATGTCCTCTCATTATGGAGAGTAATTTTTTTTCTCATTTTTTGCTATTGCAAACAAATCTGGATTGAACAATTTTGTTTATAAGATGAATCATATCAATGAATTGCTTTAAAACCAGTAATGCGGGGCGGTGACTGGGTGGCTCAGTCAGTTAAGCGGCTGCCTTTGGCTCAGGTCGGGATCTGGGATCGAGCCCTGAGTCAGTCTCCCCACTCAGGGGTAATCTGCTTGTCCCTCTCCCTCTGCTCCTCCCCACCCAGCTTGTACTCTCTCTCTCAAATAAATAGATTTTTTAAAAATCTTTAACAAAATAATAAAACCATTATTGGCCAGGACCAATGCTGTTGGGATAAGCCATCCCCTTCGACCTGGCATATGAAGCTTTTCATAATTCAGCCCCCATTCACTTGAGAGTGTCCTCTCCAACCAGGCTCTATGCCCTCAGCAGCTCCAGACTCAGCTCAGGTGTCCCTTCCTTTGTAAAACTTCTCCCACCTTTTCCCAGGTCAAGTGTTGTTTCCTTACTCTGAGGAACCGTAGTTTTTTATTCCCACATCAATGAAAACAGGTCTCAGGATTTTTTTTCAAGATAGTTCTCTTGCCCGGAGTCCAGGTTCTGAGGCCAACAACTGGGTTTCCTTTCCTGTTCTATAGCCAGCCTAGTGCCCAGCACCTAGCACAGGGCCTGACACGGCAAAATAGTTGCTCAATAAATGCCTGTGGAGGTAATGTATGATTATTTAATGGGGTTTCATTGATTCACTGATCTTTCCAACTGAAGTTTAAATTCTCTCTTGGGCTGGGCCCTTTGTAGATGTGAGTAGACTATTATCCAAGAGTAAATAAGCTGTAATACCAGTAACCATCCTTTTCTGACCGCCTAGAGTGTTGGAAGGCCATCTCAGAGATCCCCTAGCCATGATTTGGTGGGTCAGGCTAGAAAATGAGAGAGTGTGCTGGAAGGAAAAAGAAAAAACAGAAGTCTTTCTATGAGACCAGTTCCAGGACCACATCTGCAACAGTTTCCAGGACAATAGAACCCAAAGTCGACTCTAGAATGGACCATCATGGGTATGAAGGTCATGCCATTTCTGAGGCCTGGTGTCTTGTCAGGGGATAGGAGTGTGGTGCTGGTTGGGGGACAGTAGCACTTTGGAATGGAAGTGTCTTGAGGAACTAGAAACATGGAGATAGACAGGAAGACAGACCCTCCAGTCCAGAAGGCTAAACCTTCATGGCAAAACTCCACTGTGAGCTAAAGACTTTGCACTGCAGTAATTTAGTTCAGTGACTTCAGAACTTTGCAGTGATCCACAGCAAATAATACATTTTATGCCACAAGCCAAACCAAACATACACAAATAGGCATGACTAAAACCAAGCTCTCCTATTTATTTTCTTATATGCAACATAGTTTGACATTTTCAGTTCTTTTCTATCCTATTATTATTTTTAATGCTGGTCATGACTCCTTGCATTGATTTCAGGACCTGCAGTGTGAAAATCACCGCCCAAGGACAATGGAAGAAAAACAGTATCTTCATTTCATGAGATGAGGAGTGTTTCACAGCCAAATAGGAGGTTGTTAACCATGGACAACTGTCATGTGTCCCATCACCATTAACGTTAAGTAAGTGATGAAGACTCAGAGTCCTCACTTGTTAGGAAAACAGTGCTCAGAATCTGTTAAGTATTAGCTGTGTGTTGGAAAGAGACGGAGAGATTGAGAGAGAGAGAGAGAGAGAGAAAAGGCCCTTTCAAAACCTTCATGCCTTTGCCCTCCTTGGGCTGTCGTGAGTGGAGTGGTAGTTGCTGCAGGAGGAAGACAGGGAGGAAGCAGCAGAATGTCAAAAGAATCTTTCTAAAGAAGAAATTACTCATACTCCTCTTTGTGTTAAGCACACAAAATCAGAATCTGCTAGTTGAGTGAATCTGGAGATCAAAATTCCTTCTTCGTCAAGAGAAGAGAGGATTATAGGTAGGAGCAAAGCAGACAGCATGAACTTTTTAATAACGCCAAGTTCAAAATATTTTTTCTCCCACTCTTGGGAAAGGAGAAGGAAATAAATTAGAGGCACATGCCAGGACCTTCAACCTCCCCGCCTCCCACTAACATCTAGAACAACTAAACATCAAGCATCCCTTAGTGGTTTCCTCTTTGTGTGAACATGCATGAGTGATGGGAAAGAGATATACTTCAGGCCAGAACATTTTTAACTCCCTGGGAGGTATTTTTTTTAATCTAAACATGCCTTCATTTGGGCCTTCAAAGATGATATAATGAAGCCACTTTCCCTGAGCGCCATATCTTATTCTATCAGCAACTTTTTTATAGACTTGCACACTACATCAATTAACACCTTTTAACTCAGGATAAACTCCTCTTCTGGGAATAGTTCTGTCCTAAAGGAAATGCAGATATGAGAAGGGCCAAAGCTGGGCTATAGTGGAGGATTTAAGCATTATCCTCTATCCCAAACAGCAACAGTAGAATTTGCTGTGAGTTTAGAATATGCCACTGCCAAAGGCAGGTGCACCACACACAAACACACACACACACACACACACACACACACACACACACACACGCACGCCCCCCTTATTTTATTTTATTTTTTACATAGAACTTTATTTTTATTCAAAGTCCTCATTCTACTACCCAGCAGAAGCTTAACGCTTGTCAATTCAGGATAAGTTCTTTTCAGCCTTTTCCAGCTTCCCATTTTTCTCTTGGCTTGTCGCTTCCATTCTGGAGGCCTTCTGCTGGGTTCCTGGCTGTGGTTGAGGTTATCCTGCCATTCCCTGAGGGGCCACACACCCACCCACCTCCAGCTGGACAGGCCCCTCGTGCCTCCTGCTGCAAACCCTCAGCGGAACAACTGTCCTTCCCAAGTCTGTGTGTTCCCCTTTCCCCAACACCTCTTCTTTTTTGGTGTTTCAGGAATACTCAGTGACTCTCCACTGAAGTGGAAATTCTCCTAAGATCCCAGAAAAACACATTTGAAGCTCCAGGATGGGAAACTTCAATAGTCTGATTTCCTTTCACTTGAAGATAAGTGAAATGGAATAAGAGGGGAATATGCTACTTTCTTGGGCCCAAGTCAGTGTGGTTACTTCTGGAAAATAAGTATTGCAGGATGAAGAAAGTCAGTGTGCTGCGTGGGCTCTGCTTGGCTCCCTTTGGGGTCTTCCCCACCATGTTCAGGCTCTCGGGGACACAGGGGGACACCGGGGGACACCACACGTCTCCCCTCGGGCCTCTGCCCCCTGGCTGCAGTGTAGTTCCTGGCAGCAGATCAAAGGGCAGGGGGCGGGGGAGAGGGAGGGACTGATGTGCCCACTCCTTTCCTTCTGAGTCATAGGTGGGCAGAGGCTCCTTTCCTGAAAACTGCAGAATTGTTGGTGGCAGGGTCTCCTACCGTCACAGTGATGTCTCTGTCTCTGCACCCCAGGACCACTCCCTGCCCTCCTTGGCCTTTTCAGCCTAAAGCTGGCCCTGGGGTCTCCAGCGCGTCCCCACCCCTTGCTGGCTTCCCTTCTTCCGGCCCACCCACGGCTTTGTAAATAGTTCCTCTGCTGAACTCTCTCTAGTTCCCCTGCTTGCCTGTGCCATCTGTTTTCCGCTGGAACCTGACAGAATCAGTTAGGTTTACAGATACTCGCCGGTGGGAGGGCCCTGCTTTCTGCAGTTAGAGTAACACTTCCTGGATCTGCAGTGGGACAGGTTACGAGGTGGAACAGAATGACTACTCACGCCCCATGGTATTATACCCAACACATCCGTCGCCCTCACTGTCATATTTATAGCCCCTTCAAAGGGGACCACCCTGTCCTCAGCCCCTGAGGAAGAGGCAGCCCCGGGTGGCCATTGCTTTCCCCATGTGTTTCTGCTCTTTTTCTTTTTTTTTTTTTTTTTGTACCCATCTGTCTCCCCAAAGCTGACTCAAAACCTCATACCTGGGACAAGGACAATGAGTTCTTAGGCTGGCAGCACCCTGTGCCACGCTTGGTTCAAGAAGTCAAACCAGGGGCCACCTGGGTGGCTCAGTTGGTTAAGCAACTGCCTTTGGCTCAGGTCATGATCCCGGAGTCCCAGGACTGAGTCCCACATCGGGCTCTTAGCTCCATGGGGAGTCTGTTTCCCCCTCTGACCTTCTCCCCTCTCCGGCTCTCTCTCGCTCTCTCAAATAAATAAATAAAATCTTAAAAAAAAAAAAAAAAGAAAAAAAGAAGTCAAACCAAACCTGTCAGTGTCTTCCTTCCTGACAAATCTGAGGAAGTGTTAAATGATCGGTAGCTGCCCCTGAAGTGGAGAGAGGTGGGCAGAGTAAGTGGGGGGCGGGGGGAGGAAGCCCTCAGGGAAGGGGAACTGCCTGGGGTCCTGCCACCTGGAGATTCTGAGGGAAGCAGGAGCAGGATACACAGATGGTTGAGGGGGAGTGCAGTGGGGAGTTGGAGGCCACAGAGGGACTCTGCTGAGCAGGGTGATAGCAGAGACCTTGAAAAGAGACTTGTGAGCCATTTCAGAATGTTCCTCAAGAAGAAGCAGTGCTGGCCTTCCCCACGGCTCCTCGGCAACCTGTCTCACGAAAACACTGTTCTTACCTAGATGTTTTTGTTGATTGGGAGTGACTTCAGAGGAGCTGCTGGGCTTCCCAGTGGGCCCTGGGTAGGGTCCTCAGGCTCCAGCAGCTCTGGATCCTGTCTGAACAGCTGTCCCGGTTCCCTGGGGACGAGGTTCCTGGGAGATTGCCGAGCAGGGTCATTAAGAGCATGGTCTGTGGAGCCGGCCTGTCTGGGTCTCTATCCCAGGTCTGCCACTTAGCTGGGTCGCCTCTGGGCAAACTGCTAACTTCTCTGTCTGTCTTCTCATCTGCGAAATGAGGATAATAACTGTACCCTTCTCACCGAGTCAGTATCAGGATTAAATAAGTTAATACACAGAACAGTGATGAAGTCATGGTGTTTCCTTAAACTGTTTTTAGTATCACTTGCCCAACCCCGATTCCCCTCATTCATTAGATGGTCGCCAGTGGCTGGGACCAGGGCCTGGGGGATGGGTTGGGATGGGCAAGCGAGCAGTGGTGTTCAGCAGCGGCTGGGAGAGGAGGGTTTGGGGGCGGTCAGGGGCAATGGGTTTAGCAAGGGTGGAATGTGGAAGCTTCAGCATCTGCCAGCGGGTTCTCATCCCTATTAACAGGGGCATGACTTTGCAACTTACATCGTTTTCCATTTCCCCACCTGCAAAATTGAAATCATAATAACACCCACCTAGAAAGGTAGTTGGAGGGGCCCAAGGGACAATGCACAGGAAGGATTTAACAGGGCCTGGTGCACAGAAAACACTGAGGAAAGCTGAAGTGTTGTTCCTGCTCCAGAGTGTGAGAACCCCTGTCCGTTAAAGCCGGCTGTCTGAAACAGGACTCTTTCAGTCACGGGGAGCTCTTCAGCCCAAGGCGTATCTTCGCTTGGTTCTAAAAGTGAGCTTACATTAATACTGATCTTCCAAAATATAGAAAACCTGTGCAAGTTATTGGCAATGTCAATTTCTAGGTGTCTTCAAAATCGAAATAATTAAATATACTTATCAGCCCCTAGAGTTGAAAGCATGTGTTCCTGTCCTGTGTTTTGAGCATCTGTTAGGCTTGACCCTGGATCTAGTATTATAAAGATGAATAAGCTCTTACCCCTGACCATAAGGAGTCCATAGTTTAGGGAGGGAGGTGGGCACATGAGCCTATAGTTCCCGTGCAATGGGTCCCTGCCTCTGAAGGAGACACTCACCAAGCGGTAATGATAGCTCCAAGGGAAGGGGTAGTCAACCCTGCCTGCAGGCAGAGGTGGGAAGGGCCTCAAGGAAATCTTAACATATCACCTTTGAATTGGGTCACAAAGGATGCATAGGAGCTGACCAGAAAGAAAAAGGATGCTTGGAAGTGAAGGAAATACGTTGCAGGAGAAAGAACGTGTCCACAGATCTGAAGCGGTCCAGGAAGAAGGAGAGGGAGACGTGGAGAGGGAAGGAGATGGAATTGTGTCAGAGTCAAATCAAGAAGGGCCTCCTCGGAGTGCAAGTGAATTTGGAGCCCATCTGCAAGCATGGAGAGGAGGTCAGATGTTTATAAAGACCATGTGACCACTTTCTTATTTCCCTCTGGCAGTAAGTATGGTGGATAAGGGACTGGGTACAAAAATGACCCAACCCCGGCACACCTGAAATGCAAATGTGGGAAAGTTGAAAAGCACAGGACTTTTCCACAGAGTGTCTGGAGCCAATCCAGTATGAAGTCTCTCACTGTGTCACAGGAGTGAATCCACTTTGCACAGATGGAGTTAAGCCATGCATCTGAAGGAGGAGGAGGGACAAGGATGGGCAAGGTCTCCATTCCATGGTCTCACTCTGGCCAGAAGCTCTGTTATCACACTTGACTTTCAAGCATTTTGCCATCAGGGTGATTAACTTAAGACAAGTTCAGAGACACCCACTGCCATCATAGTAAAGATGACAAATTCTTGGACCTCCTTTCTCAGGTGTATGCTCTGGATTCCTGCAAATCTTCTCCACCGCTCCCAACAGACATTTTCGAGAATTTCCAGGTCAACTGAGGTCTGGGCAACCATGAAGAAGAGTGGGAAAGCTTCAGGGCCGGAGGAAAAGCCATGAGAAGGGCAACTCTCCTGGGATTCCCTGAAGTCAGAAGAAGCTAGGATCAGCACGTTTGTTCTTGGAAGCAGCCTCAGCTCTGCTCACTAGGTAACAAGCCAACAGGAACCACAACTGGCTTTCAGTGGCTCTGGCAGGTGAACACAATCAAAGCCCACATGTAGAGTTTGACCAGATCTCTGTCACAAAAGGGGTCCCTGGATGCCACCCAGAGGAACTTGAACATGCCCACTCCTCTCCTTCCTCATTCTTTGAATATACCACAGGAAACAACACACGAATTTTTTGGAGGCAAATGGCACCATGCTTCACTAATAAAAATGGCCCAACATTGTGATAAACTCTTTATAATGTCAGATTCTGGTGGCTGTTGTTGCCATGGCAATCTAAACACAAGAGATCAGGAACCCCCAGGGCTTATTTGTGTGCTTGTGTTTTTAGTGCCTTTATAACACCTGTCATCTGATCTGAGACCTACCGGGTCCCTTTCCTCTTCCTGAATGGCAAACAGCCATTTCAAATTGGAGACAGCCCACAACCAGCAAAATGGACCCCACATTTCGCTTTGGACCTTTCGTCCAAGGCCCCACATGGGCACCACACACACACATCCGTGTCCCCATATCACAGCTGCATCAACAGAGGCACACGGGTAAGGGACAGCCCCGGGATCGCCCAGAGAGCCCCTGTCTGAGCCAAGAATAAGATCTGGGCCTCCTGACTCTTGCTCTATTCCCTGAATGCTCTCTGCCCTTATAAGGTGATTAAATGGTCCTTTTTCTCCTTAAAAGGGGGGGGGAGTGGTGGGAAGTGGGGAGAGGGAAGAAGAAGGGGGCAAAATTAATTTGAATGCAACTATTTTGCACAAGCCTCAGAGCACTGTAGTTCTTTCATTCGTTTGGAAGGAGTGGGTATACAGAACAGCTTTGTTTTTCAATTCATTCACTTCCACAGAAAAAGGCCACCCTTTCTGTTTATACTAAAGGGACTGGATGTCGGAGCCATCGCCATGTGTGTGGTGTAAATAAGAAAGGCCACCGATGGAGAGCCGTCCCTTTCATGATGAGGAAATAAAAGTTAGTTGCTTGGGATCCCGGGGAAGTTTCTTACTTACCAGATGTCAGCTTTTATTTTTTGTTTCTCAGAAGTAGGTAAAATAGCTGCGGTTTTGCCTTCATTCCCTTTAATTTTTAGAGCCCTGGTGACTTCGAGAAGCATTTCTATGGACATCAATGCTTTCAGGGAGAAGGAAGGCAGCCAGAAAACACGCCCGAGATTAGAGACAGCCAGAGAACGAAGTCGTCCGGGTTATCATGGGACAATGACATCCCCTCAACCTTGTAGCTCTGAGCTGGCTGTCAGAGATTCCTCAGCCAAGATAACCAGGCCCCCCAAGGAGTTCACTGATGACTGTTGTAACATCTCAGTGGTAAAGGAATGCGATATTTGTGTATGTCTGTTGCAAGAAGTTAAATCTGGCTGTGCACACAGGCCAGAGGGGACAAGCGGACATCAGTAACAGATCTGGACTTTTCAAACGCTCCATCTGTACGGTGTGCTCCGGTCCAGTTCTTCAGCATCCTTGACCCGAACAGCAGGTCTTGACAAGGTTTGCAAGGAATAGGATGGGGTCACTCATTTCACCGTCCAGAACTCTCTAGAAACAAAACTCTTCACTACCGCGTGTTTACGGTTTGTCTCCAGCTATACTTGCATAATTAAAATATATAACAAAGAAAATATTTCGGTAATACCCATGTTGACCTTTGAACTTGGGCTTTGCTCCATTGGTGTTGTTTGATTTACAAGGAAGTGACAGTTTGTTTCTGTCTTAAGCTTGTAATTTTCACTTGAGTCCAGCAGTGACCTCAAAGGCACAGGCCAACTCTTGTGATCAGGGGTGGGTCAGTGACTCAGAGAAACAGGCTTCATGTCCAAGTTGTAATGCAGGAAGTTTAGATGAGCCTGAGCTTCCCAAATTCCCAGGCTGGAGGTTTGAAGGCCAAGGTGGTTCATTACGTTGGAATAAGTTTGGTGTAAGTAAGTCACTCACCTGCCCCAAGACTGCACAGCACCTCAGACAGGTGTGGACTTGAGAAACAAGTCTCCTCTCTCACCTTTACAATGCCAGGCCTTTCACTCCGTCATTTCCCACCTCCCACCTGGTGGCAGGGTGGCTGATAAACTGGCCTATGGCTTTGCTCACTTGATAAAGGGGCAAATGCTAGAAGAAGCTGGTCAGAGAAACCCATCTTACTGTCTGTGACTCTTCGCTCTGATCCCAAGGAAAATCGGAGCCTCATTGGCTTTCAGAACCCCTTGTCTTTTAAGGGTTGAGGCTCCCACAGCAAGTAATATCCCCAGAAACAGGGTTTCCTGGCCGTTCTGCCCAGAAGTCTCCCCTCTGCCTGATCCCCTACCTGTAGCCTTTTACCAACATGCCTCTGTTCTACCCCCACTGTCTGTCCCCATCCATCTGTCCCCTACGCTGGGAACCACCTCTCTCACTGCATCCCCTCGGGCCCTACAGCCAGCACTCCTTGCGCAGCAGGCAGCCAGGATGATCTGTCTGAAACATAAATCAGATGGAGCCAACACCTCCCCACCCCCACCTTAGAATCATTTAATGGCCTTCTGTTGCTCCAAAAATAAAACACAATTTTCAACATGACTCCGAAAGCTTCCGGTGATCTGGTTCCTTCCTGCCTTCCCAGCCTAGCCGTGGGCCTCTCTCCCCTGCTCACACTCCAGGCCAACAACACAGGCCTGTATTCGGCTGCTGGACCATGGCAGAACCAAACTCTCCCAGACTCCTGGAACTCGCCAAGGCCACGCTATCTGCCTGGGAATACTTTTCCTCCTGCTTCTGGGCCTGGAGGCTGCCTACTCACCAAGCAAGCTCCAGCCCAGAGTCACTTTGTAAGAGCAGCGTTTTTCAAACCCTTCCACTCTCCCAAACACAGACTTTGGCCCACTCTGATAGTTATCGCTTTCCCTGAACTTCTCACAGTTACTCCTTATATTTTGGATTCATAGTGGTCTCTCTGTGGACGATGGAGGCCTACGAATATCCGTTATCCTTTTCTTCAGTAAAAGAGCTCTGACTTTTATCTAGGTGCATTGTAACCCACCTGAAAAGTCTACATTTCCCACTTTCCCCTTTGGCTGCTTGTGGCCAGGTAACTAAGTTTTCTTCCCCTTCCGTCTTGTTTTTTGTGACTAGAGTGGAGATGATGACTGAAGCTTGGGTGGCCATCTTGGACCTTGAGATGGAAGTCACAAGCTTACAATGTGGCCAAAGCAAGAAAGACCTGAGTCCCATACCAGGCTTCCATATGGGTCTCAGGCTGTCAAATTTCAGTAACCCCTTCACAGGAGAAATCACACTTCCATCTTGTTTAAGCTGTTTTTGTTGCTGTTGATCTGTAGGGAACAGATATCTACAGAAAAGTGACTTCAGAGCTTATCTCCCATATTCTCTGGGGAAAGGAAAGGGAGCACAGGCAGAGTTCTAGGTCTTTAGAACTTCTGAGTCTTTCATGTGCCATGGGTTTGGGATCTGTTTAACATCTTTTACAGTCTCACACATCTTTGGCAAAGGTTTTTTTTCTTTTCTCTCTTTGAAAAACTAAAATTTCACTTTGTTTCTTACCATAATCTGCTTGTAAACTAGGTCACGAAATTTATTGAGCCAGCTTTTCAGAAGGCATGTGAGTTAAGGTTCTCAGATCGATGTTATATAGGATTATGTTCCAAATATAGCTGCATTATACGAATCAGTGAATTTGCAAAGAGAACGCCTGCAGATCATATGCCTCACTAAGACCCTGACATCCCTGATGAGGAAGCTGGCATCCAGAGAGGCAACAGGCTTTGTCCGAGGCAAGGCTCACATTGGCTCAAAGACAAATCCTTAAGGTCGATCTGAAGTCAACACAACAGAGTGCCTACAGGGTTGTCACCCACAGCCTTCTTGAATTAATTTCTAAAACCAAGGAAAAAAGGGACTCATGCTGGAGAAGGTTATCTCAGGGCTCTTCGAATGGCAGCCCATGGACCAAATCCAGCCAACTCCCTTTGTATGTAAATAAAGTTTTATTGGAACACAACCACACCTACTTGTTTATGTATTATCTGTGGCTACTTTGGGACTTTCATGTTAAGTAGTTGAAACACAGACTGTATGGCCCACAAAGCCAAAAATATTTACTGCCTGGCACTTTACAGAAAAATGTTGCCGACCTCTGGTTTGTGTGATAGGGACGTGTTTTTCTCAGGTACTTTTTCGTTGCTCTGATTATGAGGAAACAGAATGTTCTCCCCGAAGTACACTTCACATTCCTAAGTGAGACCCTACCCACGCCTGCTGTGTCCATTCTTAAGTGTGCACTTTGTAATTTTGAACTCTACCTTGTGGGGGCCTCCCCTGTGCAGCCTGTCGCACACCTCTAGCGCCTTCGGCAGAGACGGAGGGAGGTTGGACTTAGTCCTTCTCCAGCTACGTCCTCCCCATCTGCCCTCCCCATTTGGGGGCTGCTGATGCCCAGGGAAGAAAAACTTCTCCTAACCTGCCCTAAGAACAGCCTCACCCCGCCTCTAGACTAAATCCACGCAGGCTTCCCCCCGAAAGTGGAAATCGTTCTTTGCTGAAGAGTAAGGCTGTGCAGCTGCCCCTTAAAGATGCTGCCAGGGACAGAGTCCCTCAGCAGCTACTTGGCTGCTGTCTTCCCTGTAGGGGTGAGGCCTTTCCACCTCTCCTCTCCCAGGAGGGCCCCAAGTGCCAGGCGTCCAGCCTGGGGGATGGCTCACGTGGAAGTGCCCTTCTTGCCCGGGGTCTCCCTTCTCCTCAATCCCAGCATGCATTTCCTCTGAGCGCTCTCCTGGCTGGGGTCCTCCATCCCCACCCCCTCTTCAGAGAGGAGTGACTTCTGGCCCCAGCATCTGAGTGCGGGCCACGGGGTGGGCAAATCTCCAAGCTAGCCTGCAACTCACCCTCTCCCAAAGTTCCTGAAATCAGACATATGGTGTCTCCAGGAAACTTAAGTTCCTTCTGACCCTGTCCATCCACCACCATACAAACCAGTGTGAAACTTGTTACTTCTCCCTTCAGCAGATCTCAGAGGTACAACCTTATTATCCTGGGAAATATTCGCTCCTCCTGCCCTGAGTGACACCTCAAAGCTTCCCCACAGTAACTGAAAACCAGAGGCACTTTGGCTCCCTACGTTCCTTCCCTTCTAGGTTCCTTCCTGCCTCTCAAAGACCTACCTCCTCTTTCCAGAAAAGCATGAGATTGTCACTCCCACAGAAACTCCAATGCTTGTCTCTTACTATATTTTATCCTCCAAGGCTGCTGGTTATGAAGTAAGAGGTTAGCACTCCATTTGCTGCAGTTGTTTTTGAGACTCTCTTCCTGGGAAAGGTTTGCAATGAGCCTTCCCAGGTGAGGGGGAGAAGAGACTTAGCCCTAGCCCTCGCCAGTCTTCCTGACCTCAGCAGGTGGCCCTGGCAGAAACATAGAAGGCAGGGTTCTGAATCATTGGCCATTTAAATACCCTGGAGTTATTGCTGAGCATGAAGGAAAAATATAACAATAATAATAAGAGCTGACATTTGTTAATTATTTTCATTTCAGGGTTGACATATATTCTGTCACTTGTTCTGCAAAACAACTTCATGTGGCAGGAACTAGTACTATCCAGTTCTACAGAGGCACAGAGATTAATCTTCCAGGCTCGGTTCAAGCACAGGAACTCTGCCTGCGGGTCCCACCTGCCGCTCTGGCCTGTGGTCATGCAGCTTTCCTGGGAGATCCGTTGGTCCGTGTTTCAAAGCCTTGGACCTGGCAGAGCTACATCTTGGAACTTTCCCAAACCCAACCAAAGATGTGGCAAATATGTCTATATAAGTCTGCTCGTAAAAATTTTTTTGCATTCATGTAAAAAATTAGGAATGACCTGAATATCCAACAAAAGGGCATTAACTATGTAAATTGCAGAATACAGGATAGGTTATCACAAAACTGTTAGCAATTAATGTGTAGAAAGATACTTACAGAAATAGGATACCATTTACTCTATATTGGGAAGTAAAGGCATCAGATTATAAAACAGTATCCCAGGACGAAAGAAGACTGGAAGATCTCCCAGAATTACCAGTGGTTTTCTCTGGATGGTTGTACATTGGTGCTATTTTTTAAAATGACATCTTATACAAAAAAGTCAACAAAATCTTTACACTTAACCCATATAGAGGGCCATTTGCAAATCTCTCAACCAAAAGGGATTTGCTATATTCTCTCTTTTATTTTCATTAAGTTACTACACTGCATGGAAAATGAGACTCTCTGGATTCTACAAAGGCAATTGTCTTTTCATCTCAGCTCTGAAAAAAGAACCAAATAGATTTTCCCATTGGTGAAAATAACTTCATAACTGGGGTTGAAGAATAACACCAAATAGAGCCAAACACCAAAGACATATAATATCCCCATGTATTCTGGCCTGCCTCAGCCAGAACCAATTACTCAAGATTATCTTCATCTAACTACACAAAATGTAATTTAGGCAAAAAGAAGGGGGGGGGAGGAGAAATTACAGGAAAAAATATGCATGCAACTGTGTGCGATGCCTCTGGTTCTCTAATGTTTACTCAATAAATCAATATTAATGCCACCAAGCTAGATTTCATGAAGAAAAGCTATAATAACAAGTGTTTGGGAACGTATCCTTTGAGATGATTGAACTCAAAACACAGCTGGCAGTAAAGGAAGGAAGAGATAAGAAGAAGGAGGGGCAAGGGTAGGAGGTAGAGAGGAGACGGGAGAGGGAAGGGAGTAGGAGGGAGAGAGAGGAGAAAGAGGAGGGTAAGATAAGAAGAAATATGGATCCAGCTAGGATGAGATGTAACCTCTGTCTCCTACAAGGGGGCTGAATAGAGGCAAGGTTCCATCTTGGATCCTGAGCTCTCCCCAAACAACCTACACTGCAGCACCAATAGTGTCAACATCACCTGGCAGTTTGATGGAAATGCAGAATCTCAGACATCACCCCAAAACTTGGATTGGAATATGCATAAAATCCCCAGGTTATCCAAATGCACATTAAAGCTGAAGAAGCCCTAATCCGCAAGTTGTCCAAAGGCCATGGCTATTCTGGAATTACTTAGAAAAAAATTGAGTCTCCCGTCTCTCTTTAGTGACCCCTAGTGGTAAGCCCAAAAGATCTGCATAACAGGATGGCTGAATTTTGATCCCCAGCATAAACCAACCGTCCAACCTTCCGCCAGTTGATCTGTCCAAGGTCTCAAGCACTTGGAAGATTAGAATCCCAGCCGACCATCCCAGTAGAAGATCTGATGTCATCCAATGCAGGCTGGGAGGGTATATTTTTCTGTATATTGCTGCTCTTGGACTTCAAAAACATTCCCAAGTGAGATTCCTCTCTGTGAGTATCTGAAAAACAGACAACTAACTAACTTTGGGTCTCTTGACTGCAGAAAAATCCAGATCATCCATTTTTTACATTAGCAAGTACATCTTACTGTCTCTTGAATTGGTCCTCAGCAAAGTCTTTATTAAAAAAAAAAAAAAAAAAGGATGGTGGTGTCCCTTTCCAGGCTGATCAATGTTCATCTAGCCATGGAATTTATATTGTGGTTTGAGTTTTATGAGAAAAGTGGGCATGTTCAAGGTCTTGCAGAGGTGAAAGAAGTACCCTAGACATCATCTGGAACATTCCCCGAAGTGTATATCATCTGCAGAATATTAATAGACATTACAAAAAGGGGTTCCAGAATCAATCAAATTAATTTGGGAAACACCGGATTAAACAAAGGTGGAAAGAGTTCTTTACTGTAGGAGTTCTCAGAGCTTTTATTAAATTAAGATGCCTTGTAGGTCTCCAAAGCAATTCTTTCATAGAACACACACACAGTTATTTTCTTGTTTTTGTTTTGTTTACTCTTGGGGAAATCTGATCTCTGGAACCTCAGAGCTGTTGAGTAGCTCTGTCTGTCATCATACTAACTGCAGTGCCCACACCTTCTGATTCTGCCCATTGCTCTAGGCACTGTATTATGCTGCACCCTAAAATTGTTTTGTTATTCATCAGATTAATTATTATTATTAATTATCCATCAATCCATCCACCATTTTGTGTTCTATGGATAAATGCAGAAGTGTGGAGGAGAAAAAAAAATGACAGGGAGAAAAGAAAGGAAGGAAGAATAAAAGTGAGAAAAGAGAAGGGAAAATGAAAACTTCGCATCAATTTGGAGGAGGGAAGTTGGAAGCAAATCAACTGAAGGGAGACTGATTTTCTTTGGTGTTTTCCCTCTCAAGCAATGAGCTGCTGTGATCTGGTCACAATAGTTCACGTCAGACCACTAATGCATAGTTCAAGTAGTCCAAACTGTTACCCCACGTTGATGGACACAAAATATTCATTTCTTCAGTTTACAAGGAAGCTGTAGACACATGTGCATGTGTCCATACATGTCACTGCTGGGTCCTTCAGTACTCTTGGTGACTTCTCTTTATTGGTGGGGTCTATCTTTTTAGAGGAAGTCTGTCTACCATAAACACCCTCCAAAAGAATTCTTAGAAATTATCTGGCATTTATGCCTTTTGTTTGACTTAATTCCCAACAGATGATTTCAGATTTGCCCAGTGTGTCCTGGATGGTTCTATTGTCAACTACATGTCCCTGAATCCCCTTTCTTTTATGGTTCCAATTAAGGGTTGACCAAAACTGACACTGCACAAGACTTAGAGTATAGAAGTGAAATAGTACTGTTATTTCCTGAAGGTCATTGCTGAGTATGGGGTGAGCAGTGCCAGTGGGTTCCAATTCCTCCTCACCCCTCCCCACTCCATATCTATCTGTCCTTCCCAATGCAACCGGGATGTTCAGTGGCAATGCTATGCCCTTCCCCAGGTACACTGCCAAGGGCTCACATTCCTGGTAGCCTCAAAGGGCCAGGGACTCTTCTTCATATTCTCAATGCAGGACCTAGATGTGCTTCACTTCAAGATTTCCTGCAAATTCTGACTCACTCACCAGCATCCGGGCTTTTCACCAAACCTTCAGCTGCCATTTTCAGATCCATGCTTCCTCATCTCTGCCCACAATTGCATAAGGTCCAGTCTCTATACTAAATTCTTCATTCCGTGACATTCATCATGGTCAACTTCTCTGAGCCCTGGCTGATACAACCCTGAACACTGGCTCTTGTGTTCTTCTGCTCAGATTTTGATGTTTCCTGTTGGGATGCCCAAACATTAGGTTCTGGTTGCACTTCACTCCATTTTTCTTTCATGGACCATCAAGCTTCTTCCCAGCCTTGACTTTTACTTTGAACCTCCTGTCCTGGAATTGGCATCTTTAGATACTGCTTCCTGCCACAAGCCCAAGATTTCCTCTATTTCTTGCACCCTGACCCGTGTCTAACAAAATTGTCTAGTCAAAAAGAAAGCAAATGCAAGTAGGTTGATGCTACCTTCATACTACCAAGAATTTAAAGGTAGTACAAAAGTTTTACTTTCTATGACTGAAACTTTAAAGTCAAGGGTAGAAGAACTAAAGATAATAAATTGTGGTTCAAAAAGCAGTGATCCTTCTAGTTGGTTCTATGAGAATAATTCATTATAAATTAGTTACCTGTTTCTGGTGCTAATTTCTAGCTCTTACTAATATGAGATATATGAATACTTCTCTTTAATCTTGGTGCAGTAGCAGGATGTGAATTTTTGACCATCAGACTTGAGGTGATCATCATAAAATGAGTGTTCTGACCTCATTTGCATTAATGCCCCATAATACAATGTTTTAAAAAGCAGAGGAATTACTGGCTGCTTTTATCAATGCAGCGCTGCTGGTCATGTCCCTCTAGCTTCTTATTGACCAGACTATTTTACAGCTCTGTAGGGAGAGAGCTTAACTTCTAGAGCACTGATAGCAATGAGAAATGATTCTTGTTCGAGAGCAGTGCAAATGATTCCAGCTCATTACAACACAGATGAATGCTGTCCAGTAGAGATACATTTGGTTTCCATCTGATGGAGAAGATAACCCCAAACAACCCCCAGATGTTACAATTTGCTACTCCGTAGAATATTGAAGTTTTGCATCTGTGAGCAAGTTTATTTCACCATTCTTTAGTCTGACTATGTAAATCTGTTCTTCAAAATCTCCTTTGAACCAGTCTTAACATTTTACTCGTTCCCTCACTAATTAAAAAGAGTTACATACAATTTTGACATGTATATAATTTATATTTATATATAAGAGTCATTTTTTACCTTTTTGAAAAGTATACTGTGTCATTGTTTCATTTATACTTGCTTTATAGTATTTATATCTTGTTAATATAAACCAAGTTTGATGTTCCAACTCATTTAAAAATAATTTAAAAGGGCAGCTTCCTTGGTCTTAACTTCTCTTCCCATACCTACTAAAATAGTTGGATGTCTTATAGCCTAGTCGGTCTCAATATTCCAAGTTTTCCAACATATGAGGATTCCTCAAAATGTTAAAAAATTTATATATCATATGATCCAGTAATTCCACTAATGGGCATTTACTCAAAGAAAACAAAAGCACTAATTCACAAAGATATATGCACCCTTACCTTTATTGCAGCATTATCTACAAAAGCCAATAATGGAAACAACTTAAGTGTTCATCAATAGATGAATGGATAAAGATGTGCTGTGTGTGTGTGTGTATACACACACATACATATATATATGCATATACATATATGTGTGTATATATATATACATACAATGGAATATTAGCCATATGAAAGAATGCAATCTTGCATTCATGACAACATGGATGCACCTAGAGGTATTACATTGAGTGAAATAACTCAGAGAAAGACGAAGACCATATGATTTCACTTATGTGTGGAATCTAAAAAACAAAACAAATGAACAAACAGAAAACAGACTCCTAAATGTCAAGAACAAAACTGATGGTCACCAGTGTGGAGGGTGTTGAGGGAGGGTTGAAATAGGAAGAAAAAAATACTTGGGTGCCTTACCACCTAGTATGTCTCAATATTCCAAACACCATAACATGTATTATGACCTCTGGAGAGGTCAGAGACCCATGGGAGATAGGTGGGGCCATCCATCTTGACTCAGCTCTCATTACACTGATGAGAACATGTAGAAACTGCTAGAGTTTGAAATGCGTAAGTCTTTTAGTTCTTCTTGTAGGATGAAATTGTAAGAAAAGGATTCCAGGCAACCACAATTGATGTATTAAAGTAGACTCAGGAGTTAAGAAGTATCACAGTATTTATTTTACCAAAATAAATAAGTGAAATAAACAAATCAAGCACATCAATTGTACAAAGCAACTAAAACCGTTGGAATTCACTGAAATTCTTCTTGTACTTTGTCTTTACCTCTGTTATAGCTCTTATTACTCAATTCTTTACTTCTTTGCTAGTCTCATTTATGGCTGGATGTTATCCAATCCTTTCTACAGCAAGTCTGTAGATATTGAGGAATCTGTCCCACAGTGCCTGGCATTCTGGCCTTCTTGCATACTTTGCTCCTCCCTTCTTCCACATGTGGTTCTCCTCCTGCAGGTGACATGCTCTTTCTCTACTCTTTGGAAAGTTCTGTGTGAATGCGCGCGCACACACACACACACACACTCCATGGCTCCCGCTCATCCTTCAGCTCAGACGGCATTTCTCAAGGAAGCTTTTGTAGCCACTCCAGACCAGAGCAGACTGTCCCGCTTTATATCCTCATAGACTTTGTGCTTTTCCTTCCAAGCTCTTGTATGTGATTATTTGTCTCTCTCCCTCATTGTCAATAAAATCCGGGATCATTGTATCACCGCTGTATCCCCAGGCCTGGCAGAATGCCTGGTACATAGAAGGTGTTCTTGAATGAATTAATAAGAGCTCAATGCCTATTTGTTACACGGATGAATAGATGGTTGTTTGGTCTGTTATAGTCCCTAAAAGCAAAAGAAGCTGTTAAAATAGTGTGACTCTGACTTACTGTTAATGTCTGAATAAAAGAGACCATTCAAATTTTAGACTGAGTTTGACAACGTACTGTGTTGGTGAGTTGTGGGGAGTCATTCCCCCACATTTCTAGGGGAATTGGTAAACCTCTTTGGAGGACAATTTGGCAACAGCTGTAAGATTACAAAATTCACGAAACTTTTGGCTCAATAATTCCACTTTCAAAAATACATTTCCTCTGAGTCCTTAATATTCATTAAATAATCTTTCAGTAGTATCTATAGTGGCAACATATATAATAGTAAATTACTGAAACAACCTAAATAACCAATGAAAGGAGACTAATTAAATGTCTAATAAATAATTAAATATTATTATGCAATGAAAATTCCAAGCAACAGAATACTCTGCAGCCATTAAAAAGAATGAAGGAGGTTTATACATGTTGATATGGAATAATCTCAAAGATTATTATTATATATATATTCACTTATCATATAAGCGAAAGAAGAGCTGCTTTGTATGTGTACTTTTGTGATGTGAAGGATATTTGTGAAAGTAGCTCTAACAGATTGGTTCCAGGAGTTGTTTCAGGGAGGGGAGATGTGTGGCTGAAGGGCAGGCATAGGAAGGAGAGTTCTGTTTCACTGTATACACGTTTTGAACTTTTAGTGGTATACCATTATCACGCATGATTTATTCTAGCAACTAGCAAATGCAAGTCTAAAAAATGTTTAAAAAAATATAATTACTGATGTAGTAACTGAAAAAAATGCTAATGAGAGTTACATCTGGATTAAGTTTCATTGATGTTGCTTTGACTTTCTTAATCCCAATTGGATTCTCAAAGTATCACTGACGTAAACAGTTCTTTTAGTCATTCCTTCTCTCCCCATCTCCCCCAAACCTTCCAGTCTTTCCAACATCCTCAAAGCTTATCTAATTTGGAAACAGGGGACCCCTTATTTGGGAGGCCTAGGAACAAGACCACGTCTGGGTGAACACCAGGGCTCTTGACATAAAATCTCACCACCATTGTGAAACCTGCCCAGCACATCCTGGCCTACTGTATTGACTTTGGCAATACTTGTTGGCCTTGTCATGCCAATAACGTTATTGAAACTAAATTGAATGAGCATGTGGCTATGTCCTCCAAATGTTTTCTGATACAGTTAAATGGAAAACTGTAGATTATATTTATTTATTTTGTGATAAACCCTTTGTTTATTTTGCTGGTGATCCAGAAAAAGTGGTCTCTTACAACATGCTATGACCCAAACAACGACAAGCTGAATTACTATTTCATTTACCGTAAGAGACATTCCACCATGTGTTTCACAGAAACAATTTTTGACACAATTTTAGAAATGATAAATTACACCCAACAAAAACAAAAGAGAAACTTGGAGTTTTATAACAGATGATTGTAAAGAAAACAGTTATTTGCATCTCTGTCTCCCACATTTTCAAAAAAACAATGTACTTGAAACAAAAAAGACCCAAGAATAGTAAAAACAATTTCCTTTTTCTCTTAAAATTGGAAACATTTGGAAAAAGCACTTTGTCTACTCAAGCAGCATATTAAGAGCTTAATTTTACATAAGGAATATTACTATATCTTTTTCTCTCATTGCATTAGTATTCCAATTTTTACAAGTGACCAATATTATATCATTGAAACAAATGAACCAAGTATGTTAGCATTCCCATACCTGCACATACCAGTAAGCTGTCCTTTGTATTCCAAGGCATTCTATTGAAGTGTTAACCTTGTCTGCGAGTTCATATAAAAGAAGGAAGCAGGGTGAGAAATGCTTTCAACACCCCAATTAGTAATAATAACAGTTGGGGGGGGAGCCTGGATAGCTCAGTTGGTTAAGGTCTGACTCCTGGTTTTGGCTCTGGTCATGATATCAGGGTCCTGGGATCAAGGCCCGACCCAAGACAGGATCCCCCCTCAGTGAGGAGTCTGCTTATCTCTCTCTCTTTCTGCTCCTTCACCTGCTCAAGTGTTCTTGCTTACTCTCTTTCAGATAAATAAATAAATCTTTTAAAAATAATAATGATGACAATCATGTGGTCAAGTTGCATAAGAACAACATGAACCCTCTAGACATTAGTGCACACAAAAAGCCACCACAAAAATCAAGATTGGCATGAAAACACTCACAGGATATCAGTACATTGGAGAATAACTTTAATTGGTTTTATTTATTTATTTATTTATTTATTATTCATTCACTCACTCATTCATTCATTCTAACTGGTTTCAAACAGGTTTGTGATGTTCCTGTATCCTCCTTTTCCTTTCAATTATCTTTTACTTATTTGAAACTGCTTTGAAAAGAACTGCATACATCTCACCTTGTACATGAGACAAATACATTTCTTGTTAAGAACCCAGCACTGAGGGGTGCCTGGGTGGCTCAGTGGGTTAAAGCCTCTGCCTTCGGCTCAGGTCATGATCCCAGGGTCCTGGGATCGAGCCCCATGTTGGGCTCTCTGCTCAGCGGGGAGCCTGCTTCCCTTCCTCTCTCTGTCTACTTGTGATCTCTGTCTGTCAAATAAATAAATAAAATCTTAAAAAAAAAAAAAAGAATCCAGCAGTGATTTCTATTTTTCAGAAATGATGTTGTTAGAAGGGTATTAACTTTTTGGAAGCCAAAATCATTATCTTTAATAACGGTGACCAGAATTCAATCTATTTCTATTTACTAACCTCAAACTGCGGATGAATTAATTCAGTAATGCAGGGAGGCATTCTCTAGCTCAATTATCACAGTCAGTTTACTGAGAAGCCATATTGTTGTTTTGTTTTGTTTTGTTTTGTTTTTTCCAAATCAATTGATTCAAGATAGATACATTGAGGATTTACATTGCCCGAACAGGTGACTAATTATTGCTGTTTTGAAATTTTAGTGATCAAAACCTCTTTAGCCAAGTTTTAGGCATCACATATTGAGAACTCAATTAAGCAATGATTCCCATGCTGTAGTTGGTGCAAGATTATTTCCTGAGGAAAATTGTGACTCTATTCAGGTCCCACCTTTGTTTGCTTATGAGTTGGTATCCCTAATTGGACTCTTTATTTTCATAGCACAATACTAATGTCATCATTTGCTTTTCTGTTTTCTTTTTTTAAGTGCACAGATTATCTCTTTACAAAAGTAAAAATGTAGAACTGCTTTCAATAGCAAAAAATAGGTAACTCCCCACCACCAATAAGACAGACCATATTTATGATTTCTTATTATATTGCTATTATTTTCCTGTTTACTTACGAATCTCTTAGTGGGCTATCTTAAGATTGGACTGACAGCTCAGTGTCAGCTAAGACCCAGGCCCTCTCTCCTTTCTGTACTCAAGACCATCCTCAGCTGGTTGGCTTTTCAGTCTCACACTTTTTGCCTCATGATAGCTACTACCACACCAGGTGTCACATCCATGTTCAAAACATGAAGAAGGAAGAAGAAGCTTTTACAGAAAAAGACAGGCAAGAGAAATAGGGCTGGGAATGGCGATTATAGTAGCTGATTGAGTGGCTATCTCAAAAAGCAAAGAGATTGCTAGAACTTTCTGGCTTCCTCAGAGTACTCATCTTCCATCCAGCTTATATGAAGGTCAGGCATTCTTGGTACTCCTCTAGAAACTCTGAGGTCTGTCCTTGAAACCTGCTGAGTCACTAGAGATCACACATTTGTCCTTTCAGAATCAGTGTTACTTAATTGATGTTAGTGCTGTGTCTTCCATGCTCATGGAAGCTCATGCTTATACTCTAGGATCCAACCCCATGAAATCCATTATTGGGATTTGCTGTAAAAAATGTTCTTGAGGACAATTTCCATGCATTGTTCCTGATTCCCAAAATGAAGCCCTGAGAGTTTTCTTTTAGAGCTCAGTGCTGGGAAAGATTCTCTTGCTCTAGGGAAACTGGCATGTTGTCTTCTTTCTAACACAACTAATGTAAAGCACGGTCCCATCCACTTAGCCTTGGGTACCAGGAGAACAGATCCAACTTTGGACCACAGAATTTAACAGTGCATGGCCCCAGGAGAGGCTTAGTTGTCTTCCTGCTCTCCCTGACATGTTTTTCATTTGGTTATTGTTTTATTGACTGTATCCTGTTGTAACCCATGTCAAATGTTCTCTGGAAAAGAAACAATCGGTAGGTGGGGAAGAGAGAGAATTAATGGGTTTTTATTTCAATGCATTTTATCAAAGCCCAAGCAAAAGGCTGAAATCACAATGGTGAATCAGAGGGGTCATCCATGAAGAGTGATTTGACTGAAACACAGCACATTTTCTTACTACATAAACTACTCCCAGCTTAAATGGATCCTTAGTGACCAAGAACTGGGTTTTAAAATTCCTATTTTGGGGAGGATGGTTAAATAGGTGATGGGGATTAAGGCGTGCACTTGTGATGAACACCAAATGTTTCATGTAAGTGTTAAATCATGAAATTGTACAGCAGAAACTGCATGTTAACTAACTAGAATTTAAACAAAAACTTTTTTTAAAATCCTCTTTTTATACTATTTATACCTATTTATACTTTTCTGTATCTAGTTTCCCTAATTTTTTTCACTAATTTAATGCTGAAAAAATCACCAAAAATTATTATTAACATTTGTTGATCTTTGCTTTGACAGATGTCTGTGTCTATGACAGGACTGCCTCGTTATCTGCCAAAACGTGTCTTCTTCTTAGATGGAAACAGAACCTCAATTTAGTTGGAGGTGTGAAAGGGCATACCCCCGCCCAAAAGTATATTTCCCAGTTTCCTTTGCAGTTCAGAATGACCACACAACCTGATTCTGGTCAATGAGATTAGCTGGAGCCTGTTAGAAAGGGTTCCTATGAAAGCCCCTTAAATGGGGTAGTCTTGATTGGTATCTTAGTTTAGGTTCCCCCAAAAGATCCTAAGACAAGGACTTAGGTGCTGGTGGTTTACTCAGATGGTGAGAACAGGAAGTGGAAATGGAGGGGAGAATAGAAAAAGGAAGGCGGAAGGAAGCATTAATGAGCCAGTTACCAGTACCTCAGTCCCACTAGGGACTCTCAGAGGAGCTGTGTGGAATGAGCCTCACAACCATCTCACCAGAAAACAAGTAAGTTGACCCCCCTAATACTCCACTGTTGAGAACACCCTGAACTCCCCTACACTAACACTAACCAGTTGTTCTTGCTTGTGGTTGAGTAGTCTTCTGTGGCCCTAGCAAAGCAAAGAGACGCTGCAGTGTGGCTGGTATGTGATGCTTATAACGTGCATGGAATTATTCATGCAGATGGCTAAATGAGGGGGTCAAAGGAATGTGGTCCAGCGTTGACCAGAACCAGCACATGTCCAAGTGCACCTCACTTTTCTTTTTCCTTCTGCCCAGAGTTTAATCATGACAGCTGGAACTCTAGTAGCCATGAGCATTGAGAGGGGGCCATACCCTTAGAAGGGCTAAGTGGAAAATTATAAGAAACTTAGGTTCCCGAGTCACCATGGCGCTAAGAAAGCCTTGGACCATATAACTGTGACCTAGTTAGATGATAAAACAAACAAATAAACAAACAAAAGCCCTGATGTTGTTTAAGCTTCTATTATAGGTTTGCTTTTAAATGTTGCTGAATGCAAACCTGACTGATATGTATCCCTAGTACCAGCCTCACCAGCCAGAATCACTTACATGGGTGCCATTAACAAATCACTGATTTTTCATTGTGACGAACCCCCTCTGATTTGGCTCAAACTGGGTTCCTTCTCAGTGAAAATTACCCAAAGGAAATCTTTCCCATTCTGATTTTTCTAAGCAGCCTGGAAATCAAGCAATGTTTCCCTCATGTATAATATCAAAACATCATTAAACATCTGAATTCACAGAGTTTCTTCTTTTCAACTGATTTTGCATCAGTCAGCATAGGCTATCTTCTAGCACTAAAAATCCCCAAATCTCAGGGGCATACCAGGTACAGGTTGTTTCATGATCATATCACAGTTCAAAGCAGGTTGGAGGAGACTCTCCTCTGTGCACCATTTGGGGACTTAGCATCGTCTATTCAGTGGCTCTGCCACCATGGCCTGAGGTCTTGCAGGCCTCCTCTGGGTCATCCGTACCTGAGCAGCAGGAGAAAGAAGAGCAGGAGTGCAGTGGATGGTCTAGGCTTGGATGCGGTGTATGTCACTTCTAACACATTCTCTGATCGGAGCTTGGTCACATGGTCCCACAGGACTGCAGGGGAAACCTGGCAAATAAAGTCTATCTGGGTGCCCAGGAGGAAAAGATAGCAGAGCTTAATGAGCATCGAACATGCCTCTGCAGCATGTGTCAATGTTTACAAAAGGTTCCAGAAGCTTCCCAACAGTGATCAGGGTGAGGAGAGTCCTGCTGCCAGGAGTCCAAAGATCTATGCTCACATCCCTCTAAAATTTCTTTCACACATGGTGTACCCCTTTGCATTTTAAAGTTTGCACCTGAAATTTTTTACTCTAAGTATAAAATAGTTGTGAAAGTATGTGATTCTGGCATATTATAAATATGACATTTGCAATGGCTGCAGTGATCTGCCACCCAGATCCCCCTTCCAGGAAAGATTCATTGTCCCTCACGCCCACTGCTGCCGCCCTGCAGCTGTGCCAGGGTCTGGCTCAGCTGCAAGCTGCCTCCTCCGAGGTCATGTCCCTCTCCAGCAGCCTACATCCTCTGAAGGATGGTGGAGGGGATATAAAGGGACAAGGCAGAGGCAAGCAATGCTGATGGATCCTGTTAGTGGTCCCACTCCCATGGGACTGGCCAAATATGCCATACAGCTGCACTGTGGGACATCTTTCTCTGACACTCCTGCTTTCCCTGTCTTCTTTCAATGAAGGGTTCCTCTCAAGGGCACCCTTGAGAGAATATTCTACACACAGAACCCCACGTTACCATGCCCTTCCCAGAGGCTCAACCACAACATTTCAAAACAAAATGGTGATCCTGTTCCTCTATGGCAAAAATACATAAATAAAACTAAATTCAATTTTTTAAAACATTCCTTAGGACCACAAGTTTTTTTTTTTTTTTTTTTTATTCGACAGACAGAGATTACAAGTAGGCAGAGAGGCAGGCAGAAAGAGGGGAGGAAGCAGGCTCCCTGCTGAGCAGAGAGTCCCATGCAGGCCTCGATCCTAAGACCCTGAAATCAATGACCTGAGCCAAAGGCAGAGACTTTAACCCACTGAGCCACCCAGGTACCTCAGGACCACAAGTTTTCAAGCAACTAAATGTGTACTCTGGATAGAGTTGTCATTTCATTGTTATTACAGTTGATCAAAAGAACTGTTGAGATGATTTTGGATGATTTTTTAGAAAAAGAAAAAAGTAATATATTAGAGGTGAATCTCTTACCATGTTGGAAGGGGATTTCTTTATTTATTTGTTTTTATTTTTTTGTCCCTAGAATGAAGAATCAACATTAGGGGACACTGACATTTTAATTATAACCTTGTTAAACACTCTGAAAGTTTTCAAACCTTGAAGCAATTCACTTGAGAATATTCAGGGAGAGTAGGGATATGCCATTAAAGTGGCAGAAGGCTGAACTGAAGAGTAAAGATGAGCAAGGGAAACCAGTAGAGTACCTCCTGGTCAGTTGTAGGAAGAGGACAACTACAAGTTGACCCTCTGAAAACTATCCAGATCTGATCACAGGTTCGCAGGAAAATACGTGTACCCTCTTTGAAGACTGCTGTCCGCTGTATGGATTTCCTACCACCATTTGTTCTTCCTTTCTTTTGTGTTCTAGACTTATTGATCCTATCAGTCAATTCCACAGCACCTTCCCAGAGAAACGTCCTTTCCCATAGCCTCCAGGAATGGCCTCCCCAGCAACTGCACTGTCCCAGCAGCACCTGCCATGGCTGGACCGGGGTGGCATCCGATTTGACAATTAGTTAGTCTATAGATGGGCCAGCAATCCAGGGCCTGACCCAAATGTTGAGCTGAGCCCATCAGAGGCTCTCTTTCAGAGGGATTTGAAGTAGGGACATAAAGAAAACCATGCAGTTAGAAGACAGAGCAGAACGTAAGGGGACTCATAAAGAGAGGAGCCCAAGGGCAGAGTCATGGTCACAAGGGCCAAAAATGGAGAAGTCTCAGACCTGGGGCCATTACAATTTCCTGGATTCTCAGAGCTCCTCAGTTTCTGATTATCCATAGTCATAAGAACTATTCTGGTTCCCTGTTTCTGAGTAACAAACCATCCCAAAACTTAGTGGCTTAAAACAAATCATTTATTTTGCTTATGAATCTGTAATTTGGGTAGAGCTTGGCAGGACCTACTCATCTCTGCTCTGTGATGCCTGAGGCCTCGGCTGGGATGATGGGGGCTCAGGTCACAGGGCTGGTGACCCAAATTCAAGTCTCTCAATTCTAACGTTGAGAGTGGCTGCGGGCCTCAGGCTGCTCTCTGGGTGAAAGGTGGATGTCACTGATATGTCCAAGTAGCTGGAGTCCCATCACCCCTCCCTTGGTCTTCCAGGAGCCATTCTCCCCTCACGCTTCCCCTCCACAGCCGGCGCACAACTGTCCGTGGCTTGAAGGATATAGAATGATAGCTGCAATTAAAGTCAAATTGCCCACACTTTGGACTGAGCATTGCTGATTCAGGGCACAGGTGAAGATCATGCTCTATGGGTGGCCCAAGGCACAACTTGGCTAAATGCGTTTCTACTCTGCCTCGGAAGAGTTAGTAAAGGAAATGCTGGAGGCACCAAGGAAACCATACAGAAAGGGCAAATGTCTACGCAGAGGTCCCAGCCATCTTTTCATCCAGAGGCCTCAGAATGGTCAGTAGCCTACAGAGCCGCAGACGTATTTGTTTGCTCCATACTGTGCTTTAAAAAAAAAAAGAGTAGTTGCTGACTTTTACTGGGGAAAAAAGTGTTTTAAAAAGTTTCCATTTGGGGCGCCTGGGTGGCTCAGTGGGTAAAGCCACTGCCTTCGGCTCAGGTCATGATCTCAGGGTCCTGGGATCGAGCCCCGCATCGGGCTCTCTGCTCAGCAGGGAGCCTGCTTCCTCCTCTCTCTCTCTGCCTGCCTCTCTGCCTACTTGTGATCTCTGTCTGTCAAATAAATAAATAAAAAATCTTTAAAAAAAAAAAAAAGTTTCCATTTTATGGGCACCTGGATGGCTCAGTGGGCTAACGCCTCTGCCTTCGGCTCAGGTCATGATCCAGGTCCCTCAGCAGGGAGCCTGCTTCCTACTCTCTCTCTGCCTGCTGCTCTGCCTACTTGTGATCTCTGTCTGTCAAATAAATAAATAAATAAAATCTTTAAAAAATAAATAAATAAAAATAAAAAGTTTCCGATTTTATTAGGAGACTTTGCATTTAAAAATAACTGTCTAACTTCTCTTGAAAGAACGCCAAGATGCGGAAACACCGGCCCTGCTTTCTCCCACGGAGAGTGTCGGGTGGAGCTGAGTGTCCCGGAAGTCTCCAAGGGGCTTAGTTTTCCCTCATTAGACATCCTGTGTGGCTCCTTCCAGCTTCCAGGTTTGAGATGCCCGCATCTTTGAACGGAAACATGAGGTCAGAGAGAAGAACTTCTGTGTGGTGAAGTAGCAGCTCTCCCTTTTAAATGATGCCTAGGTTATTTGTAGCCTGACAGGTCAGTCCCGGCAAACAGGTGCACATGGGTCAAGGTCATAGTTTAGCTTAAAGATTGTTGTCCTGGGGTGGGTAGAAGGATCCTGCAAGCATGAAAGAGGTGCGTTTGTGATGTGGTATTAGCTTCTCATGGCCGTTATTTGTGCTGTTTTTACTGCACTCCTCATAATCACTTTATTACCTAGTAAATGTAAATTCCCAGGTCCTAATCTTTCACCCTACGATGGCATCGCTAGCACAGCATGCCATTTAGATCAGTCCCACCGCCTGCTGGAGGGGAGACCTTTGTCAAGGACCCTGGAGGCTGGGAGACTTGCCCTGACTCTGGGTCCCAGCAAAGCCAGGGGCTCTAGAACTGAAGTTTAAAGCCGAGTGTTCTTGCCAAGCTGGGTCTGGCTGCTCAGAACACGCCAGCCTTGGATAGAAGCAACATCATGGTATTTCCCTGGTTCTACCTCCAGCCGAGGGGTTCCAGATGCCACTTAGCCAGGGGTTTCCTACACAGGGGTTTCTCCTACACACTCAACCTGTAGTCTTTCAGGTACCACTTGGCATTTGCCATCCTCCTCCTCCTCTGGCGCTGTTTCTCTCCTGTGGTAGCTGCAGCCGAAGCTACCCACACTCCCTCCATGACCTGGCACTTCCGGCATGCTGGTCCCATGCGGCTTTAACAGGGATCCCCAGAGAAAGAACTGTCATGCTCCCCAGCCCCCCCAGCAGCACCCTGTCTCACAGAACGGTGTGGCCCGGGCCCCACACTGTGGAGCTCTGAGCTTGGATGACTACGGCAGCCTCGTTTCCCAATACTCAACAACGGTCGCTGGGGCTGGGTTGAGGACAGCATGAGTAGCAGACTCCATGATGCGTCTTCAGGGTCACTCTCCCTTCCACTGCCCATCGCTCTGGAGCCAAACCCGGGCCCTCAACTCTTTTGGCAAGGGTGTTTCCTCAAGTTCCCATAGCCCCCCAAACTGGTTTGGATCCTTGGCCTAAACACAGCTCAGGTTCCCACTCAGACCCTGGAATGGGACCACATGCCTGGGGCTTTCCAGAACACCAACCACACAGGCTGTTTTCCTGACCCCTCCAGATAAATGTTCCCTCACACCTCTCAGCACCCTTTCAGTGTCCTTCCTTTGCTTCTGCTTTTCTTCTCCTTGCTTCTTGTCATACAATATCTTTATTTTTTATTATCTGCTATCAACTAGACTATGAGCATCATGAGCAAGAACCCTGATTTTGCCAAATACTGTATTCCTAGCACCTAGAACAGTGCCCAGCACACAGCAGGTACACAATAAATACAATGAGTGAAGAATAGAGAGGGATTTATTTTCCATTCCAAAACTATGATTTCTTTTTTCTACTAGCCCCAGTGAAGAAACAGAAGGCATAAAGAGTAAAAAACAGGTTAGGAGAAACTTCCTTTTTCTGCTTTTTGCAATCAGCATCAGCAACAAAAATGCTCAATGAGGAGTGGCAAGATGTTAAGATTCTTTTCAAACTGATACAGGCTTAAACACTTCGAGTGATAATGGTGGATGAGCCTCTGTGGGATGAGGAAAGATTTAGGTCTCGTAACCTGAGTGTAGGGCATTGCCTGTACCCAGTTGTACCTCCTGGGAACACGGACATACGCATCTTCTTTGCTATTTTATTGGGAGCGACGATCTCAGTCATATCTATGGTAGAATGATGATGTGCCCAGCATGGGCATCGAGCAGGTGAATTTAGGAGCAAATGATGGGCTGTAGCACCTGGTGGGAATCATTGCCTATTTGTGGCAACCTGACTCTGTTCTCAGAAGACTGATCTGATTTAGACTGTGGAAGTCAGCACTTAAAACTGCAATCTAAAATATCTAAATTCCATCAGGAAACCAAGAAACTTCAATCTGAAAGCCTTCATAGTATTTACGAATTCACTGAAAATTCACAGGTATACCTTATTTTCTTGTTAAAGCTGATTTATACGTCACATCTGAGTTCATGAGTCTATCTCACTTAGCTTACTGATTTCCAAATTTTTTTGAAATTTTTTATTTATTTTTCAGAGAGAGAGAAAGAGAGAAAGCACAAGCAGGAGAAGTGGGAGGCAGACCAGGCTGAGGGATAAGCAGGCTCTCCACTGAGCAGGGAGCCTGATGCGGGACTGGATCCCAGCACCCTAGGATCATGACCTGAGACAAAGGCAGACACTTAACCGACTGAGCCACCCAGAAGTCCCTCACTCCCAATTTTTTTAGATGCTCTATCTAATATTTCGTAAAATTCTTATTCATTTTAAGGGGCTACCATGCGTCAGGTTTAGGAGCAAGAGTACAGAAAGGAACCTGAAGAAGACCAGAGAGAGTCTTCTTGTGTAGGGGACGGTACAGGGGCTTTGGAATCAGGCAGATCTGGGTTGAGAACCCGGCTCATCCTCTTCCTTACTCCTTGAGCTGCTTTCTTCTTTCATAAAATGATCATATCCAACTGGTAGAGTTGTTAGTGTATTGAAACAAGGCAAAGAAGGTAAATCATATGAAGTGCCAATGCCAGTGGTATCACATAAAGAAAGAATGTTCCATAAGACACACTCTGGTTTCTAGGAGCCATTCCAGATTCTAGGAGAGGATATTCTAGATTCTAGGAGAATTATCTGGAGCAATTCAATGGCGGTTTCTCCTGAGTAGGGACCTAACATTTTAGGAATTGGTACATCTGGAGGCTTCCCATTTTAGGAATTGGTACATCTAGAGGCTTTCCATGGCATCAAGTTTCCCAGAAGTGTGGGCAAAGGAAGCCATAGTATTGACTGGTGTTGGCCTATCTTCTGTCCTTGGGACATAGACTGCTCACCTGGGGGCAGTCAGCTTCTATGAGGGCTATGGCTCCCTTTGGGCCCAATTATCATGCTTCATGACAAGATGGAACATCTAATAATAGTCTTTTTCCTCCCAAAGAACAGGGGGCTGCTTTGCATAGTTTGCATCCTTTGTAGAGCCCTAAATCACTTTGTAATGTGAAACATGTCTGTGGAGAGCCTTTGTGTTACTTGTTCTTATGGTTTCATGCAAAGATTGAGCAAGAAGAATTCGTTACAAACAGCTTGCAATTATTTAGTGAAAAAATATAAAAATAAATTTGGGTGGGCATCAAGCAGACTTCTGGACAAACCCAAGCTCCCTCAACAAGCATGATCAAGTGTAATGGCACACAGGGTTCTGACCACCAAACTATATTCCACCCAACTTCAAAATAAGGACTGTCTGCTTCTAGAGCCTCTGGTCTAGGCATGAGTGGCTTGGAACCGTGGATAACAAGACCCCTCCCCGGAACCACCCCTTAGCACACCCACATGGAGGGTCATCCTCAGAAAGATTTGGAAGAGTAATTCCCAGCTTTTGGAGGCCAGAGGTGGGGAAATGAAGAAATTCTGTAAAAAGGATAGTGTGGGACTTTCCATCTCCTCTTTTTCTACGTAATTTCTGATTCAAATTTTCATGTTTATGAATTGCAAGCTCAATGTGGCTTATGACAAGCCATCTGTTCCTTCTGCCACTTAATTCGTCACCAGGAATCTACTGGTGGAAAAAGACAAGCAGGGGGTGGTGTGTGTGATGGAGAGAGTCTCTCTGGTTCCATGGCTGTGATGCTATGTGAGCACAACCGCAGTAGCAGCAAAAGTCTTGATTTGTGTGTTCAGCAAGTCATTGTGACAGAATTATCCAGGGGATTGATCTTTTGAGATGATAGTCAGATTGCCAAGAGCAAAGATACTTTGCTAATTGTGTCCACACCATTTTCCATCAACAGACTCTAGTCTTTGCTCTACTCGACAGAGTCACTGCAATTTACACGTGACATTTCCATGGTTCTGCTGAATTCATTAACTGCAATCTCTATTCTTATAAACTTCATAAGCTACTTTATAAATAATTGTATAAACCAAGAGTGAGCTCTCTTTCCTCTCTCGCTAGATCGCTTCTCTGGTTTCTGCCGAGAATGCTTAATGAACCTTTGATGTCTCCATAGTTCGTATTTAAGAAGAATAGCTTGTTCTGCCGTAGATGAAGTTTAACATTTTTCTTTCCACAAATGGAACGTGAGAGGAGCTCTTTCCCCCACATTCTTTCTCAAATGGAGCCACTAATGCAGATGATCTAAATGACATAATTGTATGTATGCTGTGTGTAGATGTATATTTTGACTAACCATGGGAATACTGTTCTGGTATTCCTTAGATTGATTACTTCTACCCCAAGACTTTTCCATCAGCTCTGGGCCTCTTCTCAGAGGACTTTCTGGTTGAGTGAGAAAAGCAAGCCTGCGATGCGCGGTGCGGAGGGAACATGTGCTTTCTGTTCACTGACGGGGGAAGGATTTGCCACCCCAAAATGACAATGCGAAGACAAAGCAAACACAGTCTCCACTTTCCTGATGGAGACATTCGCTTTGGAAAACGTGTCTTCTGAAATTCCACCTCCCCCACCGTGGCCACCCAAAGGAGAGCCCTTTCCAAGAAAAACAACCCGGACTTGGGCTCTGCCTCCATTGTCTTGCAAATGAAGTCTTCCTGCTTAATACAGGTGCTGCTGCGTGTGTTTCAGTGTTTCCGAGAGTGGAATAAAACAGTGTGCTGCCCATTGGGCTTATTAGGAGTTGATGATTGGTATCTGTGATCCCCAGAGAAAGACCAAAGGCTGGAGGAGACCCAGGTTCTTGTGATATTTTAACCATATACATCTAACCCCATATCCGTGGCACACAGACTCACCTCCTCCTTGGCTCCCAGAGTTCTTTGTTCGTGCTGCAGCTGGGGGACACACACTGGGCCACTTAGCCCTGATTTCCTCTGGGACTTGCTGACTTTTGATCCTCTGCGCTGAGGGCAACGGCTAGGCCTGCTGACTGAGTAGCTGTATAGAATTTCAACTCTTTTATCATTTAGGAGGACTTCCACATACACTAACATTTCTGAAGATTCTAGAAGTTCTGTCTCTTCCAGCTCTCCTCTGGCTTTAGCGGCAACAACTTTTCAAGTCAGCTGCTCGTTGACCCAGACCAGTAGCTCGTCATAGTGAACACCGAACCACTAATCAGTTACCTGATCTCCCCTGTCTAATCAGTTGACCTGATGCTTTATCTGAACTTTAAAATCAATTCATTTATAAGCACAAGCTGTTCTTGAATTACTTTGGCATCTTGCTTGGCATCCCATAAGTTAACAAGAAAAACTGAGTTATCTTATAAGAAAAGTTAGAGAAAATTAGTTTTCCATGTTTTATAGCAACTGAATTGTTCTAGTCAGTGCTTTTTCAAAAGTCGCCTACGTTGACAGAAATAAATAATTAGAAGGAGACTATGGAGTTAGCCTACACAAGTGGTTCTCAAGACTTCAGGGAAATCCGAATCATCTGAAAGTTCTGTTAGACACAGGAGGCTGGGGGTTTGTGACCATCTCCAATTCCAGCAGGTTCCCCCGGTGATGGTGTTGTGGCCTGTCGGGACACCACACTTTGAGAACCACTGACACAGATAAGGAATTCAATCAGGCGTTGATCTTCCTGGTTGGGAATTCAGTTTATCAGTTGTTTGACTTGATGCAATCGGGTTGATATCTCCTCACTGAAAGGCCTCCTTTCTCTTTGTCTTATTTCCTGTCCTCATTGAAAGAAAGGCCTGTGTTGGTTTGATGGAGACAGGAAATCAGTGGCATTGCAGAAGCGTGCAGGGTAAGAGCGAGCTCTCACAACAACAAAAAACCCTGATTTGCAGCATCTCTCCCCTGCCTGCAAGCCCGCTGGGCAGATGTGTGCCTGTGTCACCTAGGAGCCACTGACCCCCCTCTGGGAAGACCTGTTGCCTAATCTTAAGCCTCAAGGTTCTGATCTGTAAAACAGGTAATAAAAGCTCCTGCCCCTGCTGGGAGGGGTAGCAAAGCCTGCCGGGAGCACCAGGCCGTGGGCCCTCAGTAGCCGCCGCTCTAAAAGAACTTGACGCCTGACCCTGCTTGTAGTTGCCCTTCAGCTGTTTAAAATGCCGTCTGGTGGAAGGAGGCGGCTGCGAACACCAACATCTCCTCGGTTGCTCTCTTATCTAAAGCCGCCTGGGGCTGTTCCCTGGTAAGGGCTTACATTTGATGACATTTGCTGAGAAAGACTGCTTGAGCATTGGGGGTGGGGAGTAGAGGCAGAGGGTGAGGAACAAGCAGACTCTCCGCTGAGCAGGGAGCCCAGTGCGAGGACTCTATCCCAGGACCGCAAGATCGTGACCTGAGCCAAAGGCAGCCGCTTAACCGACTGAGCCGCGCAGGAGCCCTGATACTTCTCATTTCTATCTGCATTGTTGATTTGGTTCTTTGTTCATCCTCTAGAGATTTCATCTTCTGGATCAGCCACCCCAAGGGTGATTGGGCTCCCTTTAGCTATTTATTCCCTGCCTTTCTTGGGTAAATTTATAATCTGAACATTGGTCTGGTGCTTGGATTGTAAATGATCTTGCATTCCTTCCACACAACAGCATGCTAGGGGGTTGGCAACCTGTAAGCAGTTAAAAGTAGGCATGGGATTTATAATTGAGAGGAAAAAAAAAAACTGGAAACAACTCAAAGGGCCAACAATAGGGGATTGGTTAAGTAAAGTCTGTGTAGCCACAGGATGCCCGTTCTGTGCAACAATTAAAAATGACATTTGTGTAGTGTTTCTAAGAATATAAGAAAACGCTCTGATATGTACTGTAATGAAAATGGTACATGCACACACACACTGTGATCTCAACTATATACCCAAAATGAAAATGCACAGAAAAAAGACTAAAAGAAAATATGCTGAAATATTAAAGTTGGCTGTGACTGGGTAGAAAGATCAAGCACAATCCTTGCTCTCCCACCATCTTCTTCCTACCATTTCCAGATTTTATGTAATAATACCTCCTGTTTATTGAGTACCGTGTCTGCCAGGCACAAACGTAAGCCATTTGCATATATTGTCTCTCACTCCCAGAAGTCAAGGTAAGTTTCACCCCTGCTGTACAGGTACGCAGACTTAGGAACAGAGAGATTGGCCAACTTGCCCAAGATGACAAACTAATTAACAAGAGAACCAAGATTTGAAATAACATCTGTTCCCCTCCAAAAGCCACACTCTTTCCGCCCTACCACACTTTGAAGATTATGCATTGCTTTTTTGATGTTAAAGCCATGTAGCAAACATTGTTTTTAAAAAGCGTAGTATGAAATTTTTGTTTAAATAGCTATGAGAGCCAAGGCTAGTGATCATTTAAAGGCAGAAACATATGGGTGGAAAGGATTGCACTCAAGGCCATTGCTTAATAAATCTATATAATTTAGAAAACTGCCTTTCCTTTCTGCCAGCAGAGTCAGCCCCACATGGAGACACATGGCTCAGAATGCAGGCTCCGGTTCAGCCACCTTTCCCCTCTGGCTGAGCACAGTGATGCAGTAAGCAGCCTGTACTACTGCACCAGGCCACCCTGGCTGGGCGTCACAAGCATCAGACCCCTAAGAGATAGAGGCAGCATCTCTGTCATCTGTGTTCTTGCTCTCCTCTCCCAACATCCCTCCCTCCGACCTTCTTATCACCTGGGTTTCTTCCTGATGCCCTCTCTCTCTCTCTTTCTTTCTCTTTTTAGAGAGCACAAAGTTTACTGCCCTCTCTTTTGACTCCTTTTGTGCTAAGATGAGTGCGTGCTGCTATGTCCTGCTCTTTTTTTATTTAAAAGAGACAAGGGGCCAGGGGGGAGAAGGGGGCAGAGGGAGAAAGAGAGGGAAAATCCCAAGCAGACTCCATGCCCAGTGCTGAGCATAACACAAGGCTCGATCTTGGGACCCTGAGACGATGACCAGAGCAGATATCAAGAGTCAGACATTTAACCAACTGAGCCACCCAGGCGCCCCTGTATCCTGCTCTTTAATGCCCTTCCTCAGATGGTAGCATCTTTACCCTATGCCTTGGACAACAGGTTTATGGGAAGAACCTTGCAGTGTTTAAGATAATAGTTATTTACCTGAAAATAGACTTAAGAGTATACTGTTAAAACTAATGCACTTCCAACCTGAGCTTAAGCCCTCTCCACTTATCACATCGCCTTTCTTTTCTTTCTTTTCCAGAGTTGACACAACGTTACAAAAGTTTCCAGCATACAACACAGTGATTCAACTTCTCTATTATGCTATGCTCACCACAAGAGTGCTGCCATCTGCCACTACGCAATACTATAACAATGTCATGGACTATATTCCCTATGCTGTGCCTATTATCCCTGTGACTTATTCATGCCATGGCTGGAAACCTGTACCTCCCCTTCCCCTTCACCCATTTTGCCCATCCTTCTACCTCCTTTCCTCTAGAAACCATCAGTGTGTTTTCTGTGTTTATAGGTCAGTTCTGCTTTCTGTTTGTTTATTCATTAGTTGTGGTTTTTAGATTCCACCTAGGAATGAAGTTATGTAGTATTTGTCTTTCTCTGTCTGACTTATGTCATTTAGCATATACCCTCTGGGTCCATCGATGTTGTACCAAAGGCAAGATCTCATTCTTTTTTATGGCTGTGTATTATTTGTGTGTGTGTGTGTGTGTGACATCTTTCTTATCCATTTGCTTATTGATGGACAATGGACACTTGGGCAGCTTCCATATCTTGACTATTGTAAATAACACTGCAGTAATCATAGGGGTACATGTATCTTTTTGAACTAGTGGGGTTTTTTTAGGGGTTTTTTGGTAAATACCCAGTAGCAGAATTATTAGATCATATAGTATTTCTATTCTTTGAGAAACCTCTATACTTGCCTATAGTTGCTGTCACAATTTACATTCCCAACAGTGCATAAGGGTTCTTTTTTTCTCCACGCCCTCACCAATACTTGCTATTTCTTTTCTTTTTCTTTCCTTTTCTTTTTTTTTTTTTTTTTTTTAATTTTAGCTATTCTGACAGGTGTGTGGTGATATCTCATTTGGTTTTGATTTGCCGTTCCCTGATTGCATTTATCACACAACCTTTCGATACTTCTTTTAGCATCCCCTGGGATCCCATAATTCTTTTGCCCATCTCTGTTATCATACATATTGCACTTTATTGAAATGATCCATTTATGTATCTACTTCTGCTTTCGACCACGAGTTCCTTGAAGGCAGTACTGTGTCTGCCTCTCTGTACCCCTGGCATATGGATTTGGTCAGAAAGGATCTAAATGACCTCATCTCAAAAAACTAAGAACCACTCATGACCTTGAGCATGTGTGTCCCAGAAAAGAATCACAAACCACTGGGGAAAACATTCTTAAAGCTGCTCATGAGCTTATTTCTCAAAGAGCGCAGGACTCTCTCTGACCCACCAGTTCTTCCTAGTGTGGATTTCAATCCCATCTCTTTTTCCCAGTCCCGAAGCCCACAAAGAATACTGATTGGTATTTGCTCTGTAAAAAGACTCACATATGTATATATCTGTTTACACTTGCCTTGTTCCCAGAAGGATTTTAGTTGGCTTATAAGAACATAAAATCTCCAAAATAACAGCATGAAAGTAGGAACAAAATAGAAACTAAAGAGAGAGAGAAAAACAAGAGTGGGGGACATAATCATTCACATATTGAAAGGCAGAAGTCAAGTTCTTAACCAAGTGAACCCTTGTACAGTGTTAACTTTGACCCAGCGACATTGAATTGAGCTGCTCCTACCTGCAGTTAACTATACCATGTCCCCCCAAAATTCAGTGGTTCTGTGGCATAAACTGAAGTTTAACCCCATGAGCAGTTCCCACTGAAACCTGCCCAAAGGAGGAAACGACCAGATTTGTCTCAGTCCTGCTGCTGAATGGTTTGAAGCCTAATCTGAGTCTTTGTAAGCCTTGCTCAAGCCAATGAGTATAATGGCAAGACAGGGGTGAGAGCCCAGTCTCAGCCCTCTGCCAAGTTCACCTTTGGAAAGGAAGGATGTGTAAGTGTATTTGGTAAGAACTTTCTAAAAATCTAGAGGAGGTGGAGATTTCTTAGTTGTTTGATGAGCAAATACACACAAAAGAACCATCACAAAGTGTACAGCATTATCCTAGGAATTATGGCTGTTTCCAAAATTGTGTGTGTGTGTTTTTAAGTTCTTGAACAAAGAGAGTTATATACCAGAGGGAGGTAACAAAATACCCCAGCTCCTTGGACATCAGACATGCAAATTGTAAGTATATGGATACGGTGGAGTCATAAGTCTCACTGAGACACTTTCCTCCCCTTTAAGAGAAGACAAAGTGCCCTAAGTAATTCTGCATTACATGGGCAACAAAAGAAGGGAGGGGGGAAGAAGAGACCCACTCACCATGAACCTGAGCGTCTTTCCACAATGATTTTGTTCGTTTTTCCTTTATGATCGATATGTTGTGTGAGTGAAAACCTTTATTTCAAAACATGGAAATTTTCAGATATTCCTGATCATATATCCCGAGAAAGGAGTTGGTGGGGCTGGGGGAGGCAAAGGAAACCACTGGATTAGTCAGACCCTTTGGTTTTAAGTCACAGGAATCAGGTTAGCTCAGGAAGAATGGGGAATTTATTTCACAGACTTCATAGGAGAATTGAACAACCCAGCCATGAGACAGAGAAACAGCTGGGGCTCAAAAAACTAGAATGTAGGGCTAAACTCTGCCAGGATTTTTGTACCAACCCTGTCTTTTCTGCTTCTTTCTGCATTTCGGCTTAAATCACTCCGGTTGGCCTCCTCTACCTGGTAATATATGTGCCTTCCAGGTTTTAGATCTCTTATCTCTCAGCATCCTCAGCAAAGAGTAATGGAATCTATTTCCCCAGTTTCTCTTAAAACACTGCCAGAGAAGGGTACTGATTGGCCAGGACTAGATCAAGTGGAACCAATCAGCTATGGCTAGATGTGTGAGGGAGCAACACTATGATTGACGCAATGTTAGTCAGGCATTTTTTTTTTTTTTTTTTTTAAGTAAGCTCTGTGCCCATCATGGGGCTTGAACCTAGAAACCCTTAGATCAAGAGTTGCAAGTTTTACCGACTGAGCCAGTCAGGCACTCAGTCAGGGGACTTCTTTAGTCTGAACTCTGGCCCAAAAAATGGCATTGAATAAAACTTAGAAGCCCTCTCTTGAACCATAAGGCTGGAGAGGTGAAAGCAGCTCTTCTCTGAAGAAAGGGGAAAAGAGCTAGACTAACAAGACATTAGGTGTCTGTCACAGCCACCAACTTACAGGACTCACATAGACACCAGGCACAACAGAGTGGACAGACCTGGCAGATAGAGTATATATAATAATTTGTAACTAAAGCATTTTGTTTGCCAATAGAATCTTCCCTCCCTTTACCTCCAGCAAGAGAGAGAGAAGGCCCTTGGGCTAAGGGAAGAACAGAGGTATGGGGTCATGTAGCCCAAAGACCACAGTATCTTTAGTCATATACAGAATTCAGGGAACGGACCCTGAAGGGTATAGGAAGTTCTTCTCCCTCAACATTTCTCAGGAAATTAGTGCTGGATATAAGGTCAAAATAAGAAAACAAATGACTGTCTGTATTATCCCAGGCCTGCCCTGGTCCAGGTTACATGTGAGTCCACCTATCCTCTGAGGAGAGAAAACCTGCAGGCACACACAGACCATTCATATAGGGAAACAGGGGTTGAAAGTGCTAGATGAGGACTTGTTCTCAGAGGTTCTCTGCATCTCTCAGTTCCCAAAACTGAAAGTTAAACCATGAATTGAGTAGTTCTCATCTACTTGCAACAAAAATCCCTTACAAGTGGTAGCTGTGTGTTCAATTCATTGACATACTACAGGAGAAACCGAAGAAAGCTCTTTTGTCTTGGATACGGGGCAGAGAACTCTTTGTCCCTCTTTGGACTCAACATAAAAAAACCTACGCTCATTATCAACAAACAAGAACTGAATTCTCTAGATGACCGCTTAAGAGAACGCGGACTACATGAGATGTGAGATGTTTTCATAAATGCCTGACTCGGGGAGCCTGGATGGCTCAGTGGGTTAAGCCTCTGCCTTCAGCTCAGGTCCTGGGATTGAGCCCCGCATTGGGCTCTCTGCTCAGCAGAGAGCCTGCTTCCTCCTGACTCTCTGCCTGCCTCTCTGCCTACTTGTGATCTCTCTCTCTGTCAAATAAGTAAATAAAATCTTTAAAAAATAAAAATAAAAAAATAAATGCCTGACTCAAGGCTTCAAAAAGATAGGTGTTTTTGAAAGATTGTTAGATTCCGAAGAATACCCATAATGGTCAGGATCAGTCTAGGTCATGCTGCAGTGACAAGAACCCTGACGGTCTCAGAGGCTTCAACAATAGATTGTTTCTTGTTTATGCTACAAATACATCCTAAGTTGGTGGGGGACTTGGCCCATCGTAATCCCTCGGGGACCCAAGTCAGTGATGCCTCCATCTTGCACACAATTCCACAATAGCTAGGGGGTAAGAAAAAAGGGACTGGTGAAGCATGTGTTGGCTCTTTCAGCTTAAAGCTTATACCTGGAAATGACACATCACTTTTTCTTTTTTTTCTTTTTACCCAAAACAAGTGGCATGGCTATACTGAATATAAGTGGAACAATAGAGTGCCTTATAACTTCAATGACTGACTCCATAAAAAATGATAATCATTCAGAATGATATTTTTAAGGATTGGAAATCTAATTCGGCTATATTTAATGTTCCATATGTTTTAATTTTTAAAGGCTATTTTCCAAGGCTTTAATCATCTTAATTAAGCACTTGATGAATGCATAGAGGGGCAGAGTCTAAGTACCCTCCCTTTGAATGTGGGCTGGGTTTAGTAAGCTGCTTGACTAACAGAATGCAGCAGCAGTAATGTTCTGGGATTTCCAAGGTTAAGGCACAAGAAGACTTGCAGCTCTTGCCCAGGCCCTACAATTGTCAGAGCCGATGCCAACATGGGATGTACGTGCAGCATAAGGCGCTTGCTCTTAGGGTGCTGAGCTGCCATGGAAGTAGTCCAAACACTCCAAAGTCACCATGCTGGGGAGACCATGTGGAGAGACTGTGTAGACAGCCAGAGACTACATGAGGAGAGAAATGCTCCCAGCTGGACACCTGTTTACTTCTTTGGTTTGAATCTTGTGGGTTAATGCATTTCTGCCTTCTAGATGTTTGTTCAAAGCTATAAGTATCCTTGGGCATAGTCAGGCATCTAATTGACTTCTTTAGGCTCTAATACCCAAGTGTGAAAAAAAGGTTTGGGTATTTTTCTTGGGAGTTTTGGGAGGAATAGGAGTCTTGGTTCTTGAAGGGAAGGGGGAAGTGAGACATATTTTTGAGGCCTGAGGTGTTTCTTGCGCCAGGGTGTACTTATGTGGTGGGCTGCCAGTAGTCAGCTAAAAAATGAAACATATCCAAGGGTGAGCTCCTCGGAGGACCTCCCCACCTAACCTCTGCCCGCATTGTGCTAGGACTGCCCAGAGCTGGCCGCGGGGCGGGCTCTGGGCAGATCTGAGGTGGATCATAGATTCAGTCTTGTCTCCTGGAAACCGCCAATCACACCATGAAAGCTGTTTGGGTCTTTTGAGGAGAAACAGTAACTAGCAACCCTCTTTTCCCACTCTGGCTGTAAACAAATTGAGAAAAAAAATCCTCCCCCATTCCCCCAATGTATGTGAGCTGAGCACTGGAACTTCACATTTCTTCTGATAAAGCTGATGAGAGAAGATGCGGCTTCAGGGCTTACAGGCTCATGGGCTTATGCCGTGAACCCCAGCATTAGGCAGGCTTTACCACCTAGTCAAGCAGGCTTTATCACCTAGCCAAAGCACGGGATGACAGGGGGATTCCCAATCTGGCAAAACTTATGACATGGGGGAACACAGGAAAACACATGTTTCCTGTGTCCATCTGACAGAAAAGAGAGGGGTTGAAATGAACAAGCCCAGGGTATTCCTCCCAACTTAATAAAAAATTGTAAGTTCCTCTATATCCCTGGATGGAGTCAATAAAGTGGCAGAGAGACACCAGGAGTACGACGCTAACTGTGCACCCTCCACATGGAAAAAAAAACCAGCAAGAGTGGGGAAGGAGCATCTCTCCCAGTGGAGGAGTTGATAATCACCTTGCAACATGGGCACAGGCCTTCATCCCAGCAACGCAGAGCTGGAGCAATCATGTTGGTCTTGAGACCTGAAATATAGGTTTACCAGATTTTGTGCTTGCTTCTTATTTCACGTCAGCAAGCATTCATTAGATGTCTGCTATGAACCTCACTCTTTGGTTGTGTGATTCTAACTATGACCTGCATTAATGAATACTGCTCTAATCTACAAACCCTAAATACCTGGACTCTGTGCCAGGCACTTTAATCGGTCTCTGGAAAAATGAGATGAATAGGACACTATCCTGCTGTTAAGGTGTTGTATATTCAGTGAATGTGACGGCAAGTATAGAACAATAACATATCCTGGGGATGTCCTCATCATCACAGAAGTAAAGAAACAATCAATTTTGCCTGATGGGCTGAAAAAGGTGAACAGGGAAGGTGATGGCTAAGTCACACCTTGAGAGAAGAGTGGGGATGTCCCAAATTGGGAAACAGCTTAAGGGAAGCCATGGAAGTAGGAAAGAGCAAGTCATATGCCCAGACAACAGCAGGTTCCCTCACCCAACAGGTGTTTATTAAGTCCTCCTGCAGTTGGTTTTAGGGATTTGATGCTAAATGAGAGACACAATCTCTTTCCATGGGGCATTTATTATCCTACTCTGGAGAAGAGAGAACAGTGGGAGGCAAGACTGGAAAAATGGGCAGGGGTCAGATCATGGAAGATTTTTATATCATGGCATGGAGGGTGGTATTTACCCAAAGTCTGTTCTCAGTCCATCTCTGCCCACGTCATGCTACAAAACAGGCTTGGGATGGGGATGCACCACATCCTCCTGGGGTCCAAAGTGGTCATTGCTCATGGTGATGAGAAACAGGATGTTCAACAAAGCAACGGCCTTTTATGTTTGAGAAATTCTAGTACATGGAATCTTTTCATCTTTTTTCCCAAGCCAAGCCATAATGACAATGAGTGAAAACACTAGTAAAAATAAACCAAAATTAAAACAAGCACTTGCACCATTATTACATTTAACACTGAAACGCAGGATGTAAAAATTTAAGCAAATCCTTTTAAAGTACTGGAAGGATTATATAAAGTCTCCATAGTCTCAGAATGTCTTCCTGGCGAAGAAAGAAAGAAAGAAACAAAAAAGGAGAGAGTTTTCACCAAGTTAAAAGTTAAAGAGGGAAAAACCAATTCAACATCAAATTTTTATTGGACACCCATATGTTCTAGGTTTGGTGCTGCAGTGCGTGAGAAAAGAAAACTGTCTCTTCAATGAACATTTAATGTTTGATGTTTAGAATTTAATGACTAAAACTTCATTATGCTCCATCTAAATATGGTTTTAAAAGTAAGGTTCCAGTAGCTTTGGATTTCTATAAAAAGAAAAGGGATATTCTTCATTGAAATTAGTTAATTTGAAACAATTGTGGAGGACACATTGCTTATGTATTTTAAGAATAAATGTAAGCCCTTTTGAAACTTTCAAGTTTTTTCCGATGATCCTCTTAGAAAAGAAAAAAACTACCCTTCTGACTGGGGACACAATGATAACGATGGGATTTCATATTGCTGACCTGGAACTGCACTGTTTGGTTACCATCTCTCTGTTTCGGCTTTTTCAAGCTGTGGGGAAGGAAAAGTGTGGTCTTTGAGGTTCTCATCCCAGTTGTTAAGCAAGAGCCAGACATGACTGCATTCATTTCTAGCAACTTCCTGGATACTGTTGTAGTCATTAGGATTTTTCACAAATATCCTAATTTGCCTCTCTCCTCTACCTCATTGTAAGTTGGAAGCCTCTTTGAAGTGAGGGGTGGTCATGTGATTTCCTTGGGCCAGTGAAATGTGAAAGCTCCGAGCGCTGGTGTATGACTCATCACGTCCACTTCGCCACCACGGAGGCAGGTGGCCCCAGTTCATTTGATGATGAGAACCTTCCAGTAAGAACGAGACCTGGGAGTTGGTTATTCCAGCTTAGTGGGACCTCTCTCTGACTGACAGTTGTCCACTATGTGCCCAGCGTGGTGCTAGGCTCCCAGGATACCACAGGGTCACACAGTTCTGCAGAAGTGCCTACCCCAGGGAGAAGAGAGACTGCAAAACAATTACGGGTAGCAGAGAGCCGCGGTTGATTGGTAAACCCAGTCTCAGGGGAATTAAAAAGTGAAGAAAAGTGGTGAGAGTTGCTTCTTCCATCTAAAATATGAAAGAAAAAGATAAGAAAAATCTTTTACAGATTTGGTTACAATCTGCTCTATACTTAATTATAGTCTATGCTGTTTATAGTAAAGTGATAAAATTGTTCATAGTGGAAAGCTTGATAGTCTACTTGATAAACCTTTTCTATGAAAATTCTAGTTCCAGGAGGGTAAATGAGAGCCATGTTTTGAATCAGTTCCAGTGGATAAGTAGTGGCTGCTGGTATTTTATTTGAGAAAGATTATGATGTTATATCTCAGCTCAAGAGCAGAGTGATGGGATTAATTAGCAATGTCTGTCTTGGGTTTAAGAGAGGTGAGTACCAGCCTGTATGTTACTATTTGCAAACCTATCCCTCCCTGAAACAGAAGAATTATTGGACAGCTTATCATGATTTCCCACCTCCCAAAAAAGGATGAAATAGCCTGGAAAACTCACGCCTATAAACTATGGCAGATGTGCCTAGAGAATATAAGAAATATACTATGTAATTTTAGTGCCCCTCCATAGGAATATAACTATGAAAATAAGGCTAACAAATGAAGAAAAAATATACATGTCATCTTGGTTGTGCTCTCTTAACTCTAAGTACCTGTAATAGAGACTAGGCTAAGCTGCTGTAACAGAAAGATCTCAACTACAGTGGTATTATTTCTTTGATGAAATAGTCTCAGAGCAGCTCTGCCATCCTGGTCATGTGACTTAGAGTTGACAGTGGTTGCTCCAGTCTGCATGGGTGGTGATAACTCCTAGAGGAAGTCTAGGAAAAAAAGACTTTCTCTAATGAGCAGGGATCATCTCCATTCACACTCCATTAGCCTCCTATTGGTCTATGATCATACCTAGCTTCAAGGGAATCTGGAAAATATAATCCTTGGCTAGGCACTCATATACTGAGCTGCACTTTAGGAAATTCTATTACTAAGAGGAGGAAAAGAAGGATTATACTGGGAAGACAGCAGTCCCATCATTGCTATCTGAGAAGAGAGAGACCAATTTATACCAAAGAATTCAGGGAACCTCTTTATGAAAGAAGGGTGAATAAAAGCAACAAAGGATCTAAACTGGTAGAGAAGACAGGAGAGAGACTCAAAACTAAGATTTCCTAAAATTCTCACCCAAATGATGCTCACCAATTGGTGAATGTTCACCAGTCATCACCAATAATGAGATATATCAATATCACATACTTCCTGATATTATGCACTGAAAAGGGCACAATGTCACCTTGTATTCTTGCCAAAAATGTATAATTGCAATCTGATCATGAAAAATATTACATAAACCCAAACTGAGGGACTTTTTACAAAACAGTTTGTCAATGCTCTTCAAAAGCATCGATATCATGAAAGATAAGGAAAGATGAGGAACTGGCCCAGACTGGGAAAGATAAGGAGACATGACAATTAAATGCAATGTGGGATCTAGGAACAGAAAAAGAACATTAATGGGAAAAATTGAAATCGAATGAGGTGTGTAGATCAGTTACTGGTGTTTTGTCAACATTAATTTCCTGGTTTTGATAACTGTATCATAGATTTGTAAGATGTTTACTTTAAGGAAAACTGGGTGAATACTATACAGGACCATAACTACTATTTTTGTAATGTTTTTATAAGTCTAAAAATTATTTCAAGATGAAAAGGTTGAAAAAGTCCCTGTCATGTCATATCAACACATTGTACATAAAAGGCTGATGAAGGCCAGGCAGTCAGAGACCCAGGCCCTGTGAAGGATATCTACCTCTTTTCTTTTCTGGTCCTTTCTGGACCTTCCTTTCTAAAAGTCATGTAACTGGGATGCCTGGGTGGCTCACTCAGTTAAGTGTCTGCCTTCAGCTCAGGTCATGGTCCCAGAGTCCTGGGATCAAGTTCTGCATCAGGCTCCTTGCTCAGCGGGAGCCTACTTTTCCCTCTGTCTGCTGCTCCCCCTGCTTGTGTTTTCTCTCTCTCTGACAAACAGATAAATAAAATCTTAAAAAAATAAAAATAAAAATAGAAGTCATTTAACTAATCTGCATGCCTTTATTCAGTCTCCAACCCTGCAGCCTGAATGCTCCATTTCTAACACAGGTCTGATTATCCCATTGCCCTGTTTGCAATCCTGCATTGGCTCCCCTTGTCAGGTGGATGAAACCCACACTCACTGTAACAGTTCACAGGCCCTGAATGGTCTAGCCCAAACCTGCCTCTCCATTCTCAATTCCTACCATTTCTAGACATTCACTCACCTCTCCAACCCCACAGAACTCCTCACACATTTCCAAATACTCCATTTCTATTCATATCCACTGAAATTCATGCTTACTGTTTTGACCACCTGGAATGCCTCCTCCAAGCTACTCTCTCATTTTGCTTTGTGATGAATAAAACATCACTTCCCTTTCAATGCCTTCTATAATTTCTCTTAGCAATATTGTTTCTTAATCAGTACTTCCTTTTCCAACTCTTATAGCTCTTATTATTAATGTTGATTCATCTATTCTTCCATGGTCTGGTGTTGTGCTTGGTTCTTGGATAACAAAGACGAAGAGCTACTAATGGGGTGGGTGAGGCCAGTGGGTGAACCAACAGCCAGAGTATAGTGATCAATAGTATGACAGAGTAGTTCCTCCTAGTGACAGTGAGTCAGGAAGCCTCTCAGGAGAGATTATCTATGAGTTGGATTTTCAAGGATGAATGCAGATTTTAGTCTTTCCATTGAAAGGCTAGCTCATCCCACATCTTCCTGCTTTCCTACTTCCTGCTTTCCTTTTCCAGCTACTCAAATTCTGTTTGACCCATCTAGTTTAGTTATAGCTTCAACTCAATTCAACAACTTTCCTATATAGTTTTTTATAAAAAGCATTAAACACTTACAACAAAAATTGACCCATCCATGCTTAAATATGCTCAAAACTGTAGAGACAGACAACTATTTGTGTTGACCCTCATTATGAATAGATTGGAAATACTTTGCAAGACAAGTATTATGGATGACCAAAACATTCAAACATCAAAGAAAATTACAATGAAATACATCCTACAGTTTTCAAAATACTTGAAAGTATAATAAAAATTGTCCCTATTGATGATGAACCAAGGGTATTTATTAATATTAATTGGTTATACCCCTGGTTCTCAAACTTTGTGTCAAGGCTACATAAACACCCAAGGACATAATGGAATATTTTAGATTTTTGAGGGAAATGCAGAGCTACTTGACATCTTTTGGGTGATGCCATATCTTTGCAAAACTGAGTTTTCTGTGGTTTCTGTGATTAAAAAGCCAGTACTGCATGAAAACCAATAGACAAAATGAAGGGGTACTGGCCAATCTAACTCCAAAGTCTGAGAAGTTAGGCAGTGTCAATAGGTACATACATCCCAGCAGTAACTGTGGTTATTAAAGAATGAAATAAAATAATTTTTAATGTATATATTCTATTTTTTCAAACAACTACTAAGTTGTTAGGACACAAATATTATTAAGGTATTTGGATTTTCATAAATGGAATTATTTGGTATTTCTCTTGGCCTAGAGTGCCACCAAAGAAACTATTGTGACATTAAGGGAGCCGTGAATAAGCAAGTTTGCGAATTTCTGCTCCACGCTGTCACTGAATTGACAGTGATGTTGCTCTTCTAACAACTACTTTGTCTGCAGGCCACTGGATGGATACTTTGGGATTCCAAAGACTTTGCCAGTTTTCTAGTGTAAAGACAGAAATGTAAAGGCCTAACAGAAGAACTCTTTGTATAATTAAAGGAAGTTTAAAGGACTTGTTTTATTACCTTGGGCCTCACTGGTGGTTTCTTGCAACATAAAATGTCCCCTTCTACAGATTCAACTGCCATTCCCAAGCCTTATCAGAAAGACAAGACAATGGGGTTAAACTATTTTAACCCGGCTACTTGTGACAAAAACAAAACAAAACAAAACAAAACAAAAAAACTCACTAGACTTGCCAGGTCTGAAGTTGCTTTCTGTGACTAATTAGGATAAAGTGAACTTTTTCTTGTTTTGCTTTACATTAAAACTATTTGCCTTGTTCAGGTTTAAACTCACTGCCTTCACCTCCTCTGCACTCTGATCAGTGTGATTACTATGATTTTCAATAGATAAAGCCACTAGCTCTTTTTTAAAGCTAACTCTGCTATGCAATTAAAGCAGCTGATTGAGTCATTAAGTGAGCCTCATTAGCCACAGGAAGGAATCTAGATTGGAGTTTGGGGAAAAATGGGAGATGCCAAATGCATTTATTTCAGCAACAGTGAGTTAAGAACATTATCTTTTTCCTGTAACAATGGAAATAGGCAAAATTACAATTTCAATGAAATAGTTGACTAATAATACCAATAAAAGTATCAAAAACCTTTTTTCCAATATACAAATAAAATTTTCAATTGAAGATAGAGCCTATGTTCTAACAGATTTTTAATTCTTTTGAAGCCAAAACAAATATTTAATAATATTTCAGAATGCACCGTAGTAGGTGGACTAATATAAGCAGATTATTTTTGTACCCTGTGTGCCTCACTATACCAGGTGATTTATTTGTTTATTAGATTCATTGTTGGTCATCCATTTAAGACACTTACTGAGAACCTGCCTTGTTCCAGGCATCGCACAAGGCCACACTACATGCTGACAAATCTGAGATTTAGGAAAGGCATGAATCCAAGTGGATTAGCCTCATCTTTCTTGTCCAGTGAGGAGAATGTAGGGAATTACACTGTGGTTACTAATACAGTGTCCTCTGTAGATCAAAGAAGGGCGTTTTCCCCATGAGGCTGAATGACACACAAATTTGGGCAATGGCAGAAAGACTATGTTCTTCCTTGGCTTAGAGGGATCTGTTCAAATATCCTAAGAGTGTTTGTCATGAGAATCCACCACTGATGAATTGTACAATTGTCCAAATGTTCCTTCTTTCTTGGAACCACATCCTATTTCTAAAGATTGAGACAGCAAATTAAATGAAGAGTTCATGATTTAAGATTCTCCAGGCTCTTTTTCATTTGTGTCCATATTAGGAGTAATAGATATTTATGAATACATGATACTGTCTAAGAATTACTTTTATCTCCTGGTAAAGTGGATGAAGTATAATATTTTATCCCAGATAATAGACCTAGAATTGATTTCCTAGCAGCAGGGTTAATATAATATTCTATGGTATCAAGAAGAAATCATTTGACAGATTCCTCATTATACCAATGAATGTTGTTTGGATTATAGTAAAAGAAAACCAAACTCCAAATAACTTAAGTAAAAAGAAAATATACTGGCTCACATGACTGAAAAACAGTGGGAAAAGCAGACTTCAGGCAAGACATCAAAAGAAGGACATTGCCACCAGGACCAATTGTGTTCCTCTGTCCCTTGATTCTACCTTCTCTGCACTGCTTTACTGCTCAGTGGCAGTGCTCTTACTGTAGCAAGATGGTAGCAACAACTCCAGATATTACATCTTCGTAATTCAATTCCAACACAAAAACCAAGTTTTTCTTCAAGAATTTGTAACAAAATGTCCCTCATGCTTCATCAGTGCCACATGCGTTATGTGCCCATGCCTGAACTCTGGCCAAAGGAAGGCTGTGTTCTGATGGGTTTTGACCAAAACATACTCCAACTCTGAGCCAGGACGGGGCCCTGCCCAAAGTGAATGAGAGAATGAGTAAATAACGTGCACATTGAAGATGGAAATTGAGTTATTATTAGCCAAAGAAAGATAAATGGAGGCAGAAAGCCAAATATTCACTTCAGAATGAAATTCCCCTTTCCCAAGAAGGACAGGTAATAGAGGGTATCTTCATGGATTTATGAAGTCCATGAGGTAAGTTTTTGGGCTTTTTGTTTGTTTTTAGGGGGAGGGGGTTTGCATTTACTTTTTTCCCCCCTTGAAATCAGCTTTAAAACACAGTTCTTAAAAAACAAAAATAAAACAAAACAAAAAAAGAATGGCTCAGATGGTTAAGTGTCTGCCTTCAGCTCAGGTCATGATCTCCCGGGTCTGGGATCAAGTCCCATATCAGGCTCCCTGAACATCAGGGAGTCTACTTCTCCTTCTCCCTCTGCCTCTCTCTGTTGCTCATTCTTTCTCTCTCTCTGTCTCTTTCTGTCTGAAATTAATAAATTTAAAAATGAATAAATAGGGGCACCTCGGTGGCTCAGTGGGTTGGGCCACTGCCTTCAGCTCAGATCATGATCTCAGGGTCCTGGAATCGAGCCCCACAGCAGGCTCTCTGCTCAGTGGGGAGCCTGCTTCCTCCTCTCTCTCTGCCTGCCTCTCTGCCTACTTGTGATCTCTCTGTCTGTCAAATAAATAAATAAAATCTTTTAAAAAAATGAATAAGTAAATAAAACACAGTTCTCTTCCAATTGATCAAATATTTTAAGAATAGTGATATGAGGTAGAGTGCTGGGAAGTGCTGGACAGCCAGCCTTCTGGGGAGATGATTTGTAGCATCTGCTGATTTCCATGGTGTAATACTCCCACCATGGCCCATTTCAAACTGCCAACATGATGCCATTGACCATAGGTTTGGGAAGAGATGTGTGTAGTCAGCCCTCATCAGCTGGAACAAACCAGTACAAACTGGGTCCAGCACACCACTTACAATGAGTAATGTTCATAAGAATTTTTGTAAAGTTTATGCCACCAAAATGAGAGCAAAATCCCTCAAAACTTATCAAACTAAGACAGACATAATAGTCGGGGTGGGATTGGGGGGGGCAGTTACAAGAGATATCTTTGTCACTTTTTCAAAAATATACATATTTTTAGCTACTTTTGATGGAAAGCATGCAGATCCATCATTTGGTTGGTGTTGTAGCCACATTAAAATAGTCTTCCTAACTCTAAATAAAATGCTGGAGAAAAACAGCAATTATGTGGTCACAATCCCCTCTGTCCTCATGAACTGCAGCACAGTCAAGCATTTCTGCACACCATGTCCCCCGAGATGTCACTTACTCCTCAGGGTGGTCTCCAAGGCTCAAAATTTTCTGGCCACAGAAGACACATCTGTTTGTTGATATTTTTCTAGACTGCTAATTACATGAACCCTGTGATTTTCCTCTCTGGTGAATGAACACAAACAAGGTTCACAGTTAACACTGCAACTCAGAACACTGGTCACTTGTTATGAGCGAGGAAATGACCACAATGGCTAAGGCTAAGGTAAAGCTCTCACTAAGAAAAAACATCTTAAAGGTTTAGGCTTGTTCTTTGCAGTTAGCTACTCAGCACACTGATTGGAAATGGTATGACATGTCCGCGGGTGTATTTTGGGAATAAGAATAAATTTCTTTTTCAAGTTCTTCTGGAAAACCAACTTTCCATGGTTGATATGTGTCCAGATCTCACCTACTAGCACTAGAGGTAAGACTGACCTCTGGAAAAAAGCGACTTCCCTCAGATTGCTTCCTCTTCCACCCTGTTGGGACCTATTTGGGGGACATCTGAGTAATAAATACAAATCAGGCAGGAGTGATTGGCAGAATGGTTGTACAGTTGGGGGCGGGGGAAGATTTCTCAAGATTTCTTCTTTCCCCCTTCTTTCAACAAAGTTGCATACAGTCTGGGGTGTTGTCCAAATGTAATAAAATAACACAGTTCCAAATATGAACCTTTGCATTTCAAATCCCAGAGCACCAAGATACTGGAAAATCACCCCATTCTACCCCAACTGTCTAAGGGGGTACACAATTTGTGGTAGCTAAAGTACAGATTTACCAAAAAAAAAAAATTTAATGTGTATCAGAATGCCATCTGGGGTAAGAACTTGAATTGAAATCCTTTTCAGTTACTAAAGGCAAGATAGTAACAAGCTTCTTAGTGAGTCAAACTGCTTCATATATCCATCCCAGATCTCCCAAAGAATTCAGTCAATCTCTTACAGTAGTACCATTAATAATAGTAATAATAATAGCTAACATTTATTTCAGACTTCTTTTGTGCCAGACACCAAGCTATGATTTTTATGAGTATATTCAAAGAATAGATGAGGTGTGTTTGCCCCCACAACAGCCTGTGAGATAGGTTCTATTATACTCATGGCATAGGTTAAGAAACTGAGGCTTAAAATATTCAGTGGTTAGATGAAAGGTCACAAAATTAGTACAGAATCAAAGATTAAAATGAGTTCTTAATCATACTGGATTTCCAAGTCAATTAGACAAAAACATGCAAAGTACATAAAAGAGAAAGAATGAGGGAAAGATATTTGAAGGCAATACAGCTATAAACATGCAGACAAATTCAACTTTGGATTAGAATGATAGTAATTAACATTTGTATAGCATGTTATAATTTGCAAAAACATTTCCACATACATTTGATCTTCATGGCAATTTTGAAAAACAGTGTCCAGTGAACTCTGTGATTTTCATTTTGTAGAGGTAAAGGTGAAGGCTCAGGAAATAACTTATGACAACAGACTATTGCGCTACGACTCTAGGCCAGTAGAAAATTTCCTCGTTTTCAAATCTAAGACAGCTATGACACCAAAATCCGGTAAAGATGGACAAACACTATAGACTAATTTCACTCATGAATATAAATTCTAAAAAAAAGAATTTCATATTAGTATAAACACAGCAATTCTAAATAAAATATTTGCAAATAGAATCCAGGAGTATATAGAATAATTAGAGTTGCCCTTGAACAATGTGGGGCTTAGGGGTGCCAACCTCCCATTCAGTTGATAATCCACTTATAATTTTGAATTCCCCAAAAACTTAACTGGTAATTGCCTACTATTGGATGAAAGCCTTACTGATAATATAAGCAGTCAGTTAACACATAGTTTGTATGTTATATGTACTACACACTGCATTCTTACAGTAAAATAAGCTAGAGAAAAGAACGTGTTAAGAAAGTTGTAAGGAAGAGAACATACATTTACAGAGCTACAGTACATTCATTTAAAAAATAAACTGAGGGTTGCTGGGGGGAGGGGGGTTGGGAGAAGGGGGGTGGGGTTATGGACATTGGGGAGGGTATGTGCTTTGGTGAGTGCTGTGAAGTGTGTAAACCTGGCGATTCACAGACCTGTACCCCTGGGGATAAAAATATATGTTTATAAAAAATAAAAAATTAAAAAAAAAACTCAGTAGTCATGTCTAATAAGTTAGGGAGGAAAACCATGTTGCTTCTACTCAATGCTTTGCCACATCTTATAATACAGAGCAAGTCTTCAAGTATTTGCTAAATTAAGAACACATGCTTTGAAACAAGAAGAAATGAGATGTCTAGGCCCCTTATCAATTGGATATGAAGAAGCAAATACACTTTAAATCTGACACGCATGTATAATTTCTCTGTACAGAAAGCCTGCAAACAAAGCCATTAAAATAACTGGCAGCAACCTTGCTCAGCCCTTCCCAGCACAACCACCTGTCTATAGGAAGGTCTGGGGATGTATCCAGTTCTATCACTAAATAGCTCATAGTTGCATCAGACTGAAATCTAACAGCCATGATCAGTGGATGCTCCCTGCTATTTCATGGGTTGATGAAGCCCTAATCAGCTCATGGCGAGATGACCTGGGGGCATCTTCTATTGGAGGGCACACCAGCATTTTTATAGTCACTAGTACCTAAAATCTAAGGCTACGGGCAATAGAGAGAAGGGAATCACAACCTTCCTTCTCTCCGATGGGGAGTGGTAACAGCCCCCACCGGATCATGCTTGACCTAGCCATGAAACAAGTACAGGCACTCCCCCACCATCATGATCTCAACTGTGTAACAGAACAACCAGCCAGCCCCAGGGGTCAATGCACAGAGCCGGTTTTGAGAACAGTGGTACCCATCCACATGTAGACGTGGCTACTGGGTTCACATGAGTTAGAGAGCAAAGTTTGTCCACAGATGCTTTGCAATGAAACTGTAGGTGGAATCCATTACTCTGCCATCTTTCCTAGGGGTGCAGAATGTGGACAGAGTGGTGGGTCCTGAGCAGTCTTGAGCCAGAGCTCACGCTCTTTTTTGGAATCTTTTTAGCTCATCAGAGTGTTGAAGGAATGAGAAGAGCAATTAGTGTAAAATAAGCATGATTTACTCACCTATACTCCTTCCCTAAGTCACAGAAGGAATACAGTGACCCAGAAAGTTCTACCTGACCTGCAATTTTTATTTCAAAATGCTGAACAAGAAAACAGTTCATTTCCTCTGAGATTCCCAGAAAAAGGACTGATTATTAGCAGCTGCCTAATTGCTATACTAATGATCAAACTTTAACAAAAGTAAATTTTTTTAAACACAGGGCTTTTAAAAAATTATAACTAAACAAAGCAGCATTAACCTCATAGCTAGAAAATATTATATCTTTGGATTCCAGCAAAAATACAAGCCTTCCATTGCCTTTTGTTTTATTTGTTTATAATCATTTTATATGGAAATACCAGTGTTCTTTAGCATGTTTTGAGAATTTTGTACCTGATCCATGTAGCAACCTACCTGTACAACTTGGTGTGTTTTATTTCACTAACTCTTGTGTTTTCCCAGATATGTGATTACCTGGGTCAAACTTGCAGAGGCCATTTAAAAATGCATGACCAAAGTGGCTTTGCTTAGCGATATCACAAATCTAAAAAGGCAATACTGTCAGTTAGACCAAAATGGATACGTAAAAATGAATCCTAAACTCCCATGTGCTTTTATTTAACCAATTTAATTAAAATACACTCATGTGTTTAAAACGTCCTCAAAAGCAAAGTCTTTCTTCTTAATTTTGCAAGTTGGATATTCTAAAACAAAGTAAATATTCTAAGAACTACTGGTCAATTAATGATAGTCCAATATGGAGTGATATCATTCTACTTTTCTCAGTTATGAAACCAATTAATTTATCTTAAATATTTCCACTTGCTAAATTTCTCCCTAGAAGATTCGATAAATAGGAAATATACTTTTGTCTTTACTTAAAAATTATCTCAAAAAATTATCTCAAAGACAAAAAGTTTCAATAAAATTCCATTCTTTTGTAGGGGATCAGTATCTACACTAGAGGAGAAGCCGTGTTTGTCACGGTGCTCGGAGTCCCAGCTAATGTAAAAGATGAATACTAAGTAGTTGAGACTATCCTTGGTTCATCTTCCTCAAACCAGGAGAGCTCCTCCTATACAGACACAGTTCACAGACACATTTACATAATAGTATACATTTACAGAGTTAAAAGAAAGAGGAGTGCAGAGAACCGATAGAAAGAGAAGGACATAACCAAGTGGAATAAATCCAGTTAAGTGTTCCCATCAATTCTCATGAATTTGAGAGCAGAATGGTCCAGTTTTAGATGTATCCATGGTGGAAAATAAGCCAAAGTTCCATAAAAGCGCAAAAACCCATGTATGAAAAGTCTGAAAACCTAGTGAGAGACTTTGCATTTGATCTTAATACACTGGGAAGTTATAAGCCATCTTAAAAAAAAAAAAAGATTATGATCATGATCACCATACACATGGTCTTTCAATATGGTCTATTCCGCATCCAAATATCCCATGAGTTATGCACAAGTAGGCAGTTAGTAAAGCTCAGCACTCATTCATACTTTTTAAAAAGATTTTATTTATTTACTAGAGAGAGAGCATGAGTAGGGGGAGAGACAGAGGGAGAGAGAAAAACAGACACCCCGCTGAGTAGGAAACCCAACACACAACACACAGGGCTCTCTCCCAGGACCCTGGGATCATGACCTGAGCTAAAGGCGGAGGCTTAACCAACTGAGCCATCCAGGCACCCCCACTCATTCATACTTTTAACCAGTATTTGGGCATCTCCTATTACACACACTCTGACAGGCTCTGGGAAGATAGAAGGAATATCAGGATCAATAGGTAGTCTCTGATAAGGGATGCATGGAGGGTAAACTAATAATCGTCACACAACATAATTTATTATCCAATGAGAAAGGAGAGTATGAAAAAGACAATAGTTAATCATCTGGGAAGAAGAGATGGTATCCTAGAAGAAATAAACTGATTTGCACAAGGATGAGAATACATTAAAAGGGGGAAAAAATGATCAGCCTGGGGTCATCCCTTGAGCAAATAGAGGAGGTAACTTAATGGCCACGGGAAATAAGGAGCTCTGTCTTCAACTTCAAGTTGAGCAAATGCAGTGCTGAGAAATGATGGTGACAAATAGATTTATAAACATGAGAGAAGAGTGACAGTTTGGGATTTGGATGACAGAGCTATGGACTGCGGGGTCAGACAATAAAAGCCCAGACAAAGTTGAGGTTGACAGTCTTCCTCGACTTTCAGTAAAGCACATGACCATTTGACATATTAATTGCATTGGTGGTTTTAGCTTGATGAGGATACAGAGCCCCTCCTCAGCCCGCACTCATTGTGCCCCCTTTGGCATCAATAAAAGAGCCGAGATGAATATTCCACATGTAGATCTTTGTAATGACTTTATAAACTATAAAAAAGAAGAAATGAAAGAGAGACTTCACCAGAACAAAATGAAATCTCTTTTAAAACTATAAAACCTTCATAAATTTGGTTTTGAAATTTCGCCTCCATCTTACAAGCTTTTGTCAGATTGCAAAACACTATAATATGATCCAGTAATTCCACTTCTACTGGAGTGTCCAGTGTTTATGGCAACATAATTTGTGATGATGAAACATTTAAAACAGCCAATATATAAGACAAATGAGAAATGTTCAAATAAATTGTGACTAACCGCCTGAGCAAATAGTATGCTGTCGTTTAAAAATTATCTCACATTTAATGATTTGGGAAAGTGTTCATCATGTGAAAAGAATTGAAATTTGCAAGCTATATATCTCCTTTGGTCCCACTTTTGTCATAGCAATAGAAAAAATATAATTGGAAAACAGCTGCCCTGGAGTCAACAGTGATTCTCCGTAATCAATGCAATCAAAGGTGAATTTTATTCTTTTCCTTATACTTTTCATTTTCTAATATTTCTGCAATTAACACCTGTTCACTTTATAATCAGAGAAATACTTTACATTTTTAATTAACTGGGTAACAATTAAGGAAAACAAAGATGCTCAAAACTCTGCCTGCAAAAGATGTCCTGGAACTGTAGAGACAAAAGTTCATTTTTGAACTTTTGCAGTCTTCGTACCAGTTTTTGCCAATAGTATTGATGCCAATAGCATGGTAGGTGCTATGAGAGAAAGCCCCTTCTGTTGACTCATATGCTAAGGAAACTCATCATATTTGTGGTTGACAATGAGGTTGTTAGAGCAGAGATAAATAATTGTTCAGCTAATGTTCCTAGAGCCATGGGGAACTGTTATACTCTGACCAAGTAATATGAATTCCATGTACAAACTGAACTTAAACTCTTTAAGTCATTCCGATTTGATGAATTAAAAGCTCTCTTCAAAACTCAGGAGGTGCTTTCAAACCACCTAAAGGTCCCTATTTACAATAGCAAAACTGCTCCAGTGGCCCTTTTGGAAGGCCACAAAGGCATTCTAAGACTAACTTCACACACACACACACACACACACACACACACACACACACACTTGATTATGGGTCTAAAAACCAATGAAGTGCCACAGAAGGAGTTATCTCTAATTCTATCTCTAATTCTCTCTCTAAATCTAATGCTAATGGGCATTGTTCAGGAAAGGGAATTAGAAAAATGAAGATATTATATTGCAAGGAGGGAGGAGAAGAGGAAGAGAGAAAAATAAAAGATTACTGATTATTCGAATAGTAATTCCTTTGAACGGTGAAAAAATAACAATCAACATAGGGGGGAAATTAGAGTCAGATCCAGAAATGGAGATGGCCAAAACAGACACCAAGGGCAGGGAATCTAGTTTGCTAGTTATTAAGTATGACCAGAGAGTGGAATTTTTTTCAAGAATCTACCAAAAAAAAAAAAAAGAATAAAATTCTACGCATTCAGTTTCATTCATTAGCCTTTAAAATGCTTTGTCCAAAATAAAATTTATAGCACTTGCCAACTTTTAATGGTGTTCTGTAAGCCAAGCATGATCAAAGTTGGCTTTCTCCTGGTAGCTGGAAGCCAAGACCAGGTTCAGAGAATGACACAAAAGCTGAAAGCCTCCAGGCAGAAGAGGTGACCCCAGCTCTCTCTCTCTCTGAGAGGAGGTCAGACATCTGGCAGCCACAGCTGGCCTAGAGCTAAGCAGCAGAGAACAGCAGAGCCATGTGCAGATGGTTACCGACGAACCTCCCAAGGAGAAGGGCAGCAAAACGGGGCAGAGATGAGTATCTGGACAGACTGGTTTACAACTTGGAGAAAGACCCGAAGTAGCTGAAGCAGCTCCCAAAGAGGAAAAGGGCACAGCCTTCGAGTGGAAAAGTCTATCCTAAGAAATCTCGTTTAGAACCTACAATCTGACTCAACTGGTGGTCTTGTTTTAAACAAAACGTATTTGTCTTCCTCCACATACTTTTTAATGGCAGTTTTTTCCCCAAATACCAAATAAGGACAATAGAAAGCACTTGAATATGTTTTTAAAGTATTTTCATAATGTTTTCAATCATGCTTTTCGGTCAGTTTACTGTCATTGAAGACAACGCTCCCGCTTCCCTCCCTTGCCCTCCCGAGCAGTTGGCCCCTCAGGTCTTCTGCGCTCACCCACACCAGCCCGGAAACCCGTAGTCTCTGTTTCCGCTGCTGGCCTCTGGGAAGATCTAAATGTGGCTGCTGTAGTAGTGTTGCTCCAGGACTCCACTGGGGCCTATCGTTCACTGATCTGCCTTCACTGCCCATTACTCATGCCTCATTAGAGGCTAATCTAGGATTTATCATTATGCCCTCTTCGCCCCCGCTTCACCTTATATTCAACGGGTGCAGCGGGCTAGGTGGGGTGCTACCCTTGGACTGGAGAGCCTAGTTCCTGCAGCTGTCAGAATCACTGCTGGCTGAAGACTCACGGGCTCTCTGGGAATGGCTTTTGGCAGAGAGGAATTGTCCCGTACTAACCCTCCATGTCTCCCTCCCGCTCCACTCTCCAAGGGCAGCCTGCACCCATCACAGCGGTGCAGAAGCCAGGACCCCTCACCTTGATCCCAGACAACTCTGAACAGCTCTCCCGGCTCCGGAGTCTGGTGGGACCGACTGAGGCCTTGGCTGCAACTGTGTCACACTTCAGGGTTCCCATCCTGCTTCCCTCCCTCCTTTACTAGAGATTCCCCAGTAAACCTTCTGCTTGCAAATGTCCACTCAGAGTCCTCTTCCAGAGAACCCCACCCAATATCTAGCAAAACCCCAACTCTTATCAGTCAGGATTCCAGAAACAGAAGATGCACTCACACCCAAGAGAGTTCAGTGAAAGCTCAGTTTACAAAGTCATGAGCAAGGTTAAATGAATGGAATAAGGAGTGTTGGTGAAATGAGCAAGGAATAGTCATGCAGGTTGGTATAGAAGAAGGAAAAGGATATTCTTTAGTTCTTTAGCTATTGATTCTAAGTTTCAGTCAATCCTATTAAATATGTGCATTCATGACAGCAAGGCTTTACTTTGTTTCCCATTGCAGTTGTATGAAAAATCAGTTAAATCAAGCATGTTCACTGAATATCTACTATGTATAAGATAATATACGAGGCACAGCACAACACCAAAATAACCAGTTATTAGCACAACGATTCAAACAGTTTGCAAATTTGGCTACATGATGCTCATTGATTTGAAAATTAAATTTATGGAATCAACACATTCTTCTTGAATCTGGTAAACAAAGCCATAAAAATATAATTAGTATACCATTCTCCATTACATTAAGATTATGGACATTAAATTTAATCACAAGGATAAAATTGCCTTTCTTTAATCCACCAACAAATGTGAATATACCAGACAGCCTATAAAAGAGAAAACTACCTCTCCCCACTGCCTTCACCTCTCATTAAATCTGCCTTTTGTTATGTTATACTGTTTTGCTATATTCAACACTTTACTTCTTAATTTATAAATAAGTCTCCCCACTATGTTTATGTTAAAATTTGGGGACTTGATTTTAGAATTCAACACTCGTGACTTTTAACGAGAAGCTTATAGTTGTGTAGAAGCTGTGGTATTTGCTAACAAACATTTGGTTGTTGGTTGGCAACATCCAATACATCAATTTCATTAAAGATAATAATGCACTGTCTAACTAATGGTAATGTTCATTTTCACAAATTTGTTTTCTCAGTGTCACCATTTCATTGCTGGAGGATGCTTATTATATATCCATCATTCAATTAAATAGAATTTCAAGACCGTGAGACACTGTGAGATGTCAATGAACTGGAAACCATAATGGGGCAATGACACAGAGACTTAAGTATTGAATGATAGTGACAGATCCTACACTTCGCACTATGCTGAAACCCACTGGATGTCTCTTGCTTGTCAAAGGTAACTCAGTGGGGGCACCTGCCTGGGTGGTTCCGTGGGTTAAAGCCTCTGCCTTCGGCTCAGGTCATGATCTCAGGGTCCTGGGATTGAGGCCTGCATAAGGCTCTCTGCTCAGCAGGGGACCTGCTTCCCCCTCTCTCTATCTGCCTCGCTGCCTACTTGTAATCTCTCTCTCTGACAAATAAATAAAATAAATAAATAAATAAAATTTTAAAAATGGAACTCATTGGAAAACACAGAGATGATCACATTTTGCTTGTATTCATTACTCAATTTCAGTAGAGAGAGTTTGAAATCTGTGCCCTGGAAGTCAACATTTTAGGAGAAGCTTGCCAATCTTTGCTTATTCCAAAATAAGCAGATCTTTCCAACAGAAATAGGCCCTGCATTGGCATTATCTGTTCCTATTCGGGGCATGAGCATTCACTCTAACTTCCATGATAAGTTCAGAGAGGAGAGAGAAATTTGAAGTGAGGGTTGAAGACAAAATCATGTGGCAGTTCATTAAAGATGCATATGTCATGCTAAAGCAAGTCTCCATAAATGTCATCGGATTGAAATCTGACCACAATGGAATTAAATTAAAAATAAAAAATATGGGCACCTGGTGGCTCAGTTGTTTGAGCGACAGCCTTGGGCTCACGTCATGATCCTGGACTTCCAGGATGGAGTTCCGCCTCGGGCTTCCAGCTCCTTGGGGAGTCTGCTTCACCCTCTGACCTTCTCCTCTCTCATGCTCTCTCTCACTCATTCTCTCTCAAATAAATAAATAAAATCTTTTAAAAAAATAAAAAATTAAAAATATGATACTTTTAACAAAGATTTCTAGAAAACATCCAAGTATCTAAAGATTACCCATTTCTAAATACTACATAGGCTTTTTTTTTTTCAAAAAGGAAAAAAATCACTATAGAACTAGAAGGTATTCACACTGAATGATAAAAAAGCATGTCAAAATTTGTAGATACAGCAAAAACAATCCTGAGGGAGAAATGTGTTAAGTGTCTATATTAGAGGGAAGCCGGGGTGGCTCAGGCGGTTGGGTGTCCAACTCTTGATTTCCTCTCAGAGCATGATCTCTGGGTCATGAGATTGGCCCCATGTTAGGCTCTTTGCTCAGCATGGAGTCTGCTTATCCCTCTTCCACTGCTCCTCTCCCCCCACCTCGTTCTCTCTCTCTCAAATAAATAAATAAATAAATAATCTTTTTTAAAAAATAAGTAAATGTCATATTAGAAAAGAAAACAGTTTAAAATAAGTGATTTAAGTATCTAAATTTAAGTACCTTAAGAATCTTAAGAAGAGGAAGAGCAAAGTAAACTCAAAATAGAGGAAAGGAAAAAATATAGATAAAAAAGGAAATCAAAGAAATAGAAAACAAACAATGCAGGGAACCCACAAAGCTAGATGTTGGTTTGTGGAGACTTACTTTTTTTTTTTTTAAAGATTTTATTTATTTATTTGACAGAGAGAGATCACAAGTAGGCAGAGAGGCAGGCAGAGAGAGAGGAGGAAGCAGGCCCCCTGCTGAGCAGAGAGCCCGATGTGGGACTCGATCCCAGGACCCTGAGATCATGACCTGAGCCGAAGGCAGCGGCTTAACCCACTGAGCCACCCAGGCGCCCCGTGGAGACTTACTTTTAAAAAAATGCTTCAACCCACATAGTGCATACATGTCCATTTTAATGCTATGTTCAAGGGGAGAAATTGCTTCAGAAAGATTAGCCATTAATACTTACTCCATTAAGAAAACAGGAAAAAATCATATGTGTGCATGCAATAAACAGTTTGGCTTCAGATATAGAGTGAAATTGAGTAGCCCACAGAAAAAGACCTAAACCACACTTTAAATTGTACACATACATACCCTGTGTGGGAATTTGCTCAAAATATTGCTGTTTTTATTAGAAAAAAAAGGAAGATCCAAGGTCGCTTTTTAAAATGGAGGATTAGAGAGCACCTGGGTGGCTCAGTTGGTTGAGCGACTGCCTTGGGCTCAGGTCATGATCCCAGACTTCCAAGATCGAGTTCCACATCAGGCTCCCAGCTCCTTGGGGAGTCTGCTTCTCCCTCTGACCTTCTCCCCTCTCATGCTCTTTCTCACTCATTCTCTTTCAAATAAATAAATAAAATCTTTTTTAAAAAATGGAAGATTAAGGGTGCTTGGGTGGCTCAGTGTGTTAAAGCCTCTGCCTTCAGCTCAGGTCATGATCCTAGCCAGGGTCCTGGGATTGAGCCCCACTCAGGCTCTCTGCTCCATGGTGAGACTCCTTCCTCCTCTCTCTCTCTGCCTGCCTCTCTGCCTACTTGTGATCTCTGTCTGTCAAATAGATAAATAAATAATCTTTATTTTTTAAAAAATGGAGTATTACGGTGGCTGGGTGGCTCAGTCAGTTAGGGGTCTGCCTTCAGTCAGGTCATGATCCCAGGGTTCTGGGATGGAGCCCCATGTAGGGCTCTCTGCTCAGCAAGGAGCCTACTTCTCCCTCTCCTTCTGCCTGCCACTCCCCTGCTTATGCTCTCTCTCTCTCTCTCTCTCTTACTGTCAAGTAAATAAATAAAATCTTTTTAAAAACGCCTGGGTGGCTCAGTGGGTTAAGCCGCTGCCTTCGGCTCAGGTCATGATCTCAGGGTCCTGGGATCGAGTCCCACATCGGGCTCTCTGCTCAGCAGGGAGCCTGCTTCCCTCTCTCTCTCTCTCTGCCTGCCTCTCCATCTACTTGTGATTTCTCTCTGTCAAATAAATAAATAAAATCTTTAAAAAAAAAAAAAAGAAAAGAAAGGAGGATTATTTCATCTCTATATCTTTTCATTTCATCTATGAAATAGAACAGTTTGAAATCATTTGTAGCTATGGTGGAGACACCCTCCTGGTAGTTTTCATGCTGCATTATTTTTTAGTATAAAACTCTCTGCTAACTAAAAAAGCTTCTAAGCCTCCATTAATGGCACACTTGTCATAAATAATGCACTAAATGTGTAACTTTTCAAAGCTATAATGTTTAAGCTCCTTGGCATTCATCTTGAGGAATGACTGCCTATATTCATTACAGGGAACAGGAGATCTTGGTATACTCGGGAACTTTCCAAGAATCCAGCTTCACTGAGGCGAGCAGCAGTTGCTCGGCAACATGTGAGGTGATTGTCGTCACGGTGCCTGGTGGGTGACCTGGGCAAGCAGAGCCTCCTGGACTGTGGGCAGGAAGACCAAGAAGGAGAGCATGGGGGCAGCAGGAAGGCCAGCCATGATGTTGATGAAACTGAGAAACAGCAGGTCACTCCGATGCCAGGGCTTCCTTGTGTTCCTTCTGTCAGCTCTGAGGCACAGTGCCAATAAGAAAGGCCAGAAGACCAGCAAAAAGAGAAAACACCCAGGGGCCAGAGGAATTCAGGAACAAGTTTCAAGGCAGAGGTAAGATTGGACTGGCCTTTATGTCAAACTTGACATAGGCAGGAACACCCGGGTTCCGATGGAAACCCCAAATAAAGACTGAGAAGCAATTAACTGGAAGGTTCTGTCGCGTTGCCAGGTTGCATGAGCTAGGAGAAACAGCAAGTTTACTTAAAGCTATGCTCAATAAATTCCCTTATACGTTTATTTATTCAATCAACAAATATTTATTGACGGTCTTGCATGTGCCAGCTCCCACACTAGGCACGGAGATCATTAGGACAAGCTTTTGTAAAGTTTACATTTTTCTGGTGGAAGCAGACAGCAAAAAGAGAAAGATTAAAGGGATACTTTTGGAACATAATATTACTCTCAGGGACACACAACAGGGTGATGTGATGGGGTGCACCTTGCACCATGTGTACAGAATGGGGTGATTTTAGATCCCGTGATCTGAGCAGGTCCCTGAGACCCTGCAGTCATGTAGGACCCTGTGCTCAAAAGAGGCCCTCTACTCAGAGATTACTACTCTGCAGTTGCCATATTAAAATTCTTAGTAATTCTATCTTCATTTTATTTGGTAAATGAATGTTTGGTAAGGAATGTGTGGTGGGCAATGGAGCATATGTTGGAGGATGCCTTCTCAGTGTCTGTGCCCGTCAAGGGCTGTGGCACTAGCGCAGGGAGGTGCAGAGTTGGGCCTGAGCCCTAGGAGCCTGCAAGGGTCTGTACTTGGCCTACAACTTTCTTCATGCCCAAGGAAGCGTGACGTTAAATAGCAAATAAAAACCCCGCGACGATCAAAGGAGAAAGTGCAAGAAGGAGGGAACAAGCTCCTTTCCTGCTTTTAAACCCAGGGGACTGCCATTTTCATTTTGCACTGAGCCCCACAAATTACATCTCTGGTCCCACTCTGAGAAGGGGCATTTGCAGGAGAGGGGGGACTGCAAGTGCAAAGTGGGAAGGCTGCAAGTGCAAAGATTCTCAGGGGGTGTGTCCACAGAATGACACATCATATGACAATGTGGGAAGCTCTGATCAGGGCAGAGCCTGGAAGGAGGGACAAGGAGAGATAGAGCCAGAGACAGAGGCAAGAAGCACATCAGATAGTCCAGGAAGAGTTCTCAGTCCTGGAGGAAAGGGACAATGGCAGGGAAGGAGGGCAGGGAGCGAACTCAGGTGTGAAGACTCTGTCCACATCACTTCCGGACTTTGACACAAAACCTCGGAGGACCTCTGAGATCTGCCACCTTCATGGGAAGCTGGGAATTCCATGTCTACCCCCAAGCTGGCCTTAGGTGAGGGGTTGTTCTGGTCTTTCCTATTTGTCACTCCATAACACACATGAAATGAGGCATCCCCCCTCTGGGTCACAGACTACTCCCCCTGATCTTTGTTCCAGGCTCCTAGGACCTCTTCCCTTTTTCTAAAGGGTTACTCTCAAGCCCCCCCTTTTTTAAAGTTTTTATTTATTTGAGAGAGAGAAAGCACAAGTGGGGGGTGTAGAGGGAGAAGGAGAAGCAGACTCCCCCACTGAGCAGGGATCCCGATGTGGGGTTCCACCCCAGGGCCTCAGACTTCATGACCCGAGCTGAAGGCAGATGCTTAACCGACTGACCCACCCGGGTGCTGCCCCAGGACTACTCTCAATTTTATCCTGGGTTTGCCCCCACCCAAGTCCTCGTTGTCACACCCAGCCAAATCTGCTCCCCTCCTAAGACTCTGCATAATTGTGCCTTCGGAGTCCTTGCCCAAACCTGCAGACTGACTTAGGTCTCTGCATTCCTGGTCCACTTTTTTTGTAGCAGTTGTACATTTCTTTATGTGGTCATTTGATCAGTATCTGTCTCTCCAAATGGACTGTGAGGTCCTTAAGCACAAGGGAAAGGTCCCTTTTGCCTATAGTGGTGTCCATAGCACCCCACGCATGGGAGGCACGTGCTGGCTAGCAGTCATGACGGTCTAGAGCAGCACAGGTAGAGAGAGGCCAGGGTCTAGAATGAGCCCTGGCGGGGGGAGCTGGTACTTTGAGTTGGGCCTGAGCTGGTACTTTGAGTCGGGCCTTCAGCAATGCAAGGAATGGAATGAGAGAAGAGGTCTGCCTAGGTTCAGAATTTGCTCTGCTATTAAAGCAGATAAGAGGGAAGAAATGAACAGGAGAAGACCTTCCCTATGGAATTCAAGGCCCCGGATTGTGAGAGGTGGCCGATGGAGAAGGAGAGGCCTGCCGGCCTGGACAGTTGCCCATCTCTTCCCTCTTGCCTGCATCCCCACCTCTCAGGCCTTTCAGATGTCCTCAACAGGCTTTCTGGTACTCTCCCATTCATGTGTAAAAAAATAGTAAACTCAGTCTCTCCTTGGAAACTTTGGGGCAAAAACCCAACACCCTGCAAGGGTCAGGAGAAAAGGATTCATTGGACAAGAATCTTTAAGTATCATATCACTCTGGTAAGAGTATATATGAAGAAGAAAATAGTCTTGTGTAGCGGGCAACCTCTAAGAGGCTCCTGGGAGCACCTACCCCCGCATAGCCACACCCTTGTGCAGTCCCCTCCCCCTGAGTGTGGGCTGGACTCACTCAAGTGTTTCTAAAAAGTAGAATATGACAGAAGCAATCAGGTGACCAGTCTGGATTAAGTTATAAAAAGATTTTTCCTTCTACCTTAAGTACCTTCTTTCTCATGGATTGCTTGTCCTGGGGAAACTGGCTGCCATGGTATGAGGCAGGAACCCAATAGAAAGGCCCATGTGGCAAGAGACTGAGCGCTGCCAGCAAATACCTGAGTGGGTTTAGGAGCAGGTGACCCCCCCACAGATGAAATCTCATCCCCAATCAACAGCTCAGTAGGAAACTCATGAGAGATTCAAACCAGAGGCACAGGGCTAGGTCAAACTCAGATCACCTATCCACAGAAACTAAGAGACAAGAAAGGTTTGTGTGTTAAGCCATTAAATTTTGCAGTAATTTGTCATGTAACACTAGATAACGTACACAGTTATGTATCATTTCTGAATTCTACATCTGTGCTGGGGTTTCGTACTTGAGCACCAACAAGGAGGTAGACATGCCGGCACAAGGCCAAGTGTTAGCTGGAATTCCTGCCCAGTGGGGCTTCATAAATAACAAAGACAAAAGGAACTGTCTTGCTGAGAATTTTTATAGTGCTGGTTATTTGAGCAACATTTAGAAATCCACCATCACCACCAATAACCCTTCCTGAAAAGGAAACTCATGAAAGCAAAAGGAATTTGGAAGTTTTGAGTCCGTTCTTAAGAATATACCAAAGCCTGGGTCCACAATATGTAATGCCGAGTTGACTTGGCCAGTTCTTTCCCATCCCAAATTCACAAATTGTGAATAATCCATTGCATACATGGCCTTTGAAGATCTTGCCTGTTCTCTTTCTCCTCTTCTTTCTTTCCTTCTCTCCCCTCCAGCTTCCTTCCTTAATATTATAGGTAAAACATTAGTAGCCCTTTGTCCATTAAATAAAGTATCCCTAAATGAATGACCACCTTCAACTTACCTTTTTAACTTGGGTATCACTCCTAACCCATGCAGATAAGTAAAGTTTAAAAAACAAACAGGAATATTTATTCTAAATCATATGTTTAGCTCAGTATTAATCCAGCTTTGCCATGTATTAAGTTAGAATCTTTTCTATACAGCTCACTCGGCGAATCCTGTTAAAATGTAGTTCAGTGGGTCTGGGAGGGCATGAGCATTTGCATTTCTAACAAGCTTCCGATCAAAGCCTATGCTGCTGGTCCCTGGCACACACTTCAAAGGGTAAGGCCTCCGGTGGAACCATTTCTTGTTTCTGGGCCTGGGAATCTGCAACAGTTGGGTTCACTGACCTCTTAAATCCTATGAACTCGTGATCTTCCCGTCAAGCCCGTCCTTCATTCTCCTCCCCCGTGCTCCCTATCATGGTACATGGCACCACCACCCACTGCCATTTTCCTACATAAATGTGCGACTCCTCCTCTCTCTGTCTCTTCCTCCCAGCATACGCCCGTCGTATCCACACTCCAGCCCTGTCGATTTTAGGTCCTGCATCCTTTCATGAAGACACCCACCTGTCTTCACCTTTGCTTCAGCTTCCACTTGACCTGAGCCCATGTGCCTGCCTACCCAAGCCAATGTCACCAACCCCCAGGGTCTTTGAACGAGGCAAATCGAACTACATCATCTCTCTGCTTAAACTTAAATTCTTTAAGGTGGCTGGCATGAAGTTCTTTTAAAAAATCAAAGTCTTTTCAGCCTCAGAGGACTCCACACAGGCAGTCCATCTGCCATGAAAACACTATGCCCCAAACTTGTCACCCTGTGGATGAAGCCCCTCGGGCAGACCTTGCCGGTCCCCCAGAGTGGGTGCATCTTTACTGTGCAGTCTTTCAGAGGCTGTATTTTCCTTCATCGCTTTTATTAAAATTAATTAATTGAATCTCATGTGAGTGTCCGGTCTACGGTAGAGCTGACATCAATGCTCGCTCTGGATCACCAGTCTGTCCCAGGCCCAGCGCAGGAGTGGCGCAAGTAAGCCCATGATCAAGATACTATGAACGAATAAATATTTCCCACCCACACTGAGGATTTCTGATAGGTACTGCTGTATTTTATCTATTTGGTTCCAACAGAAGCTGAAGTCTTAGTTACTAAGATTTAACATCGACCTCTCTCAACAAGGGGATGTTAGGCAAGTTGCCTCATAATTACTATACAATTTCCTTGTGAGGAAGGCTGTGCATGCCGTGGCTAAGTGTGATAATAATTAGTGGATGGATGCAAGGGGCGTTCGAAGTTCCAAATAATTGACACAGGAATTCTAAATATTGACACGAACAACACATAGAGAACACGTGGTTTCCAGGCCTCCTCCTTCAGAACTTTAGTTCGCTTCTGCTTTCTTCTTTTAAACAGTGAATTAAAGAAGTAAATTCCTTGTCTATCAAAACCTGGATGAGTCACAGACACAGATAAAATTCATGGCCAAGGGCTATCTATCTGGGAGGTGTGAGGAGAGGGTTGGGGAGCCCCATGTCCACAATACCTTCCCAGTCACCTGAATTCCACCAGAAAAAAATGTGTTTCTTTAGAATTTGGAGAGCCCTGGGGCACCTGGGTGGCTCAGTCTTTAAGCATCTGCCTTCAGCTCAGGTTATGATCCCAGGGTCCTCGGATCGAGCCCCACATCTGGCTCCCTGCTCAGCGGGAAGCCTGCTTCTCCTTCTCCCACTCCCCCTGCTTGTGTTCCTTCTCTCTCTGTGTCTCTTTCTGTTAAATTAATAAATAAAATCGTTCTTAAAAAAAAAAAAGAATTTGGAGAGCCCTGTTAAAATATGAATACCCTTTGGATAGTTGAGCCATCCAAGGTTAGAGAAACAGTTTCCTAGTGTTTACTTTTTCTACCCTACCTAACTTTGACACAGTTTGTATTTTAAATCAAATATAGAAATATTATAGAATAATATCAAAATTTGCATGAATCTTCAAATGAAAAGAGAGATTCAGAGAAATGTTGTAAGGAATAGTAATGCAGTCCTGGGGTATTAAGGACCCATCTTTGGCATACTTAGAAAGCACAGATGAAGAGCGTTCCCTAACCAAACTAGTCAGCCTGGGGTTGGGGGAGGGTGGCATGAATTTGCAGGGAGAGTGTGAGGCAGGGACCACTGTTAAGTACTATCCTTCTTCCAGAGTAATAAATCCCTTATTTTAACCTTGATCCACCACCAGCCATGACCAAGTTTGGATTTCCCAGACTCCTTTTCAGGTAAGCATGCCCCTGTGACTAAATTCTGGCCAAGGTGATGAAAGCAAACAGTGAGGTAATGAGATGATTTCTGGAAACTTCCTTAAAAGACAACTGGCCCATGACCGATCTCTCTTTTCCCTCTGCCCTCCTTCTGGTGGACTGCAATTTCCTCATGTGGCTGCAGCTGGAACAACCAGACTTGGCGATGCAAATTCCCGACACTGGATGAGTCAGGGGAAGGGGCAGGACTTGCACGCAGGCCTTGGACAGTTGATCCCAGACTTTACAGAAAAGAAAAACAGAAGACAACCCCTTGCTGAAGCTGGTACTGTTGAGAGTTTCTACCCTTGTAAACCTAAACGTTAGTGATAGAAAAGGGAAAAAAAAAATTTAAAGCAATTTATCACCCTTATCTGGGACACTTTTAGAAGGAAATGGTCATTAAAACAATCAAAGTTATGTCGTGTTGAACTATTTTTTTTATTGACTTGCAAATTGGTGTTACTGTTTTGTTGGATCTGTCAAATAGTTCAATTCAAAGACTACTTTCAAAAATAAACTTTCTAAAATTGTAAGTAATATATACCTGTGTAGTATAAATCAAACTCAAGCCTACTTTATATTTTTTAAAAGATTTTATTTATTTATTTATTTATTTATTTATTTACTTGAGAGAGAGAGCATGAGCAGGAAAGAGTACAGAGGGAGAGGGAGAAGCAGACTCCCCACTGAGCAGGGAGTCTGATGTGATGAGGGGCTCCATCCCAGGGCCCAGAGATCATGACCTGAACGGAAGGCAGATGATTAACCTACTGAGCCATGAAGGTGCCCTAAAACCTTCTTTATATTGATTATCGGAATGCTGAGAAATAACATAAGTAGAATTATTCTTATCATATTCTTATCATATCATATTTACTTGCTCTGATTCGTTCCTTAGCTAGGTCTCTCTTGAATGTCATACCACTAATATTTTTTTCTAAAAAATATACTTTCTTTAATTTGGTCTTGTTACCTTTTTATCTTTTTTATAAAACTACAGCAACTTTCTTCAAGATCACTTTTTATGGTTAACAAATCTTAAATCATTAGCATCTTCTCAACAGTCATTTCAATAGACCATAATATTGTTTTAAAGATTTTATTTACTTGAGAGCAAGAGTGAGTGAAAGAGACAGAGAGGGAGAGAGAGAGTTTTGGGGGGAGGGCAGAGGGAGAGGGAGAAGCAGGCTTCCCACTGAGCAGGGAACAAGACATGGGGCTCGATCCCAGGACCCTGGGATCATGACCTGAAACGAAGCAGACACCTAACCTACTGAGCCACCCAGATGTCTCCAGACTGTAAGATTTTTTTATTGAGAAAAATTTTTCTGTACAGGTACAGAGGCATATAAATTCTGCTACCTAGAAAACATTCTATTCTAATTTCTGTACGGGAAATGTGTAAGTATTTCCACTCAAACTTTCAAAATTTCTGTCTTTTTTACCTCCACTCAAAGTTTTACTGATTTCTTTTTTCATAGGACAAGAGCAATTGGAGAGCGAGCAGAATGGATTCCCCTGTTGCACAAAAGAACATCAAAGACACTTCTTCTAGAAGCACATCTTCATCCATAATTCCTATGTTGAAAGAATGAACTACTGAAGGTTGTCAGGGTGCTTTAACTAATAAGCTTTCATCCATAAGACCATGTTGACCTAATTGACTTCCTGTTTTTACATCACATGGACCATCTATTAATTGCCATAAAGAATGCACATGTGGGTAATTCTAAACTACACATTGGCCCACGTCATGCCTGGGCCTCAACTTTTATAGTCACCGGGTAGTGCCTACAGAAGAGAACATTAAACATCCTTAGGCTAGCTCTTCGTGTGGCAGCCTCCCTAACTTCAACCTCCTCCATCTCCAAACCACTGCTCCTCTCTCACACAACCGAGCTTTCCGTACTCTCGTTTTCTCTAAATGCCCATCAGGCTAACTCCTCCTTCAAGATTCAGGCCGTGCCTTATTTCATCTTAAAAACAGCTTCCAACACCTCTTGCCCATCTCCAACCCTTCTCCAGTCCCTCTCTGTTCCCCCACTGGCTTGTCCTACATCTGTTCACAGACCTCAGCACACAGGCTGTCATGCCTGTCACCCCTGACCAGGACCTTCTCGAGGACTGGCTCCCAGGACTGTATCCTCAGAATCAAACATATAGTCTAGCCCAAGGCGGAGACATTCAGGAAGGGTCTGATGGATGAAAGAGTCTTAACCATGCTGTTAGCTGACTTTGGGTAGATTAAAGCTCCAAACAAAGGAATTTTTTCATTATAAGAAATCACCTCTCATGTAACTTCAGGTTCAATTTCATTCAATGCCTGAAGCTGTGTCTGCTAACATCGTTCTTAGTTTAAACTATGGTTTCATAAATAGTCTGCAGGTCTCTAATCCATCAATTCGTATTGTCCAGTAAGGCGGGGATCACCACACCCCAAAGCCACGGAATCTCATGCCTTCCACTGGGTCTGGAACACAGCAACTTGGAAAGCAGAGGGGAGAAACGGTTTCTTCCCTTTCCAGCAGACCTTTCTGAGCTTCTGTGTGTTGTTGAAATGAGAGACACTGAGAGATGAGACCACAAACCAAAAGTTACACCCTTGGGTCTGAAAGGTTTGGACAGACGCTAGTGTTTCTGGAAGACAAAGAGAATCCACAAACATGAGAATGTAGGGATGGATGTTTGCACACAACGGAAGGCACGTTCTAAAAGCACGTTTGCCAACCGCTTAATTAAATGTTTCTCAATATTTGATGAGAATTCATATCAGACACAGGGCTTTGACTGGAGGGAAGGGGCTCATGCGCACTCAGAAGAAGCCTAGCAGATCCACACTTCCACAGATGAGCCAAACAAAGTATAAAAACAAAACTCCAATGGTCATTTTCCCTATACATCACATCCTGGTAGAATTCCCACCTCTTAAGAGGAAACCTCCGTGACCACATAAGAAAAAAAAAAACGTTTTTAATTTCATTCCAGTTTTTAAACGAGTCCAAACTAAAACAAAGATTTTATGACTCTCTCAGTCTGCCATGCGGATTTCCGCCTCTGACAAATGCCAGGAATCCTTGTGGCTACTTTAGATGTTCAAACCATTTATTAAGAGTGAGAGAGTGCCATGTCGGAAACCGGGCTCCAGAAAGGTAGCTGAGGCCACCACTTTGGACTCCAGCCAGAAGAAGACTTCTTGGCAACAAAGTGGGCAGTTTTAGGAACTGCACAATTGTTTAAACTCTCCTGTGCAGTTTAAGAAAAGTATTTTCAGTGGCAAGGAGGTGCCATAGAGCTGCAAATACAGATGGAAGTATTTTCTCCAGATCATTGTATTACACTGAAAATGAAAACTAAAACCCAATAAAATGCTGCCATTATCCACCAGAGGCTTCAAAAGGAACCAATTCTGTTTTGGGGGTTATTGGGCCATTGGATAAGAGGAAGAAGAAAAAAATTGAACATAAATTTTGAAAAATGCAAACATTAACTTCCAATTCAATTGGCATCAGACTTTTGGTGGGAAGAAACAGTGTCTATTGTACATCAGACACAATCGTCTTTAAACAAATTGGTGACCGGATGTTGAGAAAATTATCTCCTCTGATCTATGTGAGTCAAGGGTGAATACTGCTAGAATGAATTTGGATGAAGATATAAGGAGGCAGGAATAGAAGTGAGATCATATGGCTAGCTGCTGGCTAAATGGAAGAAATACTTGGGAGTGATAGAGGCCATTCAGCTATCCAGACAGCCCCTGGGAGCCCACTACAGTGGGCTGAAACACACACACACACACTCTCAGGCACCTACATACAACATTGGATTAAAGTAAGACAGATTTTTAAAAATGTATGTACAATCTGGTGAAAGCCAAATAAGGTCTATACCTGAGTTAATTTTATTGTATCACTGTCAGTTTCCTGGTTCTGATAATGTACTATGCTTAAGTAAGATATAATCACTAAGGGTCACTAAGGGAAGTATAGGAACTCACTATGCTATTTTTTGTAACTTCCTGTGAGTTTGAAATTATTTCAAAATAAGTAGTTATATATATACACACATATAAAAAGTAAGGTATAAGATACATTCTTGACATGCCACACATTGTAGATGAGAGTCCTCATAAGCCTGGTTCCTGGGTGGCCAAGGGGAGGAGGACTGCCCCAATGACTTATTGACCAGCCTAGTACCATCACATGAGTGAGAAATAAGTGTCCGTATTATTGCCATTTTATGTTTAGGTATCTTTGTTAGCATAGCCTAGCCTACCCAGATTAATATGGTTCTCCTCCTTCTCCCACTAGTGTGTGATAGAACTCTATTTATCAGAGGTCTAAAAGAAGAAAAGGAAGAAAGCCAAACTTTCAAATGAGCTAAGCTTGTTAAAACAACAACAACAACACTGAAGGCAATTTAAATGTCTGCCTTTAGTTATGTTCAAACAGCAAGTGCTGGATAGGCAGAACTTTAACTAGAGAAACTCCAATTCAAAAGCTGCCTTCTAGGTAGATACTGGAAGATCCCTTTGAGCAAGATAGGATCTCATGGTCATGACTGTCTTGATCATTCAAATATATGGAGTCCAAGCCGCCTTTGCCTTGGGAGTGAGTGGCTTGGAGCCTTTGTGTCCTGGCAAAGGGTGCCCCCTCTCCTGTGGTTTGCAGAGCTCAAATACTGGTCAACTTCTCCTGGAGACCAGGGCAAGAGCTCAACTCCCACCTTCTTGGATCTGGCGTGTTCTGACTGATGTCTGCAAGAAAAGCATGAAGGGTCTAGAAGAGAACTCATCATGAGGGAAGGGAATGTGGCTAGAGATCTGGGCTCACACCAGAATCTGGGGGATCTTGAGGAAAGGACTCTTTCTGGCCTAAAAGGTAGCTTAGTTCAGATGGACTATCTGATCCAGCTGTTGCAGACTTCTTTGGACAGTGTATGGTTTATGAGGATGAATCCAAAGACTCTAGTCTTGGAAGACCAAGAATGGAGCACAATACTTGAGGATCCAGAATTGTCCATCCCAGAGGCACTGAACTAGCAGAAGCACCATCCCAGCAGTGCATAAGGGCAACAAACCAGTGTAAGAACAGGTAGAGCTAGTCGGTAGATAAGAGCATCTCCAACAGCATCTACACGAAACAAAAATAGCACCCTTTACCTTATAAAACCCTGGGACAGGAATATGGGTTGGGCAGGTGTTCAAGAAGAACTGTGTGCCTTGCTAATTTCATATGCATTTGACTCTGAAAAATAGCCATGACTACTTTTTTGCAGTTCCAAGCTATAGGATGGATCATATCAACTTTACTTGAAAAACATAGAAAGAAGAGATAGATATGCTGTGGAAACCTATAATATAGTGTTGATGGATGGCAAAAAGCAAGTATGGAGTTTGCATTCTCTTTCAAAGACATTACTTTGGAACAACAACAACAAAATCACAATGCATATTGGTTAGAGGGGATTGGACCTTGATACAGATAGAATGTAAGAAAATAATGAGTGCTCTAAAATGAATTCTAATTTCCTGATCTAGACAAATCATCCCTGAGGCTAATGGTAGAATCCACCCCTAGCAACAACCTTGGAGAATAATGGAGACCAGGAGAGGACCAAAAGACAAAAAAAAAAAAAAAATGGGCAAACCCTATTTCACTTTCCATAAAGAAGGAAAAGGCTGAGTACCATATGATTTCAATCTCAGGCAACTAACATGAATAGATTATTTTAAGACCAGTGTGATTGCTATGAGCTTTGATAGGCTCACTGAGTACAAACCATTTTAGATTAACCTCATTTCCTTTTTTGGAATGGTTGTTAGACCAGTAGCTCAGAGAAATGCTGTTGATGCAGAAAATGTTGATATCAGAAAAACGTTTGACAAAATCCTGATAATATGTAAGCAATGTGGTTGAATGGGGATAAACATGGGTAGGTTGATGTATGATTGGATCAATTAATTCATTCGGTTCATTAGTGATGTGTCACAGGATTCAGACTTGAGAATTGCCTTGTTCAACATTTTTTAATGATGTGGAAAAAACCTCACATTTTTAAAATGATATGAATGAAAATATAAACTACGTATTTATTAAAATTTCAGATGATGGGTAGACAGACTATCAGTGTGCAAAATTACCTCAAGTTGAACCAAAGGACTAACTAACAAGATGGACATAAAAGAATTTTTCAATTTTCTTAATAATCAAGTTTTGATTCTTTTCTTTCCCCTAAAATCAGTCAGAGCCATGGCTAAATATTTAAAACTGCTTTGTAAATTTAGTAAATCATTTCCAAATTTTTCAGGTAAGGATACATTGCTCAGTGTACAACAGAATATAATAGGAAATGACATTCTTTTGAAAAAGCTGATTTCTTCCTAAATCTTTTCTAATTCAATGCATTTCATTTTTTGGTAATTCATAAAAGCAAAAAGAATGCTGTATTTTCTTTTTCTTAATCCTCTCAGAAAAGATCTTTTAAAGAAAATTTCTGTGCTAAATCAAATGGATGGTTTGTTTCCTAAACGGGTAATTTAGAGAACTCTATTCCATGGAGTTTAATATGTGTGACAAGAAGAAAGTGCTCCACAGGCCAGTAGATTGGGAAACTTTGAGTCCAGCTTGGCTGATGGGGCTTCATTTCTGCAGGGCTTTTCAAAGCCTTCAAATGTGGTTTAAAATGCCAATGTAAAAAGGAAAGCTCCACTAGAGAGGACAGCAGGGGTCCAACCTAATCCCAGTGTTGGTCTTTCTGGTGACCAGCCTCATCCTGAAGCCATCTAAGAGCCACCAAGATCTCCTCATTAGCATAACAAAATGCTCCCACCAATGGGTGAATTCCAAGAGTTTTTGAAGCTCTGAGACAGGAAGCAGGGACAAACACGAGATATATTTGTTCATTACACGGCACTCCTATCCTATAATTTGATACTTAAATCCAGACTTGACCAAATTTCAGGTTGGAATTTCTGGCAAAAATTCTGCATAGGCGGTGTTTCATGCTTCCCTCAGGAGGCACACATAATGTAGGGTGGCTGGAATGGGGCATTTAAAAAAGCCAGAGCTAGTGGTCGTGTTAGCTGCAGAGGAAATCTTTCTTCCCGCGGAGGCACCTATTCTCCATCCAGGGCGCAGGTACCCACCCATGTGCCTCTTACCAGGGCAAACTCGTTTCCCTTTCCCAGTTACCTCTTGCTACTAATGTGTTCAGTTTCAATTTTCATACCAGGGATAATTCTCTTTCAGTTCATGCAGGAAAAAAAAAAAAAAAGTATCATGAAGGAAATGATCTGTAGCTCTTCCAACTCAGATTGTGTCCTCTTACTTCTTTGGGTTTCTGTTCACAGTCAGAAGAAGAAATGGATGCTTATGCCTTGATAAACACCTCCTACCCATATGTTGGCAACATAGAGATTTACAAAGCCTTTCAGACTAAGTGGGGGTGCAGGACAGAGCTGTCGGGGTGTCACTGAATGTAGGTCAGCACAGGCAGTGGAACAGCAGCCTGATGACAAGGAAGACATCAGGAACTCAAGTCCTCCTAAAAAAAAAAACATGGCCAATCACCCATTTTGAAAGAAGAAAATGTCAAGCTCATCTTCTGGTAGATGCTTCATCATTTCAATTTCAGAGACTGGAGGAAATCCCGTCTGAGACGGGGCTACTGAGGAGGAAGAATGCCTGCACTCCAAACTAGGATGCCATTCAGGCAATCTGAACAGTAAGTGAAGTAAATGAGACAAAAGTAAAATTCCTTTTCATCTTTCTCTAAAGTAGGCAAACTGTGTGACCATCTGCATGATAAATCATAACCCCTTTTTCCAAACAAAGCAGCCAGAATGCAGGTGCAGTCAGCAACAAACATCATGGGGAATAGATGGAAACCAGGGAAGGGGGGGCAGCTGGAGGAGGGGCCTCTGAAGGGGCAGGGAGTTGAAATGCCATCTCGAGGACAGCCACCGCAGCTGGTGAGACGGAAACCATGTATAAGCACGGGGCTGCAAAAACAGGAGTGTCATTGCATGTTGAATTTGTTTCAGGGGTTCAGAGGTTCGTTGCCCCCAAATACCCCTCTTACACAATTAGTAACACCTGAAATTCCTTTGAAGAGGAACCATCCCATAAGAAGACATCTGAAAGTCACTGCCATGTACGTATTACAAGGCAGAGACGCTAACACCACGGGTCTGCCCGGAGCCATGATGACCAGGCATGATGACCACCTTGGTGGTCGTGTGAAGAAGAGAACTCTTGGGGTCCAGTGCTTTCAGATCTCCTCACCACCCCACAACTTCTCCTCTCCTTTCTTTGCTTCTTTGCTCACTACCCTCTCAACAGCAGGAGTGGTTTGGGAGGGAGCAACCCAGGGCTGAACTCATCTTCATACCCCCCCTCTCCTGCTTCTGCGAAGCTGGGCAATCCAGTGTCACTGCCCAGCCTGGGACGTGGGTGACACATATTGCTGTACTGAGCCAGTACCATCCAGATCACAGGGCTCAGATGTCTGTCCCTAACATGCAAGCACTGGTACCTGCTGTGAATAAGAGGGGAATAAGAGGGGAAGATCACTCCTGAACCATCTGTCGGTCTTCAGAGAGGTCCCACAAGAATAAAGCCTGTGGCGTTCCTGGCCACTATGGCACAATTGCTTTCCATAAGAATTCCACCCTCTGCCGCAAGGCTCGTCCTAGAGTAGCAGTCTCTGCTTCTCCCATCTCATCACTCATTCCCAGTATGTCCCCTATAGTTCTTGGTCAAGCCTCCCTCCTATACCTTCATGTGCATGTGTGAGCACACACACACGGACACATGCACACATACGCTGCTGAAATACTCAGCTTCCCAGACTCCCTTCCCAGACTTCCAGGGAAGTCATGTGACCCATGAGATGTGGAGGTCCCTGGGTTGGGCTTCCTGAATAAAATGTCAAGAGGAAATAGCTCTTGCTTGTCAATCTGTCCCACCTTGACCCTGCCAAGTAGTGTAGCAACAATCCCGGGACCATGAGGATAAACACCACATACTAAAGACAGTGAAGCAGCAGACAGAAGGAAGCTAGCCTTTGGGACCACCTTTGGTCACATTAGGCATCAACCAATCAGCTGTCTACCTGCAGACTTCTGGTTATAAAAAGCAAATGAATCCCTTGGTTGTCACAGTTGAGTGTATTTCCACCTGACAGAACCCTGACATAATGGAGTTCATGAACGTGCACACTGGCATCATGTCCTTGACTGTCACTGTGAAATACCCCTAGTAACTCTGCTGTAATGGCCACTGTTAATTTTATTGAGCAACATAACTTGTCTCTCTGTGTCTAGTCTTGCCCCTTCCAAACCATCCTCCATTCTGTGGTCAGGATGGCCGTTTTAAAATTCAAATTCAATCATACCAAGATCCTGCTAACAGCTCTCCAGGGACCTCCTGCAGCAGAAATAACTAACTGTACTCTAAATGCCATGACCCCTTCCAGAATCAAGATATTGCTGCCAAGTGGCTGCCCAGCCAGACATGATCCTTCTATCCCCCACCCCTCCCTGCCCACCACTGGCAGGTAGTTGAGGCTCTGGGACTACTTCTTACAGGTGAATGATGTCAAAGTGGTATGAGTCATTTTCAAGGCCAAGGTGATTAAGACATTCCTGTCTACTTGTGTTCTCTCCACTTTTCTTCTTCTCTTTCACCTCCACTGTTGGCAAGAAGTCCCTAGAGGCAGAGGAGACACTAGAATCACAACCTGAGGTAAAGCTGCCCACCTACCAGAAAAATGGTGTAAGACTACTATAAGAGTCATAAATAAACTGTGGTATACACGGAACCCCTGAAACCTTGAGGGTTATTCACTACAGCAGCTGACATTACTCTAATACACTTTACATTAACAAAGTCCAAAATCCTCAACATGGGCACAAGCCATTCTCTCCACCTTACCCGGAAACTTCCTTCTCCACTCTTTGCTTGGCTAATTATCATCATCCCATAGACACATTGGATGTCATTTCTGCAGAAAAACATTTCTAATAACCTGCAGTTAAGCCTCCCTGTTATAAACCCCTATGCCTTGCTGTTCTCCCACTCTCATGGAACTCATTGCACTTGTCAATATTTGCCCCAGTGCCAGACTGTGAGCACTAAAAACACAGAGGCATTTCTATGCAGCTCACGACCATCTCCCTAATTGAATAGTACAGTGCTGGGTAGGTAGTAAGCAATCAATGAATAACTGTTGAATGTATGAGTAAATGACGTGATACTGTTAGAACAACTTTGGTGGCCCTGTTCAGAGATACACCTGGGAAATAGCACTCATGTTATGGAACTTCTAGCAATTTTCAAAATTCTATTAATATTCTTACACAATCATCTTTCCCTCTTTGCTTTTTTCACTAGGAAACTCACAGACAGAATTACAGCCTATCTTTAAGAATTGCCCAAGGCCCAAGTGTATGCTTTTCTGTATTTTCCCTTGACCTAGGTCCATATAATAATTCAATCCCATCTCCCTCACCATCCTGAATTTATTATTCTTTATCTACAAGTTCTGAAAGTACTTCTGAGGACTCTTGAAGTGCTTTTCTGTACAGAATGGCATGTAAAAACTTTTAAGTTTCATTCTTAATGAGGGGGTTGGCCTATAATTCTCCCATACTTATGTTAACTTGGGAATAGTTAAAATTTCTCTCTTCCTTTATTTTGCTTATAAATATTGAATCTTCCCTGATATAAGTTAACACAAACCTGCTTAAAATGGACTTATATTAATTATGATAAAGGTTACTGTGACATATAGCAGATGTTAAAAAAATATTCTTTATATAAATTATAAAATTTAAAGATGACAGAGCTAAGAAGGCATGTTGGGTCATATAGTCTAATTCCCTCACATCATAAATGAGAAAAGCTAAAAGCCAGGGAGGTAAAAGGCCATATATATAGTTCTGGAACTGGGGCCCCAACTCAAATGAGCTTGATCCTAAATCAATGTTCTATTTTATGGCAGCCTGCAAAACTCCTGTTACTTTAAACAGGGGTATAGAAGAATGAATAATGGCCCCCAAGGTATCCACATCGTAATCCCTAGAACTTGTAGATGTATTTATTTACATGGCAAAAGAGACTTTGCAGATATGATTAAGTTAAGCATCTTGAAATGGGGAGATTCTCCTCAGTTACCCAGGTGGGCACTGAATGCAATCATGGTGTCCTTGTAAAAGGAAGGCAGAAGGAGCTGTGCCTACTGAAGAGGAGAAGGCAATGTGATAAGAGAAGCAGGGTTTGAAGTGATGAGGCCACAAGCCAAGCTTGCTGCCTTAGAACCCACAGGAGACTTTAGCCCGGGGATAGTCATTTTGAGCATCTGTCCTCGTGCACTGCAAGAAAATAAAATTGTGCTATTATATGTCACTAATTTGCAGTCATTTGCTATAATGTTAAGAGGACACTAATACACAGGGTTGGCAAATGATGGCTCATGAACCAAATCTGGCCTGTTGCCTCTTGTTTGTAAATAAAGTTTTATTGGAACAGAGCCTTGTCCATTCCATTCTGAAATATCAGTGATTGCTTTTTGCTACCCTGGCAGAGTTGAGTAGTGTGAAGGGAACACATGGCCTACAAATTTGAAGCTATTTACAATCTGGCCCTTTCCAGAAAAAGTTTACTGACCCAGCTTTCAGCTACAAATTATTTCCATCTTTTCTCATATTTTCATTACCCTTTTGGACCAGAAATAATACATGTTCTTTACACAAAATGAAAACATTGCAAAACTACGTTACCTAGAAAGCAAGTGTCCCCTGACAACTGTCATCAAAAGTTTGGGGTATGTTTCCCATTTGTTCTTTGTCTCTACACATAGGGTAACCTTTACTATTATAGTCATGTTATCAGTGTTTGGTAAGTCTGTAATATTCATAAATTAGAAAGGACTAAAAACTTCAGATAGATGGTACAGTCATGACATGTTTTGGGGGGGGCAGTTGTTTTTTGTTTTGTTTTAAAGATTTTATTTATTTATTTGACAGAGATAGAGATCACAAGTAGACAGAGCGACAGGCAGAGAAAGGGGGAAGCAGGCTCCCCTCCGAGCAGAGAGCCCGATGTGGGGCTCAATCACAGGACCCTGAGATCATGACCTGAGCCGAAGGCAGAGGCTTAACCCACTGAGCCACCCAGGTGCCCCATGACATGTTTTAATATATGAGCCAAGGGCAAAAAGAATAGCGTAAGTCTGACAGGTTCCAAAGGTCCATGCTGGAGCATCGACATGTGGAGTCCAGCTCAGAGCAAGTGGGGTGTGTGGTTATGGCTGAGGCTTAACATCAGCGGGGCCGGGTCCAGATCCCCTCTTCTGCAGGGCAGCCTGTTAGCCTGTCTGCGCATCAATTTCCTCATCCATAAAATGAAGATAATAAGACGCATGGAGCAAGGTCATTAAGTAACAACAACAAGAAATAATAATGTGAAACACACAGTGCCTGGCACACAGTCAGACTAAATAAAAAATATTGCCATAATCGAATAAATTTTGCAATGTCTTGGTTTAAAATACCCTAAGGAAAATGATTTTTTAAAAACCCAACTGCACAAGGGCGCCTGGCTGGCTCAGCAAGTGTAGCATGTGACTCTTGATCTGGAGTTTGTGAGTTCAAGCCCCACGTTGGGTGTAGAGATGGCTTAAAAATAAAATCTCAAAATAAATAAATAAATAAATAGTTTTTTAAAGATTTTTATTTATTTGACAGAGAAAGAGAACACAAGCAGGGGAAACGGGGAGGGAGAGACAGGCTTCCCACTGAGCAGGGATCCCAATGCGGGACTCGATCCCAGGACCCTGGGATCATGATCTGAGCCAAAGGCAGAGGCTTAACAAATGAGCCTCCTTGGCATCCCAATAAATAAAATTTTAAAAAAAATAATAAATAACTGCACAAAATTTTAACATTTAGTGTTTTCTAACTATAAAATTATTATTGTAGATAATTTGAAAATGAGTGAAACCACAGAAGAGTTAAAATTATCTCTTAATCTCATCACCCTAAAATTACTGTGCTTCCTATTTGGTCATATTTCCTTTTAGTCTTTCTTCTGTGTCTACATATTTATACCCATTTATAACAACAGTGAAATCCCATTACAGGCAAAATTTGTGTCTTGCTTTTTTCATTAAAACCATCTTCCCCATGTCATTAAATATTTGGGGGAAAAATTTTAATACCCACTCCAGTGTTTTGCATGGATATATTTCAAGCATCTTAATTCTGTAAGTATGTCCCAGGCACCTATTATATATCAGATATTCTGGCTGATATTGAAAATGTGGAAGAGGAATTAGATGTTTTGCCTGCCTTCAAGGAGCTTATAATTTGGTACCACAAAAATTTTTTAGAAAGGCAAGTATATCTGTCATTCGTAATCTGTCATTCATACATAATACATAGTACATATGTCATACATAATACATAATACATTCATAATTCATAACAAAAGGCAAGTACATATGTCTTTCATCTGTCATTCATAATCTGAGTCCAAGGTGGACTCAGATGAGCATGATTTTTAAAAATAACAATATAACAGGCCCAGGGATGAGTACAAAGTAATGTTTTTCTTCCCCTTTGAAGTTTCAGCAATCAGATTTGAAACAAAAAACAAAAACAAAAAAACCCTTACCATCATTTAAGGGGTCACAGAGCTAGCAAAAGCATTTTTGCCAAGAGAGGAGAATGCTATCCCCAGTGAGCACACTCTGGGAGGTATTTTGGAAAATGCGACAAGTTCTTTTAAAGAAAAGGAAATGAGAAGATTGTCATGTCTGTCTCACCTTAAATAATAAAAGCTGGGTTGGCATCTGAAATTGGAAACAAATTCTAGGAAATGTCTCCGAAGTTTCCACAAGGTGATCCAATTAAGATATGACTGGCAGCCATGAAAAGCCATGGGTCTGCCAAACCACAGGGAAATTGTAGATGTAGAAACACAAGAAATATCTTGCTGGATAACCAAATATTTTTTAAAAGAGCCATATAGTATAGACTTAAACTTCCAAGACATCATTGACTATTTTTCTTGCCCTCCAGCCAAAGATAACCTAAGACAAGGGAAAACACTGGCTATCCCATGAAAGCCAGACAAGTAAACAGAAATTTGCAATGAATCTTTCTTAGCCTCAGCAAAGGCCAGGCCTAAAATCCATCTTCAGCACATTAGAATGGAATCTCTTAGGTCAACTAACAAGATCCCCCTCCTTGCAGGGGTGCTGACATCGAACCACTCTTGAATCCCCTGTTCCAAGCACTCCATCTGCTGTCATAAAGCACTTTGTAAACTGGGCCCCCCAGATATTCCGGGCATCTCTGAAAGCTACCAGCTCCCTCTGACTCCCGAGAAAAACCAGCTCCCAGCTCAAATAACATCTGGGCCCATATATGGTGGAACCATCAAGGAGGTATCCTTTGAGTCAGATCATTCTAGATGACAGGTGATAGCACTAATGGAGGCCAGAAGAAGTAGACATCAAAACCACTACACAAGTCTCCTTTTAAGCAAAAACATCAGTTTTTAATGAGAGCCCTTAAAAAAGTCAAACTTCTCCTGATTCGGTTCCTTTCTATTCTTGAATGGTCACGCTGAAGACCAAGATAAGCAGGATAACTTGGGAACCTAGGAAAATCCCCTCAAAACAGGACACTCAAGTTGGTTGTATAATAAAATCTCATTTGTCTTAAAATACATCACTTTTTCTAACATTTGGGTTGCACTCTTAAACTTGTCCCTTTAGTTAGAATGACACATTTGCTGAGTGCCTTTTGAGCAGATTTAAATTGTATACTATGAAAGGCCTACTGTGAGTGCACCCTTATACTATTCACCATGTACACAAGAAAGTGGTTCAAAGAATCTCTATCGTCAAGTTTACATTTTTAAGGAAAACGGAACAAACACAAATGTTCCTGTAGCAGACATTGTTACTTGCTAACCCAATATCCATCAAGACTGCCATTTCCAGTCTTCTAACAGATATTGATTACAGCCAGGTATAAACCCTACAATGTATGCCCATTACTTCAAGGAGAATGGCCAAGTACTGGCCTCAGGGAAAGGACCTGATGGGTCTAACTCAACAGTGGCAATCCCAGTTCCCTTCGCATGTTTGGTCAATGAGATGGCCAAGTGAAGTTTATTGAGTGGCTTCTGAGAAAGATATGCTAGCTACCAAAAAAAAAAAAAAAAAAAAAGGAAAAAACACAAGAAGTAATGGATCTTCATCCTCTAGAAGACTTTTCTTTCTTGATATAATACCTGGAACAGTAGCAGCCCACTTGCAACCATGAGGTAGATGATGAATATGAGAACTTAGGATCTGAGGACAAAGCTGGATGTTCTGAGAAAGACTGAAAAGTGATTGAAAGAACCCAAGACCTTGAGGAAGTCATGAAGCTGCTAATGTAATCCATTTTGAAACTGTCTTTCCTCCAAACTTCTCATAACATAATACATTTTTCTTAAAGAATAAGCCATTCCATGAATTTTTTACTGAAAGGTTCCTGAGTGATACAGATATATAGACAAAAATGCTTCTTTACGGACCTGGCAAAGTCAGCTGATGCAATGGAATAAGAATTCTGGAAAGAGAATTTTGGCCATAAAGGAAAACATAGGTAAAAGTATGTGACTCAGCTCTTGACACTCCAAGCGCTTTCTCTGTTTTTAGTTCCAAGCCACCAGTTAGGTAGGTCAAGCATCTTATCTAAAAAGATATATCTTTGGGGGCACCTGGCTAGCTCAGTCAGTAAAGCATTCAACTCTTGATCATGGAGTTGTGAGTTCAAGCCTCACAACAGGTGTAGAGATTACTTAAAAGTAAAAAATAATTTTGAAAAGAAAGATATATCTTTAGAGAAAGAAATTTCATAACAAACTGAGAAACATTTCAATTTACACCAGTTAGAAGAATGTGTAAATTAATGAAGTAGGTAAAGTAAGTTGAGTAACTTCTTAAGGTTCTTCTGATAAAATGAAACACAGTAAATGAATTTTTTTATTAACATATAATGTATTATTTGTTTCAGGAGTACAGGTCTGTGATTCATCAGTCTTACACAGTTCACAGCACTCACATTAGTACCTACCCTCCCCAATGTCCATCACCCAGCCATCCCATCCCTCCCACCTCCATCCCCCCCAGCAACCTTCAGTTTGTTTCCTGAGATTAAGAGTCTCTATGGTTTGTCTCCCTCTCTGGTTTCATCTTGTTTCATTTTTCCCCCCCTTCCCCTATGATCCTCTGTCTTGTTTCTCAAATTCATAATATCAGTGAGATCATATGGTTATTGTCTTTCTCTGATTGACTTATTTTATTTAGTATAATACCCTTTAGTTCCAGCCATGTTGTTGCAAATGGCAAGATTTGGGTTCTTTGAAGGCTCCATAATATTCCATTGTATATATATGCCACCTCTTCTTTATCCATTCATCTGTGGATGGACATCTAGGCTTTTTCCATAGTTTGGCTATTGTGGACATTGCCGCTATAAATATTCAGGTGCACATGCCCCCAGTAAATGAATTTTATGCAGCATTTTATATTTTAATTATTTTACTTTTTTAAAGCATAGTTTATACACTATAGATGTCCTGATCTAATATGTACCATTCAACCAATTTGAAAAATGTTTATCAAGACAGAATATTTCCATTTTCCCCAAAATGTTTCTTCATGTTCCTTGTAACTTACATTATTTTTATGACTTGTGCTTCCTGTATCCTTTCCAATAAATGTTTGCTTAGCCAGAGTTCATATAGATACCCCTCTAGGTTTTCTTTTATTAGTTTTATTGTCTTAAATATTACATTTATATATTACAATATTATAAATATTACATTTATATCTTACATCCATCTCAAATTGATTGATTGTCCTGCATAAAGTAGGGGTGGAGATTCATCATACACACACACACACACACACACACACACACACACACACAATGGAATATTCACATATGTATAAATATCTCATTGTTCCAGTATCCTTTCCCCATTAAATTTCCTTGACACTTTTATCAAAAGGTATTTAGTCATATATTTGTGGATTTATCTCTGGATGCTCTATTCTGCCTCATTGAGCTACATGTCCTGTCTGTCATCAATACCACATTTATCTGATTAATAGTGTTGAAGTCAAGTAGCATCAGTCTACCAACTTGGTTTTTTTTCACGATTTTTTAGGCTATTCTTGGTCCTTTGCTTGTCCAAATAAATTTTATAATTGTCCTATCAGTTTCATAATAAAAGCCTTCAAGCTATATATTAAAGGTGATGGGGAAAGGCTTTGCTATGAAAAAGATTAAAAAAAACTTTGGGACGAATATCCTGGTGGCAAGCATCTGGGTGGGGACAGGGGGACAAATACATTTGTGTAGAGGAGAATTAGAAGCTTTTCATTTTATTAGTTTCAGAAGTAGAATTTAGTTGCATGTAGCACCCAATGTTCATTACATCAATGCCCTCCTTAATGCCCATCATCCAGTTACCCCATCCTCCTACCCATGTCCCCCCTAGCAAACTTCAGTTTGTTTCCTGAAGTTCAGCATCCCTTATGGTTTGCCTCCCTATTTTCACTTTATTTTATTTTTCCTTCCCTTCCCTTATGTTCATTTGTTTTGTTTCTTAAATTCCACATATGAGTGAAATCATATATTTGTCTTTCTCTGATTGACTTATTTTGCTTAGCATAATACCCTCTAGTTCCATCCACAGCACTGCAAATGGCAAGATTTCATTCTTTTTGATGGCTGAGCAGTATTCCTGTGTGTGTGTGTGTGTGTGTGTGTGTGTGTGTGTATCACTTCTTCTTTATGCATTCATCCATCGATGACATCTGGGCTTTTTCCATAGTTTGGCTACTATGGACATTGCTGCTATAAATTTTGAGGTGCAGGTGCCCCTTCGAATCACTGTTTGTATCCTTTGGGTAAATACATGGCAGTACAATTCTGGGTCATAGTGTAGCTCTATTTTTACCTTTTTGAGGAATCTCCATTCTGTTTTCCAGAATACCTACACTCATTTGAATTCCCATCGACAGTGTAACAGTGTTCCCTTTCTCCACATTCTCACCAACATTTGTTGTTTCCTGAGCTGTTCATTTTAGCCATTCTGACCAATGTGAGGTGGTATCTCATTGTGGTTTTGATTTGGATTTCCCTGATGCAGAGTGATGTTGAGCATTTTTTCATATGTCTGTTGGCTGTTTGTATGTCTAGAAGCTTTTCTTGGTTAAAAACTTGGGCCATGAGCCAGAAGGGAGACTGCTATGGACCGAATAGTGTCCCCCTCAAAAATTCATATGTTGAAGTCCTTAACCCCCAGTGGGATGGTATTTGGAGATCAAGTCTTTGGGAGAAAATTAGGTTTAGATGAGGACATGGGGGTAGGGCCCTCATGATGTGATCAGTGCCCTCATAAAAAGAGACACCAGAGAGCTTGCTCCCTTTTTCTCTCTCTGCCATGTGAGGACACAATGATAGGCAGCTGTCTACAAGCCATGAAGAGAATCCTCTCCAGGTACCCAAATCAGCCAGCACCCTGGTCTTGGACTTCCAGCCTTCAGAACTCTGAGACATTAATTCCTGTTGTTTAAACCCCCCAGTCTGTGATATTGGTTATTATAGTCTTGGCTGACCTGCACATAGACCTTAGGGGAAATTATCATGATCCTGAAAGTTACCAATTTATTTTGAGCCAAGCAGCCCATTATAACTTACAAAAGGCAGAATGATCACATGCATTTATAGCCATTCCCTTCCAAACCCCTACTAAAATGACAGCAGAGGCAAATATTTGCTAAGAGAATGGGAGAAAAGATATGTCAATCAACTTTTTTAAGGTATAAAGCTGATGAGGGATAACTGACCTAAACAGAACAGAGGAAGCAGGGGAAGTTGAAACCAAAAGCCTGCATAGGACACCAGGGAGAAGCAAATGATTTGTCGTGCTGAGCCCAGAAAGGACTAGGTACTAGAAGCAGCAGCTCCCATTAATGCGTGGGGGTGAAACAGGAACAGTGCAGCCACGGGTCCCCATCCCAGCAACCACAGAAGAGCAGCTCTGTGAGATAGGAATAGAATGCAGACCATGGATGTGATTTCAAATTTTCCAGTAGCCACATTAAGAGAGGTAAAATTAATTTTACTAATACATTTTACTTAACCCAATATGTTATTATTTCAATATGTAATCAATATCTTCTAAAATTTGTAATGAGATATTTTACTTTTTTTTCCAAAATGTCTTCAAAATCTGTTACATATTTTACTTTCACAGCACATTTCAATTCTGACCAGCCACATTTCGAACGTTCCACAGCCATATGTGGCCAAAGGTTTTTGTATTAAACAACATGGGTCTACAGCAATGGAACCAAAAAGGCCCTGAATGCAAAAACACAGACCCAGGAAAGAATCTGGGTTCCACAACTGAGCTGAACAGGAGTTTTAAGTAAAAGTCTGCAGTCAAGCCCTCTCACCCAAAAGCCAGAATACAGGCATCAGTCTCTTCTCTGGCCCCCACTGGGTCCTTCTTGGGGTCTTAGAAGAAACAAAAGCAATTTAGAGGGCTACATCAAAACTTCAGAAATCATAAACTTCAGAGAACTAACAGAATGTATTGCATTCATAAAGCAATGCCAGGATACTGTAAAAATTAATAAGACATTTTGAAAATTAGAAAATATAGTAGCTAAGTAAAAATGACCATAAGGGGTTGGATCATAAAGACATAGTAATCCCTCAGATGAGGGTAAAGATAAAGAGATGGATACTAGAAAAGATAAAGAATCAGAGGATCAACCCAGGATATTCAACACACAAAGGAGCTCAAGAACAAGACTAGAAAAGATGTTGGCAGGAAATTCACAAGGAATCACTATGAGAAAATTTTCCAGGAGGGATTGCTTTTTTTGTTATAAGCCTTATGGTACTATTTGAGTCCCACAAGTATGTGCATATATTACTTTGGTAAAAATTTAAAGTGATTTGAAAAATAAAAATGTTATAAAAAGGGGCAACTAAATCTTTGCTTAGGATAGGTGTGACAGGATAATGAACTGTCCTTAGTGAACAGGTATGTCTGTTGCTAGAACCCGGCAAATAGTAAATGATCAGAAACAACAAAAGCATCAGAGAGGTAGCCTCTTCCCCACCCCACACTGTTTTAATGCAGTAACAACAGAAGTCTCTAGGCTTCAAATTGCAGAAGATCTTAGGTACCTGGCTGGCTCAGTTGGTAAAGCATGTGAGTCTTGATCTCAGGGTTGTGAGTTCAACCGCCACAGTGGGCTTGGGCATAGAGCCTACTTTTAAAAAAAAGAAAGAAAAAAAAATTTTTAATTGCTTCAAGACATTTTCATTTCATCTCAGAATCTGTGGTCTATACACTTCTTTGGCACTTGTCATCATCTTATCAGAGAAAACTCAGATAAAAGGAAGGACAAGCCATGCCCTAGAATCCCCTGGAAGAGTCTCTGCAGAACGTGTCTACATGTTAACAGGCAGCACCTGCCCCAGTGCTAATTGTTCCAAGGCTGCCAAGAATGAGAAAGACAAAGGAGCAGCAACGTTCCCCAGGCATTCAGGGGGCCTCACGATGGTGGCAACTCTGGGGTAAGGGAGGGAACATCCACACATGCTCTCAAAGGGTCCCCATCTTTGGAACCAGCCACATCAGAATATGGGGAGTAAGCTGTCAAAGTACAGATTCCTGGCCCCACCCTTGACCTGCTGGAGTGACACCTCTGGAGGTGAACCTCAGGAACCTACATTTTAAAAAGGACCCCAACTCACCCATGACTACCCTCATTAATTCCCATGCATGCCCACCAAAATGAGAGAAACAGCATGGAACTGTGAGAACTCAGCATGGAAAAACCTAGCTTCAGAGCCTGAAGCTTATATTAACCTCAAACTCTGTCTCTGTGTGGGCCTCTTGGGGAAAACATTTCAAATGATAAGCCAGAGCAACCATCTTACTTAATGGACTAGAACACCCCATGGCAATCTGGGTCGACGGACATATCCAGATACTTCCCAACCAAACACTCATGGATTGTACCTACACTCATGACAGAAAGAAAGAAAGACAGACAGACCGACAGACAAGACAGTTTGCAAATAGGGCTTTCCTTGTTCTTGACTTTCACCTCAAGAACTTTTATCCCATTTCCTTGTTGAGTGACCTTGAGTACATACTGCTGGGAGAGGAACTATTTATTCTATCCATTTATTTAAACCATCTCTGCTGAAAAAATAGGCTCATCATATGCTTGAGACCTTCATGTTATGACGGTGGGTGGTATGACCACATGTGTGAGTATATATGTGTGTTATGCAAATGCCTCTCATACACGGCACTCAGGAACTGGAGGGAAGCCAAGGGCAGATATTAATGAGACATTTGATTAAGATCAAGCCCTGCCCACTCATTTGAAGTGTGTGTTAACAAAGCATCAAGAAAAGGGGCCTGAGTGCCAGTTCTCCAAGAACATGTGGGGGGCAGCCCCAGTCTGTGTGTGTGCTGGCCGGGAGGAAAACATTCACATTTCCAGCTGCTGGGAACCAGATGAGAGAGTGGCCTGTGTCACACCACTGCTGAGGGTGAGGGAATGGGCCTCTTGAAGAAAACATTTCAGATAAGATCTACAGGCCATAGCAATGCTCCCGGGAAGTTCAAAGGCCTGCAGAGAGAATGCAGCTCTCTCCAAAGGCAAGTGTTGGCCTTTGCCTCCCTGGGGCACTCTGGTTGAGGCCAACAGCTCTGCCTGGAGAACTGAGACTGGGAGGAATTATAAAAATGACCAGAATGAGGCTGTCCATGGATCTCCAAACAAGACAAAGCTGCCTGTGTCTAGTAGCTCGGACTATCCTCTTCCCTCCAGGAAGCAGGGTGCACCACAGGCTCTCAAACTTGGGCCTTAACCCCTTCTTCTGTTTCTCTGGTGCTCTGAGCAGGAGCAGCAGGCAAGGGTGCACGCAGACAATCTTACACCTAGAACCTATGAGGACTCGAATCTCACTCAGGGATGTCTTGGGTAATAAACATGAACCAAGTCCGTCTCTCCCATAGTTTGTTAGTGAGCTCTCACATTCTGCTGGAGAGAAATTCTATTGGGGAAAAATAGGTCATATGATGAGAGATAAATGTGGCATTTGGAGGGAGGGGACAGGTAAAAGTTTACAAGATAGAAAGAGGGATTTTTAAGTGAAAAAAAAAAAAGATAGAAAGAGGGAGTGCAGTCTGGTTGTGATTATAATTTTGCATCAAAGATATCAATGTATCAAGATGAGGTTGATGATGATGGTGACAGTGACATCACCACCATTTTCTGAGTATTTCCTAGGAGCCAAACCCTTTAAGTACTTTATTTTCTCTCTCTCTCTCTCTCTCAAAACAAACAAACAAAAAAAAGGAGTGGTTTTGGTTTTGAGGGAAATAACCTTGGGAGGAGTTTAAAGCCTAAAGAAAATGTAATGAAAGAGCTCTAGATAATTCTATGGAGCGAGAATGATGTAGTGAATTTTACAGACACTATCTTCCTGGTAAAGGAAAATATTGAGTCAGATTGCTCCAGGGCTTAAACCTCACTCTTGGAAATAATGTACATCCCTTGGAGTACTCAGATTAGCCAGAGGAACAGCTTTTGCCCATGGGCCTGAATTCCCTGAGACATCGCAACAGACCTGGGGTTGGGGGTGGGCTGGTGTTCCATGCAGGTCCTCACCAGGACCACCACAGTGGGCACCTTTCAGCTCAATTATACATGACCAGAGAGGGTGAGTGCTATGTTTCTCAATGTTGTTCTGTGACACTGAGCGACTGTCTTCACTGTGCAGATTCCCCCTACACACTTTTTTTTTTTTTTTGGCACACATTTCTTTTTATAGAACATCTATTTCAATATTACAGCAATGTTCCATGGACCATTCTAGAGGAAACCACATGCTGGTCTGGGTGCTGTTGGTGGTAACAAATAAGAGGCAGCCTCTTCCTTCAGGGATCTCACACTTTCATTTCTGAGCAGGATTGACTCACATTACAGAACTAGAGAACAAAATAAAGAGATTTCCTTCTTCCTTCTATCTGCTGCTTTGTGCAAACTGGAGAACAGAGATGCCCCTGACTCCAAGGGTTTTTAGCGCTGCTCCAAGTATGCTGCTGGACACAGAGAAGAACATGGATGGGATTTTTGTCTCATTTCATCCTCTTGCCAAGGTGCCCTTGTGCTGTGAACAACTTACACAACCATATATGAAAATAAGACCCAATACATTAAATTAAGTCCAATTTCAGTACATTTATTACCAATAGCTGAAAAGAGGACAACTGAGCTATAATTATCAAAGAACATGCCACACTTAATCATCTACCAAACATCACTTCCCCTGTTTCTTATATTCTGCCCTCTTACTTTAACGTATAGATCATCTGTGCAATCTCATTTCCTCTCACTAATTCAGAGACCCCACATCTTCACTTAACATGCTTCTTAAAGAATCATCAGTTTCCTTTCTAATAAATAATTCAATCAATAAACAAATCCTGGGCTTTCAGCTTAAGAAACAAATATTGATCTCGTTTTTTCCAACTATTGCCCGATTCTCTCTGCTCCACTTGGCAGCAAAATTCCTCAAAAAGTAGTCTATATTCACTTTCTTCATACCTCCCTCCCCCCATCTGATTGTCTTCCCCTTTACAAGCCTGGCACAGGCCATGGCCAGCCCCTCACCTGCAACAAGGTGGTACCTGGCACTTCCTCTAGCCTCTATCCTTGACCTTTGGGCTTGTCACAGCCAAGAGAGAAGGAGTCCCAGTGTATCACATGACCACCAAGAGGCTCTAATTCTGGGATGCAATTAGACTCCCTGAGTTTTTTTTCCTGTTGCCTTCAAGGTCCTCATTCCTCCTTTTCTTTCTTTGCACCACCAGTACTTCCTTGTCTTAAATGCCTTTCAGCAGCTTTGAGTTTGAGGTACAGAAACCCCTGAGGTCATGCCTTCCATATACCTGCAGTGCCCAGGCAGCCGGTGTGAATGAATGAGACTGCTAGAAGAAACAAGTCATGGATAAAGATTGACACTGAGCTTAGAGTTGGGGGTGCAAGAGGGAATAGTGGAACCACGTTCAACTGACTGCAAGGCCACTGTCCTATTTGAAGGGGACAGCTACTGACTAGTTAAGGCCAACTGTTGCTTTATTGGATTATAGTCCAATTCTTACAATCCTATTCTTGTAAGGCTTAATGTTGCCACAAATTTTGATATTTCAAAAGAAGTCATAAATCTGACTTTTTATGAGAAATCTCTGAGTCTTTAAAATGTTGGCTATAAAATCAGATTGTCTACCCAAAGCTGTGTGGACCAACCAACCAGAAGCTCATCAAAATACGTATGAGGACTGGAGATGGCCCCTGGCTTCCCTTTTGTAACCTTGGTCCGATGTTTTCGTACTGAGTTCACCCTCCCTTTGATTATGTCTCTCAAGTTCCCCATGATTGCATTATTGCCTCCTGATTCTCTCAAGCTCTTTTCTTGGTTCTTGGAAATTAGAACCAGGAGATAGATGGACAAAAAGCAATGTTTCATCCCACACACCAAACTTAGAGCTTTGTTACTGATTCACATTATAATTGTGAGTTAAGATTTGTTGCCCTTTTTCCTTCTTTAACTTGTTTCTGTTCTCAATCAGAGCACAAAGCATAAAGTTCCAGGGTGACCTACCAGATGACAGATCCACCCAATGGAAATCAGTCCCATTGTTTGTGAACTGAAAAGCCCCAAGCATAAGTCTGACTAGAAAATGAAAAGGCAAATGAGACAAGCTCTGGGCAGGAAAGAACCGGGGCCCAGCAGTTCTTTCCTCATTTTACATAAGTATCGCCAGTGGAAACTCCTTCTGTGTTTATTTCTAAGAATGATGGCTGTTCAAGCAAGGGTTGAATCTGGGGACCATGTAAGTGTAGCAAGACCCTCTTTATAAGCATTCACCTGAATTTTAGGGCCTGGAAATTAAGAAAGCCCCAATGTTAACCAGGAAAGCTAGCAAAAGTCCTTTCCCTTATCTCTTTGGGTTAAGAAGGTTAGCCTGCCCTAAGTTACAATATTGGAAGAGGTCATGATACTCGTGTACTTTAGCAACGAGCAGGTTTCGAACCATTCCTGGAACTCTTATGGCAGGGAAGCAGTTCACCAGGACTTGAGAAGGACATCCTTCTCAAGGCATTTCACTGATAGCCGTTTTCACCCTCCTGTTTCCCCTGTTCCTTCACAGTTAAGTTGATTACATGACTAGTCTGGGCCAACGAACTCACACGTCTTGTTGAAGTGGTTATGTATCTGGTCCGCCTTTCATCCTCTCTCTTCTGCCCACACAACTGCAAGCATTTGGCTCATATAGCAAAGTCACACAATGATTCCAGAAGTCGCTGCTTTGGAGGACAGCTGCCGTAAAATGACGTGAATAAGAACTAGTCTTAAGTCACTGGAACTTGGGAATATTTGTTATCGCAGCTATCTTTAATTTCTGTGACTACTACAAAGAAGAATGGAAAGACTAGAGAAAATTTACCCCTTAGCCTTCCAGTAGCCCCTATGTTGAGTTCCAGGAAATGGAAGCTATTTACTATTCTGTCCATATAGGAAAAAGTGCAACTTATATCAATCATTCCCCAGGTCCTGAGACAATGTCCACCTTATCTCTGGGATTGTGTTATCCAGACTTGCGGGTCTTTGAGACCCATCTCTAATGTGGCTCGCCACTGAAAAACTCACACAATTATCACAGTTTCTTTTAGCATTGTGGGAACGTCCTGTGTGTTCTGCTGAGAAAGTACAGCTCACATCAAGGTTACCTGTGAACTCAGGCAATGAAAAGTTGTTTTGAAAGAAAAGTGTCTCTCCAAAGCCCAGGTGGAACAAAAGAAGATTCACGCCTGACTGCAAGAAAACTATGCTGTCTGCCCTAGGTGATGGAAGAAGGAGAGGGAAGCCGTGACTTTGGTCTTTCTGCTTGTTTTGTTCAACTGGTTTGACATAGTTGAAGTACTAGTTTCAATTCCATAGGAGACACTTCAGAATGATGAATTTGGTTTTCAGACTCCAGTTACGGAAAGTGAGCCCCTAAACTTTTGATCATCTTGATATAAAGAGAGATCTTCAACTCATTTAGATAGATAACTAAGAGAAAAAACTGCATTCTCAAACAAAAAAGACCCATCTTTGTTCATTAAAAGAAAGAAACAAAAAGAGGAAGAAGAGCAGAAAGAAGGGGTGAGTGCCCTTCCTTCCTTATTTGACACAAATGCAGAGAGACATGAATGTTTGGTGAGGGCGGAATCCAGTATCCCGTTATTTGTAGAGAGTTTTTCCAGCATTTCTGACTCATTTTCTCCCTCAGTCTGTCAGAATTTATGAATTAACTTGTTACTCCCAGCTCACCAAATCAGATAGGTAAAAAAAAAAAAAAAAAAAAAAAACTCTACTTCCTGTTAATTTAGCCCCAGGCTGGTAGAAACATAAAGTTGGGTCTTTCCAGACCCAGAAGAACCAGGATCCATGGTTGCTGGGTAGGGAGCTCACCAGCATGTATTAGCTCCAACATATGTCTTGACTCATGACATTGATCCAGATTTGACACCTAACCAGGAGAATCCAGCCAGCCCCTCTTGAAAAAGCCCACTGCCTGGCTGGGGAGAGTGGGGCACCATGATTGACAGTCTACCAAGTCGGGTGAGCTAATTCCCTGGAATGCACAGAATGGGGATGAGGTAATTTCCTGGAAAGGAAATGGGGTGCTATTAGTATGAATGGGGAACAGCAAAAACAACAAATGTCCACCCCACCTCCTCCCTAAGTTAATATATTTGATTTTTAACCCAAGACTCCTGGAGACAGATTGACATCTGTGGAAAAGCAGGAAAGGGCCCCCTGGCCTGATCATAAAGGAAGGAGCACCATCCCATAAAACATCCCAACACTGGAAACTTACAAGCTACCTGTATGTATATTTCCTCCTGGGAAACCATTAGTCTCCTATTTCACAAAGTAAGAAAGGCAGGCAGGGAAGAGAGAAACTCTGCCCAAGATTATCAAGCTAACCAGAAAGTCTGCCATGAGCCTAGGAACTCAAGTGTCTTTTCCCCACTGAAGGGAGAATTCATGAGTATCTCTGTGGAGCTCCTTGCTGCCATTGGAAACATTTCCCAAAGCACACATCCTCCTGTGGGTGGAGTGTGCAGCTGGAGAGCTGGGCTTTAGGTTGACTTTTACCTCAGGAGTTTGAGGGGTGGTTGGGCAGTGGATTGTGGAGGGGAAGGGGACCCAACATGAAAAATTTCAAAGGTGAAAATATTTTCCTGAAAATACAACGTCTGTGTGCAGTAGGTGTCAATATAACTGACCTTCTGTCTTGAGTTGGAGCCGGGAATGGATCTTTTGCAGGAAAAAGGAAATGCATGGGTGTGGAGCTGCCAGCGGCAAAGGAAGTTTCCAGGAGACCTGTCTTGGCGCAATTTATAGACACAAGTCTCTGAAGGGCTGTAGCAGGGCTGGAGAGAGGGTGTGATTTGTTGGTTGTGGAGCCTGGCACCTGGCATTCGTCCATGCTGACTTAGCGTGCATATGCACGTGCATCACTCCCCCCACCCCCACCCTGCACAGCAATTTCTGGGCGGTTGGAATGAAAAGAGCAGAAAGAAAATGCACTCATCCAGAGGGGAAATTAAAAAATGGGACCCGGAAAGGAGCAAAAATAGTGATTATGGGGAAGGGGAGCTGGAGGAAATGGCTGGAGGGTAATGAGCCTCCCATGGCCCGTCTAAGACTTGACCCATGGCAGCGAATTAAACTTGCCCTTCCATCCCAAAAGACACATAGGACAGATGCTACAAAGGTCTTCTGAAAAGAAGGCAAGTTCCTCTCAGCCATTAAGTTGGGTCCACTGGGAAATGAACAAACGAACAAAGGGACAGAACCAAATAACTTGATGCCCATTGCCAACCCTAAGGCTTCCTTGCAGAACAACAGAGACCAGAAAGAAGCAGCCCATAGCTCTCCAGTGACAGCCAATTAGGCGGTAAGGCATGACAGTCAACACACGTCCTGGGGGAGAGGCCACACGGTGTTTACAGAGCCTGGCGGCCAGTGCCAGAGCTAACAACCCACACGCATGGCCCATCTGGGCAAGCTTGAAAAAGTAAACTCGTTTCCTCTGGGTCTCTATGGCTGGAGCTCAAAACATTCAGCACAGCCGCATTTGCCTCCCTCCTCTCAGATTCCTTCCAGAAAACCCACACATCTGTATACACACTTTAAAATAAATATGCATAAAAGCAGAATCCAAGCTGAGGGTGGGGGGGTGGGAAGGGCCTCTGAGGTTCTTCTCCGGGTGGACCTTGCCCCAGAGCTGCTCTGTTCCCCCAGGAGAGCCATCCTGGACAGGCTCTAATTGTAGCATTTTCGAGAAGTTTGAGAACTCATTCGAATATCATACCTGCTTTGTGACTCCCTATTCAACACAAACACAATTTTGAGGTCTTCAGCACAAATTTTCTCCCCCCAAAAACATCTACAAATTTCTGAACTCGGCTCAGAGGGTGAAAAAGCCCAAGTTTCTTCTCAAGATCGTTGGAAACCCTCCAACCCAAGACCCAACCCCACCTCCCAACTTCACCAAGGGTTTTTTTTTCTCACTAAGACGGCAAAAAACAAAGACTGCTCTTTGCAAGTTTATTCTTGTCCATTGTCCAAATCCAGTCTCAGACTGACCTCACAGATGACAGAGATGGAAAATGCCAGTCCGAGTTCTGGAAGGCTGAGGATGAGTAGGCTGCCCTTTTGACACATTGTGGACCCTAAGATGCACGTGGGGGCAAGAAAAACAGTGAGCTTTGAAGGCAAGCAAAAGTTTGGCCAACGGGCAGAGGAAGTGGAGAATAATACTTAGCACAGCTGCCAAGGAGTCAGTCTATGGCCATGTCACCTGGAGGCTAAATGTGGACGCATCACTTAGCTCCATCTTTCACTCAGGTCCCTATAAAATGGCCAAGGTCTTAATTGTCACATTCATGAGGCTCAAGGTTATAGTAATGGGCATACTGGTGAGAATGCCAGGAGCTGGCTCGTGCCCCTAAAACATCAGCCTCCCCAGGCTGGCAGCTGCCGAGGGCCCTACTCCGCCTGGCAGACACCTTTCGCCATCTGTCAAGGTCCAGCTCACACATCACTCCCTCTTAAGGCTCAACCCATTGGAGCAGATCTAGTTGCCCCTTGTCTGGCCCCCCAAAGCAATGGTCTCCTAAATTTTTGGTTTGCATACTCCCTAGAAGTGGTCTGAAAATTCATACACCCTCTCGCACAGTTTTAAGATGACATAGAAAAACTTTTACTGGAAGTTTAAATAGTTCCAGAGGATGTCATTTCCTTAGCATTGTAAATATTAGCATTTTAAAATAAAATTATGACATCGCTCTTTAAATGTTGCCAGTGGATTCTAAGTACCAGAGCAACTCTATACTCTGAAACTTATCGATTTTAAAAATACATGAAAAGTCCTCCTTTTTATTAAAGCTTATTTATTTATTTACTTATTTATTTTTAAGTAATCTCTATTTCCAATGTGGGGCTCAAACTCATGACTCCAAGATCAAGAGTCACTTGATCTTTTGACTGAGCCAGCCAGGCAACCCTATGAAAAGTCTTCTTTATCAAATTATTGGTCCTTTTCTCCTTGAACTCACATTTCCATTCTATTTACTCCTTGTACATTTTAGCAATTGTCATATACTTTCACTTTGGAAAGTTTTTTTCACAAATGATCATCACACCATTCTTTTCTGCAACAGAAAATGTAAATACATTGAAATTTTAATTCATTATCACTATAAGTCTGTAAGTTTTAAGCAGCTTTTTCTAGACCAACTTATAACTTCAATAATTATCAGAGGGGCGCCTGGGTAGCTCAGTCAGTTAAGCATCTGACTCTTGATTTCAGCTGAGGCCATGATCTCAGGGTCGTGGAATTGAGCCTCAGGTCAGGCTCTGTGCTAAGAGCAGAGTCTGCTTGTCCCTTTCTCTCTCTACCCCTTACCCCTTCTCATGTTCGCTCTCTCTCTCTCAAATAAATAAATAAAATCTTTAATAATTATTAGAACACAACCAAGAGAATATATTATGCGTATATTTTTTCATAAATAATTTATAAATGTTATAGACTTTCAATTAGATGTATCCATGAATGAAAATTATTCATTGTTAAGATGAGATAGGATCCAGAGTCACTTCTATTCCTATTTAACACTTCTAGATAGAAAACTCTGAGAAATCTTGTTCTCCCAAAAATAAGACATGAAGGAAAGAACTTTTATGATGCCAAAGATTCCATAATAGTCTCTAAAGTTAGTAGTGACCCATCAGCTGGCAAACCAGTTTGGTCCTCCTTCAATTTTGTTGAAAGAAGAGAATTAGAAATCATGAGAGCTGAAAATATATTTGTTACCCAGTCATTAGTCATTTGCTTTCCTAATTCTGGGAAAGACACCAAAAAGGCTATACCCAGACTTCTCAGATGACTGCTAATTATACCTGGTACTCATTTACTTAGAGGTCCCCTGTTTAAACTGAAAAGTTTGGGAAAATTAAAATACTTGTTATTTCAATACAACATTGCCAATACAATATTTTTTTTACTTTTTAAATTGAAACATAATTCACATATTATAAAACTCCCCCCTTTAAAGTGCATAATTGAGTGGATTTTAGTATATTCACAAAGTTATACAATCGTAACCACTATCTAATTTCAGAACATTTTCATCACCCCAGTTAAGACCGCCTGCACTTTAAAAAAAAAAAACTCCTGCATTTATGAGTACTATTCTTCAACCTCCCTTCCCCACCTCTAACCAATACAATTTTCAATAAAATTATTTTATTTCATCACATGCTTTAAGTATATTTTCATCTAAAGCTTGGATTTTCAGATTTAGCTGATTCAGTTCAGGGAAATGTCTGCTCTATAACCTATCTGGCAAAGCAGTCCACATTGTCAAGCCAAGCAGCCAAACCAGATTTAGTTTCAGTTAGAGAAAAACTGATTTCAGTTTCAACTTTATGTGTTAATAATACCCAAAGCTAGCCAACCACCTTACTTCTGAATTTGAATTCTAAGATGAGAGATCAATGCATAGGCAAATGAATGGTAGACCAACTGTCTGTCTTAGATATCAAGAAGGCACAGCACCACATTGTGAATTAATTGTTTTAATGGAGTAGACCTTTGTTATTGCTTTTTGGTGCCTTCTTTACTCCATGTTTGACAGTCTTCCTTTAGGAAGTATATATTCTTTGACATTATTTTAAGGATGGAAGGGGAGAGATTGTTGAACAGAAATCTTCATCACTCCTATTGCCTCACTCTACAAACATCTGAATTCACAGGCCCAGATACTTCCTTTCTGGGCACCACATTTCACCCATGGCAGAATTGCATACAACACAGTGAAAGTGTGGTAGACTTAACGATATGCTATGAAGATCCCCTCCAAAGAAACCCTGCCCAGCTGTGGGAGGTGAGCCAGCAGATGGCCTCCAATTAACTCCTTTGGGGCTGGCCTTGGCTTCAAGAAAGCCAACCAGTGTGCCTTTCCTGCCCAGTGAGGACCACTCTGGTGGCCAGTGCTTAACTCCCCAAGGGTTGCCAAGCCTTTGTCAGGCCTGCATCTCAGTCTGACTTCTTCTGCCTCTCTCCCTTGGCAGGTGTTGATCCCTAAAGATATCTGGCACCCCAAATACTCTTTCAGCTTCTGCTTCTGGAGAACTCAGCCTATAACAGAAAGACACTAGGTTCTCTGGAGGTCAGTGGTGTCCAGTTACAGAAGTTTTGCCAACACCAATATGTTGAATCATAATTTTATTGCCCCAAAGACTTTTACACCCCTGTGCAAGACCCCATGGAGAGACTCATAATGAGTGAAAGCCCACAGCTTTCTTTAACCAGGTAAATAGGGAGTTGAGAAAGGTGATGGGCTTACTCCATCACAGCCATTTTTCAGTCAATGTGGAATTTGAACATCTGAAGTTGATCCCTTAAAACCAGCTCAGCCCACGTACACTGTGGGAGGTCTTTGGATTCACACTCCAATTCAAAACTCCTGCCTATACAAGTTGTCTGCCTTAATAATCACACACTGTATTTTAATTGATCTACATGAACATCTTTCTTCTCCATCTCATGGAGAATTTCCTGGAAAGGACTGAGTTTCATTTATTCATTCAGTTAGTCAATCATTTAATCAGTCATCAATAACTTTTTTTTAAACAAAAATGCCCTGAGTGTTCATTGTGTGCTGAGGGTACATAGGTGAGTGACACCTGACATCTACGTGATACAGATGACGCTGTCCCCAAGAAGCTCACTGTTTTGTAAGAGAAGTTTTGTAAGAGAGAACCTTCTTTTGTAAGGAAGAGTGAGGGGAGTGGAAAGAAGCCAGTGACGTAGAGGCAGTGAGAATCAAAGCAGATCTAGACTCAGCCATATTGAAAAAGGAAAATAATGATTTTTATTACTTTAACTCCTTTGAAATCTCGGTGTCTCCGTAGAGTAACCATTGTGAGCTGCTTACCAAATAGAATTGTATTCTTTTTAAGATTTTATTTATTTTTTTGAGATAGAGACAGAGCACGAGCTGGGGTGGGGGTCGGGGATAGAGGAAGAGGGAGAAACAGACTCCACACTGAGCAGGGAGCCCGAAGTGGGGCTCGATCCCAAGACCCTGAGATTATGATCTGAGCTGAAAGCAGACACTTAACCAACTGAGCCACCCAGGCATTCCTCAAATAGAATTATATTTAGCTGAAGTAAATAATGGAGAAATACTGGAGCACCAAGAATTTCCCCCCTTTAGTTTGGGTATTTTCAAGCAGAGATTTTACTAAATAATTTATTTACTGAGTTAGTAAAATGCCACCTAATTTTAATTTAAATTTATCTTAGACTCCTGGTAATCAATGGTACTTTTCTCCTTTTTGCCAATTTTCACTTCAAATCTCAAAGTACCTTAAAAAAAGGTAAAATTAAATAACAACAATAAAAACTAACACTTATTGAGAGCTTACTATGTTTCAGCTAAGTGCTTTTAACACTCATTATTACCTACTCCTTGAAACAATCCTATGACTCACATGCCATTATTGTCTTGACTTTACAAAGAAGCAATCCAGGCTTGGAGAGTTCAAGGAGCTGCTTGAGGCTGCTCTGCCAGCAGGTTAAAGGGAGCAGAGTGTCTAACCCCCACCTGGCTGTGTTTCTCACCTGACTCTATCTGAGATGCTGAGGACTGAGAGTCCTTCTCTGGCTCCTCAAAGCACCACAGTCCATGCTGCCCTAACAGAAAGAAAAGTCATAGGCCAGTGTCACCTGCAAAGTCCCAGTCTAAAAAGGAACCTCATCTACAGGTAGGTGATTAGAAGTAAAAATTTCAGTAGCCACTTAAACTGTAGCTCTCTCTGGACAAACTCATTTCCAAATTAACAGAAAACATTTCCCAAGGTCCCCCTTTTCTCTGTGACTTCTTAATGCTGGAGGAACATGGCTCTTCTCTCAATGACATCATATGCTGAAGTACATCTCCAGCTTCAGCTTCACCCCTAAACTCCTTTCATATATATCCACCAGCCCTTTTCAACATTATTACTAGGGTGTTTAAAGGGCACAGTTAACATGTTCAAAAGAGGGTTCCAAGACTCCTCCCCGAAGGCCCGGTCCTTCCATCCTTCCACAGACTTAACTCATTGCAACTTCATCTTTCTATCCTCTGGGGAAGTTTAGGTTCACGTTGACTTCTTTTTTTTTTCCCCCAGATTTATTTATCTATTTGAGAGACAGAGAGAACAGGAGGAGGGGCAGAGGGAGAGGGAGAGAGAGAATCTCAAGCAGACTCCTTGCTAAGCACAGAGCCCAACAGCGTGGGACTCGATCTCATGGCCCTAAGATTATGACCTGAGCCAACATCAGGAGTCAGACGCTTAACTGACTGAGCCACCCAGGTACCCCCAGTTCATCTTGACTTCTGCTTTCCCTCACACCCTACCCAAAATCCATCAAGTCTATCAGAACCCAGTCATTGTCATCTCCCCTTCAATTATTGCCCTGGCTCCTAGTCTCCCTGTTTCTGTCCTTGCCTCTCTCCTGGGTCTATTCTCAGTATCAGAGAACTTGCAAAGCATATGACTTCACTGGCCAAACCCTTAATGGTTTTCCATTTCACTGAGAGGAAAAGCCAGACTCCTCTCAGTTGGCGACTGGGCCCTCAACAGTGGGTATCATGGACCCACTCTGCCTCCACAGCCCTCACCCATGGTCCCAGCAATATGACCTCTTTGCTGTTCCCTCTGCCTGGCATGTTCTCCCTCAGGTACCTGCCTGACTCACCCCTCACAGTCTTCACAGCTTTACCACATGGTACCCCTCCAGCAACAGCTCTCCGGCCACTCTGCTCAGAAGGGCAATTCTTGCTCTTCCTGTCCCTCTCCCTGTCCCTCTTCCCTGCTCTTAGTTCTTCCTCACAGCACTTACCACCATATGACACTCCACACTTTTACTTACTAACCCTGCTTCCTCTGCCATTGAGACAGAGAGTCTTGTCTGCTTTGGGCACTGCTCTCTTTCCAGGGCCAGGCATTTAAGAGAGGCTGAGGAAGTAGTCATGCTGCAGGACTGCTGAGAGGGGCTGCCCAATCCTAGTGAGAGTTACTTCCCATGGTCCAAGATTTGGGATTTATTCCCATAACACTGCACACCTTAAGCCAAAGCTTTGTGTTTGTTGAGCTTGCCCTTCCCTGAGAAGTGGGCAAGTTAGTTCCTTGCTTTCAGGATGGGCCCACTGGAATCACAACTGCTAGTTAAGATGCTACCTTTCAAGTAGCTCCAATGCCCCCAGCAAAGCTGTTTCATGAGCTCATAACCTATAAAGGAGGTGAGAACAGGATTCTGCCAAAGGGTAGGCAGACCCTTGGCTGGAGACCCAAACTCTCTCTGCGCCTTGTTCTCCCCATCTATGGGAAGACAACAAAAAAATGAAAATGTCTGCCTTGCCCCCTCTGGGAGGTATTATGGGATCAAATGGAATCAGGTCTGGGAAAGGCTCAGAACTGTACTCCCCATTTTTGATATAAGTTCACTCATGACCTGTGTCTGCAAGTTGTGCTTTCTTGACTGAATCCAGAGTACGGTTTACCCCAGAGCTCACCAAGACCTTTAGTAAACAACCTGACACTTCATAATCTCAGTTGGTGTCTCCTTGAACAAGGCAGGGAAAAACTATCACCAGCTGAGCTTCACTCACTGAAGAGGAATCCATGCATCTTCCCCCCCTCCCCGTCCCTTCCTTTCTCTCTCTCTCTCACACACACACACACACATACACAGAAAGCCAAATAAAACTGGCATCCTGTATTCTTGATTTTCCTTTTGATAATTTATCCTTCTAATCACTCCTACAGAAATTTCCTAGTGGAACAAAAGGGACCTCTCCCAGGGAAGCCCACTGCTGGACCCTCCACTCACAGGCAGCCACTGATGGAGCATCTAAGAACAAGCCAGTCTGCAGTAATCCCCTCCTCACACAGCCCGGCTCACTCACCCTACCCCCAAACTCTGCCAACAAGAGAAATAAAGAACCGCCAAGCAAAGCTATTTATTTCAGACTACCCACTTGGCCAAGACCCTTCCAATCACAAACTTCCTCTTCTCCTTGACAGTTCTCCTGTTCAGCCCATGAGTACAGATGTGTTCCTCTTCCTGGTGTAATCCTGTCACCCTGACACCTTATTGTGGCTACAGCTTGCAGGGGCCAGCACCCACTGAGCACATGGCTTTCACTTTTCTCTTTTCAAACTTCTCCAAATATCAGGAGGTCTCTAATCCTTCTTATTTAGGTTGGTGGCTTTCATGGGTAGAATGTTTGGGGTTTCTATATGAAAAGTGTTTAGGTTGGCACAGTCACAAATGGCACGCCCGCGATTTCAATTCTAAAACCAGTTCTCCCCTTTTGGGTAGCAACGGGGTCCATGAATTCAGACACTACATGAGATGCCAGACAGCTTCTACGGCTCCCTTCCCATTAAATCTAGATAGGGAGCAATAAACACCTCCCTTGTCACGTGACTTATCTCCCCCTCAAGTAAATACTGACACATTGAGAGGGAAGTGGTTCGCAGAGCCAAGGCCTGGCCAGTAAAGGAGGGAAGAGAAGAGGCTTGCCAAAGACCAATGTTAGGACATGATCCCCAGGGAAGACTCTGGGGGGCCCTGAATTACCCACTGACCTGGTGAGGATTTTTTTTTTCCTCTTCTGAAACTCATCTTGGATAGCATCCAAGAGATGGGAACCAAACTCGGTGCCTTTAAAGGAGAAAGCCGAGAGCAGGAAAGTGTCCCTGTTCTGTTAATGTTCCAGAATAAGGGTCTCCTTTCAGAAATGGAGAGGTGGCCACCAAGAGAGCAAAAGGTAACCTGACCAAAGACAGAAATGGACAGCCATGCATGGTATAAATTAAAATCTAGTGGCCCAGGACCCCAGTTCATGTCATAGACCTTTTAAAACAGCCTGCTCTCTGCATTGCCTTCCAGCTAAATTATAACACAGAACAGGAGCCAAGCAAAATTTTTCTAATCTTTAAAAGACTTTCCAGGGCATAAATTCATGGGCCATGATAAAAAATGTATGAGGTGAAGGAAGCAATTTAAATGGCTGTTGAAAATTCCTGTCTGTATGATTCTGAGAGAGTCTGCTCTCAGGGAGAGCCTTGCTGGACACTGGGTTCCCATCAGCCTGGGGAAGGAGAAAATCCCGTCTTTTTTGCCTTTGAATTATAATCCATTTACATATAATGTTAATGCACTAACAATGGTAAGATTCTGAAATTTGAAATGCTTTTGAAACTTGAAATGAAATTCTGAAATGCTTTTGATCTGACCCCCAGATCAAGCTACAAAGCATACACAAAGAGCTCAAAGAAAGGTTGAAAAGCAGGAAGGCCAGTTCTGGGGGCAGAGAAATGCATTCCTTACAAGGCAGGTCATACCTCGGAACCACAACCCCAGATCCAAAGCAAGCAATCAGAATGTCTACTGCTTGGGAGACTTTGTTCTTAGATCCATAGAAAATGCTTATGAGGGCATTTTGTGAGGTCAACAGCACTCTTTGAAATCTAGTTGTTCTTATTTTGGGCTGTGAAAGAAGAAATCCTCTGGAGGCTTCAATACTTGGAGTGTAAGTGGTTGTCATTAAACTTGGATTGCCAAGGCCTCCATTTAAAAGACAACATATTGCCAGCTGTGTAACACAGCTAAGCAGATAAGGAGGCAGGCCACCCATACCCACGAAGTTCCCCTTTTAGAAACTTCTGGGGTGACCTAGATAAGTAACCATTTGAATGACCCTAGTCTTCCCTTCCCACACCTAATTCTACTCTTATGTTTTAAATTCACCAATAAAGAATGAACTGCAAAATTTTGGCGCCCACCTCTCAGCCCCAATAACTGCTGAACCCCAAGTCTGCTCTCTCACAGGTTCTCTCTCTCTCTCTCTCTTCCCTCACCCCACCCCAAGCCTCACTGACCTGTAGGCATGCTATATACCCTCCAGGTCTCCCAGGCATTCTTAGCTGATAGCAACACTATTTATATGAAAAGACCAACAGGAAACAATCCATCATGATATATGCTCAGGTTCATACTGCCAGGTAGAGCTTTTGCTAACATGACCATACCCTTCAAAATCCATTCCATTTGCTGTCCTTCATGAAGGGGTTTTAAGCTCCCCCAAATATTTATCCTTGTCTGGTTCCCCCTTAGCCCTTTGTATATTTTCAATAGCATCCAATCTTTGGGGCACTTGCTGTGTCCTTGTGGTAAAGGTTTTTGACTCTTTGTCTTCAAGGTATGCTGCTCAGTGATTGTGAAATTGGAGCAAATCAAACCCAGTGTTTTCTAATGGTTCTCTGAAGAGAACCTTCTAGTGTATTAGGAATTTCCACTCTCAAAGGTACTCAATTAATACAGAAGAAATAGCATATGTCCTGGGGCAATATGCCTAAAGCAGTTTGCGGAGCTGGGGTGTCTACTAAATTCCCTCCACATAGATAGTAAGAGCTGAAAACATTTTCTAGAAGTCCATTTTAATTACTTTTAAAACTCCAGTATGGGGATGAGGGGCTGGCTCAGTTGGTAGAGCATGTGACTCTGGATCTTGGGGTCATGAGTTCAACCCCACATTGGGCGCAGAGCTTACTTAAAACAAACAAACAACTCCAGCATGATCACTCCCATGGACGTTTAGGACACTGGCCACTTTCAAATTATAATCCTGCATATCCATTAAGAAGTTGTTAATTTGCTCACTCTTTGGTATTTCTGAAAAACTAGAGAATCAAAAAACTTATAAGCAGCTAAGGAAATTAATGGCAACCATCTGTTGAACAGTAATCTTCCAAGGCTGTCAATCTCACAATTAGAGAATCTACTAAAAACATGCCCTTGTAATTGGGGTCTCTTGTTTGTCCCTGCCCAATATCTATTATCCCTTCTTCTGATAATGGTGCCTATCCCAGTTTTCCTTAGGATCATCCCCCTAACCCTCTGTCTGGTTCACGTGTGTTTACCAGATTCCAGGTCAGACACATGACCATAGCATGACTAACATATTCCAATCTTCTGGACACAATAACTGGCTGAAGGGTGGGAAGATGATATACCTAAATCACTCCCATTAGAATAATTTGGGAATATACTAAGCAATTGGAAAACATGTCTTTTTTCTCCCAAGGTTGCTCAATTGTTAGAATATAAATCTCGATCTACCGATGTCCATCTTTGCTGTCATTTGAGGGAAGCCAGCTCAAAGGGAAACAGCCTAAGAGGTGGAGAAAAAGAAAGACTGATTCCGCATGAAAATCAGCTTGAGCAACTAGATTAAGTCATACCTGAAGTTCTGGACTTTTCAGTTAGATAAACCAATAAATTCCCTTTTTATTAAGCACATAGTATGTGCCAGGCAGACTAAAGATATAGTCTTCTAAGCTCTATAGCCGTGGACAAAGGGCATTATAAGTTTGATTCTCCTGGGGGAAACTAAGGCTCAGAGAGGCAAACGGTTTGTCCAAGATTATACCATGAATAAGTCACAGAAACGAGATTTGAACTCGGGTTTTCCCACCTCAAGAATCCATATTCTTTTCCCTACACCAGCTGTCTCATCAAGGAAAGGACAACTGCCACATACTGACAGCAAGGAATAAAGATTGTTCTTGGGCATGACTGGCTTGTCAATGATTGTATCAAAATAAAGTGTAGTTATTTTTAATTGAACCATCCCTTTGGTCTCCCAAATCCTCCTCACACTCACCAGTCATGTCTATTTTCCACCAAATTTTTTACTATGCTGTGTGATTTCAATACCCAACAAGGAAGTCTGGCCTCCCATGCTGTTCCAGAAGGAAGGAAGGAAAGGGATATGCTATCCAGGTCCCTCGTGCTTCTTAGACTGTGCGGCTTGGACTCTTGGATTATTAAGACTGCAGCTCTATTACCCAGTCAAGAGAAAGGTGAAAATTGTACTCTGACAACAGATCTACTTGCCAACTCCAAGATCCCATCCAGACAGTGGACTCGGCCCCAGAGGAAGACAGCTTGCACTTCAGCAGGCATCTGGCTGCCCAGACGTTAGGGATGTATGAGTCAACCCCACTGAGGAGTGTCATCTTCAGTGCAGAGATTATCTGGGATTATCAGAGATTAAGGCGAGGGGAAAAAAGAGTACCTGTTTAATCCTGTGGCTAATGAGTTGAGAAGGAACTCTCTGTTAAAACGAATCTGCCTGCTTTACAGACCACAAGTCTCCTTTCTCCCTTTGGTCTGAGGCAAAATTAGAGTCTCTTGTCAGCTATGGGAGCACTCGCATAAAGCCTGGTTGCCAGCGTCCCCAGACTGCGATCATCATTTCCTCCAGAATGCTTTCTTTACTCCCTAGTAAAATCTAGATGTGTCTGGAAGTAAAGACCCCTTAAGCTTTCACCATTTAGTTTTCCTGTAACAAAACTGATTAAAGACACTTCAAAAGGAGGGAATGGATGGAGTAAAAGGCCTATGAGAAAGTGAGGGGCCATCAACCCTGGGGGAAAGGCTTCCCTACTCTATACTAAGGCTGTTGCTCACCCAAACCCTAAGGGCAATGGGAACTTGGTGGAGCCTCCATCTGTAAGACTGAAGTTACAGAACTGCAGCAAGGAGCCTCTGAGCCTCAGTTATTCAGGGGACGGTCAAAGCAGAGTCATCAAAGTGTCACCCCTCAAGCAATCCTTACAATGAGCCACTTTCTCTTTCTTAACCATTATTTTTAATTTAGTGTTTGATTGTAAAAATAATACACAAGTTCTCTCTACTTTCAAGAATTAAAACATTTGGTTAATTTTGAAGTCTACTACTCTAGTCCCAGTCCCTGAGGTAGCCAAAGTTAGGAGAAATTCCTGCTGGCTCCGTGTGGGCTCACATGTATACATACAAGTGTGTGCTCTCAGACACTTCATAGTATCTTTGTGGGAATTATGTTTCTTTACATAAATGGCATGATAGACTTTGAGGATTTGTCTTTTTTGCTCAGAGAAGCTTCCTGGGACTCCATCCATGTTGAAAGCCACTTACACCTTCCACCTGGACTTTTTGAAGCAGAGCCAAATACAGTGAAATTGAGCTGTTAGCCCATCCACTCACTTTGTTCCTGTTCTTTCTTTCTTTCTTTCTTTCTTTTTTAAAGAGTTTATTTATTTATTAGAGAGACAGAGAGCACAAGTAGGCAGAGCAGCAGGCAGCAGGAGAGGGAGAAGCAGGCTCTCTGCTAAGCGGGGAGCCCAACAGGGGGTTCAACCCCAGGACTCCGGGATCATGACCCAAGCTGAAGACAGCTGCTTAACCGATTGAGCCACCCAGGCACCCCAATTCCTGTACTTTCTTTTTCCCTCAGGCCAGGTTGACATTCCTTCACCATTGTTACTTAGCCACGTTGGGTCCCAGTTAAATCTGGGTGAAAGGACATGCCTACTGTGGTCCATGAGTGTCTGTCAGCACCCTCCCGCACCTATGAAAGCCCGCCAGCTTCTCTGTCAGGTGGCCTGAGGAGAAGGTGGGTTGGGGAGACCACAGCCCCTCTATAAGAGCCTTCTCTCCCCAAGGCCCTTTCTTACTCTAGAAGATTCCCAGGAGCTGAACCTTCCCATCAAAGGCAGCAGAGAGCAGTGAAAAGGACGTGTATTTTCGAATTGGCAGATTCAGGTGTGGATGCTTTCACAGAACACTTTACTTACTAGCTATGTGTTCTTGGGCCCTTTACCGAGCTTCCTTAAATCCGTTTCCATGTCTGGAAAATGCAGTTAATTCTAGCCACCCCGCAGGATGCCTCCTTATACCAGCTGCTGTAAAGAGCTCACTGCTCTTTTGATGACATCATGAGCTCATGCATTGGCTGAGGAGGTCGAGTTACCCAATTTAAAAGGTCATTCCAGGAACTTTCCAGCCCTGGGAGAGGGAACTTTGCAGGCAATGCCACAGACACTCCAAGGTTATAGCAAGCTTGAGAGTTTACCTTATTGGCACCAGAGCCACCCAACAAACCCAAGCAACCGCTAGGGAAGCCCATTGTCCATGCAGCGCCCACCATCCATGGCTTCCAACCAGCCACACTACAGTCTAATGACGCTGGCCTTGGGCGTCACAAGTTTGGGCCCCTTTCCTGAAGCATCATTGGCTTGGGCTCTCTGTCTTCCATCTTTCTCTGCCTTAAATGTCCCTGTGCCCCTTACTCAGGCATTGGGCTTTAGAGCCAAAAAGAAACTCAAGATGAAATGAAACATGCACTTGGACTTACCAGTTCAGAAAACAGCCCAAGCTTGGATAAGAAAGAAGACAGAAACTTCTCTTCCCAAATTCAGATTTTTTTGTTTTTTAAGTCAGTGGTAGACTTTTGTTTTGGGTTAAGGGGCATGGCAATATAGCAGAGTGGTTAAGAAGCCAGCTTTGGAGACAGCTGAATGACTTCCAATGCAAACTTTGGGCAGGGTTTCCTCCTACCTCCCACCTCCACACACCGGCATTGGGATTGGCGCCTAATACTTGATAAGTAGAATTTATTAGTCTTTTTCTCTAGCCATCCCTGACTCTTCAGTAACATGCTTACACATGAGTGGACTGAACAACCAATTACTTTAACCCCTTTTCAAGTGCTTTAGTTTGAACCAAAGGAAGAAAAGAAACAATATGACATCTAGCTATGGGCTGTCATGTTCCAAAATAAGGACTACCTCAGAACCAAGATTTAATTCTACCACAAAGTAATATTCTGAAACTTGTATGAGCATTTCAGAGTTAATCAGAAAACACAGGAGTGTGTCCTTGCCTATGAAACATCTAGAATCCATGTGAGCAATGGTCTTGCTATCTTCATACTGCTAGTATCTTTTCTGATTTACTGGGAATTCTAGTAACAGCTTACTCTGGGACAAACCCACTATACACATTTAATTCTCTGCACAGCCTTTGAGATAGAAATACTCTTATCTCTATTTAATGGATAGGGAATTGGATGCCAACTGAGTGGTCAGAGTTCAACTCTCAGCCTCTATTTTGGGACTCCTTTCTTCACCAAGGTTCCATCTTGTCTCCTCAGGAAGTGTGATTCCCACTGCCTCACAGCACTGACGCAACTTCATGACCAGACACACAGCTGGTCAGCTCCCATGGAGTGAAGAGACAGGGACTTAGGACCCAAAGGCCTGGTTGATGTTATATCTCCAGCCCTTGAACCATCTCAGCCTCCATTGGTTAATTTGTAAAGTGGGCAAACCATACCCCACTGGGCCAAATGACACAGTGCACGTAAATTACAAATCACTCCACAAATGTTACACAATGCATGTAAACTGTCAACAGTCGACAAACGCAAAAGCTGCCACGTCCTTGGCAAGAAGTGAGATGAAAACAGTGCATCATAAAGTATCTCATCAAATATTTCCAGAACCCAGAGACCCGCTAAATGAGAGGCTCTGAGGATGAGGCTCAGCGTGTGCACATGAGCAAGACCTACACATGATTCTCACACACGTTCGGGTGCGAGAAGCATACTTCACGGTAGCGACAACCCAGTGGATTATGAACACACCTCACAGGGATGAAGAAGAGTCTTGAGGTTAAATGACTCAAGGTGAGGATGGGCCTGTGACCAGGGCAGTCAGTGATCACTCACCACGAGAAGCTGAGGTCTGAGTTTAGCTTGCTGATGAGGGAGCCGTCGCCCCGCAGAGGGGGTCTCGATTGCTAGGATCACTGTGACTGGCCCCCTAGCAGATTACACATGGCTGAGTGTTGTTGCAAGAATGATGCCGGGTACTATAAGTAAAGCACTTGGCAGGTGTTCATTTAGCTCCTATGACCTTCACTGTTGATTCCCACTACAGGCTTCACACTCTGACATGGGCTGCGTCCATGCATATCTGTATGAGTCAACTTCTCCCCTTCGTGTGCACCCGTGTTGAGAAAGAGGTCAGGGAAGGGCTTTTGCATGTTTTAAAACGGGCCCTTTGATCGTTGGAAGAAACGCCTATCATCAGTAGGAACCTCAGAGGGAAACTGGGGTCCTGCTTTGTGCCCTCCAGGCTTCAGCTAACATTGACCCCTTCATCAAAGGGATCGTGGTAAACCAATTGCAAACCAAACGAAACTGGTTTCTAAGAGGAGAAGTGATTCAGAGTGTAGAGCAGCTCATTAAAAAAAAAAAAAAAAGCATTTGCTAATGAGTGTAGAAAATGCCAGTAAATGAGAGGGACCCCCTCCATTATGATGGTCCCAGAGTTGCTCAAACCTAATTTTGCAACAGCAAGGACAGAATAAAAGCACGGAGAGCCCGTTGTCCTCGGCTCGGAGACAGGATAATCTTGGAGAAACATTTTACGGTGTATCGCTTGAAGAAAAGTGCATTAGTCTTCCCTGAAAAAAACATTTGGTTGACCTTGAAAATAAAAGCATTCACGAGAAGTATGAGCAGAAGTTTTCATTCTTCCTTAAGCCCTCGCTTCAGAGGGACAAAAAATTCCACCCTCCATTGCAACGCCACAATGCCAAGTTGCCAAGCAACTGATCTTTTATGGTGGATCGCCACGGAGACTGATGTAAACAAAATCATAAATCCCATTACCCTGCTAAATACTGGGTCTGGGTTAGAAAGGGAGCAAAAAAAAAAAAAGCTGCTTTTCAGGTTAAAAGAGATCATATGAAACGGTGAGTGGTGAGATTTTAGTCAGAGTGAATGTCATGGGTGAGACTGTAATTAATGTAGCTCTTTTTTTCTTTCAATAGACAACAGCCCTCGATTCTCCTGTATCAAAGAAAGCAGTCATAGTTGGAAGAGTCATTTCCACCTGAAAAATTAACTCTACCACCCCCGGGGGCCCAGGCCCAGCCACAGAAGAACCGGTCCATGGTGTTTCTCCCCACAAGGCCTCCAAGCAGATCTTCTCGAACACCCTCTCCGATCGGCGGTCAGTCATGACACGCTCCTTGAAGGAAGCTTGAGAAGCTACACTGTGTACTTTGTACCTTTTCAGACAAAGGGAGAGACAAATGGCGTTTATGGAGTATGACTCTATGGCAGACACGGTGGCGATGACTGGTTTGTGGGATCTCATTCATTCTTACAACCCTCCTGAGAGGTGTATAGTGCTCTTCCTACCGAATCCACAGGAAGCCAGGAGCCCAAAGGTGAAGACATTTTATCCAAGGTCACACAGTTAATGATCAGAGGAATGGAAATTCCAACTCTCAAGTCAAATGGAAGACTCCATGGGGCCTCCACCAGCTTGGACCTAAAGCCCTTCATGTGTAGAGTTTTCTGCCCCAAACTGGTCAACAAATCCCACGTTGGGGCTACTAATCCCTGCGAAGGCCACAGCTCGTGTCACAGTTCCCATTAGACCAACATGGGGCTCTTCAGGGTTGCGCTGGTTAATGTCTAATAATAGACCCCCTGGAGGGGCAGAGTGAGCTCTGGTCTCCATGGTTTAAAGACTCCCATCCATCAATATCAGCAAGAGATACACACCATGGGCTCTCCAGAGCTATACAAGCCAACTCCAGCATACACCAACTCTCTTCAAAATAGCCATACCCCAGGCCAACCCCCGGACCAGTCAAACCAAAATTCCTGGGGATGGGGCCCAAATCTTAGTATTTTTAACAAATGGGGCCAAAGGTTCAGAACCACTGGAGCTCATTGGCCTTTTTGGCTTTGTTCTTTTAAGAAGGTGCTGGGCTCCCAATATAATCGTAGTCCATCCATCAGCTTCTAGTAAGCCCACGGCTCAGCAGCCCCACCATTTCTGTTTCTTCCATGTGATTTAGCATGGGGCCATATGCCTCTACTCCAGTTCTAGGGGACCAGCAATCCCAGCATGGGGCCACCAGCCCAAATGACCACAGGACCCCTGCAAGCCAAGGAAACCAAATCAGGTGGTTGGGGGTATAGAAATGGAACACATGAGTGCTATCTGAAGGGTCAGTTAGGGCGGGTCATTGGCATGAGAGGGAGATGCTGACCGGCATCGTCAGCTGTATCTCCCAACTTTTTCCTGCAAGACACACTGAATTTTTATGTGAACTCTTCTGGTTTTGGCAACTAATTCAAGTTCAAAAAATTATAGGCCAAACAAAATCATTCGTGGGCCAAATATAATCCAAGGGTCCTCTTCTGACACCCTTGCATCTGGATCCTTAGGCTGAGTCCCCTGCCCCTTCGGCCTCTGGAAAAGGGGGGCTCCTCTTCAGTGTTCTCAGCAGTGACACCACAGGCCAGAAGGGTGGCCCAGGTCCTCCTGGGCCTCTTTCACCACTGCTCCTTCGGGTTCCCATTTATCCTGAGATTGAACCCAAAGCAGCAGGGAGCCATGGGAGCTAGCATGGCCACTGTCCTGAAACAGACCTCAAGATAAGGATCCCAGGGGTGCCTGGGTGGCTCAGTGGGTTAAAGCCTCTGCCTTCAGTTCAGGTCATGATCTCAGGGTCCTGGGATCGAGCCCCGCATCAGCTCTCTGCTCAGTGGGGAGCCTGTCCCCTCTCTCTCTCTCTGCCTGCCTCTCTGCCTACTTGTGATCTCTGTCAAATAAATAAAATCTTAAAAAAAAAAAAAAAAAAAAAAGATAAGGATCCCAGCACTAGTGTTTGACTTGGGAGGTAGTTCCAGGAAACACTGGTTGGGAAATGGGAAGGCAGTAGAAGGTTTGTGTAACCCAGGTACTCCAGAAGGCAGTCCTCTGGGGAACCTTGGAGACTGCATAGAACCCCCTCAGAGCAATCTCAACCAAGAGGCAAGAAGCTAGGGCATTTATCCAACACCTTGTCCATCACTAGCCAGAGCTGCTTCTGGGACACCAACCTCATGGCACTTCTGGCTGACCCTGAGATCAGGCCAAGCATCTCCTGTGACCAGAAAAAGACTTCAGAGGTGCCTGCTGTGAACAGCTCCATGTGTGGAGATGAATGTCAAGGGAAGGCACGGGGACCAGGGATAGCATCCACTGTAGGAAGAAACCAAAACAGCAGTGCCAGAATCAGAAAGCTAAGTGAGGAACTTGCCATGGGGGACAGAGAATAAGAATTTGTGACCCTGACATCAAGTCTTACCAGTACAAGATGGAGAACAAGGAGCCTGGCAAACAATAGAAGAGATAAGATCAGCAGGGTCAGGGTCAAGACCTGCCACCGCCTCCCCAGTCTGCTGGTGTGTGGCAGTGCAGCCTCTGTTTTCTGGTCCCACACTTCCCTTGGCCTCTTGAGTGGGCTTCCAAGTGAGCCCAGGATTCAGCACCTGTGAGAGGAATCCTAAAGAAAAGGAAGGTATTGGAAAAATTGTCAAGCAGCCAGATGAATCCTGGGGTTCCCTCTCTGCTTTCTTTTCTCCCTTTGGACACTCCAGCCCTCGCACACAGAATGCTCCAGCTGGGGCAAAAGCCGAGGTGGCCCAAGACAGCCCCAAATTGTGTGGGAAGCAGCAGTTACCCCCTCAGAGGACATAAGTACCTGTGTTGGTGCAGGTCAGAGAAGCAGATGCCGAGACAGGATGGAACCTGCAAGGATTTCGTTAGGAGAAATGCCCTGAGAGAAAACTGAGCTGGAGAGGGGCTGGGAGAGTCGGTTCAGAGGCGGGGAGGGAAGGAAGGAGAGCTGGGTGGGAGCAGCCCCAGGGAGGGCCGGCCAGACCTTCCGGAAGTCTTTAAGCCAGGCAGGGAGTGTCTTTCTTTCCCTTTCTTTCTTTCTTTCTTTCTTTCTTTCTTTCTTTCTTTCTTTCTTTCTTTCTTTCTTTCCTTTATTATTATTATTTATTTGACAGAGATAGAGCACAAATAGGCAGAGTGCCAGGCAGAGGGAGAGGGAGAAGCAGGTTTCTCGCTGAGCAGGGAGCTGGACACATGGCCAGTTCCGCTCCCCCTCCTCCGTCTCACACGCAGAATGGGCAAGAACACTGACAAAGGCACTGGATTTCCCACAGTTTAGGAGGACCAAACCCAAGTGACGGCACTCAGAGTTAAAGGAAAGAGGAAAGGATAATTCGGTGTCTAAAGGTGAACAATTATCTCCAAGCTGTGGGTTAAGTACTCACTTTTCCTTAAACTTTCCTGTATTTGGGGCACCTGGGTGGCTCAGCAGGTTAAAGCTTCCGCCTTCGGCTCAGGTCATGATCCTGGGGTCCTGGGATGGAGCCCCACATGGGGCTCTCTGCTCAGCACGGAGCCTGCTTCCCCCTCTCTCTGTCTCTGCCTGCCTCTCTGCCTACTTGTGACCTCTGCCTGTCAAATAAATAAATAAATAAAATCTTAAAAAAAAAAAAAACTTTCCTGTATTTGTTCATTCTCCTGTAGTAAGAATTACTTCTACCACTGGTGGCAGAAGGTGTGGTAACTTGGATCTCATCCGTCAAGGGCACACTCTCCCACCCCAGCCTTCTCACAGCCTTCTCACCCTGGTTGCCAGCCTCTGGCCTGGAGGTTCCCCCACCACTAGCCTCCCCGGAGACAGACAGTAGGACGCCCCCTGCCTCAGTGGGACCAGGGCTGCGGTGCCGTTCTGGCTCCAGAGCCCCCTGGAGTCCAGCTCCTTCCCCAGGGCCCTGCTTCCCTGACTCTCCCTCTTCTAGGAGCACCAGCACAACAGATCCCTTGCACAAGAATCTTTGGCTTGGGCTCTGCTTCTAGGAAACCCAAACGAAGACAAGGAATGATTTGTTTCCGTCCCCGCGTAGACTCTCGTAAGGAATTACTCTTCGTGAGGTTTATAGCTTTCAGACTGATGTACAATTTATTTGTGCCGTGAAGCAATTGCTTTAATTTTCAAATTCCCAGGCTTGCCTCTTGAAAGAAGAGATGACTTTATCTCAGGAGTGGCAAAATCCAAAATCCAGAAGGCAGCGAATGGTGATACAGTCCCTACAGTGGTGGGGACAGCGGTTAGCTGGCGAGAAACAGCCCCATCTCAAAGGGGCACTGGAGGCCTCTGCCCCACTGGAGTGTGGACTGGGATACCAGTGAATTGTGAGGCCATTCCAAAATTCATATATTTATGTGAAATCACCCGATTTTTAAATGTTGGCTCCGAGTTTTCTAAAAACCCGGAATGGGCCAAGCAAAACACGTCTGTGACTGAGTTTAGCCTGAGAGCTGTCATTTCAAGTCCTTTGTTTTCTTGAACAAGTTGGGAAAACGAAAAGAGAAAAAAAAAATCTTCTCTACCACATACCTCCACATACTTGCCGAAAGGGGGGACATTTCTTTGCCATTGTCTCCTGTCCTTACCCCAAACCTGACCAGAAACCCCTGACCCCTACGAGACTCTAATCCACATAAAAGGAATTTAAAATGCAGACTCCATCTGAGTTTCTGAAGCAGACTTTGGGGGTCAGTTGGCCTCCAGAAGGCTTGTTGTCTTCCCATCTACACTGAGATGCTTCTAGATTGTTCTGAGAGATGAGAAACAAACTCATTCCTGTCTACGGATTATAAACTCAGGAAAATCAAAAGGTTCCCACACAATCTCCTCAAAATGCTTTTTGAGATCAAACTTTCCAACCCTGGTCTTAAACTAGGTTCTTTCATGAAGGAAACCCTGCTGCCTTCTAGAGGCTCTACGGGATGGAGGAAGCCACACACTCCCCCAATGCAGCCCCCACCCTCATTTTGTGCCTGATGAGTACTTCCCCAAAGTAGTCAAAATTGACTTCAGTGAGGGGATTTTATCACTTCCTTAGGACTCAGTGGCAACATATAATCAGCTTCCCTGTGAGAGCATTTTCCTTTGCTCAATTTCACCCCATTACATGTAGTTATACCCCTCAGAGCTCAGAGACCACCCAGGACCCTCCAGTTGTTTGGGCTAGATTTTATATTACTCCAACTTTGACCAAATACTGTTGTTATAAAAACGACCTAAGCCTATTCGTCTTCTTGACTTGTTTCATTTTCTGCTGTCCTATACTGAGGCAGCCCCAGGAGGCATTGACAAGAGGTCCCTCACTGATTCAGTCAGCAAACAGAGAGCCAGGTGCTGAGCTGGAGAAGGAGTCACACCGAGTCCTGGGGAGGGAAGGGTATTCCCAACAGCAGAAATAACAAGCACAAAACACAGTATACTTCATGAAAACCAAGGAGCCGAGGGGTGCCCAGGTGGTTCAGTCAGTTAAGCCTCCAATTCTTGATTTGGGCTCAGATCACGATTTCATGAGTCGTGAGATCAAGTCCTGTCTTGGGTTCCACACTCAGCGTGGAGTCTGCTTGAGATTCTCCCTCCCCCGCTCTTTCCCTCTGCCCCTTCCCACCCCCCAAAATAAATAAAATCTTGGGGCACCTGGGTGGTTCAGTCGATTAAGGATCTGCCTTGGGCTGAGTTTATGGTGCCAGGGTCCTGGGATCGAGTCCTGCATCGGGCTCCCTGCTCAGTGGGGAGCCTGCTTCTCCCTCTGCCTGCCACTTCCTCTCGCTTGCGCACTTGCTGCCTCTCTCTCTCTTACTTTCTCTGACAAATAAATAAAATCTTTTTAAAAAAATAAAATCTTTAGAAAAAAAAAAAAAAGAAGAAAGAAAGAAAAAGAAAAAAAAGCAAGGAGCCCAGCTAAGTAGGGTGAGGAAGAGAAAGCAGGAGTGGAGTCAGAGGGGAAGTGGGGGCTTTGTATAGGCCGGACCAGGAACTTTGTCTTTTGTTGTGAGTGAAATGAGAAGCAGAGACCTGACATGGGTGACTTCCACCCTCACAGAATCTTTCTGGCCACCATGTTGAGAATAGACTAAAGTTGTCCAGGGTTTAAACAGAAAGACGGTTGGTTAGTGGTTAATGGTGGCCTGGGCCAGTGAAGTAGCCTTGGTTGCAGTGAGAAATGGTTGCATTCTGGATATGTACTGAACAGAGTCCACCTGATTCGCTGACAGATTGAACATAAGGAATGAAAGAATGGGAGAGGTCAGAAGGACTCCTTGGTTTTGGCCTGAGCAATCAGAAGGATGAACTCTCTTGTCCACCAAGATGGAAGCGGACACAGGGATCATTTTGGAAGGTGAACATCAGTTCAATGTCAGACATGCTTCATGGGTGGTAACCATTCTACCCATCAGTGAAGTCCTCCAGTTAACACCTGTGTAAGATCGAATTTCAGCTGATCCGCTACAAGATGGGTCTACAGCTGTGGAACAGAGTGGGATCGGCCAGAGAGTGAATACAGAAATATTGTCCCAGGGTGGCTTTACGAGGTCGTTCAGATACCGGTTTACAAAAGAAGTAATCCTTTCCAATAAATCCACACCCAGAGAATGAAAAGAATCAACAGAAAAAAGCCCCATCTATGCACACACAAACCATTCACTCATCTCTGAGAAGGTAGTCTTGAGAAATCTGGTCCTGACAAGTATACATACAATGTTCCTTTTTTTCTCTCAGTGTGTATTTCATGATTTTACCTCAGCTATGAACTTCACAGCCCTATGCCTTTGGACACTGGTTCTCCTGGTTCTTGGGCCTTCCGAATCGGACTGGTACTACATACACCCGGGCTCTCTGGAGCCTCCAGGTCGCACGCAGCCAGAGCAGCAGGTCTCAACATTTGGAACCACCCAAACGAATCTGTTGTCATCAACCTCTTTCTGTATATCTCTATATATCTAATGGGTTCTGTTTCTCTCAAGAACTCTGATAGACCGTATCCATGAGTTTTTGCAATATCATTGCAAAACAGAACACCGGCAGCTACAATAAGGATTTATTAGGCCTCCGAGCTCACATCTCTGTGGTCAGCCAGGCGTGGTGCTGAGTCAGACCCCAGGCTGCAAATGTGGTTTGGGTCTCCTCACCTTACCTTGTCTCTGGGGACAAACGAGATCTCCAGAGCACATCATCATGTCAGCAAATGAAGAAAAGAGGACAGACCTAATCACATACACACATTTCAAGTGTTCATTTCATTTGTATTATATCCACTAATATCCAGCTGGCCAAGCAAGCCACGTGGCCAAACACCACATCAGTTGGAGCAGGAAAATATTCACCATGCCCAGTCAAAAAGAAAAGGACATAAACAGAAGGAGGGGTAAAAAATCGAGAACAATCCTGCCGTTGACCATATCAACCTTTCTCTGACTTCTTTAGAACAATGCCCCGCAGTGGTGGGTTATTTTGCAATCAAGCATACACACACATTCATAGACTTCCTCAGTTAGCAGCCACAAGATAGAATATAGCCTGGGAACTCTGTACTTTGGAAGCAGAGCTGCTACCTTGGACCTTAGTTGCTACCGCACCAAGAACAGTTGTGAAGTTGAATAGAGTTCTGTTTCCAGATGAGAAAGCAGGGTCCTAGGAATAGATGGGTTCCTTACGGGAGAGTCAGAACTCTGCAGTGTACCATACGGCAGCCAGGGATAAATGATATAGGGAAACCCACTCAAGGTCTCCTTTTCTGGTTATTAATATAATTTTTCTCACCTGCATTTTCCAAATGGGGCCCATAATGAAATTGACCCTGGACACTTCACACCCAAGTGTTTGCTGATTCGACCTGCTAACCACAGGATTAGCAAGACCCATTGACTCTGGCTACTTCTGCAAATTCTTCCCGTGTCATAATTCAATCAAAGATAGTAGTAAATGGAATGGAAGACTGCTCATGGGAAAGCCAAATGCAGAGGGGAAACAAAAATAAGAGGAATCTAAGACTTAAATTTTATGTATGTCTTGAATTGGTTTGGCAATGGACCAAACAGAAAAAAATCTCTTCCCCCATTTCGCTGGCGTATTTCCTCATCACAAAAGCATTGTGTGGTCTGATTCAGCCGCAGCTTCTTTTCACAGATGTCCCTGCTGAAGGCAAAGCCAGGATGCGAAATGCAAGTTTCAGATAGAGGTGTGCAGGAAAACTAGTTGGTGGCTCACTTCCTGCATCCAGGGATATCCTCTCCCTAGAAAAAGAGGCTCCCAGGAAGCCACTAGGCAATAATTCAAGGGGAAATGATTTCATTGTTTATATAAGCTCTCCTCAAGAGTCATGGTGAAGAGCATGTGCTTTTGAGTTAAGGAAACCTGAGTTCAAATCCTTAAACAGCTACTCATTAGCTGTGTGACCTTGAGCACACTACTTAACCTCTCTGATCCCCCCTTTTCTCACCTATAGGAGGTGGAAGGTAAGGGAAGTGCCTCATAAGGCACTTACTCGTGCCCAGTAAGGATGAAAGGAAATAGTGCGTAGACAGCATTCATTCAGTGCATGGGTACCCAGCAGTTATTATTTCTAGGAAGTTCTGAAGGAAAGTGTGTATGATTGCAGGTGCAGGAATCCCTCTAATTCCCAGTCTCCTCTGCTTTTACTGGAACTAAAAACAAAGTATGGACCATCTTCATAAACACTGAAGACATACAAGGGCTACATGCCACCCACCTGGGGAAATCTCTCCAGATCTACCCAAAGAAAGCACCCCTGAGGCTGTGAGCATGGCCAGTAGCTGATGGGGGGCTGGGGGGAGTAGGGTGGCTAGACACCAAGCTGGACATCAGGGGTCCTGGGCAAGAAAAGCCCTGCCCTATGCACCACCACCACCCCAACTTCCAGAGGACTCGTCTGGCCCTCTTCTGCCTCTCTGCCACTCCCCGTCCTCTATATGGAGTGAGGAGGCCACAAGCTCAGGACAGGCCCACCTGGAGCCCGGATCTTCTTTTCTAATCTACACTTGCAGTAACTGGGATTCAGTTTCTCTGCTCAAAGACCTTCCAAGCCTGCTTCCAGGGCTGGAGGGCCTCATGTCCCGATCTACCTCCCATGATGGCTCGTACTTCCAAGGTCTGCATGTAGGCCCAAGAACTGACCGAGAGGGGACTGTTTAAAGGTTGTGCAGATAGAGTTTGAGTATGCCGACCGGCATATTCAAACCCTTGAGGTGTGAACAGCTGGCTGGTGAAGCAGGCAGGGTTTGGCTGGGGGCTTCCCACTCAGGGACTCCCCAAAATCCAAGAAATCCCAATTCAAGTTTATCCTACCAGGTCGTTATGAAAAGCATTTGACTAGAGGGCAAGGTAAGAGATTTATTTGAGAATTCGTTCATAAATTTTATAATTACAATATCTGTATTTGTACATTGTAAATAATTAGACACCTGGTAAATAGGCCACCAGACGTATGCTTGCTTTGAACCTCGAAATGTTAAGAGCAGGCCTGTCACCTAGTAAACCCCAGAAATATGATGAATATTGACTGTGATCTGACATTTCTTCCATTTATTCTAGTATCAATCTCTGAAGCAGAAGTTACTGGTAGTTCACCCGAACCCCAAACACCACCCAGGGGCAAAGGCAGCTGTCATGATATGGTGGTCTCATTTCCACTGGCTAATTCCACTGACAAATGATGCCAAGAGCCCCCGAGAGCCCCAGAGTTTCCAGCAACCCTAGGCTTGCACCCTGCCCCATAGACTAGGGCCCAAGTAGGAGACCGTAGCAGGTTACACTTTCTGAAAATATACTATTTTTTCTTCTCTGAGCTCTCCCAGGACCTTGCGGCTCCCCCATCAGAAGATGGACAGGCTTTGATTCTGGGCAGGCCTTGTGACTTCTCCCACATGTAGAGTCTGTGGAAGTGATGCACCTTGATTTCCAAGGCTAGATCATAAATGGTGATGGAACATCTAGGGGCTCTCTCCTTCTGGGGAAACGCTCCATGGGAGCCCTAAGCCTGCCTCTAAGAAGTCCCACTGCTCTGACATGGACATGCTAGAGAGACCTCTGTGGAGAGACCACAAAGAGATAGAGAGAGATGCCTAAGGATAGAACTCACCTTTATAGAATTGACACATAACCCGGGATAGGGTTGTACAGATAGAGGCCAGTGCCAAAAACCACAGGAGCCCACAATCAGATTTTCTGTATTTGCAGACACTAAGTTCAAAGATTGGCTCTGCAACAGTTGTTTTGCTGTTCCTTGATGGTGGCCCGTCCTGCATTCGAGGTGCAGAGACAGAGTTTATGAAAGCCACTGTTCACACCGCTTTCCGTGACAACAGATTATGGAGGTGCTACCAGCAGGCATCCTGGAACCTGGTCCGAGAGCCCCAGCTTGGCCCCCTCTCTGCCCTACGTGGGCCCCGAGTCAACAGCATCAGCAGATTTCCCCAGCAGGCGGCACCACCAAGCCTTGGCCCCACGCCAGGCCCAGACCAGAGACTCCACACAAGGGCTGGCCTGTTGAGTCCTCAAGAGTCTCAGGCTTGGTCATGCGAGTCCAGGGGTCGGTCATGCGCGAAGGGGCCCCGGATCAAACTCCTGGCCCCTCCTAGGTTTGGAGGAGGGCAGAAGGAGCCACACAGATGAAAATACTGGCAAGAGTTTTCAACACTCTCACAAGCTGAGCATGTGTGGGTCATAGCTCTTTGGGGAGAAATGGGGGAAAAATCCATTTATATCTTGTTTTCATTTTTGCCACTTTTCACAGGGCACATTGGCTCGCCATCTCCCATACACACTGGGCTAGGAGTTGTGTGGTCTCAGGCAAGAATCACAGATGTAAGCGATCACCAGGGCCATGTCCAAGATGTGACCAAGGGCAGGCAGCTGGAAGGGGCCGCTGAGGAATTGTGACAGAGGCCCCTTCCACGAGTGGGAACGTCAGCCTACCTTTGCCAGCTCGTCACAGTTTTTCTTTTCTTCTTCTTCTTTTTTTTTTTTTTTTTTTTTTTGGTAAAGATTTTATTTATTTATTTATTTATCTATTTATTTAACAGAGAGATACACAGTGAGAGAAGGAACACACGCAGGGGGCGTGGGAGAGGGGGTAGCAGGCTTCCGGCCAAGCAGGGAGCCAGACATGGGGCTCGATCCCAGGACCCTGGGCTCATGATCTGAGCCGAAGGCAGACACTTAATGACTGAGCCACCCAGGCACCCCTTGTCACACTTCTTCTTCAAGAAACCAGAAATGCATCTTTTTGCATAAGCGCTCTCACTTTTAAAATGTTGCCAACCAAAAAGAAACAATGGGTACTGGGCTCAAATCCTAGGGCCTGACCATTTCAGTGTGTGCAAGCTGACTTCCCAGGGCCCCATAACAGCAACTCTGGGCCTGGTGATTTCTCTGAAGCACTGGAAGGCTCTGCTGCCCGAGTGCAAAGGCTGGACTGGCCAGGAAATTAATGCCCAGGAGCAGGCCTCACCGGCTGATAGGACTTGGTGTGTCAATGCCCCAGCTCCCTCTCTCCTGGCTGGGATAATTCTGAGGCCTGGGCCCTACAGTGCTTCCCAGTCTCTCCACCAGGAGAAAGCACTATCACTAACAAGTGTGATCATGGACCTTAAACTATCTTCTTTTTGGTCTCTACTACTCTACTGGCATTTCCTGGCATCCCCTCCCTTAGAAGCTGTGTGTCCTTGAATCCTGAAACATAGTGACAATCTTTTTAATGCCCGAGCCACTGTATAAGGCTGTATGGCAAGTCCACTTCTCAAGGACGCCCATGAGGGGATATATGGAGGATAAAATCCAGTCAAGCTTCTCCCACCAAGTCTTGCATCTTAATAGCAGACTGAGAGTGATGTTAGCCAGAGAGCAGGGCACCTTTCTGGTACTCATATATAGATGTCAGATGTACGGCCAGGAGCCATGAAAATGTATCCGAGGCCCGAAGGGCTCCCGGGTCACCAGTCTACACCTTCTGACTTAGAGCCGGCCATTGTCATGGAATGAGGCCCAACCCTCATTGCCACAACCCATCCTGCCTCCTCTCCCATGGAGGCCAGGCATCCTCCAGAGTTCCCTTATGTTCTCCACTATTTCTGTTCCAAATTCCATCCAAAGAAGGTAGGAAATGAGGGCACCTGGGTGGTTTGGTTGGTCGAGTGTCTGCCTTCAGCCCAGATCATGATCTTGGGGTCCTGGGATCAAGTCCCACATCTGGCTCTCTCCTCACTGGGAAGCCTGATCGTCCCCCACCCCCCGCCCCTATCTGTGCCACTCCCCCTACTTGTGCTGTCTCACTCTCTCTCTCTAATAAATAAATAAAATAAATAAAATATTTTTTTAAAAAATAGCAAATTAATTCCTTTACACATAGGCTTATATAATGAACCATAGCTAGCAGTCTTACCTAATGCGGGGGTATTTATGGTTTTTGGAAATGAAAAAGTCAGCACAAAACAGTCCTGTATTTATTCACATAGTAAATATTTCCCAAGCACCCAAGTCCTCTGGGCTTGAGAATACATGAGTGGAGAAGACAGACAAGGATTCCTGCTCTTATGTCACTTACATTCTTGTTAGAGAAGACAGTCAATATATAAACATAATTTATTTCAAAGAGCTTATTGAGATATAATGCACATACCAGAAAACATGTCCATTTAAAGTGTACAATTCAATGATTTTTATTATATCCAGAGTTGTGTAACCATCATTTTCTTTGCCACAAAAAGAAACCACAAACACATTAGCAGCTGGTCCCCGTTCCACTGCCCCCCCTTACCTCAGCCTCTAGTAACCACTACTCAGTGTTCCTTCCCTATGCATTTGCCTGAGTAGTTTATATAAATGGATTCATGTAACATGGGACCTTTTGTTACGGACTTCTTTCATCCAGCCTAATGTTTTTAAGACTCATCCGGGGCACTTGGGTGGCTCAGTGGGTTAAGCTTCTGCCTTCAGCTCAAGTCATGATCCCAGGTTCCTGGGATGGAGCCCCGCATCGGGCTCTCTGCTCAGTGAGGAGCCTGCTTCCCCTCTCTCTTTCTGCCTGCTTTTCTACCTACTTGTGATATCTGTCTGTCAAATAAATAAATAATCTTTAAAGACTCATCCACGTTGTAGTACGTATCATTCATTCCTGTTTAGGGCCAAATAATATCTCACTGTATGGATATACCACATTTTATTTACTCATTCATGAGCTAATGTTTATTTGGGTTGTAAATAGGGGTAATCTTTGGGTTGTCATGAAGAGTGCTACTATGAATACTCATAGATAAGTATTTGTTTGGGTACTGATTTTCAATCTTCTCAGGTATATTCCCAGTTGTAGAGTTGGTAACCCTGTGTTTCACTTTTTGAGAAACCATCAGTTTTCCACAGTTGCTGAACCAGTTTCCACTTCCACAAGCAATGCCCAAGAGCCACTATTTCTCCACATCCTCACTGACACTTTCTTACATTCATTTTCATCTTCATTACAGCCATCTCGGTGGGTAAGAAGTAGTATCTCACTGGGATTTTTAATGTCTATTTCTGCAATGACTAATGACATTAAACATCTTAGTATGTGCTTCTTGGCCATTTGTCTGCCTTCTTTAGAGAAACAGCTCTTCAGGTCTTCTCTGCATTGTTGAGTTAGGGTGTTTGTCTTTTTGTTGTTGAGTTATAAGAGTTCTGTATATATTCCAAATACTTATCAGACATATGATTTGAAAATATTTTTTTCAGTTGTCTGGGTTGTCTTCTCACTTTCTGGATGATATCATTTGCAGTACAAACTTATTTCAATTTTGATTAAATACAATTCATCTATTTTTCTTTTGCCACTTTTGCTTGTATATTTCATATATAAGAAAGCTATACTAACCCAAGACCACAGAGGTTCCCCGCTCTATTTTCTTCTAAGAGTTTTATGCCTTTAGTGTTTATAGGTAGGTAGGACTATGATGCATTTTGAGTTAATTTTTTGTATATTGTATAAGGGTCCAACTTCAGGCTTTTGGCTGTGGATATTCAGCTGTCCCAGTACCATTTGTTGAAAAGATTTCTCTTTCATCATTTGATTGTTTTGGTGCCCTTGAAATCAATGGAGCATAAATTTATGGACTCTCAATTTTATCCCTTTGATCTACAAGTCTGTCCTTATATCTATAACACACTGTCTTGATTACTATAGCCCTGTAGGTTCTGAAATTTAGAAGTAAGAGTCCTCCAGCTTTGTTCTTCCTTTTCAAGATGTGTTGGTTATTTTGGGTCCCTTGAATTTCTATGTAAGTTTTAGAATCCACTTACTACTCTCTAAAAAAAAAAAAAAGTGCTTTTGAAATTCGGATAGAGATTGCATTGAACCTATAAATCACCTCGGGGGGTATTTCCATCTTGACAGCACAAAGTCTTCCAACACATGAACACAAGTTGTCTCTCCATTTAATTCTTTGAGTTGTGCTTTCTGGTTTTAGTGTACAAGCCTTGCACTTTATTAAATTTAAATTTATTAAATTCATTTTTTAAAAAGATTTTATTTATTTATTTATTTGACAGCGAGAGATCACAAGTAGGTAGAGAGGCAGGTGGGGGGAGGGTGGGAAGCCAGCTTTCCACGGAGCAGAGAGCCCAATGCAGGGCTCAATCCCAGGACCCTGAGATCATGACCTGACCTGAAGGCAGAGGCTTAACCCATTGAGCCACCCAGGTGCCCCTTATTAAATTCATTCTTAAGCATGCTATTCGTTTTGATACTATGTAAGTGGTACTGTTTTTTTAATTTAATTTTTGGATTGTTCAATACAATATATATTTTTTTTTTAAGATTTTTTATCTATTCATTTGACAGACAGATCACAAGTAGGCAGAGAGGCAGGCAGAGAAAGAGGGGGAAGCAGACTCCCCGCCGACCAGAGAACCCGATGCGGGGCTTGATCCCAGGACCCTGGGATCCCGACCCGAGCCGAAGGCAGAGGCTATAACCCACTGAGCCACTCAGGAGCCCCAATACAATATATTTTTATATTGATCTTGTATCTTTCCACTTTGCTGAACTCATTTATTAGCTTTAATAGTTTTTAGTGAATGTCCTAGGAATGTCTAAGGGAACAGCCAGAGCCACTGTGGCTACAGCAGAAGACCAAGGACATCCCACATAGAATCCTGGGATTGGAGGGGCTAGAGCAGAGGAGTGGCCTCACCTGACTTCTGGTTTTGAAAAGACTGGTAAGGTTGTTGTACAGAGAACATTCTAAACAGGGTAAAGGAAGAAACAGGGAGGCTAGCTGGAGGCCAGTGCAATAATCCTGGAGAAAAGTGTGCTTGGACCTGGACAGCATCCATGGTGGTAGTGAGCTTGCAGTCAAGATGTGTTTTAAAGATAGAGTTGACAGGATTTATTGACAAAGAGGAACTGAGGTGATCCCAAAGTGTTTGGCCTAAGCAAAGTCTAGAATTGCCATCAACTCAGTGGGTCCAACTGCAGATGGAGCAGGTTGTCAGGAAAACACCAAGAGCCAACTGACATTGAATTTGAAATGTCGATTCCATTTCCAAGTAGACACCTCAAGTGCAGAATTAGATAAACAAGTCTAGACTCAAAAGAGAAGCCTGAGTTTGAAATATAAGTCACGCAATGGAATGTGAGCCCCAAGGGAGTGAGTCCATAGAGGAGAGATGAGGCCCAAGGTCTCAGATGTGGAGTCTTCTGGGGTCCAGAGGTTGGGAAGAAGAGACTGAACTGGGAAATGAGGCTGAGACAGAGCTGCCGGTGAGGTAGGAGGGAAACCAGGACAGTGCAATGACCTAAAGATAAGGGAAGAAAATGTGTGAAGGAGGAACAAGTGATCAGTTGTGTTAAACACTTTTCTAAAGCTCAAGAAAGGTGAGGGCCAAGAGCTGACCACTGGTGAATTGCCCAAGGAGGGAGCTTATCATTTTAGATACCACAACATGGAAAAGGCCTTTTTTAAAATCTATATTCTTTATTTTAGGGAAGGGCACAGGTGGGCTGGGTTAAGGGACAAGGGAAAGGGCTTATAGAAGCATGATATCAGATAGTACCTGATTCTCTAAGGTCTGTTGTTCTCTATTGCTACATAATAAGTCACCCCAAGCTTACTGGCTTGAAACAACTTTCTCATCTCAAAGTTTCTAAAAGTCACAAACCTGGGCATGGCTCAGGTGGATCCAAGGTGTCAGGAAGAGCAGCAGTTTTGAGGTGACTGGGTGGCTCAGTCAGTTGAGTGTCTGACTCTCGATTTCACCATTAGTCGTGATCCTGTCAGGGTCCTGGATCCTGTCAGGGTCATAGATCCGGCCCCACATTGGCTCCGCACTAAGCATGGCGCTTGCTTCTGATTCTCTTCCTCTGCCTTCCCCCTACTTGCATGCATTCCTCTCCAAAACAAAAGGAAAAAAATAAGAAGAAGAAGAACCATTGTCTTATCTATAGCCTTACTTGGAGGAAAGATCTGCTCCTGAGCTTGATCACGTGGTTGTTGTCCGGACTCAGTTCCCCACTGGCTGTTGCCCAGAGACAGAGAGCCAACAAGATGGAAGTCAGGCTTCTTGGTACTTAATCACAAAAGTGACGTACCAGCATTTTTTAGTTTGTATGTCTGTTTATGTGTGTTTTTTTTTGTGGGTTTGGGGGTTTTGTTTATATTTTTGTTTTTGCTCTCTTTTTATATCCCAGCATTTTGCTGTATTCTCTTCATTAGAAAGAAATCAGTAGGTCCAGCTTATACTCAAGGAGAGAGATTCCACAGGGGCGAGTACCAAGAGGCAGGGATCATTATGGGCCGTGACAGAAGCTGGCAACCACGAGTAGGTGCCATGCTACCAAGTGGGTGGGGGGAAAAGCCAATGCCACACTGATTGCCATTTCATTAGTGTGTATTAACCATGAAAAACAAGTAAATTAATTCTACTCAGGAAATGAACTTATCAATGAAGCTCCTGGTCAACACTTTTCATGTAAATCCTGGTCTTACCAGGCCACACACACACACAAAAAACCCTTGCCAGAAGAGAACCTCTCTATCAATGGTTTTCTTCAATGTAAAGCACTGATACTCATCGTAAGCACAACAATGAAATGGAAAATTCTTTGAGCACAGGGACAATCTTCTTACAACACTCATCACCAGCACATCACATTGCATATGATTTGCATACATGAATGACACATTTTGCCATGTGATAATTCTCAAAAAAATAGAGTGGCAAATTAGAGGAGTAGAGCAAGTTTGGGTCATCACTGTGATTCCAATTCTGTTATGTCATATTTGGACTCACCACTTACCCCCCTCCCTTGTGTGATGTGGGGCAAGTCACTCAACCTCTCTGTGCCACAGGTGCTACATATATAGAATGATACTAAACACAGTCCTTGGACACCTGGTCTATCATAATTGCTTAACCAAAGATTATCATTATTACTGCTATTTTAATGAACATAACTATAATAACTGAGGGAATTTGATGGAATGAGATGATTAAATAAACTAATGTGTAAAAGGCCCTATACGGGTACACAAGGTACCACTGGCTCATAGCGTTTCATAAGTGGACGTTATCATTTCAGCTTTAGGCTAAAAATTAAAATTACTGAAGAAATTCATATATATGCATTCCCATTGACTCTTAAGTCATATCCATTCTTCAAGAACAGTCCTCAGCACACCTCTTCCTGGTATCCTTCCTGACTGGCCATATCCAGTTTCAGTGCCTTCAGTGATCATTTCCTGTCATTTATCAGGGTAAGTGGAGATGGTCATGCTCTGTGCCTGTGTGGCCCCAGGTGCTCAATGTTGTTCTCAGGCCTTTCCTTGGCATGTCCTATGTCCCTCATTTGACTGTGGCACCTCAGGAGTTGGGCGTGTTTCCCTCCCTCCACACCCCACAGGCCCTAACACTGTGTTCTGTGCCCAGTGCCTCCATGCCGAACAGCCCCACACACAGTGGCTCAGGGAGTACAGCCCGCTACCATAGCCAGGGGATAATTCCAGCAGGCTGGCCAGAGGGTGAAGAGCAAGGCAGATGGAGGGCTCTGGGGAGGGCAGGAGGTAGAGGAAGAAACAGAAGCAGACCACCAAAAGGGCAAAGGCAAGCTCTGGGTCACATTCAATCTTACAGAGAATGGTGAGCCATGGGTAAGAGTTGCTCTTACACCAAAGTCACCCACACGGCCATGCAGTTAAATGATGGGGGTTCAGACACAGTTCTGTCCCAGTCAGCCTACTTCAAAGGTAAGACCACTCCATGATGAGGGAAACATTTGGAAAGGAATTTGGTCCAAAGGATAGAGAAGTTTCTTGAATTAGCCAGTACAGCTCTGTCAGGACCTGTATGGTTTTCAGCAGTTAACTTAACCTCTCTGAGCTTCTCAGTTGTCCTAACAGCTAACACTTACCACGAAAGTCCTGTGTACCAAGCACTGTTATCAGCATTTGCATATGTCATTTAATACCATGATAAGCCAAATAGATATGTATAAATTTTAATGATCAGGAAATTGAGGCCAGGGATGCAGGCAGGATTTGAATCCATGACATATACCCAATATGGTTCCAACTTCATACGTTGGTCTGGGTTCCCCAGAGAAATAGAACTAGTGGGATATGTAAAGAGAGGTTTATTATAAGGAATTGGAACACAATTATAGAGGCTGACAAGTCCCAAGATCTGCAGTGTGAGGCAACAAGCTGGAAACCAAGAGAGCCTTTGGTGTGGTTCCAGTCTGAAGGCTAACAAGCTCAAGACCCAGGAAGAACCAATGTTTCCGTGTAAGTCTGAAGGCTGGAAAAAGCTGATGTCCTAGTTTGAAACCTGTCAGGAAGAAAAATTCTCTCTTACTCAGGGGAAAGTCAGCCTTTTTGTTCTAGTCAGGTCTTCAACTGATTGGATAAGGCCCACCCATGTTAGGGAGAGTGATCTACTTTATTCAGTTTTAATTTAAATGTTAATCACATCCAAAACCACCTTCACAGAGACACCTGGAACAATGTTTGATTATATATCCAGGCAGCCCATGAGCCAGTCAGTTTGACACATAAAATTAACCACCGCATCTCACAAGTATTACTTAAGAATTAAATGAGACACTACATGCAAAAGGTTTGAAAAAAAAATGGGGGGACTGGCAAATAGTGATCAATAAATGGTGGCTAAAAAAGAAAAGAGAATAAGCCTAAAAAGAGGTGAGTGACTCAACTTCATTGTTAATAAGCAGGTTTGGGGTTCAGGGTTTGGCATGGGTTTTAATAGAAGCTTCGCTTGACTCGTTTGTTGTTAAACGTGCAGCTGGAGGAACCCTCCTCGACCAGACAAATCCATGGCAGGGACACTAGACTTCCGGTATGTGGTACAAGAAGGCAGTGAGAGAAGGCTCATCCATTCATTCAAACTCAGGTTCAATGGGCATTTGATTAAGTGCTTGCTAGACATTGTCTGCCATTCAGTGTGCTGGAATCTGTCATCTGTTCACCTCCTGCAGTCCTCACGGGGCCCATGTTGCCACCATTCCCATGTGGTGGACAGAGCCTGGGGCACAGAGAGCTGGTGTGCCTTACTCACCGTCTCTGAGCTGGTAAGTGAGAGAGTCAACTCTTGAATTCAGATCTGCAAAACACATACCCTCATTTCTAAGCCCCAGACATCTACCTGGTTTCCAAGGACTTGGTGAGTGTGCCCCAAATCAGGGCACTTTGGTCAAGGCCAAATAAATATGCTTGGGCTCAACTTTTAGGAATTGCCACTTTGGAACCTGCTCACTGGAGCAGAGGGAAAGTGTCGACTATTTCAGTAAAAAATGTTTTTCTTATTCTAGTTGTCAGAGTATTGTCTGAATAGGGAAAAGAAAACCCTGCAGGAAGTTCCATCCCCCTCCTGAGTGCTTGCTTGACTCCAAGAGCAGAGGGACGGGTTGGAGAGGTTTATCGTGACACCAGCTGTGGTAACTGCACTGCCTTGCTCCCCACATAGGAGCTTTCTGTGGGAGAGAAGAAAACCTGAGCTCAGAACTTCCTCGCTCTGCAGAGGAGGACCCACAGACAGAGAGGAGGAGATGGCCTCTTCCAGGGCAGAAGGTGGGCACAGGGGATATTCTAAGGACAAAACTCAAACCACAGGCCTTTTAAAGAAATGGGCCTTTCAAGGGAAGGGAGTGCAGATGGCCTGACCTATGACCATGGCCTCCCTCTGTTCCCTGTGCTATGAAGCAGCCTCAGCGGTGGGTGTGTGTAGCCCTCAGAAGCACATCAAAAGAGCCGAGGGTAGTTTAAACATTTGGAAACAAAGATAAGAATCAGAAGCAAACAGTTGAATGCTTTTCTCTTCCTCTGGGGTCAGTTCCATTTTCAGAGCCCTCCTGGGTTCAGGGAATGACCTTTAACTGCCTCCAGAGAGGCCAAGACCAGGAGGGCAAATGGTCTGGCAAAGGGCATGAACCATCTCCAGAAGCCTGGGCTGTCTCTTGTTACTTTACACAGCACATGGGGTTAAAGTTCCTACTGACTCAGGGAAGATTCTCTAAGGATAATGAGCACAATATGAAACAGGCTCCCTCCAACAGGGCTTGGAGGGGGGGAACAGCCACCAGGACTCACTCACGTTCCAGGCTTCTCTAAGGAGGGCAAGAGTCCCAGAAGTTTCATTGCTTTTGCTCAGTCTGGAGACATTTTCCCTAAAATCATTCTGTTCAGCCCATCTTCAGCCACAAACTGGCAGAACCTACAACATGGTTCTCATGAGTTTTAAGAATCCAGCTTCCTAATTTTTTCCAATTCCAAATATAAAACAAACCGAAACAGCATTAAAATAATTTGAACTTCAAAGACTCTTTCTAATTCCATGTGGCCACAATGAAATTAAGTAAGAATCAGTCTCTCTCTCTTTTTCTCTCTCTCTCTCTGCCTCAGTCTCTCTCTCCTTTTTCTCCCTTCTTTAAGGGGAGGAAAATAAAAGCTAAAAGGACACAGGGCCCATGCAAGTCCAGGAAATGCTTGCATGAAGCTTCTTTCGCTTCTAACTAGCATTTGTAACTGGGGATTAGCAGAGAGGCCTCTTGTAATTACTGTTGTTGCCCCATTTGTGGCTATCTCCGTGAGGCCAGTAAATCTTGAAATTACAGGCTGACCACCCTGGAGAACTGAGACAGAGTCAGCCACATCTCTCAAAGGCACTGCCCTGGGCGATTCCCACCCCCCTGAGATGACTCGCTTGCCAGGGAGAGGGCCCTGCCTGGGAGTGACTCCCAGACCTCACAGTGGCTTGGAAGTAAATAAAACCAGGGTGGGTGGCCCAGGACGCCCTGCACCCCCTTGTAAGTCGAACAGGGCGGGTGACAGCTGGCCCCAACAATCCCTGTCACACCTCCATTACCCTGCCCTCCCTTGGACTGCTGGTTATAGGGCCCCAGAGATGAACGAGAAGAGGATGGACACATGGAACTGAGAAGGGGGAGGTCAAAATGTCTTGAAAAGGGGACTGTGTCTCTTGAAATACTGTCCCTCTCTGTTAAGGAACACAACACCTGCAGTGGACATCGAGTCTAACACAACCTGTCATTTTGACTTGACTCAACACTTTTTTTTTTTTTAAGATTTTATTTATTTATTTGACAGAGAGAGATCACAAGTAGGCAGAGAGGCAGGTAGAGAGAGGGAGAAGTAGGCTGCCCGCTGAGCAGAGAGCCTGATGTGGGGCTCGATTCCAGGACCCTGAGATCATGACCTGAGCCCAAGGCAGAGGCTTTAACCCACTGAGCCACCCAGGCGCACCTTGACTTGACATTTAACCATGATCTGGACCACAGCTTTTAAATGAGAAGTTATAGTGGCTCTTCATAGCATGTGCCTATTCTAGACATCTAAAAAATGTCCAAGTATTCAAAACCAAAGAGCCAAGACCTGTGGACTATGGCTCAGGATCCTGTCCTGGGCTATTTTGGAAATGAGACTCTGATCTCCCCTTAAACCTTCACAAGGACACAGAAGACATCAGGAATGACATTCACACTTCCTCTCTGCAGGTCCCTTAAAAGAAGGTGCTTTCTGTCATATTCCCCTAGAGTCTGAAACCTTACACACTGCATCCAAATACGTTAAGACAGGACCAGGGCTAAGAGATGGTAAAGGCCCTCCCAAGGCCAAGAGCCCATGACCAGCAAATGCAGACTCTGTTTGGGGCGTGTCCTTGTTTCTCCCCCTCACACTATGTGTTTCACTCAGCTTTTTAAGTTTGGCTAGAGATACCTGTTAAATCTGCTTTACTATTGCCTCCTCCAATTCTGTCGTTTATAAAAGCACAGCAGCATACTAGTTTGTGGTTAATTAGTATAAATAACACATCAAGGTATACATTAAAATAATATTCCCCAAGCCATTGAGCTCTCAGCAGCAGCCTGCTGTCCAGATACTCTGGCTTATCTGCTCTCACCAGGAGTCTGCCAGTCCCTCCACCAGTCAACATCCTAACTGCCCACATATGTTCTCTTCAGCCTTTCCAGAACAGGTACAGCAGCGCCCCCCCCCCCAGGTACCCCGTGAGTGTGTGTGTGTGTGTGTGTGTGTGTGTGCGTGTGTGCACGTGTCGGGTAGGGCTTAGGTTTGCCTTCTTCTGAAGAGAGTGACCCAGAATGTTAGGCGACTTGTCCAAGGCCACAAACCAAATAAAAGCAAATAAATAAAAAAATGAAAAAGCTTTCTTGCTACTGTCCTTTCTGTTGTCCTCAGAACATTGGAGGTATGAGGAGCCCCCGTTCGGGTTTGCATTTGCTGCATTTTCCATTTCAGCAACCGAAATGGGTTGCCGCACAACCTAAAGAGCTTTCCAGACACAGACAGGAGGAATTCTGAATTATGATGCTTACACAAAGCATCATAATAAAAAATAATAATAATAAACAATGACAGAAGACGCAAAGAGAGAGAAGAACCAGGGCAAGCGGGCGGAGAGAGTTGCAGGAAGAGAGGAAGAACGGCAGGGCAAGTCACCGAAAGCTGTTTGGCAAAGGAGGTCGCATTTTAGTTGTTCCAGGAGCCCCTGGGAGGGGGAGGGTGGACGGCGAAGAACTGCTTCCCCACCCAGGGGTCACTGTGGAATTGTTTACAGCGAGTGCCCGTCCCCCGCCCCCAGAAGCAGAGCAGATTTCAAAGTGCTGGCCAGACACTAAGTGCTGATCGCCCCCGCCCCCGCCCCCCCGCCAGAGCATCCCCAACCTCGGGGGGCCTCAGAAGATGGCAGTCTTCAATGGGGAAACTGAGGAAGAAAAAGGAGCCAGGGGAAAAAGTCAGAATACCACAGAGACTCTGCCAAGACCCATGGCTACCATTAGCTGTCCAAGGTTACTGCCCCACATGCCCCAGGCTTTAAAGGAGACAGTTCTCTTCGGGGCCAGAGATCCAGGAAGTCCCAGGTGAACCATAAAATCCAGTAGTTTCCAGGTCCCTTCCATTCAGAGCGGGCTGTCTCCGTGGCCCACTTTGATACTGACCCTCACTAAATTCCTAAGGACTGGCAACATCCTGCCATGCCCTCCCACAGCCCCCCAAATATTTGCATCCATTCAATGCTTGGATTCCCTCTCCACCTCCTACAGAGAAAAGGCTGCTGGAAACCCAGACACCCCGTGGAGGGGACTGGTGCCAAGTCGTCTGGGGCCCCCTCCCTCGGGAAACAGGAAGCACAGCCAGCCTTGTCACCATGCTCTAAAGTAGGATGGATGGCCCCGGTAAACCGATCCTCGCTAATGTAACCATAGGTGCTATTTCATATAAATACATCCACCCAGACATTTCCCATCAGCGCAGCGCCTTTCCCCCAGGCCGGCTCTCCCGCCTCTGCCTCCTCTACAGCCTCCAACCATCTGTGTGAATGACATGCTTGGGGTGGGGACAGGAGTTTGTTAAGTGTCTTTGCAATGGCAAATAAGGGACCCCCAAAGCCTTCCCTTTCTTCATTTATCATCTTCTATAATGTACCTATCACATCCCCTGCTCCTCTCGTCTTTGCCAAACTAAACAGCCTTAGTCCTGCTAATCTCTCCTCAGATGGAGACCGGGGCCATAAATCCAATCACTGTGCAAAGAAGGCCTTCCCCAACCATGCCTTGGGCGCTCCGCACAGCCCGGATTCCAACACACACAGCAGATAATGGCAGAACCGCTGTCACAGGGCGCGTTATAAAATACAGATGTTGTCGCAATAATGTGCCTGTTGTGAAGCCTCGGCTGTAAATTAGCCTGCCTGCTAGAGGGATAAAGGCCATTTAATTTGCTTGCCAGCCCTACCCTCTCTCTTTGTCCTTTGTCTCCATTGGCACATTATGTTTGAATGAAATTTGGGGTAGAAACTGGAAAAAAGAGGACTGGGCACTGGCTTTGCAAGGATCACATGACATTAAATCCCATTAGCTTCTTGGATTAATTTTAAAAGGCAATGACTTCAGTTAAACATGTTGTCTGGTGCATTTTTTTAAGTAACAAGATCCCTTCTCAAGCTCCCAGATCTGGTTTAACACTTCCCACACACCCATGACGTTTTGAGGCACACTGCCCATTCACCTTTTTCTCCCAATCACCCAGGCATTGACAAGGGATGTCGTGAACTTATTAATGTCTTTTTCAACAAATACTAAATTTTTCTGGTGTCCATAGTTCAGAAAGGGAAAGAAGGAAGGGGTCCTTTTATACATCTCCAGAGAAGAGCAGCAGTGGGCTAACTCGGCAGAGCCCATTTCAGGGAAGCTAACCTAAGGTCTTGAAGGAAGGCAGATGCACTGAGAGCATCACTGAGTCACCAAGGAAACCACACTCTCTTTTCCTCTTTTCCATCTCCCAATGCTCTTCAAAAGAGGAGAGTAGTTCCAAGAGATGGAAGATACTTAAAAGAGGAAATACTAAGACCTTCGTTACTTTTCATGCTTTGAATATCTGCCTGGAGCAAAGAGCTGACTTTGAGACTTAGAAGGACTCAGTCTTGCACCAAGTCACCTGGTGTCCCCAAAACCAAGTCACCTGGCTCAGCTCTCCCAACGTGGGGCCAAACTGGAACTGAGAAAACCCACGTTGGCCCAGGTTGGGTCCCATCTAGCTCTCATTGGAAATAATAAATACCCTAGAAAAGACCTAGGTTCCAGGTTACCTGGTGACCCATGTTTCCCCACCAGGTCAAGATAAGAACCTGGGAACTACCAGAAAACCCTCAATTCCAAGAATAAGCATGGACCACCTTACTGAGCCATCAATCTTATCTGACAGTAAGCAATTGAAAATATTAATATGTACCTTGATCGAGCACATTAAAAGAGTGTTAAATGCAAAATCTGCAAACCTTTATAGAGAGAAAGAACAATGAAATGAATTTTGAACTTGCCCCTTTAGAAATCCCACAGCCTCTAGGTACATTCCCTCTTCTGCAAATCAAGTGTTAGAAGCATCTTAGTGGGGCAGAGCCCATCTCTTAAGAACACAGAGTCAGGAAGGAGTGGGGCCTAAAGAAGAAAATTGATGCTAATATTTCCGAGGTCTGAGTGGGGAGCAGCTAAACAACAAAGGAAGCTGGTCAGAGGACCACAGGACCCAAGATTGGAGTCTGGGTGTTTCGAACACCATCCTCGTGAGGTTCAGGAGCAATGACAAGATACACAGCAGGAGTTAGGATCTTTCTGGTTATAGACCAGGGAATCTTCCTCTCTCTCTTAGCTTGAGTTCCCCCAGAGGATAAGAATTCCCATGCAAGTCGTTTACTTGAAATGGGATCCTAGGAAACACCAGTTAGGAGTGGGGAATTGACACGGGGTAGGATAGGCTGTCAATTAGGGAAGCATAATCCAGCAAGGTGCCACTTGGGACAATTGAAGATTGATGTCTCTGGAGAATTCTGGAAGATACGAGAGAACACATGATTCCAAAGCATCCCACTTTATGGGTAAGGGTACTGGGGTACTTTATACACCAACTCCTAACAGTCATTGGTTGGGAGCTGCTGGGGGAGAAGAGTGGTCATGAATTCCCTGCCCTTGGACCTGCTTAGGTAGAGCTCACTCCTATAGACCAAGAAAGCCCTCGAACCAAGAGATGCAGGGGATGGCAGTTCAAAATCAGCATGCACTGAAAAGGTAAGGGTGACGGGTATTTGTAGGGTACAAGCGGCAACACCTATACCTCCTGCATGGAGGGCTTTAGTCCTTTCGCTGATGACTGAGCATCAAATATGGTGGCTGATCTCAAACTTTAGATAAAATGATGTCCTACCACCACTAAAAGCTTTTGTATCGAGCAGTACTCATGCTTTCTATTTGGTTCTCCCAACAAGCCTATGAGCAGGTACTGTGATCTCAGAGAAGCTAATTGGCCATCGCAGTCTGAGTAGCTTCTCCTGCCCCTGGTGAAGCTGGGATCTCAGCCTAAGGTCTGGGGTCATAACCTCTTCCTGTGTGGCCAATGTAGAATGCCTGTCTGGGTACGCCCCCTTCTGTAGGTCACTGCCCCACCTTGACCCTGCTAGGAGACACACTGAGGTTTTGGCAACATATGACTGAGCCTTCCCACTTTGCCTGTCACTTGGGGTTGCTCATACAGTTGCAGCCAGCCTACAGCTGCATCTAAGTTCTTTTGAAGCCTTCTTAGCTCACCTGGTCTAGAATGGCTGGAAAAGCTTAAGACTGACTGAGCATCTCTCACTTTCTCTCCATGTGGCCTTTTCATATGGCTACCTTGGGCTTCCTCACAGTCAGGGGGTCTTGCAGAAGTTAGACTTCTTCCAGGGTTGCTGGTTTCTCCCAGAACGAGTGTTCTAAGAAAGTCACAAGTTGCAAGGCATGGCTTTCGCTATATTCTATTTCTCAAAAATCACCAGCCTGCCCAGATTCAAGGGATTGAGGAGTAACTTCCATGTCTCAATGAGGAAATGTATGCATACAGAAAGAGAACAAATTGATGCGTGGTAACCATCTTGGAGACAAACCTTCACGTAGCTGCTAGCTCTTTACTTCAAGTGCTTGCAACTCTATGTGAAGACATTCTCTGACTAGGAGTGTACTCTGTCGGCCTGTGGCAGACTGTATTCCAGGAGCAGTTCTTAGCAACAGCTCAAAGGGAGTCTAAATGCTCCAGCTTCCTCACACCTGACTGGGTTAAAGCAGAGATTAAATCAGAGCCCCAGTCACCTAGAATAGAAATCTGTTAATTGCCATACCTACAGTGGCTGCCTTACCTTCCCCAACTTCTCCACTTTTCTCTCTAGGCCTCCTGAGATCTTCTCTTCAAAAACAACAACAACAACATCAACAACAATAAAAAACCAACTTCACCAAAAAACTATTAGAACTAATACATGAATTCTATAAAGTTGCAGGAGACAAAACTTACATACAGAAATCTGCTGTATTTTTATACACTAATAATGAAGTAGTAGAAAGAGAAATTAAGAAAACAGTCTCATTTACAATTGCACCAAAAAGAAGGTGAGAGACTTGTACTCTGAAAATTAAAACTCAGGTGAAATTATTTTCATCTGAGATGAAATCTCAGATCTAATTAAAGATGAGATGAATAAATGGAAAGCTATTCCATCTTCATTATTGGAAGAACCAATATTGTTAAGATGTCTTTACTACACAAAGCAATCTACAGATTAAATGCAATCCCTATCAAAATACCAGTAGTACTTTTCACAGAACTAGAACAAATAATCCAAAAATTTTTATGGAATCACCAGACACCCTGAATAGCCAAAGCGATCCTGAGAAAGAAGAACAAAGCCAGAGAAATCAAATCCCAGGTTTCAACATATACTACAAAACTATTGCAATCAAAGCAGCAAGGTACTGGCACAAATATAGACACACGAATCAATGGATCTGGATAGGAAGTCCAGAAGTAAACCCATGCTTATATGGTCAGTTAGTCCGTGACAAAGGGGGCAAGAATATATGACGAAGAAAAGACAGTCTCTTCAATGTAGGATGCTGGGAAAACTAAACAGCTACCTGCAAAAGAATGAAACTGGACCACTTTCTCACACCATACACAAAAATAAACTCAAAATGGATTAAAGCCCTAAATGTGAGAACTGAAACCATTAAACTCCTAAAAGGAAACATAGTAATCTCTTGGACATTAACTGCAGCAACATTTTTCTGGTATATCTCCTCAAAGCAAAAGAAACAAAAGGAAAAATAAACAAATGGGACTACACCAAAATGAAAACCTTTTGTACAGCAAAGAAAACCATCAACAATACAAAAGGCAACCTGATGAAGGGGAAAAGATATTTGCAAATGACATATCTGATAACAGGTTAGTATCCAAAATATATAAAGAATGTATACAACTAATAACCCACAAATAATCCTATTAAAATGGGCAGAGAACATTTTAATGAATAATTTTTTTCCAAAGAAAACTTTCAGATGGCCAACAGATATAGGGAAAGATGTTCAACATCCCTCATTATCAGGGAAATGCAAATCAAAACCACAGTGAGCTATCACATCACACCAGTCAGAATGGCTAGTATCAAAAAGACAAGAAATGACAAGTGCTGACAAGGATGGGGAGAAAAGGGAGCCCTCATACACTACTGGTGGGAATATAAACTGATGAGAGTCCTCAAAAAATTAATAGAAAATACCATACAGTCCTGGGATTCCACTCTGGGGTGTTGACCTAAACAACAAAAAAAAACTAATTCAAAGAGATATATGCATACCTACCTTTATTGCAGCATTATTTACAATAATGAAAATATGACAGCAACCCAAGTGTCCATCAATAGATAAATGGATAAAGACGATGTGGTTTAGATACACTATGGAATATTACTCAGCCTTAAAAAAGAATAAAATTCTGCCTTTGCAACAACATGGATGGGTCTACAGGATATTATGCTAAAGGAAATAAGACAGATAAATACCATATAAGTTCAAAAACAAATGAACAAACAAACAAAAGACCAGAAACAAAGTCAAAAATACAGAGAACAAACTGGTAGTTTCCAGAGGAAAGAGGTCTGGGGGATGGGCAAAATAGATGAAGGGGATTAAGAGGTACAAACTTTTAGTTATAAAATATGTCAGGGTACTGGGTGGCTCAGCCAGTTAAGCATCTGCCTTCTGCTCAGGTCACTATACCTGGGTCCTGGGATTGAGCCCACCTCAGGCTCCCTGCTCAGTCAGAAGCCTGCTTCTCCCTCTCCCTCTGCCGTTCCCGCCTGCTTGTATGCTCACTCGTGCTCTCTTTCTCAAATAAATAAATAAAATCCTTTAGAAAATCATTTAAAATAGATAAGTCACAGGGATGAAAAGTACAGCATAGGGGCACCTGAGTGGCTCAGTGGGCTAAGCATCTGCCTTTGGCATAGGGCATGATCCTGGGATGCTCAGTAAGGAGTCTGCTTCTCTCTCTCCCTCGAGCCCTCCCCCAGCTCGTGTGCACTCTCTCTCTCAAATAAATAAAATCTTTAAAAAGGAAAAATGAAAAGTACACCATAGAGAATATCGTCAGTAATGTTATAATAAGGTTCTATGGTGACAGAGGGTAGCTGTACATATCGAGTAACATATCGAGTCGTCAAGTCACTATACTGTACACCTGAAACTAATATAACGTTGTATGTCAGCTGTCCTTCGATAATAAAAATTTTTTAAAAAGTTGCACCAAATCCTTTTCTCAAAGTCTGCTTCCGATAGAACCCACCAAACATATAGCCCATATTCTCCCCCAAATGCTCCTTTCTTGGGTAAGTTAACTATTGTTGCTTTCTTTTGCTTGTAAGCAATGAACAGTAAGTGCTAGAATGTGGAAAGGGGACAGAGAGAGTGTATGGGAGCCACAGAGCCCCAGTGCCAGCCAGCACCATAGAGGGACATGACAGTGAAGACGCAGAGGAGGCCAACCCATGGAAGAGAACAGGACAAGTCCACACAAAGAAAACTGTGTCATCAGGGAGGCCATACTGCAGCTCTGTTCCGCTTCTCACTTGTGACTCTCACTCTCTGTGGAATTTCTTGCCCTTGGAAGAAGAACACTATTCCCTCTGCCTCTTTCTTCACATCCCATCCCCCACAGGGACTGGCCTTACCTGTGAGCTCTGTGACTTAATGAACAAATGAAATGTCGTCTTGCCCCAAGTATCTCCACTAGCAGGGCTGAGAAGGATTAACAGAAAAGGGCACTTGGTCACTTTACTGAGATGTGTCTGAGGATGGAAAGGTTGAGAGAATTTGAACATTGATGGGATATAGTGAAAGATCTAGTGAGGGCTAATGCAAGAGATTACAGGAACCCAGAGGACGGCTGGGGGCACACTGTGTGCATGGGCACAAGGAAAGACTACGTGAGGGTAGAGGAGGAACAGTGATAGGGAAACGTACAGGGCCCAAAGACCAGCTTCCCTATATGGGAATTTGGGGAGAGCATACCTTACCACACTTCCTTGAGAGAACTGAGAAAAACCTCACTTAACTTTTCAGTAAGGCACAATTTGTGGGGATTTCTGGTCAGAACTAAGGCACAATTTGTGGGGATTTCTGGTCAGAACAGAATTGTGTGGGTATCTAACCAATGTATCAATTCTACACCAGGTGTTTATATCTGGAGATCCCCAAACTCTCTAAAAATACAGATGTTCCTCTTCCATACACAAAAACATTGATTTGAAAAACACAGGAAACATCTGATAGAGAAAGGTTCAATGACTTATCCAAGTAAAACCTATGAGATGGGGTTCATCATAGAGTATCCAAATAATTTATCACCTAAACTGGGACACTTTTGAGAGGGAAACAGGACACCATGAATAATTACTACTACTAATAATAAAATGATATAAAAATAATATGAATAATAATAATAACAGGCATAAACCAGATGTCCCAGGCAGATTATGATATGAGTTCAGAAGCCCAGGATATGTTCTGTTTCCACAGTTGGAAGGCCTGTTTGGCCAGCAAGCTAAAGTTTAGGATCTGCACTTAAATAACACTGCTAAGTCCCCTATCCCTCCTTGGTAGATATGGAATAGCAGGAAATGTGCGCTCTTAGACTTAAAAAAAAACCTGCATCCAAATGCAGCTGTACCACTTCCTGACTGACAGAACTTGAGCAGATCTCTTTATCTCAATCAGCCTGATTTCCTCTCTTGGAAAATGGGCATGACTGGGGCACCTGGGTGGCTCAGTGGGTTAAAGCCTCTGCCTTCAGCTCAGGTCATGATCCCAGAGTCCTGGGATCGAGCCCCGCATTGGGCTCTCTGCTCAGTGGGGAGCCTGCTTCCCTTCCTCTCTCTGCCTACCTCTCTACCTACTTGTGATCTCTGTCTGTCAAATAAATAAATAAAAATCTTAGAAAAAAAAAAATGGGCATGACTGTGCCTTATTCACAAGGTTACTGTGAGCTCTTGTTCAACAAATGTGTGGCTGTGTCCCGATGGGTCCGTTCCGCAGTAAATATGGACAACCTCAATGCAGAAAAAAGCAGAGACCCGATACATGATTTCTGGAAAAATTATGGAAAAAATTGCCCCTATGTTTCCATTCTGTTGACTTCCTCCTGAGGCAGGTCCTCCTTCAGATGAGCAGGCCCCTCCTTTCACTCTACGTGGGGGCAGCTTTTGACCCCTGAACTTTTAGCACCTTTCTCATTGGGGAGCAAGAACAGCTCCACGTTTAAGTGAAAACGCATGTCTGTTCCTTGCCTCTCTGCCTGACGCCTCTCGGCTTCACCAAGAACAGGCAACAGGAGTAGCCTGTATCCAGCACTTGGACGCCTCCGCGGCCGGCTTCAGGAGGAACATGGAAAAACTTATAGGGGCATGAGGAGAATAATATGGGGGTTTTCAGCTGTAAAAGAAGACCACACACATGGTCCCATGTGGATTGCGCCCTGGACCCTCTTCAAAAACATGGAAGTTGCATGTTCTGCAGCCATGCGTAGGCCTGGATTAATTAACTGTAGGCCACAAACGGGCCGGCAAACACGACGCCGAAACGCTGTCCATTTCTGTGGTAGAAATTTCCCATTGCTCTGAGCTCCCAATAAGACAGTCCGAGTGGAGAGTACAACCTGAAGGCCAGGCAGATGGTTCCATCTGTTTTTCCATCATTTTGAACTTAGCAGGAAAACCCCAAGATGTGTTTTGACACAAGCATGCTTTTTTTTTTCCTTCCCCACATTTTGAAATGGCTGTGTTTAGAGGCTAATTAAATCCATATGCTTCTGATTCATTTACACTTAACTCATCAAAATGTTTTGTAATAGCCATTTGAAGTCCAAGGCGCCTCTCTTGAGCTTTTTTTTTTTTTTTTTTTCCCTAAAACCCAGGAAGCTATGGTTTGCCAGCCAACAGCAGGGTTCTCATACCAAAAGGTTCAAATATGGTTCAAGACAAGATCCTACACCCAGGAGGTTCTAGTGGTTAGAAATTGTCCTAAAGCATCATTGTCAAGTGTGTGGTGTGACTGCATCTTCTGATAGTATCCAAAGATACTCACTGCTTGGGATGGTGGGAAATCATTGGAACGAGAAAAAAAAAAAACTGTGCTAAAATCGCTGGGCCCAATAGAGAAATTTAGTTCAAATGGCAGCTGGGTGGTTTTTCCATTTTTAAGGAAGAGTTTTCATTAGGCATAACTGAAACTTATAACTGAAAGTTTCATGCCAACCCTTATCCAGAATAGGTAGCCTCTCCGTCATCGATATTTGCTATCAGATCTTACTTACGCTTCTTAAAAAATTATCCACAATGTGAATTTAGAGCAAAGTCCCTATCCTTTCCGTGTCATAACAGAGTGTTGTCTAAGTAGTCCAATGAGTCACCTGACTTCTAGAGTTGGTCATCTTTGTTTGCCTCAATATTTACTACTGGTTACAGCCTAGACTCTGTAACATGAGATATTAAATTGTAGAGTGGAAAATTATGTTTGTCCACTAAGAAGGCAGTGACCCAGGAGAGAAGATACCGCCACAGGCTGCAGTTTAATGGTGCTGTGGGACAATAACCAGCTTCATGGCTAACTTGGCCATGTGATTTTAGCATTTTTTTCCCCCAGTCTTTCCTATCCACCCTCAGAGCTGTTTTACTATCTCTTTGGTTCTCTCATTAATATGCTAAATAAGTCTTTGATTACACAATCACTCAATATATGTTCGAGAGTCCTTTAACTTTTTGAAAATTATACCTTGAAATTGCATAAGCCTCATGCCTGGTTGATCTCATTGACCTTTCCTTCTACTGCTGCTCTGTTTGATTACTATGTAAAGCAAATGGGCATTCAAAGAGTTGAAAATTGAAGCGATGCCACACTAGAAAAGGCCTGAAAACTAAACCAAAGACGGAAAGGGAAGGGTTTTGAACACTGAATGAGTTTAAGTGTGTATCTCCTGTTAATAGCTCTGGCAGAGAGACATCAACCCACTTTCCAGGTGAGAACAGTGAGGCAGGAAGTGGTTAAGTAATTGGCCCAGAGTCACACAACTTGGAAATGGCAACCCCCAGATTTGAACAACAAGCTGTCAATTCCAAACACATGTGTGCTTGTCCATATGCCTTCCTCTCTGCTATAGAGTTAAAGGCTTCAAGGGGTGAGGCTGTAGACAATCATAGATGTAGAGAGGAGAAGCAGACCCCGCCAGCCAGGATGCAGAGCAAGGCAGGTGGGACTTGTTCCACAGAGAAGTAAGTCAACCCATGTTCACACTGTCGGAAGTATACTCAGATTTCCATGTGACAGACAGGTCAGTGGCTCTGAATAAATGTTTCGGGGGAAAAAGAATTTTTTTTAAAGGTCTTACAAACCTCAATGTCAACCTAAATCCCTTTTTTTACATTACCTGAATAAGTACCAGCATAAAACCAGGAACTGGTAGAGGGAAATATTTATTCCCTTCTCCCCATGATTCCATGAGGAGGAACATCTATTAGCTTAACACTTGGAGTCCCTAACTAGGGTAGGGTGGAGGTGGGAGTGGGGGAAGGTTTGACTGGTTGAGAGGAACTGGGCATCCTCGGTGCTGCCCGCCTGCCCCCTCCCTGGCTGAGGCTGGCAGTGTCACCCAGGGTTCAGTTGCTGCTCCACAGTCTGCCATGCATCTGTGATGTTGTCCAGCTCGGTCTAAGGCCAGGTGGCCAAGTTTCATTCTGGGGTGACATGTAACCCATCTATGCCATGACCTTCCAGCTAATTTGTGTCAGTTACAGAGCTGACATTTTTATCTTCTGTCTGATTCCTCCTTTATTTAATTATACTTGTTGGGTTTTAGTGGTGCAAATCACACCTCTCATCGTCTGCTGAATTGGGAGCTCCTGGTGCTGTAGAAATCCGACACAGATTAACAAACTACGTGTTTAAAATATCTGTAAAAATAATGGAAGTCAAGGTAGCATCCATTAGTCAATGCGATATGACAGATGGATTCTGTTGTCTCCTAGACATGAACCTGCTGGTGATCTTGGAAATATGGCCCCCAAGGAGCCAAGGGACAGCTCACTCCCCCCACATTCTTCCCTAAGATATTGACTTGAAACTTTCCTTGAAAGGTACACCTTGGTATCATTTTGCCCTCACTGAGGACAAGTTCATCATTGCGGAACACTACCTCAATTCTTCACCTATTAACTCAAGATAACTAAAATATCTTTTTGGCACTGATATGATCGCAGACATAAATGCAGACACAAGCTTATGCATACATAGCAGTTCTTGGGTTATAAGATGTTCATCTAAGATCACTGCTTCTCAATTTTTTCATTATTATCCATTCAAGGAGCTTCTTTAGACATTTTTTCCCAAATCACCCTTCATGAAATTTTAATACCACAGACATATGGTGTATCTGGTTATATGCTGTATGTGTATCTGTGCTTTACATATAGAAAAAAAGATTTTAAGAGATTATAATTTTTTTCACCATACTCCATAAGAATCAGTTCCTGCCCCATAAGGAACGATATCATCCCTTTGAGAATGCATAATCCAATAGAAATATAATACAAGCCACATACTGCATATATTTTTTTTAATTTTCTAGTAGCCACATTAAGAAAATGAAAAGAGATGGACAGAATTAATTTTCATAATATATTTTATTTAATTCAATATAACCAAAAGGTTATCATTTCAAGGAGATAATAAGTACAAAAACTTACCAATGGAATATTTTATATATTTTTTTCTTACTAAGACTCCGAAATCTGTTTTACATTTAGAGCACAGCTCAGTTTCTATTAGCTGTATTTCAAGTGCTCAATAGGCACACGCAGCCAGTGGCTACAGTATTCGTGTAAGTCGAAATGATCCTGAATGTGAATATATTAATTATTTCAATTTGCCTCTAAGCCAAGCTTATTCTCAGAAAGCTTGCAGACCGCAGAGACTGGGTCTGTGGACCTCCAGAGATGCACAGATGGCAGCTGGAGAAGCTGTGATTTAAACAGGGGGAGTTTACAAAAACACATCCATCTAATCAAACCTCAGTGAGAAATGAAATCCTGTTCCTGCCCGTCCCCATTCACAGTGGATCTAATGGTCCAGAGGGACTCTCAAAGCCACTTGTCCCCATACTTGGCTCCAGAGTCCCTGCTTCTACTTTCTACTCTCTATTTCCCCCGCCCCATATCTGCACCTCATGACTTCTCTGCCTCCTGGCTTCTCGTTCTTGTCCTCCCTCCAGGCCTGTGTCTGCTTCTGCCACCCTCCACTACCACTTTGCTGCTTTCCTTCTCCATGTAACTGCCACCGCACCTCTGATCTGACAGGATCTGCGCCGGTGGCCATGTCTCCAGGTTATGGAACCTCTCTGAGGCGGGGCGCTCCCTCCAGCATCTTGATGGAGGTCCCCCCCTCAGAACCGGTTCCGGGCAGGGACAAAGTGAGGGAAGAGCCTGCCTACGTTGTCCGCTCTCAGCTCTGCTCCTCAGAGCCCCAGTCAGGCCTCCTGAGAGTCTTACCTCGCCACCCACACTGAAAAGAAAGAGAAGGGGGAAGTAAGAGAACAAAGAAACAGCCCCTTTAATCTTCCTCAAGTTGCAGCTCAAAAACTCACCCAACACACACACACACACGCACGCACGCACACACGCACACACACAGAATGGTCCCATTTTTTATGGTCTCTTTTTATGGTCTCTAAGACCTCTAGGCCTACCAGAGGTGTTTTTGCTGTATTATTGCAAGAGGGGGAAGACATGGGTTGCTGGGATGACCCAGGAAGGGGATAGAATGTAAGCCTACGGGTGTCTGGGTGCCTCGCCCGGGGCCAATCCAGGACCTGATGAAAAACGAGAGCTTGTCTACTACCCCTGATGTGCCATAGAAGGAATGTAAAAAATATTTGGCCAGGAAATGACCAGGGCGTAAAGAACACACTAGCTGGTGTTAAACTTCTGAACCAGGTGCAGATAAATGCGAGGGGCTCGCCTCCTCCTCTCAGGGCACTTCACATAGTGTGTCCGCGCACAGAGCCTCACAGAGCCAGGATTTCACTGATTCTGGTAGTTTCCCCACTCGTCCTTTTACAAGTCCAGCCTTCTTCTCAACTCTTTCAATATGCTGGGGAAGGCCCTCCCATCATCCTCACCTTACAGGCAGGAAGTCAAAGGCACAGAGAGGTGAAGTAAGTAGCCCCCGACCACACAGCTGGTAAGACGTAGAGGCAGGATTCACACCAGGTCTGTCTGATTTGATCTGTCCTGACTTGACGCTTGACCACTGGCCCATGATGCTGTTCAACATGGAAATCTCTGTTAATGGAGCCTGACACCTTCAGATGACTAAAGCCAAGACAAGCAGATGTGTGAATCCACTGAGCATCCCCCTAAACCAGAGCACCGACCCCTCTTCGCCTGGCCCAGAGAGAGCACGACAAGAGGCCAAGCCCACTCAGTCTGCTGTTCTTCCCCTTTCCCTGGTGGGAAGGCCCCGGCACCACACTTTATCTGCAAGATAGGAAGCCAATTTAAAGGCCCAAGAAGGCAAGCTTGTTCCCAAGGACTCACTCAGTAGTTTGAAGGAGTAATTGAAACTCGTAGTTGACCCCAACCCTGCAGAGTTGGCACCAGGAGGAACACAAGCATTTTATAAACGCTCTTCCAGGAGGGGAGGTGAGCTCACTTCCTGAGGGAATTACTGCAGGGGGTGTCTGCCGGGCCGGCCAGGCCTGGCTTTCAAACATCTGAAACGGCCCACGGTGTAATCAGGCATGAATATTGATTCAAATAAATTATGCATGTTTATACACTCGTTTATTATTTTATTCACACGCTCACCCCGCGTCGTTAGCCTGGGCAACTGCCATGGGGCTAGCCAGCTCTTGGATGCTGTAAAAAAAAAAACCAGTTACTTTGAAATATTTGGTGGCCAAAGGGAAATCCAAGTCATTAGTGAAAATTATAACTGAAATGACAGCAGATTTCTATCATCTGGAAGGGCCTCGGCAAGTCCAAGTCAACAGGGTCAGACATTGCCCTATTCCTTGGGCTTTCATGAGACCATAGAAGAGCGAATATGGACGGCTCCAGAGCATTTGAGCAATTATCATTTTAACAAATAGGGCTCTTTTCTAATATTCACATTCCTTTCGCATGGCCTCATGAAAACACAAACATTCACTCCATCCTCAAAAAATGCAGGCGCTCTGGGAGGAAAGAGCTACCCGCTCAGCCCCACAGCCAAGCTGGAGGAATCAGAGATTGCTATCAGGTCCTCAGTGGTAAAGTTGCTTGTTTCTGACTCTGCTGATAAACCAGACCATACCTCTAGAGGCCTTGTCCCGCCCTGCTCCTGGGACCCTCCAGGAGAGAAGACTTCTCATCCCCCAGAGGCCCCTGGAGGCCCTGGCCCAGAAGCTCTGGCTTGCAAGCTGGGTGACAGGAGCAGGGAGTCGGTAGACAGGCCCGTCTGCTTGCAGGTGGGGAGTCAGCTCCGAAGGCAGAGCCAAGGCCCGGACAGCTCTGCGTGTCTACTTGAGGCCCTAGGTCCAGCAGAGACCCTCCACACAAGAGGCGGAACTCTGCGGCCAGGGTCCTGTCCTACGGAGCTGCCCCCAAGAAGCTGCCTTTAAAGCGATTCCCAGGAGCCCTGTGTTTTGAGGCCTAAAAGCTGATACTGCTCCTTCCACCTCCATCTGATTTCTGCTGTCCATTGTCATCCAGTTACCAGCCTCAAAGGGAAATAGAATAAAGAATTCAGATTTCCTCAATCAAAGGATAAAAGAAACCTTATGTACTTACTGAAAGGTCCCTGAAATTAACCTCAGTATACTATTTTTTTCCTCTTGATAATTGTCTCAGAAACTAGTCACGCCCTAGAAACTTGCAGTATGGGTCATGAATATTTAAATCAATACGTGAATTCACCTCTGTATTTTTTAGGGGTTATTTTCAAATTTCATTGTCTGAGAAAAGTGAAACCAAAGTACATGAGACCCAAGAACAACAAACTCATCTCTGAGAGAGAGAGGGGTTTTCACTTTCTATATTATGTGTTTCTACAATTTTTAAAAAACAATGAGGTGAATTCCTTATGTAATATGAAAAAAATTGTTTAAAGAAATGAAAAAGCAGCAATACATAAAATTTGAAATACTTGGACACTTGGGGAAAAGAAACAGTATCCTGAAGTTAGGAGGGAGAGAGGAAAGGAAAGTTTAAAAATTGTGTGACTATAATTCCCAAGTCCAATTCTCAATAGCTTTTCAATGAAAAGGTTGATCGCTCTGGTGTCATAGTGGATCTAATCTCAGAGTTAGAATCCTAAGAGCCCAAGGCGGTGAGCCGGCTTTAAATAACGGCCTTGAGGCAGCACATGGACTCAGCTGTGGTTTCCAGACACTAAATATTATGGAACAAGCGTCTGGACATCTCCGGACACCAGTGGAAAGGAAATTTTCTAATGGAAAATTTTAGGTGCTAATGGAAGAGAAAATTGTAACTCTGAACCAAATTAAGAAAAAAAGATCAACATCGGGCTGTTACATCAATGGTGTGTGTCTCTCTGATCACAGAAAACAGTGCAGCCAACAGGCCTTTGAAACCAAATGTCCAAGTCAGGGATTTGCATGAAATTAAACCCCAAAATTCATTTGCAAGCTACGTGTTACCTAGTGTTTTCTCCATAGCGGTACCTCTTAGCAAGAGATTTTTCTCAAGCTTTTCTCACAACGAGATCCTGCAGATTCGTTACACAGTGTTAGTTTCCTTACAGAACATGCTATACAGAATGGGAAATACTTATTCATTAACTTCTTGACTTGGAAATAATTGTTCAGAGTGACGAAATGGAGTGGGTCTGGAGCAATGTCCCTCTATTGCTTGACTCCTGTGTAACCTCCTTCCCCTGGAGCCAGACCCTCACAGGAGTGTGCCCCTGCGGAGGAGGGGCTGCTGTCCACGTCCACGCACACACACCACACAGAAACACCACACACACACATATACACACACCACACACACCACACACACCGCACATACACATACCGCACACACTACACATACACACCACACACATGCACACGCACTATACACACCACACACATATATACTACACACAGCACACACCACACATACACACCACACACACCGCTCTACATACACACACTACACATACACATGCTGCACACACCACACATGCACCATACATACATACCACACATACACACCATACACATATACTACACATGTTACACATTCACACCACACACACACACACAGCACACACATGCTATGCACATACACGCCACACACACATACCAGACACACAGACACCACACATACACATCACACACATACCACACACACATATACACACTATACACAGCACATGTACATACACACCACACACATATATACTACTCACTTCACACACCACACATACATACCACACACACTACATAGACCATATACATACCATACATACCACGCGTACACCTACCCACATACCACATGTACACATATACCACAGACCCCACACATACACACACACTACACGCACCACACATACACACCACACATCTACACACACATACCTGGAAGCCCTGATTGTGCAGGTAGCAACCCTGTGCCAGTCAATGGTCGGTATCTGAAAAGCAAACACGGACTCAGCTAGTGCTGGGCCTAATTTCGGAGACCTTTGTGCCACTGGGTAGCCAAGTGTAACAACATCCTGTGTGACTTCCAGGAGCACAATAGACTGGGCCTCTCTCAGCCGGGAGGGGAAAGGCTAGGGGGAAGACATTGTCAGTCACTAATTTTACCAAAACAAAGTGGACTGCATTCCACATTCTAGAAAGTGTGAGTGGCACTGATTGTATGAGTGTGTGAAAGGAGCAGTAAAGCCCAATAAGAAACGAGCATTCTTCTTGAGCATTTTTAAAGCAAAATAAATAAACACTTTTGCAGAGAAGAAGCAAGCTGTGATTTGCCATCTTTCTGGGAACCCCCCACATTTCCATCATTAAGGGAAGAGTCGAAAGATGTAAGTACTATGAGCTCTTAAATACAGTGAGATTGATCTCCAACATACAACATCCAGCAGGAAAAAAAAATTCAAGTGACAAAACCACGTGCAGAGCATCACGCCCCTTCTATGGAAAGAGAGCTTTACCCCATGGCCACATCTATGTGTGCGAATGCACAGGAAAGGGACTTGAGGGACCCACTCCACACTGTTAACAATGGTTATCTCCGAAAAAGGAAATGGAATCCCAGTGAGGAGAAGTCAGTGGTGAAAGGCTTTTCCCAGTTTTCTCCACGTATTCCTAATTCATCTGAATCCCTGAGAAAGAAAAATGCACTCTGGTATTACTTGCATAAAGAGGCAACAAAAGGCAACCAAAAACAGAGGAGGGGAATAAGAAATTAGTAAGAATTACAACTTTTTTAAAAAATACCACACCTCAGTTGGCAGGACACCCTGCTGTTTTTGTTTGTTTGTTTGCTTACTTGTTTGTGTAAGCTGAAGACACTTTCAAGGTATGGAAAGCAAAGGGACTTCCAAGACACCAAGAGCTTCATCGCAAGTCTCTTGTAGGTCCCTAACCCCTAAGCTGAGTGGAGGAGCCCCAGGGCCTGATGGCAGCAGAAGTCAGAGCGTGCAGAGAGGGTTGGGGTCAGGTTCCTACTCCCCCTTGGCCATGCACCTGCTGGGTGGTCTGGGCCTTTCCTTTCCCCCTCCAAGCCCAGATTTCCCAGTCTGTAGAATGGAGTTAAAAATAGTGTTTACCTCACTGGTTGAAAAGAGTGACAGAGATAAGAACCTGTGATACGTGTTAACACTTAATGGGGCACTGAGGATATAACATGTCGTTCTAGAAATTCTGGCTATTGTTACTAAAGAAGCACCACAAGTGTTTCCTACCGGAATGCATAATATCACCCCAAATCCAGAGTGAACGAGAAGATTCCATTCAAACCCTCCACCATTCTCAAGGGTTACTAAGCATTTCCCACGCACCAAACACTGGGGGTACAGCAGTCCAGGAGTCCTCGCTCCAGGGAATGAGCGCCAATGACAGCAAAGAGGAGATGTACTGGAGGTCTCGGGAGCACATGGCTGTTGCTGGCAGAGAATTCAGGCCTGTTCCGGAAAGAGAGGAATCAGGACAGGCTGCTTGGAAGAAGCAACAGCAAAGAGTGAAAAAGGCAAATAGAATGAGAACCTGTCCCAGACGGAACTCAGGAGCAAGTGACACGGCAGGTAGCCAGTAACACAAGTAGTTCAGGGGGAGCAGGAGATGGGAATGTAGGGGAGAAGCTCAAGAGGTAAGCAGAGATGAAAGCTCATGCATGCCTCATAAAAGTTCCTCCCTGTCCCGCCATATACCCCATAACAGGTTCTCCCTGCTGGGCTGAACGTAGCAGGCTCATTGCTCCCTCAATGAAACAACTACAGGTTGGCAGAGGGGACTTTGACAGAAACAAAAGGACAGGACAAGGTTAGGAGACACTGGGGAAAGCAAATGCTCACAAAGAAGAAGAAACATCATCAAGTGACTGCGTGTCTCAGCAGTGAGCCACAGACAGATGAAGATACCTAAAACCTAAATGATATGAGGTACCCGCCATACTCTCCCTTTGCAGACACTCGTAGGTCAAGATTCCCCCAGCCCAATCTCAGGGAGTTTCCAATGCAGTGTCCTCAGCTGGGTCAACACAATAGGAAAGTGCCAAGGTGACACGTGAAGGGGGAAGGGTTCCAGCCCCTTCTAGCAGAGGACTTGTGGCTCCCAGGAGAAAGTCAACAGACTTACACTTTGAGTTTGACCTGATGAACATGGAAGAGAGTGAATTCTTGGAACTAGACTGAAGCCCAGTAAAATAAAGAGACTGATTTTATCCCAAATTCTCCAGGAATCAAGAATAAGGCAATCAATATTTCTACCTTACCATTTGCTTCCTTTTCAACTAGGTTGGGAAAATAGTGCTTGCTCTCTGGTTTTTCTTTCTATCACAAAGATGGATCCAGGGGAATGTTATGGATTCAGCTTAAAAGCAATAGTGAGTTCAGGAATCCCAGAGTCCAAGGCTCACACGGGCCCCGCTCTCTCCAAAGACCTAGGAACCATGTGTTCAATCATGGGCCCGCTCCCAGCCGCCCACAAGATCAGACGGAGGTGAGAATGAGCTAGGCCAATGGGCACCCTCACTCTCGCAAACTTTACTTGAGAAAAGAGAGGACCCAAGCTGAATGCAGAAAGAGGAGACACATGAAATACAGGAGAAGCCACCAGAGGCCATGAGCACACTGAAGTTATAAAGAAGCCACGTATTGAGGAAGAAAACAACATGAGCAGAATGGAGAAGGGCCAGTTAATAAAGAAAAGAGGAGCAAGGAGACACCAGTAGAAGTAGGAGAGGCTGAGAGAGAGAGGCCAAGCCCAGGAGAAGGTAGGACATTCCTGAGAAGATGCCGGCACTCTCAGGAGCGATGCTACATGAGGGAAGGAGCCCCAGGTATACCCCAGATCCCCTATGTTACCTCCAGAGAGCCTGGCTCCTTTGCTGACATGGGGGGCTCAACACCCCTCATCTACCTGAGCCAGCCTAAGAGCACCTTGGACCTGGGGTCCAAAGAACCACCTTGTGAACTTTGATTCCATTTTGTGCTGGATTCTAAAACGAAAAATCAGACCAGAGGAGCCAGGAATGGCTTATGAAGAATCATTTGTGGCAGATTAAGCACATCTGCTTTTCTAAAAATGGTGTGGAAATGCAGAGTTTCTGCTGGAATAGGTTTTTAGAAGAGTTGACGTTTTCCTCCTTTGCACCAATATGAAAGCCCTTCTTTAAAATGCAGACTTTAAGGGGCGCCTGGGTGGCTCAGTGGGTTAAGCCGCTGCCTTCGGCTTGGGTCATGATCTCAGTGTCCTGGGATCGAGCCCCGCATCGGGCTCTCTGCTCAGCAGGGAGCCTGCTTCCCCCTCTGTCTCTGCCTGCCTCTCTGCCTACTTGTGATCTCTCTCTCTGTCAAATAAAATAAATAAAATCTTTAAAAAAAAAAAAAAAAAGAAAAAGAAAAAAAAATGCAGACTTTAAAATTAAACACATTCTAAAAGGTAGTGAATAAATAAATGACTTTCTTCAACAAAAATATATGATATGTTGGCTTTCCTAAGTTCTCCCTGGCTTATTTCTATGACTTTTATTAGGGAGAGAACACACAAAATACATACCAGAGAGCCACAATTTTATTAATAATTTGCTAAAGATTCTCTTCTTCCTCTTCCTCCTCCAATACCTTTTTTTTTTTTTTTTTTTTTTTTTTTAACTGGTAAGCAGCTTTTTGTGGCACCTGAGTGGCTCAGTCTGTTGAGCATCTGCCTTCAGCTCAGGTCATGATCTTGGGGTCTGGGATCAAGCCCCACATAGGGCTACCTGCTCGGTGGGAGTCTGCTTCTCCCTCTCTAACTGCCATTTCACCTGCCTCTGCTCTCTTTCTCTGCCAAATAAATAAATAAAATCTTTAAAAAAAAAAAACAAGAACTGCTTTTATCAGCAGTTTATTTCCCAAAGCCAAAAAGGTTCTCTATTAACTTTCAACTACCACCCATCTCCAGAATTCTCCACTCCCCTAAGCAAGGAGAGGCTATAAGTCACTTTATTGTTTTTGATGGGCCCAGTCCTATCTGCTTCCTCCATGGGCACCCCAATGTGAAACCCAGCAACAAATCTGGTTTTTGCAGCAGTGCCTGCGGTAACTCTTCAGGGAAACTGGGTTAGGGTGGGAGGGGGTGTGTTAGAGCTCAGGTCTTATTAGAAGCTGAACCACGAATAAGACCTAGGAAGTAAGTACCAAAGCTACCAAAGGTCTCTCTTTTCTGTCTCAATAGCTTGGATCTTCACTGGTCTTACCCTTCTTCATTCTGGTTTTTTTTTTTTTTTTTTTTTTTAAGATTTTATTTATTTATTTGACAGAGAGAGCAAAAGAGCACAAGCAGTGGGAGCAGCAGAGGGAGAGGGAGGAGCAGACTCCCCGCTGAGCAGGGATCCCAATATGGGACTTGATCCCAGGACCCTGGGGTCATGACCTGAGCCGAAGGCAGCCTCTTAATCGTCTGGGCCATGCAGGCACCCCCTTCTTCATGCTTCTAAATCAGATCCAGGATTTCGACTGCTAACCAAGGGCCCAGGCCCAGAGCCATGAGATGAGCCAATAAACATGATCAGGTTCCTGGTTCAAAAGCTTGAAGTCATCAATTAGACATTTACTATTGTCCCATCTGCTTCATAGAATGCAATTTCTGGGGCAGTATTGGGGTATATGATGATATTGTCAAACCAGACATCAAACTCATCTTTGAGGAAGTCATGGGAGTATTTATATTTTTAGCCATCAAGAACTTTCTTGCTTGGACTCCAGTTGAAATCAATCCTTGTCCACATAGTGCTGTTCTCTTCCTATCAGACGGGGGGGATGCTAGCACTGCTTTAAATCACCACACCCACAGCGGCAGCACTGGGGTCTTCAACACAAGGGTCTGGGACTGCAACCACCATCTTGGATCCAAGAATTTTTTATTTCTGTCACAGTGTTTTTGATCTCTGACTTGTTTTTTTTGTTGTTGTTGTTTCTAAGGATTTCCATCTCTCTGCTTCCTCTGTTCTTACATGCTGTCTACTTCATTCATTAGAGCCCTCAGAATAATTGTTTTAAGTTCCCAGCTGGAGAATTCCAATATCCCTGCCACGTCTGGTACTGATGCTTGCGCCATTTCTTCAATTTGGTTTTTTTTTTTAACCTTTTCGTATGCCTTATAATTTATTCCTGATAGCCGGATGTGAGGTACTGGGTACAAGGGACTGCTATAAATAGGCCTTTAGTAACTCGGTAGTGAGATATGGGGTGAGGACTGGACTGTACATGGAGATGCCCCTGGACTCTGAACTTCACGTGTTGCTCATTTTTTTTTCTTCTTAAGTAAGACAGGGTGGCTCAAGTGGGCTGGAGTTGGGTATTTCCTTTCCCAGGTTAGGCTCTGGTAAAGTAGTCTGCCCTGACAGCAGGCCTTGTTTAGAAGAGCTAAGGGCCCTGGCGCATTTCAAAATGGTTCCTTCTCTCCTCCCCTGCTAGATAAGGGAATTCCCCGCCAACCCCACCCCGGATATTTCATGTTTACTGTGAGGACATAGTCAAGCTCACGTGGGTAGATCTCACAAACGTGTGAAGGGTCTCCCTGGGGAGTTTTGAACTCAGACTTGTCTACACTGAGCTTCCCACAATGTATCAGTCATGTTTGCTGTTCTCCCACGTGGCACGGGTTCTTACACAGCTTCTGCTAGGCTCTGTGCCTATGAGCCGTGACCTCTTATGTTCACCTGTCTCCCCAGACCTGGGGCAGTGGTTCACCCTGTGTCCTCACTTCTCTTCCTGTAGTTCCCCTTGCTAGTGCTCTCTTTCTTTTTTCTTTCTTTTTTTTTTTTTAATGTCACCTTCTTTTTTATTTGTTTGTTTGTCAGAGAGAGAGAGTGCACAATCAGGGAGAGCAACAGACAGAGGGAGAAGCAGGCTCCCCTTTAGCAAGGAGCCTGATGCAGGACTCAATCCCAGGACCCTGAAGTCAAGACAGACACTTAACTGACCGAGGCACCCAGGCATCCCATTGTGCTCTCTTTCTGACAAATAAATAAAATCTTTGGGGGAAAAAAGAAAAAGAAGAGTTGTTGATTTTTTTCCATGTGTTCACGTTCTTACCTGCTGTGAGGACAGAGTGGTGGTCCCAAGCTCCTTACCTGCCGAACTGGAAAACAGAAAGTCCCAAGAAGTTTTTAAAACCCCTTTGTCTCCACCATGATACCACGAAACTAGACAGTGAGCATTGTGGCCACTATCCACATTTTAGGTTGCAGTGAATGGGGAAAGCTCGACTTTCAAAATTATAGTAGCATCACCGCAAATAACTATATCCATTACACCTAACATTTTATATTATCTTAGAGTAAACTCTAGAACTACACTCCAAAAATGAGAAATACCCTCTGGTCCATGATCTGACCAAAATTGAAATACCTAACAGAAGTCAGGGAGGAGAAAGGCCATGGACGAAAAAAAAAAAAACCTTCTCGACTGTTTGGTGTGCAGGGGCCTTTCACGGAAAGTAGGGGTCAGGTTGTCCGAGTCTCCTGGTTACACATGGACGTGTCCCCACGTGCTCTGTCAGAGTGGCACAGAGCTCATGCTGACAGAGGGAACGCCTGCAAGGACATGTTTGGGAAATGGAGGCAAGACCCAGGTAAATGTTATCTTCTGAGTGGAATTGGTGCTGGGAGAAGGAGACCAGCAATTTGAGAAGATCGTTTCTTTTGGTGATTTTGTTCGTCGTCTGTGGCAGATACTGCATATTATTTCAAACATCACCTCCACTGTCTGGTATACATTCTTGATCTGGAGAGGCCAAAAGAGGGAGATCCGTCCTTCCCAGACTCCCTTAAGAAGCACTTGCTCTCCAGTTGGAACGGATTATTGTCTGCATTCTTCTGGGAGTAAGCAAGCGTTCTAGATTATACCAAACAGATGCATCCATGAGAGGCTTGGAAAGCAGCAAAGAGTGATGGAAGGCGGCACGGAGTGAGGGACATGGGATCTGCAGCAAGCACGGAGATATGGAGGTGTCTGTTCTCCTAGAGGCCAAGGGCTTCTCTGTGGTCCCAGCAACGTGGTCTGGTTAGCTGGCAGTGGGGGCTGTGAGGTTTCTGCTAAAAAGTCTCCTTGTGGGATTGGTGCTTTTTCTGGTTGCTTGTTCCTATATAGTACCCAAGCTTAGCTCCCTGGTCTTCCTGGAAATTCTGCCCTAACTCTCCTGAAACTAGCTGAGTGGGTTCTGTTGTTCGCCATTAAGTAAATCTGACCTCTTCATGGTTACATGCGATGAGCCGCAGGTAGATGGCCACACAATCCGTTCATATTTTTCTCTCTTCTCCAGTGCTTCCAAATGACCAGCTAAGACTCCAGGGTCCCAAGGACGACTCTGATGGTCCAGCTAAGGAACCTGAACCAAATTTTTTAAATACACTAGATAGGCCAGTCTGAAAAGTTCAGAATTTCCTCACAAACTCTACCCTAAAAACACTTCTGATATCTTTATGTTCAAAGGAGCTCATCTTGAAGAAATTAAATATATCTTATGTTTTAATACAGGAGGCCCACTTCAAATGGCCTCAAAATAGCTAAAATTCTTTTAAGAAAAAAATTTGAATGGAAAATGTTGTGTAGTCCAATTCATTAGTGAAGAGTTTGAGTTGGTTTTTTTTTTTCTGTCATTTCTTTTACATCTCTCCGTTCAGACCTTTTTTTTTTTTTAATTAGGTTTTAACATAAGTTTTCCATGTTTCTTAACTAGTCCCCTTTAAAAAAAAAAAAAAAAAAGGTAATTTTTAAGCAATTGCTTTTGTTCCAAGAACCAGGTCTAGATCTGGTTTCCCTGTCAGGAAAGCCTACCCTTATTTTAAATCTGGAGGTTGACTTATACACAAAACCCATTGACTAATTCACACATGAAAACCATGACTGAGAAACTCTGGACACAACAAGCATACAATAATTACTCAGTCAATAAGCAATAATGATGGAAGAAGGTGAAAGAAAGTTGGTTAACCAAAACTAGATCTCTTTTATTTTGAGACTGAGTATAGAAAAATGTCAGGAGGATGGGGATAGAGTAGGTCTCGAGCACTATAACAGGAATCTGATGTCCATGAAAAAGATGTCCCCATTCTTTATCAAGGACAATTCCTCTCGTGCAGGTACTAAGGCCAGGAACCTGGGAATTATATTCTTCACCCTTGTCCCTCTCTTCTCAAAGATGATCCATTACCAGACTTCTCCATTCCAACTCCAACATGTTTCTTAAATTCATCCACATCTTTCCAAGCCTCCTGGCAACATCCGAGTCCAGCTGGACATCATCTCTGGCCCAGTCTCTGCAGTAGCCTCCTGACTGGCCTGCCTGCCTGCTTCCATGCCTGGCCTCTGACAAGCTATTCTCTGTGTAGTAGCCAGAGCCAACGTTTCAACGGGGCAGCAGGCTGAGCCACATTGACACGCCATGCCAGGGGCCTGCCCACCTTGCCGGGCTCATCTCACATACCCTCCACCATGCTCCATTATGTCTCCCTTCCAATTCCTTACAGGCCAACCTCCTGTTTTTCTCAGAGCCCACACAAGAGAACATCTTATCTGCTGGAATGTCCTTCACTGACTCTTCATGAGATTTACTCAGCTCTGAGCTAACTGCCACTTTCAAGCCAGGCTCTCTCCCACTCCCTCCCCATACCCACAAGCCTACATGGTACATCCCACCCCCAGCCTTTCCTACTCTCCCGGCACTGGTTCTTTCCGTGCAGACTGTCTCAAAGTTTGTAATTATGTATTTTCTCCTATCTTCTCTGGTTTATGTCACTTCCCCACTAGACTTAAAGCTTCTCAAAGCTTGAGCTCTTCCCTATTTTGTTCACCATTGTGTTCCTAGAACCTAACACTATGCCTGGCACATAGCAGGTTCTTGTGTATATCCATTTTCATTTCTAGACAGATCAGAAAGTTGCAACAAAGGGGGAATTAAACCAACAAAACTCCGGTTGAAAACAAATCCCTCCAGTACCTCTATAAACTGGGGGAAGGAAATAACAATGAATTACATATAAAGCTCACTGTGGTTGTTTCCACCTTCCACTCTGCAAAAATATAAAGTTTCTTGGGGTGCCTGGGTGGCTCAGTGGGTTAAGTGTCTGCCTTTGGCTCAGGTCACGATCTCAGGGTCCTGGGATCAAGACTTTCATTGGGCTCTTCGCTCAGGGCAAGTCTGCTTCTCCCTCTCCCTCTCACTTTCACTGTCTCTCAAGTAAATAAATAAAATCTTTAAAAATATATATAGATATAGATAAAGGTTCTTGCAATAACCACTTTGTAAAGCAGTTTGCATTATCTACTAATGTTACAGATAAGCATACCCAGCAATCCACACTTACTGCATAACCAATAAAAACATACGCAAGAATGTTGAGAGTAGGGGCGCCTGGGTGGCTCAGTGGGTTAAGCCTCTGCCTTCGGCTCGGGTTGTGGTCTCGGGGTCCTGGGATCGAGGCCCGCATCAGGCTCTCTGCTCAGCGGGGAGCCTGTTTCTCCCTCTTTCTCTGCCTGCCTCTCTATGTGTGATCTCTGTGTCAAATAAATAAATAAGATCTGAAAAAAAAGAATGTTGAAAGCAGCATTATTCATAACAGTCCTAAACCGGAAACCACCCAGTGCCCACCGACAGTAGGCTAGATACATAAATTATGTTTTAGAGCTTGTGCGATATAACACAACTACAACTACGGGCAATAACACAGATGAGTTTCATAAACATAATGGCGAGGCAGGGAAAAAAATCCATTGCCCAAGCTACAGTGTGTATGACTCCATTCATATAGAACTCAAAACAAACAAACAAAAAAACAGACAAAATTAAACTACAGTGTTTAAGGATACATGCTTAAAGGTATCCCTAAACATGAAATCACAAATCCTAAGAAAGAGCAAAATAGAGATCATCATAAAATCTGGATCTTAGTTATTTTGGGGGAGCTGTTGGGGCATGAGGAGGTATCTGCATGGTTGATAATCAAGTTCTATTTCTTGACCAAGGTGATAGCTACATACATGTTTACTTTAGGGTTAATACCAAAGTATTTTTTTTAAAAACTAAAGATGAGTAAGTATCACTTATTGAAAATACCAATTCTTGAGCCCAAGTCCCAGAGAGTCTGATTCAATGGGTATAAGTCAGGCCCACGAAGCTACATTTTTAACAAAGAACTCAAGAGATTCTAATGCAGGTAGTCCTCAGGCCAGGCTTGGGGGAATAAAGACAACCTCATAGCTGGGAAGCATTTTAAGGGACAGTTAGAAAGCTTCCCCAGATTCCCAACTTATTGCCTTGGCATGATGAGCTGGGGGCTTCAGAACCGTGCCTTCAAGAGCTCCTTTGATCCAGGCATGGAGCCCATGGGTAGGGGATGGAGATACAAAGACCACTTGCAATCCACCAACAGTTTAAGTAAACTTGGAAACAAAGCAAGGGAGAAGCTCAGAATGGCACTGCAGGGTCTCTAAGGTCACAGCTGTGTGTCTCACGAGGGAAATGACCATTCTAAACTACACGGATCACTCTCTTAGCTTTTAAAATAGCGGCTATCTGATTATCATTGGGATCGTTTTGCTTATTTATCATGGGCCAGGGGCCATTATCTTGCAATGTGTGATAGAGAAAATCAGGCAGTCTCTGTGGTGTCATGAAATCCCTAAGTGCTCATGTGCAGTGCAAGTGTGCCCTGCACAAAAAGACTGGTTTTCTAGAGAGACACACTCACAAAATGCAGGAGCACGGAATGAGCAGACCCACTGTTCCCTTGCCTTTCTAACAGAGAAGCTTGCAGAGTTTTCTCTCTGGGCAGCAGCTCCTGGGCCCCAGGCTCCTTCCCCACTCGACCCCGCCCTAATCCACAGGGCTCTGTACCTGCCTGACTGGTAAACAAGAAGCCACGGTACCTGGAAACTAGGCTGAAGTCACCACTGAAAACCACTCAGCCAAAACTAGCCAAATATACCCATTCATCAGAACAACTTGCCTCTTAAAGTTAGGTCCTAATCCCTTACTAATGCTGCCTGCCAAAGAAGCCTGTGCTGGGTTGGGTTTGGTTGGGTTGGGTTGGATAGGGTTGTGTTTCAGTTCCTTGGACACTTGTGATACTTAATGTGAGGGGTCTTCGCTTTCTCTCTTTTTAGCCTACTCCTCAACCCCTCTTGGGTTCTATGATTTTTTGAGAAACTACACTTAGGATTCCTCCAATGTTGACTGAAACCAGACATGTTTGGGACACATCTGGAATCCCTATCTTTCCTTTCCTGGCCCAAGCTGGCAGCTTTCCCCCAAAACCCCCTATTCGGATGATCCCACCTACCACCTGACATCCACCCACCACTGATCCCCAGGTCCCAGAGCTCTGTTGTTGCCCCGATGGGTTCCCACCAGCTGGAGGAGCGCCTTCTGTGTTTCAACCTCCCCTCCCAGCTCTGAGCCCGTTCGCAAAGGGAGGCTGCTGGAAAGAGTTTGTTCCTAAGCTGGAGCATTAAAATCATGGTGGGCTTTGAGGAAAATGATCAGGGGGCACTCGGCTGCCATGACTTTATTGAGTTTGGAAAGTCTGTGGAGGAAAAAGTATTATACATATGCAGGCATAACCTCTTAACACATTTTCCAAGGATCTCAAGTGAAAAAATTTAATACACAAAATGGGAAGAACTGCAGCTTTGTGGGTGGTATCATGGAAAAAGCTTTGGGCCAGGAGGAGAGAGAAAAGGATTCTCTTCTCATTTCTGCCAATAAATAGTTTGGGGCCTTACGCAAATTGCTTGGTCTTCAATTCCCTTATTTCTACAAGGAAGTATTTGGATTTACCAGCAACTTCTTCTACCTCAGAGATTCTGTAAGTTTATGGGTCCACATTATTCGTGTTATATTACGTTTAAGGATATGTGAGCAAAACCCTGACCTCAAGACTTAACTGTGCTACCCGTGTTTTTCCTCTCCATCCTGGGTAACGCTACATTTCCAGCAGTACCTGCTGGCCAGAGGCCCATGTGCTCGTCACACGTGTGTATCATCTGTGCCCTCGATAATTCACTAACTTCTCTCCCGCCTCATCCTTGGATTGCAGAAAGAATAAACAATAGAGTATAACCAAACAGGAACAAATAACCAGCATTGGGACAATGTAAATAAGTCTGGAAAATCCCAACCAGAGACTGAGACATTCAAGTCCTATAAAGTTTTGTTATAGTTCTGTCTCAAATTTGGCCCCAAACTTCCTGGAAGCCAAGGAGAAAAAGGCAGCCTACAGATACACAATTAGCACCTTGGAACAGAGAGTTCACAAACACATGAACCAATGCTTTCAGGGGTGTGTGGCTTCCCTACACCCCATTTCCAAAAGACACCTCTGGGGCTTTTCATATGGGAACCAAAATCAACAGAGCAGATCCTGCACTCAGCAGCCAGTGCTCAATGAAATCAGTGGGAGAAAGCATCTGGTTTGTTTTTGTACCATTTCTCACAAAACTTGCAGCAGTCTGGCTGTCTGAAGCTACGAAGTCAGCTGGCAATCACTGCTACACAAGAAGTGAAAGCGGTGTCAGGGGTACAATGCGTGATGGGGTTGGCCAGAACTGTTCCCATAAAATAGTGAGGGAAGGTCTTTCTGATCTGGTGGCACCTGAGCAGACGTCTGGAGGAAGTAAGGAAGCAAGTCTTCTGGATCCCTGAAAAAAGCATTGCACACACAGAGAGAGCAACAAGTGCAAAGGCCCTGAGGTAGAGCACACTTGGTGTGTTGAAGGAAAAGGCAGGAGGGCAATGTGACTGGAGTCATGTAAGTGCTAGGGCCAGTGACCGGGAGCTGGGATCAGAGAGAAATCATGTCAGGGACAGCATGGAGAGCAGACTGTGTGGGGCCACCAAGAGCTTTGGCTTTCACTGTAGATGAAATGGGAAGACACTGGAGGCTTTCAAGCACAGTGGGACTGATGTATGTAGCCGGAAATAAGTGTTGCAGCTTCTTCCTCCTTCTGAAACACCCAGAAGCCACAAATAGAGAGATCTGGGACCTCCTCCTCTGTCATTGATGGGGTCTTCTCCACTCAACCTGAAGATTCAAGGTATGCATAACCCCGAGAGTGAGCATCTCCTTAATTCTGCCTTACCTTAGTTCGGAACTTGGCCCCTTACAGCCAGTGGTTTCCAAATGACCTTTGCTCCTTGTGTCCTGAACATTCTTCAGACAGATCCTCAGAGAAGTGATCAGTGGGCTCTAAGCACCCACCCCTGCCTGCTTCAGAAAGTGTATTCTGTTTCTTTTCTTTCTTTCTTTTTAAGATTTTATTTTTAAGTCATCTCCACACCCAACATGGGGCTCAAACTCCCAACCCCAAGACCAAGGGTCGCACATTCTACCAACTGAGCCAGCCTGGCATCCCCAGAGCTTCTGTTTCCTGTCAGTCAGTTACCGCTTGCAGAATATCTGCCTGGGAAAAAGGGCTAGAGGATCATCGCTGTACTGCCCTTGATTATTCGTGGCCACCGTAGGTGGGTGTGGGAAGATGGGTGGAGGAAACCAGCAGGAGAAGGCAAAACTATACTCCGAAACTGTTGCAACTGTGTGCAACAACCAGGCATAAATTCTGTTTGTTTTAAAGGAATCATGATATGGAACAATTAAAACCTGTGAAATGATTGGAAGATGCCAGGATGTGGCCACTCTGAGGTGGTCCTTGGTGGGTGCTGTTCAGTCTGGATAGAGAGAAGGCTGGAAGGGAGAGAAGAAAAGAGGTGCTTTGTCTTGTGGACACCCCAAAGCTTTCTGGACTTAATAATAATAAAAAGCAAAATTTGGTGAGTCCAAAGGAAGCGTGTTGAATTGGATGGTTGTCTCTCACAGACACAGTCTCACACACACAAACAGGGTATGGAGACAGCATCTCTGGGAGTGTCTTCAGGCTACCGTAACCGATACCACAAACCAAGTGGGTTGAAATGAGCAAGATGTGTTCTCCCCTCTTCGGGAAGCCAGAGGTCTGAAATCAAGGTATCAGTAGGGCAATGCTCCCCCTCAAAGACTCATGGGGAGAATCCTTCCTTGCCTCTTCCAGCTTCCAGTAGATCTGGACATTCCTCACTCTGTGGTCCCATTTTTGGCCTCTGGCTTCACAGCGCCTCCTCCTTCTCCCTAGATGTCTCTTATTAGGATCACTTGTTGGACGTGAGGCCCACCCAGGGACTTGAGACTTATTGGACTTGAGACACCCAGGATGATTGCCTCTGGAGAACCTTCACTTAATTGTATCTACAAAGACTCTTTACAAACAAGGTCACATTCCCGAATATGACAGATCTTTTTGGGAGCCACAGTTGAACTCCCGGAATGGTCACTTCTAGAGCCAGCTGGAACCCACAATCAGTGGTGGATGTTATGGCCTCCACCACCAGGGAGAAGCAGGGATGCAGCCAGAGGGGACTGCCAAGACAAAGTGAAATGTCCAGTACAGAGTAATTGCACACAGTAAGAATTCAACTCCACGCATGTAGGAAGCAGGGGAGAACAGGGTTGCAGCCATTCAGAAACAGCAAGGAGCCAGGAGCTGGAAAGCAATGAGTTAGGTGAAGGCTCATGAAGTCATGGGAGACAGTTAAGGAGGAAGCTGGCAGTGGCGACACGGTGGCTGGGTGTGGCACAGCAGTCTGGGACCCTGGCTGCACTTTAGAATCACCTGGGAACTTCTGTTTTGGGGGTTTTTTCTTTTTAATGATTTTATTTATTTATTTGAGAGAAAGAGAGACAGCATGGAGGTGGGGGTAGGAGGGGTAGAGGTGGGTGGAGAAACAGACTCCCCACTGAGCAGGGAGACCCATGCGGGCTTCCATGTGGGGCTCCACCCCAGGACCCTGGGATCATGGCCTGAGCCAAAGGCTGATGCTTAACTGACTGAGCCGCCCAGGCGCTCCACCTGGGAACTTCTTTAAAAAATATTAAAAGCCAGGCCCCTCCCTCAGAGGTTCTGATTTAATGGGGTTGGATTGGTGCCAAGGCATTGGGTTTTTTGTTTTTTTTTTAAAAAATAGGTCCCCGGGGGATCCTGGTGTGCAGCTCAGATGAAGGAATACGAGTAGCCAAAAGAGCAGTGGGGGAAGCGGCCCAAGACCCAGGTTCTCCTCCAGGGTCTGAGACTCTCATGGGACAAGCAAATCCACCTCTCCCTGGGGATGGGCCATGGCTCAGAGATAATACTGAGGTTCTTCTTACTGTTTTTCAAGCACTCCCTTCACACGATCATCTGAGCCTGGCTCCTGCCGCCAGGCTAGCTTCAAGACCCGCTTGTGAAGACACACTGCTCCGATTTTGTTTTACATCTCCTTCAGCACAAATGCAGTGGTTGTGTTTCCTTTAAAAAAAAAAAAAAGCATAGTCACCCTTTGTCACCAAACAACACCACTACAGTCTTAGTGACTGTATTCTCTATGCTGTACTATTCATCTCCATGACTTATTTATCTTGTAAATAAAGTAAGTTTGTGCCTCTTAATGCAGAAAGCCATTTCAATAACTCATAATTTAACTTCCTCATTTATAGGTGAGAAAATCTGTGTCCTGGAAATGTCCCAAATTGCACCCAAAGTCGCAGAAGAAGTTAACGGGGTCAGCACCGAGTGACAGCCCGCTCTCAGCTTCTGGTTCAGCATTCTTCTGACACAGCACAGTAACTTACGAGCTTTGTTTGTTTTCTGTCTCTGTTATACTTGCATTCTTAGGAGGGCTTAGCATGATCTTTAAACCTGGGTATTTCACTGTGGAATCTCAGAACATTTAAAACTCATGACCCTGAGATCAAGACCTGAGCTGAGATCAAGAGTCAGAGTCGGACACTGACCCAACGGGGCCCCAACGTCCCAGAGGATGAACACTGAGCCATGTATGGAATTGTTGAATCGTTGTGTTGTATACCTGAAACTAATATAACACTGTATGTTAATTATACTTCAATAAAAATAAGTAAAAGAATTGTGTTAGACCCTTAAAATAATAGATAGGTTGGTTGGTAATTAGATAGGTAGTAGATAGATAAAATGGCTTTCTACTTATACCATAATCCAAATCCATGGTAGTGAGCTAAAAATCAGAAACTATCATTCGTTCTTAGTGAGGACCAGCATTGAGCTGGGTGTTTAATGAAATGTGTTTTCTGAATAAAATTTTACGAGATATGAGACAGGTGATTCCTCCCCTCTCTCTGTCCCTTCTACAGCTCAGAACACTGAGGTTTCTTGGCTTACATGATTTTCCCCATAGTCACACAACTTGAAAGAGGTGGAAGCTGGGATTGCCTACCTGGATTTATTTGACTCCACGATTCATTAAAACATGATTTTCTATACTTGCAATTTTGTTCTTGAGTTTTCATCACTAGTTGGAGCCTAGCACCATCCACGAAAAACAGTGGGTGCTCAGTACATGGTTTTAGGGTAAGCAAATGTTGACTATAATTCATTGTCAAATTTGTTCACCACAAATCCACAGCACCAGAACAGTACCTAGCACACAATAGGTGCTCAATAAATATTTGTTATTGTATATTACTCCCTGAACACAGTGGTCCAAAACACTGTTATAGCTAAGAGGACCAACAATGGCTCAAATGTTTGGCCTAAAAGGATACTGAGAAATGGAATAAAGCAAAAGCAGCATATTCCTAACCTAGAACAAGCTGTGTGTTATTCACCATGCTATGTGGTTGTCCCACCAAGACTTCTTCTACCTCCACCCTATGTACCTACAAAGAGAAGTGAAGGAGCTGGAGAAAATTCAGAGTTAGAAGTGCCTTTGTAGGAGTGCCTGGGTGGCCTAAGGTCATGATCAGTGTCCTGGGATGGAACCCCTCTTTGGGCTCCCTGCTCAGTGGGGAGTCTACTTCTCTCCCTTCCCCCAGCTTGGGCTCTCTCTCACTATCTCTGTCTCTGTCTCTCTCTCTCAAATAAATAAAAATTTTTAAAAAATACTGAAGAAGAAGTAGTCCTTTTGTGAATGGACAATCTTAAAACTATGGACTCTTCAGTCTCCAGTGCTCTCTTCTCAGCCAATCAACAGAGTTGCTGCTTTCTCAATCAGTGGTCTGTCTCCAGTCCGAAAGCTACAGATCATCTCCAAGGCCATGCTTGTATCCAAACATTCCAAAAATCTAAGCTGAAAAAGGCACTTGTGTTTGACACGACACTTAAACTGATTCAAAGATACGCTGAATTAGATCACCACAATCTAATTTTAGGACATGTCAAATGCCCTTCAAAGAAATCCTGTACACACTAGCAGTCTTCCTGGTCCCCACTGAGCCATCCTCTACTCCAGGCAAGGAATTTATATAGATGATAAATAGCTAACAAGCTCGATAGAGATTGATTTATTTTATTTATGTATGTAATACATTACATGCATATTTTCTTATGTATACATTACATGTATATACACAATTGACCTTGAACAACAGGTGGTTAGGGTTACTCACTGCCTGCTCAGTCAAAAAACTGTGTATAACTTTTGACTCCCTCAAAACTTAACTGTTGATAGCCTGCTGACCAAAAACCTTACTGACAACATAAACAGTTGATTAACACATATTTTACATATTATATGTAATATATAGCATATTCTTACAATAAAGTAAGCTAGAGAAAAGAAAATATTATTAGGAAAATCAGAAGGAAGAGAAAATACAATACTGTATTTATCAGGACTGTATTTTTTTTTAAAAATCCACATATTAGGGGACCTGCCCAGTTCAAGCCCGTGTTCTTCAAATGTCAACTGTATGTTCTCCAGAGAACAAAACCAATAGGAGATATATAAGAACAAACACTATTCACATATGTAAGGATATATATGGTATTTTTAAGGATATATATCAAATATATTGGGATACTTATCTCATGATCTGTATATTAGGATATATATGTATTTCTCCCATTGATAATATTTCTCTGAAGACTCTGGCTAATACAGCAGTCTTTTCCCTGAGCTGCTTCGTTGTTGAATTCCTATGTCTTGGGTTGGATTTCCTGGGGAAGATTTCGGGGACTCTGCTGTATGTGGGGCAGGCCAGGAAGCTTGCTCAGGCAGTCTTCTTAGGCTGACGTCAACTCCCAAAGGGGGACTTGACTATGAGCTGTTATCAGCCACTGTTCCTGGCAGCTTGGAGAGTGAGTGCTCTGTCTTAAAGTCGGAATCTGGGCCACACACTACAGCATCCACTACACCTTGAATGTTTCCATTTTCACCAAATGAATGTGCAATTTGGGGATTTTTTTTTTTTTTTACTAAATCAATTAAGAGATGAAAAATCATCCTTTGTACTGTGGTGAGGTCTTCTTTAGCTGTTTAAGAGCTTTAGCAAGCAAAGCTGAGTAAGAAACAAAGAAACTTTACCCTCGTTACATGACGAAAAAATTCTATAGCAGTTGGCAAGAACAGGAGAAGCTCGTGTTTAGATATTAAAAGAAAACCTCGAAGGTACTTACACAGAACACCAGCAGTCAAAATGGAGAGTCTCACACACAAAGACAGGCAGGCTGACAGACTGACAGAAAGACCAATAGTTCTCAAGGCAAACATCTTAAGTTACAGCAGCTCTTGGCTTATTTATTTTCCCCATTAGGTAGTACATTCAAAGGACCTTCATGTGGTACGCTGAAGATCAAAGTACATTTTTTCAGAGGAGAAAAAAAAAAAAAGAAAGGACCAACTATTCCAAATATACATATGTTCTGAGTTGTGAATATTTTCCATCCTTTGTTGTAGGAAAATAAGTTGAAGACAGGAAAGAACTAGGTGATAGAATCAATTGTGTACATATCTTTGTCAAGAGAGGACGCCAAATTCAACACAGCGTTAGCCTGTCTGTAAGCCGAAGCTTCCAGAATGTAAAATAATCAGTGACTCCCTTGCTCCATATATCTTTTGCTGTTATTACATTTGAGACATTTGTAAAAGTCAATTTTCTTTTAAAGAAAAACAACAGCATATTGAGACTTCTAGGTACCACAGCATTTTCATGGTCTCGCCCTTTTTTTTTCTTTTTTAGCCGCAGACAAGAGCTTTCTCCTGTGGAGAGTCCTATTTCCCCATCTCTTTCAAGAATAGTTTAGATTAAAGGGCTCCTTCTATGTTATCCTAGTACTTCCATGAAAAGAAAAACCACACGTCATGTTCTGGAAATTTCCCCAGTAGAAAAGACTTCTAACACACACACATTCAGCAACAAGTCCAACACATTGATTGTTGGCCCTCTGTGGGCCAGATACTCTGCCAGGCGCTGAGGCTACACTCATTGCCTAAGACATAGTTCTTACTTTCAAAGTACGAGGAAACAGGCAACCCCAATGCAAGGCAGGAAATTTCAAGACAGCACGTAAAGGAGCGCTGGCATGATGCCTTGGAGACCGTCTGCCTGGTCCTAGGGAGGGAGTTAGAGGGCGAGATAAGCAATCATGGAAGAAATAGCACGTGAGCCTAGTCTTAGAGGATGAGCAGCAGGAGATGCATGAAGAATCCAGGGAACGACCATCCGGGTTTGGGCAATGGTGACCACAGGCCCCTCCTTGTTGTATTTGAAAGAAAGGACAGGGCCAGAGGAGGTGAACTGGAGAGGTGGGCAGAAGACAAGGGCTTTGAATGGCACCTTAAGGAGCTTAGAGTCATTAAAGAGGATCACAGCCAGATCTGCTCTTAGACCAGTCATTCTGGCAGCTGCATGGAGAAGGAATTTAAAGGACACAATACAGAATCAGAGAGACCAGCAAGGTGGTTCTTAGAGTCCAGGCAAGAGGTGGTAAGTGCCAACTTCATTAGGCAGGGGCACCTGGGGGCCACATGAGGGGACAAATGTGAGAACTATTGTAGAAGCAATAGGGGGACTAGATTACTGATAGGATTTAAGAGTGAGGGACAGGGAGAAATTAAGGAATTAAGGATGGCTCCCAGGTCAATGGATTGGGCAACGAGTTGAGGGCAGAGGGGAAGGAAGGATGCACACGTTTTTGGACCAATAGAAAATTCAAGAGAGCTGATACAGAACAAAAAAGATAAGGAGTTTGATTTTCATCAGGTATCTTAAATTTAAAGGTTCCTGGCAATTGTTGTGTGTAGATGTATCTAAATCTCTGAAGAGAAGTCAGAGCTGAACTTGACTTGGGAGTTATTTCCATATTCGAGCATTATAAACTTGTGGATTTTGTTTGTTTTTATGTGTTTTATTCACTGCTGTACATCCTGCCACTGGACCAGGGTACACTGTAAGTAACTATTAGGTGAAGAGCAGGAAGTTCATGGGAGTGAGAGAATTGTCCAGGTAGAGACATAGAATAAGAAGTGGTCAGAGGGGCATATGGAAACAGATCATCGGTGGGCATTTCCACTACTTTCACTGCCAACACCAACACCAACTCTCTGTATTTCAAGTTCAGTAGAAATTACAAAAGAGTTGTCAGTTAAAATTACACATCACAATTCCAGGACTTACCTTCATGTAATTATCTCCAGAGTAAGAAAACATAAGAAGAAAGTTTTTTTTTAATCTTATATGGTGGGGAGAAAACTTCATTCTGTGTACTTTCAACTGATTTTTGTGAGTTAAAGTGGATAATATAAATGGATGGGAAACACATATGCCCTTGCAAACACAAACTTGGCATATTTTATTTAATTTTTTAAACTTGGAAAGAATGAATTACGTAATAATAAAAATGAACAGTTTGGTCTCCAGATCTATATACTACTGCAACTTAACAACTCTGTTTAGTGGGCCCAAAGCACTTCAAAATTTTTATGTTGAACAGTGAATTTATGATCTTCCCCCAAATCCTAGTGAATGGCACCACCCTCCATACAGAAATACAAGTCAGAAAACTAGGCGCCATCTCTGACACCTCCCTCTCTCTTGCTTTTCACAGCTACGCTATTCCCAGTGAGGTTGAAGTGCTATCAACCTCACATTCTACCTACCGGTGGATCCTAGTCACTTTCTCTCCCCATCACACTACCCTCCTCCAAGGAACTGACATGTCTCCCCCTGGAATTCCACTGTAGCCAACTAAGTACCCATCCCTCCCATTATCCTCTCTGACCTTCCCTCACTCCCACCTTAGTATATTTGTTGGCAATCTGAGTATCTTTGTTTTCTCAAAAGACAAGCCTGTCACATTTCTCTCTTATTTGTAGCCCTTCATTGACTTCCCAAGGCTCACAGGATAAGGATAGACCTCCTTAAATGACCTAGAGAATCTTCAGAACATGGCCTCAGCCTCTCTCTCTAGTTTCATCTGACCCACTGTCCATTGTCTGCTCTGGCTCAGACTAGCCTTCAGATCCAAATTATGCCGAATCCCTCCTATCTCAGGATCTTTGCGCTCGCTACTCCCTCTATCTGGAACATTCTTAGCCCCCACTCTGTTACCTAACCCATGTGACCTTGCTAAGCCCACTCATCCTTCACATCTCAGCACAATATTTCTTCCTCACCTTTGGTCAGATCCCACTATTAGGTGATTTCATGGAACTATATAGCTATTCCTCAGAACACATTTCACTTTATAACTATACTTCTTCACTATATAATTATACACTCATTTGTTTCATTAAGTGATATCTGTTTCTTGGACCCTGAGTTTCATATCTGTTTTTTTTTTATTTTTTTTTAATTTTTTAAAAGATTTTTATTTGTTTATTTGACAGACAGAGATCACAAGTAGGCAGAGAGGCAGGCAGAGAGAGAGGAGGAAGCAGGCTCCCTGCCGAGCAGAGAGCCGGATGCGGGACTCGATCCCAGGACCCTGAGATCATGACCCGAGCCGAAGGCAGCGGCTTTAACCCACTGAGCCACCCAGGCGCCCGTCATATCTGGTTTTGGATCGACATTATACCCCCAGCTCTTAGACCTGTGCTCTGTACATAGTAGGTATTCAGAAAATACCTGCTGAAGTAATAAATGCATGTACAAGCAGGTGTACGCATTTTTCTCTAAAAATATCTATTTTGGATATTTGGAAGGGTTAAGAATTATTAGCCAAAAATATTTCCCAAAACATAAGTTCCACAGGCTCTTTCTACTACCTCAGTCATTATTATACAAGCTATGTTCACATATAACCTTTGACAGAATATTTCTTTATTGCTGATTCATCTGATATAACTTTTCAAGATGAAATGAAAAACTAGTACAACACTCATGTAAGAATATCAGAGTCCCTCTCCCTAAACACTTTTTTTTTTTTTGAGAGAGAGAAAGAGAGCACGCATGTGGGGGCGGACAGAGGACAGAGAGTGGAGCGGCAGAGGGCAAAGGAGAGAGAATCCAAAGCAGACTCCCCGCTGAGCACAGAGCCCTAAATGGACTCAGTTTCTCAACTCTGAGATCATGACCTGAGCTGAAATCAAGAGTTGGACACTAAACCAACTGAGCCACCCAGGCACCCCTTCTAAACAGAAGGAATCAACTAGAAATGGCGAATCAAAAGCCATTTCATCCCATCCTTCATGTAACATATAACGTGGACACTTTTTAAAATAAAAATAAGGGGCACCTGGGTGGCTCAGTTGGTTAGCTGTCTGATTCTTGATCTCAGCTCAGGTCATCATGTCAGGGTGGTGAGATCAGCCCCAAGTCAGCCTCTGCACTCAGTGTGGGGTCCGCTTGAGATTCTCTCTCCCTCCCCGATGCCCCTCCCACTCCTCTCTCTCTAAAATAGAGAAAAATCTTCAAAATAAATAAATAATGAAATAAAAATAAAACAAAAATAGTTTTTAAAGGTCACTTTGAACAACCCATGTAATTTTATGGAAAGTTAATCAGGATATTGCTGATTAAATATTACAGAATTTCAAAAGTGTTAGGCAAGCTTTGTAAAAATAGTTTAAAGAACTCAGACCTGTGTTTTCAGTCAGTGTTTCACAGGGTCGTTTCCTCAACTGTGATGGGAGCAGGACTCCCTGATCTTTTTATGACCAGGGCTTGGGCCTCCGTGCTCACCACCCACTAGCCATAAATGGTTCTGGAATAAATAACAGCCAGCTTCAAAACTTTCATTAAGTGTTTCCTCCTTTTGCAAAAATATCTAGGAAGCATTCAGTTCAAAACAGCATCCAGAGGTGGAATCACTAACGTGTAGAGGTATTATTGTTCTTATCTGCCTCAAAAAAAGGATGCCCCATGTAATCAAAGAGAGAGCTGTGATGTTTTTGTGTCACCTTCTGGGATTGAATCTGCGTGACAACAGACACCTCTGTTGAAAGGCAGAATGAATGGCTACTCCAGCAACAGGAATTACTGCGGAGGAAGAAGCAAATCCCAGAGAGACGGTTAGTCTTTTCACTGCAGCGACTCCTGGAGAGCTGCCCTTTAGATCAATTGTACTGATTAAGAAAAAAACCAGTTATGACTCAGTTGGTTAAAAGGCCTCAAATCCTGCCAGCAAAAAAGATTCCTTGTAGGAATTTCGGGACCTGGACCCATATAAACAGGCATGACTGAGTCCAACATTAACAATGAAAATTCTTTCCTCGTGTTCAAAGGGAATGTCTTAATGTATGTTGCCCCAGAAGCGACTCTGAGGAAGGATCTGGGTGCAAGGAGCTTGTTCGGGACTGAAAAGTGGGGGAATGCAGTAGGGAGAAGGGTGGGGAAGACAACCAACAAAAGGTTCATCCTCACAAAAGCCATCCCCCGGGGGTTACTGAGATCAGCCCCACCGGGAGTTCCAGAGCCGGTGGAAGGTTCTGGATTCCGATTTCTTTCAGTCACAGGCGGGAGATCTGGGGTATGTATATGCCAGTCAAACCTTACCTGAAGGCTCCTTCCAGAGTTTACTCCTCAGCTCCTCCAGCCTGGGCCACAGAGCGGGTTTGGCCACTGGAGAAAAGCCCTGGGGCACAGAAATGCTTCTACTCACAGCTGGAAGTTGGGCCAGCAGGGGCTGCAGTGGTGGGGACGGGGGTATGGCCAGCGCCCCAGGAGTATCTGTCGTGCTAATGGACTGCACAGAAATAATTCCCATCGCCTGAGTGCTTGCTCTGGGCAGAGCCCTTTACATTTATGATTTCACTTCCCAACTCATCACAGCCCTGGGAGGTAGATATTATTAGGATGATTTTACAGCTAAAGAGAGAGGGTAGTTAATGGCCCCAAGGCCATGCACTAATGCACAGCTCCAGAGTCTAAGTTCTGAAGCACCACCCTATACTGGAGGGACTATGCCTGCGCTCAATAAATATCTACATACCGCCCATTCCACACACAGTGGAATTCACGCAAGACCAGCGTGGCCTTCCCAACTCCCGGGCCCTTGCACTCTCTGCCTTTCCTGGTTCTTTCACATTGGCATCGAGAGCTGTGCCAATTATTCAACAGTCAGTTGACCAAATACAGGACAACTTTGTGCAGGAGAGCGGAGCTCTATGGGCCTTTCACTGAAACTTCCAAATGAACATTCCGTGTGGCCAAGTGCTTGGTGAGAAAGAAGGTCTAATGAATCTCCGTGGTGTGTGACTAAAGGCAGTGCCTGAACCAGCCGAGCTTGAACACAATTATAAGGGGCTCTTCCCAGTGCTCCGGGCACAAAGTAACTGTTATCTAAAGTCGGGAAGGAATTTCCTGAAATAGCTGGTAATTGTACAATGAATCACATCATAAAAGCTTGCTATCCCTCAGTCTCTGATCACGACACAAAATTGGACCCGTTAGGGCATTGATCTAGACCATGAAATTGTTTTCAGAGTTTTTCCCCTCAACAGAGAAAAACCCACCTACCTAAAATAACTTCCCTTGAATAGACTGTTAGAGTAATAAAGGGGTTTATTTGATGGAACTTGCTGTGTATACTCCAAGTGAGTTAGAACCAACCAAATTCCCATCCTTCTGAGAACGGATGGTAATAACTTCCTATACATTTATACATTAAAGTGATAGCATTTTTATTTTGTTTTGGAAAAAACCTGAATTATTTAAAAGTTCTAACTTCTCAGAATCCTCACTTTTTCTTTTATTATAGTTCAAAGAATCTCCCTAACTCTATGGAAAGCCCACTACTAAGAAAAAAAATAATCATTGACCCCATAATCCTTTTTAAAACTACAAAACTATTAAAAGACAACTAAAGAGATCACTGTAGCTAATGTTAAGATCAAATGTTCAGGAGATTGAGGAGCTAGTAGCTCAATTGACACACAAATCTTCGAGGTTCTGCCCCATACTGTTAACTTTCTCTATCATGCAAAGTTTCTACCAGGGTTTGCATTCTCCAGAGACAAAAAAAAAAGTGTGAGCTGACTCCACTGTCTACAACAATTAATTACAAGGAGTGTTGCCGCAGAAAGGCTTTGGAACAACTTGAAAATCAAATTAGATCATGAAATATGAGGGTCTTCCATATTCCAGCTGATAAGGAGTCCCCTGAGATCACCTCTTCTAGAGGGAATTTGGTTTCTTGTTCCTTTTCTTTTCTTTCTTCTTTTTTTTTAAATGAGAGATTGAGAGAGAAAGAACAGGGGGAGGAGCAGAGGGAGAGGAACACGCAGACTCTGTGCTAAGTGCAGAGCCCGTGAGGGCTTGATTCCAGGACCCCAAGATCATGACCTGAGCAGAAACAAGAGTCAGACACTTAACCCACTGAGCCACCGGGGTGATCCAGTTTCTTGTTCTTTTAACATAGACGTTGTAAAAAGGCCAGTTTATAATACCATGAAAGAACAAGCTACCCCTGGGAGGAAACCACCAAAACGTGGCCTCAGGAATGGTTGTTTTGTAAACACAGTGATGGGGGTGTTGAGGTTCCTGTATTGTCCCCTCCCATTTCAACAACCACTATCTCCTTTTCCCTCAGTCACAGTGGGCTTCCTTTAGAGACATAATCCTCTGAAGACCTGCTCAAAGGCACTGTGGTCCATGCCCTTTGTCTACTAAAATGTTCTCCTTAAAGCAATGGAACAGCTGAGATAAACGAAATAGGTTTCACATGTAATAATAACTCCTGACTCATAAAAACTCGATCGGAAAAAGCAAATGGGCGTGAAGAGTTGGCGCTGAGAGGAAAATGGCAAGGAATTAGCATTGTCATTGTCAATGTTGACATCTTGATCATGACTCCTGTTGGGCAAACTGTATTGCCTGCTCATGTTAGCACAGATGTGGTAATGAAAGCACTAGGTTGTGCTAAAAAGACCCTAGAAATAAGAGACTCGCTGTTTTTTAAAAGGGGTGAGGGTAAAATTGCAGCTTATCTCAGACCTAGAGACACAGGAATTCCCTATCTTCAAGCCTGGCAGATACAGGATAATGCAAAAAATTTTAAAAACCATGTATATTGATATGGAAAGGAATATTTTAAAAATTTTGGAAGTAGAAAATATAGTGGTGGTTTGATATGTATACAGGCTTAATTATATTTAAGAAAATCTTAAGAGAGAAACAAAAGTCCTAAAATGACATCTGCCTCTGGAGAGGATCTGGAGGATTGGAGGTCAAGAGTAGAACAAGGACACTTACTCTCCATTCTGTATATATACCCGTCCGCCTGCTTGGCTTTTTATCGTGAGCATGTATTTCTTCGTTTTAAGTACTGATATTTGGAAATGCATAGCGGGTTGAGAAAGCAGGAACAGAGAAACAGAAGATCCAGCTTCATGAATGTAAGAGAGGTACACGGATTAGAAAGTATAAGTAGTGTGGAAGTGAGATTCCATTTAGGAAATTTAAAACACTGATAAAACTCTATTGAGGGGGGTAGGCTGTGGGAGGCAAAATACTAGTCCCCCCAAAGTCATCCACATCCTAATTCTGTGAATTTGCAAATATGTTCCATTACCTGGAAAAAAAGAGATTTTGGCCATGTAATTAAGTTAAGGCTTTGAGATGGGGAGTTTATTTCTTGGGTGGGTGGGTGGGTGATGGGAGAATGAGGCTTAACGTTTCAGGGAAACTGGGCACAAAACACAAGCCTCTGAATTATCCAACCCAAGCCGAGGGAGTCAGGTATCATAGTGCTAACCTCCGGGAGTCCATCTACAACCGTTAGACTTGGCTTTGACCTGCTGCAGGAGTGGAGGTGAGGGTAGGGTTAATTCCTGGGTACTGTGAGGTACTGTATGGATTTGGCTTTCGGGAGGGAGAAGAATCTTCAGGCACAGTACTAGAATCTGCTTCTACTCGCAACACTTCTGACACCAAGCAGTTCTCTGATTTTCTGTGGACACCAACTGGGTGTCCTACAAGTTAATTCAATCTTGACACTAATTACCCAGAATTAGCATAGACCCTCACTCCCATAAGACTGTGTATAAACACACCCCTGTATGGGGTTCCTATAGCCCTATCCTCAGGTGTGACAATTTGTTACAATGGCTCTTGAAACTCAGAAAGCTGCTTTCCTTACTATTTCTAGCATATTACAAAGGATGCAAATGAACAGCCAGGTGAAGAGGTACATAGGGAAAGGTCCAGAAGAGTCTCAAGTGCAGGAGTTTGTATTCCCATGGAATTGGCACATGGATATAGTCACCAACCCAGAAGCTCCCCGAACCCAAGTTCCTAGGGGCTTCATGGAAGACGAGATGGATTAAATCACTGGCCGTTGGTGACTGAACACAATCCCCAGCTCCTCTCCGCTCCCAAACACTACTGATACAAGTAAAGATGGTAGAGTGGGGTGGTCTGAAACTTCCACCCCTCTGATCACATGGTTGGTTCCTCTGACAACCAGCCCCCATCCTAAAGCTCTCTGGAGACCCACGGAGAGTCACCTCATTGGCATAAACTCAGGTGTAGTTGAGAAGGGCTTATTATAAACATTCTTCTCACCACTATCACTCAGGAAATTCCAAGCGTTCTAGAAGCTCTTGGGCAAGGAACTGGGGGCAAAGCCCAAATGTGCCCCAGTGCAGTATCACACACAGAGATGTGGATTCTAGCAGATGGAAACCAGAAGAGAGCACATGAACCCTGCTGGCACCCACTCTCGGGATCATTAGAGCGACCCACCACCAACCATCATGGAGTGTCTTTGGCAGCTGCCTTTGAAATGGTTCCTAACATTCCTGGAGCTTGCATCTGACCAGAGAGAGCTTTGCTTCCACTTTTGTTACAGGGTGCTCTGTGGAAAGCAACGAAGGAAGTGAAAGGATTGAAAGAGATGGTGAATGGTGAGGCCGGAAAGCAGTGGCAAACATGAGGTCAACGTGCTGTCACCCCACCATAACAGACACTTCTGCTCCACCATGCCACTTTCCTGTTTGACCTGAACTGACTCAGAATCCTCCACTCTCAGGCTATCAAAACTGGCTCTGAAATTTTCAACTACAAATACCGTGGCTTAAAGCCACACACGTATTATCTTATTGTTCAGTAGATTAGAAGTCTAACGGCGGGTCTCACTGGGCAAACATCAAGGAGTCACCGGGTTTGTGTTTCTTTCTGTGAACTCAGGAAAATCTGCTTACTTGCCTTTTCCAGCTCCTAGAGGCTGCCTGTGATTCTTGACTTATGGTCCCTTTTTCTGTCAAAGCCAGCGAGGGCTGCCGTTGTTCCTCTCAGATGAGGAGAGGATGCCATCTGAGAGGGCAGTTCCTCTCAGATGGCATTCGACCTCTTCTCCTGTCCCCCTCTTCTACTTTAAAGGCTCTACGTTGGACCCACTTACTCAAAAAATCCAGGATAAAATCCCCATTTCAAGACCTTAATTATATCAGCAAAGTCTCTTGGGGAACCAGTACTTTGCCTCCCACAACCTTATTGTGTCTTGTCAGTGTCTTAATTTTTCCTCAAGTGAATCTTGATTCCATGCCATCTCACTTATTCTTTTGAACCTGTGTAATTTTTGGAAACCTAATATTCACAAAGTGGCATAAACTTTTTACCAAAGTTGTTTCTGGGTAAGTAGGCAAAATAAAGATTTGACTAGTTAGACGTTGTGTAGGCTCTCTAATCGTAAAGTCATCCAAGCGTGTGAAGTAGACAGAGCTCCTTCCAATATGGAGACTGAATCTATCTTCTAAATTTATCTTCTAAAGTTAGCTTTATTATGGAGGAGTTGTCACCAGCAAACACTGGCCTGACCCAAACTAACATGGGTGAACATGTAAAACATTTGAGCCTACAAAGAGATATTTGCACACCTACGCTCATAGAAGTGTGATTAGCAATAGCCAAAATGTAGAAGCACCCCAAGTATCCATCGATGGATGCATGGATCCACAAAATGTGGCAAATCCATATAATGGAATACCATTCAGCCTTGAAAAGGAATGAAATTATCACAGGCTACCCCATGGATGAACCTTGAGGATATTATATTAATATTATTACGTTAAATAGGCCAGTCATAAAAGAACGTATGCTGTATGACTGCTTCTAGATGAGATACATAGAGTAGCCAGATTTGTAGAGCCAAGCAGTAGAATGGTGGTTACTGGGAACTTGGAGGAAAGGGGAATGGGGAGTTAGTGTTTCATGGGCACAGAGTTTCTGTCTCATAAGAGAAATAGAGCTCTGGGGATGGATGGTGTGTGTGAATGTACTTCATGTCTATCAGTGTGAATGTGCTTTATGTCACTGAACCAAATATTTAAAAATGGCTAAAATGGTGAATTTTATTTAATGTATATTTTACCACAATTCTAAAAAGGAAGATTTTCAAAAACTGTTTAAATATCTTTGAGCCTAATTGTTTTTAAAATTGTCTGCAAAGCCGTTGCAAGGTTTTACATGCTAATATGGGAAACTTCTTTCCTATGAGGAGACATTTTGCAGGAAAGCACAAACCAGAAAGTGAAATTTGCACACACTTCCAATGCTTAACAATCTGGGGAGAAGCTACCATTGCATGACCTATTCCAGCTCCTTTGTCCTTTACACTGAGAAAGCCCCAGGAAGTCCTAGAGTTCTGTTTTAACTTACAGGCTGTGGCATGACACCCAGGCAGTGATTACTGATTTCTGGGCATGAGCACAGGTGAAAAAGCAGGACGTTGATGGGAAGGTGCTGGCAGCCAGGCTACGTACTCACCCTTTATTTGGTAAGTGCTGGGGACCTACTGAAGGTTCCTGGCCTAGGGCTTGGTGGAAAGGAACTGAGCCTTAGGGACGGGACTTTGTTCTCCTGCACAGGAGCCAGGGTGAAGACTATTATAATAGTCCCTGAGAGCCTGGGGCCAAAGGTTCCTGCAAGGGGAAGACAGTTAGAAGGCAGACACTTAACTGACTGAGCCACCCAGGCACCCCTTAGTTTGTTGTATTTTTTACCATTCAAAAATGTTTAGGGGTGCCTGGGTGACTCAGTAGGTGAAGCACCTGCCTTCTGCTGGGGAAGTAATCTCGAGGTCCCGGGATCCCACTCCCTGCTGAGCAGGTAGCCTGCTTCTCCCTCTCCCTCTGACTGCCGCTCCCCCTGCTAGTACTGTCCCCTTATCAAACAAATAAATAAAATCTTAAAAAAAAAAAAAAAAAAGATCAGGGCTCCTTGCCCTTTAAAAAAAAGATTTATGTTTTTGGGTTAAAGTATGTTTTTCTTTTCTCTTACAGACTGAATTTCCTACTTCTGTTAAAAGGCTTTCTTAAGTCCTTAGGTCGTGTTTTATGTCCCCTAAATTATATTATTTTTATTGTTTTCCTTTTTACATATAAATGCTCTGTCTAGAATTCATTTTTGCAAATGCTTGAGATAGGGACCCAACTATATTTTCTTCTAGGAGATAGCCACTTGAGTCAGCACCATCACATTAAGTCTTTCCCACCAAAGTCAGTTATCACCTTTGCCAGAAATTAAACTTTCATATTTTCAAGAATTTGTTCTGTGTTCCTTTTTTTTAGGATTTTATTTATTTGGGGCGCCTGGGTGGCTCAGTGGGTTAAGCCTCTACCTTCCGCTCAGGTCATGCATGGTTTCTGTGTCAAATAAATAAATAAAATCTTAAAAAAAAAAAAATTTTATTTATTTGACAGAGACACGGCAAGAGAGGGTACACAAGTGGGGGGTGGGGGTGGGAGAGGGAGAAGCAGCCTTCCCACTGAGGTGGGAGCCTGAAGGGGGGCTTGATCCCAGGACTCTGGGATCATGACCTGAGCTGAAGGCAGACACTTAACAGTCCAAGCCACCCAAGTGCCCCTATTTCTGTGTTCTTGATTCCTTTTTTGGGAAATTATCTGACTTACCTTATGATTAGGAGAAGCAAGCTTGAAAAGCAAGTTAGAACATAAGCATGAACCCAGGCTCTGTCTCAAGAATCTGTCTCTCAGTCCTTTATGGGAAGAGAAGGAGGATGACGGAGGATCAGACACCTGTGACTAGTCTGGAGGTGGGAAAACGGGGCGGTTGGGTGATGTGGTGTTTCATATTCTTGGGAAGCAGCCATATGGTACCAGCCAGTTTGATGAGAAGTCAGGAAAACAACTGATCCAACAGGAGGCCAATAACTCAAAACCAGGAGAGCCTGAGCTGTGAGATGAAGAAGAAGAGGAGATGAAGAGTCTGGGCCATAAACACCCACTCTCTGATACTGAGATGATTTCTGTCCCATTTGGGGAGCATTTTATAGTCTTCTTTGCTAGGTAAGCAACCAATCTTGGAATATTGGGATGAGTCAGTAAGATGAGCGGCTGAACCGGGGAAGGAGACAGGAGAGGTGCAGATCACGGCCAAGGACAGCCCTATGTAGCTACCTACAAAGACCAAGCTCCCCATGCCTCTTCCCTTTCCCTTTAGGCCACGTCTAGATATTGGCCCTCAAGTCTTAGCAGGCATCAGCATCATTTGGAGGACTTGTTAAAAACACAGACTGCTGGGCCCCAGCCCCAGGGTTTCTGATTTGGCGGGTCCGAGGTGGAGCCTGAGAATGTGCATTTCTAACAAATGTCCAGGGGATGTCAATGCTGCTGATCCAGACACTCTACTCTGAGGACCACTTCTCTAGATTTTAATACCAAAATTATTTGGTAATTATACTAATGGCTAATCCTTTAACTGCAAAATGACCAATAATGCCAGAGACATTTAAAACATTAAATTATTAAAACATTAAAAACTTACTTGTAAATTAGTTTCTGACCCCTTATGCAGAGTTGATGTCATCCCTGTGCACGCGGCAGAAGGGACATTTGAGTTGCGCCTTCAAGGATGTGTGTATAGGTAGAAGGTATAGGAAGGAGAGAAAGGGAAGGGCAGAAGCAGAGGAAAGTGAAAAAAATCAGAAAACCACACATAATTCTGTTTGGCTCAGAAAGAGCAGCAGGGTGTGGAGATACAGCTGGAGAGGAAGGCAACTGACTGATTCACCAGGGATCTTATAAACCACACCAAGGAATGTGGACATGGTGTTGGTAAACTTCTTTGGATAATGGAAAGGGAATCATCAAAGGTAATTTCTGGCTGGACCACTTGTTAATGGAAGAGCCATTAAATAAGTCAGAAGAGCAGGTTTGGAGACAAAGAATTCAACTGGAGGAGGTAGGCAGAACATGTTCAGTTCTAGGCACCTGGGAAGCACCCACGTCCAGGAGGCAGCCGGATGTAGAGTCTGACGTTCAGGGTAAATGGCTGAGAGGGCGATTAGGGTGCCAGTGGGCTCCCTGTCCCACCTACAGGAGTAAAAGAAGAAGCTGCAAAAGGAACTAAGGCCAGCCACGGGCCCTGGGAACTTTAACCTTTTGGGAGTGGACGGAAGAACAGGAACCAGCAAAGGAAGCTGGGGAGGAACAGTCAGAGAAGTAGAAACAGAACAGAGGCCAAGGCAGGAGAGGAAAACTTTTCCACGACATGCTGTTGTTGCATGCATGAGCAGGTCACCAACACTGTCAGAAATGCTTCAAGGTAACAACCTGTCAGTCCTACTCAGCACAGCCCTGCTGGCCAAGGAGGCTGAAGCCCAGAACATTGTCTCCAGCCACAAAGCTGCCTGAGCTGGAACTCCTGGAGTGGAGTGAAATGGGATTAGACCACTGGGGTCCCCATTGGCCTCCAGCACTTGCTGCTCCATCATGATAGTGTAGCGAAGCCTTGGCGGTGCCCGATGTCAGGGGCCAGCTGCAGTGGCATACCTTGAAGAAGGTTCCCTGAGTTGCCCAGGGCAGGGTCATGTTTCACTTGTAGCTCATTGGTGTTGAGGGTATAAGACAGAAAACAGACTCCAGGAATCCTAACTCTCTGTCTTTGTGATATTGAATGCGTCTCTCCTTTTTGCAGCTGGTGCGCTATTTTAATGGTGTTTGAGTTGACTTGGGGGGCATATTCTGCAAATTAGAGCTTCAAAAGTTCCATGATGTTATGGGTTGAATGGTGTCCCTCAAGAAAGAGATGTTGAAGTCCTAATCCCCAGTACCTCAGAATGTGACCTTATTTGGAAATAGGGTCATTGCAGATGTAATTAGTTCAGATGAGGTCATACTGGAACAGAGTGGGCCCCTAGTCTAAGGACTGGTATCCTTATGCGAAGACAACAGACCCAGGGACAGACACACAGGGAGAATGTCATGTGAAGATGATGGCAGACACTGGAGGGCACATCTACAAGCCAAGGAATGCCACAGATTGCTGGCCGTCAGTAGAAGCTGGGAGAGGGGCCTGGCACAGATTCTCCTTCAGAGCTTGTGAAAGGAAACAACCCTGCCAAGATCTTAATTTCAGATTTCTAGTCTCCAGAATTGTGAGAGAATAAATTTCTGTTTTTTTTAAGCCATCTTCTATGTGATATTTTGTTATGACAGCCCTAGGGAAAAAAAACACCCATAGGAAATTAGAAATCCACTTACATTATCATATGACATTTCAGTATGATATTCATCAAAGCAAAAAAAAAAAAAAGGAAATCTGTCCAAGGAATTTGTTAGATTCTTTGAGTATAATTTCAACAAATGTAAATTTTGTCTTTCTTTCAACTTTATTGACAAATAAAAGGGCAACATATTTAAGGTATGTAATGTGATGATTTGATATAGGAATATATTGTGAAGATAATCCCCATCAAGCTAATTAACATCCACCACCTCACATATTTACCTTCTCTGTGTGTGAGAGAACACGTAAATTCTACTCTCTCAGCAAATTTCACTTACACAATCCAGTGTTCTCCACTGTAGTCACTATGTTATACATTAGATCCTCAGACCTAATTCACCTTTTAACTTGTCCTTTTAGCAACCTCTCCCTATTATTCCCACCCACCAGCCCCTGGTAACCACCTCCTCTGTTTCTGGGAGTCCCACTTTCTTATATTTATTTATTTATTTATTTAAGTTTCCACAGATAAGGGCTACTATGCAATTTTTGTCTTTCTTTTCTGTCTGGCTATTTTATTTAGCATAATGCCCTCGAGATCCATCCATGTTGTCCCAAATGGCAAGATTTCCTTCTTTTTAAAAGCTGAATAATACTCCATTGTTTATGTGTGTATATGTATAGATACACACACACCACATTTTCTTGATCCATTCATCCATTAATAAACATTTAGGTTGTTTCCACACTTTGGTTATTGTAAATAATGCTGTAATGAACATGGGAGTAGCACAGATATCTCTTCAAGACAGTAATTTCATTGCATATAAACCTACAAGTAGGATTTCTGGATTTCATCTTTAATTTTCTGAGGAAGCTCCATACTGTTTTCCAGAGTAGCTATACCAGTCTGCATTCCCACCAACAGTGCACGAGGGTTCTATTTTCTCCACATCCTCCCCAGCACTTGTTATGTCTTACCTTCTTTTTTTTTTTTTTAAGATTTTATTTATTTATTTGAAACAGAGAGATCACAAGTAGGCAGGCAAGGGGGGGTGGGGAGCAGGTCCCCCACTGAGCAGAGAGCCTGATGCGGGGCTCAATCCCAGGACCCTGAGATCATGACCTGAGCCAAAGGCAGAGGCTTAGCCCACTGAGCCACCCAGGCGCCCCATGCCTTACCTTCTTGATAACAGCCATCCTACCATGTATGAGGAAGATAGCTCACTGAGCTTTTGATTTCCATTTCAACAGGTATAAATTTTGCATGCTTAAAAAATGTTTTTAAATTTCTATCAACAACTCATACAAAGTTTTAAATCATGGCACCCCGAAAGAATTTCAAGATATCATCGGTTAAACATCTTGAAGAGACTATTATTCATATCTTACTCTGAGACTTTTCCTCAGAGTCATTTTAGGTATAAAAGCTGACAGAAAAAAAACTGGAAGGCAGTTCAGTTTTCTCAATCAAACACTTGAAAAGGTTTCATTTGGAAATTTTACACAAATTTCAGACCTAATATTTTCCCTATTTATTTATCTATTTTACTTATATTTGTTATAATTTTATAATAGAAAAAGAGGTAAAATTTCCAAATTCCCCACAGGTAATTGCTTTCAAATCCCCCCCAGGTTAGTCCATTGTGTTATACCAATATTATCATTCTTTCCATGTATATCATGTCATAAAAAGTTAGAAAGCACTGGAAACACCAGCAGAGGGGGTATCAAGAAATGATTGATGAGGCCAGATAGAATTATATGCCTGGGGACGTGGGGGGCACTGAACTGAGTGGACCACTCTGTGGAGGGCAGGCTGGTACCCTATTTCAAATCACGATGGCTAAACAGAAGTGTTCACCTGTATAAGCAAATAATGAGACTTGTTCCTGACCTAGATATTTCACCCAAGATGTTTGTAGGATTCGTTCTTGTTGCTATAAGGTAGCTAGGGCCCCCATTTATTTTCACTTTTTGGTAGAATTCCATTATATGAATTCTCCACAGTTTATCTTTGCTACTTTGCTGGACATTTTGTTTTTTATTTTTTTTTTTTAAGATTTTATTTATTTCTTTGAGAGAGAGAATGAGAGAGAGAGCATGAGAGGAGAGAGGTCAGCAGGAGAAGCAGACTCCCTGCTGAGCAGGGAGCCTGATATGTGGCTCGATCCCAGGACTCCAGGATCATGACTTGAGCCGAAGGCAGTTGTTTAACCAACTGAGCCACCCAAGCACCTGCTTTGATAGACATTTTAGTTGTGTCCAGTTCATACCATTACAAATGCTGATGCTGTAATGTTCTTGAATGCCCCTCAGGGGTGCCATCTTTCTCTTAGACATATAACCAGGAGTGGGATTCAAACTCCTAGGCAATGCCAAATTACTTTCCAAAAGCAATCTTCCAGCCCGAACTCCAACCAATGGTTCCCCAGAGTTCCCATTGTTTCAATCTTGTTCACACTTGCTATGGTCAGACTTTAAAATTTTGCCAACCTGATGGATATGTAATAGTGTTTCACGGTGTTTTTAAGGAAGGTGGTTTTTTTCATTCCCCATTCCTCAGTACCTAACAGAAGACTGCATGTCGTAGGAGCTCAAGAATCTTTTACCTGATGAATCAACAGCAATAATGCAATGTGACAAGTACCGTTAGAGAGGAGAATGTTAACATATTTGTAAATTAACCGTCTCTTAATTCTTCCAAGCTAGTTGCATATCAGGATCACCCAGGTAGCCCTTTATTTTCTCACTGACATTTTATTATGAAAAACTTCAAACATTCAGCAAAGTTGGAAAGATTTTACAGTCAATACCCAACCGGGATCCTACCAGTGGCATTTTACTACACGTGTTCTAAGGAGATTCTTTTGAAAAAATGTCAGTTCCCCAGGGCTGAGATTCTGATTCTATAGCTCTGGGATGGGAGCAAAGACTCTATTTTTGTTTCTTCATTTTTGTTTTTAAACTCCCCAGGTGATTCTGACGAGCAGCCAGCCTTGGAAACTATTGCCTGAAGGAACGCGCTGCAATAAATAAAGAAGACAGATTTATAATTAGTCTAGCAGGGCTCATTCTTTGCAGGGGGATTAAAGTTCTGCTGGTGCCTAAAGCCATTTTTAGACCATTTTCTTAGACCACCAGCATTCCTAGGAAATGTGTCACCCGTGTCAGATTTGTGGAGGTGTTCCTGGGAGGTGGCAGGTCAGGTCCTCCTAGCACCAGAAGCCAAGAAGCACCCAGGTCCTGTCCATCACACTCCTCCCACTAAATGTTGCAGGAACCTGTCCTTCAAGTCCTTGCCAGCTCCTTTCAACGTCTGGGTGTTTTTAGGGGGCTGTACTGTATACCGTGCCCTAATTCTTACCTTGAAGCTCTAATCCCTAGTACCCCAGAATGTGACTGTTGGCATTAAGGAGGCAATTAAATGAAAATGCAATCATATGGTGGGCCACAATCCAATATAACTGGGGTCTTTACCAGAAGAGGAAATGTGGGCACACACACACACAGAGGCAAGATCATGTAATGACACAAGAAGAGAGAGAGGGGCCCCAGAAGAAACCAACCCTGATAAGACATTGGTCTTAGACTTCTAGCCTCCAGGACTATGAGGAAATAAATTTGTTGTTGAAGTCCCTAGTCTATGGTACTTGGTTATGGCAACTCCAGCAAGCTAATCCAGGTATGGAGGGGAAGGCGTCACCCCTGGGGTCAGATGGCAGAGCAGGCAGAGCCGGGTCTACACTCCCCACTCCCACAAACACAAGCCTCTATCAAGGACTGGGCATAGTTGCAGGAGAAGGTGCCCCTGGCCCCAGGGCCCTCCCCATGGGGCTGCCGGGATCTCTCCAGGCCCGTGCTCCTCAGAGAGGTCTTCCTCACAGACACAAGGAGAGGAACTCTCTGTATATGTGAGGGTTCTTCAGAGTTACCAACAGTCCTGCTCGAGTGGCCGAGTAGCCCCCAGAAGACAGTATAGTGACAAGGCTCAAGGATGTTTCACCCTTCCCACCTCAAACTTTCCCCCTGAAATCTCACCCACATGGAGCCTTTGCTTCTCACACTCCTGTCACTTACAGCATGAACATGAATCCTGGCTCACCTCTCCGGAGTTTCCGTCAGGTAGCACAGGTAAGCGCGTTCCAGTTTGTGCCTCTTCCCACCCATCTCAATCAAGACAAATGAGGAATTCTGAGTGGCAAGAATGCCAGTTCTGTAAAACAGCATTTTGGGGCAGGCAGAGGCTGCTTTTTAACATTGACTCCATTGACTATGTTTGTTAGCCTTCCTAGGTACAATTAGAAGTTTGTGGTAAGTTTTCTGACCTGCTTGATTTTGATAAGCTGTTTGCTTCTCCTGGCCCTGACCCCATTCCGTCACTGTCACTGTCCAAGTCCCCATTGGCCTGCCTGGCCACACCTGCTTCCCACGGTTTACAACTCTTTGGCATTTCCTTCTTACCACATTCATCATGGGCAAGGCTTGTCCCCTGTGGACCTTCCACATAGGGGACTGTCATCAGAAGAAGTCCTATGTGGACATCAGTTGCCAAGAGTAAGCAACTTGCTTTAAGTTTCATTTTTTGAGGTATGGGTTCCACTGGTAGCTTTCTCTTCCTGTTTCTTCTTGTCCTGAGATTGCTGTCCTATCTCTGGACATGCCAGTGCCTCTGTGAGCCTCCCCATTCAGCAATGGGGTCCCTTGGAGCCTTCAGTTTCGACTTTCCAGATCTCACCCCACCCTTCTGTTCGCAAGCTGTTTGTTAAGATTTTTCCGTGCTGCAATCCTGCTTTACATCTTCACTTCAGACAGCTCTCCTTTGACTGTTTCAGTGTTTTAGCACTGCTATTCAGTTGCTCACCCGGCCTCCCAATTCCAACCAACCACCTTTAAATATTCCCTACCCCTCCAGTCTTCAAAGCCCTCATTCTCCAAGTTGGCTTGGCTGGGGGTATCTTCCTGACAGGAAGGAGGCAAGAGGTGAAGTTGGGTGATCATTTTAGAATTGGAATCCCAACACGGAGCAAACTGCTTTTTATGAGAGCTCCATCCGTCTGATCCAAGATCAAAGGATGGATGCACCCAAGATGAGTGTGTGCAACAGCGGTGGATGGCTTCTTAGATGTGGACAAATGTTTCCTCTGAACCCTCAGTTATCCATGTGAAGGGTTCTAGTTGCTGGAGGTTGCTCTGAGAGAGGGATTGAGTGAAAGTGTTTGGCAGGAGCCAGGGAAGAGGGGGACGCAGAATGAAAACTGTGTCCACATGCATGCGCGCCCGCTTCTGTGTGTACATGCGCAACAAGGGTAACAACTGTTTCTCAAATAGCAACAGATACTCACAAAGACGAGCAAAGCCAAGGGATGACCTTGCCCCGCCACAGACTTGGTTACACCCATGCGATTTGTTTCAGACCTGTTTCAAGAAGTCCCTCCTTTGTCCCCTCTTTTGATATGTCCCCAGTGGCTAATGCCCTGAAATCTCCAACTTCAGAATTATTCCTCGGGGTTTGGTTCCACAAGTCCAAGTTAACCTGCAAAAATGCTGCCTAGGTAGCCCTGGTCAGCCATTAACACCTTGATGTCAGTTGGCTTATCAGACTCAGAAGCTAGAGCTGAGCTCTGTCGTCTGGAAGCCTTGTCAGTCACTGACACCTCCACGCCAAGTGGGTTATCAGACTGAGCAGCGCCATAGCTGGTTTTGCAGGAAGGGATGGGGCACAAGCAACTTCAGAAGGGTAGAGGCAGCTGTTTAATGAGAAAGAGCCTGCCCTGGTGGGGAGTCTCAGAGAAATGCCAGAAGGTAACTACACATGGGGCTCTGGGCCGTGCAGAACATGTATCTCAGACTTGATGATTTAAGGTTTCTAACATCTAAGAGTAGATGGAAGAGAGGCACAGCACTGAGGTTATTTTCAAAAACTGATTTCAGAGGAAGGAAAAGGGCAGGTTGCTCTTGGGAGAAAGAATTTCCAGTGAGTTCCCCTCCTTACTGACCTTTTAGGTTCCAACACCAAAGCTGTTCTCCCTGATTCTTTACATCTCCACAGGCCAACTCCAACTACTTGCACTCAAAGCTGTCTTTGCTCCCAGTTTTAAAGCATTTGACTGAAATAGGACATAATATGAACACATTCCATCTTAACTAATGGATGCAAGACCACAAAATCTGGGGAGCTCTGTAATCTCCCTGTTCTGCACTATAAAGGGGGACAGGAAGCTCACAGGGCTTCAGGCCTCTATCCTGAACAGACCCCTTCCAAAGCCAAGTACTGATTTTGGGCTTGTAATTTTGAGTTTCTAAAGAAGCACATCACCCTCCTCCCCCAATCCCAAACTACATAAGCATCAGGCCCCACTAAACCTGGATCTATCTCTGATTATTAACCTTGGCAGGGTACTCAAGAAGCCTGTAGCCAAGCTTGCTTTCAGAGGGCAGAGGAAGGGGATATTGGGGTGGGGGGTGTCATTTTAATTAGGAAAAGCAAATTCCACGGGTCTGCTGGAATTTCTTTGCAAAATTAGCATACCTATCGACTTGATATTGTGGACCATTTAAATGTCTTTTGCTAAGCTGTTTCTCTTTTTTTCTTATCCCCCTTTCTCTTTCATAGTCTAGACTACTCTATTTGGAGAAGTATTTTTATCTTCCTCTTTCTCACCCCACCCAAGTTTATACCAAGGTATGAATAAAGTCTTTGATATGACACCAAAATGTAGCGTTTCTTTTTTTTTTTTTTAAGATTTCATTTATTTATTTGACAGACAGAGATCACAAGTAGGCAGAGAGAGGGGGAAGCGGGCTCTCTGAGCCCGATGCGGGGGCTCGATCCCAAGACCCTGAGATCATGACCTGAGCCAAAGGCAGAGGCTTAACCCACTGAGCCACCCAGGCGCCCCAAAATGTAGTATTTCTTAAAAGAAACGTTGGTGGGTTTGTTTTTCCAATTATTATGACTCTTAGAATCCATGCTCAGCTTGGATAAATGGGTAATATCCATTTAAGACCATTTTTTACTAAAGTCAATTGGTATGAAATGACTTTCTGGTCCAGCCTAATTCACAGGGCTGCCCAGCATTCCAATGCTTAATTACTTAATGCATCTCAAACATATGCCCTCTGGAAACTCAAATAACCTAATTAAAGAATGGTATATCATCTTTGGAGGGGAGGGAGACAAATTGTGACTCCTAGGTGTTGTGTGTGTGTGTGTGTGTGTGTTTAATAATACTGTCAGCCCAGAACGACATGAGGAAAGGCTGGCTTTACCTAAAAGACCAGCTAGTTAACTCTTAATATTTTCAATAAATTATCTCACCCTCCTCCCATCTGTAATTCATCTATATTCATAATGTGGACCATTTAAAATAGCACCTTGCAGCTGTGTGTGAAACACAAGTCTACCCTGCAGGGTAGAGCAGATGAAATGTTAAACACTGGCAGGGTCTTTCCAGAGTAGGGCTTTTCCATTTAGGGCAAGAGGCTGAGAGCCCTTCAGCACGGAGGCACTTCCGTCTAACCCCATCACCCAAGCTTTGCCTCGTTTGGGAAGGCAGCGTGGGTGGGAGCATTTGGGTGGCATACCCCAAAAACCACAGTCACTGGAAGGGAAAAAAAAGCAAATATCAATTAGTAATTCCTCAGCCAGCTACCAATCTTGGTTTCCAAGGGACTCCACCTTGGTCTCTTTAGAAGCAGCAGCTTCCCAGGGACCTCGGACAGAAAAGACGCGAATCCACATACATCTTGGTGCACTGAACGTTTCCCCAGGGAGGCTCTTGTTATCGGCCCGGCTTCCCTGGCTCCCTGCCTCCCTGTCAGCCTGTAGGCCTGTCAGCCAGAATGCTCCCAGCTTCTCAGGACTTCCGTGGGAATGTGAGCAGGAAAGGGCTTTGAGAATTGAGGACAGGCAAGGTGGTGGTGTTGGGCAGCGCTCTGGGCTCCCCGCATTTCCCGGAGCGCTGGGGATGCTGCAGTGAGCTTCCCTGCTCCCCTAGCAACCCCCGCCCCCGGGTTCGGGCGATCCGCTCAATGTTAGCAAAGAACGTGGGGCTGGGTGGGGGGGCAGCGGTGGGAGACCGCAAGGTGGGGAAGGCGAGGTGGTGAGCCGAGACCCCCCGCCCGGCGGCCCCCAGCAGACAGGACCGCGGGGGGCGGGGAGGGGGCGAGCGGGGCTCGCCGGAGCTCGCGCGGCTGGGCGCCTCCCAGGAAGGCGGGGAGGGGAGCGCCTGTTTACCCAGGAGGGCTGTGCTGATAGCACGTTCCTCGAGTTTACTTTGCTTTCCTTGAGTTTATTGTAAAGGGGTAAAGTTTTCGGATCTGTCACGTGACCCTGACAGGTCCTGCCTATGGCGCGGCAGACCACCCACGCCGAGGGCCATGGAACTGCTTAATAGAAACAGGCTTGTAATTGTGAGTCCGCGCTGCACTCCGCCGAAAGCCTCCGGCGGCCCAGTGCGCCGGGGTTTTTACACTTTCCGTTCCTTTTGTAAAGACGGAGGAGGAGGAGGAGAAGACGAAGACGAAGACGGAGAAAAAGACGACTACAGGGAAGACAAAGAGACCCGCAGCGACAAGGCTAGGGGGAGACGAGGGAAGACGGGGAGAAGACGGAGGAGCGGAGCACCAGGAGAGGGGGGCGAGGGCAAAAAAGGAATTGATGTGAAACCCAAGCCCAGCGTCCGCGCCATCGGCACCCGCGCTCCGGGCAGGGCTTGACGGCCGGCTATGGTGAGTGCAGCCGGCGCGGCCACCGCCGCCTCGCCCTTGCGCCGCGTGCGCCCCGGGGCCGCGGGGTTTACGGGGCCGGGCGCCCCGCGCGGCGGACGGAGGGTCGGCGGGAGGGGCGGGCGCGCCGGGGCCGCCGGGCTGGGTGGGCTGCGCCGCCGGGCCACGGGAGCGCCGGCCAGCGTCTCCGCACTCGCTCACTCGCCGCGGGCCCCCGCCCCCCGAGGCCGGCCCCGCGGGGCGGGGAGGGGGCCGACCGCGGCGGGCCGGGCCGGGGAACGGCTCCGGGGGGAGTTCTCACGGAGGGGGTCGCCTGGGATCCCATTTTCACGCTTGAAAGGGTCGCCACCTTGGCTTCCGCTCCTCAGCCTGCTGGTGGCTCCCGACTCGCCAGCGGAGGCAGAGCTGGGTCGGAAGGGCTGGTGCGGAGAGTGACAGCGCTGGGGGGAGGGCGGGGGCCGAGGGCGCGCGCGCACCGGAGCCAGCCCTCTCGTCTCGGTGGCGCTCGTGGAGACCTGCTGGAGGCCACGGGCGCACGCTCCCGCACCCGCACGCCTCAGGGCGACACCCGGGGCTAGCCGAGCAGCGCCTTAGAAACCCGGAGCGCACACATGCCCCCCCGCCCCCGCCCCCTCCGCCGTTGGTGGGAAAAAAGGCCGGGGTGCTTTTCTGAGTTCAGGAAGGGGCCACGGGTGAGAGAGAGGTACGTGTTGGCGGTTGCGCCCACGGCACACCAGGCCTTCTGGTGCCTGCCACCCATTAAAGAGGTCGGCGGCTAGCTGGTGCTGAGTGTGGCCTCAGGGGAGCCCTGAGGTGGGGCAGGCTGACTCAGACCCCTTTAGACCCGATGCCAACCCGGGGCCCACAGGACTTCCAGAGACTGTACCTCTGGGATGACATGCTATGCCTCCGGATATTTTAGTCCGTGTTAACAATGACGCCTAGTGTGTGGATGAGCAATCAGTCCAAAGTTTTCAGATCTCAGTTTCCAACACCTAAGAAGAACCATATGGATTGTTGCCTGTGGAAGACACCCAGAGAGACCTCTCTTTTCTAGACCTGGGAGAGAAGACTGTCTTCTTCATTTTTATCCCTCCTTCCTCCCTTGGGAGGGGAAATCTAAAAGAACCAGACATAAATAATAAAGACCCACAATGGGCGGCCCTAAATATTTAATAATTGTATAACTGAGGTCTTAAACTACAATAGTCCTTTTTCAGCATTCTTTGTGTTCAATTTTTTTTTTTCCTGCCAGTAGTTCAACATGCAATTAATTGCCTTCACAAAGAAAGACAATGCTTTTTGGTGTCATCCTTTGTTACTGTAACTTATTATTTCTGGGTGGTACCTCCGGATAAATCGTTGCCTCAGGTGCATTGTGCCCCCATGTTGTAAAACAAGGGGCTTTCAACTGCGAGTTTGTGTGTGCTCCAGCTGTCACCCAGCTTTCTTCCACAAGGGTGTAAAATACCTTTGGGTCCAAGATCTTTTATATTAAAATGTTGAATTAAGGTGGACACCAATAGGCCCATTCTCAATTTGGGGTATTAGCTTCATTTCGAACTCACTGTGAGAAGTGTATCTAGTTTCTGGTTATAATCTAGTCCTAATCTAACAAGCTATTTCAACAGGAGTTCACACCATTTGGATTTATTTCGTGGGGGGGGGGAAGACTTTTTATAAATTGTCTTCAACTTTCTACAGATAGAAAAACTGATGAAGCAATTCAATATGGATTAAAATATCTGTCTTCCCTGTTTTTATCCTCATTCCTCTCTTCTCTCCCTCTCTCTCACACACACACCTTTTATTTTCTCCCGCCTCTGCCACAGTGTATAAAGCCCTATTGAGACATGTAGGCGTGATGTGTAAACCGGATTAGCAGTATGAAAGAAAGACACACAATAAGCTGGAATTGTTTTACTTCCCTTTCATTTCTCATGCCTATATCTCTAATAAATTTGTTGCTCCAGCAGTGGGTCAAAGGGATCATGTTGCTCAGCTTCTTTTTCATGCAAGACCCAATGGCAGAGATCACTGAAATGAATGGTGTGCCTTCTGCCAAATGCAAAGCTTGATATAGATATATTAGATGGGGAGATAGAGATGAGGCAAGAGAGAGATGGAGAAAAAAAAATGTTCAGAGTCTGGGTCTTTCTAGACTACATCTCTATCCACTGGAGTAATGTGGCGAAGAAGATATTTGAGAACGGGGAAAATCAGTACAAGGATCAATGCTATGTTTTCTTTCAACTTCACTCTAGGCTCTAAACATTTTCTCTGTAGTTGGTGACCAAAAGCTTTGGCATCGCATAAAGTCTAATTCCCCTTTTCAAGCTAGTATTTGAACCTGGAGTAATAAATGTGGAGATTTCTGGGACCTTCTCAGGACATCTCTGCCCCATCCCAAGCTCACTGCAGGCTCAAAAAATGCCAATGCTCCTGAGTTTGTGCTGTAGACCCCTCATTTACTCCATTGTGGAATTGGGAGCAGCTTCCCATTAAAGGAGATCAGGGGTAATTAGCAGCATTATTTTGACAAGTTGGCTAGAGCTGTTCCCTTTCCTCCAGTCCTGGGGAGGAGGGAATAGGGGGAGGAAACAGAAGGTAGAAGGGAAAGGGGAGGGGAGTCATGCTCAGGGGTTTCTCATTCTGTGGCTGCTGAATCTTTTTTTCCCCCCCCTCCCCTGAAACCTTTTAGACTCATTTTCTACCATCACCTTTTAAGTAAATACAAAAGCTGCCAATGAGAAAATAATAAGGCATTCTTAGAGAGCCAAGAAAATGTGGTGGATGGTGGCATACTGCTGGAACTAAGTCTAGACTCCTTATCCAAAGTACCTGCTTTCAACCGCTCAGGCTCTGGCCCATCATTCACATCCTCTACCCTGGGCTCCCCACCCAGAAATAGACTATTACATCAAATCCCCAGTTCCTCTCCCCATCCCAGGCACACTCAACAGGCACACTGTGGGACTTAATGTAACATTTGCAATTCTTTGCATTTGTGGAAAAGAATATTAAACTCAGGCAAAATTATAACAATGCCCAAAGGTCAATTTACCAGAATACATTAACATGTTTATTCATTTCTACTTTGCAAAAAGTAGCTAAATTACACTAGATTTTAAAGATCCATTTAGCTGGATCTGAGAAACCAGTGAAAAGTTAAATCTCACAGTGGTTTCTCATTAGTCAACCTAGTCCAGCTCCCACAATTGCTTATCATTGGAATGTCCAAATACAAAGGGCAGATGTTTCATTTCAATGTTATCACTTGGATGATCGGATGTCATTTTTGAGATGTGTGTGGTGTGGCCACAGATATTTTAAGTATTGGAGCAGAGAAGGGGAAATATTTTTCATATTCATATTTTAAAAGTTTAAGGAAATCTGAAAACTACGGAGTCCTATGAAGTCTTAGAGTATGGTGGGAAGACCTAAGTGACAAGTGATGCATTGATATGATGCATTCCCCTCTACTTGGAAAGGGGAAACAGAACACTCAAGGGTTTCTCCAAAGAGGGCCAGCAACTCCTACTGGTTGAAAAGGCCCCAAGCTCTCACTTAATTTGGTAACTCTCAGGAGGGGAGACACGCTGCAGACAGGCCACTAAAGGGTCTGTCTTCCCAGCAGACACCTTCACAGACCTGGCTCCTCCAGCCAGCCTCATCCCAGGTCTGGAGCATTCTTATGGTTAGTTGAAGTTAACAAACCCGGTGTGGCGCAGCGGTCCCCTGCACAGGGCATGCATATTAAAGCCGGCAACGCTTACAAATGTAAATAAGGGCAGATTGATTAGGAACAACATTATCGCTGGGAATGTCGCACTCGCATGCATCAGCAATGAGGCAAATTGGGGGCAGCCTCAGCCCTGACCACCCAAGTCGAGCAGGCTTTTACACTGGCTCCTCTTCCCTTTCTTAAAACGTTACAGAAACAAGGCCAATTAGATCCTCAAAGTAATTCATCTCTGTGTATGAAAAAAGCAGACCACAGGGGAAGCGGCGGGTGGGGGTGGGGAGATTAAGATAGCGCTTGTTAGAGCCCAGGCTGGGGACTGCGTTCTGGAACCTATTCGTAGAATTTACAGGCCGGGACTATTGTCTGAGATGCTGAAAAGTTAACCTATCAAACAGCGGGTGAGGAGGCTGAGGGCGCTGAGAACCCGGGAGATCAATGTTCAAAACGTTTAGGAATTAAGTCAAACTAAGGGAAATGAGCCCGAGTGGAAAAGGCTTTGCCACTGAAATGGTGCACACGTAGCAGCAGTCAGCACAAGAGGATATGCAGCTGCGCGCAGAGAGTAATAAGGAACCACGATGAGTACACAGCCTATAATTTCATTTTAGAATTCCATAATCCAAGCAGCTAACTGAAATTGCTGTATAAAAGACTGGGAGGCACAACTAATGTTTTGGTCTAAAATGCTGCAAAGGAATTTGAAGAGACAAACGTAGCAACCTATGACTAACATGATTACCTTGCTATATACAGCACGATGTAAATACAAACAGACTGACACGTAAAACTAGGGGTACAACCCCCAACTCTCTAAAAAATAATTTCCAGCGGCAAGCATGTAATAGTTTGACTTGAAACGTCTGCAGAACCACTCAGTAAGAAAAGTTGGAATAAATCTCCTTTCCTACTTTATGTTCTTTAGCAAACATAACAAAAATCAGGATATCGCTTCAAGATTAAACTCGCTACGTGTCGAGCCCCATCCTCCTGCGATGTTATTTATTTATGTGCCATTTTAATTGCATGGTGCTTGCCTTCGCTTCTGGATTTTAACAGCCCTCCCAGAGCGGCGCACACAATCACGTGCTCCTCCGGAGTTCTGAGTTTTGAATTTCCGCGCTGGCCCGGTACTCCGGTCCTCCTCTTGATCTCTTAAACATCCTCAGACACTTATGCTGTCTTTGTCTCTATCGTACGGGACACCCTTCCCCGCCCGGGGTACCGCACACGTTCCGCTGGTTTGGAATTCAGGAGACAGGGCCTCCCACGAAACCAGGAGGGAGAAAAAGCTAGAAGGAAGGTGGTGAGGCTGGAGAGAGAGGAAGGAGAAAGGGGTGAAAGAGGAAGGAAAAAGGGGAGAGGGAAAGAAGGAGGGAGGGGGAACCGCCAAAGAGGAAGGAGGAGGGCGGGGAGGGCTGCCGACCAGCCCCCCGAGAGAGCCGCGTGGGCTGCCCCGGTGGCCTGCGCGCCCCGCTGCAGTCCCCTCCAGGCCGGGACCGCGGACACCCGGCCGCTGAAGGGGAAGGGACCCGTGCGCTCGGCCATTGGCCGGCCGCGGGGAGGCCGCGCGGACATTGGGCAACGTAAGGGGGCCGGACCGCCTTCAGGAATGTACTACGGCGCGTCCGGCACGTCTGTCCGCGCTGGCGGGGCGCGAGCCTCGTCTGGGCTCCCGGGAGGCCGCGCTGGAGACTTGGAGTCCGCCCAGCGCGAACGAAGCGCACCGACTTCCCTACCTGCTCCGCCTGAGCCGCGCGGGGAGTCCCGGAGCTCGGGTGCGCGCGCCGGCGGACGCACGCGCGCGCGCTCAGGCCGGCCGGCCGCCCAGCGCGCGCAGCCCCGGCCCGGCCCTGGGTCACGTGGTCGCGTGGGCTCCGCCTTCTCCCCCCCGCTCCTCCCCCTTTCCCTCCATCTGGGTTTCTTTCTTTCCTTTCCTTTCTTTCTTCTTTTTTTTCAATGAACACACACCGTGTGCATCTTAAAGCCACACTGCCCCATTTCACGGCTGCAGTCGGCTTCTAGCTTCGCGGGTCTCCCTCTGCAGTTCAACCACGTTTTGAAAAAAGAAAGGGAAAAATAGTAAAATGAAGCAGAATCGAGAGTTTGTGGGTCTGGTCCCTATCTCAGGGAGGATTTCATAATTTGCAAACAAGAAAAACAAATTACGCTCTTCAAAAATTACATTTTTAAATAAAAAGCGTAACTATGTAGGTAGTTTAATTTGTCTCTGGCCGCAGGATCCACTTCAGAGGGTCGCGTGTTTTCTTCCCCAACGGGAAGCGAATCCCCGGGATGTCTCGGTGACACTGGCCGCAGTGTACTGACAAGTCCTCGCAATCAGCGCACAATTTGTTTCGAATGAATCCAACATCAAAGCCTTTATTCTCCCCAACGTCACGCTATTATTAAATATAACAGGATGCGTACCAGTTTGGGGGGGAGCGTTTAAAACGGACTTTAAATAATTTAAACAAGGACATACGGGTAAGAAAAGGGGGAGTCCAAACGAACCCCGAATAGTCAGGGAAACTTTTTTCTCTTTCTCAATGGAAAAATTCCGTTGCTCCTGGTTGTTAAAAGGATTCTGTTGTTTCTCTTTTACATATGTCACATTAAAGATTCAAATAAAAACGCCTCTGCCTCCACAAGATTGCTTTGGTGTCTGGATTCCACATTTTTAAAAAACTGACTCCTTCAAACGGGGACTGTGCTGCTTTGGGTTTTGGGGTGGGGTGGGGGGAGGATTTTAAGAAAGGGTGGCTTTTCCCAACGTCCTTACTCTCCTCTTTAACTTTCCATTTTGTTTATCTTAATGCGAGGCGTTGTTCCCTGCGAGAGCCTAAGTCTTCTCTTTAGTTAGAAAAGAAAAGAGAGGAGAAAAAAAAAAAAAATCTGGCACACACTGCCGCCCTATCCACCACCCTGTCATTATTGGTGCAGGCCTGGGAATTCAAGCCGGACCTCCCAGTATTTGCTGCAGCTTGAGGCCAAGGTGCCTCTGAAAGGGTTTTCTTTGAGGAATTTCAGAAATTGTTTAAGCGCTTAAAAAAATATTACATTTCCCCCCGTGTCTATCGCGAGGCAAATGCTCGTGGGTGTATGTGTGTGTGTGAGTGTGTGTGCGCGCGCAAAAGGCGTCTTACAAAAAGAAGACACTGTTGAAAAGAAAAAGAATAAGAAAGAAAAGGGAGGGGGGAGCATTCCTTAATGGAAGTATTGCATGCGAGAAGGTTGGCGCTCTCGGAGGCTCCCCCCGAAGCCGGGGATGCACACACTGGGGTTGCCTACCTGGGTGGTCTCTCTACTTTGGTGAGCTGTTGCTAAGCAGCTAATAATAGTCATGTTTGCTGAGTAATTTCTGCCCTCCGCGAGCCAATCGCGTCGCAGAAACCCAAGCCATCTGACAGCCCCGGGGGCGGGAGCTCCAGCCTTTTTCTCTTTCGCTCGGTCTCTCCCCCTCCACCCCCACCCCTCCTCCTCCTCTTTCTCCAAATGGAGAGAGTTCTTTTTTTTCTTCTTCCATCTCATCTATTGAATCAAGGAGCTGCTGCGGCCGCTGCCCGCTGCACACACACAGAGCGGAGTCCCCAAGTCCCGGGAGCGAGTGAGGCGCGCTGCACTGGGGCAGAATGGTCCAGCGGGTCGGCGAGGAGCACAAGAAAGCAGAGTCCGGGACCGAACAGCCACCGCGAACCCAGCAGCCAGAGCCCGAGCAGCCCGAGCAGCAGCTTCAGGAGCCGCCACCGCCAGCAGCAGCCGCCGCGAGAGGAGCGGCGGCGGCGGCTGCCCCGGCCCGGCAGCGCTGAGACCCACTGGGCACCCACGGACCCCGCGGCGGTGGCTCTGCGCTTACCCTCCGCGGCCGCTCGAGCGACCCGGGAGGCGCCGAGGGAGCCGGCGAGGCCGGCGGGAGCGGCGGGGATTTGCTGGCGCTTTCTGCAGTGAAGGGGTCGCGGCGCGGGGCGGGGGGCGGGTAGGGGGAGTTGGGGATCTCGAGGAGCGCCGCGCTAGCGTCCGAAGGACAGGCTGGCTCCGCGCGCCGGCTCTCGCCCTCCCGAGAACTGGATGTGGGCAGCGGCGGCCGCAGAGACCTCGGGACCCCCGCGCAATGTGGCAATGGAAGGCGCAGGGTCTGACTCCCCGGCAGCAGCTGCGGCCGCAGCGGCAGCAGCGCCCGCCGTGTGAGCAGCAGCAGCATCGGCAGCAGCAGCAACAGCAGCAGGTCTGTCAACCGGAGCCCCAGCCCGAACTGCCGGCGGCCAGCAGCGTCCTCGCCATCCGAGCGCCCGGGCGCGCCGGGAGCCCGCAGCGGCGGCAGCAGTGCGCCGGGCCGCCCGGGAAGCCTCGGTTCCCGCGGCGGCGGCGGCGGCGGCGGCGGCGGCAACATGGCCTCGGCTGGTAACGCCGCCGAGCCCCAGGACCGCGGCGGCGGCGGCAGCTGCAGCGGGGCCCCGGGTCGGCCGGCTGGCGGAGGGAGGCGCAGACGGACCGGGGGGCTGCGCCGCAACGCCGCGCTGGACCGGGACTATCTGCACCGGCCCAGCTACTGCGACGCCGCCTTCGCTCTGGAGCAGATTTCCAAGGTGCATTTCAGACTCTTCTCCTCTCCTCCCACTCTTCCCTCCTCTTCCTCTTTGGGATCACCCCCGCCACACACATACACACACACACACGCACGCGCGCACGCACGCACGCTAGCACTCACACACACTTCTCCAGGAAAAGAGGCAGACAAGTGGGGATTGAAAAATTCAAACCCTCCCTCCGGTCCTCGGAGGAAAGGGCTGTCTGAGGTCCGCAGGGGGTGGAGGGTGTGTGTGTGTGTGTGTGTGTGTGTGTGTGTGTGTACGTACGCGTGTGTACGCGCCCTCCCCGGCATGCCTTTTCCGGAGCACTGGAAAGCGGTCCACAGTGGACCACCTCGAGGGCGGCCACAGCGCGGCACTGCCCAGTGCCCTCAACCCGAGACCCCTGCTCCCGCGCCCCTGCCCCTATTTGCAACCTAAACCCCTGTAATGCTGCCACATTTCTTAACATCTTGGAGGGGGAGGCGTAGTGGAGGGAGGCGGAGAGAGGAGGGGGGGAGGGAGCCGAAATAAAGGTGGTTTCCTTTTTTGGCAGCGGGTTTTGCTTTTGTTGAGCATGAAATCTCGGCCCCCTTAAAAATTATCCTTGGAAGAGGGCATCTCCCGTCTGCCTTTTTAGTTTTTGAGCCACCTCTTCTCAGAGCCTGGGGGGAAAGGGAAAGTTGTAAACAAATTGCCACCTTAAATCCGCGGTGCCGGTCTTGCCAAGCGGCCGGGTTCATTGTGTTTACGAGGCTCGCTGAAATGTGTGGAATCCGGGGAAGGCGAGCACCCAGACGGGGGCCCGCCGGGGCAGCGGCCAGCGCCGGGGAAACGCCGCCGCCGGGAGCAGCCACAGCCCAGCCAGGACCCCCGCCTGCGCCGGCCTGGGCCCTTCCCCTGTGCACTTGGCTACTTTTTACGTTTAACCAGATGGGAAGGGAGAGGAGGGAAAGATCCATGTGGCCGCCCTCTTCCGATCACAAATATTGTCGTAAGTTACAGATGGCTGCCCCACTTCCTAATTCAGCTCACACAGCGTCTCCCAACGCTTTGGAAATGCGTCGCGAGTGAGCTCCGGCGGCCGCGCTCACCACGTGGATCCCCACTTACTACCACGCCGGGCGGGGGTCAAGGTCGGGAAGCCCGCAATACATTTTTCACAGAGCGAGCTCGTTCCCCCAGCCCCCTTCCCTGCGGGGGCACCCGGAGAGGGGTGAGGGATGGCCCTCGACTTGCGGGGAAGCGACCCGTGGTTTGCTGGTTCTTAAATGGTGGGCTCCAACGCAGACATTCCGCAGCCCCTCCCTTCCCAGCTCCCGTGTGAAGATTGCCTCTGTTGAGTGACTTCTCTCCTGTTTGCCTTGGCTTCCCCTTCCCTCTGTTCTTGCAGCCCTTCTCCCCAGCGCCCCCAAGACACCTTCGGGGAGGCTACGCGGGTCGTGCGTGGGGGCGCCCCTGCTGTCGCCAAGGTGCAGCTCCCACGCTGCATCCAGACTTTGATTTACGGCCAGGCCTCCCCACGCCGCTCGCGTTACCCCGGGCCAGCCTGGGATCCAGGCCCAAGGGCACCCCCACCTCCCCACGGCTGTCGCGGATCAGCGGGCGGGTGCGCGCAAGCGGGCGTGGGCGCGCGGGCCGCGACTCCCCAGCGCTCACTCCTCCCTTCTGCTTCATCCTCAGGGGAAAGCTACTGGCCGGAAAGCGCCGCTGTGGCTGAGAGCGAAGTTTCAGAGACTCTTGTTTAAACTGGGTTGTTACATTCAAAAAAACTGCGGCAAGTTCTTGGTTGTGGGCCTCCTCATATTTGGGGCCTTCGCTGTGGGATTAAAGGCAGCTAATCTCGAAACCAACGTGGAGGAGCTGTGGGTGGAAGGTAAGAGACCCAGCGCCCGCCGCGGCGCCCTCTCGTCCCCCCAGCCCGGGCCCCTTTCCCTTCCTCCTTCCAACTGATAAAGATATTTGCCAGCATACACCTAGAGCCTTTCTGTGGCGAGCGAGAACCCCCTGCCCGCACCAGGGGGAATTGTTTATTGTTTGGGCGCCTGGCCGGGAGCCAGGCCCGCCCGACAAAGGCCGCGCTGTAATCTACTCGGGGCGCTGCGCTTTGCTAGGTGTTGTGGGAGAGAGTGGCGAGGGCGGGCCGGCGGGGGCGCGGGGCCCCTCCGCGGGCCGGACCACTCCGCGCGCCCGGGGGTCCCCGGGGCCTGCCGCCGCCGCCGCTCGCCTCTGCTGCGCCCGAGACGCTGCTGGGGGAAGGCCTTTCGGCTCCCGGCGCTCGTCCTCGGCGTCCTTCCCTCCCCCACCCCCACCCACCGCGTCCAAAGAGAAAGAAGCGGGGGGGTGCAGAGAGAGGCCACCCCTCCGGCTGGAAGGAGTGTGCGCGCCCCCGGCGGCCGCGGCCGCCGCGCCGGGGAGGGCGGGGGGCGGGCGCAGCGCGGGCCTGCGGAGGCGGCGGCGTGTGTGGTCCTGTTTTTGGACAGCTTTCAACTCTGGGGGAAAAAAACATTTGTCTCAAGGTACAAAAAAAAAAGTGGGGGTGGGGAGGAAAGGAATTGAAAAAAAAAACAGCAAAGCATAGACTGGAACGCATGTTTGCAAAGTAGATTAATGTTTCCTCGAGGGTGGGGGCTTTATAAATGGAATGATTTCGGGGCAGGGCTGCGTTTTGCAGGCTGAAAGAAGAAATGTGTTTTCAGAACTCGGGTTTGGAGGGAGGGGCCACACAGGAGCTCTCCAAGGGGCTCTGCCAGTCTTTTATCCAGCATTCTTCAATTTGGGGGTTCTTGAAGCCCTTTTTTTTTTTTTTTTTTTTAAACAGTTGTAAAATTTAAAATAGATCCCCCTCGCCCATCGCGAAGGAAACATTTTACATTCTTTTGGTGATATGGGTTTTTTGGTTTTTGGTTGTTTTTTGTTTTGTTTTGTTTTGTTTTGTTTTTTATTCTTTTTCTGGAAAGTAACAGTCTTGCTATTTGGAAATATTTTAACCCCTACATACTGCTTTTGGATATCTCTTACAATGAGATGGGAAGGAAGGATTGAGGTAATTATGTAGACATTTCAAACTAGAGAATCTGGAGCATTCCTAGTGAGAGCTACTTAACACAAAATTTGGAAGCCTAAGAGTTTTATGTGTGATGACGTCAGTGATCCCTTTCAGAATGCTGTTGGAAAACTAACCTTGGAGAATATTTTGTTAAGTTTACCTTATTTGTGAAAATTCAGCTCTCAGCATATGGTGGAGTCTTTAATTGAGAAGTGACAATTAAAATAATAGTCCAAATAATTAAGACCAGAAAACACCCTTGCCTTAAGTAGGTTGGTAATTAATACAAACTATTCCTTGGATTGAATCCGTGGGTTAATTTACCTCAGTTGAGCACTTCTGTGTCTTTGGTAGATAAGAGTTTTATTGAGCACCTATGATACATTAGCACCAAGTTTACTGAGTACCTATCATTCCCTAGCACTGTGCTAGGTACTGTAAGGGTCGCTGAAGTCTGTGAGACACTCCTTGTGCACAAAAGCTCGCAATTAGAAATACTGTAGTTCAGTGGGCTTGCAGTAAACTTGAGCTCGCCGTTGAAGTGGGCCATGAAAGTCAAATGGGAAAAAAAGCTTCCATGGAAGTGGTGAGGTAAATTAGGATGACCTGGAGAGAGAGAAGGAGGGAGGGATGTCTGGGCAGGAGCTGGGATAGGGAGTCCAACAGGCCCCAGCTGAGTGGAGGCTCCTGGTGTGGTGGGAATAGGATGCTATGACGCAGGTGTGCCCAGGACAATAGCGCTGTAGTTGGGAAATGATGTGATTGGCTAGACTGCGGGGAGCCACTGTAGATTCTAGGGGAGAGCAAGGGATGAGCTGAGGGACTTCCCAGCTCTGTTCACTTTACACCACTCAGACCAGCACATTTGTTAGTATCAGTGGTGATGACAGAAGATAATTTTTTGCTGTTTTGAGCAAGATTTTTTCAGTAGACCCAAGTGTAAAGAGAAATAATGTGATTTATTTTCTTAGCATTGTATATTTCTTGAAGCAACTGTGTTTCTGCATGAGACAATTCGTTTCAAGTCCTGGAAGGACGTGGCAGTCTCACCTGGGCTCTAGTTTAGTGAGAGAGTGTGAAGGAGTGACACCTCAGACAGGTGTCATTTTGCCAACTTTGGGCCTCAGTTATTTTTTTCCCATTTCTGTTTTGGTAATTTCAGCGTGGCTCATGGATTCTTTAACCAAATGTTATTTAACTAAATGTTATTTACTTAATACTATTACTTGCTGCTCAACTATCATTTGCACATGCCTTACAACTCAATAAAGTAGTTATCTATTATTACACTTACTTTTTTATTTTATATTTTTAATTTTATTTTATTTTCAGTGTTCCAAGATTCATTGTTTATGTACCACACCCAGTGCTTCATGCAATCCAGGCCCTCCTTAATACCCACCACCAGGCTCACCCATCCTAAAACCCTCCGTTTGTTTCTCAGAGTCCACAGTCTCTCATGGTTCATCTCCTCCTCCGATTTCCCCCAAATCACTTTTCCTTTCCTTATTTTTATGACATAATAGTATATGTGATGTGGTTACCTGTAATAACTGATTCATTATTCAATTTTACAAAAATGTCCACTTTGCCTTCTAATGACTGACATCTACTTGGTCTCTTGATTTGTCATTCATTCATTCATATTCATTCACTGGGTGCTGGACTCTTCCCATGTAGAAGAAGCAATAGTTTCATAAATACAAGTAAACTCAACCAGGGTTTCACATGAGGCCATCATACCATTTTATAATTTTTTTAAACGATTTTATTTATTTGACAGAGAGAAAGAAATCACAAGGAGGCAGACAGGCAGGCAGAGAGAGAGAAGGAAGTAGGCCCCCCCGCTAAGCAGAGAGCCCGGTACAGGATCGAGCCCTGTATTGATCCCAGGACTCTGGGATCATGACCGGAGCAGAAGGCAGAGGCTTTAACCCACTGAGCCACCAAGGCGCCCCTCCCCCCATTTTAAAATTTTAACTTGAATTCAAAGAAGAGGTAACAAGTGAAGAGTTCTTGTTTATGATGTGTAGTGAGGTTAGTGCTCATATCAACAGTAGGTAGTGTAAGCATTTTTTTCAGGAGTTGGAATTTCCTTCTCTGAGTAGCAACTTGGAATGCAGGTTAATTGTGCTTTAATCTCTGATAAATTCTTCATCACTATCAGCAAAGAAGCTTGTTAGATGTTTCTTTCTTAAGGGAGACTATAAATGTTCTGAGCATAAACAAGGGTGCTTGCTACACTAAAGAAACCAAATGTATAGAGGTTGCCTATTTCTCTAGGTAAAAAGGAACAGACTGAGAAACCATAGGAAATTTTAAGGAGAGAGGAATGCTGAGGGACAGTTTGGGAAAATGTTTACTTACCCTGTGGTTTGTTTTTTTTTTTTCCTTTTAAAGACATGCCACACACACTACATAGATAAATAGATAAAGGCAACTGGAAATGTGTGTATCTATGTATCTCTACACAAATACATGTATCTTGAACGGTGTGGGGCGTTTGGGGTGCCGACCTGTGCACAGTTGAAAATCCATGTGTATCTTTTGACTCTCCAAAACCCTAACTACTAATAGTCTATGTTGACTGGAAGCCTCACTGATAACATAAGTAGTCAGTTAACACATATTTTGTATGTTACGTGTATCAAATGCTGTATTCTTAGAATAGAGTTAGTTGAAGAAAAGAAAACATTATCGCAAAAATTGAGGAGGAAGAAAAAATATATTTACAGTACTATACTGTATTTATTGAAGAAAATCTGCATATAAGTGGACCTGCACATTTCCAACCTGTGTTGTTCAACTGTGTTTATTTGTGTATCCATGTAGACTTACTACATATGTCCTTGTATTTGCCAAAATAAATGTCTTTTTAGTATACCCAGCAAATTAAAGGGGTCCACTTGATAGGCTGTATCATTGATTGGACTTTCAGCTTCGACATGCTGGAGAAATGTGGCTTTATAAAGGCAGTTTGAATACATTGGGCACATTGTGCAGACCAATATAAGCTAGAGGAAGGAAGATTCTCTTATATTTTTTTATCACATTGGTGATAAGAATTCTTTGACTCTGTTGTCAAAACGTTCATACAATGATGGCTGCGTTCACTGCAACAGCAACCGGTTTCTTTTAAGAAACTCAATATACATTGGGTACTAGCTCAGGTCTGAGGGTTATAGTATTTGCAAGTAAAATATATCAAATGTAGCTCACTTGTGACTAGAGTCATGAGGTTCAGGAAAAGAGTTTGTGGAATGATGTACAGGACATCTGCAGTTACTGAAACACATGCCAGTGGCGGCAAGGTCAGGGAGAGACTAATTGTTCCTTAAATACAAAAATACCCCTTCAGCTCACGCTCTCTGTCTGCTCTGTGCCAGGCACTGCACACAGTTCCAGAGAGGTGTTGGTAAAAGGCCACAGTCTGTGCTCTCAGACTTCCACCCAGCAGGGGGCACACAGACCGGATTCAGGATGGCAGGAACACCTTCTAGGACAGCCTAGACAGGGAGGGACTGAGCCAGGCACCAGGGGTTGGAGAGTTGAGGGTGCTGGGGCATTCCAGGAGCAAGGCTCAGTGGACTGGGCTGTGGCCTCCAGGAGAACTCCCAAATACTTGCCTCTGGTTGGAACTTCAGGTCACGGGTGGGGACCCCAGAGGCCTGGAAGGCCAAGCCGCATGGCAGGAAGGTCACTGGTGTGTGCAGGCTATTTGGGTGAGTGGCTGCTAGCTCTCCCTCTTAGCCCTTCTTTGCCTGTTTCATTCTCTGTACTGGCGTATCTGGCCTCTAGGGCCCTCCCTGCTACTGGCATGCTTCACCTGGATTTCACCCTTCTGGGCACAGAATGGAAATAACTTGGTAATCTTGCCCTTTCTTGGTTGGCTTTTTCTTTTTGCTTAACACATTTATCCTCCTGTCCCGTTTAATATCTACCCCCACCCTCCAGCCCTGTCTCAGACACAAGTTCATTGTGACAGCTCTTCAGTGACAGAATGTTCATTTATCTCTTTGAGCATTTTTTTCCCCTCAAGCTTTGCCCAGCCCCTGGCTTCTTTTACTGCAAAGGGTAGTAATAGCCTTGAAATGAATCTATATTGCCTTATGTTTGGTTATTAACATCTCTGGAGGGCAAGCAAGAGAAGAGGACACAAGTTTTGACTTTCTTTTTTTTTTTTATAAGATTTTATTTATTTATTTGACAGACAGAGATCACAAGTAGGCAGAAAGGCTGGCAGAGAGAGAGGGGAAGAAGCAGGTTCCCTGCTGAGCAGAGAGCCCGATGCCCGATTGGATCCCAGGACCCTGGAATCATGACCTGAGCTGAAGGCAGAGGCTTTAACCCACTGAGCCACCCAGGCGCCCCTTGACTTTGGTTTTTTTTTTTTGTTTTTTTTTTTAAGAAAAAATTTTAAAATGTTTTTAATGCCTGTTTGATGTTTATAAGTGTTCTCAAGTTTGTTCCTTGCTAGTATGATGCCTTCAGCGTTCTTGAACTCAGGCAGTTGTAGGAATACATGACCTTCACTATCCTTTCTTTCCGTTTAGAGCAAGTTTTCTAACTATGGACATTTTGCTGGATAATTCTGTTATGGGGGTTGCCCTATGCCTCTTAGGATGTTTAGCAGCAACCTTGAACTCTACCTACTAGATGCCAGTAGCAACTTCCCAGTTGTGACAACCAAAGATTTTTCTAGTCATTGCCAAATTGAGGGGGGAGAGAACGTACAAAGTCACTCCAATTGAGAAGCCCTGGTTTCGATAATAGACTCCAATTGGAAGACCCATGCTGTGCAGAGGGAAGACTTTTATTATGATGGAGTTGTGACAGCAAAGGCACTGCCATAAGTGCAAAAGAATTTTCTTTAAGGTAATGCCCCCTCCCCACCTCTATATTTACTGGCCTAGGTAACTAATGGTAACTAATTTTTTCTATTCTAATAATTTAAGTTTGTTTTCTTAGAATTACATTAAGTGTCCAATTTAAAAAAAAGACAACAAAATCCAGCATGACAAGTTGACAGAGAGATAGAAGGGCAAGCCATGGAAGAAAGAAAAAGCTGTATATTCGAATATTTTCTTCCTTTGGGTAATTTAATTTTGAAGGCAGACCTCGTTGCATTTCAAGAACAGTAAGGTGAAGGTTTAGTATGAACGTGACTTTATAAAAAACAGGAAAAGACACCACTGGACTTAGTTCACATTGAAACAAGAGCTCCGTTTGGAAGCCTGTGCCGTGCATTAGCTCTTCCGTGGTCTAGGTCTCCTCCAGATGCTCCCGTCACAAACCTCCCCCCCACCCCCACCCCGTGCCCTTCGGCAGCAGAGCCAAAGGCACACGGTAAGGGGCTGAGGTCTTGAGCCTGTATGGGCCCAGTGGGTTCTAACTTTACCTCCCCTTTTCAAAATTATCCCCCAGTTTCTGCTCTCTGGGGCTGTTCGTTTGGGGGCATTTCACAAGGGATAGAAAGACCTGCTGAAATGCAGCTCCTTTCTTCTCCTTGGTCCCCTGTGCACTTTGAAAAATTAAGATGTTTATCAGGTCAGATTGCAATAGTGGGTGCCCACATGCAGGTGCAAGGAGTTGTGGTTTTGGAGAAAAATGACTGAAAAATCAACACCCAACAATAATTGCTTGAAAATACCAAATAGCCTCAGGTGCCTTCTTCCCAGGGCACCTGACCCTCCGAATCTCCTGTGTCTCTTTACTGCCCACCATCCTTGACCCGCCGAAGGAGTGTCGAAGCGAGGTTGGGCGACGGGCTGTATCAGATACATGGACTGCTGCTTGGAGGCTCCAGAAGATGACAGCTTCCAGATGTACGAGCCACCGGATCCATTTGTTTGGATTATGCACCACAGCTGATGGCGAGATTAACGCTGGCTGGACAAGCTATGGGAGATTTGTCTGGTTTCCACAATGCTGTGTTTATATTTCATTGGGATTTCTCCTTCAAAGCTGACCTCCCCGTGACCCCCAGAGCTCTGTCCACTCAGGCCAAGCTGTAACTTGTCTGCCCCTCTTCTCCTGATGTGTATGTGTGTGTGTGTATGGGGGTGGAGGGGTGGTGGTGGTCACAATTGTGCAGCGGAAGGGGCTGCTTTCATGGTTTACCATTCGCCCTTCCCCCCACCCCAGCTTCATGCCAGCTGTCTGCCCAGTTTTAGACCCAGAAGAGTGGTCTATTTTGTGGGGGTGGGAGGTAGGGAAGATGGAGGGGGCTTGATTTTGAAGGTCTTTTTACCTTTGAAAACAATTACGGAAATATTTGAAAGCATTATACAGGAGACCAGAGGCTGTTTTGCAGAAGTATAGTATTTTAGCTCAGCGCTAGTTTGATACTATTTTGAAAGAAGACACCCCTAAATAATCACCAGACCCGTGTGATCCTAATACTATTTCCTTTGCCCTCACTGGCTCCCAGAAGCTCTTCTGCCTCCCTCCCCTTCCCCTCTCCCATCCTTCTTTCCCCTCACCTACTCCTAAACTGCCCTAATCATTTCCTCCCAGTGGATCTCTGGAGTTACGAGTGTGAAATCTGAAATGGTAGTAAATCTGGTTAATCACAAACTGACAGGAGGGAATCAGAAAATGTATCATTTCAAACCAGCTGTGGGAGATGCCGTTTGCATCCTTGGCGTTCTTACCTTAGTACGGGCTGGTTCCCGACCTTACTCTTTGATGGGGTCTTGTCAGCAGAAGATGCACTTCCCCTATTGAAGAGCCGTGGCATTTTTTTGGACTTTTGAGGTGCCTTAGAATTCACCGACAGATGGAGTGTGAAATTCGTCTTGGTCCCCTGTGTTTAACGTGTTGTGTGAAATACAGAAGAACTGTATAAAGGGCTAAATGCCCTTTAGCATTCCTTGAGATGCTAAGTAAAATGTAAACCGAGACATTCTAACCCAGGCACCATGCTTCAGGTTCTCCCTGCATGGAACTCCCTCCAAAGGCAAAAGGAACACCGAAGAGGACTGAGTTCCTTATTCAGATTGTGGCTGACTTTGCCACATTAGATGGACCATCCACATGAGAGGTCCCAGAGAGCAGATGGTTTTGCTCATGAAGACGCTTCCAGCAGTACATAAGGAGGAAACTCCTTGGGATTTTCTTAGTGGGAACCCTCCTTGACCACACAGCTATCATCAGGGTCATCAAGATATAAGCACTTTTTTTACTTGTTCTCCACTCCCAAACTCTGAATTTGGGTCCTTCGTGATAAAACCTATTGGATTTGTTTCCCTTAAACTGGATTTAGGGTTGTTGTTGTTTTTTCCTTTATATGGTAATACCTATTTTTCTACTTGTGTGTATCTCTAGGTTTGACATGAATAATTCCATCTTCCAAAACAGTAGAATGCTGCCACTGAGAAACCTCTTGACTGTTGTAGAGAAAGATATGGGAAAGATGCATTCTATCCCCAGTCCCTTCAAGACTATAACTATTTTGTTGTATTTGGGTTTATAGTATAGTTGGAAAAACTATGTGTTAGGGAAACTGTTGTTGGCGGGCAGTCAGGTATCTGCGAATGAATGACAAGTTTGTTGTTGGAGAGATGTATCATGTGGAGGTAGGACCTTATTTCTAGAAACCCAGGTGTAAGTTGGCCCAAATCGTCCACACAGCTTGTGGGTCCCACAGTACCACTGGTGAAGTGTGGTGAGATGAGGCTAGTGAGAAGCAAGTACCACCACACAAGCTTGATGTCTTGTCGTTAAGATAAATGGAAAGAATCAGTTTCCCCAGTTTATCAACCAGAAGAGTTTTCAGTTACTGAAGAAATGTGTACAAAAGTAAGCAAAAGGAACTAGAAGTGGGCTTTGTGAAGTCAATGTGCACGATTTTTTTCCCCTTAAATCATTGCTTAAGGGCTTCTGGCCCCTAGCTCAGGAATCCTGCCCAAAAATGCCAGATGTATTACACAGTCAAGTACTGCAATGTAAACACTGCTCTGTGCCATGAGGCAGGGTGGTCCGCTTCTATTAAAGAAGAGCCAGAGACCGGGAGGGGCCGAGAGGTATGCCCTGGGCTCTACAGCGGCCGGCAGTGGTCATGGTGTTTGGGCTTTTGTCGGCACAGTCAAGATTTGGAACTACAAAAACCTAGAGGAATTAATACTTTTTACTGGCAAACAAAAGCCACTTGAATTGGGATGCCAAAGAGAGCAAGATGTGGCTTGGATCATGTTGCCTCACTGGGTCAGATAAATTGATAAAATGTTGAACAGGATGGGGAGGGGCTGATAGGAACTGAGCTGTTGTTTTCCCAGTAGCATCTGGGAAAAAGCGTCACCCTTTTCATCTGCTGTGAGTTACAGGGCAAGGGGGTGAAGCAAGAGGAGGAGCAGCTTCTCCCACCACGCTCTCCTGGGTCTGAGAAAACCTGCTGGGTCGGTGTCCCTTCTGTGTGTACACCTAAGCTAGGGCACAGAGCTGTCCAGACCTGTGGTAGCTCTGGGGGGCCAGCCCAAGATATATTACAGATATATTATATAGATATGTTATATCTATATAGATATATTATATAGATGTATCATAAGATATGTTATAAAGAAATGGCCTTCCAGTTGGCTCCCAGTGTCTAGATTTCAGTAAAACATCTACTAATGATGATCCTTGGAAGGTAAGAGTGTTGGGCCGCCCCTCCAGTCAGACGTGTTTCTATAGTGCTGCCGGCGATTTGAGGAAATTGGACTGCCTAGACATTATCTGTACGTCCAAATAATCTAGTACTAAGCAGTCCTTAAACTGACTAAATTGAGGGTTTTTAAACATTAATATGAAGGTATTTTGTGAGTTAGGAGGAAATGGGGTTTCAATTTGAACTTGGGAAATTGTTTAAACAACCTGCAATAATATTATCCCGATTTTAGAGATCCATACTTCAGAGGGCTCTGAGAACATTGCTTTGAGAAACAGTGATGGTAAAAATGGGAATTTTTGAGATTAAGGAGAATGTAGGCTTCTTGACTCTCTCCCAGCACTTTTGTATTTCTGTTTTGAATTCTCCCATTTCCCCACCCCCATTCCCTGATTTCCTTAGCTCCTTTAGGGGAGAAACTAGAAAACTTCACAAAATAGACACAGTGTCTTTTTAAATAGAAGTTTTCTAAGTATAACAAAAGAATTTTCGCTTGCTGCCTAAGAAATTATTTCTTTCCTCTTACCTGATTTTCCCCCATGCTTTTTTAGCATTGTTGTAGTAACTTTAAAAACAATAAATATGATGCCATCATTTTAGTCCACACATGATCCAGAAAAAAAAATTGCACATGTTTAATACCTTGCTTAATTGCAAACAAAGCCTGCAATTTGAGAGAATTGGGATTAGGGCTAAATATCTATTAACTGCTCTTTCTAGAGATTTGGGGAATAGGATGACCCTTTTTTTCTTTTTCTTTTTTTTCTTTTTTCTTTCTTTTTTTTTTTTTAAATAGGCTACAGTTTCACATGGCTCCCAAAAGAAATCTCTCTCCCTTTTTGTTTCCCACACCAATTGATTTATCATTTTGCTTGCAAGCAGATCCAGAATGTTAGGGCAAGAACACACTCACTTTTTTCTCGTAACTTTTTTGTTGCGGACCGAAACCAGTTGACTTGAATAAATTTTTCTGAGGCCTGAATGTAGCCAGCAACGTGGAAAAATCTTGCCATTCAGGGCCGTCTGAATGTACATTTCAGCCACACAGTAAGCTGCATTGGTAGGCACTGGAGTGCTAAATACAACCATTTTTCGCAGCAGCGAGTTAGACAGGTGATTAGCATAATTAGCACCGAGCAGCCATACATATGGTAATGCTGAGTGTGTAAATGCCAGCTGCGGTGTAAAATTTATGTCAGGGGTCGGCAGGGCTGTGCGAAAGTATTGTGTTCCAGCTGCAGGTCAGGGCCGCCAAAGCTTACCTCCTTTTCTCTTGTTGGTGAATGCGCCAAACAGAAGGGAAAGACAGAAATATAACAGACACGGCTTTGACGGGACAGCCCAGTTCTGTGCAAGAGGGACTGTTCTATAAAACACACACACACACCCTCGCACACCCTTGCAGAAATCCCACTGCTTTCTCTATAAATTGTGTTTGCTTCGTGCAGGGAGCCCATGAGCGACAGCCAGGATGCGGGTTTGGGTAGGTAAAAGGGCCAAGTGATTTCTTGGGAGGCAAAGTTTCAGTCACTGAGTTTTGAAAAGGAGTTAAGAGTAGGTCCTCTGGCTTAGGCCGACCTCTTACTGCCCACCCTCCACTCCCATCCCCCATTGTTTTCCTTCACATAAATGGGACCCTCCGCCCCCCAACATGGGATAGGACTATGATATAAGGTTCCAACAGCGCAGCTCTTTTCCCAAATTGCTTGACTGGTTTTAGCAAAGGACTACAAGTTTCTTTGTGTTGTGTTTCTGGGGCAGCTCGGCTACTACTACGCTCACCGCCACTGTCAGACCCATTTCGGTAGGGCTCTTGCTTGACAAGAGAACCGTCTTGAATGGCCCACGCCCTTGGAAATGCATGATGGGGGAATTTATGGCTGTTCCGAGGTCATGCATTTTGCACTCCAAGCGCTTCTCCTGCTGTCCCCTCCCCTTTTTCAGTTGGTGGCTGTAAGGAGTGGTGGTGGTGACAGAACAGAGTTCACACCATGCTGACCTGGTGATGAAACTTCCTCCCAGCCCCAGGGGGTCCTTATGCATAAACCCCTAATCCAGCTAATCCTGATGGCAACAGAATCCCCTGAGGGTAGCTCCCGGTGAGGGTGTGGGAGATAAAGCCGCCGGGCGGGTGTGATGTTCCTTGGCCCTGGCCTGCCTGTGGAGGTGGGGATTCTCATTGTTTTCGCCCCTGTGCAGCTCCAGGAGGAGGCCCAGGCTGGATAATGGCAAAAAGACTGTCCTGAGCAGAAAGGTGATGTCAGCCCCACAGCAGCTAGGAGAAGGGAGCTGGGGTTAATGTTACTCAGCGGCCTGAATGCTGGGGTAGAGAGCCCCGCCACCATGCAAGCACTTGGCTTTTGTTGTAGTGGTTGGGTTGTGTGGTTTTTGTTGTTTGTTTGTTTGTTTTAATGAAGACTTTAGGAGGCCTTAACTAAGAATTTAGGACTTGATCACAGCACTAATGTCGGGGCTTCTTGGGCTGGCACTGCCTCTGACTGAGCTGCTTGCTCTCCTTCTGCCTCTCCCAGGCTTGCGGCTCCTGCAGAAAGAAAGGACTTAGGTTTGCATCTACTTGCTTGTGGGCTTGAGCATTCAGGTGACATCACCGTAGGGCCTGGGGCAATTCACAGTGGGCAAGCGCACAGCTAGGGACAGAGCAGAGCTCCATTCTGTTACGTCCTGCTGGACGCCAGGAACAGCCTTGAGTCTGCAGCTGCGACTTCACGTGGCCTGGCTTTGGTGGGGTTGACCGCAGCCCTCATTTGCCACAGCAGTAAGTGACTGGGGAAGAATGGGTCTCCCGATAGACTCAGTGTCATCTTGGGAGCCGGTGGCCTTGGAGAGCGAGAATACCAGGTGGGGGGAGCTGTGGCAGGCGGCAGGTCTGGGGTGGGTACAGTGCTGGGCTGACCTGATCGTGTCCGACAGGGTGAGCGGGCAGCTTCAGGGAAAGCCATTCAGAGAAGCAGCCTGGGCGGTAACAGATGGCACCACAAACAGCTGGTATGGGGGCTTGTGGTGGGGGGGCATGCTCAGGCCTGCTACCTCTTCTACTGAGTTCCGCCCTCCTTACCACCCCCCTCGGCCCTCCCCTCCTCCCCTCCTGCCCTAGGCTGCCCCTGGGGAGGTGTGGGGATGTGTCCTGCTCTTGTCTTGTTTTCGTGGTTTTCACTCACTGGGCTCACTTCATGAAGGCAAATTCTCTTTGGGCTATCTGATTCTAGCATTTTCCCATGGCAACACCCAAGGGCACAATCCCACGAGGAGAAAAACAGCCCAGAAGCTTAAGCAGCAGTTGGCTAGTCATGAATAAAAGAGATGGCTGGAAGAGTGACTAAAACTCACAGCTCAGGAGTTTTCAGCCAATTGCCCAAATTACTGAATCTTCATTTTTTTCAATTTAGAAAATGAGCTGGTGCTAATAATTTTGCAGTTACACCCTTTTGGAGATTTGTAGTTTTTCACCCTCACAATAACTAATCGCAACATTGAAAGAAGGACCTGAAGTAACTAAAGGGGAAGAAAAAAAATCTCTCTAGAGGCTGTTAGAGAATTCATGGGATTAATCAAATGCAAATGCTCAGCTTGCATATACACAGACCCCATTTTCCTAATTGGACTCTGAGTGGGTACTTTTCAGGCTGAAAGGGTCATTTGTTTTGACTGATTGACTTTTTGAGGCTTTGGGAAGAATTAATATCTTACACAGATGACTGCCTGTTCCCAAGGCTCTGTATTGAGGCTGTTCATTCATTCATTCCTCTGACACGCCGGGTGTGCGCATGTGCCTGGTGTGCCGAGGTAAGTGGGCGGCGGGCAGTGCCTCCCTGAAAGGACTTGGAATTTACTGGGAACAGCACTTCGTATGGTCCCTCAGATCACCTTTATGTGGATCACAATAAGCTTTTGCTAAAAGCTTTTTGCATGAGTGCCACAGGCGTTTATTAAGCTCCGCACAGAGGCTGTGCTGAGGAATGGTACCAGGCGGGAGAGCGTCACGAGGGCAGCATCTTTCTTCGACCATGGATTGAAATAGCATTGGCCCTGAGGTATGGACCCCTGGGTGGAATGGTTTCCCACCTGAGCTGACCTTTCTTCACCTTGGAAAGCCATAATGGTTTGATTTCAGGAGGAAAGGATCAGCAGAGTTTGAATGAGAACTTCTTTGCACAAGTGATGCTTTTTTACCCCACCTCTTTCAAAGAATTGGTTTGAACCTTAGATTTCTAGAGAATTTCCAGGTAAAGAGGCATAAGATGGCTTGCTTTCTGTATGCCCTCATCTCTCTGCCCCCTCTAAGACAGGCCCCCCTTGAGGACCGGAAGGAAAATGGGGGCCTGTTGGCAGCCACCCATGGGACTCTACTGGAAAAGCTATCTTCTCGGTGTCAGGAAACACTCTGGGAGACAATGTTGTTGTCCTTCAAATTAAAAAATATCAGTTGTTTGTCCCTTGTAATACTTTGGAGCATTCTAAAACCTCTAGCTGTGAGCTTGGAATGGTCTGGTGTGTGGAATTTGGCTCTCTTAGAGTTGTGTCCTCAACAAGTGCTCAGGAGCCACAAGGTTCTCTCAGGGAAGTTGGATGCTGGGTTGAGGGTTGGTTCCACCTCCTGTTGGCTGGGTGAGCTTGGGCAAGTCCCCCACACTGCAGCGACTTTTCCTCTTCTGTAAAATAAGGGCGATGCTCCGTGGCCTGTGATAAATGAGTAAGTGACCAGATGAATGGATGCCTGCTCAGCTCCTGGTTAAGGGTTTGGGACATTTCTCACACATTGGTAATACCACACCACAATATGAGGTTAGTAGTAGCATTTTCATCCCATTTCACAGAGGTTACTGAGGCCCTGCTGTGTCGAGGATTTGTTGCAAAGCTTCGACTCAGAACCCAGCCCTTCTGATCCAGGTTCTCATCATGTGACTGTCCAGTCCAGCTTGCCCCAGCTTAGTGCGGAAGCAGCACCATGCAAAATATTTATAAATAGGTAAAGAAATGTGAAATGGCTTTGCAAATGGAAAACGTACACAAATTTGAAAGGCTATTTTGTGTCCCGGGATCCTGAGATAACATATTTTACGCATCTCATTCAAAGAGTTTGGTTGTTATTTTATTGTTAAAAGTTTTTGCACTTGGAAGGAGGAAAAGAGTATAAGAGGACTTTAGAATATGAGGAATAGGCATGTTATTTTTGCATTGGGCTTGTTTTTCATTGAGATCCCTACCAAGTAGCCTTCGTATTTTTCCCCTTTTGTCATGCGGAAGTCTTTAATTGTACTAGCTCCGTGCAGAAAAATTAAGAAATAGCAATAAACTTTCCCGAAGGGAAATGGGTAAATATTCTCCATAAACCTCCTAGCTGTCAGTATGTACCCATATCTACATCATCAGTACTGAGAATTATGGCTCATTCTGCTCAGTAGTCAGAAACCATTTCCCAGACTGCACCTGGGATTTTAGCCATTTGAAGGGGGTTCTGTGGGGCTTCATGGCGGTGGAGCTTCACACCACTGCCTGATGGGGAAGATGGGCTAGATTAGGAACAGCTCTGGGCTGTCACTCAGCTGTGATTTAGGTTAGGCTTTTGCTAGGGTAGCAGAAGTCAGGTGAGTCCGTAAAATCACTCCTTCCAGAGAGGTTTCTGTTTCTGGTAGCTCGTTCCAGAGCCCCTTGGGTGAATACTGATGTAAGAGCATATGAATGCTGCGCAGTTTATGACACAGGTACACCCGAGAAGGAGCAAAGTCTACCAGCGCAACCAAGTGAATGACATAATTATAGTCTCACCGCGTTCCAGCGACACCGGCCTCCTTTTTCTTCTGTTGCAAGCCAAAAAGGGGGCTGGTTCCTCTGCCCAGGCACTGTTCCCCCAGCCCTTCAAAGTCAGGCTGAATGTTCCTTCTATTTAGATCTTCCCCGGGCCACTCCATTTGAAGTGGTCTTTCCTCTTCCCTGCCACCCAGTGACTCACGTGGCATCACCACCTTGATTGCTGCCATGGCACTTATCCTGCCATGAGGTTAGCTTATCCATGTGTCTGTCTGTCAGCGCTGTGCTTCACTGGCCAGCGAGCTGTTTGGAGCTGAACACGCTGTCCTCACCCACCGCAGCACCCCACCGTTGAGCGCACAGTAGGCGTCCTCATCTGCTCGTCAGGTGAATGAACTGTGGTATGGCTTTCTGTCAAGGAAAGTGGATGTCAGTGAGACTTTCTTAAAGTGACTGAATAATTTTGCAAAGACATTCATATTTGGTTAAATATAAGATGAAATATTAAATAAAATATGGCCGTGTAGTATTCAGTTCAAAAGAAGTTGAATTTAACAGTACTCAAAAGTGGGATACAGCTTAGGTGGTTGAAGACACTTCAGATTCAGGGTCTTTCATCTCTAGCTGCTCTGTCTACCCACAGTGATAGTCTGGTCTTGGTTGAAACCAGTTGTCATGTTAGCAAAATACTAAATTTATCCCTAGAACACAGAGATGAACGAACAAAAAGATTTTCAATTCCAGAAACATGACAGACATACACCTTTATTAAAATATTTGCATTTATTTAAAATGTATGTCTTAAACCATCTAAAAAGTGACCCTATAAAGCCTATGAAGTACATTTTATATCTTACAGCAAATAGCATCCTTTCTGACACCCCCTGTAATAAAATAATTGACCTATTGTAAGGTTGGTCTGAAAGCACATAGAAAGTTCTTTCCAGGAGCATGAACCTTGATGTGATCTTTATTTATTTATTTATTTTTTAAGATTTTATTTATTTATTCGACAGAGAGAGATCACACGTAGATAAAGAGGCAGGCAGAGAGAGAGAGAGGGAAACAGGCTCCCTGCTGAGCAGAGAGCCCGATTCAGGACTCGATCCCAGGACCCTGAGATCATGACCTGAGCCCAAGGCAGCAGCTTAACCCACTGAGCCACCCGTGTTCTTCTCTTGGGGCTTCACCTTTTTCCATTATAGTGTCAGGCTGCTGCTCTTAGGCAGGGAAGGGGGGGGGGTTGTCTGTGGTCCCACTTTGTTGTTACTCTTTTGTTTGTACCTCATGGTTTTAATTTACCTGAAGTCTTAAGGTTCAGGAAAGATAAAAGGAAGCAGAACTTTGCAAGCAGAACAAGGGATCATATGCTATGCCAATGCTTGAGGAGCTGGTGGAAATATTTATGATTTATAGGTGTGGGGCATTGATGTCATGCCCCAAAAAAGGGGAAGAAGTTCAGCCTTTTTCCCCCCAAAAGGCTATTTGGAGCTCCTTGGCTTGGAGCTCTGTAGCTTTTCAGAAGTGACCTCTGGATTAATAATTGGCTTTTTAGCCTCAAACAGTCTTTTTATCTCCAGAGAATGTGGATTGAGTCTAATTCAGTTCACTAGTTAATTGGTTGAAATAATGCATTGTGATTCCTGCCAGAAGGAGCCAGACCCTGCCTGCAGGCAGCTTTAGAAGAGCATCCTGAAAAGGTCTGGGACTTCTTGTAAATTTATCCTTTGTTGCAAGTTTCCTATGTTTTCCTATGTGGTCTTTCTTTAACTTCAGAATGGTGGCAGGGTCCTCGCAATTCCCCAGGGCATCTGTCAACGTTTTCTGCCCCAGGAGGGTTAATAGGTTCTGTAACCGATTGGTAATTTCCGCCTCTCTGCCCCCCCCTCCCCCTTGCCGGCTCCCCACCGTTCTCCTCCTCTTTGACACACCCCACAGTATGTTCCGCCTCACCTCACAGTAGTCCTTAGTGGCCTTGACCATCTGCGTGGACCTGCACAGATGATCCTGCCAGTCTGTGAATCTGGACTAGCTTTCCTAATGAGGGCATTATTTGCTTTTTTAGCCTGCCCCCTTGTTTATAAAATATGCCAAGAGAGCTAAACAACCCGTTGTTCCCAGTACTTACTTACTTGCCCAAACCAAATGTTTATGTCCTTGAATACTAAATTTGAAGAAAAAGGAATCCTCCTCGTGGGAAAGCTTAGGATGATTGTTGAAGGGTCTTTCTACACTGCTGCTGAAGGCCTGTTATTGAGTAAACATGCAACTTACCAGTGACTTCAGGAACTATTCAGACTCACTGTTCAGATTCATCAGCTGGCCTTAGAGTATGTGTGTAGGGAGGGGGAGAAGGGGGGGTGCTATTCTAGGATTCTCTCTCTGCTGCCCTCCTGCCCCCTTCCTGAACAACCCCTTCCCTGTGGCTCTATTGGGTCAAAGCACCCTCCTCTCCAAGAGCACTCTCCTTCAGTATCCCCGCACACCTATCCTGTTGGGAAGTGAAACTCCCTTCCCCCCCATACCTCCCAGCCAGGTGGCAGCATTCTGCACTTGGCCTGTTCTAAAACCATAATTAAAATATAACGCAGGGCCTAAGGAAGTAGGCAAAAAAGCAGTTTGCAGTAACAATGTGCCGCATACCTTGCCGCCCTGGCCTGTGGCTTGCCCCACTGTGGCTGGCCTGCTGGAGAGCCGGTTGGTCCTGGGGCTGGGGCTCTGGCCTCTGCAGCAGGTTCAGAATCACAAGGGGAGCTTCTGGAACACAGGCTGCCTGCTTCCGGGCCACTCAGAACCTGGCACCTCTGTTCCAGGATGCTGCCAGGTGAGTCTGGTGGAGCCAGGACCCAGAGACTGGCTGTCCGGGCCATGGCAGAGACATTTGGTTCCTCTCAAGTCCAGCTGATGTGAATCACATTATTTATCTTCTCCTGGCACGTTTTGTCCTGAACACACATTTGCCACCTTTCCTTGTTTCTTTTGCTAGATTATTTAGAAGAAGAGTGTAAATTGAAGCCATTTATCTTGAACTGGGCTGCAGGGGCACGTTGTTTACACAAGTGAAAGAAATTGTAACAGGGGTGTTTGGTCTGGACTGCAGGGAAAAGGTGTCTCAAGTTTTCCTTCCCCCTCCCCCTCCACACATATGGTGTATTAGTTAGGAGGTGCACAAACACGTATGCATTAAGTGCATATGCAATGGGCAGGACAGTTGTTCACGGGTTTAGTGAATATTTTTAATGTTTTTTATTGGTGAAATGAACGTCGCCAATAATAATAATGGTGAATGTTGCCCACCCCCACCCCCAAACATCTCCCATACATGTTCATGACCAGAGATCATTTATCACGTATTCTGCACCTCTAGTGAGATAACAGAACATGAATTTGTGGGGATGTTGCTGTTCTAATTGAAGCCTGTACATGTTTGTCAGTTGGTGGACGAGTAAGTCGTGAATTAAATTATACTCGCCAGAAGATTGGAGAAGAGGCTATGTTTAATCCTCAACTCATGATTCAGACCCCGAAAGAAGACGGTGCTAATGTCCTGACCCCAGAAGCCCTCCGACAACACCTGGACTCAGCCCTCCAGGCCAGCCGAGTCCATGTATATATGTATAACAGGTAAGCTGGTGGAAAGAAGCTTCTGGTTTTAGTAAGTTACCTTGCCCTGGAAATATGCTTAGAGTGTTAGTTCAGATAGTTTTCTAATGAAGTGATTCTTTAAAAAAAAAATCTTGATTTTTGTTTCTAGAGATTAGTGATAAATCAAATACATGTTCATGTATTTTCAGTAAGTATCTAGGCCCTATATACCCAAAATGAATCTGATCCTTCAAGCAGTTGTTTGTGGGGCTATATACCCATTCTGAAGACATGTCATTGCTTAAGATGTTTTCGGAGAAGTTACCGTTGGAATTGCCTTTCGTCTACTTTAAAAGAATGGGGGGGAAAAAGTAAGAACTTACTTCTGGTTACTTTGTACTCCCCACAGTTATTGGCAATTGGTATGTATTACAAAGTGCCCAACAGGTTGAGCCACTCTGGTGAATTCTTACTGAAAGGAGTCATATACTGCTTCACAAAATATTATCCTTTAGCTTCATAGCTAATTTAACAATGCTGTGGGTATAGTAAAAACATACAAAGACTTCTGGATCAAAACTGACAGTCCTTTTTCTTCTCTATTGAAACAGTGAGTTATTCAGGGCAGGGACCACATCTCTTGTCCATCCTTGCACCCCAGCGTTTAGATCAGGGTGAGCACTTGGATTTTATTGATTGACTAACTGCCTAGATTATGAATTTGAACGGGGTCTTCTCCCTGAGCTATTGAGAAGACTGTCACTAAACCTTCTTTTCAGGGGACCACTGAGTTGGAATTTACCTAACCTTATCCTGTCCCTCACCAAGGCTTTTAAGCACTTTTTTTGTTTTGTTTTAAGATTTTATTTTTTTAATTTATTTTAGAGAGAGAGAACTAGTGGGGGTAGAGGCAGAGGGAGAGGGAGAAGCAGAATCCCAAGCAGACTCCACACTGAGCATGGAGCCTGATACAGGGCTCGATCCCACGGCACATGAGATCGTGACTTGAGCTGAAACCAGGAGTCAGATGCCTAACCAACTGAGCCACCCAGGCACTGCTTTGAAGCACCTTTTAACTGAGTGGTTGATAGTACAGTTTTTCACAGGAGAGGTGAGTAAGTGGCTTTGTAGGCATACTCAGTGGCCAGGGAGAATGAAGAGAAAGCATAAAAGGAAAATCTGGACTTGTCCCTGCTGTGGTAACCTCCACTCTCCGTGGGCTCAACTGGACTGGCTAAGACCCATGTTGCTGGAGACCAAGCCCTAGCATCCAGCATGAATCACATGTTCTTGTTGCCTCATCTGAAAATTACTGATCACATGTGGTCTACTCTCCTTAGGGGGCTCTGAGAACAAAATGAGGTACATGTAATGGATGAAAGGGAAAACGTAAAGAGAGATTCTGGCACTTTGGTCAGGTAGACTTGACTAGTGAGCACACCCTGCTCTATCAGCACATCCCTCCCATTCTGTAGAGGAAGCAACTACCCAACGCAGTTTTGCAAAGTTTGTAGGGAGAGGCCCAGTAAAGAATGTGGAAATGGGCATTCTAGGGCCACTGCAAGCATGCTGACCCATTTTTAACATAGGGGGACCCTATCTTGAAGGGACTTGTCACTTACACACTTAAGGAGAAGATGTGGGTGTCTGTACAATAAAATTACACTCTTTATGTGTGATGGAACCAGAGAACTTGTATGCATTGCAATGAGCTTTAAAGAACACCTAGTTCAACCCTTCTCATTTTTTAAGCTAGAAAACCAGGAAGTAGATCAATTAGAGCATTTGTCCAAGGTCTTATAATTATTAAACAGTAGAGCCAGGTTTCAAATGCTTTCTTCTGGCTCCAAGACCCCCTAGAGGTTTCTCTAATGCACAGTCATGCCCTTCTCAAGGAAGTGAGTTCACTGACCAAGTGATATTGAGGACCTCCTCAGGCCAGATAGTCTATGTTGATGCTGTGTGGAATTCAGAATGAATATATACAAAGATGCATCCGTGGTGGGTGGGTGGATGGGTGGGTGGAAGGATGGATGAATAACTTGAGCCCTTCACTCAGGAGCTGATGGTCTGGTTAGAAAGAGGGAAGACATCAGTGTAGATGGGTGCATCCAAAGCCAAGCACAGGCGCTCCCCAGCCCAGGTACTCCAGGTATGAAGCAGATCAGACCAGCAGTGCTCTGGAGTTCAAGAGAAGGGGTGATTTTCAGTAGCACTGGGCAGTAACAGCCTAGTGGGAAGGGGTGGCATTTCGTTGGGGACCTTGCAGGATAGATGTGAAGGTTCCATAGGGAAGTGGGCTAAGTCCAGAACGTTCCTTTGGGTGACAAATACAAAAAAAAAAGAGGAGACCAACAAAATAGAGCAGTTTAGAGAGACTTAAAAACGTATTTTTCTTCTGGTTTTGCCATCCCTACCCTTTTAAAGTTTACTCTTTTTTCAAGGTAAGTTTATCTTCCTGAGACACTTGGAAAGGCATGGGCTTACAGAGCATTTTTATAGAGATGACAGAATAAGAGATAGGTGATAGATAGTAAGGTAATTGTGGAACAGTATATTTAATGTCCTGTCTATAGAACAAGAATAAAAAGCTGGAAAGTAGGAAATCTGGCCACCTGGCAGTGTTGTTAACAGCATTCATGGTGAAGAGCAGGAGAATTCATTTTGAACACTGTTAATAAGGACATTAACTCCAGTAAATTAAAAAAAAAAAAAGTCAGTAATATTTTCCCACCTGAATATATGTTAATATGTTAGAAACCTTACTAATTAGTCTCCATTTATTTTGAATTTGTGATAATTCAACTCTGAATTATCTTCCCTGAAATTGTAATGTATGTAGGAAAAAGCAGATTAATGGTGTAAACAAGATTATTGGGAGGATACTTAAGAAAACAAGACTTTTCAAGTACTTTGGTAGCATTTATTTACATAAACACCCACATGTTATATACAATTGAGTATTATCTATTCATTAAAGCAAGCCTGTTGAGTCTTGGCAAAAGTTGTGCTCCTTTTGACAGATACTAAAAAGTGATCGAAATTGCAGTTCTTTCTAAATGTTCTATAGTTCCAATTTTGCACTGATTTCCTTAGGTTATTACAGTAAGAATGTTTGTCTCTGCTTTCTATTTCACTAGACAGTGGAAATTGGAACACTTGTGTTACAAATCCGGAGAACTTATCACAGAAACAGGTTACATGGATCAGGTATAGTTTCCTTTTTTTTTCCAAGAAAATCTCAAAAATTCCTCAGTGGTGTGTGTTATCCTAACATGTGGCCTGTTCTTTTTAACTTTGACAGATAATAGAATATCTTTACCCTTGTTTAATTATTACACCTTTGGACTGCTTCTGGGAAGGGGCAAAGTTACAATCTGGGACAGCATACCTACTGTAAGTATGTGATCTTATTTTCTGCTGTCTGTGATTTCTAAAGTTTAGAATGTTTCGGATGTTACTGGATCATTGTTTATTCTATTTCAGTTTTGAACAAGAAATAAAAACATTGAAATTCCACGGGCATTTTTTGAGTGAATAGTTGGGGGAGAGGGGACGTCAGCAGAATGTTTTTCCTCTTTTCAAAAAAAAGTTCTGAAGGCACCATTAAATTTCATTCACTTTTACCAACCTATTTATATGCAAATAAAATGCAAATTCTTTCAGTATGTATGATTTTTAACTCTTTAATAAAGTGTTCGCAGTTTTGCTAACCAGGCACTGCCATAGGTTTAAGTTATTTTGTAAGGAAAGAGAATGTATTAGTGCGTACATGTCAGAATTAAATATATTGAGTTAAAGTTCAAGATTCCTGCAGAGTAAAACACTAACCTTTCTTTGGATCACATTAATGACATTGAAGGGGGAAATCCGCTATCTTTGAAGGCCATGGTAGGGGATGCCTCACAGGTTACCAGTTGGATATTATATACTCTGCATCTTTTAAGAAATAATTGTTAATCAGTGTAGACATTTTCAGTTAATTATGCAAGAGTTCGTGCTTGGGTTATTGTTTCTGTCCTAGCTTACGCATATCTGCAAAAGCAATTTGCAGTGGCCATACCCTGACCTTCAGTGTACAGTTTTAGATGGGAAATAAGGGGTTTTGTGTTTTCTGGTTGGGAGATTCTGAATAATGACTTCAGCCTGGTTAAGCAGCTACAGTGTGGTTTGAACCACATAACAGGCAGCCAAAAGCCTTTCTGGTCTGTCAACAGCACAGATTCAAAAGTGAGTGTGGGGGGAAGTGGCCTTGATGGTGGTGATGGCAGAGGCAGCAGGGGGCTTTCGGGGTCCACTGCCAGGCTGTCAGAGAGAACTCATAAGTATGGGATTATTGAAGGTAATGGAGATCAAATATTTTGATTGATGACATTTACAAAGCATTTATAAGGCTGGGAAGTGCTAATTTGACATCATGATTCCCTCTTCTCCCCCCTGCCCCCTGCCACTGCCCCACCACCCCCAACCCTTATTTTTGGTTTTCAGTCTTTGGCAAATTTTAATTTCAGGTGTTAAAGAGGACATAGTAGCCAGTAACGAGTCTTTGATCTCTTCGTTAACTTACAAGCTCTCTGCTTGCCATTTCCATTCATGAGTTATTTTCCTGACCGGGTTTGCATACAGATCCCCGGGAAAGGAGCACTCATTTTCCATGCCAGGGTCCCCGCGCTGCAGCACTCCCAGAAAGCCTCGTGCAGCCCGGACGCAGTATACACGATCTGCACAGGCTCAGAGGCTTGGAAAAGCCTCTTTTCATGGTCTCGCCTTCTAATTTCTTTCACAGAGGTAAGCCTCCTTTGCAGTGGACAAACTTTGACCCTTTGGAATTCCTGGAAGAGTTAAAGAAAATAAACTATCAAGTGGACAGCTGGGAGGAAATGCTGAATAAGGCTGAAGTTGGTCATGGTTATATGGACCGGCCCTGCCTCAACCCGGCTGATCCAGACTGCCCGGCCACAGCCCCCAACAAGAATGCAACCAAAGTGAGTACAGTCATTGATTCTGCTCCCAGGGACCGAGAGCAAAGCTTGCTGTCTTCTTCCCATGCCTAGTCCTATTATTTTCATTTTTAAGATTTGATTTTCAACGATCTTTTTTTGTCTGCGGAGCTAAGTTTGTTTATAGAGCTAAATTTTGCTGCAAGATTTGCCGTATGCCTCTCATTAGCCTTGTTATTAATGTTCTCTCTGAAACAAACAAGCCCTTAATGCACTGGATTTTAACAAGGCATGTGACCTGCCTGCTAATTCCCATAATTATGTGGCTGTCTTTTTATTTTAGCCTCTTGATGTGGCCCTTGTTTTGAACGGTGGATGTCATGGATTATCCCGAAAGTATATGCACTGGCAGGAGGAACTGATTGTGGGTGGCACAGTCAAGAATAGCACTGGGAAGCTTGTCAGGTAATCCAGCACATGGAGGAAAAATCCAAGCCATCTATTTTTTTTGTCCTTTCCTCAGAAACCACTTTCCTCCTGACATCTGCAAGTGTATTTGTACTAATACCTAACTGTTATCCTAGCTAGCCGTCTGGTGTAATAGAATATTAGGAAATACTAGTGGACCAGACCAGCTTGAAAAACCACCCTGTGGGGAATTTTTCAAGCGATTTGTTGTTTTCATCGGGACCATAGTTAGTGACTGTAGGTTTGTAGAAGACCTATTACGTAGAAAATGGGGGCAAGTGTAAGGCAGGCGGGCGGCAGTGGTCACAGCGAGTAGGGAGGAGCGGTAGGAGCTCAGTTCTGTCACAGACTGGCCGACAGCCGACGGCTGAACAAGAACCCTCCTCTGGGCACTCGCAGACTCCCCTCGGTCAAGCATCAGGCTCTCCATCTGAGATCTCTCCCTGGGGAGGGCTGTCGGCTGGGATTTCTGCACACCCGAGCGCACACTCCCGAGCCCAGCGTATCTGGTCAAGCTATCTGCTCCCCTACCCTTCCTGTCTCACTGACTAGAAACTGAGAAAGGAAATTGCTTATTAATTGAATTTTGGGGTATATCTGTAAAAGGTTTGTAAGGTTACACCTTTAATATGGTACATCCATCTATTAAATAAAATCACCATCCAGGTCCCATTTAATGGAAACATGTGCTCTTGTAGGAGAGAAGGGCCGTGAGTGAGGCAGGGCGTGCGTTCAGGAGTTTAAGCAGGAAGGACAGCTTCCTGGGAATGCTGATGTCGTGTCTTTGCCTCCTTGTCACAGTGCCCACGCCTTGCAGACCATGTTTCAGTTAATGACTCCCAAGCAAATGTATGAGCACTTCAAGGGGTACGAGTATGTCTCGCACATCAACTGGAACGAGGACAAGGCAGCAGCCATCCTGGAGGCTTGGCAGAGGACATACGTGGAGGTAAATCGGCGCATTCCAACGCCCACCTTTGAATCTGGGTACAAACCCCTCAGTTACTCCGTGCTTCATTGTTGCCATGTTTTAAAACGGGTTTGGTTTTGTTTTGTTTTTTCACTAGAACCTGTTTTCAAAACAAATTGTCATTTTGGGGACCTGGTAGAGCGAAAACTTTTTTTCCTTTCCTAGATATGGAAACCTTCCTGTGTGGGTGATGGCTAATTTTAATTGGGACGCGTAAGACGTTTTGAGTAACCAATTGTGAACTCCAGAGCGAAGGCGTAACAGTTTTTAAAAAAACACTGGGTTAGCAAGTGTCTGGAAAACATTAGCAAAGCATAGAATCTGTTCACAGCTGCAGTCCCCCTTGGTTAGGTCATGTGACAGGAGCTGGCCTTTGTTTCCCAAGCAGTGACCTCTGCTGAGCTGCATGTGACCTTTTAAAAGTGGCCAGCGAATGAAGGGGGGAGGAGTGGCCACAAGAATGAGTTGTTTTGGATTGGGGGGAGCCGATGGGACCACAGGTCTGTTGTAGAGCCGCGGAGAGGAGAAGGTCGGCCTCAGGTGCACAGGACCTAGAGATGCTGTAGACGTCGGGCACCAGCTCACCATGGCACCACATTCCCAGCTGACCGGCAGTGGCCTTCATTGTTCCGGCACCAGGGTCATTTCACGTCAGTCCGAAGTTCAAACCTGAATCACGTAGAACCCTTTTTAATGCATCAGAATAAAGTGAGGCTTGAGTGGAGGGGACATGTCCCTCAAGGTCTGTGCTCTTGAAGCTCACTGACACTTCCATTCTGTTTGGGACTTTATGTCGTGACCACAGGTGGTTCATCAAAGTGTTGCTCCCAACTCCACTCAGAAGGTGCTTTCCTTTACCACGACAACCCTGGACGACATCCTGAAGTCCTTCTCTGATGTCAGTGTCATCCGAGTGGCCAGTGGCTACCTACTGATGGTAACAGTCAGCTCAGTTCTCCGGGGGGAGCACGGGGGGAGAGCTGGTTTAGTTTTTGGGTTTGATCTCTTCCATGACCGCCCCTGCTTTTTAACTGCTCTTAACACACACGTGCATCCAAGACAGAGAGAGCTCGGCTTTGATTTCAAAAGTGGTCGTGTAAAGCGTTTTCTCCCATTTGCGGTTTGCCCATCTTTGACTCATATCATTTCATGTGATGTCTGTAGTGTAAATTGTTGTTGGATTTCACAAGTTCTACCTTTTGATTTGGGGTGATGGGTGGGGGAAAACATTAGAATCCTTACACATTCTAATGTTTGGCTTTTGTTTTGTGTCTCCCCCTTCCCTGTCTCCCCCTCCTCATTCCTTCACCTGCCCCCCACCCCGTTGTTCTGCTCGCAGCTTGCCTATGCCTGTTTAACCATGCTGCGCTGGGACTGCTCCAAGTCCCAGGGTGCCGTGGGGCTGGCTGGCGTCCTGTTGGTTGCACTGTCAGTGGCTGCAGGATTGGGCCTGTGCTCATTGATCGGGATTTCCTTTAACGCTGCAACAACTCAGGTACTAAAGGAGCCATCCGTCCACTGTTTGTCGACAAATACCCCTCCCCGGGCTTGGCCCAGTGGCCTCCTCTGTGTCCATGTCACCCACAGGTCCTCCGACCTTTACTACCAAGATGCCACACTTCCTGGGAGGCGGGGGGGTTGCTATCTCCTGAGTGGAGCCCTTGACACTGGGTGGAAGTTCTGTGGGGACTTGGTGGTGGTAGAGAAGCTTCACTTATCAACGCAGTGAAGGTCATTCATTAGAGCCATGGTTCTCAGACTTGAGTGTGCGGTAGAGTCATGCGAAGGGCTGGTGACATCTCCAATTGCTGGGCTCCACTCCTGGAGTTTCTAATTACCTGTTCTCCATGATGCGCATCCAGGGATCGTGTTCTGAGAACCACTGCTTCTGATGGGTTAGCTTCCTTATCATTTATTAGCTTAAGTAAAAAAATAGTAGGGCTTAAAAATAGAAATGGATAAGACCTCCTGTGAGCCAGAGGGCTAGATCCAGGGGATTTTAACCTGGGAACTAGGTTCTTCACCATGAGCTGCTGTAAGCTGCCCTGAGGGTAGCTGCTGGGGCAATGTTCTCCATGGCTCTAGAAGGAACTGAATTGGACTTCATGTGTCTAACGCACCACCCTTTGTGTTCACTGCAGGTTTTGCCATTTCTTGCTCTTGGCGTTGGCGTGGATGACGTTTTCCTTCTGGCACATGCATTTAGTGAAACAGGACAGAATAAAAGAATCCCTTTTGAGGTAATAGAAAAACAAAAGCAGAAAGCTTTGGAGCCAGCCAAAATCACCTCTGTTCTTGAGTATTTGTCCTTTAATTTTCTTGAATCTGGCCTAGGAGACCAAGTCAATGACATGTTACTGCCTCTAAATGAGTGAAAGAGATGAGAAGAATTGCAGAACACCTATTTCAAAGCCCGTATTTGCTTTTCTGGATTTTTGTGGGGTTTTTGGGTCACTTTGTCCCCACCCTCCCTCCTCTCCCAACACACCCCTTTTAAATCCTAAAAATTGACTTCAGTGATTGTCTCACAGCTCTGTGCTTTGGATGCGGTAGTCGGGAACGCACAGGACTGTATAGGTAGTCCTGAAAGCATTTTCGATGCCAGTATCAGGGGTAGGCAGAGATAACCCTTTCTTCCACTCTGACGTCAGCATGATAAACTACATGTTGTCTCCATGTGTTCTGAATTTATTTGAACTATTGGCCCGACCTGTGGCATGAGGGGACCCCGCATTGTGCAGCTCTCAGCACTGTGGTTTCTCGTCCTCAGGACAGGACTGGAGAGTGCCTCAAGCGCACGGGAGCCAGCGTGGCCCTCACCTCCATCAGCAACGTCACCGCCTTCTTTATGGCCGCACTGATCCCCATTCCCGCCCTGCGAGCCTTCTCCCTCCAGGTGAGTTTACAGGGCTGAAACATGTTGCGAGCACAGCACGGAGGCCGAGCAGCCCGCCTCCCCTCCCCCTCTAACGTGTTTCTGGTACTGCTGCCAGAATCCAGGTAGCGTGTCCGCATCTGGGGCTCTTATGGTAGAAGCTTCCTGATGCAACAAGCCCAACACTCCCTCTAAAATACATCTCAGGGCTCTTCCCCTTCTTTTAGTCCTAGAGCCCAGACACTGGGTAGCCCCAGGACCTGCTGCCTTAGGGAGTGGTCCTTCGCTGTGTAGTGAGACTAAAACAACACGAGGGCCACTCTGTATAGGGTGCTGAGAAGCTCCCCTGTTCCGGACAGCCAGAAGTCCTCTGGTTTCATCCACAGTGTGGCCAGATCATGGCCATCCCTGCTGCCAGTGCCCACTGGGCTTCCCTGCTGGCTTCCTCAGCCCCAAAGCGCCACCCACCCTCTCTGTTTCCCTAAAGCAGCAACACAAGGCAGTTGTACAGAGCAGATTTTCCTGACCAAGAGGAAGAGGCTGCGGTATACACCGGCCAGGTGATCACTTGGAATTGTGTACGGTTGACCCTTGAAAAACATGGGGCTTGGGGGTGCTGATACCCCTCCCACACAGTGAGATCTTCATATAACTTTGAGCTCCCCTGAAATTTAACTACTAATAGCGGCTGTTGACCGGAAGCCTTACTGATAACATAAACAATCAATTAACACATGCCTAATCCATCTGTTTACTTACAACAAAATAAGCTAGGGGGAAACGTTATTAAGAAAAACCTAAGGAAGAGAAAAATACATCTCGAGTGCTGCAGTGTGTTTACTGGAAACAGTCAACCTCAGAGTGGACCCGTGCAGTTCAAACCCGTGTTGTTCGAGGGTCCGCTGGACTAGCTCCCACCGTCCAAATATAGGGGCCATCCTCCGCCTGTAGGGGTTTGTCGGTGGCCCGCACTCACTCACCGCCTCTTCCCTTAGCTCCTCCACAGTCTCTTCCAGCCCTCTCTTCTTTTGGTCTCCTACCCTCCTCTCAGGCTGCAAAGAAAAGTCAAAATGCCTCTGCCCTCCTTCTGCAGAGCAGTGTGGCTCCTGCATTGTTCTGCTCTCTCTTCCCAAACCAGGCCCTTCTACACCTAGAGGCCACCAAGATATTTCTGTGGCGCAGAGAGCCAGCTTATACGAACAGTAAGAATGGAGAGCTCCCTAGGCTGGGGACACAGCTCTGGTCCATTCTGTGCTTGGTCTGGAGTGCTGGCAGGGCTCTGCAGCTGCTTGGAAACTCTGAGGAATCCTGACACTGGTCAGCACAGCGGAGGAAGAACGCTAACTGACCGGTTTGGGATGGGGTCCTCCTAAGCCCCAAATGGTTTCAGGTTTTGGTATCGCAAAGATGTTACCAAAGTTTTGTGAATTAAATTCACACTTTAAAGTTTCAACTGTTTTCCAAGAGAGGAGCGGTGGTTTCCCCCTTATTCTCTATCACTATGATATCATCTATCCTCTCTCAGTATGACGATAATTTATGAGATGGCCAGGTTTTTAAGGGAAAATACCTTCAGTGTCACCTTTTTTTTTAAAGAACGAGGGGCAGAGGGAGAAAGAGAGCGGGCTCCACGTTCAGTGCGGAGCCCGATTTCACAGTCCTGACATCGTCACCCGAGCCAAAAATCAAGAGCTGGGGTCGTTTATCCAACAGAACCACCCAGGCGCCCCTTGGGGTCACTTTTTAAGCTGTTCTTATATCCAGCTTCTTCCTACTGCTTTACTCTTGTTAATCACCAGAAGGGTGATTTCCTGTGTCCAGGAAGAGAAACTGACAAATCGTAAGTTTGGTTTCTCTGTATGCTTTTGTCCACACTCTTCGCTGCTTCATAGTCTTCGTATTTGAATTTCATTTCAGCGATGGCTTATGAAGACCTGAGCAGCTAATGATTCTGCTGTGTCTGGGGCATTAGACTTACTTAATACTTAGTGTAAGACAGAACATGAGAAAAGATTTTTATACCAATTACTGCAACCATCACCCCTGAAAGAAAAATACTAAAAAAAAAAAGAAAGAAAGAAAGAAAAGAAAAGAATAAAGGGTTTATTATAAATATCTAAAAGTAGAAGTAATAAGTGAACTAATGCATAAAGTTAAATCTGAATAAGAAAATGAAAATATATCTAGCTGCCTCACTGCTCAGTGATGTAGAAGACAAGTGAAAGGGGCCCGCTTAAGTGTTGGGACAATTACCTTTCTAGAATGACTTTCTGCACGGGTATGCCCGTCTGCAGTCTCCCAATCTTCCTGCCTTCACCCGCAGCAGACGCCAGTGCTGAGAAATTGTCCCCCTCCTGTGACAGTGAGACCCTCTCCCGCCTCTCGCCCTTTCCGCTCGCCTTTTCCTCACTGCTCTTTATTTCTGCTCCGCTTCACGCTCCTTCATTTCTTCTTGTGTGTCTCTCTCTCATTTTGTCCTCTCCTCTCTCAGTACACTGATGATTCATCAAGGCAGACTGTCCTTTAATGATACCCTATGGTGTGGTGGTCTGAAAAGCTACATGAGTTTCCCTTACGCCTTTTAGAAAAGCCAGTACGCTAAAGTTCTCCCCAGGTAAGCAAGCACCTTACCGAAATGAAATGAGTACTGTGTGTTTTGCGTTTCTATTCCAAGCCCCTGGGGTGCCACTTTAGAAAACTGAGGCCTTCCAGGAGTCCTCTTGAATTAATGACTGGCTTCCCATATTATTGGCTCATTCTCTGTCAAAAAAACAAACTAAAAAATAAATAAATAAGGAAAAGGAAAGAAAAAGAAAATGTAAGAAGAAAAGAGAGTGAATGTGTTGTGCTTTTTGCTGTAGCCATCAGAAATTTACACTGGTTTCCTTTTAAATATATTGACATTCAAAGTTGACCCTGATATAGCTTCTCTTTCTTTTAGTGAATTGGGTTAAGTTGTGCCTCCAGGTATTCATTTGCGTTTGTGTTCTCAGGATACTATAGGTTAAGCCTCAGAAGAAAGAGATTATAGTGGTTCTGTCCAGTAATAAATCCATGTTAATTTAGGATTTGTCTTTTTGGAACTTTCGCGATTGTCTAACTTTACCAAAATAAATAAAATTATTTTTTCCCAAAGAAACTGTCCTAGACTTCCTTACCAATCTCCATCCATCTGTCCAAATGCCTCTATACCAGAAAGCAATGGCACCGTCGAATTCTTTGGGTACCAGTGCCCTGCACTGGGGCTTTGCTGGTACCTGAATGGGATTTGTTCTTCAATGGAAACTTCCAGAACAGAAGCCTGTATTGTTCCACACAGTGAGGAGTTCTAGTTGAGGGCCCTCTGGGCAGGGTCAGTTTGTCTCTGCTCTGCAAGGGTCTCAGCAGAGCACCGGTAGGTGTTCTGCCACAGGCCGGGGGAACAGAATGGGTAGGGACATTTCCTTCAAGCACAGTAATTAGAATTGATTGACCCTGCAAATCATCCCCATCATCTTCTCATCTTTTCTTACGATGTCTTAGACTCCCCTTTGCACCAGCAGTGACACTTCTCCCTTGCTGAGAAGTCCTTGCTGCTTGCTGGTCTTTACCGTTTGGGTGCACTTGAATGGGACGTGGAAGTTGTGCCCTTTTCCTGTCCGGATATGTCCTTCCTGTGTATGCAACATGCCACTTGGCAGTGATAGCAGACAGGACGCTACTCTTCAGAATTTGGGGGTCCTTCATGTCCTCCACAGAGTCCTCCGGGGGATAAAGCTGGTAGCAGATGTGTCCCCAGCCACCGTGGAAGCCTCGGTGTTGTTCCTGCCAGAGCACCTGGGCTGCTTGGGTTCTGTAGCCTTAGGAACTTTTGTCCAGAGTGAGATGCCCGGGAGTGTTCTGTTGCATTCCACCCCCAAATTCTAAACATGCTGGTCATAGAAAGAAAAGCTGAAAGGATTCCGCCTCCAGGACTGAGTTTTCCTGAAAAATCTCCTTGAGAATCAGACCCATCCCTGCCAGCATCCCTGTGGTCGGCTTGGTCAGGAGACCCAGCCCAGCCTGTGTCCATCCCCTCAGGAAGTGACCAGGTGACAAGAACTCCCAGGTCTCAGTCAGGCTGAGGGCTTCAACACCAAGCCTATGTCTAAATTTGATTTACTCAGTAACCACAGACTTGGTGACCATCCTTTGCACCGTGGAGTCTCTGTTAGGTACTAGTGTCAACAGCAGTGATTATGGCAGTCCTGGTTGCTGTGGGGATTGAGTGAATTGTGTATTAACTACCTGGTCTCCCATGACTCCCCCTTTGTTCTTTCTCTGCCTGCAACACAATTCTGGGTCTCCCTCTTAGACACAGCTTGTGGAATTCCTCCACGTGGCACATCCTTCCTCCTCGGCCCCAGCAGATGCCAGTTTTGTCTTCTACACCTCCCTGAGAACCTCCCTTGACCACCCCCTGCCCCCACATACCCCCACGCATGCCCCTACGTGGGAACTCCTCCCTCTCTGAGCTGCTGTGGAACCCTTTGCAAGCTTTTATTACTATATATTTTTTTAAGATTTTATTTAATTATTTGACAGAGAGACACAGCTAGAGAGGGAACACAAGCAGAGGGAGTGGGAAAGGGAGAAGCAGGATCCCCACTGACCAGGGAGCCCAATGTGGGGTTCGGTCCCAGGACCCTGGGATCATGACCTGAGTCAAAGGCAGACGATTAATGACTGAGCCACCCAGGCACCCCGATTACTACATTTCTTAGCCTGGACTGTAGTTTATGGTAGGTCAGTCCTTGTCTTATTTCTGTGTCTCCAATTCCCGGCACCATGTCCTCACTTTCCTTTTTTAAAGTGTTTGTCTCTAAGGTGAATCCTCTAGTCAAAATAGTGATTTTCATATTAAGTCAATCCAGCAGGCCTTTAAAGACCATTCATTAGAGCGGTTAAGTTCACTGGTTTCAAATATTTCAAGTTGGTGAGGAATTTCAAAGCGGACTAAGAAGAGAGGAGTTAGGTAATTTTTAGAACAAGACTCTTGATGATTTTTTGGTTTTGTAGACGTGACAGGGAATTAATTATCGAAAGGTGCCTTTCCAGACCTCATCCCTGATCTTTCACCTTGAGCATAAATTCACAATTATTATCAGAAGCCCTTTGCAGAGGTCTCTTCTGATTCTGTTGGGTATCTCTTACAAGCAGGTTTTCTTTTCTCCCCCAGAGACATTTTCCCAGTTGGAGGACGTTTTAGAACTGAGTAGTTCTTTGGAAAACTTCCTGAGACTTTTTATTTTTCAAAAAAATTTCTGATGATTTCTTGGTTACTTAGCATTCCATTTGGAGTGTGTGTGTGTGTGTGTGTGTGTTTGTGTCCCGCTTCTTTCCATTCCTGTGTGAATGGGAGAGCCCTTTCAACTGTCCTCTGTTGACTTTCCCCTATTAACAGCCCAATTGTGTAATTTTTACTAGGTCAGCAGGAGATTTGCCAAAGCACTACAGAATCTAGCCCTGTGTTTATTCTAGGTTACGGAGTGACTTTTGAATCTGTACTTATTTATTCTGCATACTATAATCACACACAGGAATTTCTTTCTGCCTCCCTCTCCTTGACCTTTCATGTTACTGTGCTCGCACACCCCACAGGCTACTCCCGAGGCTATTTGGAATGTGCCTATTAAAAACCTCAGGGGACATGTTTGAAATTTTATTTCATGTTTTAAAGGTGACATTTTGATATACCCAATCCACTTGACGTATAAATACTCTGAGTATAAAATCAGAGTTGCGTGAAACTCTTAGAAATATTCTGAAAGGAGAATGTTTGTTTTCAATTAAAACATCTCAAGTATATTCCATATTCTGCCTTTTAGATTTGGTTTGGTTAGGTTGTGAGCAAGACTCATTTCGTTCCTGTGTTTGTACATCATGGGTTCATGAAATTCTAAGAGATGGAAAGGATCAGAATGACGGGGCCTGTTCCTGTCAAATGGTCTCTTAATGATGGAAGAGAAGCAAAATGTTGAGAAACTCCAACATCTATTTCAAGTTTAAACACTTCAGTAGAGAATTGAAAAGATGTTGTTGAAAACTTCTTTTATTTTTAGAGCAGTCCTCTGACTGGGAGGAGACATACTGGTGACCTCTACTTTTTCTTTACCTTCTGCTTCCAGGCGGCTGTAGTAGTGGTATTCAATTTCGCTATGGTTCTGCTAATTTTTCCTGCGATTCTCAGCATGGATTTGTATCGACGTGAGGACAGGAGATTGGATATTTTCTGCTGTTTTACAAGGTACAGTTTCATGAGCTGCTGTGGCCTTTATTTGTTGGGTACAGAATGGTAGGGTTAGAGCACTCTTTCATCTGTCGACTAGGAAGAACGTGTAGTTTACTGGGCTTGTACCGATGTGATGGAGGCAGAGGAGATGATGGAGAGAGGATGCTCTGTTGGGGATGTCGCGTCACTGGGGCTCTCCCCTCCCTGACTAAAGACTCACAGCTCTGGGGTTGTGATCCATAAGCTCGCTATTTCTATTCTGGATCACTTTGGCTGATTATTGGGAGTGTGTCGTATCTCTATTGATTCAGGCAGAACAAAGGCTTGAAAACCAGCCATCCAGAAAAAAATACAGCCTTTGGGGTATTATGGGGTTTTGAGGGGAGGGGTTGTGTGTTTTTTAGGAATTACACTTTGAAAGGGGCTCATCAGTGTGCAACTTGATTTTGCCAGTCACATTCAGAATTGGCCATCCATTTGGCCTCCTTTGACTTACTAGTGTCTATGTCCAGATGGTTAAATCAGGTGGTGTTTATGGAGCTCAGCAGTATGATATGTTTCTTCTAAATTAGAACTATGTAAAATGGATATTGTCAGTCATTGGCAAAAATGAAAGCACTGTATCCCTGTTTCAGTTGTACCATTGCAACATATTTTCCCCTCTTAGCCCCTGCGTCAGCAGAGTGATTCAGGTTGAACCTCAGGCCTACACGGAGACTCACGATAACACCCGCTACAGCCCCCCGCCCCCCTACAGCAGCCACAGCTTCACCCATGAAACCCAGATCACCATGCAGTCCACAGTGCAGCTCCGCACAGAGTACGACCCCCACACTCACGTGTACTATACCACTGCCGAGCCACGCTCCGAGATCTCCGTGCAGCCCGTCACCATGACCCAGGACACCCTCAGCTGCCAGAGCCCCGAGAGCACCAGCTCCACAAGGGACCTTCTCTCCCAGTTCTCCGACTCCAGCCTCCACTGCCTTGAGCCCCCCTGCACCAAGTGGACACTTTCATCTTTTGCCGAGAAACATTATGCTCCTTTCCTCTTGAAACCAAAAGCCAAGGTAATCTACCAAAACAGGAGATTCTTCCTGTCTTCAAGAATTAACAAAACAGTCTCCTTTAGAATTCATCAGGTTGCTTCATTGGGTGAAGTATTCACCCAGTTGGGTGTGATGTATTCAGGCCTCCTAAAAAGTCCATCCATTTAGCATGTGGGGCCATTTTAATGAGCTCATCTTCTACAGGAGTGAATCTCTATGTAGCAAATGCTTCTGTGAATTTAGATCAACAATTGTAAACATTTTATTTTTCATGAGCTTGTTTTAAAATGTGATTACTATAATTACTTATTTTTCTTTCTGGAGAATGACCCCTACATGCTTCATCAGGGCCGTTGTGGGGGTAAAAGTGAGGTCTGAACCAAACAGCTTCCTTTTGTCAAGGGACAGTTGGTCCTGTCCTCTGGGTCTGATCTTGTGCCTCTTACTGTGTTACAGGTCGTGGTGATCTTCCTTTTCCTGGGCTTGCTGGGTGTCAGCCTTTATGGGACCACCCGAGTGCGCGATGGGCTGGACCTTACAGACATTGTGCCTCGGGAAACAAGAGAATATGACTTTATTGCTGCACAATTCAAATACTTTTCTTTCTACAACATGTATATAGTCACCCAGAAAGCAGACTACCCGAATATCCAGCACTTACTTTATGACCTTCACAAGAGTTTCAGCAATGTGAAGTATGTCATGTTGGAAGAAAATAAACAGCTTCCCAAAATGTGGCTGCACTACTTCAGAGACTGGCTCCAAGGTGAGGTGCTGCTAGAGGCTGGGCGCCGTTTGTAAACTTTCACTGTTCGGTCTTTGGTATGATCAGCTTCCACAAGTTCCCTTTGTTCACTCTTAAAGTGTTAGATTATAACGTAACACTGACATGTTTCATTGACTTCTAAGTGTTGCTTAAAATTCTGTTTCTGGGACAGCCTCCCAAATCTGGCTTTTACCTATAAAATGATGCAAACAATTCAGATGGGGGACTCGGGAACTTCTGTTAGAATTTATGGGTGCCCATTAGGAAATGGGAAAGTATGTTATAAAATGAGGAGCTAGATGCTTCTAGTGCTCTTTTTGGATGGTGGTTAGTTTGATGATCAAGTGAAATCAGAGCGTCAATGGAATTTCTAGACTGACGTATTGACAAATTATGACTTTACTTACACCGGTAAAAATTTTGCATCTTTTGTGAATGTAATGTAACATTCCAAATTTTGACCATCTTTTGACTTGGCATATGAAATAAACTTAAAAGTGCTTAATCACATCTCACAGTATTTCATAATCAAATTCTGCTTAACTTGTTACCTTGTCCTTAGAAACGTTTCTAGGAAAGAGTAGTCAACTGGAGGGGGAAAAAAAAGGCTTAAATTTGCTCCTAACTGCTGACTGAATATGAATGTATTCAGTGATTCCAAGAACATCTGTTCATTTATTCCATGTTGTCACATGCAAAGTGAAGTGGGGAATCAAGATAATTATCCACACAATTCAGGCAAAAATGCTTTTAGTGAAATACCCAAATAATTATGGCCCCCAACATTTTTTGGCTTAAGTTATCCAAATGATTGTCTTAATTTCCCACTTAATTAGGCTTGTTTAAACACAGATTCAAGTGCCTTTTTTGGTCTTAAGTCAATACACTTGTAGGTAAAGATTAAGCAGCCAATTTCCCTGGGAGTTTGCATGAAATGGTAAACAACTTGAGTCTGACTGAAAATTCTTCAATACAGTTACTGGCCTTGAGTTCTGTTGCTAGAATTTTGTTCATACACGTATACCAGATTTGACCTCTTCTTTTGAGAAAGGCAAAGAGAACTACGTGACGTTACTGTCATTTTTTTAACATGCTCCCGAGATTAATGTGAATTTGTTCCAAGTCTTATTTTTTTACAGTAGTTTGGGAGGCTGTGTCTTTCAGATAATGAGTCCAAACAGGACCAGACAGTTTGAGAGATTCCCTGCTTTTCATTTTTCCCCCATTGACCAAAGACATGCAAATAGCTTGCCACAAATGACAAAGAGATCGGCAGCAGGGCCCGTATCTGAGCAAAGGAGGGTTATTGTAGAATTGATTTCAGTGTCTTCAGCCATTCCTTTGGACGCTCAATATGGCATGTTAGGCGGAGCTTGGGAAGAGGGCAGAGGGTATTGTCTTCAGGCAGTGGTGAGGGCTAACCTTTTTATAGCATATTGTAAATTATCCCTATGCTTTCATCCCTTTAAAGACCTAAAGCAACTGGACTCAAGAACTGCACTTTTTTAAAGGTGCAGTTGAATCATGTTGTTTTGATTCCTAAGCGAACAGCACCCACGTAGACCAAGTAAGACCCATTCGTGCTCCCAAGTCAAGGCCCCAGCCACCCCCAAGAACTCTGCATATGACTCTTACGAGGTGCACCAGAGAGCACTGGACACAGAATGGCCAGATAATGGGACCGTTGGGCTGCCTAGACAGTTTTCCGGCCTGTCAAGGGGTTGATTGGGTCTTTGAACACTTCCTGCAAGGAATCAGCTGTCCTTGAATTGTTCAAAAACATTTTGTGTGGCTATTAAGTGTTGGGACCCCTCATTGGTTTTTGGTGGAATTATCACTAAAAAACCATGTCATGCTATTGGTCTTTATCAACATCCCACTAGTTTGGGGGTCAAGGGAGGTGGTTAAGTCATAAAAATACATAGTGGCAGTACCCCAGGTCATCTTGAAACACACATGCCAATAAGGTGAAATTGCAGATAAAAACCACACTGTATCGTGATCCAGTGGTGTTTGTGTTTCACGCTGAACTGTCCAGATAAAATTTAAATTATATGTTTCCTTCTTAGGGTCCCCTATCAAAGAGAAATTGACAATTGGAATAAGTAGCTGAGAACTTTTCCCTAGAAAATAACATTTAGCAAAAAATTTACAATGAGAAAAGTTCTAGCTGAAACGTTCATGTTTTGCTGTGAAGGAGGTAAAATGTCACAAATCTCTTCTACAGTGTGCGCGTGTTAGAGCATAAAATGTTGGCCAGTGGGCAACGGAGGCAAATCCACGTCCCTTGTTTTGTGTATAGAATCCTATGTTGTACATGTGCTCTTAGGCCGGTTCATTGTTCCCTGAGCTTTTTGCTAATTAGTCAGAAAATAAAATAATCTGATGAGAAGGACTTCACTCTTCCATAAGGTCAATGACTAGTTCTCGTTCGTGTTTGTATTCCAAGTACGGCAAATGGCGCGGGGGCCTGGTGGCGCCGGTGATGAGTTGAGCTGAGCTGCCCACAGGGCTGGCCTCCCCAGATCCGATCTTTCTTCCTTTGGCTCACTCTAGGGTGTCCCCACATTCTTAGTGCATACATATCTTAAAACTACACTCATTTTTGGAACCCTGTTTGCCACTAGACTTCATCGGTGTACACGGTAACTTGGCTGACCGTATTCATGTCTTCAGCGGAGAACTTTCTGAGTGCCTCTGTGTGCTCAGGTGATTTAGAGCAACCATGGTTCAAGCCTGCCCTGGAGCCCTGCTGGGTGCCCTTGGTCACGTTGCTTTCTGTGCCTTGGTTTCCTTATCTGTAAAGCGGGAACCATGAGGCTAACAGAGCTGTCTCATGAGGTAGTTGTAAGAAGAGCGATGAATGTAAAATGCTGGGACGGCCCCATGCTCGCTGAGCGTGAGTGGCTCCTTGGGATTGCAGGTCAAGAGGGAAAGGGTTAAAGTCCCACACAGGCCATAAAGTGATGAAAATTCTATTAAGGTGGGGAAAACAGACCAGGTCTCTTTTGGAGGAGTGGGGAGGTACAAGGGGTTGTTTTTCCTCTCCTGTTTATTTTTTTTCAAAAACAAAAAAAAAGGTTTTAGGTAATAAAATCACATCTGCTCCGTACAGCTTGTTGTGTGCCTGCCTTGCTGTGAAAAACAGTCTTGTGAGAGAGTCGGGAGCACGGCCTGTGCCGGTGGTCCCTCCCGCCCACTGCTCCTCCACACTCGCCCCAGACACGGCCTTTCAGCACAGAGCCTCCAGGCCTCATCCCTACATTGTTGGTGTAAAAACAATGCCCCACGGCAATGTGGGCAGGAAGGTTTAAAGAGAGAGACAGGGTCCTGTGCTCCCTCTCCTCCTGCTTCAAACCCCCAGAGCTTAATTATTGTAAGCACTGAGGGGACCAGTATGGGGGGGGTGGTCTTTGAAGTCACTCAAGGCATGTCATGAAATGAACTCTTTTCCCTTCTTACTGGCCATGTCTAACCTATGCGAATGTAGCCTGTTCCAAAAGATGTGGTTTCCTGAGCTGCTGGGGCTCGGGAGTTCTACTTGGGAGGGAATTGGGGAGGGCGGGGAGCAGGGCGGCGGGAAGGAGGTGGGGGAGTCAGGGGAGAACGTGTGCACACGGGATCACTCAGCCCCTAAGGCCGGGTCACCAGGGCCCTGTTTTCTCTTCCAGCACGCTTATCTCTTTACAGCTGTAGTCAAACCATCAGGTCTGTAATGATGGTTTTGATTACAGAGGCCAAGCGCAGCTGTGTGTGGTGGGCTGGTGGGCTCGCCCATCCCCCACACTCAGAAAGCCCTTTCCTTTCCCTCCCTGTGCTTGCGGTTTGTCATCTGTTCTCACAGAGCCCCCTTGTATTGGCCTGTGGCTTCCTGTTCTCAATCTGATCCAAATTTACCCCGTGAGGCATTTCCCTGCGCACACAGGGCTCACGAGATCCCTCCCCTCGCCCTCCTGCACGCCCCCCCTCTGAGGAAGGGTGGCAAAGAGGAACAGTGGAGAGTGAATAGGTGTTGGCTGTGATCTTTACACAACCTGGCAGCCGATCCCACAGCTTGTATTAGCTCCACAAGTCGAACAGATGGAACAAATTGACAGAATCATGTTCACTCACCCTGGGCTGGAGAAGCAGCTGAGTTGCTGTTTGAAGTTGGGAGTTCGAAGGCGCGTTTCCCCCTCTGAGTGGGATTTCTGGTTGTGCTGAAGAACCCACGGCTTTAGCACCTGATGGCGGTGTGAACTGCCTGATGAGCCTGTACGTCGTCCTCCTCACCCAGCCCGCCCGCTCCCCCAAGCTCTCTCCCTTCCTTTCTTTTGGAATAGCCTTGGGGAGAGAAGAGGGGGTTTCTTCTGTGTAAAGGTAAAACATGTATATTTGTTTCCTAGAAACACGTATTCCCTTCTTCCCTTTGAAGCAGTGATTATTAGCAAGCTGAAGTTCATGAAAAATCTAAGGGTATCACTTGAACTTGAACTAGAAAACAAGTAGCACACAGTGTTTAAGGTTGATACTGGCTCCTTGTCCTCAGCCCACCCAGTTATGGCCTGGATCATAACAGTGAAGAATCTTAATACATTGTATACATTTGCCTTTTCTAGGACTTCAGGATGCATTTGACAGTGACTGGGAAACTGGGAAAATCATGCCAAACAATTACAAAAATGGATCGGATGATGGGGTCCTTGCCTACAAACTCCTGGTGCAGACTGGCAGCCGTGATAAACCCATTGACATCAGCCAGGTACTCTCCCCGCCCCCTACACCCTGGAAGCTCCTGTGGCATCATTGAGCAGAGAACACCTGCCTGCCCATCCTGTGCCCTCTAGAGACCCGAGGCACCAAGGGCTGGGAGAATATTGAGTTGGCTCTGATTCATTTCATCCCATCAGCTAACTGAGTGCCTCAGTCTGCTCCTCTGTCAAGTGGGGACATGTGGATCACCATGTGGGGCCTTTGTTCCCCCTAAGAACCCTTGGGGCAGGACAGACTCTCTCAGATACTAGAAATGCTGGGTTGTACTGTTCTCTTTTGAATTCCAATACTCATTACCATGTTGGTGTTGACTCTCTTCAAACTTGGAAGGATGGTAACAGTCACTTGAATGAGCAGAATTTAGGGTGGATGGATCAGAGAGGTTATTAGAAGGATGGGAGGTTTGGTTGCCTTCGATTCCTTGGGGTCCCCCTGGCCCAGCAGGTGGAGAAGGACAGACAGACGGCTCTGTCATGAGTGGGGCAAACAGAAATGCCAGTCCTTGGAACCTGAGTGCCCTTGCCATTCTGCTTACTCCCCTGGGTAACGAGAGCTGTTTCTTTTTCGTAATCATAATCTCCGACTGCACTTGCATCTTCGCTGTGATGCTCAGATTCCAGCGTATCCCTTTTGATTCCTCAGGCATGTTGGGGAGCATGTTTGGACCCTTCAGAGTCCAACACTACTACCGGCTCGTAGCTAACTTGCTTCCCCCTCAGGCAGAAAACCGTCATGCTAATGATCTTCCCAGCAGCTCTGTTTATTGTCTCCCCTTTTTTGTTGGCATTAAAGGTGACAGATTTACAAAGTACATTGTTCAGAGTTATTATGGAGTGTGAACTTGGTGCTTTATGGCCCCGTGCAGCAGGCTGTCAGGTTTGACAAGGATGTAGGCAGAGGAGCCTGTGGGAGAGAGAGCACGGGATGCACGGTGGCTGGGCCAGGCGTCAGGGACCAGGGACACCGTGGAACAAATGGGATTGGGCCCGGCCCCTGGATATCACTTCCTGCACCTGGGAGGGAGAAAAGCATGCTCCATGCACGGAGGCCACGAGCTGTGCGCTGTAATTCCAGAGACGGCTTGAAGACATGCAGTTGTTCCATATCCTGGGGATTAATTGAATCCAGACCCCTGAAATTTCGTTTTGTCACTCGACTCTTTCTTCCTTTACTCTTTCTCTATTAACTGCTGTCACTGGTGTTTCTCATTTTGTTGCGAAGGCCAAAAGCACTGGAGTCAGGCCTGAATCTAAAGTAAACAGGAAAAATATATTTCTGTGGATGAGTGTGTGTGGATGTGCGTGTGTGTGTGTGTGTGTGTGTGTGTGTGTGTGTGTGTGTCTCACAGTGTTTGCACCTAAGCAGAGCCCCAAGACCTACTTTAGATAGAGGGAGCGTAGTATTCCATGGCCTGGGATGGGCTGTGCGGAGTGGGACCTCCTCTCTCCAAAATCGGGGTACCCAGAGGACCGTGGCTGTGCACCAATCCCTTCCACTTTCTGGCGATGGGCATTTTGTGAATACACAGGTCATAGGAGGCTAGTGTTAGCAAAATTTATACAGATGTTGTTTTATTTTTATAGCTCTCCTCCATTTACTGGGTGGCATTTCCTTCAGTGTTAACAGCAGAGGTTAACTGCACACAGACGTGTATGGGGATTCTTGCCAGGTTTTTTTTACCCCCTTCCCCTCCTATAAATATGTTTCTCCAGATTGTTCATTCTCTGCCTTGGCTGCAGACAGTCTTTTAGCATTCAGATTTAATTGGTTCCGTCAATCCCCGGACCATCTGCGGAACTGTGTGTGCGTTACAAACACACCGAGTATGGCATCCTCTGATAAGTGCATTTTGAAAGAAACCAAAGGTGTTCTGACGGGAATTACTTGTATGTTCAAAGAGGGGGCATCCTCGGCTGTGTTGCAGATGCTGGTGTAGGGCTCTGCTTTTCCTTCTACCTCCAGACAGGAGTGTGTTTCCCCGGCCCCATTCTGAAACACCCTCTGCTTCCCATTTTGCAGTTGACCAAACGGCGCCTGGTGGACGCGGACGGCATCATCAACCCCAGCGCGTTCTACATCTACCTGACCGCTTGGGTCAGCAACGATCCCGTGGCGTACGCCGCCTCCCAGGCCAACATCCGGCCTCACCGTCCCGAGTGGGTGCACGACAAAGCCGACTACATGCCCGAAACCAGACTCAGAAGTAAGTAGCCCTCCGTGGGGGCCCGCCACGTGGGGCCTCGCCCTGTTCTCCCCAGCTCGGCCATGGCCCTCGTCTGCTGACGCTACCCAGGGTTCAAAAGTGTAAACAGAACAATATATTTCTTTGAGTTGAAAACTCTGGGAGACAGATGAGGATGTGTAATGGAATACAACCCGTGCTCTATCACGTTGGGAAATGAGAGTCCCTAATCTCCGCTTGTAGCTTTCACCCTAGGACGCCCACCAGGCAGCTCTCTTTCATGCCAGCTGTTCCATGTGAAAGCTGGGGACGCCTCCAGGTCGAGTGTTATTTTACTATTGCAGAGTTTTATCGCTGGGGATTATATGTTTATCTTAGCTTTGTCAACTCTGGTGTTGAAGGAATTTCTGGCAAGTTGGGTCATTCCTGTAAGCCACCAAGCACCTGTACTCTGTCAAAGCTGTTTAAACCCGAGCAGAATAGCCTGTATACAGCAGCGTCCTCTTCCTTTCTCCTCTCAGCCCTGACTTTGAAAGGTGGTCTGGTATGGATTTAATTTGCATTGATGTTAGAGATATTAGTAGCTTCCACCTTGGAGAGGAGGCCGAGGGAGGACGTGACAAAGAAGACGGGTCCCTTTGCAAACGTGGCCGGAGAGGAAGTGGGTTGTGCTTCTCTGTATCTAAACCCCAGAGCCTTGTGGCAAGCAGCCAAGGCTTGTCTTAATGAAAATTTATAGTTGAGATTATAATAGGGCAAATCATGTTTAGCAAGTCAACTGAATGACCCCAAAGGGTCTGGAACACACAACGGCAGTAACTAAATGCTTGTTGTGTGAGGATTTCTTCCCCTGCTGCTGAAGACTTAGCATTGCATTAAAAAAGAAGCATGGAAGGTTTAAGTGTGTTAGATCACTAAAAGGATAAGAAAGTTAAGCGTTTTTCGCAGGAAAGCATGACTTTCGAGTTATTTTGTTCTGGTAAGTGATTGAGGAAAACAGTTTGAACTTAGTATTTTCCCTTGTGTCAGTCAAACAAAAAATGCTCCCCCCGTTGAATTCTTGTTTAGACCCATCACAAAAGTGACTGCTTCTAGATTAAAATCAAAGTTTAAATAAATACACAGGCCCCAGGTTCCTCCCCTCCCCCACTGGAAAAAAGTCAAATGTTGATCATTGCTTAAAACTCTTTTAAACCAGAGATTAAGATTGTAAATACCCAAAGGCCGTCCTGGGACAGTCTGTGCTTCACATTGAAAGAAGCACAGTCAGGGAACTTGGTGGCAGAGTCCCTGCTCTGGTCATCCCAGAGCAGCGCGCTGTGGGTCTGGGAGGGCCGGCCCTGGGGTGTGTAGTGGCTCCCCGATACCCAGGTCACGCCCCTTTGCCTCTGTCCCGTTGCCCCGAGCCTTCAGCTGTGGCCTCTTCCCACTGTCTCCCTGTCCAGTCCCAGCAGCAGAGCCCATCGAATACGCTCAGTTCCCTTTCTACCTCAACGGCTTGCGGGACACCTCAGACTTCGTGGAAGCCATTGAAAAGGTCAGAACCATCTGCAACAACTACACGAGCCTGGGGCTCTCCAGCTACCCCAACGGCTACCCCTTCCTCTTCTGGGAGCAGTACATCGGCCTCCGCCACTGGCTCCTGCTATCCATCAGCGTGGTGCTGGCCTGCACGTTCCTGGTGTGTGCTGTCTTCCTCCTGAACCCCTGGACGGCCGGGATCATTGTGAGTTCATTCGCAGGGTTTTTGTGGAAGTCAGATTCCTTTTGGCCTAGCTCTTGCTGCAGCCGGGAAGCTGTGTTTATGTCTGGGCCTCTGGAGGAGGGTATAGATTGCATCACCCTTGCTATATTTATACTGCAGGAGGTGGCAAGGTTCATGGCCAGGTAGAGTCGTTAATGGCCTTTATCTTGTGTTCCTTGTCCTACAGCTTTCAACTGTCTGTGTAAAGACAGGGAAGTTTTAAAACACGTTGTCTATAACCCCTCTGAGCATTTATTAAACACAAACACTCTGAGCATTTATTAAATACAAATGTAACTAATTTTTTTTTTTAACTTAAAGGGTCCTCTTGTGACTACATCCCAGACCTAACATAGAGAAGATTCTTCTAGAAAAGGGGTGGAGGAGGTAATTAGAGAAGTTAGGATAGTGGTCTATGGGTAAAATGGTTTTTGAGATGGTTTTGTGTGTTGTGTGTGTTTTAAAACTTGAAGGACATTGATGAACCAGTATTACTAGCCGAGTTTTTGGCATCCTTTTTCCAAGTATAATTCTCCCAGATCTGAAGTAAGTTTCATGTGGAGTCTAATAAAATCATGGCAGTGTTTAAATTCCACGAACTGTGGTATAGCCTTCAAAATGCCACAATTATAAAAACAGAGACCAGGTCTCATTTCTGCACCATACGTCTGTGCAGCAGGTATGTTAAAAGGTAAATGTTTAGTCTGTAGGGGTTTTCATGGTACTTAAGTCACTGATGTCGTCCATCTTTCATTAGGTTCTTAAAAGAAAGCAAAGGGAACTGTTTCTGGACTTCCCTGACACCGCTGTCCACTGCCCCACCCCCGATCTGGAAAGCTCATTCACTCCTTCTCTTCCATCTGTAGGAAGTTTACTGTTTCATTTGTGTTTTCTCCCCTTTGGCCCAAGAAACTCCATAGGCTACCTTGCAGATTTTCTTTCCATCTCTGCGCAAATGTTTACAAGGCCGATGGAAGGCAAACAGGACTTTTCCTTGGGTTGAGCTGTCTGCTCCGTCCACCCGGCTTGCTCCTTACTTCTTCAAAGTGAAGGCGCCTGTAACCTGACCCATGTCAGCTGACCAGAAGTCCCCTTTCTCCCGCCGCATCCTCTCTTAACCCATGCACTCTCTGAACAAAAGCAGAGCTGCCTTTACGTCAAAGAAAGAACTTTTATTCACCCGTCCTATCTGCTTTCTTTAGGATGGAGGCAGGCAACCAAAAACTCTGCAGGTTTCAATTCTCTTGTAAATTCAAGGACAGTTTCTGATGATTACTATCAAAACAGAAGGAAATACCTTGGTTTAAAGTATATTAAACTTGTACCTAGTGACCAGTCCGTGTTTGTGTAATTCTTAGATGACTCAAAGGGAATAGTTGTGGATTTTTTTTTTTTTATTGTACTTTTTGCTTTCTAGAACAGATATATTGGAAAAACAGCTTGCGGTAGTAATACTAAGCTTTGCCTTTCTGTACTCCTTAAACAGGCTGCTGGCCCAAAGCAGCTATCCCCAAATTGTCCTGAAGTCTCCCTTCTCAGCAGCGACATGGTGAATTAGAAAATAAAGACAGGTGCCCAGAGTGAAAGCGAGTCAGCGTGTTCATTATATTTGGGTCCCAGGTGTTTTCTCTATTCTTGATCTGGAGGGACCCCCCTCCCCTGCTGTCAGCACTTGGAGTGTTTGTGCCCATCCACTCATCCCCTGCGTCTTTCTAAAGGTGACAGTCCTGGCTCTGATGACGGTCGAGCTCTTTGGCATGATGGGCCTCATTGGGATCAAGCTGAGCGCCGTGCCCGTGGTCATCCTGATCGCTTCCGTTGGCATTGGAGTGGAGTTCACCGTTCACGTTGCTCTGGTATGGGAGACCTCTTCATCAATAACTTGATGGAAAGGCAACATCTGTTCCTTTAGCTTTGGTAGTCTCCAGGTCAGGGACCTTTTTGTTTTTCTCCAACACCAAGGAACACACGTACTACTACTACGGGCTTAGTGAGGAGGCTTCCCTCTTGGGGTCAGCAGGGGACCAGGAAGGATGGTGCTTATTTGGTGACCTTAGTGTCATGACAGGTCTGTAAGTTGTCAACCTTGTTCCTAAGTTAGATGGTATGAACATGTGTGAGCACACAAATGCGCACGCAGTTTGTAAAAGTACAGTTCTACAGCAGAGATCAAGTGAGACCACACTCACAGGCAAGGTGGGGCCTGCCAGCAGCCGAGGACAGAGCCGGGAGCCAGTGGGGCAGAGGAACTGGTTCTTCCTGCTAAGCCCACCCAGCTCCTTCAACCTCCCTGCCTCCAAATTCATGAGAGAAGAAAAAGTCAGAGGACCACGGTTGCTCTCAACAGAATGTGCCGCCCTCTTCTCTGTGTCCAGTCCTGTGCACAGTTTGTTGGAGGAAGCTAAACATCAGGAGGAGTCTTTAAACCCAAAGACAAGCCCATCGTGTACATTTATCAGGAGTTTATTCCAAAATCTCCTAGCCGTGTGTGACTTACGTTCTGTCCACACTCGTGCTTATAACCTTAGTCTTTGGGGTTATTGTTAGGCACTCAATAAACATTTATTGACTGAAGAAATACTGATGTTTGGAATGCCCTAGGTAGGAAACCTAGCACTGAGCCTGGGCCAAATACTTTTAGCCTTGCCTTTTTGGTTACTAGCGTTGATTTTCCTGGGGCTTAGCACATGGCGTATGCATGTCTGCACATGCGTGGATGTACACATAGGCTCTGTGTTGTGCCTTCTGGTTTCTCCGCCAGGAGTCTTTCAGGAGCCTTCTTATGCAGTTTAGAGACTGTAAACTTCTGGGTTCCAGAAGGAATGTTTTGTTGAGGTTGTCCTATTTTCAACAAAAAGCTGATAATTTAGAAGCAATATTCTCTAAATTTTGAACCTATCTGAATTCTTTTCCTCCATTGAGCCAGGAGGAGGGAGAGGGGATTTTTTTTAAAGGAAGAGCCCACCAGCCTACAGCTTAGAACATAATTAATTCTTAATATCATTTCTTCAAAAAGGAGAAAACTTGACATAAGAGTTAAGAATCCACCCGGTCATTTTATTCTGATGCAAAGGAAAACCACTTTTTGGGGGGATAGCTAGCATGGCAAACAAGAACGTTCTAGAACAGGTTTTTACAGTGGAAATGAGAAGTGCAACCTGTGGTGGCACCGTGGGCCTTACACGTGCGGTGACATGAATGTACATGCACACACCAGTGCTGGCTAAGCAATTAAGGAATGTTTCCACCATTTGTGCAAGGTTTAATTCCAAGAATTTAAGGAAGCTCAAGAGGCAGCTTGGCTTCGGGAGCAGTCACCCCTGCTAAATGCTTATAGCCCACATCTTCATCATGAGACCATCACATGCAGGATGTGCTGTTCTCACCCAGCCTCTGTGTGAAGGTCTATTGAAAGCAGGCAGGTGCTGCTCTTTCAAGGTTTATAAAATGATGGAATAAGGTTGGTGAAGAACTCTCTTCAAGGAATCAGTGGGTTCCTGTCAGTTCACTATTCCCACAGTGTAAGTTGGGTGAGAGATGATAAAACCCTATTTAGCTCTTACAGCCTCATGGCCCAAGTATGGCACAGAGTAACATGGTTCCAGACTGTCTTGTTGCTTTCCTCCCAAGACAGAAAGGCAATTCTGTTGACCCGATACCCTTCCCCACCCTGGGAAAGCATGTGTATTTTTTAGAGAAAATGTACTTTAGAGAAAGGTACGGAAACTCCTAGCACATTTTTGTATGCTTTTCTTTCTTCATCTGTTCAAGAGAACAACGTAGTGTTCTTCCAGAAGCAACACAAAGAATAGGAGTGCACCCGATGTGTGATAGGCCTTGGTTTTCGGGAGCTATGGTCTGCAGAGAAAGCATATCCCTTTCAGGCAGAGAAAGGACTTGTGCCAGCTCCTGTCAGGGCCCCCCCCGGAGGGCAAGGCAGAGTATGACATGAACTGACTCCTGTCAAAATGGTCACCCTTTCAAGCCAACAGTCCGATTCGCTGGGGCTTACTCTGTAATGTTGCCATTGGCATCGGTAGTATTCGTCACCTAGTGGGGCTTTGGGAAGCGAAGGAAGGGGTGATATGACCACACAGAGTTAGAACAGGCGCGATGTGAATTTTGAGTCCTGTATTTTTTCTTGTGAGACTTCCGTGGTACTTAGAGGTACAACAGACCCATTAGTTTGAACCCTGCATCAGCCTGTGCACCCAGTTGCACTCGCCTCTCAACTAAGCCCACTTGGAAGAAAGATCTTGACCTCCCACAAAGTCAGGAAGGGTGCTATTATCTTCACACCGTGGGCCTCCCATGCAAAAGCCGTGGGATCGCATGGGTTGGGGAAGAAACTCCCAGGGAGCAATAGTGAAAAGAAGGGGACATTTTGCTCTTGTTGGTATAGTTTTGGTTTGGTTTTTAATTTAAAGTAAATATGCTTGCTGTCTTGTTTGGTGGTGGTTCAAGATTTATATCAACGCCAAACATGACACAGTATCACGAGCAGGCCACTTAAGCATAAGCCCAGATTTAGTACTTGAGCACCCCAGATTAAATATTTCAGGAGCTAGAAAGGAAGGTGTGAGAAGGTCTGCACAGTCCGAGTAAGACAGCTCGTAGCGTGTTGGACAGAGCTGCCCAGCGACCGCACTCGGTCCGGGAACCTGCTCATCCCGCCTCTCCTCCTTGCACAGGCCTTTCTAACGGCCATTGGCGATAAGAACCGCAGGGCCGTGCTTGCCCTAGAGCACATGTTCGCACCTGTCCTGGATGGCGCTGTTTCTACTCTGCTGGGAGTGCTGATGCTTGCAGGATCGGAGTTCGATTTCATTGTCAGGTAAGCAGGAGGGGAAACAGTTCTTAATTTCCAAGAATCTCTATCATCTTTACGATCTCCGTTGCATATTCCTTTCTGTGCCCTGTGGATAGCAGCACGTCTTCATTATGACTCTACTCTTTCTCCCCCAGATGTATTGAGGTGTATTGACAAGTAAAAAATCATATATTTTTTAAGGTATGCAGCACGATGTTGTGCCCTACGAATTCACTGTGAAATGATCACCATGGTCCGTGACTCCTCTTCTGCTGAGTTTCTTAACTCAGAGATCTGTGGGGAGGTAGAAGGACAAGCTCTCTTCTAGAGCCGTCTTAGGGAACATCTTGGGGAGGAGAGATGGAGAGTGTGACAAGCAGCAGAGTTCCACAGCGTGAAGCCAGGGGATCGCCCAGTACCCCCAAATTCTGACCTTGGTTCCCCTCCCCTGACTGAGTTTGACCTTCACTCTTCTTTCAAAATGATAGAAAAGAAAACTTTTCTAAGTTTTCTAAGATAACTAAAATTATCACCTACATTTTCTAACTTTTCTTCTTAAGTTTTCTTCTTTCTAACTTAACTTTTAACTAACTTCTTAACTTTTCTTCTAACTTTTCTTCTTTCTGACTTCTTTCAAAATGATAGAAAAGAAAACTTTTCTAACTTTTCTAAGATAACTAAAATTATCACCTACATTTTCTTCTAAGAAGCAAAGGTTGCACACCCAGACTTCACATTCAAGTTCTAAGTAAGATCTAGGGAGCAGTAAATGTGTAACTTCAGTGTCAAATGTCGGAAATCCAGACCTAGTTTGGATCCTTCTTTTTGGATCCCCAGGCAAGCAGTTTCTGGGGGCTTTATGAAGAGTATGAGTTCGCAACGTAGAAAAGGAGAACAAATTTGCCTTCTGCAGGGAAGGACCCTTCTCTGCTCCCAACAGCCCCCGTGGTTTTAGGAAATAGCTGCTCCTGGGTGGAACGCTGCTGCTGCTCCGTGGACAGGCAAGGGCAGAGCCATCCATAGGAAGACAGTCCGGGATTAGAACCGTGCTAAAGCAGAACTGAACATGAGACATGACTGTCTGGGTTGGGACGCTTTAGGAATCTGGGGGAGAATCTAAACAGACTTTCTCGCTGTGTGGGCCTGTGATAGGTCTCGTGTTTTCAAGTGAAAAGAAGAGGGTTTTGAGTTTCAGTCCAAGTTCCCTTGTTGCAGAAGCCAGATCAGGATCCCGTGGGTCTGTGGCCTACCCCACTGGGCAGTTGGGCAGCAGAGACTAAGCCTTCCTTGAAGGAGGCCCAGCATTCCCTTGGTGTAGTCAGTGCATGCCAGTGGAGAGGTAGGCCCATGATCACAGTGCGGACCCAAACTCCTCAGACCGCAGCAAGCTTGTGATTCACCCGAGGCTCTGCAGGCGCGGAGCAGCTCGGATTTCGCTGGGGGGCAGGGAGGCTGTGGAGCTGAAGTTTGCATTTCCAGCCAGCTCCCAGGTGATACCCATGCTGCTGGTCTGCTCAGCACAACACTGTTAATCAGCTCACAAGCCAATTAGTACATTCTTGTTTGCCAATACCAGGTAGATGTATGCCTAAATTAGATCAAGCTTTTGGCCAGAGTTTTATTTTCAGCTCTTAACTTGACTTTGGCTTTTCCTTTATTTCCTTAGCTTACCCATATTTGGACATTAATAGGTGTTTCTTTATGGCACAAAACCCCTGTGTCAAGGAGAGTCTCTTTTGCGTGACTTTTCCCTGGACACAATGTACCAAGCACCTCATAAGCGCCATTGTACACAGCAGCGAGTAACGTGGACCCTATCCCCCTCCATGTGGCTTACAGTCTGCAGGGGGGGAGAGGGAGTTCACAGGCATCTCAGAAGCATGGGAAGCTCTGGGCGGGATGAGATCTCCGAGGATCCCACTCAGCCTTGTGGGGATGCCCAGTGAGCCGCAGAGGGGCTCTTTGCCAGAATCCCAGCAACCAGCTGGGCACCAGGATGGAGGGCAGAGTCCTGGCTCTCATCTAACCCCTGGCTCCCTGTTCTCTCCCAGAGATATCAGGGTTCTTGTTTCGATCACTTTAAAAGGGCTTCCCATTTTCTAGAACTGGATGGATTAACCTGATAAAGCCCTCACTGAGGTCAACTGCATGAGCAGACATTGTATACGCTAAGCCGTCAGAAATCTAATTGGTCTGTTTATGCTACAGTTAGATGGATGGGATGCAAATGTTGTAATGCTGCCGCTGAGCTATGCTTCAGCCTGAAGTTCCAGCAGTTTACATTAGAGCAAGACTTTGGCGGCTTGCTTTTTACTAATGCAGCTCAGAAGTTTCTAGTGTTTACAATAGCTGCGAGGTATTTGTATTTTTATAGGGATTCTCACTCCTTTCATCTAATGTCGAAACATACAGAGTCATGGCGAAGTTGGGTGCCTGTTCTGTTTTATGATCAAGAGGACCATTAACAGATAAATATCTTGCCCCCACCCCTTCCCGGAGCATCCTGAGCTCTCCCCTACCACAGCCTCCTTCCAGCAGAGCTGCCCTAGACACTGTTAGTTCCAGAAAACGTACACTAGAGTGGAGCCCACTCCCTCCAGCTGGGCGCAGCCTCGGCCAGCCGCTCTCCCGAGCTGACAGGTTTACCTTGGTATTCATGAAGGATCCCAGACCTTAGCCCTCAATGGTGGGAAAGCAGGGCCACTTGCGCACTCTCCTCTTCTTCATGGTGCTGAGGCCTTTATGTTTGAATTGGCTGACGCAAAACAAGAGTATTCAGAGATGCTAAATTGTTCAACAAAAGATTGGCCCACAGAGCAGCCCCCTCATTGTGGGCCGCCCTCCCCCGCAAATGCCCCAGCAACCACAGAATGGGCAGCGCTTTCTTTTGCAGAAAGCTGGTTCTTGTGTTCTAAAAAGGTTGCAATCGGAGCCGTTTGGTAAAACTGGAACTCACAGAATTCTCGGCAGAAAGTTGTGATTAATGAAAGCCCAGGGAAAGCCTTACCTGATACGCTGGAGACTTAATTAGAGATTCTGCTCTAAGATGCAGAAGCATTTCACAGTGGATTAGCTGCCTGCAGAAGTGGGCTGCTTTTCCTCCTGAGCTAAATTGTTTAAATTCTACACCCTTCACTTCATTTGTTTGCTTCTGCTGGGTTTTCACGGACGGGGCCCCTCTGCATTGTGTTTGTGCTTCCAATCTGCTCAGCCATTCAGCTCACATTCCATATTTTTGTGTTTGTGTAACACATTCATAAATAACATTACATGCCAGGAGATTTCAGCAAATTAACAAACTAATTTTTCTCTCGTCCCTTCACAAACTAACACTTTGGATTGTGGAATGTAGTCCTCGAGAGTCACAAGGTAAAAAAAAAAAAAAAAAAGGAAAGCAAAAAAGGAAAAAACCTAATCTCATGCTGAATTTGAACCACAGATTTGTAACAGCCTTTGCAACCGTGTGGGCTTCGTTAATTTTGTGTTTTGATGTGCTACATAATATTTGGGCATATGAAGCCTGGCTTCATTTACTTTTGCCACAGTGAATGTTCCTGTTTCCCTTTTATCTTCAAGGTATTTCTTTGCTGTTCTGGCAATCCTAACAATCCTGGGTGTTCTCAACGGGCTGGTTTTGCTCCCAGTCCTTCTGTCCTTCTTCGGACCATACCCCGAGGTCAGTAATCATACCAGGCTATAACGTACACCCCTAAGGCCACCTGAAAGCTGTTTGTCCCAGGGTCCCTGTGAATTTAGATATTTAAGGTATCTCAACATTACTATCTGCTTTTTCAGTAAACATTTCCACGACTATGGCTTTTTTCTCTTCAATGTAATAGTTGGGGGGATGTCGTACTTGTTTTGTTTCAGTGTCTTAAACCAAGTGATTGCCGGTCTGAGTCTTGTAGTTCTGTATCCATGAAGCAGTTAACACCCAAGATAAATATCTGGGCTTGAAAATAAGTAAAAAGGCCACAGCCTGCCTTTTCCAAAGCGTAAGAGCAGAGGCTGGATCTTGGGCCCCAGCTGTCGAGGGGCAGAGTGGGGGAGGTGAGACAGGGCCGTGGGAGAGGCCGGGCCATAGGGGGACGGGTACAGAGACCACTGAGCCGTACAGTGCTTTGCAGTCGGAGTGTGACCAGCAGTAAATGGATGATAACCCTTCTGATATGGAATCTCCTTAAACAGGTGTCTCCAGCCAACGGGCTGAACCGACTGCCCACCCCTTCCCCCGAGCCGCCCCCCAGCGTGGTCCGCTTTGCCGTGCCCCCCGGTCATGCAAACAATGGGTCTGATTCCTCTGACTCGGAGTACAGTTCTCAGACGACGGTGTCGGGCATCAGTGAAGAGCTTCGGCACTACGAGGCCCAGCAGGGCACCGGAGGCCCTGCCCACCAAGTGATCGTGGAAGCCACAGAAAACCCTGTCTTTGCCCGCTCCACTGTAAGTCACCCTGACAGGGTGGGGGTAGGGGTAGCCCCATCTCCTGTGAACAGCAAAATCCCAGACAGATAGGATTTTAAAATAAAGTAAAGATTATGTAGAATCATATGAAATTGCCAAGATTTGCCTCTGAAACTATAAAAACGTTCATTCCTTGTGTTTGGGTGTCCTAGGGATTGCCAAGGGCGGGGACCAGTATCCCCAGCATTGAGTAGCGTTGGCATGTATCTTACTCAGGCGTAGCACACTTGGAGCTTGAGGCTCAGAGGGAAAGCCTGCCTTCCTGCTGCTGCTTTTTGTTTTTTGTTTTTTGTTTTTTTTTTAGCTGCACGTCATTTTAGAATAATACTTTTTTTTAAAACGTAGTGGTATTTTTATTGCCAACAGTGATTTTTTTCCCCTCCCACTTCTGTTACCTTTAAATCCCCCAGTACAAAATGATTTCAATTGTTGATGTCTAAGACTTTACTAGAAATGGGAAGCTTAGCCTTTGGGAAAGCCATGAGCAGCCCGGGAGCCCCTTCTCAAAGACTCCGAGAGCCCCAGCCATGTCCTGCACTCTCTCTGCTCCCGGGGAAGTGCTCAGCCCCCCCCCACCCCCCCACCCCCCCGCCCAGGCCTAGAGCATAGTACACAAAACCCTAGGAAGGTTGAGGAAGGTTCTAAGACTCGTGTTGCTCCAACTGAGGGCCTCCTGCTGTCCCTCCAGGAAATGGGTATTCCAGTCCCAGGCCAGAGCAGCCCTCGCATGAAAGAGAGAGAGGCCGACCAAATAACCTAAATTTTCCTCCTCTTACCCCCCGTGACGATGCCTGCTGAGCTGCAGTGTGAATCTGGTTTGGTTCAGCAGGAGCCTAAAAATAGGTACAAGCTGAACGACTTTGAAGTTGGTCACGGTCCTTTTGATTGATGTGGCCACTGTGTTGCTCCACGCTTTGTATAGAGACCCAGAAACCAGATTCCTAACAACCGGACAGAGCAGCGCTGCCCCATAGAACTTTCCGCGATGATGGAAATGCTCCCTCTGTGCTCGCCCGTGTAGTAGCCACTGATCACATGTGGCTGTTTAGCCCTTGAAATGTGGCTGGTGCAACGAAGGAACTGCATTTGGAATTTGTGTTCAGTTAAGGGCAAAGAGCCCTGTGTTCCTAATGACTGCCGTAGTCAACGGTGTAGGCATCGACATCCTGCCAGCATGCAGCGCTGGGGTGAGCCAGAGCCAGATACTTAGCAGTTTTCCAAGAGGAGGAGCTTGGGATTGGACCTACAGTGCAGGGTGGGGCTCAAACAGCAGGAGGGAGGCAGTGCGGGGACTTTGTGACCGCAGCCCTGCATTTAGGGGCCACAGCCATGTGTGCCCAGCCAGCTGCGCTAGAGAAAGCCTAGACCCAGGCTCCAAATAAGGCCCTCCTCTGCCACGTTGGGGAGGTTCTAAAAGAACAAGTTTTTCTTTTGTGGGTGGAAGGCCCCGCTGGCTCCCCGGGGGCCTCTTCCAGCCATTTGTGGGGTTGACTGAGCACTTGGTGAAGAGCTGTGTGTGGGTGGCCGGCAGGAGCCGGAGCCAAGAAGGGAAGGCGGGGCGCAGTGAGGGGCGACGCCCCGCCCGGGGCTGGCGTCCCTCCTGTTTTAACCTGCCCTCACTCTCTGCAGGTGGTCCATCCTGAAGCAAGACATCACCCACCCTCAAACCCTCGCCAGCAACCCCCCCTGGACACAGAGCCTTTGCCTCCTGGACGATCAAGCCAGCAGCCCCGGAGGGAACCCCCCAGAGAAGGCCTGCGGCCACCCCCCTACAGACCGCGCAGAGACGCTTTCGAAATTTCTACTGACGGGCATTCTGGCCCTAGCAATAGGGACCGTGCGGGCCCCCGGGGAGCCCGTTCGAACAACCCTCGGCACCCAGCGTTCACTGCCATGGGCAGCTCGGCGCCCAGCTACTGCCAGCCCATCACCACTGTGACGGCCTCGGCGTCCGTGACTGTGGCCGTGCACCCCCCGCCCGCCCCCGGGCCCGGCTCCACGTGGAACCCCCGAGGGGGACTGTGCCCGGGCTACGGGGACTACCCCGAGACTGAGTACGGGCTATTTGAGGACCCCCACGTGCCTTTTAACGTCCGGTGCGAGAGGAGGGATTCCAAGGTGGAAGTCATAGAGCTGCAGGACGTGGAATGTGAGGAGAGGCCCCGGGGCAGCAGCTCCAACTGAGGTACGTGCAGGGTGGGCGGGTGTTGGCCCTCGAGTCGCTGCCCCTCAGCAGCAGTGGAGGGATGTGTGGGGGTGGGGACCGAGAGCAGAGCTCCTTGGGGCTTCTCAGGCCACCCGCTCTGGGAGCCCCTGGGCATTGGTGTGGCCCAAACCAAACACCGGTGACCCCTGGTCTCCACCACATCCAAGCTCTTTCATCCTTGGGGAACCGGTCCAGTCCCAAACTGGGTCACTCCCTTGCTGTAGACCTGTTGAGAATTAGTGCAAGTTCATGGGGATGCTAGCTGGCTTCCACCTGTCTTTTTTTTTTTTTTTTTTTTAAAGATTTTATTTATTTATTTGACAAAGAGAGATCACAAGGAGGCAGAGAGGCAGGCAGAGAGTGAGAGAGAGGGAAGCAGGCTCCCCACTGAGCAGAGAGCCCGATGCGGGACTCGATCCAAGGACCCCGAGATCATGACCTGAGCCGAAGGCAGCGGCCCAACCCACTGAGCCACCCAGGTGCCCCTCCACCTGTCTTTCGATCTCTCTAAAGCCCCGTGACAGCTGTGATTGATACACGGCTCGGAGAACCCTAACCCTCACATCGGGAAAGGGCTCATGACCCACCCTGAGGAGCCCCTCTTGTGCTCACCCAGCACCCTATGCTGATTTCTAGCGCCATTGACCAGTTTCCTTGATTTGGTGCTAAGTACAAACTCATACACCCGTGGCTTTGTTTGACTTTTTTTTTTTTTCTCTTTTAAAGGGTGAGTAAAATCTGAAGCAGAGGCCAAAGATTGGAAGTCCCCCACCCCCCCAACCCCCTCTACCCCCGAACTGCTTGAAGAGAACCGCTTAGAGTCCCTCAGGCGTGCGCTCCGGGAGAGCAGTTCCGCGTTACTGTAACTGATTGTATTATTTTGTGAAATAGTTCTATAAATATTTAAGAGGTGTACACATATGTAATATACGAAGGAACGGATGTACAGTAGTGCGATCTGGGCTCTCTCCACCCCCACCCCCAGAGTGGGCGGTGGGGAGGCCGCCGCGGGGCCCCTCCCGATTTGTGCATGGGTCTCTGTGCCACAAACAAGCCTAACGTAGTCTTAAATTTCAGCATATGTTGCTGCTGCTTAAATATTGTATAATTTACCTGTATAATTCTATGCAAATATTGCTTATGTAATAGGATTATTTTGTAAAGGTTTCTGTTTAAAATATTTTAAATTTGCATATCACAACCCTGTGGTAGTATGAAATGTTACTGTTAACTTTCAAACACGCTATGCGTGATAATTTTGTTGTTTAATGAGCAGATATGAAGAAGGTACGCTGACCCCGGTGGCTTCTCCAGGTGTAGTGGGATGTGGTTCCGTTTGGCTATGTGTGTGTGTGGGTGTGTGTGTGTGTGTGAGAACATGTGTGTGGTTTCCCAATGTACTGTACTGTGATTTTATTTTTTTTTTCTCTTTTTGTTTCTTTTCACTGTCTTGTAACCCTCAGTGGGCTTTGCCCTAGTTGAGCTGGAAGAGTCAGGATGTCTTTATTGCTTGGTGCTGGTGGAAAGCTAGCCCTGAATGTCGCCTTACCCTTTCGCCGGACTCCCTTCAGGCCCAGGGCTCTCTTGCGATCATTGGCTGCTATCCAGACTCTCCCAATTCATGCCTCAGAGGAGACGGGCTCCGTTGCATGGATCATTGTGGTGGACGGTGGAACCTCAGGGTTTAGAGCTAACATCCGCTCATCTTCATTGGTATTAAAGCGTTATTATAGAACACGCTCAGTGGTGCGCCTCAGCTGGGCCATGAACATATACTCTAGACTATGCAGCCTTTGTTGTACCTCTCGTGACACACACACGTGCACACGCACATACATATACATGCACCCTCAAAAACGTAAGGGCAGATTGGAAATCTTTCAGAGACCATGACCCTGCTATGAGTAGAAAAACCTGTTGATTCTAGTTTTTCACCACAGTCAACCCAGAGGTGATGTTTTGAGTCCCTACAATTTAAACTCCCCCTTCTTCCTAAATTGCACAGTTGGCTGGGACTTTCTGGGTCTGTTTGTATCTTCTTGAAAAATAAATAGTGAGCCTCCAGTGTGGTGATGTGGAGTCAGAAGTTCTGCAGGTTAGGAGCTTCCAAAGGATCCTTCTCGGTGTGTGAATATTCCCATTATGGGCCCACGCGCCCTCAACAGACTGTGTCCCTCCTCTCAGCCTCATTTGTGTTCCCTCAACGGGATGTTGACCCTAGAACAGAGAGATGTTCATTCCATACACCCCACTTAAGAACGTGTCCGGAGGCAGGTCTCTCAACCAGGTATGATTTTTAGATTTGCTTCTGTCTTGCTTCTGTTGTCTTGCTCTGAGGTGTGTGTCAGGGAGGTGGTCAGTACCCAGACTCAGCTCTGTGGGAGCATGCCAGTGGCAGCTCCCACAGTGTCCTCCTGTTCACCACAGAAAAACTCAGTCAGAAGGCAATGGGCTCCCGGTAGTACCCAGCAGCATAGTGACCTCAGACCCAAAACCTTGCCACAAAACTGTAAGATACTCATTGGAAGCCCCCTGTGGCCACCAGGTGTGTGTGTTCACGTGCCAGGGGCCTCGGGGGGCCTGCGTCTACTGTCCAGTGACTCCGTCGGCCACACTGTCTGTCCACCTAATATCCAGCTCTGCTCAGAAAACTTATGTCCTGCATTCAAGAGAGAGATGGTGCAGAATTCTGAGGTCTGCTTCTCTCGTTCGTGGCACGCCCTCCTTGCTCCTTTCCTGAGCCCAGCTTGTGTGGTTCATGAGAGCTCACACGGCCCTGCTTTCTGTACGGTGTAGAACTTTCTCCCACAGTCACTTTGGCAAAGGGAGAACCCGGGGGCGGGCAGGCAGCCAGAATTTCTCTCTCTCTCTCTCTCTCTTTTTAAAAATAGTTTTATTTTGTCTGTCTTGTTTGTTCATTTGGATGTTTTAATTTTTTTAAAATCTTTGCTGATATTTATAATTTTGTATCATAAGAATGTTTTCCTACAGTATTTGTCATGCCAGTTTATAACAAAAAAATGCAGGGATTTTATTTCTATTGGAAACACTATTACAGCTATGTTTTACTTTTGAACAGAATTTTTATTTGTATAGAGTGCTTACTAATGTTAAATAGTTCAGAGTATATAACATTTTCATTAAAGACTCATGGTAGGTGTTAGTGTAAGGAGTTTAAAGGAAATAAATATTCAAACTGGGTCTCATTATCTGCCAGTTTTGGCAGAAATGGGTTTGTGTCATTTCAATTACAAAGATAAAAGTATGCCATATAATTTATTTATATGAAAATTTATTTTTGTAGTGTACATAGTAGTCATCAAGTCTTTTGACAAAAGTATATTTTTAAAGAATTTATATGTGATGAATCCATAATGTCTGGAACTTTGCTGAGACATGAGTGGGGCACACTTTTCAATGTAAGTACAGCAAGGAAAAGAAAATGTTTAACAGTGTTAAGAGAGTGAGAGATCGAGTAAATATTCATGCAATTGTGAAATGTGTATTAGTTACCATTTGTGACCTAGTGTGGTTCTCATTTTAAACCTTGGAAGGCAAAAATGTACAAACTCTCTAAATATTAATGTTCAAACACTGATAGAAATTCTAACATGAATAAAAAATAATATAACTTGTTGGTTATGTCTTCGTTCATGGAATTTTTTTTTTGAAGATTTTATTTATTTGTTATTTGAAAGTGTGAGAGAGAGTGTGTGTGTGTATGTGTGTGTGTATACACATGTGCAAGCAGGGGGAGGAGCAGAGGGAGAGGGAAAAGCAGACTCCACACTGAGTGTGGAGCCCAATGTGGGGCTCAACCCCAGGACCCTGAGGTTATGACTTGAGCGGAAAGCAAGAATTGGACCCTTCACTGAGCCACCCAGGCAACCCTAGTCATAGAATGTTTTTTTAATTGTATTAACAGAATGTTTTACAAAGGCGGTTAGCATGTCAGGCCACCAAAAACTTCATTGTTTTGTCTTAGGAACCTTGCTAAAGAATGCTTTCTTGTTCTCCCTCACAGAAGCATTCTTTTTTTTTTTTTTTTAAGATTTTATTTATTTATTTGACAGAAATCACAAGTAGACAGAGAGGCAGGCAGAGAGAGAGAGGGAAGCAGGTTCCCTGCTGAGCAGAGGGCCCGATGTGGGACTCGATCCCAGGACCCTGAGATCATGACCTGAGCCGAAGGCAGCGGCTTAACCCACTGAGCCACCCAGGCGCCCTGCACAGAAGCATTCTTAATATAAGAAGAACTCTAGGTTTTTATTTTCTGACACCAGGGAAGTTCCTAAATACCATTCAAAATGATCCCCTTGTCCTCTCTTAACATTCTTATTTTTTTTTATGTGATGCCTAATAATTAGAGGAAACACTGATCAAGACCAATGTGATGATTATTCAAATAAAGGAAGGTACCATACTTAACTCAGGGTAGCCGACAACGTGGTACTGGTTGAACCTGATACAGAATGGCTTTTTCTGGGTGTTTATGATTCGGTTATATCTCATTTTCATCGTAGCCGTGGAGAAAAAATAAGACCAGGAGTATCATACCCACCGGAAAGCAAGGAGTGGTGGGGAGGAACTCAAAACCCAAATTATTCGAAACACCCAGTGAGGGGTCAGCAAACTGCAATCCACAGGCCTCCCGTTCTTGTCAAGTTTTCTCACAAGATGGACATGAGCAGCGACATACAGATGGTGACTGCTTTCCAGCTAGTGGCAGAGTTGAATAGTTGTGACCTGCTCTACAGCCCATGGAGCCTAAGATGATTTACTAACTGGCCCTTGAGATAGAGTTCGCTGACCCATTTTAAGATAGGGTTACCGTAGGCCAATGATCCTCAGGTGTGGTTCATGGATTGGCAGCATTGGCGTGCCTCAGCAGCTTCTAGAACAGAAGAATCTTCAGGGTCACCCCAGACCTACTAAGTCAGACTCCTGGGAGTGAGACCCAGGAATCCGTGCGTTAACCAGCTGTCCTGGTAGTTCTGATGCACCAGCAGCGACAATCCCTAAACCCCTTCCTGCTGCATGTGACCGCAGCTCTATAATTTTAACCAGTGCAGGCCAGATCTGGAAACAACGTAGATATGCCGACTCCTCTGTTTGGTCTTTCCACAAAAAACACATGTTCCTCCACGGGAAAGAGTGGAGACCTATCAACAGCATTTGTGTCTGGGAACCCGGAGAAGGGAATTCCTTTTCAGTGCTCTGCCACTGCTGTGGGGCAGGATCCCAGTGGAGGGCATGAGCTTCTGACCTCAGAAGCAGGGGAGGATGGTCACTCCGGGCCAGACCCCAGTCCACCCTTCCCGCTGAGAGGGCTGCAGGGGACCCACTCTGACTTGGACCTGTCCCTTGAAACCTTGGAGCTTCCATATCCTCATCTGTATATAAACTAAAGATAATATGTGTCCTTTGCATACTTCTGAAGGTCAAAGCAGTGCTGGTTGTGATGAGGTTTGGCCCAGAGGGAACCTCTGTGGACCACACACTGAATAAGATGCTCAGGTAATACAATGTCCTCCTTAATGGATGCTTCATCTGAACACAATAAGTGTTCATAAGTGTTAAGCAGGGTTTCCTGTCTTAAAACCTCATCCTCCTCTCTCCTGGTCTAATCTACAGTCTGTTCCTAAAACCCGTCGGTGGTGAACTTCACACATAACTCTCGCTTGGTCATGGGGAGTAGGTGCCCCCTGAAACTGAGCATGGAAAATATTAATTGCATTAATTGGAATTCAAATTGAGAGGTGCTTTCTTTTAGAGGAGTTTTACACCACCAAAATGACCGTTCGTTGCCATCCAATTTTATATTCTTTATAAATTACATATACCTAACTAAGTAAGCTAATTTAGTTTTTCATGTTGGCCTGGGGAGAAGTTTTTAATCAGATTTGTGTCCCAAAATCCACCATATTTATTCAGGACTTAGGTAAACACAAGGCCCCATTATTTTTGGCACGATGGGCATATTTAACAGCTTTGGGAATGCTGCACGCTGCTAAATTTTGGGCAGCAGCCGCGTCGATGTGAAGGCAGGTGTTTCATTTTTGGTAACTGGCAACTGACCTCCCAAAAGGAGAAGTGGAGATGGCCTATTAATCATCCAGAAAGAACATCTGCCAAGTTTTAATCACTTTTAATGAAGGTTGTGCCTAATGAGAATACGCCTCAAACACAAATCTGCTTCATGGTTCACATTGTCGAGATGGAGAGCGTGGTGGATGCCATTTTCTGCGAAGGCTCCCTTCCAGGAAATGACAACTTTCATCTTTGGGATCTTGAAGGAACATTCCGATCTCTTAGGAACTTGGTAGAACTCAGGAAAGCAGAGGGACCTGGGGCTCTCTGTTACATAAAGAAGGGAGCAGTAGAGATGATCCAGATCAAGCTTGGCCTGGCCAAAGCAGGTGTGACATTCTACATGGCAGTGTGTTTTGGTGATCTTTGATTCCCGCCTACCCTTTAGGAATTCCCTTTCTTGGGGCCAAGAGAATGGGGCCTTTCGACTGAGAGGGAGACTTTGCGCTGACAATGAGACACACCCCAGGGAGCAGTGTAGCTCAAACAGGCAAACACAGCCTCATCTTCCTCAGAGTCAACTGAACCCCTTTGCATTTCTTTTACCTGGAGCGGGTTCTCTTCATTCATTGGTGTCCCATCCAGGACCTAAGACCGAGGGCACTGGAGTGTGATATTAGGTCTCACTGAGGCAAAAACTAAACCCAGAGAAGAGTTCACACAAAAGCAAACCCAGAAAATACCTCTGTCAACAGCAGCATCTTCGTACACAATGGACAACAGCTTGTATTCTCGTGGAAAAGGGGGTGGTGGACAAGAACCGGTTTTATTTTTATAAAGAGAAAAATCACACAGATGGAGGAGACATTGACGAGCAAGTTCTGACTGGTGAGGATTGCAGCCTTAAGCCCACATGAAGATGCCAAAAGGATAATCTTTGTAATTACAAATTTCAATCAGCGGCAGCAGTAGGTGGACTCCTGGTGAGAGGCTCTTTTGCGGCAAGACAAGAAGCAAGATGGGGCAGGAAGGGAGAAAAGCAGGAGGTGGTCCGCTGCGGGCTGAGAGAGAAACAGCTCTCTGTCACAGGGCACATGCTCAGATGTCCAGAGAATGAGGCTGATACCATGGACATAGACAAATTGCCAGCAAAACTAGGAAAAGACCATTCAACTGGGGAAGAGGCATGAAAAAAAGAATGGAATAAAATGCCAAGAGACAAAACATCCACGGGCTGCGAGAGCCATTGCCAGCCCATAATACTTCTGTTGGGCCCAAAACATCAATAAGCACCCTGGGATCGTCCATCGGATGGATGATTTTTCTTGTCTTACTCAGTTCCCACCTTACATGGAATCATGGAAGGCCATGATGAATCATACGAATATGTCCAGAATCATGGAAGCCCAAAGCTGTCCCAGGCCTTGGCCATCTTAGACTCAGAAAGTCTGGAGATGTGCTATGACATTCTCAACGTTGGCCAGCAACTTCTGGAGTCAAGTCAGACTTAGGACCCGAATCTAATGCAGTCTGATGTTCTTATTCCCTTATCACCTCCCTTCCCCCTCACCGCCACCTCGCCATGTGTTTTACATGTTAATTTCAAAGGTAAGAATGCCTGCCCTCTACACCACTGATGTGCAGCAGGGCTCCAGGGCCCCTCAGCTGTGGCGTGGGTCCACAACCAGGTGCACAGCATATATATCTGCACTAAAGGCAAACAGCCGCAGTGGAGGAAGCAATTAGCAAATCTCTGAATTATCCTTCTGATTACACTTAAATTCCAAAAGCTAATTGGCTAAAATGTTTCTCCTTAATTAGAAGCAATTAATATGTGAAGCTAGGTTTGCATTTCACAAGAGAGTTTGCATTTCACGATTGAAATTTCATAGTTCATTCACTAATGGTCTCTAATGGCTCGTAATCATAAGGCACACAGAATTAAGGTGGCATTTTCAACGTGCAAGCGAGGGAGGATGGCTGAATTTGTGAACGATCCTTCCAAAGCAGAGGACACGGCCGCCATCCACCCGGGGCCACAGAACACCATCGGGCATGCTCGCGCTTGCCCAGACACACCCAACTGTGTCACAAGTCCCGACCTGTCCACTGTGACCCCTTCCGAATTTCCTCCTCTCTCACTTGTTCTCTTTCACCTGAAGAGGCTTGTCCATGCTCCCTTACATAGTCAAGGCAGACTCAACATCAAGGCCAAAGGGAAGCCTCTCCAGAGTCCGGAGACTATGGCTGGAACGCCGCCCCAGGGAGCAGGAGCACTAGCAGAGATCGGAAGAATGACCGTGGTGAGGTAAGAAAAAGGAGACAAGGGCAAAGCCTGAGGAAGAAGCAGCTCCGGGAAGTTGAGGCCAGGACAGGACTCCCTGGCCCCACACCAGAGTAATTTCTGGAGATGATGCTGATCTGACACCAAAGGGGAAGACAGAGAATAGAGGAAGGGTTCCTTTGTCTTACGTGTTAGTTTTTCTCTCTCTTCCATTTATTTCCCAAAATCTTCAAGGGAGAGAATGTATTGAGAGAAAGAGCTGGCAAACTAAAAATCCAGACCAAGGACTTGTTTTTGTAAATAAAGTTTTATTGGAACACCAACATGTACATGCTCACTTTTGTACAGTCTGAGGCTGCTTTCATGCCACAGGGGCAGAGCTGAGCTGTTGCAACAGGCACCATATGGCCACAACGCCTGAAATATTTTCTGTGTGGTCATTTACGGAAAAAGCTTGCCACTCCTTAGAATATGATGTCTCTGCATTGACTCATGTACACACTCTGGCCCCTGTACAGATGGGCTAATTCTTGTTATTTCTCAAACACATCAGGCAGCGGTTTCCCTCAGGATATTTGTGCTTAATTCTTCCCTCCACCAGGACTACATATTTTGTCTCCCAGATGGACACATGGCTCACTTCCTCACCAAATTCAGGTCTTTGTTGAAAGGCCGCCTTCTGGAGAGGGGGGAGGCTACCTGCCCCTCCCCCACTTCAAAACCGCAAATACAATCCACACCCCAATCCCAGAACCCCATCCGCCTCTTCTGCCTAAGTTTCTCCATAGCATTTAGTGTTTTCTAACATCCTCTAAATTTAGCCAACTGATTAGTTTATTATTTTATCTCACCCTAGTGAATGTTAGCTCTTTGAAGACAAGGATATTTGGCTATTGTATTTACTACTGTATTCCCCAAAGCCTAGAACCATGCCTGGAACATAGCATGCAGTTAAGTATAGCATTTGTTAAGCAAATAAACCCTACAAAGTACCTACTCTAATTTCTCCCACTTTACAGATGAGAACACTAGAAAGTTACAAGATCCGCTAGAAATTGTAATGAGAGTCACGATTTCTGACCCACCAGCCTTAAGCACTAACCACTGGAACTCTATGTTACTGTTTGCCTCTCCTGTGCATTCCCATTACAGCTGGCTACTGAGCATAGAACCCTATCTGGATCCAGGAACCGTTCCTGATCCTGGGCAGGATGAAAAGAATAACAGGACCAGAGTCCCTGATACGAAGAACCTTAAAATCTGATTCTTTCTATTTCCCTACAAATATATATAAATATAATGACACATACAGGTGCATTTTGTTTTGTTTTACTTTGCTTTTTATTATAGCAAAATTTCAAGCACACACATAGAATATAGAGAAATGAACCCCCATGTATCCAGTTCCAACAACTGGTAACTTTTCCCCGTTCTGTTTTGTCTGTGCTCCAATTTCTCCTGGCTTGCTGGGGTCTTTGAACATAAATCCCAGACATCATCCCATTCCACTGACAGATACTTCATTACGAAGTTAGTTGACACAGCATGTTACATTAGTTTCAGGTGTACAAAAGAGCGATTTGACAAGTCTATACATTCCGCGGGGCTCACCACAAGTGTGGCTCCCATCTGTCACCATACAATGCTATTACAACCTCATTGACTATATTCCCTGGGTCGTGCCTTTCATCCCTGTGACTTATGCATCCCATAACGGAAAGCCCATCCCGCCCACCCCACCCATGTTACCCAACCCCCTCCCTCCCTCTCTCCCCCTCTAGTACCCTAACCACCCTGCTTTACCACACCAAACCAAACTAACAATAATTCCTTTATGTCGCATAATACCCAATACATATTCAAATCCCCCCAATTGTCCCAAGGTTGACTTGTGTGTGTGTGTGTGTGTGTGTGTGTTTATTTTCTCCTATTTTTTCAAGCATTTCACCATTTCTATAATTATTCAAAATAAAACAAAAAAGCAGGGTGCCTGGCTGGCTCGGTTGGTAAGATTTTGCATGTGGCTTTTGATCTCAGGGTCAGGGATTTGAGCCCCACGTTGGGTGTAGAGATTGCTTAGAAAAATAAATTTTAAAAACAAAAAAAGTCAACAAATTTTTTTTATATCTTAAAAAGAAATATGTTAGATAAATGAAGATAGATGTACAACTAAATATAATATAGAATATGATGAATTTTTTAAAAAAAAGAGTAATTCAAGCAAAATGGGACTTAAAGGGATGACTAGATCAGGAAAGATGTCATGAAGGAGATGGCATTTGAATTTGGCCTTTATGGATAGGATTTCAGTGGGGAGAGACCATGGGTAGGGCATTACCAATAAAAGAAAGAGACTGAGTTAAGTCCCAGAAGATAAGAAATTTAGGGTGTGTCTAGAAAATGTTAGGTCTATTATGTTGGAGCAGATACCACCCAAGAACTATGGTTCTCAGAGTGTGGTCCTAGGACTGGTGGCTTCAACATGACCCAGGAAATTGCTAGAAAGGTAAACTCACAGGCTCCCCCACCCTCAGCCCTACCAAATCATAATCTCTGGGTTTGAGGCCCAGGAATCTGTTTTAATAAGTTCTCCGGGTAATTCTTTACCTTTTTTTTTCTTTTTATTTTTTTCTTTATTTATTTAAACAATCTCTACACCAACATGGGGCTCAAACTTAGGATCAGTGGTCATACTCTTCTAACTGAGCCAGCAAAGTGCTCTTCTCCAGGTGATTTTTTTTTTTTAAGATTTTACTTATTTATTTGAGAGAGAGAAAGCACGAGTGGAAAGAGGGGCAGGCGGAGAGGGAGACACAGAATCCCCACTGAGCAGGGAGCCCCATGCAGGCTGCATCCCACTACCCTAAGATTATGACCTCAGGGAAGGTAGACACATAGACACTTAACCAGCTGAGCCACCCAGGTACCTCCTCTGCAGGTGATTGTTAAGCTCCCAGAAGTTTAGGAAGGGCACATGTAGGGAAAAAGGTGACCTTGAAAGCTAGCCTACTGGCGATAGCCTTATCCGTTTGTCCTCTTGAAGATTGTTAAACAGATACTTGGTTGTGCCTATGTTTTAGAGCACTGAAGGATGGATGAGAGGTACAGAAATAGAACCTTGAAGCAGGAAGAACATAGGCTGTTGCAGTGACTATCAAATGCAATTACAGCAGCAACCTATTGCTTGTGTTTTCCAACATCCCTTCACTGCCTGGGTTCCCAGCCCAAGTTTCTTCTGGAGGAAGATACCTTTTTCCAACCCTCAGTATATCTGCTTCAGGTAGAGCGGCCCAGGCTTCAAGGTTGATCAGGTGACTCAGACTGTCCAATAAGAGCATCATTTCCTGGCCACAGTTATTGGTTCAAGGATGGGAACATGAATCAATCAGAATCTCTTTGATGTTCTGAAGCTCCATGTGAAACATCTAAGAGTAGATGTGCTTTGGTAGGATTTGCTTTCCAATGAGAAACGTGCAGCCTCTGTGTGACTGGAGCGGTAGAGAGCTTTTATGAGAAAGGAGCCAATACTGCAAAAGGCGGGGCCAAGGAAACAAGAAGATGAAGTACAAACTGCTTACATCATTTGAACCCTGGATCAAGCTGTACCTACAGCCAACCCATTATCAAAATTTTCAGTTCTGAAAATCTTTGTGTTCTGGCCAACTGGAAGCAGGTTTTCGTTTTGTCCTGAATGACCTAAATTCAGCATGACATTGGGCTTGATAAGGGAGCCACAGATTCACAGGACACAGACAGGCTTTGGATTTTCACTGACAGGAGAAGAGATTGAGGAAGTCAAAGGTGATTGATGGTGTTGCAGGTTTGATTCTATGAGAAGCAGACTCTGAGAAGAAGACATGTAGAACGTTCACTGGGGAGCACTCCCAGGGTCAACACATATAGGACAGTAGAAGAAGAAGTGCTGGGCAGAGGGAGAAGTTGAACTGCCATGTTGCTGGTCCTGTGGGGGCTGAGATGGCCCTTCCAAGTTGGATCAAGTTAGAGCAAGGAGGCTATAGAGGTCTACACTCTTTTTTTTTTTTTTAAATATTTTATTTATTTATTTGACAGAGAGAAATCACAAGTAGGCAGAGAGGCAGGCAGAGAGAGAGAGAGGAGGAAGCAGGCTCCCCGCCGATCAGAGAGCCCGACGCGGGACTCGATCCCAGGACCCTGAGATCACGACCCGAGCCGAAGGCAGCGGCTCAACCACTGAGCCACCCAGGCGCCCGAGGTCTACACTCTTACATTGACCAGTCACAGGATTCATGCTGCCACCAGGAAAGGGGCAAGATATCAGGCCAGATATGTTTCCTCCACCAAGTGCAACTCCCAAAGAGAGACTGAGCTGAGCTGTCAGCCACCAACAACCCCACAGCTGGGAAGAATGCTGAGTCCCCTTTTGGCGGGAGTAGCCCAGCCTTCACCACAGCCAGGTTTCCTGGTTGAGTTGTGTGGCTGTGAGGACAGGGATGCCGGCAGTTGAAATGAGGGAAGGAGGAGGAACAGATGCAGTCTGGGACAGGGCGGAGGCCATTCTGGACCGATGGTGCTTAAACACTTGAGGAGATGCTCCCAGTGGTCCAGACCGACATCCATCAGGGAAGCGTCAGAATAAAAAGGATAGTTGGGGAGCACCTGCCAGGAGAGAGTGGAGGTGGAAAGGAGGGAGGATGGAACTTAGGGGACAAAAAGAAGAAAAGGAACCCATGAAGGGAAAAATGAGGAGCAGTTAAAGAGGCAGCAGAATTGGGCAGTGCGGCAAATTCCAAGATAGTAGTAACAATAGCAAATATGGCTATGAACATTCACTGTTGAGGGAACTTAAGGTGATGGCAAATGAGTTGGTTGGGGGTTAATCAGTTGACAGGCATTTAAATTAGGAGAAGAATCAAGAACCTGGGGATGGGACAGGTGCACCTGAAGCATGTGTATTTGCTGGCTAAAACATAAAAGTCATCAAAAACGAGAATATGTTTGCTGACTTAATTTTATCCTTACTCTCTGTTTTCACTTAAAAGTGGTATTGGGATATAATTCACATACCATACAATTCATCTGTTCAAAGTGTACAATTCAGTGGTTTTTAGTACAGTCACAGACTTGTGCAACCATCACCATAGCCAATTTTCGCACATTTTCATCTCCTTTTTCACTGTTAATTCCCTAACCTCCCCACCTCCCTCAGCCCCAAGCAACCACTAGCCTATTTTCTGCTCTGTTTTGGACACTTCATACAAATGAACTTACATAGTACATGGTCTTTTGTGACTGGCTTCTCTCACTTAGTGTAATGTTTTCCAGGTTCATCCAGGCTATAGCATGAATCAGCACTTCATTCCTTTTTAGGTCAAATAATATTCCACTGATGGCTACAGCACATCTTGCCCATCATTGGCCCATTGATGGGCATTTGGGTCGTTTCCACCTTCTGGCAATAACGAATAGCATTGCTATCAACATTCATGTACCAATTATTGTATGGACATACTTTTTTCATTTCTCTTGGGTATTGCTGAGTCCGTGCGGGAAATCTATGATTAATTATTCAAGGAGAGAGACATCCAGGAATATTGAGAGTGTTTCCCACCGGCAAATACAAATAATAACAAAAGCAAACAAATGATCATCCTAAGGAATGACCTAACCTCTCAGCTGCCAAGTCTTCCATACTAAAGAGATACCCCATTTGATCTCAGAGTAGTCATGGATTTAGCTGTACCCCCCGTCCTTTCCCATCATCACCTGTTCTTGGGGTGAGCTGAGGAAAGGAAGACAAAAATGGGTCCTTTGATCCTAATCATGTAGGTATTTTACATGCAAAAAATATTATGTAGCTTAAGATAGTATCTGAGTTGGAGTCAATTTAACCAACATATGCCTGATCTGGAGACCTTGGTGGGAGCTGGGAGGCAGTAAATGATGCATAAGGCTCTGTGTCAGATGGTTAAAGGATGTTAAATGGCAGATGGGGTTAAGCTTCAGGAACAGGGAAGCAGAACCTAGAAATTCAGGAGCGGGAAGCATCACTATGAACTGGCAGGGTCATTTTGATATTTTTGTGGTAGATGGGACCGGTTTTTGAGATTACCTATCTGCCAGAGCTATTGGCACTCTGTGCATAAATGTCCAGGGTCAGATGGGAGCAGTGATAGTTGACATCTGTCTCTGAGTTGACATCTCTGCAGGTACCGGCTTCACATTCACTTCCTTACGTAACCCTTCGAGCAAGCCTGGAATGAGACATCAAGTCCCACCACGCAACTAATCCCACCGAGGCTCAGAGAGTCCATCAGTTAGGACCCAACATGGGAAGCAGAGTCAATAAAAGAAATGCCAGATAGATGATAGATAGACAGATTTATTACAACAAACTGGCTTATGCAGCTGTGGGGGCTGGTTAAGCAAATCCAAGGCCCTCCTTAGGGCAGACAAGAAGGGACGATGATGAGCAGGCTGGAACTCCAGAGGCATGACCTAAAGGAAGAGAATCTTTTAATTCCAGAAAAGCTTGAAACCTCTGTTGGAGATCTTCCAACTGATGGGTCAGGCCCACCCATGATCATCTCCGTTTTGGTCAATTTAAATGTGATTGATTAGGTATTTTAATCACAGCTGTAATATTCCTTCACAACATGTTCGTGTTAGGGTTTGATTAAATACTGGGGAAGGTGCATGCACCTTCTTATAAAATGCTCACTGCTTCCCTTCCAACTCCCTAGTCCTCAAAGAAAAATAACTCTAACCAAAAACTAATGAAGGAGAATGCTGGGGACTATCGTTGAGCCTAGCCAAGGAGACCTTCAGAAGCCACCATGAAGAACATAAACAACTCTGTTGACTCCGCGATGAAGAACAGAATCCATTCTTGCTGGCTTAAGCAAAAAGAGAGTCACCACAAGGTACCAAACAGTTGAATACAATAACAGAATTACCAAGAAGGCTGGAGAAAAAAACTGGGGGCTGGGTTTTGAGGAGTAATGTCAAAGCCACAGAAGCAGACTACCAAGAGGGTTTCTGCCTCTTTGAAGATGGAGAAGCCAAGAGTGACACTGGAAAGTTTTTTGACAGCTCCTGAACCAAGCCACCATAATTAAGAGAAACACCAGAAGCAACACAATATGTCCTCAAACTCCCCTCTACTTTCCACCTTCTCTGACTATACTGGATGGCCGGGAGGTGACTTGTCAGATCCTAACTCCTGGCTGCAAGGGAGTTGGGAAATGCTTTTAGTTCCTCACCTCTGAGAGGTAAGAACATCAATCCACCACAGTAATATACAATGTCCTCCAGCCATGAGGGAGCAAAGCCAGTATTCAAATCCACGACAGGCTCTCAAACTGCACAGTACACTTCCTGTGGTCCAGAATGTTCTTTTTTTCTTTTTTTCAGATATGGACATTTTTTCTGTCTGGGACTTGTCTAGAAGCATTTCTGGTCTCTACTACCTAAATTTGCACCTAAAACTGGAGTTCCCCTATATATGGGAGCAAATAAAAGCAAGCCACTGCGTTTCTACCTGTTCCCATGGCCTCAAGCACTGGAAAGGCTCCAGTGTGTGGCACTCTTTCCTCTTCCTGAGCCAGTCACTTCAGAGTCTTCTGTTTATGCAAGCTACCCAGGCAGTCACCCGGCAGTTAAACCCTGTGGTCTTAGTGATACTTGAAATTATAAGAAGCATTTGCAAAATCAAACAAAAATCAAAACAAACCAAAACAAAAACTGAGAAAACAAAACTGGCAACATCAAAAGGAAATATCTGCCATGAAAATCAAGTCTTCCTTGAATCTTCTATTTGCATCCTGGTCACATCAGTCCTGCACCCCAAAAAGTCCTAAATAAATCCCAGTGAACACACCGAGACCAGCTTCTGGATAAGCAAAGAACTGTGAGGGTTCCCCATGGGCAGCTCATGAATGAAGAAAGATTTGTAACCATTAGGAACTCTGAAATAGACATTTTAAAGTCTCTAGAGAGAACCAAATCAGCATTCCGAGCCAACATCGCCGATATCAAAGTTCTAGGTCAGTGACACATAACTCCATAAATCCAAACTGATGGATTTTTCTGGCACAATTGTACAACTGCTTTCTGGGGGGGAATCCCCACAGTAAGCCTTTCTTTGTTTAAGAGCAATAAGCTTGTTTCACGTGGTTTGTTCAATAAATCCCACACACATATATTTGGCTGAGTACAGATTAAGAGGCCTGATACGTGATGTGGCAAGACCTTTATGCATATTTATTCGTGACAATTTGATTTTCTGCAAGATCAGAAAAGTACTCGTGGGACTGCAGAAACTACATGTTTACTGACACTGAAAAAACTTCATGATCTCTTGATCAATTAAACCACAGATTACGAAAAAATTAGCTACATTAAATTCCTCTTTCAGGAGGAAAGTAACTTTCATAGAGCAGAGGCAAAGTCAGAGAGGGTGTACATTTTCGTGATGGGATTCTTACAAATAGTTTTCAATATTACTTATTGATATCAATGTAATATTATTTCCTAATTATGTTCTCACTTAATGTGCTGCATTTTTCATTGTTCATTATACTATGTTGTTTGAGTAGAGCGTTGTCCCTGGTGATTCTATATTTTATGGTGTTCATTACTCTGTGAGAAACAGCTGTCCTCTGATGGCGAGAGATTTCAGCCCAACCCTTCTCTCCTCCTTTCCCATTTGAAACTCGCATTTTGAAAACTAGCTTTCTTCAGGGACGGCATGCAAGCAGCCACGGAGCCTCACGGAAGCAAAGAGCCTCCTAGAATGTCGTGAAGGCTTCGGATGTGTTCTGGGAGAAGCGAAGGTAGCCTGGCCCCTGGGAGATGCTGTGGGGCAGGGCCGGGCTGGGGTCTGCCATCAGACAAAGAGACCGCTGCACATGGGAGGCGAGCAGATGCCAACAGACAGCTTTTGTGAGTCCCTTCATGTTAATTAACTTTTGTGAGAACCTTCATGTTAATTAACTTTGCTTGAGCTTTCCCTGGACTTGAAAGCTTTGGAGTGGTTTGTTTTTGTAAAATGCTTTGACTCCAGGGAGAGCGGCTTCAAGAGGGAAAAAAAGGAAAAACAAAAAGAAAGAAAGGGAAAATTTTTAAGGGGGCTTGTGCTTACCAGGACATTTCTTGCCTTGGCTCCGTCTCTCCCCTCCCCCCACAGGGGCCGATGCAACCATCAGAGAGAATTTTAATGGCCTTTTTTCTTAACCCTAAAAAATAAACCAGAACCAGACTTCCATGCAGCAAGAACTAGCTTGGCCTCACCCAGGCAAAGACAGGTGGGGGTTTGTGCGTGTGTTTTAAAGGGAACAAAATTCAGAGTATGAAGAGCCTTGGCCTGATTTATCTCAAGCTAGAGAAAAAGGAAAATCAGCTAGATCTGGGGCCCAATTCTGCAGGTGAACCAACTTGCCCATCCACAGTACAGCAGACCCAGGTGAGACACAGCCGGTGGTGGCGATCCTGAGGTTTCCAAGACTTTTTTTGACCAGACTGGGATGGCGAAGGCTGACAGAAGCCAAGTAAACAGAGAAAGTGCTGGAAAGTGGAAAATCTAGTCAGCCCTCTAGTTATTGATAAAATCTGCAACATCACACTACTGACTTATCTTTTCTCCCTTCCATTTTGTTATGAACGTTTTCAAACACATGGAAACAGTTGAAAGAACCAAATACTCACGACCTCCATTCTATGATGAACACTGCTCTATTCGCTTTTATCACATGTGAAACTGTCCATCCGTTCCTCTCACGTGTCCAACAAGCCATCTTATTCTGCAAGGATTTGGAAGTCACTGACGGTGTATTTCCCCCTGGAGCACCTCAATGTGCACCTATTAATTGGAATTTAACGTTTGTTTATGGTTGGTGGAATTTTTTAGGTAAAATTTACATACAGAGGAATGCATAAATCTCAAATGGATCTTCGGATGAGTTTTACCCAATGCATAGTAACCAATGTACAAATGCAAAAATTACCTTTTTTAAAATTATTTTTTATTTTTTAAAGATTTTATTTATTCATTTGACAGAGTGAGTGAGTAAGAGAGAAACAGAGAACAAGCACAAGCAAGGGGAATGGCAGGCAGAGCAGGCAGAGGGAGAAGCAGGCTCCCTGCTGAGCAGGGAGTCCGGATGCTGATGCCAGGTTCAATCCAAGACTCTGAGATCATGACCTGAGCCAAAGGCGGACACTTAATGACTGAGCCGCCCAGGTGCCCCTCCATTATAATTTCTTATTTGACTCAATATATTTACGTGTCTTTATCATCATTTCCAACCAAAGCCGCTTAACCGACTGAGCCACCCAGGTGCCCTCACAAATTACCTTTTTCTTTACCCAGGTTCACTACTTTTTTTTACTAGGCATGAGCTGCATACGTCATGTACCTTTACTACTTAATAATTCTGTGAATTCCCTAAGAGCAAGGTTATTCTCTTATTTAAGAAGTTTGACTTTGATATGACACTATTAATCTAAACTACAGTCCATATTCCAAACTTGACAGTTTTATCCGGATAGTTTTCTTTATAGTATTTTCCCCTCCAGTACAGGTTCCAATTCTTTGTGAGTTAGGGTTTTAACTTTACTGTGTCTTTCTTTATCTTGTTTAATGCTTTTTGGTTTTAATTCTACTTTGTTTTGGGATGCCTGGGTGGCTCAGTTGGTTGGGTAGCTGCCTTCGGCTCAGGTCATGACCCCAGCGTCCTGGGATTGAGTCCCACATTGGGCTCCTTGCTCGGCAGGGAGTCTGCTTCTCCCTCTGTCTCTGCCTGCCATTCTGTCTGCCTGTGCTCGCTCTCTCTCCCTCTTTCTCTCTGACAAATAAATAAAATCTTTAAAAAAAAATCTACTTTGTTTTATATCAAAATTATATTTATATTTATATTTCATATATGATATTTATATTTATTTATAATATATGATATTTATATTTGTATTTTATATATATGATCCTTGAATTCTTACTGTGTCCTTAGCCTGGTAAATCTTTGCCCATCTCTTTATTTTTAGACTGCTTGATTCACTGTGTTTTAGGTATGTCTTTTCAATCATAGCATAGAGTTGGGTTTTGTTACATCAGCCAATTTGAAGATCTCTTCACATAGAGGCAAGTGAAACCTATTCACATTTAACAAGATGACCAATGTTTGGTCTCAACTCTGTCATAGTTTGTATGTTGTAATCACAGTGAATATTATACTGTATTCGATACCCTTCGTTCTCTACTAAATCTATCATGTACATTAATTTTAATTGGTTTTTTTTTTGGTATTTAAGAATTTTGTGTTCTAGTTATTACCTTTGTTTTTATATATTTTAGTTTTCATAAGTTCTTTTATTTGTATTTATCTTCTTATTATCTGACCCATGTGTGGTATCTTCTGACATTCACTTACTACAATAGGCAATGATTATATTCTGCTCTCCCTGCCTTTATCCTGTCTCCTCACATTTTTGGATCTTTCCTTTCTACTTTGTGAGAACATACAACATTTATGTGTTTTCCACCCATGTTTGCTTCCTTGCTTTACTCTTAGCTCAGCAATTGACTATATTACATGTTCACCATTGGTTATTTTGCTAAAATTTCCTCTGTTATTACTTAGTTGGATGAAGTTCATTCTTTCCTATATTCTTCAGGAAGGGCACAGTATTCCATGGTTTAGATAGCTGAGGTGGGTATAAAATCCTTGACTAGCACTTTCTTTCCTGAAGGTCATGAAAATGCTACTTCACTGTTGCTTTACTTCCTATGTGGTTCATGAGAAGCTGATGCCCAGCCTGATTTCTGACCTGGAAGTTAGTGGACCTTTTCACCAGGAGGCTCTGTGGGTGTCTTTTGTTTTTGTTTTTATTTTTGTTTGTTTGTTTGTTTTATGGTCTTAAAGTCTAATGGTTTTACTAAGATATGTTTTGGGGATAATTGTCTCATGTCAATTTTCAAAGTTACCTTGTAGTTCTATATGTAGACTGAAATGTCCTTTAATTTCCAGGATGAAATTTTTGGATGAAAAATTTAAATACTAGTTCCATTCCAATGTTTTGTTTGTTTCTTCAAAGACCACATTATTCATGTGTTGGACCTTTGTCATCTGCCTTCCATTTTAACCACTTTCTCTTAGATCTTTTTAACTTCTGTATCTCATTTTAATTCTCTTGGTTGCTTGTCTACTCTTTTTTGATACCCCTTATTACAGTTCTATTGAAATTTATTCTCCTTTGGGACTTTCAATTTGTTCTTAATTTATCAGATATTTATATCTTTTTCTTTTAATAGCTCTCAATCAATTTCATGTTACATTTCTTCTTGTTTTACAACCATTTCTATTCTTTGGGGTATTTTAAAATTCATGATTCAATAAAGAAATCTATTTCCATATATTTGCTTTAGGATACTTAATTCAATTTAGAGAATTCTGTTAAGTTTTCTTCTGCTTTGTGAATGAGTTTTGGGAGAATTTTTATCAGTGCAAATGTGACCACCAACATGTTCGTTTTTTTTTTATAAAGGTCTTATAAGAAGTCATCTTGATCTTTCAGTTTCTAGCTATCTTATGAGTAGTTTTCCTAGCTAAAGAGTACCTTCTTATGCCAGCTTACTAAAGCACAGTTTCTTTGATAGATGATGTTGACAGTTGTGTTGGCAGGGGGAAAGAACTGATTGGTCCAGTATGTGCTGATAAATCCTTAGCAACCAGATCTCCAAGGGGAAAGGTAGGCTGAATCGTAGCTGTGGTACATATCCTCCCTCCATGGTGGATTTCAAGCTACCAATAGGATGTCACTGAACACAGAGTTGGGAAGAGCTGCTGTTAGTCTTTGTGGGCCATTATGTCTCCTGAACACCTTGTTTCTCTTTTATTTTTGCATGATCTTTAACTTCTCCCTCTTATTTCCTTCTTGTCCTTCTTGGCAACATCTTCAGGGGCAATAACCCCTTCTCTATTTGATTTTTCCGTGGAAGTAGCAATGCTTCTTCAAGGATGCCTCTTCTGATGCTGCTTATCTTAAGCCTCCTTTCCTGTCGCTGGTGCTTGGAATTACAAAGTCCCAGACATGTGTTTGTTATCTTGACACCTCCTGTTGGTTGGACTCTTCTGGACTGATTCTGCCCATGCTTCATCTGCCTCTTTTCCTTCCCTCTCTTATTTCTTATGGGTCACACAAGTCTCTCTCTCTCTGCTTTCAACATCTGCTGCAGTGGAACTTGGTGTTTATTTCTTTGTTTACAGGTAATTTGAAGGTCATGGAATTCTCTGTGTACTAGTAATGCTGAGGGGTCATGCATGATTTTATTTGTACTCTTTGGTGTTTTATGTTTTAGGAAATAGATGTATAAGGATAGAAAGAGAGAGATTTGGATTCAGGCAGCCATCATTACCTCCCACACATGAACACACTTCTGGCTTGACTTAACATTACCAAATTCATGGACTCTTTTAATGTTCTGTTGATATAGGATGTGAGCTTTTCACTTTCCCTCACTTCAGGTGAGCTTAGCCTGTTAGACTGATTCATTTTTAAAATTGATTGATTGATTGATTTTAGAGGGAGAGTATGTGCACTCAAGTTGGGGGAAAGGCACAGGAAGAAGGCGAAGAAGAGAAGCAGACTCTCTGCTGAGTGCAGAGCCTGACATCTCAGTCTCACGAACCTGAGATCATGATCAGAGCTGAAACCAAGAGTTAGGCACTTAACCAGGTGAGCCACCCTTGTGTCCCAGTGAAGCATGATTTTAATATTCACGCAGAATGGTTAATGTGTGAGTGGTAGACATCATCCCTACATTTCTGGGTCAGTGGGGCTTGAAAATTGATCCAATCAAAACTTCAGGTCAAGTTTTATCCAGCCGCTCATGATATTAGTTTGACCCCAACATATACCAATTAGGCAGATATACTTGGCCTTTGTTAACAGTGATACAGGGAGAAGGAGTGAATTACAACAAAATTAGAAGAATGTAGGGGCTCCTGGGTGGCTCTGTTGGTTAGGTATCCAACTCTCAGTTTTGGCTCAGGTCACAATCTCAGGGCTCCTGCACCGGGCTCCATGCTCATCATAGAGTTTGCTTCTCTCTCTCCCTCTTCCCTTCTGCCCCTCCCCCTACTCATGTGCACTCTCTCTCGGTCAACTAAAATAATAAATAAATAAAATCTTTAAAAAACAGTAATAAGAATTTTGTGTGCTCTGAATTTATTATTTATTTTTTATTTAAATTCAATCTAATTTTATTTAAATTCAATCTATATTAAATTCAGTCTAATGAAGCATATACATATACTCTATTATTAGTTTCAGAGGTAGAATTTAATGATTCATCAGTTTATACAACACCCAGTGCTCATTACCTAAGTGCTCTCCTTAATGCCCATCACCCAGTTTCCCCATCCCCAACCCTCCTCCCCTGCGGCAATCCTCAGTTTGTTTCCTATAGTTAAGAGTCTCTTCTCTGTTTTCATAAGAAGAAGCACTTAAAGCTATTTTTAATTTTGGGGTTGGGAATCAGCAGATCTTCAGTTAAAAGCTGTTCGCTCTTCCTATGGCTTTCAGTATTCGCAAACACATTTAATATTCATTTGTCACTGAATCTCAATCCAGCATGTTCCCTGCATGAAGATTTACCCATCATTGTGTTTATAGTCTCTAGCACAGATCCATGAGTAAAGTTGTTGATCTGCTGATTTTATATTTTAAAAGGTTTTTTGGTTGTTTTTTTTGAGCGCCCACACAGTCATAATCTCAATGACTCAGCAAACACACGGGCTACAACACACATCTACAGCAGAGGCTACAACTCCACGCGCTCACACACTAATTCACTCATTCATTCAGTCAGTCCATCAACAAACATATTTTGAGCACAAGCTCCAGGAACTGATCTCAGGATGGTAGGAAGAAGACGTGCCTCTGACATAGACCCTGACCTGGGAGAGCTGGATGCTCAGTTCCTTGCTGCCTTTCTGCCTCCAATTTTGATTTTAATTCTGGACACTCATCGTGTGTATATAATACTCAAGAAATTGAATAAAAATTTGAAAATCCAATTTATTGTCTGCTCCTATGTATTCTGTCTGTATCTTTATATTTTTATTCAGATACTGAATCAACTTGCCGTTTTGAGATGTGTCACTACAATGGTTAATGATCCAAGTTCACTTTCGTTCCTCTGTTCTGATACAGGCATAACCAGTTTTATAGACCTGGAGAAAAATTCACTTTTCTAACTGACTTAAAATGGAACATCTTACCACCAAGCACAGAAACTGACAGAATTTGAATTTTATCTTAAAGAACTTTTGTAGACTGTAATATGTTGTTTTGGTGGGAAAAGGTAAATACACGTGGAGAAAAATGACAATGGTTTAAAGATCTTAGGCCAAGGTGACCATGGGGGGAAAAAACAGACTGCAAACTAACCGGACCTAGGGTAGTTTGGTTTGGCAAAGTAAGTTTCCAGGTGGGAATTCTGAAACTGAAAAAGGGCAGCACCACTCAGACGTCCATCCAAGAGATTTTTAAATGTCTGTGTCCATCTAAATACACCCTTTGGATCCTCAACAATGTGATTTTCTTTGCAGAGCTTGTCTTGCAGAAGATACAGGCCGCTCTGGTAAACAACCTGCTAGGAAGCAATCCATCACGCTCGGCTCCTTAGATCTTGTGACTTTTTTTTTTGCTCATGATACATCTACCAACATACCCCCTTAATTATACATGCCGGAGCAGAGCCTTATTATGTGGCTCCAGCTTCCTTCGCCCGACTGTGTGAGGGAGACCCCATTCGATTTCCTAGTTTCATTGAAGTGGAGAAATGTTTCACTACCCCTCATCTTAAATGTGCAGCCTCAAAGCTGCTTTGCTTGGCTTGTATTAAAAAGTTTATAAAGAAGCAAGATGATTAAAGCTGGAAGGGATCCACTGGCTTTTGAGATTATGGATTTTTTTTAATACTTCTGTATAGTTTCTACACTTATTTTCAGTGCATGTATATTACTTTTTTCAAAGCCACACAATAAAATTTATTTTAAACACACCAGGAAACATACCAAAATGATACATTTATGGGAGTTGGAGAGATTTTTATATTCTGCATGCTTTTAATATTTTCTAAATGTTATTTTTAAAAATAGAAAAATTATATACAAAAAGTTGCTTATGAACTACCAAAAAAATTGTCTTTATGAAAATCAATAAGCATTATAATGCAATATTAAAAATTCTAATCTTTTAGCCTCTAGATTCCCATTGTTACAGATTCCATTTCAGATAACCCTTCTTGACAAATGTAAAGATTTAAGTTCAGACCTTCCCAGCCTTCTTGACAGGTTTAATATTTTCAGCAAACCATGGCATCTCTGAGACTTCTGAAAAGCAAGGCTTTCTCACCTTCCCTCCAAAATTCACACACACACAGACACACCAAGTGTCGTACTGGTGATCTCTAGGTACTAGAAACAGGATTTGGGTTAGTTTTGGTTTGGTTTGCTTGTTACCATTTTCTAATTTTCTTCAGTGTTGCTTCCATAATAATAAATATTTTTAAAAAGTAAATTGATCATGTAAATAACTGCATCCCAGGCAAATAAATAAAACATTGCTCCATATTTTTACCAACATTTGGTATTATCAGAAATTTCCATTTCTGGAAATCTGGTGTTAATATGCATTTCCTGATATTAATAAAACAGCCCTTGGTGTATTTGTCTAGATCTGCACAAAATTTACACTGTCTTAATTACTACATTACAAAAAGCAAATAAATAAAATTAAGGGGTGCCTAGGTGGTTCAATCAGTTAAGCGTCCAGCTCTTGTCTCATCTCAGGCCTTGATCTCAGAGTCATGGGTTCAAGCCCCGTGTTGAGCAACATGCTGGGTCTGGAGCCTACTTAATAAATAAATAAAATCTTGATATCTGGTCTAGCAGTTTTTCTAACATTGGTCTAAATCTGCATTGTTCAATATAGTAGCCACTAGCCACATTAGTCCTCAAAATGTGGCTAGTTCAAATTGAGATGTGCTTTAAGCCTAAAATACACTTAAGTACAAAAGACTTAGTACCAAAGAAGAATGAAAATATTTGTTAATAGTTGTTATATTGATTACATGTTGAAATGACAATATTTTGAATATAAGGTTAAATAAAATACATTATTAAAATTACTCATGCTTGTTTCTTTTTACTTTTTTAAATGTGCCTACTGGAATATTTCAAATTACACACATGGCTCACAGTTTTGGCTCAAATTATATTTCTCTTAGACTTCACTATTCTAGAACAATCTATTTTTTCTATTTTTAAAATCAAACTTCATGTTATATTTTTTCCTAGAAGTGTTTCCACCTTGTAATTTTCAAATGTATTAATATGAAGTTTTTCATAATATCCTCTTATAATATTTTTAATGTCTACAACATCTATATAGATGTCTCTTCATAAAATTCCTGATTCAGATTTATTTGTGCCTTCTGTCTTTTTTTCTTGATCAGTCATGCCAGGAATTTCTCAATTATTAATCTTTTTAAAAAACCAACTTTTTGACCTTATCGGTCCTCCTTTTATATGTTTGTTTTGTATTTCAGTACCTTCTGCTCCTATGTTTACAGCTTTCTTCTTGCAATCCTCTTCATGTTTATTCTGCTGTTCTTTTTTGAATTCATGAGCTATATACTACAATTATTTACTTTTAGACTTTTTTCTATTTTTATATGTTTTATGTTCCATATGTTTTAATATGTATTATTTTTGTTCAGCCTAAATATTTTCTCATTTCCACTATAATCTCTTATTTGACTCAATATATTTAGGTGTCTTTGTGCTCATTTCCAACCAAAGAATAATGTTTTCTTTTAATTAGGCATTTAGATTTAGTGAGCAGTTTCTAACATACTTTCATGGCAGTCAGAGAACATTCCTCTGTAAAATTTACTGACACTTGCTTTTGCCTATTAGATTGTCAATTTTTATATGTCCCTAGTTTGGTTGAAAAGACTGCTACTCTGTAGTTTCTGGAGACACGTTCTATGTATAATTTGCGTCAAATTTGTCAGTCATGATTAAATCTTCTTTTTTTTAAAGATTTTATTTCTAAGCAGTCTTTACATCCAATGTGGGATTCAAACTTACAATCCTGAGATCAAGAGTTGCATGCTCTTCTGACTGAGCCAGCCAGGTGCCCCTTTGCTCAAATCTTCTGTATCATTTTTTTTTTCAGCTACCCAGAGACATGTTTTTAAATTTCCTTCATGATTATGGTGTATATATTTCTCATTTCAGTTGTCAATTTTTAATTTAAATATTCCACCACTCATTCTGTGTTCCCCTTTAATTGGGGGCTTATTTTCAGGGTTATTTATCCAATGGATTGGCCCAAATCTTTATTAACAGAAATTTGAGCCCTTTGTCTCACTGCACAGGGTTGCTGTGGTCTTCCACTAATTTTTACCATTGAGCATGGTCAAACCATTACCTGGGTCCTCTGAGTTTCACTCATACTCTTCCCTAGTGCTGTTATATGACATAAGCCCTATTCTCCTGGAGAGGCAGAATAAATCAAACCAGCCAATGCTTAGTCCAACTTTTTCTTGATTACTTAGTGGTATGAGGACCCTCAAATGATCAAGAGGAAAGTCACAGCTTCTAATTCACTGATTGTGTGCCCATTAGGAACATTCCTTTCTTGGATACTAAGATCCTAAATCAATAAACCCTAAAATAACAGAGCCAATAAACAAACTTTGCAAGTGGTAATAAGGAAAAAATTTTTAAGTAGATGGTAAATCCAATAAAGAGAGGTGTCATGCCCTCTTCAACTCATTAACTCTGGCAATGGGAGAAACCACACTATTGGTCATTGATTCCAAGTATGCAATATATCCCATAAGACAACATGCCAACTTCACAAGGTGTTGTTGGTAACACACCTAATCTTTAATTGGCTTCTTTGTTGCAAAGTCAAATGCATATGTGGGAAGTGAAACTTACTTTCATTTTTCCATTGCCTTACTTCTTCCTGGAGTGAACTCCTTTGTCAAAAACACAAAGATGCATAAGGAATTCAATAAGTCCATTAATGCAATTGCTGGAAGAAACATGGTATGTAGGGAAGCAAATCCAAACCCAAAATATGTATCTATGCAAGTTCATCAATTGTAACAAATGTACCACTCTGGTGGGGGAAGTTGTTTATGGGGAACTTTGCATGTGTGAAGGCAAGGAGTACATGAAAAATCTCCGTTCTCATACTTACCTGGCAGGGGAGATACCATGATCACGAAGGTGGTTTTCCCAGGGCGAGGCTTATCCATTGCACTCCGGGTATGCTGACCCCTGCGATTTCCCCAAATGTGGGAAACTCGACTGCATAATTTGTGGTAGTGGGGGACTGCGTTCGCGCTTTCCCCTGGAGGAAAAAAAAAAATCTCGGTTCTTTCTGCTCAATTTTTAAAAATTTTCATGCCCCCTCCACTGTTAGGGAGGCTTATCCTCCCAGGACAAGTGTTCATTGACTATGTATGTTATCAGTAAGACTTCTGATCAACAGCAGGCTATTAGTGGTTACGTTGTGGGGGAGTCAAAATTATATGTGGATTTCTGATTGCACAGGGTGGGGCTGGGGAGCAGTGTCACTGAATTCCATGTTCTTCGAGGCCATCTGTATAGTTGTTCTGGCAATCAAAATTAACAAACCACATAACAACAGATGAATCTCAAAATTATTACTCGGAGTGAAAGAAGCCAGATTTCCAGAGCTATTTTTATATGAAGTTCTCAAATTAGCAAAACAAGTCTAATTTATTGTGATTGAAATTAGATCCGTGGTTGCACAAGCGACTTTCTGAGGGGTAGAAATTTTTATATCTTACTCAGGAATATTCACTCATTTCACTGAGCTATACAGTTAAGATCTGTGTCTTCTACTGAATACAAATGGTACCACAATAAACTTAACAGATGATATATGTATGTGCATGTATACAAATACATGTGTACATGTGTGTGTGGGTATATCTGTTCTTTGTCCCACCACTTTGAGAAGATATAAGATCTAGGAACTAGATAATACAATCCCAGAAAAAGGCACGGCAAGTCCAAGGATGACAGAAAAGACGTGTCAGGAGAAGAGCTGTGCCACGGGCCCAGAAGGAGGGAGAATGGAGGTCTGCAGGAGGGAAGTCTCTAAGTAAGTCTCTAAGTAAATAAGAGAACAGATGGATGGCTTCACAAGGAAGCCTGAGGACTGTGTGCAGAAAGTTGTACTGACAGGTTATTAAAAGGTATGGGAAAGAAAACTAAGGAAAAGAAAAAGAAAGGCAATCATTAACTGAAAAAAGAAAAGGAAGGAAGGTACTGTGATCAGAGTACTCTATAATACTCAGCTGAGAACAATATTTATATAACCATAATAATGTAGATACTAGGGGCACCTGGGTGGCTCAGTGGGTTAAGCCTCGGCCTTCAGCACAGGTCACGACCTCAGGGTCCTAGGATGGAGCCCGGAATCAGGCTCTCTGCTCGGTAGAGAACCTGCTTTCCCCTCTCTCTCTGCCTGCCTCTCTGTCTACTTGTAATCTCTCTCTGTCAAATAAATAAATCTTTAAAAAAAATAATGTAAATACTAAATATTAACCAATTCTAAAATTCGTGACGTAATTATACTGGGGGACAGAGGAGGGAAGGCTGAGGGGATGGATCCTCTACAGTAATATCAGGTGAGTAGATAAAATGGGTGAATGGAAAGAGGTCAGGGTACACACAATACTTAGAATTATGGGCATGTAAGTGCCAGGAAAGAAAGACTAAAAAGTTGAAAGAAGCTGCTCATAGGAAAGGTATGGAGCATGAAGAAAGCAGAAAACACTGAGCTTTGGCACAATCTCTTGAATACTATTTCTATTTATAAATATTATAAAGGTACTGTAATGATAAAATAATAATTACCTAAAAAATTGCTGTGGACTTTAAATTGTATTTTAACATTAGCCTTTTCCAATAACAGAGTTCTCAACCTCCTAGGGAGGTTTTTAGAGTAATTTGAAAAAGACATCTGAAGCCATTTACTAAGGTAGTTTATTAGTTCAAGAGGCCCTGCAGGCACCCACAACAGACACTGCAATTTATCCGTACTCATTTATTTGTTTACTTGTTTCAGGGGCTCAAGCTAAAAACATAAACGAACAAAAAAACGGGGAAAGCAGCTCAGTGGCAAAGAAGCAAGGGCAGCCCTTACCATCCTGCTGTGAGCGATGCAAGGTTTCCCTCTGCTTAGGCAGTTTACAGACTAGAAGATTCCTTTACCCCCAGCAGCCAGTAAATCAAATACAGTATTTCCTCGATTCTAAGATCACCTATTCTAACTCCCACTATCAATTTTTTTTAAGATTTTTATTTATTTATTTATTTGGCAGACAGAGATCACAAGTAGGCAGAGAGGCAGGCGGGTGTGGGGGGGAGCAGGCTCCCCGCTGAGCAGAGAGCCCAATGCAGGACTCGATCCCAGGACCCTGGGGTCATGATCTGAGCTGAAGGCAGAGGCTTAACCCACTGAGCCACCCAGGCGCCCCCCACTATCAATTTAATAACAGCTTTGGGGCCGGCATGGTTAGGAGAAGGATTGGCAAGCCTGCTTTGGCATGAATGCACCCCGATTTCAGAAATGTTCATATGTGAAGACCAGATGCTTTAACTACCCTGTTTGTTGGTCTCGGTCCACACGTCCTGTCCGGGGCCTGTTGATTTCAGTGTTTTTATACAGCCATGCGGTGGGTGCGTTACCCACATTCATTATCCCTTAGGGGAGCCCCTGGTTCTCTCAGCTCTACTGAGCCATGGTTGCCAACAGCTCTAAGGGAAACCTTCCCTGTGATTTGCCTTTTGGCTCAGAAGAGACACTTTTCCCCAGTTCACGCACCTTCCCTGGAAAAGCTTTCATCCGATGAGTGGTGGGCCAGGGGTATGAAAGCTCAGGCCTCTGAGAGCCCCTTCAGCTCCAGAGCTGCTGGGGGTAGGTTGAGGCCTTTGCTGAGACTGCCTGGCAACTCAGCTTCTCCCTCTGCCCAGTCCTGCCTAGAGGATCCCTTCCGTGGACTTAGATCCTGAGCGCACTCCCCAACAGAAGTCCGACTTGGAAATCCCTCAAAGCCAGCTTGCTGGGAGGCCAACCTGGGACAAAGTTGGAATTTAGCCTCTGGGCCCTCCCTTCATGCTGAAGCTAAGATTCTCCTGGCACTTAAGGGTTTTAGGCCTGAGAACGTCATCCCTCTCAGCGTGGAAATGAAAGCATGATACCTTAAGCTTTGACTTACTTCCTAAAGGCCCAGGGCTGGTACTTTTCTGGGCCCAAGCCATTTTCTGGGTTCCTGAAGCTGTGACTCAGACAGAGGCTACCGTCCTCTTGTGACGCCTGACTTCTGAACGTCACTTACTGTCCCTGAGCCTTCATGTCCTACTGTGGAAAAATAGGGTACCTAAGAGAATTGCCAGAAAGGATTTACCACAGGCCTGGCGTGTGGCAGGGAGTGGCTCAAGGAACCTTCTTTCCCATTCCCAGTCATCCACTTTGCTCTGAATATCCTATGTGGGGTCAGGGAAATGGGCTCGGCCGAGCTCGAGAGGATGACGACATGTGGGGCCTGCAGCGAAGGATGGAGTCAACCAGACAAACCTTTCGAGGGGCGGCGGCCCATGCGGGTTGCTGCCTGGGATCTCACTCCAGCCCCAGGGAAGATGCCACTGCATTCAATGACCCAAGAGGCACTGAGGGGAGAGCTCAGGCTGCCTCTGGTTCCCTTGGGAACTGGAGGGGGTGTCCGGGTGTGTCCCCTTTCTGCTTTCAGCTGGGAATGAGCTGGTGGAGAATTTTCCCGTCCAAGCGGAGAATTATCTGCTCCTCCCCTGCCCCTCCCCCTCCCCCCCACCCCGTCCACTCATAGCCCACCAGCTCTCTGAGCAACCCTGGTTAGCAGTTTGGGCCTTTCTTCCTGCACACAATTGACATGGAGCTCCCAAATCTGGCCCATTCAAACATCACATGGAACACTCTGTTTTTGTCACTCAGCCTCTAGAAACATGATCTTATCCAACACAGGCAAAATGGATCTGTCTTGTCTTCTCCCGTGACAGTGGGCTTCCTCCCGTGGCATGGCATTTTTCTGTACCTTTTAGATTTAACATTTCAAATTATGTTTAATGGGGGCTCCTACAGACGCTGGGTTCTGGTTGTTTTTTTTCCCCCAAATGCTGAAAGGTTTGATTCTTCCATCTATCCATCAACAAATCGCATTGAATGACGGTGCTCAGTGACCCAGGATGCCACTGGAGACAAAACAGACCATACATATTTTCTGGTCTCCCTGGAAAATTAGCGCAAACACTTTCATCACTGCAGAGAAGGAAAATATGCACGGAGAGGTGAAGATTTGCTTTGTTTTGTTTTGTTTTCCTAAGAAGAGATTTCCCCCTCCTCCAAACAGTGAAACTCATATTGTTCTTATTTGTCTGCAAATTAAGCAGTTAGCTTGAATCCCTGCGTGGCTCACTCAGATTCTGCAAGCCAAGGCCCTTGTTTCTCTCTACCCTGTCATCCTATGTATACGAGGATCATAATCTCTCTCTCTCCAGGACTGTTTGGAATTCATTCTGGTTTTGCCCTACCTTGTTAAAAGCAGCACTTAAAATACTTGAATTCGATTTCTTACCCCATCTGTCCCCCTTTCCTGACCTCATTTTAAAGAATCCCCCTTGCTATGTGAGTGGCCTGCTTTTAATTCGGAAGAAGATTGGTTGGGTTGCTCAGTCCCTTTTCTCTCTCCTGCTAGATTTTCCCTTTTATGAAGAGATACAATCTAGCCCTCCGGAAATGAAGCGGGAAGAGAACCAGGAGTTCAGGGCTCACTGCGGCCCTCGCAGCGTGCTACGAAGTCATCCCGTCTGCCAGGTAGGGAGGACAGGTCATCTCTTCCTACACAGAAGTGGCGCCTGAATGCTTTAAGATGAAAATGTTTGTGCGAAGGGCGGTCTATTTAAAACAGCTCCCATGTGATGCAATGCAACTTGAAAAGGAAACTCTTTTGGATGACTCACCCATTTAACAATAATAATTAGCATTGAAGAATCCTGCTTAGAACACCCAGCAGAATTATTTTATGATTCCTTCAGAGTTCACACTCTGCCTGCAGCTTCAACCAAGGCAACATATCAAAGACTGACATTCAGTTTCATTTGTGTAAGTTTAGAGACAGGGAGAGCCGGTTTACCAACAAGTCAAGAGAAAGGGACTGAGGGAATTTAGGAGACTTCGAATCCAGATAAGCCATTCATGTCACCTCGTCGTTCAAAGAGCCAATAAAATGTTGGGATGTATTAATGAAAGCCTAATGTCTCAAACAAAGGAGGTGATGATCCCATCATACTCTTTGATGGTTAAGGCCCTATTTGAAGCATTTTTTTCAGTTTTAAGTGATGGATTTTAAACTAGATCTCAACAAACTAAAAAAGCATCCAAAGATGACAACATGAAAAATGAAAGATCTGGAAATCATACAAAGTACTCATTCCCAGATTAGCTAGAATAACTGGGTTCCCGGCCTAGCTCTATAATTTACCAGCTTTGACCTTGGACTAGTCACTTAATCTTGCCTCTGTATCATCATCTATAAAAATGGGGATAATAATACCCATATCACGAGCTTATTCTGTGGGTTAAATAAGATCATTCATGTGTACCTTGTGCTCAGTGCCCGGCATATAGTGTGTGTTCAAGAAATATGAGTAATGGGCACCTGGATGTCTCAGTGGGTTAAAGCCTCTGCCTTTGGCTCAGGTCATGATCCCAGGGTCCTGGAATCGAGCCCTGCAGCGGGCTCTCTGCTCAGCAAGGAGCCTGCTTCCCTTCCTCTCTTCCTCTCTCTGCCTGCCTCTTTGCCTACTTGTGATCTCTGTCTGTCAAATAGATAAATAAAATCTAAAAAAAAAAAAAAAGAAAGAAATATTAGTATTACTGTTAACACTGACAACAAAAATAATTCTTATGATATTACCCTCTAGCTTTGCATCATTTTCAGTTTCTAAGTTAACTTCATAGCATCACGTTTTCTAATATTCACATTTCCTCTGAGTTGGGCATTCCTGTTCTCATTTTCAGAAGTAGAGAACTTCGTGGGCCCCACCGGGTCCTTTCCTTCATGCTCCGCAGCCAAGCGCCCATCTCCTCCCGCTCCACCCCCAGCACCACTGAGTCCTCAGGATCAGGACAGCAGCCAGGGATCCAGCTGCTGACTGAATGAAGCCACCCTATGCCTGAGGAGGGGGCTGAGTGGGTGGCCCAGAGGGAGGGACCCGGACAACAGATTTGGCCAGTCATTGTGACCACGGAGCCTCTGGTCGACCTGGTCTTTGGGGAACCGCTGTGATAAGTGATAAGCTTTATCTGTGGAAGCACGGTACACGATCATCATGCTCATTTCTTTTTTCCTTTTCTTTTTTTTTTTTCATCATGCTCATTTCTCTGAGAAAGGAGAGCCTGCACAGGGGCAGCCGCAGAGCCTTAAGCAAGTGATCTAACTCCTCCATATTGGTTTCCTAGGGAGAGAAACAGAGACATTTCTGTACCAGGTAGTTCATGAAGCAAACATGTAAGCACATCAAAGTCTTTTGAAAAAACTAGAAAGTGCCCACAACAGCATTGCTAACATAATTTCAAAGCAGATGATACTAGCTTTTAAACATCAAAAACTGTAAGTCAAGCCTACGTTAACTACAGCAGACTTGCATAATTCCAGCAGACATTCGTAAACGGAATACCAGGGACCCAGGAGCTTTACCTGGAGTGGAGGCTCCTGCCTTTTTCCTTGAGCCCAGAGCTTTCAGCACAGCAGCCTGGCTCCCCCAGCCCTGCCTTGGCCACCCACCATAAGCCTGGGCAGCCAGGGCCCCTCACTGGCCTCCCATTTCCATTTGGGGACCCCTGGACTTTTCTGGTCTCCCAGTCTTTCCCAGCCCTTTCTCACTTGTGGTTTAGGCGCCCTTCTTACTTCCAGTCATTCTTCTGGCATAAGCCCTGACCCTCAGAGATCATCATTCAGGCCAATTTTCCATCGCTGGGGCAGGGAGCAAAGGGATTCAAATCCCACTGTCCACCTTCACCTTAATGGGCACCTCACGGTCACAGCATCTGTGGAATTGAGGTCTGAGGCTTAAAGTAACGTAGGGGAATGTTCATGACATTGGCCTTGGCCAGTCATCTCATGGATATAATAAGATCAAAAGCATAGGCAACAAAATCAAAAATAGACAACTGGGACTACATCAAAATAAAAAATGTCTGCACAGAAAAGAAATAATTAAAGGAGTAAAAAAGCAGCCTACAGAATAGGAGGATATATTTGTGTATTATATATCCAATGAGGGTTAGTTCTAATATATAGAACTATAACTCAATAGCAAAAACAACCCCAAAACCCTAATAACCCAATTTTAAAAATGGGCAAAGGACTTGAATAGACATTTCTCCAAAGAAAACATCCAGAGTGTCTGCATGGTTAAGGTTAAGCATCTGCCTTTGGCTGAGGTCATGATCCCAGGGTCCTGGGATCGAGTCCCTCATCAGGCTCCCTGCTCAGCAAGGAGTCTGTTTCTCCCTCTGCCCTTGCTCCTCCTCGGTGCTCATGTGCACCCCCACATGGGTGCAGTCTCTCTCTCTCTCCCTCTCTCTCTGTCAAATAAACAAATAAAATATTCAAAAAACAAAACAAAGAAGACATCTAGATGGCTAACAGGTATGTGAAAAGATGTTCAGCATCACTCATCATCAGAGAAATCCAAACCAAAACTACCATGAGAGAGGGGGGCTACTTTGTATTCTGTTGGAGGGAATGAAAAATGGCACACAGCTATGGAAAACAGGAGGTTCCTTTAAAAAATTAAAAACAGAACTACCATATGATCCAATAATCCCACATCTGGATATTTATCTGAAAGAACTGATATCAGGATCTTGAAAAGATACTAACACTGCCATGTTCATTGCAGCACTAGTCACACTAACCAAGATACAGAAACAACCTGAATGTCCATTGATGGTGAGTGGACAAAACAAATGTGGTGTATACCTCCAGTGGCGTATCATTAGGCCTTAAAAATTGAGGCAATCCTGCAGTATGTGACAACATTGGATGAACCCAGAATAAAATGCTCAGGGAAAGAAGCCAGTCACAGACAAATATGCATGATTATCTCAAGTAATCAAACTCAGGGAAGCCAAGAATAGTCCTGTTGTTCTAGTCTTCCCTCTTTCCCTCCCCCACTAGCTCACTCTGTCTCAAACAAATCAATCTTCAAAAAAAAGAAATGTCAAAATTTCCAAAAGAGAATTGGAAGAGTTGGCGGAACCTGCTGGTATCCCTCCAAGATCCATTCTCTCCTTTCTCCTTACCACCAGCCTTAGACTTTATCTGCGGCAGCAGTGGGCCCAGAAATCACTCACTTTCCTCTGCATTTAGGGATGGTCACATAACCCTGTTCTAAAAGATGACATATGAACAGTAGTCACTGGATGGGTTTCAATGTCATTCTTACTATGATCCTCTTCTATCATATGCCTGTAGCAATAGAAGAAGTTTGTATGAAGCAAGAATTCAAGGATTTTTCCTGCCTAAGCCATCTAATACCAAACTAAAGATCATGAAAGCCAGGTGGGCAAACACCTGGAAATAGCATATGGGACAGAATCTTTAATAAGGTACAACCCCCCCTTTGCCCTCATCACAAAAATGGTTAGACTCCAAATTTGGGGGTCTTTTCAATTGATCTAGACAAAGCAGTGGCAGTAGACCAAGGGAAGGGAGGCAGGTGAGGTGTGAGTCTTTTCCCCTCCTAAATTTGGTAATTCTGAGTGTCACAAAGGTCCTTTGTTTAAGAACACTGCATGTTCCAAGCTATTCCCGGAATTTTTTAAATGGATTCCATTTTCCTGGAGGAGTAGCTTATAACAATCTGCTTCGCTCTCTGGCTTTACGGCCCTCTACCAGAGTCACTTAACCCCTCATTTGTAGATTCAGCCCTGCTCCCAACCCTGTCCTCAAGCAGAGGGACGGTACATCAACCCAGTCTCTCCTGCCTGTTTTTAACGGTGTCTGGCCCATCGATAGAAAGGAAAGATCCCTGTTAGTCTCTGGTAGAGATGGGCATTTACTCCTGGGTAGAAACAGACACACAAAAAGATGTATTTCTTTTCAAACACCTGTTTGTAAATGTAAAACAAAGGTGAAATCTTAAAAAATAAAAAATACTTAGCCAAGTATCAGCCAAGCATCAGCACTCCTAGGTGGCCAAGGCGTTCAGTGCGTGGAGAACTTCTGCTTCCAATTGGTCACACAGGGCTTAGGGGATCCTTTAGGATTTATTCTAATTTTCCAGGAAATATCCCATTTAAAGGGAGAAAAAAATACCTTAATAATAAAAATACCTTAATAATTCCATGAAGCTTCCATTATACAATCCTTAACATATAGGCTCATTCTTTCAAAGCTCACACATTTCCATACTATCCTATTTTTATTCAGACTGGTCAAAACTGTGCTTCATGTGTGTGTGTGTGTGTGTGTGTTGTATGTGTGTGTGTGTAATTTAAAGAAAGTAATTTGATGAAATTTAACAACTCTAATGAATTAAGCTAAGGAAAATGCAGAAGGCTTTAATAACAGCAAACCTATTGAAATGAAAGAGCCTATACATTGTTCTACTGACAGACTTACTAGCAGAGCAAACCAGATGTAGGTTGCCAAGAGAAGTTCAGCTTGTAACTTGTAAGAAAAGAATATATTGCCAGGCTCTGCTGGGCTCTGTTATTTCTTCATTAAAATGCACTGTCAATCAGGTTGAAAAGAAATGTCTAATTAACACCATAGGGCACCAAAAAATTTAGTGTCAGAAACTCAGCTGCCATCCCCCTTTACAACTGTATCTCTCTAAGCAACCCTGTTCCTCTCTTTCATCCCTGCCCCCACAATGGAGCCCCTCTCCCCTATCCTATTTTCTTATGATCAAAAGCATCGGAGAAATTGCAAAATGCGTTATTGCATTCCACAATTCACTCTTTATAGCTATGAACCAGCTAGAACTAAAATTTCCAGTAATTTCTCTTCTTTGTATACCCAGTACCTATGCAAGGACTCAAACACAATGGAACATAACAAAAGCCAACAGGTTCCATCTTGAGATCTCCCCTTCCAAGATGCGGAAAAATTAAGAGCTTTCACCTAGCAGATTCTAGTCCTGGTTTTACAACCAAACTGCTTGTGTGACGTGGGGACTGTCCCTGCCACCCTGCTGAGCTTCGACTTCATCACTCATAAAATAAAAGTAATAAAACATCTTGTCAGCCCATGTCAAGGATTGTTTCAAGGATCAAATGAGACAGGGTATACAAATGGGCTTTGTAATTTTTAACCCATGATTATTATAACCCTAGTATCAGCAGAGTTGTGTGACGTCCATATGTGTCTGGTAGGTAAGAGGATGGGTCTGCATCCTGATGCCTCCAGAACAGTCAGGATCCCTCAGCTTTCCTCTGTTTATGCATTGCTCATACCCAGCCATAGGTACTCTTTTTTTTTTTTTTTTTAAGATTTTATTTATTTATTTATTTGACAGAGAGAAATCACAAGTAGATGGAGAGGCAGGCAGAGAGAGACAGAGGGAAGCAGGCTCCCCGCTGAGCAGAGAGCCCGATGCGGGACTCGATCCCAGCACCCTGAGATCATGACCTGATCCGAAGGCAGCGGCTTAACCCACTGAGCCACCCAGGTGCCCAGCCATAGGTACTCTTGAAGACTGAGAGGAAGCTGAGGGTAAACCAGATGATTTGGGTTTGGGGAAACTTCTAGAAGGAAGAAATAAAAGATGTCAGTCAGAGACTCTGAGGCCTAGACTAGATTCCTCCCCAGTCCCTTGAGGGCCAGGCACCAAATATCACTGGTTTCTCCATCACGATGCTTCTCTCCCTTCCACACATTTTTTCCATTTTCTTCTTAGGATCACATGCTGGCACTCCTGCCATGGAATTGTTGATTGATTTTTGTCCATCTTCTCCCCTTGAGTTTCTTCTGCACATAGGTACCAGATTAGTCCTAGTTAAGCCTCACGTAACATGCAGCAGTCTCCCTTTTGCAGATTTCAGTGGTTCAGTTGTGTCTCTATACAAAGGCCTCTGTTCTTCACCTGGCATCTGGGGCTCCCACAGTAAGGCCAGCATGCACTTCAGAGGCTCTCCTCCTATCACTTCACACTTCCTTGCTGTGTTTGCTTGATTATTATGAAGTTTTCTGGTCTTTATTCATACATATAATAGCCCTTACTTGTTCTTCAAATATAATCCAACATATTCATGTGTATCCTCTGTGTGATCATTCTTGGTATCTTTGCTAGTCTGGTTCTATTGTGTCTTGTTTTGCTGACTCTCATTCATGGTACCTGTTTTCTCACATGTTTTTTGTTTTAAAAAAAAAAAAAAAGTAACTCACATTTTGGGTGCTTGAGTGGCTCAGTCATTAAGCATCCGTCTTTGGCTCAGGTCATGATCCTGGGGTTCTGGGATCGAGCCCTTGCCTGCTTCTCCCTCCCCCACTTCCTCTGCTTGTGTTCCCTCCCTCACGGTGTCTCTCTTTATCAAGCAAATAAATAAAATCTTTTTAAAAACCAAAGCAAACATAAATAAAAGGAAGTACACACTAGTTCCTGAACTGCTTCCAACTGGAACAACATAGTAAAGATGTCATTTCTTCCTGAATTAATCTGTAGGTTTAATGAAATACTATTAAAATCTCCACAAGATTTTTTGTAGACACAGACAAGTGTGTTATAAAAACTATATGGAAAGGCACAAGCCCTAGAATGACTAAAACAATCTTGACAAAGAAGAATAGAGTGGATGGATTCACTCAATTTGAGGCTTACCGTAACAGCTATAGTAAGGCCATGTGATATTGGTAGAGGCATGAACACACAGGTGAATGGAGCAGAAGAGAGAACTAGACCCACATAAATATACTCAACTGATTTTTGACAAAGACACAGAAGCAACTCAATGGAGGGAGGATGGTTTTTTTCAAAATATGGTGCTGAAGCAATTGGACATAGACATAAACCTTATAACGGATGCAAAAATCAACCCCAGTGGATCAGAAAATTAAATGTAAAACGTAAAACAATAAAACTTTTGAGAAAATCTTTAGGATCTAGAGGTAGACACAGAATTCTTACACTTGATAGGAAAAGAACAAGACACTAAGGGAAATTTTGATGGTTTGGACATTATCAAAATCAAAACCATTTTTCTGTGAAGCCTTTGTGAAGAACATGAAAAGACAAGTTAGAGACTGGGCGAAAATGTTCGCAAGTCATATATATCTGACAAAGGACAAGAACCTAGACTATATAAAGATGTCTCAAAATTCAAGAATAAAACAAATGAATGAATGAATAAATGAATCCAATTAGAACATAAGCAAAAGATACAGGCATTTTACCCCAAAAAGGGTATACAGACTGCAAGTAAGCACATGAAAAGATGTCATCATCATTAGCCTTCAAAGAAATGTAAAAATTTGAACTACAGTGACATATCATTATACACCTATGAGATTAGCCAATATGAAAAATAGTGAGGGGCTCCTGGGTGGCTCAGTTGATTAAGCGTCAGACTCTTGATTTCGGCTCCAGTCAAGATCTCAGGGTCATGGGATCTCGTATTGTGGGGTCCCTGCATCCCGTTCCATCAGTGGGGAATCTACTTGAGATTATCTCCCCCTCCCTCTGAGCTTCTCTTCTCCTCTTTCTCTCTCTCAAATTAATAAGTAAATCTAAAAATAAAAATAAAAAATTGTGAGCACCCCAATGCTGATAAGGATGTGGAGAAATTGGAATTACCTATACATTTCTAGCAGGAATGTAAAATTGTAAAGCTTTCTAAAATTGTTTTAGAAAACAAGTTGGTAGTTTCTTTCTTTCTTTCTTTCTTTTTTTTTTAAAGATTTATTTATTTATTTATTGGACAGACAGAGATCACAAGTAGGCAGAGAGGCAGGCAGGGAGAGAGGAGGAAGCAGGGTCTCTGCTGAGCAGAGAGCCCGATGCTGGGGCTCGATCCCAGGACCGTGGGATCATGACCTGAGCCGAAGGCAGAGGCTTTAACCCACTGAGCCACCCAGGCACCCCAAGTTGGTAGTTTCTTACAAAAGTGAACATGCCACCTATTGCAGCCTTGGGCATTTACCTCAGAGGAATGAAAACTTACATTTACACAAAAACTTGTACACAAATATTGGTAGCAGATTGATTTGTAATCGCCAGTGTGTATGCCCTTAAATAAACTTGGTTATATCTATATCATGAAGAACTGCTCAATAGGAAGGAACTATTGATACATGCAATGAGTTGAATAAATCTCCGGGGAATTAACGCTGAGTGGAAAAAAAAAAAAAAAAAAAAACAGTGCCCAAAGATTATATACTGTATTATTCCATTTATAGAACATTCGAGAAATGACAAAATTATACAAATGGAAAACAGATTAACTGCTGCCAGGTGTTGAAGATGAGGGGAGGGGGCACTTGTATGTGGTTGAGGGGGGTAGCTAAAAAGGGCAATGAGAGATCCTTGTGGAGATACAACTATTCTGTATCTTGACTGTATCGAGATCAATGCCTTGGTTGCAATTTTGTGCTTAGTTTCTAGAAATGTTACCATTGAGGGAAACTGGATAAGCAGTATACAAATCTCCCTGTATTATTTCTTACAACTGCACATGAATCTACAATTATCTCAAAATTTAAGAGCTTAAGTTAATTTTAAAAATATTTGTGCACACACATGGTAATAGGAGACAGAAATGTACACGGAGGAAGGAGTGTAATTCTTCCAGTGTTAAGCAGGGAATTAGGAACATTTTCATGGATAATATGGCCTTTGGCCTGATTCTTGCAAGGTGAGTGGGTGTTCTCCAGAGAGACAAAGAAAGAGAGAAAGAGCATTGAATCAGAGGAAGTATTCCTCCCAGAAGGGTAGACAAACTTGTCTACTGAGGGATTGAAGAAGAAGAAGAAGAAGAAGAAGAAGAAGAAGAAGCAGCAGCAACAGCTCAGGATACGTTATCTTTCTAACTGGTATTTCCAGGGGTGCCTAAAGTCCTCCAAAAGAAATCAACCAAGAACAGGGGTAATCAGATCAACTTAGCTTGAATGAAACTGTGTCTGTTCCAATCCATTTTACTAAAATAAATTAACTTACTGATGTAGAATTAGACATTTGGAGATAATTTTTGAATTATGACCAATGTAATTATTTTGGTGATGAATCCTGTTTTTATCAAATATAATTAAGAGAAATAAATGGATCAATGCTTTCATTTGAGACTCTGTGACATAAGAGATTTCTACCATAGTATATTTATTACAGGGGTATTTTGTTTTTAGCAAAGTGGCAGTGCCTTTAAGGGTGTCTCACCCCTCAGTTTTGCCTAACTCCTCCACAGGGAGGTCTGAGATTCCAGAACACGTCACCATTTTGAAATGCAGGTTAACACAAAGATGGGATTAAGATAAGCAAATTAGCTTAATATCCACACTGGAATGCAAGTCTTCCAAACAGCAGAATATTTCTGTGCTTACTGTGATCTCATCATCTCATTTTCTTTCATGAATTAATGGGCCTGGAGAAGAGCCTCGCTGACCACCTCAGTAAGTGGAGATAGATTCTAAACCATGAAATCTGATGGCACACCAGAACTAGTTCATGAGAGTCTGCTCAGCATATCCGGCTATCTAGGAATGAGGGGAATATTTGCATTGTTAGGTGTAAAAGCTGCAAGTTATTTCATCAGCTCTTAATACATCTCTCAGCAGTAACCATGCTGCAGTCTGAAGTTGGCAGGAAAGTGGACCTCAGCAGGTTGGCAACTGCAGGCCTTCACCCAGGGCTGGGGGCATATTTGAAAATGTTACTCAGTTATTTTTTTGTTTCTAGGTCATCTATTTTCAGACCCCAGTCTGCAACTACCTGTTGTGCTTTACCAGGGCCAACTGGCCCTAGGAAAATGGAGAGAGAGAGGAGCCTTGTGTCTGGCCTCTATCGTCTCTTCCAACAGCTTATTTTTTTCCCCTTTATTTCTCTCTCAAATCCCTATATTCCTGGGCCACCCCCTCACGAGCTACCTCCCTTCTCCTAGAAATCTCCCAGAAATCTGGGTTTGGAGTGTCACCAGCCTGACCAGGGCAGGGCGTCTGCCATGCAATTGAGTTGTAGGTGAGCTTTTGCTGTAAATCAACTTCGAGAACCGGCACAAAGCAAAATGTGTGGAGGCCAGGAGAGATCGGTGGCTACACAATGATCCAAAGCAGGTTGATTCCCAATTACCAGGTAGCATAGTGGTGGGCTTCCAACACACAACAAATCTTTAACATGTATCTTCCCTTTTCCAGAAGTTCTGCTAGGTACTGGGCAGAGCAAGAAGAAGATGTAATCCATGCCTTCAGGTAGCTCGAGGTCTATGAAGAATACAAGAACTAAAGGAAACAATTAGAACACACAATTAGTGGTTCCACCTCTGAGTTTCCATTGCGTTAGGCACAAATGTCTGTTGGCACTTACCTCACACCACGGCTTCTCCAGGTTCTAACAGTGTCAGGCATACTGCAGGCTCTCAAAAATATCTGATGAAATAATGAATGCATAAACAAATGAACAAGCAAAACATTATTCAAGGTACCCGTATAGAGTGTGGCAGAAGCAATTAACTCTGGCTGGAGGAAAAAGGAAGTCTTGTGAGAGAGATGGTAATTGGAACTGAGACTTAAAGCACATCTAACACAGTGTCTGACCTTGAATGAGCCCATAATCAAAGATAAACTGATTACGTGAAGTTCGGATAGAGAAGAGGCATTTGGAAGCCAGGGTGTTTCAAGGCAGAAGTACCTTTAGTACCTAGCTTAGTGCCTGGCACATGGTAGGAACACAAGAATGCATGAATGAATGAATGAATGAATGAATGAATGAATGAATAGATGGTTGTAACAAATCACATATGCAAAGCCACCAGTATTGTGAAAAAGTAGGCACATTTAGGGAATGGTATATTTGGAAAATTATAAAATCGGAAAAGAGAGAAAAAGAGATTGTTAGGACAAAAAGAATGGACGATACAAGAAAAGTGTAATGCAAGGGACAGAGCTGCTTGGAAGACAGGACTGGGACAGGGAGAAAAGAAATTTTTAAATGGAGTGTGGGAATAGTTCAGGACTACAGAACTGAAGGTCTGCTTGCTATGAGAAATGAAGTAGGTATCATATATCACCAGAGTCAAAGAGCATTCAGGTAACAGGACTCTGACTAGGAACAGAAGTATGTAATTCATTAAGAAAAGATGAAGAATCTAACAATCATGGTCCAGAAGGAGCTGATCTGTAGAAAAATAAAAATAAGAAGAGTCAGAAAAAAATTGTCTCTAAGCTGAGGCAAATCTGAGTGAGCTTTATTAGACTGTGTGTTAGTTACCTATTGCTATGTAACAAATTACCTCAAAAGTTAGTGGCTTTAAGCAACAATAAATATCACCTCACATGGTTTCTGTGAATCCGGAATTCAAAGGCAGCTGAGTTGGTGGAGGGAGGACCAAGGGGCATGAAGAATTTCGGGTGACGGATTTGTTCATTGTCTCGATTGTAGTAATGGCTTCACAAGTATATATACATGTAATTTTTAAATTTTTCATTTATTTCTTATTAACATATAATGGATTATTTGCTTCAGGGGTACAGGTCTGTGAAGCATCAGGCTTATCACATTTCACAGCACTCACCATAGCATATACCCTCCCCAATGTCCATAATCCAGCCACCCTCTCCCTCCCCAACCCCACCCCCAGCAACCCTGTTTGTTTCCTGAGATTAAGAGTCTCTTATGGTTTATCTCCCTCCAGATCCCATCTTGTTTCATTATCCCCCCCCTTCTCTCCACGACACCCCTGCCCTGCCTCTCAAATTCCTCATATCAGAGAGATCATATGATAATTGCTCTGATTGACTTATTTCGCTTAGCATAATATCCTCTAGTTCCATCTACACCATTGCAAACAGCAAGATTTCAGGTTTTTTGATGGCTGCATAGTATTTCATTGTGTATGTATACCACATCTTCTTTATCCACTCATCTGTCAATGGACATCTAGGTTCTTTCCATAGTTTGGCTATTGTGGACATCATTGCTATAAACATTCAGGTGCATGTGCCCCTTTGGATCACTACATTTGTATCTTAAGGGTAAATACCCAGTAGTGCATTTGATGAGTCATAGGGTAGCTCTATTTTCAACTTTTTGAGGAACCTCCATACTGTCTTCCAGAGTGGCTGCACCAGCTTGCATTCCCACCAACAGTGTAGGAGGGTTCCCCTTTCTCCGCATCCTGGAGAACATCTGTCATTTCCTGACTGGTTAATTTTAGCCATTCTGACTGGTGTGAGGTGGTGGTGGTATCTCACTGTGGTTTTGATTTGCATTTCCCTCATGCCAAGTGATTAAATAATATCTTTTTAAAAAATAAAATAAATTTAGAAATTCGAGGGCATCTCAGACAGTATAGAGATAATGGTTGCCCCTCTGTTGTATTAAAGTGCTAATCTTGCTTCCTTTAAACATTTTCAGTTTGGGTGCAGAAAACATCCATTAAAATGTGAATGCAGTCAAATGCCGGGAAAGTTCAGGCTCGCCTTTCAAAACCAAAGTCCACAATGACCCTGTGGGGCAGGTCATTATTGTTAAAAATAACTTATGGGTGTCCCCCTGCTGGGTCCCCACAGCCACACCCCAGCTGGGAGAGAAGCCACTCTGCTAATGACAGGCCTGTGATAGCATCAGCTACTGAGTCAATGAGAGAAAAAAGTGTTAGGGAACGTGTTAACAAATCTGTCAGACACAAATCATAAATTCTGCTTCCTTCTGCGAGTGACTTACACACACACCTACTTATTATTCTTACCTCTGGGTGCTTCCTGAATCCAGAGAGAGAGAGAGAGAGAAATACAGGGATTGAGGAAATGGCATGTTTAAGTGGCCAAACACCACACTCCTAAGGGGCCCCAGGTGGTGAGGAGGAAAGAAGTTTCTGGCCTGTGGTATAAAAACCAGATGGATACTGGTTATTTCACTCTATTTTAACATGGAGAGATGATAAATGATATATAGGTTATTAGTAACCATTTGTCCCAGACAAAGTAGCTTCTGGGAGACCAACACAACAGTAACATCTCAATTATGGAAACAGCAGTGCTCCGTGTCATTCAAAACTTTTAGAATTGATATCCGCACTTTTTACCAATCCCCTCCCTTGACGCTGAAGAACTTACTGCATTTCAAGGTTAAGTAACCAAATCCATCTGGCTCCTAGCTCCTTGAACCTGTTCAAAGTAAGATTTTTCCTCACTACGGTCAATGTATGAAAATATATGAAGTACAAAGTAATTTTCCAGGCTCGTGCTTCCCACAGATAGTTTGAATAGTTAATCTTCACACAAGGCATGTTGTCAAAAAGTGGTTTCTCAGGAAAGACAAGTGCACTTGTGAGTGAGACATTGTGAGTGTCGGTTGGGAAAGATGATTCCAAAGTGTCTTCGAGCATTTGTGCCTGGTCATTGAGAAAAGACTCAATCTCAGGCCCTCTGGATCTGCCAGTATGATGTGTTTCCCAGTGATTTTCTTAGCCTGGTCGCCAAGTGTGGTTGCTTGGAGGACCACTCAAGTGTTGCTTGAGCACACAACTTTCAGAGTAGGTCTCCATGTCACATGCTGAGTTTCCACAATCACGTTCGACGTGTCCAAGGGCATCTTGTTGACGTAGGATGTGGGCATATTTATGTAGGGCTCTATTAGACCCACAGATTGCCAACCTGGCTAACTGCCCAGGCATTTCCTCTCTGAAAATTTCCAGAGGAAGCGGGCAGGAGTAGGCAGAGTGAGGTGGGGGTATGGAGAGATTCATGTGGCTACAGGTGTGATGAATGGGATGCCGGGAAAGGTTATGGAGCCTTGGAATTTTAGAAATATTGGAGCCGCCAGAAAGGGAGGAAAGTAGGTTTTTATTTCATTATTTGTATTAATGTCGAGATAGAGACTCCAAAAGCCTTTTCTTAGAAGGAATTCAGGCAACACTCATTGAGTCTGAATGAACCAGAAGCTGTGTGAGGTGCTAGGATCACAGAGATGTTTCTCTTCGGGCGGAAGTTAAGCAGATACAAAATTACTGAGGAAAGACTGATGGATAGACAAATGCCTGAAGCAGGTATATTTGCTCAGATGCTTCTGACTGGAAGTATTAGAAAGCCTGATTCAAAAAGGCTTAAATGATCAGTGAAATCTACTGACTCACAGAATTGAAAAGTCCAGAAGGAGGGCTATCTTAAGGCTTGATCCAGAAACTAAACCATGTTACGAAGGCCTCAGCTTCTTTCCTTTTCTCAAAGCTGCTTTCTGCTTTATCCTGAGGTCGGCTCCTCTCATGGTTCCAAGATGGCTGCTGCCAGCTCCCGGGGCTAGTTTTATCCACTGCCAGCAGGGAAAAAAGAGTGATGTTGTCACACCATTCCCCTAAATGTCCTGAGAACAATGCTGGCTGAAGCAGCATGGGTCATATGACCCCCACCCCCACCCCAAGAAACAATTACTGTGGCTAAGAGATGAAATGCATTATCGGAATATCTTCTAGGTTCATGTCAACCACAAGCGTAAGAAAATAGTTCAATTTATCAATAAATACTTGGTTGGGGATGTTGGTGCAAAAGATGGGGGGGGGGGGGACTTCTAATTCCTCCTGAGGAGAGGATGATGTGGGTGGGAGAGAGAAGGTTGAGGGAGTGCTTCACCAAAGGGATGTCAGGTGGGACCAAAATATGAAGAACCTTGATTGCCAAGCTAAGAAATTTGGACCTTCACATTATGCAGAAAGAAGGTGGTAAAGCAAATCCATAGCATAAGCCACATGGACTTAGCCAGTGTCAAAGTATAATTTTCAAAAAGTTAAAAACATGACTGTCATATAAATATAGGATGAGTTCATGTCAAAAAATTTATTCAATTCATTAATTTATGAGGAATCTGCTAGGAATGTGAAGAGTGTAAAGCTGGATTAAAGAACTTCTGTGGTACAAGGGATTCTATAGCTCATCAAGAAAGGCACTTAAAAAAATAAAAAGGAGGGGTGCCTGGGTGGCTCAGTGGGTTAAAGCGTCTGCCTTCGGCTCAGGTCATGATCCCAGGGTCCTGGGATCGAGTCCCGCTCTCTGTTCCATGGGCAGTCTGCTTCCTCCTCTCTCTCGCTGCCTGCCTCTCTGCCTACTTGTGATCTCTCTCTGTCAGATAAATAAATAAATAAATAAATAAATAGATCTTTTTAAAAAATAAGTAAATAAATAAATAGGATATTAGAAGAACATTACTAAACTAGAAATAAAGCTGGTTGATGTGCTTCAGAGCAACGAAATCCTAACCCTTGCGGTTATCTTTTCTACTTGAGAGAAATAACTTGCATTTCTCCTGGATGGGACACAAATTAATACTTAAGTCTGCATAGAGTCTGAGTCTTTAAAAAATGGTAGCAAACAAAGTAAAATAATAGTATAACCTCCTAGACCCAGATAATTAAATAATCTTTCAATGCTTCTGTTAAACAATGTTTTAGTATGATATTAAAAAGGTGGTCATCTTCTTGGCCTCCTTTCTAAGTTTTGGATACTTTTTTCCTAACATCAGAGCAATCTATTTAAGACAGTTTGGGACTTATTTTCAATTTGAATGGACTTGAACATTATTGAACTAGCATGCCAGTGCATACTGCTAATTATAATCAGTTTTAATTAATCATTAAAAGACGTGTGAGGGGACTCCTGGGTGGCTCAGTCAGTTAAGCTGCTGCCTTTGGCTCAGGTCATGATCCAGGTTCAGGACTGAGTCCTGAATCGGGCTTCTTGCTCAGCGGGGAGCTTGTTTCTCTCTCTGCCTCTGCCTGACACTCTGCTTGCTTGTGCTCTCTCTCTCTCTCTCTGACAAACAAACAAACAAATAAATAAATAAATAAATAAATAACATCTTTTTGAAAAATAAAAAAATAAATAAAAGAGATGTGAGGAAATCTGCTCAAAGAAAGGCATTTTGACTGATTTCTGGAGTCCAAGGTGGTTAAATTCACTAGAAGGGGAGGTCCCCTGCTACCCTCAGACTAGAGAAGAGACCAGAGAAGCCAGTAGAAAGGAGATGGCCTGGAGACTCCGGCGTCCACAGACACGACTTTTCCAGGGGTTATCCAGAAAGCAACTGGAGTGGAAATCAGGTCCTGTTTCAACACTGCCAGTCCAAGAGACATCAATTCTGAACCCACACTGGGCTACAGTAATCCCACCTCCTGGTCCCTTTCTCACCCATGAAGTGTTTTGGTTAAAAAAGAAAGACATTCTATACACTCAATAATTAAGTACAGCCAAGCTAAGCCATGTTTAGACCCACATTTTTGGATAACAGATTTATTAATGATCTGGTTGAGAGAATTGAACCATTTGGTGTTTGGAAAAATTGGAAATGTTTAAAATAAATACTTGGCATCCTTTCTCTCTGACTGCTGCAATATGTTCAGTTATTTTTAGGAGTAAAATATCCATATTGAAGATTAACTTCATAGAAATTGCCTAGCAGCTTTTCCCTAAAAACATGATACCAAATATTAAGAAGCTAATATCCATTTTTACAAAGTGGGAAGCACTTATTTCAAAAGCAGTTCACCAGTCCAAACAATTTTTTTGTTTATTACTAGAGTCTTAGGTGTAAAATTTATCATGCCATGGAAGATCTACCCCATCAACACCCCTTAAAACCAGAATCACTACATTTAGTAAATAAAAATACAGTATGCCCAGGAAATTCAAATGTCAGGAAAACACTGAATACATTTTTAGAATAAGTGTGTCCCATGAATACTTGGGACATACTTATGATAGAAAAAATGGTCCACAAAGATGTCCACATTCTAAGCTCTGGAATCTGTGAATATGTTACCTGAACTAGCAAAAGGGACTTTGCAGATGTGATCAAATTAAGGCTCTTCAAATGGAGAGATTATCCTGGACTATCTGGGAGGGCCCAATGCAATCACAAAGGTCTAATAAGAGGGAGGCAGGAGGGTTGGAGACAGGGAGAAAGATTGCAGGATGCTACAATGTTAGTTGGGAAGATACGAGAAGGACCCCAACTCAAAGAATGCAAGTGACTTCTAGAAGCTGGAATAGGCAAGGCAAGTCTCCTTTAGAGCCTTCAGAAGGAACACAGCGCTGCCAACACCTTGACTTTAGCCCAGTGAGACCCAGTGGGATTTCTGATGCACAGAATTATCAGGTAATGAATTTGTGTTGCTTTAAACCACTGAGTGTGTAGTAATTTGTTACAGGAGCCATAGGGAAACTCATACAAAACTTATATTAAAAAATTATGTGCTGTTCATTTGACATTCAAATTTCATTTAAGTGTTGTGTATTGTATGTGGCAACCTTCCTAGACACGGCAGCAGTGGGGTGCGCAGGAAGCACTCTCAGAGAAGGCAGGACATGACTGTGGGGATCACATTTTTACCTTTGAGTCTGATTCCTCAGGTGTAAATTGAGGGGTTTTGCCTGGCTAATCACCCTGGTTTCCTTATACTCCATGATTCCACTGAAGAAATATTTTTTTGCCAATAGAACAAGCAAACTTGGAAATGTCTGTAGGTCAGGACAATTGTCTTCATTTGCTGGATGCATGTGCACTCATGTGTTTGCAGTCTGTCTTCTCGATCTTTAACCATTCGCCCCCATACAGACTACCCATGGCGTGTGTTATGTGACCAGGCATGGCCCTTCCGCATGCGGTGCTGTATCCTCATACTTCTTTCTCTCTCCTCCCTGCAGCCCTGCTTCTTCTGAGCTCTGTGGCAGACCACGCTGGCAGATACTGGGTCAGGATCCTATGGCTGCTGTAACAAATTACTGCCAATCTATGGCTTCAAAAAACACAAATTTATGTTATAGTTTTCAAGGTCAGAATTTCAAAGCAGGTTTCTCTGGACTGCAACTTTCACAGGGCTGTACTCCTTCTGGAGACTCTAGAAAACCCATTCCCTTGCCTTTTTCTACTTTCAATAGCTGCCCACTTTCTTTGGCTCGCATCCCCATGTCAACTGGACTTCTTTTCCCATCGTCATATCTCCTTCTCTGAGACCCTCGTGCCTCCCTCTTCTAAGGACCCCTGTGACTATATTGGGTCCACCCAGATAATCCAGGAAAATCTCCCCATCTGAAAAGCTTCAACTTAATCCCATCTGCAGGGTCCCCTTCACCATGCAAGGTAACAATCACAGGTTACAGTTGCTGGGACACAGACATCTTTGGGGAGCCTACTCTGCCAATCACATATACCCAGTATCCATTCTCTCCTTCTCCCTTTCTAACAGAGCATATATTTGCTTGCTCAGACAATATGATCGGCTTATACATTTATTTCAATCTCTTGAAGCTACATATAGCAGATGTTACATAGTCTGGCCAACAGTCTACTGGCCAATGAGAAGTAGCATTTTGGATTTCCACGAAAGCTGTTATTTTCCTGATTATAAGAAGCAGATTCAGCTGGTATATACATTTTGCCCTCTGCCATGAACTCTTCATCCTGCATGGGAAATGAATGTGATATGCAGAAGGACAGCCACTATATTCTGAACATGAGAATGAAAATCACACATGAAAGATAGCAAAGCACAAGTCAAAGGATCTGAGATTCCTGATGGCATTGTGGAAATGCCACATTAACCCAAGCCTGGCAGTCTCTAGACTTGTTCGCTGAGGAAATGGACCCCTTCATTGTTGGTGTCAGGATAATTAGCTTATGCAACTGAATCTAGTTCTAGCGGACACGAGTTCTATCAAACCCTTGCTACTCAAAGTGTGCCTCCTGGAATGCAGAATCTATGGCACTTCTCCAGATCAGCTGAACCAGAACCTGCATTTTAACAAGAGAGTTAGGCACTTTCATTTCCTGGGGGTTTACATATTTCACAGATGGAGAAGCACTGCCTGAAAATCAACCGAAGTCAGGGACAGAAATGGCCCTAGGTTCTTCTGCCCTAGGCTGGAATATAGGGTCTGGAAATGATGCTGTCCTTGGGATTTACTGGAATAAATGTCAAACATTGGAAGGTGGGTGCGAAATTGTATATACACAATCATTAAGTATGTTTCTTACACCCCCCCACACACACACCAGTTACCTTGATTTCTTTCTTTCCTTGTCTCTGCTATAAAGTTGTATTTCGTTACTAGTCAGCCTGAGACCTTACACCTATTTTATTCAACCAAGACCAAATTGAAGGAATTGAAGGCAGGATAAGATCTGGAAAACAGGGAAGATGACCCTTTCCTTTAAAACCTCTTGGTGATTTGAAAATATGCCAGCACACTGCATTTCTCATTTCTATTAAATCTCTAAATTTATACACTTAACATGGACTGTAAATTTTGTATTCATTTCTTTGCAATGATTTCTTTAAAAAAAAAAAAGATTTTATTTATTTACTTGACAGAGATCACAGGTAGGCAGACAAGCAGGCAGGGTGGGGGTGGGGGAAGTAAGCTCCCTGCCTAGCAGAGAACCCAATGTGGGGCTCGATCCCAGGACCCTGGGACCATGACCTGAGCGAAAGGCAGAGGCTTTAACCCACTGAGCCACCTGGGTGCCCCTTTGCAACGATTTCTATCAGAATATTACAATGTATAATATTACAACCTTACAGCCACCAAGATTCCTAGGGAGTGAAGGGAAAACATCAAGGGAGCAGTGTGGGGTTTTTTATGTGTGTGTGTGTGTGTGTGTTTTGTTTTTTTTTTTGAGAGAGAGAGAGAGAGAGAACACAAGCAGAGGGGTAGGGAATGGGTAGAGTGAGAGGGCAGGCTCCATGATCAGTGCAGAGCTGGACATGATCTCACGACCCTGAGATCATGACCTGAGCTGAAACCAAGAGTCTGACACTTAATTAATGGGGCCACCAAGGCGTCCCTTAAGAGAGTGGATCTTCTGATTGAATTTGCTCTCTTGAAAACTGTTTTGTGTGTCTTTAAAATTTAATTATTTCCCAAAGGTACAAAAGAATATACAGTGAAAATCTCCCCCTCCTCTAGTCTGTCCCTCCAGCTACCAAACTTCTCTCCCTTAAGGCAACCACTGTGAACAGTTTCTTGGACTCTGACCACATGGGAACCTTACATATTGGAAGAAGCGAAGAAATGCAGCTGAAAATCAAGAGTGAAGTGTAGATTGCTTGAATTGTACTTACAAACATACATTAAAATTAATCTTTCTCATCATCCAATTACTTCCTGTTAAGATCTTTTGCTGGCATTTAATTTTTCTCTGACATAAATAAAATATCTATCAAGTAAAGATCAAGAATCTTGCCACCCACTCATCCCAGAGGATTAAGCCGATAGCATTTATGAATGCTTTGAAAGTCTCAGAGGACAGCTCTCAGTAAATATGAGTGGCTGTTAGGGCTGTAGCTACCTTTAAAAACTTTGCATGTTATAATTGTCCCCTCTTCCCCAAGTCTACCACACACTCCCCTCCCTCATCCCTAGCAGCTTCTAAGGGTGAGAGGTTAATAAGAAAGGATGACTGATGTAAGGCAAGGTTAAGTAGGATGCTTAAGTAGAATGAGGATTTTTATTTTGTTTGCCTAGAGCTTCCCAACTCACCTGTTCTCTAAGAAATCTGGAACTTCTTCTAAAAGAGAGTCATCTAGTGACATAAGTTCATAATCGTGTGGCTTTATTTACTAATTCAAATAATTTAAAAATATTCTCTATTCTTTTTTAAAAATAGTTTAATACCTTAATACTTTCTTCTTTCACTTAATAATACGTCATGGGCATCACTGTTCTGGTCAGTTGCGTTGTGTAGCATTTGAAAGTAAAAATGCCTCTTGTTAGGTACGTACAAGGAGACTTGGTTCACATTTACATAGTCCAATCAATATACATTTTTGAGGGTCTCCTGTGCTGAAGACAAAGTGGACGCTGCAGACCCAAGATGTTTTCCTGGCTCAACACAAAGCCTTCAGTGGTAAATTGAAGTTGAAAGATTCAGGGGGAGTTCTCTGGGACCCGAGAAACGTTGGGGAGTACTTAAATTGTAGTGGTTTGAGAAGACTTCCTGACTTTGTCCCAGACCATGTTGAGGACCCAAGTGAACTTACAGACAAATGGCTAGACTTTTCTAATCATAAGCAACTGAAGTAGACAGAAACTAATAGACTTTATGTCCCTTTTAAATTAAAGACCTTTGATTATAAGCACTGTTGGACAGAATGCTGAATGATGGTTTAAACTATCTGATAGGCCTATAATTGCCATGTACATTCCATTAAAGAGCATAGCTCATAAAGATAGTATTAAGAGTTTTTATTTCCTTCTCCTTAATCTTGTACTACAGTTAACCTCCTAGACCCAAGACATTTCTAGCAATTAATGATTGGCTGAGGTTAATGGTTCTGACAAAGCTTTGCTTCATTGATCGTCCTCAGATGGCCATTAACCTCTAGAATCTGGTCATTAACCTCTAGAAACTGCTAAGTAGGATGCAAAAAAGCATTTTACCAGTATTGTTTAAAAAGTTGTATAATTGTTTCATGTATATAGCTCAAATGTAAGAAAATGTCTGTCTTTTATTATGTATGTATGTACATGATAGATTAAAATTTTTCTACATTTTTATTTCTAGAATTTTCTTTCAAGATGAAAGAATAATTTAATATAAATATACTATGTATGTACAGAAAACTATCACCAAGATCTGGCATCCTAAAATGTTTGTTAGTCCAATGAAAAGAGTGTGTAAACTTCACTTTTAAAAAATGGAAGTCACTGGTTTTGTCCTTGATACTTTGAATGACTTTATTAAAAGTTACAATGAGAATGAAAATTGGATTGTAGGTGAACATCCCCTTGAAAATGATGCTGTATGTTTCCCATATCTTAAAAGAATGGAGTATGAAGTATAGTTGAACCATCACAAACATAGGCCAGTTTATTACTGTAATCACAAGTCATATTTTTACAATAATTTGTTCTGATGTAGGAATTTTCATAAGGAAAGATATGAAGTCTCAGTTGCTCACTCCCGATGCAACATTTAATATGCTTTCCTCTGATTTTTACATCCAGAGTCCATAAACTTCATCAAATGACACTTCAAAATTTCTTTCAATGGTGGAAACTCTGGTTAAGTGAAAAAGCCTGTTGGGGTTTTCCCGCTGTAGTTTCCTAATTAGGGCTTCCTTATTACATCACGAACATTAATCACCACATTATCCAGTAACAGATCAGACTTACCCTATCTTTCAGATCCTCATTAATCTACTAGTAAAGTTATGAGCTCCATTAATATGGTTACATTTAGAATGTCTCCCTGAAGCACAGTCCATTCATTACTGGGCTGAGTAACTTAAAACCCATATGTCTCTTCCAGGCTGAAGATGTTTCTGAAATGTCAGCTCTGACAGAGCACCCATCCCCACACCCCCCACATAAGATTCCCACAGAATGTTTGCTTTATTTACTGCTTTGTTTACTATCTTAGCAGGAGACAAATTCTCTGAGCAGGATCAAGCGTGCACCTTGCAGAGACCAAACCATGTGTTGCTGTCCAGAGTTTGGCTGTTTTCCATTCGGAATGCACGGCCAGCAGCCCCACTTGAGAAAGAACGTGAGATCTTCCTACAGTGGGATCAGCCCATCAGGCAGAGGGAGCGCTGCCAGTTCCTTGTAATCCTAAACCTACTCACGCTTTCCAAACACAAATGTTCCTTGGATGAGTGACAGTGAAAACAGCAGCGCATCAAGTTCACCTGGCCATGTTCACATTGCTGAAGACCACAAAGCCTAACATGGTCCTGCAAGGGTGCATCACAGAAATGAAAGATTCTCTTGCCATTCTGGGGATGTCTCATGAATGCCTATCGTTTTATTGGGAGTCTGGGATTTTCTTTAAGAACACGGCAAGAAGGAGTCTCTGAGACTCTCAGCTTACCTTAGAGTTGATTTCACCACATTCATGGCTGGATTCAGCGGTTACTTTTTGCATTCTGATTTTCTGTAGAGTAGTATATGGATTTAAGCAAGCTGTTCCCTACTACGGGATGTAAAAATGAATAAGTAGTTAAGATATACACTACATACATATGCTGTTTATCCTGAGACTCAGAGAGCTTAAATAAATAGAAAGAAATTTAGAAAATTAGGTAATATTTTTCTGAAAAGAAAATACAGAAGTCAATAAATATTTTATCCAAAATGTCACGTGAATAACACAGAATTCTAAGACAAGGTGAAAGAAGGGAACGATCAGTAAGTCTATGAGAACAGAAGTCTATTAAAACAATTCAGTGATCACTTTTTTAAAGACTACATATCAAAGACTAGAAATTATAGATTTGTGAGCAAAGTAATATGAATATCAAAATTTTCAGCAAAATAATCTAGTCCTAGAATCTAGGGGGCTCATTTCATTCTTAAGATCAAGGAAACCCCTGTGTTCTTCAGCAAACTATAATGAAAGGTAAGGAAAAATGAAACTGGTCTGGAAATAAATGAACTATTTCTTGGTTTCAGATGGGCATTTCTCAAAGGCTTTCATGATATTCTTGTGGAGCACACGGAGAACTAAGGCCTGGATAATGGTACAATTTGGTGGATTCATAGCTGATTACACCAACGAGGTCAAAGGGGCAATGGATCAATGTTACATGGAAGGGAAGGTCTTTAAAGGAGAGCTCTAGGGTTCTGTATTTGACCTTGCACCCGAGAAGTATGCTTCTTGGATTTGTAAAGTGTATAAAACTCAGGATTCAGAAAGATCTCTAAAGATTGCACAGATGGACAGAAATCAATAAGATGAAATTGAATGCAAACAATTAAAACTAAAAACCTGCATTTAGGCTCATAAATGCCACGGTAAAGTACACAAACAGGCATAAGAAGTTTATGTGAAAAAACGTACACAGCCACAGGCAAACACACTCTAGGTGTTTCAGTTGATTTCAAGGAGAAAATGAGTCAAAAGTATGAGCTGGCAAATGAACTACGTAATGAGACCTTAATTTATATTAACAGAAGGATGGCGTCCAGATCAAGGGAAATAATCATCCCAATGGGTGCGTCTCTGGTCAGTCCACATCTGGAGTTGCAATTCTGTATGCTACCCTGGGGAGGCCAGGCTGGGCCGGAGGGTAATGGAGAACAGGCAGAGGTCAGCTACGAGGGAGGTCGAGGGGATGATTAGTGGGGGATGGTAAGAGAAGCGGGTTAATGACAATCTAAGTCTTTGAAAGCTCGGGAGATTCCCGTAACAGGGGAACAGGCTTATTTTTTCCAGAAAATGGAATGTTAAAGGGGCTAAAAAAATCTGAAATAAAGGAAATTCACTATTATATACTCTTACCACTCCAACACAAGGATAACACTAAGGTAATGTAGCTTTTAAGGGGCTTCTTCAGCAAATAAGTGACATGAGAAAGAGACGGGAAATGAATGGGTTTTAAAAGAGCCTTAAGAGATTTATCAACCAACCAAATCGTGTGGATCTTGGAAGATCTTGATTCCAACAACTACTTGGTAAATCAAAGAATTTTTGAGATATTTAGGGAAATTACTTTTTTTTTTTTAATAATAGCTTTGCTGAGACACTACTCCACATGCCAAAAAATTCACACTTTGGAAATGTACAATTCAGTGAGGTTAGTATAGTCACAATATTGTATACCACTCACCAGTATTTAATTCCAGAACTCTGTATCACCGCCCCCCTCCAAAAAACCACCCAATGGTCATTATCAGTCCCTGCCTTTTATTCCCATCACCTCAGCCCCTAGGAAGAATTAATCTATTTTCTCTTCCTGTGGATTTGCTTTTTTTGGACATTTCATATAAATGGAATCAGACACTATGTGGTTTTTTGTGTATGGCTTCTTTCATTTAGCAAAATGCTTTCAATGTACAGCTATGTTACATTGTATCAGTACTTCATTCCTTTTCATGGCGGAATAAATTTCCTTTGTACGGACACACCAGAACTTTCCTTCGTACGGATACGCCTCTGTCCACCCAACCAGAAGTTGACAGACATCTGGATTATTTCCACTTTTTGACTATTATGAGTAACACTGCTATGAACATTCATGTATAGTTTTTATATGGACATATGTTATTAGTTTTTTGGGGTAGATACCTTAAAGTGGAATTGCCGGGTCATATGGTAACTCCATTTTAACATTTTGAGGAACAACCAAACTGTTTCTCTAAAGTAACTGTACATTGTACACCCCACCAGTGATGTGGGAGGGTTCAGATTTCTCCATACACTAATCAACACTTACTGTCATGCCTTTTAATTACAAACATCTTAGTCAATATGAAGTAGTGTCTTATTGTGGTTTTGATTTGCATTTCCACAATAATAAATGGAATTGAGAATTTTTCCATGTGTTTTTTGGATATTTGTATATCTTCTTTAGAGAAATGTTTATGCAAATAGTTCATTGATTTTTTTTTTAAGATTTTATATATTTATTTGACAGAGAGAGATCACAAGTAGACAGAGAGGCAGGCAGAGGGAGAGGGAGAAGCAGGTTTCAGCTGAGCAGAGAGGTGGACTCAGGACTCAATCCCAGGACTCTGGGATCATGACTCGAGCCGAAGGCAGACGCCCAAGGCCGCCCTGATTTTTTAAAAAAATATTTATTTATTTATTTATTTATTTATTTGACAGAGAGAGATACAGTGAGAGAGGGAACACAAGCAGGGCGGGTGGGAGAGGGGGAAGCAGGCTCCCCGCTGAGCAAGGAGTCTGATGTGGGGCTCAAGCCCAGGACCCTGGGATCCTGACCCGAGCTGAAGGCAGACACTTAATGACTGAGTCACCCAGGCATCCCTAATTTGCTTGATTTTTATATCAGTCTTTTTATCTGTTTGTCATTCAGTTGTAACAATTCTTTATACATTCTAGATACAAGTCCCTCATCAGCAATATCATGCAAAAATATTTTCTCTCATTCTGTCAATGCTGTTTTTTCACTTTCTCAATGATATTATTTGAAGTATAAAGTTTAAAATTTTGGTGAAACCTTAGTTTTACAATTTTACTTTTTTCACTTTTATACTTCTCTATACTTCTATAATTGGATTTTAAAAATAACATTTCCACCAATAAATTTGATGCAGTTAAATAAGCTACTAAAAGCACGAAATAACAATTGCGTTGTGGTTATGGAGATGTGAAATGCTGTCCATTTAGTTTTGCAATGGTAACTTATCATGGGACTGCTTTTCGTGATGAAGATGTATATCTAGTTATTCAGTTTTCAGATGCACACTGTATCAGCGTTCAATTATTACAATGGTTTAATCAAGCCTGGAAGGGAAGGGGCTCCCTCTGGAAATCACTGTATGTAGTAATATACTTAGAGAATTTGACAATTTTTTCCCCTGCCCCAAATTTCACAGAACAGTTATGTTCATGAATAAGGGGGGGAAAACACATTGCTTCTAAAATTATTCTCAACATAGAATTGCCAACCTGGAAGGCTCAACTGTCCTTCCTCCCACCCCCAGCAGGGGGAACTAATTAAAATCTAGGAAAGTGAGAAAACGTGATTTGGAGTACTTCATATTCAATACTTTATATTTGAAAATAAAAATAAAATCTTAGTTTTGTAATTCAAAATATAAAAGATAAATCTTAACTAATATCTTCTGGGCTTTTAAGAGAAACACATCAGAGGGAGGATGGGTGCAAAGGTGAAGGGGATTAAGAATGAGGATCCTAGAAGGGATGTCTGGGTGGCTCAGTCCGTGAGGTGTCTGCCTTTGGCTCAAGTCATGATCCCAGGGTCCTGGAATTGAGTTCTGTATCAGGCTCCCTGCTAGGCGGGCAGCCTGCTTCTCCTTCTGCCTACTGCTCCCCCTGTTTGTGTGCGTTCACGCTCTCTCTGACAAATAAAATTTAAAAATATCTTAAAAAAAAAAAAAAGAATGAGCATGGTGATGAGCATGGAGTCATGTATAGAACTGGTGAATCACTATATTGTTATCTGAAACTAATATAACATTGTATGTTAATTATACTTGAATAAAGAGAGAGAGAAATTCACCAAAAATGACAAGGATGGGAGAAATGGTGAATTTGGTATTTGTCTAAAACAGATGTGAGGTTTAAATTGTTGGAAACAGTGTCTCAGTAGAGTAAATAATAGTTATAAACGTTCAAATCACATTGCTTCCACCCATCGTTTAAACATGTTTATATGCCTCTAAGAAGTACATACTTAAGATAATATTAAAAGATAGTATGACACGGGGCACCTGGGTGGCTCCTGGGTTAAAGCCTCTGTCTTTGGCTCGGGTCATGATCCCAGTATCCTGGGATCAAGCCCTACATCCAGCTCTCTGCTCAGCAGGGAGCCTGCTTCCTTCTCTCTCTCTCTCTGCCTGCCTCTCTGCCTACTTATGATCTCTATCTGTCAAATAAATAAATAAAATCTTTAATAAATAAAGATAGTATGACACAAATTGGTATAAACGAAGTAAAACTCAGTTTTATTTGATAATCAGTGTCCTCACATAAACTCAATTCCATAATCCCTGGGTCATTATATATAACTACGCACTAAAAATTACATAATACCTTAAACACAGATATTGATCTTAATTAAGTCAGTGATTCATCTTCATAAAATGAATTTTTTTGAGTAGTTTTTTTTTAATAATTACTACAACTACTGCTCTACTTTAAGTTTGTCCTATGGCCAAAGTATTTTTCTTTTATTTTTACATAAATATTATTTATACTGAACATAACACAAATCACCTACAATTAAATACAGTGACTAATAAATTTTAATTTTTGCTCCCTCTCAATACTTCACTAAACAGGGCAAAATAAGTTAAACAGGCATGAACCCAGAAGAATAAAGAAAGAAGAGGCAAAAAAGGGGAGAACTCAAGAAAGCTTCGGAAGCTGACAAGCAGATCCGTGGATGGCGTCTGTCTCAGTAAAGCGGAACGTCTCAGCCTGCTGGGAAGATCAGCAGTGAGCAGATCTACACTCCTAACCCTGAGATGGTTCTGGAATTGGAAGTCCCTGGGTCCTTCAGAAGCAGGAGGACAGAGTAGAGCTAAACACAGACCCTCCCGCAGCACTCCACCCCCAACCCACCACACAGCCGGAGAACAGCCCCGCCCCTTCACAGGCAGAAGATAGGACCCATTTAAGTAACTGGGCTCTAATTCTGGGGATACATGGTCCAACAGGGATAAAGTTTGTCCTGAAAATCACAAGTGCACATCTACACACTGAGCTGGGACACCCAAAAGCCCCGTGTATCTGCTCAGGCCCTTAACACTGGTAGCCAGGAGTATGGTCCCAGGCTAGAGCTAAGCTTTCTCCTCTGCTGGGAAACAACCAGCCCCCCTTCCCCAGTTCCATAGATACTGATATTTGGGGTTCCCCTCCAGAAAGGACAGGCTGACACCTATCACCACCCAGTGAGGCCAACCCACTAACAGGTTCTACCCAGGTATGTGGAATTTCCAATGAGGCTTTAATGCCTCAATCTTAAATATGAATAGGAGAAGCTCGTAATAAATTTGAAGAAACCTTTTCCTTTGGGAAAGAAAAAGAGAAATGCAGAGAAAGCATAGATAATTCAAGAAAACTTCAAAATAAGAAAAGGTATTGCATCTGTGATACAAACAGATCATAAACAAGGAATGTTTGGAAACATGAAAGAGATTTTGTAAATCATATATGATTGCAGAATTACGTAAATTTTAATGTAATACTCAAAACTCAAGATGACGAAGTATCCTGGTAATTAAAAGGAAAAACACAACTAGAAGATTAGAAGAAAAGGGACACCTGGAAGTTAGGCTTCAGAGTCTTGGTTTTGGCTCAGGTCATGATCTCAGGGCTGTGAGATAGAGCCTGGTGCTGGGGGTCGGGCACACTCAGCAGGAAGTCTGCTTGAGATTCTCTTTCTCTGAGCACCTGCATAGCTCAATCTTTAAGCGTCTGCCTTTAGCTCAGGTCATGATCGCAGGGTCCTGGGATCAAGCGCTGCATCAGGCTCTGGGCTCAGCGGGGAGCCTGCTTCTCTCTCTCCTCCACTCCCTCTGCTTGTGTTCCCTCTCTTGCTGTGTCTCTTTCTGTCAAATAAATAAATAAAATTTAAAAAAAAAAGAGAGATTCTCTCTCTCCTTCCTCCACACCCCAAGCCCTTCTCCCTGCTCATGCTCTCTCTCAAATAGATAAAAAATGTTTTTTTAAAAAAAAGAAAATTGGAAGACAAATTATAAGAGAAGTAGAGCATCGTCACACTCATTCATTCATTCCATCAATACGCAGTGACTGCCTATTTTGTACCAAACACTGGCCTAGATATCCAGGCTACAGTAGTAAAAAAACCAGTAGAAGATTCCTGCCCTCTAAGACTTCACGTGTTAGTTGGAGGAGTCATAAAATAAACAATAAATGTAATAAATAAGTAGATTCTATAAAATGTTAGGAGAAAATTAGTGCTTCGGCCAAAAGAAGGAGGAGGAGGAGGAGGAGAATAGAGTAGGGTAAAGGTAAAGGGAGCATAGGAGGGGCTATTTTTTTTTTTTTTTTTGCTTTGTTTCTAGTTTTCATGTTAAATAGGATGACGAAGATATACCTGATTAAGAAGAACATCTGAACAAAGACAGGAACGAGGTGAAAGAAACAAGAAGCAACAGCTACTGCAAAGGTAGGACTTTCCATAGCACGCTGAAGGAGGAGAAAAATCCTAGTGTGCCGAAGCCCTGTGTGCTAAGAGGGGATGAACAGAGGCTGTGGCAAAGCAAGAGCAGGAGTTCAGACCCGATGGGTCCCTGTGGGCCAAGCTTTGACTTGGACGTGGACTTCTTACCCTGAGTCAAGATAGGGCACCTCTGGAGGATGTTCTGTAGAGGAATGAATGTCCACTTTGGCTTTTTTTTTTTTTTTTAAGATTTATTTATTTTTTTAATTGACATACAGAGAGAAATCACAAGTAGGAAGAGAGGCAGGCAGAGAAAGAGGGGGAAGCAGGCTCCCTGCTGAGCAGAGAGCCCGATGTGGGACTCGATCCCAGGACCCTGAGATCATGACCTGAGCTGAAGGCAGAGGCCCAACCCACTGAACCACCCAGGCACCCCACTTTGGCTTTTAAAATGACAATGGGGCTACAGGGCGGAAGCAGAGAAATCTAAAGGCGAGACATCACAGTGATCCAGGTGAGAGATCATGATACCTGGGACCAGACTACTAGCTGTGGAGTGGTCCTCTTAGGGAAAGATGCCAATGGCGATAAACTTAAGAAATCCATAGGGGTAAATAAATATGAGTACAACCATCGCTAAGCAAAAATATGGTATAACTGAAACTAGCAGAAGGAATCTCAAAGCATCCAATGGAAAGCAGCAAAAGAGAACAAAGTTAATGGATTCAGAGATATATAATAGAGGCTTTGAATACGTTGGTTTTATTTTTATTTATTTCTGACTAGTCCATATTTCCTCTAAGAAATCCATGTTACCTTGTAAATGTTAAAGAGTTTGCTTTTGCCCTTAGGGTCAGGTTCTGTTGTGAGTCACTTTGGAAAAATGGACTTGAACCCCTGGAGCCACCTCACCTGCCTAGAGCTGGGCATATAGAAGCAGAATCAAGTTTGGGGGGGGGGCTAAAATGAGAAGGAAGGAGTTGGTAGCCCACCTCTGTGATCTTGCTCATTAACTGGTTCTGCAGACCTTACTCAAAGTTTCCCTCCCCGAGGTGCTCCCAGCACAGAGCTGGCTCAGTGCTTCCCACAAACAAGGCAGAACGTCTAGAACAGGGACCACAGACTCAAATGTTTTTGGCGTCAGCCAAGCAACAGATGTGGCAAGGTTGAAAATCTTGGGAGGGTAGAGAAAAGGCACATCTTAGGTTGGTAACCCAGAAACAGGCCTGGAGGTGAGCTTTTGTGTGTAAGTGGTTTATTAGGGAGGACCCCCTAAAGATTCCAGGAAGGAGACAGGAAGGACAAGGGAGGGGAAGAAACCAAGCAAAGGTTCAGTGTCAGAGTCTGCACCTGCAAGGGAGGTGACTCCAGGAGTCCAAGTCCAGTTCTCCAAAGCAGATCACCACAGGGCCTGAAATTGAATGCAAAAGCCCCAAGAAACCAAAAGAGGTAACAGGGGCTGGAGGCAATTTCTTCGTCTCTACTCAGTCTATTCTTTGTGAATCCCTACCCATTGGTTTATAGTGGGAGTGGAGAGCACAGAAGGAGTTTAAAAATTAACTGTTAACTCTATCTGACTCAAGGATTCTCATCTGTTCACTTAAATGTGATCGGTCTCTTTAGTTGTGGCTCGGCCTTCTCAGAAATGTTTATCTTCTCAGTTACCCCTCCCCTGCCCCCTTGCTTCTCTTCTTAAGATGGTATCTTGAACTATGGAGGGTATGTCTTATACAACTCCTAGGATGACAGAGAAGGGATGGGGGCTGCAATTGAGGTGTCTGCTGATTTCTCTGGCCTCCGGAATGATGGCTCTTAGTCACCTCTGTTTGTAGCTCCCCAGATGTCATTCACCCCTGGTTTGGTCTCTGTCAGTTTGATCACAGTGTGGAGTGATTCCCTCCAGACTTGGCATCATAACGTTAGTGGCCACCAGCTATAGACACTGGGGTCTGTTCCGTGGTTTCCCTCCAACCTCCATCCTTTGGGCTCAGCAGCGCTGGGCTTATTTACTATCCACTCACTCTGACCATCAAGTCTTAAGTCACCTACACTGGTGTGGGAAGCTCCAGAGGCAAAAAAATATGTATTTATTTGTTGTGGCAAAAAAATAATTTTTTATTGTGGGAAAAATACATACAACATAAAATTTGTCATTTTAGGGGCACCTGGGTGGCTCAGTGGGTTGGGCCGCTGCCTTCGGCTCAGGTCATGATCTCAGGGTCCTGGGATCGAGTCCCACATCGGGCTCTCTGCTCAGCGGGGAACTTGCTTCCTCCTCTCTCTCTGCCTGCCTCTCTGCCTACTTGTGTTCTCTGTCAAATAAATAAATTAAATGTTTAAAAAAAAATTGTCATTTTAACCATTGTATCGCATTTTGCAATTTGTCATATTAGACAACTGTCACCACTCTTTCCAAAACATTTTCAACATTCCTAACAGAAATTCTCATTACCCCGTTCCCTAAGCCCCTGGTCGCCTCTAATCTACTTTCCATTTCTATGAATCTGCCTATTCTAGATATTTCTTGTAAGGAGTAGTGTCATACTATATTCGTACTTGTGTGTGTCTGGTTATTTCACTTAGTATAACGTCCTCAAGGTTCATCCATGTGGTAACATGTGACAGAACTTGACAGAACTTTATTCCTTTCTAAGACCGGATAATATTCTGTTGTGTGTAGACCTCGTGTTGTTTATCCATCATCTCTTGGTAGACACTTGGGTTGTCTGCACCTTTGGCTGTTGGGAATAATGCTGCCACAAACACTGGTGTACACGACCTGACTGAGGCGCCAGTTTCAGTTCTCCAGGGTGAGAATTCCTTGGGGTAGCAGCAGATAATTGGGTCATCTGGTCATTCTCTGTTTTGCTTTTGGAGGAACGGCTGAATTGGTTTCCACAGCAGCTGCTTCATTTTTATATTCTGACTACCAGTTCAGGAGAGTTCCAACTTCTCTACCTCCTCACCAACAAGTGCTGTTTTCCATTGTGGAAAATAATAGCCATAATAATAATAGCTACATAATAGCCATCTTAGTAAGTATGATGGGGTTTTGGTTCGCATTTCCCTGTTGAATGAAGTGGGACACCTTTTCAGATGCTTATTGGTCATTTGTGGATCTTCTTGGAGAAATGTCTTTTCAGGTTCTTTGCCCATTTTTAAATTGTGTCACCTGTCCTTTTGTCAGAGGCAGATTTTAAGAGAAGAATGAGGACAAAAGACCCTTGTGCCTTGAGTGTGGGTCCCATAGATTCTGTACACTCACATCCTGGACTGTCTCTCCGGCCTCTATAGTCTTTCCTCCGTTCTCCCTGCTAAAAAAGGTGGTACTTTCCTTTTCCTTTCCCTGTAATGTATCCTCCTTCTGCCATCAAGAACGACAGGTGAATTATATAGGTAAGTTAGGTGCTCCTGGCCTTAACCTTATAAGTTACCTCATTTTCTTCCTTTGAATATTCTTGGTATTTTAAATCTCTTCCTACCCATTCATAAGGATGTTTCTGGTTCTATATTTATCTTTTTAATCATTTGTTTCAGTAATCTCTATACCCAAGGTGGGGCTCAAATTCATGACACCAATATCAAGAGTTGTATGCGCCATCGACTGAACCAGCCACGTGTCCCTGATTCTACATTTAGACAAGCAGAAGAGAATGACATGGTAATAATTTTCAGAGCAGTATTTCTATGACACATGAATGAGTGAGCTAGGCCTGGTCTTGTTGTTAGTGTGTGTGGGGTATGTGTGTGTGTGCGTGTGAGAGAGAGAGAGAGAGAAAGAGAGAGTTAGCCATAAGCTTTGTCTACAGCGGCCCTTCTCAAATTTTAATATACATTCAAATCACCTGGGTATAATCCTGCTTCAGTAGCGCTTATTTATTTATTTATTTATTTATTTATTTGAGAGACAGAAAGCACAAGCCAGGGGAGGTGCAGAGGGAGAAAAGAGACTCCCTGCTGGTCAGGGAGCCCAGCAGGGGCCTCCATCCCTGGACCCTGGGATCATGACCCCGGGATCATGATACTTAACCGACTGAGCCACCCAGGCACCCCTTTAACTTGTTCTCTTAAAATTATTATAGAAGAAATACATAAATATATTCTCCTTAAGAAAAATGAAAACACCACATATAAAACTCAAGTCTTTTCTGACTATCCCGCTTCTCTGCCAGGTGGACCCCCTTCCTCTCCACCTCCTCCAAAGTGTACACTACTATGATATGCTGAGTAGCCTTCCAGAACTTTCTCTGTATGTTCTGTGAACTACACAGCACTACATGTTAAGAATGTAAATGGTATCAGACTAGATGCGTGTCATTCCGCAATCTGCTACCCTGCTTTGGCGATGCTCGTTGATTCAGAGCGCTGGTGTTTTCCTTTTTTGCCGCTGCCCGACAGTCATGGGGATGTCCAGACTTGTGTTTACTTAGCCAGTCCCCGACTGATGGGCTTTCGGTTGTTTCTAATTGTTCACGATCACAAACTACAAGGCAATGATTTGTTTGGTGTACCCATCTACTAAAGATGTGAGAGTTTTTCTAGACCCTCAGATATATTGCCTGATTTGGAATTTCTAGGTCACAAGGATATGCTTGGTTTTTTGTTTTTGTTTTTAAAGATTTTATTTATTTGAGAGAAAATACAGAGCAAGAGAGAGAGAAAGCATGAGTGTGGGGGGGGGGGACATAAAGAAAAGCAGACTTCCTCCTGAACAGGGAGCCCATAGAGGGGCTCGATCCCATAGCCCCTGGGATCAGAACATCAGCCAAAGGCAGAGGCTTAACCTAACTAAGCCACCCAGGCGCCCCTCAGTAGAGGTTTTTAACAAGCTTCCGGTTTACAGTGATGCTGCTGGTCTGTGGATTATACTTTGAATCGCAAGGTTTTAGAGGACAGCTTATACATTAAAAAATTTTTTGTGGATATACCCTCAAGTAGTTCCTGGGCCAAACAGGGGTTTAACAAGCAGTTTCCATGCTTGAAAAATGAAGGGATACTATCAGAAGGCAGATCACTAAAGATTTCTACAAGGGTACCCAGTGTGGGAGTTTCAGATTTAAGTGCTTGTATGGGTTAGTCAGGGCTCAGTGGAGACCATACGGCTGGAGAAGCTCTACCTGTGGACAGGGCATTCTGCTCCTGAACTCCAGCTAATAGTTCCCAGGCAGAAATGCTGGCTTAGTGTGTCTATACTGCCCAATTTCTTAAAGGGAATTGGAGATATACAATTTTCTGTGAAATCTTCTGATTTCTAAATATTTTTCAATTAATTTTTTCCCAAGCACCCTCCAAGCTTAACTAACTCTGTTGGCCAAATGCAGACTTTGGGGTACTTGCTTACTCTCTCTGGTCCAGTATTTTGCTAGGCCTTTGAGAGCTCTACAAGAAGAGGACTTGGTTTCAGCTCTTCAGATGAGTGTGGTCTTATTGGGAGTTATGATGGGAGCATATGGAGTAGCTAGGAAGCAACACAACGATTTGTGCCTGCAACTGTGAGCCGCTTGAGGAAGCCATGAAAACAAGCCTCAGTGAGACTGCAGATACTAGCCCAGCACTGAATCTAGTGATTTGCAGAAATGCCCTATGGGTGGGTGGGAAATAGATCTTTACCTGGTCTGAGTGGGTTAGTTAGTGCTAATGGATAGACTGTGAAGTTATTATTGTTCAGTGCCAACTTTGATAGTTAAGCAGTTAACAGGGGTTTGAGACAATTCTGGTTTGAGAAATAGATTCACCATTCATTCAAATATTAGTGGAATATGCCACAAATATTACAAGAAGCAGAGTCCTTGCAGAAAGAAAAAGATTTTCTAATAGTTATATGGTTTCCAACTGCCTTCGGTACTATGGAGATAACATACAAATGGCATTTAATGAATCATTATCTGAAATGAAGTCATGAAAGTTCATTTGAATAAACAGATGGGGTATGGTAAGCTAAATAATGCTCCCTCCCCCAAAGATGTTCATGTCCCAGTTCCTGGAAATTGTGAATGTTACTTTATGTGGCAAGAAGGACTTTGCTGGTGTGATTAAGTTAAGGATTTAGAGGTAGGGAGATTATCCTGCAGTATCTAGGTGGCACAATGTAATCACAAGGGTCTTTATAAGAGGGAGGCAGGAGGGTCAGAATCAGACAGGGAGAAATTGGAGGATGGGGCCATGAGCCAAGGAATGCAGCCAGCCTCCAAAAGCCAGAAAAGACAAGGAAATGGATTTTCCCCTAGAACCCCAAGAAGGGACATAACCCTGCTGACACCTTGATTTTAGTCCATCGAGATTATTTGGAACTTTTGACCTCCGGAAGTCCAAGATAATGAATTTGTATTGTTTTAAGCCACTAAGTTTGTGGTACTTCATTATAGAAACAATAGGAAATAAATACAGATGACAAGAAGTATGAAAGCTTCTAAAATTTCTTGAGTCCCAAACATAAGCAGAGGAAAGTGGTTTTCTATTAATGATAGTCTGTCATAAGCAAGTATGTATATAATTATATATATATTATATATATATAAAATATATATAAATATATAATAAGCAAGTATATATAAAATGTATACTTGCTATATATAAAATGATTTCTTCAGTAAAATATATATAAATATATAATAAGCAAGTATATATAAAATGTATACTTGCTATATATAAAACGATTTCTTCAGATACATCAAATCTCTGTTGACTTTACATGGAACATGGGAGTGACATGTTCATTATACTTCCATGTAATGAGATTATGTCAGAGAAACTAAATAGAGACAATAAAGGTAATGGGCTTAGCAAAATGCTTAACACATAGTAGGTGCTAATTAAATGCTAATTCATTTTACTTGCCCGTATAGATCTTAGATCTTGAGTAATAAAAGCATAATATATATACATGTGGATGTCATGCTTGAAGTTTGTTCCTTTAACATGCAACAGTTTTTTCCAGCTTTATTGAGATATAATTGACATAGAACATTGTATGAGTTTAAAGTGCAGAACGTGACAATGTGATACACATACATATTGTGAGATGACTATACAACAGGGTTCAGTAACACCTCCACCACCTCCCATAATTACCTTTTCTCTTTCTTTCTTTGGTGAGAACATTTCAGATTTACTGTCTTAGCAGTTTTCAAGTATATAATACAGTATTGTCAAACATTGTCACCAAGCTATACATTAGATCCCCAGAATTTATTCATCTTCCAACTGGAAGTTTATATCCTTTGACTAACATCTTCTTATCACCCCCACTGCAAACAATTGTTTTGTTGTGCAACTTGAATGTTCTGAAACCTTAATTTAGTACATGAATAAACAGAAAGATGCACTCTTGCTGGAAAACACTAGGCAATTAAAGGGTCAATCTGAAACAGACCCAGGAATGGGATGAAACTTACTTATTTTTGACTTCATAGTTGCCAGAATTAATCAGATCATAAATGTGCATAATTTCTTTTCATTTGGAATTTTTAAGTGCTTATTCTTAGCAGTTCTTTAATTTTAATTTCATGTTAAATGAACCATTATGAAATACTTATGAGGAAAAATATTTTTAAACCATGTGCTCATTTAAAAATTTAATTTAGTACTTTCTGCAGGCAATAAAATGTGCTATATTAGTTACAACACACCATGATTGGTGGGAATGCATGTTCGAAATAGGAATGCATTTTTTACTGAAATAAAGAAAATCAGACAAACACTGCCTTAATATGTATATATTTTTTGAAATAGAGCTTAATGAAAAAAGGACAGTTTTTAAAAAAAGAATATTTAATTTATTATAGAGAGAGAACATTAGTGGGAGAGCACAAGCAGGGGGAGCAGCAGAGGGAGAGAGAGAAGCAGACTCCCCACTGAGCAGGAAGCTCAAATCCCTGGACCCCCGGATCATGGGCGGAGCCAAAGGCACACTTAACCAGATGAGCCACTCAGGTGCCCCAAAATGACAGATTTTTGTTTTCTGGAAATTCTGTGTTAGAGATTGCACAAGGATAAATTTGTTTTCCCATTCTACAATGTTGATAGAATTTTAGAAATGGCTAAGAGAGTCCCTTACCTTCCTCTCTCTTGGTGTGGTTTAGGCCTCCTCCCCTACCTTCATTAGAATGAAACTTGCTATTCTCTTGAGTTTATCTCATTTTAACAGATCTATGTCTACTCATCTATGCTGCTGGAAGGAAAGTTGTTGATGAACCAAAGACAGATCCCTTCACTAGAATAAATTTTACAAGCGCAGAGAATATGGGGTTTTTTTTTTTCTTCTTTTTTTCACCACGTTAATCCCAGACCCTACCATAGTGCCTTAGTTGAGTTCAGCTGTTAGCAACAGGGATCCAAAATGCTAGTTGAAAAAAACCAGATTTTTCTTTATTGTAAAACAAGCTCAGTGTTAGGCAAACTAGGTGACTCCGATGATTACTGTACACCCAGAATCCATTTCTTTTGCTCTGCCATCCTTGTTCCATGGCTGTCATCCTTGGGGGTAACTTATGGTTCAAGACTACTGGAACTCCGGCCATTTTGCCCCACATTAGGTAGGAAGCAGTTGAAAGGGGAAATGGGCTAAAGAGTTCCTTCCTCTTGTCTTGCTACCTTTTAAGAAGTCTTTCTGAAAATCCCATCCAAGAGCTTTCACTTATGTTTTTCTGGCTACAGTTAAGTTAGAGGGCCGCCTAATAACAGGGGAGTCTGGGAAATGTAATTTTTTTAATTGGGCACATTAGCCATGCTAAGTAAAAGTAGTGTTCTCATACTAACAAGGGGAGAAAGTGGTAAAATGAGATCAGTAAGGACAATGTAATGGGTTTTCTGTAAAGCAAATTTATTACGTTTATAGAACTAGTCTTCGGATTCAGCCCCCCACCCACCCCATCTATTCTTAAACTTAAAAATGTTTTTTTAAAAAATTGACATGATGTTAATTTTTTTTTCCCCTTCTAAAGTCTTTACCTGACCAGATAATGAATTGTTAACTCTGTTAGTCCTCTAATATTATTGACATTTTACTGGTACAAGAAATTCAAAATCTAGGGAATTCTTGGGCTGCACAGGTGACCTGTAAGATTTCTCCTGGCTCCAAGATACACAGATGGATCTGTGTCTTCAATACAGCCTATATGCTTCATACTTTCTGCTTAGAAGTTCTTGCTAGGTAATACACTGGCTAATTTATCATCTCCCCTGTTAGCCAAAGTGCTAACACCTAGAGACACAAAGAAGAGCTGCCACCTCCAGGTCCATAGACAGGGCCTGCTTTTGTGAAATTGCATAAAGTAAACTTCATTTAAAATGGAGTCAGGAGGCCAGAAGGGGGAGCTCTCACCCTACCATGTGTCCTCTTGCAGGCCACCACCCCAACAAGGGGATTAGAAGCCTATAGATTCTTACCTCAGCATGAGGCAGTAAGATTTTCTCCTACCCCAACAACAGCGCAGCCAATGAGAGACTGTCCCAACTCAACCAATGAAAAGCAAGTATATTTGGAACTCCGAATTTGGACTTTTTGTTTATAACAGCCCCTCAAAATCCCTCCCCTTTGAAACAGTAGTCCTCTCCTTTGTTCTCCAACCTTGCCTTTGGTTTTGCAGAAGCTCGCATGTCCGCAATTGCAATTCTCTTGCTATTGTCAAATAAAACCAATTTTTGCTGGTCAAATAACTGACAGTTTTATTTCTTAACTTCTGCAAAGTTAACACTTTGCAGAAAGAGAGAAAAACTCTTTGGGGCACCTGGTGGCTCAGTTGGTTAGGTGTTCAACTCTTGATTTTGGCTTGGGTCATGGTCTCAGAGGTGTGAGAATGAGCCCGGCATCAGTCTCTTTGCTCAGCAGAGAGTCTGCTTGGGATTCTCTCTTTCTGCCCCTCCCCCTACACTTGTGTGCATGCATGCTCTCTCTCTAAAATAAAAAGAGAGAAACTCATTGAACGATATATAAAGGGGTAATTGTTATGAGGATGTAGGGGAATCTCACAGACAGCCAAGAACAGAAAAATATAGTCAGTTTGCCTTAAAGTTGGGCTTTTAAAAGTTGGGAATGGAAGATATCTCTATTTCTCATGGAATAACATGGCTTTTCAAGTTCTTTTTTGCTTTTCTCTGTGAACCAAATTTCTTTACTACTTATATATTTTTCTTCCCCCAGTAAGTTTTGTTGGCATGGGGGTTTGGCTCCTGTGGTACAATCTCTATTTTGCCATTCCAGATTCCCCAGCAATAGCTTCATTGATTCAGTGAGGGTCATGTTACCATTCCTAGTTCAAATAGCTGTGGCAAGGAGTGAGGCAATTAGTACAAATATGTCCTTCTAAAGTATATTCTTTCAGTAGCCCCTAGAGAGTGAGCATGTGAGGAGAGGGAAATTTATGTGTCACAGTTATTGTACATTTTTTTTTCCTCCATTAATCTCCACCTCCAGCCTCCCTCTGGGTCCTGATGTCAGGTCATTTTACCCCATTAGGGTGGCAGATCGAAGACCTTCACTATTACTTGCACCATTTCTTAAAGCATTTTGTGCACATTCTTTTTGTTTCCTTCTCTAATTCCATGCACATTACTTCAAACAGAATGTTTTAAGAGGAAAGCAATGTGGTGATTACCATACATAAGCCTCTAGAGTCATATCACCCCCTCCCCAACTTCTGCCCCATCAAGAACTTAGGAAGTGGTCCAGTACCAAGCCTGGGGAATGAGGGAGAGCATAGCAAGTGGTAAGAAGCAAAGCACCAGAGTCAATCTATCTGGATTTGAAGGTACTCCTTTACTATTAGCAGACTGTTCTGTGCATCAGTTTCAATAGCTGTGAAATTGGGATATTACCAACCACGTAAGATCACTGTAATAATTAAATAATCAGTTCAAGGCATCAGCCCAGTGCTTGAACTTAAGAAATACTCACTAAATCTTCACAGTTGAGACAGCACAGGCGAGTATCAGAACTGTGGACAATCCAGTGTTGAGATACCATATGAAAACTGAAAACTACTTGGGTGTCTGGACTAATTCTGGAAATATGAGTCTTACTACAATGGTTAGACTCTGAGACAGTTGATTATATTTGTTTGTTGAATTTTAAAACAAGATTTGATATCAGGTACTCTGTGGCACTCACCTGTGATGTTTTTCCCTCTAGAATATAATGATTTTAATGGATAGATTCCATTAGAATAAATTCTAATTATTTCTAAGAATGAAATAATTTTCACCTACACAGGCTACTTTTCACTTTTGCTACATTATTTAAATATAATTAGACTCTGTACCATAACCAAAACTGTTTCTAGAGGTACACACACTCAGTTTTATAAGCTGATTAAAACTGGAATTTTTTTTTTTTTAAGATTTTATTTACTTGAGGGGCGCCTGGGTGGCTCAGTGGGTTAAGCCGCTGCCTTCGGCTCAGGTCATGATCTCAGGGTCCTGGGATCGAGTCCCGCATCAGGCTCTCTGCTCAGCAGGGAGGCTGCTTCCCTCTCTCTCTCTGCCTGCCTCTCCGTCTACTTGTGATTTCTCTCTGTCAAATAAATAAATAAAATCTTTAAAAAAAAAAGATTTTATTTACTTGAGAGAGAGAAAGAGCACACATGGGCAAGAGGGGCAGAGGGGGAGGGAGAAGCCGACTCCCTGCTGAGCAAGGAGTCTGATGCAGGGCTCCATCCCAGAACCCAGAGAGATAATGACCTGAGCTGAAGGCTGACACTTAACTGACTGGGCCACCCGGGTGCCCCAAAACTAGGATTTGTATCTAGGTATTTCTCAGGAAATTTTTCAGGCATTTTACAAAATGTTCATGTCATTACTGATTAAAATATTAGGATAGTTGCATACATATGGATGCCAAAAAATAAAAGTATCTGTAAGCCTCCATAAATTTATTTTTATATGTTTATACTATAAATGCTACTAATTTGGGTCTAAACTAGGCCTAAACATGACATCCTTTTATCTATAGTAAAGCTGAATTAGCCTAGCAAATCTTTATTAACCACTAAATCAAAAAGACCTATAACTGCAATATGGCAAGACTTCAATTATTATTATTAAAGATTTTATTTATTTGAAACAGAGAGTAGCATGAGTGGGAGAGGAGCAGAGTGGGAGGGAGAAGAAACGCCCCCACTAAGCAGGGAGCCCTATGCAGGGCTCAGTCATTGGGCTCCTGGATCATGACCTGAGCTGAAAGCAGATGCTTATTAACCAACTGAGCCACCCAGGTGTTCCGAGACCTCAATTATTAATACTACAAATACTGGAAATAATTTTTCAGCAAATATGTAAAAGGACCTGAGTACCACAATAGCATTTTCTCTAGGAAATAAATGGCTTCTTTTCTTTGCTGATAGAGGCCAAGTCTTAAATATTAACTTACTCACAATTGTCACCACAAACACAATGACTTTCTCTTTATGGCCAAGGCCATGATGAGTGTCACTCAAGTGTGTATCTCTCTACACAGGTTCTGCTTTAGATTTATGCACAATGAGCTATGTACCCATCAATATAGCACACACCTCTTTAATTGGCAAGAATATATTTAACACCTGATTTCTTAATCCAGCTGCAGATCCTCCCTATTTTTGCCTCAAATTCTGGATTGGGTTATTTTTGTATCTCCCTTTTTGAAAAAAAAAGATCGTTGCTACCACTCACCTACGGGCTAAGTTTGTCACTTAGGACCTGTGTAAACTTGATGTAACCTAATCCCTGTATTCAATCTCTTCTTATAGAAAGTGGGTATTCCTTCATCACCGAAAGCTGGAAGTGTTTGAATATTTTTATGACATGCATGCACTGCCTTGTAATAAGTTTTTCTGAAAGCACCCATTAAATTGTAGTTTTAAGATTGAGGCACTTGGGGTGCCTGGGTGGCTCAGTCCTTAAGCTTCTGCCTTCCGCTCAGGTCATGATCCCAAGTTCCTGGGATGGAGCCCCGTATCAGACGCCTCCGCGCTTGGCGGGATGACTGCTTCTTCCTTTCCCACTTCCCCGGCTTGTTCTCTCTTGCTGTCCTTCTGTCAAATGATTAAATTCTTAAAATAAAAAAAATGCGAGGCACTGATATCTTTCAAAAAAAAAAAAAAACGTTTTAAAAAGCTTGGTTACGTTCCACAGATTCTTTCTTTGAAACATCTATGAAAAACCTCCCTGCACTAAATTTTAAAAAATCACCAAGATAAGCAAATGCTATTAAAAGGAATGGAACTTTACAGAATATTCTTTTCTTTTGGTGGTTTCTTTGAATTTATCTGAAACCCATTCACACTGCATGGAGTTGATTGGGAGGGAAAAGGATTACTAACCCCCAAAAGATTCCCTTTTTGTGTATGACCACACTACAAAACCAAATGCTAGGCCTTGTTTAGAGGTTTTACTCCTTGACAAAGCTTCAATTTTTCTTTTAAAACACTCATCTCCATTTTACGTCCTCTGCATTTTGGACTGAATCCTGCAACACTTGGGCAACAACCTGATTGAAAAACCCCAGGCTTCTCCTCCCCGGGTCTCTCCCGCCATCTAGCCCTTGCCACTGCTCTGAAAGCTAAGGTAGCTGCAGCTTCCCCAGGATCCCTGGAGCGCGCCAAGCCCGGCCGACTTCCGGCCGGCGGGGCCGGAGCCAGACGCCCCTCCCTCCCCCAAGAGCGCGAGATTCATCGCAATTTTCCCGCGAGGCCGCGGCGAGGCGCGGCACCGTTCGCCAGGCCCCAGAGTGCACTGCGGGTCTAGAGCGCGCGAGCGCCGCTCCACTGCCGAGCGACCGCGGGAAAATTCCAAAAAAGTCAAACAAAACAAAAAACCAGTACGGGGCAAAGCCAAATTTGCAAGCCACAGAACCCGGGCGGAGGCGTCCTTTCTGCCACTGCCCAAACTGCTGAAGCAGCTCTGGCGCAGACCACCCGGTAAGAGAGAGGCCGCAGAACGAGAGCGAAGGCGGCTGCTCCCCTCGGGGGTCTGGCCGACACGTCAGCCTGGGGATGGGGGTGGGGAGGGGGAGCGCAGGGAGGGAAGACTCGCGAGAACGTTCGCCGTGCCGGGCGCGTCTAGGTGGCTGAGCGGAGCCCCCGCCGTGTGCTAGGGGTGAAGAGGGGCGGTGGGTAGAGTTTTGAGGTGGCGCCAGTCCGCGGAGGGGCGGGGCGGCGGGCGAGGGGCGGGGACGGAGGGCGGGCCAGGCCCGGAGGTGGAGCCGGCGCAGGGGTCACGCGGACGGGAGCCCCCAGAGCGGTGCGACCTCGGAGTGGGCGTTTCGGTTCTTTTTGTTCATTGAACGCTGGCAGCTATGTCTGCTTAAAAGGAGAGGTGCGAAGGTGAATTTCTTCACCCCGGATCCGTGGAGCTGTGAAAATTCGCCTCTTCTAACCCATCACCCTCTACAGCTGGCCGCTTGCTCTCCGTCCCCCTGCCCCCAGGGCGCTGGGAGGGAGTGAGGCTCTTACCCCTTCCCGCCCTCCAGGCCCTTCATCGCAAACGGGGAGGAAGGTTCTGATCGGCGACCGTCTACCCGCAACAGTCTTTCTTTGAGCGCCAGGCCAAGTCGCGTCCAAATCCCTGAGGGATTTTTTGGGGGAGGAGGGGTGTTGTTTCTTGGCTTGCTTTTTTGTATTTACGTGTGCGCTTTTACAACCGTGAATCTTCTGTGGTCATCTTGTATGGGTTAGAAGTCTGGAGGAGGAAAAGATCAGGACTTTTTGAAACATGAGAAATTTGGGACCAGAATTTTTAAGGAAAGAGGCCGAGGACTTTGCCAGCAAAGACTTGCATGTGCCAGTGCTTTTCTCCTAATCTGAAACTGTTGTAAGAATCCCTGGCTGCCGGTTTCCTAATAACCTGCCCATTTAGTGCATGCTAACTGATGTGATTGACTTACCATTTATCACATGAGGAGGGCACTGTTGGGCCACCCAACTTCAGCTATTTATGGATGTCGCTCAGCTTCAGTGATGTGCAGCTCAGAACCTTTTCTCATTATTTCCCTAAAGAGGGGAGGAAAGGTTGTTACAAATGATTGAATTCATACCATGTGTTGGGATCATTTATTACGTAAGCTTAGATAGAAAACATGTTCATTGTGACTATCCATTAAACTTAAATCAAACGTTTCAATATAATGGACTGTGCCAGATTCACAGGGCAAGAAGCATTTATATGCATCAAAACAATTTGCTTTTCCTCGTTGTATTAAAGACCTCTTTCCCCAGAGTTAGTTAGGTCCTGCTTATTTAGAATTGGACTAATTTTACTTTAGTATATATTACATTTTAATTAATCTTTTTCATTATTCAGTTGTATTTCTCTTGATTTCTTGAAAAACATTTATTAAGTTTCCAGAAAAGAAAGGCAAAGTATTTTGGAATTTTTTGTACTCTAATGAAAAGCATTAACTGGGTGTGGAAGATGTGTTGCTGCATGTATGTGAAACTGTGCATGTACATTTAAAAATAAATAGTATTTTAAACCAGTTCCATATTTCAGCAAGTAGTTCCAGTAACAATTACACAGATTTTGTATTTATGAAAACCAGCTTCAAGGAGGCCAGCCTGGCCAGTAGAAAGTTGGATTGATTACCTAGGCCACATGGGTAGAAAAACCTCGCATGGTGTGGCAGTTCCAAATTGGTAGTAGTGGAGCCTCAAAGCAGGCTGGAAATCAGTACCAAATGGATTTATAAAATTTAAGTTGGGGTATGTATAGTCTTTGTTCTTGTTTATGGATCTTGAATGACTTACTTTAATATGAAAGAACACCTATGGGAGAGGTACTTTGAGTTAACAGTGCTTCAACAAAACTGTAGTAGAGAAAAAACTTAATTTACAAGAAAAGTTAGATAATGCTACAAATCTTTTTTTTTTTTTTTTTTTTTTTTTGATAATGCTACAAATCTTGAGCATTTTATTTTCTACTAGATACCATTTTTTTCTTTTTTATTACTCTGTTTGGAAGAGACCTTGCAGTGTTAACTGATCCATTCTCTTTGGCTCTTCTTAAGTTCTGCTAGGTATGCAGAAATCATTTCCCTCTTAAGGTCTCTGATACAAGAACATCTATAATCTTCCTGGTACATTTCTCTAGTTACAGGGAAGCCAAGTTCATATGGAAATCACCTTTTTGACTCTGTATACTCTGTTTTCTAAAGAATTAAGTAATTTTTAGTAATTTTTTTTTTTGAATTGTGCAGTGCTTACTACAATTCATTTTTAGAACATTTATACCACCCTAACAAGTTAGCACATGCAAGTTTGTAGTTGATCCTAGCTGTGGCTTTCAGCTAGGCAATCAAGCAACCATTGATTTGTGTTCTGTCTCTATAGATTAGCCTTTGGGCACCCATATAAATGGATTCTTTCACTTAGCATGATGTTTTTGAGATTTATCCATTTTGTAGCATGTATCAGTACTTCTTATTTATTGCAAAATAGTATCCCATTGTATGGATATACCGCATTTTGTTTTTCTGTTCATCTGTTTGTGGAATTGGTGGACACTTGAGTTACTTCTACTTTTTGGCTATTAGGAATAATGTTGCTGTGGACATTCATGTGCAAGTCTTTGCAAATATGTTCTCATTTTTCTTGGATAGATACTTATGAGTGGAATTGCAGTGTTGTATCATAAGTTCATGTTTAACTTTTTAAAGAAACTGCCAGACTTTTCGAATGGGGCTGTACCCGTGGTTTTAATTTGTTTCCCTATTGGCCAATGATGTTGAATATATTTTCATATGCATATTAGCAGTTTCTTTGTCAGTTTTGAAATATCTGTTTTTTATTGGGTTATGTCAACCTTTTAAAGGTAAAAGGTAGGTGATTCAGGCAGCAAAATCAGGTTTATTTAGGAACAGCAGAGGAACCGTAATTCGGGACAAGCAAACTGTGGTGAACCGTAAAAGTCCTGAGAGCAAAGCAGGCATGTCCTTTTTAGAGGAAGGGAGGAAGTTTGGGAGGGTCTCTTTTGAACAGAAATTTAATGGAAGAAAATGAGAATTTGAAACGGTGGCAGCTTCTCATTGGCTGTAGGTGAGGGCAGCTTGTTGTTGCTGGGCGGAGAGCAAACCTTCCTTCTTACTGCTGGACTGTGTAAGCTGGGACAAGTGATATGTTGTGAGTCATCTCTTCATGGTTTCAAAATTCCAATTTTGAGTTAGATTTCCTTAACACCTTTTCAAATCTTTGTTAGTATCACTGATAAAATGTTGAGCCGTCTGTTCCTTGTTAGAATTGTTTTTGTCTTTTGGTGCTAGTAAGGACCTTTCCTATACTCCCTATGCTGTCCCACAGCATAGGGAGGTGCACAGATTGAAGACCACTGAAGCCATCTTTGAGTAACAAGGAATAGTGGGAGGGAGAACTCTCAGGTATTTCTGATTCAAAGTCTGTATCTTATCAAGGTTATAAGCATTGGAGATCTCTTGAAGTGGTGAGGCTGCATCATCCAGGTGGGTATGTCCTTTCTACAAGGCTTTGACAGACAACAGATACAAAGCTTAAAAATGATTATAGAGAATGATATGAGGAGCAGAATAATGACATCAGTATATATAAAAGTCCTGAACCAGGAGCCCAAACCCAAAAGTGACTGGCTATAGAGCAGAGCACTCTAGATCTTCAGGTGGAATTTATCGTAGCTAATTTTATGTGATCGGGTTTCCACTTTGGAGGATTTATCCATGTGCAACAGGTTTTGTTTGCTGTTGCATAAATGCTTCCTTTTTCAGCAAGTAGGTAATCAAAGGCTATATGCATAACTCAAAGATATTGTGGGTTCAATTCCAACACTGTAATAAAGCAAATATTACAGTAAAGTAAATATTGCAATAAGGCGAGTCATGTTTTGGTTTCCCAGTGCATATAAAAGTTATGTTTATACTATACTGTAGTCTATTAAGTGTATGATAGCATTATGTCTTAAAAAATACATACCTTAATTTAAAAAGACTTTATTACTAAAAAATGCTAACCATCTGAGCTTTCAGCAAGTTATAATCACTGATCACAGATCACTGTAACAAATATAATAATAAGTTTGAAATAGCATGAGAATAACTAAAAGGTGACACACAAAGTGAGCAAATGCTTTCGTAAAAATGGCACTAATAGACTTAACTCTGGGTTGCCACAAACCTTCAGTGTGTGGAAAAAAAAATTGAAGTATCTGTGAAGTGCTATAAAGTGAAGCACAGTTAAATAAGGAATGCCTGTGCTTTAGCAAGTGACGGAGTGTTTGTTGTTGGGCTCCTGTTGTCTTACCGCAGGGCTTGGCAAGTTTTCCCAGTTCCAGAGGGAGATTTCTAGTCCTTTGTTCATTTTGTCCATTGTCATGGAAGTCCACAAAATCACCCTTCTGATGGAGGCAAATCCAGAGTCACACATACCTCCTGGGAGTTACCTTTTTAATATGGCAATGAAGTTTTAGTTGGGAAAACCTATGTGAGGCTTCAGATTTCTTGTGGATGTCCGTGGGGGCAGTTAGAAATCCAAGTATGCACAGGCTGCCCCTGGTGGTCTACACATTCATAGGCCCAGTAAGAGGCCCAGTGATTCACCACAAAGATAAAACCGCATACTGCAAATAGGACTCCTACTGTGGTTTGATTATTAATAATGGTATTAGTTGGGATTATTCAGTTGGCCCTTTTGAGCCCAGGGTCACTGGTTTTTAGGGAATAATTAGGGAGAAACTCTCTTGTTCTGTGGACTCTGTTCTTGAAGGCCATACAGACAGGGGTTATTTTGCTACAGCAAGCAGCTGTGAGGTAGTAGTGAGAATGGGGAAATGTACGAGTGGAATGGGTGTAATGAGTTGCATTGAGAGTTATGATGGGACAGAGGGTAGAGAAGATCTGTAGAAACTGTTGTAGAAATTTGACTCAGAAAGAAATATCTTCACCTCCCTCCCCTCCAGCAACCCTCAGTTTGTTTCCTGTGATTAAGAGTCTCATTGGGGGGATGGGGTAAAAGAGTGATTTTATGAACACTGAGTATTATTCTAAGACTGATGAATCACTGACCTCTACCTATGAAACCAATAATACATTTTATGTTAATTAATTGGATTTAAATTTTTTAAAAACTTTGCTTGGGGGAAAAAAAAAAATGAAAGAAACACCCTGAAGGATGAGGGTATAGTTAGTGATTGCATTGGAGATGGAGGCAAAGTTGGCTTCAGGGAAGACTAGAAGTTCACAGCTGTCATGGACCGATCCGGGTTTCTGATGGCAGATCGAACAGTGAGAAATTCTTCCCCTTTTGCCAGGGAAAGGGAAATGTGTGGTGTCTCTCCCAGTCGGATGGGGTGGAAGCCAGCAGTGTGGGCAATGAAAGGATTCACCTGAGGCAGAACAAAGGTGATAGAAATTTATTTAATTTTATTTAATACACCCAAGGAAGCAGGAGGCAAGATAGGGAAGGAGAGATTGTCTGCCACGGTAGTAGGTTTTTAAAGGTGGAAGGTGAGGAGGTATGGGGACATGGAAGTTTCCCTTTTTTGGTAACTGTGACTGGTTGTAAGTAGCCATTTGGTCAGTTAGGGCTTATGGGTATTTGGAGGTGGGTGGCCAAGTTTCCACTGCTCAAACCTTTTGTCCAAAGATGGCTTCTACAAAATGCAGACAAGGTCATTGTCTCTCCAGCATAGAGAAGAAGAAAATAAGGCGAGAAAAAGCAGAAAGGAGAGAATGTACAGGTCTACCCTCATCATCTTGGGAAAACTCTGCTTTAGCTGTTGTTTGCTTCAGTTCCTGGAAATCCTTAATTTTAGGTCACCATTTGGTGTGCATGTTTAGTCCGTGTTTGAGGGTTTCTTTAGATGAAACCCATGGATCCAGGAGTCAACTCCATGGAATTTGCTGGCATAAGAATTAGTCAATAATTACCTTTCTAGTGTGGTTGAGGAGTCTTTTTGAAGTTGTCCTTTCTAATAAAGGACATCCCGAGATTACAGGGTGTTGTGCTTGGGGTCTTCATCTCCTGGGAACATGCTGTGAAAAGATTGTTCTGTTAGTGCATTACTGTTTTCAAGGGATGTAATTAGACCTTTGCAGTACTGAAGTATATCTCCTTTTATTAGGTGTGGGTCAAAAAATGTTGAAGCTACATTTGCATAGGGCACTCAATAATTATCTCAAAGGTGAGAACTTGTGGATTCCAGAGGGGTGGATCTGAGATTAAGAAGGACTAAGGCAGTTCTTTTGGCCAGTGTATTTGAAACTTTTCCACAAATTTTGCCAGTTGAGATTTGATTTTGCTGCTGTTTTATTCAGTTAGTCCTGAAGACTGAGGATGGTAAGTGAAGGAAGGATGTGAAGGATGATAATTGACAGTGAAAATGCTACAGAGCCAGCCGGACATCACAGACTCACCATGTATTTGACCACTACAATGAGCTTCTTGATCACTGTAGGGTTTAAGAGGGGTTCCTCAGGTAGGGATGATTTTTTTTTTTCCCAGTTGGATTTTAGCTACTGAAGAGGAAAGTTGCTTATCTTTAAAAGTTAAAGGTTCAGTTTAGCTACTGAAGAGGAAAGTTGCTTATTTAGCTACTGAAGAGGAAAAGTTGCTTATCTACATATAAAGGCTTTGGCCCAGTGGGAAGACATATGAATCATTGCCAAGACATATTTGTACCAATGAAATGGACGTAGCTGAATAAAGTCTATTTTCCAAACCTTGAATGCAAACCATTTGGCAATTTAAAGTACCCAGGAGCAGTGAGGCTAGGTTTCCCTGGATTGTGTTTTGGGCAAGTGGGGTAGTCAGAGTAGGCCTTTTTTGTGGCTTTGCTAATATTTCCCCATTGGTATTGATTCAGAAACCTTATCATTTTATCCATAGACCACTGGTTTAGAGCATGTACAGTCGTCACTAATGGGAACTTTAAAAATAAACTCAAAATGGATTAAAGACCTAAATGTGAGACCTGAAATTATAAAATTCCTAGAAGAAATTTCTTTGTAATTTCTTTGACATTGGCCATAAAAAATTTTTCTAGATATGTCTCCTGAGGCAAGGGAAACAAAACCAAAAATAAACTATTGGGAACATATCAAAATAAAAAACTTTAGCACAGTGACGGAAACCATCAACAAAACAAAAGGCAACCTACTGAATGGGAGAAGGTATTTGCAAATGGCATATCCAATAAGGAGTTAATATTTGAAATACATACAGAGGTTAGACAATTGAACACCAAAAAAAAAAAAAAAAAGAAAAGAAAAGAAAAGAAAATCCAATGAAGAATGGGCAGAGGACCTGAATAGACATTCCTCCAAAGAAGACATACAGATGGCTGAAAGACATAGGAAAAGATGCTCAACATCACTAACCATCAAGGAAATGCAGATCAAACCCTCCCTGGGATATCACCTTACATCTGTCAGATGGATGAAGTAAAAAAGACAGGAAATAACAAGTGTTGATGAAGTTGTGGAGGAAAAGGAACCCTTGTGCACTGTTGGTGGGTATGCAGATTGGTGTAACCATTGTGAAAAACAGTATGGAGTTTCCTTGAAAAAATTTTTTAAAAATATTTATTTGATAATGAGAGACACAGCAAGAGAGGGAACACAAGCAGGGGGAGTGGGAGAGGGAGAAGCAGGCTGTCCGCTGAGCAGGAAGCCTGGTCTGGGACTCCATCCTAGGACCCTGGGATCATGACCTGAGCCAAAGGTCACTTAATGACTGAGACACCCAGGTACCCCTCGAAATATTAAAAATAGAATTATCATGATTTAGTAATCGTACTGCTGCTATTTACCTAAAGAAAATGAAAGCATATATATTTTGAAAAGACATATACACCCTATGTTTATTGCAGCATTAGTTACAATAGTCAAGATATAGAAATAAGCATGTCCATTGATAGATGAATGGATGAAGGTATGGTGTACACACACACACACACATACACACACAGGAATATTACTCAGCCATAAAGAAGAGATCTTTCCATTTACAGTAACATGGATATACCTAGAGGGTATAATACTCAGTGAAATAAGTCAGGCAGAAAAAGACACACATGTGATTTTACTCTTACGTGGAATTTAAGAAATAAAAACAAATGAACAAACAGAAAAAAGAGGCAAAAAACCGCCCAGATTCCTAAATACAGAGAATAAACTGGTGGTTGCCAGAGGAGAGGTGGATGAAGTGATGGGAAATAAATAAAGACTAATAAGAGGTATACTTATCTTGATGAATATTGAAGAATGTATAATAGTGTTGAATCATTGTGTTACAAACCTGAAATGAACATAATACTTGTTTATTGTATGTTAATTTAAAAAGGGAAGAAAGAGGGGCACCTGGGTGCTCAGTGGGTTAAAGCCTCTGCCTTCGGCTTGGGTCATGATCCCAGGGTCCTGGGATTGAGCCCCGCTTGGGGCTCTCTACTCAGTGGGGAGCCTGCTTTCTCCTCTCTCTCTGCCTGCCTCTCTGCCTACTTGTGATCTCTGTTAAATAATAAAAATCTTTAAAAAAAAAAAAAAAGGGAAGAAAGAACTAGAATTACAGAATTTCTGGCAGGATTGAGCTTTTATTTGGCCCAAAACACAAGTTTCTCTTTTTATCATACCTGCCACCATTTGATTGCCAATATTGTTTTTCCTTTTCTGGTGCTGATTGTCTCTAGTCAGTCTCTCCAGGCTACCCTTTGGAGGTGAGTTCCTTTGGACCATAACAGAGATTTGACTTTTGGACCCTATGAGACCAGGATTTTTTGTGGAAAAGTCAGTGAGGTGATTTCCTGTACCTTTCAGAGAGTCAAGCGTAGAATGCCCCTGGACCTTAATACTAGCCAAAGCAGCAGATCCTGAGATCATGACCTGAGCCGAAGGCAGAGGCTTTAACCCACTGAGCCACCCAGGTGCCCTTAAACAAATTTTATAAAGGTTGGGCCATAAGGGAAAAGTTTGGGATCCAGTTGCAACAATAGCCTGTCAACTTGAGAAAACCTCACAGCTGATATTTAGTGTTTGGGCTTTGAGAAGTTCAGGGTGCCGTGAAGCCTGTGTGATCTAGAAGCTGTCCTTATTCTTTTTTTTTTTTTTTTTTAAAGATTTTATTTATTTATTTGACAGAGAGAAATCACAAGTAGATGGAGAGGCAGGCAGAGAGAGAGAGAGAGGGAAGCAGGCTCCCTGACGAGCAGAGAGCCCGATGCGGGACTCGATCCCAGGACCCTGAGATCATGACCTGAGCCGAAGGCAGCGGCTTAACCCACTGAGCCACCCAGGCGCCCCTAGAAGCTGTCCTTATTCTAAGGTTAAATGTTTTAAGTATCAAATTTAAATTCAAACAAATTACAATTTTTTAAGAGGCTTTCTATCCCTTTTTGGCTTGGAGTTCTAGCAAACACGTTATCTAATTATGAGGAGGCTTGGGAAGAGGAGCAGAGAAGTAAGTCATCCACATATGTTATTAAAGTAGAGTCTCCAGGGAATTTGGTATCATCTGGCTCGGGCTTTAAGGTTTGTGACAAATAAGGGTTTTCCATGAAACTCTGGGGCATTATTGGTCAGGTTATAGTGCTATTCTTCCCAAGCAAAGGCAAAAAGATACTTACTAATTTTATTTACTGGGATACCGAAGAAAACATTTCATCAATCAATCATGGAAGAAAATTTGCTCTCAGTAGGGATGGAGGCTAATACGGTGGGGTTAGGGACAACAGAGTGGCAAAGCAATGACAATATTGTTTATGGCTCAGGAGTCCTGATGAGCTTCCCTCTGTGGCCATTTGGTTTCTTCACAGTTAAAATGGTGTTGCAGTGCCTGGTGCAGGGGATAAGGAGGGACCAGGTCTAATAGACTTCTGTAATTGGCTTAATGCCTTGAAGGGCCTCTTTATTTATAGGGTATTGGTTAATTCTGGGTAGAGATTTTGAAGAATTTGTTTGGATCTTTAACAGGAGGTGCACTATGGATCCTGTAAATATCAGTTGAGGATTTTGCCATAGAGAGGATGGTAGCTGATCCACTAGGGACAAATGATTAATGTCCTTGGAATAGCTATATTGATATCAGAGATGGAGCAAATAAAAGACGTTGAAGGGTCATTTGTCTTATCCAGTTCGCTATTTCAGTTGCTGCTGTCAAATTCTAGAATTATTTTCACCTTTTGGAAGAAAAATCCCAGCATGATATTTTTCTAAGAAATCTTGGCCCAATAAATGAACAGGGCCAGAGAAACTAAGGAGAAAAGGATGGGTATCTCTGAAGGTATTTTGGGTACATTTGAAAGCCTCCAGGTACCAATTAAGATAGGGATCCCATTTAGTCTGTTTAATTTTAGAGCTCTGGTCTTCTAATTTGGTTCTGAAAAATAAAAGTTTGGGTGATTGAAGGTTCTCCACAATGGCCATTGGAGTTGTAAGTTATCCCACTTAGTTAAGGATGCACAAGAGGGGGGACTGTAGTTTTTGAACATAAAACTGACTAGCATCTCAGAAGGAGGACTGTCTTGAGAGAATTTACAGGATTGGGATCTTCTTATACTTCAAAAACAGAGGTTCAGAATATAAATGAATATCACTAAAAGGACTATACCTTTAAGAAAACAGATTGCCAATTAAGTTGGAGAGCTCAACAAAAAGGAGGGAGCTTGAAGCTGAGAGAAGACTTTCTGAACTGAAAGGAAGAAGACAAATCAAGCAGAAAGCAATAAGGGGTACAAGTGGGTGCCATATGTGGTTCTAGGGGTTGTTAGTTCCTCTTGGGTTCATTGCCTTTGGATTCTGACACCAGGAAATGTCAACCTTTTTAAAAAAAAAATGTAAGTGAATAACCAGCAAAATCAAATTTAGGGGCACCTGGGTGGCTCAGTGGGTTAAGCCTCTGCCTTCGGCTCAGGTCATGATCTCAGGGTCCTGGGATCGAGCCCGGCATTAGGCTCTCTGCTCAGCAGGGAGCCTGCTTCCCCCTCTCTCTCTGCCTGCCTCTCTGCCAACTTTTGATCTCTGTCTGTCAAATAAATAAATAATGGGCACCTGGGTGGCTCAGTGGGTTAAAGCCTCTGCCTTCGGCTCAGGTCATGGTCCTGGGGTCCTGGGATCGAGCCCCGCATCGGGCTCTCTGCTCAGCAGGGAGCCTGCTTCCTCCTCTCTCTCTGCCTGCTTCTCTGCCTACTTGTGATCTCTGCCTGTCAAATAAACAAATAAAATCTTTAAAAATAAATAAATAAAAATCTTTTAAAAATCAAGTTTATTTGGAAATAGCTGAGGAATTGCAGTTCAGGAGAAGGAAACTATGGTGAACGATAGGCAAATCCTGAGAACAATGGAGAGGAACATCCTTTTATAGAGGAAAGGAGGAATTTGGAGGGGTTGTTTTGGACAAAGTTCATTAGAAGAATATGAGAGTTCACAATGTTCGTGGCTATTCATTGGCTGTAGGCGAGTGAAGTGATGACAGCCTCTTATTGGCTACAGTTAAGGATGGTTGTTGTTGTTGGGGGCCTGTAGCTTGTTGTGCAGAGAGGAAATCTTTCTTCTTGCTGGACCAAGCAAGCTGCAATAAATGGGTCTATGTGAAAGCTCTCCTTTCATGGCTTCCCAGTTCCAATTTTGAGTTAGGTTTCCTTTTTTTTTTTTTTTCCTAAGATTTTATTTATTTATTTGACAGAGATGATGAGTAGACAGAGAGGCAGGCAGAGAGAGAAGGGGAAGTAGGCTTCCTGCTGAGCAGAGAGCCCAATGCGGGGCTCTATCCCAGGACCCTGAGACCACGACCTGAGCCGAAGGCAGAAGCTTAACCCATTGAGCCACCCAGGCACCACTTGACATAGGTTTCCTTAACACATTTTTCACAGTTGATTGTCTTATTACTGGGTTGTAAGCATTCTGTGTAGATTCTGAATAGGAGCCCATTATCAGACACATGTTTTACAAATAATTTCTCTCATTCTGTTACTTGTCTTTTCATTTTCTTCATGGTATCTTTTGACGTACAGAAGTTTTAATTTTGAGGAAGTCCGTTTATGGTTTTCTTTTTTCCGTCATATCTTGGATTTATGATTAATTTCCATAAACTTTCGTGTGTGGCATGAGATATGGATCCAAATTTATCTTTTTTGTATGTGTTTGTCCAGTTGTGCCAGCACTATTTGTTGGAAAAAAACTGACCTTTCCCTACTTTTATAAAAAATCAATTTGCTATAGGAGTGCCTAGATGGCTCAGTTGGTTGTGTCCAGCCCTTGGTTTTGGCTCAGGTCAAGAGATCAAGCCGTGTCAGGCTCCATGCTCAACACAGAGTCTGCTTGAGTCTCTCTCCCTGTCCCTCTGCTCCGCAACCCCCCCACATGCACACAAACTCTCTCTTTCTCTTTCTCTCTTTTTAAAGATTTTATTTATTTATTTGACAGAGATTACAAGTAGGCAGAGAGGCAGGCAGAGAGAGAGGAAGGGAAGCAGGCTCCCTGCCAAGCAGAGAGCCCGATGCAGGGCTCGATCCCAGGACCCTGAGATCATGACCTGAGCCAAAGGCAGAGGCTTTACCCCACTGAGCCACCCAGCCTCCCCCCGCAACTTTCTCTTAATAAATAAAATCTTAAAAAAAAAATCAGTCGACTATAATTATAACTAGACTCTCATTTCTGTTTCAGTGATCTGTATTTATATTTTTATACCAGCACCACACTATTTTAATTATGGAAGGTTTATAGTAAATTTTGAAATTGGGTAATAGAAGTCTTCCAGTGCTTTTATCCTTTTTCAAATTGGTTTGGCTATTCTGGGTTCCTTATATTTCCATGTTAAGTTTTAGTATCATCTTGTCATCCCCCTCTCCTCCCCCCCCCGAAAAGCCTACTGTTGTGGATTTTGATAGAAACTGCATTGACTCTTAGATCTCTTTTGGGGGAGAAATGTAATAGCATATGGAATGTCTTTTCATTTGTTTAGGTCTTTAATGTCTTAGAGCATTGTTTTGTAATTATCATTATACAAGTCTTGCCCTTCTTTTGTTAATTTTATTTCTTAGTGTTTACTTTTTGATGCTATTGTGAATAGAATTGTTTTTTGCATTTCATTTTTGGATTGTTCATTATTAGTATATGAAAATACAAATACAGTTGGTTTGACCTAGTATTATGCAACCTCGTTTATTACTTCAAGCAGGTTTTTTGTGAATTCCTTTGAATTTTCTACATACACTATCATGTCATCTGTCAATATAGACAATTTTATTTTTCCCTTTGCATTTGGGTACTTTTTTTTCTTTTTTGTTTTGCAGGGTGGCTAAAACTTCCAGTACATTGCTGAATGGAAGTGGGGAGAGTGGACATTCTTGACTTGTTTCTGGTGTTAAGGGGAAAGCATCTAACTTTACCAAAGGTATGACGTTAGATACAAGTTTTTCATTATTGATCTTTATCGGGTTGAAGAACTTTCCTTCCTATATTGTTGAGAGTTCTTATCATGAATAAATGTTGGATACACAAAATAAAGAGATGTAGAAGAAGACATGAAAACACAAAATGTTGAGGGGGGATTAGTGAAAATGAGAGTTTTTAGAATGCGTTCAAACTTAAGTTGTTACCAACATAAAATAGACTGTTATATGTACAGGCTGTTATATGTGAACTTTATGGTAACCAGAAAGCCAAAACCTGTATATACATGTACAAAAGATAATGAGAAATGAATGTAAATATAACATTATGGAAATTCATCAAACTGCATGGGAAGAGAAGAAGAAAGAAAAAGAAACTATAAAACAACAGCCAGAAAACAGTTAACAAAATGGTATTAAGTGCATACATATCAATAATTACCTATTGTAGATGGATTATATTCTCCAAAGATGGATTATATTCTCCAATCAAAAGGTGTAGAGTGGCTAAATGGATTAAAAAAAAAAAAAACCAACAAGACTCATCTGTATATATATTTTTAAAAGACTCACTTCACGTCTAAACACATACACAGACTGAAGGTAAAGGGATGGAGAAAGATAGTCCATGTAAGTAAAAACAAGAATAAAGCTGTTGTAGCTATACTTTATATCAGAAAAAGAACATTTTAAAACAAACTGTAGTAAAGGACAGAGAAGGGCATTACAGCTCTTTCCCAGCTGGAACCATGGAGGGTGCAGAAGAGAAGAAAAAGAAGGTTCCTGCTGTGCCAGAAACCCTTAAGAAGAAGCGAAGGAATTTTGCAGAGTTGAAGATCAAGGGTCTGAGGAAGAAGTTTGCTCAAAAGATGCTTTGAAAGGTGAAGAGGAAGCTTATCTATAGGCAGATGTGCAGAACTGAGATTTGAATGGTGAGGATGGCAAGAAAAGCTGACAACTTCTGTGTACCTGCAGAACCCAAATTGGCACTTGTCTTTAGGATCAGAGGTATCAATGGTGTGAGCCCAAAGGTTCAGAAAGTGTTGCAGTTTCTTCGCCAGATCTTCAGTGGCACCTTTGTTAAATTCAACAGGGCTTCAGTTAACAAGCTAAGGATTGTGGAACCATACATAACATGGGTGTACCATGCTATGAAGTTGGTGAATGAATTGATCTACAAGCGTAGTTATGGCAAAATCAATAAGAAGTGAATTGCTCTGACAGATAACACATTGATTGCCCAGTCTCTTGGTAAATATGGCATCATCTGCAAGGAGGATCTGATTCACAAAGTCTATACTGTTGGAAAACGTTTCAAAGAAACAAACAACTTTTTATGGCCCTCCAAATTATCTTCTCCGTAAGGGGAAATGAAGAAAAAGACCACCCATTGTGTAGAAGGTGGAGATGCTGGCAACAGAGAAGACCAACTCAATAGGGTTATTAGAAGGATGAACTAAGGTATCTACCATGACTATTTTTGTAATCTGGTCAATTAATAAATGACTGCTCTCAAATGGGGGAGAAATGGCATTACATAATGACAAAGGGGTCAGTTTAAGAAGATATAACTTTTAAATATTTGTGCACTCAACATAGGAGTACCTACAAATATAAAGCAAATATTAACAGACTTAAAGGGAGAAATTGACAACCATGCATAGATTATCTAGACCCCCACAAAAAAATCAATAAGGAAACATTGGCCTTAAATGACACTTTAGGCCAGAGGAACTTAATACATGCATGCAGAATATTCATCTAAAGCAACAGGATACACATTTTCTCAAGATCACATGGAACATTCTCAGGGTATATCACATCTTAGGTCACAAAACAAATCTCAAAATTTAGGAAGACTGGCATCATATGAAGCATCCTTTCTGACCACAATGGTATAAAACTAGAAATCAATTACAAGAAAAAAAAAGGAAAAAACACCAAAATTTGGAGATTAAACAGTATGCTACTGAACAACCATTAGCTCAACAAAGAAATCAAAACGGCAGAAATGAAAAAATACCTTGAAACAAATAAAAATGGAAAGAGAACATTGTAAAATCTATGGGATATAGCAAAAGCAGTTTTAAAAGGGAAGTTTATAGTGATATAGTCCGCATCAAGAAAAAGGAAAATTATCAAACTTATTTAAGTTAAAGTTAAAATTATTTAACTTTTCACTTAAGGGAATTTGAAAAAGAATAGTAAACAAAACCCAAAATTGAAGGGATGAAATAATAAAGACCACAGTGGAGATAAGTTTTACTTCAAGAAAAAAAGAAAAAATGAACTCTGTTGAATATATCGACATAAGTCATAGTATAATTGAAGCATTAAAAAAAGTCACCAACGTTTTTTTCTACCTTGTAATGGTATTTTAAATACATCCATGTAAAACAAACATGGTAGAGGTAATAAAGCCGAGAACAGATCTGCTTTGCAGTTAAGTTTTGTATGGCTTGCATGATGTTTACAATTTTTTGATCATTCACTAACATTTAAACAGTAAGCAGTTTCACCTTTAAAAATCCATATATTCTGAGTTTTATTAAGGCAGTAGGATAACTAACTCTGACTTCTCCTTTGGCATCAGCTGGCAGGAGCTAAGTTCTGCCTGTCTTCTTTGGATGATGGTTTGTCTTCCAATAGCCTTAAGCCCTTTTGATTGCTTTACTCATTTAACTTATCCATTCTGGACATTTGAATTTATGACCTTTGTCTAAAGTAATTTAGTAACACTTGAATCATTTTGAAATGCATTTAGTTGTCTAAGTAATACCTAGGGGGGAAAAATGGGCAATTCTGAACAAATTTTTCATACTTCTTATGGAAAGTACTACAGTATTCTTTGTTCTCTGGTGAGTTTGAAGTTTCATGCTTATAGAAAAAAGTTTATTATTATTTCTGAACAATAATATGCTGTATATCCTTTAGAAATCAGAGCTTTGGTCCTACTGATTTTAGAAAATTTATCGATTTTAAAAGCATAGATTTTTTTTGAAACTTCTTTTGTTTTCCTGGTTTATTTGTAGCAGCACTTCGGTCATAAGCCCCATTAAATGTATTTTGCACTTTCCAAGTTATTCTCACAGAGATTGAATGTAATCCTCACAGTAACCACATGTGCCAAGGTAAGAGAGGCATTTAAAATGGAGGAAAAATAGAGTGAAAGCTTTTCAAGAAATTAGTTTTGACTAGGATTAGGAGTTCCTGAGAGATAGCCCAAAGAGGATAGTGCTGAAGAACTTTTGGGGCTGCTTCTGTTTGCGCAACTTTTAAATATGTCTTAATTATTATGGGATGATAATCTTTGCAGTTTCTAAAATAGCTGGGCACTTCTGGTTACCCAGACTCAACTTATTTTAGCAGAAAACCTTCACCTTCAATAATAACTTCTCTTTGAAATGTTTACAGAGGAAGAAACTGAGGTTAGTGGCAAAGCTGTTGACTGTTACCCTGAAACTGACTCTGGTCTGCTGCTCTTTTCATTGCACCAGCAGCCCCATGGCCAAGGACTGCTGATGCTCCCTGTTGAAACATTCTTAAGTCTTTGGCAGACTTTTTTGTTGCATTTTTCTACTATGTAAATAAAGGTATTAGAAGAAATGTAGGTTTTTGAATACTGCCTAATCAGTTTCTGCTTGGTAACTTGCCCTGAGACCCTCTGTGAATGCCAGCAAACAAATTGAATCCACAGTGTATTTGATATGCATATCTTCTTCCTAAACAAAATTTGAATTCCACAAACACAAATTGAGTCATTTTCCAAATGTTTGTATATGAATGGAAGTTTCTGTCCTATCCTTCTGTAACCAATACCGTAAAACTTCTGAAGGTCTATGATGCATTTGTTGTACAATGTTAATCCAAAACAAAACTTTATTCTGACCAAATTTGTACCTATTGAGAGATACCAAACTCATTTCTCCATTGATCAGTACAACATGTTTCTACCAACCAGATCTAAAAAATGTGTAAAGGAGTGCCATACTGTAAAGATCTTATTATAGTTATAAACACAAGTGCAGCTGTTAAAAATCTAGCAAAACCTCAGATTAAACAATTTAAAATTTACTGAAGATGACATTCCAGAGCCATTTTTCATAATATAAACACTCTGGGGCATGCCTTTGAAATGAGTGGGATTGTCATTAATATTAATGCCCCTGAATTCAAGGCTGGGAAGTAATTTCTTTTCAAGCTTATTTTCACTGCTAATTTTGGAATAGAATATGCTTTTAACCTGAAGTATGGCATGTTTATTTGCATCCTGAAAAAAAAATTGATTCTGTTCCTTTTGAATTGTAGGAATCCAATAATACAGTATTTTATTCTTTATGCTCTTTTAACTTAAATGAGTTTTCTTAGAATTAAATTTGGCAAAAATTAGCTGTTAATGAAATCAATTGCATTAGTCAATTAAAAAGATAGTAAATAGTTGATATTTTAAAATCATATCAGTTGGACCATTTAAAATGCTGTGTTTAAGGAAAGAATTTTAATCTAAATAATTTTGAGCATATTTCTTGTGAATTTCTCTTTCAGTAAACCTGCAGTACTTCAATTTGTTTTTCTCCTCATTTTCCACTTAGTGTGATTACTGGTGAGGTATCAGTTAAGCAATTTAGTGTTTTCTAGAACTACGTTCTGTGCTTTGATTTCTTATGAAATCTTATTTTCTTTTTTTGGGGGGGGGTCAAATTTAAGAGTATACAGGAGTCCACTGGAGGCTCTTTGAATAAATAAGAGTATACAGGAGTCTGCTAGAGGCTCTTTTGAAAGGGTCAGATAGTTCTAGGAGTGGGGTGATTGTTTTGTTTTTGTTTGCTTATTTATTGGTGAACTCATTTATTTTAAAGATTTATTTATTTTGAGAGAGAGAATGCAGGAGCAGGGCGAAAGGCAGAGGAAGAGAATCTCTCAAGCAGACTCCCTGCTGAGCAGGGAACCTGATGCAGGGCTTGATCCCACAACCTATGAGATTGTGACCTGAGCTGAAAGCAAGAGTCAGATGCTTAACCTATTGAGCCACCCAGGTGCCCCTGGTGACCACATTTTTAAAATTCCATTTACCTTTACTGAATTTTTCCAATGGACTGTTGAGGAAGTCTTTAAATTGGGTAGTAAAATAGTTGAATGACTATTACTAAACTATCTTTAGTCCGTGATTAAAAAGAGGCAACATTTATTAAAAGAAGGCAGTTGAGTCTCCCTTATTTACATTTATTCTTTAATTTCTCTTAAACATTTTCTGACCCGAAGAACTGAAGCCAGCCATTGTCAAGTACTCCGTTGTAACCTAAAGTTGGTAACTGAAAGCACAGAGCTGATCAGAACTGGCTTTTTCTAACAGTATGGAAGACTGGTATACCACAATACTGCTGTTGCTTTTTCTCCCCCTTCTTTCTGCTTTCCTTCCCCCCAACTCCCATATAAGAGTTTGTGGAGGTTTTGTAAACTCTTTTAGCATTTACATAAAATTCTGTATTTTGAGAAGGAGATCTGAGCACATACAAAAAACCTCTTTTTGTTTAAAATTTTTTTTCAGTTATTGTAGGATTTTCCTTCATTATCATCCATTCTTCTACCCTTTCCCTGATTTTATGTCTTGTTGTTTCTCTTTCTAGGTTTATTCCCTGGTTTTGGTGGTTGATATACTCTAGTATCTTCTGAAAAGGGTGTGTGGAAGGTGAAGTATTTTCTGGTCACTGCCTGTTGAATGTGTGTGATTCTAGTTACACTTGATATTGATATTTTGATGGACATAAGATTTCACATTAAAAATAAATTTCCTTCAGAATTATGAAGGCATTGTTCCATTTCCTTCTACCTTTTAGAGTTTATATAATTATCTGATGATATGCCATAATGTACAATGATGCTCTTTTCATCCATTGTGTTGAGCACTTGGCTTGCCCTTTCAGTTTGGAGACTCTTGTTTTTTAGTTCTAAAAAAATTTGTATTCACTGTATCCTCCCTTCCATTTTCTTTGGAACCCCTTTATTTGGAATTTGGCTTCTAGGACTGATAATCTTTCTTATCTTTCTTCTGTTTTCCATCACATTGTCTTTTTACTCTACTTTTGAGACATTTTCTTCAACTTTAAATTCTTAATTTTCTGTTGAGTTTATTTCTAGTGTTATGTGTTTAATTTCCAAGATCATCCTCTGAATGTTCATTTTGTTAATACTCTCTCCTTATTTCATGTTAATACTCTCTCCTTATTTCATTAAATTTATAGATTGCTTTAGGTACACCTTTGTACTATAAAGATATGAATGTTAACAACTTTTTGAAAAAGTTTTTAAAGTCTCTCATTCCTCCTTGTGACTGCCTTGTTGCTTTTTATCTGTGTATTTTTAATTTAAATTTAGTTAACATGTAGTGTATTATTAGTATCAGAGGTTGAGCTCAGTGATTCATCAGTCTTATATAATATCACCCAGTGTTCATTGCTTCATGTTCCCTCCTTAATATCCATCACCCAGTTACCCCATCTCCTACCCCTTCCCCTCCAGCAACCTTCAGTTTGTTTCCTATGACTAGGAGTCTCTTATGGTTTTTCTCCCTCTCTAATTTTGTCTTATTTTATTTTTCCTTCCCCTGTGATTCTCTGTTTTGTTTCTTAAATTCCACATATGAGTGAGATCATTAGATAATTGTCTTTCTCTGATTGACTTATTTCACTTAGCATAATACCCTCTAGTTCCATCCATGTGGTTGCAAATGGCAAGATTTCATTTATTTTGATGGCTGATTAGTATTCCATTGAGTGTGTGTACATACACACACACATACACCATCCTCTTTATCTATTCATCTGTCAGTGGACATCTGGGCTCTTTCTATAGTTTGGTTATTGTAGACATTGCTGCTATAAACATTGGGGTGCACATGCTCCTTTGAATCACTACATTTGTATCTTTGGGGTAAATACCCAGTAGTGCAGTTGCTTGGTCATAGGGTAGCTCTGTTTTCAACTTTCTGAGGAACTTCTATACTGTTTTCCAGAGTGGCTGCATCAGCTTGTATTCCCACCAACAGTATAAGAGGGTTTCCCTTTCTCCACATCGTCCCTGACATCTGGTGTTTCCTGGCTTGTTAATTTTAGCCATTCTGATTGGTGTCAGGTGGTATCTCATTGTGGTATTGATTTGTATTTCCCTGATGTCGAGTGTTGTTGAGCATTTTTTCATGTGTCTGTTGGCCATTTGTAGATCTTCTTCACAGAACTATCTGTTCATATCTTCTGCCCATTTCTTGATTGGATTATTTATTCTTTGGGTGTTGAGTTTGAGAAATTCTTTATACATTTTGGATACTAGCCCTTTATCTGATATGTCATTTGCAAATATCTTCTTCCAGACTGTTGGTTGTCTTTTGGTTTTGTTGACTGTTTCCTTTACTGTGCAAAAAAGCTTTTGATCTTGATGAAGTCCCAATAGTTCATTTTTGCCCTTGCTTCCTTTGCCTTTGGCGATGTTTCTAGGAAGAAGTTGCTGCGGTTGAGGTTGAAGAGGTTGCTACCTGTGTTCTCCTTAAGGATTTTGATGGATTCCTGTCTAAATGTGAGGTCTTTCATCCATTTCGAGTCCATTTTTGTGTGTGGTATAAGGAAATGGTCCAGTTTCATTCTTCTGCATGAGGCTGTCATTTGTTGAAGAGACTATCTTTTTTCCATTGGATATTCTTTCCTGCTTTGTCTATGATTAGTAAACCTTAGAGTTGAGGGTCTGTTTCTGGGCTCTCTGTTCTGTTCCATTGATCTGTATGTCTGTTTTTGTGCTAGGACCATACTGTCTTGATGGTTACAACTCTGTAACCATGCTTGAAGTCCGGAATTGGATGCCATCAGCTTTGCTTTTCTTTTTCAACATTCCTCTGGCTATTAGGGGTCTTTTCTGGATCCATACAAAGTTTAGGATTATTTGTTCCATTTCTGTGAAAAAAAAATTGATGGTATTTTGATAGGGAGTGCACTGAATGTATAGCTTTAGGTAGCACAGATATTTTCAGAATATTTGTTCTTCCAACCTATGAGCATGGAATGTCTTTCCATTTCTTTGTGTCTTCCTCAATTTCTTTCATTAGCGTACTATAGTTCTCTGAGTACAGATTCTTTGCTTCTTTGGTTAAGTTTATTCCTAGGTGTCTTTTGGGTTTTGGTGCAATTGTAATGGAATTGACTCCTAAATTTCTCTGTCTTCTGTCCCGCTATTAGTGTATAGAAATGCAACTGATTTCTGTGCATTGATTTTTTTTTTTTTTTAGGATTTTATTTATTTATTTGACAGAGACCACAAGTAGGCAGAGATGCAGGCAGAGAGAGGGGGAAGCATGCTCCCTGCTGAGCAGAGAGCCTGCTGTAGGGCTCAATCCTGGGATCATGACTTGAGCCGAAGGCAGAGGCTTTAACCTGCTGAGCCGCCCAGGCGCCCCTGTGCATTGATTTTATATCCTGGCACTTTCCCGAATTCCTGTATGAATCCTGGCAATTTTGGGGTGGAGTCTTTTAGGTTTTCCACATAGAATATCATGTCATTTGCAAAGAATGAGAGCTTGATTTCTTTGCTGATTCAGATGCCTTTTATTTCTTTTTGTTGTCTGATTTCTGAGGTTGGGACTTGTAGTATTTTGTTGAACAACAGTGGTAAGAGTGGACATCTGAAGTTCCTGACCTTAGGGGGAAAGCTCTCAGTTTTTCCCCGTTGAGAATATATGTTGTGGGCTTTTTATCTGTGGCATTTATGATATTGAGGTATGTTCCCTCTATCCCTATCTGTGAAGAGTTTTCTTTTCTTTTTTTAGATTTTATTTATTTATTTGACAGAGAGCACAGGCAGGCAGGCAGAGGGAGAGGAAGAGGGAGAATCAAGCTCCCTGCCAAGCAAGGAGCCCAATGTGGAGCTTGGTTCCAGAACCCTGGGATCATGACCAAAGGCAGATGGTTAACCAAATGAGCCACCCAGTTGCCCAGTGAAGAGTTTTATTCAAAAGAAGAATGCTGTACTTTGTTAGACACTTTTTCTGCATCTTTTGAAAGGATCATATGGTTCCTGTCCTTGATTTTATTAATGAGGTATATCACATTGATTAATTTGCAAATGTTAAGTCACCTTTGCAGCCCAGGAGTGAATCCCACTTGATTATGATGAATAATCCTTTTAATGCACTGTTGGATCCTATTAGCTAGTATCTTGGTGAAAATTTTGACATCCATGTTCATCAGGGATATTCATTTGTAATTCTTTTTGGTGGGGTCTTTGTCTGGTTTTTGGGCTCAAGGTAATGTTGGCTTCATAGAACGAGTTTGGAAATTTTCCTTCCATTTCTGTATTTTGAAACAGCTTCAGAAGAATAGGTAATTAAGTCTTCTTTAAATGCTTGGTAGAATTCCCCTGGGAAGCCATCTGGCCCTGGATTCTAGTTTATGAGGAGACTTTTGATTACTGTTTCAAGTTCCTTGCTGGTTATAGTCTGTTCACATTTTCTATTTCTTCCTGTTTCAGTTTTGGTAGTTTATACATCTCTAGGAATATATCCATTTCTTCCAGAGAGCCTAATTTGTTGGCATTAGTTGCTTATAATATTTTCGTATAATTGTTTGTATTTCATTCATGTTGGTTGTGTATTTGAGACTTTGCTCATTTCTTGAGAAAGGCTTATTTGCTATATCCTTCTTAGGACCACCTTTGCTACACTGCAAAGGTTTTGAACAGTTGTGTTTCCATGTTCATTTGTTTTCATGGATTCTTTTAATTCTTATTTAATTTTTTGATTGAACCATTCATTCTTTACTAGGATGTTCTTTAGTCTCCGTGTATTTGAGTTCTTTCCAAATTTCCTCTTGTGATTGAGTTCCAGTTTCAATGCATTGAAGTCCGAAAATATTTAGGGACTGATCCCAGTCTTTTGGTACTGGGTTGAGACCTATTTGTGACCCAGGATGTGATCTATTCTGGAGAATGTTCCATGTGCACTTGAGAAGAAGATATGTTCTGTTGCTTTAGGATGGAATACTCTGAATATATGTGAAGTCCATCTGGTCCAGTGTGTAATTCAAAGCCCTTATTTCTTTGTTGATCTTATGCTTAGATGATCTGTGTATGTCAGTGAGTGGGGTCTTGAAGTACCCTACTGTTAGTATATTATTATTGTGTTTCTTTAACTTTGTTATTAATTGGTTATTTATTTGGCTCCTCCCATGTTAGGGGCATAAATTTTAATAATTGTTAGATATTCTTGTTGGATAGACCCTTTTAAGTATGATATAGTATCCTTTCTCATCTCTTATTACAGCCTTTGGTTTAAAATCTAATTTGGTTGATGTAAGGATTGCTATCCCAGCTTTGTTTTGATGTTCATTAGTATGATAAATGCATTTCCACCCCCGTACTTTCAGTCTGGAGATGACTTTGGACCTAAACTGAATCTCTTGCAGACACCATATCAATGGGTCTTGGTTTTTTATCCAGTCTGATACCCTGTGTCTTTTGACTGGGGTATTTAGCCCATTTACATTCAGAGTAATTATTGAAAGATATGAATTTAGTGCCATTGTAAAGTGACTGTTTCTGTATATTGTCTTTGTTCCTTTCTGGTTTATGTTACTTTTGGGTTCTCTGTTCACTTACGGGATCCTCTTTATTTCTTGAAGGGCTCGTTTGGTGATCACAAATTCTTCTATTTTCTGTTTATTCTGGAAGCTCTTTAACTCTCCTTCTATTCTGAATGACAGCCTTACTGGATAAAGTATATTTGGCTGTATATTTTTCACATTTAGCTCCCTGAATATATCATGCCAGTCCTTTCTGGCCTGCCAGGTCTCTGTGGATAGGTCTTCTGCCAGTCTCATGTTTCTATCTTTGTAGATTACAGACCTCTTGTCCCGAGCTGCTTTCAGGATTTTTTTCTTTGTTTCTTTGACATGTAATAATAGCTTCATTATTATATGTCAAGGAGTTGACCTATGTTTATTGATTTTGAGGGGGGTTCTCTGTGCCTCCTGAACTTGAATGCCAGCTTCCTTCCTCAGCTTAGGGAAGTTCTCCACTATAATTTGCTCTAATATACCTTTTGCCCTTCTTTCTTGGTTTCTTCTTTTTCTGGGATCCCGATTAATTTATATTATTTTGCTTTATGGTATCACTGATCTCTCAGGTTCTCCCCTCATGATCCAATAGTTGTTTATCTCTCTTTTTCTCAGCTGCTTTATTCTCTATCATTTTGTCTTCTGTATCACTAATTCTCTCTTCTGCCTAATTTATCCTAGCAGAGCCTTCATTTCTTATTGCATCTCATTAATAACCTTTTTTATTTTTGACTTGATTAGATTTTAGTTCTTTTATTTCTCCAGAAAGGGATTCTCTTGTGTCTTCTATGCTTTTTTCAAGTGCAGCTAGTATCTTTATAATCGTTACTCTGAACTGTAGTTCAGACAATCAGAACTGTAGTTCTGACATCTTAGTTATATCTATACTATATAGTATATATCTATAGTATCTATCTATATACTATACTATTCAGCCAGGACTGCCTCTTCTATTCTTTGATCTTGGTTTCTCTATCTTGTCACTCTGTCCATAGAATAGAAGTACTAAAATTGCAATGACCCCAGAGAAATACACACTAAACAAAATCAGAAGGGACCTGAAACCAAAAAGAAAATTGAGAAAAGAAAAGAGAGAAAATATAAACAGACAGGTGAATAGAACAGATCAATACACTGGATCTTGTATGTATTTTGGTGTGTTTGTTAAAGAACTAGATCCCAAATTGGAAAGAAAGTAAAACTTATATATGTACAAAAATAAAATTTAATACAATGAAAATACAATACAATTAAATACTATCGTCTGGGTAGCTCAGTCAGTTAGGCATCTGCCTTTTGCTTCATTCATGATCCAAGGTCCTGGGATTGAGTCCTGCATCAGATTCCTTGCTTGGTGGGGGGTCTGCTCCTCCCTCTTCCTCTGCCTGCCACACTCCCTGCTTGTGCTCTCTCCTCTCTCTCTCCAATAAATTAAAAAAAAAAATCTTAAAAAAAAAATAAATAAGAATGTATCCAGGGGCACCTGGGTGGCTCAGTGGGTTAAAGCCTCTGCCTTTGGCTTGGGTCATGATCTTAGGGTCCTGGGATTGAGTCCTGGGTCAGGCTCTCTGCTCAGCAGGAGGCCTGCTTCTCACTCTCCCTCTGCCTGCCTTTCTGCCTACTTGTCAAATAAATAAAATCTTAAAAAAAAAAATGTATCTGTAAAGATGAAAATTAAAAGAGACTTAAAAAAAAAAAAACAATAAAGGAAGAATAACAGGCGCCTATGTGGCTCAGATGGTTAAGGGTTTGCCTTCAGCTCAGGTCGTGATCCCAGGGTCCTGAGATTGAGTCCTGTGTCAGGCTCCCTTCTCATGGGGAGTCTGCTTCTCCCTCTCCTTTTACTGTTTCCCCTGCTTGTGCTCTCTTGCTCTCTCTGTTAAATAAATAAATAAAGTCTTAAAAAAACAATAAAATTACACAGGTAAAGATAATAGAGAAATGTACTAGATTCTGGGTGTATCTTATTCTGTTTCTTAGAAGAAATTGCATCCCAAAATTGTAAAGAAAGAAAAACTTAAATATATTTATGAAAATAAAATTTAATACAATGAAAGGATAGAATGTAACTGTAACTGTAAAAACGAAAATTAAAAAAGACTTTTAAAAAGTTGATAAAATAAGAAATTGGTTGAAAAGGAAAGAGGAAAAACACAAAATTAAAAGCCTACAGAATCATGAGAAAAAGCAACCATGATTTCTAGATACTGTTTCCCCCTTGCACTGGTGTTTTACAGTCCCATGTGATCGGTAATCTTGGTCTTTTCCAGATGTTTTTGCTGATCTTCTAAGGCAGGGGCCTGTTGCACTGATTCTCAGGTATCTTTACACTGTGCAGAATTGCACCACCTTTGCATGGGGGGTGGGGGGAGGAAGAACCTAAGTAAGTGGCTCTGGATTGTATGTGGCTCTTGTTCCCTTGAGGGCTTTCCATGCCATTTTTGAGAATGAGAATGGTGGCCTCCCAGTCTCCAATGCTAGAGCCGAGAGCTCATGCCCACACCTTCAGTGTGCCCTCAGGGAAAAGCAGTCACTCCTGTCTCCCTGGTTCACACCTATTCACACTTGGTGCTTACAGGGCCTGTGACCCAGAATTTTTATCTCAGGTATGCACCTTGTCTTGGGTCTCCAAACCCTATGAACTATTGTGGCAAGCTGCTTCTCCTGGGGGAAGGACAGGGGTTTTGCTGTGGTTCTACTGCTTGGTGGGCCCCTGCTCGGAGAGTGGTTGCCAGATAGTGCCAGGGTTCGTGGTTTATGGCAGCACTAAGCTGAAAGCCCACTCCTGGGCTCACTGATTACAGCTGCCTTTCCCATTCCGTTGCCTAGGAACTCTGCTGCTATCAGGCACCCCCATTCTTTTTGTGAACATAGGGATCCTGAGAGTGCACTGTTCCATCTAGGATTCTGCCCCACTTTACCACCTGAGCACCTTTCAGGCAGGGACGTCCCCCATCGGAGCAGACTTGAAGTTCCAATTTTGCTCTCCACTGTTGTATCACTTTCTGGCAGCTGGCTGATGGAAGCTCCCTCTCCTTGCTGTGTATTGCCTTGGTTTCACTTCTCTGTAGCTCTTACCTTGCAGAAAGGGGTTGCTTTTCTATTTGTAGAATTGCAGCTGTTCTTTTCTTAGATGTCTGATTGAGTTCAGAGTTGTTCAGAATGATTCGATGGGTATTTAAGCTGAATTCCTGGGACCAGACAAAACTAAGTTCTCCTACTCCTCTGCCACCTTGAAAAGTCAGACCTATCTGTATATTTTGTTTTCCATCTTTTGTGTTTGAGGTTTCTTCAGATGTCTAGTAATCAGTCCTTGGTTGTATGATTTTATTTAGAACAGGGAACTAAAAGTCTCCTTGGAAGTTCTGAGTTCATGGGAGATACTTAACTGACTTGAGATTCCCGTTTATGATGAGGCTGGGCCGAATGTTGGGGAATTCTCCCATATCCATATTTTTAGGTGTTTACTTTTAGGCTTATTAGAGTTGTTTGTCATCTGTAAGCCAGACTACCACTGTTCTAAAGCCTGAGTGGGGTAGAAAACTCAGAGCATGGGGTACAGAGTTCAGTGTTCAATGTTCAGTTCATTTACACATTGCTATTTAACTCCCAACCTTGCACCTTTGCTGCATTCTATCCCCTGTTTGTGGCACTGTGGCTCTACTCTTAGCTGTGTCTGTTGACTTCTAATCCAGAGAGCCTCTGTTCTATCGTCTCCAGAGAATAAACTACCTCTTCTTGGTCAGGTTGGGGGCTGGGCTGCCACGAATTAGAATGAGGCTGTGGAGCTCTAACTGCCTCTTAGATAACCTTTAAACCAGTTGACTTTATTTTAGGTCTCCCTTCATCCCTATTTCTAGATGTCATAGATTTCTTCATTTCCTGATCCTATTAGGAGTCCAGTGGTATAAAATGGGATGTAAAATGGGCTGGCTTTAGCTGTGTTGTTGTCCTTCTCAGTTTCGTGTTTTTCTGGTCTATTAAGTTAGTCACCGTTGGCCTGTCACTTTCTAGCTTGTCAGATTCTATTGCTGTTTTCTCCTTTTCTATCTCTTCATCCTTATAAGTTATACTTTAAAAAAGAATGAAAAGGAAATTCCTTTATTTTCATCTTTGTACAGTTTCAGGGAGGAATGAAACCTATGTTTATGTTCAATCTACCATCTTTATATGGAAATTCCTCCAGCAAATACCCCTCTTTTTTTTCTTTTCTTTAATGATTTAATTTTTAAAGTTTAAAGCTTCATACACATTTTATCCCTCAAATGGCTAGCTGGTTATTCTAAACTGTTCTTTAAAAATTGTGATTCATGTAGAACTAATAAATTGAGATTACCAGGAATGACATTTCTACATGCAGCCAAGCTACCAGCATGGTGTTCCATTCTGTTTGCCATAGATCTGATAGATGGGTGATGATATTAATTATTGACTGAAAATTTATTAAATGTCTGGTGTGTGCATAACTTTGCACCAGGCTCTACTGTAATAGTGAATCTCTAAATGGGAACAGTGTAGGCTGGAATATAAAAAAGACATGTTAAGGAAATAATTCAAATAATCTTCTGTAACTTGGGATTGCTGTGATATAGTAGCTCTAGACATACCAAAGGAATTGTAAAGCAAACAGACCTAGATGATTTTTTTTTTGTACAGAAGTGTCAAGAAGACTATCAGTCTGAGTGATCAGTAGGATTCATAGAAATATTTCTCCTGTAGGTGTTGGAGGTTAAGATTCTGGGGCTTAGGACAGGCGACAAAGCTGAACTCAAAGATGTAGGGAATGTAAGTAGAAGCTCAGGTTAGGGAAGTAGATGGAATGGTCTGTGGGAAATGAGATGAAAGCAGCAGAACGTGGAGACCTATGGAGCGCTGACATTTAAGGCTGTTTGGAGAAAGAAGCTTATAGGCAGATAGAAGTGCTCTGCAGCTTCTTCCCTTGCAGAAAGATCAACTAAAATGAGGCTCAACATGGAGAAATGCCTGGGAATGCCTTTTTTACTAAAAGACTTAGGAAATGAACATTTTTATATATATATATATATATATATATATATATATATATATATATATATATATATAAAAACCCTGTTGCTATCTCTCGGAGCATATTCACCCCACTTACAGAACCACTGATACACAGAGAGTTGATGGTTATCTTAACCTGAGTGATTGTGGTAATTGTAGAAAATTGACTGGATAAGGCCTGGGCTGGGCGAATTATGGGTTGGAGTGGAACTTGGGAAGATTAAAATAGAGGAATATGGGGTTCTTTTACTAGGGTAGATGTTTGGTGATATAAATTAAGAAGTGGATTGAAGTGTCAGATGTCTTCTAGACTACTCCAACTTTGATGATTCACTAGGAAATCTTCACATAATTCAGCATGTATTGTCATCATGATTATGACAGGGAAAGGATACCAAGCAAAATCAGCAATGGGAAAAGGTATATAGGATGAAGTCAGGTGAAAACCAGGCACAGGCTTCTGGGGGTCCTTTCCCTGTAGAGTCACACAGGACTCATTTCTTCCAGCAGAATGTGGTAATGTTTGAAATGTCACCCGTCAGAGAAATTAATTAGAGTCGGTGCCCGAAGTTTTTACTGGGGGCTGGTCACATAGTCATCATTTGCCTAGCAGGTACCAAATTCCAGACCTTCTGAGAGGCAAAGCAGGTGTCAGCAGAAATCGCAGTGTCTGTACAGTTTAGGCACTGTGAGCCCCTCTTAGTAGTTAGGGAGGTCTTGCACTATCCAAGTTTGCAGAGTCTAGCCAAGCACCAGTGTTACAAATAGTCCTTTCTGAGAAGAGCAGTTTCAGGCCTGCTGTGTTAATGCTTTTCTGTACAATCATTTTAGGAGTTAAGAAGTCATTTTTGAGGTTCAAAGTTATATTTTAATCTTTGTAAGTTGCAGAAGTGTCTGAAGGCAGCGTTAAAGCCTTACATGGTTGTAAACTGGTGGTATGGTAAGAGTAGGTAGAAGACCAAGCCTCTAGGAGATTATGAATTAAGGGTGAGAAATATATTCTGTGGAATATTGGAACTCATGGTAAGAAAGCTAGTTATGGTTTAGTGGAGGGTTCTATGGACTGAATTCTGCTTGCCCCACCCCCATTCATATGTTGAAGCCTTAACTCCCAAAGTGTCTGTGTTTGGACACAGGGCCTTTACAGAGGTAATTAAGGTTAAATGAGGTCATAAGGTTGGGCTTCTAATTTGGTTTAGTGTAAGAATTGGTACCTTAAAGAGAGATGTCTTTCTATGCATGTGCACAAATAAAAGGTTGTGTGAGCATACAGAGAGATGGTGGCCATCCACAAACCAGGAAGAGATTCCTCACGAGGAACCAAGTCATCCAGAACCTTGATCATGGGCTTTCCAGCTTCTAAAATTGAGAAAATAAATTTGTGTTAAGTTACCCACACTGTATGGTTTTTTGTTATGGCAGCCTGAGCAGACTGAGGCAGCTTGGGATCAGATGAGGACCTCAGCTTTATCAAGGTGTTTTCAAGGTGTACTCTGTGTGGAGCAAGAGAATTTTAACATGGTACTAGGTGTCTGTTTTTGTTGGCTTTTTGGTTGTTTTGTTGATTCTGTTTTTGTCTTTGCTTTTAGCTGACTCATCCGCATACCATCCTTTTTGAATAGCACAATTATTAAGATTTCTAGATCTTGCAGTCCAGTACTATAGTCAATAACCACATTTGATCATATTAATTTAAATTAGTATAAAATAAAATCATTTCTTCATTTTTACCTGCCTCATTTTATATGCTCAGTAGCCACATGTGGCTAGTGGTTATCATAGTGGATGAGATAGGTATGGATAGAACATTACCATCATTGCATAAAGTCCTATCAGGCAGCCTTCTTCTAGATTGTTGCTTCATACCTCTCTCCTCTCTCCTTTATTTTCTGTCTCAGTGGTTCTGAACTTTTCCTGGTTCAAGACATACTTATGAATACTAAAATTTTTGGTGGGCATTCTTAAAGGTTGTGAAACAACACTAAGAAATGAACAATAGTTGTAGTGCAAATTCTGGTAAAGCATAATATGTCAAACAGAGCCTATAACAATATCTCCAATTATCGTTCTATTCATTTGGTCACTCTTCTGCAGTATGTGCCTTTAGAAAAGGTGTTTTCTGCCCCTCCTGGGTTTGCTTGTGTATGTGTAGGACATAGAACTTGGATAAGCACACATTTGTTCTCTGACACCTACTTTCCTGTTTTATTCTCCTGGAGGTAGTAAGTACAGATGTTATAAAAGGACACATCAGTTACCTGGCTGCTTTGCTGAGCACTGATTAGTCTGAGGAATCATAAGCCAAGGGGAGGTCAGTGGAAGCTGCAAACAATCTGGCATTATTCAGAACAGATTGTTTGATGAGATAATAAGTATAATAGTGGTCAGAAGGGTTCTAATTCTCCCTGGTACCCATTCTCCCCATCCATGTTGTTGTATGTGGGAGCTGTTCTCAGGAATCCTCAATAAAGCCCTGTGAAGTAGGTATTATTTCATTGCTGAAGCCAAGTGAAGGCAGCACTCAGAAATTTCATATAATTTGCCCTGGGTCATGGAGCTAGTAAATAGAGATTCTTTCCGTTGGTCTTCACAGCTTGTGTGTTTTTTTCCACCATAATGCAGCTGGGTTTGGGCAGTGGCCCCATCTCCCCGCTGGGTGAGAATAGGTCTCTCAAAGCTGTGTTCAATGTGAAAGGGGTTTTTTGTAATTTCTATACACACTTAAGTCAAGGTAAAGACTGTGTGATCTAGAAAGGGATATTTTTCCTTTTATTTTAAGAGATTGTTGTTATTTTTATTTTAATTATGTTAAAAACACAGAAATTCTTTTTTTTTTTTTAAAGATTTTATTTATTTATGTGACAGAGAGAGATCACAAGTAGGCAGAGAGGCAGGCAGAGAGAGAGAGGAGGAAGCAGGCTCCATGCTGAGCAGAGAGCCCGACGCGGGACTCGATCCCAGGACCCTGAGATCACGACCTGAGCCAAAGGCAGCGGCCTAACCCACTGAGCCACCCAGGCGCCCCAGAAATTCTTTTTTTAAAAGGAGAAATCACTCATAATACCAGAACTTATTTGGGAACATTAAAGATTTTTGGGAACATTAAAGATTTTTCCTGTGCTTATATAGACATGGTTTTATAAAAAATGTTCTGTATCATACATATCTGTCTCCAGCTTCCTCATTTTACTTAGGAATTTAGGATGAATGTCTCTCCAAGTTGTCAGGAATATGTCTTTGTGTAGTTAATTGCTCTGTTGCTTTAAAAATGCATTTTGTTTTTTAAATGGTTATTGTTATACCCACTTTAAGGACTCTTCATTTTAGCCTCCAGGTTTGTTTTTCTGTGTGTGTGTGTATGTGTAGTGTTACTAAGAAACAATTGAAAGATGGGAACAAAGTCTTAAATTTGGTGGCACTTAACACCAAATAATTCCAGATGTTTGCTTTTCCCTGTATATAGAAAGAATTCAGTTTGATGCTGTGTTTGCTCTTCTCATTCTCCTTTGTCTTTATTTCTCTTCCTTTCATTTAATTTTAACCTCAGTACCAGACTTCTTGTGTGCAGTCCTTGGCCTGCTGTTGTGCTGTCTTTGCCACTGGCTCTCCCTCCAGCCCCCAGTTGCTGATGTGTTTCTTGGCAGGGAACAGAAATGATGGTGGTCCGCTCCGTTGACTCAGGAGCATCCCAAGTCAGCAGTTATACTTGGCATAACAAGTACCAGGGTGGGATAACCACATGTCCCTGGCCTGGGATTTAAAAGTTGCTAGTTGTCCTGTGAGCTGTGGTTTAGTGATCGACTTAGGCAAGAGATTGAATTTATTTCTTACAGGCTTCTTTTTCTTGGTCATTGTTGGATACTATTGCTTCATTATTATTTATTTTATTCCCTTTTATTATCTTTGGCTCACATTTTCCTTTTAGTCATTTTTCTTTGATCATTTTTTCTTATCTTCACCTTTCTGCTTCTGATTCTTCAGACTTATTCCCTTTTTAAAATTAGTCTTATGCTAATCAGATTTTCCTTCCAAATCTGATCTGATTTTTCAATGGATGGGGATAGGGAAGGTGAGGTGAGGAAGGTGGTGGTAAATATGCCACTTGCTCTGTGTTTAATATAAAACAAGGTATTAAGGAGCCTAATTCCTTTTTGATTCCTTGTATTTGGAAGACCATAGAATCAGCTGGACACTAATATCACATGGGTTGTATGTACAGTCTTACAAAAAGAAGACTGCTAAGTCCCTACTTCCTAGGAGATCAGCACACATCATGGGTGGAAAGACCAGCCCACATAGGAGATGTGAGAAAAATATGTCAGCAAGGGTAAACCAACATGACAGTAAGAAACTACTATCAGACACATACATTGTGAATGGATGATAGAGAAAAATGGAAAAACTTTCAAAAGCATAGGAGTTTTCAGTATACAGAGGTGTTTTATGTCAGTGTTAACTTTTATTTGAAGAAAGGTTAAATTGTGCTTGCTTCGGCAGCACATATACTGTAGAAAGGTTAAATATTGACTAAGGGGGGCGCCTGCGTGGCTCAGTGGGTTAAAGCCTCTGCCAGGGTCCTGGGATCGAGCCCCACATCTGGCTCTCTGCTCAGCAGGGAGCCTGCTTCCTCCTCTCTCTCTGCCTGCCTCTCTGCCTACTTGTGATCTCTGTCTGTCAAATAAATAAATAAAATCTTAAAAAAATATATTGACTAAGGAATAGAACCTGTTCTGGGGCTTGTGAAATAAGATTTTATATTTGGAAGACAATTAAACATTGCTGACAACTTTAGTACTAAATTGGATAACTTTTTACTAAGATGTGGTCTGTGGATATTTATTATATCTAGCAATAGAATACTTGTTAATGAAGCACTTAAAGAGATATACAGATGAATCAGAATTTCTTAAAAATAATGTGTTTTTTTTGTCTTTGGGGAAATCTTAATTAAAACTGTAAAAATTTCAAGTTCTATTATTACTCATTACAAATTATAGGGATTTTGATATTGCCCAACAAAAAATTCAGTAGATTTTAGAAACTGGTTATTAATTGACCTCACTTATGCACATTTTTGTTGTCTTGCAAGAGTACCCGTAAGGTTTAAATCAAGTTAAAAGTAGGGTAAATGGTATACACCTATAAGGTCAGACTGAAACTATATTTTTTCCTGTCAGCACTTGAGTAGAAAAAAACTAGTTTAAGAATTTGACTGTAGTTTAGAATCTTACACAAAACCACATATACTATAGTACTTTTTAAAGCCTGGAACCAAAATGTAGAATCATTTTGTTTTATAGCACTTAAAACTACATCTGATATTACTCTATGTCTGTGCTGTCCTGATACAGCTTTTGGATTGCATTAGTGGTACAAGAATGAGTCTTGTATTTAAGTGTAACATACGTTGCTTGACTGCACAGATGGTATCAGTTTTGAATCTACTAAGTAAAAGAAAACTAGAACAACAATGATTTTGCCAGTTCGTTTTTACTGATTTTTATTTATTTTGGATGACTGTAGTCTTTGTAAAGGTGGCAGACTGAACCTGGAAACTAGAGCCAAGAACAGAGTGGGTGGGCGCTCCTCCTGTTCCATACTACACGTCTGCTAATTTTTCCCAGGAGAACTAATGCAGGACTGCTCCCTAACATAACTACTGTCATGATTAGTCCCCCTCCCCTTTGTGTTTCTTCAGTTAAATGTCCACAGGTCAGTTAAACCCTCCCTAGTTTTTACATCCCATTTGTCCATGGCCCAGTCCTTTTTTCTCATCCTCCCTGGATTATGTCATCCATTTCCAAGGCTTTAATTACCTTCTGTGTGTTGATGGTTCCCACATCTATGTCTTTAGCTTAGATCTGTCTCCTAAGCCTTCATACTCATATATCCTGTTGCTAATTGGATGTTTTTGAGTGGATACCCCAAGTGTCTTGTATTCATTGTGCCCTAGACTGAACTCATCTTACTAGCCAAGTAAGTCCTTAGTTCCTGGTTTGTTCCTTCAGTACATGTTGGTACTATACACCTCGTTCCCTAATCAGAAACCTGAGCACCACCCTGTTTCCTCCCTGTTCCTTTTTTGCTGTGTTCGTCAGATAGTCAATATCATACACTCTACCTCTTAAGTGGCTCTCACATCTGGAAACTTTTCTTCATTCTTTCATGCCACTTGACTGCGCCTCAGGTAATTAGAAGACAGTCTTCCTGTCTCCCCTTCTAGCCCCTTTTCTACACTGCTTTTGTATTATCTTTCTAAAGCACAAATCTGATGATATCACTTTGGTGCTAAATTTCTTCAGTGGCTTCCTGTTGCTCTTACAGGAAAGTCCAAGGTCCTGACCACATCTTATAAATTCCTTTCAATTCATCTGTTGCTTGCCTGAGCAAGGTGACAGCCTTGGTTAGATTTACTTTTATAGCCTGAAGTCCCCCTAACACTATTCATGATACTTTCTTTTCTTATGAGAAGCAAGAACTTTTTACTATGTCTGTTGTTCCTTAGTAAGCCCCTGTCAGATCTATGCACCCCTCTTCCTACAGATCCATCATACATAGTGGAGAAGGTAGTTAGTTATATTGGTTGGCAGATTCCTCTAAGAAGTCTCCATCTAGAAGTTACGCTTGATGTTGTTTTAATGTTTTTATTACAAACTATAGAGAGCCTGTCTACTGATCCTGGGCCAGACAAAGTAATGGAGGTGATCGGATGCCATCACAGCCTGTCATTTTGGGGTAATAACTAGGACAGGTCATAAAAGGGGTCCCTCTGTGGCTCAGTTGGTTAGGCATCTGCCTTTGGCTCAGGTCATGATTTGAGGGTCCTGGGATTGAGCCCTGTGTCGGGCTCCCTGGTCAGTGGAGAACCTGCTTTTCCCTCTACTTCTGCCCCCCCACAACCCCCACTCATGCTTGTTCTTGCTCTGTATCTCAGATAAGAAAATAAAATCTTAAAAAAAAAAAAAAAAGAACTGATAATAAAGGGGTTAACCATCTGATGCTCTTTTTTTTTTTTTTTTAAAGATTTTATTTATTTGACGAAGAGATAGAACCAGAGAGCACAAGCAGAGGGCACTAGGGGGAATAGCAGAGGGAGAGGGAGAAGAAGACTCCCTTCTGAGCAGGGAGCCTGACGTGGGGCTTGATCCTAGGACCCTGGGATCATGACCTGAGCCAAAGGCAAACGCTTAACTGACTGAGGCACCTAGGTGCCCCCATCTGCTCCTTTTGAAGCTGTTTTCTAAACAGGCCAACAGGTTGGCTATAGAATGTGAATATTATTCCCTAAGAGAATGCGATTCCTGAAAGTCTTGGAAGGAGAAGCAGGAAGGAAGGAACAAAGGAAGGAATGTCACCAGTAGAGGGATAAAAATGGTGAGGTCAAAATACAGAAGCATTGGGGTGCCTGGGTGGCTCAGTCGGTTGAGCATCTAACTGTTGGTTTTAGGTCAGGTCATGATCTCATGGGTCGTGGGATTGAGCCCCATGTCAGGCTCCATGCTCAGTGGGGAGTCTGCTTGAAGTCTCTCTCCCTCTGCTCCTCTCCAACTCTTGTGCATGTACATGTGCACGTGTTCTTTCTCTCTCTAAAATAAATCTTTAAAAAAATATAAAAGCATTAATAGAGTAATTGTTCAGCTGGTCTCTATCTTAGATACCCTAAAATGTTTGTTTTTGGTATGGAAAAAGAAGTCAGCTGTAGGCCTCTCCCAGAGAAGAGAGTAATCCCTGATTTTGGCAAGATTCTATAAAGAGTTGCATTATATCTTGTTAGTCTATGCTTTGTCTAAAGACCGGTCCTCTTGCGTCAGTTTTTTACAAATGCTTTTCCCTCTGCTTGGAACATTCTACCTGCTGTTTCCTTAATGAACCTTTGCTTATGGTTCAGATCTCTTTCCCTGTAGACCTTCCTTGACACCCTAAGTCTGGGTTAAGCGCTCTGGCTGAATCTCCTGTACCACAGACTGCTTATACTACAGCATTAGATTATGTTTTAAGTTCAGTGAATATAACTAATTTTATCATTTGGAATGAAGGGGGTTTTAGGAGTGTTTTCAAGAGCATTGAGTCATGAGACATTTTTCTTCTCCTGAAACCACTAAAGCCGTGAATTTTCTTTGAACCTTAATTACAATTTTGAAATATTTGTAATATAGCATGCCATAAGCTATTCTGTGAATGAGAGGGACTGGCCATAGTCCAGTTGTGAATGTCTTGAATGTGAATGCCAGTGTTCATGTTTGATATTTTTTATTTTGATATATATTCCACCTGTCAAGCCAGTCCAGTCTTGTCCTAACACAGGATGTGTGCTTACTTGGCTATCTTAATATACCCTGCGTTTTCTCTTTCTAACCCCCAAATTCTGCCTAAAACTTCTTAGCATCTTTAACACTTAAGCTTTACCTTCCTTCCTGACAGATTCATTAACCATGTATTTTTCCTAAGGTAGTGTTGTCTGGAACTGTTGTTTCTGAGAGTACTTTTATTTCTATAGTCAGGAGAATTTAATATGCCCGAAGTATTGTACCGCAAAGGCTGAGTAATTTCCTAATTTATACTTTGCTAAAACCCTATCAAAAATGCAAATGAATTACCTTTGAATAAGAAAAAAGAAGTCTTAACAAAGGACTATGGATTTGATATACTATGTAAAGGAGCAATGAAAAAAGTATAGTTCTTTCATATATGATTTTTTTTCACTTACTTTACCAAAGTCATCTTTGTCATCCAGAAGACATCTGGCTCTTTGTTTTTTTTTCTGGAAATGAAGCCTCCTCATATGTGAAATCAGTGTATTTTTATCCTTATGTCATTTTAAATTGGAATTAATATAGAGGGGTTATAAAATAATATGCAGCAGACTTTATATTTTGAGATTTAAGTTGTGTAGTTTTGACTATTCACAATTGATCTAAAAAATTGATGACATACACTGAATTGTGGTTTTGCTGAGACTTATATTTGAGTAGTAGGTACTGTGAGTCAGTTTGGGGGCATGAGACATTGACATAGGAAGCCTGTCTCAGCCCTCATAACCTGCCTCTCAGGGTAGCTTTACTATCCACCCATCATCAGAGCTTGTACCTTAGTTCTCATGAAGTAATAAAGCATTTTTTTCATGGTTTCATAAAGAAAGCCAACCGCTAGTCCTATTGATGAAAGAGAAGAGAAAACCTTACAGTCTAAGAAAATGCTGGTTCTTCGTGTGAACCGTAAAGTTTTGGATAAAGACTACGTTGTCTAAATTGTAGCTGTGAACTATAACCTGAATGAGTCCATGAAAGTCATCAAGTTGGTGAGCCTGTTTCAGTGAGTATGCTTGCCATTGTGAATATTGCTCCAGTGAATGAGAAAATGAAGAAGTTGGGTAGATGAATAGTTTGTGCTATGAGGATATGAAGAGTTCATTATTCTTATGGAGATATTCTGTAAAAGGTCAGAGCTGGATAACAGATAGGAAATATCCAATATTGAAGACATTTGTCAGTTCCTAAAATAACCTTTCGTGTGAGTCCAGTTTGACTTCATAATTTTTAGACATGATTTTCTTTGTGTAACACAAAGTTAATGTGAAGCATTAACCAATCATAATGCTAGGGGAAAGTTTCCTCCTGCATTCTAGAAGGTGAAGGTGTTACAGAGTTACAGACTGGGAATGTCTCCACACGGATGAGAAAGATGGAGACAGAGATGGTGATGAGGAATTTGAAGAAGCTGTGTGTGATATTCCTAACTCCAGTGAGGTAGTTTAATATTAGGGTCGCTAAATGACACGTTCCTCACTTGTGATGTAGTAATGAAGTGGAGATTTAAGAATGCCTGAGCAGGAAATTTCTCATTAGCCTCATGTAAAGAAATTTCTAGAAAAGCTAGAAAGGGGAAAAATAGTTATAAAGTATTCTTTAAAAAATCATCTTTTTTTGTTCTTCTCCTTCAAGCTTCCCACATTTTGATTTAAAACCGTCTCCTTTGTCTTTTTTCCACTGCCTGTTTTGTTTCTGATATTATTGCTGATGGCCACCACAAGGTCAGAAGGACCTCACTGCAAGGTTATAACATGCTCTTTCGGATGTTTCATCTTGGGTGCAGCTATAAGGCATGAATATCCTTCTAAAGTGTTGTCACTCATCATTTAGAATCACTTTGGTACCTCTTAGTTCAGTGAATGGATGCTTCATCCTTCTGTAGTAGTGATGTAACATTGAGTAGATTTTAATGGCAGAATTTTATATGATTTGGCTTTTATTTTTTGAGGCTAAATTTTATTTTATTTTTTTTTATTTTTTTTTTTTAAAGATTTTATTTATTTATTTGACAGAGAGAGATCACAAGTAGGCAGAGAGGCAGGCAGAGAGAGAGAGGAGGAAGCAGGCTCCCTGCTGAGCAGAGAGCCCGATGCGGGACTCGATCCCAGGACCCTGAGATCATGACCTGAGCCGAAGGCAGTGGCTTAACCCACTGAGCCACCCAGGCACCCTTGAGGCTAAATTTTAAAAGACCACTATTTTAACCATTTTGAAACATGTAATTCATTAGCTTTAAGTGCACTCACGTTGTTGTACAGCTCATTACCACTTCCTAATTTCAGAACATTTCCACTGTCCCCAAAAAGAAACCCCTTACCCAGTAAGGAGTCACTTCCCAATCCCTGCTTAACCTCTTCCTCACCCCAGCCCCTGGCAACCACTAATCTGCTTGTGTCCTTATGGATTTGTCTTTTCTGATATTTTATATAAATGGAATTGGGCTGTATGTGGCTTTTTGTGGCTGAATTCTTTCACTTACCATGTTCACAAGGTTCACCCATAGTGTGGCGTTTATCAGTTTTTCATTCCTTTTAAAGGCTGAATAATAGTCCATTGTATAGATATGCCGTATTTTATCTGTTCATTTATTAATATATATTTGGGTTGCTTCTACTTTCTAGCTATTATGAGTAATGCTGCTGTGAATGTATGTGCACAAGTTTTTGTTTGGATACCTGTTTTCATTTTTCTTGGGTCTGTATCTAGGAGTAGCATTGTGGATTATATGGTAATCCACAATGAGGAACTGCTAAACTTTTCCATGATGGCTACAGAAAAGTTTTTAATTTTATATAGTTTTTAATTTTTATAAAGTCCAGTTTCTTTTTTTTTTTTTTTTTAAGATTTTATTTATTTGACAGAGAGAGAGAGAGATCACAAGTAGGCAGAGCAACAGGCAGAGAAAGGGGGGGAAGCAGACTTCTCGCTGAGCAGAGAGCCCGATGCAGGGCTCATATCCAGGACCCTGAGATCATGACCTGAGCCAAAGGCAGAGCTTAACCCACTGATCCACTCAGGTGCCCCTGAAGTCCAGTTTCTTTATACTTTTCTTTTGTTACCTGTAAGTTTGATGTTAAAATGAAAAAAAATTATTTGCCAAATCCAATGTCATGAAGCCTTTCCCCTCTGTTTTCTTCAAAGAGTTTTATAGTTTCTGCCTTTATACTAAAGTTCTGATCCATTTTGAGTGGTAGTATAAGGTTAGAGTACATTAATTTTAAAGTCTTTTAAAAAAATAAACACATTCACAGCTATAAATGCTTTAATTCCATCCCACTTATTTTGATTATGGAACTGTTCTGTTTCTTCTTAGAGTTTTGTTAGTTTTTGCTTTATGTGGCTTGATACTATATTATTTGGTATATACCAAATATAAGTCTTTATAGCAGTATTTAGCAATTATAGCAATTCACCAGGTTGTGAATTGACTTTTATAATTATTAAATGAGTAATGATTTTGCTGTAAAGCTGATTTAAATAGAAATAGTTACACCACCTTTCTTTTTGTTAATTTTTGTAGCCATACTCAGCATTTCTTTATCCTTAAGTTTTAGTTGTCACTCAGATAAACAGTGAATGTTTGAATTATAAAAATTCAATCCAACCATCTTTTTTAAACTAGATTCTTTAGTATATTTATATTGAATGTGACCAGCAATATAGTTGGATTTAAGTCCGCCTTTTATTTCCTCATTTCTTTTAGCTTCAACCACTCTGTATTTCATTTTCCTTCCTTCCTTGGATTCTTTTGATGATTTAAAAAAAAATCATTTCATAGTTTATTTGTTAGTTTCAAAATTACATACTCTGTTCTTTTTAATGGTTAGCCTAGAAACTGCAACATACATATTTAATTTACAGAACTCTACCTTTGGTCTTCTCTGGGACAATATAAAGAGTTTATAACAGTTTAATTCCTAGTTGATGCACTTTTACTGTTGTCAGTTGTTTACATTTTATACATAATTGCTTTTTTCTTCTGTTACTTCTGCCTTCCATCTGCCTCCTCGGATAATTCTTCTACCAAGAGAACTTTCCTCAGAATTTTCTTTGCTGGTTTACTGGTAAACTCTCCCGCTTTTTAAAATCTACCTACCTGGGCGCCTGGGTGGCTCAGTGGGTTAAGCCGCTGCCTTCGGCTCAGGTCATGATCTCAGGGTCCTGGGATCGAGTCCCGCATCGGGCTCTCTGCTCAGCAGGGAGCCTGCTTCCCTCTCTCTCTCTCTGCCTGCCTCTCCATCTACTTGTGATTTCTCTCTGTCAAAATAAATAAATAAAATCTTTAAAAAAAAAAAAAAATCTACCTACCTGATAATGTTTTTATTGCACCTTTATCTTTAAAAAAAAAAACCCCACAAAACTTAAAAAAAAAAGATTTTATTTCTTTGAAAGAGAGAGCACAAGCAAGTGGAGGGGCAGAGAGGGAGAGAGAAGCAGGCTCCCCGCCAAGCAAGGAGTGCAGTGTGGGACTCAGTCCCACGAAACTGGGATCATGACCTGAGCCAAAGGCAGCCGCTTAACCAGACGCTTAACCAACTGAGCCACCCAGGTGCCCCCATCCTTAAAAAATACTTTTGCTGGTTATAGAATTCTGGGTTACCAGTTTCATCCAGAACATTGAGACTCTGTATGCTTCCTCTGTGCCTTTAGTTTTCTGCAGTTTTACTATATATTTTGTTTCTGAGGAGTGTGTTTGGTACCGATCCCCAGAAAATGCTCTTGGACTGAACTCCGGTTACCTACCCAGGTAGTTGGCTTAATAAATCTTTATTAGCTCACTTTTGTTCCCTTTGTCACCTCCACTTGTCTAATAGTGTTTACCGTCCAATTAATGATCTCTTCTCAAATTGTTTTCTCATTATCTGTTTCTGGGGAACCCCAAATAAGGCATTTATCTTTCTGGGAATTAATTTCTTTGAGAGAGAGAGCACAAGCAAGATTTGTGGGTTAATGTGCATACTGGTTACAAAAAGGTAAACTTGGGAGATGTTTGGTTTTCTTAATGGCAAAAGTTTAGAAACTTTTGGATCAAGAGGAAAGCATGCATGATCCCTGACCGAAGTATAGGCTTCTCAGTTGCCCCAGAGTTTTCCATATGGTGGATCTACCTTGCATGAGAAACCCCTTTAGCAGTTCTCATGAGGTTTTATATGTTTTTGGTTATCCCTCTCCCCTTGCTAGAGTGTTAGTGTTCTGGAACCCAGTAATATGCCTGCCCACTCAGGCAGTAGGAGTAACTGATGCACTGCAATCCCCCGGCAGTCTTCAGAGTTTACTGCAAGATTAGATTTACATGAAGACTAGTTTACTGGGAGCAGTCTCTTAGCAAGCCTAAACTTTAGGCATGTTTAAGTTCTGTTCTGCAATATGTATCTTACATTTAAGGTTAAAATTAAAATAATGTTTTTTAATTTGAAGGGATGATAGAGAATTCATGAGTATTTAAAAAAATTTTTTAAAAAGATTTTATTCATTTGTGAGAGAGAGAGAAAGCACAAGCAAGGGGAGTAGCGGGCAGAGGGAGAGGGAGAAGGAGAAGCTGTTCCGTAAGGAGCCTGATGCAGGGCTGAATTCCAGGGCCCTGTAATGATGACCTGTGACAGAGGTAGACACTTAATCCTCTGAACCTCTCAGGCATCCCTGAATATTGGGATTTATGTCAATTTTGTGAAGAGGGATGATTTATGAATTTTATATGATCATAAGCTTTAACTTAACTGGTGTTAATGCATGAAATTATTATTCTCCTCTAAAAGGCAGCTACCTTTTTATAGAGTGCTGTCTTTATAGTATACTCAAGGTTTGGTTATGTAGTTTATAGGTTCCCACTCCAATCCAGTGGATATGCAGACACTTAATGATTGTGTGAAAACCATACTTTTTAAATTTATGTATACTTCACTGTTGGGAAACACATAGATAATGCTATATATAAGAATTTTGTATGTATCAGAACATTTACCTCGACTGATATTTTTAAGGTTTGGAAAATTAGAAAAAGAAGAACTGAAGTACCTGTGAGAAATTGTAGAAGACACACTACTAATATATATAAAGGATAAACTGTAGATTAATATGAAATTCTTAGATGAAATGAAACTCTAAGACAAACAGAAAATAGTGAAAGGAAGTATAATTGGAAATAAGGAAGAGAGTGAAATGCTATAGGATTAATCAGAAGCACGAGATGTAAATACTCAACAAACTGTACTCAAGATGGAAGAGCACAGGGAATGTGTGTCATGGCAAGAGCTTGGTAATGCAGAATATCAGGGACGAGACTTTTTTTTTTTTTTTAAAGATTTTATTTATTTGACAGAGAGAGAGACAGTGAGAGAGGGAACACAAGCAGGGGGAATGGGAGAGGGAGAAGCAGGCTTCCCGCCGAGCAGGGAGCCCGATGCAGGGCCCGATCCCACGACGCCGGGACCAGGACCCGAGCCGAAGGCAGACGCCCAATGACTGAGCCACCCAGGCGCCCCTATCAGGGACCAGACTTAACGCTGAATCCATGTGCTAAGTGTTGTAACTATTAGCTGTTATGAGAACATGTAAAGGGACATTTATGCGAAGCACAACCATAAATATGGTATACATATTAAATTACAACTTGCCAATAGAGTTTATATTAGTGCATACTAAGATTAAATCACTGTCTTGAAATGATCCAGTAGTTTTCAACTGCATGGCCAGATAAAGTACATCAACATTTATAACTAAGGTCTTCTGGAACAATAGTTATTACACCAGCCATAGTGAGTTGAATTTTCTTCTATATATGGTCTTAGCAAAGACAGATTATCTTATATAAAAAAGACATGATCAATGTGAACAATGAAATTATAAACAAAACAGGACTTTACAAATTATACTTTCTTGCTGAACATTAGCCTATGTTTTAGAGAAAGTTAAGAATGTTTTTAGAAAAGAAGAAACAATTTCTTATCCCACTTGTTAATATTGAATGCCAATCATTTTACTTTTCTCTTATATCCCTTTTCTAATACGTAGATTATTAAGAATTTGACACAGTAATCTGCAGCTGAGAATTAAAATTTCAGAGCTCTTAAGAGAAACTGCACTGAACTTGGGTGAATGGGTGAAACTTATCAGGTGGAAAAACTGATTTTACTACTAGATAACAATAAAAAAAATTGACTCCAACCTTTATTTTGGAGATCTGTCTTGAATTTTTATATGAGGTGGATAGAAATAAATTCTTACATAGAAAAAAAGCATGTTGCAGATATGTGGCTCTTATTTACAGCTGCCTCCTTTTTTGTTGTTGACAAAAAAGAAAAAAATTCTAGTTTTACTCCTTGAAGGCAATTTGAATGATTTCCATTTGGAAATCATAACAATTTCTTATTAAATAGTGGATGGTGCAGCAGTCAGATGGAAGTATTCAGTTCATCCAGCATCATCAGATTGGTTTGACAAATAGAATTCTTTTAAACTGGGTGGAAAACATTTTGCTCCCTTTCTCCTTTGGCAGAGGCAGACATTGTGGTTTCCCTTTGGAAGTTTGGTTGGGTAAATTTAGGATGTGTAAACAGATAGAGAGATAGCCTCTGCCTATTGGAAGGACCCACTGAGCATTTAGCATGTGACTGCAGGCACTGAGTCGGTGGGATGGGCTGGGACAGCATTGGGTTGTTAGACTTAAGAGAGGAATTAAGCAGTGTGGACAGAAGTGAGGAATGGGACTGCTCAGAATAACATGAGTTTTTAAGAAAAGAAGCCAAATATTTCAGGTTGTGGGCTCTGAAAAATGTTACTTTGGATATGGGTAAAAACAAACAAAAGTTACTCTTCATATTCAACTTTCATCTCCTTTTGTGACATGTCATCAGTGATTTGTGATGTGGATGAGCATGTGATGTGTTTTTCAGGGAATAGCCCTATCTCACACACTTTGTGACATAAGGCGAGATCTTTAACAGCTTTTTGTTTCAGTTTCCTCATCTGTAAAATAGGATTGTGGGGATTGAGCTTTGTGTAAAGCGCTTATAATTGTTGTCATAGTGTAAGCACTATGTTAAGTGTTAGGTGCTGAAATAATAATAATTACCATCATTTTATTTTAGTAGATTAAGAGACCCTTTTGAGGAAGAAGCTATTTGCTTCCTCGCATAACCTTAGTATATTTGATGTCTTTTTATATAAACGAATCAGGGGACAGCTGCGTGGCTCAGTCGGTTAAATGTCTACCTTCAGCTCAAGTCATGATTCCAGGGTCCTGGGATCGAGTACCACGTTGGGCTCCCTGCTCAGTGAGGAGTCTGCTTCTCCCTCTCCCTCTGCCTGCCACTGCCCCTGCTTGTGCTTGCTCTCTCTCTCTGACAAATAAATAAATAAAATATTTAAATATGTGTGTGTGTGTATGTATATATATACACACACACACAAATCAATAATGAGTTGCTAGCATTTAAGGTGATTTATGTCTTTGTTACCTTTGAAAAATTAAATTTTTTAATAATTTTTTAAAAAGATTTTATTTATTTATTTGACAGAGATCACAAGTAGGCAGCGAGGCAGAGAGAGGGAAAGGAGGAAGCAGGCTCCCTGCAGAGCAGAGAGCCCGATGTGGGGCTCGATCCCAGGACCCTGGGATCATGACCTCAGCCAAAGGCAGAGGCTTCAACCCACTGAACCACCCAGGTGCCCCTGAAAAATTAATTTTTTAAGTTTTACTTATATAAGTAATCTCTATCCCCCAATATGGGACTTGAACTCATAACCCTGAAATCAAGAGTCACATTCCTTTGACTGAGCCAGCCAGATGCCCCTGAAAAACAATTTTTGAAAAATATTAGTAACTGTGGATGATTTCTATTTTCATAGCATTTTTTCCAAATTAAAACATGAGCCAACAAATGTCATATGAAAAAACATAGCCACCTGGGCTGTTTAGTGTAGGGGCAAAGAAGTATATACACCTCTGTGATCCCTAAGGGCATTATTATATTATAAAAATATACAGTAATGTTCAGTGGTAGGCACCCCCTGAGTCATCCAAATTTTAGGATTTTTTTTACAAAGACAGAGAATTATGTAATTGCTTTTGAAAAAGATTTCCATCATGAGTACATAAAGCAAGTTTTGACACTTAAAATTACTCTGATTTTATTTTTAAATTTTATTTTTATTTTTTATAGATTTTATTTATTTGAAAGAAAGTGCGCATGAGAGAGCATGAGCAGCAAGGAGGGACAGAGGGAGATGGAGAAGCAGACTCCCTGCTGAGCAGGGAGCCTAATGTGGGACTCCATCCCAGGACTCTGGGATCATGACCTGAGCCAAAGGCAGACTCTTAACCAACTGAGCCACTCATGCATCCTACTCTGATTTTAACAACTGCCATTAGCTTTAGTATATTCTTGGGTGCATGGAAATTGAAGATTCATGTAGTTTTTTACAACCTCAAAATTAGCATGAGAGAAATAGAACCTTTAATTTTCCTTCCAGAGTTTCCCTTTTCCTCTTGTCTTTTCTACTATTGTCCGTAATGTGTTAAATGGCAATGATGGTTTGAAACTATCTTACCTTGTTTTTGTTTTTGTTTTGTTTATATGTGATCGGTTTGGGTTTTTGTTGTGGTAAGTGTGTTTGTTTTGTTTTCTTACACAGTACTATCATTTATCTAACAAAGTCCCTTTCCTGTGAAGAAGAAAGTGGAAGATGGAGGATGTCAATGCAAAATGAACCTTCTAGAATTTCTAAAAAAAGGTGGAGAGTTTTATTTGAGCCCAAGTTAGGACAGCTGCCTGGGATGCACAGTCTTCACAAAGAAGAAAATGCTCTGGCAAAGGAGCATTTGGTTTAGGGTCATATACATTTTTACATACAAAGTTACAAATCATTAGACAAAAGACATTTCAAGAAAGTTGCAGACCTTATCTTAGGTTTCTAGCATATGCAGGGCAGTGTGACATTAATCTTAAGGGAATAGGGAAGTTTCCCTTTTTTTTTTTTTTATCTTTTGTGTTCAGAATGCTCCTTTTTGGTTATTTTCTTTAATGAAGCATATGTACAGTACACACACAGGGGCCAAATAGGGCACATGGTTTGAGGTTTTATGGAGTCATTTTGACCTTAGTAAATATAACTATAGCTTTCCTGGGAGCCCAGAAGGAGGACCTACAAATATTAAAGGTTGAAAATTTCCATTATCAGTGATAATTACGATTTTTGTGTTTTTAGCTATTAAAGTTATTATATTAGGACTTCTAGAAATAATAGCAAATATAATCTCCATATTTATAGATAGCTTGAAACTGCATAGTTAGATGTTCAGGTAAATGTGTATTGAATGATAGATAAATGAATCATCTAGATGCAGCCTTATTTAGAAGAAAGCAATATTGCTCTTACTTTCCTTCTCAGGAGCAAGGGAGCCTTTCCTTGAAGCCTCCGTTCTAGGTGTCTTCTTCTCTCTCCTCTTTGGCCCCAGGATACAGTCATTGACAATAGGAGTGGAATTATCAGGATTGATTTAGGTGGCATAGGTATTTTGGGTGTAAACCAGAAAGACCACTGCACTGGTTATAAAAATAATCCATGATTATCATAGGAAATTTGGAAAATAATAAAAAGCATAGTATAAAAAATTTTAAAACTATCATCACATAGCGATAACTATTGTTAACATTGTGGGGTTTAGCTTTCCAGTTTTTATTTTTTAGAAAATTGTAGTCATGTTATATGTAGTTTTAGAGTCTTTTTTTTTTTTTTTTTAAGATTTTGTATATTTATTTGACAGAGACACAGCAAGAGAGGGAACACAAGCAGTGGGAGTAGGAGAGGGAGAAGCAGGCTTTCCACTGAGCAGGAGCCAGATGCAGGGCTCAATCCCAGCACCCTGGGATCATGACCTGAGCCTCAGGCAGATGCTTAATAACTGAGCCACCCAGGCATCCCCATAGTGTTTTATAGTCTTAAATTTAGTGATCTAACTAACACAACACATGAATTTTTTCATGTCACATGAGATGAGTGGTCTTCTGTGTTTTTTCATATGGCTGTGTTACAAATTATTTAAATAATTGTTTATTGTTAGAGATTGAGATCATCAGTAAAAAATTTTTTTTTATAGATTTTTATTTATTTATTTGACAGATCACAAGTAGGCAGAGAGGCAGGCAGAGAGAGAGAGAGAGGAGGAAGCAGGCTCCCCACCAAGCAGAGAGCCCGACGCGGGGCTCGATCCCAGGACCCTGGGATCATGACCTGAGCTGAAGGCAGAGGCCCTAACCCACTGAGCCACCCAGGCGCCCCCATCAGTAAAATATTACTATGTATATGGTAAAGGCCAGATAGTATCAGTCATTGTGTACATCTGTGGTAAGGAATGTGGGTGAAGGGGCATAAATACTTGCAAAGCTTTTGGTGTACTTCTCTGGTTACATTACAGAAAACCTGTGCCATTTACACTTCCACAAATGTGTATGTGAGTGTCTATTTAACTCTGTTCTTGTCAGCATTGGGAATTATTTTGTACTGCTAGTTTTACAGACAAAATGTGGTATTCTTTTGTTTTTCTCTGCTTTTTGGATTACTGGTATTGAATATTAGCAAAAGTAGATACCTATTGAATGAAAGAATAAATGTGTGTTTCTTGTGTAGATTATCTATGCATATCCTTTACCTTTTTCCTTTTTATTGTGATACACATAAAATTCAGAACATAAAGTGTGTTAAAGGTAAGTGTAAAACTACACAGAATAAATTTATGACAATCTATATTAAATTGGCTATTCCAAATATTAATTTACCTAATTTATGATATAATCATTTTAAATTGTAGTATCTCAGAGCCTACTCTGGTTGGGTGAGTTTTTCCATCATACATCCTCCTGCCTAATAGACTTCACCTTTGATACCTAATGAAAAATAAGTTCTTTCTTTCCAAATTCTTTTATGTTATTTAGTAACTGTCTATGATTCTTTCTCACACCTCTTTGCTTTGGCAACATAACATTTTATTTATCTTCATATTCTCCTGGTATCAAAATCTGTTTTCCGCTGTATTGAAAGAAATTAAAATTATTTTCTTACTCCTTGGCTCAGATTCTTTTTTCATTTTTAATTGTAATTGTGTGCGTTTGTGTGTGGGGGTGTGTCTCAGAGCTTGAGTAAGTGACATTTTCTTGTGTTATTTATTAATAGTTATAACTCCTGTTTATTGTTAACATTTTTCTCATGTTATCTTCTCTTTTGGTTCTATGAGATTATCAATATCCTTTTCCTTTATAGAGGGATGAAATATTATGGGCCTTACAGCTAATAGTGGTAGCTGGGATTGGAACCTAGCTTGCTAGTGATATGTTTGGATATTAAATTGTAAACTATACTGTCTTTGGTCTTGCATGTAGAAAGAGGCTGACCTGAGGTATCCAAGTTATGTTGAAATTTATAATTAATTTAAATTTGGTTCTTGTTCTCAAGTGGACTCTTCTCCCTATTATTGGCAGCTAGAAAAATAAAAGGCCTCAAATATAATTTAATAAAGCCAATAAGAACCATATCACTTTTATAGTCAGTTTTGCTGTAAACTAGTGTTCGTACAACCCATGACTTGACACTTGACCAAACCGTCTTACATTACCTTATTTTGAATGTAGCAAGAACTGGCTTAACAAAATCTTGAAACCTCTGACTCCAATATTTGTGCTACAGTAAACAATTTTGGGGCTTTTAGGTTTGTGTGGTGCACAGCCTGTCCAGGCCATTGATGCTTATTCTCATTGTTGACTCCCGGGCTTTCATGAGCAGTGTTGTCAACATTTAGGCTTTCCAAGGGAGATTATTTCTACCTAGCGGAGAAATCTTGGAGAAAGCCATCAGCTTCTTTTTATTAGAAATTCAATAATTAGTGATAGTTTCTAACATTTCTTGAATGCCAGGCACAGGTCCAAGTGCTTTCTGTATATTGACCCATTTTAAGCTTCACTGTAGCCCTATTAGTTTTTTCCCCATTTTACAGATACCAAAACTGAAGAACAGGCAGGTTAAATAACTTCTCAGGGTCACAGGGCTTATATCTGGCAGAGTGGGAGTTCAAACCTTGGCAGCTACCTCCAAAGTCCTTCATCACTTTGTTACACTAACATTTATTAGATGGAGAGAGGGAGGCATTGGTGACTCAGAAATAGGCATTCATATTTTTGGAAAGGCTGACTTGATGCTTGGTAGCAGCTCAAAATAGTTAAGCAGTTGCCATTCATTAAATTCTTGACTCATAAAATGAGTCATCCTGCACCTAATATTATGGTGGGACACAATGAGTCAAGCATATTCTTTTGTGTTTATACAGATGTAGGTAACATTGCATTTCCCGTAAGCAAAATGGTCTCCTAGAAAGACAGTGTTTAAAACAGCTTTGTAGGGTAGATTCAGAATCATAGTAACAGCCACAGAATGATCAATGATCAATGTTCAGTACTCTCTGATAGTGTAGACCATGCCTTACTGGTCTTGCACTCTATCCTTTATAATGAATATTTCAGAAATGGCAGACTGAATATTTTGAAATTGCCCAGGCTGGCTATAGGCAGAATTTGTCTTTGACACCTTCTCATTTTACCTGTCACTGGCACTTGGTCATCTGTGCCTTTCCCAATACTGGGTGGGATACAACCACTTTACTCATTGTCAACAAATCCCTTCTTAGATAGTCATATTAATATTTATAAGTATGGTATGCCTTTTCTTAGGAGGGCATTTGCATTTAATAAAAGAGTTAGAGGCCAGGCTACATTACTGTTGAGATTTGTTTCACTCCTTCCTGAAGATGAGGAGGTTTCTCCTTTTTATCTCTGTCTCTCTGTCATCAGTCTGTCTTGTTCTGTTGCCAAGTCTACGTCTCAAGAAGGATACTTGGGTGGCCCAAGTTAACACTGGTGGGATGACTGATACTGATAAGGGTGAATGATGGAAGTGATTCATTGCAGAGCACCATTTTAATCTCACCTTCCCCCTCTTTCCGTAGTTGAAAACTGATAAGTAAATGAAAACTTGGTTTATCATTTTTGGACATTTAATATTACCCCGTGTTCTATACCATTCCTCCTCACTGCCTCTCATCAGGACTACTGAGGTGAATGAATTAGGGAAATTAAAGTGAAAATTCTGACCCAGTTTTTGGAAGTAGTTGATTGTGTAGTTTTTGGCTAATTTAGAAAGCTGTCACTTAAGAGTGTCTCTTGGTTAGAATTAATTGGTCAGTTCAGATGCCGCACAGTTGCTTCTCTGTTTGTCCCTAAGGTAGTAGTGTGTGGTGGAATCAGCTACTGGTCTGAGTTCAGGGATCACTAGCTGGCCTAGGGGACAATATGGAGTTAGGATCATATGGGGGTTATCAGTATGGAGTTAGGATCAACATGTGAAGGGTAGAGGGATCTAGAAGCATAAATCTCACCCTATTTTTCATCTTTTGCAGAAGCCTCTCTTATTGTCCCTTTGGTCTTAGAATTAGAATTTTTTCCTTGGTAATGGTCAAGATCAGTCTACCAGGGCAGGGATATAGTGAGACTGTCAGCCTAGGTTTTTTTAAATGGCAAGGGGGTAGGCTTTCGTGGTTTGTGTGTATAGGTGAGATGTTTCACACAATTGAAAATCTGCAAGGACAGAGAATAAATCCTTAGAAGCATGTGCATTGCATGATGGCCAGAGGAAGAGCTCTCAGAAGGGCTGACTTAGAAGGTACTGTTGGAGAAAGGAAGAGTAATGTCCATGAAACCAAGGGAGGAGGGCATGTATAGGGTAAGCACTGAACTGTTTGATGCTGCAGAGAAGGCATACAAGACCAGAACAATTAATACTGCACTTGTCTCAGGAGGCTTGGTAGCACAGAGTTGCTGTTGACCTTTGCTCAGATATCTTCAACATGATGGTAGAAACCGAAGTCATTTCTGGAAACTGAGGAATGAATAATTACTGAGGAAATGGAGACAGTAGTGAACGAGTGTGTAGACTATTCTTTCAAGATGCTTGACTGTGAAAGTAAATAAGGGTGTAGGATGATACGATCAAGGAAAAGCTTTTTACTTTATTCTTTTTCAGGATGAGGAAAGAAAGTGGGTTTTTTTGGTTGTTGTTTGTTTGTTTGTTTGTTTTAATAGGCCAAGAGAAAAGGAGGTGATGGATGGGGAGAACAGTGGATGGAGAAAAGTGTTAAATGAGATGGGAAGGGATAGGAGTGTAGTCTGGGTGGGGAAAGAGAAGGGTCCAGGAGACCTCAGGAGAGGATGCAGTTTCATATGACAGTGGGGCAAGTGTAGGGAAGTTGAGGACATTCTAGACATAGTTTGAAAGGTAGAGAGACTGCCTCTGACTGAGTACAGATTCACTGCATTCACAAGAATATAGGTAATAGAGTTTCAAAAGATTCTATAATTAAAAATGCATAGAATTTAAGATTATAATTTAATTTTTTTTCTGAATTGGGTTATCTTTTAAATTTTATAATTTTTATTTTTTTTTAGGTTTATTAAGTAATCTGTACACCCAACATGGGGCTCAAATTCACAGCCCCAAGATCAAGAGCTGCATGCTTTTCCAGCTGAGCCAGCCAGGTGCTCCAGAATTGAGTTATCTTTTAATTATTCCTAATATACAGTCGATTAAAATGATGTAAACATTTGACAAATTTAAAAATCTGTTAAACATAAAAGTAAAATTTCATGCCAGTTGCAGTTCTTGATGGGTAGATTGGGGAGGGTAGTGATATTTCTGTTAAGAAATGTAGTAGTGTAGATTTTTTGAGTGACCTCTGTTTGGAGCCCTGGGTTTTGCATCTTAGCACTATCATGTACCATGGTGAGAGTCAGATGGAGTAAGAATCAGGAATGGCTTCTTTAAAGAAGGAAAAACCCACTTCCCTTCTGGTACCTCTCCTTTATTTTTAATAGTCTGCTCACAGAATACTTTGTTTTGCTTCTCACACTTGTGGATACCAGCTAGGGTCCACAACTTAACTCATTCTGATACCACCTAGAGATAGTGTCAGAAAGGAAGGGAGCAGAGGGTTCCTAGTGCAGGAGATTTGGTCTCTGTGGGGTTTGGGATGCACCACCATCCTGAACATGGATGCATTCTTTACCAACACGGAAGCTCTCCTAAACCCCAAAGTTTGGGGATTTTTATGGAGGCTTTGTTATGTAGATATGATTGATGAAATCATTGGCTATTGGGGACTGATTCAGCCTCCAGCCCCTCTCTCTTCATTGGAGGTGTATGTGGAGGGGTGAGACTGAAAGTTCCAACCCATGAATCATGATTGGTTCCCCTGACAACCAGCCTCTATCCTTAGGAGCTTTCCAAATGCATTAACATAAACTCAAGTGTGGTCAAAAGTGGCTTGTTATACATAACAAGACACCCATTTCACCTTTACGGCTGTGAAGCTATTTCAGTAACTGAGAACTTGAGACCAAATATAACAGAAGATGTTCCCATTACTCTTATCACTTAGGAAATTCCAAGGGTTTGGGAGTTGTGAGCCAGGAACATTCGATGAAGATCAAAAAACGTATTTCTTACAACATACTACACAGTGGAGCATCACAGCTTTCTTCTACAAAGTGAGAGAGGAATGATTATGACAGGAGAGGGAGGAAAACAGAGGCTTAGACTTCAGTTCTTACATAATTTTTAGGAAAGAGAATGATGCCAAATTCATAGTTTGAAACCTAATCCCCAAAGTGATGGTATTTGGAAGTAAGGTTTTGGGAGGCGGTTAGGTCATGAGGATGGCGCATTTATGACTGAAATTACTCCCTTATGAAAGAGGACCCAGAGAGCCTCATAGTCCATTCTAATGTGTAAATACACAGCAAAAAGATGGCTGTCTATGAACTAGGAAACAGGTCCCTACTAGACATTGAATCTGCAGTGTCTTGAATTTGGACTTCCCAGCCTTCAGAACTGTAAGGATTAGGTTTCTGTTATTTAAAAGCCACACATTTTGTATTTTTTAACAGCAGCCTGAACAGACTAAGAGTACTTAAGAAAGTTGAAGATCTAGAAATTGATCTTAAAACTAATTGTGCCTGTGTACTCCTTAGAAAATCTTTGTATATCACCACTAGAAAGTATACCTCAAAGTTAAGACAGTAGTACAGAACAAAGTCTGGAAGCGTGGCAGGGCTGGGTCAAGGTCATTGAGCTTTCTTCAGTGTATTTGTTTTTATTGTTTCAATAATACGGCTTTTGAGAGTCCTCAAGTCATTCTGAGTTTAGTTGGGTAAGTGACTGATACAGGGTCTGAATCTCATTTATGAACTGGGGAATTTGCATTTAGACAATCCCTAAAGTTGCTTCCAATTAAAAAACTGATTTTGTGATCTAATAATTTGTATAGGCCACCCTTGAAACTGGTAATGCATAGAAATTTAGACCAGTTTTATTCCCTTTCCTTTTCTTTCTTTCTTTCTTTTTTTTTTTTTTTAAAGATTTATTTATTTATTTGAGAGAGACAGAGATTGTGACAGAGATCATGAGCCTGGAGGAGAGGGAGAAACAGGCTTCCCGCTGAGCAGGGATTCTGATGTGGGACTCCATGGGGGGCTTGATTCCAGGACCCTGGGATCAGGCAGATGCTTAACCAGCTGAGCCATGCAGGCACCCATCATATGCTTTTTTTAATGAAAGGTTAATGTGGTTAGTTTTTCTCTTCTATCTTGTGATGTTTTGCAAATAATTATTGTTTGAACTCTTCGGAGTAATTTTTGGACTCTGTTCTTAAAATATATTGGTAAATAGGTCATCTTTCAAGATATTAAAAATTAAGTTATATTCCTTATCCATAAGAAATGCTCACAGATTTACTATTTTTTCATTTGCTCAAATACGGGCCTGTGTCCAATTTGACATTGTAGTGATTATCATTTCTTTGAATTTTAAGACTCCCTCTTCTTCCCACCTACAAATACAATGAAAGAAACTAGAGAGTCTGAGCCAAGGAGCAAAGGGGAAAGCAAAAAGAAAAAAAAAATTTAAAATAAATAGAATTTTGATATCTGAGAGAAAGTAAAATAAATAAAAAATTTGTTGGCCAAAGATAAAAAATGTGAGAATGAATACTATATATTTACTGAATAACATAACACATTCTGGAGAGAAATCTTTTTTTTTTTTTTTTTAATTAAGTAGGTCTTGGGTATACAGCTTTATAATTCAAGACTGTATACTCTACAGAGTGATCACCAGAAGTCTAATACCACCCATTGCCGTACAGTTGACTCCCTTCATCCCTTTTCCTTACTCCCTCCCCTTCTGGTAACCACTAATGTATTCTCTGTATCTGTGAGTTTGTTTTTGTCTTGTTTTGTTTATTCTTTTGTTTTGATTTTTTAGATTTATGTATGAATGAAATCACATGGTATTCTCTTTTTTCTCTCTGACTTACTTTGCTGAGTGTAATACCCTTAAGGTCAATCCATGCCGAAAATGGCAAGATTTCATTTTTTTTTAATGGTTGAGTCATAGTCCATTGTGTAAATATACCATATCTTCTTTATCCATTCACTTTTTGGACATTTAGTTTGCTTTCATATCTTAGCTATTGTAAATAATACTGCAATGAACATATGGGAACCTGTAACCTTTTGAGTTCATGTTTTTATATTCTTTGGAAAAATACCCAGTAGAATACCTGGGTCATATGGCAGTTCTCTTCTTAATTTTTAGAAGAATGTTTCACATAGCGGCTCTACCAATTTACAGTTTTGCTAGCGATGTACAAGCATTCCCTTTTCTCCACATCCTTGTCAGCACTTGTTATTTCTTGTTTTTTGATAATAGCCATTCTCAGTGTTAGGTGATATCTTACTTTTGTTTTTATTTGTATTTTCCTAATAATTAGTGATGTTGAATGTATTTTCATGTGCCTGTTGCCTATCTCTACGTCTTCTTTGGCTAAATGTCTATTCAGATCCTCTGCTCTTTTTTAGTCAATTTTTTTTTCTTGTTTTGTTGTATGAGTTCTTTATGTATTTTGGATATTAATTCCCTATTGGTTATATGGTTTACAGATATCTCCTCCCTCCAGAGGGTTGCCTTTTTGTCTTGATGATGGTTTCCTTTGCTGTGCGGAAGCTTTTTAGTTTAATGTAGTCCATTTGTTTATTTTTACTTTTGTTTCCCTTGCTTTTGGAGTCATATATCACCTTAGTGTCAGAGAGCTTATATGTATGAACACAGATGCAAAACCCTCTTTTCCGTACTTTTGTTTAGGAATTTTACAGTGTCAGGTCTAGAGTTTGACGATTTTGTTTATCTTTTCAAAGAACTCTTAGTTTCACTGAACTTTTCTACTGTTTTTTTGTTGTTTGTTTTTGTTTGGTTTTTTGGTCTCTATTTCATTTGTTTTCACTCTGATCTTCATTATGTCCTTTCTTCTAACTTTGGATTTTGTTCTTCTTTTTCTACTTCCTTTAAATATAAAGTTACATTGTTTGAGATTTTCTTATTTCTTGAGGTAGGCGTGTTATTGCTATGGCTTTCCTCTTGGAACCACTTTTGCTGCATCCCATTGATGGTGTTATGTCCTATTACTGGTTTCATTTGTCTGTAGATTTTTTTTTATTTTTTCCTTTGATTTCTTCAGTGACCCATTGGTTGTTCAGTAGCATGCTGTTTAATCTCCGTGGTTCCCCCCCCCCCCATTTCCTGCTTGTAATTAATTTCCAGTTTTATACCATTGTCATCGGAAAAGATGTTTAGTATAATTTCAGTTTTCTTGTATTTATTGAGACTTGTTTTGTGACCTAACGTGTGATCTATCTTGCAGAATGTTCCACACGCACTTGAGAAGATCATGTATTCTGTTGCTTTGGATGGAATGTTCTACTTATACTTCATGAGTCGATCTGATCTAATGTTGTTTAAAGCCCATGTTTCCTTATTGATTTTTTGTCTGGATGATCTCTCCATTGATGAATGTGGGATATTAAAGTTCTGTCTATTACTGTATTGCATCCAATTTCTCATGTTAGGTCTGTGAATATATGCTTTATGTTTTAGGTACTTCCATGTTGGGTACATATATATTTATAAATGTTGTATCTTCTTGATGGATCAACCTCTTTATCATTATGTAATGTCCTTTTTCTTTTATTACGATGTTTTTTTAAAGTCTGTTTTGTCTGATATGATTATAGCTACTCCCGCTCTCTTTCATTTTTATTTGCATAGAATATCTTTTTCTTTTTCTTTTTCTTTTTTTTTAAGATTATTTATTTATTTATTTGAGAGAGAGAGAGACAGTGAGAGAGAACATGAGCGAGGAGAAGGTCAGAGGGAGAAGCAGACTCCCCATGGAGCTGGGAGCCCGACGTGGGACTCGATCCCGGGACTCCAGGATCATGACCTGAGCCGAAGGCAGTCGTCCAACCAACTGAGCCACCCAGGCGCCCCAGAATATCTTTTTCTATCCTTTCGCTTTCAGTCTATGTGTGTTCTTTCTTCTGATGTGAGTCTCTTGCAGGTAGCATATAGTTGGATCTTGTTTTAACTTTTCTTTTTTTTAAAGTTTTTTATTTATTTATTTGACAGAGAGAGATCACATGTAGGCAGACAGGCAGGCAGAGAGAGAGAGAGAGAGGAGGAAGCAGGCTCCCTGCTGAGCAGGGAGCCCTATGCGGGACTCGATCCCAGGACCCTGAGATCATGACCGGAGCCGAAGGCAGTGGCTTAACCCACTGAGCCACCCAGGCGCCCTGTTTTAACTTTTCTAAATTCTGTTTTGATTTTGCTGCTCTAAGGGAGTCTTTTGCTTTGACTTCCAGCTTGCTGATTGTTCTTATTCGTTCAGTTTGCTGTTGAAACCCTCTGTAGTGTTTTTCAGTTCAGTTATAACTTCTGTTTGGTGCTTTCTTTTATTTTTTAAATCTTTTTGCTGGAGTTTCCACTATGTTTATTCATTCTTCTCCTAAGTTCAGTGAGCATCTTTATGATCATTACTTTGAGCTTTTTATCAGGTAAATGGCTTTTGTCCATTTCATTTAGTTCTTTTTCTGAGGTTTTGTCTTGTTCTTTTGTTTGGAACATATTCCCCTCTCTCCTCATTTTGCCAACTCTCTGTGTTTGTTTCTATATAGTACATATGCCAGCTAACTCTGACAGTCTTGAAAGTGTGTGGTCTTATGTAGGACATATCTTGTGGGGCCCAGAAGTGCAATCTCCTTGGTCACCAGAGCCAGGAGCTCATGGGGTGTTCTCTGTGTAGGCTGTGTGTGCCCTCTTATTGCGGTGGGGCCATGGCTCTGTCATGTTGGTGGGTGGGGCACATCTGTGACTGCTGTGGCTCATTGATGGTTGAGATTGTCTCCTGACCTCACTGCAAATGCTGTGGCCCACTGGTCGTAAGGCTGACCCTCCATGCAGCTATAGGGCAAGTCAGTGACTACTATGGTGAGTTGGTGTGTGGGGTTCTCAGTAGGGTGCACCTATTGGCACCAGGAAGTTGGAGGGAGAATTCCGGAATGGTACCCACCAGTGCTGGTATTAGTAATGTAGGCTGAGATTGCAGAAATTGCTCCCACCAGTCTTCCAGTTCCAAGGGAGGGTCCTTGCTGTTTTCTGACTTTCCAGCAAATACTTAAAGGTTAGTAAATGGGTTGAATTTACTTACGGTCTGTGCACCTTTCAAACTGATAGTTTTGCACTGGTGTCCTGGTTGAGTGAGTCATTGCAGGAGGACTTTAAGAGCACGTTTTCTGTTCCCTGCATTTTTTTTTTAAGTTTTTCTGAATGTAATCCTCATTTATTTTCAAAGCGCAGTGTTTTTGAAAATTTTTCCTCTTGTGAAGGATCTGAGTTGGTGTGCTGTGTGTGGCACAAACTTGAATCCCTTGCTCCTCAGGAAAAAGTTCCGAGTTGTTGCTATCCTTCCCAGTTGTGAGTGGCTGTGGCTGGGAGGTGGTTGTTTACTGGTGAGTCTGTTCTCTGCCTCTCTTTCTGTCTCAGTGCTGTGCTTTTATCCTTTGTTATGGAGGCTCTGTTCATTTGTTTTTCAAATTCCTTTCAGAGGGAATTATTCCATATGCAAGTATAGTTTTGTTGTGTCCATAGGGGGAAGTAAGTTCAGGATCTTGTTACACTGCTATCTCCAACCCAACTGTAGAAACTGTTTATTATTAGAACTTTTTAGATTGGAAACCTGTGTACATAGGTAGTTTCTTTGTTATCTGAGTTGGCAGAACATCTTTTTATAAAGAGCCTAAGAAATTTCTCCTCTGAAAGAGTGTCAGGAACAGTTGTTCTTCTTTACAGTTGATTTCTGTTTAGCTTTTGGCCAAACTGATTCATGATTTGTCTGCCAGTGTGGGGTTGGCCATGAAAACATACAGAGCTAGTTGGTGCCATTTTGTGTGCTAACCTCTGTTTCTTCCCATGATTCTGTAATAGTTGACCACCACCTGAATGGTATAAAAGAACATAAATTTCCTGTGTTACACTGTTGAAGGGGCCAATTCTGGAATTAGTTTCTCTGGGATAAAATAAAGGAGTGCTAAGGCTGATTACTTCTGGAGAATCTTTTTCCTTGCCTTTTCCAGCATCTAGAGGCTGCCCTCATTCCTTAGCTCTTGGCTTATCTCCTTCCCTTATAAGGACTCTTGTGATTACATTGGGCCACCTGAGTAATACAGAATAATGTCCCCTTCTCAAGATCCTTAACTTATCACCTCTGCAAAGTCTCTTTTGCCATGTAAGATAACATATTCACAGGTTCTGGGATATCGGACATTTTTAGTTTTTTTTTCATCCATTTGCCTGAGATTGTATTTTACAGGGCCTAATTGAATGAGTAAAGGTTAACCACCTTAAATATTCTTGGAGCAGGTTGGAGGTGTTAAAAAAAAAATCAATACAAAGCAAGCGTAATTAAGAAAATAAGGGAGTTCGGGAACAGCTCTGGATTGCAGGTTTTTCCATCTGACTTTGGAATTTAAAGAATATTCAGGATTAGTTTCAATTCTTACTTATTCCAGTGCAAAATTTGGTGATCTTGAGGATTTTGTGTAAATTTTGAAAAGTTATGATTCAGCCTATTTTAGGGTAAACCCAGGGTTTTACCTGAGGGAATTAACCAAGTCCCTATATTTAGCCTTCAGTGGTCATAGAACACCCAGTTTTGCTTGTCCTAGATGTATAATTCTACTACAGTTTGTGTTTGCTTCAGACATTGCCTAAAATTCTTTGAATCTTATACCAAACTTGACTCTCCTGCTTTCGGAAAGACTTAAAGTAAAGGAAGAACCACCTCTTTCTGTGACTCCATTATAGACCCTTAACGTATTAGAAGTAAAATTAATTCTTTAGGGCATTGTTTCAGAAACTGCTATTCTATATTATACTCTTTTATAGTTTCTTTTCTTTTCTTTTGTTTAGAAAGAGAGAATGAGCATGCATGTTGTGGGGAGGTACACAGGGAGAGAGAGAAAATCCCAAGCAGTCTCTGCACCCAGCATGAAGCCCGACTTGGGGCCCAGTCCCAGCACCCTGACATCATGACCTGAGCTGAAATCAAGAGTCAGTTGCTCAACTGACTGAGCCACCCAGGTGCCCCTCATAGTTTCTTTTTCAATGGCTTTATTGAGATAGAATTCATATACCATAAAGTCCTCCATTTCAATTGTACATTTCATTGTAGTTTAGTACATTCACAAAGTTGGACAGCCATCACCATAGCCCAATTGTAGAACTTTCTCATCATTCCAGAAAGAAACCCCATACCTATTAGTCACTCTCATGTTTCTGTCTGAGCTTTTTCATTTATCGGTTGATGGACATTGGATTGTTTCCACTTTTTGGCTATTAAAAACAGTGCTATGAACATTTGTGTACATGTTTTTATATAAATGTATGTTCTCAGTTCTGTTGAGTATATACTGTAGTAGAATTTCTGGGTCATGTAGTAATTCTATAACCTTTTGAGGAACTGCCAGAATTTTCCAAAGCGATTACATCATTTCTCATTCCTATCAGCAGTGTATGGTTGTTTTGATTTATCTACATCCTCATCAACACTTGTTGTTATCTGACTGTTTGATTCTAACCATGACTAGTGGTTGTGAAGTGGTGTCACTTCACATAATAATATCAAGTGGTGATATTATTATGGTTAATAATATCTAGCATCTTTTCATGTGCTTGTTGGCCATTTGTACATCTTTTTTTAGGGAAATGTTCCATAGAACATACTATGGTTGGGTGAAGTGTTCTAGAGATGTCTTTCAGGTTTAGTTGGCTATTTAAGTTTTCTATTTCCTCGATCTTTTGTCTGGTTTATCTGTTTATTACTGAATGTGAGGTTTTGACATTTTTTTTTAACATTAAAGTCTCTATTTCTCCCTTCATTTCGGTCAATTTTTGCTTCATGTACTTTGATGCTTTGTTAGCTATTATATCTTCCTCATGGATTGACCCTTTTATCATTATAAAATACCCTCCATTATCTCTAGTAACATTTTTTGTTTTTAAGTCTGTTCTCTGGGGCACCTAGCTGCCTCGGTCAGTAGAACATGTGACTCTTGATCTCAGGGTTGTAAGTTCAAGCCCCACTTTGGGTGCAAAGATTACTTAAAAAAATAAAAGCTAAAAAAAGTCTGTTTTCTCTAATACTAGTATAGTCATGCCAACTTTCTTGTTTTTGTATGTTTTCATGATACATCTTTTTCTTTTTATTTCCATTTCCATTTGTATCTTTGAATTTAAAGTATGTTTTCTATATAAGTATAAATATAAATTTATTACATTTTTAAATACAATCTGATAATCTCAGCCTTTTGGTTGGGTTGTTTATTCCACTCACATTTAGCGATGTTATCCATATACTCATTGACTTTGAACTACATGGGTCCACATGTAGGTAAGATTTTTTATTTAATAAATACAGTGGAGTACTATAGATGTATTTTCTTTTCATTTATGATTTTCTTAATAACCTTTTTTCCTAGCTTACCTTATTATAGGAATACAGTATATAATATATAAAACATAAAAAATATGTGTTAATCAACTGTTTATGTTATCAATAAGGGTTTTGGACAACAGTAGGCTATTAGTACTTTAGTCTTTTGGGAGTAAAAGTTACACATAGATTTTCAACTGCATGTGGTACCCCCCTTCCCATGTTGTTCAAGGGTCAACCAAAATTAGATGATTTTTGACACATTTACTTTTTATTTATTTACTTTCATTCTTTGTGTTGTCTTTTTTATTGCATTTTTTTTTTTTTTTGCCTTAAGTAAACATGTAAAAATTTATCCTTTTAGGGGCGCCTGGGTGGCTCAGTGGGTTGAAGCCTCTGCTTTCGGCGCAGGTCATGATCCCAGGGTCCTGGGATCGAGCCCCGCATCGGGCTCTCTGCTCAGCAGGGAGCCTGCTTCCTCCTCTCTCTCTGCCTGCCTCTCTGCCTACTTGTGATCTCTATCTGTCAAATAAATAAATAAAATTAAAAAAATTATCCTTTTAATTTCTTTAATGATGTTTTCACTATACTTTTAGAGTATTTTTATTAGTGGTTCTATAGGGCTTACCATATATATATTAATATATCAGAATCAGCTTCAGATTTATACCAGATTAATTGCAGTGGTATATAGAAACATTAATTCTATATAGCTTTATTGCCTTCTCCTCCCCACATTTTGTAGTATACATATTGCACTTTTAATGTTACAGATCCAAAAATGTATTGTTATAGATACTCCTTTACCATATGTAGTAATTTCCTATTACAACTTTGCTCCCACATACCTCATTTGCATTGGTAATTGACAAATATATCACATATATCTTACATGCTTGTATGTTATAGTCCTAATGACACGTTATGTATGTAGTGTTTCATACAGTTGATATTTGTCAGTTATGATAGGCAAGAAGAATATGCATTTATGATGACTTCTACTGTTGTTCTTTGTTTTTTTATGTAGATTTGAATTACCTTCTGTGGTTACTTGCTTTCAGTCTTAAGAACTTATTTTCATATTTTTTGTAAGGTGGGTCTTCTAAGGAGCAAGTTATCACAGTTCTTGTTTATCTGGGAAATTTATGATTTCATCTTCAGTTTTGAAAGGTAACTTTGCTGGATATGAGATTCTTGGTTAACAGAGTTTCCTTTGAGCACTTTGAATGTGTTACCCACTCTCTTTTGGTCTCTTTTGTTTCTGCTGAGAAGTCTGCTATAGTCGATCTTGGATTTTTTTTTTTTCCAATAAACTGAGAAAGTTTAACCATTATTGCTTGAATGACTTTTTGTTGTTGCTGTTCCTATCTATCCTCTCCTTCTGGTACTTTCATTACAAGTATGTTGGTACAATTAATGATGTCCCATATTTCTGTGAGGCTTACTTCATTTTTCCGCATTCTTTTTTCTTTCTGATATCTCTCTTGATCTCTATCTTTCTTGAAGTTTGCTTATTCTTTCTTCTGTCAGTTCAAATCTATTGAAGCATCCTAGTGAGATTTTTTTCCTTTTTTTCTGTTGTACTTTTCAACTCCAGAATTTCCATTTGGTTCTTTTTAATAATTTCTGTTTATTGATATTCTCTATTTGATGCAATATTATCATCATACTTTACTTCTTTAGTTATCGATTTCTGTATTTGTGAGAATATGTTCATAATTGTTATTTTAAAATCTTTTTCTGATAAATTCAACATCTGATCATACTCACAGGCATTATCTGTTGCTTGCTTATCCCCCCTGGTAAATGGGTCATACTTTCTTATTTATGGGCTTCCTCACGTGTTGTTGTTGTTGTTGGAAATTGGACATTTCATATAATACACTATAGCAGCCTTGGGCACTGGTTGTCCTCTACTGCCCCCTTTCAGGCCTTGGTATATTATTTGCTTGTTTATTTCTCTATTAACTGACCAGTCTGTTTCCCTTCCAACAGTATTAAGCTTCTGATGTTGTTCCTCGGAAGTTTTGCATATGCCCATAATTACCTTGGGATGACAGTGATACTGGTAGGGTTTTCTCAACTCTCTTTCTGATCATACCCAACTGTTGAGCTCCATTGATTACAGGATAATTACTCTATTGTTTTTAATAATGCTCTGAGATATAAATTGCTTTGTAAATGAATCTAATCAAATTATGTCTTCTTTGAAGGAATTACTTCAGAGGTCAGTGTTTGACATTTGTTCAACCCCAGGAGCGCTTCTTCTCCCAACCGATTCCCAGTTCTCTCTTGCAAACAGCTGGCCTGCAGTTTAGCGTGTATCTTGAATCTCCTCCCAGTTGCCTTTCACCACAGTCTTCACTGTTCTTGAGAGCACACACTAGGCTTGAACTTCTCCATGCTTTGTTGCAAATGAGGAAAGTTTCTTTGGGTAGAGGTTAGAAGCTATCTGTTATGGCCTGCTTCCCCCTTCTGGCAAAGTCTTTGAGTCAGGGCTCTGGAGCTGGGGTGATGACAATGAAAAGCTTCTCTTTGACTGGCATTCTTGCTCTAGTTGGGGAATGCTTGGTGGAGGTGCAGCAGCCCGAGGTCTACTCAGCTGCCACTCCTGGTGTGGAACTACTGTGGCAGGAATGTTCAGGGCCTCATTATTCTTGATGTGGCACACTCAAGTTAGAGCTATCATTCCGCAGTGGGGTCTGGGTGGAAGAAGGGAGCCTCCACCTGTCAGTCATACTCCTTTCCAACTAAGCCTCAGCAACTGGCAGCTGGAGGCAGTCCTGCTCCTCCTGGGGTGAATTCCCCTCTGGCTAGTAGCTGCAGGCAGAGGGAGCTATTCTGGCTTTTGCAGTGTGGAGTACTCTTGCTCAGCTGAGAGGAGAGAGGTAGGGGAGTATTCTTGGTTCAAGTGCCACACACTTTCTTACCAAATTTGCATAGGTTTTCTTGAATAATTTTTTTTTTTAATTTGCTCTTTACCTTTGGGACCATTTCTAGAAGCTTTAAATAGTTGTTGTTTTAATAATTTTCACCCGTTTTGCATGACAGAATTAAGTGTGGAATAGTTTATTCTCAAAACTTAACTTTAATTACCAAATGTTACAATTGTGCTTTTTTTTTTTTTGAAGAGTTTTAAAGTTTATTTGACAGAGAGAGACACAGAGTGAGAGAGAGGGAACACTAGTAGGGGGAGTGGGAGAGGGAGAAGCAGGGAGCTTTCCACTGAGCAGGGAGCCCCAATGGGGCTCGATCCCAGGACCCTGAGATCATGACCCGAGCCGAAGGCAGACGCCTAACCAACTGAGCCACCCAGGTGCCCCACAGTTGTGCTTTTTAAGCTAGTGGACGTTTGTCGAGATCTTTCTTCACAGTTAGTAGGCAAAATAAGTCATACAGTTTCATTGAGTTATTTATTGTTTTTGAAATCCCACCAAGTAGATGTAGTTAAACCTTTTGAATATTGCCAGACCAAATACAGTTCTTGGGGCATAACAAGGAATGAGCAGTGGTACTTTATTAAGATGTAGGCTAGGTAATACATACATAATCATGTTGTTATTTAAGATTACCTTGCCCCTAAATGAGTTGTCTTGAAGATGATGCAGGGCGGGTAAGAGAAAGACCGGCTCCCTGTGGCAGGAAGAGGAGCATCTGTTAGAGGAAAGGTTTAAGGAAAAGTCAGCCCACAGAATTAAGAATGTCAGAGGCCATGTGGTACTCTTAGAATATCCTGTAGTGTAAGTCAAGATGAGAACGTCTGTACGAACAAACAAACCTAACAACAACAACAAGAAAAACCCTTCATATGTTAGATGTGAGAGATTGCTCCTATGAAATTTTTAGTGGACATTGGAAATGCGTATTATCTTAAGGGGAGCGTTAGGGGAAGAAGCAATAAAAGCTTTTGTATTTAATTTCCTGGTGGTTGAGGAGTTCTCATACTAGACTTGGAAGCAGATAATACCTCATAGTGCAACCAACAGGAATTACCCTGTTGGATAAACCAAGCATCTGGTTGTATGAAATTGGAGCTCAGAGAACTGATTAATTTTATTATATAGGGTGTGAGGGCTGTGGCTGCTGCCAGATGTAGTTGAGATCCGTTCTTGTTTTTCTCACTCTCCTGATATTTCTGTTCTTTATGTCCATAGTCTGGAGTAGTTTTGAATGTTGTGGGTCCATAGTTGCTTATGCCACCATGGCCTCTTTAAATAGCCTTTTTTTTTTTCTTTCAGTGGGGATGGGAGGGTGGGCCTGAATTTATAGCCAAATTGAGCAGGAAACACAGAGTTCCTGTATATCCCATTTCCCCTCAGTTGTACAACTTCTTCCACTATTGACATCCTGTACCAGAGTAGTACATTTGTTACAGCTGATGAACCTACATTGACAAATCATAATCATCCAGTTACGTCATTTGCCTAAGCTTCACTCTTGAGGTGGTACCTCTGTGGTTTAGACAAATGTATAAAGACAGTATCTACCTTTATATTATCACACAGACTGGTTTCACTGTCCTAAAAGTCCTCTGTACTCTGCCTTTTTATCTTCCACTCCTCAATCTCTGTGAGACTTTTTCTTTTGTTTTTAAAATTACTTAAGGAATCAGTTCTGTTACAATTCCACTCCTTACTGAATTGTTGAACTACATGTATTTTGACTATAATATAGTTCAGAAAATTTCTACGTATGTAAGGACGGCTGATACCTCCCTTTTATTCCTTTCTTCCCTTTCTTTCTCCTATTAACAATATGTCAGTGACCATACTGTGTAAAAGAAATATTCTTTTATTTCTTGAGATTTCCTTGTTGATCTGCTAATTGGAGATACTTCTAGACAAATGACAAAATCTGATAATACAACCCTAAGTTGTAAGGTTTTGCTTTAGCCCCATAGAGGTAGAAGAAAATTTTAAAATGGTTTCTATTCTTGGGCGCCTGGGTGGCTCAGTGAGTTAAGCCTCTGCCTTCGGCTCAGGTCATGATCCCAGATCCTGGAATCTCTGCTTAGCAGGGAGCCTGCTTTCCCGTCTCTCTCTGCCTGCCTCTGCCTACTTGTGATTTCTCTCTCTGCCAAATAAATAAGTAAAAAATTCTTTAAAAAACTTGTTTACTGTTCTCTGTTTAGAGGTTATGGTCACTTCTTGCACAGATCTCAAAACAGAAATGACATGTTCTTGCTGTGTAGCCTTACCTAACACAGCTTTATAATTCTTGGGTACCTTAATGCACATGCTGATTAATTTCTCCTTCCTGCACCCCTTTTGGAAGAATCTTCCCAGACTTTACTACCCAAATGATCAATCTTTGCAGGATGAGCAACTGATCTAGTAGAAACCAGTCTAGAGACTCGATTGCCTGAATTGAGCCCATTGGATTCTTCTTCCCTGAGAATGGAGACCTTGAGATATTGAGTTAATTAGATGATGATGAATGCTTGGGGTGAAAGATCACCTTGAGTTGTGACCAGGTTCTGAACTATCCCATATACTTACATAACTTACATCATGTGCCAGCCAGGGGAAACAATAAAAGCCATGAGTCAGTAGAGGAAGGTAGTCTACAGAGAGGAGCTGATAGTGGAGGACACATGTACAGATCCATGAGAATTGTGGCAGGAGCTCCTAGTCCTAGTTCTCACTTGATCCAGCTAACTTTGTTTTCTTTCCTTGAGTATCTGTGAGATTTTTTTTTTTATTAATTTTTAATTTTTTTATCCCCAGGGGTACAGGTCTGTGAATCGCCAGGTTTACACACTTCACAGCACTCACCAAAGCACATACCCTCCCCAATGTCCATAACCCCACCCCCCTCTCCCCCCCCCCCCCCCCCCCACCAACCCTCAGTTTGTTTTGTGAGATTAAGAGTCACTTATGGTTTGTCTCCCTCCCAATCCCATCTTGTTTCATTGATTCTTCTCCTACCCACTTAAGCCCCCATGTTGCATCTCCACTTCCTCATATCAGGGAGATCATATGATAGTTGTCTTTCTCTGCTTGACTTATTTCGCTAAGCATGATACGCTCTAGTTCCATCCATGTTGTCGCAAATGGCAAGATTTCATTTCTTTTGATGGCTGCATAATATTCCATTGTGTATATGTACTACATCTTCTTTATCCATTCATCTGTTGATGGACATCTAGGTTCTTTCCATAGTTTGGCTATGGTGGACATTGCTGCTATAAACATTCGGGTGCATGTGCCCCTTTGGATCACTACGTTTGTATCTTTAGGGTAAATACCCAGTAGTGCAATTGCTGGGTCATAGGGCAGTTCTATTTTCAACATTTTGAGGAACCTCCATGCTGTTTTCCAGAGTGGTTGCACCAGCTTGCATTCCCACCGACAGTGTAGGAGGGTTCCCCTTTCTCCCCATCCTCGCCAGCATCTGTCATTTCCTGACTTGTTGATTTTAGCCATTCTGACTGGTGTGAGGTGATATCTCATTGTGGTTTTGATTTGTATTTCCCTGATGCCGAGTGATATGGAGCACTTTTTCATGTGTCTGTTGGCCATCTGGATGTCTTCTTTGCAGAAATGTCTGTTCATGTCCTCTGCCCATTTCTTGATTGGATTATTTGTTCTTTGGGTGTTGAGTTTGCTAAGTTCTTTATAGATTTTGGACACTAGTCCTTTATCTGATATGTCGTTTGCAAATATCTTCTCCCATTCTGTCAGTTGTCTTTTGATTTTGTTGACTGTTTCCTTTGCTGTGTAAAAGCTTTTGATCTTGATGAAATCCCAATAGTTCATTTTTGCCCTTGCTTCCCTTGCCTTTGGCGATGTTCCTAGGAAGATGTTGCTGCGGCTGAGGTCGAAGAGGTTGCTGCCTGTGTTCTCCTCAAGGATTTTGATGGATTCCTTTCGCACATTGAGGTCCTTCATCCATTTTGAGTCTATTTTTGTGTGTGGTCTAAGGAAATGGTCGAATTTCATTTTTCTGCATGTGGCTGTCCAATTTTCCCAGCACCATTTATTGAAGAGGCTGTCTTTTTTCCATTGGACATTCTTTCCTGCTTTGTCGAAGATTAGTTGACCATAGAGTTGAGGGTCTATTTCTGGGCTCTCTATTCTGTTCCATTGATCTATGTGTCTGTTTTTGTGCCAGTACCATGCTGTCTTGATGATGACAACTTTGTAATAGAGCTTGAAGTCCGGAATTGTGATGCCACCAACTTTGGCTTTCTTTTTCAATATCCCTTTGGCTATTTGAGGTCTTTTCTGGTTCCATATAACTTTTAGAATTATTTGTTCCATTTCTTTGAAAAAGATGGATGGTACTTTGATGGGAATTGCATTAAATGTGTAGATTGCTTTAGGTAGCATAGACATTTTCACAATATTTATTCTTCCAATCCAGGAGCATGGAACATTTTTCCATTTCTTTGTGTCTTCCTCAATTTCTTTCATGAGTACTTTATAATTTTCTGAGTATAGATTCTGTGCCTTTTTGGTTAGGTTTATTCCTAGGTATCTTATGGTTTTGGGTGCAATTGTAAATGGGATTGACTCCTTAATTTCTCTTTCTTCTGTCTTGTTGTTGGTGTAGAGAAATGCAACTGATTTCTGTGCATTGATTTTATATCCTGACACTTTACTGAATTCCTATACAAGTTCTAGCAGTTTCGGAGTGGAGTCTTTTGGGTTTTCCACATATAGTATCATATCATCTGCGAAGAGTGATAATTTGACTTCTTCTTTGCCGATTTGGATGCCTTTAATTTCCTTTTGTTGTCTGATTGCTGAGGTTAGGACTTCTATGAATAGCAGTGGTGATAATGGACATCCCCGCCGTGTTCCTGACCTTAGCGGAAAAGCTTTTAGTTTTTCTCCATTGAGAATGATATTTGCGGTGGGTTTTTCATAGATGGCTTTGATGATATTGAGGTATGTGCCCTCTATCCCTACACTTTGAAGAGTTTTGATCAGGAAGGGATGCTGTACTTTGTCAAATGCTTTTTCAGCATCTATTGAGAGTATCATATGGTTCTTATTCTTTCTTTTATTGATGTGTTGTATCACATTGACTGATTTGCGGATGTTGAACCAACCTTGCAGCTCTGGAATAAATCCCACTTGGTCGTGGTGAATAATCCTTTTAATGTACTGTTGAATCTTATTGGCTAGTATTTTGGTGAGAATTTTTGCATCTGTGTTCATCAAGGATATTGGTCTATAGCTCTCTTTTTTGATGGGATCCTTGTCTGGTTTTGGGATCAAGGTGATGCTGTCCTCATAAAATGAGTTTGGAAGTTTTCCTTCCATTGCTATTTTTTGGAACAGTTTCAGGAGAATAGGAATTAGTTCTTCTTTAAATGTTTGGTAGAATTCCCCCGGGAAGCCGTCTGGCCCTGGGCTTTTGTTTGTTTGGAGGTTTTTAATGGCTGTTTCAGTCTCCTTACTGGTTATGGGTCTGTTCAGGCATTCTATTTCTTCCTGGTTCAGTTGTGGTAGTTTATATGTTTCTAGGAATGCATCCATTTCTTCCAGATTGTCAAATTTGTTGGCGTAGAGTTGCTCATAGTATGTTCTTATAATAGTTTGTATTTCTTTGGTGTTAGTTGTGATCTCTCCTCTTTCATTCATGATTTTATTTATTTGGGTCCTTTCTCTTTTCTTTTTGATAAGTCTGGCCAGGGGTTTATCAATTTTATTAATTCTTTCAAAGAACCAGCTCCTAGTTTCGTTGATTTGCTCTATTGTTTTTTTGGTTTCTATTTCATTGATTTCTACTCTGATCTTTATGATTTCTCTTCTCCTGCTGGTCTTAGGGTTTCTTTCTTGTTCTTTCTCCAGCTCCTTTAGGTGTAGGGTTAGTTTGTGTACCTGAGACCTTTCTTGTTTCTTGAGAAAGGCTTGTACCGCTATATATTTTCCTCTCAGGACTGCCTTTGTTGTGTCCAACAGATTTTGAACCGTTGTATTGTCATTATCATTTGTTTCCATAATTTTTTCCAATTCTTCTTTAATTTCCCGGTTGACCCATTCATTCTTTAGAAGGATGCTGTTTAGTCTCCATGTATTTGGGTTCTTTCCAAACTTCCTCTTGTGGTTGAGTTCTAGCTTCGGAGCTAGAACAATGGTCTGAAAATATGCAGGGAATGATCCCAATCTTTTGATACTGGTTGAGTCCTGATTTAGGACCGAGGATGTGATCTATTCTGGAGAATGTTCCATGTGCACTAGAGAAGAATGTGTATTCCGTTGCTTTGGGTTGAAATGTTCTGAATATATCTGTGATGTCCATCTGGTCCAGTGTGTCCTTTAAGGCCTTTATTTCCTTGTTGATCTTTTGCTTGGATGATCTGTCCATTTCAGTGAGGGGAGTGTTAAAGTCCCCTACTATTATTGTATTATTGTTGATGTGTTTCTTTGATTTTGTTATTAATTGGTTTATATAGTTGGCTGCTACCACATTGGGAGCATAGATATTTAAAATTGTTAGATCTTCTTGTTGGACAGACCCTTTGAGTATGATATAGTGTCCTTCCTCATCTCTTATTATAGTCTTTGGCTTAAAATCTAATTGATCTGATATAAGGATTGCCACTTCTGCTTTCTTCTGATGTCCATTAGCATGGTAAATTCTTTTCTACCCCCTCACTTACTTTTTTTTTTACAGATTTTATTTATTTATTTGACAGAGAGAAATCACAAGTAGATGGAGAGGCAGGCAGAGAGAGAGAGAGGGAAGCAGGCTCCCTGCTGAGCAGAGAGCCCGATGCGGGCCTCGATCCCAGGAACCTGAGATCATGACCTGAGACAAAGGCAGTGGCTTAACCTACTGAGCCACCCAGGCGCTCCACCACCCCCTCACTTTAAATCTGGAGCTGTCTTCGGGCTTAAAATGAGTTTCTTGTAGGCAACATATAGATGGGTTTTGTTTTTTTATCCATTCTGATACCCTGTGTCTTTTGATTGGGGCATTTAGCCCATTAACATTCAGGGTAACTATTGAGAGATATGAATTTAGTGCCATTGTATTGCCTGTAAGGTGACTGTTACTGTATATGGTCTCTGTTCCTTACTGATCTACCACTTGTAGGCTCTCTCTTTGCTTAGAGGACCCCTTTCAATATTTCCTGTAGAGCTGGTTTGGTGTTTGCAAATATTTCATGTAGAGCTGGTTTGGTTTGTTTGTCCTGGAAGCTTTTAATCTCTCCTTCTATTTTCAGTGATAGCCTAGCTGGATATAGTATTCTTGGCTGCATGTTTTTCTCGTTTAGTGCTCTGAAAATATCATGCCAGCTCTTTCTGGCCTGCCAGGTCTCTGTGGATAAGTCAGCTGCCAATCTAATATTTTTACCATTGTATGTTACAGACTTCTTTTCCCGGGCTGTTTTCAGGATTTTCTCTTTGTCACTGAGACTTGTAAATTTTACTATTAGGTGACAGGGTGTGGGCCTATTTTTATTGATTTTGAGGTGCGTTCTCTGAACCTCCTGAATTTTGATGCTCGTTCCCTTTGCCATATTGGGGAAATTCTCCCCAATAATTCTCTCCAGTATACCTTCTGCTCCCCTCTCTTTCTTCTTCTTCTGGAATCCCAATTATTCTAATGTTGTTTCGTCTTATGGTGTCACTTCTCTCTCGAATTTTCCCCTCATGGTCCAGTAGCTGTTTGTCCCTCTTTTGCTCAGCTGCTTTATTCTCTGTCATTTGGTCTTCTATATCACTAATTCTTTCTTCTGCCTCATTTATCCTAGCAGTGAGAGCCTCCATTTTTGATTGCACCTCATTAATAGCTTTTTTGATTTCAACTTGGTTAGATTTTAGTTCTTTTATTTCTCCAGAAAGGGCTTTTATATCTCCCAAGAGGGTTTCTCTAATATCTTCCATGCCTTTTTTGAGCCCGGCTAGAACCTTGAGAATTGTCATTCTGAACTCTAGATCTGACATATTACCAATGTCTGTATTGATTAGGTCCCTAGCCTTCGGTACTGCCTCTTGTTCTTTTTTCTGTGGTGAATTTTTCTGCCTTGTCATTTTGTCCAGATAAGAGTATATGAAGGAGCAAGTAAAATACTAAAAGGGTGGCAACAACCCCAGGAAAATATGCTTTAGCCAAATCAGAAGAGATCCCAAATCGTGAGGGGGGAGAAAGGGGATAAAAAGAGGTTCAAAAAGAAATAAAGAAAAAAAAGAAGTAAAAAGAAAAGAAAAGAATTTAAAAAAAAGAAAATGAATAAAGAAAAATATAGAAAAGAAAAAATATATATATTAGATAAACTAGTTTAAAAACGTTAAAAAAGAAAAGGGTAAAAGTTAAAAAAAATTTTAGCAGAAGAAGAGAAAAAAATGAAAAAGAAAAAAATTAAATTAACTGCAAGACTAAAAAAAATCACAGGGAGAAAGCCATGAGTTCCGTGCTTTGCTTTCTCCTCCTCTGGAATTCTGCTGCTCTCCTTGGTATTGAAACTGCACTCCTTGGTAGGTGAACTTGGTCTTGGCTGGATTTCTTGTTGATCTTCTGGGGGAGGGGCCTGGTGTAGTGATTCTCAAGTGTCTTTGCCCCAGGTGGAATTGCACCGCCCTTACCAGGGGCTGAGTAATCCGCTCAGGTTTGCTTTCAGGAGCTTTTGTTCCCTGAGCCCTTTCCGTAGAGTTCCGGAGGACGGGAATATAAATGTCGGCCTCCTGGTCTCCAGCCCGGAGGAGCCAAGAGCCCGGGGCCCCACTCCTCAGTGTGCCTTCAGAGAACAGCGCCCAGTAACTCCCGTCTGCCTAATCTCCGGCCGCGTTCCGACCTCACTAGCCTGCGACCGGTTCAAGGTAACCCTGAGCTGCGAGCTTACTGTCGGCTCTGTCTCTGTAGCCGGCTTTCCCGTTCCAATACCCGCAAGTTCTGCGACACTCAGACGCCCCCGATCCTTCTGTGACCCTGCGGGACCTGAGGCCACACTGACCCTGCGTGGGCTTTGCCCCGGTTTAGCCTCTGGAGCGATGACCCTCAGTGGAACAGACTTTTAAAAGTCCTGATTTTGTGCTCCGTTGCTGTGCGGCTTGCCGGGAGCCGGCCCCTCCCCCGGGGTCTATCTTCCCGTCGCTTTGGATTCACTTCTCCGCCGGTCCTACCTTTCAGAAAGTGGTTGTTTTTCTGTTTCCAGAATTGCTGTTCTTCTTTTCAATCTGCCAATGGATTTGCAGGTGTTTGCAATCTTTAGATAAGCTATCTAGCTGATCTCCTGCTAGCTGAAGTAGTCTCAGCCTGCTACTTCTTCGCCATCTTGACTCCTTCTGGAGATTTTATTTTTTTTTTTAGCCTTTTCAGAATGCCTCCCTTCCCCTTTGACTCAAGCTAGTTGTGTGGGGTTTTGTTCTACAGCTGAGATAGAGTGCCAGTAGACAAATAGATTCTTATAGAATTAAAAATCTTGAAGACTCTGGGTTGATAGACACAGAAATATGGAAAACCAAGGTTTGATTATCAGTGCAAAATAAGTTTGTGTGGGTAGCCTTTTGGCATTGTTTCCTTTACCTGCTGGCATATATTAACTCATTCAGCATCCTTCCCTTTTCTAGGCTAAAGAATGCCTATGTCATTTCATCTTTTCTCAAAATAGTAAAAATTTCTGCTGTTTTTCCCCTCTTTCATTATCACATTTTTCTTCAATTTCTTTATAGAAATTCAAGTAGAATACTGAAGTAGGTGCTAAGAGACCTGGATTCTGTTCTTGCTGAGATTCTAACCGAATGGCTAGTCTAAGGAAGGTATGTCATCCCTCTGCCACCCTACTACCTCTTCTATGAAGTGAAAGGGTTCCCTGGATCATTGAGATATCTGCCTATAATTCCTGTCTTCTTAAAGAAGACATTTACAGGCTGTGGGGTCTTAGGACGTAGACATATATTTTGGGGGCCACATTTAGCCTACTACAAATGAGATAGCATATTTGAAGCAATTTTTAAGCATTTTTGTTTCATAGGATATTCTTAAAAAGAAACTGCCATTATTTATTTGAAGCTATGTTAAAATTCTAGCTTATAGTGATTTACTTAGTGTGAAATAGCCTGAAAATGTTGTGTAGTGAAAGGGGGGAAAAAGCAATCATTGTCCAAAGTGGTGCATCTTTTTAAGAGGTCTTATAGCAAGAAGCCTTCATCCTAAAGCTGGCTTCTTTGTGTTGTGAAATTGGTTGGAAACCAATTCACAACCAGCATCTCTGGCCTCTCTCTACTGGATGCAAATAGCACTGTCTTCCCCAGTCATGACAATCAAAAATGTCTTCAAACAATGTCATCGGTCCCCTGTGTGTCAAGATTGTTCCTGATTAAGAACCACTGCTCTGACCCAATCAGAGCCCATTTTTCTTTAACCAGAATCTGCTGGCTAGAAAATTTCAAGTCTTGTTAGGAAGGAAGAAGGTAGAAAAATGGGTGCTGGAGAGGTAATTGCAAATATCTACTACACTTGAAATTCTAATAAGGACCCTAAGAATTCTAATAGGTCAATCCTGGCAGGCTTGCTAAATTTTTGCTAAATCCCTGTTGGTATAGTCTAACATTATGATCTTTTATGTTAGAAAAGTAAAACCTAATATTACACTTCTGTAAAAAAAAATTCCATGGTGCTGTGAATCCCAGGTTGTTTTTTCTGCTTAATAAATGTCAAAGAGCTGCTCTTTTCAGCTTAGGATTTTTGTCCCTGCATAACTTCATTCTTTTTCAACAGGTCTCTTCCCTGAGGTTTTCACATTCAGTGGGATTTACCCTCCCTGTGACACTGTGTCTCTTGCCCCTTGCCATGGGGCATTAGCAAACACACAATGTAGTACAGACTGCATTTAGCATTGCCATTTATGCACTAGAGAACTGTGATTGGAATTTTTCTAAGTGGTCATTTTTTTCCCTTGCGAAGTAATTGATATAGAATACAGGCACATTTATTTTGTTTTGAAGTTTCTCTGATTTACAAATGAACAGATCTGTACTTTGATTGGCATCAGATGACTGGTGTTTTGAGGGATATGTGTTATTTCTTTCTTGACTGTGCTGCGAGGAGGATCCTTTCTCTATTTTCATGCGAGTGCTCTGACCATTAAGGGAAAGCCTGACTAGTCCTGGATGAGAGGGAATACAACATGCTTGGGAATAAACACAAGCTGCTGCTTTTCTATCACAACTGAAGCATAGTAGTGCTTACATACACAATGGCTCATAAATAGAGTGCCCCCAGCAAACCAATAAAATGTAATAAAGCTAAGTGACATATAGGCTAGAATTTATACAAATTGTTTAAGTGAGTGAGTCTGTGTTGGGTTTTTTGTCATTGGCAATACGTTGGTGCTTCATTCACACAAGCCGTGAAGGGCTCTAGAAAGAACTCTGTTTTTGCCTGGCTTTCGTTGTTTTCTGTATGTATACAGCATAGGAGAAACAACCCATTCTGTCCTAATTGTTACTTATCCCATAAATTATCTTTCCCTACTGACCATTTTCTGTTTTACTAACATATCATTTGACCTCCAGCTTTGCTGGTATAGAACCTTTATGTTCATCTTAAATACCTTCAGGGTGGGCGTGGGGGACTATATTGTAGTCATCTTTAAGTGAGTTGAAAAAGCACAATTCACCAGTTGGGCTTTTGAAAGACTTGAAAGACTTGACTGAGTGACTCTTTGTGTATCCTTTCCAGACCTGTTAGAACTCCTACAGCTTCTCCCCTTGAGTTTTCTCAGCCCCTTCAAAAACAGGTGAAGAGATCTACAAGTTAACAGTATTCACTAAGATAACTGAAGCTGCATAGGAGGTAAGAGGACTTTGTACTATCAAGATTCGGTTTGCTGTGGTTATTAAAGCAAAAATGGGGGTAATAAGGAGAAGGTATGCTGTTTCTTTTTCAGATCTTAGCAAGGGCCTAGTTTTAAAAGAGAAAGAGACAGCTAGTTAGGTTGAAATGATTTGAAGTCCATCCCTCCATAGTCATATTTTTTGAAGCCAGGGTAAACAGCTGGGTAGAAGTAGGTGTATATAGCCCTTTTTTAACAAATGGACTAATTTCTCCCTTGGAACTAATTCAGTAGGGGGTGCTCTTGTGCCATAATATAGCATAGTTTTTAGAAAGGTTCTGAAACCACAGTGGGTGTCCCTATTGATCCTGTGGGTCATGGCCAGGCATATCAGTTGGATAGCAACATAAGGGTGTTTTTGTTGAGAGGGTTTTGTTTTGTTTTGTTTTGTTCTGGAAATGAGGTAAATTCATGTCTTTACCTTCTCTAAAGCTACCTGAGCTCTGCTTTCCAGGGGAACCTAAGAGGTTACTAAGCTTTTAAAAAATTTCATGGCTTGGCCCCTATGGGTGGCTTAGTCAGTTAAGCATCCAACTGTTGGTTTCGTTTCAGTGCCTGAGCTCGTGGGTGGTGAGATCCAGTCTTGCTTCAGGCTCCCCACTCAGTGTGAGTCTGTTTGGATACTCTCTCCCTCTGCCCTTTCTCTTGTGCTCGTTCTCTCTTTCTTTCTCAAATAAAATCTTCCTAAAAATTTTTTTGGCTCTAGTTTTTATCTAAACAGTTGTGATGTGATGTATGTTACCAGTTTTCTATGACCATTCTTTTTTAATTTTTTTAAGATCTTGTTTATTTACTTTTGAGAGTGAGAGCACCCGCATGAGCACACAAGCTGGGGGAGGGGCAAAGGGAGCAGACACCCCGCTGAGCTGGAAGCCTGATGGGGGGCTGATCCCAGGACCCTGAGATAATGACCTGAGCTGAAGGCAGACGCTCAAGCAACTGAGCCACCCAGGTTCCCCATGACCATTCTTTTTTTATTGTAAATCATCAGTGAACCTCTCAGTCAAGTTCCTTTCCAGATAACTCAGGCTATCATTCTAGTTTCTTTATGTTTTCCTTTCCTTTAGCTTCAGAGAAGATGGAGGAGAATAAAATTAATATATGGGAGGGAAACTGACAAATGATGAAGGAATACAGAGGAAGAACATTGAGTTCAAGCAGTGCCAGTAATAACAACAGCTGACAGTGAGCATGGTTGGCATCAGCCCTTTGCCTCACTTCTTTTGCTGCATATAGAGTTCTTTGGTTCAGAGTTGGTTGTGATATTATGATCATGAACAAGGCATCTAGTAAAGTCCACGTTTGGTGCTGCTGGCAGAAGTGTAGTGGGCAGGAAGAGAAATTCAAATCCAGACCAAGTATTCATTCCAAACAGGACAAATTTCTTTTTGCCAGAAGTTGCCAAAAACATGTAGGGATCTGTTTTCTCAGGAAGTTTCTCTGCAGTGAAAGTTGGTTCACCTCGTATTTACCAGCTGCTAAGGAAGGTGCAAGTGCTTGCTGGACTCCATGTCAGCTGGGTATTCCTATTGTTATCTGCTTGTTTTTTAAACTTACCTTTCTTAGTATTCAGAATATACTACCCACCCACCCCCACTGCCTCCACGGTGTTGAACTCATGATCCCGAACTCAAGACCTGAGCTGAGATCTAGAGTTGGATGCTTGACTGAGCTACCTAGGCACCCCCAGAATGTACTTTTAATCTGAGAACTCAAGAATGGAATATTCTAAGCTTTTATCTCTAAATGTTTCTTCTTTTCCATTTTCTTTGCTTTGTTTTGCTGTGATACCTCTTAGATGTTTGTGAAGCTATCACTCAGTTTTCTTACATGCTTTTCTTTCTTTCTTTTTTTTTTTTCTGGCTTACATTTTGAGTGAATTCTTTATTAATATTATCTTCAAGTTTACCAGTTCTTTCTTCAATTCTGTCCAGTTCAAAGTATCTTGTGTGCTAAGTTTTAATTAAACTTTTTAATGACTATATTCTTCATCCACATAATTTCTGATTGATTCTTTTTTAACCATCTCTTGTTTTAATTCTGCCTTTTTGTTTTATAATTTTTAATTCTTTTTCAATTAGTTTTTTAAAAGCATCTTAATATGCTTATTTTGTTGGACTGTTTCATAATATTAATTTCATCTGAAGTGAATTAGTGGTCTGATGACTGATTCTGTTCTTCCAGTGCCTTTATTGGCATTGGATTTCTTCAAGTACTTTAGAACTTTGTTTGAATGGCATGTTTTAAATGAGATCTATTTTGTATTGTTTTCATTCATTTATTCATTTTCCACCTCTCTTCCTCTCTGCTCATTCATGGTAGCTATTTTAGAATTGTCTTGGGTGGCTTCCATGGAACCTCAGTCTAGAACCACAGTGGTAGTTTATACTTGGGCAATCATGGGCTGACCACTGGCTGGCCCGTGTCCTACTTCCTCCCTATGCCCCAGCTCTGTATGGCTCAAGGAGCTTACAGCCTTTTTTTTTTTTTTTTAAGGAATGGGAGGCCTCCTCCAGTTACCATGGAGGTAACTGTGTGACCATGCTGTCACACAGTGATGCTAGGTCTGACTCTGTCTTTTGTGAATTATGTTTAGCCTCAAAACTTTGTAGGACTGATACTTCCAGCTTCGGTTCCTGGATCCTGAACTTAGGAGGCTCAAGGTTTTAACTTTGAGGGCTTCCCCCTTTGAGTTTCTGCCCCGTATCTGTTTTACAGAAATGTTTATATTATTTTTGAGCTTGCCTACATCTTTTTGGTTTTCTCTTCTTATGTTTCCCTCTCATTGCTGTATGTTTGGAGTAGAGAGGTTCCATCAAAGTGAATTTACTGTGCCATCTTACCTAGAAGTCATGTGGACTGGGGGTTTAAAGGAAATAAAGTGAGATATTTGGTTTTACATAGTACTAAACGCTAACCACAAAAATGCTTTTTTGTGTGAGTTCAGTGACCTGTAGCATACAGTTATTAAGCTCTTCCTTCAGAGGCTTGCAGCCCCAGGAAGATGAGTGGGATTAAGCAGGTGGGATTTATTAGGATTCCATGGTTCCCTACAAGGATTTCACCTTTTATTTTTCATTTTGATGGTAATTTAAATATTTGGTTGTTTCCAAACAGCTAAATGCCCACAATTCTAACTAAACAGTGTCTTAAAGATGTCAGTGCCTGCAGTTATGTTCATATTGGTGTCAAGTAGCACTACTTTTAGATCTTGAGAAATGAATAGAGGTGAGAAAGTGAATCATATATTTGAGCTCAGTAAGAGATTGCTGTTTCACCGTAGTTTAAAAAGAGAAAAGGGTGAATTTAGCCATCCCCACGCATGGTAACAAATGACAGAAGCTGCTGCTAGCTTTTGGTAGCCAGTATCAGATTTACATGACCAGTCCAAGTGAGAATTAGTAACCTTTGTCCTGATCACACCAAATTCATTTTGTCAATTGAAATTTTATTCAGTTTTTTGATTTGTTGGCATTTGTGCATGTCAAGTTTTGTAGGTGAATGAGAGTTATAAGCATAATAGTTTTATACTTGTATTTAACAGGTTAAAAATGGTTTTAGATGGCTCTGAGAACACTCAGCAGTTTTTTCTTCGAGTTTGAGAAACATGGATCAAAGGGTAGCTTAGCTTTTCCTGTGCCGTGTAGTAGCATCGTATGAGTTTCTTTTTTTTTTTTTTTTTTGGTTTTTGTTTAATGTTTTTGCCTGGCTCACTCCTGCTCATACTTCATGTTTTTACTCAGCATAAGTATCCTTTCTCTCTGGAAGTGTCTGACACCCCTGTGCTGGGTGAGGTACCCCTTCTTAGTGCTCCCTGCAGCACCTTCTGTTTTCTTTTTCCCGCCCGGTTCTTCCCACAAGGGATTGTGTTTTTTCTGTTTATAGATCCTGATTTTCTCATTAACCACAGGTTGCTTGAGAGCAAGGAACACACTGCCATCTTTTTACTTGTAGTGTTCTTGAGAGTTTCTGTAATAAGGTGTAGGCTCCCTACACTTTATTTTTTGTGTGGGATTTTTTTTTTTGGTTTTGTTTACTTAGTAGTAAATTATGAGTAGAACCAAGGGTAGAAAGAGGCAGAAAAAACTTGAAGCCAAATCAGCAGTGACAAAGGTAAGATTACTAATATTTTAGTATTTAATGTGCTCCTCAGGCCATTTTTCAAACTTCTTGTCTCACCAAATGTCATAATCTACTCTAAGAAATTTAAGAAGAATTCAAGGAAAGTTAGTTACCACTATTTCTAGCAGAATTTATGTAGGAAGACTGGGTTTTATTTGTTTGTTTGTTTCTGTTTTTGTTTTATTTTTGAGCTCAGTGGTTGTTCTTTGGTGCTCTGATGGAGACCAAGGTCAGGGGGCTTGGCCTTGGTAGCTTCCAAAACAAGCACTATCACAAAGGGATGCTTCTCCTTGGAAGTTGGTCCAGAGAGCGGCACTTTTCTTCACACACCTAGAGACATAGACTGGAGAATGGAGTTCCATAAATCCTTAGGCAGAGTTATCTGCTAGATTAAATTTCCTTAATTCTTTCAAAGTCATCTGAAAACTATGTTCACTGTGCTCCTGGATTGCAGTTACTTCTGATGCCTTAGAACTAGATTTTGTTTACAATTGAGGTTTGTTTGAAAATATCTGCAAATTTCAGGTCTGGCTTTTGATTAGACTGTCTCCGAGGAGAAACTCAACAGAGAAAAAGCCAGCTCCTCCTAGTGGAACTTTTTAAAAATCCTCATTGTTTTTAGAGGGGGAGATACAATTTCTTTCTTAAGCACTTTATATGGAAACAAGAATATTTTATTGTGACTTTTGTGACTCACAAACATGGGGCAAATTGGCCAGTCTTATTTAAAATAATGAAGCAAAGAAACATTACTTTTTAGTAAAAAAGAAAATGGTATCAGACTTTCAGTAAGGCTGAGGAGGTGTGTTGTCAACCTTAAGCATAGGTGGATATACATTTCTTAATTTTATTTTTTATTATATTCCTAGAAGTTTAGATTTTCTCTCTCTCTCCACTCACTCTTTTTAGGTAGGCTCCACACCCAGTGTGGGGCTTGAACTCACAGCCCTGAGATTAAGAGGCACATGCTCTACTGACTGAGCCAGCCAGGTATCCTTAAATATTTTCTGATAAGGTCATTGTGCCCCTAGTTGATGACATGGATTGGAGGCTAGGTATTTAATTTGTCTTTTTCTTCTTTCATAGGGAGTGTTTCACAGCATTCTGCCCTTAAATCTCTGGTTTTTCTTTCATGGGAGAATTGACTTCAGTTGATTCATGCTCAGGGGGAAAAAAAAAATAGTACTTTTTATCAGGCTGGCGCTTTGGTAATGGGCCGTATTTGGCATGTATAGACTTACCGCTCCTACCTCTAGCCTAGAGATGGAATAGACCATAGGAAGGCAATTTCTAACTTTCTGGGTCCCTGACAGTCATGATACATAGCCAGTTTGAGACTATGAAGTTTTTAAGGAACTTTGAAATGTTGACAGTCTGGGAGCTGCATGGGCTTCTATCAACACAAAATCTTCTCAAATTTTATCTATCTAGTTTCTCCTTTACAACAGCCTTAGATGACTTGTTTATTTATGTACCACACATTTATTCAACAAATCTTTATTAAGTTTCTGTGTGCCAGCAACCGTGTACAGCATTGGTCTCCGAATGTACTTAGCAAACTTGGTCCTAAGGATATGTGCCAGTTAGGATGTGTTTGACTGCAGGTAACAGAAAACCCAATAAAAGATGTCTTAATCCCAAAGGAAAATTCAAAGTAGGTTGGCTACTTAATTGCTTCAGCTGTATTAGTGAGAGGACCCAGGTCCATCTTTCTGCTCTGCTCTTTGTAGATTGTTGGCCACTCCCCTCAGGTGTATTTACTGCTGGATGATCTCAAGGCAACTGCTGCCATCCTAAGTGTCAAATGAAGACTACAATATCTAATATGAAAAAATGTGAATTTATTTTAGATTGAGAAAGGCTCTGTCAGAAACCTTTCAGCTGAAGCTCAGTTGTCATTGTCCCAAGTAGAGAAACTGGCCATTCCTACAGTTAGTAGAGGGGAGGTGGAAATACCATGACTGGCCTACATCAGCCATTCTCAAAATGTGGCTCAAGAACACTTGGGTATCCCTCATTCCCTCTCACAAGGATCATAAGAGCAAAACTATTTTTATAATAATGCTAAGACATCATTTACATCATCCACTCTTATTCTCTCCCTAATCTACAGTGGAGTCAAAGATTACATGATATATGATGGTATCATTGCTCTGGCAGCTAATGAAATGTGTGTATGTATATTTTTGGATCTTACATTTTTTTCAGGTTTAATTTCTAATGTGGTAAATGTATGTATAACCCACATAAACAAAATCTCTCAGTAATGTCCTCAGCAATGTTTAAGAATAAAGGAGTCCTAAAAATGTTTCCTATTTCTTGGTCTCCATTAATCAACACCTTTGCCCATGGCATTGAGACACATCCCATCTTCCTCAAGACCCATGGCTGTGAGATTCCTGGATGAACTGATTTTGTTAACAAAGAAGCAACAGAAGAGTTATAACTGTCAGGTAGACCACTCGCAGTGTAGGTAGGACTTTTCTGATGAGGGGTCCTTGGAGAGGAGAACATGGCAGGGACATAGTGTGTACTCTAGGCTCTATCTTTGCTTTGACCAGAGCCACGCTCAAGTCTGTCCTTTTTTCTTTTTCGTTTTTTTTAAATTGTAGTACAGTGTATATAAACACAATTACCATTTTAACTATTTTTTAAATGTACAGTTCAGCAGCATTGATTATATTTCCGGTGTTGTACAACCTTCACCACCATCCATCTCCTGATCTTTTTCATCTTCCCAAACTTTAACAATGTACCCATTAAATAATAATTCTCCACCTAGTCCCTGACCACTGCTATTCTGTTTTCTGTTTCTATGAGTTTGACTACTCTGGGTATCTCCTGTAAGTGTAATGATATAATACTTGTCCTTTTGTGTCTGGCTTGTTTATCTTAGCATAATCTTTTCAAGGCTCGTCCATGTATGTATTGGAATTTCCTTCCTTTTAGGACTGAATAATATTCCATTGTATGTATATACCTATTTTGTATATTTATTCATCTCTCAATGAACTTTTGTATTATTGCTACCCTTTGGCTATTGTAAATAATGCTCTTATGAACATGGGTGTACAAATACCCATTTGTGCTCTTAACTTTGAATTCTTTTGTGTGTATATATAGAAGTGGAATTGCTGGGTTATATGGTAATTCATTGTTTAATTTTTTAGGATCCACCATACTGTGTTCCACAGCAGCTATGCTATTTAGTATTCCTACCAACAATGCACAAGGGTTCCAGTTTTTCTGTATCTTCACCAATTCTTGCTATTTTTTTGTGTTTTTAAATAATAGTCACCCTCATGGGTGTAAAGTAGTATGTCATTGTAGTTTTGATTTGCATTTCTATAATGATAATGTTATGTAATATAATGTAATGTCGAGCAGCTTTTCATGTGTTTATTGGCCTTTTGTATGTCTTTGAGAGAGATCTATTCAAGTCCTTTGTCCATTTTTAATTTTTATTTATTTATTTATTTATTTATTTATTTATTTATTTTAAATTTTATTTATTTATTTGACACAGAGAGAAAGATCACAAGTAGGCAGAGAGAGAGGGAGAAGCAGGCTCCGCTGAGCAGAGAGCCCGATGCGGGGCTCGATCCCAGGATCCTGGGATCATGCATGACCTGAGCTGAAGGCAGAGGCTTTAACCCACTGAGCCACCCAAGCGCCCCACCTTTGTCCATTTTTTAAAAACAGGGGTCCTTCCTTCCATTCCATCATTGAGTTATGGGAGCTTTTAATATATTTGGGCTACTAAACCCTTTTTTGATACATGATTTGCACAGGTCTGTCCCTTTTACGTGTTGAACTTTTACACAAGGTTTCATTTCATTAAACAATTTTTTAAAAACTTTAAAGTTCTATATCACTGTTGTGATCATTTTCACTTTGGTGACTTCATCCTAGATGTTTACCCACTGTACTGATTTAAAAGATACAGATGGTAGGAACTTGGTAATTACTCAATGCTCACAATTAAATTATAATAACTACTTTTGGATTTCTCACACTGTTCAAAATGTAGCCGTGGCTGCTCTTATTTGCATACTTGGCTTTATTGTTTGCCATGAAAGAAAACAATAATGATTAAAATGAAGTGATTCTTAAAATATTTTTCCTTTACATCTGTGCCCGTTGTAGCCTTTGAGAGGACTTTAAAGGCACCACATTCCTCATCGTATCTGAGTAAGGATTCTTTATAGATTTTTCAGAAAATCTAAAATCAGTTGAGTTCTGAGTTGTCTCTAGATGGGACAGCCCTTTTGCGATAGCGAGTTGCCTTTCAACAGGAGTACTAATGGAGGATCAGAAAATTGCAGGTTAAATTATAGAAGGGATTTTCCATCCTGAAACTTTGTAGATTAAGAGAGGATAATAATGTCACGTAATATTAAATGAGAGGCTGGAATTGCTGGCTCATGCCATTCCTGATCCCTCCCAGTGCTATGGTAGATGGAACATCTTGCGTGCTCTTGCCTGGGCCTGCAGGGTTTACTTTTTAAAGTCAGGGCTGTTTAAATACTCAGGTATCAACATGGAACTTTGGGAACCCAAACTTTGGGAACTATATATATTTCCAAAACTGTTGTTGAAAGATAATTTGAGAACCACTGGTCTGGGGGCTGTCCCTTGCCAGGCTTTTAACATTTGATATTTAAATTAAGGGAAATGGCTTTGTTTTTTTAATGAATGAATGAATGAATTTAATTTAATTAATTTTAATTTTAATTTAATTAATATAAAAGATACTTTGCCCCAGCCTGTCACCTACTTGTTTCTTTCCTCTTCATCATTGTTCTTCAGACATTGCTTAAGTGTGATACCTTTCTTTCCTTCATTACTTCTCATGAATGGTGTTTGGTAAAATCCGTATTCTTTGTGAAGCACATTTCCATTAAGTTTTTGAGTACATCCTTTTCCCAAAGAACAGAAATCACCAAAATGGGGAACCTTTTAGCACTGAAGCATTACCTCTTTTTCACTTGCTCTATTTTGAATGCAGGCCATGTTGTCTTGGTAGCTAACACTGTGAACCCTCATGGATAGTGGTGTATCTTTGTGCCATGGTGATCTCAGTTAATACAATAGTACTTTGCAAGTAGCAGAGTAACTTTCAAGCGGTGTATAAATGAGAGAAGAGGGGGAGGCAGTGATCCTAAGCAGACACGACTTTTTTTTTTAAAAGATAATTTATCTGTTTGAGAGAGAGCAAGAATGCAAGTGCGGGGGCGTGGGGCCAGGTGGGGGGAGTAGGCAGAGAGAGAGAGAAGCAGGCTTTTGGCTGAACAGGGAGCCTGATGGGCTCGATTCGAGGATTCTGGGATCATGACCTGAGCTGAAGTCAGACATTTAACCAACTGAGCCATCCAGTCACCCCTAGAGCTGACACCATTTTGAACCAGCCCTGTTTCAATATCTGATGTTTGCTGGCTCTGATGGCTGGATTCCCTCGCTACTTTATCCCTCTTACTTCTGCCTCCTTCCTCTGTAGGATCTCCTCTGATAGCAAGAAGCAGAGACATGAGAAGTACATGGGGATCCTTTACTAAACAGTCGATTGCATTTGGGTGTCTAAGCTCTCTGTGCTTATAAGACATTTCTTTAGTCTCTTCTATATGATTATTTCTGAAGTCATTTTATTTTCCCCTGGAAATATATAGTGAGAGGACTAAGAACTTTTGTTGTTTTTAGTCTGTGTATGTGGAGAAGGTGAAATCATGGTTTTGATTCCTTAACACAGGGTTAATGTGCCAAAAGAGAAATAAGAAATGGAAAATGAGTATGTCCTTCCAACTTTCCATGCCATTTGCTTTTGCCACATAAGCATATATAATTTATGTACAAAATTCTTGTTAAAATCCTGAGTTAATGTCATTGATATCCACCTTTCTTTTACGCTTTTAAATGATGCTAAACATTATTTCTCCAGTTGCTCCAATGAAATGAATATGGGCATAGACATCCATGTGAGGGCATGTACACTAAGCAGACTCATAAGGAATTCAAAGATTTACGTTTGGGGCAAGATCAAGAATTTGGTATCAGTCAAAAGATGTAAATTCGTATCTCAGTTGTCTAGTAAGTGTGCAGATTAACTGGGATACAAAAATTAATGCATTTGTGAAAAAAGTTGAAATTACCCTGAAACTGAAGAATCCTCTCTTTTATGAGGCATGCATTTTGTTTTAGCTGCATGGACACAGCCTCATTTTGTCTGGTTTAGCACAGACCTCTCACTGGTTACTCTCCCCTGAGTGATGAATTGGATGTCTCTTCAACCTTATGACAATAGCCCTCTTAGGGCAAAGCAGTAGCCACATAGCTACTGGGAAGAGGGGGCAGGTAGAGAAAGCTGTGGATTTTGTCTTTCTGAGAGCCAAGACTGGGAAAGTGGAGTCATTATTTGAGGCTGGGAAGGAGAAAGAAAACAAGCACTAGGATGTATCTCTGGCCAATTCTGACAGTTGTAATATTTTCAGAGGACTCAGCTAGAAAATATAAAATACTTATAGATTCTTTCAATAATTAAAAATTGTTATTGTATTCAGATACTTTAATGATTAGGAACTGTAAGCTATAACATTTTTTCTTTTTTTCCTTTGGGGTAATATCTGGATGGTAAATGTATATTTAGAAGTTGAAGCTTTTTGGGGTGGGTAGTGGAAAGTAACACATAGAGGAAAGCACATAAACATGACTCATGGTTTATAAATTATTAAAATGTTAATACACATGTTACTGGCATCCAGGTCAAGAAATAGAATATTGTCAGCATCCTGATTGCCATTGTTCTTCTTTTCTTCCTCTAATGGTAATAGGATTCCTGACTTTTCAGGGTAACCACTGCAGTTTAGTTTTACCTGATTTTGAACTTTGTGTAAATGAATCATATCTTATATATTCTTACGGGTTGCTTTCTTTTTCTCAATATTATGATTGAAAATTCATCTCTATGCCTTTAGTGGTAGATCCCACATTTTCATTGCTGTATAGTATTGCTTTGTATGACTATATCACATTTAATTCATTCTACTCTTGACTGGCATTTGGGTTCTTTACAGTTTGGGTCTATTATGAACAGTGCTGCTATGAACATTCTGCTGGTGCACAGTAACAAATAAGCTTGGAGTGTTCTTTGAGGGAGAGCTTGTAATTTGTGCATTTTTGCATGATTATGATTTACTGAGAGGGATGTGTGAAAATTCCCAGTATGATTGGAATTGATTGTTTCTTTTTGCAGTTAGGTCAGTTTCTGTGTTATATTTTGAGCTTTATAGTTTTTTTTCATTTCCATATTATTGGAGCATACAAATTTAGAATTGTTTAATCTTCCTGGTGAATCAAACACTGTCATTATTAAGTGACCTTCTTTACCTCTGGTAATGCTTTTTGTCCCAAAGTGTATTTGAGTTGGTACAGTGTATTGGATTTCTTTGGTTAGGTTTGTATGGTTTTTCTTTCCCTATTCTTTTAGTCTCTCTGAATCACCATATCTTTATGTTTTAAATGTGTCTTTTGTAGCAACATATATTTTTTTAAGATTTTATTTATTTATTTGACAGAGGGAGATCACAAGTAGGCAGAGAAGCAGGCAGAGAAAGAGAGAGAGAGGGAGGAGGAAGCAGGCTCCCTGCTGAGCAGAGAGCCCAAGGCGGGGCTCGATCCCAGGACACTGGGATCATGACCTGAGCCGAAGGCAGAGGCTTTAACCCACTGAGCCACCCAGGCACCCCCCCCTTTTTTTTTAAATTAAAAACTGATAGTGTTATCTACAATAGTCGAATTACGGAAACAGCCCATGTCCATCAGTTGATGAATGGATAAAGAAGATGTGGTGTATGCATACTCTCTCTCACACACACACACACACACACACACACACACACGACTATTACTCAGCCATGAAAATGAATGAACTTTTGCCATTTGTGACAGCATGGATGGAGCAAGAGAGTATTATGTTAAGTAAATGATGAAACTGATGAAATTCATCAGTCAGAGAAAGATAAAAACCGTATGATTTCAATTGTATGTTGAATTTAGGAAACAAAACAATGAGCAAAAGGGTGGGGGGGAAAGAGAGAGGAAGAGGCCAAGCCAAGATACAGAGAACAAACCGATGGTTACCAAAGGGGAAGGGGAATGGGTGAAATAGGTGATGGGGATTAAGGACTGCACTTGTGATGGGCACCAGGTGATGTACGGATGTATTGAGTCATGATATTGTACACCTGAAAGTATTATTACACTGTATGTTAACTAACTAGAATTTAAATAAATGTATTTCCTCAGAAATTTAAGCCATTAGTATATTGTATAATTACTGATATATTTGAGTTTAAATCTACCATCTCACTCTGCTTTTTTTTAAATCTTGTCCATTCTATATTCCTTTTTCTCTCCATTCTTCCCCTTTCGGGTTTTTGTTTTTTTTTTTTAAATTGTAAATTTTTCCGATAACCTGGAAATTATATACTACCTGTTGATATTCTATTAGTGGATATCTAGAAATTATAGTGTGCATTCTTGAATTATTAAAACCTAATGTTAAAGGACGCCTGGGTGGCTCAGTTGTTTGGACGACTGCCTTTGGCTCAGGTCATGATCCCAGAGTCCCGGGATCGAGTCCCGCATTAGGCCCCCAGCTCCACGGGGAGTCTGCTTCTCCCTCTGACCTTCTCCTTGCTCACGCTCTCTCTCACTGTCTCTCTCTCATATAAATAAATAAAATCTTAAAAAAAACAAAAAACAAAACTTAATGTTAACTCTTTTATCTTCATTTTCCTGGAAAATGCGGAACTTTAGAACTCTTTAACTATTTTTTTCCAGGCTTGTATACTGTTGTTTTTATTATATCTTAATTTCTATATATATTTTTAAAACTTCAGTGATATTATTCTTATTTTATATCAAATGTTAAATTAAATTTTTTCACATATCTACCGTTTTTGTTATCATTTCTTCTCATGCCTCCAGAATTTTGTCTGGGACCATTTTTCATCTAAGAGCAGGCTTACTGGTGGCAGATTCTCTGACATATTAGATGTTTCATTTCACTTTATCTTAAATATTTTAGTTGGGTATAGTATTCTGGGTTGGCCTCCCCCCACACACTTTTATTGTATTAGAGGTATGTTTTCTGGCTATCTTGCTGTATTTTTTTGTATCTTATCCATTCTCCTATATTTTCCATTGTTTTATTTTCCATGTTGAATTCTGTGTAGTTTCTTCTTCTATATATTCCAAGTTCTCTAATTCTGTTTTCAGTTGGGTCTGATCAGCTATTGAACCCATCTGTCGAATTCTTAGTTTTAATTAGTTTTTTTTGTCTTGTTTTTTCAGTTTTAGAATTTTAGAATTTCTACCATATTCTTTTATTTGTTTTATTTATTTTGTTCTTTTTTTTTCATTTTTGTCCATTGTTTTGGAGTTTTTCTTCATGTGTTCTTTTCTTCCTATGTGCTTGATTGTCTTTCATTATATAATTTTTGTTCTATTTGAAAAATTATTTTTAGGAATAGTTAGATGTTATTTTCCTTCAAAGAGGTGTTTTGTTTGTATCTTCCAGACTCCTGAAAAAGCTTTTTAACCTTGCATTTTAACTGCATCTTCAGGATCAGAAGTGCATCCCTAGGCCTATGTAACCCATGTGCTAAAATCTTTCTCTATCATTTAACACTGTTTTTCTGATTCCTTGATGATTTTTAAATTATGTTTTTGTATTGCATGTAGCCAACAGGTAGGTTGGTCTCAACTGTATAGTCTACCATTATCTGACATAGGACTGAAATAGGATGCAATTTTAATTAAGTATGTTTCCACTAAATATATTCTGTACTGTAATTTTATACTTTTGTTTACCTCCCCTGTCTTGGAACTTACGATAGACTTTTACTTCCAGCTATTTACAGTGCCAAGAAGAGCCAGATAAAACATCTTTTGAAGCCATTGGAAAACTGCAGATACTCAGTACTCAAGGGGTTAACACTGGCATGAAAGGAAGTGCAGAGTTCTGAACAGATTCTTTAGCAGCTTTTCACCCTCAGGGCATTGCCATTTCTTGAGAAGCTGGGAGAGACCAAGAACCTGAAGGTGGGGGGGCGGTCAGGGAAGTTAACAATGCTTTTGGCAATTTCATGGTGTTAGAGAGATGTAATGTTGGATTGCCATAGGAAAAGATTGTTATTCTTACTACCTAAAACTGTAAGGCTTTAATATGTCAAGAAACATCATAAAAGCAGGATAGTGGATAAAAAAGCAAAATCACTGTTTGTCATCCCCTAAAGGATCTAAAATGATCATCAGTTCAGAAGACCATTCAGGAAAGTGTTGATGGTGAACTTTATAATGGATGGCTCTATGTGAAACAACTGATCAGTTTCCACATTATGGTACATAAGACAACCAGTATGTGCTTTCTCATTTGACTCAAAGCACACACCACTATAAATGAAGTATTCTTGGAAAAAGATTGACCCTGGACCTAAAAAAACTTATAAATTGTGCTCTCAGTTTGTAGGCAATATAGGGGTTAGCAAAACATGCTAACTAACGCCAGAAGAATGCAATCAGCCAACTGCACAAGTGTGGAGGATTCTATTAGTCAGTACAGTAGATTCTATTAGCCTCTTCTACTCGTTTTTTTTTTGGGATAAATGATATGAAAATCAAGGGGTGATTATTAAAGATTAAGGGAGGCTTATTTTTATATCATTTTATAACAGATTAAAGGAGAGATATCAGTATTGTCCATATGCAATGTGTGGATGTTGTTTGGATACTAATATAAACAACCCAACCTAAAAAAAATTTGAATGTAGATGGGTTATTAGATGATTATTTCTGGATTTATTGGGTGTGAAAGATAGTGTAGTTAAGTTTCTTTTTCTTTCCTTTTTTTTTTTTTTTGGAGTCATTAGAAAAGAGAGATATAGATCAAAGTATTTTGGGTAAAATGGTATGATGTCTGTGATTTGCTTGAACTAATTAATGGGTACATAGGCGTTCTTTTGGCTGCTTTGTCTGCTTTTTGCTGTATTTAAAAATAGTCATTAAACAGGGAAAAAAAACATAAAAGTTCATTTGTACTATGTAGCCTGTGCCTTAAGTGAGATTATTATAAGCTGTTCTCTCTGTTGGGTAAAAGTCGGCTGTTTATGAGTGGTGTCAGATAAAGAGATGTAAACTTTATTTTATTTGCATAGCATTCTTTTCTGTTAGCCTCATCTGTGAAAACTATGTAACTCTCTCACTCTTAAAGAAGCACAACTTGATTCATAGTCTTAGTAAGACTATATGGAATGGGGCACCTGGGTGGCTCAGTGGGTTGAGCTGCTGCCTTCGGCTCAGGTCATGAACTCGGGGTCCTGGGATCGAGTCCCGCATCGGGCTCTCTGCTCAGCAGGGAGCCTGCTTCCTTCTCTCTCTCTCTGCCTGCCTCTCTGCCTACTTGTGATCTCTCTCTGTCAAATAAATAAATAAAATCTTTAAAAAAAAAAAAAGACTGTATGGAATGGATGAAGGGCAGTTCTTCAGAGTGAAAGTGGGGTGCATTCATATTAAAGGAATAGGAAAAGGTTGCTAGGTGGGCAAAACCACAGATACCGACTACTTTGCACTTGCTGGTTACTCAGGACATTCAGACCTACTGCTGTCTACACAAATAATTTGTTTTTTAAAGATTTATTTATTTATTTGAAAGACAGAGATCACAAGCAGGCAGAGAGACAGGCAGAGGGAGAGGAAGGGAAGCAGGCTCCCTGCTGAGCAGAGAGTCCCATGCGGGACCTGATCCCAGGACCCTGAGATCATGACCTGAGCCGAACCACTGAGCCACCCAGGCGCCCCACACAAAGAATTTTTAAAACACTTCCAATTAATATAATTTAGCTTTCCTTTCAAAAAGGGAGATATCTGAAGTAATGCCTGGTTAATGCTTCTGGCTTCAGGCCCAAGATTTTTGGATAATGTCAGTTCCTCTTCCCATCTCTGCGATAGTTGGTAAATTACAGACTTTAGAAAATTTATCTACTAATAATATACTCTATATATGCAGTAGTAGGAGCGGGAAAAATGAAAGGGAAGGGAATTAAAAAAAAATTATATGACACAGCAGGAAAGACAAACACAGATTGCATCCAAAAACCTCACTCATGCATTTTGCTCAAGAAGGCATAATTTGCACATGATGATAGAGTACTGCTGGGCACACCCAGCTCTGTGGCTTGGACAGTCAGTCCAGTCACTGAGGCCCGCTATTGGCTCTGCCCAGAATCCAGATCTTCCATACACACTTTATTTTTATTTTATTTTTTTAAAGATTTTATTTATTTGTTTGACAGACAGAGATCACAAGTAGGCAGAGAGGCAGGCAGAGAGAGAAAGAGAGAGAGAGAGGGAAGCAGGCTTCCTGCGGAGCAGGGAGCCCGATGCGGGGCTTGATCCCAGGACCCTGAGATCATGACCCGAGCCGAAGGCAGCAGCCCAAACCACTGAGCCACCCAGGCGCCCCTTCCATACACACTTTAAACACCATTGGATCTGCTGGGACATGTGTGCCAAGTGGCAGAGCACTTTAGCATGAATCAACTGTGCAGTGATTCTTGCTCTGGGTCCTACTCATATTTCTCACTGCCAGAAAATAGGTAGAAGCAGATAAATGGTCTAAAACCCATGTGAGTTTATGTTCATGAGTCCCAGAGATGTCAGCCAAATGTTTTGAAAAGATGCAAAAAAGGTGGACAGTAAAACCCATGTTTGTTTTCTGCGCTTATCCAGCTATCTGGTCCACATTGGAGGCAACCACTGGTACTAGTTTGTTGTTTATCCTTATTTTAAAGGGCATATCCTGACTTGGTACAGATGCTTGGATTGCAAGAAATGTCCTGAAGTGGCAGGCCCTGTATATTCATGGGATTTATATCCCACTATCTGAAATACATGCAAGGAACCTGTGTCTTCTTAATCTCTTCTTTGTTCTGTCAGCCTGATAACTTCAATGTGGTAGACTAGTGTAATACACTGTGTTCTGAGTTGATACCTCTAAGGGAGGTGAAAGCGGTTCAGACCACTTTCACATGTCCTCAAGTTATCCCAATGGAGAAATGCATTAATTACCAGCTTCATAACTGCATTCTAGGTGCCTGGGGTGGTATTAGTTTTCTCCAGTAGGGTCCACATCTGAAAGTACAGCTTGAGTTGGAGTCACCATTTGATTGTGTCTTTGTAGCGCAATATCATTGACTAAGACCAACTGGCTTCCTGGTTGAAAAGACGGTTGTTTTTTTTTGTTTTGTTTTGCTGTTTTTTTGTTTTTGTTTTTTTACAGATTATCAGATACCATTTTTTGATAATCCAGTCTTTCACTTGGCCATTCCTACTAGAAGGTTATAACAAGGTAGGGTCCCTGATCATAGGCAATACCTCATTGACCTGCATTACCTTCTTGTTCCATGGACTTCTGGTTTCTAATACCCTAATATGAACAGAAGTTTCCCTGCTGTTTTCCATGATTTGGCCCAGTGACCATTTCTAAATTCCTCTTCTTTCTTCAAAGGTTTGTTGCCTGCAGCCCACTATCTGGTTTATATTAGATGTTATATCAGTATATGTGAAACTATATCAGTTTGTAGTTGCTTTTTTTTTTTTTTCTTGAAACCACAGAAACCAACAGTGGTTAATTTAAGGGGGAAAAAAAGGATTTTGCAGAAAGCCCTGGGTAGTGGACAGAATTAAAGAGCAAGCTGAGGGGCGCCTGGCTGGCTCAGTGGGTGGAACGTGCAACTCTTGATCTCAGCTCAGGGTTGTGAGTTCGAGCCCACAATGGGTATAGAGATTACTTAAAAATAAATTTTTTTTTTTTAATTTAAAGATTTTATTCATCCATTTGGTGAGAGAGAGAGCGAGAGAGAGAGCACAAGCTGGGGGAGTGGCAGGCAGAGGGAGAGGGAGAAGCAGGTTCCCTGCTGAACAAGGAGCCTAATGCTGGCCTCGATCCTAGATCATGACCTGAGCTAAAGGCAGATGCTTAATCAACTGAGCCACCCAGGCACTCCAAAAATAAAATCTTAAAAAAAAAAAAATAGAGAGCTAGAAGGCTATACTTTGTTAATATAAGGACATGATGTAGGGTCCTTTGGATCTAGACTGAGTGAGTCTTTGAAATGACTTAGTTCCATCCTTATATCATTCTCTTCAAGATTCAGATTCCCAGCACAGGGTCTGGTTTGCCTAACTTGAATCATAATTTCACCTCTCATGGATGGCACAAGGTGCCTTGATTAATAGGCTCACCAAGACTTGGGGAATGGAGGAGTTCTTTCCTTAAGGGACAGTAAGGTGTTGTAACCAAAAGAAGGGAGGAGGAATGCTCAACAGGCATAGTCAACAGATGCCCATTCCAGAGTGTTTGGATTAGGTCATCATTTCTCAGTAGGGGTGTCATTGGCCTTTGGGGGAAGGCCATTTTTCGTGCACTGCTGAACCAATGCATTGCAGTATGCTCAGCATCCCTGGCTCCTGGGCACTAAATGCCAGCAGCACTCCCACTGCTAAGCATCACAATCAGGTCACCCTTGTTTCCCAGTCATGACCATCTCCCCTCAGACAGGCTGTAGAACAGCCCCTCAGGACCATGGCTGCATGATCCCTAAAGCTGTTTCCATTTAAAACCATCAGATGTATTCCTGTTGCTAAGCAAAATGTTGTTTGTAATTTGGCAGTAATAAAATGATGTTTTCTGTCTCTTCTACCAAAAAGGTCTTCGGTTTAGTGTCTCCAGATATCTAAAAAGGCCTCACCTAGAACTGTGTGAACTATGTAAGAAATCCATTAATTTGTTTCTTCGGTTTATTTCCTTGTTGAAGACACAGACTTGGGGCGCCTGGGTGGCTCAGAGGGTTAAGCCTCTGCCTTTGGCTCAGGTCATGATCTCAGGGTCCTGGGATCGAGTCCCGCATCAGACTCTCTGCTCGGCAGGGAGCCTGCTTCCCTCTCTCTCTCTCTGCCTACCTCTCCATCTACTTGTGATTTCTCTCTGTCAAATAAATAAATAAAATCTTTAAAAAAAAAAAAAAAGACACAGACTTTAGAGCTAGACTCTGTGAATCAAATCCCACAACCTGTAGCTCTGCTATTTCCTAGCAGTTACTTCCTTTGGGCTTTTATGTAATCTTACTTTGGGGAATTACATAATTTCTCTGTGCCTCTGTAAAATGAGGATAATGATAGTACCCATTTCATAGGGTTGCTTACAGGATTAAATTAGCTACTGTGTGTAAACCACTTAACATATTGTCAAGAGCATAGTAAGGATATGTGTGTATAAGCTATTACTGTATTTCTAAAATGGGATATTAATAAAATTTCACATAGATATACCTTAAAAATTTTTTTTCTGGGGAAGTTACCTTTTAAAAGTTAAATTGCTATATCTGGAAAGGCATTTTGTTATGGTGTTTAGTTTAGAACTATACTTTGAAAAGTAGCAGTGAATTATTTATTTCTTTATCTAATATTTATTGTTTGCCAGGCATCTGTTAAATTCTAGGAGACAGGGAATTTATATACAGGTAGAGGAAGGAGTAACTAAGTGAGCAAATAACTACTGATGGGATAGGAGGTGTGGAGGAAGGAGCAGAAAGCAGTAATGCAGGAAAGGGTTCCATGTGTTGGTGGAACAGATGAGAGGCCTGGACCAGATGGTACGCAGTGGAGGAGTGGTGGCATAGGAAAAGAGAGCAGGTGCCAGAGCTAAGTTTTTGCAAGACTTCAAAGATTGCAGGAAGGAGCTAGGATCTTTCCTACAGGGAGTCAGGATTTCTTTCGCAGGAAGCTTTTGAAGTTGGGGGGAGGTTTTAAGCAGGAGTGTGCTGGGTGTGATTCTCATTTGGGAAAGTTGTTTTTGTGGACTGCAGAGAAGGAACTGGAGATGGATGGGTGGGAAGAAATGGATGGGAATGGGATGGGATGCAGCAGTGGAATTAGGAAGAAGTGGATAAGTTGAATGAAATCAAGCTTTTTTATTTTAGGAGTAGAATTGACAGGTGTTGGTGATGGCTTGGATAAGAAGGAGAATGAGAGAAAGGGAGGATTCAGGGAGAAGGAATAAATTTTTGGTTATTATGTGCCATTTGACAGGATGCATGTATTTCCCCCATGATTATACCTTTTTTTCCCTCATGGTCCTACTTAAGATCAAATTTTTAGTACTATTTAAAAATTTCCACCTTCCTGCTCTAGTTTTGAGTACTGCAACCAAATTGTATGACCTCCTTAAGTATTTTGATTTTCTTCTTTAATAATGAAACCCCCTTTGTTGTTGTTTTTGGTTAATTGGGACCATTTTATCTGTTAATTATTGCTGCTGAACGTTTAAACTCACCTTTTGCAGAGCTGTCTTTTGAAATCATATAGCTGAGTATCATCCCTGTCCCAAGAAAGTCAGAGGCCTTGTAAAAGCCTGCACAGTTGAGGAGCAGCCCTCCCTCTTCTGCCCGGTGTGCTTCTTATGGGTGAGGATGGTGAGGAGCTGGGATGGTGGGGGGACACCTGGGTTTATTTAGCCAGCTCTGCCTTTCTAACATGTACTTCAGGTGTGGTAAGTCACGTTTATGGACGATGGGGTTCTGTCCTTTAGGACTAGTACACCTCCTCAATAATTGTAGTTTTTCATATTTTACTAAAATATGATTTCTTCTTGTGAATTAATTGAGATCAAGCATATATACTAGTCTTTAATCAAATAGGTTGCTCAAAATGATGCATGTGGAATGAATTATTTTACTTTTTCCTAAAAAGTGAAGAGAGACTGGAAAGAAATTTCAGTAGACAGTAATGCATAGCGAATTTCTCGAACACCTTAATGAGAAGCCAGAAATGCATATAAAACATGAAAACTTCAAAAACATTTTTAGACACAGCCTATTATTAAACACCCGAGGATGTTTTTGATTTCCTATTACATTAAAATACCCAAATGAACTTCAGAACATTTAAAAATAGCTCAATCTTAAAAAGAAGATATAAAGTATTATCAGCTGTGTGCTTTCTGTGTATAATTAGCATGTGTCTGTGAAGGTATAATGACTTCTAGTGGAATATTACTCATGATAAAAGTTCAGATGGTGAGAATTGGAGCTACAGCTGGGTGACACGTTTTAAAATAATTCAATGATGACTCCATCGAAGGCATTCTATTTTAGTCCCTTATATTCCCCCTTTCACTCATCAGTGGAATATGAAATCACCAATAAAAATCCTTTTAAAAATGTTTCATTTTCCCCCTTTCTTCTAGATTTGATGTGTGCTCACTGTTTCTTTCAGTGCTTGGCAGGCCACTGTGAAGGTCCATCACCTTTTCCCTTTTTCCAAGATGGCTCAAGATTCAGTAGGCTTTTCTTCTGATTATCAGTTTTGGATGCAGAAGCTTTCTGTGTGGGACCAGGCCTCTACTTTGGAAACCCAGCAAGATACCTGCCTTCACCTGCCTCGATTTCAGGAGTTCCTGAGGCAGATGTATGAAGTTTTGAAAGAGATGGTAAGTGGTAGACCAAAATAACAAATCTCTACTACATTTAACTAAGCCTGAATGTTATCTAGGGTCAGGGACTTGTGGTATTGACCTGATATATTGTTGGGTTGGAAAGACAAATTATCCATAGGTAATACAGACAGGGGGCTGTTTCCTGACCTCTGATTTCTTACGATTTAAATCTTCTCGATTAGTTACATTGTCATATGGGACTTCCTGACCAGTAAAGTTGTTTTTTAAAAAAACAAGATTTTGACACTTGTTGTCAGGTAATAATTGGGATTCTTTTAAATGCCTTTGCATTTTTAAAATATTGAAGAGTTTTCCTAAGTGCTTACCCCCCCCCCTTTTTAAGAGAGGGTGAAAAGATGGGGAGAGGAAGAGAGAAAATCTTAAGCAGGCTCCATGCCCAGAGCGAAGCACAACGCTGGGCTTGACCTCACAACCCTGAAATCATGACCTGAGCCAAAATCAGTAGAACACTTAACTGACTGAGCCACCCAGGCACCCCAATGCTTACCCTTTCTTTAATGCTGTCCTAAAGTTGGTTCTACCATGAGATGATAAATAATAAGATCTCTTCTTTTGAATATTTCAAGTGGTCTTTTCTGGTGAATATTAAGATTTTGAGTGTCTTCACTGCTGTTGTATAATGTGTTCAAATTTGATATTTTTTTGTTTTGACATTTCCCATTTTTACTACAATGGATATTTTAATAAATTAACATGCTTTTATATTATGAAAATATTATTTGTTTTATACTTACTTTCTAAATTCAAAATGAAAAGTGAAATTTTCATTTAACATAGATGTTCTTTTGTTATAAAAAATATAACAAAGGAAAACCTCCCTTAAAAAAGCAAGTCAGAAATTCGAAGAATTACTCATGTTGACGATATGAGTTCATGTGTTTTTAGCAACTAGAAGGAAAGATAGAGTCTGTATGAGCAACTGACACTACCTTTTAAAATTGTTTTTCTGTAATTGGATTTCTGCAGCTTGGCTTTAAATTGGTCCCAGAAAGTCTAGGATTGGCCTTGATGCTAAGACAAATGTGAAGAATTTATTGGTGCAGCAGCTTACATTTCAGCTTATATACATGTTACCTCATTTAGGTCTTATTTTTGAATTTTCTTGAAAGGTAAAGAAGTGGGAAGAGAGCCAGTTATACATGCTACAATAGCATGTAGATTGTTTAATCTTAAGCTGTTTTCTATTTGCTTGATCTGGTTTCAGATTATTGTAGAGTAAGTATGATGTCATTTCGCATTTGGTAACCAAAATAGTCATAAACAGAGATGTATATCTTTATGCTGTAGCTGCTTTTGTTTCTTTTTACAAGTTCTAGAGTTCTTGTCCTCCCAAGCCTTCTTTGAAATAGCCCTACTAAAGTTGAGTTAGGAACCTTTCTTATGGTGGAGTAAAAAAAAACCCACAATATTTTGTTCACTGCTATACATTCTTTTATATTTTTAAACAAATTGGCCTTTCCTAAGTATAAATAAAATAAAGGTAATTTTATAAGAAGCTTGATTTTATGTAAATGTGCTGTACATCTTCAAGTTTTGGTGGTATGGTTTAAAGATGAAGTAAGGTGGTTACTTGTTAAATTTTATTTGAAATTCCCACTTTTCTGAAATATACTAAATATTCAGACTCCTTCAACCTATAGTATCAGTTTAACTCTCTAAGTTGTGTGGTGTCCTTTTATTGACCAAAACATATTTTTCTTCTATAGGATTCAAATACGATCATTGAAAGGTTCCCCACAATTGGTCAACTCTTGGCAAAAACTTGCTGGAATCCTTTTATCTTAGCATTTGGTAAGACTCCAAAGCCTGTCTTCTCAAAATACAAACTTCTAATAATAATTTTAATCTATGCATTGTTTAACAAAATACAGAGCTTCAAATGATAAATTTTGTCCCATTGTTTACAAAATAACTATTAAGATTTATTCATTGTTCCATTAGAAAGATGGCATCCTGGTCGCCTGGGTGACTCAGTCAATTAAGCATCTGCTTTCTGCTCAGGTCATTACCTCAGGGTCCTGGGAACGGGTTCCACATTGGGCTCTCTGCTCAGCGGCAAGTCAGAGGGTCTGCTTCTCCCTCTCTTCTCCCTCTGTGCTCTCTCTTGCTTTCACTATCTCTCAAATAAATAAATGAAATCTTAAAAAATAAAAAACAAAAAAAGATGACATTCTTTTCTTGTCCATATATGTTCACATAGATTATCTCACACACGTATATAGACACACCTATACACATGCATATCAGTAAGAAAATAGAACATGTGTTATAGAGTAGACTCTTCCAGATGATTATCAAACCTCATTTTTAATTCATTGTGAAATGGTTATAATAATGAAATAATTTCTTGTTTAACAATTTCATGTTAACTCACATTCTACCTTTTTCCATGCATAAAATCATTCTTCAGTGTCCTAATCCTTACATGGCCCTGACATTCTTTGTGGATGACACTGTAGTTTTAACCAAGGTGAAGAGGAATTTGGGGACACTTTGGGGTAGATGTTCCTTTCTTGACCTCCTGCCTCTAGCCTCATTTCCTGTGTAATCCTCCACAACCACACCACACACATGGTAGTCAAGTTGAGTTGAGTTACTAACAGTGACTGGAAGGCATGTGATGTCAGGGCTTGTGACATGTGACTCCTTTGCCTAGAGCTCTGTTTTCGTCTTCTGTCCTTTTAAACTTCCTTTGAAATAGTTTTGCTGGAGCTGAGTTAGGAACTTCTCTTAGTGTCCCCATAGCTGATCGCATCTCCCTGAATTCTAACACTTACTGCACCCTTTTGTAATTATCGGTTTGCCTGTCTGATGTCCTGGAGGACTGAATACTTCTCGAGAGCAGGGACTGTGGTTTTACTTGTTTTTGTCATTCAGGGCCTAGCATAGGGGAGAGCAGGCACATCTGAAGGTGTACAGTTGAGGTTTATTGCCTTGACTTGACCGTATTTTTAGCTAGTATAATATTTGCTTGACGATAGTTTTGCAGAATAGGTAATTATGGATTAGAGCAAAGAAATCACTTTCCCCATAATGTAAAACTGATAAAAGCTAGGATCCCACCCCTCTAAAGCCTGCATTGTTATAATGATTTGTCCTGAGGATCACACCATCCTGGTTGAAGTGGCCCAGTTCTCGCTTGAACACCAACCAGCCTCACATGAATATATATATTCACTGGACAGATACTTACTAAGCTTTTTTTTTTTTTTTTTTTTAATGTGCGAAGCCTATGAAAACATGGCCACGATTTCTCTCACTGGAAGCATCCAGTCACAGAGAAAAGAGACCCCAGCAGATCAGCCTGACTCAGAAATGGTTTGTGTTAATGGAGCTCTGAACAGGGAGCTGAGAGTTAAAGGAGAGTTTTTCAGGGGAAGTCAAACTGGGGCTGACTCTTAGAGAACAGTAGATGAAATGGGACTTTCTGAGATGAGCCACCAGACTCGCTAGGTTTCAGATTCCTTATTTGTAAAAGCAGGAGACTGGACTGATTTCTCCCTATAGCCTTAAACTTGTATCTGTGTGTGATCATTCCTTAGCACCTCTCCCCATTACATTGGCCCCCTCTGACAGCCAGAAACAAATCCTTCATCTCTTTTTGTTTCAGTGCCTCGGTTATGTTTTGAATTACCTGTTAAATTTCAGCTTCCTGTTTGAGGTGTGCCTTGGGTTCTGAGCTTAGTGAAGACTGACAGACAACAGAACTCCAGGATGAATTAACTCTTGCCTGTGTTACTATTGTTGTTTTGCTAGTTGGGTACTTTTGGTCAGGAGAGGGTCTTTTCTTATGGTTTTATAATATGAAAGTAACCTTAAATACAGGAAAGGTGACAGTTTCCATCAAAGAAAGAAGTTAAGTCTCTGATAATGCTAGGTGAGAATTGGATCAGAAATAAGGATAATAAAGGAGGAGGAAAGATTTGGAAATGAAAAGATACCTGAAGAGGAGAGAAAAAACAGATAATGGAAAGGGAGGGAATACCTTTTATTCGGGTGTGTTCTCTACATAAGTTTACTGCTTTCAATTTCTTGGAATTATGGCTGCCCTCAGGATTAAGCATAACAGCTATAACCTCACTATTTGGTATTTATTGCTATATAAAAATCTGCCCCCAAACTTGGCAGCTTAAAATAACAAATATTTATTGTCTTAAAAAAAATGCTATCTTCATTCTTTTAAATTGTAAATTAAGGAATTTTAAAAGAATTTTGAAGAATTAATTTAGTTTTCATTTGGAATACTAGCTCAGGATACAAAAAAATATGTGGCAAATATATGCTGGCATATTTTTTCCCCTTCCACTCATTTTTAGAATCCAAATTTTCATGAAGACCTGGTGGCAGTGACTCTTTGCATGGTGAATCCCAGGTGTTTTCCCATCTCACTCAGCTGGACTGCAGGATGTCCACTCTGAATCTAGGAGCCTCAGAGAGGAACCTGACAGATGCCTTCTCCCTGCAGTGAGTGTTGGTGGCACTCGTGAATAACAAGTGATGGCTTCCGTCTATAAATCCCTAAAACAAAATAAGCCCATTAGCAGTACATTTTAGTCCATTTCAGTACATTGACCCTGGGCAAGGGAAGGCACCTCCTAAAGGCTGGGTGAACATTTCTCTGGCTGCTCTTTGTTTTTGTTTTTGTTTTGTTTTGAGGGACAATTTTGAAAAATTATACACTTGTTGAACTAAATGTGCAGATTCACTCAACACCTGGGGAAAATTTCCATCTTTTAGATAACTTAAGTTCCATAAAATACTATTTTCTTTCTTTTTCTCCCCCTCCCCGCCGTCCCATCGGGTTGCTTTTTTTTTCCTAACAGGGGAAGCCACTTGTGTAGTAAGCATATCAATGGATGTGTCTGACACTCTGTGACATGAAGATAGTTAGACTTTCTTTTAATATTTAAAGCACAGGAAGTGCAGTGGTCAAATTTTAAATCAGTGGCATTGGTTGAGCCTGAAGAATCCTAGGATCTTCAGAGATTAAATGACATGATTCATGAAATATACCTGTAATAGGCAAGTCGGTGAGACATTTGAGCTCATTAAAAACTAGGAAAAAAATGAATGTCCCTCAGAATAATCCCTGATAAAGTTTGTCCAGAGATGTTATTATGGGAGCAGAAACTTATGACGTTTATAGGGGAGAAAAGTAGGCTTAATAAACATTTACTATTAGTGTTCTTTAGTATATGGTTGAAAATGCAGGGGTAGCTTTTATATTTTATAAAAGGTTATATTTTCCTTATTTCTTGTTGATATTTTCCTTATTTCTTGTTCCCATAGCTCTTAGAAATGCTGTGTTTCTTAGACCATAGAAGATGAGAGGGTAAGGGGTATCAGGTGATTCTGCAGATAATTGGTTCCTGGTGCTGGCCTTCCTCAGCTGGTTGGCTCTTGTGTAGTTACTGATGTCTTCAGTTTTATGCATCATTCTTGCTTCTCAGTTGTGTTGTAAAATCTCCAACTGGAATGGACTCTGTTACCAAACGAGGAAAAAGAAAATGGCTCACTGAGTAGATATTCTTGCCAAGTATAAGATTTCAAAGTTCAGCGTTTTCATCACATATTTGGTAAAGTTTTAAATTTTAAAGAATGAGGAACATGTCAGAGGCTTCTATTTTATCCAAACCATTTAGAAAAACAGAATATGTTTTAAAACGATCCTTTCGTTAATTTTTTTTTTTAAGAAGTGAGGGTGTTTTGGGGAACTAGAAGATTAAAAGATTAAGACAGAAATCCTTAGTACTGCCTATAACAGTTATATTGCCTTTAAAAGGTTGAAATTACTATCAGTCTGAAATATGCTTTAAGAGAACTAATCTTGGGAAACGTGCAGTCCTTTTAGTTGTTTCTTTCATTCTCTTTTGGCTTTAAAAATGGTTGCTGTATAAGAAAGGGAATTGACCACACAAGGGCTAAACATAAGTGATCCCAAAACCACAAGAATAAAAAAACCCCATGAAGTTAAGTTTCACAGATGGTCCTGGATGTTTGTTTCATGAATTTAGTAGTTTGAGATTTTCCTAAAATATAATACATATATTACCTTTAAATACAGTGTTTAAAGAATTTTTATACTGATTATCTTTTCTTCCTATTTGATTAAACCTACTTATTTTAGTTTTCCTTTTTGCAGATGAAAGTCAGAAAATTCTAATATGGTGCTTATGTTGTCTAATTAATAAAGAACCACAGAATTCTGAAGAATCGAAACTTAACTCCTGGACACGGGTAAGAGTAAATCCTGCCCTGTACTGCTTTGCATTGAATTGATTAAAAAGGTGCTTCTTTGACAGTCCAGTTCTGTGATGTTTTAGAACTTTTTCAAATAGTCTTCGCTGTTCCATTATCTTGCTGGGTGTAGTTATTCAAGAGATTTCATTTTTGCTTGATTGTGAGTTCCAGAAGATAGCAGTCTTTAGGGTGAACTTTTTCATACCTGGAAGACCTAATATTGCGTGATTTTGAAAAGTTGCTTTCAGGTAATGTAAAGAATGTTCACTCTTTCCTTCTAGCGTTTGCTATCCTTCAAAAAAAATTGCTCCTCCTTATCAACCTAGTTTAAATACTTACGTAATTTCTGTCTAAGTATTTCTCTCTCTCTCAGGATCTAATCTGTAGTAAAATGAAAATTCAGAAGTGCCCTGGGAGCTGCTGTCTTTATTTTATACCTGAAGTTGGTATCCAGGCCAGGGTGTTCAGACTAGCACCACAGAATAAATCGTTGGCTGCTGCTGCTCACGTCAAATTGGTTCCTTGACTGTGTTGGACCGCATAGCTGACAGCTTCCTGCATTCCCCCTGTCTATTTCTGCTTTCTCTTGAAGGGCAGGCACAAGTTGGCGAATGCTGTAAGGCTGGGCTGTGGCTGCCCTCACCACCAGCATCTCGCCTGTTCTTTTCTCATACCCCCCGCTGTCGTGCTGTAATAACCCCACGGACTAGCTGATGCCTGTCGGACTCCACTTAGTATGCATATGGTTCAGATTAGCTGCTTAGTATTATGAAATCACCCACCCAGATTAATGCATACAGTTTTGTCTATCAGTCTGACTGGTGATATCATTCCATTCACTGCTTTTTTAACCATTCCTTTGTTTTATACAAAATTGCTGACAGAGCTGACAAAGACAGTGTTCATATTTTTCTGTTAGATTTAAAAGCAGAATCGAAGGGACAGTAGAAGTGAAAAAGGGTTGGGTTGGGGAAGGAAAGGTGCAAACTTTAACTGGAAGGTAAATTATACTAAAGAGCTAAAGAAAGGAACTGATAAGTAGAACTAGGGAAGAAAATGTCTGAAAAACAAAGCTATAGAAATAGAATAACATATATAGTCTTCAGTTTTTTAAATTGTTGCTTTTGATGTTTTAATGATTACTTTGGATATATTTTTGTATTGGCTAGTTCATTAAGTCCTGAAATAGGCCACCCAATAAAGTGTTTGTAGGGTCATTGGGTCAACTTTCTTCATTTAAACACATGACTTTATTGGCCTATTTAAAAATTTCTAGCCTTGCATTTTATTCTGTGGCTTTCTCTTATTTAATACTGCGTCCATTTATCAATAGATACGTATAAAATATAGCACAGGAAGGTTAACTTGAAATCTTAACTCATGCCATCAGGGAATTTATAGACTGGTAACCAGAGCTATGTATAGGTATGATAGAAATACAGAGGACACTCGTTCAGACTTGGGGCTTTGTAGATGTGTCCTACAGTAGGTGATATCACCAGCTGAGTTTGGAAGGGTGGCTAGGAGGGCAGGGATAGAGCTTTAGGAAGGATATTCCTGTCAGCAGAAAGAGCACACCTAAAGATGTGCTCTTTTAAATAAATTTTAAAAATCTTGAAAAAAAAAAAAATGCCCCTTTCAGGGAACTGTAGGTACTTAGATAATAGTTGAGCTTGGGGTTTTGTACGGCTGGTGATGAAGCATGAAACCTAATGTATGATTATAAGAAGTTTTGGGGATGACTGGGTGGCTCAGTTGATTAAGCGTCTGCGATCAGCTCAACTCATGATCCCAGGGTGCTGGGATCGAGTCTGGCACTGGGAATCCTTGCTCAGCAGGGAGCCTACTTCTGCCTCTGCCTGCTGCTCTCCTGCTTGTGCTCTTTCTCTCTCTGACAAAAAAATAAATAAAATCTTAAAAGAAACAAGTTTTTACTTTATTTTGAAGGCAGTATTTTTTTTTTTTAAGATTTTATTTATTTGACAGAGAGATCACAAGTAGGCAGAGAGGCAGGCAGAGAGAGTGGGGGGAAGGAGGCTCCCTGCTGAGCAGAGATCCTGATGCGGGGCTCGATCCCAGGACCCCGAGATCATGACCTGAGCCAAAGGCAAAGACTTAACCCAGTGAGCCACCCCGGTGCCCCAGAAGGCAGTATTTTAAACAAGAAAATGTTTGACTTGGACTGAATTTTAGAAACTTAACAGCAAAAGGTAATTGATTTGGAAGGGAGTGGGATAGCGCTTTGGAAACTACCCTAGTGATGAAGGTGAGAAATCATGCAGCCCTGAATGAAATGGAGAAGAGGAGCCAGGTTTATGATATGAATAAGGTAAATATTCAAAAGATGTAATAGCAGGTAAAGTGCAGATGTACTTAAGTGTAGGTGGAGTTGAACGTACTGTTCTTGGAAGATTGAGCTGATTTACAAAGAATTGGGCTGACAGTCCTCAGGGCTTGGGAACACTGGAGCCTTGGGTGAGGGTCAAATTGCCCAGGGAGGGCATCTAGCATGAGGATGGGAAAGAACCTCTGGACAACCTTGGGAGACACTGGCATTTAGGGAGTGAGTGCAGGAATAAGCTACCCTGCGGGTCAGAAACAGAGTCAGTAGGGAGTGCGTGCAGGAATAAGCTACCCTGTGGGTCAGAAACAGAGTCAGAGGTGTAGAAGGAGAAAACCAGCAGCATTTCAAGAAGGAATGGGTGGTCGTTCATATCTAACACTCTAGTGCAGGACTGTCCAACACAAAATACATACTAAATAGATAATTTGAATTTTCTAGTAGCTGCTTTAGGAGACAAAAAGAAATAAGTGAAATTAATTTTAATAATATTTTATGCAACCCAGTATATCAAAAATACTATCATTTAAACATATAATCAATATAACAATTATTGAGATTATTTTATGCTCTCTCTTCATACTAAGTCATTGAAATCCTTTGTGTGTGTTACGTTTAAACTTTGTATCTACATGTTATGTCTTAGTGTAAGAGAAATTTCCCCCACTTCAAGGTCATGAACACCTTCCATATTAGCTTCTAAAAGAATACTGATTTGCTTTTCCCATTTAGGTCGGTGTGACTGTTTTTTGTGTGCTCTAAGTAGGCATCCACTTTCACTTCACTTCTGCATGGATACCCATTGTCCCAACACCATTACTGAAAAGTTCTTTGCTCACTGGTGTTTGGTGCTACCTTGGTTGTAAGTCAAGTGTCTCTATGCGTGTAGATATAATCCTAAATCTCTCTGTTGGTTTCATCTATCTCTGATGGTTAATTTTTGTGTCAACTGGACTGGACTATGTGGTGCCAAGATATTTGGTCATACATTAGTCTCGGTTTCTGCGAGGTAATTTTGAATGTGATCAACTTTTAAATAGATTGGGTAGAGTAGATTATCCTCTTTAATGTGTGGGTATTTCATCCAATTAGCCAAAAAGGCTGAACCCTTTCACGAGAGTTTTCTTTTTACTGAAATCTCATAAACAGTGGGTTTTGAGTGAACCCCAAGTTGTGTGTTTTGTTATTTTTGGTGTAACACATCATTGTCAAGGTATTCAACAGGGAGTGTCTTGAATTTTTAGGAAACCAGTGGTTTCAGAAATGATGGTATTATGTATACCAAGTTGTAAGGCAAGGGAGTCAGAAGAGACAGTATGTTTGGTGCTTGAACAACTGCACTAAAGACTGGTGAGCCAAGGGACAGACACTGATGCTTTGGAAACAGGATTAATCTACACTGTTGGTAATTTCCATTTTTACTTGCTTTTGTTTTGTTTAGGATTTAAAAATACTAGCCTGGCTCAGCTCAGATGTTGAAACGTAGGGGAAGAATTATTGTCCAAGTTTGAATGGTAATTTAAAAGGGAAAATAGCATATTTCTTAAGGGCAACTAGTGAAAGACAGTAGAGGCAAGGTGAAATTCAGGGACAAGGCTGGGGATGCAGGAGATTTCTCTTTCACAGCTCTACCCTGACAAAACATTGGTAGTCCTGTATAATTGTTTTGATTTTACTTTTGAAATAACAAACACCATACTCGTTTCTTTTTCCTACCTGTATTCTATTTGCTTGACTTTCTAAAACCTGCAGTTTCTTTGTTTCTTTGAATTTTTATATTTACACATTTGGCGGATAGTTATTAATTGCTTTCCCAGTATCCATCTCCCTCTTTTCTTACCTTCTTACAGTAGCATGCATTTCTCAGCTGTGCATTGTGCATCTTGGGTGAGACTTACCACACCACGGTCCTGGGGTTAGTCCTGCTTGGCTTAACCAGGATCACCTCTCACAGAGATTGTCCAAGATGGACATTTAACCCACACTGGAAATTCAGTCCTACAACTTTTGTGTGATTGATTGGGGGGAGGTGGGTTTTATCTTTCCTGCTGAACATGAATTAGGTAGTCCCTGAAGTTATTGTTAGTCACTGTGGATCTGGGAGGACAGCCTGCCTGGGAGTGAAGTTAGTCTTGAGGGAACAGAGCTGAGAGAAAGAGAAAGAGGGTCACATTCAGGTTGTTTTGTTTGGGCCCTAGACCAAGCCTCTCCTGGACTTCAGTGCTCTCGTACTTCCTTTTCCTGTTTAAGCCAGTTTGGTTTAGAGTTGTTTTTACTAGCAGCCAACAGCATCCTACTTGAGAAAACAGACTTATTTGTGGGCTTAAATATTTTTTGAAGGGTTTCAAAACTCAGGTGTACACATATGCAATTGCAAAAGAAAAAAAATCTTATTTACTCAAAGGATAGTATGAATCAACAGTGAATTTGGCAAAATAATTACAGTTACTTAAAAGTTGCATAGGTGATTCAGAGTTGTTTTTCCACCACCACTTATGATGAAGATGTGTATTAAAGAAGGCCTCCATGGAGAGGGACAGCAGCAGCGTGGTGGCATGGTATTCTTGTTTTTGTCCCTGTTAAACATTTAAAACTCAACATTCATCCACAAAAGAGAAATGCCTATGTGGGAGCTATGGGATCCAGCAGCATACACCGAGGACCCGGGAGGCATCTTGCCCACCTTTGCATCAGGTAATAGAGCAGGTAGACCCCAGTTCAGGCTGTCGAACTGGCTGGAGCCTGTGAAGTGGCTCCAGCCTTTCAGCAGAGGCCCCTGGGAAACGCTGACTTGGGCAGATGCTCACAGATGCCAGAGCCTTGTACAAGTCCAGGTTTCTAGAGGAGACATTCCAGCACACTGTTGGAATAGTAATACAAGTGGGACACTTTGAAATGGGCCCTGTTTCCTTTCTTGGCTTATGTGAGAAAGAACAAGGTGAGAATGGAGCTCCAAGCACATGCAGCAGCCCAGTCACCCAGGTGGACTCATTTCACATTGGTGTGATTATGATTTCCTACGCCGGACATTTGGAGTAACAGAAGGTGTGTCACACGCGGCAGAGTCAGGGCCTACAGAGCTTATAGGGGGAGAACTGGACAAAAATGTTAAAGCATATATAGGTCACATAGTTCTCCTAGAATATAAATTATATTATTTTTCTTATAAAAGTTAGGAAACTTCTAGCATTCACATTTATGGATAAATGGATACTTTCTTTGTATTCTGTCACCAAGCATACATAATGTTTGGAGACCTGAGAGAGAACGATACCAGATCCCACCTAATTTGCCTCCCTGTTACTGAAAGCCAAGTTCGTCTGCCCATTGCTGTAAAGGCCAATACTCAAGAGACGAATGTTTATGGTAAAGGAATATGAGCTTTATTCAGCAGGCTGGCCATGTGGGGAGAAGGTGGGCTCTTGTCCAAAGGCCAACTCCAAGCTTTCTGCTTGGCCAAGAGATTTTTAAAGGGAGTGCAGTGGTCTGTGACATTTCTTGATTACGTGTAGACTTGGTAATGCCAACTACAGAGTTATCTTGATGCTTGGAGGTTGTGCAAGAAATTCTAGTTCCGTGGTGCCCAGAGGGGGTTGTGCAGGAACATCTGAGTCCTTGGTATCCAGGCGTTGTGTGAGAGTGCCCTGTTCTTTCTGCAAAGGAGGGTGAGGTCTACAGATGTGTAGAGGGAGGTCAGTGAAGTCATTTGTATAACCTTAAAAATGAAAAACATTTTGCTGAAAGATTGCTGGACTAATCAGAAAGCTAAGGGAGCTTCAAACAGACTTGTTGGCCACTGTGGCCTACGCACGTTCTGGTCCTTTATTCCCCAAGGCCAGTGGTCTGCAAATTTCAGAGTAAATTAATTCTGTTAACAGATCAAGGACTTTAAGTCAGCATGTGAGGATTGTGGGAACTTGAAGCAAGTTAACCCTTAAGACCTGCAGAAATGCGGTGACATCCCTACTCCATCTCTCATTAGCTTCACTGAAGTTATTTATTTGAGCCTTACTTCACCAGAAATGGAGATTTTAACAGTTCCTACTTAATTTTTTTTGAAGATTAAAGGAGATAATCCATTTCATTCAATGGATTAAATTAAACAAATAAGATATATTAAAAATGAATGAAATAAAGAAGGAGTCCTTCATAGCCTCAAGTCTCTTTTACCTTTTTTCACAATCCTGCGGTAAATTCCCAATATGCTGGTCACCTCACACTCATTTCCATGGTTGCACACTAATAGCATAAACCCAGTAGTTGAGCACCACCACAGGATCTTGGCAAAAGAGACTGGTCTGCAAGTAATGTCTTTTTTCAGTGTTACAGCTTACCAAATAACAAAGGACTGGTCATATACACTTCTTTTAAAAAATATCTCTTTCTTTGATTTTCATCTCCTGAAAATTCTCCTTTAAATGCATTTGAACTGTCTACTTCTTTATTCTGCACATTTGAAACTTTCAAATATAGCGTGACTTTCCTGCACCCAGCATCCTCCTCCCTAGAGTGTATGCAACTGTTTGCACAGCTCTTCCTTGGAGAGCCACATGGCTCCTTCTAGAATCTCTCTCAGGCCACTGCTTAGATATCACCTTATCTGAGAGGCCTTCCTCATCATCCTATCTCAGGCACTCAACTTTCCTTATTTTGACTGATTTTTCTTGGTGCTAATCACTCCCCGACATACTGATTCCCCCCCACCCCGTCTGCTTGTTCCCTCCTATCTAGGCTACAAGTTCCATGAGAGTAGAGACTTTGTTCTAAAAGTATAGAATGGTATCTGTCACATAGTAAGAAAGCAGTGATTATTTGCTGATTGAGTAAATAAAGGAGTATGGTTTTAGATGGTAAACCCTGGTGTGTGTGTTGCGGCGGGCGGGGTGGATTCCACTTGGAAAGAAGATAGTGAACAGACAGAGGGTTGGGTATAGACAAGAAAAAATGATTTTCCATTTAGGTTGGAGAGTAAAAGAGAAAAGTAGAAATTAAGATTAGAAAAAAACAGTTTGGGAAAAAATTTGGAGGGCCATGGATACCAGTTTATGAGTTCATAAGTTAGTAGCATAGGGCAAAGGAAGGAGCTACTGAAAGTTTTAATTGTGGCATTGGGAGAGGGGCATTGGTCGTGATTGGTATACCTTTTTTTGCCTTGCTCTCCTCTAGTCTTTCTCAGTCCTTTATTCACCTATTCCATAAATACATCCTGAGTACCTACCATGTACAGCAGATATTGGGGGATATGAAGATCTTGCCTTGCAGGATCAAGTGGTTTCATTGCAAAGTACCATGTGAAGGAGTAGAAGGACAGCATATTGAAGGTACTGTGGTAGCCCAGTGAGAAGGGGGGAAAAAAGCCTCTTTGGGAGTTGGGGAGGTTTTCAGGGCTGGTCAGGAAGGCTTTCAGAAAATGGCAGTGGAGCTTGCATCATGACATAGGCGTTCCCTGGGAGGCAAAGGCTACGGGTGTTCATGGAACTGGAAGAAATGAAAGGGATTTGAGGTGCATGTAGGACAGTAGGCAGAGAAAAAGGTAGAAAAGTTTTCCTGGTAATGATAATAAGAATGGGCTTTCCCATCTATTATATACTGGCTATGCATGAGAGGCAGACAGGGCTGGATCCTGAGGGTTCAAATGGCCCCTAGTAAAGAGTGTCCTTAACCTGGAAAGCAAGGATTTTAATTAGAGGAGTTTAAATAGGAGAGCGGGGGGCACTTATATTATATAAATATGAATTAGTGGCTTCAGTGCTGAAAATACATTTGAAAGTACAGGAGAGCAGGACTTGGTACGGATGAGTAATTTGGTGGGAAAGGATAGGGGAGCAGTTTAGGATAGTGTTGAAAGATTTTAGGGGACTAATAACACCTCTGTCTTCTGAGTTAGGAACTATTGAGATATACCAGTTAGGTAGATGGATGTCGAACATCTGTCCCTTAACTCTTTTTTTTTTTTTTAAAGATTTTATTTATTTATTTGGCAGACAGAGATCACAAGTAGGCAGAGAGGCAGGCAGAGAGAGAGGAAGAAATAGGTTCCCTGCTGAGCAGAAAGCCTGATGCGGGGCTCGATCCCAGGACCCTGGGATCATGACCTGAGCCGAAGGCAGAGGCTTTAACCCACTGAGCCACCCAGGTGCCCCTGTCCCTTAACTCTTAAAACAGATTTAACAGTGTAGCCTTTGTCTGTCAATGGTTCAGTTGGGCCCATCTGCCTGTGGTAGACAAGTGAGCCGGTCCCAGCTTAGCTGGATTATAGTAGGCCTACCTGGCAGGGAATGAGCCTGCCCGACTAAGCATGTTGCAGTGGTAAACTAGAATATATCCTTTCTGCAGATGAGGCAAGTCAGAAAGACAGAGTTGGGAGAGGAATTTTTTTTCACTTTCTTCTACCAAATTGACCAACTAGGTCAGTTCTGGGGAAAGGAGTGACAGGACTGACAGATGATGTCATAGGTTGGGCTTTCTAGAAATCTGGCCTTGAGATAGAGATAATGTGCAGAGAGTGACAGCTGTCGAGGGGGAAGGAAGGACACAGGATCGTACAGAGGGGAAAGCTCAGCTAGTGCAGTCTCAATGGAAACTTCTGCTGTGCCTACAGGGACAGAGATGGGAGACCCTTCAGAACTTTCCTGCTTTGGGACAAGAGGGCTGCGCCTTTATGCCTGTGCCTCTGTTAGACATTGGAATGTGGCCACTCAGGGAAGGAGGTCTGATCTTGGGCAAGGCAGAGATGGCTAATGAGACCAATGTGCCATCACAACCTCCTTCACAGATGCCAAAGCTGTTCCTTTTCTGCTTTTCCCTCCTGGGAGTGGGGTGGACATTCCGTCTTCTCTGGAAACATGAGGACAGGCAATTTGCTTCCCTCTAATCTAAGAGACAACTCCTAGGTTTTTGACTTGAGCATCATGGTGGATGGTAAAAGTACAAGAGGAAGGAGGAGGCCACAGGTCAGCCCAGCAGCTGTCCAATATTTGTCTTCTGTGCCATCTTCCAGAACAGTGGAGTGCAGAGACCCTGTTTTCTCACTGCCTTTTGGTTTTCCTTTTGGGGCCTATAAAGCAGGGACTATAGTACAAATTGAGTTCTCTCCTTTTTTGGTCTGTTATTGAATAGAACTGACTGAGAAAAAAGGAAAGCGTAGAAAATTGTATAGTTTTGTAAATGTGTTTTCCCCATGGCTTTTGGAAACCACTAAAGCTGTCTGCCGTACTGTTTTAGGGCAGTGGTGTCTAGTAGTAGGCTATCCAATTCAGCACACTTCCGTAACTCCATGAAATAGCATCTGTCTTACTAAATACCATGCTCTTATTTAGCCTGATAAAGTGTCCTCAGCATTTCATAGTTTTGCAGTATAAATATGGTAGTTAGGATTTGCAGGGTTCTAGAAAATGTGCAAACACTGCTCTTCTCATTCCTGAGTATTTTACATCCATTCAGTGTAATCAGCATTCATTCTACACATGAAGTTGAATTGTGAATGTTTCTCTCTCTCTGTGCATATTTTGGGGATTGGTAACTGTCTCCTGAGTCATTAATGTGAAGACACTGAACTTATTATTGAACTTCCTAGAATAAACATTTGTTTCCTCTTGAGAGGGCAAAATGGGATACCATTTGTGTTCTTGAATGGGTTTTTTAGGTGGGTTTCTGCTTATTTTAATTCTAAATTGTATCAGATTGTTTTTTAGTAAGTTACCACTGCTCAGATGGGCCAGATTTAGGCATTTATTGCCAATTAGGAACAGGATGTTTGAGATGTTTGGTGATGTTCTCCGGATGACCTGTTTTATGTTTTCTGCTTATTTTGTTTTATTTTTGTTTTATGATCATGTTGGCTTTTCCACTAAGCCATAACTTTAATTGACCTGGCTTCGTTAATAGAACATTGACCAGATCCCCTTCTATAACTTCCAGCCTTCTCCTTATTATAACTCCTTCACCCAGTTCTCCTGTTGTGTCCCAATCTCATTCTGGGGTAAAAAGGGAATTTTTAGGTGTATGTGTTACAGGTGTAATATATGTTTCTAAGACATAGGCTCACTGTATTTCAATCTAAATTGCCTGGGCAGTGCTCTTTGGGCTATTTTGGAATAAATTCCTGTGAAAAGTAAATTTAAACAGTAATGTCTGTTGTGGAGGTCTTTCATAGTGAATAGCCACCATTGAGGGCCATGTGGATGTCTGCACTACATGTGGTGACATGATTTCTACATCTGTTTTGAAGTTCAGTTGTTTCCCAGACCACATGTGCATTTCTTTAGGGAGCTGACATTCATCCCTCCCAGGATTCAGGCATTATAAGCTGGTAACTATAACTGGCTTACTCTCTTTGACCTAGACATTGTTACACTTTATCTTAGTTTGACTATTCCTATCAGATCTGGTTCTATTTAATATTGACAACATTGGAGTTTCTATAAATTAGCAGCATGGCAAAAGAACCAGACATATTTAAATCCATAAATCTTGATTTCCAGGTCTTTTAAAGGCTTTTTGGTTTAAATAGTCCTTTACTACATAGTAGACACAAGCAGTACTTATAAAAATGCTGGCTATCAGGCAGCTTTTGTAGCTCAACTGAAATTAAAAAAACAAAAACAGAAAACCCTAAGCTGGGTCCCTCTTTTAAGAATCAGAAAGTCCAGATTTCTTCTGGCTCTGCTACTGAGATATTACAGAAGTTACATATTTCATTTCCCTATCTTAAAAAAGGGAGAATACTGTATGACTCTACTTACATGTGTTATCTAAAGTAGTCAAATTCATAGAAACAGAGAATAGAACAGGGGCTAGAGGAGAAGGGCAAAGGGATTTGTTTTTGTTTGTTTTTTGTTTTTTTGTTTTTTTAAGATTTTATTTATTTATTTGACAGAGAGAGAGAGAGAGATCACAAGGAGGCAGAGAGGCAGGCGGGGGGTGGAGGGAAGCAGACTCCCCACTCAGCAGAGAGCCCCATGCAGGGCTCAATCCAAGGACCCTGAGATCATGACCTGAGCTGAAGGCAGAGGCTTAACCTACTGAGTGACCCAGGCACCCCCAAAGGGATTTGTTTAATAGAGTTCAGTTTTGCAAGAAGAAATGTTCTAGAGATCTGTTGCACAATAATGTGAATATTCTTAACACTACTGAACTGTGTATTTAAAAATGATTAAGATGGTAAATTTCATGTTATGTGTTTTTAATCACAATTTTAAAAATGTAAAGAAATTTTGATGGATAGTGTTACTGTTAATTGGATGTTTAGTATGTGTTTTAGATGAATTATCTTATTAAATATTCACGACTTCATGACACATTACCCTGTGTCATAGATAAGAGAATTTAGATTTGGAGAAGTAATTTACTAGCTAGAAGTGGCAGACCATTTTGAACCTAGGTGTGACTTTAAAGCCATTCAAAAAATACACTGCTGCCAGCTAAACTTAAGCCAGTCTATCTCTACTGCTTTGGAGTCTGTGGTTCTAGGATACTGAGATATGCTAGGGACCCTGCAGAGATCCTTCAAGTGAGTAAAAAGAAAGTTCAAATGTTCAAGTGTTCAGAGATCACCCCTCTATCATTTATACTGAACTAAAATTGCATGCTAAATTTAGTCTGTGGTACATCAGGAAAAATAAATGCCTTTATGGGAGGCCAAGGTGTCAATTCAAATGTTAGAATTGTTAAGGGGTTAATAGCTATAACTTCTGTGGAAAGTAGAGACTGAGAAGGGCCTTTACTATTTCTTTCATATTTTTTTTTCCTGCTTTTTGAGTTTTTAATAACAAGTATAACTTCTGTTTTGGGTTGAATTGTGTTCTCCCTAAATTCATACGTTCAAGTCCTAAATCTCAGAACCTTAGAATGTGATCTTATTTGTAAATAGGATCTTGGCATGTGAATTGATTAGTTAAGATGATGAAGTCAGCTGAAGTAGGGGGGCCCCCTAATCCAGTATGACTGGTTTCCTTATCATAAGGGAAAATTTGGACACAGACATGCACAAAGGCAGAATACCATGTGAATATGAAAGCCGAGATTGGGGTGCCAGCCAAAGAATGCCAAAAATTGTCGGGAAACTACCAATCCTGATGATGACCCCTTGATCTCAGAACTCTAGCATCGAGAACCCTGAGACAATAAATTTCTGTGGTTTAAGCCACTCGGTTTGTGGTACTTTGTTACAGCAGCCCTATCCAACTAATACACAATTTCTAAAAAAAAAAAAAAAAAGTTAGCTGTGATTCCTGGGAGTTTATCCCAAATAGTATTCAAATTAAAAAAGGATCTTTATATATGATGTTCATTACAGTAATTTTTATGATAGGAAAAAATGAGAAGCAAATGTCTAAAGATTAGTGGTTAACTAAATTACAGCATATCTACTTTTTTATAGCAAATCTATTTGAAGAAGTATAATGTCATTTTGCATAGCCTGTGAAATGTGAAAAATGTATATGACATAAATAAAAAGCTGGATGTAAAATTATTTATACAAAACAAGAACAGCTGTGCAAAATATATATGCTCTCACTAAGATTATAAGCAGAAATGGAAAAACTTTTTTAGGATTGTGGGGTCTGGGTGGATTTTCCTTTTAATATTTCTTTTAATTTGTGTGCTTTTGTTTCATTGAATTACAATAATGTATTGTGGTTATTATAACACTTTCTTTTAAAAAATCAACTTTATTGAGGCAAATTTTACATACAATAAAATGTATCCTTTTAAAGTGTGTAGTTTGATAGTTTTGACAAATGTATACATCCTTCTGACCACCACCACAATCAAGAAGTAAAACATTTCTGTCGTCACAAAAAGTTCTGTATTGCCCTTTTACAGTCACTCTTTCAACTCTGGCCTTAGTCAACTACTGATCTGTTTTCTGTCACCACAGATTTGCTTTTCTCTTTTCTATTATTTCTTATAAACAGAGCAATATAGTATTGATTCTTCGTCTGGTTTCTTTCATCCAGAATAGTGTTTTTGAGATTTTTCCATGTTGTAGCTTATCTGAGTAGTTGGTTCCTTTTTAGTATTGAATATTCTTTGTATCAACACTCATTTTGTTTATCCATTTATGTGTTGATAGAAATTTAGATTATTTCTGATTTTTAGCTACTATGAATAAGTTGCTGTGAACATACTTGTATAAGAGTTACGTAATCATGTTTTAATTTCTCATGGATAGATACTTAGGATTGGAATTGCTGGATTGTGTGATACATTTATACGTAACATAAATGGTTCACATTCTTACCAGCAATGCATGAGAGTTCGAGTAGCTCCACATAGTCACCAACGTTTAGTATACTCAGTTTGTTTCGGTTTTAGTTGTTCTCATGGTTGTATAGTGGTCTTCTTTTGTGGTTTTAATATGAATTTCCCTCATCACTTGATGTTAAGGCATCTTTTCATGTGCTTATTGTTTCTTCTGTGATGTGTCTATTCAGATATTTTGCTTATTTAAAAATTGCCTCCTAAAAATATTGCCATCTCATTAAATGTTAAGAGTGCTTTTTTAAAAAAATATTTTTTTTCCTGATGATTGATAGACCTGTACCCCTGGGGCAAATAATACATTATATGTTCATAAAAATATTTTAGCTACTGTTTCTTTGCCAGATATATATATTTTATATACATTTTATACACACACACGCACACACACACACACGTTTGTATATATATATAAAAAATATATATTTATATATATAAAATATATATATTTATATATAATATATGTGTATATGGACGGGCATTCACTCCATCTGTGGCTTGCCTTTTCCTTTTTTTTTTTTTTTTAAAGTTTTTTTTTTTTTTTTTTAATTTATTTGTCAGAGAGAGAGAGGGAGAGAGCGAGCACAGGCAGATGGAATGGCAGGCAGAGGCAGAGGGAGAAGCAGGCTCCCTGCTGAGCAAGGAGCCCAATGTGGGACTCGATCCCAGGACGCTGGGATCATGACCTGAGCCGAAGGCAGCTGCTTAACCAACTGAGCCACCCAGGCGTCCCTCCTTTTCCTTTTCTTAATAATATACTACAAGTGCCTAAGTTTTAAATTTTGGTGAAATCTTTATTTGTCCATTATTTTCTTTCTGATTCAAACTTTTTGTGTCCTCAGACATTTTTGGCTATACCAAGTTTATAAAGACTTTCTCTGTGTTTTCTTCCAAAAGTTTTATAGTGTTAACTTCTATTTACATTTAGATATATGATCCACTTTGAGTTAACTTTTTTATATGCATTCGAAGCAAGGGTAGAGGTATGTTTTCTTCTAAATTGATATCTAGTTATTCCAGATATATTTATTATCAGTTTTTTTCAAAAATATTTGAGGAGATTCTGATTGGAATCTATAGATCAATTTGAGGAGAATTGACATCTTAACAAATATTAAGTGTTTCCACTCAGGAGCATAGTATAGCTGTCCATTTTTTTTTTTTAAATTTTTATTTTAAAAAGATTTTTATTTGTTTTTTTGAGAGAGAGCAGAGAAAGCGAGAGAGAGAAAGAGAGCCCAGGTAGGAGTAAGAGAGGGAGAGGGACAAGCAGACTCCCCACTGAGCAGGAAGCCTAATGTGGGGCTTGATTCCAGAACCCCGGGATTATGAAGGCAGACACTTAATCAGCTGAGCCATTCAGGCTCCCCTAGCTGTCCATTTATTTGTATTTCTTTAAGTTCTCTCACCAGTATTTTATAGTTTCTAGTATACATTCCTTTTTTTAATTCTTAAAATTTTAAAAATTTATATTATTTTTATTTTAATTATTAATTCAATGTTTTATTAGTTTCAAATGTATAATATAGTGATTCAACAATTCTATACATTACTCAGTGCTCATCATGATAAGTATATTCTTAATCCCCTTTACCTGTTTCATGCATCCTCCAACCCACTTTCCTTCTGGTAACCATTCGTTTGTTCTCTGTAGTTAAGAGTCTGTTTTCTTGGGTTGTCTCTTTTTTACTTCGGTCATTTATTTTGCTGCTTAAATCCCATAAGTGAAATCATACAGTATTTGTCTTTCTCTGATTTATTTCACTTAACACTGTTAACACTTAACCCTCCAAATCTATTCATGTCATTGCAAATGGCAAGATTTTATTCTTCTTTATGGCTAAGTAATATTCCATTGTACCTATGTACAATTTCTTCTATGTACAATTTCTTCCTTATGCGTTCATCTACTGGTGGACACAGTTTCCTTCCATAATTTAGCTATTGTAAATAATGTTGCAGTAAACATAGGAGTACATATATCTTTTGAATTAATGTTTTCTCATTTGGGGGGTAAATACCAGTAACGGAATGACTGGATCATGTAGTAGTTCTGTTTTTAATTTTTTGAGAAAGCTGCCTACAGTTTTCCGTAGTGGCTGTACCAGTTTGCATTCCCACCAACAGTACAGAAGGCTTCCCTTTACTTTCTAGCCAATAATTGTTTTTCTTATGTTTTTATTTTAGCCATTCTGATGTGTGAGATGATATCTCATTGTAGTTTTGATTTGTATTTCCTGATGATTAGTGATGTTAAGCATCTTTCATGTATCTGTTGGTCATCTGTGTCTTTGGAGAAATAGACATTTCTGTCTGTTCATGTCTTCTGCCCATTTCTTAATTGGATTATTTGTTTTTTGTATGTGTATTTAGTTGTATAAATTCTTTATATATTTTGGGTATTACCCCTTTATCAGATATGTCACTTGCAAATATCTTCTCCCATTCAGTAGGTTGCCTTTTAGTTTTGTTGACTGTTTGCTTTGCTGTGCAGAAGCATTTTATTTTGATGTAGTCCCAATAGTTTGTTTTTGTTTCCCTTGCCTCAGGAGATAGATGTAGAAAAATGTTGCTAAGACCAGTGTCAAAGGGATTACTTCCTATGTGTTCTAGGACTTTTATGGTTTCAGGTCTCACATTTAGGTCCTTAATCCATTTTGAGGTTGCGTTTTGTTTTGTTTTGTTTTGTTCTGTTTTGTTGTTTTTGTGATCCACTTTCATTTTTTTGCATGTACCTGCCCAGTTTTCCCAGCATCATTTGTTGAAGAGATTGTTTTTTCATTGCATATTCTTTTTTTTTTTTTTTTAAAGATTTTGCTTATTTATTTGACAGAGATCACAAGTAGGCAGAGAGGCAGGCAGAGAGATAGAGGGGGAAGCAGGCTCCCGGCTGAGCAGAGAGCCCGATGTGGGGCTCAGTCCCACGACCCTGAGATCATGACCTGAGCTGAAGGCAGAGATTTAACCCACTGCATATTCTTTCATTGCATATTCTTGCCCCCTTTGTTGAAGATTAACTGATCATATAATTGTGGTTTTATTTCTGGGCTCTCTATTCTGTTCCATTGATCTGTGTCTTTTGTTGTGCCCGTACCATAGTGTTTTGATTACTGGAGCTTTGTAGTATAGCTTGAGATCTGGGATTTTGATACCTCCAGTTTTATTCCTTTTCAAGATTGCTGTGGCTATTCATGGTCTTTTGTGGTTCTTATACAAATTTTAAGATTATTTTTTCAAGTTCTGTGAAAAACGCTCTTGGTATTTTCATAGGGATTGCATTAAATATATAGATTGCTTTGGGTAGTATGGACATTTTAACAGTATTTGTTCTTCCAATCCATGAACATGGAAAATCTTTCCATTTGTTGGTATTATGTTCAATTTCTTTCATCAATATTTTATAGTTCTCAGAGTATATGTCCTTCACTTCCTTGGTTATGCTTACTCCTAGGTATTTTATTATTTTTGGTATAATTGTAAATATAATTGTTTTCTTAATTTCTCTTTCTGGCACTTTATTATTACTGTATAGAAATGCAACTGATTTCTGTATAATTAGTTTTGTGTTCTGTAACCATTCTGAATTCATTTATCAGTTGTAGTAGTTTTTTGGTAGTTTTTGGAAGTTTTAGTTTGGTAGTTTTGGTGTTTGCAGTAGTTTGGTAGTTTTTAGGTTTTCAGTATATAGTATCTTGTCATCTGCAAATACTAAAAGTTTTACTTCTTCCTTACCAATTTGGATGCCTCTTATTTCTATTTCTTGTCTGATTGTTCTGGCTAGGATTTCCAGTACTATATTGAATAACTGATGAGAGTGGACATCTTTGTCTTTTTCCTGGCCTCAAGGAAAAAGCTCTCAGTTTTCACCATTGTATATGATGTTAGCTATGGGTTTTTCTTATATGGACTAATTATTAAGTTGAATTATTATATTCCCTCTAAAGTTACTTTTTTTGAGAATTTTTATCATGAAGGGATCTTATTATGATTATATAGTGTCATTCTTTGTCTCTTGTTACAGTCTTTGTTTTTTTTTAAAGATTTATTTTAGAGAGAGTGAGAGGGAAGGAGAGACTGGGAGTCAGGGAAGGGGCAGAGGGAAAGAAGCTCAAGCAGAGTCCCTGCTGAGTGGGGAGCTTGATGCAAGTCTCGATCTCATGACCTGAGCTGAAATCAAGAGTGAGACACTTAACTGACTGAGCCACCTAGGCACACCAGTTTTTGTTTTAAAGTTTGTTTTCATTCAAAGTAAGTATCAATACTCGACTTTTTTTTTTTACTTTCATTTGCATAATAAATGCTTTTCCATCCCCTCACTGTCGGTCTACATGTGTCTTTAGATCTGAAATTAGTCTCTTATAGGTAGTATAAGAGTCTCTTATAGGTAGATAAGTCTAACTTTTTTCTTCTTTATTAAAAGATTTTATTTATTTATTTGACAGGGAAAGAGAAAGAGAGGGAACACAATCAAGGACAATGGGAGAGGGAGAAGCAAGCTTCCCACTGAGTAGGGAGTCTGAGGCAGGGCTCTATGCCAGGACCCTGGGATCATGACCTGAGCCGAAGGCAGATGCTTAACGACTGAGCCACCCAAGCACCCCCAAGTCTAGCTTGTTTTAGGCATGGTTTGGTCCCTCTGTTAGTGGGCCAGTCTGGGGTTTCCTTGGGCTTGAGTTTAATCATACCAGGTATTTGTCAGAGATGCAGTAACACCAAATTGTAGGGTTCTTTCCCTGTGTTGTCCTTTGAGGAGCTTTTATTCGTGGGCAGGGCATACAGTTGGATCTGATATCTGCCCCCATTCTACTTCTGAAACTGCAATTGGACTGGTGTGTGTGGTTATCTTCCACCCCTTTCTGGGGCAGGAGTCACTTTGGAGTGGTGCTGACCCTGTAGGGGGTGCTTGGTCATTGCCAGGCTTGTGGCATTGCTTTGGATGGTCTGTGGCCAAGGGCATATTGGAGGGGTCAAGTCCATAGGAAAACACAGGGGCAGACTAAGCGGTGCCAGCAAGAGTGTTCTGGCCTGTTCTGGGTGGGACCTACAGGTGCCTAGAAAAAATCCTGCCAGCTCCTGGCAGGTTGAAGGGAATAGGTCCATAGGAGAATGTAGGGGCAGGGTGTGTGCTGCCAGCAAGGTTGTGATGATCCACCATTGGAGGGGACCTGCAGCCACCAAGAAAAACTCTTGCCATGGCCAAGGAGGAGAGGGTGAGTCCAAAGAGCAATGCAGTGGTGGGGCTTACTGTTAGCAGTTTAGGTAGAGTATATTGGAGCTATGCTGCTTCCCACAGATTTCCATGTATCTAGCCTGGGGGGAAGGAGAGAGAAGTGGTGCCCACCAGCTCTTGTATCCCTGGAGAGGTCTTTCAAAGATCCTTGCCCCTCCAGCATACACTTCAAAATTAGTAAATAAATCTCCTTCCCATATACTCCAGGTGTTTTTTTAAAATGCTGCTTCTGTGCTGTGTATCAGTGGGTGATGTTTGTTGTGCTATCTCTTTAAGTGGAACTCTACTCTCCTGGCTCTTCCAGAGTCAAATCTGCTGATTTTTAAAGTTGCAGATGTTAAGCCATATTGCTTGTTAGGCTCCTCTGGCTTTCAAAGCCAAATGATAAAGGGATTCATCTTACCCCGTGGGTTTCCCTTGCCTGCTGTGTCTGGCGGGGATCTGCCCCTCACCCCACTCTGTGCCTGCTGCGTCCCTCCTGCAGATATCCCATGGTGGTCTTTGTCTCCTATCTGCATCTCTGCTCTTCCTACCCTCTTCAGTGTGTCCTCTTCACTATATTTAGCTACATTCTGCCAGTCTTCAAGTTGTATTCTGGGTTATTTACATTGATGTGGGTGTTACCTAATTGTGTCAGTGGGACCGTATGATCTTATGATCCTCCTAGTCTACCATCTTTCCCGGAAGTCTGTAGTGTACATTTCTTGCACTTATTTTGTTAAATTTATATCTAAGTATTTTATGTTTTCGGATGCTTATTATTTATTTTGTTTTACAGTCTTTTGTGGCCAATACATAGAAATATACTTTTTGTTTATTGCCTTAGTGTCCTGGGGCCTTGCTGAATTTATCAGCTTTTCATAGATTACTTTGGATTTTGTACATAATCATATCTTAATTTTTATTTCCCCATCTATATGCCCTTAATTTTTTTTCTTGTTTAATTGAACTTGCAAATCCTTTAGCACAATGTTGAATATATGCTTTGAGAGCAGACACCTGGCCAGTTTCCTGATCTTAGGGGGAAAGCGTTTAGACTTTCAGTATTAGCATGACTTTTTTTTTTTTTTTTAAGATTTTATTTATTTGAGAGAGAGAGAAAGAGGGAGAGCACAAAGGGAGAAGTAGACTCCCCGCTGAGCAGAGAGCCTGATGTGGGGCTTAATCCTGGAGATCATGACTTCAGCCAAAGGCAGATGGTTAACCTACTGAGCCACCCATGTACCCCTAGTATTAGCATGACTTTAAGTGGATTTTTTCATAGGTGTTCTTTATAATGTTGAGCGAATTCCCTTGTATTTATAACTTACTTAAAGTTTTTATGATAAATGAATATTGAATATTTTTTATTTTTCATTTTACTTAATTTTTAAGAATTGTGGTCAAATATACATAACAAAATTTACCATTTTAACCATATTTTTTTCTGAAAGATTTTATTTTTTAGGTAACATCTACACTCAATGTAGGGTTCAAACTTAAAACCCTGAGATCAAGAGTTGCATGTCTATTGACTGAGCCAGCCAGGCGGCTCCCATTTTAACCATATTACAGTGTACTATTCGGTTGCATATGTATGTTCACATTATTGTGCAGCCATCAGTACAATCCCTCTTTAGGGGATTTTTCATCTTGCAAAACTGGAATTTGTATCCATTGAACAATAACTCCACATTCCCCACCTGCCCACCCAGCCCCAGGTAACCACCATTCTACTTTCTGTCTGCGTGAATTTGACTGCTCTAGGTTTCTCATGTAAGTGGAATCATACAATATTTGTCATTTTGTGACTGGCTTATTTCATTCAGCATGATGTCTCCAAGGTTGTGATACATGTTAGAATTTCCTCCCTTTTTAAGGGTAGATAATATGCCATTGTATGTATATACCACATTTCATTTGTCCTTTGAGCTGTCAAGAGACATTTGGCTGCTTCTGCTTTTTATATATTGTAAATTAATATTTTTATATATTATATACTATTTACTATATGTTATATATTATAAATAATTGTGACTCTCTGCTTCCAGTTCTTTTGGATTGTACCCAAAAATGAAACTGCTGGATCATGTAGTAATACTCTTAATTTTTTTGAGGTACTGCCGTACTTTTTCTTTTTTTTTTTTTTAAGATTTTATTTATTTATTAAGAGAGAAAGCACAAGCAGAGGAGAGGGGTTGGGGGAAAGGGAAAAAGCAGACTCCTCTCTGAGCAGGAAGCCCAATGCAGGACTTGATCCCAGGTTCCTGGAATCATGACCTGAGCCCAGGGCAGACACTTAACTGACTCGGCCACCCAGGTGCCCTGCCATACTATTTTTCATATTGTCTGGAGTGGATTTCCATCAGCAGTGTGTGGCAGGGCACCAGGAGTGTGCTTTTTTCAGATCGTTCCAACACTTATTTTCTGTTTGCTTCTTTTTAGTAATAGTTATTCTATGGTAAAAAGTGGTTTCTCATTGTGGTTTTGCATTTTCAGTTCTGTAACAATTAGTGATGTTGGAATACCTTTTCATGTGCTTATTGGCCATTTATAAGTCTTTAGAGAAATGTCTGTTCAAGTTTCTGCCCACTGTTGAACCAAGTTGTTTTGTTTTGTTGTTAATGAGCTGTAAGAATTCTTTATATATTCTGAATGTTGACCCCTTATCAGATGCATGATTTATAGATATTTTTTCATACTAGGTGATTGTGTTTTACTATGCTGATAGTTCCATTTGATGCACAGTTTTAAATTTTTTAATGAAATATCGATTATCAGTTTGTTGTTGTCTGTGTTTTTGGTATCATTATGTAAGAAATCATTGCTACATACAAAGTCATGAAGCTTTTCCTCAATGTTTATCTTCTAATGGTTTTGTAGTTTTGGACCTTAAATTTAGAATTTTGATCTTTCTTCAGTTAACTTTTGTATATGGTATAAGATAAGTGTCCAACTGCAAGGGGTTTTTTTTTGTTTTTTTTTTTGCATGTGGATATCCAATTTTCCCAAACCATTTGTAGAAAAGATTGCCCTTTCTCCATTGAATGCACTTCACACTTGTTCAAAATCATTTGAATATATATGCAAGAGTTTATTTCTGGGCTTTCTAGTCTGTTCTGTTAGTCTGTTTCATAGTACCATAAGATTACTGCATGGTTGTAGTAAATTTTGTAATCAGGAAGTGTGAGGCCTCTACTTTGTTCTTCATTTTCAAGATTGCGTTGTCTATTTAGAGACACTTGAGAGTCCATTTGAATGGTGGGTAGATTTTTTAGTTTTGTGAAAAACATCATTGGGATTTTGGTAGGGATTATGTTGAATTTGTAGGTTGTTTTGGGTAGTACTGACAATAATATTAAGTCTTCCAACCCATAGATAAGGGATGCCTTTTCATTTATTGGCATCTTCTTTAATTTCTACCAGCACATGTAGTTTTTAGTTTTTAAGTCTTTCTTCTTTTTGCTAAGTTTATTCCTAAGTATTTTGTTCTTTTTGATGCTATTATAAATGGCATTGTTATCTTAATTCCTTATTGGTGATTATTGTTCATGTGATGAGAAACACAATTGATTTTCTGTGTCGACTTTGTATCCTGCAACTTTGCTGAATTCATTTATTAGTTCTAACAGGGTTTGTTTTTGTTTTTTGTTATTGTGTTTTTGGTAGAATCTTTACAGTTTTCCACGCATAACATCATGTCATCTTTGAACAGAAATAATTTTACTACTCAAGTTTAAATAGTTTTTATTTCTCTTTATTACTAAACTGCCCTGAATAGAGCTTTCGGTTCTGTGTTGAAAAGAGGTGACAAGAGAGGGCATTCTTGCTTTTCTCCTCATGCTGGGGGGAAAGTTTTCACTTTTTCATCTTTGAGTATGATGTTAGCTGTGGACTTTTCACATATGGTCTTTATTAAAAGATAATGTTCCTGTATTTCTGGTTTGTTAAGTGTTTTCATCATTAAAGGGTATTGAATTTTATCAGATAGTTTTCTTGAATCAATTCACATGATCACGTGTTTTTTTTTACTTCATTCTGTTAATGTGATTTATTTCATTGATTGATTTTTGTGTGATGAATCATCTTTGCATTTGAGGAACACCTTCTACTTAGTCTTGGTTATAATCTTTTAATGTGTTCCTGAGTTTGGTTTGCTAGTATTTTGTTGAAGATCTTTGTATCATTTTTCATCAGAGATATTGGCCTATAATTTTTTTTTAAGCGTCTTTATCTGGATTTAATGTCAGGATAATACTGGTCCTCATACAATGATGTAGTTCTCTCCTCTTTAATTTTTCGGAAGTGATTGGGAATGATTGGTGTTAATTCTTTAAATTAGTTAGAATTGTCCAGGGAAGCCATCTGGTCTGGGGCTTTTCTTTGCTGGGAGGTTTTTGATTACTTATTCAATCTTTTTACTAGTTATAGGTCTGTTTGGTTTTTTCATTTCTTCATGATTCAGTCTTGGTAGGTTATGTTGTTGTAGGAATTTGTTTATTTTATCTGCATTATCTAATTTGTTGGTTTATAGTTGTTTAGAGCACTCTTAAAATCCTTTTTATTTCTGTCACATGTCCTCTGTTTCATTTCCTACTGTGTTGTCTTTGCGCTCTCTGTTTCTCTCTTTCTTTCTCTCATTCAGGCATTGTAAACATTTGTCAATTTTTGTTCTGTATTCTTTTCATAGAGCAAACCTAGGTTTCATTGATATTTGTTTGTTTTTCTACTCTTTTAGAGTTTATCTGTTCTCTAATGCTTATTATTTCCTTCTGGCAACTATGAGTTAGTGCCTCTTTTTCTAGGGTTTGTTTGTTTGTTTAAGATTTGTTTCTTTTAGAGAGAGAGTGCACGTGCACGTGCATGTAAGCGATGGGGAGGGGCAGCGGGAGAGGGAAAGAAGGAGACTCCTTACTGAGTGTGGAGTCCCACGTGAGGCTTGATCCCAGGACATGTGAAGCTCCGTCCCACGACCCTGAGATCATGACCTGAGCTGAAATTAAGAGTTGGACGCTTAACCAACTGAGCCATGCAGGCAGCCCCCTTTTTCTGTCTTAAGGTTTAAAGTCAGCTTGTTAATATCCTTCTTTTTTTTTTTTTTTTTTTAAGGTTTTATTTGTCAGAGGGAGAGAGAGAGAGAGAGCATAAGCAGGGGGAGCAGCAGGCAGATGGAGAAGCTCCCTGCTCAGCAGGGAGCCTGATGTGGGGCTCGATCCCAGCACCCTGGAATCATGACCTGAGGCAAAGGCAGATGCTTAACTGACTGAGCCACCCAGGCATCCCAGGCATCCCTTCTATTTAATATAAACATTAACAGCTATAAATTTCCTACTTACCACTTCTTTTGCTGTATCCTATATGTTTTTATATATTTTGTTTTTACTTTCATTTGTCTCAAGATGTGTTCTAATTTCCTTGTGATTTCTTCCTTAAACTACTGGTTGTTTAAGAGTGTGCTTTTTAAAAAAGAGTGTAACATTTAATTTCCATATTATTTGTGGATTTTCTAGTATTTCTTTTACCATTATCATCTAATTTTGTCTTAATGTGATAGGAGAAAATACTTTGTGTGACTTTAGTCTTTTATAATTTGTTAAGACTTGTTTTGTAGCCTAACATATCATCTATCCTGGAAAATACTGTGTGTACATTTGAGAAAAGTGTGCATTCTACTGTTGTTGAGTAGAATGTTTTATATATGTCTCTTAAGTCCAGTTAGTCTGTAGTGCTTTTTTTTTTTTAAAGTCCTCTCTTTCCTTTTTGCTTTTATGTTTGGTTATCCTATCTATTGTTGAAAGTGGGGTATTGGAGTCTCTATTCTTATTGTAGAGCTGTCTCTTTCTCCCTTAAATTCTGTCAGTGTTTGCTTTCTTCATATATTTAGGAGCTCTAATGTTTAGTATATGTATGTTTATAGTTACAGGTTTTTGATGAATTGGCACATTTTTCATTATATCCTGTCTTTTGATTCTTATATTAGTTTTTGACTTGAAGTCTTTATTGTCTAATGTGGTATATCTAGCTCTACTCTCTTTTGCTTATTGTTTGCATGAAATATTTTTTCATGCTTTTACTTTTAATCTATGCATGTCCTGAGATCTAAAATGAATTCACTTTAAACAGCATATAGTTGGATCTGCTGTATATTTTTGTTTCTGTTTTTTAACCCATTCTGTTAATCTCTCTTTAGATTGGGGAGTTTATTCTATTTACATTTATAGTAATCACAGGAAGGACTTACTAAGGCCATTATGTTTTTGTTGGATGTCATAAGTTTTTGTTCCTTATTCCTCCTCTGTGTTTAGTTGATTTTTTGTAGTGACATGTTCTGATTCCCTTTCTTATTTCCTTTAGTTTAGATTCTGTTTGCTACCAACTTAACTTCAATCAAATTACTTTATAACTCTGCCTCTTTACTTTATGAAATAGATGTCACAGAATACATCTTTATATATTGTGCACCCATTAAATTAGATTTATTTTGCATGCTTCTTTCTTTTAAATTTCCTAAAAGAATTAAAATGGCTATACACAACTCAGTATAATAATACATGAGTTATTTTTGTCAACATATTTAACTTTATCACAGAACTTTATATTTTCATATGGTTTTGAGTTTCTGTGTAGCATCCTTTCATTTTAACTTAAAGGACTCCCTATAGTATTTCTTGTATGGTAGGTCTTGTGGTAATGAATTCCCCTCACTTTTGCTTATCTGGAAAGGTCTTAATTTCTCCTTCATTTCTGAAGGACATTTGTGCCAGATACAATAATCTTTGTTAGCAGTTTTTTCTTTAGCACTTTGAATTATCACCCATTCTTTTCTGGCCTGCAGTGTTTCTGCTAAGTAAGTCACTGATAATCTTCCAGGGGCTTCCTTATTTGTGATGAGTTGCTTTTTTCTTGCTGCTGTCAAGTTTCTATTTGTGTTTGACTTTTGACAGTTTGATTGTATGTCTCAATGTAGACCTCTTTTTGTTCATGCTAATTGGAGTCCTTACATTTCTTGAATTTGGATGTTCAGTTCCTTCCTCAGATTTAGGAAGTTTTTGACCATTATTTTTTCAGATAATTTCTATGCCTTTTTCTCTCACTTGTCCCCTTCTGGGACTCCCATAATGAATATATTGGTGTTCTTCATGGGTTCCCTAAGTCTCATAGGCTTTCTTTACTTTATTCATTCTTTTTGTTGTTGTTGTTCCTTTGATTCAATAATTTCAAATGACCTTTCCTTAAATTCATTATTCTACATTCTGATGGTTTGACCCACTATTGAATCCCTTCAGTAAATTTTTCAATTTTGTTCTGTTTTTCAGCTCTAGAATTTCTATTTCAGTTTTTTAAAAGACATTTTTATTTTTGTATTGATATTTTCATTTTGTTCAGATGTAATTTTTCTGAATTTCTTTAGTTCTCTGTGTTTTTCCTTAGAGCCTTGAGCATATTTAAGACAGTTTTATGTCTTCTCATAGGAAGTCTAAAGTCTGTTTCTTTTAGGATCAGTCTGGAGATTCATATTGTTATGTTGAATAGTCCATATTTCCCTTTTTCTTTGCCTGCCTGGTTATATTTGTTGAAAATTCGTTATTTAGAAATCCAATTTTCTCAGTCTTAATAGGCTTGCCTTGTGTGAGAGAAACTTTCCTAGTTAGCCTGACATGAAGGCTTAAGGTTTTCTCAGACCTCTTCTGGATGACTTTTCCTGGGCCTGTACGTTTTCTTTTTCCAAGTTTTCTGTATACATGGCTTCTTTAAAATATCCTAATTTTTTTTTATGTGTGCTGTTGAAGCAAGCACTAAAATATCCTAATTATTTAAAGAGTCCCTTTCCTGCCTATTTATATAGTGTTGGGTGTCCTACTGTTTTTGTTTGCCTATAATCTTACACCAGGTGTCTCTTGGTCTCCCAACCCCTGTAGTTCTTACACACTGCAGTATTCACTACTGCCTTCTGTGACTTAAGGCCTGAAATCTAAACTGTGCCACCATCTGCATTGGAGCTCCAAGTCACGCAACAGAGAAAGCAGTCCCTTGGGCAGGCTACAGGCAGCCCTTAATATTACAAACACGTTTCACTCTTTTTCTGTTGTTAGGAGGGAGGAAACTAGAAATTGGGCCCCTTCCTTCTGAACTACATGGGGTTGGGGAGGAGGTGTGGACAAGGGCAAGCAAATATGCCATGAAATTTTATATTGTTTTGAGGGTGGCTTTTTCTTGATTGGGTGTTTAATTGGTTGCTACAAATCCTTGACTGCTGTTCAGAATTCCTGCTAAGTTGTTTTTGTCAGTCAATCTGTGTTTGTTTTCTTGATATTTCCATTGAGGGAATGAGGGCCTGAGACTTTCTAGTCTGCATTTTGCTGACATTACACTATCAAATATTGAATGTTTTAAATGATTACATATTAGTTAAAATAATTGTATGTTTTTCTCCTTTATACTGTCAACGCTAAGATAGTCAATATAGTATTTATTGCAATTTAGGTTGTTAACCCCACCTCTCATTACTGGGATAAACCCCATTTAGTAATGTAGTATTATTCTTTTTATATATTGTTGCTTTCTACTGCTAAAAATTTTTTTAAGGGGCACCTGGGTGGCTCGGTTGGTTGAGTGTCCAACTCTAGATTTTGACTCAGGTCATGGTCTCAGGGTTGTGGGATCAAACTCTGCACTGGGCTCAGGATGGAGTCTGCTTAGGATTCTCTCTCTCCCTCTCTGCCCCTACCCCCTGTACTCTCTGTCTCTTTTGCTAATTAATTAATTAATTAATTAATTTTTAAACAAATAAATAAAATTTTTTTAAAAGTTTTTACATTCATGGTCATGTGGAATATTGCTCTGTAGTTTCCCAATAATGCCTTTGTTGATTTTGATATCAGGTAAATAAATTGACCTTTGTTTTCTAAGTGAATGTAGGAGTTTTTAAACAATTTTTGCTTAATATCACTAATGAAACTATGTGGTCCTGAAATGCTTTTTGGGGGAAGTTTTTAAATTATTGGTTCAATTTCTTTAATAGGTGAATTCTGTTATGATTTTCTATATTTTTCTTGAGTCAGTTTTAGTAATTTTGCCTTTTAAGGAATTTATTCATTGCAACTTTGTTGACATAATGTCTTCTATAATACTTTTAACATCTGTAGGATGTCCTCACTTTCACTTCTGACATTAGAACGTGCTTTTTTTTTTTTTTTTTTTTTTTTGGACTTGTTCTCCTCTTTTACCATGACTAGAGTTTGACAAATTTACTAAGTTATTAAAAAGACCTAGTTTTGGGCCACATTGATTTTTACCTCTTGTTTATGCATTTTCTATTTCTTTTATTTCTCCCTTCATATTTGTTATTTCCTTTCTTATTTTGGATTTACTTGGATATTTGCTTCCTAACTTTTAAGCTGGAACCTAAATACTTGATCTGAGACATTTCTTCATTTGAAACATAAAACTTAAAGCTATAATTTACCTTTTAGTTGCTTCTCTTGAATTTGGGGACGTTGTGTTTACATTTTCCTCAAAATATTTCCTAATTTTCTCTCATAATTTTTCTCAGTTCTGGTTATTTTGAAATGTTTTGTTTAATTCTCAAATATGTGAGGATTTTTCATATTTCTTTTAGTGATATATAACTTAATTTTGATGTGTTTGAGAAAATGTTTTTATTATTTTAGTTCCTTTCAATTCTGAGATGTGTTTTATGGCTCTGAATTTGGTCTGTTATGGTGACTTCCACATTACGTTGAAAGTAACATTGGATGGAGTATTCTGTAGATGTGGGTTGGGTCAACATGGTTGATAGTTGTTGGAGACTGTGAAGGTCTCAGATTTCTTTCCTCCTTGCATGTTAGGGAGGTTAGTCTCATGTTTTAATGCCTGCTGGTAGAAACAAAGGGCTTTATTATAACACAGCAAACAGTATGACTTTGGTGTATATGTTTGTCCCTGTGTCCCCTGTTTTTTCTAGGAGGTGCAGAGAGTCCCAGGTAAATAGGAGGGTATGAGTCATATCTGAAGAACCTTCAGCTTGGAGTAGTTAAATCTTCTGTAATAGATGGCAGGCAAACTTCCTTTTACCCTGGAGAGAAACATTATATAAGACAGTAAACAAAGCTGCCTTTTGCTTCTGATTAAGACCCTACCTCTCTCTTCCAAAGTTGTTTTTGTTATAGAAGCATCCTTGAAAAGATAGTATGACACAAAGGCAGTCACTGCTTTGGCTCACAAAATGTGCAGAAATACAAGAGACTAATAGAGAATTATCCCCCTATAACAGCATTGTTCAAATCTTTTGTTCAATCAGCCGTACTGATTTTCTGTTTTCTACCAATTACTAACTGATAGATGATGTTGAGGTCTGTAGTTATAATTGTGAGTTATCCATTTCTGTTTTCAATTTTGTCACTTTTTTTGTTTCATTTATTTTGAAGCTTTGTTATTGGATGTAAGCATGTTTAAAATTGTGACATCTTTGAAGAATCAAGCCTTTTATTATTAATAAAGTGACTTTATTTTCCTGGTAATAATTTTTGTTCTGAAGTGTACTTTGATATTAGAAAGAAAAACAAAAAACACCCTACCTTTTATCTGATTAGTGTTTGCATGGTATATCCTTTTCATCCTTTTTACTTATAACCTTATATGTCTTATTAAAGTGGGTTTCTTGTGGGACACCTGGATGGCTCAGTCAGTTAAGCATTTGCCTTTGGCTCAGGTCATGATCTCAGGGTCCTGGAATTGAGCCAACTCCATGCTCAGCAGAGAGTCTGCTTCCCTTGACCCTCCTCCCCACTTGTTCTCTCTTAATCTTCCTCGTGATATAAATAAATAAATAAATAAATAAATAAATAAATAAATAGTGTGTTTCCTGTAGTCTGACAGCTGCTGCCTTTTCATGGAATGTTAAAATATTGCTACTTAATGTGATTATTGTTGTGCCAGATTTAAATATTTTGTATTTGTTACTATTGCTAAGTCACGAACTATCCCAAAATTAGTGGCATAAAATTATAATCATTTTAATGCCTTTTTGGATTCTATCAGTCAGGAACTCAGGACATATTAGGGATGGCTTGCTCTACTTCTCAATGTCAGGGGCTTTGGATGGGGAGATTTGAATGCTAGTCATAATGGAATGACTTGGAGCTGGAATCATCCCAAGACTTACTCCATTAATGATGGTTGATGATGGCTGTTAGCTGGTACCTCACCTAGGGCTATTAGCTTTAGCCCTCTATATCCATGGCTTCTATATAGGGCTTTTTGGTTTCCTCACAGCATGGTGGCTCGGTTTCAAGAAAATGTTTCTAAAAGAAACACATGGAAGCTTCCTATTCTTTGTGACCTACTCTCAGAAATCACATAGTGTGACACTTTAACTGTACTCACTAAAGTAGTAGTAGACACAAGCCCTTACCCAGGTTCAAGGGAAAAAGACAGAAACCCCACCTCTCAAGGTGAAAAGTATCAAAGATATGTAGGACCATTTTTAAGACTGCCACATCAAAAAAAAAAAAAAAAAAAAGACTGCCATATCTAATATCATGGTCTTATTTTCTGTTTTTCTCATTTGTTCATTATTTTTTCCTATACTCCTAACTTAAAAAATATTTATCCTTGCTATTCTATTTCATCTCTACTTTAGTTTAATAGCTAGACATTCTTGTTTTACCTTATAAGGGTTGCTGTAGCACAGCACTACTTATTAGAGATATAATGGGAACCATAATTACATATGTAAGTAATTTTCCATAGCCACATTTAAAAATTAAATGGGTGAAATTAATTATAAAAATAATTTCGGGGGCACCTGGGTGGCTCAGTGGATTAAAGCCTCTGCCTTCGGCTCAGGTCATGATCCCAGGGTCCTGGGATCCTGCATTGGGCTCTCTGCTCAGCAGGAAACCTGCTTCCTCCTCTCTCTCTGCCTGCCTCTCTGCCTACTTGTAATCATCTCTGTCTGTCAAATAAATAAATAAAATCTTTAAAAAAAAAAAATTGGGGAGGTCTAGCAAGATGGTGGAGAAGTAGGAGACCTAAATATCATCTGGTCTCAAGAATTCAGCTAGATAGTTATCAAACCATCCTGAACACCCGTAAACTCAACAGGATATCAAAGAAAAGAATAGCAGCAACTCTATGAAAGAAAAACTACCACTTTCTGGAAGGTAGAATGAGGCAGAGAAGTGAATTTGAGGTGATATACGAGAAGATAGACCACAGGGGGAGGGAGCCTCTGTGAGCCAGCTACCAGCAAGTGAAAGAGCAGCGGAGCACAAAAATCGGAAGTTTTGGAAGTCTGCTTTGGTGAGGGACATCACTCCAGTGGCTAAGCAGGGAGTGGAACCCTCACTGGGACAGTGTGGTCTTAGGACTCTTGGGGTCACAGGATGACTGAGGGTGCCTGAGTATGGCAGAGCTCCCAGGTATCAGAGCAGGGAAACCAGCTGCAGCCCAGGAGGGGGTTCGCAGTGTGGGGCTGCCATAAACCTTAATCCCTGGCACAGTCAGATCATTGCTTTTTGAGCATGGGCCCAACAAACAGCAGATCCCGGGAAGAGCAGTGTGGGAGCACATCCCAGGAATCTGCTGGATTTAGAGATTCCAAACAGGGTCATTTCCAGAGATAAAATGTTCAGTCACAGGCCAGAGAAGTATGGAGTGATTGACTGCTTTTCTCTGAGGGTGCACTGAGAAGTGGGGCCCTGAGCTCTCTGCTCCTCTGGGGCCAGAGATTGGGAGGCCACCATTTTCATTCTCATCCTCTAAAGCTGCATTGAAAGCCTTTAGGGAACAAAAGCTACTGAGAGCAAACCCAACCAGACTACTTAGCTGGCCCCTGGCAAGGGGAGCACAATTGCACCTCAGACAAAGACATTGGAGAATCACTGCAACAGGCCCCTGCCCCAGAAGATCAGCAAGAACTTTCACTAAAGAGCAAGTTTACTGATCAATGAGAACTGCAGAACTTCTGCAGTAGGGGAATTCAGCACATGGAATTCATGGTTTTTTCTCTGAAATTCTTTAGTCTTACGAACTTAATTTTTAAAATTTTCTTTATTTTTAAAATTTTTCTTTTTTCCTTTTCAACCAACTTCTTATATTATCAATTCCTTTTTAAAATTTTTTTTAATTTTTAAAATCATATCGTATCCTTTCATTGTAGTTAACCTTATTCTTTGTATATACATGTTTTTATTTCTTTAAAATTTTGGGATGCAGTTTCTTCTAACAGACCAAAATGTACCCTAAATCTAGTGTATGGCTTTGTTCTATTCACCTGCCTAATCACATTCTCTCCTTTTTTTTCTTAAATTTTTCTTCTTTTTTTTTGAATCAACTTCTTGTCATATCAATTCCTTCTTTAAAATTTTCTTTAATTTTCATTTTTACAGTTGTATTCCATTCTTTCATTGTATTTACCCTTATTTTTGTATATATGTAAGTTTTTCTTTCTTTAAAATTTTGGGAGGCAGTTTGTTCTAACAGACCAAAATACATCCAAAATGTGTGTGGCTATACATCCTAGTGTGTGTGGCTCTATTCTGTTTAGCAGCCTCATCATATTCTCTTTTTATTTTTACCCTTTCTCCCCCCGCCCCGCCCCGCCCAGATGCATTGCAGGACTCTTCTGATTTGTTTAGTTATATTTTTCTGGGATCATTGTTACCCTTTTAGCACTTTTTTCTCTCATTCCTCTGTTCTTCTCTGGACCAAATGACAAAATGGAAAAACTCACTTCAAGAAAAACAACAAGAGGCAGTACAGACTACCAGGGACCTAATCAATACGGACATTAGTAAGATGTCAGAAGTAGAGTTCAGAATGACGATTATAAAGATACTAGCTGGGCTTGGAAAAAGCATAGAAGATACTAGAGAATCCCTTTCTGGAGAAATAAAATCCAACCAAGTCAAAATCAATAAGGCCACTAATGAAGTACAATTAAAAAAATGGAGGCTCTAACTGCTAGGATAAATGAGGCAGAAGAGAGAATTAGTGATATAGAAAACCAAATGATGGAGAATAAAGAAGCTGAGTAAAGGAGAGAGAAACAACTACTGGATCATGAGGGGAGAATTCGAGAGAGAAGTGATACCATAAAGCAAAATATTAGAATAACTGGGATCCCGGAAGCAGAAGGAAGAGAGAGAAGGACAGAAGGTATATTGGAGAAAATTATAGCAGAGAACTTCCCTAATTTGGGGAAGGAAATGAGCATCAAAATCCAGGAGTCACATTGAATCTTCCCTCAGAATCAATAAAAGTAGATCAACACCTTGACATTTAATAGGAAGCTTGCAAATCTCAGAAAAAGAGAAAAATCCCAAAAGCAGCTTGGGACCAGATATTAATAACCTACAGTTGTAGAAACATTAGAATGACAGCAGACCTATCCTGGCAGAGACCTGGCAGGCCAGAAAGGACTGGCATAATATATTCAGGGCACTAAATGAGAAATAATATGCAAGAATACTATATCCAGCTGGGCTGTCATTGGAAATATAAGGAGAGATGAAAAAAAGTTTCCAGGACAAACAGAAACTAAAAAAATTTGCAATCACCAAACCAGCCCTACAATAAATATTGAAAGGGGCCCTTTAAGCAAAGAGCCTAAAAGTAACATAGACCAGAAAGGAACAGAGACAGTATTTGGTAACAGTCACTTTATAGGCAATACAGTGGCACTAACTTCACATCTTTCAATAGTTACCCTGAATGTAAATGGGCTAAATGCCCCAGTCAAAAGACACAGGGTATCAGATGGGATAAAAAAAAAAAGCAAGACCCATTGATATGCTGTCTGCAAGAGACTCATTTTCGTTACAAAGACACCTCCTAATTTAAAGTGAGGGAGTGGAAAACCATTTACCATGCAAATGGATATCAAAAGAAAGCTTGGGTGGCAATTTTTATATCAGACAAATTTGATTTTTAAGCAACGACTATAATAAGAGATGAGAAAGGAGACACTATATCATACTTACAGGGTCTATCCAAAAAGATCTATCAATTGTAAGTATTTATGCCCCTAACATGGGAACAGCTAATTAGATAAACCAATTAATAACAAGTCAAACATATCAACAATGATACAATAATAGTAGGGGACTTTAACACCCCCCCTCACTGAAATGGACAGATCATCTAAGCAAAAGATGAACAAGGAAATAAGAACTTGAAATGAAACATGGAACCAGAGACTTCACAGATACATTCAGAACATTCCATCCCAAAGAAACAGAAAACACTTTCTTCTTGAATGCACCTGGAACATTCTCCAGAATAGACCACATCTTGGGTCAGAAATCAGGTGTCAACTGGTACCAAAAGATTGGGATCATTCCCTGCATATTTTCAGAGTATAATACTTTGAAACTGGAACTCAATCACATGAGGAAAGTTGGAAAGAACTCAAATACATTGAGGCTAAGGAGCCTCCTGCTAAAGAATGAATGGGTCAACCAGAAAATTAAAGGAGAATTTAAACAGTTCATGAAAACAAATGAAAACGAAAACACAACTGTTCAAAACCTTTGTGGTGCAGCAAAGGCAGTCATAAGAGGAAAGTACATAGCAATACAAGCCTTTCTCGAGAAACAGGAAGGGTGTCAAATACACAACCTAACCCTATACCTAAAGGAGCTGGAGAAAGAACAGCAAATAAAGCCTAAACCCAGCAGGAGAACAGAAGTAATGAAGATCAGAGCAGAAATCAATGAAATAGAAACCAAAAGAACAGTAGAACAGATCAATAAAATTGGGAGCTGGTTCTTTGAAAGAATTAATAAGATTGATAAATCTCTGGCCAGACTTACCAAAAGAAGAGAAAAAAGAAAGGAAAAGAAATAGATTTCATAAATGAAATCATGAATGGAACAGGAGAGATCACAACCAACCCCAAAGAAATAAAAACAAATCTAAGAAAATATTAGGAGCAACTATATGCCAACAAATTAGGCAATCTGGAAGAAATGGATACATTCCTAGAGATGTATAAACTACCAAAACTGAACCAGAAAGAAATAGAAAACCTGAACAGACCCATAACTAGCCAGGAAATTTAAGCAGTAATCAAAAGTCTCCCAAGAAACGAGCCCAGGGTCAGATAGCTTCTCAGGGGAATTCTACCAAGCATTTAAAGAGGAAATAATACCCATTCTTCTGAAACTGTTCCAAAAATTATAAATGGAAGGAAAACTTCCAAACTCATTTTATGAGGCCAGCTTTACCTTGATACCAAAGCCAGACAAAAACCCCATCAAAAAGGAGTGTTATAGACCAATATCCCTGATGAACATGGATGCAAAAATTCACACCAAAATATTAGTCCAATAGAATCCAACAATACATTAAAAGAATTTTTCACTACAGCCAAATGGGATTTATTTTTGGGTTGCAAGGTTGGTCCAACATCCTTAAATCAATCAGTGAGATATACTACATTAATTAAAGAAAGAACAAGAACCATATGTTACTCTCAATAGACATAGAAAAAGCATTTGACAAAGTACAGCATCCTTTCTTGATTAAGCTTTTCACAGTATAGGAATAGAGGAAACGTACCTCAATATCATAAAAGCCATCTACGGAAAACCCACAACAGGGGCGCCTGTGTGGCTCAGTAGTTAAGTGTCTGCCTTCGGCTTGGGTCTTGATCCCAGAGTTCTGGGATCAAGCCCTGCATTGGGTGCCCTGCTCAACCTGAAGCCTGCTTCTCCCACTCCCCCTGCTTGTGTTCCCTCTCTCGCTGTGTCTCTGTCAAATAAATAAATAAATAAATAAATAAATAAATAAATAAATAAATAGAAAAAAAGACCCACAGCAAATATCATTCTCAATGGGGAAAAACAGAGCTTTTCCTTAAGGTCAGGAACACAGCAGGGATGTCCACTGTCCCCACGCTATTCAACATAATACTAGAAGTCCAAGCCTCAGAAATCAGACAAGAAGAAGAAATAAAAGACATCCATATTGGCAAAGAAGATTCTTGTCAAACTCTCACTCTTGAAGATGATATGATACTTTATGTGGAAAACTGAAAAGACACCACCCCAAAAATGCTAGAACTCATTCAGGAATTCATCAAAGTGTCAGAGTATAAAATCAGTGTACAGAAATGTATTGCATTTCTATACATGAACAAGACAGAAGAAAGAAATTAAGGAGTTGATCTCATTTACAGTTGCACCCAAAAGCATAAGATACCTAGAAATAAATCTAGCCAAAGAGACAAAAATCTGTACTCAGAAAACTATAGAATACTCAGGAAAGAAATTGAGGAAGACACAAAAAAATTGGAAAATCATTCCATGTTCATGGATTAGAAGAGCAAATATTGTGAAAATGTCTGTGCTACCAAGAGCAACTTGCACATTTAATGCATTTCCTACCAAAATATCATCAACCTTTTTTCCAGAAATGAAACAAATAATCCTAAAATTTGTGTGGAACTTGGAAAGACCCTGAATAGCCAGAGGAATGTTGAGAAAGAAAAGCAAAGCTGGTGCCATCACATTTCCAGACTTCAAACTCTATTACAAACCATCAAGACAGTATGGTACTGGCACAAAAACAGATACACAGGGGCGCCTGGGTGGCTCAGTGGGTTAAAGCCTCTGCCTTTGGCTCAGGTCATGATCCCAGGGTCCTGGGATCGAGCCCTGCATCGGGCTCTCTGCTCGGCAGGGAGCCTGCTTCCCCCTCTCTGTCTCTGCCTGCCTGTCTGCCTACTTGTGATCTTTGTCAAATGGATGGATAAAATCTTTTAAAACAAACAAACAGAAAACAGACACACCGATCAATGGAACAGACTAGAGAGCCCAGAAATATATATTTGGGGTGCCTGGGTGGCCCAGTTAGTGAAGCATCTGCCTTTGACTCAGGTCGTGATCCCAGCATCTTGGGTTTGAGCCCAACATCAGGTTCCCTGCTCAGTGGGGAATCTGCATCCTCCCTCTCCCTTTGCCCCTCCCCCCGATTGTGCCCTCTTGTGAAAGTGCAGTAAAATCTTTAAAAAAAAATTTATTTTACACAATACAACCAGTTATTATTATTTTGACATGTAGTCAGTATTTAAAAATGAGATACTCCATTCTTTTTTCTCTATACTAACTCACTGAAATTCAGAATATAAGTTATTTATAAGAAATCTCAACTTAGACAAGTCATGTTTTAAGTTCTAATTTGCCGCAAGTGGCCATTGGTTAATGTATAGGGCAACACAGCTCTACGATTCATTACCTTTATAGTATGTATGTGTAGTATGTATGTGTATAATATTACACCATTATAGCAATTTACATCCATTTCTTTTCTTCTCCCTTTTGTTTACTATTATGGTAGATTATACTTAAATGAAAGTCTTATAAACCCACAGTACATTGTCATTAATCTTGCTTTAAGTAATCAGTTACTTTTTTTTAACAAAAGTGAAAAGAAAAAATCTTTAATATTAATACATATATTTGCTATCGTCAGCACTCTTTCTTTGTGTAAATGCTCATTTCCATTTCATAACATTTTCTTTTCTCTTGAAAAACTTCTTTTAACATTGGGTGGAATACATGTCTGCTGTTGAGAATTCTCTCCACTTTTGTTTTTCTGTAGAGATTTCATTTCATCCTCATTCTTAAATGATATTTTCACTGAATATAGAATTCTGTTTTGGTAAGTTGTTTGTCCTTTAGCATTTTAAAGATGTAAATTGGTTGACTGTGTTGTAGAGTTTTGAGAAAGCTAGTGTCATTTTTATCTTTTTTATTCATCTTTTTCCCCTCTGCCTGCTTTTAAGATTTTTTTTCTTTAACACATGTTGTCAAAAAATTAATTATGTGTCATACTATGGTTTTCTTTGTATTCTTCCTAGTTAGAATCTTTTGAGCTTCCTATATTTATACATTTATAGTTTTTATAAAATTTGGAAAAAAGTTTTGCCATCATTTCTTTAAATACTTAACATGCCCTTTGCTTCTTTGCTAGGCTTTCAAGTACATATATGTTAAGTCACTTGTTATTTTCCCAAAGGTCATTGATATTCTTGTCATATGTTATCCTTTCTTCTCTCTGTTTCATTTTGGATAGTTTCAGTTGTATTCTCTTAGTTTAGTGATCTTTCTTCTGTAGTATTTAATCTGCTTTAATTTAAATACTATTTTTCAATTGTATTTGCTTACTTACTGATTTTTTTGGTCAGATTTGGTAATTCTTGCAAGATTTTGTACTTTTTCATTGCTACTCTATTGGTTATGGTGATCTGTGATTACTAAGCTTTGGTGTTACTATTATAATTGTTTTGGGGCTCCATGAACCGTGCCCATATATGATACTGACCTTCATAGATTAAGTGGTGCTCCACTGGTGCTGGAGGATGTCTAGGTGGCTCAGTCACCTAGGTGGCAAGTCCCCACCTTGGTTCTCCATATTGCCTGAGACACAACAATATTGAAATTAGGCCGGTTAGTAACCCTGCAATAACCTCTAAGTGCTCAAGTGAAGAGTCACATGTCTTGACTGTAAATCAGAAACTAGAAATGATTAAACTTAGTGAGGAAGGCATGTCAAAACCTGAGGTGAACCAAAAGTTAGGCCTCATACACCTGACAGCTAGCCAAGTTGTGAATGCAAAGGAAAAGTTCTTGAAGAAAATTAAAAAATACTACCTCAGCGAACACACACGTGATAAGAAAGTGAAACAGCCTTATTACTGATACGGAGAAAGTTTTATTGGTTTGGACAGAAGATTAAACCAGCCACAACATTCCCTTAAGCCAAAGGAAGAGCAAGGAAGACACTAACAAGCAGAGCAAGGAAGGCACTAACTCTCTTGACCACAGAGAGAAGTGAGTGAGAAAGAAAAAAGTTTGAAACTAACCAAGGTTGGTTTGTCCATAAGGTTTAGAGAAAGATACCATATCCATAACTTGAAAGTGCAAGCTGAAGCAGCAAGTGCTGTTGTAGAAGCTGCAGCAAGTTATCCAGAAGGTCTAGAAAAGGTAATTATTATTATTTTTAAAAGATTTTATTTGTTTGTTTGAGAGAGAGCCGGGGGTAGAGGCAAATGGAGAGGGATGAACAGACACCCTGCTGAGCATGGAGCCTGATGTGGGGCTGGGATCTGGGATCTGGGACCTGGGATCATGACCTGAGCCAAAGAGCTGACTGAGCCACCCAGACATCCCTAGCAAAGGTAATTTTTAAAGGTAGTGCACTTAACAGATTTTCAGTGTAGCCTTCTTCTATTGGATGAACATGGCATCTAGGACTTTAATAGTTAGAAGTCAATGCCTGGCTTCAAAGAACAGGCTTGAATCTCTTGTTATGGGCTAGTGCAGCTGGTGACTTGAACTTGGAGCCAATGCTCATTTAACATTTCAAAAATCCTAGGACCCTTAAGAATTATGCTAACTCGACTCTGTCTGCGCTCTGTAAATGGAACAACAAAGCCTCATGAAGCACATCTGTTTGCAACCTGGTTTACTGAATATTTTAAACCCACTGTTGAGATCTACTGCCAAAAAAAAAAAGGTTCCTTTCAAAATATTGTTGCTCATTGACAATGCACCTGTTCACCCAAGAGCCCTGATGGAAATGTACAGTGAGATTAATGTGTTTTTTTTTTTTTTTTTTAAAGATTTTATTTATTTATTTGACAGAGAGAGATCACAAGTAGGCAGAAAGGCAAGCAGAGAGAGAGAGGAGGAAGCAGGCTCCCCGCTGAGCAGAGAGCCCGATGTGTGGCTCGATCCCAGGACCCTGAGATCATGACCTGAGCCGAAGGCAGCGGCTTAACCCACTGAGCCACCCAGGCGCCCTCAGTGAGATTAATGTTTTAATTCCTGTGAACACAATATCCATTCTGTAGCCTATGGATCGAAGAGTCATTTCAATTTTCAAGTCTTACTGTTTAAGAAATACATTTTGTGGGGCACCTGGGTGGCTCAGTGGGATAAAGCCTCTGCCTTCGGCTCAGGGCATGATCCCAGGGTCCTGGGATTGAGCCCCACATCGGGCTCTCTGCTCAGCAGGGAGCCTGCTCCACTTCCCCCCTGCCTCTCTGCCTACTTGTGATCTCCATCTGTCAAATAAATAATTAAAATCTTTAAAAAAAAAATACGTTTTGTAATGCTATAGCTGCCAGAGATGGTAATTCCTCTAATGGATCTGGACGGAGTCAATTGAAAATCTGGGAAGTATTCATCATTCTAGGTATCATTAATGATTTATGAGAAGAGGTCAAAATATTACATTAACAAAAGTTTGGAAGTTGATTTCAACCCTCCTGGATGATTTTGAGGGGTTCACGACTTCAGTAGAGGAAGTCACTGCAGATGTGGTAGGAATAGGGAAAGATCTAGAATGAGACGTGGAACCTGGAAATGGTGACTGAATGGCACAATCTCATGATAAAATTTGAAAGGAAGAGGGATTGCATCTTATAGGTGAGCAGATAAAGCGGTTTCTTGACATCTAATCTAGTGAAGATGCTGTGAAGATTATTGAAATGACCATTGAGGTTTCAAATATTACATAAATTTAGTTGATAAAGCAAAGGATTGGCTCCCGTTTTGAAAGTTCTGCTGTGGGCGAAATATGATCAAGCAGCATTACATGCTACAGGAAGTTGTTCCTGAAAGCAAGAGTCAGTTGATGCTGCACACTTTATGGTTGTCTTATTTTAAGTACTTGTCCCAGGCACCTCACCTTCAGCGTCTACCACCCAGATCAGTCAAGAGCTGTCAACAGCAACACAAGACCCTCCACAAACAAAAAGATTATGGCTTGCTGAAAGCTCAGATGATGTTTAGTATTTTTAGCAATAAAGTATTTTAAAGTTAAGGCATGTACATTATTTTTTTAGAGCTAATGCTATTGCACATTTAATAGACTACAGCGTAGTATAAATATAATTTTTATATGCACTGAGAAACCAAAAAATTAATTTAACTCACTTTATTATAGTATTTACTTTATTGCAGTGGTCTGGAACGTAACCCACAGTATCTTCAAGGTATGCCTGTGGGTGTTTTGTTTTGTTTTGTTTTTGTGGCATGCTCTACCAACTGAGCCAGCCAGACGTCCTGGTATGCCTGTTTGGATTTGTTTGTTTGTTTGTTTGTTTTACCAGCCATTTCTTTCCTTATTATAGTCATAATATTCCTTAACATATATAATTGTAATATATACAGATAACTGTTAAGGTCTTTGCTTGCTAATTGCATCATCTCTGTCATTTTCAGCTTCTTTAATTTTCTTGGTTATGTGTCATACTTTGCTGCTTCTAGGCATATCTAATAACCTTTTTTTTTTTTTTTAAAGATTTTATTTATTTATTTATTTGACAGAGAGAAATCACAAGTAGATGGAGAGGCAGGCAGAGAGAGAGGGAAGCAGGCTCCCCGCTGAGCAGAGAGCCCGATGTGGGACTCGATCCCAGGACCCTGGGATCATGACCTGAGCCGAAGGCAGCGGCTTAACCCACTGAGCCACCCAGGCGCCTCCTAATAACCTTTTGCTTGATGCTAGATATTGTGACTGTTAAATTGTTGAATGTTTTGGTTATGTTGTCTTTTTAGTTTAGTTTTATCTTGGCAGACATTTATGATCCTTGAAGAAAGGTTAGTCCCTTCCAGGCTTGAATTTAAACTGTGCTGGGTAGGTCTGTAGTAACCTTCTTCTAGGGCTAACTTTACCCTGCTATTAAGATGTGACCCTTTCTAGGTTGCTAATGATTGCCTGAACACAGAATTCCAATGTCTGCTAGTCTTGTGTGATTTCTGGGAATTGTTTTGTTTATCACTCCTTGGCATTTTTTTGTTTGTTGTTGTGGAATTTCACCATATACATACATGAATTTACATGGCTTATTAGTCAGCTAAAGGCACAACCCCCATGTTGATTTCTGGAGTTTTTTCTTTGTTTAGCTTCCTGTTTGCCCTCAAATTCCAGCTGCCTTTGTCTTTCCAAACTCAGTCTCCTTAACTCAGTGATAACTTCTGTGCTTTGCTTGCAATGGCTTTCTTTGTTCCATCCTTCAGAAAGTGCGTCCAGTCAGAAAGCCAGGCTGCTCATAGGACTCACCTCATTGGTTTTTTCTGCTTTCAGGGATCAGGCAGTTTGGTGCTGCCTCTTGTCAAATGTCTGAAATCATTTTGTCCAGTTTCCCTTTTTTTTGTATAGGGAAGAAGATAATTGCAGTAGCTTGCTAGGATCGGAAGTCTTGAAGATAACTGGAGAGTGCTTTAAAAACCTTTGAACAAATTAATATAGTTTCAGAAAGTTAAGTCAGTTTTATAGATTAGCATATATATATTAATATGCTACTTGCCCTCTGTGTAGCTAACATTTTCAGGTTACAAAGTTCTATTGTAACCTGCCCTATTAGCATATAAATTGTAAGAGTTTGCAGAGTGTACATGAAATACTTTAATAAGAGTATTTGTTCTGTAATAATTGTCCTTGGTTAATTGAAGATTGTAAAATTAAAAAAAAAAATCATTGGGCCTCTATATCAGATCAGACAGGAATTAAAGCACTTTGAGACTGCATGTTTTGGAATGGTTATGCACAGGTACTCTGCACCAGACTGCCTGGGTTTAAATCCTGGGTCTACCAACTATTACTTTGGTATTAGACAAGTCATGAACTTCTCAGAAATAAAATTTCTCATCCGCAAAGGGAAAATAATTTTGCCGCCTTATAGTGCTGTTGGGAGGATTAAATAATTATATATGATGTGTGTAAGTGTAAAGTTTTAAGAGCAATGCTTGATGTTAAATGCTCAGCTAATGTTCATTATTATTGTCATTGTTGTAATTGTCCTGCTGAGTTTCTGATTTGATTAAGATTTATTCCTCTAAACCTCAAAATTGTTTTTTACCATTTTAATAGAAACATCTCTTGTTTTTTTAAAACATGTCTATTGTAGAATTTAAAGAATAATAAATAACACTTACTGACCTTCATAGATTAAGTAGTGCTACCATTCGGCATTAGCAAAAGAATATTTTTACATTCAAAGTCAGCCATACAAACTCCACCCCCCTCACATTTCCCATTATCTCTGATCCTGAATTTTCTGTTTATGATTGCCTTGTTTTATAAAAAATAGTTTGACTACATATTAGTCATAAACAACATATAATTTTTCATGTTTTTTGAATTTTATATAAATCATATTCTTCCACTTGTTTTGCTCAGTTATTTTTTGTTTTTATTTTTTGAGATTCATCTGCACTGGTATGTGTAGCAATAGTGCATTCATTTTCACTGCTGTATAGTATTTTCCTTATTTCTAGGTTTTTACCTTAAAAACATAGTATGGTTGTGAATGTCTGTACATGTCTCCTGATGTACATGTGCTAGAGTTTCTCTAAATATATGTCTAGAAACATAAATTTGAGGTAATAATCTTTAGCCGACTCCCTGTGGAAACAGAAGAGATTGGAAGTGAGTTGTTGCAGTATTCCAGGCAAAGGGTTATGGGGGTTTGAACCAGAATGATTATCAAGTGATGGAGGGAAGCAGGTAATTTCAGATTCATTTTGGAAATATAAACAACAGGTGTTGGCATTGTATTTCATAAAAGTGGGGATGGAGTGAGGAAATATCAAGGATAACTCCCAGAATTTTAAATGGAGATGGTTTATTGAAATGGGTACTTCTCCCAGCAGTTGAGATATTTCATTTTGCTTTAATTCATATGTGGGTATTTCTTTTTTTCCTTTTTTTACACTTTTAATAGTTCATTAACTGCCATTCCTAATGTCATTGTGCTTGCCTGTAGAATGCATTATTCTCTTTCTTCTATGGTGTTTTTGATCCGATCTAAATGTAGTAAGAACTAAATGGTTTGCAACTATATGTAATGACGTTGAATAAATACTCAAGAGGCTTTCTTAGGAATACCCTAAAATTTGGATTTATCTCTTGATTACATCCAGTACTGAGGTGTGTGGGTGGAAGTTACTAGTTAGGTAAGTTTCAGATAGGTAACATGATCCCATTAAGGCCTCTTTTCCATGTTTATGTAACTTTAAATGCATTTGACATTTGAAGATTTTTAAAAAATCGTAATTTATATGCTAAGGGACATAACAAATAATATCAAGTCTAAAGCTCTGGATTTGAATCTTGGCCCTAGCACTGACAAGCTGTGTACTAGGTTTCTTCCTATTGCCGCTTTAGCAAATAACTGCAAATTTAATGGCTTAAATGATACATTTTTTTATCTTGTAGTTCTGGAAGTCCAAAGACCAAATGAGTATTTTTGGGCTAAAATCATGTGTCAGGAGAGCTTCATTCCTTTTCTTTTTTTTTCTTTCTTTAAAGTAAGCTCCACACCCAGTGTGGATCCCAGTGCAGGGCTTGAACCCACGACCCTGAGATCAAGCCCTGAGCTGAGATCAAAAGTCACATGCTGAACTGACTGAGCCACTCAGGTACCCCCAGAGCTGCATTGCTTTTGCAGGTCTGGGAAAGAATCCATCTTCTTGCTTTTTCCACCTTCTAGAGGCTACCCTACTTTCTTTGGCTTGTGGCTCTTTCCCCTACCTCCAGAGCCAATAAGTCCTTCACAAAACTACCATCTCTCTCTGTTCTCACCCTTCTCCTGCCTCCTATTTTTACTTTTTTTTTTTTTTTTAAGGTTTTATTTATTTGACGGAGAGAGAGAGACACACACAGTGAGAAAGGGAATACAAGCAGGGCGAGGGGGAGAGGGAGAAGCAGGCTCCCTGCTGAGCAAGGAGCCTGATGCAGGCTCTATCCCAGGACACTGAGATTATGACCTGGGCCGAAGGCAGACGCTTAATGACTGAACCACCCAGGCACCCATATTTTTACTTTTAAGACCCTTATGATTATATGGAGCCCATCTGGATAATTCAGGATAATCTTCCTATCTTATGTTCGGTTGATTTGCACCTTAAATTCCATTTGCAACCTCAGTTCCCTTTTGCCATATAAAGTAACGTAGGTTCCAGGGAATAGGACATGTGTGTACATGTACAAACACCTACCATGAACTTGGTGCTCACAGTCCATTCACCTTGGCAACTTAGCAGCTTTCTTATCTATGAAACAACAGTGATGATGCCATCACCTGCAGATTTAAATGAACAGTTTTTGGGTTTTTTTTTTTTGGAGTACTTGTTTAAAGAGTAAACGATTTGCAAATGTTGCAGGTATTATTTTTGTTCTAGTTTACACTGAAGCCAGTATATAATACAGAAAAACACAGGCTCATCTGCTTTAATCTTTTATCTCTGTGTCCCTAAATCAGGCACTTTAAAATTCAGGAGATGTGTATGAGTTTTAGTGTATTCTATATAATGTGTATAAATGAGATATTTAAAGTATGTGTAAGCTCTAAACCCCATTTTATTTTTTAAGCTAAGTAGGCTGGGAACAATAACTTTATGAGCCCAAGATGTGTGGCCCTCTTGCAAACTTCTTAAATTTGAAATTGTGTCAGATTAATCAAAGAAAAGTACATGGCTTCCATATAAGAAGGTAGTGATGTAGTAAAGGGCATATATGGGTGATTTTTCTCTTGAAAGGCTGTGGGTTAGCACAAGTCTTTTAAAGAGTTTAATATGTTTCTCTTCTCTGATCTCTCTGAATTGCTTCCCTCCTCCCTGAAAAGTTTATTCGAAGATGGCGATAAAAAGCCAGACAGCTACATGAAGAGGCTGGCTGCAATTAGAGCCATTTGTGTCATACTCATAAACATCTAATTTATTGGTAAAATTCTGAAATAGCATCGAAAAGGAACTGTAAATCATCCAGAGGAGTTTAAGTGAATAACTTTATAAACTTATTCTGTCCGTCCATCCGTCCGTCCGTCCATCCGTCCATCCGTCCATCCGTCCGTCCATCCATCCATCCATCCATCTATGTATTTGTTTCCCCAATCTCTGGAACAAGGTAAATTTTGCTAACTTAAGCCTCTAAACGTAAACTGCATTTTGGTTGTAAGATCATTTCTTAGCTCACACAGCTTTGTGTCATTTATTACTTTGTAGCATTTTGCCACAGGTAAAGTATATAATAAGGTAGGTGTAGGGCAAGGTTATAACAGCTGTGTGAGGGATACTCCCTGCTCCAGCACTGAATAGTGGAGCCATCCGCAATCCACAGGAGCATTTGTCCAAGGAGAGGGATGGAAATGTGAAGTCTCCTGGAGGGCAGCACAGTTCAAAGTTGGTTTTCTCAGTCTCGGTCTTGTGGTTTTAGGGGATTTTGTGGCCTTTTGAGGTATGTTTGGGAAAGAAGGACCCTCATTCCTTGTTTAACCTATGCAAATAATCTTCAAGGACTTTGATCACAAGGAAGAGGGAAATGAGACTGTCATCTGTCCTCCAGATGAAAGACTTGTCTTGGCAGGAGCCTTACAGAGATGGGTCACAATTTTTTGGTTGTTTTGATTTTATGCTTTTCTAGAAAGGATCTTTTTAAAAAAAACTCTTATGTTTTTTTGTTTTCTTTAATTCTTCTTGGTTTCTTTCCATTTTAGTGATAGAATCCATGGCCAGCTGTCTGTGTGAGTTCACTCACGCACCCCTCCCAAGGCAGGAGCCCCTATGTAGATGGGTTTAGGTAGAGGTTTGGAGGTCTTACTTTGGGGCTGGCCTGCCTGCTATTTTCTAGGAGAGCTTTTTAAAAAAGACTTTCAGAAAAAACTTTGGGTTTTGGTTGGTTGGTTCGTATTTATTTATTTATGTGTTTATTTATGTATTTATGTATGTATGTATGTATGTATTTATTTATTTAGAAAGTGGGAGCCAGGGTAGGGGCAGAAGGAGAGAGTGAGAGAGAATCCCAAGCAGGCTCTAATGCCAAGCACGAACCCCTACGTGGGGCTTGATCCCATGACCCTGAGATCAGATGGATACTTCACCGACTGAGTTACCTAAGATCCCTTAGAAAAAACTGTGTGTTGTCTTAGTTCCTACAGAGAAGACCAGCTGTGCCTAAGTGACAGCTCCCTCAGCAAGGATGGGAGGGTGAGGTCAGGGAAATTGGTGAGCCAGAGGTGTCCTAGCTGACATTTAAGCATCACCTGTGATAATACTCCTTGAAGAATATATCTTTAAAGCCATATTACTGTTGTGAACATAATTAGAACAGAAAGCAAATTTTTTATAGAAAACAGAAGTTTTGGAGTAAATAAACCTACAGAATTTTATGCCTGTATTCCTTAATATGCTTCTGTTTATTTAATCATTGGATAGTTGTAAGGGTGAATTGTTTCTTGGTATATGTTTAACCTACATCTTAGCTACTTACTAAGAAATTTAACTTGGGCCAGTTATCTTCTGTAAGAGGACTGAAAGTCCCTTTGGAGTAACATATCTGTTTTCATGGTAGTGTTAGATATCTGGTTAGTTAAACCATTTTTGTGAAAGTTGAAAGTGTAATATGTAAAGTATCCAGTTTTCTAGCCATTTGTGCACGGTAAAAATAACTTGCTATTCATGTTCAGTGGTTTTCTTGTTAGACAATGTAGGGGACTTGCCACAACACATGCAACAGATTATAAAAAGACTGCAAATTTAATAATTACAACATGGCACAGACTATGCTGGCAGATACTGGACTACAGCACTCTTTAATCACAGTGCTTCCCATAGTGTGGGTGGTCACGGTCGCAGACATCTCAGGCAGTCCAATCTCTGAGCAAGGGGGATTGTGAGCAGAGCACAAGTAAACAGCATTCCACAGACTTTTCAGGATTTTTAATTTGAGAAAGCGTTGCATTTCTTTTTAAGTTGCTTTCCCCCTTTCTCTCCTCCTTTTTTAGACTCCTCCTCTAAATGTTTATTGCTTAAATTGTTAGCTTTTATCAGATGAAGCCAGTGGTTTTTAAAAATTTTCTTTGAAAATTATACGTTCAAAATTTTATTTCAACATAAAAGCTGAAAATGATCCATAAGATACTGTGATCATTAGAAGTTAGGAACTTCTCATAGTAAGCCCTGGTAGAATGAATTTCATCAATTTTTATTATTTCATTTTTTAAAAACATTTAACTTCTCCCCCTTGTTACTTTTGATATTTATTTGACTGAATGAAAATCTGAATCATTTGTGGAGTTTTTTCTTAATTATTAAAGAATGTCTTTGCTAGCCTGTTTTTATTTTTATTTATTTATTTGACAGAGAGGGAGATCACAAGTAGGCAGAGAGGCAGGTAGAGAGAGAGGGGGAAGCAGGCTCCCCGCTGAGCAGAGAGCCTGATGTGGGGCTTCATCCCAGAACCCTGAAATCATGACCTGAGCCAAAAGCAGAGGCTTAACCCACTGAGCCATCCAGGTGCCCCTGTTTTGATTTTTAACAATCTGTTTTCCCCTTTTAGAAACCTTTTTTTTAAAAAACATCTATTTATTTATTTGATGGAGAGAGAGAGATCACAAGTAGGCAGAGAGGCAGGCAGAGAGAGAGAAGGAAGCAGGCTCTCCGCCTAGCAGAGAGCCCGATGTGGGGCTCGATCCCAAGACCCTGAAACCATGACCTGAGCCGAAGGCAGAGGCTTTAACCCACTGAGCCACCCAGGTGCCCCCCCTTTTAGAAACTTTTATTATCTTAGCCCTTTATGTTTATGAATATTAGCAAAAGGAGCAAGTGATAGAAATGCAAAGTCACTAGTTTTGTCTATGAGAATTACAGAGTTTATGAAAGCTTTTGGTCAGTTTTTCTGGGGAGGAGTTATTTTAAATGACAAAGTGTACAGATGATAATGTATTGTCTGAAGCTTTAATGTTTTCTCCCTAAAAGAGTGATTTTTAAAAGAAAGACTTGGAAAAATACAGATATGTTAATATAAGACCAGTTAATATTACAAATATATACTCTTATCTCCTCACCCCTATTGATTTCCTTAAGGGGGTAATGTCTTATTGCTTAAAATTATAAACAGACTGTTCCTGGTCATCAATTTTTTAATAAGACATGACATTATAATATTTTATATTAGCATATATAATTGAGTAATATAAAGGAGATTTTTTAAAAACAGAAAATAGTTTGCAAATTATATTTCATAAGACACAGTCCCTAATAAAGCCATATTGTACTGTACTTTTTTCCATAAACTGATCATAAATAAACTGCTTACATTTTTAATGACATTGTCAAAACCAGGGGTTAGTTCCTTTTAAAGTCATACCTATAAAAAATCCAGTGTTATACATAGATCTTTGGAGAATTTTATTGTTGTTCATGGAAGCACTTACAAAATATTTTAGTCATTTTCATTTATGATAAAGCTAATCTAATTCTCTGTTCTGATGCTACTTGCCAAGCTTTAGATCACAACGGCTTAATTTAAGAAAAAAAATTGCTGGCTAATCCCCTTTGGTATTTTGAAGCTATTTTGGGCACCCTTTGTTCTATGTTATGTTACAGTCTGTTTATGGGGAGCCATCCTGTGTTTGATGTGGGACCCTTTGGCAGAGGGGATTGGAACTTGAGAGTCTGGGTGCAACTGGGACAAGTTAACGATGCTGAATTTAACTTTCTTTTAGAACTGTCTTTCATCTATAAAATGAAGGATTACATTTAATTTTAAATGGAGTAGGGGTGAGGCAGGTTGGTTTTGGTTTGAGAAATTACCATTTAGAGTTTAGTAACCATATCAAAAGCAGGGATGTTGACTTTTTTTTTTTTTTTTTTTTTAATAGTACCAGTTAACATATACTTAAGACTGAGTATTCAGTCTGCCTTTCCTTGAGCTTCCTGATGGATCTCAGAATTTGCCTTAAGACACCGGGGTAAACCCTCCTCCACAGAAAACACACCTTAGAGTTCTTAATACCTCATTTCAGGTATATGTTGTGGTTCCCACAGAATGGGCTGCATGAGACTCAATGAAGGTTCAGCAGGTTTCTTTTCATAGACGTTGCTTTCAGAACATTTCCCAAGTTACCAGTATGTAATTAAGCTGATAATGTCCTCATGACAGAGAGTCATGGGTTTATATAGATGTAACCCCTTTAACTCCTTTCATAAAAAAGATACTTAGCAATATGAGAGACAGAAGTAATAGGAAAACTAGAAGACTGAATGTGCTACATATTACTTTTTGTGGTTTTTTAAATGAAATTAAAACAAATATATTACATGAATTCAGATTGTTTTTCTTGAAATTAATTTCCTTTTGTTGTCTTGGGTCTATAAAGAACATATTGACATATTACCAACATGGTATTTATATGCTCCCAATGATACTTGCAGTTCTTTTTTCTTTTTAAAATTTTTTTTTATATTTGCAGTTCTGTGTTATCCTCATTCCACCCTAACTGTAAATATTCATCATTGTGTTTTGTGTTATTGATCAGTAGCTCTCCAAGTGTGGTCCAAGGACCCTCAGGTCTCTAAGAGTTCTGCCATGTCTTTTCCAACTTTGTATCTTTGTGATGCTGGATTTTCTTCAAATATTGAATGCAAAAAACGTATCACAATAGATTGAATGCAGCAGCAGCTATGAGAATACAGATATCATTTATTAAGCTAGACATCAAAGAGATTTGCAAAAAATGTAAAACTGTGCCACTCTACTCACTATTTTTTTGTTTTAGAAAATATTTTTTTCATAAATAATATTGTTACATATAAAGGGTTTATTATCTCTAATGACTATGGTAATAATAATATTGTAAATTTTTCTGAGGTTTAATTACCAATGCAGTAAATATTAAAAGATAAAACATATATAAACAAAATCTCTTTTGGGTCCTAGGACCTGAAAATCTAAGAATTGCTATTATAGATATTGGGACTATTAATGTTCTCAAATCAGTGTTCTATTGGCTCCTCTGAGAGTCGGATCCAAATGAGCCTATAAATGTATGAAATTAGTCCACAACCATGAGGTTTTAGTTAACTGTCCACTTTACATTTCTAGAACAATTTTCGTGATGTATCTTTTTATTTTTTATTTTTTTATTTATTTGACAGACAGAGATCACAAGTAGGCAGAGAGGCAGGCAGAAAGAGAGAAGAGGAGCCAGCAGGCTCTCTGCTGAGCAGAGTCTGATGCAGGGCTCAATCCCAGGTCCCTGGGATCATGACCTGAGCCGAAGGCAGAGGCCTTAAATCACTTAGCCACCCAGGTACCCCATCTTTTTATTTTTTAAAGACTTTATTTATTTATTTGAGAGCTAGAACACAGCTGGGAGGAAGGGCAGAGGGAGAGGGAAAAGCAGGTTTTCCGCTGAGCAGACAGCTGGATGCCAGGTTCTATCCCAGGATGCTGGGATCATGACCTGAGCAGAAGGCAGCCCCTTAACTGACTGAGCCACCCAGGCACCCATGATGTTTCTTTTTATTTAGTTATCTAGTTGTTTATTTATTTTTTTAAAAGATTACTTATTTATTTTTTTGACAGAGATCACAAGTAGGCAGAGAGGCAGGCAGAAAGAGAGAGGGAAGCAGGCTCCCTGCTGAGCAGACAGCCACATGCGGGGCTCCATCCTAGGACCCTAAGATCATGACCTGAGCTGACCTGAAGGCAGAGGCTCAACCCACTGAGCCACCCAGGTGCCCCATGATAAGTCTTTTTAGAAATGAAGTTCTATCAAGCCAAACGTCCAGTGTCCTCTTATAAATTTAAGAAGGAGCCATAGGTTGCATAATTATGATCGCTTTTACTTACTTAACTGCCTCTTTCTAGTTTGACATAATCTGCACCCATTTGTATTTTAATGCATGGCTTGTAACCAACATTATAGATTGTCATCTTTCTTGATTCTATGGCAATTGTAAAATCTATGGAAATTGTAATAAGCATTAAATACATCAATCTTAGTTGTACTTCAGATATTTCTAACCACATCGGCCTAAGTTACCTAATATTTTTTTGTTTTTCTATTGAATTACAGTTTAGGACTAAAAAAGGTAACTGGCAAAATAACCATTATTTTTGCCTTTATTATTACTTCTCCATAGTTTGTCTTGCTTTGTAACTAATCCTTTAGAATGTATTTACTTTTGACTAGGAAGAGGCTAACTGCCCTATGGACCAAACTTATATATTGGAAATGGAAACAGGTAAGAGATGTTATGGCTCTTTCTCCTCTCTTTAAAATTATCTTAAATCTTTAGAACAAGGGATTGCTTATCTTTGAAGTACCTCCAGAAACAGAGAGTATGCCTTGGCAACTTATGGTGGGGGTTGTTGATCCGCTGTCTGTAGGAAGTTGTATAACTTCTGTCCCATGCTGGGACAGCTGGCTCTTTCTCCAGACCAGCCTCTCACCCATTACACCCTGTCCTCTGTGCTTAGACATCCCCACTTCTGCTGGGGAAGTTTCCCCAGTTCTTTTTATAACTACCACGCCCCTGAAGTCTTCCATTTAGTTTCTAGTCACATGGATGGGTAGAAAGTTTTCCTCCTTCTCTGAGCTTAATACGGCAATTTTATATTTGGCATTGTAGGTGATTTGCATGATAATGAGCTTATTATGCTGTTTGTTGAGTTCTGCCAAATACCTAGTTGATTTTTTTCAGTTTTCTTCCAAGATTATAGTAGTCAAGAGCCATCTGTCTTCTGTATTACATGGTACAGCTGCAAACGCTTCTTTAAGTAAGCAAAATGTAGGTGTATATGTTATTATAGAAAGTAATGCAACATTGCTAATCTGAGGTTTGGAGTATATTAAGGGACTTGGTTTCTGGAAATCTTTTTAAACTTGGAAACCTTTAAACCTGCTATTACCTATCACTTAAAAAGGAATCTACAACTGTCTAAGTAGGTGGCCTTCTGTGTCTTGGCTGGTCTTAGAGTGTGGTGTTTCTTACGCAAAGGGAACAAATTTTAAATCACTGGGTGTGAAACCAACAGATTTCAAAGTGGATTAGTTAAGAACTATTGTCATTCTTGTTACGTGGTGGCATAAATGTGGTTTCTTTCCACATTTAGTTTATGTGGAGTCTGTCTTTGTTCCTTCATCCCTTTTTTTCCCCCCCGAAAACAAAAATAGCAATTTTGTTAGTGGATTGCTTTGAAGGGAGTGCAGAAGGAAGGACAGAACTGGACTGGACCTGTGATTACTTTTAATGAGTGTGGATAAGCACAGGCTTCAGGGCTCGTCAGGCCTCCAGTTCTCTGGCTTGTTTTTTTGTTGTTGTTGTGTGTGTGTGTGTGTGTTTTTCCCCCTTAGCTTCCAAAGATTTCGTTAGTGACTTTCAAATGGAACTTCAAGCCTTGGAATGGCTCCATCAGAGAGTTGTGTGGTCTGAGCCATAGTAGCAGCACCGTTTATTTTTCCTACACTCCTTTCACAGAGGTTCACTGAGCTGGGATGGATGAGAGGTGAGGAGTGCAGGGGGCCTGTGTGTGTTAGATGCAGCCCTTTCCCTCCCACCTTATTTGAAAAACATGCTTTAGCAGAGTTAACATTTGCTTGTTGCTTAAGAAGGAAACAAACAATTCCAGCAGTGCCTGGGTGGCCCAGTGGTTAAGCATCAGACTCCTTTTATCAGCTCAGGTCTTGATCTCAAGGTTGTGGGTTCAAGCCCTGTGTTGGGCTCCATGCTGGGTGTGGAGCCTAAATATGTACATACATACATACATACTTAAAATTTTAAAAAATCAGTTCTAAAATGCTTAATGTTGTATAGTTAAAAGTTTTCAAAGATGGACTGTCTTTTTCCTTGTGTTCTTATATTGCAAAATACTAAATTGCATTGTATGGATTTGCTTTTTTGTTGGGAGATGCAGTACACGACAACTTTGGCATCATCTCAGCTGACTTGTTCTAGAGAGTACATTTTGATTGTCTAAATCTAAAAGAACACTTTACTGTTATGTTCATGATTGAGATAGGCTTATTCTTCAAGTAAATATCTTGAAGTTGAAATAGATGCCTTTTATTCCTCGATTACTATTTTATTTTATTTTATTCAGTTTTAAAATTTTATTTATTTATTTGAGAGAGAGAGTGAGAGAACATGTGTGTGTATGTGTCAGGGGAAGGAGCAGAAGGAAAGAATCTCAAGCAGACTCTCCTCTGAGAGTGGAGCTGGCCTGGGGTCTCTGTCCCAGGACCTATGAGATCATGACCTGAGCTAAAACCAAGAGTCTCTCAATGAGTTAATAATAGAGGGAAATTACCTTAACTTTATAAAGAGCATCTGCCAGGTATCTACAACTAGTAGCATCATGTTTAATGGTGGAAGGTTGAATGTTTTACCCTTTTTTGATCAGAAACAAGGCAAGGACATCTGTTTTCATAGCACTGGAAATTCTAGCCACTGTTATCAGGCAAGAAAGTGAAATAAAAGTCCTACTTACTGGAAAGGGACCTTAAGAGACGTAGGGACTTTCAAAGTGTAGCCTGAGTGGAGTATGTGATATGGATTATTTTAAAGACAATGGTACATAGCAGAATTCTCAACACATTTAGACCCAACACCCGGTGGTTTTTTTTTTTTTTTTTTTAAGAACATTTTATAATGTCCCCTTAGCTGTCCTGAAGTGAAATTCATAAATACTCTTCCTAAAAAAAAAAAAAAGAAAGAAAGAAATCCTTATGTTTCCTTTAATATAAAGAAAACTAAAATGAAGATAAGTATATAAAATAATATACATTTCAAAATGTAAGTGCTTTGACATTATGACCCTAGAAGACGTAATGAATAATCTGATGTATGCATCTACACATAGGTTCTCTGAGAATGTGACCACCACAAGTGTAGATTGATATAGGAGGGTGATGTGATGGTGAGGAAAATACCATGACTGGCCTTGCCTTCTGGGAGGTGATTTTCTATAATGGTGGACAACTCCTGATAGAGTTCTAACTAAAAACAGTGGGACATTTGAAAGTTGTGTCTGACCATTCACCAGTATAAGATGTATTTCTAGTCTTCCTTGACTAGCAAATGCTAACAGAGACTCAAATTTGGGGTGGGGAGAAGGGAATGGATTTTTATTGGTCCCATTGAGAACTGTTGTTCTTCTCTACAGCCCTTTATTGCCTAGTATCGTCAACATTTAGTTCCAGTCAAGTAGGGTAGCGTTTTAGAAATTCCATTGGCCCTAGCTCCTGCTAAGTCATGAAGCATGTCTTTCTTCTGAGTGCTGGCTTTGGGTGCCTTTAGAACATCTCTGTGATGACCAGGATACAGCCATTACATTTGGCACGGAGTCATGTGCCTATTCTAGGGGTCTCAGTCTCAGACCTCTGATTATACTCTTGCTTGTAAGCCATATTCCTTGCCGAGGCTGGCTTATCTCCTAGGGACTTCTGGAAATTGGTCACTGTTGCCCACTTCACAACAATTTTGGGGTCCTATGGGAATCTCTGCTATGTTGTTCCACCCACCAGGAAAGCCTCTTTAGATGGCTCCATCAGCTTAAAACATGTGCAGATTCAGACAAAACATTCTGGCCTCTGCCTAGTAGCTCCTCAGGGTTCAGCATCACAGCCAACAGCAGCAGTAGAAAGTTCTCCTGTATAAACACCACAGGTTTGCCTCAGGAGTCAGCCCAGCACTTTAAGTACCAGCAAGCCATGCTTCCTGCAGAGACTGTAAGGAGTGTGTACAAAAATAAGCATGATTATAGGGCTGTTCTTTTAGCATGAGGACTAACACAAAGAAAGAGGTCTGTACCCCTGCACTCTGGTTAGCAGTTCCTTTTTTTTTTTTTTTTAACTATATTTGGCTTTTTAACTTGAAGACTTTGAACCCTGAAGTTTATGAATGGGCTTCAGAGGGTCAGCAAATTCCATGAAATTATATTAAAATCTTATTGGTATAGATAAGTTTCCTGGAAGGGGGTTCATAACTTTCATTGAATAATTGGAATAGGTTATAGGGGACTTCTGTTTCTAGCTATTGCATACTCAAAACCCTCTTCCTGAGAAGGAGTAAGTCTGGACGATGTATTAAAAACACCCTGAAAGGCATGAAAAAGTCCATAAAACAGTAAAGGTTTACCATGTCAGGATCCAGGGAAGGAGAGAGGCTAAGGGAGGTAAATCCATTGTTTGGGGTTGAAGGTGTCTACCAATTCCAGGGGGACCAAACTTCAAGAAGCAAGGTGCTTTTAACAGCACTGCAGGAGGGTAAGAATTATAGTTTATGTCCTTACCAGTGAGGAAACCCTGGGGAACCCCTCACTGTAGGTTGGGACCCTGAGTGAGTGACCTTAAGAGTAAATTGAAGTGGACAGGCCCTCACAAGGAGTCAGTTTAGTTTCAGATCATCTTAGTTTCTGAAATTAGATTAAGAGGGTCCTGGATTCCTAGTGCTTCAGGTCTAGTAGACGCCTCCTTGGAAGAAGCTATTATTTCTACCAGGAGTGTAGTAAATGTAATATTTGGCACACACAAAAAATAAATAACTAGGCACGCAAAGAGCCAAAAAAGCAATATTGAATCAGTAGATACAACAGAGAGCAAAACTGACACATAGGAGTTTTAGATACTAGCATTAAAAGTCTCAGACTTTAAAATACCTATACTAAGTCAATCCATGTAACCTACCATATTAATAGACAAAGGAAGAAAAATCGTATTTTCATATCAGTTGATGCAAAAAAAGTATTTGAGAAGATCTAATTATTCATTTATGACAAAAATTTTTCAATAAGTTAGGAATAAGGGGGAATTACCGTGACTTTAGATAAAGAGCATCTACCAGACACCTACAACTAATAATATCATACTTGATCGTGAAAGATTGAATGCTACCCCTTCTGATCAGAAACAAGGCAAGGGTATCTGTTTACATAGCACTGGGGGTTCTAGCCATTGCTATAAGGCAAGAGAAAGAAATAAAAGGCCTATATTGAAAAGGAAGAAATAAAACTGTCCCTATTTGCAAATAGTATAATTGTGTGGAAAATCACAAAAAAGAAATTGATAAAAAGAATTGATAAGTAAGTTCGGCAGAGTCATCAAATTAAAGACCAACACACAAAAATCAACTATATATCCATATACTAACAACACGTGGAAGCTGAAATTAAAAACAGTATCACTTATAGTTACCCCTAAAGAAAATGAAAACTATAGATACATACTTAACATATGCTTATAACTTTTACCCAGAAGTGATCAAAATAATAAAAATAAAAAGTAATAAAATGCTGATGAAATTAATTTAAAAATACCTAAATCATCAGACATTCATGCATTGAAAGACTCAACATAATAAAGATGTCAGTTATCCTCAAATTGATCTTTAAGTTTAAAGCATTTCCTGTCAAAATCCCAGCAAGGTTTTTTTGTACACATAGACTTAGTCTAAAACTTATGTGGAAAGGCCCAGGCCCTAGAATAGGTATAACAATCTTGACAAAGAGGAATAAAATGGGAATAGTCACTCTATTCAATCTTAAGGCTTACTCTAATAGCTACAATAATTACATCAGGTGATATGCCTCTAACAAGAGGCATATACACATAGGTGAATGGAACAGGACAGACTCCAGAAACAGAGCCACACCAAATAGGCTCAACTGATTTTTGACAAGTATAGAAGCAATTCAGTGGAGGAACAAGTGGTGCTGGTGTACTTGGGCATCAGCCTAAACATTACAGCTTACATAAAAACTAGCTGAAAATGGGCGAGAGACTTCAGTATAAAATGTAAAATTATAAAACTTCTGGGAAAAAATAAATCTTTAGAAATTAGAGCTAGGTAAAGGGTTCTTAGACTTGATGCCAAAGCGTAGTACATAAAGGAGACAAAAATCTAGGGGGACCTGGGTGGCTAAGTCAGTTGGGCATCTGACTCTTGATCTCAGCTGAGGTCTTGATCTTGGAGTCTTTGGTTGGGGCCCCACATTAGACTATATGCTGGACGTGGAGCCTACTTAAAAAAAAAAAAAAAAAAAAAGAACAAAAGTCTTAAAATTCAACAGTGAAAACACAAACAACTCGATTGAAAAATGGGCAAAAGATATGAATAGACATTTTACAAAAAAGGACATATAGATGGTACATAAGCACATAAAAAGATGGTCAAATCATTAGCCATCAGAAAAATGCCAAAAATAAAATCACAGTGTGACATCAGCACACACCTATGAGAATGGCTCAAATTAAAAATAGAACACTAAATGCTGGTGAGGATGTAGAGTGGTTGGACCGCTTATACATTTCTGATAAGAATGTGGCAGTGTGTCCGTTTTCACACCAAAGGCAAGTGCCTTACTCTGTCACTCTGATACCAGCTTTGACAATTACATTGACTGTTGACTTCTCGTAGAAGTAATGACAGCTAGAAGACAGTATAATGAGATCTTTAAATGCCAGAGGGTGGGGGGGGGGGGAAGCTGTCATTCTTTTCAGAATAAGACATTTTCAGAGAAAAAGTAAGAGAATGTATCACCAGCTGACCCACAGTAAAGGAAATGCTAAAGTTGCTCTTTAAGAAGGAAAATGACCAAAATAATCTTCTCCCGAAAAAATAGAAGAAATTGATCCTGGTTTTATACTCTGCTTGTGCCAGTGAGTTCTAGCCCTGGCTGCACATCAGAATCACTGACGGAAATTTTTAAAATAACCACTATGTCCTTTTTTTCAGTAGGTTTGGTGTGTGTCTAATGATACTGGTACCCAGCCTTGGGTGAGAAACAACTAGAACACTGGACTAGAATAATGCAGTGAGGTAGCAGAGTAGTAACTGTAGAATGAGAAGCAAGGGGCATCGTGGCCGAAACTGAATAACTATCTCTTTCCTTTTCCTGGGCCTCCACCTTTACACTTTGTGTGTCTTAGTTGAAAACTTCCTACAGTTTCTTCTGTTCAAACCAGATTCTGTCCCTGCCACCCATGTAGTCTGTCTCCTTTTCATCTTTTCGGTCCTTTGCTGTCAGGGCCGTTCAGGCACTCGCCACATTGTGACTTCATGTGATAGTTGGCTGTTAGTCTCGGGCTCAGTGTCATCTCTTCGTCCCGTTCGTCATGCACGGTGATGCCAACCCCATCGTCGTAGAGCATAGATGATGCCACTGCCCTCCTCAGAGACATTGTCATTGCTCTTCACCATCTACAAAATAAAGCTTCAATTTAATAGTTGTTAAAACTTTAAATCAAATTATTTTCCTTCTAAATGCCCTTCAGTTTCATCCTCTTTTGCTTGCAGTAGCATCCCTAGTTGTTACCACAGCCTGTAAGATCCTGTGTGATTGGAAGCTTATTTTATCTCCATCCTGTGGCTTACCATTCTACCCCTGCTCACACGGCCTGGCATCACTGGCTTTCTTAGGGTTTCTTCAGCAGCATTCTTTCTTGCCTTTGACCTGAATTTGCTCATCCAGGGCCTGGAATGCTCTTCCTTCCTTTTCCTTCAGGTCTTGGTCATATGCTGTCTTTAGAGTTGCCTCAGTTCCTTCTCAACAATAAACCCATTCTTTCTTTCCTGCTTTTTCTAGTCACAGCATCCTGATCACATGTCTTATCATTATCGTGTGCTTCTTTATTTACTCATTCCCTCTTCCTCCTCCCCTCACTGGAAGGTAAACTGCGAATGCAGCAGCCTGCACTGGCTTGTTGACTCTTACATCTCCAAAGTGAGGTACACAGTAGGTGCTCAGTAAATATCCACTTATTTTGAACATAGATACGCAGTGATAAAGGTTGTAAAAGGTAGCAAAACAACTCTCTGGCAAGAGACTCTTTTTTTTTTTTTCCATTGGTGTAAACAGTATATGAATTTATCGTTTTTTTTGCTGAAATCCTCCTGCCTATTCCCATTCTCACATATAACATGCATGAATGGAGGTCAGGGAGAGTGGTAGAAAATGAAACTGTTTAGGAAAAGACTGACATCTGAGGGAATACAAGCTGGAAACAGAATTCTATAATTGTGCAAGTTCCAGTAACCTTTACCATCTGAGCATAGCACTAGATTTCTGAAATTTCCATAATGAGCTTTACTCTATCTGTTCTAAAATTATTAGTAATAAAAAAATTCAGTCTAATTAACAGTATTTTTTGTTTAAAAGGCATGTCAGAAAGGGTTACAGTCACAACTTAAATTTGTGTTTCATTGTATAGTTGTTCATACATAAATTCATTTAACAGTCCCCTATAAAAAATATATCTTTATTTTGAAAATGAGAAAGTGACACTCTGAATGTTAAAAAACATTTAGAAAGCTGGCTGGGTTATAAAACCAGGACATAGGTCTGTTTCATTATTGGGTTTCACATCACTGGGGTATTGAGTTTCAGTGAAAGTATCTGTGACAGGAACTAGAGACTGAACAGACTTGCTTGTCTTTAAATCCTGAAGTAAGTGAAGGTAACTGCTGCCAGGTCAGTGGTCTCAACCATGTGATAGCTACCGAGGGGCTGATCCCATTGTTCCCTGGATCGCTGTTCCATTAGACCAGTCCCATCAGAACTACTACTGCAATCAAAACTCACTGAATTTCTTTCTTTTTTTTTTAAATTTAATTTATTTATTTGAGAGGGAGAGAAGGAAAGAGCACAAGCAGGGGGAGGAACAGAGGGAGAAGCAGACTGTCCGCTGAATAGGCAGCTGGATGTGGGGCTTGGTCCTGGGACTCCACTATCATGACCTGCACTGAAGGCAGATGCTTAATTGGAGCACTCAGGTGCTCCAAGTCACAGAATTTCTCACTGTAATATTGTTTTGCCCCTGAGAGAGGTGCATCCTGACACTCCTTCTTCCTGCCCTATGGAAAGTGGGTGGGGGTGGGGGGGAGGCAAGAATAAAAAGAAGGAGAGCAGATAGGAGGCTGTGACCTTAGGTGAGAGGTCATAGTGGACAGGATCAGAGGGAAGACAGTGGCACTGGAGAGAAATACACGGGGCAGAGTGTATGTGAGGTATAACTGACCGCTGATTGATCCGATACGGAGGATGAGGAGGAGGGTATGAAGGATAAATTGATGGTAACAGCTAAAATTTGAACTTAACCATGTGGATGGTGACATTTACTCAGACAACAAAAATGAAAACGTGGTTTGGGGAATGTTGGAATAACAGTAGTCTTAGAATTGTAAAATATGAGATCTCTCTTCCACATCCAAAGATACCAAGTAAGCTGGTTGCGTATTTGAATCTGGAGCATAGGGGAAGGAACAGGGTGGGAGCTAGAATTTTGGAATGTGTTGGAGCCACCCAACAAGAGTGAGATGGGCCTCCTAACACCCCTGGTTCTGATGTGTAGACCAGTGGTCTCACACTGAAACCAAAAGGGCACCTCACCCATATGAAGAGGGTGTGAGAGATTTAAAATGTATATAACGGGGCTCTCTAGGGAGATCAGCACTGGCTCCCCAGCTGTTCCAGAAGTGACTTGAGGGACCTTGAAGAGGAGGCTGGTTTGGCTTTTATGGTAGTTATAGGATGAGCTTGGGCAGGAGTTGTCTTGTGTGGACTGAGCCCTTTGAGGTTTGCACTTCGCACTGGGGCCACAGGAAGGAACACGAAGGCCTTGTCAGCTGTCTTGTCAGTTGTCCAGATGTGGGGCAGAAGGGGGGAAGGGGAGCAGTAGGACTTGAAGCTGTCAGCAAACAGACATGAAAAGAAGATTCAAAGGCTTTATAAAAGACATGTAATTAACAGTATCTAAAATGATAGAACATGGGGCGCCTGGGTGGCTCAAGCGGGTTAAAGCCTCTGCCTTCGGCCTAGGTCATGATCCCAGGACCCTGGGATCGAGCCCCGCATCGGGCTCTCTGCTCAGTGCAGAGCCTGCTTCTCTCTTTCTCTCTCTCTCTCTGCCTGCCTCTCTGCCTACTTGTGTTCTCTGTCAAATAAATAAATAAAATCTTTAAAAAAAAAAAATAAAATGATAGAACAAAGAAAAGATCTCCTGGAGGTTCACTGAGCTCTGAGGACTCCCAGCACTTGAGGAAGTACCAGCAAATGAGAACTGGATGAGGAGAGAAACTGTAGTACACTATGCTACCAGCTAAGACAGAAAGGTTTCAGACACATGGAAGCCAGGGACACCACACACCCACCTCTGCGCCCTGCAGCACCACCACATGTGTGGGGCAGGGGAGTGTGTTCTGGAGGCATGCAAAATGGCAGCGCTGGGAGAAGAGTCAACACCTAGGATACCACTGAGGAGGTGAGCAGCATGGGGGTAGAGGTGGGACCATTGGTTTCATCATGGCCTTGGGATCAGTGACTTGGTAGAGGCAGAAGTGATGTTAGAGAATACTGGGGAGTGAATGCAAGGGGGAAATAGAGAAGGCAAGTTTAGAAAACTTTCTCAGGGAATTGCTAAATGCAGAGCAAAGAAATGGGCAGTAATTAGAAGGAAGGAGGTGTTGGATCAAGAACTTTTTTTTTTTTTTCCAAGTTAGAGGTCTCAGAGCATGGTTATAAACTGGTGTGAACAGTCCAATGATGGTGCCAGAGACAACGAGGATCGCTGCTGTAGAGAGTCCTGGCAAGGAGGGGAGGAGAGGGGGGCAGAGCCCAAGTGACAACTTCGCTTTATAGGAGCAGAGACACACTTCTTCATCAGAATGGGGGAAAGACTGAAAACGGGGCTGTTCATGTAAGTGAGTTTATGAACTGGTTGGTGATGACATGAGAGAGCTCCTTGCTAATTGCTGTTTTCCTAGCTATAGATGAGATGAGGTCCTCTGCCAGGAGTTGTAGGAAAGGGGCTGTGGTGTGATGAGAGTGGAGGAGATAAGAAATAATTACTCAGAAAGTTGTGGAGCAAATCGACCAGGAAGCATCGGAGAGCCGTGCGGCAATGCCAGGCCCATTCAAGGCTTGTGGTCATGAAGTCCGAGCCAGAGCAGGCAGCTCCTGTGTCTGATGTTCTCACCAGTGTTAGCTGTCTGGGCACTGGGGAAAAGAAGGTAGAGATGGGTTCACAGGATTGGGGTTTCATATGGCAGGCACCACAGCACTTAAGGGTGGGGGTGGCAAGTAGGGAGCTGAGGGTGCTTGCAAAGGAGTGATCGTTTAAGCTTGGCAAGGTAGTTACTAAGCACGTGACCTGCTTACGGTAAATGTAAAGCATACATTTCTAGGTCTGCCTGTCTAGGTCTGCTTTCCCTGTCTTTCTGTATTATGTGATCATAGATATATTTTAGTGCTATTTTTTTGAATCATTCATACTGCTGTTTTAGTTCAGGCTTATTTTCCAAAGCCTTTTGGTTTTAGTTTTTGGAAAATCAACTGTATCTCCCTGCCCATCCCCTGCCACCCACCCCGGAACTAATGAGTGAGCAAGCAAGAGGTTCTGTAAGCAAAAGTAAAAGTTGCAGACTTTGTTATGATTGGAACTGTGTTTGGAAATTCTGTGAATTGTGTTATGTCAGCATCCTGCTCATGGAATAGGCTATGTAAACAATGGGTGTTGCACAGTTCTGTGAATGAGCAGCCTTCCTTCTCGCTTACGTACTTAACCACTGCAATTCTCCAGATTTTTGAGTGTTTATTTCATAGTAAAAAGGGCTCTAAAAATACCAGGCCAGTTAGGTTTTTATTGTAGATCATTTCATTTAAACTGCAATGGGACACATAAAGTTTAAGAAGAAAAAAAAAAGCATTGAAGGCAGGATTTTGAAGGAAAAGCTACAGAAGTCTGCGGTAGTTTGTTTTGGCTGTGGATGTGAAAGTGCAAAAGAGATGTGAATAACTTTGTTTCATCTTTTGAGAGAAAGCAATTGGTACATTTAATTGATGTACAAAAGATTTGAATAGCACACCAGAATGTCCAAATACTATGCCAGGCTGAGAATATTGCATATACCAAATTTTATAGTAAAAGAAATTCTCCTGTTGAAGTTGATTTTCAGTATATTCATAATTTCTTATTTACAGTATTATGTTTTAAAATTGTGAAGGCATGTCAGATGATAATTTTGAGTGTTCAGAGTGAAACGAGAAAAGGATTAGGATAGATTAAGCTTTAAGACAAAAGACCACAAATCATACAGGGGAAGTTTAATAGTTGGGGTATGAGAGCTGGACTTAAAAACATTATACAGTGGAGCACTGCAGAGAGTAGAAGTTAGTAGGAAACAAAGAGATCATCTGTAGAGAAAATAGACCCAAACACTTGATTGTTTCAGCCTACCAGGTAACAGCAATCTTAGGGATATAAGTTGTATTGATTATGAAGATTTAAACATATGGACAGGAATAATAAGTACAAAGAAGACTGTTTTGCCTTTCAGTGGGTGGGAATTTTTGCCTTCCAGGAACCCTGACCTTCTTCATTGGGCCTGTGGACTTCCCTGACAGTGTCCTCTCCCCAGAAGCAAAGACAGCTGGAATGGGAAGGAGGGTGTTTTGAAAATGAGGTCATGATAGGAGGGAGGCAGGGGCAAGAGCCAAGGGGAGTTTTTTTAATGGAGAGGACCACATGAACAACATCAGCTCGTTTGCATCCTGGAGCTGTGGCCACAGTGACAACACACTTGCCTTCCTGGGGAGTGCAGCTTGTGTCTCTAATTTGGGAACATTGCAAATATTTAACTTTGATATAAGTGATTTTTAATGTTTGATTTGTAGGCAAACAGATTATGAGACAGAATGCACCAAAGACCTCTTTCTCTCTTCCTAATAAGGGTAACATCTAAACATTTGGCCTGTCAGCTCTTGCACTGAACCAGGAGAATTAACATTTATTTAGCACTTACTGTGAGCCAGATCTCTAGCCAGGTGATTTTCATACAAGATTTCTTTCAGTCCTCCTAGCCTTTAGAGGTATTAATTTCTCCATTTCAGAGATAATTTAGAAACTGAAGCTTAGTGACAGTAAGTGATATTTTCCAGTGAGCAAGAGTTGCCAGTTGAACCTAAGAATGTTTGACTCCCAAGTCCTAGGATGTTTCCACTCCAAAGTATTCTCATTCAGCTTCTCAAGTAACCTTGTACAGGATGATCTAAAGCTTGTTTGGCTTACTGTTATAGTAGATTTTGGATCAGAGAAGGATTAACTCCAGCAAAGGTAGGGAAGTGATAGGATGACCGGGGCTTCTCTCTGTCTTGATTTCTTCCCCAGTGGATGGGAGATAAATATACATAGTGTTTGGGCGTGGGCAGGTGCTAGGGTAGTGATCCTTAAACTTCACAATGCAGTGAGGTGGGAGCTCCATACCCAGAGGTTTTGATTCAGTGGTATGTCTGCATGGTGATAGAACCCAGATGATTCTGGTTGAGGTGCGTGTCTCCACATCACGCCAGGAGAAACACTGAGGTAGATCACCCTTCCACTGGCTCTTCCTTGGTCTCTTCATTCATTTCTCACCTGATCATGAAGATAATAAGCCTAGAGGTGGTAGGCCCCCTGTCAGATAAGTATATGCAAGACTGGGGCAGGAGGTGGACCTTGACCGTGATAATGAAGAGAGAGAAGGTTAACGTAACCCAAACCCAGGAGCAGGGTTACTTGGCTGGCTGTCCTAGTCTCTCCTTACTCAAACTGAGATTGAGCAGAGCAGCTGCTGACGATCAGGGATATGCAGCGAGCCAACACTCTCATGCGTGCGCCTCACTTAGTTTTGTAACAAACATCAATTTTATCACTTAACATTTTATAGAAATGGGAACTAGGGAAGTCTGATACTGTTTAAGAAAAAAATTACCCCAAGATTATATAACTAGAATCAAAGTCTGTTTAATTTTAAGATCCCACAACCTTTTTCTTTCCTTTATTTTTTAAATTACACAAATAATACATAAATATAGTCTCATAAACCAAAAAAATCAAACAATCCGAACATAGGAGGCTTCTCCCAATCCCATACCCCTCCACAGAAGTAATCTCTGGTATCAACAGACTGTACAGATAGTCCCTGACTTTTAATGGTTCAACTGACAATTTTTTGACTTTGTGATGGTACAAAAGTGATACACATTCAGTAGAAACCATATTTCAGAATTTGAATTTTGATCTCTTCCCAGGCCAAGGATATGTGTATGATCCTCTCACATGATGCTAAGCAGCCACAGCTCCCATCAGCCAGCAATCACGAGGGTGAAGGACCTGTAACACTGACAACCATTCTGTACCCACACAGCCATTCTGCGTTTCACTTTCAGTACAGCATTTCATAATTTACGTGAGATAGTCAATTTTTATTATAAAATGGGCTTTGCTTCAGGGGATTTTGCCCAACCACAGGGTAATGTAAGTGTTCTGAACATAGTTAATTAAGGTCGCCCTGGTTAAGCTGTGATGTTGGGTGGATTAGGTAGGGATGTTAAATGCACTTTCAACTTAAAATATTTTCAGCTTATGATATGCTTGTTGGAACATAACCCTATCATAAGTTGTGGAAGATCTATAGATCCTTCTAGTCTTTGCATTTATATATGAAAATACATTAATTTCTTGGTTTCTTTTCATATAAAGGGAATAATGCTGCATGTATTATTCTGTAACTTACTTTCTTCACGTATTACTAACTCCTGTAGTTATTTCCATATCAATTACAGAGTCTTCTTTATATTACCAGTACTCATCTTTGTATCAGAAATAGCAGGGACATGCACAAACTGTAATCCAAACTAATTTTAAAAAGCTGGCGTGTGTTTAAACCAGAGCTTCTTAGCTGGGACTGTTTTGCTCTTAAGGGGGTTTGGCAATATCTGGAGAGATTTTTGGTTATAAATTGGGGCAGGGGTTGCTACTGGCATATAGTTGGTAGAGGCCAGGGAAGCACGGGTTAACCCCCCACAACAAAGAATTGTCAGGCCCAAAATGTCAACAGTGCAGAGACTGAGAAAAACCTACTTATCTTAAGGGTATTTCAGCAGCCTCCTAGAGGGCTTGATCGATACATAGCTTCTCTGCGCTAACCTTTACTTAAAAGAGTTCCCAGTAATAAATCCATTTGTTTTAAATGGTAGGATTTAAAGTTTTCTGAGGAAGAAAGCAATTATGCTCTGGCCTCTTCCCTGATTTGCAATCATATTTGAACTTTTAAACCTCACAGTGTGTGGCTTATGAAAATGGCAAAATAATCAATGACTAGATATTGAATATTGCACCCTAATTTCTTGAACCATGCTTCCCCAGTAGTAGGGAAGGGTGTTTCTCAACACATTTTATGTGGCTAGTTTCCCTTTGGCTTGAGTAGATACTGATTCTATAAAATTAGAAATCATTTACAGTTTCAATATTAAATTGGAATAAAAGGAACTGTGGTAATTGCAGATTTATTAGACTGAACCTTCCATGCCCAAATAAGACTAATAAGTGAGACTGGTGGGAACAAATTGTTGGGTTCCAGATTGGGAATTGTCATTATTTAGGCTAATTTATTTAGACTGCTATCTTGTGTTGAAGGAAATAATGTATAAGTTCTAAGCTTATGCTGTTTTCATTCCTTAAAGTCTATTTATTACCACTTCACTGAAGTATGCATAATCACAAATATTTGCAATGAAAATGAGGGTTTTTTCCCTCAAAATAATTTTAAATTAAACATGTCTGATTTTTAGAAGGAACATAGTAGAAATAAAACCATATCATTTATTCTTGATTTGGAATGCAGATTAATCTAGTACCTGGTGGTATGCCAGTTACATTTGCAAGCTACATTTTGAAATATTTTTAAATCCTTAATTTATAGAAATAAAAAAAATACTATTGAGACTTAGAAAATGTTTTTAATTTACAGAATTCTAAATAACTTTTCAAGCAATTTATATCTTAGTTCTTTTATAGTTTCATGAAGAGCAGTGGGTATGCATTATAACATAACATGAAAACAGTCTTCCTTATAATTTTAGATATTAAAGATTTCAAATTTTAGAAGAGTTAGCAGTGAAACTACATCATTATAATGGTACTTTTTTGCTGAGAAGTGTCAGTATTATGGGTGCTTCAGACTAACAGGCACAGAATAATTGTGATGGTGTAAAATATTTAATTTGCTTTATCCCACTTTGTCTCTTAGAACCTTCATCCAGAAATAATTTGCAGAATTCGTAGTTCTGCCCCTTGTATATGTATCTCTGACTAACACCTTGTATAGTGTGCCTGCTTTTGAACTTCAGAGTTGGAGTCGTGCTATGTGTTTATTTCTATAATTTTATTATTTGCCTTAACATGTGCTGTGCTTGCTTTTCTATGTACGTCTTAGAAAAGCTTCTGAAGTTCCACCAAAAAAAATCTATTTAGGATTATTAATGGTACTACATTGAGTCTCTATGACAGAGTATTTACACATCTTTATGATACTGAATTTTTCTTGCTGAGGCCACAGTATTTCTCTCCATTTAGGTAGGTCTTTAATATTTGTCTTGAAATTTTGTGACATTTATCTTCTTTGTTGTTTTGTCATGTAGTGCCATGCACAGAGCACTGCTGGTCCAGTTTGCTTTATAGAGGGCAACTTTTCTTCTTTTTTGGTGAAGTAATATGTTTAGGCAGTGCTTATATATTGGTCTGTATTCTAGATGGTGTTTGTTGTCAAGGGAAATGATGATTTAAGATTGTGTTTAAGAAAATTAGCCAGTTTTCACTATAGTATCTAATTTAGGAAAATATAAATCACTTTCAGGGATTTAATTGGAAATTTTAACATTAAGTGTAACAAACAGGATAATAACAAAAATGTTTTGCTAGATGTTTATATAAAATGCCATGAGAATATGAAAAAAGAAGTGACTAATTCAGTATTTGGGCACAGGTCTTTTATATGGTAAATGAACCTGGCCAATATTTGAAATGGCATCAGTTCTGTTGGCCAACAACTGAATAGACTGGATGCTTTTGTACAAGCTTAAGAGAAGATTAAACACATGCTATACCTCAAGGATTAAATTTTTTGGTCAAAAATAAATAAATTAGATTGAATTAGTAAAAGCTTTGTTTTACCATTCAAGTTTGCAGGAAAAAGTTTTTAAAATGTGTACCTATGTGTTACAGTTTTTATTCAAGGATAGTCAAGACAGATTTGTGATTTTCCAGTGCCCCTTTCAGCAGAGATGGTCCCTGCTGCTGTTTCTCCTTGTCCCTTCTGGGTGCTCTCATCCTGTGGTACTTGTAGATTGTCACAAACTTAGTAGCCCCAAAGCAGCATATTATTCAGTGAAACTACATTCACAGTGGTGTGCCAGGTTCCAGTCAGTGTTACCAAATTAAGTAAACCCCTTTGAAGTTAAAGCACTTAAGCAATGTCATGTTTTTTCCACTCTTCTGTGGGTGTTTTATGGGCTGAAACTTAGGAAAGCAAATTGTAAAAAGGAAAATTTATCATTTTCTACTGTAACGAGGTCACAGAGGGATCCTGCAGTAATTATATTGTTCAGTAACTATAAATGAGCAATCCATTCTATTTATTTTTATTCTGCAAGTGTTTATTGAATGCCTAGTGTATGCAAAGCGGAGGGCTAGTTAACAGTTGCTCTAGGGAGTATGAAGGTAGAAAGATCTTGGGGGAGCCTGTGGCTAATGAGTAGAGGAGGAAAAGGATAACTACAGTGTGAGGCAGAACTTGGTAGGCACTGTCAAAGAAATACAGATAGGATACCATGGAGATTTCAGGAGAATCTGATCTCATCCTCCGAGGAACTGGATCGGGAGTCTTGGAGAAAGAAGATTTTGAAGGATGTGTAATTTTGGCAGTCAGAAATGTGTGGAGGTTGTGGGTTTTCTTAGGAGAAAAAAATGGTCCAGAGGTGGGAACGTGAGGACAGCAGGGCTGGCCAAATTGCAGGGATTCAAGGACCAGGAAAGAGAAGTTTGACCAGGTGGGCTGAGCACTCCCCCTCCCCAGGGCAAGGCTGGGAGGGGGTGGCGGCAGGGCTATGCTTTGGCATGCAGCAAAGGCTGAGAGCGGGAGGAGTGACAGGAGCATTTCCCCAGGAGTCTCTGCCCTGCCTACTATGGCCCCTTTCACTCTACTTCTCTCTGCTCCTTCCCTAGTGGTTTTCTCTGTCTGTCCCATCACACAGCCTCTCTTTCTCTCTTTCCCTGCCTCCTTCCCCTCACTCTTTCTGTCCGAACCCAGCTGTCAGAATCAGCTCAGAAGTCATCATCTCTGGGAGCATTCTGAAACCCTACAGTTGGAATTAATCATTATTTCCTCTGTTCCCACAGTGATTTTCTTACCCCGTTGTTACAGCACGCACTGCATTCTGTCTTATATTATGGCTGTTTCCATCGCCATCTCCCTTCCTTGGGCTGTAGGGACTTCTCATCCCAACCACTTAATAGCATGGCTTAAATATACATCACATTCAGTGTGTTTGTTGAATGAATAAAGGATCCTTGTTTACAAACAGTTTTTATTTATATATAAAGAGCTAGATGCAGTAGAGACCAAAGTGTTGGAAATTCTAAAAGACTTAATGATGAGATGAAGAAATTGTTTGGAGAAGCATGAAATATGTGCTCTGTCTCAGTTCAAGAAGATTGACCACAGTTTGGCTCTCCTAGCCTGAGCAGAAACCACAGTCCTTCTTCCACAAGCCAACCCTGTGCCAAACCACAGCCTCATTGCTCCAAGTTTCCTAACCCGCCTGTAAATGTGCTGCCTGTTACAAGATGGAGCAGATATAGTGAGGTGAGGACAGAAGAGAACACCTGAAAACAAGGGCAGTGGATTTTCCTCTAATTTATTTAAAATTTCTCTCCTTATGAAACTTCACCTTCATGGTATAAGCAGTTTTAAAATGGCTTTTCAAACATTAGCAGTTCTTAAAACTCCTGCATGAACCAAAATTGGGCTTCACATGTTTTGTACACCGCTGTGTTTGTTCCTACACCCTCCACCCTTAAGGATTTTAGATCGCAAGTCAGGGGGATGTATTTGCATGTTTTCTCTGTGTCCTTCAAGTCGGAACCTGCATGTTTACATTCACATCCTTTTTGTGGATGCTGATTTCTGTATTCAGAAACGCTGTTCCTCTTCAGTTCATTAGTAAAACGAGAGGACTGAAATAGAGAATTTCCAAGATTGCTCTGTCAGTATTTACAAAATAATCAATTAGCATATTACAGTAGGAATGAATTTTTTAGCCACTAGGTGGCGGTAAAAAGAATTCTTAGCAAGGAGAAGTGCTTATCAAATTTTAAGTTTACTTTAAAAGAGATATTTTAAAGTCTAGAGTTTGAGGTATCTGTTCTGAAGTTATGTGACCATATCCAGCCTCAGTATGCTGTTTCTGAGGATCTATGCTTATTTTACCAGGGATAAAACTCCTGTGGCCCTCCATAGCAATTCGTACTAGGGAATTATGGGAAAAAACAGACATAAGTTAAAGCATGTAATTTTGTTTTACAAAACATTTTCTGTGATAAAAAGTAAGCCATAAAGAGTCTTATGCTGAAAACCAATCAGATTTGCATTGTTATGACAAAAAACTATTCCTGTTGCCTCATGTAGAGTGGATATAGGGAGGTTCCTTATGTAAGTTTTGGCCATAGAGTAAGTAACCACCTTTGGTAATTGTGGAAACTTTGGAAATACAGATAGTTGAAAGAAAAAATTTTTAATCACTGCTAGAAAAAAAAATCTGTATTAACTATTTATTTTATTTCTTCTCAGCACTGTTTTTCCATACACAATTAAAATCACGTTGAACATACAATTTGCTTGCTTTTTAAATTAATGTTACATAATCTTTTTCTGTGTGATTAAATATCTTTTTCAACATAATTCACACTGTTGCATAGACTATGATGAATTCAACCAATCCAGTGTTGTGTGGGGTACTTGGGTTGCTTGTAGTTTTTCACTGTTATAAGTAATTCTGCTGTGAACCTAAAACTTTCATTAAGATATATTCTTGGAAATTAAATTACTGAGTAAAAGGATATGAACCGTAATGCTTTGGCTATATATATCATCAAGTGACTTCCCAGAAAGGCTTTACAGATTTGTACTCCAGCAGGGACAAAGTGCCCCTCTCACCACATCCTTGCCAACACTGAGTAGTATAGTTCGGGGGTTTTCTTTGTTTGTTTTTGTTTTTTAAACAGGAGGTGGGGCAGGGAACTAATACTTACAGCATTTGATTTTTTAAAAACCAGTTTCTAACCATATCATTTTAGGAATTTAGGCCAGGACAGGTCTGCCAATTAAGTTGTTTTCATTTTTCCAAGACCTTAAATGTTATAGTCAGCTTACATAATGCAAGCATTGTGAATACCATCAAGGGAACTGTTTATGGCTATTTTAAACATTACTCAGGAAGTATTCACAATCCCTAGTCGCACCCTCTGAATCTACTGAATGTCCTTGTTTTTTTTTTTTTTTTCCCTTTTTTTCTTTTTCTCTTTTCTTTTCTTTTCCTTTATTTTCATCTTTCTTTCTTTCTTTTTTTTTAAACTTTCATTGGCTCAGCTGCCAAAGTAACTCACGTACTTTTAGGAAACCAGCCTCCACGCATTGGTCCAAGGCCCAGGATGTGAGTGCTTCTGGGAGGCACTGGATTTATAGGGAAAAGCCTTGGCAGGTTTTTCCTTAAGATCTACAATCTTAACCTATCTCTGTTACAGCCTTGAAATTGGTTTCCTTCTATTGTACATACACTGTTACTTTTTATACCAACTAAGCTTGTAGTATTTTGTGCTTTAATTCTTTAAGGGTCAATCATGTGAATTATGACAGCAGCCACCTGTTTATAGGTGGTTTAATTGAAACTTGCTTAATTAAATTTTATTAAAAACTTGATTTATGGGACTTTAAGTGAGATACCATACTTAGAGAACTTAGCAAAGTATTTCACACATGGAAAGCATTCCATAAATCTTAGTTGTCTTAATTGTTAGAATCCCCTCAAGAAGTGGCTTTTAACCAGGTCTGGAGGATCAGTCATGGCAGAGGGACTAGAACATCCTAAAGTCCTTAGGGGCCAAAGAGCCTGTAGCCCTGTGTGGCTCCGAACAAGCTAGTGAGGGAAAGTCAGCCCTAGTGGGGTGCTTAGCTTTGGGAATAAGTTTAGGCTTTACCTGGAGACTAATTAAGAGCTAAAGGGTAATAAGTCCAGCAATCAATCACTTTTACATTGTTATGTTAGAAAATGATTCCAGGGATGCCAGGGTGGCTCAGTTGGTTAAGCGGCTGCCTTTGGCTCAGGTCATGATCTCAGGGTCCTGGGATCAAGGCCCACATCAGGCTGCCTACTTGGTGGGGAGCCTGCTTCTCTCTCTGCCTCTGCCTGCCACTCTACCTTCTTGTGTTCTCTCTTTCTCTGACAAATAAATAAAATATTTTAAAAACCCAAAAAACTCTAAGTTAACTAAAAAAAATAAAAAAGAAAACTATTCCATCCACCCATGGAGAGTGGTTACAGGGAAGTTCCTTACAAGGTTTGGCCATAAAATAAGTAACCAGCCTTGGGCGCGTTATTTAAGCTAAGTGTGTTTTAGTTTCCTCATCTCCAACACAGATTTAATAATATACTCATAGCATAAACTGTGAGTTGTTATTTGTCATATGAACAGCTCTTAGTGCTTTAAATGTTTGTTAAATAGAATGCTGAAAGTCTGATGGCAGAAAGTTAAGCACTTCCGGTACTGCCATCCCTCGGTCTAGCTTACCTCCACCATTGAAAACCCAGACTGCCCCCTGCTCTGAGTTCTTGGCCCAGCCTCTTTCCAAACCAAGTCCAGCTTTCTCCCTCCCCGTGTCGGGTCTGGTTTGGGTGCCTCCACATAGATGTGCCTGGCCTGACTGGCCTTTTCTTCATTGGAGCACCTGCATGGCACTTCACATAGTCAGGCCCCAGTTTCCACGTACATGATGTAGGCTTCCTACTGAGGTGAGCTATGCAGAACTCACTTGTACACACCGCTCCTCAAAGGAGGAGAAACACTCACATCCTGGGCCTTTGAGTTTTTAAAAGATTTTATTTATTTGTCACACTGGCTGTAATTTACCTCCCCTGGCTTTGCCAGTAAGCCTGACCATGACTGCTTACTCTCAGCCAGATTGCACTTGATGGTTGAAACCAACTGGGCTGTCCTCCGTTCCTGTTTGCTTTCTGTATTTTAAAGGACAGCTTTGAACTGAAAGAGAGAAAAAGACAAATAATATGTAAATGGCTTCCATCCAGCCTTTTCTTTTTCACTCTGGTAAAAAGCCTCTTAAGTATTTTATTTATTTATTTATTTCATTTTAAAAGATTTTATTAATTTGAGAGAGAGCAGAAGATGAGAGCAGAGGGAGAAGCAGGCTCCCTGCTGAGCAGGGGTCTGATGTGGGGCTTGATGTGGGCATCAATCTAGGATCCTGGGATCATGACCTGAACTGAAGACAGACATTAACCAATGAGCCATCCAGATGCCCTGATCTCTTAAGTATTTTATACCTTATAAGAAGTTTACTTTTAACCATCTATATATCTGTTTTTCTCCCCCATCAGTGACTTGTATTTGTAAAGTCATGTGATAGATGTTGTTGTTGGGTTTTTAAAATATCATCAGTATCTTTTGCTAAGTAGTTAGTAATTTATCAAAGGCACTTTAACTTGCTATAAGTTTTTTTTTTTTTTAGAGAGATTTTATTTATTTATTTGACAGAGATCACAAGTAGGCAGAAAGGCAGGCAGAGAGGAAGGGAAGCAGGCTCCCCGCTGAGCTGAGAGCCCCATGTGGGGCTCGATCCCATGATCTGGGATCATGACCTGAGCCAAAGGCAGAGGCTTTAACACACTGAGCCATCCAGGCGCCCCTAACTTGCTGTAAATTTTTCCAGTTTGAAAATATTAAATGGGATTGCATGCAGGGCAGCAGTTTTTAACCTGCATGACTTAGTAGTGTTGCCTGGAGTCCTGTTTTAAGAATCATGAGGCAAGTCTGAGCTCACAGGGAGAAAGTACCTGGTCTACAAGAAAGGGTGCATACCAGATCAGGCTAGAATTCTCCCTGGAAGGAAGGACGGCTGTAGAACTGGTGGGGAAAAGGAGAGATGGCACAGAAGGCCTCCTTGGTGTTTCTAATGCTTGTTAAATGTGATGATGGGTGAAATTTGTCATATTATTTTGTGTCTTTTTGAGTATGTAAAACAGTTCATGATAAAATTGAAATGATGCCATTGACCCTGGGCATTACTGGTAAGTTTGTTGTCCTGGCTTGGTGGGGCCTACTCTTGACTGAGGTAATAACATCCTCTTTCCCTGGATTCAATGGTCCTCCAAGTATTTGTGGACCAAGTGTGTGGACTCATACATTTAGAGGCACATAGTTTATTTTATGTCATAATGTGTACTTATAAAATGTAGTGCAGGACTTAAAAAAGAATAAAATGGCTCTTTCCCTGTAAATATACTAAAAACCATGGGGTTGTACACTTTAAAGAGTAAATTTTATAGTATATGAATTGTATCTCAGTAAAGCTGCTGTTGAAAAATAGTTCCAAATACAACACTTTTTCAAAAAGTAATTTTTTTCTATTATAGTAATATTACACATACACACATAGGAAACTGGAAAATGTATTGAAGTAGAAAAAATACATATACTCATAATAGCACCACCTCAGAGACTGTTAACATTTGGTGATAGTTTCTTCCAATATTTTTCATTTCCATGTATGGATTATTTTTTATATTGATGAGATTGTTGCTGTGTATTAACATTTGTATCTTCCTTTCTTCATTTGACATTGTAAAATACTCTCATGAAATCTTTATAAACATTTTAATGGTTTACAATGAAGGCTTTATAAATTAATCAGTTCCTGCTGTTAGACATTTTTCACTATGAGAAATAACATTGTAGTGAACATCTCTGAATATAATCCCCATCATCATATTTGGATTTATTTCCTTAAACATGTGCCAGATACATGAAAAGTTATGAATGCTTTTAAAAACCTTTAATATGTATTTTCAAATTGCTCTCTATAAGGCAGGCTTTTACTAACCTATAAGGCACCTTTGTTCAGGTTATAACCCCTGGGTAGACTAGCCCTGGCAATCCAAGCTTGGGGGTGGGTAGGGAGCCGTGTTACATGCACTCAGACCCTCTGGGGGTGCCTCAGTGTGGTTCAGAGCAGCAGGACGTAGGGATACCCATTTATATTTCAGTGGCTCACACAGAGTACCTGTTTCAGAGAACCCAGATTAGCATTCAGTATTTAGGTCTGTAAAAATCTTTAATTCAGTAAGTGAAAAATAGTATGTTGATGTTTAAATTCACCCTTAGAGTTTATGAGGGTGAACATTTAGAGGTTGTTTCTTGCACATTTGTATTTCCTTTTATGAATTTTCTGTTCATACTCATTTTTATGTTCTTAGTGCTATATTTTGCACATTATTTATGATCTGTTATTTGTTAGTAATATTCTTCCTAGATTGTGCTTGTTTTAATTTCTGAAAGCACAAGGTTTTATTTCTGTTTAGAACAACCAATAATTTGCTCTTTTGATTCTCCGTTTACAAAGTTCTTCCCCATTCAGATGCCTGAAAAATACTTATGTTTTCTTCTTATTACTTCATTTTTACATTGATCTCTTTACATTGATGTTTAACATTTCTAATTTTTTTTTCAAATAGCATTCCTGTGTAACACCATTTATTGCATCAGCTTTGCCTAGTAGTTTGTGGTCTGTTTCTTGTCATGTGTTAAATTATTATAGCTACTTTGATAAAAATATTTTGCTGAGTTTAAAAACAATAAATATCACATTCTTTATTTTCAATAAGATTTTATTTATTTATTTGTCAGCACAAACAGTGGGAGCGGCAGAGGGAGAAGCAGACTCTCTGCTGAGCAAGGAGCCTGAAGCGGGACTCGATCCCAGGGCCCCGGTATCATGACATGAGTCAAGGCAGATGGCTTAACCAACTGAGCCACCCCAGGCACCCCATGATCCCAATCTTTATATGGTTAAAGCACTGTTCATTCATGATATATTTTTGCTTCACTGTTAATAATTGTTTAAATTGACCTATTTGTAATGTGATAATTTTAATGGTGACTTATTCTTTATACCATGAATCCATGTGAACTGGGTATTTGGACAAATTACGATTAATCATTTTATAGAGATGAGTGCATTTACGGATGACCTAGACTGCAGGCGTTAGAGGTAACAGGCACTTGCACTCACTTTTAATAACTTTGTCTGTTTATGGTTTTCAGGGGTTGTTATCTCATATACTTTCAGCATTCAGATTTGATACTAAAGAAGTTGGTCTTTTTACTCAAGGTCTTGAATTTACACCTGCAGATTACTATCCTGGTTTGCTTAAAAATGTGAGTATTTTTAATTTATTAGTATTGAAATTTTTGTTGCTTAATGTACCAGGGCAAAAAAGGGTAAGAAATACCTCACTCTTCCAGGAAAGTTGTTTAACTTTTCTCTGTTTATCTCTTCTTACCTTGGGTGGACTTACAGCCATGTAAGGAAGAAGTGTGAGACGGGAGATTATGAGAAAAACAAAGGAAACCAGGAGAGGTTATTCTAAATCAACCAACCCCTCTTTTCTCTTAACAGATCTCATTTATTCTTTCAAAGATTTTTGGGAGAAGAGATTTCCTTAGCCAGTATAAACACACCCTTTTACTGTTGGACAAATTTTGTAGTTAAGATAACCTTAAGGAATTTTACATTAAAGCAAAAAATTCAGTGTTGTAAATAGTAATATATATTACAATGTAATTTATATTGTATAGTAATATATATTACAAAGTAATATACATTACAATGTTATAAATAGTAATATATATTCACATCTTAGTATTATAGTTTTGTTTTCTTCTGCCTTGAATTTTGGCCAAATTCAAGAAATTTTAATTTATGATCTTCTAAATACTGTTATAAGATTTTTAATGTTTGTTAACTGTTCTGGTCGTTTAGAAATTTATACATAAATAGCATTTTAAAAAATTACTAGAACTAAATTAGGAAGGAAAAAATAAGTTAATTTCAATGTGGTTTTATTTTTAACGAGTTTCATTTTCTTAGGAAATTAATGATCTGTCTATTGTTTATTTGCTTAAATTGGAATGTGGAATAACAGACATTAAAAATAAAATCCAAGTTATTAGTAAATGGACTTGGCACTGCTTTCTTTTCATTTTGACAAAGTAAAACAAGGAGAGGACGGGGAGGGGAGGGGAGGGAATCTCAACGGAAATATCACTCACACCAAGAAAAATAGAACTGATGTAATCCTGTTTTGCAGTATGAGTTAACCTGCAAATGATTTTGTTTTACAGATGGTTTTATCATTAGTGTCTGAACTCCGAGAGAATCATCTTAATGGATTTAACACTCAAAGGCGGTAGGTGTTAAACTAAACATCCCCTTTCTCAAGTTTCAAAATGTATCAGTCTGGTTATGAGAGAAAAATTTTATAATTCTTTGGAAATGCATGTTCATAGTTAGAGTTATATTCTGTATGGAGAGATTATTTATACATGGCAAATTGGTGAGTTTTATGAAACTTTTTTTAATCACTATTCTTTCAACTTTTAGAGGGCAGTAAATCATGCAGTATCTCTTGTGACCCATTGAGTAAAAAACCCTACATTTACAGTAGAGAACACAAAGGAAAGGCTGAGCTCAGAGTGTGTGTACACTCTGTGTCTTAAAAATACACACACACAAACAGTATTTACAAGGCAACAGGTATGTGATGTGGACATATGACATATTTTAAGAAACATAATACTCCAAAATCTAGACTAAACAAATAGATTCAGACAAATTAAAAGGCAATCAATCACATTACAAAATATTCTTCACTCTGAGAGAATTCAAAGCGTCTTCATTGGTGAGCATTTCAATTTTTTTTTAAGATTGTATTTATTCATTTGAGAGAGTGGGAGCATGAACAAGGAGAGGGGCAGAGGCAGAGGGAAAAGCAGAAGCCCTGCTGAGAGCAGGGTACCTGATGCGGGGTCTCCATCCCAAGGCTCTAGGATCATGACCTGAGCCGAAGGCAGACACTTAACCGGCTGAGCCACCCAGGTGCCCTGGTGAGCATTTCATTTTTAACGAATTATTAACAAGAGAGTCTGGGGATGAGGGACTTTTATCCTTGTTTTTTGCTTTTTGTTTGTTTTTATAAAGCTGTTGTTAATTAAAGCTCTATCAGAAATGGCCTTTGCTCTCAGCCTATATGATCCTTATCATCTGATCTTTAAAGTAAACTATAAACTCTTAAGCAAAAACACTGGAGAAAATCTTCATTTATTGATTTGGCAGTGATTTTTTTGGATATGACACCATAAGCACAAGCAGCAAAGGAAAAGTAGAAAAATTAGACTTCATTAAAATTATGAATTTTTATGAGTTATACTATCAAAGCAAAAAGACAGCCCATTGACTGAGTGAAGACATTTGGAAGTCATGTATCCAATAAGGATTTAACTCCCTTAACTCAACAACAACAAAATATTCAGTTCAAAAATGGGCCAAAAGAGTTGTTTATACATGTCTCCAAAGATGATATGCAGCTGGCTAGTAAGCACATGAAACAGCGTCCAGCACCAACAATTATTAGAGAAATACAAATCAGAAACACAGTGGAATACCACATTACATATATCAGCATGACGTCTAATTTAAAAAACAAGCAAAATGGAAAATAATAAATGTTGGCAAGTAAGTTAAGAAAGTAGAACTTGTGCATTGTTGGTAGGAATGTAACAAACTATAGAAATGATTCCTGAAAGGATAGTCTTGCTGGTGGGAGTGTTAAATGGTACAGCCACTGTGGAAAAGTTTGGCAGTTCCTCAAAAAATTAAACAGAATTACCATAAGACCCAGCTCCTGGATATATATTCGGAAGAATTGAAAACAGGGATTTGAACAGATATCTGAACACCAACATACATAGCAGCATTATTCACAATAGCCAAGAGGTAGCAACACTCCCAAGTTCCCATTAGCAAAACGTGGAGTCGATAAAATGTGGATAAACATAATACAGTAGAATATTGTTCAGCCATAAAAAGGAATACAAATTTTTTATATGCAAGAACATGGATGGACCTTGAAAACATCAAGCTTAGTGAAATAAGTCAGACACAGAAGGGCAAATAATGTAGGATATCACTTGTATGAAGTACCTAGAAGAGGAAAACTCAATAGAGATAGAAAGAATAGAGTTTATCAGGGGCTAGAGCGAATGGGGTTACTGTTTAATGGTTCCATAGGTTTGGTTAGGGCTTAGGGATAATGAAGAGCCTTGGGTATAGATTGTGGTGATGGGTACACAGTATGTGAATGCCTTTAATGCTACTAAATGGTTACCAAGTACAAAAGATTAAAAAAATAAAAATTATGTATGTTTTACCACAGTTTAAAAAAAGCAAAGAAAAATCCCAAACATGATACCAACTGTACACTCTCTCAAATGACTAAAACACTTACATCAACATGTGTTAGAGAAGATACGGAACCACTGGATCTCTCATCTACTCTCTGTGAAAATGTGACTTGGGATCACCACTTTGGTAAACAATGTAGTAGTTTATTGTGAAGTTAAGCACACACTTACCATATGATCCATCAACTCCATTCTGAGTATTTACTCACAATAAATGAAAACATAGGTAGTCATAAATATTTCTATACAAATATTCACAGTTGCTCAATTTTGTAATAGTTCAAAACCAGAAATGATCCAAAGGACCACCTTAACTGGATAGATAAACAAATAAGTATTGTCTGTTACCACCATTTAAAAAATGAAAAGACAAACTGTGAGCATATATTTTCAGATTATGTATCTGATAAAGGGCTCCTACCCAGAATATATAAAGAACTCAGTAATAAGACAAATAACCCATGTATAAAGAATTCAGTAACAAGACCACCCAGTTAAAAAGGATTGGAAAAGGTCATCAAAAAATATATACAAATGGCTGATAAGCACATGAACACTTGTATACAGATGTTCGTAGAAGCATTATTCACAAAAAAACAAAAAGTGGAAGCAACCCAAATAACCATCAGCTCACGAATGGATAAACAAAATATCTTATGTCCATACCGTAGAATACTGTATCTCACTAAGAAAGGAACAGTCTACTGATTCATGTTGCAATGTGTGTGAACCTCAAAAACATTATGCTTAGTGAAAGAAGCCAGTCACAGAAGACCATATATTATATGATTCCATTTTTATAATGTACATAATAGGTAAATCTATAGAGAGAGTAGATTAGCTCTTGCCAGGAGCTAAATGTAGGAACAGGGATTTGCTGCAAATGAAGATCTTGAAGTGATAGAAGTGTCCTAAGTGGATCATTAGTCCAACTTAGTAATTTATTAAGAATCTTTAATTGAACATTTCAAATAGGTACATTTTATGGGATATAAATTATACCTAAAAAGTAATGAGAAGAGTCCCTGGGAAGGCAAGGAAAGCATTTACAATAATTTATTTACATGCCAGGTAGAGACTTCAGTTTTGCCTTGAGATGAATGTTGAATAATAGAATTAGAACTTTATTAAAATGGACTTAAAACATCAGTAGGATACAATGTATATGTACACCCTTTACCAACATCCTGAACTATGTCAAACTAATGATTTTTTTTTAAACTTAACTGAGAAGAAACAACAGCAAAACAAAAATGCTATTAACAAGTGGAGAACATTAGCCAGAGAATTGGAAGATATTTGCAACCTATAAAACAGACGATTAGTATGGGAAGTATAGAAATGCCTCCTGCAAATCAATCATAAAGAGGCAAACACTCCAGTATAGAAATGGGCAAGAAATATAAGTAAGTTATAAGTAAGTTATTACTAAAAAAGGAAAACAATAAATAACATTTTAAAAAATTCAAGAGTGATGTCAGCAGTACAGTAGAATAGGAAGCCCTATTTCCATACAGAAACACTGACTTAGCAATGGTGTATGACCCAAAGAACCTTTATGAGAACTCCAGAAACCAATTAAGATGCTATAATACCCAGACAAACTCAAAGTTAAAAACAACCATATTGAAATGGGTAAGAAAGTCATTTCATATCAACCACAGTATCCCTTCTCCTAAACTGGCTCAGTATTGTGGGATTGGGAGGAAAATTCTAGCTTATAGTTTCTCCTTTGAGGGGGAAAGAAAAGAATGGAATATGTTCAGTGTTCCTGCTTTGGGGAGGTCACCTGAGGGACTAGTGTCTCACTTGCCTGACTCTGACCACTGATGGGGAACCAGCAGACTTTCAGTGCCTGGGGACTGAGGAACATTAGAGAGTCCTCAGCTGCTTCTTGCAGCACCAGGAAACTGAGTGCTGCGGATGGAGGTAGGTTCAGGGAGAAAACACCCAGCTCCCAGCTAATGTCTAGATGGGGCAGGGGGTGAGAAAAAAGAGTGGAATGTTTATCTAATTTTCCATCTTCTGAAGGGGCTACTTTAGGGATTCATTTCAGTCTCCCATGACTTGAAGCAGTAACAGAACCAGCATACTTTGGAGGTCAGAAGTCTGCAGAGAACCAAAGAGCTATTGGCTTATTGTAGCACCAGAGAACCTGCAGTACCAAAGACAAACACCAGAGGGAGGAAGAGATTGCAAACTCCTGAAAAACTGGCAAGCTCTCTGGGAAATTGCATAAACAATCCCAGAGAAGACACATCCCCATAAAAGATTCAGAGGACTCCCAGATTCTCTCATTAGGTTGAATTGTGAGAGTCTTCTCCTGTAAAAAGGAAGTCCATAAAGCCTGGAAGAAGTGGCTATTTCTTTGACTGCAGAAAACGCAACAAAAAAATAATGCACACAAAGAAACAGGAAAACATGGCCCAAACAAAGGAACAAAATTAATTTGCACAAACCTACCCTAAAGAAGTGGAGAGCTATGAACTGCCTGTCAAAGAAAAATAATCATCCTAAAGGAGCTCAATGCACTATAGTTGAATACAGATAAATAACTAAATGAAATCAGAAAAATGATGCATAAACAAAATGAGAATATCAAGAGATAGCAATTAGAAAAAAACACCAAATAGACATTCTGGAGCTAGAACACAGTAACTGAATTGAAAAATTTAATAGAGGGGTTCAACAGTAGTCTTAGTCAAGCAGTTAACTTGAAGATGTGTCACTTGAAATGATCAAATCAAGTTAAAAAAAAAAAAAAGGAATGAAGAAAAGTTAATTAAGCCTTAGAGTTTATGGAACACCATCAAGTGCACCAGTTATATGTATTGCAGTTGTCACAGAAATGAGAAAAAGACAGCTTATCAAATCTAAGGAAGGAACTAGACATCTTAATTCAAGAAGCTCAAATAACTCCCAAATAGAATAAATCCAAAAGGATCTACAGCAAGACATGTTATAATCAAACTGTTAAGAGGTAGAGAATGTTGACAGCCAGAAAAAGCAAAAAAAGAACACAAGGAATATAACACCTACAAGGAAGTTCTCCAGATTATCAGCAGAAACATTAAGGCCAGAAGGGAACAAGATGACATATTCAGAAGTGCTTAAAAAAAACACAACAACAACAACAAAAAACCCTGCCAACCAAGATTATTATATTCTGCAAAGTATCCTTCAAAACTGAAGGGGAAATTAAGACCTTCCCAAATAAACAAAAGCTGAGGGAGTTCATCACCACTAGACCAGCCTTACAAGAATTGTTAAAGGGAGTTTTTCAAGTTGAAACCAGAGGACTTTAGGCAGGAACACAAGAGCATACTGAAATATAAAACTCTCTGGTAAAGGTAAATATATAAACAAATGTAAAATCCTATAATACTATAATGGTGATACATAAATTACTCTTAAATCTGGTAAAATTTAGACGATAAAAGCAGAAGAAAGAACTATAACCACAGAATTATGTTAATGGGGGCACCTGGGTGGCTCAGTCACTTAAACATCTGCCTTCAGATCAGGTTATGATCCCAGGGTCCTGGGGTTGAGCCCCGTGTGGGGCTCCCTGCTCAGCTGGGAGCCTGCTTTTCTTTCTCCCTGTGCCTTCCCCCACCCCCACTCTTGCAGGTGTGCTTGTACACTCTCTCTCAAATAAGTAAATAAAATCGTTTAAAAAATTGTGTTAATGGGTATAAAACAAAGAGATATAATAACATGAAGCATGAGGAGGAGATAAAAAGGAGTAAAGTTTTTGTGTGTAACTGAAGTTATCAGTTTAAAATAGATTGTTGTAACCATAAGATATTTTATGTAATCTCCATGGTAAAGACAAAAAAAAAAAAAAAACTATAGGAGTTACACATAGGAAAATGAGAAGGGAACCAAAGCATATCACTACAAAAAGAAAAAAAAATCAACGAAACACAAAGGAAGGCAGCAAGAGAGGAAAAACGAACAAAATAACCACAAGCCATGTAAAGAAAACAATGAAATGGCAAAACTAAGTTGTTCTGTATCAGCAGTTACTTTAAATGTAAAAGGATTAAACTCTCCAATCAAAAGATGTTGAATGGCTGAATGGATTTTTTAAAAAGAAAAGGTCCAACTATGTGCTGCCTACAAAAGATTCATTTTCGATGTAAGGATGTATAGAAGCTTAAAGGGAAAGGATGGAAGAAGATAGCCAATGCAAATTTTAACCACAAAAGAGCAGCAATGGCTTTACTTCTGTAGAATATGTTAAATCAAAAATTGTTGTAAGAGAGAAAGACCTTGTATAATGGTAAACTGTTCACGTCACCAGGAAGATACAGCAGTTTATAAATGTCTCTGCACCTAATAGCAGAGCATTGAAATATATGAAGCAAACATTGACAAGATTGAAGGGAGAAATTGAAAGTAGCACAATAATCATAGGAGATTTTAATACCCTACTCTCAATAATGTGCAGATCAACCAGACCAAAGATCAATAAGAAAACAGGATTTGAAAAACAGAACAACTGAACCATATAGATCCATACAGAACACTCTGTACAATAACAGCAAAATATTCTTCTCAAGCACATGCAGAACATTCTCCAGGATAGGTCACATGTTAAGCCACAAAACAAGTCCTAAGAAATGTAAGGTTGAAATTATACCAAGTGTTTCTTTCAACCACAAAGGTATGAAATTAGGAATTTTTAAAAAATTCATAAATATGTGCAAATTATACAACACATTCTTGAACAACCAGTGAGTCAAAAAAGAAATCACAAGGGAAATTAGAAAATATGTTGAGGGCCGCCTGGGTGGCACACTAGTTAAACGTCTGCCTTTGGCTCAGGTCAGGATCCCAGGATCCCAGGGTACTGGGATCCAATGCTGCATTGGGTTGCCTGCTCAGTGGGAGGTCTGCTTCCCCCTCTCCCACTTCACCTGCTTATGTTCCCTCTCCTGCTGTGTTTCTCTCTCTCTCAAATAAATAAATAATTATTTGAGAGAGAGCGTGAAAGAGAGCAGGAGAGGGGAGAGGGTCAGAGGGAGAAGCAGACTTCCCACGGAGCTGAGAGCCTGATGTGGGACTCGATCCTGGTACTCTGGGATCATGACCTGAGCCAAAGGCAGTCACCCGACCATCTGAGCCACCCAGGTGCCCAAATAAATAAAATCCATTAAAAACAAAAAAAGAAAATATGTTGAGAAAATTGAAAATGAAAACACAGTGTACCAAAAAGAATAGGATGAGAGAAAACTAGTACTAAGAGGAAAGTATGTAGCAGTAAATACCTTCTTTTAAAAAGATCTGAAATCAGCAACCTAATTTTATACCTCAGGGAATTAGAAAAAGAACAAAGTAAACCCAAAGATAGCAAAAGGAATGAAATAATAAAGATTACAACAGAAATAAACTAAGGAGAGAATAGAAAAAAAAATTTTTTTAGAAGATCAAGAAAATTGACAAACCCTTAACTAGACTAAGGAAATCAGTGAGAAGATTCAACAAATACCAGAAATGAAAGAGAATACATTACAACTGGTGGCACAGAAATAAAAAGAATAAGAGACTATGGAGGAGCAGTTAAGATTGCAGAGGAGTAGGGAACCCTAAGTTCATCTGGTCATTGGAATTAGCTAGATAGTTTTCATATTGTTCTGAACACCTGCAAAATCAATTGGACGTCTGAGAAAAGAATGTTGCAATTCTGCAAATAGAAAAACAACTGCTTTGGGGTGCCTGGGTGGCTCAGTGGGTTAAGCCTCTGCCTTCGGCTCAGGTCACGAGATCAGCGTCCAGGGATCGAGCCCCGCATCGGGCTTTCTGCTCAGCAGAGAGCCTGCTTCCTCCTTTCTCTCTGCCTGATCTCTCTCTCTGTGTCAAATAAATAAAATAAAAATCTGTAAAAAAAAAAAAAGAAAGAAAAGAAAAACACTGCTTTTTGGAAGGTAGAAGTAGTGGAGACTTGAATCCAGGGTGATTTTTCGGAGGATAAGATGGAGGAGAGGGAACCAGTTTAAGGAGGCCACTGCAAAGTATTATAAGTAGTGGAACACAAAATCAGAACTTCTAGAAGTCTGCTACAGTCAGGGAGACAGGCTTAAAGGTGCTCAGGTAGTGAAGTGGGGCAGAATCCCAGGTGGGACAGCATAGTCTCAGGATCGCTGGTGTTAGAAGAATGGGGGTGCCTGAGGGCAGCAGAGTTCCCAGGCATTGGAATGGGGAAGCTGGCTGAAAACAGTGAATCTAGGTGCCAGCATTCTGCTCTTTGTTGCCATAAACTGCAAACCTTTGCAGGGTCCTCCAGCCACTCCCCTGGCAAGGGCCCAGCAAGGGCAGAAGCGTAGGGAGACTACTCCCCTCCGTCCTGGAGGAGGAACAGCATGGGTCTGTGCTGCAGGAGTACATAAAATTTGGAGACTTGAAACTCAGAACTTGCCCGAGATAAAAATGCTCAGTCACAGGCTGGGTGAACACAGAGTTCTGACAGAAACCAGGGAGACAAGAGTGATTGACTACGTTTCTGTGAGGGCTCACTGAAAACTAGAGGCTGAGAACTTTCAGCTCCAGGAGTAAAGAGTGGGGCACCACCATATTCATCCTGCCTATCTGTGATGAAAGCCCTCAGGGAGCAAAACAGTGCAACCTTATGTAATCTGGAGCTGCTTATGCTGAGCAGGGCCCCCTGGCAAGAGAGAACTATTTCTACCAGGGCAAGAGCACCTGAAAATTAGCCCAACAGGCCCCTTCCTCAGAAGACCAGCAGGAACAACTGGCTGCACCCTTTACTCATCATAGAGAACTGCAAAGCTTCGGCTCTTGGAGAAAACAGGTTTTTTAATTCTTTAGTCTTTCAGGATTTTGTTTGTTGTTGTTGTGTAGCTATTTTATTTTTTCAATTCTTTTTTTTACTTTTTATTTATAAACATATATATATGGTGTGTGTATGTGTATATGTTATATATATAATTTTTGGCTTCCTTTCATTGTATCTTATTTTTGTGTGTATATATATAAGTTTCTCTTTCTTTCCTATTTTGGGATCTAGGAAAATACACCCAGGATCTAGTTTTTTGTTTTATTTCTTATTTGATTTTTTTTTCTTGTTTTATTTTTTGTTTTCTTCTGCTTTTTTCTTTTTCTGTGGTTTTTATTGTTGTCTTTTCTCTCTCTTTGTTCTGTTCTTTTCTGGACAAAATGATAAGGCAGAGACGTTTACCCCAAAGGAAAGAACAGGAGGTAGTACTCACTGCCAGGAATTTAATCAATATGGGTATAAGTAAGATGTCTGAACTAGAATTTAAAACAGTGATTATAAAGATACTAGCTGGGCTTGAAAAAAGCATAGAAGACGTGAGAGAATCCCTTACTGAAGAAATAAAGGAACTGAAATCTAGTCAGAGTGAAATTAAAAATGCTGTTACTGAGATGCAGTCCCAAATGGAGGCCCTAAAGGTGAGGATAAATGAGTAAGAAGAGAGAGTCTGTGATACAGAAGATAAAATGATGAAAAATAAGGAAGCTGAAAAGAAGAGACAAAGACAACTATTGGATCAGGAAGGGAGACTTTGAGAACTCAGCAATTCCATAAAGTGAAATAATACCCAGATAACAGGGGTTCTAAGATGGAGAGAGGGAAAGAAGGGCAGAAGGGTTATTTGAACAAATTACAGCTAAGAACTATATTTATATCTGAGAATCCCCAGATTAGGGAAGGAAACAGGCATTCAAGTACAGGATGCAGAGAGGAACCTCCCCAAAATCAATAAATATAGGTCAATAAGTCAACATATAATAGTGAAACTTGCAGATTTCAAAGATTAAAGAGAAAATTCTGAAAGCAGCTCTGGACAAGAGGTCCTTAACCTATAAGGGTGGACACATAAGGTTGGCAGCAGTTCTGTCTGCAGAGACCTGACAGGCCAGAAAGGACTGGTATGATATATTCAATGTGCTAAATGGCAAAAATATGCAGCCAAGAATACTTTATCCAGCAAGGCTGTCATTCAGAACAGAAGGAGAGATAGTTTCCAGGATAAACAAAAATTAAAGGAATTTGTAAACACTTAAACCAGCCCTGTAAGAAATACTAAAGGGGATTCTTTGAAAGAAGAGTCCAAAAGTAGTAAAGACCAGAAAGTAACAGAGACAACAGACAGAAACAGTAATGTCACAGGTAATACAGTGGCACTAAATTCGTATCTTTTACTAGTTACTCTGATTGTAAATGGGCTAAATGCCCCAATCAAAAGATATAGGGTATTTGGATTGGATTTAAAAAAACTAAAACAAAAACAGAAACAAAAAAATAAGACTCATCCATATGCTGTCTACAAGAGACTCATTTTAGGCCCAAAGACACCTCTAAATGGAAAGTGAGGAGTTGGAGAATTATTTATCATGCCAATGAACATCAAAAGAAAGCCCGAGTAGTTATCCTGATATCAGACAAACTAGATTTTAAACCAAAGAGTATAATAAGAGATGAAGGAGGACACTATGTCATAATAAAAGAATCTGTTCAACAAGGAGAGCTAATAATCATAAATATTTATGCCCCTAAAATGGGAACAGCCAAATAAATAAACCAGTCAACTAACAAAGTTAAAGAAACTAATCGATAATAAATCAGTAACAGTAGGGGACTTGAACACCCTATTCACAGCAATGGACAGGTCATCGAAGCAGAAGATCAACAAGGAAACAAGGGCTTTGAATGACAACACTGGATCAGATGGACTATACAGTATATTCAGAGCATTTCATCCTAAAGCAGCAGAATACACATTCTTCTGGAGTGCACATGGAATATTCTCCTGAATAGATTACATAATGGGTCACATTCAGGTCTCCACTGGTACAAAAAGATTGAGATTATACCAGGCATATTTTCAGATGACAGTACTTTAAAACTTGAACTCGATCATAAGAAAAATTTTGGAAGGACCGCGAATACATGCAGGTTAAGGAGCATCCTACTAGATAATTAATGGGTCAACCAAGAAATTAAAGAAGAACTTAAAAAAATACATGGAAGCAAATGAAAATGAAAACAACAGTTCAGAACCTTTGGGATGCAGCAAAGGTGATCCTAAGAGTGAAGTTTATTGGAAACAGTCCTTTCTGAAGAAGAAAAATCTCAAAAGCACAACCTAACCTTATACCTAAAGGAGCTGGAAAAAGAACAGAAAATTAAGCCTAAATCTAGCAGGAGAAGAGAAATAATAAATATTAGAGCAGAAATCAATTATATAGAAATCAGAGAAACAAAAGAACAGACCAAAGAAACTAGTAGCTGATTCCTTGAAAGAATAAGATCGATAACCCCTAGCTAGACTTATAAAAAAGAACAGGGAAAGGACCCAAATAAATAAAATCATGAATGAAAGAGGGGATATTACAACCAACATCTAAGAAATACAAATATATGAAAATATTATGGGGGCGCCTGGGTGGCTCAGTGGGTTAAGCTGCTGCCTTCAGTCGGGTCATGATCTCAGGGTCCTGGGATCGAGCCCCACATCGGGCTTTTTGCTCAGCAGGGAGCCTGCTTCTCTCTCTGCCTGCCTCTCTGCCTACTTGTGATCTTTCTCTGACAGATAAATAAATAAAATATTTTTTTAAAAAAGAATATTATTAACAATTAACAAATTGGGCAGTCTGTAAGAAATGGATGTATTCTTACATATGAGCATATAAACTACCAAAACTGAAACAGGAAGAAGTAGAAAACCTGAACAGACCCATAACCAGCAAAGAAATTGAATCACTAATTAAAAATCTTCCAAAAACCAAGAGTCTAGAGATCAGATGGCATCCCAGGGGAATTCTACCAGTCATTTAAAGAAGAGTTAATACCTATTCTTCTGAAGCTGTTTCAAAAAAAAGGAAATGGAAGGAAAACTTCCAAAGTTGTTCTATGAGTCCACCGTTACCTTGATCCCAAAACAAAAAAAAAACAAAAACAAAACCAAAAAACCAAAAAAAAAAAATCCATCCAAAAGGAGCATTATAGACCAATATCCCTGAAGAACATGGATCCAGAAATTCTCAACAAGATACTAGCTAATGTGATCCAACAGTACATTAAAAGGATTATTCACCACAACCAAATGGGTTTTATTCCTGGGCTACAAGGGTGGCTCAACATTCACAAATCAATCAACATGATATACCATATTAATAAAAGAAAGGATGGCAACTATATGTTTCTCTCAATAGATGCAGAAAAAGCATTTGACAAAATACAGCATCCTTTCTTGATAAAAACTCTACAGTATAGGGATAGAGGGAACATATCTCAGTTTCATGAAAGCCATAAATGAAAAGCCCACAGCAAATAGCATCCTCAGTGGGGAAAAACAGACCTTTCCTCCTAAGGTCAGAGAAGGGGTGTCCACTCTCACCACTGTTGTTTGACATAATACTGGAAGTCCTAGCCTCAGCAATCACACAGTAAAAATAAATAACAGGTATCCAAATTGGCAAAGAAGAAATCAAACTTACTTTCTTCACAGACAACATGTTATTCTATGTAGAAAACCCTAAAGCCTCCATCCAGAGATTGATAGAACTGATAAAGGAATTCAGCAAAGTCACAAGATATAAAATCAATACCCAGAAATCAGTTGCAGTTTTATACAATAACAATGAGGCAGAAGAAAGAGAAATCAAGGAATCGATCCCATTGTATAATGGCACATAAGATACCTAGGAATAAACCTAGCCAAAGATGTGAAGGATCTGTACTCTGAAAACTATAGAACACTTAGAAAAGAAATTGAGGAAGACACAAAAGAAATGCTTATGGATTAGAAGAATAAATATTGTTAAAATGTTATGTTACCTAGAGCAGTCTACACTTCCAGAGCATCCAAACAAAATAACATCAATATTTTTCACAGAGCTGGCAAAAAGAATTCTAAAATTTGTGTGGAAGCAGAAAAGACCTCACATAACCAAAGTAATGTTGAAAAAGAAAATCAGAACTGGAACCATCACAATTCTGGGCTTGAAGCAGTATTACAAAGCTGTAATCTTCCAAACAGTATGGTACTGACCCAAAAACACACACGTAATTCAGTGAAACAGAGCAGGAAACCCGGAAGTGGATCCTCAAATATATGGTCAGCTAATCTTCAACAAAGTAGGTAAGAATATCCAATGGATAAAAGACAGTTTCTTCAACAAATGGTGTTGGGAAAACTGCATAGCCACATGCAGAAGAATGAAACCAGACCACTTTCTTATGCCACACACACAAATAAATTCAAAATAGATGAAAGACCTAAATGCGAAGTAGGAATCCATCAAATTCCTAGAGGAATTTTTGACCTAGGTTACAGCAGCTTCTTGCCAGACCATTTCCAAAAGCAAGAGAAACAAAAGCAAAAATCAACAATTGGGACTTCATGACGGCAGAAGAAACAGTTAACAAAACTAATAGGCAACCTACTGAATGTGAGAAGATATTTGCCAGTGTCTTGTCAGGTAAAGTCTTGTATACCAAATCTATAAAAAATTAAACTCAACACCCCCAAAACAAAAAATCTAGTCAAGAAATGGGCAGAAGAGGTGAACAGACATTTCTTCACAGAAGACATACAGATGGCCAACAGATACATGGAGAAATGCTAAACATCATTTGACATCAGGGAAATACAAATCAGTACCAAAATGACCTCACACCAGTCAGAATGGCTAAATCTAACAAGTCAGGAAACACCAGATGTTAGCAGGGATGCAGAGAAAGGGAAACTGTCATACGCTTTTGGTGGGAATGCAAATTGGTGCATCCACTCTGGAAAAGAGTACGGAAGTTCCTCAAAACGTTAAAAATAGAGGGCGCCTGGGTGGCTCAGTGGGTTAAAGCCTTTTCCTTCAGCTCAGGTCATGATCCCAGGATCCTGGGATGGAGCCCTGCATCGGGCTCTCTGCTCAGCAGGGAGCCTGCCTCCCTCCTCCTCTCTCTGCCTGCCTCTCTGCCTACTTGTGATCTCTGTCTGTCAGATAAATAAATAAATAAATAAATAAATAAATAAATAAATCCTAAAATAAAAAAATTAAAAATAGAATTACCCTATGATCCACCAATTGCACTACTAGGTATTTATGCAAAGGATACAAACATAGTGATGTGAAGTGATGCATGCACTCCAGTATTTATAATAGCAATGTTTACAATAGCCAAACTATGGAAAGAGCCCAGATGTCCATTGACAGATGAATTTATATATAAAGAATATATATATATATATATATTTAGATAGATAGATATAGATATACACATACATACATACAGTGGAATATTAGTTATCAAAAAGACTTGCCATTTGCAACAATGTGGATAGAACTAGAGGACATTATGCTAAACGAGATAAGTCAGGAGCACAAATGCCATATGATTTCATTCATATGTGGAATTTAAGAAACAACAGATGAGCATAGGGGAAAGGAAAAAATTAAAATGAGACAAAACAAAGGGAGGAAATCGTAAGAGACTTAATTATAGGAGACACACTGAGAGCTGCTGCAGGGGAGGTGGGTGGGCAAATAGGAAATTGGATAATGGACATTAAGGAGGGCACTTGAGGTAATGTTCACTGAGTATTGTATGCAACTGATGAATTGCTAAATTATACCTCTGAATCTAAGAATACAATATATGTTAATTAAATTGAATTTAAATAAGAAACTTTTAAAAAGAATGAGACTACTATGAACAATTATATTGTAACAAATTGGATAACCTAGAAGAGATGGTTATGTTTTTTTATAAACATACAACCTACTAAGAGTGAATCATAAATTTTTTAAAATCTGAACAAATCTATACAGGAAGGAGACTAAATCAGTAATCAAATACTTTCCAACAAAGAAAAGCCCAGGACCAGATGGTTTCACTAGAGTATTCTACCAAATATTTAAAGAATTAACACCAGTCTTTCTCAAACTCTCTGAAGTAATGGAAGAGGAGGGGTACATTTCAAAACTCATTTTATGAGGCCAGCATTACCATGAAACCAGAGGCAGATAAAGATAGTAGAAGAAAACTATAGGCCAATATTTGTGATGAATATTGATGATGTGTAAAAATCTTCATCAGTATACAAGCAAACCAATGTCAGCAATACACTAAAAACATTGTGCATCATGATGATGTGGGATTTATTCCTAGCATGCAAAAACGATTCAATATACAAAAAGCAATTAGTGTAACACACCATGTTAACCTAATGATGGAAAAAAACCACATCATGATAATTTCAGTTAAATCAGAAAAAACTGTTTGATAAAATTCAACACCCTTTCATGATAAGAACATTCAGCGAATTAGGAATACAAGGAAACTGCTTCAACAAAATAAAGACCATGTGTGAGAAGCCTACAGCTAACATCATCCTTCATGGTGAAAGACCAAAATTTTTTCCTTCTAAAATCAGGAACAAAGCAAGGATACCCTCTCTTACCACTTCTTTTTAACAGAATACTGGAAGTACTGGAGAAATTGGGCAAGACAAAGAAACAAAAGGCATCCAAATTTTATTTTATGTTTTTTTTTTTTTAAGATTTTATTTATCTATTTAAAGAGAGAGAGTGCACATGGGAGGAGAGTGGGGGTGGGGGGAGAGGGAGAGTCTTCAGCAGACTGAGCTGAGGGTAGACCTGACTCTCAGTCCCTTCATCCTGAGATCATGACCTGAACAGACACTAAGAGTAGGATACTTAGAACTGGCAGAGCCACCCAGGTACCCCAAGGCATCCAGAATTTGTTTTATTTTTTTTTTTTAAGACTTTATTTCTTTATTTGAGAGAGAGAGAGCATGAGCCGGGGCCGGGGGGCGGAGGCAGAAGGAGAGGGAGAAGCAGACACCCCGCTGAGCAGGAAGCCTGATGTGGGACTCCATCCCAGGACCTGGGATCATGAATCGTGACCTGAGGTGAAAGCAGATGCTTAACCGACTGAGCCACCAAGATGCGCCCCCCCCCCAACTTTTTTTAAGATTGATTGTTTTTTGGTTTTTGGTTTTTTTTAAGAAAGAAAATGAGAGAGAGTGTGCAGGGGGAAGGGACAGAGGGAGAGAGGGAGGAGAGTCCCAAGCTGACTCCACACTGAGCATGGAGCCCTGTGGGGCTTGATCTCACGACCTTGAGGTCAGGACCTGAACCCATACCAAAAGCTGGATGCTTAATGAACTGCACCATGCAGGCGCCCCTCAGGGCATCTGAATTTTACGGGACAGTTTACCATTTTTTTTTTTTAAAGATTTTATTTATTTATTTGACAGAGAGAGATTACAAGTAGGCAGAGAGGCAGAGAGAGAGAGGAGGAAGCAGGCTCCCTGCTGAGCAGAGAGCCCGATGCGGGACTCGATCCCAGGACCCTGAGATCATGACCTGAGCCGAAGGCAGCGGCTTAACCCACTGAGCCACCCAGGCGCCCCAGTTTACCATTTTTAAGTGACATGATCTTATACATAGAAAAACCTAAAGACTCTACAGAAAAAACTATTAGAACGAATAAATGATTTGAGTAAGGTTACAGGATGCAAAATCAATATTTAAATATCAATTGTGTGGGGATTTTTTTTTTAAAGGTTTTATCTGTTTATTTGACAGAGTGAGTAGGCAGAGAGGCAGGCAGAGAGAAAGGGGGAAACAGGCTCCCTGCTGAGCAGAAAGCCCAATCTGAGGCTTGATCCCAGGACCCCGAGATCATGACCTGAGCTGAAGGCAGAGGCTCAACCCACTGAGCCACCCAGGCGCCCCTCAGTTGTGTTTTTATACACTAACAGCAGTCCAATAAGACATTTTTTTAAAAGCCCATTATAATATCAAAAAGAACAAAATATCCAGGAAAAAACTTAATCAAGGATATAAAAGACTGGTATGCTGCAAACTATAAAACAATACTGAAAAAAATTAAGTGTGACACAAATAAATGAAAAGGCATTCTGTGTTGAGGTATTAGAAAACTTAATATTGTTTAAGTGTCCATACTACCCCAGGCAGTCCATAAATACAGTGTAGTCCTATTAAAATCCAAATCACATTTTTCTTTTGCAGAAATGGAAAAAAAGGCCCTAAAATTCATATAGAAGACCCCAAACAGCCAAAAACCTTAAAAAGAAAAACAGATAGAGGCCTAACACTTCTGGATTTGAAAACATAACTCAAAGCTATAGTCATTAAGTCTCTTTGGTACTGATATAAAGCCAAACACATAGACCCATGGAACAGAATAGCAAGAAAGTTGCAAAAAGATACCCATAATGTCCTAAAACAACACATACATATAAAGTAAAAGTGTTAAAACTAGACAGAAAGGACTCACATTAGGGGATTGCCAGCTCCTAGGAAGGAAAAGAGGAAATGGGACAGGAGAAGGGTATTTCAACTGTAATTGAAACATTTTTATTTCTTTAAAACCTCAACTGAAAATACCAATAAAATGTTAGCTTTGTAAAATCTTGGCAATGAGTACCCAGTTTATGTTATTAATAATTCCCTAGGTTTTTCTTATAATTTTATAATTAAACTTAAAAAATGTAAATACAGTTTTAGCTAGTAAAATTCTGAAAATTAAAAGATAATATTCATAATAAAAGAATAATTTCCTGCCTCGGGTTCTTATTTCCAAAATGGCAGGTGTAGTTCATGAAAACACAATCATCTTTAATCATCCTCAGATTGCTTAGTATTTATTCCTCTCTGCAGTTTTTCCCCTTTATTTAGATCTTTTTGCACTGTACCCATTATTTCATTTTACTGGTCTTTCAGATTCTTTCTTCAGAATGTGTGCTTTTCATTTTCTCACCCTCAGACAGGAGAGGGTAGCAGTTCAGAAAGGCATCTAAACTCTACTGACCACAATTAGGAAAGCCTGCTGGAAGCTATTAGCTAATATTCTCTTTGCATCTGAGAAATTTCCATTTGTGCCAGATTGGATCATTTTGTGGGGCATGTTCATTCCCAAATTTCTGATTGTTTCTTCAGTAAGGATGTGTATTCTTCAAAAACAATATGCACATCTACCCCATATTCCCTGGTGCAGAGCAAAGTTTACTGAAGGGTGTCCACACTGGCAGTCCAGCTGGCAGCAGCGGTAAGGATAGAGCAGTGATTAACTTGATGAGTAGTTTAAAAACTCTAACTTTAGTCAAAGCAAGTTAGTGATGTAATTAGTAAAATTCTTAACTGAATTTACCAAGAGTATGAGATGCTTCCATTAGTAGAATGTCCTCTGGACACTGGCACATCTCATACATTCCTAATTTGCTCTTTTGAATAATTTTTACTATGGAGTCTTAATTTTTGAATGAATTCTAGAATTCAGTAAGAAATGTCTTACAGCTATTTTTTTTAATGTGTTGAGTTTTTTAGAGAAATTCAGTCTCTTGAATTAAGTTAATTTATACTTATCAGAAGATTGAATTTAAAAAGCAATTTGATGCTCAGCATTCTTTTTGTTTCTTTATGAGCTTTTAAAGTCCTACTTTTAAGACCTCAAATCAGGAAGTTCTGTTCTCCATCCGTAAAAGATTCTGGGTCTCTTAAAGCTTATGTAAGACTCAGAACTCCACATCTACAGTTCTCTAGTGAATTGTTAAGTCCAACCAAGTGTACTTTCTTGTATCAAGTAGAGACATTTCATGAAATCAGGTAGTGGAATGGCATCATGATAACATTTGAAAGAGTTGCCAAACATGCTGGAGCCATTATAGTTGTTGCTATCATAAGTTACCATAATAACTACAATACGCATCATCATAATATATAAATTTCTCCTACTATGTACATACCTGAAGTTTTCTGTACATTTTTAAGATTTAAAAGTCAAAAAAGTTGAGTGAGAATATATTAGGCACACTATTTTCTGGTATACTTGGATGTAGATATTCCCCTATTTATGAGACACAAATTTGCTCATTACTTTCCTTCCCCTAGGAAGACTTAAAATATTCAAGCCACTAAGAGCCTCTCAAACTTAAACACCATGTAAGCAATGCAGTTGTTTTTCTCTTTGTTTTTAACAGAGGGCATCTGTACTTTTTTTTTTCATTTTTTTATACTTAAAATTTTTTAAATATTTTGTTTATTTACTTTTGCGAGAGAGAGAGAGAGCGAGCAAGAGCACACAAGTGGGGGTTGGGGCAGAGGGAGAAGCAGACTCCCCGCTGAGCAGGGAGCCTGATATGGGACTTGATCCCACTGCCCTGGGTTTATGATCTGAGCCAAAGGCAGACACTTAACTGACTAAGCCACCCAGGCACCTACTACTTAAATCTTCAAAGTTCATTTCAAAAGACCCAAAAGTCTTGTAGAAAATATAGAATGAATCTCATAACTTCAATGCATAAAATGTCAGAGGAACAAAAAAACAGGAAAATCTGTTTGGTTTTCTTTTACATTATTTTTAGAGGCCTGATAAATGGTCTTGTCATAGCATTTTAAATAGAATTTCACTTGCCACCAACTAAAATCAACAATTCAGTGACAGAATGTTTAAATTCTCTCCTGTTCTTTGCTGTAAACCGTCCAGAAGGAGTGACATTCTGGGTTTTCTGAACATCATCAGTTTATCTTGTAGTTCTATGGTTTGCTGCAGATGGCTTGGAAGCTTCAGTATAGCCACATGGGAATGATATTTCCAGCAGTATATGGTTACTGTTGAGCCTTCTGCAGTTGAATTTTTGTGCAAAAATCATTTGGAAGTGCTGCTCTGGCAATCAATCAAGACATAATGCTTAGCGTAATCTAGTCTGGAAAGTGTTGCATAACTATAGACGAAGTGGGACCTCCACACTCTGGCAGGCTTCAGACCGAAAGAGGAAGCCGTGAAGGCTGTGAGCCTTTGAAGCCCTTCAGAAGATCATCAGTTGACCTTGCCTGCATTTTGGTAGAACCAAGAGCTGCTGAAATTTATATGAGACTTTAGAATTTTTCAGGAAAGTTCTCTTGGACCTTCTCAGCCTAATTGGTAGATACAATCTGTAGCCCATAAACATCAGTGCTCTTTTGAATGTCCTTGGTGCCAGGATTGTCTTTTCCACACAGCTAGTAGCCAGCGATAGACTCCGACTCCTCTCTTTTAAGGTAACTAGAGAATGTAAGACTTTTTTTTTTTAAAGATTTTGTTTATTTATTTGTCATAAAGCACAAGCAGGCAGAGTGGCAGGTAGAGGCAGAGAGAGAAGCAGACTCCCTGCTGGACAAGGAGCCCGATGTGGGACTTGATCCCAGGACCCCTGGGATCATGACCTGAGCCAAAGGCAGCGGCTTAACTGACTGAGCCACCCAGGCGTCCCGAGAATGTAAGACTTTTAAGATAATGAGAGAGAAGTTGCACATATAGGTCTTCTAGAGAGGAAGATTGCTGAAGGGTAGAAGATAGAAGCACTGTCTCCCTGCTTCTTTATTTCAGAGTTCTGGATTTACTATGAGTATGCAAAACTATTTTACCATTTCTCAAACATCCATGGAGCCCTTAGTTTATGCAAAATACTCTGCTAGATTCAAAAAAAATTCCACATTCCACACATACATACCAACTCCCCTTTCTTCTATCCTACCCAGTAAGTTCATAAATTCCAGAAGTATTAGGTATTTACAACTCAAGCTAAATCCCTCTCTTTGTTAAACTTAGATGATGAACTTGAAAACATTAATTATTTTTAGATCTAAATCCACCTTCGTGGTGGGTTAGTGAAAGATGGTAGAGCACTGAGGAAGATATCTGTTGTTGAAGAGACTGGGATCATTTAGGAAAGTGGAACAGAACAAGAAGTGAGTTTTAGAAAAGGTGATCATTTGAGGAAAAAAGACAAAATGTTCACACATAAGAATAAGTCATTGTGTAGTTTGACAAAACTTTATTTCTGTGAGAATTTTACGGTTGGTTACCAAGAAAATAATATAGCTCAACAGAAAATTTATAAGAATTAACTAACATAAAAATATTAAATACTGTTCTATCATGTCTCCTTAAAGTATTCAGATTATTACTAGAGATTGATATCTTATTCTAGGGACTGCTACTGAAGAAATAGTGTAGAGCAGCATTTCTCCCGGCTTCTGTATGCATGAGGATCATCTTACATTAAGACGTTAACAAGCAGAGCGGCACCTGGGTGGCTCAGTTGGTTAACCATCTGCCTTTGGCTCAGGTCATGATCCCAGGGTCCCGGGACTGAGTCCTGTATGGGATTCCTTGCTCAGGATGAAGGCTGCTTCTCCCTCTGCCCCTTCCCCCTGCTCATTCTCTCTTACACACACACACACACACTCTCTCACACACTCTATTTCACAAAAGTAAATAAAAAATTTTAAAGATTTTATTTGTTTATTCGACAGAGAGAGAGGGAAGCAGGCTCCCCACTGAGCAGGGAGCCTGACACGGGGCTTGATCCCAGGACTCTGGGATCATGACTTGAGCCGAAGGCAGACGTTTAACGACTGGGCTGCCCAGGTACCCCAATAAATAAAATTTTTTAAGAAAGATGTTAACAAGCAGGTTTCTTGGCCCCACTCATAGGGATGCTGATACTAATGCTACTGATTCTGAGGATCGTATTTTTGGAGTAGCTCTGATGCAGAGTACTTGGCCAGATTCTGAAGATTAAAGTACAAGATCTGGGGTACCTTGGTGGCCTAGTCAGTTAGGCATCTGACTCTTGTTTTCGACTCAGGTTATGATCTCATGATCTTCATGGGTTGTGGTGTCAAGCCCCACATCATCGGGCTCTGCTCGATGGGGAGTCTGCTTGGCAGTTCTCTCTGCCCCTCTCCCCACTTAAGTGCATGCTGTCACTTGTGTTCTTTCCCCCCCAAATAAAAATAAATAAATTTTAAAAAATAATAAAGTTTAAGACCTCTGAAGAATAGTGGCTCTCATAATCAGGAGAGAATAAGATGAAAATGTAATGCAGGAGAATAAATCAAGTGATGGGCTAGGTGCACATGTGGCATAGCATTCACTTTATACTCCAACTCCTAGAAATCATGGGTGAATTTTAACAATTAAGTATATAATACTGTAAAACAAGGGCGCATTTGATGACCCACAAATTACAAGAAAGGCTTCAAATGGAAGATAGTAGGATATTTTTTAAGGGAAACATCACAGCCCAAAAAGCTTGCAGGAGAGTACTACTGCAAAGGTACAAGTAACGTTGGGGTGGATTCATGGAGCAGCAGGGCATGTGGCAGCCAACAAAACAGCTTGTTGGACTCTTAGAATTCACAGAAGCTGGCTCCCTACACTCCTCCTTATCCACTGCCTTCAAACAAGAGATGACAGAGATGTCCTGTTTCTAACAGGAAGGGCGGAGAAAGATTTGGAGAAATAAGCACCAAATGGCTATTAATTTCCAACAGTTCTGAGGATGCTCTGATGTGCAGAATGTGGTTTATTGGCAACCCCAACCAGCACTGCATCTTGACCTTCCCCACGAGTACCAGAGGAGGCTATAGTAAAAAGAGAGGCTAATGGGGAATCCCAAATCCCAGAAAGAGCAAACAAACAAAAATCACCAGAGATTCATGGAGAACTAGTACCATGAAGAAAAATGAACTAAATGCAATGAAACAGAAGATACAAATACACTAATTAAATGCATTACATTGGGCAAGCGGTTTTTTTTAAAGGGATAAAATTAATTGTCCTAAGAATAATAAGAGAAACTACCAAATCCTTGAAATACTAATAAATTGGTTACATTTCTAAAAATGGACTTAGAGGGAAAAATAAAAGGCTGAATAGGAGCTAGAGCTGAATAGCAAATAATGACTTCAAAGATTGAGCCAAATAGTTCCCCTGGGATAAAGTGCAAAAGGACAGAGAAGTGGAAAGTAAAAAGGTAGAGTATTTTGGTTTTGTTTTTCCCATTTGTTTATTTAAGATTTTGTTTATGGGGCGTCTGGGTGGCTCAGTGGGTTAAGCCTCTGCCTTCAGCTCAGGTCATGATCTCAGGGTCTTGGGATCAAGCCCCGCACTGGGCTCTCTGCTCAGCAGGGAGCCTGCTTCCTCCTCTCTCTCTGCCTGCCTTTCGGCCTACTTGTGATCTCTCTGTCAAATAAATAAATAAAATCTTAAAAAAAAAAAATTTTGTTTATTTGTCAGAGCACAAGCAGGGGTCCAGCAGGCAGAGCAGACAGAGGGAGAAGCAGCTTCTACCGAGCACAGAGCCCAATGCGAGACTCAGTCCTAGGACCCCAGATCCTGACCCATTGCCTAACCAGCTGAGCTACCCAGGTGTCCCTTGTTTTTCCATTTTAATATAAGAGATCGAGGGGGATGTCAGGGAAGTTAATGGAGTATGAAGGGCCTGGAGTCTACCTCTTTACCTAGACCAAAATTTTACTGAGAGACTCTGCCTGATGTAACTGTTTAGGAACTCTGGAGTCTCTTGAAGACTTGCTGCTTTGAGGGGATGCCTTTGATACTAAATTTCAGCTGTTATCATGGTAAAGACTACCCATCTCCAATACCCTAGACCCATGATGGGCAGCTGTACCTGCATTCATAGACAGGCTTGTAGTGAAGGGGTGGGCAGTGCTTGGTGAGCTTTGGTCTTGTCAAAGATAATATGCGTAGTATATGAAGAGGCTATTAAAATACTCCTGCCTTTTACAACTACATATTTGTGTGGGGCTAAACTGTCTTCATATACTTTGTTCAAAACAGTACAACAGATTGAACACAGAAATGTATAAAGGATTTCCAGATGTCTTCCTTCAGACCATATAGTAAGATTTATAAACATTTAAATGAGTGCCACTCTTCTTACTATTTCTTTGTCTTGTATAATCTAGTTATGTTAACATCTAATGAGTTTATCATTGTTACTTTTAGTGAGTTGGTATTTTCAGGTGTCTCTGCTTTAATTTCAAACATCATAAATGTTGAAAGTGACAGCCTCATAAACAAAAGCTCTTTGGTATTCTCAGTAATTTTTAAAGTTTAATCTTTAAACTTCAACACACTGAGAATCTCCAGATCTCTACACAGTTTCTATCCCAGACCTCCTGAAGAAAGGGAAAGGCTCAGGGAGACTTATCTTGTGCTGTATCATCAATAAAGTGTTCTATACCCAGCTCAAAAAAAAAAAAAATGTATATAAGCAGACCAGCAATGGTCACCAGATATTTAAGGAAATCATATTAAGCATATAATATGAAAAAAATAGAAAGCAATACAAATAAAAAAGATTATTCAAAGAAAATATCTCAAATAAATTAATATTAGTGCCTCCATAAAAATAAAAGATAATATTATATCCATTAAATAATAACAGAATGCTATTTTTTAAAAAAGGCTATTAAAGTTCCTGTAAATTAATCATGAGAGAGTAGTAATGAAAACCATGATAAGATTGGGAATCACCTGGGTGGCTCAGTGGGTCTTCAGCTCAGATCATGATCTTAGGGTCCTGGAATCAAGCCCCATGCTGGGCTCACTGCTCAGCAGGGAGTCTGCTTCTTCCTCTCACTCTGCCCCTCTCCCCCTGTTCATGTTCTCTCTCTCAATAAATAATATTTAAAAAAAAAAAAAAGGAGGATGAATTTGAACAGTTCTTTCAAAATCTAGAGTAAAAAGACCAAGAAATGAAAAATGAGGAAGAAAGGACAGAAAAGTGTCCAGGAAGTTCAATATTCAAAAAGATTGATGTTCTCATAGAGAGAGAAGAGATAAAAGAATGGATAGAAAATTATCAAAGAAACAATCAAGAGAACTTTTCTGATTTAAACTCTACTGAGTGCCCAGCACAATGAATAAAAATAAATCCTATACCAGCACATCAGTGTGAAATTTCAAAGAAGATTTCCAGAACCCTCAAGGGAGTAAAAACAGGACTTACATAATTGATAAAGATTCATAATAGCATGGACCTTCTCAAGAACAACACTAAAAGCTAGAAGACAGTAGGACCACACCTTCACAATTTTGTTGGAAAGTTACAAGATTTCTATACTCAGCCGAAGTATCAACCAAGTGGGAAGATAAAATAAAGATATTTTGAGACATACAAGGTCTTAAATACTTTTTTTTTGTACCTTTTCCTAAGGTCTCAAATAATTTTTTTTGTACCTTTCTCACTTAAGAAGAATGAACCAAGAAAGAAAAAGAAGTAGGGTTTAGGAGAGAAGTAAAGGAAATCCCCAGGACAGAGATCCCAAGATGATAACTCTACAAAGGGAATAAAAAAGTGACCTGCCTGGGTTGTAACAGGTCAGAGGGTTCTAGGAGAAACTTGTTTAAGATGATGAAAATGTTAGAATGTCAGATATATTTGAATGTATTGTGAGGAGATTATGCACTTGGGTTGGAGTTTGGGAAAAGAAAAATGGTTGTCTTTCGGAGTGCAATTCAATATACAAATGTTCACACATGGTCTCAGATAGGCATGTGCAAAGGTCCTACCTTAGTGGTGTCTGTGATGATGAGAAATTAGAAATAACCTAAATGCCTATAAATAAAGACATTGTCAAATTTCAAAACATACATATTGGTTTAATAATAGGCAGCAAGTAAAAAAAAATGGGGGACAGCTTTTTGTTTTCTGTTGTGGTTCCATTTGTGTTTCAGAAAACACAAAACTAAATTTCTCCATTTCTGATTATACATGAATATAACTAGAAAAAGATCTAATAGCCTACATCTCAAATTTTCATTGTATTGATCTCTAGTTGTTTGTTTATTCATTTAAGATCTGTTTCTTAGCATGTAGTATATGTAAGGAGTTGTTTCCCGCATGCTGGGAATGGTGCAGAGAGCAAATTGAGAAAAGTACCTGTCTTCATAAAGCTGACATCCTAGCAGGAAGAAACAGACCATGAACAATAAACAAATAAATACATTATAGGTCAGGTAATGAAAAGTACTCTGAAGGAAAGTAAAACTATAAAAGAGATAGATGGGGTGGGAGGGCACTTTCTGTGTTAAGCTCTGGTGTCCTGTGGTGCTTCCTTCATTGTGGACAAGTTCTGGAAATTTGCAGTGTCCAGTAATGTAAGGTACTAGCCTCATGTGCCCGTTGAGCATTTGTTATGTGGCTGGCGCAACAGACAAATGGAATTTTAAATTTTATTTCATTTAAATTAAAGTAAATTGCCACATGTGGCTCACTGCTACCATATTGGTCAGTGCTTTTAAATGGGATGGTCAGGGATGCCATCAACATAAGGCAACAGTTGAGCTGAAATCTATATGAAATGAAGGAGCTAACCGTAGGTTCCAGGCAGAATGAAAAGCAGGACCTCATCTGGAGAAATTGGAGGAGGCCTATAAGGCTGGGCCATGATGAGTAAGAAAAAGAGTAGAAGGAAAATGAAGCCAGCGAAACAGAAGCGACCCCCATCATGGAAGGCCACAGCAGCCAGTATAACACTTTGCTTTTTCTTGGAAGTGGGAAACCATTGCAAGGCTTTGAGCAGACAAGTGAAGTGATCTGAATTTTTAAAGGGTTGTGAGAACTATTATTATGATAAACAGTAGGGTTGAGGGCAGAACTGGGGGGAAAGTAAAGAGGCTCCTACAGTAACTCAGACCACAGGTGATGATGAATTAGTGGGTAGTGATGGAGTGTAGAGAAGTTGTCAAATGAATTGACAGTATCAATGCTGAATTAGGTAAGGGGCATAAGAAAGGGGGGGAATCAAGGATGGCCTTGAAAGGCTTTCGCCTGAGCAAATGAGATCAGCAGTACTGGGGAAAGGAACATTTGGGCAAGGAATTCAAGAGTTCTGTTTTAGGGGTGGTAAATTGGAAGTGCCTGTAGATAGTAATGCCAAAGTCCTGACAATAAGTGACATTGAAAGGGAAATTTCAGCTGAAGGATTTCTTCTTGGAGAGTTCTCCAAGAGGATTTCTCTTAGAAAGGTTCATCAGTGGTGTTAGCCCTTTTTATGTGAGGGACAAAGCAAGTAACTTTCATCAGTCTTCAGCATGAAGATTTTGTCTTTAATTACACATGCCTCTGAGATTTGGATAATTATTTCTTATTTTTTCTGTAGAATAGTTCCTGAAAAAATAAGGCTCCTGTCACGAATTTGTATCCCACTTGTAACTCTGCCAGATATTGAACCACTGGTGGAGGCTCTTCTCACCTACCATGGACATGAACCTCAGGAAGTGCTCTGGCCTGAGTTCTTTGATGCTGTGAATGAGGCCTTTCTGCTGTAAGTGATGTGCATTTACTTTCTCAGCCACCTTTGCTTTTCCATTTCTTAGAATGCTTCATTATATTAGAAATGCAGTTTTCAAACGTTTGGTCTCTGCACCACTATGCTCTTAAAGATTATTGAGGATCCCAATGAACTTTTTTTTTTTTTTTAATGTGGGTTGTATTTACCAATATTTTTTACCATGTTTGAAATTAAAACAAGTTTTTAAAATATTTATCATTTCATTTAAAAATAATTGATTGCATCTTCACACAAATAGCATATTTTTATGAAAAAGTGATCTTTTCCAAGAAGAAAATTATTTAACAGGAGTGGCATTGTTTTACATTTTTGCACATCTCTTTATTACCTGACATAAGACAGCCAGTTCTCATAGGTGCTTCTGTTCAGTCTGGTGCGATGTATTGTTTTGGTTGACGTATATGATGAAAATTCAGCCTCACACAGATTTATAGTTGGAAAAGACAAGAATATTGTAGTAGCCATCTCAGATAATTGTGGATTTTCTCCTTGGATAGATACCTCACCAAAATTTGAAAATGGTAGTGTTTTAAGGTTAGTTGCTACACAGAATCTGAAATTACAACAATGAGCTTTTCATACTGTTACATTCAAACCCACTGAATGTGGGATACATTTTTGTTTGGTTGGGGTTTTTTTGGTGGTATACTTTCGATAGCTCTTCTGCCCAAGCAGGATTTTGTAGGCTGGTTTTTTAATGCATGCTTCCTTTGGGTGATACTGGTTTATTAAGTTATGCAGATCTTCTGGCCCTGACATGTTTATTTTTTAGCATCAACACTTTCATTCTTGTCAGCGGCAATCTCATCAGAAATGTCTTTAGGTTAATTAGGACATTGTATCACACTGACTTGGAACAAATTTGCCAAGATTCAAATCTGTGCTTAAAAACTCAAATTTATCATTGGCTACAAAATGCTGTCATTTGTTTGCCTTGAGGTGCAGGGGTCATTTCACTAATTTTTGAGAAAGTATGTGCCAAATACTCAATTCTGAGTACCCACTGCCTGCCATTCTTTTAAGTAAATTTACATTACAAAAGGCAGCTCCTTGATCTTGCTGCTCGTACAGTTACAAGTGCTTTTCTTCCCCACAACTATCCTGATCTGTTACACAGCAGAAGTGCAGTATGCATGCTTTTCTTTTCACCACACAGAACGTTTTTTATAAAAAGTATTTTCAAGTGTAAAATTGAGTAAAATTAATACTTATGCTGCTTCCTCAAGCACATTTCTGTGCAAGACTGGCAGTATTATTACTGCAGGCAGTGGTGAAGAATACAGTGACTAGCTCCTTTGCTTGGCTCGTGTGGGGGGAAGTAGTTTTACTCGCTAGTGCTGTTATACTGGGAGTGCAAAGGTCAACATGGCTGTTCCAGGAAAAACCACGAGATTCAAAAGAGTTGCTCAACACTTTAAAGTATTTCTCTTCCATAAGTGTGCACTGCCCAACCCATTTAACAGAACCCCTGTTCTCAGTTAGTGTTGATACAAGATGAGTACAAGCGACACAGCTAAGTTTAGCCATATCTAGAGGTTCCATTTTAAGCGAGAAGTGTAATTCTCTTGATGAAATATTTACTTATTACATCTGTGTTTGAATTATTTAATTCCTTTTTGTTTCGACCCTGAATGATTGATATCAAATTGATGCCACAGTTAGCTAGCACTCTAAGAGTATTTGAAAACATTCTGTCGAATAAGGCATAATAAGGTAAATGAGTAACATATATGAAACCAAGGGGAAAATAGTTTTCTTCTTTCACTTAGAGGTTAGTCCAGTTCCTTTGGAGTAGATGTCTCATGGTCATGAGTCAGGGAAGTCTCTGGTATATTGGTTTCATCTTTTCCCAGTGAAACAGGTATGATTGAGAAAGCAAATCTTAATTCTCCTGTAAAGTCAGTCATCCATTCTTAAATGTAAGACAATATATTATAAATGAATTTTATTTTTGAGTAAAATAGCAAATTACAAGAAAATTAAAATGTTATGCATTATCTACAATAATTTAGATAAAATTTAGACTTTTCAAGATTTTTATTTATTTATTTACTTATTTGACAGAGAGAGAGAGAGACAGTGAGAGAGGGTACAGAAGCAGGGAGAGGGAGAAGCAGGCTTCCCACTGAGCAGAGAGCCCACTGTGGGGCTCGATCCCAGGACCCTGAGATCACGACCTGAGCCGAAGGAGAGGCTTAACTGACTGAACCATCCAGGTGCCCCTTTCCAAAAAATTTTTAAATATTATTGCAAAATTAGACAACAAAGTGTACTTCTTGTTATGTTTCCATGGAGGCACAAAAGGAAATATTAGTTTACTTATTTACTTACTTACATTTCCCCCACCTGCTTTATTGAAATATAATTGACATATAACATTATATAAGTTTAAGATGTACAAGTTAATTTGATATACTTTTTATATCACAAAATGATTACCACCATAGCTTAGCTAACACCTTCATCATGTCACACAATCACCATTTCTTTTTTGTGGTGAGAACATTTAAGATCTACTCTTAACATCTTTCAAATACATAATACTGTATCAACTATAATCACACCATGCTGTTCATTAGATCCCCAGGATTTATTCATCTTACCACTGGAAATTTGTCCTCTTTGACCGACATCTCCCCATTTCACCACACACTAGTTCCTGGTAACCATCTTTCTAGTCTCTGTTTCTATGAGTTTAGCTCTTTTAGATTCCACAAATGCTGTATGATATCACTTTATGTGATATCATACAGCATTTGTGTTTTTCTCTGTGACTTATTTCAGTTAACATAATGCCCTTGGGTCCATCCACGTCACATACTGCAGGATTTCATTCTTTCTCGTGGCTGAATAATATTCCACTGTATAAGTATATCACATCTTCTTTATCCATTCATCTACTTACAAATGCTTGGGTTGTTTCCATATCTTGACTGTTGTGAATGCACAGTGGGAGTGCAGATATCTTTTTGACATCCTCTTTTCATTTCCTTTAGATGTATACCCAAAAATGGGATTGCTGGATTATAGGATAGTTTTAATTTTCCATGATGGCTGCATAAATATGCATTCCCACCAACAGTGCACAAAGGTTCCCTTTTCTCCACTTCCTCACCAATACTTGTTATTTGTTGTCCTTCTGATTCTAGCCATTTGGACAGGTATAAGGTGATACCTCATTGTGGTTTTGATTTGCATTTCCTTGATAATCAGTGATGTTGAGCATCTTTTCACTTACTTGTTTGCCATCTGTCTTTTTTGGAAATGTCCATTCAGGTTCTCTGCCCATTTTTTAATTAGACTTTTTGTGAGATGTATGTGGGGTGTGTGTGTGTGTGTGTGTGTGTGTGTGTGTGTGTGTGTGTGTTGAGTTGTAGAAGTTCTTTATATATTTTGCATATTAACCCCTTATTAGATATACATTTGCAAATATCTTCTCCCATTCAGCAGGTTTTCATTTTGGTGTGCAAAAGCTTTTTTTTTTTAATGTAATTTTTTTCGGTGTTCCACAATTCATTGTTTATGCAAAAGTTTTTATTTTTGTATAGTACTGATAGTTTATTTTTGCTTTTGTTTCCCTTGCCCAACGAGACAAAGCCATAAAAATGTGGCTGAGCCTGATGTCCAAGAGATGACTGCCTATGCTTTTTTGTTTGTTTGTTTGTTTATTAGACAAAGAGCATGCTCACAAGTAGGGGGAGCAGCAGGCAGAGGGAGAGGGAGAAGCAGGCTCCCTAATGAGCAGGGAGCCTGATGTGGGGCTCAATGTGGGGCTTGATCCCAGAACCTTGGGATCATGACCTGAGCCGCAGGCAGCTTAACTGACTGAGCCACACAGGCGTCCCCTGCCTATGCTTTTTTTTAGGAGTTTTGTGGTTTTAGGTCTCACAGGTCTTTAATCCTTTTGCGTTTATTTGGATGCATGGTGTAAGAAAGTTGTCCAGTTTCATTCTCTTGCATATAGCTGTCCAGTTTTCTCAGCACCATTTGTCGAAGAGACTGTCTTTTACTTATTGTATATTCTTGTCTCCTTTGTCAGATTAATTGACCATATAAGCATGGCTTTATTTCTGGGCTCTCTGTTTTGTTCCACTGATCTGTGTGTCTGTTTTTCTGCCAGTACCATAGCAGATTACTGTAACTTTGTAGTAGATCTTGAAATTTGGGATTGTGATATCTCTAACTTTGTTGTTCTTTCTCATGATTGCTTTGGCTATTCAGGGTCTTTTGTAGTGGTGTATAACTTAGTATTATTTTGCTGGTTCTTTCCCAAGTTCAGTTATTGAAGAGATTGTCCTCTCCCCATTGTGTACTTTGGGCTCCTTTGTCATAGAATAACCATATATGCATAGCTTTATTTTGGGGCTCTCTGTTTTATTACATTCATCTGTATGCCTGTTTTCATGCTAATACCATACTGTTTTAATTACTGTAACTTTGTAAAATAGTTTGAAATCAGGGAGCATGATGACTCCAGCTTTGTTCTCTCTCAAGATTACTTTGGCTCTTTGGGGACTTTTGTGGTTCCAGAAAAATTTTAGGATTGTTCTATTTCTGTGAAAACTGCCATTGAAATTTTGATAGCAATTGTATTGAATTTATAGATTGCTTTAGGTATATCAACATTTTAACAATATTAATTTGGGGTGCCTCGGTGGCTTAATCTTGAGCGTCTGCCTTCTGCTCAGGCTCAGGTCATAGTCGAGGGGTCCATCAGGTTGCTCCCTCCCACACTCCCCCTGCTTGTGTTTCTTCTCTCGCTGTCTCTCTCTCTCTCTCTCTCTCTCTCTCAAATAAATAAATAAATAAATAAAAATTGTTTTTGTAAAAAACAATATTCTTTTTAGGTTTTTGAAGATATTCTTTATCAATTTGAGAACGTTGTCCTCCATTCTAGTTTACTGAGATTTTGTATTGAATTGGTTTGGATTTTATCAAGTACTTTTTCTGTATCTATTGATATAATCACATGACTTTTCTTTTTTAGCTTGTTTAATGTGACTGATTACATTAACTCATTTTTAAAAGTTAAACCAGCCATGCATACCTATGACAAATTCCACTTGGTCATGATGTCTAATTCTTTTTATACATTGTTGGATTCAATTTGCTAATATTTCGTTGAGGATTTTTACTTCTATGTTAATCAGAGATACTGGTCTCTAAGGTTTGTTTTGTTTTGGTTTTGATCTCTACATTTTCTTATAATGTCATTGACTGCTTTTGGTATTAATGTATTTCTGGCCTCAGAAAATGAGTTAAGAAGTATCTCCTCTGCTGTTCTCCTCTGAAAGAGTTATAGAAAATTGGTATAATTTCTTCCCTGAATGTTTAGTAGAATTCAGCAGGGCCTGGTGCTTTCTTTTTTGAAAGGTTATTAAATGTTAATTTAATTTCTGTAATAGGTATAGGCCTACTCAGCCTGTTTCTTCTTATGTGAGTTGTGTTAGAATGTTATCTTTCAAGGAAGTAGTCCATTTTATTTAGATTACCAAATGCATTGGCATAGAATTGTTCATACAGTTCCTTTATTATCCTTTTAATGTCCATAAACTCTATAATGATGTCTCCGCTTTTATTTCTGACATTAGTAATTTCTGTTCTCTCTCTGTCTCTCTCTCTTTTTAAGTTAGCCTGGATAGAGACTTAATTGATTTTATTGATCAATTCCAAGAACCACCTTCTGGTTTCACTGATTTTTCTCTGTTGATTTTTTGTTTTCTGTTTCACTGATTTCTGTCTTAATTATTACTTTTTCTTTTTTTCTGTATACTTTGGATTTAATTTGCTTTTCTTTTTCTAAATACCTCCCTGAGGTGGAAACTTAGGTTCTTGATCTTAGATATTGCTGATTCTCTGAGTATGTATTTAGTGCTATAAATTGTCCTCTAAACACTGTTTTTGTTGCATCCCACAAATTTTGATAAATTTTGTTTTCATTTTTCTTTAGTTCAAAATATTTTAAATTTCTCTTTAGGTTTCTTACTTGATCCATTTGTTACTTAGAAGTGTGTTGTTGCATCTTTACATAATTTGGGATTTTCGAGTTATCTTTCTGTTACTGATTTCTAGTTTATAATTGAATTGTGATCTTGTGAGCGGACATTGTATGATTTCTATTCATTTAAATTTGTGAGGATGTATTTTATTTATTTAGGTTTTGTGGGGGTTGCTTGTTTTTTAGAGAGAGAGAGAGCATGAGCAGGGGGGGAAGGGACATAGGGAAACGGAGAGAGAGAGAATTCCAAGCAGGCTCCACGTTGAGTGCAGAGCTGTGGGGATAGATCTCACAACTCTGAGATCATGCCCTGAGCTGAATCAAGAATTGGATGCTTACATGACTGAGCCCCCCAGGCACCTTATGAAGGTATGTTCTATAGCCCAGAATGTGGTCTATCTTGGTGAATATTCCATGTGAACTTAAGAAGAATGCATATTCTGCTGTGTTTGGATGAAGTATACAAAAGTGGCAATATGTACAGTTGATTGATGATGTTGTTAGCTTAGCTATGTCCTTGCAGATTTTCTGCCTGCTGGATCAATCTGTTTCTGATAGAGGGATGTTGAAGGCTTCAGCTGTGGTAGTGGATTCATCTACTTTGCAATGCTGTTACTTTTTCCTCATGTAATTTTACATTTCATGATTAGGCACATACAAGGTAAGGATTATTATATCTTCTTGGAGAATTTATGCCTTTATCAATATGTAATGAATTTCTTGGGGCACCTGGGTGGCAGATTGGGTTAAAGCCTCTGCCTTCAGCTCAGGTCATGATCCCAGAGTCCTGGGATCGAGCCCCACATCAGGCTCTCTGCTCAGCAGGGAGCCTGCTTCCTCCTCTCTCTGCCTGCCTCTGCCTACTTGTGGTCTCTGTCTGTCAAATAAATAAATAAAATCTTTTTAAAAAAATGTAATGAATTTCTTTATTCCTGATAACTTTGCTAGATCTGAAGCCTACTGTGTCTGAAACTAATACAGCTACTCCTGCTTTCTTTTGACTAGTGTGAGCATGGTATATTTTTCTCCATCCATTAATTTTGATCTGTATGTTTCTTTATACTTAAAGTTAGTTTCTTGTAGACAACATATAGTTGGATCTTGTTTTTTGACCTGCTCTGTCAGTCTCTATCTTTTAATTGGTGCATTTAGATGATTGACTGTGATTGAAGTGATATTAACATAGTTTTATTAATATCTATTATATTCCTACTGTTTTATATTTGCTACCCTTGTTATTTGTTCCTTTTGGTCTTCCACTCTTTCTCTGCCTTTTGTGATTTTAGTTGAAGATTTAACATGATACCATTCTTATCTTCTTTCTTAGCATATTCTTTTTTTTACCTTTTTTAGTAAATACCCTAGAGTTTACAATATACATTTATATCTAATCCAAATCCACTTTCACATAATATTATACCCCTTCACAGATAGTGAGTACCTTATTTTTTAAAGATTTTATTTATTCATTTGAGAGAGAGAGAGAGTCCAAGTGGGGGAAGGGAGAGGGACATGCAGATGCCCTGCTGAGCACGGAGTCCAGCTTGGGGCTGGATCCCATGATGCTGAGATCACAACCCCAGCTGAAACCAAGAATTGGATGGACGGACACTCAACTGACCAAGCCACCTGGGCGCCGCAATGAGTACCTTTAAATAACAAAATAATCCTAATTCTTCCTTTCTGTCTCTTGTATCATTTATTTCAGTTATATGTAAGCACCCTACGCATATATACACACATAAACATACATAATCAAGTACATTGTTCCTATTTATTATTTGAACAGTCTATTTTCTGTTACATCAGTTAAGAATAAGATAAACGAAAGTTTTTATTTTGCCTTCGTTATTTTTTTCTTTGATGTTCTTTATGGAGAACTGAGTATCTGACCTATGTTACTTTTCTTCTCTCTAAAGAACTTCCTTTAATTTCTTTACAGGGTAGGTCTACTGGCAACAAAACTCCTCAATTTTTGTTTTCTCTGGAAAAGACTTTGTTTCTCCTTCACTTTGGAAGAATAATTTGACAGGGTACAGAATTTCAGATGGTGTATTTTTTTTTTTGTATCTCAATGCTTTATTATTTTTTTTTTTTAAAGATTTTATTTATTTATTTGACAGAGAGAAATCACAAGTAGATGGAGAGGCAGGCAGAGAGAGAGAGAGGGAAGCAGGCTCCCTGCCGAGCAGAGAGCCTGATGCGGGACTCGATCCCAGGACCCTGAGATCATGACCTGAGCCGAAGGCAGCGGCTTAACCCACTGAGCCACCCAGGCGCCCCTATCTCAATGCTTTAAATATTTCACTCCACTGTTTTCCTGCTGGCATGGTTTCTAGGAAGTTGGATATAATCCTATCTCTTTTCTCCATAACTAAGATGTAGGGGCACTTGGGTGGCTCAGTTGGTTAAGCGTCTTACTCTTGGTTTTGGCTCAGGTCATGATTTCAGTGTTGTGAGATCAAGCCCTGCATGGGATTCCACACTCAGGGAGAGTCTGCTTGAAGACCCTCTCCCTCTGCCCCTCCCCCCCACTCACACTCTCCCTCTTTCTCTACAAGTAAATAAATAAATAAATAAAATTTTTAGGTGTTGTATTTTTCCTCTGGCTTCTTTCAAGATATTTTCCTTATCTTTGATATTTTTGTAGTTCCAGAATGATATGCTTAGGTGCAGTCTTTTGTCATTTATCCCACTTGGTGTTCGCTGGACTTCCTAGGATTGTGATTTGGTACCTGACATTAATTTGGGAAAATTCTTAGTCATTACTTTCAAAAAAAATTTTTTTTCTCTCTCCTTCTTCTTCTAGTATATCCACTATACGTATGGTACTTATTTTATAGTTGTTCCACATTCGTTAGACATTCTCTTCTGTTTTATTCGTCTTTTTTTTCTTTTTGGTTTTCAAGGTTCCCATGGATATATCCTCTAGCTCGTACATTCTTTCCTCAGCCAGTCTATGGTTTAGCCCACCAAAGGTATTCTTCATTTCTGCTACAGTGGTTTTGATCTCTAGTATTTCTCTTTGTTTTTTTAAGATTCCCATCTCTGCTTACATTGTCCATCTGTTCTGGCATGCTGTCTGTTAGTGCTCTTAGCATATTAATCATAATTGTGTTTAATTCCAAGTCTGGTAATTCTAACATCTCTCTATGCCTGGTTCTGGTTATTGCTCTGTCTCTTAAAATTGTGGGGGTTTGTCTCCTTTTGATATGCTTTGTCACTCTTTTCTTGATAGCTAGAGATGATGTACTATGTAACAAGACTGCTGTAAATAGGCTTTTGTAGTTCAGTGGTGAGATAGGAGAGCGGGGAAAGTGTTCTATGGTCTTAAAATTAGGTCTCAGTCCTTTAGTGAGCTTATGTCTCTGACTGTGAACCTCACACAGGTTTCTTGGGTTTTTTTTCCTTCCCCTTATTAGGACAGATGCCCTGAGCTGGCTGGAATTGGTTATTTGCCTTCCCACAGGTCTGTTAGGCTTTGAGCATATGACATGAGGTTAGGCTCTGGTAAACTAGTTTTCCTTGAGGGCGGACCTTGTTAAGAATGGAGTGCTCTATCGTATTCAAAACCTAAAGCAGAAGTAGATTTACTCCCAACGTTTACTGTGAGAACCTGGTTAACCTCCTGGAGGCAAATTTCGTAATATTATGGGGACCCTCTATGACTGGATCCCACAGAAGTTTTTCACTTTCAGAGTTGTCCACACTGAACCTCCAGGCACTCACTAATTCTAGTTCAGGTTTTCCTACCTGGCACTGGTTCCTAGGGTAGATTCTACTTACAGATTTCTACTTGAGTAAGTCACAATTTCTTGTATTTGCTTATTTGTCTTTTCAGTCTTGGGGGCCAAGATTTGTCCTATGTCCTACCCTCTTTTAAGGATAAAGAAGAGTTGTTGATTTTTCAGTGTGTTCTGCTTTGTACTTGTTGTACTTGTACTTGTTGTTAAGATAGAGTGATGACTTCCAAGCTCCTTTCGTGTGCAACAGGAAATTGGAAGTCTTCATAGAGTGTAATTGAAAATGTATATTTTCAAAATATGAATATATATTGTATAACTAACTACAATAGCATTATTATATTTAAAAATTGATACTGATTCCTTAGCACCATCACATATTTAGTCAGACAGTAAATTCTCTTGATTGTCTCAGAAATTTTTTTTACAGTTGGTTCTTTTAGAATCAGTCCCAAATTCACTAATAGGTTCAAAAGTCTCTTTCAATCTCTAGGCTCCCAATTTCTCTTTGTTTTGGTTTTGCAAAGTATTTATTGAAGTAATATGGTTGCTTTACCCACTCTCAGATTACAGAGTATTCTGCCATTTCAAGTATGATAAAGTGTGCAAACTCCTTGCTCTCTTAATGACACTTCCAGCTCCTGTATGCATTTGGGCCTATTTTGTTTTTTTCTTTTCTTTGGGTTGGTTTTTGGTTTTTGGTTTTTGTTGTGGTTTTTCTTTTTGGCCTGTTGTATAGTCACATGCCAGTACCACTTTGTTTTAATCATGGACCCTTTCAAATATACCTAATATAAAAATAAAGCTAGTTCTCCCTCATTTCTCTAGCTTTTTAGGGTTTTTCTGGCAATTCTTGCTTGTTTTATCTTTTAAGTAAACTTTGAAACCATTGTGTCTAGCTTCAGGAAAGATAGCTAATGTTGTCTGGGGGAGGCTCTTGGGAAATAGATAGGTTAACTGAGAGAGAACTGGCTGTTTCTGACATGAAGGCTTTGTGCCCACCTGTCCAAGAACACTTATGTCTTTCCATTTGTTCAGGTTTACTTTTTGATCTTAAAAGAGTGTTTTACATGTTTTCCACACATACAGGTTTTAGACATTTTTTTACTTTGAAGGTTTTTATTGTATTTTGGGGGATTTTTTCTTTGAATTTTTTTATCTGTAGTAAGCATATCTTCTCCCCATCTTTAAACTGATTTTTATTATATCATTGCATTTGGAAAATGAACATCTCAAAATCACTATTATTCTTTCAGTTAGCTCAGAGTAAGTAATTACCAGTAGGATATTTGCTATTTTTCACATATAACTCTTAAAAATTAATGTAAAAATGTAAATTTTAATTTCATTTTACATGGAATGTTGTAATGCAGGAATTTGTTGAAGTAAGATTTAGAAAAAATAGGTTAAATTATTTGATGTTGAAAAAAATCAAAACTGAATTCTCATGTTTAAAAAATACAATTTTTTTTTTTACTTACTGTAAACCTGTCAGAGTTTACCCAATAAGTCTGAATTTCCTAAGGAGTCTGATCAAATATATATATTTTAAAGACTTTATTTATTTATTTATTTGACAGAGAGAGAGAGATCACAAGTAGGCAGAGAGGCAGGCAGAAAGAGAGGGGGATGCAGGCTCCCCGCTGAGCAGAGAGCCCGATGTGGGGCTCCATCCCAGGACCCTGAAATCATGACCTGAGTTGAAGGCGGTGGCTTAACCCACTGAGCCACCCAGGCGCCCCTGATCAATTATATTTGTTATTTATGTAAGATACTTAGTAATAATCAATTTAAAATATTGTACAATGTAATAAATATGCTTCACATCATTTACCTGAGTACATACTTCAGTTTCTGGTGGCTTACCCTACCAACTTTCATTTTTCATACTCCAACGCAGTTTTTCAAAGTATTTACTTTTAAGTAAAATGCTCTTTGCCTTTCACCATTGCAGCTGTATTTCTGATTTATTTAGTAATACATTTTATCAAATTATAAGGTTTTAGCAACCTGTGCTTCCAGGCTTTTCAGCAAGACTTGAATTAATGGGGGCACCTGGGTGGCTCAGTGGGTTAAGCCTCTGCCTTCGGCTCGGGTCATGATCCCAGGGTCCTGGGATCGAGCCCCTGCATCGGGCTCTCTGCTCAGCAGGGAGCCTGCTTCCTCCTCTCTCTCTGCCTGCCTCTCTGCCTACTTGTGATCTCTGTCTGTCAAATAAATAAATAAAATCTTAAAAAAAAAAAACTTGAATTAAAGGGAAATGGGAGGAGAACGCCCCTTGACATCCCCTGTGAAACCTCTCAAAACTGTTTCAGAAATTACTGGTGAGGAAGAGACATTCTCAGAAAATAGCTACTTTTGCTCCACCCGCAGTGCTCAGGCAGAATGCTGAGTGCAGTGGCTTCATGGGTAGGCCTGAACTCCTTTGCTGTTTATTTTACTTCTGATAGCATGTTCTCCCTCAGCAACTAATAAAATTTATTTGGTTTGGAAAATTATATCTGCTAATCCATGGGGGACAGACAGTCCAGAAATGCTGGGTGGCCTTCAACTTGTCCAATTCCTATGGCTTCAGCTCAGCAAGTTCCCCAAGTAGTGGCGTAAGGGATGGCACTTTTCCATGGACACTTTCCCATGGACAGAGCATCCCAGCCACATGTTGACATGGGGAGGCTGATTCAGTCGGTCAGTGCAAGTCACCACCCCGTACCCAGGACTGTTCTCCCTCCAGCCCCTTGAGCAGTTCCCCAGATGTGCTCTGTGGTCATTTAGAAACCACATACTTTTTTTGACCAGTGCGCCCTGCCCTGTGTTTCGACTTCCAGCTGTTTGCCTACCACAACACACTAGTGGAATTTCATCTGTTTTACTATTGGCCGGGAGTCTGTGGCCTTGGCTTCCAGATACAGTCATGTATTTTCAGAAAAGGGCTGCCTGTCTTCTTTTAAACAGCGGATTCTTGCTCCCCCCGCCCCCCGCTGCAGTTTAGATAACCTAGAGGAAATATTTAATTTATTGGCCTAAATGTCAAAACTAACTTCTCAGGTCTGTTCCTGGAGTTGCCTGTATACAGGCTGCTGGCTGCATACAACCTTTCTGGGAGGGCTGCTGAAATCCTTCCAGGGGTCTGTGGAGTATAAGTGATTCAATGTGACGTGGCCTCTAAGGTAAATCTAACTCTGCTTCAGAAATATTGAGGAGTTTCATGACCGGGTGGAGTTTTTTCTACATACTAGAATGAGTAAGTCAGTTGAACAAATGAAAGGAAGAATGGATGCAGGACTGACCAACCAACTGGCCTCACGGTGTGACCGTACAGTTTATAATCTTCACCAAAACACTTTGGAGAGCTCAAAGGGTGCTGCCTATTGTAACTGTGGTGGGGGAACCGACATAAGGCACACTGAAATGTATTTGAACGGGTCTCATGTCTGTAATATGTTTAGCATGGAGCCTCACACTCAGAGTAAATGTTTGTAACTGTTCACGTGTTGCTTTTGCTGTTGACTTTAGTAATTATATCATTTTTTATAATGTTTTATTAAGTTTTCTCAAGCTTACATCTTTTCCTTCTAATGGAAATGTTACTGAGCCAAGACCAAATGTAAGCTAAATTCCTTTTGCTGAACTATATATGCATACATACATATGTATGTGTGTATAGGTATATACATATATACTACACACACACACCCACATATATACTTTATTTCCTATTAAAATTTTTTTTTTTTAAATCCTGTTGGTGAAAGAACTAATACAGCCTCCAAAGGTGCTTACCTTTGGAGTAAAAGAAAATATATTGCAAGAAAAACCTGACCTTTTGCCAAGCTTCTGGTTCTTTGCTTTTTCAGCTCAGACAAGAAAAATCAGGGTTCAAGTGTTGTCAAATGATAAAGGCAAGTGTCTATAAATGAAGAAAGACTAGGGTAATACCAAGGACAGAAAGGTAGCAAAGAAGAGAAGTAATAACTGAAACTTCTTTTATCCATTTATTTAAACTTCCTGAGATCCTCTTTTTTTAAAAAAAAAAAAAACTTTAATAAGATATGGTCACAAAATTAGGCATTGAAAAGGTTTACTTTTCAAATAAAAACCTGCTGATTCTGATTTGTAATAGATATTCCAGTATGTTTGGGTTTGGACATTTCCTTTGCTTGGTGTTTCTGCTCTTTGTTTTGAAAAGTGATTTCTTCGAACATGTAAGTGGCAATAATGGCACAGTCCTCAAATTTGTTATACTTCTTAAATCAACTTTTCATGGAAATACATGAAGTGCATATTATGGAATACATGGAAATACATATTATATCCTTTGGGATATAATAGAGAGTATTCTTTCCAATTCCTTGGAATTAAGTACTTCTCCAGAAAAGCTGATACCAATTTTTGTGGGCTTCTCTGGCAACCCAAACAGCCCTGATCTCTTTCTGGTTTGGAAAGGTGGAATACTGCCTATATTTGTCTTGACTGAGGAGGCCTCTTCCTTCCCTTTGCCTCTCTGACATTCCCTACCAACAGGCACTGCCCTCATTTGGAACTGTTCTTGCAAAGAATCGAATTTCACATTCTGTTTTTATTGTAGCTAGACAAAAAAACTGGAGCCAAAATTATTGACCACCTGAAACGGTTTCTTTATATACTGTCTCTTTTTGGAAAAGATGGGACAAACAACAGCCTCACTATTTTGGAAAAACAAAGTACAGTTTTCTAAATGCCAAGGAGGCATTTATCAAGTAGACTTTAATAGCAGGAGAAGTTGGACACGTAGTATCCTGTCAGGCTTCTCCTGCTTTGTGTCAGGAATTGTTACTAGGATTCAGATGTTTGGGACTCCTGGGTGGCTCAGTGGGTTGGGTGTCCAGCTCTTAGTTTCAGCTCAGATCATGATCTCATGAGTCGTGGGATGGAGCCGCATGTCAGGCTCTCCACTCGGCTGAGAGTCTGCTTTGAGATTCTCTCCCTCTGCTCCTCCCTCCCCCCACTTCACACACATGTTCGTTCTCTCTCTCTCTCTTTCTCTTAAATAAATAAATAAATCTTTAAAAAAAAAAAAAAAAGGGTAGTACGATGCAGATGTTCTACAGGAAAGTACTGACCAGTAGCCTATTTCTCCTATTTTAAATGAGAAACTATTTTTTAAAAAGATTTTATTTATTTATTTGACAGAGGGAAGCACAGTGAGAGAGAATACAAGCAGGGGGCGTGGGAGAGAGGGAAGCAGGCTTCCTGCTGAGCAGGGAGCTCTCAATTTGGGCTTGATCCCAGAACCCTGGATCATGACCTGAGCCGAAGGCAGACACTTAATGACTCAGCCGCTCAGGTGCCTCTTAAATAAGAAACTTTTAATGTATTACACATAAGTCCCAAACACCCAATCTCATTTTCCTAAAACGTAGCTATAATTCAGAAAACATACCATGATTATTAGCTAGGAATTTGGGAGAACCAACTTTTGATCATTGTGTAGGCTAGATGGATGGAGTAGGTATAGTTAGAGTAGAAAAAGGACAGCCTTAGAGTTTCTATGACTTACACATGTTCAGTAGAATGAAATTTTTCAGTGTCCCTTAAAACATTTTTATCTTCTGTGACTTTATTGGTTCTTTAAATTTCCACAGAAATATATATATATTCATTTTATCAGGTCAAACTATACAATACAGAAGCATATACAGAAAATGTCAATTATCCTCATTATCCCTCTCTAGTACTTCTGATAACCATACCTTATATTCTTATAAACATAAGAATCTATGTAAAGCAATTTTCCTCTTTTTTAAAATAGTTTTTAAGTAGTTTTAGAAACAAAAACCAAAAACAGCATTACACCTGTTTTTTCACCAACACATCTTGACTAGCCCTCAAGGATATAAATCCAGCTCATTTTTATAAAATAGGACCATATTCTCTGATATGAATGGACACTAATTTATTCTGGTACTTCCAATACGTGCATTCAAGTTGTTTTTAATTTTGCTTTTATAACATTGCTACAGTGACTGTCCTCCAGCTGATGCTTGTATTTCTGCCAGGCAGATTCACAAAAGTATGGTTATGAAGGCCAGGATGATGTCTGCTTTATAATTTGTTAGGTGGTGTGCATAACCAAAAGAGCAGAGCCATTCCATCTCACCTCTGAGAACCTGTGTCCCCTGTACCTACTTTAGCACTGAATGTTGTCCTAAACATTTGCTGATGTGTGAGGACAAAAATGATAGCTGTATTAGTTTACCTTCCTTTACTCTTAATAAGGTTGAAAATCTGCATACTTTTATTGACCATTTGCATTCTTTCATAATTTGCCTCTCCCCAGCCACTGGTTTTATTGAGATATAATGGACATATAATGTTATTTGCCTTTTTTATTTCAAAACCAACCTGGTACACTTCTAGAACATTTTACATGATATGAATGTGTTGGTCCAAATTCTGTTATGCAAGTATATTAAGATCATACTGTTTTGATGATTTCTTCCTCTCCAGTATTGATTATAAAGAGTTAAATTTTTGATGTTTTAGAGCAAAATGATTGTTTTTTTCAAATACTAAATGTGGGTTCATAAATTTAATCATAGCAAATAATAGAGCATACTCTGAATAAAAAGTAATAAAAAGGTAATTGTTAACATACACATTTTTAATTTTTTATGTTTTGTGTTTTTAAAAATATTTTGTTTATTTATTTGACACAGAGGATGGGTGTGAAGAGAGCAAGCACAAGCAGGGGGAGCAGCAGGCAGAGGGAGAAGCAGGCTCCCTGCTGAGCAAGGAGCCAGATGTGGGGCTCGATCCCAGGACCTTGGGATCATGACCTGAGCTGAAGGCAGCCACTAATGATTAAGCCTCCCAGAGCCCACCATACAATACAGAGAATAGAACCGTGTCTTGAGAATAGAACAAATATATTATATACTTAATTGACTTGAGTATATAATTTTGCAGATTTATGTAAATTTTTAACTAAGCAATATCTTCTATTTCAGATATTTGATGGAACTACCCATTTTACACTAGCTTCCTTTTTATATTTGCTCATGTTCATCCACTCTCAATAACTCATACCTTTGTGCTGCCAGGCATCACTCGGCCACTGTGACCATTAGGTAAAATTGATGCACACTTGATGCACATGGTCCTGGGAATGGTGCTGCATGAAGAACTCTCACTGAAGGGGCACTTGGGTGGCTCAGTGGGTTAAGCCTCTGCCTTTGGCTCAGGTCATAATCCCAGGGTTTTGGGATTGAGTCCCTCAAAGGACTCTCTGCTCAGCAGGGAGCCTGCTTCTCCCCTCTCTCTCTGCCTGCCTCTCGGCCTACTTGGAATCTCTGTCGGTCAAATAAATAAAATCTTTTTAAAAAACAACAATAACAACAACAACAAAAACACCTCTCACTGAAGTGAGAAACTTTTCTAATGCTGTACATAGTTACTTCATATGGATCCTGAAAAAAAATAAAATAACATGTGGTGAATGCAGGTCAAAAGACATCCCTACTGTTTGGGAAGGAAGGAACCACTGAGCAACCAAATTTCCTCTGCCACCCAGAGCATCCCAGCCTCTTGTGGGCTTTGTGGTTCATGACAGAGGCCACAGATAACCCTTGTCCCTGTCCAGGGATGTTCTCCTGTAGAATGCTAGATGGAAACCTCTCCCAAGGGTCTATTAATGTGACTAAAACTGGCTGACAGCCTAGACTTTGAAAAGACTTTCCCAAACACTGTGGGGAGTCAACATGGGGCCATACATCTTGCTTACCCAGGAAGGCCGTCTGCTCGCTCCCCTGGGCCAGGGCCCCTCTTCTGAGCAGCACCCTCCACTTTTCAGTCCACGGAGTGGAGAAACAGGTGTACAGCCAGCTCCGGGATCAGACCTCCTGGGTGCAGATCATAGCTATGAGTCCTTGGTCCCTCTCTAACCTCAGATGCCTTGTCTATAAAATAAGAATAATTAAGGTACCTGTTTTGTAGGATTAAAATACAAGCAAAATGCTTAGCATGGTTTCAGGTAAGTGATTAATAAATGGCAGCTACCAGGCCTCAGCCTCTCGTGCTCCTCTCCCCCTGGCTCACCAGTCCGCCATACCGCCCTGCACACAGGCCACCACTGTGCAGCCTGCCGCTTTCACTCCCATCATAGCTGTCCCTCTGAAGACCTTTCTTCAATAATGGCTGCACTTCCACTTTCTCTCCTTATTGACTGCCCTTGGCTTCTGTCATGCTATGAAAACCATGTCCTTGGGGAGGTCTCAAAGGGCCTCCCAGTGTCATGCATGTGGTTCCCTCCCCATGTCCTCAGTCTCAGCAGTGCTAGTCAGAGCCAGGCCTTCGCTTTCTTGGTGACATTGTTCCCTGCTGGTGTGTCTCCTGCCTCCTCCACCTGCAACACCTCATCTTTATTGGCCTGTTGGCACTGCTCAGGGCACAGACCTGGGCCCTCTTCTTTCCCACACAGACTTCTTTTGGAGTTCTCCACTTCCATGCCACTCCATGCTGGCTGATGCTTCCTTAATATAGATCTTGAGCCCAGGCCTCTCCCCACAACTTACAACTTGGATATTCAAGGACCTATTTAGTCGCTCTTCTTTGAGTGTACCTCAGATATTCTAAATTCCTATACCCAAACTGAGCTCTCAGTAAATCCTTCACAGATCTTATCTTTCCTTCTTTCCATCCAGCTCAGTTGCTCAAGAAAGCTGGGAAGCCTTGATTCCTACCTCACCTTCACCACCTCTCAGCACATTCATTGCCAGTTCCTTTTGATCTTACTGCTGAGGTAGGTGCCAGTACACTTCACTCCTCCACTGCTGCCCAGGTCACGCCAGCACCAGCTACCCTGGGCTCCTGGGCTCCCCACACCCATTCTAGGCCCACACTCAGTTCTCTCTGCTGCAGCTGGACTGATCTTTGACTGTAAACGGCATCCTGGCACTCCTCTCTGTAAAGTCCTTCAGACCAGAATAATCACTGAATTTCTATTCCCAAATTTCTAATTTCCGAAAATTTCTAATCCCAAAGCCTTACAACCACCTCACCTTCTCTAGTCTGGGGTTTCTCTCTCCTTCTGACCTTGCTCTTCCCTGGCTCAGGACCATCAAGGCTACCATTCCCTCTGCCAGAATGCCCTTCTGGCTACTCTTCACCTAGCTAATCTCAACTCAGCTGGAGAAGCCATCCCGACCACCCGATCCAAGTCGGGCCCCTTCTGTTACTCTTTTACCTCAGCCTGTCCTTTTCCTTCATTGCCTTTTCCTCAATTTGGTATATGTACATGTACTTCCCACTGGGCCCCAAGTGCTAGGGGTACAGACTAGGTCTGTTTTGTTCCCAGTTGCTTGTCCTGCGCCTGGCACTTTGAGTGCCACACAGAAAGTGCTCCTCTTCCTTGCCTGGATGCCCACCAGCTCCTTGTCATCCAGGATGAGAGGGGAGGTGGCATGGGAATTGCAGCCCAAAGCCCCAGTGGCATAAGAGAGGACATCTGTAGTGTGGCCCTCCAATGTGCCAGGTGATACAGGAGAGGGGCCCCCTGGCCAGGTGTGGGGAGGTGAGGGGAAGGGGCCCTGCAAGACTTCCCAGAAGAGCTGAAGCTCAGGGTGAGAAAGTGAGATGAGAAAGTGTCAGAAGGGCCTCGCTCCTTCTTTTTGAGAGTCCTTCCAACTCTTCAGCTTTGTCTGGCCTTGCCCCAGAGTTAATCCAAGACAAAGGTCTACAGGAGTTACGCTGAGGGAGAAGAATAAAGAGAAATCACAAGAAATTGCACTGTGACTCGCCTATTCATTTCCTGCCCCTGCACTCATGCTCTGGGCTTCGTGCCAGCTCCTGCAGAGAAATGGCCCAGAAGCAATGGCGAAGGGAAGGCCTGAAGGGGTTTGGGGCTAATAGGGAGCCTTTGTGCCCTGAGCTTTTCTTTTTCTTAGTAAAGGCAGTAAACATCTTGGGCAGAACCTGGAAAGCACTCTGCAGTCTGTGGTGCCACAGGTGAAGAGGGAGGGAGGCCTTGGAAAGTTGGGCTGAAAGAACAAAGAGAAGTCTCCCTAGACCGAAAGAGACCCTGTGTTCACAGGGAGTGCCCTGGGGCGACAGCCCTACTGCTGTCCCAGAGCCTCCAGTGGATCAGAATTAGGTGTGCCCTCATGGTACCTTCCAGGAGAGGAGGTAGAGCCCCTGATTCACTGACCTGACTTGGGAGGACCTCCAAGTACATTCTCCTGTGGAAACGTAGCTACACAAAATATTGGGGGCCCATGGAGTATCATGGTGGGGATAAACTATGGCTCTACCAGGCCAGAGCTGCTATTTTTGAAATTATTACTAAAGGAAAATATTTTTTAACTTTCAAGCAACAGATTCACAAATACAGTCACTGAATATTTACTAGATGTCAAGCATTGTCCTAATCTCTGAACATGTATGTATTATTGCATTCGATCCTTCTGAGAACACAGTGAGGGAGGTAGGCCCACACGACACGGGAGTGCACTGAGGTTTAGAGGCTAAGTGACTTTCCCAAGGCCACCAAGTTAGTGGGTGGTGGCTCTGGGACTCAAACCCAGGTTTGATTACATACTTGAAATCCTTACAATGTACGTTCAAACAGAACTGTTTCTTTAAATTCAGGACTGTATACTTAAAGGCCTTTTCCCATCTTATTCTTTATCACTAAATCTTCCCTCACTAACACTTGTCCCATCACTACTGCTTGTTTTTCCTTTTGGAAAGCATTTCTTACTTTGGGCATTTCTCTAATTTCTTGAATTGGAAGCAGATTCACATTATTTTGCAAATGACGCTTGGTAAATATTCATTGATTACTGTAAATGTTAACTGCTGTACGGCCATGATGAAAAGAAGATTCGCAAACTGGACTCGTTACTGCATTTTGATCTCTCTCAATCTTATTTTCTTAGTAACCCATTTCTGTTTAATATGTGTTTATTCTTTCTGAAAGGAAGAAGATCTCTCTCCCCGAGTCAGCTGTAGTCTGCCTCTGGCTTCGGCACCTTCCCAGCCTTGAAAAAGCAACACTGCATCTTTTTGAAAAGCTAATCTCCAGTGCGAGAAATTTCCTGAGAAGGATCGAATGCTTTTTGAAAGATTCATTACTGGTACGTGCTGGGCTTTGATGAGGAGAAAAATCCTTAAAGAGGACCCTGGGTATCATCTCTTTTTGTCAAAGCAAAGGGAAATGTAAACAAGAGAGCAGTTGGCACCTTTTAAACTGCCTTTTGTTATAGAAATACCCAGCATAGGGGCATTTTCTGCATAGCTGGATCACGTCTGGAAAATGGGGAGAGGTGTGAGATTTACTGGATCAGTGCACCACAGCGTATAGTGCATATGCACAAGAATTGGTTTTAAGGCGCACTGTTTTAAAACAGTATTTCTTATTTCCACATGAAAAGTAAGTTTTAAAAAATGAAGATCTTACAAATGAGAGGAGGTATAAAACAAAATCGTGGAAGAAAGGTTAAAACAACTAAGAATTCTGTGTTTTCTTTTGCTATGAGCCTTCTAGCCTTGAACCCTCCCTCCATGTGGTGGCTCACCTGCCCTCCCTTACACTTGGGACTTCTCAGGCCTGGGAATTTGGGGGCTCAGTGGGCCAAATGGACTGGCTTCATTTCCTAAACCAGGGTCAGATGGCAGGACTCACAGGCAGTCCTCAGAATCTCACCATGGCGGTGTTTTCCCTTCTTGGGAGGCAACTCTGTGGAATTTATGTGCATTCTTGTGAGAGCAGGACTGAAGACCAATGCACCCTGAAAAAACAAGTCAAAAACTACAGGAGGTGCCGCGCTCCCTGGGCATCTGTTTTACGAGGACCTCAGTGGTTTCTAACATGTTTTCTCATTAGCTTTCATAACCTGGGAACATAAGGCTCAGAGATTTTCTTCCTATTGTACAGGTGGAGAAAATTACTTCAGAGATGGTGAACGGTCAGATCTTCAGTTGGGGGCTAGGAAAACTGGGCAAGAGAAAGTGTTTACCTCCCCACTTGAGCTGAGACTTGGAAAGGGGGGAGCTCTGAGGTTGGCTTGAGTTCACACAACGCCCACCTCCCAGACACCTTCTGGTTTTTTTTTAAATTTAGTTGGAACTTCCTGTTTTGTTTTCTCTTTCGAATTGGAGGCTGTGTTAGGGAATTTTAGTTGAATTCAGTTGCCTTCTTCCTCCATCCCATTATTCATTTGGGTCCCCACCGGCTCTCCTGTGTGACTGCCAGGCCTTTCCCTTACTCCGCAGGCTCTTGTCTGCCTTCATGTTCTGGGGCCTCCCAGGCGGCTGTGGATGGTGCTGCTGTCGCCCATAGCCATATGGCTGCAAGCTGAGTGGCACAAGCTGAGCCCAGCTGATGTGGACGTTTACAGTGTTTGATAGGAAAAGAAGGACGAAAAGAAGATAGATGTATAAGACTGAGAGAGCACGAGAGGTGTTTTGGTTTGGGAAAATTACTGCTTGACCTCATCATTCAAAAGAGTTGCAGAGTAAGGTTGAGAAATAAGAATGCACCTTACATAAAAATAGTTGAGTAAAATTCGGAATGAACAAAGGCTTTTTAGAAGTCCCTGGCAGCCCATTCCAAACATTACCTTTATTATCAGGTAAATCTGTATTTCTAACTTAAATGTACTTGGTATAATTTAATTTCACTAGTCTTTTTTCAGGGACAAAATGCAGTAACTGAGTTATTTCCTTGCTTTCAGGGTCCTTATTTCTTTAGGTCTTGTCCCTATGGAGAAATCCCACTTCCTTTGGCTTTTCTGAGTCGGTTTGATTCTGCAGGCTTTCTTTGGTCCTGTGGTTCTTCTCTGAACCTCCCCCATGTCCTTTTTAAACCCGTGGCCCTCCGGCTTGAAAGCGCTTCAGAAAGCACAGGATCACCTGGCATATGAGAGCCAGCAGGCAGGCCCCCGCACTGAACACTGCACTGCAGAGCCTTCAGTCTCCAGCTTTCTTTGTTTAATGTCCCCCAGGCAGACAGCTTCGAAGTCCGTTGATCTACAGAAGTATTTATCAGTCTCATGTGTGTAGGGATTCGGAGCTTCCATTATAGTTAAAGGAGGATTCCAGAGGGTGTTATTTGGTTTAATTCATTGTGGCATTGGCAGGATGTGACCTCTGTATGCCTTGTGGCTCAAGGAGGTAATTACAATACAGAGCTGCAAGCCCCTGATTGGCGTGGGCTGCTCTCCTCAGGCTTCCTGGGTCTACAGTGCCAGAAGACCAGGCGGGCTGGAATATGCCTGTGACGTGACTGAGTGATTACACGGGTAACCTGAAGAACCTGCTTCCTAATTGCATCATCTGATTCATTTATCGCAGTACAGTATCGGTGCAGCGACAAGGCCGTGCAGAAGTATCAGAGAGATCTGGAGAGATCAGGGGCCTGCTGTGTTTTCCTCCAGAAGAAACTTGATACCTATTACATTAGAGTTGGATTCTGAGAGTAATTAAAGTGTGATGGTCTACGTAACTTGTATTTTATATGGAGCACTGTTAATTATATTTCCATCTCTTGGGACTATCCAGAAATAGCCCTGGAAATTCTATAGTTACAAGATGTTGCAAAAACAAAAGATAAAAGTGTGGTACAGGTTGTACAAAGGGAAATGATCTCCCCAAATGTGCTGTGGCCTCTCAGGGACTCGCAAGCCTGGTATTTTCTTTTCTTTTTCTTCTTTTTTTTATTTTAACTTTTTATTTTAATTCCCGGTAGTTGACATACAGTATTATATTAGTTTCAGCTGTATACTGTAGTGATACGACACGTCCATACATCAGCTGGTGCACATCATGATAAGTCTAGCCTTAATCCCCACCACCTATTTCACCCCTTCCCACACCCACCTCCCCTCTGGTAACCATCAGTTTGTTCTCTAAAATTAAGAGTCTGTTTCTTGGTTTGTCTCTCTTTTTCCCTTTGCTCGTTTGTTGCTTCTTTTTGGGTGGTATTGAATTTTATAAGTTCTTTATTTATTTTGGATACCAACCCTTTATTGAATATGGCATTTGCAAATATCCTCTTCCATTCTATAGGTTGCCTTTTCTTTTTGTTCACTGTTTCCTTTGCTGTACAGAAGCTTTCTGTTTTGATGTAGTCCCAATAGTTTGTTTTTGCTTTTATTTTCCTTGTCTCAGGAGACATAGCTAGAAAGAAGTTTCATATCTAGAAAGAAGTTGCTACAGCTAATGTCCAAAAAGTTACTGCCTGTGTTCTCTTCTAGAATCTTTATGGTTTCAGGTCTCATATATAGGTCTTTAATCCTTTTTGAAATTATTTTTGTGTACAGTGTAGGAAAGTGGTCCAGTTTCATTCTTTTGCATGTTGCTGTCCTGTTTTCCCAACACCATTTCTTGAAGAAACTTTTTCCCATTGGATATTCTTTCCTGCCTTGTTGAAGATAAATTGACCATATAATTGTGGGCTTATTTCTGGATTTTCTGGATTTTCAATTCTGTTCCATTGATCTTCGTATCTCTTTTTGTGCCAGTACCATACTGTTTTGGTTAATACGGCTCGTAATATAACTTGAAGTGTAGAATTGTGATGCCTCCGGCTTGGCTTTGCTTTTTCAAGACTGCTTTGGCTATTCAGGGTCTTCTTCTATACAAATTTCAGAATTCCATACAAAATTAAGAAGTGTGAAAATTGCTGGTGGTATTTTGATACAGATTGCATTAAATGTGTAGTTTGTAAGGCCTGAAGACTAAGAATAAGGCACCCATCTAATATTACCTTAATTCTAAATGCATATATATCTTTTTGACTTCTAAAATAAAAAACAAGGGACACCTGGGTGGCTCAGTCAGTTAAGTGTCTGTCTTTGGCTCAGGTCATGATCCCAGGGTCCTGGGATTGAGTCCCACATCATGTTCCTTGCTCAGTGGAGAGCCTGCTTCCTCTCTCTGCCTGCTCTTCCTCCTGCTTGTATGTGCATGTTCTCTCCCTCTCTCTCTCTGACAAATAAATATTTTTTATTTCTTTAAAATAAATTTAAAATATATTTATTTATTTATTTAAAATAAAATATATTTTATTTTTTATTAAAAAAATAAAATAAAAACAAGTTTTCAAAACCTGTTTACTTTTGAGACTTACCCATTGGGTTCCATGGGCAGAACTGCCCCCAAGTTCATGGCTACCTGCCACATCTGGTGGCTTCTAAATAAATTGCAGTATTAGCCTCCGTTTGTCATTTACTCTGCAGACCGAAACTTTTCAAAGCAGATAGTTTTGTATTTTCTTTGACAGAACACACACTGTAAGACCGTAATCCATAGCTTCAGACCTACCTTAAAAACTGATGTCACCAAAGCAGTGAAAGCCGCTTGCTAATTATGCAGATTTTTTGACACTGTTTGGTTTCCCAAGACTGAGAAGAATCAGAAGAATGGTATGTTTTCCAGTTACAATTCTGTCTGTGGAGCCCAGAAAGCTATTGTTTCTATTCCACATTTGAATGAGAAGCCCTGGCTGGGTGGCACGGTGGCGCTGTGCTCAGCTGCCCTGCTGCATGCCAGGGCCGGGATGTACCCCGGTTCCCATGCCCTTTCATTCACTCATTCGTTGGCTGACCCCGCATGCCGCCTGCCCCTCCAGCTGGATCCAGAGAAGCTGCTCCCTCGCCTTCACAAAAAGATTTGCCCAGGAAAGAGCAGGGAGGAGAGGGGAAAGGGCGACGGGGTTCATTTTGTTTTGCTTATTCAGATTTGAATCGGAAAATACTCCTCATATTCCGTCCTACCTGAAAGTCTTTGTAGCTCAATTAAAATAATTCCTTTATCTTGTCAAGTACACCTCAGTAAAGCTTGGGAGGGGAGGTGGGAAGGAATTGGTTCTTAATCTAGTAAGAGCTTAAGAGTAAAAAACATGCAGATACCTCAGTGGACACTGATGTGCGATAGGATCTCTCTGATGTGAGATAGGATGTGTTCTTGTCTTCATTCTCCAAAGAGCAATTGTAGCCACTTCAAAAAGAAAAACTTCCTTTGCAAAACATTCCCAGCACAGTTCCCCTTTAATAAAAGATTATACAGAAGAATTAACTCTACATCCCAGATGATGTCAGTTTTCTGTGCTTGAATAACTTCTTACTAATGTTCTAGGGTTTTCTTTTCCTGCTTTTTCATTAGCAGTCTTTTAAGCATTTCTTTCTTTCTTTCTTTCCAGCTCTTTAATGTGGTGCATGTAATTTAGCAGTGGTCAGATAGAAAAGTGTGGTGGTGCCTTATGCTTGTAGCAAAAAGGTAAAGAATCTACATCTGAGGGGCACCTGGGTGGCTCAATAGGTTAAAGCCTCTGCCTTCAGCTCAAGTCATGATCTCAGGGTCCTGGGATCAAGTCCCGCATCGGGCTCTCTGCTTGATGGGGAGCCTGCTTCTCCCTCTCTCTCTGCTGCCTCTCTGCCTACTTGTGATCTCTGTGAATTAAATAAAATCTTTGGGGGGTGGGGTGGGGAAGAATCTGCATCTGAGACAATAGCTACACTTCCCAGAATTGACCTCTAGGGGGCACCAGACACACACATACACCCCTCCCCCGCTCTAAGCTTAGTCTCTGCAAAGAAGGAGGCCCAGATTGCAAGTGCTGAGGATTCTTACTGTTGGGGATGCAGGACTTTGCAACTGACCAGACAAATGAAGGGAGAGAAGAAAAAAAAAAAAAAAAAAACAAAGACAGTGCAGTGTTCAGGGTTTCAGTGCCACTTAGTGACTGAGCCAAGAAGCAGCAGGAAGCTAACGGGCTATCTTCTGCTCAAACTGCACAGGCTCACTAGGTAGAAGCCACTGGGCAAGGGTGGAAGGAACTTTAGGTTTGGGGGATCTTAGTTCTGCATCCAGAGCTGACATTGGAGAGCACGGGTAAATTTAAAAGAAGTATATTTGGTGCTTAAGTTGTTTTTCTGTTAAGCCCAGAAATGATACATTTATCACTAATTAAACAATAATTGCATTATGGAGTACTGAAAAAAATTGCTTATAGTGTAAACAACATCTGGTAAAGATTAAAAAGAAAGAATAATTTTTCCAAGCTCAAATTTGTTGAAAGAAACTTGAGTATTTTGAAACAAAATAAGTCCTGAAATGTAAAAGGGATATTTACAGTCTTATGTTTAGCATTCTGAGAGCAGAAAAGAAGAAAATGGTATAATAAAACATACATACTAATAAAGGTGCTTTACCTTACACAATAGATACAAATATTTCATATTTCATATAAGTCGATATCTTAAAAAATCAAACTGTTTTTTGAATTCCATAAAGGAGTTTACTATTAGAATGAATCACCTGGAGAATCCCTTTTTTAAAAGAGGAAAGTTATTTTCTGATAAATATAGTTACCCTTTAATTATGTACGTGTATCATGTAGTCACACCCCATAGGGGCTCCCACCCATCAGGGGTTCAGAGGAGTGGGCTGGGACTGCCGGCTCCTGCGTGCACTGGAGGGCAAGCTTCTCGTCAGCCATTTCTTCTTAAAGAGAATGACCATTCCTGAGTAAAATATTTAACTATCCTAAAATCTGTTCCTGGCTTCCTGAATTTCATCTTATCTCTTACCTCCGATTTCCCTCTTTATTTTTTTTAGATTAAAATATCTAAGGATGATATGAAGGATGATAAATGGAAAAGGCTTGAGAACTTTTCTGTTTCCTCACTGCCCTTTCTTCTGTGAGGCATTCACTTTTGTCTGTGAATTACCTTGAATCATAGTACAATCTCCCCTTCTCGTTTGTATTCTCTCTCTTCTTTCCCTTCTCCCCATTCTCTATTGAGCACACACAGGGAATCAGAAAATCATAGGAAAGAGGAAAGATTTCTTCCATGAGAATTCTGTTCTTCCATGTTCTCAGGCCTCTTTCAAGTGACAAGTGGCTTGTAATAATCCTTGATGAATTGGGATGAAAATAACAGATTAGGCATCAAGGGCAGAGCATAGGCATGGATGTTATTTGTACAGTTGGCCTCTCTCTCACCTTTCCCCCACAACACAGGCCGAGAGCACAGCACATGGCCACAGCGCATTTTTCTGTGTTGACTTTGTCTTCCCTGGTTTTGTTGAGGGCTGGGAATGGGCTGTCCTAGGCAGAGAGGAGATAAACGGGAGCTGTGGGAGATGGGAAGGAGATGCACACCCAACGGAACAATCTGGTCCATAAGAAAAGGAAGCCGGAGTCCAGAGCTCTCCATCATCATCTTCTGTTCTCCCCCCGACATTCAGTGAAAGGATTGGGGGTGGTGTGAGGGGAGGGGAGTGGGGCAAACCGTGTGTTATTGATGGCCTCTTGGTGACATAGTTTCCCTAGACTTGAAATAATCTGTACATGGAAATCATTAGGCCAGATGGAGAAGAACAGAGATTGAGAAGAAACAGATTTTGGTAGGATGGAGAAAAACAGACAAACAGATGGAACCCAAGAAAGTTTTTCTTTCCCTCATTTTTACAAGAAAGATAATCACCCGGATTGTAGGGCTTTAGAGCTAGGGTTCGCAGCTCTGGGTTGCAGAGTGGCCTGTGGTGGGTTACTGTAGGGTCCCATTCTACAAATATGACAGGGCACAGAGGGGTTAAATGTTTGGCTTTTTCCTCACAAGGATGCTATAAAGACTGTTGGGGGGGGGATTTATGGCTTCCAAAGAAGCATAAATTAAGACTTTAATTCTGTTTGGAGGATTCTCTTGATAAGGAAAGCAGCTTAAGTTTGCTTTTGTGATTTGATGTCACTGGGACATATGCCTGGCCTGTGAACACTCCAGCCTCATGAGGGGACTCACTGACCCTGAATTTATGTGCTCGGGAAGCGTAAAGAGTCTCACTTTAAAAACCGTCAGTAAAGGCTGCGGATGAGAAAGAGCTGTTCTCAGCTCGGGGCAGCAAGGAAGACTGGTTTTTAAATCAGAATCTCCGCCACTGTTGTTTCAGCAAAGTTCTCCTGCCTCCTGGCATTTTATCGGTTGTAAAAGCTAAAATGAGTTGTAGAAGCAGGCTGAGAGCAAACAAAAGTCTGAAATACTTAGACAGAAGGAAATCTAAGCAGAGAGTCAGTCCATTGGCATGGAAAGAGCAGGCGGTCCCACACATTCTGGAGACATTTAAAACATTGGATTGAGCGGTTTTGATAGAAAACACTGCATAAAATTATGTCCATGAGGCGCCTGGGTGGCTCAGTGGGTTAAAGCCTCTGCCTTCGGCTCAGGTCACGATCCCAGGGTCCTGAGATCGAGCCCCGCATCGGGCTCTCTGCTCAGCAGGGAGCCTGCCTCCTCCTTTCTCTCTGCCTGCCTCTCTGCCTACTTGTGATTTCTGTCTAATAAATAAATAAAATCTTAAAAAAAAAAAGTATGTCCAAACTCTAGTCCTCTCTTAACAAAGTGAGTTAGAACATTCTTGCTTCTCCCCCTATTCTACCCATTGGATTATCTTTTCATTGGCCATTTAGAAATCCCTGTAATTAATATTTTTTTAAAGATTTTATTTCTTTATTTGAGAGAGAGAGAGCACAAGTGGGGCGAAGGGCAGAGGGAGAAGCAGACACTCTGCTGAGCAGGGAGCCTGATGCAGGGCTTGATCCCAGCACTCCAGGACTCTGGGATCATAACCTGAGTTGAAGGCAGATGCTTAACTGACTGGAGCCAACCAGGCACTCCCCTGTAATTAGTACTGAATGATTTTCTCCTACCATCAAGTTTACCTAGTGGCTCTGGATTAATTAGACCATTTGGATCAAAAAGAATAGTACTATTTTACCATTTCTAATTTTGGTTTTCTATCAGTACATTTTCAGGCTCTGTATGTCTGTCTGCTTGTGGGCACGTGATAGTGTTGTTTGGTCTTAAACACTTTTTCAGGCATATTGTCCATCTATGAACATTTGAAAAATTTTTGGAAAATCTGATGAATCGCTGTAAGACATATAGTTTGCTTTTCCCTTCTTGTTTGATTTTTCCATTATGAATATGTAGAAACATTTACGATATTTTCTGGGCATTTATCCAGTGACCTCTTAATAACTGTTATTATTTACAGTGGGTCTGAGACACAGGGAGATTAACTGACTTGCCTGAGATCAAAGCCAAGAAATAATTTGCCTCCCTTCTGTTGAGCCATGGTCCTGCCAAATTATTTCTTGAGTACATAATGAACTTACCTATGAGAATTTTTAGTTGTCTTATTTTAGTTAAAAATACACATCAGTTAAGGATTAGGGAATATGGGTTACTCTGCTTAAAGAGTAGTAATTTGTAACTTGTAAAGAACAAATCTCTCTCTTCCAGTAATTAAAAGGAAATTTTCCCATCCTTTGAACAAGTGGCAGTGTTCTTGCCAGGAGCCTCCTGCGACAGCCTGTAGTAGCAGGATGTGAACACTAGATGGCATACGTTCAATGTTACAATTCAAAAGTGCATCCTGGAGAGTGGAAAAGAAAAAGTCAATGGAGATAGGTTCCATTCTTCAGCATGACCCAGAAAACTTAGGAGGCAAAGCATATCTTTTCTTCATTTTTGTTGAGGGGGCTGTGAAGCTGGTCATATCAAGGACTCAAAGAAATGTCCCTTGTAGAGCTTAATCTACTCACATTCGGATGCTACTCTAAAATCTCTATTTCAGAACACAAATGGCATATTCTTTTTTTTTTTTTAAGGTTTTGTTTATTTATTTGTCAGAGAATACAAGCATGGGAAGCTGCAGTCAGAGGGAGAAGCAGGCTCCCCACTGAGCAGGGAGCCTGATGCTGAACTCAGGATCCTGGGATCATGATCTGAGCCAAAGGCAGACATTTAACCAACTGAGCCACCCAGGCGCCCCCCTCCCCCGCCCCAAATGGCATTTTCATCTGGCTTTAATCTTACGCTTTGAGTTCTAGCTGAAAAGATAGAGAACCTGGGACAGGCGCACTGAAGCCCACCTAGGCCACAGTAGGTCAACTTCTACATATTGAAATCATCACAAAAATCTTCACAGAATAAATTACTTTTCTTGTTCAAGGTGATGGTATCTATATTTTATTTTCATGGGCCCTTTTTTCATCCTAAATAATTTAAGCTGCTAAATTCATAGTGCACTGAGATGTGATATTATTTAGACCAGGATGGTAGTAGTCACTGTTATCCTTAATAATATTTCTAAATTACTATGTACTCATTGCATAATAAGGAGGAATAAAAAGAGAGCAGACCCAGACCTGACCTTGGGACACTTCTGGGCCATGGCGGGATAGCCAGACATGGGCAAGTGTAAACTAGCTACACAGGCAGGCTCTGCCTTTACTACAGCATGCTGGTGAAAGGTATTTTTAAATTTCCCATGATACTTATTGATTCTTTCTCTGGATCATATTGGCCCATTGGATAAAATGTGGAACATACAGGAGTATAAAGAGGAAATAAAGCTTGCCCATAATCTCTTTGCTCCTAGAGAACCAGTTTGTGTTTGTAATGCAAACCTTTTTCCATGTACTCAGGGTTGTTTGTTTTTGTTTTTGTTTTTGTTTTATCTAACCTGAAGGGATACACCCATTTTCTAGACACCAGCAGTTCTGGACAACTCATATCTCTGATAATTACTGGTCATATGTTATCAGTGAAGTGCTTCTGATATTTTACTTTTTTTTTGGTCTCTTCCTTCACAGCCTGAAGCAGCCTGCCACCCTGCCGTATTCAGAGTTGTCGATGAAACGTTCAGGTAAATGGTGTGCCGTTTTTACTAATAACCGATCCAGAAAAGCTCAGTTTCCAAATATGAATAAAAATTTTTGTGATAGTCTCTGGCTCTACCGTGGAGAAGTTAGTTTCTGATTCTGTCTTACCGCTCTGAGCTATTTGGTAAAACTGAAATGTCAATGTATATTTAAAAGCCAATGCCTAAGAATTAAAATAACCTTTTTAAAGCCATTTAAAATTTTAGTAATAATAATAGAAAGGCAAAATTGAATTAGGTATTAAATCATTAACTGTTCATGTTGGATTTTTCTCAGCTCAAAATAAAGCATAGCAGTGTACTTCCTTCACCACATGAGGGCTGACCAATCTTTTTAAAGGATTTTAAAGCTAAGGAGAAACCAAGAAAAATAAATAAATAATGCCATTCTTAAGAGAGCTGAAAGGCAAAATCAGTTATGCATGTTATTCTGCAACACATTAATTTTGCAAATATGAGTACTTCTTAGGAAGCTCATTGGATTTCCAGATGGTGAGGGATGGGAGACCACTGGATAGCAGGTAGGGTTATGGTTGGCAGTTAGTGGGAGCTTGTTGCCCAGGGAGGGTTTCCGTCCCCTTTCCCAGGTGCTGGTGCAGCCCGGAGGGGGGAGCTTACCCTCCCCCAGCCGTCCTCCTCCCCTCAGCAGCAGAGCCTCCTGGGCAGACAGCAACACTGGGGAGAGGAATTTTTACAACAGCAAATAACCCAGCCCTTGAGTCGGTGCTGAAGCATACCAACTTCAGGCTAAATAAGTGAGCACGGGAGTAGGTCAGAATGATCTTTTTAGCTTAAAGCGAGCAAAGTTTGAGGTGGTATCTTTTGTTTCAGCATAAAATTAGTTGTAAGAAAATGCACAGAAATCAATCCAGGTAGGATGCAGATTCTCCCACAGATTCTTCCACTGCTTTGCTGGGTGGATTTGACCAAGGCGTTTTACCCCTTGGGCAGCTCTTTCTCCACTTGAAAAAGCAAAAGGTCTGTTGATTTTGCATGCCTGGGCATACAGCGTGTGAGTATTTCTAAAGAGCACTCAGGCCTGTATGGAAGGGATATTCAGTGCTTAATAATTTAAAAACCAAGAAAGGAAGCTCCACAGATTGCTATTTTAAGGAAAGAACTTAGAAAAAGAATGACAAATTTCTCCTACTTTCACACAAGGACTGAAATCTGATGAGCTAAGATACTGCTGAAGCTTATGGCACAAAAATGTTTCCACTCTCCCTTTTACAATTCAGCCTCATGTGTTTGCCAGATTAATCATTAAATGTGTTGTCGTCTGTCTTTGCATTGCTCAGGTATGCGCTCCTGGAAACCAACGGAGCCCCAGAAGTAATAGCCGCTATTCAGGTGTTTACAGGGTGCTTTGTGGAAGCTCTGGAAAAAAAAAACAAGCAGGTTTGTTATATTGCATATATTATTCATTCCCCCAAGGACAGAAAAGGCTTGTTAAGAGTATCTAGCTAATCACCAGGAAGGAACACTTTATTTTTAGTAATGTTGATGGACTGTTTTGCTTATGAAGAACGCTTCCAAATGAATCCCCCAGCAAAGGTAAAACCATTTTAATTGAAAATAAATCAGGATCGTTCCTGTCTGCCCTGTGCCTGGTACCCAGAAGCATTTGCCTACTGTAGTGTCAGAGAACTGTTTTGCCAGCACGTGCCACCTGGATGAGGCATTTTCTGGGCCCTGGGTTGCCTGCTGTCTTCCAAGTGGGCCTCTGCCCTGCCCAGGCATTCCGGAGTCTATATGGCATGTGCTAAGAAGGAAATGCCACATATTACAAAGCAGTACTCAACATTCTTAATTACTAGAGTTCCCTTGCCTAGTTGGGAGAGACCCAAATGTGAACTGTGTTCCAGGAGAGAAAGGAGCCAGTGAGAGTGACACGAAGAGATTTGAATCATTATAGAGAAGCAGCTTGGAACGGCAGTGACCAAGAGGTGCAAGTCAGACACATCAGCGATCAAGAAGCCAGGCGTGGGGGCCGTAGGAAGACTTACACTGTGAGGCTCCATCAGTAGAAGTCAGACCACCCCTGCCAGGGGCCGGGAACTGATTAGAGGGACCTTGTGAAACAGGAAGCATTCTCCCAGAGCTTTCACTTTCGGGCATGTTAAGTGACCTGTACTGTGTATAGTGCTTTGCCTGTCCAGGTACCTGGGTCCACTGCAGCTTCCCAGGAGGGGGGCCCCAGGCCCTCACATGCTTTCCGCAACCTGACTGAAAACAGCCATGCTATGTGGCGCTAGCTCTGCTCACCCTACACCAAAGAAACCTCTCAGGTTTTAGCAGATGTTTCCGCTTTTTAAGGCAATCATAAATATTTATGATGTATTTTCTCCCATCCTTTTTCCCTAAGGAGGTTGAATAGAATGTAGCAAACCATGTTTCAGTGGTACCCAGCGTGGCATTCGGGAAGGAGGAGAGCTCTGCAGAAAGGTTTTGGTTGGCTCTCACACCCATTCTGAGGCATGATTATAAATATCTTTTTTCCTCTCTTGTGCATTCTTTGTATTCCCAGTTAGGAACCAACCTCTAGAAGACTTGTCCCTTTACGGCTGAACAACACCTAGCCTGGGGCGGAAGACAGTGGTTAAAGCATTAGCTTAAGTGTGCTTATCAGCCTTGCTCCTGGCTATTGGCTGAGGGCTTGTGTATTTGGACTGGAGTTGCAGTTGTTTTAATTAATTTGTCTATTCTTATTTTTTTTATTGAGGTCTAATTAACAAATACCTGGTTCAGGTGTACAACATGATTCAATATTTGTGTATAATGTGAAATGTTCACAGTAAGTCTAGTTAATTTCTGTCACCACAAAGTTACAAATTTTTTTTCCTTATGGTGAGAACTATTAAGATCTACTCTCTTAGCAGATTTCAGATATGCAATACAGTGTTATTAACTAGTTTTTATGCTGTACATTATATCCATGAGACTTACTTATTTTAAAACTGGAAGTGTTTGTACCTTTTGATCCCCTTCACTCATTTCACCCACCCCCTAGTCAGCCTCTGGCAACCACCGATCTGTTCTCTGTACCTCTGAGCTCATGTGCTGTTTGCTTTGTTTTGATTTTTTTGGTTCCACATATAAGTGAGATCATATGGTATTTACCTGTCTGTGTCTGACTTATTTCATGTAGCATAATGCCCTCAGGTTCCATGCATGTTGTTGCAGATGGCAAGATAGCTCTTTTTTTAACGGCTTAATAATAGTCCATTTCCTTTATTCATTCATCCGTCAGTGGACACCTAGGTTGTTTTCATGTCATTGATGCTGTGAACAGTGCTACAGTGAACATAGGGGGTGCAGTTAGTTAACTACTTTTTGAGTTAGTGTTTGCATTTTCACTGGGTAAGTACCCAGTAGTGGGATACCGGATCATTTGGTATTTATAGTTTTACTTTTTCAGGGACCTCCATACTGCTTTTCAGAGTGGCTGCACCAATTTACATTCCCACCAGCAGTGCCCTGTGGTTCCTCTTTTTCCACATCCTTGCCAACACCTGTTATTCTTGTCTTTTTGATACTAGCTATTCTTACAGATGTCAAGTGATGCCTCATTGTGGTTTTGATCTGTATTTTTCTGGTAATGAATGACGTTGAACACCTTTTCATATACCTGTTGGCCATCTGTAGGTCTTCTCCAGAAAAACGTCTGTTCATATTTTCTTTTTTTTAATCAGATTTTTTTTGTATTGCGTTGTATGAATTCTTTATATATTTTAGATATTAACCCCTCTTCAGATATGATTTACAAATATTTTCTCCTATTCTGTAAGTTGCGTTTTCATTCTGCTGATGGTATCTTTTGCTGTACAGAAGCTTTTTAGTTTGATGTGGTTCACTTACTTAGTTTCACTTTGGTTCTCTTTGCCTTTAGAATCAGATACAAAAATCACCAAGGCCATCGTTGAGGATTTTCCCATCTGTGTTTTCTTCTAGGAATTTTATAGTTTCAGGTCCTAATGTTCCAGCCTCTAATCTATTTTGAGTTTTATTTTTTGTATATGTTGTTAAGATAGGGGTCCAGCTTCTCTTTCACATGTGGTTGTCCAATTTTCCCAACACCGTTAATTGAAGAGACTATCCTTTCCCCTTTGCATATTCTTGGCTCCATGACCATGTATGTGTGGGTTTATTTCTGGGCCCTCTGTTCTTTTTTTTTTTGATCTGTAGGTCTATTTTTATGCCAGTACTGTACTGCTTTGATTACTATATATTTGTAATAAGGTTTGAAATCAGAGGGTATGCTGATTCTAGCTTTGTTCTTTCTCAAGATCACTTTGCCTGCTCACAGTTTTTTGTGGTTCTACACAAATTTTAGGATTGTTCGTTCTATTTCTGTTGCTTTTCTTTTCTTTTTTTATTTCTGTTGCTCTTCATTTAGAATATTACCCTGCTCAGGCTACATGGCTCTGGTGATATGAAGGGGTACACACTGAGTCCCAGTGGAAAGCAGGGCAGGGATCCAAAAACGAAAGAAGTCATTGCCCTGACTTTGGGCTCAGAATAAGAGAGCTGTAACCTCTTATCTTTGCACAGGCCTTCATATAATATATTATATCATTTCCCTTTGTAGGGCTGTTACTGATTGCCTTCCTTGACAACATTTCTCATCATTGATCTCCTGCCTTCTTGAGTGCCCATTTTTAGATTAATCATAATCCTTAATGCAGAACACCCCCTGTCCTGTGTAATCCATGAACAACTCTCCTTCCTTTCTATGTTTTATTCATTCATGCATGCATTTATTCTTAATAAAATGAGTATCTGTGAATCTGATATCCAAACGAGACCTGGACCGGTAACAATAATTTATCTGTATCCACATAGCCTGGCCTTTCTCCCCCACATAGCCATTGTTTTGAATTTATGTTTATCGTTCCTTTGCTTTTTCTGAAAATAGTGTGATCACATATATGGGATTTCCGAAACCATGTTTTCTATACTTTTTGGCACTTCATAAAACAAACAACAGACAAGAGTGGCATACTATATGCAGTCTTTTGAGCCTTGCTTTTTCCATTCACCAAGATTGCCCTATGTTGTGTGTAGCCATGGTGGGGTGTTGCTACATAGTATATTGTTGGGAAAGTGGTGGTAGGCCTCTGGGTTGTTTCCAGATTTTGTTTTCCTTTAGAAATAAGGTTGCTCTGAACATTCTGGGATATATAGGAGTGGAAGTGCCAGTTATTAGGTATGCAAAGATTTAGCTTCCGTAGATACTGCCAAATTGGTCTCATATGTGGATGGGCCAATTTATACTCCCCCCAACAGTTTATGAGAAATCCCATTCATCCACATTCTTTCCCATTGTCAGAAATGTTTGTCATCAGTGCTTCGCATTTTCTTTTTATCCTTTCCTCTCACCCTGTTGTGTTTGGCAAGTACAGTGCAGCTCCATCAACGTGCCCAGCTGGATTAGTGCTGCCACAACAAGCCACTTTTTCTAAACTTGCATATAGGTTCAGTTTCTGATTCCAACTGTGGCAGAGTCCAATAATGTATTAGACTAAATCTTCCATAAAAATTATAAACTCTGAGCAAATTATGTTTAAAAACAATTTGAAGGTATTAGAGAGCAACCAAAAAAGTACATAGAAATTGGAGGAGATTTAAGCCTTGAAAAAAGGAAACTACATTGGGGTCTCTGCTAACTGTCTCCTTAGATCTCTTATATGAGAAGTGGGAGAGGGTTTTGTAGGGTCACGGATGCCCAGAAATGAAGGCACGAACTGATGGACTTGAGACGTAATTAAGACGGGACTATTAGTTGCCAGAGGAACAAAAAATAAATAAATGGGACAAAAGAAAACCTCAAAAGGTAGACTTAAACCCAAACATACTAACAAGTATATTAATTACAAAAATTAAATAATAATTAGCTAAATATGCTAGTAAAAAGGCTCAAATGTTAGATTGGATAAAAAACCAAGATCCAACTATATGTTGTTTTCAAGAGATCCATTCTAACTATAAAGACAGAGGTAGATTAAAGTAAAAGAAAAGAAAGGTTATACAGATAATAAGCGCAGAAAGCTGGTATGGCACTACAAGCCGCAGATGACATAGACTTCAAGACAAGGTATGACCAGAGATAAAGAGGGACATTTTATAATGGCACCACGGTCAGGTTGTCAGGAGAAATACCAATTATAGATGGGTATGAGCCTAATAACAGAGTTCCAAAATACATGAAGCAAAAATTGACAGAAGCAGAGAGAGAAAGGCAAATGCACAGTTACTTAAAATACTTAAGGGGCGCTTGGGGGGCGCTGGCAGTTGGGTGTCCAGCTCTTGGTTTCGGCTCAGGTCATGATCTCGGGGTCCTGAGATTGGGCCTGCATTGGGCTCTGTGCTGAATGAGGAATCTGCCTTTCCTCTCCCTCCGCCCCTTGTCCACATGACCTCCCCCTACCAGAATAAATAAATTAATCTTAAATAATACTTAGAAGTAAATTTAATAAAAAATGTATAAGACCTCTACGCTGGAAACTACAGAACATTGCTTAAAGAAACAAATATTTGAAGAGAGAACCCATATAATTCCAGAACAATATCCAGAACAATTTTGAAAAACAAATTAAAAACAAAAAAAACCACAAAACACCTGGCAGACTCATACTACCTGATTTCAAGACTTTAAGCTACGTGATCAAGACTGTGAGGTATCAGCAAAAGGATAGATAGATTGGTAGAACTGAAGAGTGAAGAGTCTAGAAATACATATCCATATAGTTCATCCTTTATATATACATGTATATGTGCGTGTATAGTCAGTTGGTCTTTGACAGAGACACAAAGGCAATTCAGCGGGGAAAAAGAACATTTTGAACAGATGGGCTGAAAAAGCTGGATATCTATATGGCAAAAAAGAACCTCTACCTCACAAATACAAGAATTAATTTGAGATGGATCATAGACTTCAACATAAATGCTAAAACTATAAAGCTCCTAGAAGAAAACGTAGGAGAATATATATATATATTTTACATTGGAACCATCTAAGATTTCTTACAAGGGATGAAAAAAAAAAAAGCATAAACCATACAAGAAAAAATGGGTAAATTATAGATTTCATCAGAATGAAAATTTTCTTTTCTTTGGTAGACATTGTTAAGAAAGTGAAAAAGCAAGCCACCAGGCGAGAGAAAATATTTTTAATACGTACATTTAACAGAGAACTTGTGTCTAGATTACATAAAGCTCTTACTCCCTAAGAAACAACTCGTTTTTTTTTAAATGTACAAAAGAAATGAATACACACTTCAAAAAAGATATATAAATTGGCAATAAACACATGAAAATCACTCAACATCATTTGCTGTCAAGAAGATGCATAGTAAATGCAGAAAGAGGTGACATTGCATACCTATTGGAGTGGCTGAAATTAGTAAGATTGACAATATCAAATGTTTGCTATGTGGAACAACTGGGATTCTCATAAATTGCTGGTGGAATGTGAGACGGTACAACCATTTTGGAAAACTACATGGCATTTTCTTAATAAAGTTAAACAGGCATCTACTCAGTAATTCCATTCTGTGGTATTTACGCAAGAAAAATGAAAGCACATGTCTACGAAAAGACATAAATATGAATGTTAATTTGATGCTTTTTTCATACCCCAAACCGGAAACAACCCAAATACCCCTCAGTAGGAGAATAAATAAACATTACAGTATATTCATACAGTGATTGTTACAGGCGATAAAAAAGAATGTAAGAATGACTCAAGCATAGTTAACATGGATGAATCTCAAAAAAAAGATGTGGAGCCAAACCAGACACAAAAGAATGCGTACTCTTTGTATTTATATGAAATTCAAGAATAAGCAAAACTAAACTCTCTTGCGGAAATCCAAATATTGGTTGCTGGGGAGTGGTAGAACCACAAAGGAGCTTCTTGGGGTGACAGAAATGTTCTCTGTTTTGACTTCACTCTTTCTAGATTTTCATTTAATTTTTTATAAAAGTACTTAAAAGCCACTCTGCGTTCAGAGGGTATAAAAAACTATAGCACTTTAGCCCTCAAAGTATTGTGAGCACCATTGTTGTTTCATGCTTTTTTTGTTGTTAAAAAATCATGCTGGAATGGGACGCCTGGGTGGCTCAGTTGGTTAAGCAGCTGCCTTCGGCTCAGGTCATGATCCCAGCGTCCTGGGATCGAGTCCCACATCGGGCTCCTTGCTCGGCGGGGAGCCTGCTTCTCCCTCTGCCTCTGCCTGCCATTCTGTCTGCCTGTGCTCGCTCTCTCTCCCTCTCTCTCTGACAAATAAATAAAATCTTTAAAAAAAAAAAACTTATAAAAATCATGCTGGAATACCTAGCATCTCAAACTGCCTTGGAAACTCTCACTTAAATAGGAGATTTATGTGTATAATTGGGTTCAGGTGAGGTAAAGAACTGCTATAACGACACCAGGAACATAACTTTATTTTTCTTAAGCCTCAGAAGATGATTTCAAAAAGGTTCATTTTTCTGGAACATATTTACAAGGTTATTGGAAGCACTTTTTAAAAAATAAACGTTTAAGAAAACATTCTGACCATGCTGGTACTAGTAGGTCTTTTGGGGGCAGATGATGCAGTATTTTGTTCTTTCTTAATATTTCTTTCAACCCAAATGTTCATGTGGTTTTGAATTTTTTATTCTATTGTAGCTGAAGTTTACATTCAAGACCTACTTTCCTTATGGCTCTCCATCTCTTGTTATGGTGCTGCTGCAACACCCAAAAGGTACGTGAAAGTTGATTCTGATCATATTAAAATAATTTCTAAGAAAGAACATGGACACATCATGACCCTTCACTACCAGTCCCTTATCTATAAAACAGGGGAGATGGACTTGGTCATCTCTAACATCCCTTCAACCTCTCAGGGTCTCACATTCTGTGGGATTTTGATATGAGAATTTTCTGGACTTCCCAGTTATCATCACTTACCAAAAGAAAGGAAAAAATCATCCTCTCATTAGGTTTTGATAGTCTGCTCCAGATAACATAGGCCTCTACTGGTGCTAGCCAGATCCACCTGAGTGCCAGGAACAGGCTAAGATTTGGCTGAGGAAGACGTTTGTATTTCATTCTTTCTACTCTGTGCCACTTGTTACAGAAGGAAAGATAAAATGATGAACAAAGCCTAGGAAATTTAGGGGAAATTTCTCCTGAGTCAAGGGAAGACTTTTGAAAGAATTCAGTTAAGTGTATAGATCATGGCCTTCTCTAATCTCATTTGCCAGCCTTCCATTGGCCACATCCAGTTGGGAAGTGTTGATTCCATCCTTAACCCAACTGGGGTGGACTTGTTAGCATGTGCAGGAACTTGTGTTTAGGCTCCATTTCAGGCATGGAGAATAAAGTCCTTCTCATGGAAGCCTGGCATCTGAGAGAAAGGCAGAGACTCTGCCAGAGAAGAAGGCATTTTTAACTGTGGAGGGAAAAAGAAGATAGAAAGATCTGGTAATACTCCTTTTTTATGTCAGTTTTCCTTGCATTTTTTCCCGAGACGTGAGTAAATTGATTTAATCAAGGAAAGCAGATGATTCAAAGTTTCAGAGCAATTTACAAAATCCAGTTCTTGTTCCTTTTTCCAGAAGCTGTAGATTCTCACCCAGAGTGACCCATCTGAGCCCCTCCGCTCAGGTGCGAGTGGTAGAGGTGATAATGAGGCTAAAGGAACCTGTGGTCGACAGTGTTATGAAACTCGTCCTGTGGGAACACAATGAGAAAATCTTGATAACGAGACAGAACTAAGTCAGCGTTTCTCTTTCTAGGGGTACACTTTACAGCTTAGGTCAGATTAGAGAAGCCTGGGCTCAGCCTGTGTGAAAAGCTGAATGAGCTCCAGAAAAAATACGGGAATTGTTAGTTTTTAAGTTGGGAAATCTATAAACAAAAGACTAAGGTGATACCTTGGGCATGATGTCAGCCATTTACCTTTTCCTTTGTGTGACTGTCCCAGACTTATGTCCAAAAATAAGTAAGTGAATTTTAGCAGTAGTTCCTGCTATTCTTTTTTTCAGCATATTACTTTTGGGGGGTAAAATGTTAAGTTCACAAAGTGAAGTATTTTTTTTTTTAAGATTTTATTTATTCATTTGACAGGCAGAGATCACAAGTAGGCAGAGAGGCAGGCAGAGAGGGAGGAAGGGAAGTAGGCTCCCTGCTGAGCAGAGAGCCCGATGCGGGACTCGATCCCAGGACCCTGGGATCATGACCTGAGCCGAAGTCAGAGGCTTTAACCTCTAAGCCACACAGGTGCCCCTGAAGTATTTTTTTAATACTTTATTTACTTACCTGAGACAAAGAAAGAGCACAAGGAGGGGCAGAGGGAGAAGCAGGCTCCTCATCGAGCAGGGAGCATGATGTGGGGCTCAATCCCAGGACCCCGGGATCATGACCTGAGCTGAGGGCAGACGCTTAACTGACTGAGCCACCCAGATGTCCCTGAAGTATTTTTTAATAGTAGAATTTTCTATTCATCAGAAATTGATTTTGTGCCCACTGTAAAGACCTGTGGGGTATAAAAGATCACTTATGAGCCCTGACTATCCAAGAGTTACAAGTAGAGGGGCACATGAAATGAGGGTCGAAATAATTAATACGAAGAAGAAAATGAAACGCCTTCAGAGGCTACCAGTGAAGTCTTACGGACATTCAAAGGAGGGAAAGATAACATATGATCCTGTATCCGTGACATTTGTGGAGTCGCTGGCAGTGCCTACCCCATCACTTACATTATCCTCTGATGTATTTAATTATAGAATCTGTCACCACATGGAAAAGTGGTAACTTTTTTAGATGTTGTTTTGAACTGCAGACACATACAGGTTCAGATGTGTCTAAAATCATAGGATAATTGTCAAACCAGAAAAACTAACTCAAGAAAGGACATTTGTTTGTAGGATACCGTGTATTATTTTCCTGGCCTTTTGTTTCGTTTAAACCTGAAATCATATTCTGAATTCATCATAGTCTTAGAAAAACAGTTGGGCAGCCTATCCTTAGTTCCTTGTTGCCTTTAATCACCATCTCCATGTACTTTGAAATCATGAATTGTCAGTGATGGGGTGGGGGGGTAAAGAAGAAAAAAACCTGGGCTATCTGCCCTACAACATTTCCAGTCCGAGGGCAGGCTGCTTATGCGGTTTGTCGCTTTCCGTGTACCTGAGTTAAAGAGCCTGTGAAGTTCAGTTCTGTGTAACATGAGGTTTTCCCAGGCCTAAGGGATTGATATCGGCTGGGAATAGCATGAGGCCAGTGGTGTGGGTCCCATGGACCAGGAGAAATAAGTCCTTTTTCCAAAGCTCTTCTGGTCTTAGCAGCAGATAGTCCTAATGGGTTTGACTTTTCTTCAGTTCCCTCTGTTGTGTCTCTCTGCCCACAGAGATCCCACAAGAACTGTGGCACCAGCCACTGAAACATATTTCCGAAATGCTCCGAGAAATAGTTGAAGACCAGACTCACAGGTAAGCAAATCCTGACGACTCCTAGGTCTGCATCGTAGTGTTCTCTCTTGATCCTGATCTTTACTTCACGGAGGGCTGACAGGGGTCGGCATTACCGACCATCCCCAAAGAGGTAAGCACATTGCTGATTGAGGATGGAGGAAGCACATAGCCAGCTACACGTATCACTTTGAGCAGCTCAGAATCAACAGGTACATTTGTAAATACCTTGTGTAGAAACTGTATTAAATTTTGAAATATACAAGCATAACAATGAGAAGAATAGACTGTGTAAGAAAGGCGGTGCCTACATGCTGCCCCGCCCCCAGCCACGCAGGAGAAGGGCAGTGCCCTCTGGGTCCCTTGGCTTCTCCTTTCCTCTTACTCTCAAGGGAAGAGAAATTCTTCTCTTGCACAGTAGGATAAAATGCCCCCCTTTCCTCCTCTTTTTAATAAATGTGTGTCTAAAGTTAAAAAATCCATTCTAATATGAATTAATTTCTAACATGATATTAAGTACCCTCTCACATTATTTTCCTAAAAGCAATCACATTTGGGCTTTACTATGTTCTTTGTGGCATAATATCCTTCTGCTTCCTCTGACTTACACTTTTTGTAGAGTGTAAATATTTTATTTGTTGTCTCTACTAAGCTACTGAAACTTTATTTGTCTTTATTTGTTCCTTCTGCCACTATTCCCTCTTGAAATCCTCTATTATCTCCTCACTGAGCCATCACAAAGTTTGGTTGGTCCTCCTTATGTTCACAGTCACTGATGAAGGCTTTGTGCCAGTTACTCACCTACCCCTCCCCAACAATAAATGAGACAAAAAGAACTAGCAGCCAAGCAGGGTTAGAGTTTTGGCCATAGTAATGACCTGTAACACCTGTCAGTCCCATGTGCATCCTTTCCCATGTGCATCCTTTTAGGTTGTCTCTCTTGCAGAGCCGGACCTAGCCCCCAAACCCTGGGGGACTCCTACCTAACCTAGATCTGCCTTAAGTAGGTCCCAGTCTCCACCTGCAGAGAGGAGTGGGTGAACAGGTTTAGATGCTTTCTTAGCTGGCCACTGGGACTGCCTCACATGCTCAGTTACTGGCAGAAAACAGCAAGGACCAGGCCCATCTGTGCAAGCCGCACTCTAAGCTCTCATCCAGGTGCAATGCCCACCTGTGAGCGGGAAGCGTGAGAGAGCCCTGGTGCTCTCGTTATAGTGAGGTCTGTAGGGGAGAAGCCCTGTGGAGCCTGTCCCTTGCTTTTGAGACATCATAACCCAGCCGGCCACTGAGGTGGCCCACAGAGCACCACATCTCCCTCCTGTGGGACAAGTAAGATTAATACCCTCCTTTCTTTTGTCTCCACTGTTCCACAAGCTTGGTTTTATAACATTTAATCACTTGTTCTTAGAACAGATACAGCAGGCCCAGATCCAACCAAGGGAGGCGCAGAACTCTCCTGTTCCAGGAGTTTCCCTGGTTCAGAAGGAAAGTTCTGAACTACCCTGATCTCAGGCCAATCCTGCTCCATTTTCTCTAGGGGAGATATTAAGCTGCTGACACTGTCACTGTGCATAGTAATGAGTCATTTCCTTGAGCAAAGTCTACCCTTTCAACAACCAGTGCACCTCTCAGTTCCCAGCATGACAAAAGGAAAGCTTCACAAAAGCTTCTAACTTTTCAGCTCGGACATACATGTGATGACAGCAAAGAATACAGTATGCAGCCTATTCAAAATTCCTAATTGCCAAAATACTGACCAGAACCCTGTGTTTTGTCAGAAAGGAAATAGTGCATGTTTCTGTCTGCGTCCCTTCCCTGGTCTCCATCTGGACCCACAGGAGCCCCCTCATTTCTTGCTCTGGAGCTGCCTGGGTGGCCGCCTCATGGCTGGGGGCCCCACTTTCCACGGCAGCCCAGCTGTGCAGGCCAGCTAGAAAGCAGAGGAGGCCTGCAGGTTCTCATCTTGTAGCATTCCTGTTGGTCATGGTCCTGAATCTTTCTTTGTCAAAGGCCTGTACTCGCTCATGGTCCTTGGATATAATTTAAATGTGTGAAGTCCTCAGGGCACCTGGTGTTTTGAAAGACCTGCCTTTGATGGCCCTGTGATGGGTTCAGCATGGCATTGTGAGCTACTTTTCTGAGTCTAACTTGTATTCCTTGCAAGTTGTACTTCAGTGCATAAGAACAATTTAAGCCAATCATTCACAAACATTACAGTAGCTTTAAGAACCAAAAAGAGAAAGAAATCAAGTTGCCGGCTGCCATGTGTTTTGGTTCTGTTCCAGGTCCTACGGAGGCCCCTTTGAGTGCTGGTTTTTGTTCATTCACTTTGGAGGATGGGCCGATATCGCGGCTGAGCAGTTAGTGATGTCAGAAGCTGAACCCCCTGAGGCCCTGCTCTGGCTCTTGGCATTCAGCTACAGCCCACATGACGGGAGTCTGCAGCGAGCACAGACCATGGTGGGTGGCAAGGCCCACTGCGTGCGGGGCTCTGGGTCCGTCTCGGGATCAGAAAGGATTCTGTAGGAAGGGGCCCTGTAGGGGGGTTGTCTTCTACTAACCCCCAGGCACCTAAGCACTGAGTGTTCACTGTGTTCATTGTGGAAGGAAGTCGATGTCCACCCAGATAGGTGTGTGCGTGCTGGGTGTGTGGTCGGAGACGTCTTCTTTCCTCACAGAGTTGACTAGAGACAGGACACTGCCACTCTGCTTTCTTCGGAGGCATCGAGTAGACGAGGCATAGCCCTTCTGTCCCCCACGTTTTATCTGTTCTTGCTCGGCTGCCACCTCTGCCCTCGTTTACAGATGCTCCTGGCCCAGGGGCCACCTCCTCTAGCATTTGCTTTGCAGAGTCTGACTGCTCTTCTGAGGAGCACAGTCCTCTCTCTAATCAGCAGCCCGGCCTATCTTGACTTACTGCTTTTTTGATCAGTCAACAGGTCCTCACATTACCAGCTTTGTTTAGAACTCTTATTAAAGTAATCTGATGTTAACCCCTTAGCTTCTGAAAAAGGTCTTGGGCATTCCGTAAATAACAGAGCCACTAAGTGCTAGACTGACTGTCTGTGGCAAAGAGAGTTGTTGTTTTATGTGGAGTGTAATGATTACAGGAAGCCACGCTTTGATTAAAGGCATTGGCACCTCCCTTGCATACATTTATTTGCCAGTTTTTAAGACTTTAACTGCTAGCACTTTTTGCTAATTTCAATAATTAAAGAGAACAGGTTTCTTTATATTGAGAACAGTGCTCCTATTTGCTTGATGTTTTCCGTTGTTGGAAAAAAGCAGAGACTAATACAGATATGTCAGTATATTTTACTTGTTTAAAAGCTTGCATGGTAGAGGAAGGAAAGAGTTTTGGATTTTGGAAACTTGAAATTTGGCGATAATTTATTTTAGATCAAAAATAGAACATTTTTTTTAAAGGATTTTATTTATTTGACAGAGAGAAAGAAATCACAAGTAGGCAGAGAGGCAGGCAGAGAGAGAGAGAGGGGAGGAAGCAGGCTCCCCCGGAGCAGAGAGCCAGATGTGGGGCTTGATCCCAGGACGCTGGGATCATGACCTGAGCCGAAGGCAGAGGCTTTAACCCACTGAGCCACCCAGGCGCCCCAAAATAGAACATTTTAAAGAAATTATCATAATCCACAAAATGTATTTGAGGGTTGCTGTATGATTAAAAAGAAAGCCTTCTATTTCCCTTTTAAAATATCAGTTAAACTAATTAAGGGAAATCCTAATTCTAATTAAGGGAAATCCTTATTTTTAATTATAGTAGTAGTTAAAATGTATGTAGCAGTAAGGATTTGCAAAACCCTGTTATATATACTTTGATTGTTTATAAGCTAAGTTGGAAGGTTATGTGTTAAATTCTGTATTGATTATAAAAACTAACAGAGGTTCACTTTTGAACTATAGAGAAATAAATTGTCCCCCCAAAAAATGTAATTTCTAGAAAGTTCTGCACTGGCATGTCTTTCTAATACTTAACTTTGTCTTTTTTTTTTTTTTTTTAAATAAAACCTGTGCATAGTTCTTACTCCAGGATGCTTAGGCATACTGGATAAAAATAGATTAGCTCTGGGCACCTGGGTAGCTCAGTTGGGTAAGCGTCTGCCTTCAGCCCAGGTCATGATCTTGGGCTTCCTGCTCAGCAGGGAGTCTGCTTCTCCCTCTCCCTCTGCCTCCTCCCCTACAGATCATGCTCTCTCTTGCTTTCTCTCAAATAAATAAAACCTCTTAAAAAAATAGATTAATTTCTTCACTCAGGCTAGTTTAGGGCCAGCATACTGGCTTCCGTCTTAGCTACCCTGTCAGAGGTGTCTATTCATCTTGTGATTGAAGCCACACTTCATGTTTGTGATCCCAAAGCCTCTTTCTTCCTCCTTTGTGCCCAGGTGGAGGCGCTGGTGTGTGTGACGTCCCGAGGAGCAAATGGGCCCAGTTTTCCTAGTTTAACTAGTAAGACATACCTCTCGGTCTCCTGGGTTTTTCAAGCTTTAATCCCTTTGATGGTCTGTTGGGTGACTTGAGAAACAAACTGTGAGCTGCCTTTGAACATGTGATTATTGGGAGATTTGAATGAGCCTGACAACATCTGTGCCTTTTCCTCAAAATGTGTCATTAAATCCAGTTAATTGCTCAGCCCTGATAGTAAACCGTGGCTAGAAGCACTGTCTCTCCAGCCGTCCTTGAGATTCAGTAATGAGGAAGCAAGAGCAACTGCCACACAAAGTCCCGCCCTGCTCTCTGCAGACCATGTTCACTGCCAGCCGGTGTCTCTCTTCTCTTGCTGACTTTGAATTGGATCACAGTAAAAACAAAAAATGCCTGTGTTTTTGTATATCCCTAAGAATTAGGCCATTCTCTAACTTTGTCATTCTACCTTGAGGAATTATCCTAGGGAAGTAATTAGAGAGCCATACAAAGATTTATGTGTAAGACATGAGCATTATTGTAATTGTAGATGTTACAAATGGCCTTAACTTTCAATAGTAAAGAACTGACTAAATAAATTGTGACATATTCTAACCATGAACTAGCATTCTGCTGTGAAAAATCACGTTCTCAAAGACCATAGATACATGACGCGCTTCCAGTGCATTGTGAAAACTGTAGGAAAACATAGTGCTGTGTTCAGAAGGCATGGGAAGAAGATGACAAGGATGCGAACCTGGTTTCCTCCATCTCCTCTGGAGAAAAGGGAGCAGGACCAGTCTGAGATTAAGTTAGATCAGAACTTTTATTTGGGTAGTGGGGTTATATGCTTTTTATTCTAATTCTACCGTGAGCATATGTAAATTTTCATAATGCAGGATAAAAAGTATTGCTTAGAAAAGAAAGCTTATGTCTTTTACCTAAAAACAAGTTAAAAAGTGTTTAAAGTTATGGACATGAAAGGCATTTAAAGGGAAAGATGGTCTGGAATGAAGACCAGTTTTAGGGAGTACTGGACAAAGGCAGAAAGTCAAGAAGATATTCTTCAGTCAAGAAGAAAATGGATATGAAGGCAGAGCTTCCTAAGCTCTGACATTTTTGTACACCATTCAGATGGCAGGAGGGTCTTGGGCTACCATAGATGCCATCAGATGAGGGCAGGCTGGGCCCAGCTGACAGAAGCAGGTGGTGAGAGAGTAGCCCTCTCCTTCTGGAATGCAGCCATTCTCCGTGGAAGAGCCCCATGGTACAGTTTCTCACGGTCTTGGACTGTGGTCAGAATAGCTCACACAGCACTCCTAGTGTACTGGAGTTTATGACAGACTTCATTGAATGAGGCCCTAACTTCCAGGGGGGGGAAAAAAAGACACAAAATCCATAAAATTGGTCATGGGAATTCTCAGAATAGGCCCAAGTATTCTTCTGAAAGTGACGGAACATAGCTGTTCATGAGTGCCATGTGGCATTTTGGATCTATGGCTTTTCAGTTTTTTCTTTGTTTCCAAGTCACAACTTGATGTACCATTATAGCAAGCAGAAGTCTCAGCATGAAATAAGAATTTTTTATGCAAAAACAACCCACAGACCTACAACAATCACCATTATTATGTGCATTCCACAGACTTGTGACCTCTGCTTGGGCTTTAAACATGTATGAACAGACTGTCCTAGTGTCTAAAACAAAACAAATGTGGGGTGTGTGTGTGTGTGTGTGTTTCCTTCCCTCAAAGATAGCAAAAGGCAAAAGGCAAACCTCATTCTTATCGGAACATTGGCTCAGTGGAGGTCCAGTTGCATGGGGCTTTAATTGATTTGTGGCTGTGATAGTGAGCGAGTCTTCAAGGAGCTTTTTGTTCTTTTTCCCACAATATAAAAATCTGACTGCATTCTGCTGAGGATTTTTCTCCATTTCCTTTCTTTAAAAAAAAAAAAAAAATTCCTGGCATGGTGCCTTGGCTGCTTAGTGAGCAAGACGAAAGAAAAGTCAAGAAATTTCCATTACGCCCATTTGGGTTTGTGTGGAGCAGTGTGTAAGCTCAGACATGAGTCGCCTCTGTTTGCCTTCCCTCGGGCACCAGTCCTCTCTTCTTTCTGGAGGCTTGCTTCAAAGTCCCAAGTAAATCCTAGAACCGTGCCTGTCTTGACTCTTCCTTAATCTCTCATCTTATACTTCCCAGGCAGAGGTAAAGGCAGTGCTCATCCGCCTCAAAAAGCTGCTTGGAAGTCCGAGTCTCTCAGCCGAGGATCTTCAGGCAGCAGCTGCAGAGAGCCGAGACAGAGACCCCAGACCACCTTTGTGTCAACAGCTCATCAGGCGCCTCCTCCTGAACTTCCTGCTCTGGACTCCTAGAGCCCATGTGATTGCCCGGGAAGTCCTCACCCTTGTAAGTCTCCCCTTCTGTAGCACGCTGTCTCACTCACATTCCAAGAAAGAGGTGGATTGTCTCTAGTGAAGAGGCCAAGGGTCTGGCCTTTGACAAGGGTGTGTACCAGGGTGCTTTCCAAACATGGATGGGCAGGACAGTTGGGACCCCAGAGCCTGTCCCCTTGCAACACCTTCATGACATGGAAGAGAAAATGGAGGCTCAGAGAAAGAAGGGGACTTCTAGGTCACAGCTTGCTACCAGGGCCCATAGCCAAATCTAGGTCTTATGTGTCCCCATGTACTTCTTCTTTTAGTTACATTGCATGACTCCATTCCCCTCATGAAGAGGAGTAATTCTTCAGTGAGGTGTGTTCACTGTAGCAATCCAAAGAGTTTTGTTTGTTAATTTAAAAAAATGTATGTTTGCTATTTACAATGAATTCCTTCCTGAAACCCAGAAGATGTGAGGGATAAAGAATGGTCCAAGTCAGAAGTGAGTATCATTCATGGCATTGGATTAGGTAGTGACTTCTTGGATAATGTCACCAAAGGCACAGGCAATGACAACAAATAAGTCAATTGAACTTCATCACAATGAAAACCTTTTGTTCATCAAAAGATATTAGTAAGACAAACTCATGGAATGGGAAGAAAACATTTGGGAATCAAATATCTGAAAGGGTTTAGTATCCACAGTATATTGGAAATTCTTACAAATCAACAAGAGCAAAAATCTAAATACAAGGTAGGCAACAGATCAAAATTGACTTTTCTCCAAAGATAGACTGATGGCCATTAAACACATGAAAAAATGCCCAACATTATTTGCCATTAGGGAAGTGCAGATCAAAACCCACAAAACCCAAAATGATGCACACCCACCAGGATGGCTATTATAGACAAAACAAAATGGAAAAGAACAAGTGTTGGTGAGGATGTAGAGAAATTGGAACTCTCAAAAAAAAAAAAAGAAAGAAATTGTTAAGTCTCATATTTCCAGTTGGGAATATTAAAATTGTACAGCTACTGTGGAAGAGTTTGATGGTTCCTGAAAAAATTAACCAGAGTTACCATATGATCTGGCAATTCTATTTCTTTGTGAAAGAATTTGTAGAATCAAACAGAAACTTAGCCACCCCTGTTCATAATGGCATTACGTGCAACAGCGAAAGATGCAAACAACCCAAGTGTCAATCAATAAATTTATTAATTTATTAATAAATTAATAAAGTGTGGTCGGTATATACAGTGGGATATTTTTAAGTCCTACAAATGAATGAAGTTCTGATACATGGTACCACATGGATGAACCTTGAGGACATTATGCTGAAATAACCAAGACACAAAAGGTTACATACTGTATAATTGATTTATATGAGGTACCTAAAATAGCAAATTTTTAGAGACAAAAAGTAGAATAGAGGTTACCAAGAGCTGGGCAGGGGAGAGGGATGGAGAGTTTGTTTGGGATAAAGGCAAAGTTTTAGAAATGGATAATAGTAATGGTTGTACAGTATTATGAATTTACTTCATGCCAGTGAGTTGTCCATTTAAAAATGGTTAAAAGAGCAAGTTTAAAAAGCACCCACTTGCTGGCTCTTAGAATTTTTATTTGCTTTTGTTTCTATTTTTTATTAACTTGTAATATACATACAGAACATGAATAGCTTGATTAATGTTCATAAACCAAAAATAACTATGCAGCCAGCAACCAACTCAAGAAAGGAATGTTCCCAGCACCCAGACAGCCCCCTCTTGCTCCCTTCCCCGGGCAGGTTCTGTTTGAATGTGAATATGAGGGAGTCCCAGTGATAAGTGGGACTGCCAAGAATCTCAGAAGCCAGCACTGGGGAGGTTCTCCTCAGTCCTAGTAGAACAGTCAGCATGGAGCAGGCAGGCTGCAGCAGCCAGCCTGTCAGTCCTGCCTCTCATGTTCAGACAGAAGTCCTCTCAGGAGCCTGGGCACTGCCAAGAGCAGAAAAGGATTCACCTGTTACGCATGCTGGGTGCCTTCTCCTCAGCACCCACCCCAGCACAAAATCTATTGTATACTTTTATACAGTGCATACCTCACTTAATTTCAAGTCTGTTTAGGGTGGATGAACTTCATAGCTGAAAGCTAAAAAATGTCCCACGTGTCCATAGACCTCAGTACCAACTAACGTTTTCTCTCTGGCCAGGTATAAGTGTAATAGTTGCTTTTCAGCCACTGCCTCAGCCAAGTGATCAAGGTCAACGAGAATAGTGATAAGTCATTTTGATTATAGCTACCTTTAGGATAATGTGATGAAAATGGCACTTCTGTGGTCTTCCTCCCCAAAACCTGTAGCCCCAGTCTAATACTGAGAAAAGTAATTGACAAGTCCCAGTTGAGGGGCATTCAACAAAATACCTACCCAGTACTCCTCAAAACTGTCTAGACCATCAAAAAAAGGAAAGTGTGAGAAACTGTTGCAGCCAAGAGGAGCATAAGGAGACTTGAAAATTAAATATAATGTATCTTGGATGTGATCCTGGGACCAAAAAAGGACATCAGGGGAAAATTGAGGAGATCAAAATGAAGCTTGGCCTTTAGTTACTAAAAGTATATCTATATCGGTTTATTAATTGTGACAAATGTACTATAAAATTAAGATGTTAACAATGGGAAAACTGGTTGTGGAAGATACACGATCTCTCTGTATTATCTTTTCAGTAAACTATAAATCTAAAACTGGTCTAATATTAAAAGTTATTTCAAAAAGTCAGCCACAGGCACTTTTGAATCATGAAAGTGTTGGAGGTATTTTTGTCACCTGAAACTAATGAAATACCATGAGACAAATGAAAATGGAATCAACTTTCCAAAATTAATACAGCAAAAACAGTTGAAAGAGAAGTTCACAGCAATACAGGCTCCCCTCAAGAAACAGGAAACCCCAAATACACAACCTAACTTTTACCTTTATTTCTAAAGGAACTGCAAAGAGAAGAACAGATCCTAAAGTTAGTAGAAGTAAGGGACTAATGAAGAGCAGAGCATAAATAAATGAAAGAGGCACCAAACACACACACACACACACACACACACACACACACACTCAGACACATAAGAAAAGATCAATGAAACTAAAGTGTGGTTCTTTAAAAAGATAAAACTGAAAAACCTCCAGCCAGACTGATTAAGAAAAAGAGGGCTGAAATCAATAAAATCAGAAATGAAAAAAATTACAGTTGACACCACAGAAATACAGAGGCTCATAAGAGATTACTACAAACAATTATAGAGCAACAAATTGGAAAACCTAGAAGAAACGGATAAATTCTGAGAAACAAGTAACCGTCCAAGACTGAATACAAAGTAGAAAATCTGAGTAGACTCATTACAAGTAATGAAATTGTATCAATAATTTTAAAGCTCCCAAAAGACAAAATTCCAGGGCCAGACAGCTTCACAGGTGAATTCTACTAAACATTTAAAGAACTAATGGGGCATCTGGGTGGCTTAGTTGGTTAAACGACCAGCTCTTGATTTCAGCTCAGGTCATGATGTCAGGGTTGTGAGATCAAGCCCTGCATTGGGCTCCATGCTTGGTGTGGAGCCTGCTTAATATTCTCTCTCTCCCTCTGCCCCTTCCCCATTCACTCTCTACAAATAAATAAATAAGAGTTAATGACTGTCCTTCTCAAATTATTCCAAAAAATTGAAGAGGAAGAAATGCTTTCAAACTTATTTATGAGGCCACCAAAACCAAATAAGGACACCACACACACACAAAGAAAACTACAGACCAAAATCCCTAATGACTATAGATGCAGAAGTCCTCAAGAAAATAGTCACAAACCAAATTCAACAAAACAGAGCATAAAAATCATATGATCATTTCAACAGCTGCAGAAAAAGTATCTGACAAAGCTAATATCCACTTATGATAAATGGATATCAAAGAGTGGATATAGAATGAATGTACCTCAACATATTAGGGGCCATATATGACAAATCCACAGCTAACGTTATCCTGAATGGTGAAAAAAGGATGCAAGCTTTTTTTCTAAGATCAGGAAAAAAGACAAGGATGCTACTCTCATCACTTTTATTCAACATATCACTGGAGGTCCTAGCCATAGCAATCAGGCAAGGGGGAAAAAAAAAGGCATCTCTATTAGTAAGGAAGAAATAAAACTGTCACCATTTACAGACTCCACCAAAAAACTATTAGAACTAATAAATGAATGTAGTAAAGTCAGAGGACACAAATTACCATACAGAAATGGGTTATGTTTCTATCATGAAGCATCAAAAGGTGAAATTTAGAAAACAGCCCCACTTACAATTGCATTGAAAAGAATAAAATATGTAAGAATAAATTTGCTTTTTAAAAAGATTTTATTTATTTGAGAGAGAAAGTATGCATATGAGCAGCGGGGAGGGGTAGAGGGAAAGGAGGAAGCAGACTCCTGCTGAGCAGGGAGCCCAATGCAGGATTTGATCCCAGGACCCTGGGATCATGACCTGAGCCAAAGCAGACGCTTAATGGACTGAGCCACCCAGGCACCCTATGGGAATAAATTTAACCAAAGAGATGAAAGACCTGTACTCTGAAAATTATAAAACACTGATGGAAGAAATTGAAGATGACACAAATAAGTGGAAAGATATTCTATGGTGATTGTTTGGAAGAATTAACATTCTTAAAATTATTACCCAAAGCAATCTGCAGATTCGTTGCAATCCCTACGAAAATACCAATGGCATCTTTCACAGAATTAGAACAAAGAAACCTAAATTTTTTATGTTTGTGTATTTGTGGTTAAAAAAGATCCCAAATAGCCAAAACAGTCTTGAGAAAGAACAAAGGTGGAGGTGACATGTGCCCTGATTTCAAACTATACTACAGAGCTATCATAATCAAAACAATATGGTATTGGCAAAAAATAGACACAGAGATGAATGGAATTGAGAATCCAGAAATAAATCCATACATATATGGTTAATCTACAGGAATGGAGACAAGAATATACAATGGAGAAAAGACAATAAATGGTGCTGGGAAAACGGTACCACTATCTTACACCGCATATAAAGTAAATTCAAAATGGATTAAAGACTTGAATATAAGACCTGAAATCATAAAACTCCTAGAAGAAAAAACATAGGCAGTAAGCTCTTCATCTTCAACATCAGTATTTTTTTTTGAAGTAGTCTCCTCAGGCAAGGGCAACAAAAGCTAAAATAAAATAAATGGTACTACCTCAAACTAAAAAGCTTTTGCACAGTGGGGGAAACCATCAACAAAATGAAACATAGCCTACTAAATGGGAGGACATTTTTGAAAATCATACATCTGATCAGGGGTTAATATCTAAATAGAAAAAGAACTTACACAACATAAGGGGGGAAACCTGATTAAAAAATGAACAGAGGACTTAGACATTTTTTCCCAAGAAATATAGATGGCCAAGAGATGTTTGAAAAGATGCTCATCATCACTAGCCATTAGGGAACCACAAATCAAAACCACAATGAGATATCACCTCACACCTGTCAGATGGGCTATTATCAAAAAGACACAAGGTGTGTTGACAGGACTGTGGAGAAAAGAGAACCTTATACATTACAGCAGGATTGTAAATTGGTGCAGCCACTATACAAAACAATGTGGAAGTCCCTTAAAAAGTTAAAAATGCAACTACTATATAATCCAGCAAATCTACTTCTGGGTATTTATCTGAAGAAAATGAAAACATGAATTCAGAAAGATAATATGCAGCCCTGTGTTCAATGTAGCATTATTTTTAATAGCTAAGATATGGAAGCAACGTAAATGTCCATTAGTACATGAAAGGATAAAAAGGATGTGGTATGTATTTGGAATATTACTCAGCCATAAAAAATTTTAAAAAATGAAATCTTGCCATTTGCAACATAGATAGACCTTGAGGGTATTGTGCTAAGTAAAATAAAGAGAAGATTTTTAAAAAAATAATAAGTAAAGAAGAAATATAAACACCATATGATTTCACTTATATGTGGAATCTAAAAAACAAAATGGGGGCACCTGGTTGGCTCAGCTGGCAGAGCATGCAACTGTTGATCTTGGGGTCATGAGTTTAAGCCCCGCATAGAGCTTACTTAAAGTAGATAGATAGATAAAATTAAAATGTCCTTGACTATTTAAAAAAATAAAATTAAAACTTAAATACAAGGGGCGCCTGGGTGGCTCAGTGGGTTAAGCCGCTGCCTTCAGCTCGGGTCGTGATCTCGGGGTCCTGGGATCAAGCCCTGCATCGGACTCTTTGCTCAGCGGGGAGCCTGCTTCCTCCTCTCTCTCTGCCTGCTTCTCTGCCTGCTTGTGATCTCTCTCTGTCAAATAAATAAATAAAATCTTAAAAAAAAAAAAACTTAAAAATAAAACAAATGAAAAAGCAAAATAAAATGGAAACAGACTCATAGATATGGTAAACAAATTGATAGTTACCAGAGTGGTGGTTGTTGGGGGGGCGGGGGGAGGTGAAACAGGTGAAGGCAGTTAAGAGGGAAAAGCTTAATTATAAAATAATTAAGTTGTAAATTCTGGTCCAAGATGGCTATTTAGGAAGATGGTGAACTCACCTATTTCCATGGACACACCAAATCTATACCTATTTATAGAATAATTCCTTCTGAAGAACTGAGGGCTGACTGAACATCTTCTGCACAGCAGAAGATAGACCACATAGAGAATGGCAAGAAAGATGGAGACACGGTAACGAAGGGAAACCCTCTGCCCCCTGCCCCCACCCCACACACACTGGAACTACATTGGAGAGGGATAGTACTGAGGGACCATGAGTAGATTTGTCTGCCCTGGGGCACAGAAAAAAAAAAAAGCCATAGTTTAAAAAGCCAACTAAAATATAAAGGAATCAATCCTAGAGCCCTGCTAAATAGTAGAGGAGCTGCTGGAATTCTCTGGGTCAGAGGGACTGCTGAGCACCATGATTTATGTTCTCCTTTCACCTTCATAGTACAGACATGAGGCAGGTCTGGGCACCAAAGCCAGCAAGCCCCATGCCTCTAGCCCATACAGCCCCAGACACCTTGGGAAACAGAAAAATGTGATTTAAAAGAGCAACTAAAATATAAAGGATCCATCCCTAGAACCTTGACAGTCACTGGGCAGGGGAGGACTCTCTCCGGATCAAAGGCCTTGGCAAGCACCATGGTTTACATTCCCCCCACCTTGATAGCATGGATGGGAGCAGGGTTCAGGTGCCCCAGTCAGCCTATCACCTCCGTGAGCCTGGGCCTCTAGCCTCTATAGCCCAAGCCTTGGTCAGCATTCACTCTAGCTCCAGCCGTCTCATCAAAGTGACAAAAATGCAGTCTAGCACCACTTCGGCTCCACGTGACTTGCTGAGATATCCTCAGTGCAGAGCACCCTGGGCCACCCAGCCCTTCCCCACCTTGGCCTCTGCTGTCCCGTCATAGGCCCCTTGCACAGAGCATCCTGGGACCCCTGCCTGCACCAGACACAGACTCAGACATCCAGTCAGAGTCACCAGGCGCAGACATTCTACATGGAAAATGACCATTCTTTCACGTTTAGGAGAAGTAACTGTACCACTGAATATATAGAAACAAACACAGAAAGTCAGGAAAAATGAAGACACAGAGGAATATGCTCCAAACAGAAGAACAAGCACAAAACCTCAGGGAAAAAAACTGAATGAAATGGAGATAACCAGTCTACCTGCTAAAGAGTTCAAAGTAATGATCCATAAAGATACTCCTCAGAATGAAGAGTAGCTGAACTTACTGAGAACTTTAACAAAGAGATAGAAAATATAAAAAAGAATCGATCAAGAGTTGAAGAATACAATAACTGAAATGAAAAGTACATGATAGGGAATCAACAGTAGATTAGAGGATGCAGAAGAATGGATCAATGATCTGAAAGGGTAATGGAAAAACATCCAAGCTGAGCAGAGAAAAGAGTTTTTAAAAATGAGGTTAAGGGGTGGGGTGTCTTGGACAACATTAAGTGAACAAACATTTGCTTTGTAGGAGTCCCAGAGGAGAAAAGAAAAAGGGTCGGAAAACTTACCTGAAGAAATAATAGCTGAAAATTACACTAGTCTGGGGAAAGAAATAGACATCCAGGTTCAAGAAGCACAGAGAGTTTCAAACAAGATGAACTTAGTACACCATGATGTGTAATAAGTAACATGTCAGAGATTAAAGATAAAGAGAAAATTTTAAAAGCAGAAAGAGAGAAGCAATTAGTAACAAATGAGGGACCTAAAGGAATGAACAGGAAAAAAAAAAATACAAGCAAGAATACTCTCTTGGCAAGATTATCATCCAAAATTGAAAGGTAGTTTTCCAGATAAACAAATTCAAAGGAGTTCATCTTAATCAAATCAGTTTTACAAAAAATGTTAAATGGAATTCTCTTATTGGAAAAGACCATAATTGGAAGTAAAAAAATTATAAAAACGAAAAAAATTTCATGAGTGAAAGGAAACACATATAGATAGTAAAACAATCACTTACCAAGCTAGTATGAAGGTTAAGTGACAAAAGTAGCAAAAAGTAGTAGTATATGTAACACTGGGTGGGAAGGTAAAAATGAAGTTCTTTTGGAATTTGTCCAAACTTAAGTGACTATCAACTTAATATAGACGGCTATATAATTAGGATGTTACATATGAACCGCATGGTGGTCACTAACCAAAAACTTTTAATAGATACAAAAAAATAAAGAGAAAAAAAGCCAAGCATAACACTAAAGAAAGCCATCAATCATAAGGAAAAAGAACAGGAGACAAAGGAGAAGAACTCCAGGTACCTGGGTGGCTCAGTCAGTTGGGCATCTGCCTTTGGCTCAGGTCATGATCTCAGGGTTCTTGGGATTGAGTCCTGCACTGGGCTCCCTGCTTGGCAGGGAGTCTGCTTCTTCCTCTCTCTGCTCATCCTCTGTCTCTCTCAAATAAATAAAATCTTTGAAAAAAGAGAGAACTACAAAAACAACCAGAAAACAATGAACAAAATGGCAATAAATACATATGTATTTATGTATATATACATATGTGTGTGTATGTACTGTCCATATATATATGTATATATTGCCTATAAGACATTCTGCTTCAGACCTAAAGAGACATACAGACTGAAAGTGAATGGATGGAAAAAGATACTCCATGTAAATGGAGACAAAAAAGAGAGAGAAAGGCAGAGTAGCAATACTTATATCAGAGAAGACAGACTTCAAAACAAAGTCTGTAACAAAAGACAAGAGCATTATGTAATGAGAAGGCATTGATCTACCAAGAGGATATAACAATTATAAATATCTATGCACCCAACATCGAAGCATTTAAATACGTAAAGCAAAAAGAACAGATGTTCAAGGGGAAAATGGCCAGTTACACAATAACAGTATGAGATTTTCTCACCCCACCTATAGCATTGACTAGATCATCCAGGCAGGAAATCAATAAGGAAACAGTGTCTTTGAGCAGCCCCAGAACGTTACACCCCAGAACACCAGAATGCACATTCTTTTCAGGTGTACACAGAACATTCTCCGGGATAGACCACATGTTAGGCCATAAAACAGATCTCAATAAATTTAAGAAGATTGAAATCACACATGTATCTTTCTGAAACACTATGGTATGAAACTAGAACTTAATCACAAGAAAAAAAGAAAAAAGAAAAAACAAAACACATGTAGGCTAAACAACATGGTACTAAAGAACCAGTGGGTCAAAAAAAAAAAGAACCAGTGGGTCAATGAAGAAATCAAAGAGGCTATCAGAAAGACACATAGAGACAAAATGAAAACAATGGTTCAAAATCTTGGGGATGCAGTGAAAGCAGTTCTAAGAGGGAAGTTTATAGCAATACAGGCCTACCATAAGAAACAAGAAAAATCTCAAACAATCTAACCTTACACCTAAAGGAAGTGGAGAAAATGAACAAAGCCCAAAGTTAGTATAAGGAAGGAAATATTAAAGTTCAGAGCAGAAATAAATGAAACTGATACCAAAAAAAAAAAAAAAAAAGAAGAAGAAGAAGAAGAAGAAGAAAAGAAAGAAAAAAGAAAACCAAAAGGATCAGTGAAAATAAGAGCTAGTTCTTTGAGAAGTTAGATGAAATTGATAAACCTTTAAGCAGAAAAAAAGTGAGAAGACCCAAATAAAATCAGAAATGAAAGAGGAGAAATAACCAAAACCACAGAAATACAAAGGATTATGAGACTATTATGAAAAATTACATGAGATCAAATTGGACAACCCAGAATAAATGGATAAATTCCTAGAAACATACAGTCTTCCTAAAATGAATCAGGAAGAAATAGAAAATCTGAACAATTACTAGTAGTGAAATTGAATCAGTTATCAAAAATTCCCAAAAAACAAAAGTCTACAACCAGAGAGATTCAGTGGTGAATTCTTCCAAACATTTAAAGAAAAGTTAGTACCTGTTCTCCTCAAACCATTCCAAAAACGTAGAAGAAGAAGGAAAGCTTCCAAATATATTCTGTGATGCCAGCATATTACCCTCATTCCAAAACCAAAAGCACTGCAAAATATAAGACAAAACAAAAAAATAACAGGCTACTATTCCTAATGAACATAGATGCAAAATGCTTAACAAAATATTAGCAGACTAAATTCAACAATACATTTAAAGTATGATTTGCTATGACCAAATGGGATTTATTCTGGGGTTGATAGTTCAGTATTTGCAAATCAATCTTAATGACACATCACATTGACAAAGGATAATAATTATATGATCATATTAATATTTGCAGAAAAAGCATCTGACAAAATTAAACACCCCTTTATGATAAAAACTCTCAACAGTTAAGTGTAAATGGAAGGTATCTCAGTAAAAACTGTATATGACAGACCCACAGCTAACATCATACTCAATGGAGAAAAACTGAGAGATTTCCTCTAAGATTGGGAGCAAAACAAGGACATCTACTCTTGCCACTTTTATTCAACACAGTACTGGAAGCCCTGTCCACAGACAAGAAAAAAAAAAAAAAAAAGATAAAAGGCATCCACACTGGTAAGAAGAATTAAACTCTCAGTATTTGCACATGACATGATGCTACACATAGAAAACCATAGACTCCACCAGAAAACCTATTAGAATAAATGAATTCAGTAAAGTTGCTGGATACAAAATTAATATTGCTTTCTATACACTAACAAGAAAGTAGCAGAAAGAAATTAGGAAGACAGTTACATTTACAGTAGCTCCAAAAAATCAAATACCTAGGAATAAACTAACCAAGGAGGGGACAGACTATACTCTGAAAACTACAAAACATTGATGAAAGAAATTGAATATGACACAAAAGGAAGATACACCATGTTCATTAGGAGAATTAATATACATGTTATCCAAAGCAATCTCTAAATTCAGTGCTCTCCCTATCAAAATACACCAATAGTATTTTTCATAGAACTACAACAAATAAACTGAAAGTTTGTATGGAACCGCAAAAGACCCTTGAGTAGCCAGAGCAATCCTAAGAAAGAATAAAGCTGGAGGTATTAGAGTCCCAGATTTCAAGATATACTACAAAGCTATAATAATGAAAACATTATGGTATTGGCACAGAAACAGACACACAGATGAATGGAACAGAATAGAGGGCCCAGAAGTAAATCCATGCTTATATGGCTAATTTATGACAGTGAAGGCAAGAATCTACAATGGGGAAACGACAGTCTCTTCAATAAATGGTGCTGGGAAAAACTGAACAGCTACATGCCAAAGAATGAAACTGTACCACTGTGTCACACCGTATAAACTCAAAATAAACTCAAAATGGATCAAAGACCTAAATGTGAGACCTGAAACCATAAAAATCCTACAAGAAAACATAGGAAGTAATCCCTTTGACATTGACCTTAGCAACATTTTCCTAGATGTGTCTCCTCAGACAAGGGAAACAAAAGCAAAAATAAACTATTGGAATCACACCAAAATAAAAAGCTTTCATAGCAAAAGAAACCATCAACAAAATGAAAAAATAATCTACTGAATAGAGGATATTTGCAAATAGCATCTGATAAAGGGTTAAGATCCAAAATATATAAAGAACTTACACAACTCTACACCAAGGGGCACCTGGGTGGCTCAGTTGTTAAGGGTCTGCCTTTGGCTTGGGTCATGATCCCAGGGTCTTGGGATCGAGCCCTGCATCTGGCTCCCTGCTCAGCAGGAAGCTTGCTTCTCCCTCTCACAGTAGCCCTGCTTGTGTTTCCTCTCTTTCAGTATGTCTCTCTTTCTGTCAAATAAATAAATCTCTTTTTAAAAAACACAATTCTACACCAAAAGTACAAATATAATTCATTTAAAATAGGTAGAAGGTGGGGGGGAGGAGTCAAGATGGCGGAGAAGTAGCAGGCTGAGACTACTTCAGCTAGCAGGAGATCAGCTAGATAGCTTATCTAAAGATTGCAAACACCTAAAATAGGTAGAAGGTAGAAGAAGAAGAATAGGTAGAAGACCTGAATAGACATTTTTCCAAAGAAGATATACAGATGGCCAACAGACATGAAGAAAAGATGTTCAGTATCACTGATCATCAGGGAAATGCAAATCCATATCACAATGAGGTATCACCTCACACCTGTTCTGAATGGCTAGAATCAAAAACAAGAAAAACAAGTGTTGGCAAGGATGTGGAAGAAGGAACTCCCGTGTTGGAGGGAATGTAAATTGGTGCAAGTACTGTGGAAAATAGTATGAAGGGTCCTCAAAAAATTTTTAAATAGAATTACTATACATTCCAGTAATTCCACTACTGGGTATTTACCTAAAGAAAACGGAAACACTAATTTGAAAAGATATATGCTTCCCTGTTTATTGCAGCTTCATTTACGATAGCCGAGGTATGGAAGAAACCTAAGTGTCCATCAATAGATGAATGAATAAAGGAGAGGTGGTATATGTACGTAATGGAATATTACGCAGCTGTAGAAAAGAATGAGATCTTGCCATTTGCAAACAACATGGATGGATTAAGAGGGTATATGCTAAGTGAAAGAAGTCATGCAGAGGAAAACAAGTATACAACTTTGCTTACATATGGAATCTAAAAAACAAAACAAATGAACAAAAATAAGTCCATGAGGACATAAGGTATAACATGTGGAATATAGCCAGTATTATTGTAATAACTTTGTATGACAACCTGATAACTAGACATCACAGGGATCATTTCATAACATATAAAAATATCAAATCACTACGATATAAGCCTGAAACTAATAAGATATTGCAATTATTTCTCAACATGATAAGTCAACAGCAGGCACTTGTGAATCATGAAAACACTGGTGGTACTTTGGTTACCTGATCTCTGACCTCCAGACCATGCCCTCCTGTGGATGGAGCTGCTGCCCAGAGGGTGCTTTCTCAAGCCTGGCAGCTGGGACTCAAGCTCTTCCTCCCGGAGCCTGTGCTCTCCTTCTCCTCAGGGAGTTCCTGTTCTGCTTCTATCCTGTTACCTTGGGAATGGAGAAGCAGGCCCATGTTGGGGTTTGCCCTGCTTCACAAACCATGGAGATGATGGCAGGCCTGTAAAAAGAAGAAAGTGGCCCAGAGAATACTCGTCCGTTTACCCCAATCACATATCCACCCATTCTGGGGAAACAGTCCACATTCAGATTGGATCATCCGTAAGTCACCCCGTAGAGAAGATGCTGTGAATAAGGAGATAGAGTATTATCACAAATTTATGTTTGCTGCCTCTCCTTGGCAGCCCATTCCCACAAAACAGTCCAGTCCTAGACATACATTAATGCTGCTGACCTACACCAGAGGCTAAGTGAAATTGGAAAACTCCAGTGAGTCTTCATACAATATCATAACTCTGCTCGGCTGCAAAAAAAATTCATTGAAGGGAAAACACAGTAGTTCTCTTTACACATTGGCTTTTTAGTAGGTGCTAGCGGTCTGGGCACCTGGGAGCCCATCCATCATGATCTAGAGAACCTCCTGGACACTGTCCTTGTGGGTGTTTTGAAACTATTTTTAGTAACATACCAGACTTCCTAACTGGAAGGCTTCCTGCAGTGGCTCTTAACAGGTTGAAGGCATCCTGGCTGATGCAGCTACAGAAGGACGGATGGAAGGAGTCCTCTGCACGTTGCCAGCCTCTCACGGTTTCTCCTCATCCCCCATCGCATCACTTCCTCTCTCTGAAAGCACCCTGGAAGGAGTCCTGGGCTAGGTCTGCTTGGCCTGGGAGCAGGTGGTGGCAAATGGTTGAGGTGTTGGCTGTGGTGAAATGGCCTTTCTCTTCCAGGAGCCCTCAGGATCCCATCCGTGACCCAGCTTTGATGTGAACACAGGCCCGAGCAGAACAGCTCCTGAGCTCCTGGTCTTACCCTTCTTATCCCTGCATCAACTTTGGGGAGCTGTGTACACTCTAGGCTGTGCACAGCAGGGGCTGTGTGTCTGAGCCCTGTCTAAAGGCTGTGGCCTCCCACACCCCAGCCTCCTCCCTACACACTGCTCCCCTGGGCTCCTGCACAGGCCCCAGTAATCAGCTTCTTCCCACCTTGGGCTTCTGAGAATTTCCACTGAACTTCTTCCGTGGAAGCCCTGCCCCATCGTGCCTGGTGTTCTGCTCCCCTGGCTACTAGGTTTCTTGCCCTGCTCACTTCCTCTGTGCCCCTTTGACAAGGACAAGGCAGCAGCAGCTCAGGTGGTGTTGGGATTCCTCCTGCCCTTGAGGCTCACTCTCTCCTGCCTCCCATCCTGTCCTGAGTTCATGTTTCTCTCTCCTTCTGCTGCCATCTTTGTTGCTGGACCACAGAAGTTCCAGGTAAAAGTTAGCTCACATCTGAAGTAGAGAGTTCAGATCTATAGTTGTTGAACTCAAATGAATTTCATCTCTAGACAGATGCACGTCAGCCCACAGTGCAGGTTGCCTGCCTGGGCTGCAGGGAGGCAGGCATGCAGAACTAGAGACCATACCTGGCTCGTGAAGATGACACAAGGTTGGGGACAAAAGGTCAGGGCAGGTGGCCTCCACAGTCAGCTGTTATGGCTACAGCTCAGGGGAGCCCTTGGGGTCACTGGCACTCTCCCCACACTTAGGGCCTAGGAAGTAGGTTGACTCTTTTAAGGTGTTCCAGGGAGGCTCATGCGGTTTCTCCGCAAAGACAGACTATATCTGATAGAGGTCATCCACAGCATCTGTGATTCTGAGTGAAAACCATGCGAGACTGTGCACTCAGAAACAAAGTGAGGGTTTGAGGGGTAGGGGGAGGGGTGAGCGTGGTGGTGGGTGTTAAGGAGGCACAGACCGCCTGGAGCACTGGGTGTGGTATGTGAACAATGAATCTTGGAACACTGCATCAAAAACTAATGATGTATGGTGACTAAAATAACACAGTAAAAACAACAAGAACAAAAAAAACCCCACACAGTGGTTAATATGGACACCAAGAGTCACAGTGAAAAGCCCCCCGTGGCCAGTGGCCTGCCCCCTACACCCTGGCAGAGCCCCTGTCAACTGGAGTTGAAGAGTCATGCTGTCACGCTGTGCCCCCAGCATCCTCTGCTGCCAGAGTGACTGCCTCGGTGCCTGGTCCACGACAGCAGCGGCCCTGGGCTGAAGGGGTTCGGGGCGGTGGGATTGTCCGAGTGCCCCAGGGCAGGCGGTCACCCTATCAGAGGCCCCGTGTGGACATGGGTGGGAAGCTGACCTTCGGCTGCCATTTGACTGAAGGGTCTGTATAAAGTGTCCCACACAAAGTGAGTATATAGATCAGTTCCAGAATCAGGGCTTCTTCATGTGCTTGTGTCTAAAAAAAAAAAAATCACAGGAAATTATTCACACAATTCAGTTGTGAGATTCTCACCCTTCCCTTTTTGCTGAGCTGAAATTCTTAGGAAAATACTTAGGCACCAACAACTAAGAATGCCTTGAGGCTATATTTAGCAGAGCTAACAATTCCTGCATTTCCTGCTTCCCTTGAGAATCAGGTGTTAAAACCTTAGATGGCTATTAAAAAACAAGTGGGCCCAGGTTGCTAGCCCAAGAATGCCATTTATAAAGCTGTTCGTGTGGAAACAGGTGGCATTTTCCTTCCAGCGGTTTCCAGCTCTCGTGTTAGTGTGAGCTGTGTGCAGGCAGTCACTTGCCTTCACTCCCCACGGCGGATAACGGTGCGGCTTGTGACGGCATTCCGGGAAATGCGGTGCCTTTCGGTAGCCCTTGTGAGGCTCAGTCTTGCCGTCCGAAGAGGGTGGTCACAGGAAATGACACTGCCCACTGGATGGCCACCCTCTGAGAACAGACTTGCTCCCTAATCACCTTGCAAACAAAACAAGAGCCCTTCGAAGCTAAAAGGAATGCAGCTGCTTTTCGGGGAAGGATGGGTATGGTTGATTCACTGGACTAAGAGGTGAATCTGCCTGGTTGGTGTGTTAGTTTTCTTTCTCCTCTGTCCTCATTGCAGATGGCTCCGACTGATGAGTTAACCCATGAGATGACTGGCTTTCTTGACCAGACCTTGTACAGATGGGATCATCTCCGCATGGAAGCCACAAGGCCGAGAAAGCTGGCCAGAGAACTCCTCGCAGAGCTGTGCCCAGCTGGCACTGCCGTGTAGGCACCGGGCTCCCTGCGACCTCGTGAGGTAAGGAGACTGTCTCTTCATGGAATGAGTAGTGAGAATGAGCCCTAGACAGCTTGGCATGATCTGCTGGTCCATATCTTATGAAGTGAGAAGACAGGTCCTTTAGCCCAAACTCAGTCCAGTTTATTGTTCATGACTGGACTGTGCCTCGAGCATTCCCTGCCTGTTCAGCCCACTAAAGAAAAGGCTTGCATCGGAGAACAGATTTTTACTTCTGTTTTCCCTCATATCAAACCAAGATATGCAACTGTGACTTGAGTGGTTCAAAGTTTTTGGACCAAGAAATGCATGAACCACGGATCAGTTTAGAAAGTAACTTCGTGCTTTTGCACAGGTCTCTTCTTCAGAAATCATGTTACTGTTATTGGTGTTTCTTTTGACCTGCAGGGATTTGAGATAAAGCCACACTGAATGCTTCCCTGAGAAATTCTTCATCAAGGAGCCTCTCGGGGACCTTAGAAGGGAAAACAGAGTCCACTTGAGACTGATAGCAAAGTCGTAGCGAACGGGACCACTGCTCATTGGTGGGCACGCGAGCCAGCACTGCTGTGGAGGACGGTACTTGTCAACGGGGTAAAGCCGGTTCCAGTGCTACCTCTCTTTGCTTTCTGTTCGCTAAATGCTGCCACCAAAGGAGCTCGTATGACCTCAAGAACGGTTGACGGGAGAGTATAGGACATGTTCTGGAAACATTAGAAGCAATTATGTATCTCAGTTGTTTAGTTAACCAAAGCGGGAATTCAAAAAAAAATTTTTTTTTAAGATTTTATTTGAGAAAGAGATCATGAGTCGGGGGGCAGGAACAGAGAGAGAGAGGGAGAAGCAGACTCCCTGCTGAGCAGGGAGCCTGATGAGGTGCCTGATCCCAGGCATGACCTAAATCAGATGCTTAACCAACTGAGCCACCCAGTGCCCTGGGAATTAGAAATTTCTGATAAAGAATTGGTAACCCCAATATTACTTCACATTAATTAAAAAATGTTTCCCCTTTCAGGTTTTTTCTTGATATGCATTGATTATGTGCTTTTCTGTGTGCATTCTGGTCGTTGAGTCAGTCAGAACTTTCTGTCCACCTTCATGTATGTGTTAGTAATCTCTGAATCACCCTTAGTCTGGACTCCTGTTTGAGGCAGGAGTAACATTTTTTGGATTAGAGGTTGTGGTTTTAGGGGTATTACTGTTTTGGTATATGGATCCATCTAAAGTTCTGGAAAATTCAAGAATTTTTGACCTGAGCCTGCCTTTTGAGAAATGTTGCAATTAAAGCAGTGTTCTGGTAAAATAGATGTAACTACCACCATTATTACTTTCATATAAAAAGGTTTCATCAACATGTGCAGTAGTTGAAAAATGAGTTATAGGCTTCATTTGGAGTTGAGGACATCTGTGTTATTTGTCATGGAAGCTGTGAGCAACCTCTGTGGGCATGAAGAAGGGGACCGTTGTGTGGGAGCCTGGAGAATCCCTACCGTGAGTGCCTGTCAGGAATCCAGCTCGTATGGTGGGAATTCACTCATGCCTTATTTCATAGCAAACAGTATCAGCAAGACTTACCCACCTCAGACTGTTCAAGCTGCGTTTCTGGAAGGTTCCTTCCTGTCCTGATCTTATCTCAGCCTTTTTCTAGTATCTCTAGTTCCTTTACAAAGCCTCTAAGTTCTCCTACGCCTTGGACATTTGAGCCAGCCCTACCAGACTATCTGATCTGATGGGGCTTTAGTCTTCGCCCTGGTGAGCTCCTGGCAGCCTGGTGGTTCTTGTGTCTGGAGTGACCCCCCGCCGACTGTCAGGGCTTTTATCAAGGGGACAGCAGGTACTGGTTTGTTTACTGATTTTACTTTCTCCCCTTGCCCTTCCCCCCTTGATAAAGTCACTAACAAGGAGAGAAATGCTTCACAGGGGGAAACACAGGGAAGCGGGACTGTGCCCCAGACCGGAGGGACAGCTGTGCGGCCTCGCTGGCAGGCCCTGGTCTTCAGCGGGGCACGAGCCGACCTCTTCAGAAGGGCTTGTGCATCGTTGCATTCACTTCGCTGAGGAGGAAGGAGTCTCCCAAAGTGCAGATGGAGGGGGAGTGCACAGTGGACGGGTTGCAAGCCCTCCCTCCCCTCGACAGCCCAGGAAGCCAGGAGTCTTGCGCTCCCTCCACTCCTGAGCAAGTCCGCACCCAGCGGCCACAGGAGTCAGGGCAGAGAAACTCTGGAGCAGGCTGAGAAGGAGCTAGTAAATGCCACCTCCTCGTCCGGTTGCCTTGGACTGGGGGAAAGTCTGGACATTTGGGGTCTTTCAGTTTTTTGAAGTTCAAAGAAGTAGGGTTCGAGCTACAAATGGGATCTGGTGAGAATGCAGGGGAAGCCACTGACGAGTGGCTTCACAAGGAAGACACCTAATGGTCTCAGACACGGAAAACCCGGAGAGGTGGCTATTCAGCCGCTCAACAAAGGGGTTGGCTCCAGTGCAGTTTGGGCTTTTCTCTGCAAGTTCAAGAAAGCTGCCAAGTGGAGACGTGCCTGATGAGCCTACAAGAAGAAAAAGGACAGCAGGTTCTGTCTCTCCCACCAGCCTGCACCAGACCTGCTCTTAGGTCATTTGCAGACCCAGCTGCAGCAGAATGGGGCTGCTAAGACCATGGGCAGATTTATCGGGACACTGATGAGCCGTGAGCTTCAGAGCCTTCCTCTCCCTGGCCCTTCACAGGCCCCGGGAGAGGCCCCAGCACTGTGCTCGTGATACCTGTTTTTACCACATTTGTAGAGAGAATTTAGCTGCCACTGGCAACAATGTCTCTGTGCACTCCTGCTGCCCCCTCTCCATTGCAGCGTGGGGGTGGCCTCGTGCACTGGAACGCAGCCCAGGGGACTCGGAGTTGGCTCAGCATCACTTCAGTGTCTAGTGAAGTCACTGTGAAGGGAAAGCTTCCGAAGACTGCCAGCACCCCCGGGGGCCATGGCCCAGCAGCAGTGTGGCCTGCGCCCCTGGGGGGCAGCCCCGAGGGGAGTGTGGGAAGTCCTTCCAAGACCTCAAGCTTGGGTCTGGGATGAACCTGATAGAGGTTTTCAGAGCCCTTCTAGAGCAGTAGAGATGGTTGAGCCCGTGAAACGGTCCGACCTCTCCGCAGGGGAAGGAAGAGGAGAGCCCTTGGCAGGCAGCGTGTGGGCACGTGAGGCTGTTTCTCTGTGCGGCGCTAGAACAGTGTGGAGCAGGTAAGCCTGTGGCGGGTGTCCTGCGTGCTGTGGGGGCGGGGAGCAGCATCCCTGGCCTCTCCCCACTACCTACCAGCCAGGAGAGACCAGACTTTCTCCAGAATGTCGCAGGGAACCTCCCCGCCCACTCTCCAATGGAGAACCATTGCTCTAGCTGGTGGTTCATTATTTCTGGAAAGATGTCCTTATAGAAACACGATTACGGAGATATAAATTAGGCTCAAGCGGATCCTAATAAGAGAACCAGATAATCCGATTCCAAAATTTATATGGAAAAATAAACACTGAGGAGCAGCCAGGACACTCACTTCTGCCTCCATGGCCTGTTCTGCCAGGCCTAGTGCAACAAGGGAAGACTCTTAAGAGCCGGAAAGAACTTTCTGGAACATGAGACTCTGGGCAGTTCGGCACCACCCATGCCACTGGGGCCGGGCCTCACAGTGGTGGACCCATCGCCAAAGGCCAGCAGAAGGAGCGCCAAGAAGACTTAGGGAAACAGCGTGGCGTGCACCCTGCATTTCTGCTTCCAGACCAAGCCCAGAGGAGCCGCCAGGGCAGGGAGCCCTGCACCCACCTCCCCTCGACTGTGACAGTGGAAGTGGCAGAGCAGCCAGGAAAGGCTGGGGAGATCCCCGAAGTTCAGCCTGTCCCATCCCAGTCCTTGGGGCTGAGAAGCCAGAGGCCTGAACTCCTGTTCTCTCCAACACGCTTCAGGAGCCAGGTCAGTTTTCTGTGCACTGTCTGAAATCGATGGAAATATGTGATCAGAGAGGACTTTACCTGCATTTCTGCATTCTGCTTTGCATTTGTCACACACATATGCACACACGCACACGATACACACGTTTTTGGTGCTGTCACCGACCCTTTCCAGGCCCGGCTCCCGAGAGTGGGCTGCTCTGGCTGTCTTCTCCTGAGGGCCCTGTTTGCCTCTGTCCTGCTCCAACTCCAGGGTGCCCGATGCCCACCCACCGTCCCAGCAGAAGGCTCTTGGCCGGTCCTGGTCCTGGGAACTCCCGGTTTCCTTCCGCCCCCAGGCTGGGCCGATGGCCTCCTCCCTCTTTTCACACCCTCTGGACTGGAACAGAAATGCCTTATTTGGCCAATCAATCTCCCAGACAGCACCACAGGGTGGGAAAAGATCTATAAAACCCTGCCTGTGAATAGCCCCAGTCCGTCTCTCCTCCTTTCCGCCTTGTAAACCCCCAGGGCCCAGATGGGAAGGCCGAGGTCATTGTCCTCAAGACCATGGCCTGGGGGGCTACGAGTTCATGCCCTCCCCACTGAGCCCCCCCCCCCGTCCCCCCCTCCCCAGCACTGTCCTGGGAGGTCCAGACCGCCCTTTAAGCCCCCACCTCCCTGCAGCTTCAGCCACATAGGCCGTCTCTACCCACCCAGCCCTGACCTCCAGCTGAAGAGACTCCAGCAAGTCAAGGCTCTGGTCGGTATGGAGGCTTTGCCACAGCTGGGTCCCGCACAGAGGGTCCCCACCCCACTCTCTGCAGAGGCAGTTCAGCCCCAGGTGCCGTGGGGAGAGGACACTCCAAGGGACCATCCAATGCCAAAGCAGCTGCACGCTGTCACCCGCCCTGGCACCTGCGGCAGCCTCTCCCTGACTGCTCAGGAATGCAGTGGGATGGACCCTGCTGCTCCAGGCCACCAGCAGAGGCAGGGGGGCACGGTGCCGTGTGGGGACGGGCTGCTCCTTCCCCAGTGCGGGTTGGCCCTGCTGAAGGGGTGGGCAGAGCCCCTCTTATGCCCCTCATTCTCCCACGCAGCCACTCAGTTACAGAACCGAGCGTTGGCCCAGAACACAGCTCTGATCATGGTGGACGCCCTGCGTTCGGGCTTTACCGAGTGTCCGCGCTGAACCAGGCAGGTCGGGAGGAAGACAGCATGCTCTGGAAACATCTGTCCGAGACCTTTCTTTTGGAGCTCTAGTCTTCATTTTTAAAGGATGGTTGAAGATTAGGGACACCGTTTAATATTTCTGGTTTTCTATACTTGGGGGCACTGGGCTCTGCCTGCTACTGTGCCATGTCTGTACCTCATTTAGGATGGAGACTATTATTTCAATGTTTTGATTTGAAATTCTAGTAAAAATAAGTGCTTTGAAACCCTGTCATCCTAAACTAGAGGCCAAGAGGGAGAACTGAAACCTCTTCCCTTGTATTTCTCTCCCCTCGGCCTGGGCACCTGGCACTGCTTCTGCCCCGGCCCAGAGGCCAGGTGGGGGGAGCCGAATGGGCAGCAAGGGATCCTGGGGATGTCCCTTCACCACCCCCTTTCTGAAGCTCAGCCCCTCAGCCCAACCGGGCAGTACAGTGGGGAGCACCCCTGGGACATCGGAGGCCTGGCCCCTCCGATGTCCAACCATGGATTGACCCAGCAGTTGTGCTCCTGTCCCCAGCATGACTTGCTCTTCAGAGACACAGGGTCCGCTCCCTAAGGGGTGGAGGAGCGCTTCCATTCTGGAGTCCTTGGCTCTGGGGACAGCTGACTGGCAGGTAAGCAAGGCTGCTGCTGGTTTTTTTTTAATAAACCTGTTAACACCCTACCAGTTCTGTGCTAGGTGGCCTGGCTGGGGGGTAGCAGGCTTGCTCAGTGGCCCCCATGTTCTAGGAAGGTCTCAGCGAGCCAGGTACCTCACAAGGAACGAGCCTGCTAAAGGATTAGTGCTAGCGGGGGGGCCCCAAACCACCCCTGTGAAGTGCTTGGTTCCGGACAACCAGGAAAGGCTGAGTGTGGTTCAGGGTCAGACTGACGCACCACCCAAGGGAGTGCTCTCACTGAGCCAAGGGACCTATGGTGACCAGCGGCCCCTCCTGTCCCGGGCCCTCTGTGGGGAGCACACCGTCATTTTGGGAAGCAGGTTTATTCTCAATTTCTCACACTGCTTCTGGGGGGCAACTCAGCCCTCCATTTCTGCTTAACGTAAGGACGACAGCAGGGGTTGTTGAACTGCTAAGGCCAGAAAGGCATTCTAGGGGAGCAGAGATCAGGACCTTTGCCACCCAGAAAGGTACAAGACTGCCAGGCAGACAGGTCTTTGTGCTGTCTCCATGGTGATGTAACTGTGCCCTACTCCAGATGCCTCTTTCCCAAAGCAGGTGTTACCTGACCCTGGCCTCACCCAGGCCCATCCTTACAGTGAATCGGATTAGGAGTGCAGGCCTAACCTCAGCCCGCAGGGTGACAGGTAAGCTGTCCCTGGAGAGCTTAAGAGTGAACAATCCAGACCATGAGGAGCTGTCACAGGGAGGGACATCCTGAGCCATGTGGACCCACATTCACATCCTGTCACTTAAGAGGGGACCTTGGGGATCTGTCTAGTTAAACCTGTCTGGGGGATCTTAGGGGAGGGGGCGGTCCTGCCATGGGAACCTGGGCCATGCAGCCTCCCTCCTTCGCCGGCACACCCCGACCCTGGTCTCCACAGTAGCCCATCTTCTGTCCCCAGGGCTCCTGGGCCCCCTGTATATTCTCCCGTCCGCTCCAAGGCCATTCGTAGAAGCTGCTCTGTGCTCCTGTGGAGAAAAGCAACCCAGGAGGGCAGTGGGCTTTCTAACTCCAATCCTCGGACACGCCCCGGGTGGTCCGCCACGGCTACCAGCATAAAGCTGCTTCTGCAATCAGATGGCACGTGGGGAAAACAGCGCGCTAGGCCGAGCTTTCTGTCTGCTCGCCGCTGGGCGCACACCAGGGATCCCGCCGTGTGGGCCAGGCTCAGGTGCAGCCCTTGGAGGAGCGGCTGAGGGCTGAGCTAGGAAAACCCGCTAAGGATTCTGAGGAAACTCGGAGCATCCGCTCACCCCAACCCCGTTCCTGTGGGGGAAACCCCAGGCACAGGCAAGGACCCCGGTGCCCACAGGCCAAGCAGACAGACACCACCTAGGACTCAGCCAAGGTAGTGACAGGGGCATTCGTTCAGGTGACACCCACCGCCCCCCCCCCCCCCCCCCGCCGCCCCATCCGGGATGGGCCACCACCTACCGGCGGTAACTCCTTGACTTGGGATCACAGGAGCAAGGGAATTAGTGGTCTCTGTGTAAAATCCCATGCATGGGGTGGGTGGCTCAGCCCTGCCTCAGTGCTTTCTAGAAAAACAAGCGTCACCTAACTACTGGGCCAACTGGTTGCTCACAGCCACATGGACATACCGAGTGGCTGTGTGCACATGGGCAGGTGCGGCCTGTGCCCCTCGGTCCTTTCCTGCCCCACTTGGCAGGGCCAGACATGCTCACGCAGACCATTTATTCCATGTCTGCAGAGGAAGCAGCGTTCTTATATTCAAATTCAAAAATCAAAATGATTCTTGTGCCACTGTGGTACACAAAGCACATATCCTCATATGCAGAGCACATGAGGCCATCAAAGAACATCCCCCCAGGAAACATTAAACAGTAACCATTTAAAGAATTCTGAAGACCAAGAGCTTCTGATGAAGAAATGTGTTAAAGCCACGCTTCCTCCCACAGGCCAGATGCACAGCGGGGTCCCGCACACGGCCGGGGAGCTGGGCTTGGGGCCACCATCTCGGGACCGTGGCGAGCACGCAGCCTGGTGGCTGCACGGTGGCGCCACAGCTTGGTTTCCAGGCACACGCGGGAAAGGTGCCAGCAGCAGGGTCTCCCACAGCCGCCCCAGGACAGCGACCCCCCAGGACAGTGATGAGGTGAGTGGGTAGGAGGGGGGAAGAGACCAGCTTGCAAAGAATACCCCTTGGGTGACACCATTTCTCATTTTAAAAAACATTAAATTCAGAAGCACACAGGAATATAAAAGGAATAATCCATTACGTTTTATTTTGAGTATGTCCTGGATTCTTACCCTGCCCTTTTACATCAAGAGTATTAACATTTTGGAAGAATCTCAACAGATCTAGAGAATTATCATCATTGGTCCCAGGATACAGAAACTGTGACCTCCGAGAATTCTGGAAAACTCCAGGTCAGCCATGTGCTGAGGGGATCAATGCGAAACGACCAGCAGCTTTCCCAATGTATCTCAGACAGCTTTCAGCATCTGTGTGAAAGAAGTGCCTTCACCTCATGGAAGAGAGCCAATGCAGATTCAGTATCTTGAGGTGGCAAGTTCAGGGCAAGGGACAAAGGCACCATGTGGCCCGTGAGCTCCAGGGAGAGCAGCCTCCGGAAAGAGAAGCACCAGGGCGTGGATGCTGCTGGCTGACGGCTTTAGCAGCCCCATTACCCTCTCTTTGATGTCCAGGGTCAACGCGATCCTGGTTCCACTAGGGCTAGGCGTAGATGCATGAAAAAGAATCTCACTGTGATCTTTCCTGCAAAGGAAACACCAATAAAATTTACTGCCTGGTAACAACGAAGGAATTCTTGTAAACCTGTACCTCTGCGTGCCTCTGCTCTCCGCTCTGGAGAGGACCTGGGGGAGGAGAGACGAGACCGGCTGCACCTCACGACCCCACCAGTGGGGTGCCAGCGGCCATACCCCAGCCGTCATTCCACCACACAGCTCAGGCCCCTTCACTCCACCTGCTTCCACAGCCTGAACTCTGCGCCACAAAGAGGTGGCCCGGCCCGCGTCCGGCGCAGCGCTAACTGCATTCTGCCTCTAGGAGTGGAAGCTCATCCCCCGAGTCCACACAGTGCTAGGACTCCACCAGCATCCGCACCCCAGGGCCACATACAGACGGGCGCCACCGCCGCCACCGACGTGAGGTCTTCGTGTGAGCGCGGTTCCAGCTCCGGAGCCTCTGGGCACTTACAAACAGGAAGGCTTTTTGCTCGAGGGCTCGACTCCTGTTCCTGCTGAACTGAGCCAGTGTGTAAAATGAGAACTGATATCAGCTCAGTAGGCACCGGAGGGCGGGTCCAATCGGCAGCCCGGGAAGCAGTGCCCCAGCTGGGGGCGCGGCGCCGTCTTGCGGGGGGCTGCGGACACAAAACAGAGGTTACCGTGCTCGGGGAAACTGAAACCAGGGGCCGCCTTGGAAAGCACCGGCCCTACTCACATGCAACCAACTGCTGACATAGTTTTAACTTGGTTTTTTGGTGATGCGTTTGGCTTTAGTTTTTATAGAAGAAGAATTTTTGCAGCTTTCAACACATTTGACTTTTCAGGCAGATGTCTAACTAGTTGACTTATTATTTCCACAGACTTCTGGTACATTCGTGCATTCACGACAGGAGAAAGTGCATCCTCAGAGCTGAGCGGGTCTCGCATCCTCCAGAATCGCGCCTGGCACCAAGCGGGCCACGCAGGGCGGCCTCTGCCCCAGCAGCTCCAACTTAACTGCCCCATCTCACCTTCTCTTCAGGTGCAGAACTTAGCCACTGTGAACAAAGCGGAAACCAGTCACTGTTCACCAATCAGCTAAGCTCTGCACCTCGGCAGAGAGGTCGTCGGCTGGGCATAAGGAACAGGCTGCCGAGCATCTTCCACGGCTGTTGCTTCTTCTGTTTCCGGAGAAGAGCTACAAGATGCATCTGTTCTCCGAACTGCAGAGAGAGAGAACTATGGCTTCTGGAGGAGCAGCCAAGGTCATGGTTGCGTGGTAATCCCTGGCAATGTGATTTTAATCTTAAGTCACAAATCAGCATGCCAGGAACCCAAGCAGCCAGAGCACTCGGAGCAGCACTGTGCCTGCTCACAGCCCACACTGCACGCGCCGCCTTCCGCCCATGTCGGGCGCCGCCGTCCACCCTCTAGCTACCGCATGGCCTTGACTGTGGCTTGCTGGGCGTTTTACCTGGTGTCCTAGAGGCTTAGCCGACAGCAAAAGGACTCAGAAGCAACCACACACACACCCATGCAGCTTTGGAAAATGAAATGAAAAATGCAACCAACAGCTGCCCCTGTGTGCTTCGCCACTTCCACCTACGGGCCTGGGTTCTCAGCGAGTGGGGCTGGGGAGTCTCCTGCTGGAAGGTGCCACGGTCACAGAAGGGGCTACGGAGAAGGGGCGCGCATGTGGCCCTGCATTCACCCACAAGGGGCAGGGACAGAAAACTCACAATGGGCTACCCTGAAAACTCACAATGGCTCCCCACAAGCAGCAGCAAGGGGATGGCGGGGGAACCAGCCCACTGTATGCAGTCTTCAAGAAACCCAAACTCTCCAAGAAACAAAAATCTAAGAGAGATAGGATTTATACTACAGCTACACAAGGGTGGTGGCAAGAAAGGCTGTATTTTCTGCTGGCCCGGCTCGGCCTAGGATGCGCTCCCATCACGGGGATGGGTGGGGGGAGGGGGGCTGCACACCGCTGTTTCACTACAAGACGTACAATCGTAGAAAATACTGCCAACTATTTCCTTTTCCTGGCGGCAAACACGGTTCCTGGACTCTTCTGGAAGAACAGGATCATACTTTTCAGAACCCCTTTTTCTTCTTAGTACCAAGAGTTCTTTCAAATAAGATACTTCAACATGTTAGAAATGGTTTTGTTAACAGCAAAACATCAGAAGCACACTGAAAATCTGACAACAGGTTTAGAATATCTACATAAAATATTAAATAACCATTAAGAATTCTACATGTAGAGAAGCTGTATAAACATCAAAAATACTTGAGATTTGATGAGAAGTTAAAAAAAGATGTGAAATTCGGCCCTATTATATCACATAAAATCTTGAAGAACAACTGAGAAGACAGCCAAAGCCATGGCAGCCATTATCGGCTTGTGCTCCAACCCCACAGTTCTACCTAAGAGCTTCCCAGACCACTGGGATGACTTTTAACATGCAGAAACCTAGTTAAAAATGAACTTCTAGGATGTCAATCTAACAGGTCAATTCCAAGCACTATTAATCAGAAGCAGTTTGAAGAATTCAGGACTCCCACTCCCGTGCAGACCAGAGAAATTCCGCTCCGGTACAAGGGCAGACATAAGCCGGGCACAGAGCCGTCCAGAGGTGCACTGTGGCGGGAGGCCCCTCAAGTTCTGCAGATGGGGGGCTGGACACAGACATCTGCACTGAGCTGAGCGTGCAGGGTAACACGGGAACATGCTCACCTGGATGGCTGGATTAGTCCTTCCACCGGCCTCCCCAGCCCACCACCTACACCTACTCCAAGTGCTCGCCTGTGTTTTTGTCCCTATAAGGAACAAAACTCCACTGGCCAAAACCGCGCGCAGGAGAGCTACTCTGCCAGGGCGGCAGCCTCTGCTTCCAGGCCCCCTCCGGCCAGACCGGGCCTCGTGCTGCCCGCAGGCACCTGGGCCGCCTGCACTCCCAGGCCACTGGCCACGAAGCAAGAGCAGAGGGCCGTGGCTCCGCGTCTCCTTATCACCTCATGTGGCTCTGACGCGGAATCTCTGGTTAGAGCTGAGCGGCGGAGGAAGGGAAAGGGGAGAATCACCTCTTCAGAGTAACATCTCGGCCACCACCTCGGCTGAGGATCTGTCCATCTGCTCCTTGGTCAGCTCGAAGCACCGGCGGGCGACCTGCTGCTGCGTGGCGTCCTCGCCCAGCATCAGCTCCCCATAGAGGTACACGCCCATGGCCTGCAGGGCGCAGAGGCGCAGCGAGGAAGGGAGAGAAAGTTCATGTCCACACGTACGCGGTCCGTGCTGCTTGTGCACCCACCTGCCCACCTGGAAATTACAAAGACCCTCGAAAGACGAGACAGCTGACCAGCTGTACTTCTGCAACCTACAGTTTTCCATCCCTTCTTTCTTGTTCACACTGATCCCCCCAGAATCCTTAGCTATCCGCTCCATCAACAGAACCTCGGTGACCAAACCGTTTCTCCATGGAGGACTGTGTGGGAAACATGAGGACAGGCAGGTAGGTCCCCACAGTGCCCACCACAGAAATCCCCGCGGCTGCAAGCAGCCCCCGAGGCACCATGCACCTGTCACACGGTCACAAGACTTCCTCCCAGGAGAGCGTCCTGAGCCGCAGCTGGAGAACAAACACCAGCACAAAACATGCGCCATGGGAGGGAGAACCGTCCCACCACCCAGGAAAAAGTGCCCGCTCCTTCAGCCCAGCCCGTCCGAGCCCCTCAGCCGCCCCTGCCCAGGCAGCAAACACTACCCCTGCATTTCTCCTGCAGCTTGGAAAAGGGCCAGTTATATCCTGGAAGACCACAAGAACCCTTTGGTTCTGCCTCTTCGCTTGTTCCAAGCAGTAATGCCATGGATTACATTCTGCTGGAGCAAATTAAAAGAAGATGAAGTTTCCATCGCAAGATAAAAACTTGGTAGGCCGGGGCTCAAAAATTCTTCCCTGAAAAAGCTGAGTTTGGTAATCCTTATTTGGCAAAGGTGTTGGCTCTTAAAAAGCAGTTAGTTTCAGTTTCAGAAGAAACCTTAAGTTGCTGCTTACATTTTGTCCCTGTTTGTGTTTCTAAACACCTCTGCTCCAACTGTGCAAATGTGACATTTCTTCTGCTACAAAGTCATGTATTTTTCTTTGTGGGAAGAACGAGCCCTTCCCTACTGGCTGCCCCTCCATACTTGGATCCTCTCAAAAGTCCCTTTGTTTGCCCCACCGCCACCGAAGCATGGCTCCATTCTGTCAGCCCACAGTGCCCGGCGCAAAGCTCGCTCGGTGCCACACAATGGTCACGCTAACAGCAACGAGCTGCAGGCTGCCTTCCAAAAGCTGACAGAATCCGTGGCGCACACACCACCACCCACAGCCACGCTGGTGCAGAGGGGGCAAGGGAGGCACCCCCAAACATATTCGTGCACCTTAGTGCTTCCTGCGGGCTCTCAGGAAGGTGACCACCTTCCCCTGAAAATAGTGAGGAAAGTTCTCGCAGGAAGGACACTGGAAATGGGCGTGGCAGGGCAAGGCTGGCGCAGGTACACACCAGACTGTCCTGGGTGTTTGGGGCTCCCCCTGATTAGCCCCATTCTGCAGACACAGACACACAGGGGGACAGCTAAGCCGCGGCCTGGCTCGAGACCTGGTGATGCTGTGAGGTCTGCATGTGCGTCATGTGGTAAGGACAGTGGCCCACAGCCACGTCAAACCAATGTGGCTTCTAAGGGTGTGATTCATGATTTAAAGGGACACCGAGAGAGGGGAAAATCAGCTCCAAAATGTGTTAGAGAAGCTCCTACCTAGTCCTTAAAGATCTTTGGAAAATGTTTAAATATTTGTTATGCAAGAAAAGTTCCCAACTTGGGTCCTGTGTGAGTGAGTGCAGCGAGCAATTGGGACAGCATTAAAGGAATTCCCATCTGCTGAAAAAGGAAACTTACCTGATCCTCCTGGAGGAACCTCTCCACATCTTTGTAGGCTTTTGTATATTTGTGCTTAACAATGAGTTCACACCATCGATGGCGAACCTTAAGGAAGGAGAGAAAGTTCAGTAAGCAACAAACCGGGGGTTTCCTCAGCCTGTCTTAATGACAGAATCTGTAGTAGCAAAAGTTACTCTCTCAACTGTATTAATGTTGCTGACATGTTGTAAATTTTTAGTTTAATTTCATGTACAAAGAAAGGAACCATGTTTCTCCTGGCCTGCCCTCAACTTTAGGGGAAGAAGCGACATGGTTCAGTTAGGTGAGCTGAGGTTTTTAAACACAATTTTGCAAGACACCAAGGTGTAACCAGACAAGATACAACAAGGCAGTGGAGCACCCAGCCCAGCCAGCCCAGCTCTGCCTGCAACACGCAGTCAACAGATGTTCTCTTCAAAACCACAGCCAGCTTAATTTCCAGTGAGGACCAATTCGGTTCAACGCTGCTGATCATGACCGTAAACACAAGGAAAGCAGGAAGCCATGGTCGTCCACATTGCTGAGGAGACGCACAGCACGCCCCTGCGGCCCGTGGGGTGGGCACCTGGGGCCAGGAAAGAGCAGGGCACCTGCTGCAAGCAGTATTCCTCCAAGGCATGCCCACAGAGTGCCACACGTCTACACAGCCTGCCGCGAACAGCCCAGCTCACTATGGGGGCCATTCAGTCCAGATCCACCTGATGCAAGGTTTCCCAGAATGAATTTGCCAGGAAACCCAGCCCCCTCCAGACATTATGGGAGTCTGGTCCTAGCATTAGTGGCCTCTGCTGGTAGAGGCAGAGCCCCAGCATCTCCTGGCACTTCTGGCACATTCTTCAGGTGGAAAGCCTACCCGAATTTGGTTTTCAGAATCCAGATGCAGGCCCAGGTCTACTGCCCCAAGTCCTCCCAATTACACACAGCAAACAGTCCACCACTTTCTATTCCTCAACATCAGCCCTCCACGGAAGTGATGACAAGCACCAAAAAAGCTTCCTTCCTTCCCTCTTTGTTTTTACTGCCTTTGAAGGAGGAAGACCCTCCTAGTAATCCATCTGTGGCAACGGGATAATGTAAGCAATTTCAACATTTCGGCTGGGCCCCTGTAAATTATATCATTACCCACTGCTGGCCGGATCTCTCCTTTAATCTACTATAAACAGATATACAAAAAACATGTAGAAATGAAGAAACAAGTCTTTGGGGAAGAACCCTTCCCTTGGGGTACAGTATACCCCAAGACTGGGTGTTAACTCTAGGGTTCTGGTGGGGCTGCCCTTTGCTTGTGGGCAGCAAGCCCTTTGAACATCCAAGGACAAGATGCCAGGATGCCAACGATCTTTACATCCACGAAGGAATTTCAGAGGCGCATGGAAATGAGCGAATAGCCTCCGAGCATCACAACAAACGGGAAGAGTCTGGACTGGATGGGTCTTGGCAATCTTTCCATCTTCCACAAGATGTTCTTTCCTACACAGCCAACAGAAGTGAACAGACCATAAAAGGGAAAGGGCAGCCCTAAAATATTCTCACAGAAAAGACAAGTGAACAGAGCTCTGAGAGGCCAACTCGTCACACTACACCAACCAGAACCACAGACCCCCACACTCCCGAGCCCCGGAAAGCACCCAACCAAGTCCCACTGGTGTGACACCCTTTCGCGGTTTTCTCCCAGTCACAGTCCTCACTGCAGCACCCTGTGAACTTGCGGAAAATGGGGGCCAGCTCGGCAAGGCCAGGAGAAGGACCCCGGGGAGAACCACCCTGCGGGACAGACTGCTGCTCTGTGCCCCACCCAGAGCCCTCGGGAAAGAGCATCCCTTTCCGCCCGTGCACACGGGTGCTCGCCTCTCCCTGATGCACAAGGACAGGAATAACAAAGCCTAAATGGGGGCCTATTTTGTGGCAGAATAAGGCCTCCAGGCAAGCAGGAGTCAGGGTGGTCCCACCACAAGTGGGCGAAGGTCCAGGAGGCCCAAGCGAAAGGCTCTTTGACACCAACATGAAGCCAGCACTTTCACTTCTCTTACTGTTAAAAATAGTTTACTGTCACAATTAATAAGAGATCTTGTCTTCTGACCCCCGAAAGCCAACATGGCATCCAGGAAGCACAGTCCGGCATCCCCTCCCCTAGAAGAGCAAAAAAAAACAATGAGTCTTTTCTTTACAGAAGAGCTCAGTGCATTTCAATATTTCAGTGACAGGATGTTTAAAAGACATCACAGAGATGCTGCGTGAGGCTGAGGGACTGACAGATATTTCTTGCTCACACACAGGGCTTTTACCTCTCTTCCTACTTTTTTCACAAAGAAAACCCTCATTTTTTTAGCCCCTAAACTCCAGGACCCAATCCACATGGCCACTTGTCACCACACATAATGGGGGGGGGGGGTGTCATCCTCCCAAAAAACTGGCAGCAAAATGACATTTGTCTCAATTTTTCCCAGCAATATTTCCAAAGTGGGTACTGACAGAATATTCCCTCTCCAGATCCCCGAAAAACCTGAATAATCTTTGACAGAGGCCGTCACACTGGTGTCTCACACTCCTTCCCCCACTGGAACTAGAGAGAGTGAGGCTCTCTGTGCTGGGGGGCCAGGGCCAGAGAATTTGGGGGCAGGCCTCTGAGGAGAAAGTGGTCCATCCTGTATGTCCGCTCTTCCTCATTTTCTATTTAATTAATTAAATAATGGGGTAGTGGTTGCCCTGTAACTTCCTCAGTGAGCTCACCGAGCACAGTGCACGGCCCCAACGACGCCTGCGCCTCACATGCCTCCACAGCCTCTGTGGCTCCTGGGTCCCACTCCTGAGTTTCAGTGTTGTAGGCGCTCACACAGGCCAACATGGATCAAATCACACTAAAAGATCCATGTTTTATTGTAGTTCAGTTCTGTCAAGAGTTGAAAACACTGAATGACCTTCTGAACTAGGACTCAAATTCACCTCACTCCAACTTCGTGCCGGGAGTCATTGAGAAGGGCCCAGGCAGCCAACAGCCTAGTCCCAAAGCCCATCAGTGTGGTCAGCCGGACAGAGAAGGGGTGAGGCAGCACTGGGGAGGGAGGAAGAGAGGGGAGCAGAAGAACCAGAACCCAAAGAGGATGAGAAAAGGGGCATATTTCAGAAGTGAAGAGAGGCAGAGCTGCCTCAGGTGACAGAGAGCATGGTCCCAGGTCCGCACCCTCCTCCCTCCTGCTGCTCCGCCAGTGCGCACACGGCAGGGTCTGGGTATCCAAAAGGGATCCTGCCTCTGACACGTATACCTGTGGATACACACGCACACACGCAGAATCCTTGCCCTCACTCTGCTATTTTCTGTCTTTTTCTTTATGCCGGTTAATGATCTACTCAATTGATTTCATGACCCACCATGCCTTGAGCCACAGTGCCCGAGGCCCCAGGCCGGAGGTCTGCCACTCAGCCCCAGCAGCCCGGCCCTGCGCCCCAGGGTGGGGAAGAAGAGCGCCGCTCCTGTGGCTGCTGTGGAGACGGACTGCGGTTTGCCCATGGCGAGCGCAGCGAAGAGTCCCATATAGTGAGCGCTTGTCATCTTAGCAGAAGTGGCATATTTCTGGCTTTTTCACTTCACAAGTTCTGTTATTTATTGAGTTGATAGAACCTTTGGAATATCATCTCAAGGAAGTGCTGTTAACTGGTGAAGTGAGAGCAAGGTGCCTGTCAGATGGTTGCTGGTCCAGAGGGTGGCCTGGAAGCTGTGTGAGGCACAGCAGCCTGCGAGGGAAGGTGCAGACAGGGCTGGGCTCTCGGGTGGAGAGGGGGTGAGGGGCATGAGGTCCCCAGGCCTCTGGGCCCCGGCTCTGCCTGCCCAGCGACTGGTTTCAGGAGTCTGAGATTCCCTGTGGGAGGAGCAGCAAGGGTGCCCCCAGAGAGGGGCGGAGAGGCCTGGGGGCCAGGGGCCAGGCACTGGGAATTTCCCAAACCACCTGTGGAGACAGAACACCCAGCTCAGCCATGCCTTTAGCCCCAGGCCCATGGCGTTTCTGCCACTTCAAGGAAGTCCTTACTACCCAAAGGCTCAGCTGAGCTGAACTACCTCTGGTCCGCTCCCCTCACCTGCCGTGGTGCTCAAAAACTGGGACCTGCCTCATAGGGGTCATTTGTATTCCCAATCCATGTCTCAGATTCAAGAGGACAAGTCCCATGACCCAACGGGGCCTCTGTGTGATACACCCTAACCTTCATCAGGACATGCCGGGGCTCCCCCTTATTTAGTTGTTCTCTCCTGGAAACAGGAGAGAGACTGCTGAAGAATAAGTCCACTCCCCACCCCAATGTCTTTTCAACCTGAGAATTTTCATGTATCCAGAACCAGTTTCCTACCAAACTCTGGAACAAGAGTTGGGAAATTTTCTCAGTCAAGGGCCAGACAGTGATGCTGGCTTTTTGCTGCCCATCTGCCACTGTACTGCCAAAGCGGCCTAGACGTCTATAAGTAGGTGGGCACAGCTATCTTCAGATAAAAGTTTATTTATCTGGGTGGGCGGGGCTGGCCTGGCTATACTTTGCTGACCCCTGCTTAGTAGGGCGGAAGTCTACACCCCAGGTCCCCAAGTGAGGCCAGGTGAAGGGGTGCTGGTAAACATTCAAGCCCCAAAGCTACCTGCATGAGGTCACAGAACACAAAGCTGGGAGGTCCTCGTGAGCTGGCTCAGGCCTCCATCCTGGTCCTGCCGGGAAATCTAGTACATTCCTAAATGTGGGGCCTCTGAGTCCTTTTCTCGCTGTGGGTTAAATTCCTTCAGAAACAGAGTGACCCTCAAGCCAGTGGGCCCAGCACAAATGCATATATAAGGCATCATGCATGGACAGGTGACCTGACATCAAGGAAACGCAGTCTTTGGGAAGAGTGACCCCCTACACCAGCTCACTCCTAGTCTCCCCACATTGTTGGAGCTTCCCTCTGAATCACCACACACCCAGATCCCATGCTTAGTAACACCTCACAATTCTTAAGGCTGTTTTATAGCTTTTACCTCAAGTTTCTTCTTTTTTCCCTTAATTTTTATGTTTTCCATGAAGCTATTTCAAAGAAATAAAACATTCTTTATGGGAATGCTCCCTCTAAGTCTGCTTGTTAACTAACAGACTAGTTTTCCAAAGTGGTTTTCAAACTTTTCTTGAACATCATTCTTCTAACTTTCAGTAAAAGTCAACTCTGAAACATTCTAAAGACAAATTAGAGAAAATAATGTTAGTGGTTCTTCAAGCAGTTTAAAAACCTCCACGTCAGGTAGGAAACACCTCTAAAATAAACCATAAACTTGTAGGGCCCTGAGTTCCTCAGAGCTGAAGTTTGAAAACCAGTGACTCAGAACTGTTGTGCCTGAAGAATAAATGGATTCACAAAGGCTGAGCAGACACTGCTGCAGACGTAAAAACAAGAGTTCAGTTCTGGGGGCGCCTGGGTGGCTCAGCTTTGGCTTAAAACGTGACCCCAGAGTCCTGGGATCACCCTGCATCAGGCTCCCTGCTCAGCGGGGAGTCTGCTTCTCTCTCTCTCCTACTCCTCTTGCTTGTGTTCCCTCTCTCACTGTGTCTCTGTCATATAAATCAATAAAATCTTAAAAAAAAAAAAAATTAGTTCTGGTAACTCAGTTAATGCCCCCAGGCTTGGTTCTCCTCGCCACGAGCCGCCCCCACCACACACACGAGCGCAGGTCAGAGAGAGGAAATCAGCCACGCTGCTTCTGTCACTGTCGTTCTGGAGCCAGGGTTTGGTTTGGTGCACATCAGTGTCCAAGCCTGAAAAAGCACCTGTGGCTCTGGAGGGAACTGCTTCCCTTGCTTTATCTTCAAACGTTGATGATCTTCACAGCAGCGTTCAACATGGATATATTATTTTGTGTTTTTCCTTTTCGATGCCTGCCGCTGTTGGGCTTACTAGAGTAGCGTAGCCCGCAAACCTTTGCTCAAAAACAGTGATGGGGATGCCCTTCTGTTAACTTACCACAGCTCCATTAAAGTCTGTGTGTCCCCCAAAAGTCCCAAAGTGTGTTAATTGCCTTTGGCTTTTTAACAAGGAGGCTGTGACATGAGATGGCACTGCCACAGCCCTGCCTCACTCAGCAACACTGGCGTTGGGCCCATCGGTGGGCATCCTTGATCTCACCCCTTTGGCCGAGCCCAGCAGCACTCCACGCCCACTGGCCACTGTCTTCAGCTTGTGTCTGAGATCTGAACCGTCCCCAGTGCTCGCGGACAGGCCGTGTTCCCTTGTCTGCCCATGTACGTACCTACCCTGAAACATACGCCTGGGGAGAGCAGAGGGGCCGGGCACCTTCAGGTCATCTCGAGGCCCCGTCTCGATGCCTGGCTTGACAAATGTTTGATAAATGTTCCTGATCGAATGTAGCCCTTTTAAAGACTCAGAATGCTTTCCAGCTACTTGGAAATTATAAGGCACAGTTGGAAGCTGTAAAATGCTTTGAAGAATGTCACCCATTCCTATTTATGACAGGAAGTACTCCCCTTTCTTTTCAGTCCTTTTGATTTTAAAATTTACTGTTAAAGGGGAAAAAAATCTATCTAGGAAACATGATCTGGGAAGCCCATTAAACCTCATTGAGAGTTCCATTTTATATCTGTAAACAGAAAGACCAAGGCTCACGGCTTGTGGGAATTACTAAGTCTAACACTGCAATAAATGAACCTGCTTTTTCAATTTGTGTCTGAAATTAGATTTAACTTTGCTCTAAAGCGGCTTTCCTGCTGGCGAGGGAAGCCGGTTCGGCAGCCTGGCAGCAAGAAGGCCTTCGCGGAGCGTGGCTCCAGGACAGACAGCGTCTCCAAGCCAGTGCTGCCTTCCACGGCCTGTGTGATGGTCTGGTGTGACTCACGAGAGAGAGGACAGACCCCTCAGCTGTGTGGCTGTCCCCTCAAGACATGCCACATCTGTGCCGTGACTCCAGCACTTCTCTTTGCTCCCATATTCCCTGCTCCCTTCAGCTGCCACCTTCATGCACTTTTTTGAAACAAGAAGGAACGAGAAGTTCCCGCATTTGCTGTCACAAAGCCGGGTGGGGAGGGTAAGGACAACAAATGCGGCATCAGGCTGTCTGGTCTCTCAGGGCTCTCACTACCCATGCCTGAGTCAGCCGGGGACGGACAACTGGTTGTAACCGGTCACAGCCAGATGTAACCAGAGCTGCAGCAACAGGCAAATCCTGGATCCTTCAGGACCGCCTCACACTTGGCATGTCCACCCAGAGCCCCCGGAAGGATAAATGGGATGACAAACGTCAAGGACTAGCAGAGGCAGCCTGACATAATTCACAAGGGCAAGTTCTAACCTTCCTTCCTTCTCCTGTGGACCTATTTCATGCTATTCAGTGCAACTGGCTTCAAAAAGCAGAACTCAGGAGCCCATGATGGGTCCGCCTTGAAATATGGCACAATTTGCCTTCCTTTCCCAACAAAACTGAGCACTGGATGGCAGTCCGTTCTAACGCGGAAGTCTGTGATTAGGAAGAAACACATTCCACCTTCTTTATTCCTTTCGTTACCATGTGACACACAGCCGGTACTGAAAAGAAGACTTTTACTAAAGTTGGCAGAAAGCGGGACCATGGGTAACCTCCTCCGATAAGCTCAGAAGGAACACCGGTGCCTTCTCTTACCTCTCCTCAGAGGCAGACTCGAGGCTGGAGGGCCTCCCTGACTCCATCAGAAAGGACCGTTCCCTCCTGGAGGGAGGGACCTAGTCACGTCAGGTGCTAGCTGCTGTTCCAGAAGACCTGGAGACTCGGGAAGGGTCATTCTCCAACAGGTAAGTATCAGATGCTGAGGATAAAGTAGTGAATAAAACAGACAACTCCTGTCTTCTTGAAACTTGTAGTCAACAGAAGGTCTAAGAAAAATCCAGGAAACCAGCAATACCTTTGTGAGAAACGCTGTGAGAGAATGTAACAGGGTGCCCCAGGGAACGGCGGGGTGGGGGGAGCAGAAGACTGAGAAGGAGCTGCACGACCGCAGCGCAGAAGACGACACCAGCTCCGGAACGAGGAGGCCTTCTGAGCCCAACTTCTAGCCATACCACACATGCTGCGAACATTTCACCCTCCCTTCCCTTCTTTTTAATGGCTATTTCTTTCAATACCCTCCCTATAAAACCACTATTCACAGCAGCCAAGATGTGCAAACCGTCCCTTGTCCCTCAGCTGATGGATGGATAACGGCTATAATGCATCCGATCGAACTATCTGGCAATACAAAAGGAATGAAGTGCTGATACATGCTAAGACACAGAGGATTCCGGAAAACAGGACGCGAAGTGAAAAGAAGCCGGTCACAAAAGGTCACATATCCTGTTTGTATGAATGTCCAGAACAGGCAAATCTAGACAGACAGACAGATGAGTGTGTTCCCAGGACCGGGGTTGCAGGCGGGGACAACAGCAAGGACAGCCACAGGCCACTGGGGTTTCTCTGAAGGAGGAGGATGATGTTCCACAATCATTTGTGGTGATGGTCACACGACTCTGCGAGGACACTAAACCACTGAACTGTATACTTGAAACAGTGACTCCAGTGGCCTCTGAATTATTTCTCAAAACTGTTATTAAAAACCACCCAGGAGTCAAGCTTGGGAAGGCTGTTTCAGCAAAGGGCACTGCTCTACAGAGTCTGTTCTGGAGGAAACTACCTGGTGACCTGACAGCAAAGCTATTTGCTCCCACCCACAGACGGGCAAGACCACTCGGGCTACGGAACACGGCTCCATGTCGTTCAAGGTGCAAGTGCAACAACGTGCAGACCAAGTAGCTTTTAAAAAATCAATGTTCCTGCCACCCCACAAAATGTAGCTGGTCCTTAAATTTCACACACTGACCCACACACAAAATGCCACAATTTGGATGTAAGTGGGAGCTTTTAATTTTTTAAACAATTTAAATCCAATTTTCCCTTTGCTCTCAGGGACCAGCACAAACACTCACACGAAAGGGCGTGCGTGGCCACAACAACAGTGTGGGAGCCACAGAGCACTGCCCCCCGCCCCACAGCAGCTGCCCCGGGGAGGGGCCCCCCACACAACTCAGGCAGAACCTGCATCCCATGTGTGGTACGTGGCTTCCACAGCTCGAAGGCTAGACTCCCCCAACCCTCAAATCCTGGTGTGACAGGAAACTAGGGAGCAGGAGACATGTCCAGGGGAGAAAAGCAATCTGGAAAGACGGAGAGTTCTGGCACAAGTGCCCCCTCCATTTCAGGGTATTTACGGGACACTTTACCTGTGAATATGGCTCCGTTCAGTTGTGTGAAAAAGATGCCAGTGTTCGTAGACAACAGTGTGCTTTTCTGCTGCAGACTTCAGCACAGAAATAGAGCACGAAATACCTAATCTACTGCTGGAAGAATAAAGAACCCAGAAGCACCAACATACATGTTCTTTCCCTTTTTTTCTATTTACAGATAAATTATAAATACCATTGACTGATTTTAAGTGTTTATTTAAATCGTCCATCTAAGGAACACTGAGCAGATTATGCCATTAATGGCTCATTTTTTTATCTTCATCACTTAACACACATTTGAACAGCCCCAGAATGCTAGAATGATTCAAGGTAAATGGAATACAAATCCCTGGGTTCAGGAACAAGAAAGGAATATTAATCTAAAATATAAAAGTTTTTTTTAACTCTTCATTTTGGATAAGTTCTGAAAAAATTCCTTTACCATAATATAGTAGGGGACAATTTGTTATAAGATTTCCATAGAAAAAACCTAGGGGCACCGAACAGTAACAAAGAAAGAAAACTCCAAGAAAGACCTAGAGATATCTTCATGACTTGGAAGGAAATGTTCTAAAAACGGTTTCAGAAACCAAATACAACAAAGGAAAAATACACAAATATAACTAAAGAATTATGTAAGAGCTCTGTTTTTTTCCCCACATCATTAAAGGCACAAGGTTTCAAAAGACAGGTATGTCTAAAGCAACTGAAGAAAATTACCCCAATCTCTTTTTTCAATCCCGCCCAAGCTTTCAAAACTCTAGAAAAGGAATTACAATACCCCGTCAAAGAGACGGCTGAGCACCACCACTGCCGCCGCCTCCTCCACCGGCTCCAAAGCACTGTCTTGGCTTTTTTAAAAAAACTGGGTATTAATTCACTCTATAGGTCACATCCAAAAGTTGGGGTTCAACAGCCTTTAACCTCTTGACTTGCAACCTGAGCTTAACCATGTCACCAAATCACCAAGTAGGACCCCTCGTCCCTGCAAAGAAATTGTGACAAACTGCCCCGTGCTGGATATGGCTGGTGTTTTGGGAAACTCCCACCTCATAACTCACCCTGAAAAACCACCTCGCTAATTGCCACACACCATTCTGACTCTCCACAATGGTCGTCGTCTTTTTTTTTTTTTTTTTTTAAATCCTTAATCCCAAAACTGCCTCATGGGGCTCTAGGCCAGGAGGGCACCTCCAGACAATGGTTAAGGATGTGGGGAGGTCCTGGGGTGTGTGCACAGCCTCTGAGAGGAGGGAGGAAGAGGCTCCCCTGCCCGGGGCCACCGTCCCACAGCAGCAGGCTCACGGGCCCCACAACGGCCAGACGATGGCATCGCTCTGCTGGTACATTGCGTGGGGGCTGACTGAGCAGGAGGAGGCATGGGGTTCAGGACGCAGCATTTTAAACGTAACCAAATGAGCATCCTGAAGTGGCAACAGAGCCTGAAGAGACAACAACTAACCTCTCCTCTAAACTGTTCTGTGAGGAAAACAAAATAGATGTGCCTTATTTCTTTTGTAGCTGGCATGCTATGGAAAAGCAACCAGAGGAGGGAAGGGGAAGGGGGAGCGGAACACTTCGGAAGATGACAGTGACCTTGAATGGAAGGTTAGCATTCAAAGGAACAGGCACAATCAGAGCAATGGGTCAGCTTTAGAATTCAGAGATGCAGCAACAGACTAACCTTTTTTTTTAAGATTTTATCCATTCACCCAACAGAGAGAGAGAGAGAGAGATCACAAGCAGACAGAGAGGCAGGCAGAGGGATGGGGGGGCGCAGGCTGAGACCCCAATGCAGGGCTCGATCCCAGGACCCTGAGACCACAACCAGAGCTGAAGGCAGAGGCTCAACCCACTGAGCCACCCAGGTGCCCCCGGACTAAGCTTTTATTCTCTGCCTTTTTAACAAGCCAAGATCTGTGAAACATGAAATTCTCTCAATTCACAAAAACTATGCTTTGGACCCAAACGAAATCAGAAATCAGCACCAGAGTTGTCAGACCACCGCACTCCTGGAATCATCCCCTCCGGACTTCAAAGACACGCTGCGGTGTTTTCTGTTCCAGCAAACAATGACTTCTCCTAGTTCCCACGTACCCAAATACACGCCCTCCCCACATATGTGAAGCCCACCATGGGAGGGGCCCTTTATCGGGTTTTCAAGGGCTCCTCAGCAGGAAGAGGAGGAAAGGCAGCAATGTGGGAAAGGTCTGTTCGATGTTTTTCCATTTGCAATCAACCTTGAACGTGCCCTTCTCGCAGCGGAGTAGTCAGATGCTGGCATGGCTTCTTCTGTGTTCTAGTGGTAAAACAGGTTTGTCCCTCTCTGCTAATCTGTTTCCTCAGATTTGCTTGCTACTACTGTGTTAGTTCTAAGTTCCTTCTTTTCCTTCCTGGTGAGAGATTTTGTTTTCACCTCTCCCAAGGTTACATTCTTTGGAGCCTCAGAAGTACAGCAGACTCAGGATGGCCTTTAAACGTTAACTACCTTTCTAGTTCCTCCATGCTGTGTTGTAACCAACTGTCAAGCACTTTATTAGATAAAAGGAAAAAATTGCCTTTTGTGAATCAGCCAGTGCTGTTGAGCTGGGGTTCTTAAATGGGGGTGACTCTGCCCCCAGGAGACATTTGGTTACGTCTGGAGACACTTTTGATTGCCAAATCGGGGGTGGGTGGCGCTGCTGCTAGCGCCTCATGGGTAAAGGCCAGCAATGCTAACCTTCCTACAAGGCCCAGGGCACCCCACAGCAGAGAATTACCTGGTCCAAAATGTTGGAAGTGCCAAGGTTAGGAAACCGCGATTAACAGCAAGTTCTCCCCTGCACCCTATCCCCCCACTCAAGAACTCTGTCATCTGATGGTTAGGGGCTCCTAACAGCTAGCTTATGCTTTTCTCTCCCCTATAAAGGTTGTTTCAGATAAATAACAAAATCTGACCATTTCACAACAAATGAAAGACTGTGAATTTGACGTGAACAGAAATGACACGAAAGCCATGAATGCTCGCAGACATTTTCTCGTATCGTGTTGTTAACAGTCCCATGAAGAAGGGGTTTAGGGCTCCATTTTAATCATGAGGAGACAGAGGCTCCATGGTTCCCAGGGAGGAACTAGGGGAAGTGGTGAGGAGAACCCTGATGTCACCCCGCCTGGCATTTTTCAAACCACAGGCTGAGACCCATTTGGTCCGTCATAAAATCAATTTATTGCATCACAATGCACATTGTTAAAGAAAATGAAATAGGAAGTAGGAAATGACAGTAAGTCTAAGAGTAAAACTGGTTTTGTGAAACTCTCTTTGCCACTTGGCTGTGACCATAAAAGCCAGAAGTCTGCAGTCCTGTCCAGGCAAAGGCTGTGCAGACAGGAAAATGGCACCAGAAAGGGGTCGACTTGGCTGTGGTCACCAGCCATTCAGGGGTCTGGGACTAGAGTGGAGCTCCTTACCAAAGCGGTGCCTTGGCCGGGACCAGGTGCTCAGCCGGGGAAGAGAGCAAGGCATGGATGAGGAGCTCCCAAGACCAGGAGCGGGCGCCATCCCTTCCCTCCCCGTGACCGGCCATGAAGGCGTGTCCCCTGACGGGAGACTAGAGGGCTGGTGCCCAGCTGTCCCACTCCAACCCAATCCAGCCCAGGAGACTTCCCCTTTCTGCCCTCAGTACTTCCCTGAACGCAATGAGGGGAGGAGCTGATGCTGGTAACGGCCTCTCCCAGAGAATTAATTTTCCGGCTCTGAAGCACCAGAGCAGAGAGGACACCTTGGAGACCCTCCGGACCAATGTCTTCTGTTCCCATCTAAGCCAAGTAAGATGCTGAGCTACTGATTCTGAATTTCTGAAAACTCACGACCACTCCGTGCTCTGTGCGCCCCTAATTTTGAAGTGCTTATCTGCAGTCCATAGAAAGAAATTAACTTCAAGGTCACTTGGGGACCTCTTGGGGAAAAAGGTCCCAGAGCCAAGCTGCGTGAATCCTTACCTCCCCCACCACAGCAGCTTCTGCTACAGTTCAAGAGACCTGCTACAGAGGGCAGGAAAGTCATCATTTAGAAGGGATCTTAGAAAATAGCCTTTGTTCCAAGAATCAGTTAAACTTCTATTTTTTAACTTTCATGGCTCTTTAGTTGAGACAATATGCTCAAAATTGTAGACGATGTATTTCTGTGAACTGAGGTTCCCCTCAGCTCATTTTCCATCCTGGTTAAAAGCAGCCCCACATATGGTTAGTAGTTTCGTAGCTCAGGATGTAAACGATGGGGGACTCCCGTACTTAGGGTTACTCTCCAGGCTAAGAAAGGCAAACATCCCCCCACCACCACCCCACGTTTCAGGTGGTGGCAATGAGAAGGGGCAGGCAAGGCACAAAATGACCTATGAGGACACGTGTGACTCTGCCCAGCTTCTGGTAACATTTGTCTTCTAGCACTCTTCTAGTAAGCCTGAGAGCACATGGCATCCCTCCCACGCCATGGGTGACACGCAGGCACCAGGAAGCCAGGGGGCCCATAACCTGGACTGGCGTGCAGAAGGCCGACACCCACCCAAGTGACATGCAGCACCCCGTGAACAACCCCAGCTTGGGTGCCACGTGCCGAAATCCTGACCGGCAGGCCTGACGCGCTGGGAACACAGCTGCAGCCCTGAAGCAAGAGCTGATCCAGACACTGAGCTACCTAGAGAAGCATTAAAAATAAAACTCCCAGTGGGGCTGCACGAGCCTGCCCACCCAGAGAAGGGAGGAGGGAAGGAAGGGCCCAGAGGGTGAGAGCACAGAAGGTGAAGCAGCCGCCGGACAGACGGCTCTGATTCACGGCAGGACAGGCCCCTCACACAGCTGAGCATACTCGGGTGGGACGCATCGAAAACGTGCTGCTCTGCAAGCACAGGAGCGCCACAGCCCACCGAGCAGGCTGGGCCGTAAGCAGCTGGAGACTCCGCTTCAGTGAGCTGTGGCAACGCGGTGGCCCATTCCAGGACAGTAAGGACAGCCTTTCCGTACACCTTGGAGACACAGGGAAACGACCACTCCCTGCTCTGTGCTGGAGAGCCCTGTTGTCTCTGAGGCTGAAGTCTTGGTCCCAAGTCCCAGCACCCTGGACAAAGAGCAGCAGGGCCGTAACTCACACTGCTCTTTGCCAGGAAAGTCACTCCAGAGCCCTTTCCCACAGGCGTGCTCCAGACACAGCCTGCCACACTCCAGTAAATTCAGCCAGCTTTCCAAAGACTGCTTATTTACGACATATTTCAAAGCTCTGATAATGACTGAAAAGGACGATCCTTACTTATCTAGGTCAAGGAAAAGCACCGAGAATAAAGTCAGAATCCTTAAGACCTTCCCATCAAATAATAATTCTTTCACCCATGCAATGTACTGTCACTTAAAATAAAGGCAGATGGTTATTCAACTAAATTCCTACTAATCAACGTCACAAGAAATCACACTTAACTAATAAAGTTTCTAGAAAACGGCCTGCTTGGCCAAAATCTTGTTGCTTTTCTGGTTCTGAGTGACATTTCAAGGAAACTTCAAAGTGAGACGAGCTGTCAGTAACTCACTCCATGCCAGGACCTCAGAGAACCTAGGAAAGGGGCCGGGTGGAAGCTCACTGTTAGAAAAAAATCCCAACTGCATGCCACAGCCTCAAGGCTCTCTTCAATCTGGCCCCCAGTCCACCCCTGACTTCAACCCAGCAGGCCCCAGAGCAGGGGTCAACAAACTCCAGATAAAGCAGGCCAAGTCAGCCTGCAGCTAGGAGTGCTGTGTATTCTTTAGAAGAGTTTTATTTAAAAGGAACAACAAGGCGGTAAAACAGGGTCTTGAGCCTCGCAGCTTCCAGGCACAGAGTGACAGGTGCTGGCGCCTGCTCTGATCCGCCTGCCCTCGCCTGTCCACTACCGGTCACGGGGGCCTGGCATTTCAGAAGAATTCAGCTCTGATTAAAACATAACCTCATGCCTATAAATAAAATGTCTTTTACACACTAATTAAAAATAACAGGCTGGCATTTGGAAACTCCCATAAACAAAAATATAAGAGTTGAAATAAAGAGCAACAGTAAACTGTCTGATCTAAGCTCAGGTGGGTAAAAAGCCACATGTGTCTTCTCTGAAGTTTTTCCATTAACTCCTGAATTTATGGTGCTTTAAAATGGGTAACAATGTCCATCTTACCTTTTAATTTAACAATGTCACAGTGAGCTTTTCCTGATTTACTCCATTTTAGTGGCTGTGTAAGTTTTCATGGTTAACCCAACATACATGAAATATTTCAAAATTGTAATCCATAAGTAGAAATTATGAAATAATTTGTTTTGTACACCATGTCTTCAATATCCATGATGCCTTTTACACTCGTGGCATATCTCACAACAGCCACGGATCACACACTCAAGAGCCGCGTGTCCCCAACAGGCTTCCACTGGGCCCTGGATGGGTCTCAAATGTTCAGTCACTTCAACCGAACACAAACCAAACTTGCTTGCAATTTTAGGAGTTTTACATAAAAGAGTTTTTCATGCTGTGACCATGTGCTTATTTTTTACTTCAGATGACTTAATACAATAAATATTTACTATTTTATGTATATAAAAACTCCTGGAATTCATCTTGGGATTCACACCACATTCTTCACAATAAGCTAAAAGATACTACGAACCACATCATATTGCTTTCCCACAAGCATCCAGTTTTGCTTTTCAAACCATGGCTGTTAGATTTAGTTCTCATTTCCTTTACACATGGCTCCTTTCCTGTCCTAACTGAATGCAACCAGGAAGTTCTGGCACGTCTGAGCCGAGTTTCCTTAATGTGCAGCAGGATGGCGTGACCATGCACAGAACGACCCGCCTGAGTCTGTAATTCAAAAACACTCCACCCTGTCTGCTCGTTCCTTTAAGAGACTTATGTCTGACTTTATGATTTAAGGAGTAAACGGGAAAAATCTCAGGACCTCAAGAGAGCCTAGTGACAGCCAGGATCAGAAGCCCCCTCCCAGAGTGAGCACAACCAGGGAGCGGATCACACTCTGCTCACTGAAGTAAGTACCTGCTCCGCACTCAGGAGCACACAGCACAGACACCGCTAAGGGAAAACAGCAGTTTCAACGGCCTGGAAGGCAATGGGACCCTCACTGGTCACCAACAGCGGGGGCCACCGTCTACACCCCAAGTGCCATCCTGGTTACCTCTGCATCCTGTTGGGGGAGGTGGTACATCTTCTCAAGGCTGTGCAGAGTTCGGGCAGTCAGAGTCTTCTGCTCCAAGAGATGCTCCAGAAGCAAGACGAGCTGGTCTGGGAGGAGCTGAGGGCAAAAGCAAAAAGTCTGTGAAAAGACTAGAGACTTGACCTTGGTAAAATCTCAGAGCTTACACCATATCCCCAAAGACACTGCACTCTGGGGCCTGATTAAGCCCCATTCTCCATGGCTTTTCGTGTCAGTTCTATATTTAGAGCAGATCAAAAGATCCAATGTTTATCTTTTTATTTTTAGGTTGTACAATGTGTTTTTTTTAAGGTGTGCAACATGATGACTGAATATACATATGTGCTGTGAAATGATAAAAACTGTACTGAGCTTAATAAAACATTATCATGGTTCATTAGAGTTCTTTCTTTATGGCATGTAAATGCCAGAAAATATCATTTCACGCAGATAAAGATTCAAGAAGCCATCTGATCTTAAGCGAATAGAGAAGAAGAAACAGTTTTCAGATTTCCTGTACCACCTAAGCCTTGCAAATGTACAGCAAGAAATAAACGGGCACATGATGAAACAAGAACCAGTTCTCACAACCCCCCATTATAAAAGTTTAAAGTTTACTATTCCATTAAAAAATTTAAAATGATTGTACAGGTGATTTTATACATGTGTGTATGTATAATCTTCACACACACAATGCACAAGATCACTCTTCTTACTCCTGAGTTTTCGTACAGTCAAAAAATGGTGTTTATCACTTAAAGGCATAGAGAGGAAGACGCTTTCATAGGACATAAAAAACAATGAAGATTTATGTGCCAACAGTATTTGTGAAATCCAAGAACTTAAAATGTCTTATTCACTACTGAACTGGATCAGCCCCGACCACTGGGCAGTGCTCAAATAAGCTTAAATGTTTATTTGGTGGAGGAAAAAACAAATTTAAGATACATTTTGTGGGAACTGTAGAAACTGAAAAATATTTATTCTGAAGTCAGGGTTTTAAAATTATGACTTTGAATTCCATTATTATCTACATTTAGCTTTTTCTCCCTCCCTGCTTATGACCAGATAGGCCCCATCCGCTAACTCGATTTTACAGGTCTAGAAGTCAATCCTCTATCAACAGAACATTCACACCACCACCTGGACTTTAATCCCCACGTTGTCACTTCAAAAGAAAACTTAAGAATCACTGGCTTCTCTTGCTACCTTCTCTACCTTTAGGCCCCCAGTTGTGGACTCTGCCCCACCCCCATTTCCAAACACACACACACAGACACTGCCCAACACGCACGGAGGAAAGCGGAGTAGAGAGCATGCACCATATTCCCCAGGCACCTTCACAGTGAAAGCATTTCTTGTGCTTTCTCACAGTGCCCTTCTAAGTGCTAATAAAACTGCTTTCCTAGAGAAAAACACGGATGTACATCACTTGGTTCCTGGGCATTTTTATTTTATAACATCACTTCATTCCCCTTAGACTCAATGCTGTGGATCCTCTCTCAGGTTAACAGGGCTGAAACAAGGTGTCTTCAGCAGAACTAGAGGGTTACAACCAGCACTGACCCGTCAGGTCCTACAGGAGGACTCAAAGAACAGCTAACACTTCATTTTCTTTCCATTGTAAGTCATGTGCCTTTAAAATGTTTAAAGATATCAAATTACTATGTAACAACCAGTAACAAAAATGCCAGTTTTTCATTTTTTATAGTTTCCGACACATGAGGCTTTTATATTTTCAAAAATTTGCTGTTTTATAAAACAGCCCAAATCCAGGGCTCTAGGGAGCCTCTAGGGAACCTCCTCACCGTCCACACCACGAGCAATCTCCTCAGGCCCTGCCTGGAGCCCAGGCTCCCTCAGCCCTCCTTCCCACCCACAGCATCCTGCGGCCTCCCTCTCCAGATCTTTCTTACATTCCAAGAAGGGCCTTTCTCTGGTGGAGGCTCATCCTTCAGCCCCAGTCTTAATACACCCCTCAGGTGCCCTTAGGTCACTCTCCAACTGTCCTCCTGCACTTGAGCCCACTTCACAGAGCCAGCCTTTCTCCCCCATCACGGTCTCTCACACCTCACCAGGGCCCTTTATAAAGTGTGTCCCAGTTGCCCCCAGCAGGTGGTGGCCTGGCTTCTGCCTCTGCAGGGGCTGTGGAGGGGAGAGCCCCAGAGGAGTCAGAGGCCCATCCAGCCCTACACTGTGATGCCCTGATGGGCACTCTCAAAACTGCTAGCCAGCCCCAGGAGTAAGAGCTTGACATCGAGGCCACTCTAGATGCAGGAAGCTGGCCTCTGGGTAAGGGCCCACCCGACAGAGCACAGAACCCCCATCAGCGGGCGGCGCAGGCCCTGCTGGCTTACTAAGCCCAGCAGGAACCGGCCCTGCCAACCTGCGGAGTTATAGGGAAGGAGCAGGAAGGAAAGCATCTCCCTATTACGTGTATGCACTTACAAAGAAGCCTATTGTTACAACTCAAGTTTAGGACTTGCTTTAAACTAGAGAGACCGAAGGAGGGAAGAAGCCCTTGAGTAAGCTGATTCACCTGGTCCTTAACTTACCCCAAATGGGTTAACCAACAAACACAACTCCAGTTTAAAACCAAAGAATTACTAGCTTGTGAACCAATCAAGATGTCTGGATTCATACTTTTATATCCTAAAGTTTTCTTCTGAGCAGAAAGGTCACACATCCTCACAGAGAAACAAAACCAAAGGATCACTGAAGACCTTTGTCCTCCTCAAATTTTCCACGATGGAAAAATATTTAAAGCCAAGCCCCCTGCCTGAAGAGGGACAGCGGAGATGGATGGCAGGGGGTCCAACCCTTAGGGCTCTTGAACACGTTTCATTTACTCTAACAGGAGAGGCAGACAGCAGGCCGCACGCCCCGCCAGAGAGCCCCCTGACCCCGGCAGCGCTGCTGGAGGGTCGGCCTGTGCCGCCTGTTCAGGGCAGGCAGAAGGCAACGAGGACCCACACAGAGGCCAGAGACCCTTTCTCTGGAAGGAATGCCGGGAGTTCTGCTAGTCCTATGCTTCAGAGCAGGCTTGCAGAAATGCTTCTCTCTTAGTAAACAACCTGTAGCCATCTGGCTTCCAACTGCGACTCTTCCAATTTACCAGGAAAAACGCAGTTTCAAAACAATGAGGAAAGTAGAGAAAATCAGCGATCAAAGGCTATTTTAGTACACAGACAATAAAACTGATTCAGTATCTTTCATTCACAAATAAGTAAACATTACGTATTTTTTTACATGACATTACAGACCCCGAAAAAAGAAGATATGAAAGCAAAAATGTGGTAAGCAGCTCCCTTTAATACAGTACATTTCTCTTCATAAAATAAACATTTACTCCCTGTAAAGCCACCCTACAATGAAAAAGTACTATGTAATACACCAAAGCGTTCGCACAGCAGCAGGGAGTGAGCGGACACCAGCGAACGTGCTCAAAATGCGGTCCTGGGCACCCCCCACCCCCGCGCCAGCAGCTGGCACCACGGCGACGGGAAATGCGTGGGTCAGTCCACCCCCGCCCACGTAGGAATCAAATTAAATTTCACATGACTTCTAGGCCAACTGTATTTTAATGCAGCAGTACTGAGAGCTTCCGTCACACTATGGGGTGATTAAAAAAAATAAAGTGCGTGTCTCAGAACGTTATCTCCTGAGAAAGCAGCTCCTCCGAACAGTATACGAGAACATGCCTTTCTTCCTGAGGGTCTGATGTGCTTGCGCCGCAGTCTCACAGTGACAGGAATAGAAGGTCCCTTCCTTTGCACAGACAAGGACTTCATGATGTGGTGATTATTTTCCATAGGGAAACCACATGGCATTTTATGAATTCATCTGCCTCAGAAACTTAGACAAAATAAGACAGCGGGGTGCCAAAGCCATGTATGTACTGTGTGTGTGAAAGAGAACTTCAAGGCACTGTAAAACTTACTTAAATAAAAAACGTAAAATGCTAAAGGGGGTCAGTCAATACAAATGCTATTTGTTCAGGATTTAGAAGTCTGCACTCTTGCTTTGAGGAGGGAGGATTCTGGAGTCACGAATTACCCAGAAACGTACAAAGAAGAAAGAAGTCTACCTGGTATTTTTCCCAGTCCACTGAAGAGCTGAGGGAAGCCACACAACTCTGAACGGTTTTTAAAGAGTTTCCACACAGGCTCTTGAAAGAAAATATGAATTTTCCAAACCCACCCTCCTAGTCTACAAGCAGCACAAAGCAAACAAGCCCTGACTCTTCCAGAAGCCCCTCACCGCTGTCAGAGGGGCATCACTCACTCCCGGCTCCCAGAGGACCACCCACGCAACTTGAGCCCCTCCACCATGTCTGCCATTAGCAGGACGCAGTACAGGCCAGCTCACGCCTGGATCAGAAAATGTCACCAAGACGTCCCACCACTGACCTTCCAAAGGCAGGAACCAACTCGAAGCAGCGCCACCGCTGCCTGCAGCACTTCAGGAGGAGGGCGCCTCCCCTCGGGGCCCAGGCCGCCCGCCCGCGGCAGCCGCACACAGAGGAAGTCTCCTAGAGGCTCCCAGACGGGGAATGAGCCTGGGACTGAGGCAGCCACCGACTGACGGTGGCGTGAGTTCTATTATTACCCCATTATCACTCTGGATCGGTGCCTAAATGAAGCCTGCTTCCTCCCTGCTGCCATTTCCTTTTATCCTGGCTGGAGACTAAAAGCGGATCAATGGGGGCAATACATATGATGTCACTTCAATTTACAGCAACAGCCTACCTCCTTCAGTCTGTCTGAAATACACAGAAAGATCAATTCTTCCCAAAAATGGTTAAAAAATGCTTAGGGAGCATTCTTCTTCCAGAAAAGCATTCTCTGCTATATTTGTCTATGTTACTACGGCAGGAACTGTTTACACTGAACAAAAACAGAAGAAATGGGGGAGGGAGAAAAATCTCAAATTCTCCTGTATGCTGGAGACTTGCTGGCTGAAATTCAACAGAAGCGGGGTCCAAACCAGAACTGAAGCAGCTGACCTTTCAAAGTCACAGGCTTTCAGGTGCAGAGGCACAAGAGAGACAGCAGTTCTGTGCCCTTTGGATTAAAAAGGTAATCCCATAGATATAAAAAGTCTTTTCTAGAAAATTTCCCTAAAGTCGAATAAATTCCTTTCTGCTCTTCCCAGAAAACACACACCACACCATACAGCCTCAGGTGCCCCCCAGGCCACAGTGCGAGAACAGACAGTGCCCCTTCGTGTACTCTTCTCCTTATGGGCAACAGGAACGGACTACAGGACCCAACGTCAAGCCTTAACAGATAATTTTTCAGATGGTGCTCTGACCCAAAATAAAACAAAATAAGTAAAAACCTCTAAGTTATATAAATTTTTGTATCATGACTTCTGAAAATGGGATATAATTACAATAGAATTTAAAATATTCCTCAAAACATAGGAATTCTCCTTCCTTACAACCCCAGAGCCCTGGTGAAGCAGACCTTCCAGACCCCAAACACCAGGACTATGTTCTTCACGTTGATGTCAGAATATGAACTTCCATCATCTGTCATTTTCCTAATGATAAATGTTTTTAAGTGCAAAAATTAAATTACTTAATATGTACACAGACAAGTGTATGCCTAAGAGCTGTTGTCAACTAAGGTATCATGATATAACTAAAAAATATTCTTGGTTTAAACTCAGTAATTTGTATAGAGAAAAAAGTAATTGGTTTGAGTTGCTACTGAAAACAAACTAAAAGCAAAACTTACAAAAGAACAATCAATCCCTACATGCTAACACAAAAACTTAATACACTTTAAAGAATTGCCAAATTTAAGAAAAGAAGTCCCAGGTCTTTTATATTTTGGGGACACAAACTCCATTTACCAACAAATGAAAGTCACCAAATAAAATAATTAAGAGTGAAAATAATTTCCTTCAAAATACAGAAAGCAATCAACAGACATACTTAGCCAGCATAGTCCTTTGTGATTTTTCAAACATCTTTAAGGACTATGCCTGTAGTCAAATTTTAGTAGGAAAATTCAAGCAGAAGCAAATATTCATATAATTCATTTCACAGGGGGAAAAAAATGCAAAACATTTTGGGAAACAAAAATATAGTAGGGCGCCTGGGTGGCTCAGTGGGTTAAAGCCTCTGCCTTCCGCTCAGGTCATGATCCCAGGGTTCTGGGATTGAGCCCTGCATCAGGCTCTCTGCTCAGCAGGGAGCCTGCTTCCCCCTCTCTCTGTCTCTGCCTGCCTCTCTGCCCACTTGTGATCTGTCTGTCAAATAAATAAATTAAAAAAAAAAAAACTACATGGTTGTCTTTAAATACAATAAAAAAAATATACAGTAAACTCCCCTTGCACACATTTCTTGCCATCTTACCATACTACAGAAATAGCTCCCCCTCATTCTTTTTAATAGCTGCATAGTATTCCATTATGTGGTTCCATACCATGGCTACAATCTGACATATAAAACCAGTTGACAGTTTTCACAATAAACGTATACACATGCTGGACCTTAGGGGGCCATAAATTAGTATGCAACTGTAATTTTGAGTTAGAAAATATTACTAGTTATAAGTTAGGAATTCCAGCTCATAAGACATATACTCTTTGTTTTTGTTTGTTTGTTTGTTTTTTTAAGACATATACTCTTATTCGAAATAAATACATCAGAATTATAGACAATATTGTCTATAATACAATAATTAACATTGTCTATTAATACATCAGAATTATAGACAATACTATTTTTTTAAATCATGTCAAAAACATTTCCCAATAATTTACTTAATAAAGAGATCTACTTTATGAAGAAATTCAATACTGCAATCTAATTTAAGCACTGAAATATAGACAATATTATTAATTCTAAGATTCCTGTTAGAAAAAAACCTGCAAATCAAGAAAAGTTAGAAGTACTCTGATACCTGTAAGCATGCCAAATTCTTTAGAAAGTCTTAAACAAGCCTGACTTTGAGCATGCCACTGTTGTCATGGCAGAGTGAATGGACTGATCACTTAGGAATTTATAGGTTTTTTTCCTTCATGAGTAATGATTTTCTTGAGAAGCATAAAATTCAGATCAGGAATTGTGTCCCTTTGGCCCCTTTGGCTATTGTTCTGGCAGGTTGCTGGGTAAGCAAAACAGACACGAAGATCCTAAGTACTCTGGTAATATTCTGGGAATTTCCAACGTGAGATGTTCACAAAGATTTATGTTCCAAAATGTATCACGATATAAACCATTAATGTACACATGGCCATAAAAGCTGAGGAGGGTTGTATTTTATGCACTTTAAATAATGGGCATTGTGTCAGCATATAGTTTGGTTAATACTTTTACAAAAGCTGGGGAAATTAAGTTAGCAGATGAAATTGTGACCCTTATATAATGTGAAAACATGAGAATGATTGATGCGCCGGTCAGTTATATCAGAATCCTCTCTGCTAATGACGGTGTTGGTTTTAATCTCTGTGGTGTCACTTTTGGAAGTACCGCGACCAACCCAGGGCTCAATAGTAGAGCGCATGACCTGCCTGGTCTTTTCCTTTTTTCCTGCCTTCAGCTGTAAACTATTTTTCTTAAATCATGTCAAAAACATTTCCCAATAACTTACTTAATAAACAGAAGATCTACTTTATGAAGAAATTCAATACTGCAATCTAATTTAAGCACTGAAATGTGTAAATGATTAAAGCACGTGCTCTAACGAAGTGCTGAGCTAGCACCTGGCAACTGGGCGGGCTTCTGTGAAGAGGTCTTGTTAGTACGGGCAGAGTCTCTAGCACCAGTGTCACAAGAAACCTGTCAGCATCTCTCTAGTCTTAGAACAACAATACCTGAAAATAACACAGGTCTCCGAAGTTCAGATTTCCATGCTTCTCCATAAAGATGCTAACACCATCAGATAGAAGACATTAGTTCTGTGCACACAACACTCAAACACTGCTATAAATCCTATATTTTCTGAATGCTTTGCATATATAAAGCATTGCATCAAACAGCTGCATCCTCGGATTTTTATGTTGTCACTTACAATATAAATGAACTATCAAATATTTTCAGTTTTTTCCAAGAGGGGAAAAAAAAACACCCAGTAAACTGTACTTCATTAAAATTCAGAATTTTCCTTTCTTTCTCTAACTTCCTATATTACCCCCCAAATATCAAAATCACAGTCTGTGCCGGATTATTACAAATTAAACACTTCAGTCAATAACTGTAACAAGTTTAGATTCCCCTCTGTAATATCTGGGTGAATATATTTCATGTAGCCTTATGTCCCTGGTAAAGAGTGAGCTACAGAACATACACAAAAGTTGTTCATAAGCACAAATATATAACCCTTAGGAACATTTAGTCTAAAAATATACTTTTCCCTCTAAACAACTAGTGAATGGGAAAAAACACAAAAACGAAGCTCTTATTGAAAATACACTCTTCAGTATCTTATGGACAAAAACAGGATCCTCTCAAGTGGAAACAAAGAATAGAGTTCAAACAAAACTGCATTGTAACTTCTGGAAAAAGTTTAAGGTAACTCCTTATAGACTGTAACCCAACAGTGCCCACTTCTTGTGCCATCTACCCCTGGTCTGACATTCACATGTTTATCAAATTCAAACAAAGGAACTAATGTCCAATACAGCAGGCGTTGTAATACAGTAAGAATGACTGCAAGAACAGTTGGCAATCAACGATTTGCCAATTTAAATCTATTACAAGAAAACTTATATCTACAAATGAAAATTCAAGCCAGAAGGGATTCTCACTTCTAAACTAAAACAAATCCAAAAACTATACACATTCAAATACATCAATTTAAAAAGTTTTATAAGCATTCTGTCTAATAACAGATGTGGTAGAGAGTTCTTATTTTAAAAGCTAATGGTAAAATAACTGAAATGCCTCTGCAATTGTAATCAACTGTATTTAACAAAATGATGACTCCGTGATGTCTTTAAAGAACTAATAAAATTTTAAGTCAGGTTGTACCAGGAGCTGTTAACAACCCATCCGGCATTAATTGCAAAAACTTCATAGTACCTCTAAGAGAGACTTGCCCTTTGGTTTCTAGAGTCTCCTTGTTAAAACTTGGTATTCAAGATTAAATTTTTTCAAATTATCGAAATTACCTGCTAAAAAAAAAGTAAGCCACAAAAGCATTTTAAGACAATGGTACTGAAAAAACTGTAAGGTGAGAAAAAGACCAGAAACAGAAGGAAGGAGAAACCAAGTCAATCACTGGCCTCGGCATGGACATGGACTCAGGCACAGATGGACACACATACTCAACATGTTTTTAAATGCAAAACATAATTTATAAACAAATTTCATTCTTGGGTGTCTACTCTGGCTTAGAATGCTAACATTTCATCACTCCTGGCTCCCACCCTTTCTTCTTCACAGGGGCATAGTCAAAACAACAAGAACATCTTTGGGTTAGACTTTTTTTTCTAATATTCTTTCTAATATTCTTTCTATATTTTCTACCAAATCCAAACCAAGCATAACTTTAGCCACATGTCTAAAATGTGTTGTGGTTTCTATCATAATGCTGACAAGGAGAAATGCCCCTAAATACACGTATAGTCAACCACAACTAAGGAGGCAGGGTGGGGGTAGGGCAGACAAGGGTGAGGAGTCAAGCTGCATGAGTGACTGTGGGCAATAAAACAATAAAGTTGTGTTTACTTAATAAATACACGTCGAGAGAGTGGTTCCACTGACTGTCCAATGGCTGAGAATTATTTCACAGAACTGAATATATATAAAGCACGAGTCACATTTCGCTCAAATTCTGTACACTTCTGGATTCGAGTCCAGAATTCGAGACAATTTATAACCAGGATTAACTCTGGAAAGTTTCATGAGGAACAAAGCAAAGGATTAACTTGGGAAGGGTCACTCTGACACTTACAGTAATTCGGATTATTGAAAAAGATGTGGATTTAAGAACTTCAGGAGAAAGAAAGGGAACAAGTTTCACGTACTTTCAAAAAAAGTTTGCTCCATTTTCAACTTCTTCTCTCTCCTTTACCTCAACACCAGCTCACCTGAAGGGAATGTAAGTTCCTACTGGGCCAGCATTCTGTATGAAGTGGCTGCCTTGTGGATTCACATCAGAAAAGGCAAAACAGGTGAACGAAAATGGAATAAAACCACACAGACATGTTTGAAGCTAGATATGCTTACTCCCAAGTTGCGTGCTATGTACAAATGGTTGAATGATTCACGAATTAATGTACTTCCCATCGTGACAGACTCTATTCCCAACTAAACAAGTAAACTAAAATGGTAAGTTTTATAAAAATATTCTTTGGGAGTGAAATGTCCACATTATTGCTAGAAGAGTTCATATATTATAATCTTATGTCTACTGTGAGCTCCAGCTGGGACTCACGGCCTGTAGCAGCCTGAAGCTAATACAGGAACAGGAAATCTGAAATGCGGCCTTGTTTGCTGCCATGTAAATATTTTCTCATCTGAATTCAAGTACTTGAAAGTCAATCCAACAGAAGTAAGTCTTCAAAGATGCAAACACACGGTTACTAACTACGGATCTAAAAATTTATGCATCTAAAATCCTAAAACTGCTAACTATGGATCTAAAATCCTGGTAGGTCAGAGATCCACTAATACTTTTCTAAGAGGTATAAGCACAAACATGACTAAACCCATGATGTGCTTTCTAGGAGCAATCTAAAATCTCAAGGATGTGCATGTTATTCCTAACAGATTCCTAAAGAAATTTCACAAAAATTGTAGTTAAGTTTTAGCAATTAATTTTTATATCTTCCTTTTTGTAGGTATAATGTGCTTATGTAAAAAATTAACAGCACAGAACTTCTGAAAGTTACAGGAAATGTTAAGATGTTTCTAAGTTTTCTGTTTATTCAATTTTAATGGAGAATAGTCCACTGGAAAAAGCAAACTTTCCTTCCCCTTAGTATCCCGAATTATCTGTGTAAACTAACTTGAAATTTATCTTTACCAAAAAAAAAAAAGGGGGGGGTAATGAAACATAGTTTCCATTATAGAGATCTTTAAATTTTTTAATTAAAACTAAAAAGTACTTTTAAAAATGGCATTTTCCACCTTTTAACAAACTTTTTGCTATTTTGCTTTTACAATATATCAAAGTTAAAGCATACCTATTATAATCTATACATTCTATACCAAAGTGAAGCTTGATTTATTTAAAATAAATAAACTTGAAAAACCAGTGATCATGGATTCCCCCCAAAATGAAAAAAGGATACCCAGATTTTAAAATGACTGAAGGCAATCTCACAGGTTGAGAACCACATCACTGATTTCACAATGTAGGGTTTTGACTCATCTGGAAACCTTGTAATAGTTGAGACAAAAAATGAAGAGGCTACTCCATCCCGGGTAAGCCAAACAAACTTCTCTTCAGAGTCAAAGTTTAAAATGCAGCTTTTTTTTTTTTTTTTTCCTGCTTTGTCTGGGTTAGCTGTAGGGCAGTAAGTCTACATTTCCATCCAAGAACGTTCTTGTTAGGTAGGAATTATGACCAACGACCAGAACCCCTCTACTTCAGCACACACCCTTAGGAGAGCAGTTCCCTAGAGAGTTCTCTAAAGTTACTCTGTGCAACATTTCTAAAGGCGGCTCCAGCTAGAAGCAGTAATTTTTGTTGTTCTTTCCTGCTGGGTTTGTCCTTTAAACGAGCTTTCTTGTGCGCCATCAGAACCACTTGTTTACCTGGTCTTTTTTCCTTGAAGGCTTGGTCCATACAACAGGACCAAAATTACAACATCGACGCCCAGGCCCTCGAACACACTCTGCAAATTAAACTCTTGACAACTACAAAGCGTGGAAATAAAGGCAACAGCCCGTCAGAAGCACCCTATAGTATTTCCGAAGGCAAGGAGAGCCCCATTCACATCAAACGGCATCACCACGGCAGTAGGAACGCGAACTCCACAGAATGGGCTGTTAGCTATGAGCAAATAAGGAAGGGCAGGATTATGAAGCAGAACGAGTAACAGTGAACCAAACTTGGCTTTCCCTCCCGCTAAAGCTCATTTGGTGCAAATACTGAGGTTCAAAGGAAGAAAACGAGAAGGGGATTCGGTAGACAGAGAAGAAACCACTCTAATTCCCCTAACGAACACCAGCTGACGGCCCCGGGCCCCCGCAGCTGTCAGACGCGGAGGGCTGCGTGAGGCGGGTGGAGCCGTCTACCCGGAGGGGAAAACGTCTTACTTACTGAGGTTCCCATCGGGGCGCGGGCCGGAGCCTGGAGTCCGCCCGGCCCAGGCGCGGCGCCGGCTGATATCTCCCGCGGCCGCCCCGCGCGCCGCCTCCTCCTCCCCGGCCAATCCCCAGAGAGGCCGCCGCGCCGCGCCGCGCCCCGCCCCGCCCCGCCCCGCGCGGCCAGAGGCAGCCGCGTTCCCAGCGCGCGGCGCCCCGGCCCCGCCACACCCCTGGCCCCCACCCCTCCCCGCCAGTCAGCTCCCACCCGGTAATTACTCTAATTAGAAGTCTTAGTCTCAGCAGTTAAACAATGTAGGAACCAGTCCCAACACAGCCTGCAATTCAAGTGGCTTTGAGAACAAAGGCAATCACAGCTGTAGCAATTTTTCCTCTAATTTATAGAATGTGAAGACTTTCTCTCACTGCACGTTGTACTTAAAAAAAAAAAAAAAAGTTTAACCTCTGGTATACATGCCCTTTCACAAAGGATATCAGCATTTCTGTGGAAAAACAACAGCACACACCAGCTACATGTAACAAAGAAAAAAGAAAACCACTGTTTCAAAAAAAAAATTTTTTTTTAACTTTTTAAGTTTGGTCCCTCCTGCAGAACGAATATTTCTGGATCACTTGGCGGAAAGATGCGAGATGAACAGAGATGTGGGAGGACTGTTTTCTTACAGTTTATAGACTATGTGAATAAAAGGGAAACACACTACCCGGGGCATCTTTATAGTAACCAATCTGCGCAATTCTTAACTAGTATGGGTGGAGGTTGCTAATTGTTCACACTAACATCAGCTGAATGGTTACCTGCCAGTCCAAGAAGGAAAACACCACATGCGAACACTCATGTTTCCTGGGTGCAAGAACAGCTTTAATGTCTAACGACTTGCATCTTCACAGAAACAACCAGAATATTTCAATAGCACAAAAGAGACCAGTCTTTTTTCCAAGACTCTTCCAGCAATCCCAGTCAATAAAAGTCACCAGAATAGAGTTCAACAAAATCAAATTGCAACCACCACCACCCAGAATAGCTATTTCAAAGATTTGGGGAAATTTACGTCCCAGGAATAAGGCATTTCTTGAAGACAGATACACTTCACAATAAAACCAGGAAGATAAATATGGTCCCAAACCCAAGGAACCCTCAGGAAGGGATGTGATCAGGTCTGTTTCCCCTAGAAAATTGTAATAATCCACTCACAGCTCTTTTGGGTATGAAACTCTTTGTTCTAATTTTAAATGTACACTGGAATTTTCAGGGTGAGTAAAATTATAACCATAAAATATGTGTTAGAAAAATAAAGCATCAAAAACAAAAAAAAAGTCCTTTCTTATTTTATTGTCCAGTACTGGCTTGATCTTTAAAGCAATCTGCATCCATTTTAGAAGAATTACTCAACACTCAAAAGTTTATGTGAAAGAGTAAAAAAAAAAAAAAAAAAAAAAAAAGGCAATGAACAGAAATAATAAAAACAACCATTACATAAATGTTGCACAAAACAGGTTACTTGTCTTATATGTCTCCTCCCCTTTCAGTATATTTTTCCACAAACACAGATTTTAAGTTTTTCAAAATTTCAGTAGTATAGTGTTCAGTCCCACTCGGTGCACTTACTAGGATATGCTTGAAAATTTCTCCATTTTCAAATGAAGGAAATCTTAACTGTTCATGTTATGAAAAATGAATTTCATATCTTAGTTTGTTACAAATGCGATTTTTGGTTAGCAGCTGTTTGCCTTTCCAGATGTTAACAGGACAAATTTCTGAACACAACTTAGTTTCGCTGTAGTAACCACTTAAAAAGTCAATCTCTTAACAAGAAAATCAACTAATTTCAAGTTAAAACAAGTAGAGAAAGTAAGAAACAACTAAAACCAAATGGAAACACTTTCAAATGTTAATGTTAACTCTTTTAAAAGGTTAAAGCCCTGAAAATAAGAAGATATTCTTAAATGCTTAAATTAAGAAGACCAGGTGCCTGAGACATAAACACATAAAATAGAGTAAGCAATTGAGAACACAGGGAGAAACCTCCTCCAGAGAAAATATAGTACTTCCCCCAAACCTATCCTTCCAAAATTCCCCACTAACTCAACATCTAAATCTTTAAATGGCTTTAAAGTTTTCTTGTCTAATTTAATCTCTTTGTGTACAAGACAGGACAGATCCCTTTAAATGTTAAGAACATTAATAAGCTTTATGCATGTTTTCAAATGTATAAGAACACAAAAATTCAGTGTAACTCTTAAAAAAGTTTCAGTATGAAAAATCCACGTTATGTTCTTTCAGATAATAAACAACAAATATTCTGCAATGACAATCAGACAATAAAGAAATGTTTTAAAATATACTAAAATGCCTTGTAAAAGTTAACATCTAACAGCCAAGCACCCGTGCTGCTATCTGCCTCATCGCGGACACAAACTTATTTTAACATTTATTTTTAAAAGCAAAAAACTCACTGACAATTAAGCTGTTGGTCAAATCTGCAATTTTGTTTTAAACCGAAAGGTAAACACACCAGGAGTTAAGATGAAATAACACATAACGTCCTGAAAGTATCTCCATGTAAGAGCGAGTTCTCAGCATCAGAGATTCATTTCTTGTTGATTCCAATACTAGTTGCTCAAGCTACTATTACAAGTACCATTTCCCCCTTTGGAAGTCAAATTAATAGCCCTACCCCCCACGAAATTACTGTTAAGATTATTGCTTTTTGAAAGAAGCCCTTTTCTAAAGCAGAGCGCAATCTCCCGCTGGCCCGCACTACAGAGCCACTGGGGCGGCACCATGTGCCCCACCTCTCTCCAAAGCAGGGGCGACGACACCTTTCCAAAGCTTTTCAAAAGCAGATTCCCAAAGGCCACTATCAATTCCATGGGGTCCGCCGGGCGATGCTGCCCTAAATCTATCTGCACGTCTCGCTCCGTGCTCTCAACCAGCTTCACCTAAGTTTAAAGGCAGGTACAACTATACTGACACCTGTCCCCGGAGCACTTTAGTCTCTGAAAAGCAAAGAATGACCTAATTAGAAGCACAAGGACAATAGATTATGAAAGGCGGAGGCGGAGAACAAAATTAAAGTACCAAGCTCTTAGGAGACCACTGCTCTCGCGCAGCAACCAACGACGAGAACGACGCTCTCGGGCTCCAAAGCCGAGAGCCTGGGTGAGTGCGCAGGATCCCTCCACACCTTCGCCGGGAGGGGAACGCGCACAGCGTCCATCAGCAAGGCGCAGGCAGTCCTCAAAGGGGAGACGAAAAACAAGAGGGATTCAGGGAATTCCAGGTGTGCCCAAATGCTTGGCTCTAAAGGCGGGAGTACACCTAACCCAAGAAAGTTTCAACCAAATCAAATCGTGTGGGCCCTAGGGCCCCACAGGCCGCGCTTCGTCCTCGTCGCCCCGTACCCCCAACCGACACCAGCCACCAGCCCCCAGATAAAGGTCCGCTCGCGCGCCAGGGTCCCGGCGGTCTCGCAGTCAGAGAGTGGGGCACGGGGCGCAGGAGTCTACCTGCAGAGGGAGCGGGCGGTGGGCGGGACGCCGGGGCTCCCACGGAGGAGGCGGTGTCCTGGCCCCGCCCCTGCCCCGCCCCTCAGCCGCGCAGGTGTCCACAGGGCCGACGCACACTCTGCGCGCCGCGCCGCGCGGGGCCAGGGTCTTGCCTGGTGCGGGGGATAAGACTGCCTCTCTTTAAAAACAGCGCCCTTTCCTCCGAACACAAATAGCAGGCAGTAGAGGGGCCCTCAGCAGGCGAGTCACCTAGAACCCGGGTCTACTCACCTAGTGACCTTGGGCGGAAACACCGCGACTTCCGCTCTCTCTAGCCCAAAGAATTGGATGGAGATCCAGCTTAAGGATGCCAGGAAACCGTCGGCGCCCTTTCGGGCTAGAAACCGACTTTGGTCCTGGGCAAGACTTTACAAGCGCCCACCCTCCTCCCGCATGCTCCCCAAAGACCAACTGCGCCTACAGGGAGTGGAGCGCCGACTGAGACAGACCGTCGAGCATACTAAAGTAACCGCCAAGTGTCAAGCAGTCTTCAAAGCAGTCCTCCATTCTCCCACCCTCCCTGATGTGCAGCGCCTTCCTCCCTTTATGAGGGTCCCAGGGCCTCCTTAGGCCTGCGTGGTGGCGAGAGCCTGGATTACAAACCCACGTTGTCCACGCCCACCGGGACAGGTCAGTTTTGCTAACGCACAACTCTGATTCTGGCCTTTTCTTCTCTCTGTTCTCTGACACAGTGAGTGCCTTGTAAGCTCCAGTGTGTGTCATCCAATGCACTCTGTGCCAGTCCCAATCCTCTCAGATCTTCAAACTTATTTTTGCAAACTGATAAGAATTGCTAATACCAGTCCCTTCACCTGGAATGCCCTCGACTCTCCTAATCCCTTTCTAGGGGCTACCTTTTTCAAGAATCCTTCCAGCAACACCTTGGGCTTTCTGGGTTTTGTCTTCTTGTCCATCCCCACGCTGGCGGTCCCACGCTGCCATGCAACAGAACTAGGGGAGTTCTGCTATGCATACCCCGAGTATCTGAGCTCCTAGAAGGCCGCACTGTCTTTTCTTTCAATCTCCCCACCCAGCACCGAGCACAGCCAATTTCGAATTGATGTCACCTGTCTTGCGGCAAGATCAAAGTTTCAATTTTGTGCCCATTAGCACTAATTTTAGCAACTAAAATGATGAAAATTTGTTAAAATAGGATCAACTTTAAAAGAGAAATTCAAAGATAATACTTTTTTTTTTTTTAAAGCCTCATACCATTAATTTCACAGGCAAAGAAAGCTATTACAGGTAAATGTCATATCTACTTTAGGGACATTTTCTACTTGGAAGCTGTTGACAGCTTAACCACTGCTGATCCGCTTTATGCAAATGTAGATGGTGCTTTTCTCCCAGAGAACTGCACACATTTGTGATCTCAGCTGACTTTGCCATGGCTTTGCAGACATGGGCACACACCACCCAGAGCCTTAAAAGAGATGGCTGGGGAAAGGGGATGCAGAAAAGTCGAGCCATTTAAGACACAAGAAAAGCACACAGTGCTTAAAAACTATACAAAAATTTACAGATGTGAGTACCAAAAAGGATGTTTAGAGCGTCAAAAATAGAGTATCATTTTTATTAGAGGTTTTCCCATGAGGTTAGATGTTAATAACAAATTAAAACACAAAAAATTCACAAGACAAAAAATAATTCAATTATTCTTAAGTCAATAAAACTATAATTGGATCATTCTTTTGAATAGAGAAATGCCATCTCCCCCAAACTAAAATTAAAATATTTGTATGTCAGACTTAAAATTTCTCTTTATTCAGTAGTTGACATTAGATATTACAGTAAAATAGAAACCCATTTATGCTAAAAATACAGTTGACCTTTTCTACTGTTGTACATGTACATACATACATAATTTTTCCAGGTAGTAGTTGTAAGAAACCTTGGTAAGAAGCTATGAAAATCCACTTTTTTTTTTTAAGATTTATTTATTGAGAGAAAAAGAGAAAGAGCACACGTGCATGGGGGTAGGGTCAGAGGGAGAGAATCCTGAAACAGATTCCCCACTGAGCTCAGAGCCCCAGGACCCTGAAATCATGACCTGAGCCGAAATTAACAGCTGGATGCCTGACTGACTGAGACACCCAGGTGCCCCTAAAACCTACTTCTAATACTACACAGCCTGTATCTGTCTATTGGCCAACCTAAGAACTCCCAATTCACTAACCTTTCACTATCAACACTCTCTATTGTGGGAAGCAGGATAATGGCCACATCCTAATCCCTGGAACCTGTGAGTACTTTAGATTAGCTGGCAAAAGAGAATTAAGGTTGTTAATCAGATGACTTAGAAATGGAATAATCCTGGATTATCCAAGCTAGCCGGAGGTAATCACAAAGTCCTTAGCAGTGAAGAAAGCAGGCAGGGAAGAGAGAACCAGAGAGAGAGCAGTATGAGAAGGAACGGCTCTGGCCTTGCCCATTTTGAAAGTGGAGGTAGGGACCATGAGCCAAGGACTGCAGGGGCCTCTGGAAGCTGAAACAGATGAGGAAGCAGATGCTCCCAGAGCCTCCAGAAAGGAAGAGAGGCCTGCTGACACCCTGAGGTTAGCCCAAAGAGACTGATTTTGGACATCTTATCTCCAGATACTGTAGATAATAAATCTGTGTTGTTTTCAGTCCCAGAATTCCTGGTTATCTGTTACACCAGCAATAGAAAACCAATACATCTGGGTTCCAAGTTCCCCTTATAATCAATGTCACTGATGCTCAAAATAAAAACATCCTTTAAAAGCTCTCAGCTACACCTACACTCTGATCTGTTTCCTCTTAAGAGGGGAGAACTTCTTCCAGGTCCCTCCCCTCATCCCCAAGCACACAGCTTCACAGAGAATTTCAGGCTCGAGTTTAGGATCTGAGAAGTTTGCTGGGGTTGGTAGGTTGAGTGGAGAAGAAAACTAGAGAGGAGGTCTAAAAGCCCTTTCAGGGGCATCTGGGTGGCTCAGTGGGTTAAGCCTCTGCCTTCGGCTCAGGTCATGATCTCAGGGTCCTGGGATCGAGTCCCGCATCGGGCCCTCTGCTCAGCAGGGAGCATGCTTCCTCCTCTCTCTCTGCCTGCCTTTCTGCCTACTTGTGATCCCTCTCTGTCAAATAAACAAATAAAAAATCTTTTAAAAAAATTAAAAAATAAAAATAAAAATAAAAGCCCTTTCGGGTCTGGTTCCTAACCGCTTTGCTGCTTTTATGGTACCACGGAGGCCAAGGCAGAGCATGTCAATGAAACAAAGGACAAACATGAAACAAAACGCCATAGGCAACCACGTCTTGATCAAATCTAAGAGCGATTCAAGTTAATAAGTAACATAACCCCACCACCTTTTTCATGGCTTTAATTATTACAGCCAGTAAAAAATATTCAGGCCATCCCTGTTTAGTGATGTTTTATTTACCCCTAAAGGCTAAAGTCTTCATTAAAAGCAGAAGAGTTGTGTTCAATTCAACACATATGGTGAGATCACAGCCCAGTTTATTGTAGTTTTTTGAAGCATCACCTTCCTCCCCCCGCTTCCCCAGCCCCGGCCCAACATATACACACAAATGAGGACTCTGGATACACACAATGCTGCAATTACAATTGGGCCCTATCAGGTTTTAGGTGACTACATAATTGATTTAAAACACAAACTAATTTTTTAATAGTTCCCCACATTTTCTGTTTTTCTAGCACAAAACAATCTTTTCCTGGGGCCATTTCCTCCACTGTTCAAAGGGCACAATGCTGCTGTTGAAGGGGTCTTCCTTTGCCCCCAGATGTTTTACTTGGGTGTGCTAAAGCTGGCCAAGTTCCTGAAGAGCATGGGGCCTTGTGGTTGGGAAGCCAGAAGAAATGTCTAAGTGGTAAAAGGAACGGTAAGAGGTTGGAGCAATCCACATGTCCATGAGATCAGGGTCATTGCTTTTTTTTTTTCCCATGGTGCAGAGCCTATAAGGAAACTGCCCGATTTTGATGTTTTCAGAAGTTCACACTATTATATTTTCCAAGGAGAAACAATTAACCAACTGTATCTTTCCAGACAAACTCTTCACTGAGGGAGGAAGGGCAAGTCTTTGTCATGTCCTGTATTTTAAAAAGCAATTTTTTTCAAGTGTACCTCACTTGGATCAGTGTTTTTTGTATTTTTGGCTCTCCTTTGGCATTACTGTCTGTGGAGCTGAACCGGCCTGAAAGGAGCAAGGATCATATCCAAAGTAAGACCCTGTCCCTAACGAGTCAGGAAGACTGAGGTGGAGGTGGTTCTGTCAGGAATGGCCTCACCTCCATGAACACACCACCAGGAGCGAAGGAGGGAACAGGAATATGGTATGTGAGACATCTCACCAGTAGATGTCTCTTGGAGCAGCTGGTCAGAAGTAAGTGAAAGAGAGCTCTATGCTCTTCTCTTTAATCCCAGGGATGGAGACAGGTTCTGGAGAAGCCACAGAAAATGTGGAGCCTCAGGCAGTGGGAAGCAACCTAAGAGGAAACACACCTGGGCCCAGGGCTGTGACATTTTCCCTTTAGAAAAAAGTACTTATGTTTCTGTACAATGGTCTAAGTCTGAAAACTAAACTTGGCTTTGTGTTCGACCACCCTTTCTTTTTTTTTTTTAAGATTTTATCTTTAATTATTTTAGAGAAAGAGTTTGTGCGCACATGTAAGCAGGGGGAGAGGCAGAGAGAGAGAGAGAGAATCTCAGGCAGACTCCACGCTGAATACAGAGCCCTACATAGGACTCGATCCCAGCACCCTGAGATCATGACCTAAGCCGAAATCAAAGAGCCAGATGCTTAACTGACTGAGTAACCAAGGTGCCCTGACCATACATTTTTATTAGCATAACTGCACATGGTGAAATACAGCCCTCCCTCATCTCTAGTTCTTGGAAACCCATTCCTGATAGCACTGTAATTCTAAAGGGGAGAGCGACAGAAAAAAGAGGCTGGGCATTAAATTTTAAAAAGCACAGGAAAAATAATTCCTATCAATGCAGGCACAAGCCTGTGGAAGGGCTTGGGGAAGAAGAGCCCACTGGTGAAGCTGTGGCCTCAAAGCTGCTTGACCCTGTGCACCTCTCCCCTCTGGCTGTCCTCTGGGACTCGGGAGAAACCATCCTCCTCCACATGCCGCTGCTTGTGGACGAAGGGGGCTAACAAGGCCTGAGTTTCCTCATACTGCTATTATTATATTCACAGAATTAAATTAAAATAGCATCCTTAACATGCTTCAGTTCTGTGGGAAAAGGAACTGTATCAATCATATAATAACTATAAAAATCTAACATCCTCTGAGAAAAAAAAATATGAGCAATCTTACTTAGTCTGCTGTTACAAATCATAGTTCTTTTTTTTTTTTAAAGATTTTATTTATTGGGGCGCCTGGGTGGCTCAGTGGGTTAAGCCGCTGCCTTCGGCTCAGGTCATGATCTCAGGGTCCAGGGATCGAGTCCCGCATCGGGCTCTCTGCTCAGCGGGGAGCCTGCTTCCCTCTCTCTCTCTCTCTCTGCCTGCCTCTCCGTCTACTTGTGATTTCTGTCAAATAAATAAATAAAATCTTTAAAAAAAAAAAAAGATTTTATTCATTTATTTATTTATTTATTTATTTATTTAACAGACAGAGATCACAAGTAGGTAGAGAGGCAGGCAGAGAAAGAGAGGGAAGCAGGCTCTCTGCTGAGCACAGAGCCCGATCTGGGGCTCGATCCTAGGACCCTGGGACCATGACCTGAGCTGAAGGCAGAGGCTTCCACCCACTGAACCACCCAGGCGCCCCACAAATCATTGTTCTTGCTGGTAAATAACACCAGTGGCTAATGTAAAGATTTTAAAAAAGTAGTAACATGAAAAATGAATGAATGACAATGGACAAACACGATGTTCATAGCAGGGGTAAACAAATTAGTAAACTCCTAAGTCATTTCTGTTGTATAGCCTGCCCTAAAAACCTTTAGGAGAAGTATTTTTAAAGAAAACTGCTGTGTTGTAATTGTAGGATAGGACTTACTGGAAATGTGACCCAGTTTTTAGTGAAGCCACAAATAATTAGCACTTAAGACACAGCCATGTAAAAAAATACGAATTTATTAACTGTTTCTATTAGGAACACAATATATTGATTTGTTATTTGCAAAAATACGATTCTTAACCCCACAAGTACAATTTTTTTTTTTTTTAAAGATTTTATTTATTTACTTGAGAGAGAGACAGTGAGAGAGAGCATGAACGAGGAGAAGGTCAGAGAGAGAAGCAGACTCCCCATGGAGCTGGGAGTCCGATGCGGGACTCGATCCCGGGACTCCAGGATCATGACCTGAGCCGAAGGCAGTCGTCCAACCAACTGAGCCACCCAGGCGTCCCCCCACAAGTACAATTTAAGTCACTTTATTTTGTGCTGTGTCCTGAACTCAGGAAGAAATCCTTATGGCAGGATGTCTGGCTTCCTCATTATAGGAGAGTTTTAAGTGGAGAGGCACTCAGTGACTTGTCTGTCTAGACGCACAAAGGTTAGAACCCCACAGCCAGCTCATCCCCAAAGTCCCAAACGCTGCTGCTACTAAACAGAACAAATCCATTTTTTAAAAAAAACTGTTTCACAGACTTTACTTTTTAAACTTTGGACCTTTCCCAACTGATCCACAGTCCTCAAGGTGCAGACTCCCAAAGCGCATCAAGCAGCCTGGCTGATCCCCGCCCAGACCTTCCGGCCACTACACTGTGAAATATTTAAAGGCAATGGACGAAGTCCCACAGGTGTCCTATTTGACTTCTGTCTGTCTCAAGGAATCCACAATAACCCTGCTTTCAAACCTAGACCTAGCAGTTCTCGACATGAATCTAAACAGTGCCTAGTCAAACAAGATCACTTCGATTGCCAAATTTACTGGCAACCCTTTGAAAACCGCCTGGTCTATAAACTCCCCATGGTTATCTTCAATTCCAAATCCCCCAGGGCAACAGTAAGCCACACTGACTCTGCGGCTGCTTCTACCATCTCCCTCCTGGGGGCAGTGGAGGCACTGATTCGACCAAACAGGGTTCTGTGAGTCCTGAGAGCTGCCAACAGGAAAAGGGGAGATAGGCCAGTACTCAAGAAACCATCCAGGACCCCTTCAGGAACAGAACCTGCTGCTGTCAATAAGGAGATCTAGAGCTTCGAACAATCTTAATGCAAGACTAATTAAAAATACAGGAAAAGATATCTCCCTTAATGAGAGAAACCATTTTCATGAGGAGACCCTTTCTCTTGCAGGGTACCTTGGTGGCAAAATACCCACAATTTGTTTGTACTGTACAAATAGTAACCATTTTGCAACAGAAGAAGTCCTCATTTCCTAGATTTAACCACCAGAATCTCTAAACAGCCAGGTAGTGGCCTGCATTTGTTTGCTGTAGTTACCAACAGTTGTGGCAAACATGGGTTATGTCATTAGGCTTTGTATCATTTTATTCAGAGTTTTTTTGATTTGGGAGGAGAGGAAGAAGTGTGTGTATATGTTTATATTCAGAATTAAAATCTGTGCAAGTTGCCTAGAAACCAAAGCACAGAAGAATTCACAGCCTGATGCATGCTAAATTGCAGCTGCTGGAAACAGCATGTTCTCCCAAGTACACTCAGGCTGGGCTCATTCCTATCTATCCCTGTCATTCAAGGTTGATGGTATCTAGTTTTCCAGGGAGTTTGGTTTCGTTACACCATCCCGTTTGGTATAACAAGAGAAATCAGTGTTTTCTTCACCCTGATTAAATTCACTTAATTCTTTAGGAAACTTAGGTCCCTTCTCCTGTGTAGTACATATGTGTAGCTTTACACCAGAGAGAGATACAGGCCTACGTGGCAGAGAACTTGCTCCACACAGAGCAAGTATGGATGGATGGAGGCATGGAAAGGAAGGAAGGAAGGATGGAAGGAGGTTTCTCACACTAAAAGCATTCTCCACACTGAGCGATTTTCACCTAGAGAACTCCATGTATTTTGTACACAACTGAGGTGCCCACCTCCCCACCATGTCACCACACTCCTGGATCACATTCTGTAAGTGGGGGCTCAGTCAGAACCCCTATCAATCGCCAAGTGAAGCCAGATAACTGTTAGGAATTTATGAGCTTCTTCTGCCAGGTAATGGGCTACACTACCCAGATTAATCAATTATAATGTTACCACAGTTCTCAGGACTGAGCATTTCCTTTTCCCAGTATGTCTGAAGGCTTGCAGAGAACAGCTGAAGAGAAAAAACAGCGCTTATAGGCTTTTCAGTTGAGCAAACTGAACCTTTCACCATCTTAAAATGGTCTGTCCCAGTCCTTCGGTAATCTCCTAGAGAAACTGTGCCCAGAACAAAGATGATACCTTATGTACTCCAGAAACTGAGGGGTGGAGAAGAAATGTGAGTATCACAGGGGAAAAAAATGCAAGTTAAATTTCTGTAGAACACCTGAATTCATCGAGCTTTGGTGCCCAAGATGCTGTGTTTTTAATATCATAATTTCAAACACTGAAACCTGGCACACCCTTTACAACTGAATGCAGCAATACTTCCAATGACTTCCAGGTGCCAAGGACAAAGATATTTTCCATAGTTATTTGTACAGCCTATCATTTCTATCAATGAACTCTAATCGGCTTTCTGGTAAAATAAAGGATGACTTCAGAAAGAATTCCTAAGATAAAATGGTTAGAGATTGACAAAAGAAAATCCTTTTTTTTCCAAGTCACAATGAAGGCTAAAAGGTGGATGAAAAAATACATTATTCCTGAAACTTCACAGAAGAGTTATTCATAACGAAACCACCAACACCATTCTGAGGCCATGTTGGTGAAACACTGTGAACGCCTCTATGGGTTCTCTACAATTTTCATGCCCACAATTAGGCTGGGAATATCTCACACATCTGTGGTGTGCAAACAGAGGAGCAGCATACCGGCTTTGAATCGAAGCTGAAAAGATGCTACTACTTTCTGTAAGTGGCACATTCAGAACATATGACCTGCCAAATTCCACTGCATCTGATCGCCGCACAGTTGAACTGGCAAGAGATGACACTTGGGGCCCTGACTGCTAAGGCAGGCTTAAGGCCAGGCATGAAGAAGGAGATCAAAGGGCCTTCAGGGCCACTGACTCCCATCCCCACCTCCCAGCTGACTTCAAGCCCTGTGTCTCCAGGTCAGACATGGAGTTCATGGGACAGCTTCCCTCTCTATCTCAGTTCTGTCATACCTGGTGACATGTGAAACAAACTAGTGTTCTCCCCATGTTTAAAAAAAAAACCAAAACCAAAAATAAACCCTCACCATTCTGATATCTGCTGAAAGGCATAAAAAAACCACACTTTTTGAATGGGTTGCTACTCTTACAAATTTATGTAAAACTTGGGATTGATTTTTTTAATTTTTTATCTCCCCCCCCCCCCACCAAGGGTGAGGACCAAAAGCAAGTAGGGCCTACCAGGTAAATTCCATCTTCATGAATTACAATTCCAAATAACTAAATTAAATGTCCTTCTGAAAACCAGTGTTAAGATCTTCAAAAAGCAATCAAACTCCCCAGAAGATTCCAACTGCTCTCAAGCTTAGAGAAGCTTAGGCTTAAAGGAAATGTGCTCCCACAGAGTCACAGGTGCATCCTCATAAAGGAACCCTTAAACATAGCAGGAATTCTTTTTTTTTTTTTTTAAAGGACAGTTTTGTTTTGTTTTTTTTTTAAAGATTTTATTTACTCTTTGGTGAGAGAGAGCAAGCAAGCACGAGAGTTAAGAAGGTCAGAGGGAGAAGCGGACTCCCCATGGAGCTGGGAGCCCGATGTGGGACTCCATCCCAGGACTCCAAGATCATGACCTGAGCTGAAGGCAATCGCTTAACCAACTGAGCCACCCAAGCACCCCACAGCAGGAATTCTTAAAGATGTCTCAATTACTAGACAGCAAAAACTTGGGGAGATTTAAGACATGAATATTTGTACAATCCTTTGTATTCAAGAAAACTCACTGTGACCGATGTTGCAGGAGCGTCTCCCTCCCTGGGGTCTGCAAACACTCGTGTTCATTTTTTATTTTCTAGATGAAGCATCAGAAAGCGTGTGATAAGTCTGGGAAAATGAATGATGAAGGGGCAGTGCCTACTTTTCCCAACAAGCTATGCCACGTAGCAATTTCTTTTAAAAAAATACTGTATGAATCTGGTGTCAAAGGGATTAATTTTAAAAAAACAGCAAAGCACAGTACAAAGGAAATTCCTTAGAGAGTTACTACTGCTTAGATCTTCAAGATGCTCATACTCATCCTCAACGTGAGGCAAACGGTTAGCTCTGGTTATGGACAGCTCCCACAGGATGCATAACTGGGGCAGGTTTTTCAAATATGCCAACAATTAATGTCCAGTTTCAGGAAAAAAAACGATATGTGATTACTGATGGAAATGTTTTTCTTCCAGATTATTAAATAAAATGCTAGGTGTATAGGATGTCTTCTCACTTCTCTCCCAGGTTCATAACAAAACCAGAAACGTTTCAATCAATCCAATCCAACCATTAGCCAGAATCACAGCAAGGCCTGCTTGTCAAGCTTCTCTTTCTAGAGATCTGTATTACATCACCGAAACAGTATGTGCTTTCTCTCAGTGTGGCTCATGTCAAATCAAGGACTGTCAGTTGATCAGAATTGAAAGCATAATTGTTCCAACCTTTCTCCATTAAAAAAACATGAGGATATTTACATCTTCCAAACAAGCTCCTTTAGCCCACATAAAAACTGATGAGCCAAAGGAGGCCTCACAGGCCACAATGTGTGGTTTAAGGGGAAAATTATTAATACCCAAGTAGAGTTCCAATACTAGCTCATCTTTACTTTTAAATTGTTTCATCCTCACCCCTAGCCATTTCTGCCCTATTTATCATCTCAACTTGTAAGGAGCATGGTCTCAAATTCTCTCATCTCTGTGATCTGTGATCTGTCAGAGAACTCGATTTGTATTTTACCAGTTTTGTCCTTTCGTATCCTGATGCTATTCTATCAAATCAACTTATATCGCAAGGAAGGAGAAAATGGGGGTGAAAAAGAATGATTTAGTGGGTGTCTGGACGTATTTTCCTTTATTAAGGATCCACTTTATGAACATACCAGTCTAAGCTATTATTCAAAAGGATGGTAAGACTAAAGTTGAAGTAATCGCTACTTACATCTTGGCTTTGAGCAAGAAATAAAAATATGATTAAGTTTCAAATGTAACTGAAAATCCAGGTTTTCATGAATGTATCCTAAGAGCAAAACAACATGAATGTTGGGACTCAGAACCAAATCTCAGGAGACAAAGTAGGGACATGTCATCAACAGGTCTGTTAGAAAGCAATTCTCTCATTGTCAATCGGAGATCTGCACTAACAGAGGTGGCAGCAAAACAGGGACAGAGAACATACAACATCTTATAATCACTATTCGGTTAAGCAAATGAGGATTACAATTTTCTATGTAGAGTATGCCAAATTTAACGCCTGGTACACAGAATTATGGGCATTTAACTTTTGGCTATACAATATGATTTTTACTACATCCATATGCACAATCATTATGTAATTCATTCTTGATTCCCATTTCTGAAACAGCACAAAATAAACACAAAAAACATCAGTGTGATTCGCTGAATCACACAAGGCTCCTATTTCTTTCTTTTTTTTTTTTTTTAAAGATTTTATTTATTTGTCAGATAGAGATCACAAGTAGGCTGAGAGGCAGGCAGGGAGAGAGAGGAGGAAGCAGGCTCCCTGCTGAGCAGAGAGCCCGATGTGGGGCTCGATCCCAGGACCCTGGGATCATGACCGGAGCCGAAGGCAGAGGCTTTAACCCACTGAGCCACCCCAGTGCCCCAAAGCTCCTATTTCTAAATGTCAAATATTCCAATGTGATCTTTTAGGGGAGAGGCATGTTAAGGAGACTTACTTTATTATTAATTAGAGTGTCATATAATTAACCTAGTAGTTCATTTTTGAAGATGGGGAACTCTGAGTTATGAACTCGTACCTTAAGTCTCTCTCTCTCTCTTTTTTTTTTTCAGTGAAGTCTCTCTTAACATGGAGAACCACTGACCGACGGAGGGACGCCCACACACTGGTTTAACACATAGCTCTGGTAGAAAGGCTGGATGGAGGACCATGGCTGAGTGGAAGGAGAGGGAAACTGGACAAGCAGATTCTGCAGGACAAAAGTCACCATGTGGGGCGTGGAGGCGGTGGATGAGAGATGAGAACGAAGAGACGGGCTGGGCACTTGGGAGGGCACCTGAATCAACAGGTAGGGGAGAGACCAGCACCAGCAAGAAGGATAAGGTATCAAAAAAGGGGTTTAATGAGGACACATGAGGCTGACACCTCAAATGTGCCAACCTCTGGCCTCCAGGACCCTGTGGTAGAGAACAGCCTCAGAGATTTAACAGACCTTGGCATTGCGGCTATTAGCGGTCTCTGCTGACTGAAGCTGGAGGTACCTTCCTTCAAACCATGTAAGGTGTACCTCCAACTCCACCGTTCTAACGGAAATCTCCTCAGAAGTTACACTGGTATTCTAAATACAGCCATTCGAAACTCTTATTTATTTATTTATTTGGGAGAGAGAAAGTGCGCTCATGATCCCCAAATCATGACCAGCTGCCTGACTGAGCCACCCAGGCTCCTCTAAAATCAGTCATCCTAAAATGAACTTGGGTGTTCTAGCACTTGGCACAGTATCAGGCAGATCCTTATCCCCACTGCACACACACACGTCCCCAGTTGGTAAAGAACTTGGGAATGCTTCGGGGCAGCACAACCTATAAAATTAGTGGTCAGGTTATTTTATCATAGAATAAAGGCTATTTCATCATACCCAGAAGTGAGGACAACTACAGATTACCCTACTATGACTTTATTCAGTCATGTATTTACCAGCTTGTTTCAGGAAACGTGTATCTGTTCCTCTGTAACACCCAGTGTTTACTAGTTACAAAGCTCGGCCTCTGGTGCTACCAAAATGTGCCGCAACTGGATCATGGGCCTCTCAGAGGCCAACAGAGCAGAGCGGATGCTGGCGGGACATCAGCTCTTCTGACCAGTCCCACTGGACACCAACAGTAAGGGTGAACATCGCTGTCTTTCAAAGGACAGAGAAAAACATCTCCAGAGTTTGCCCTGTGGCTTTTGGGTCAACAGAAATATCTTTGAATGGCAGAACTTACTTAACTGAAAACATACCCAAGAGGCATCTTTTTAAAAACAGTGCTATAGAACTTGCTTGTTTCCCTGGAGGCAAAAGCTCGCTCTGTCCAGAAGGGATAGGCCCTCTGATGAGCCCGGGGCCCCAGGAGGGCCAGCACGTGTACCTAGAGCACCAACAAGGTGACCCAAAAAGGAAAGGCATGCTCCCAGAAGCAGCCGGCCCTGGCTGGTCAGGACCAATGGGGTTCTCTCAAACATACATGATAAGAGGTAGAAAGTTTTCTGGCCCACTCACCACCACACCGGAGGGCTTCTGGGCCAACACACACTCGTCTGATTATCCTCAGACATGTGCATTCTGATCAGGCCCTTTCCGTGTTATGGTTAACACAACAGGATAAGAGAAACCACAAAGTACAAAAAACTATGGGGGCCTGAACAACTTATTCATGCCCCGCCCCCTCCACGAGCACTGGAAGAAGACATCTTTAGCAGAAACACATGGAATCAAAAGAAAGGGTGGGGGCTGTGGAATATCAGAGCCCTTCAGTGTGGCATGAGGTCCACAAACAGGACAATGCTCCAAATATCTGGGACAAGTTGAAAGACGAGGAGCGGGTAACGTTCGCTTCTCAGAATTGGGATACACTTCTAAAAATGACCCTAAATGACATGATCCAGTAACAGTTCAGGACACTCATGTTTTCATTCTCCTCCTACCCTCTGGGAGCTGGGCTGAGACGAGGATTCAAGATGTACAGGGAAGCTTCAGCAATTCTTTGGTTCCTTGCGGGAGGGAAACCCAGTGGCCCCCTTTGGTCTTCACAAGCATGCAGCTCGGATGATCTGCTCCACCAGCTGGCTGTCAGAAGGGCACGAGCAACGAGCTGTGCTTCTGGCCTTTGACGGAAGGGGAGGTCTCAGTCAAGTATCAGTTGTTAGAAAGAATTTCTGAGGGACTTACTTTCTTCTCACATGAAAACGAAGACCCACATGGCACCATGTGCTGGCATTCAGGGGACACGTACAACAGCATGCCTAACCAGAGCAGGTCCTGCTGTTGCAGGTTTGTGATGAAAGAGAGCTTACCTACGATTCACGGCATTCTAAACTAAAAAAGAGCAGATGCGTGATGAGCAAAAGGAGACAGATGGACCGACTCCACTGTATTTAAGTCAGTACCGGTAAATGCAGAGATCTATTATTACCAAAACAATTCACACTATTCACCCGCACAAATCTGTATACGACATTTACTCTGTGTGGGCCACAGCGGGTGTGTGCGTGTGTGTATGCCTGCGCACCCCAGGTATGCACGGAGCACGGCAAGTGCCAGACTTTCTACTAGATCGGGACGAAGCCTCTCTGGGAGGGGTTCTCACCCACGTACACAGCAAGATAGCCAGAAAAGCCAGCCCGGCAGCACAAAAACACAAAAATACTGAAGAAGAGGGAGGCATCAGTTATAACCCCTTTTAGGACTCAATTATACTACTCTGAAGTTAAGACTATTTGCATTTTAATAGAAGCCAGAAAAGACAGGCCAGCTGTGTCACTGCATATTCCTTAGAAACAAGCTGGGAGGATCAATTTCAGCCTCTTGAAATAGAACAGAAATAGCCCCCACAGTTAACTGCTGAACAGAGGCTCATCTTCCATGATTCCCTTGTTGTGACTGCAAGCTCAACCCACAAGTCACAAGGTGAGCTGGCAGCATGCCCTCCGCTCCTGCATGGCCCCTGGATTCCCGATGACAGAGAAGGAGGAGACACAGCATGGTTGTTGCCACTTTTTACACCAAAAGTCACACGCAGAAAGTCAAAGGTAAAAGGAGTAATCTCACAGCCCTGGCGCCCGCTCCTGCCATCCATTTGTGAGATCATGACATTAGATCACAGTCTGCATTTGTAAAAGTTTACTCACAAGATCATTTCCACATGGATTCAGTTAAGGTACACAAGTCTCTGGGAAAGCCAGGATTCTAGTACTCACTGTCAGTCAAGTACCTTTTTATGAAAGGTATAAAACAGGTCTTTCCAAAAAGGCTAAGTTTCAAAATCAGTGAATTCAGCTAATTAGAAAAAATAAAAAGTAGCCTGAATGAACCACCTTTTGAAGTCACAAATACAAAACACACTCCCCTTCTTTTTCAATAGCTTTTTTTTTTTTCACTAAGTGACTTGAAAGACAAACACCAGAATAGTAAGAGTCTACAGCTTTCCAGATGACTGGATCATAGGCAGTCTTCCATTCTCTTCTTTATATTTCCCTGTATTTTCTAATTTTTCTCTAATAAATAGTGTATCACTTAAAAAAAAAAAAAAGATTGTATTTATTTTGGCAAGCGGGAGAGAGAGAGCACGCTGGACCGTGCAGGAGCAGGAGAGGGATATAATCTCCACCAGACCCAGCACTGAATGCAGAGCCTAATGTGGGGCTTGATCCCAAGACCCTGATATCTTTACCTGAGCTGAAACAGAGTACTGACTAAGCCACCCAGGTGTTGTTTTAAGTACATCACTTAAAAAATGTTAATTATCTTGGCTCAAGTTGGTTTGAAACTAGAACGGGAGCTAAACACACTGAACTGAAGTAACAATACAGGAAAGATACCGCACAGGAAAACAAACTTACTCTATGCAGAAACTAGGAACTTAGCACCCTGCGCCAGTCAACTCAGCATTCAGTGTAGATTTCAACCACCTGAGCAACATAAACCAGGATCCCCAGTGAGCCCCCCCAGTCAGCCCCATGGGGCGGGCTGCCACCCTGCGGTGTCGCTCCAATTTGACCAAGAAACTCTCAAAGACCCATGCAAGGTTTAGGGGAAACTCAACTTATTACACTAATAGTGGATTTGGTTATTACAAATGAAATGGAGTTAAAATTAGTTTCAACTCCCTGCCCCTTAGGAAACCTTTCTCAGGAGCTTGCTTCCATGAGAAGGCTGAGTTAACACTTTTTCCCTCCTGGTGTGTCCCTGATAAGCTGCTGGAGAAGATGCTTTTAAACACTGAAATGTCCAAAATATCAATAACAAATGGAAGAAGAATAAGCACTATTGGAAAATCTGCAAACTGGAATCAGTGCTAAAATCGTGAGGAGCTGGCAGAATGCCATGTCTCTCAAACCCAAGGATGAAGAGTGACTGGCACCGCACCAAAATGGCCAGTAGTCATGACAGGATGTCAGGTGTCTGAGGGCCCAGGACAGGGAAATGCTGCACACACAGAGGACATGCAGATGTGAGCGCTCCGAGGAACTGCTCTGCTGAGGAAGTACTGGCTGGAAGGGCTGCTCCGGGGGGATCAGGGGCACGGCTCCTCAACAGAAACACACGTAGACAAAAGGGCAAAGGCCACGAAAACTGAGACTGGTACGATGATTTAATGTGTGCATCTATGCAACAGCCCTCAGGAACTCAGTTATGTCATCATGAGGCCCGACAGCTCAGTTCTTCATCCTACCACATCTCTTCTCAGAAATATGTGACTAGGCTCGTGAGGGCCCCCCATTCCCCATTGAGGGTGTACATGGTGACAGGGAGGATTCTGCAGTGATGAAGGCAGCAAGCAGTCCTAGGGAGTACTGCAGAGCCCACAGGATAATCAACTTACAGCAAAGGAACACAGCTCAGTGACCTGCCCTCCACAGGTATCCGCATATTTGTTCCACCCCCACCCCCACCAACCCCCCTTCCTTGCACCCTCTGAGAGCTGCCACTACCTCCCATTAGCTCTGCCACTCCCTTCCACACACTGCTGTAACATGGACTGAAAGCCTGTTGGAATGTGGAGCCCATGGCTTTCACAGTATCAGAAATAACACCTCACTTTCAGAACTACCTTGAAAAGAAATTCTTAGATATCCTCACATACGTAATACATATAATGAGGGAAACCTTAATAGAATACCCCATCTGTAACATAAAGGAGAATTAAAAGGAGAGTGCGTCCGGATGCATTAATGTGAATTTCAGTATTTACAAGCCTGTGAACCCTAAAAGACATAATGAAGCAATAAGAGGCCTGAAGAATCCCCATAAACACACAGCTATTAGTGCAAACTGAATCAGACATGCTGTGTAAGTTACTCAGACACAAAAGCATTCCCACAGAGGACAAGGTTTTCTGAAATGGCAAGTATTTAGGCAAAAATTCAGCAAAATACAATCCTCCCAGATTGACCTGGCAGTCACATTCCTAGAGACATCAGGAAATATTAAAACCGTGCATGTAAGAGTCAGGGCTAAGCTCTGACATTGGCCCCATGATTCTCACCTAACTCCGGAGCAGGCACCTGAAGACTGCAAGCAGCAGCATACTGCAACCACAATGGGAAGTGCTATGCACTGCAGGCACACTGTTCCTGGGCTCAGCCCGTAAGCCGAGAGCCCCCAGTCACAGTGGTTCTGCCCCGTGAGAACTGCTCCTTTACACCAAACTCTGCCCACACGTCAGAGCGCAGGAACAGAAACAGAGGCCAGACCAGGTGCCACAGACCTTATTCAGCTGTGGCTGTCTCCTCAGTTATCAGAACATAAGAGAACATCTTTGCTGCTGTTTCTCTCCCATGCATTTATATCACTGGGAACTTGGGTACCCCTCTTCCTTTTCTCTTGGGAGGTGAGGTGCTCCCGCCCCTGGAAGAACATCATCTTTACCCTGTCACTGCTAAAACCAACCCTGGACAAGCACAAATTGTTCCAAAGACCAACAGGCCTGCAGCAGGTGTCCTGGGGCACCTAAGGAGCGGTCACAGACCTCACCCAGGAGGCTCGGTCATGACTAAGACTTGGTTAGAAAAATGTTTATTTGATAAGCTCACTGCCAGAATAAAGCACACCTGTAAATCTGAGAATAAACAAAAAGAATAAGCAACTTCCATCACTTGTAAAGGTACACAGTAATCCCTGTCATGTCAAATGATGGCAAAAATTCCTGTACAACTTTTGTGAGGCCTTTGGAAATAGCCCAGGTTCATGCAAATACCCCTACTTGCATTTTTAATAAAGAACTCTTAAAAGCTACCTAATTCTATAAATTAGAAAACTTACCAATTGGTTCTTTCATGCACCATAAAACATGGTTCTACATACATTTATCTAACTCTACATTAAGACTGTGTATAATTAGAAATATAAACTTAACAACCTTTGGTATGAACAAAAGAGAAAGTTACAAAAAGAAAAGCACAAAAAATAAAATCCCTTCTCAAAGTAAACTAACTTAATGTTGAAACAATGTATCACACGTGCGCATGCGCATGCATGTACATGGGCGCATGCATGTACATGGGCGCGCGCGCACACGCGCACAAACACACATACAAACACACACACACACATACACACACCCTCCAAACTTTTATCAAGTCTAGGGAAAAAAACCCACATAATTAGAGATTAGAGAGGACAGAGTACTGACGACTACAATTTTGGTTAACATGATTAACAATGCTTGAAAAAATGTAAAAAAAACTAAAACAGTTTCTACCTTTCTTTTCTGAATAAGAGTATCAAATTAAAGTCAAAGATTAAGGTTATTCCTTAAATAGAGCCTTGTTAGGGTGTGGAGAAACTAGAACCCTCAGGCATCATGTAGGAATGTAATACAGTATAGTTTTTTGGAAAACAATCCAGCAGATTCTTAGTTAAGTTACACATAAGTTTACTGTTAAGATTCCCAGGTGCCCACCCAAAGGAACTAACAATACACAACCACAAAGAAACCTGGTGAGCCTTTATAGCAGTGTCATCCACAACAGTCCCCCACTGGAAACAACCCAAATATCAATCAACTGGTGAACAGACAGACACAATGTGGTACAGCCTTACAGTGGAACACTATTCGAGAATTAAACAGAACAAACCACTGGTACACGCTACAACATGGATGAACCCTGAAAATGGTATGGTATGCTAAATGAAAGAAGGCAAACGCAGTACATCACATATTGTATGACTCCACTGATATGAAATATCCAGAAAAGGTCAATCTATGGAAAGAGAAAGAAGGTTATGGGTTGCCCACAGCTGCAGGGTGGGGTAAACAGGGAGTCACTGCTAATGGGTACCAAGGATCTTTCCAGCATGATGGAAACATTCTAAAACTAGATTCTGGTGATGACTGCACAACTTGGCAAATTTATTAGAAACCAATGAATTGTACACTGGGTTTTATACCCTATACATTATACCTTAGACACACTGTTAAAAACATACACATAACACACACATACACAGAGCCTCCAGCTAAAGCCCTGGGCAGCTATGAGATGTTCAAACTGTATTTTGGTTGTCCCTCTTTCTTGACTTCAGACTGGAAAAGATGACATCATGCCATTAACATTATGAGAATGCAGAATTTTGCTATTCAATTTCCTCTTAAAGATAATAAAGGAGCATGGTGGTGGGGGAGGCGTGCAAGGGGAGCAAATAAATCTGCTCTTTCCTCATTACGGAGTTCAAACCAGGTCACGGCCCTATTAGCCGGTAACCACGAGTAGCTTACTTATTACTGCACACTGCTGGCGGGGGCAGTGATGGGGCCTGGGAACGCAGAGTCCACTGCCCTATGAACATAGGACCTTTGTCATGGGCAAACCTAGGCCAGGCACTGGGCTAAGCATGCTAATGGACACTCCAAACACTCAAGCAATGAGAAGCCAGGGAAATGGTTGTATTCAGTAACACAAGCCACTTACCTCCCCAAACTCAAAGTTAGGTTTTATTTGCTAAAATTGGTATCAACTTAATCATTTTACATGATGAGAAACCTCAGTCTGGTAAACAGGCACACCATGTACAATGCCCTGAGATGACCTATCTAGCCTTCCTCTCCCATCTCCTACTGAGTCAACTGCTGCCAAGCACCTACTAAGTAAACTTCTTACTTTACTCATCTGGGCAGGGACTTCCAGCCAGTGTGCTAGCTCTGCCTTGCAGACTCATGACGGACCCCTTCCCAACAGGACAACGGACTGGATGGTCTCTGGCACTGTTTCTGGGCATTGTGGGTAGACAGTGCCCGCTGATGGAAGGGGCAGGATGACAAACACGTGGAACGGCCCTCTAGGACATGGGTCATGCAAGGAGTAAGAGCAAGGACAAGCTAGTCAGTATCTGGAATTTTCTGACCACCCATAGCCAAGACTGCCGCTGCCATCTACTCACAAGAGGTCCCACCAGAAGCCACAGCACACGCACCATGTCTAGAAGACAAGAATCTTAGGACCACCTTATATGTCCCTGTACAAAAGTTTTCAAAAAGGAAAAAAATAGTAATAGTAAGTACATGAAGTGATAAGAGGGCCAATCTGATAGAAACGGTATGCAATTATCTTCTGTTGAAGTTGGCAAGATAAAAATCCATCTTACGAAAAATGAAATGCTGTGGAAAACAGTAGAATGGGCAGGAAAACGGAAATGCTATATTTATCCTCCTCTCTCCCAGCACTCTTGAGTATTTCCTCTATTTTCAGAAGCAATAAAACTATTCTCCGAACCAGCATTCGCCCTGACTCAAGAGACACACTGGCAGACAAACTGGCCAACAAGCCCCGGCTGCCATGGCGGGGCCCCCGCCCAGCCCAGAATGGAGAAACACACCATCTTTGGGGCAGCAGGCACTCACACGGGGTCACACAGGCACACGCCTGCATACTGTTGCAGCTATCCGCTGAGAGGCACCCTCCCTGGGCCTATGAAATCCTTCCAGTGGCTCTTACCACTCATGGAGAGCTACGGCACTGCCTGGGAGAAAACGAGGAGAATGTTCCAGCAAGCTCCTTCTCAGGGGGGCCCACAGTGCCCCTTACCGTGAGCAAGCCTGCCACTGCTGCTCTCTGTCAACAGAGGTAAGAATATTCCAGGAATGCCAAGGACGAATAAGAAGGACCAGCAGTGTATTCTCATGATTCATTCTCCTCGTTCCAAACCTACTTTCTCGCTCATTCTTTCATCTCTATTTAAAATAAAGTTCACAGAGGAAAAGTAGGCATCAGGTGAGGAAAAGCAGCAACCTGTATACTCTGATAGAGCTCACTGGCTAATACAACATTTGACATGAAAATTATCCTACATAAAAAAATAATTTCTTTCCCATAAAAAATTCAAGCCTGTTCATAATTTAGAGGGCATGTGGAGTTTCAATCCTTAGCAATTAGGGAGCAAAGTCAGCCCACTGGGTTTTGTCCAATGACCCTTTTAACTACTTGAAAATGATGTCTGATTATCAAATAATGTGATGGCTTATCTATAAAAACTTCTTTCTAAAAAATATTGATTCTTGATTTACATAAGCAAGGACATTCTGAGAAGCCTTTTTAAATCATGCATAATACATTACTCATAGTTGAGATGAACACTGGGCCCATTTCTTCAGGGTCTAAGTGGGTTTCTATTAGTAAGTCCACGCCTGGGGAAACTCACTATTTGGAGCCAGCTCTACATAAGAATAATAGTTATTGTAAACTCAGACCTCTATAGTTGCTGGGGGACAGGGATATCTCAACACTTATTTCTGAAAACTTCCTGGAATTCTACTGCACTCAGATACCAGCAAGAACTGTATTTCTGGCTGGCCAGAGCTTCTGCCAACTGAGATGACTTTAATTAAGACCTCAACCCAAATGAACAGAACCACGACTAAGGACTTCAACTAAAACTTTCTTGGAGGAGCCTAATGGAAACTTCCAACAGAACCCCAGGTAGTATTTGCTTGCGGTAAAGCGGCCCCACAGAGCAGATTCCTGGGTTAGCTTAGGAGAGAGGTGCACCTCTAGGCATAGCTGAGACCTGTCACAGAAGTAACCGGGCTGCCTCCCTGGTCTTCACGCTGGGGACGCTCCAGCTGGCTCAGACACCAGGCAGATATTCCAAACATGCCATTCTTCTGCAGCTACATTTCTGGATCTATCCTATTGCTTCTCAGGGTGCCTTCTGTTCTCTTAGTACACCGCAGATGATAAATGACTTTCACCCATGATGACGGTACCAGAGAAGCCCATCCCTGATAACATTAATAACTACTGTCAGTGAGCAACGATTCAGTGGCAGCTCTTTGCTAAATGCTTTATAGTAACTATTTTATAGATGAGGAAACTGAAGCTTTCACAAACTAGTTTGTCCAAGATGAAAAAACCAGTAAGGGATAAACATGGGATTTCCAGCTACCTGTCTATGATTTCCAGGTTGTGAAGGACAACAGCGGCGAGGGCATATGATGACACAGTATCAGTTCAATTCTAGGAGCACAGATGACCCACAGGCATCAGCTACAGCCATCACCACAGTTCGGTCAAAAAAGAAGTTAATGGAAACCACACATGCTCTGGGAAAAAGAAAAAAAAGGGTTGGGGCACCTGGGTGGCTCAGTGGGTTAAGGCCTCTGCCTTCGGCTCGGGTCATGATCCCGGGATCCTGGGATTGAACCCCACATCAGGCTTTCTGTTCAGCTGGGAGCCTGCTTTCCCCCCTCTCTCTGCCTGCCTCTTTGCCTACTTGTGATCTCTGTCAAATAAATAAATAAAATCTTTAAAAAAAAAAAAAAAAGGGTCCATCCACAAAAGATTAACATTTTTCTTGCTAAGGAAACTGAGTCAAAAAACTGCCTGGGAAATAAATGCTCTCAACACATGAACTCTTTCTAGTGAGCTACTCTTCCAACAGCTACTTTATTTTAATTTTCAATTATTTTTCTGAAAAAAGATTTTTTTATTTATGAGAGAGAGAAAGAGTGAGTGGGAGGGGCAAAGGAAGAGGGAGAATCCCAAGCAGAATTCCCACCGAATGTGGAGTCCAATGCCGGGCACGATCTCACAACCCTGAGATCGTGACCTGAACCGAATCCAAGAGTCAGACACTTAACTGAGCCACCCAAGTGCCCCAACTTTCAATTATTTCTGATATTAAGATTTACTATAAAGAATGGTCTTAAAATAATAAGGAAGTATTTCCAGATATGCTGGTAATAGTTTTTCACAGGAAAAAGTCCCACCACGACTAGCAAAGAGATAACTTCTTTATTCTTAACCCTCATGTAAATGATGTGCCTCACCCTCCTGATTATTGGAAGATCATTTTGAAGATAAGTAATTAGAATCCTGAAGTTTACATATATTTATAATACATCCCTTTCTCTTCTCTGTAACAGTTCATCATCACAAAATAGGTTTAACACAAAAAATGAAAAACTGAGAAATTATGAATATGTGTCCAAAATCTACAACAATCCCGGGATTATTTTACTCTCCTCTCCACCTGCTTTAAGAATCTGAACATAAGAGGAGTCCTGCAGCAACAAGCCTGATTTCCTCTCTTCTGTTATCACGAACTCCCACCAGGATTACTGCAGTTTTCAAAGACATGACTATGAAGTTCAGCAAAACCAAACAAAACCTGTATCTTTCGCCTCCTGTTCCAGAGCGTGGTTTGCTCCACCTTCACTTTTTCCACTGAACCTTTCCCTAGGATGGCTCATGATGACAATGACTTTGCATTATGCACAGGGCAGTTCTCCGGGAGCATGAGTCAGAGTCAGAGGCAAACAGCGCCAGCTCTGGAAATAGCGCCCGCAGCTTCGCTCTGAGATGGGAGACAGTGGTCACACCAGCAGGTCTCGCCCCTCACCTCCCGGTTTGCAGGTCAAAGGCCGATGGAAGGTGAGTGCGTATGTCTGCACACAACCACCCAAGTTGTACGTGCATGCGCTACACAGGATCCTTTGTTGAAGGCAGCTCAGCGTCATTTAGATTTGTCTTAAGATAATGTGGTGCTTTGAGATTGGGTAACGCTACTGCTAACCAAGTCAGTGACTTAATCTCTAAAGAAGACTCAAAGTATGCCAGATGAGCAACACAGGAGTATCATCCTGGGCCTTCTCTCCTGCCCCTTTCACTCTGCTGGGGGGCGGGAGAGGACACCCCCCCCCTCCCGTCTGCAAGTCTGACGCACTCAGTAGCTACATTCCCTTTTCACCTGCTCATTTCCGGCACTATCCTTCTGTATCTTACCGGCTGTGTTACAGATAAAAATATAAGCAGTTTTTTCCCTAAATCAGAATATTCCTACTCACTTCGCCCTGCCAACAGTACAGCGAGTTCTGGGAACTAAACCTTTCATAATCCAAGTTCAGCATTAGTTTTATCAATACTGCATTTGGGAGTGGAGGTGGTTTGATTTGATCTAAACTATGAGCTGAGAGAGACAGAAGAAAAATGTGACTCTAGATGTGCAATACAGCAAGGTAGGAATACATGTAAATGTGGAAAGCAGCCTTGCATTTCAGAATAAATAACGTAACCATAAAAGATACCTGCAAAGACTGAAGAAAAGGAATTTGTGGGTGTACCCTCAGCGCATTCCAAAATAAAATGACTAGTTATCTGGTCACACATTGGACTGAAAAACTACCACCACCACATTTTCATGTTGCAGTTGCTTGGACTGTGATAAGAATCGCAAAAATTCAAATAATCTGTGCCTTGCAGGATTCACTAATTTAACATGAAAAGCAAAAGTTCACATCAACCCTTGCAGACACCCTAGCTGCCCCTCCACAAAGTCTTACTCTGTGCTCGGAAACGACTGAGCCCTCAAAATCGGACACGGTCCATGCCCCACCAAGCCTCCGTCTACTAGGAAAAGGCCCCCACTCTGCATGTGTTCCTAGGTGACAAGGGATGACCGTGGAGGGTCATCCCAAGTCTCCCAAACCTTTTTTCTGGGCCTCTCACAGGTGTCCCTGCCTTTCAACATAATAAAGACCCGTGTGACCCATTTCTCTTCACCTGGAACCCAAGGCTACTCTGTCTCCACCCCCTGCTTTGGGAGGAACAGTTGAAAAGAGCCAAAAAAAAAAAAAAAAAAAAAAAGGGCGGTGGCAGGGGGGGGCAGACCTGGGCTCTGTCTGATCCTAAGCCAGCTCTCCAGCCTGGGACCCAAAGCTCTTGGGGCCTCCATGTTCTCACGTGTAAGTGAACCGCTGGCCCTTGAGAAGCTGCAAAGTCTGCCCCTGAGTCCAGCAGCTCTGTCCCATACAACCTCCCAAATAAAGCGCTGAAGTGAAACCCGAGTTGTTCAACTTCCCATGAGACATGTTCCCCCTCATTTCCTCTCTTGCCGTCCAGCACCCCTGAGTATTCAGGACCTCAAGCAGCTTTCTTAACACCACAGCGACTAGGACACTCCGCGCCAGGTACCTGACTGACAGCTCCAGCAGGTACTTTAGAAGCTCCCTAATCCCTGAGGCTAATAATACATTATATGTTAATAAAAATTTTTTTAAAAAATTAGAAGCTCCTTGGTGGTGGCAATTACATTTTCTGAAGTTCCCGACCTCTTAGCTCCTCCCCATGTGCTGTGCGGCAGCATCAGACCAAGAGAGATTTTCATAGATCTAAAAGCCATGTTCCCTTTATTATTTATTTATTTTTGAGAGGGAGGGAGAGAGCAAACACGGGGTGGCGGCAGGGGCCGGGATAGAATCCTAAGCAGGCTCCACACTCAGTACAGAGCCGAACACGGGCCTCCACCTCACAACCCTGACATCAGGACCTGCGTCGAAATCAAGAGTCAGGATGCTTAACCGATTGAGTCACCCAGGTGCTCCCTCATGTTCCCTTTAACATTTAGAAACTCAGTGTGACCAACACTCACTTCAGAGAAAATAATCATTTCACAGACAAACCACCTGTACTAGAATTCACTTTTTGTTCTGAAATAAATGTAACACTGCGACCCTGTCTAGAGAAAGGTGACAGAGGTAACTGGAACTTTCGCTTCAACTGGCCAGGTCCCGCAAAATGACCAGGGAGACCGAGACGTGTCCCATATTAAGTGGCTTTCAATGGCTGGGCATTTGTATAAGCCCTACCAGCCTTCAAAGGAATTTCGTATCAAAACAGTTTGGCCTAAAGGTGCAAAAGCAATGACGTTCTGAGAGTAAGAAAGGTAATGGTCTAAAATGGAGCTTTGCTAGACTACAGTTTACAGCCAGAAGGGCACTTCTGAGAGTTTCCAATCTGGACAAACTGAAGAGAGACGCTGATGAAATGCTCTGAGAAGCAGGATGAGTCTTCTAGAATAAGTCAGAAAACGGGGCATGTACAGAAACTTGTAAAAGTACTACTACTACATTTGCCGGGGACCAAAGAACAGGAAGAAACCATGGCTGAATTTTGTTTTTTAATTAGGAAATAAATTTAAGAGTGTTTTCCTGTCTCAGGATCACAGGGAAGAAAAACCCAATGACTGGTGTTACTGTCCACGTCAGAAGGTAATCAGCCTTTCACAGGCACTAGAAGAGGTGGCATAAAACATATTAAAATATTTAGTACATGCCAGCTGTCTTAGATAAGTCACCTCACCTAACTCCCACAAAGCTCTGGTGAGGCAAGGATCTACCCCCTTCGACAGGACGACAGACAGGTACTGGCTCAGTCAACAGGGACCACCCCCGAAGCAGACAGGCCTGTGTACCGCACAGGAGCACCTTTCCAAGAAGACACTAGCCCATCTCCACAGAAAACAACTGGATTTCATCAGACCAAATTCCGAGAGGATAAGAATGGATCACTCAACAAAGATCAAAAGACAGCCACACCCAACAAGGCTATGAGGACAAAGAGGAGTCTGAGTCACAGGGAGCCAAGAGTTGGAACAAAAACAAGCTGCTCTATTTCCAACTGATGCGTGAGGACTCTAGGCTCAGTGACTCATTTGGGAATCTTGGGCAAGACATTTAGATTTTCCAGTAACTGCTCCACTGCCTTCCGATCTATAAAAATGGAGGACAACAGCACATTAGGGGATAAGATACTTTCAGATCCTCACAAGAAATAAAAGCAACCACGTGGAGAAAGCGCGGTTCAACTCCCATGAAAATGACTAAAATAAAGAAGTCTTACAATTCCAAGTGCTGACAAGGAGACAGAGGAACTGGGAACAATAGGCACCACTGGTAGAAATGTACTATGCTACAGCTACTTTGGAAAACAGCTGAGCAGCTTCTTGGAAAGCTACTCTACCCTATGGCCAAGCCATGCCAGGCCTGGATATCTACCCAGGAGAAATATGTCTGCATGAAGGAAGTTAAACACTAGTTATAGTAAGGCAAAACTGCAAAAACTCCAAACATCTGTCAACCTCTCAACGGAAAAACAAAATGCAGCACATCCTCACAATGGAATGCTACCTTGTCACAAAAAGGAACAAACACCGGGACATGCAATACTGCCGAACCTCAAAACGGGGTGATAAATGAAAGAAGCCAAGTGCAAAAGGTTAAAGTGTGTATGATTTCATGTATAGGAAATTTCCAGAAAAGGCAAAACTCTAAAAACAGAAAGCATATTAGTAGTTGTCTGGGGCTTAGGGGTAGGGGATAGGGATTGACCTCAAATGGACAAAAGGGAACTTTCTGATGATGGAAATGTTCTAAAATTGGACTGTGGCGATGGCTGCACAACTGTGTGTCTTAAAACTCAAGAAACTGGATATGGGTGCATTTCATGGCATATAAAAGACATAATACATAAAACTTGGTACAGCTGCTACAAGAGAGAATCAGAACCACTATCTTCTGTTGCGCGTGGGAGCACTCAGCGACCTTTACCATCACTGTTAGGGATCACTGTTAAAGCTGTGCCTTTAACACTGAAAACTAAAGGTCCTGTAGCTGATAATTAAGGAGAAAAACTCAGAAACCAAATTTGTGCATGAACACAAACCCAGAGCTGTGACTGGCTTCTCTTCTAGATTCTTCCTGCTATTCCTCCTTGACGGAGATCATGAATTTTTCTTGGACACCAAATGAAAACTGCCACAGAAAATGAACTCTATGGTTTTCAGTTACAAACGAGGTCACAAAAAATGACAACTATTGCCTTTTCTATGAAAAGATCTTTTCCTACTTTACACGGTTTGATATTAAAGCAAATCAGTTTGTTTTCCTGCTTCATATATATATGAAGTCTGCACCTTCCCATACCTATGATTTAGAATTTAACACTCTGAAAAACAAACATTTCTTGATTGACAGGAAATGTAAAATGTTAAAAGGATTTGGGTACATGCTTAATGCCATTCTGTAGTCCACCTGGTGCGTCTATTTGTACTCATCAGCAGAAAGATAAAAGGGGTGTATAATTATTTTTTAATAACTTTTTTCTAGAAAACAGAGGTCATGCTATATCTGTGGTGCTGAGAGTAAGTGGGATGCTTTTTGAGTGACAACATTCCAAAATCACAAGAGGAATCTAAAGGGCTCTAGAACTTGCAGTCACCACCCCTAACTCTGAAATATTCTCATTTCTCCTTTTGCCTTGAAGACCAAATGTTTAGGGAAGGGACAAAACCCCAAAACTTAATGCAAATCAAAGGGAAAAAACAGTGAAAGAGGCTGAAAACTTTATACATCCTCAAGCCTAGAGGTAGCTTGGTAGCTGGAACTTGCTGCAGGCCTCTGACTGCACAAGAGCCAAAAGGAAATACTGATTTCCCAGTTTCGGTATGTTCTCATGAAGACGATCAGAATTTTGAGAACTGAAATGATGGTATCCTCAATTCTACAAAATAACAAAAGTTGACTAAGCTGGAATTATTTGCATCCTGAAATCATCCTGGAGAAGACTTATGGAAAATGCAAGCCCACAGTGAGAGGACTCCCTTTCCTTACAGAGATCCAAGATGCTCTGTATACACACCTGTTGTACCACTGATAGAGGCTGGATTCAATTCTGTTTCCTACTCTATACAGTTTTTTTACATTCAACTGTAAACTGTTTCAGGACTGTTTTCCATTTTCTGTACCCTGTACTCCTTATTCAGGGCTTAGTATGTTGTGGATATGCAGTGAAGTTAGTAAATAAATTGTTCAAATAAATACAGAATTTAATACGGAATGTGTTATACATGGAATTGTAGGCAGTATTGTATTTCTAGCCTTGGGTTTTCAAATCATCCTGATTTGTGTCAACAGAATTTCTATGATAGGTTCCAGCCTTACATGCAAAACATGGATGAACTTATTTTTAAAAGTCACATATGCAAATAAAGACACTCATGTTATTTACATGTATGTCAGTCAAACCCTTATCTGTGCTTTCAAATCAGGTAAAAGCATTAAAATGGATTCAGTTAATTCAGTTAACCAATTTCCCACCATAACTTCCAGGCTGCATGTGTAAAGGGTTGTTTTATCCAAACAAGGCCCAGGCGTGGAAACTCGAATCCAGGGTGGCCTCCGGTAAAACGCATCATATACTCATGTCCTTAGTTTATGCCATACTGGTTTGAATTTACTTATCACATGCTGCTTTGGAAATGATCTTTGATATGTGTGTGTTTTATCTCCCATGGCCAGAAATGACATCTCCTGTTACTCTGGTATGTTCCAGCAGCTTCTTACACAGGTCTTATGTATAACAAATCCAAGAAGACATGCTGGCTGATTAGAACTGACTTGGGTTTTCAGCTTTCATTATCTGAAAAACAGAGTCCTTTAATTTTTTTCCTGTATATTGTACTGTGCACAAACCATGATCACGTAAACCCAGTTTTGTATGGGAAGGTAACTTATTTTGGGCAAGAGGGTATGAAGAGTAAAATGGAGAAGGAGTTTTCTACATGAGAGACTTTCAGAAAGCACCACTGCTTTTAGGCCAGTAGTTCCCATGCATGGGCACAGAAAGCCTGTTTACCACATGGAATCAGCGGGCGTTTATATACTGCTAAGATGTAGACAAAAGACTTCAGAGGACCCACTTCAGATTTCTCACAAATATAAAGCCAAGTCAAATCCAAATGCCCATAAAATGAAGTACTCTAAATTTTAAAGTTCCTAACACGGGACTTTGAAGAGTAATAAGGAAATAAAATAAATTTAAAGCACTTTATACACAGTATCCTAATTGTTTTCAAATCCACTCTCTTGAGGTTACCACTATTCTCCATTTTACAAATGAGGAAAATAAAGTTCAAAAGCCAGTTGACAACTGGGAAAATTAAGCCACAGTGAGACACAGTCAAGGAACATTTTTTGGACTTTAAAGAAAAAAAAAAATCTGGGTATCCAGGAGCAAAGACCAGGTCGCTCTGAGGGAAAAAAATGAGACCAGCAGAAAGACAATGGAGTAACACGCTCAAGATATTTAAATAAAGAAAACATGAATCAAGAATTTTACATCTAGATGAACTGACCTTCATGGAGAAAGAGGACAAACTTAAAAATATGCAAACACTCAAGGAATACAGTTGCCCCCATGCTCTTCCTGAGAAATCTGCTCTAGAAGTAACTTCAAAAAACCAAAATCCCTGATCAGTTGTATGAGGGTGGCTGATAACATTATAGATTTACTTGCAGAATTAAAATTATTTTATTTTATAAAGCATATGGTAGTTAGTATACAATGTCTACATGCTGGGGCGCCTGGGTGGTTCAGTGGGTTAAAGCCTCTGCCTTCAGCTCAGGTCATGATCCCAGTGTCCTGAGTCCTGGGATCAATCCCAGCATCTGGGCTCTCTGCTCAGCAGGGAGCCTGCTTCCTCCTCTCTCTCTGCCTGCCTCTGCCTGCTTGTGATCTCTGTCAAATAAATAAATAAAATCTTAAAAAAAAAAATAATGTCTACATGCTATGATATCATAAATCTAATACAACTACCAAAAAAGGGAGGAAGTGGGAAGAACATATAAATAATACAGTTTACTGACCATATTAAAGGTATTTACTTGGAAGCAAAAAAGACCTATTTCATGTCACATGATTAAAAAATAAAGAGAGGAGGAGCAAGAAAAGGTTAATATCTAACTTCACTAGTGCTCACAGAGGGAAGCAAAACACAAGAGGAGAAAAAAAAGTGAAGAGAGACCAAAATGTATTATTATGTCAAAGTAACCATTAGAACAAAAGTCCAAGCCATCTAAATAGAAAAAATGGACGAAAGAAAAAAAAGTATCATAAAACTGTATGAAAGAATCAAGACCAAACATACGCATTAATTTTATAATTACTGTTCATTGGCTTAACTGGCCTTTTAAATGAAAGGATTTTCAGATGAAAGCAAAAGTGACAAAATCAAGGAGCACACAATTAGGTGGCAGAGTTGGGACCACGGTCAGGCCTTCCTGGCTCTGAGCTCTCTTTACAGGAGGGATGAACAAGATGACCCATGGCAACTGAGACAGCTCTACTGAATGTGCTTTCATGAAAACTTCTGTCATCAAAGAACAAAATAAATAAAAGCTGGACCGTTACAACTTCTTAAACACATAATAGCCAGGTATGACTTAATAAGGTAAGTACCATGAGTGGGATTCATTCACCTAATTCATTGAACAACTACTTTTCGAGGCTGTGTGTGATCAGGCCCTTCTCTAAGTGCTAGAGATACAGGCTTGAGTGTCCTTTTTGCTGTATGCTGATACCCAGAAATACAAACGAAATACAGGTTGGCTATACCTGAAGATACAGTGCCTGCCTCCTAAAAGAGAAGATGAATGGAAATGGTAACAGGCCCTCAACTATACTGACACCGGTAGGTGCTACTAAAATAATGCATCTCATTAGTGCCAGATGATACCAGGCACAGAGCAGAAGTCATTAAAATGCCTCAGATGAGAATAATTGCCAAGTAAAACATTCTATCACAGGAACGTAACTAATGCTTCCTATAAAAGTAACTAAAAAGTCATGAAATTGTTCTCTGCCCGCCTCCCCTTTCCAGCCAAACTCGTGTTTTATATTAAAATGGCTTTCATCTTTCATGGCATAGAAGAGCTGCTGGCTGCTGGCATTGAATCTGCTAAAATCAACAACAGTGTAATTATCTGCACACTTTCAAGTGTTTTCAAAATACTCGCCGGGTGGGATTTTCCTCATTTAGAAATGTATGCTTTATGCTGGTGGTCTAGGACTGTCAATGGCTTGGGTTAAAAAAAATTTTTTTTTAAATCTTACCCAAAGCATTCTTTTCTGAAGCAATTATTTGACTTGTTTAGACCTCACCTACTGCCAGAGCTTCTGCCCTAGTCTACGACACCCTCATGGCATACTGCCGGTCTGCGGTACCACTTTAAGGGCGCATTTACATGAGCAGATACATGCAAAGCACTTAGAACAGTGCCTGACACATGACAAGTGTCAGCTATTATTATATTAATAGTTCCATTCACAGATTCTTTTTAAAATACGTGAATAAGTGCGTGAGGGTAAGTGGATGACTATACTTTAATTCTCTGAGTTGTGCTAGTCAAAAATGGAAGGGATTTCAGTACACTCATAATTCTTAGAATATTTTATATAAATGGCAGACTCTTAAGAAAATAAATCTACAAAACAAATGAAAACTTAATGGTATAAAATCACACAGATCAGACTTCCTTCCTGAGGCTACCAAAAATACATTTTATCAGCAATTCTTCCTTGGTCCAGATTAAAAAAAAAAAAAAAAAAAAGAAGAAGGGAGGGGGCAGAAAAAGCCAAGATCTTTTGAGACCAGATCTAACTTGAGACCTGGGTACAGAGAATTTGATAAATTATGTATTTGCTAGAGATTTACAAGGAAGAAAGGGAGACCCACAAATAAGACCCAGTTCTAAATATTGCAGCAATAAAATAACGAATTGCATATTAACAGCACTGTAATTACTCTTTTTGTTTGGTTTCTTTGTAATTACTTTTAATAAATTACTCTGCCTCTCCCCATCACTCAAGTAAGTTGTCATCCAAAGGCACAATCAGTACAACACAGGACACAAAGCCATTCACAGATAGGGAAGGCGGCTGGTGCCTCAAGAGCAGTGACTCATTAGAACCCATAAAGCTTTTCTATAGAGATCAAGTATCAATGAAGCTATTGTAAGCGATTACAGCTATATAAATGTAGACTAGTTATGAATTCTCACAGGGCAAGAGCATTTTCAAAAAGAAGCAAGAGCACCAATGCCTGGGAAACCACTCAACACCAAAGCTGCCTCAGTTGCATAAGAGTGGCTGCCTGAAGCCTACCATTCTGCTGAATGTGGGGTAGATCCTATAAAGTGAAGGGACCCTTGGTTCAGCCCTCTCTAAATTCATCTTGTGCCATTTTGCCAAGCTTTGTATCCTGACGGCTCCAGAGTCAAGCCTAACACCGTGACCGTCTGCTGTCACAGGTCCAAGTAAGAGCCAGATAATTTTTATTAGTCTTAAATCGTTTTCCAGAAATCATAAACTTAATATAAAACAGATCTTTGTCACAAAAGACAAACAGCAGTAAAGCACTTTGTTAAATAGTTTAAAATTTGTACCTACCTTTAACATGTTGAACATTTCAATATTAGAATTGCAGTAAAAGCATTTTCTTCCAACGTATAAACATTTTAAAAGCAGCAATAAATGTGGCAAAATGCATAAACCAAATTGGGTTTTATACATAATTTTTTAAATCCGTAAATTATCATTCATACCAACATGATCATTGCAGTTCAGAATCAAACGAATGGAAAAAGCAAATGAACTAAAAGTGAGAGAAAATGCTTCAGAATCGAGGAAGCATATTATCACAATGAAAACAGTGCCCTCGTTTGTTTTCTCTAAGACTCAGAAAGCAGAATTTATCCTTTGGCTCCAACTGAAATGGCCATTAAATATGATATGAAGTCCACATTTTCACAACCTTCTTTCTAGATCTTTGTTCTGCTTGATATTTCAAGGAAAACTTGACCAAATTTTTAACAATTTCGTGCTTTAAAAAACTATTTTTCAGGTTCCAGCAGGAAAGAACAATTAGGTTACTTTAAGGGGTGCTTTTGTTAGAAACCATTTGCACCTCACCTAGTGTTGCTTATAACTAATCATAACACAGGCCAGACATTCACCCTCACCAAAACCACTAGCTTGGAAACTAACACATGTAGGGACAGCCTGTTAATAGTAATAGCCAACCTTGTTATTACTGAATTTTCAGTGTTTTGAAAGTTTGCCAATGCATATGCGTGACATCATCATATGTACTTGACGATGACCAGAAATTAGTATCTTAAAATTTATTCTCCATACATTATCACATATGCTTCAAATAGGATTTTAGGTGCTTCTTCTGAATCTCAAAATTGGCATTTTCTTCTTCTAAAGGAATCATACGCCATTCATATATTTTCCTCAATATGCAATTTGTTCTTTATACTACAGTATTATTAACCCTTAAAATAAAAAGTAAGATTTAAAAACTTCGTATTTTATGTGTATTTATAAAAGTGTATTATCCCTTAATCTTTGAATGTGATGGATAATTTGCATTTATCTTCGAATAGTTAAAGATAAAAGCAGAAAAAAAATTATGTTCCTCTTCTAAAACCAACAGCCACTCAGCAACATCTAATAACATTATTTTTAAAACACACGCTATACAATTCGCTGTTGTCACCACCATTGTTTCACTGTCCCTTGAGGAGCAGGCCGATCCATTCCTGTTCAACTAAATGAAAGGAATGTGAAACACTTAAGAAGAAAGACTATCAGAACGTAAGGAAAATACACCTGAGGACCAGAGGCAAAAGAGAGGTGAGTTTTGTCATCTGAAATGAAGAAAACAGAGACCAGTAGGAAGGAACTGAGTCGCAGCACTGGAAAGGGGGCAAAGATGTGAAGAGAAAAATAAAATGAAAGTAAATGTCAGAGAAGACAAAAGGTGTGCCAGGCAGACTGATGTAGCTTCAGGAAGAGGAGAGCTGAAAACCTATAAGCACAGCTACCTGATGGGTGAGGGGTGGGAATGACTTGCACAGTAAGCAGAAGAACCTGGAAGGGCCAGGAGAACATTTTAAATCACTTCTCCGCGTGGTACCTCTCACTCACCCCAGTTTACTTTATTTCATTATTCGTTATTTTAACCCACAGCTGAGAACAGGGTAAGTTTGTTTTGCTTCCCCTTCTGAGTTCACTGAAAAACTCAACCCATAGATCAGCCTGTGCTGACCACTTAGCACCTTCGTGATTTTCTTTAAGGGGAAAACAAATATCTCCTGTAAGATCACATTCACTGCCTCTAATTCCTCGCCCCGTTGCCCGCTTCCAGACTCTGGCCTCGCACCGCTGTTCTGTTTTCCTTCCTCAGGCAGCTCAGACGACTCTGCTTTCCACAAGTCAGTAAATACTGGAGGAAAAATGTTCCTACCCTCCCACAGTTAAACACAGACTAGTTAACCAAGTTCAGTCATCTGGGCTGAATTCTGCGTGAGCCTGAAAGATGTAAACAGAGACTGGGAGGATGGAGGAAGGGCAGTGTGCGGGAGAAGTGGGCAAAGAAAACAAAGTAGGCAAATACAGGCAAGGGACAGACTTCAAATTAGGCCTACCAGAAATGACTAAACTAATTTTCTTATTTTACAGTAAAAGAAAATGAACAAAAGCGAAAATACCGCAGTTTTATTTGAATGATTAAAAAAAAAAGATAGTGGATGTGTTAAAAAGGAGAAATTGACTAATCTGCTGCTACTTGCGCTGTGGCAGACATTTAAATACATTTATGAAACTCAACAGTGAATTTCAACTACTCAGATTCCTACTAATAACAGGTTCAAATTGTAGCAAAAGGTTAACAAATGATCTCGGTTTAATTACTCATTACCACACAGAATTCGATCTGTACTTCGGAATAGACACTCGGGCAAACAGGGGACGGCACCTCGGCCACCAGCTGCAGGGTGGCTTCTGTGCCTTTCAGAACTTGCTCTAATGCCCTTGGTCACTGATCCCACTCCCTTCCCACTCTGCCCTTGAAAATATCGCATGCTTTGCCTCAGAGAGCTTCAACCCCTCTTTGCAAAAGAGGCAAAACAGGGGGCAAAGGGCTTGGCTGCTGGGCAGAGCCAGGAAGAAAGACTGGACACGCTGATAATTAATATTCTCTGATCCAGCTCTGAAATATCTTATCTTCCGGCCCTCTCCACCCCCTCCCTCAAAGCTAGTCAGCTTTAAGCTTCACTCCTTGAAAGGAAGTTCAGCTCGTTGGTCCCAACCTACTTTATTTCTGTATCCTCTTTAAAACTGCTGCCCACATTTTCTAAGAAGAAAAGCCAAACGTGCACCCTAGCTCTCATACACAGCCTCTATCGAGAAGAAAGGCTCAGCAAAGAACCCCATTTTCTTGGGAGGTGAAATCCTCAGTGCCCTCCTTCTCATTCTCAGAAGGCAATGCTCAGATCGTGGGTGTCACACATGTGGTTCCTTCAAGTTCAGATGTTGAGTGATGGCACCTAGTAATCCACAAAGGCAGTGGCTTCCCTTCATTCACCCGTGACATATTGTGCATCTGGGTAACCATCCTTTTTGGCTTAAAAAAATAAGAGCCAGAAAATATTCTTTTGAATAGTAAACAAGCCATAAAACTTTTCCCTTCTTTGGACATTTTATGATCTCATTCATCACCTCACGGACATTTTTTAAAACACCTGGAGCATGAAAGTTAAACAAACACAACCTACCATGGCATGCCGAGGTATGGTCAGAAAATTCAAGTATATTCAAAATGAAACCGTTTTCTATTACTGTTTAACTCAAGTGACAGATATGACTGTTTAAAAAGGTAGGGCTGTGGTACCGCTTTTCATGCACTGTCTCCCTACAAATGACCAGGATCCTAGGCCAGTTCTTTTCCCAATTCTCTTAGAAGCTGCCCTTGGTATCCTTACGTGCACTCTGAAACTTTGGAATCACCTTCATTATGATGTGCTTTGTGCACATTCTCGGACGCTGCAATGCCCATACTAAGGCAACACATCAGAGAAGTTGGCAGCAATGCTATCAGCAAGAATTTGGCTTCAGAATCAGGAGTGATTCATCATACATTCTAGCAGCAGAAAAACAACACACATCTATTTTAATCCTTTGGTGCTATCAAGAATCGAAAAACAGTAATTAAGTAAATGCAACAAAAATCGTACCTGCTAACACTGGTAAAACATTATTCAGAAAACAACACATAACTTACCTTATTTCATAATTTTTTTTACAATGACGAATCAAGTTTTAATTTAACACAATTTCAGGAGAAAATAGGTAATCCAAACTTCTGCAAAGTAACATACTGAAATTCTAAATTTAGAAAAACAAATTTCTCATTTGCTTTACAGTAAATAAAATCCCTTCCTAGTGTTTCAAAAGAAATCCACTTCTTTCATCTCCCTCCGTTTTTTAAGATTACTCTAATTTAAAATCTAAAGGCTAAATGAGTAAGTATGCCACTTTATCTATCACAACCAGAGAAACCTGATATTGGGGGCAATATATTCAGAACACCCCCCTTTTTATAGGTACCTTAACAACTGTCATAAGAACTACCAAGGGGTCTAATAAAATAATGGAATCCGCTTATGCTCTATTTAATGGGTATAAAACAGATCTCCACCCCGAGTCATTCTCTTACTCCCTAGTATGTCCATGATTATTAATATTATCAACCAGTATTTCTGAATAACCACCCACATTTATTCGGCTTACTGGACACCGAATTAAAACTTAAAAAATGCTACTCTATTGTTACCACCAAGTCCTCAGGGGCGGACGGGGAGATTTCTCAAGAACTCCACCCAGTGCTGTCTTTCGGGGACCCTACCTTTTCAAACACTTCTTCAGCCTCCCTTCGTTTCCGTTTTCGGGGTCTCCGGTTCACTCGAATCCATTTCTCGACCTAAAGTTCAAAAACCACAGAGCAATTTAAACACGACGACGAGTCCTGAGGGCCGTCCCTCTGCGTGAGAAAGAAACGATCGACAGCCTCGCGACGCTGCCTTCCCGGGCTTCACCTGGGAAAGCCACAAGCACCTTCCGGGCCCGCCGAGATGCCTCAGCGCCGGGGACCCAAAAGACGCGCGCGTGTGCGGCGCGCCGAGGCCGTGACCTTCGCCCGGGCCGCTCCCTCCGGTCACGGGCCCGGTCGGCCACCCCCGCGCCGGTGTGCGCCGGAGCCCCGGAATGGGGCCATCTTACCCACCGCTGTCGCGCGTCGGCGCCGCGGGGAGTCCGCGATGGGGATGCGGCGTCCGACCCACCGCCCCAGAGAAAGAGGGAGGGGAGCGCAGGGAGCGCGCCTCCCGCACTCACCTCGGCGCTCACTTGCCGCGCGAGCCCGCACTCCGCCCCGGCCTGGCGCTCCCTCTGCAGCGGCTGCGGGGGAAGGGGAAAGAGTCAAGTTTACCCCGGGAGCCACCCCAGCCTCCCTCCCCCGCGCCCCACCAGCTCGGCGCGCTGACCCACTACCTCACCCGCGGAAGGTGAGGGTGGGAGCGAAGGCCCCGCCGCCCGCGCCCAGCCAGCGACCGCTGCCCGGCCGGCCCGCCAGAGAGCCGCGGGCGCGCGGAGCCCGCAACACCTAAGGCGCAGCGCGGGCGGCGGGGCGGCGCGGGGCCGGGGCGGCGGCGCGGGCGGAGGGCGGGCGCTGGGGCGGGGGCGGGGCCTGCCTTAAAGGTATAGGCGGCCGCTCCGTCCTCGCCGCAGGTCGCCCCCGCCCCCGCCCCCGCCCCCGCCGGCGCGCCGGCTATTTTATTGTTCTCTTTACGAACGTCTTTCTTCGCTTCTCCCCGCGTCCCGCCCGCGCCTGCGCTCCCGCGCCCTCCCACGCGCGGATCGACCTGGGCGCGCACGCCTTACCTTTCCAGCCCCCACCCTCTCCGCTGGCCCCTGCGGACCCGCGCAAGGGTTTCTCCGCCACTATGCGATCAAGAGCGTGGCCCGGCCGCAGGCGACAGGGCTTAGCTCGAGAAGCGCCCCCACCCCCGAGGCTAGCCGAACTCCCTCTTCGGGTCAGAAACCTAAGTGTCCAGATGGCCTTCGCGGAGCGGAAAGGAACTTTCCTAGTGGATTTTTTTTCCGGGAATGGATTAGACGCCATTAAGTAGACGTTTTCCAGTGGCCCCTCCTGACTCCGGGGCGGTGGCAGGTGACCTCCCGGGGGAGAAACCCGGAGAGCGTAGAAGGCGCACCGCCCGCGCCTTGACGGAGCCTGTGCGCTCTAAGTGCCGTAGGCGCCGCGCGCACCCTGCCCGCGGACCCCCACAGCGACTGGGGAGAATTTAAAAGGCGACACTCTGTCTTCATAATTAGGGGGATAGTTTCCACTTAGTTTGTAAAGTCTGCCATGCTCCAAATTTTTCCTCAGACACCACTTCTGCCCATCCGCATGAGAAGTTGGCTGAACCAGAATGGGGGTGAGCGCTTGGGGAGAAGAGTCGGGTCGCACTCGCGTTTGTTGATCTTGACCATCCCTTTAACTTTATCGCATTTCTTTAAAGAAAATCTGTCTTGCCCTCTCTTTATTGCTACTCCATCCTTCTTTCAAGATCAAAAGCTTTAGATCAAAGCCAAGATCAAACTCACTACTTTAAATAGAAGCAACTTTGCCACGGAGTATTTTACACAAAGAGGAGCTTCTTAATGGAGACATCAGAGTGGAAAACTTGATTTTATCCCTTCATCCCATATTCATAACTGGACTACTTAAAATTACATTGATGATGCACTTATAGGTTCTAAAATAAACAGCAGGTCTGCTCAAATGGGGAATTCTTCACTTAAGTTTTTGTGTTTCCAGAATACAAAAAAAAAAAAAAAAAGGTACTTATAGAGTTAGATAGGCAGATTAGCCATTTTCTATTATTATTAGGTAAGGACTATGAAATGCATGCTCATTTGCTAAAGATTTTTTGAAGTGGTATCAGATCTTTTTATATATAATGTACAACTATCATATACAATTTTTCCACTGCAAAACAAATGCATAAAAGTAGTTAATGCCTTGCACATCTCCAGTACACATACAGAGCTAGATAAAAATTAAAATTATGGAGTGGATTATGTAATTGAAGAGCTATTTACTTTCAAATGGAAATAAAATCCCGAACTGTTTGAGCTTTCCTGCTACTAAGAACAGTTTCAGAATCAATAGAAATCTATCACTGATAGACACTTCCCTTTACCCACTAGACTTTTCTTCCTTGGGAATTCACCACCCCTAAGAACTCTGATAAAAACCTTCCAATACTTATGTACCAAAACAGCATCCTGCTTAAATAGACCTTCCTTAAGTATCTTTTTTGTTGACTTATCAACAATTTTTGAACATGTAGCCTAAAAAGAAACAAAAAATAAAATAAATTCCAACAATCCAGTAGTGGGAATAGGAAACTATTGAAAATTAATCATAAACAGACTTCTATGAAAATCTGTTATTACAGATGGATAGTTAGTATTTGAAGGCTTGTTTTTCACTGTAATTCTCATCTGATTGTAGTCTCAAATACACACACACACACACACACACACATACAATTATTCTTCACACTAAAAATCCCATTAAGTCACTGAAAAGATCTTAGGAATTGAGACCTGGGAACCCTGTCTTACTGCCAATGACAGTCTCCTTTCTTCCTACTCTGTAGCTCATGGAGAACCTAATGCTTTCTGGCAGAAGCTGAGCAAAGGAAAGAATCCTACTGTCACTCTGCTACTGTGTGTAGGTGATAAAGCTATGGTCCACTCTAATTTCCTCCTAACTCCTCTCCTTTGTAGTCCTGCACCTTCACACCCACTGGCACAATCCATCCTCCACTGAGAAGCCAGAATAATATTTCGAAAGGTATTTCAAATGATATCACTTTCCTTTACCAAGAATGAGCTTTCTCTTCTCTGCCGGGCTGGCTCCTACTTATTCTCTAGTTCTGGCCTTGAACAACTCTAGAAAGGTCTTTCCTTACTCCCCATTCCAAATTATTTCACCCCCACTATTCCTTCGAATAGCATCCTGTTTATTTCTTCTAAATTGCTTACACTTTAGAGCTATTAAAATTTATTTTTAATTATGAGATTTTATTTTTTAGAGTAGATAACAAAAATTTATACAAAAAGCACAGAGTTCCCATGTGCCAACATAACACAGTTTCTTCTATTACTAACATCTTCCATTAGGGTAGTATGTTTGTTGCAATTCAGGAACCAATATTTGATACACCATTATTAAACAAAGCCCATAGTTTACAGCAGGGTTCACTCTGTGTTGTACAGTTCTATTACACCTTTTTTTAAAAAATTATTATTAATTTGTTGAATGTTTATCTCCCCAGCTGGACTTTAAAGTCCAGGAAGAAAGAGATCCTGTCTCTTTAGTTTTTGATTTTTGTCAGGTCAGTTAAAATACTGCTGGCCATAGTAGATGCTAAATAAATGTGAACTAAGTAAATGGAAGCTATAGGAACAAATGACTGAATGAATAGCACATGAAATTTCAAGGGGTAGAGTCTCAAGATGAAGATCTAATTAACTCCTGCTTGTTTCTCCACTAAAATACCTTATTTTGTAAAGAGCAAAAATTGTGCCTTTTTTTTAAAAGAAAGAGACTATGGGACATCGGTTACATTGCCAGGGTACTTCCAAAATGACCTCTTTTTAAAAAAAAAAAAAAAAGTAAAAATAAAAATAGAAATGAGAAATAAAGATTCTTTTTTTTTTTTTTTTTAGAAATAAAGATTCTTTTTTTTTTTTTTTTTTTTTTTAAAGATTTTATTTATTTATTTGACAGAGAGAGATCACAAGCAGGCAGAGAGGCAGGCAGAGAGAGAGGAAGGGAAGCAGGCCCCCTGTTGAGCAGAGAGCCTGATGTGGGACTCGATCCCAGGACCCTGAGATCATGACCTGAGCTGAAGGCAGTGGCTTAACCCACTGAGCCACCCAGGTGCCCAGAAATAAAGATTCTTAATTCCCTCTTATATTAATCATGAAAATTGTATTCCAAAATGCAGTGCTTGGAGCTGAGTTTGATCTAGAATGAAATAGTAACACATTTCAAAATTATCGGAAAGATACATTTTTTAAAGATTTTGTTAATTTATTTGAGAGCGAGAGAAAGCGTACACAAGCAGGGAGAGCAGCAGAGGAAGAAAGAGAGAGCAGGCTCCCCACTGAGCAGGGAACCTGACTTGGGGCTGGATCCTGGGCACCAGGATCATGACCTGAGCCAAAGGCAGACACTTAAGGGACTAAGCTACCCACGTGCTTTATTTTATAAGGAAAATATTAATTATTTTTATTATGTTCAATATAACCTCCACACATTTCTCCTTTTGCCTGTCTAAATCTTCCTTTCTTCATGGGGTGGCCCCAATAAAGGTAGGGTGTAGAAAAACTGGAGGAAGAATACTTATTTAAGGAATTCTGTGGGTGCCTGGGTGGCTCAGTCGTTTAAACATCTGACTCTTGATTTAGGCTCAGGTCATGACCTCAGGGTGGTGAGATCCAACCCCCCAAACCCAACCAACTGGGCTCTGTGCTGGGTGTGGAGCTTGCTTGGGATTCTCAAACTCTTCTTCTCCTACTGCCCCCTCCCCAACAGAATGCATGCACACTTTCTCTCTCCCGCTCTCTCTCTTTAAAAAAGTAATAATTAAAAAAATAAAATTTGAATTCTGTAGCCAGGGATGGATACTCTAATAACTATCTTTAAGAAAGTGGTAAAAGCACTTTAAAGCTATCTTTTAAAAACAGATGTTTTCTATTTGAATTATGTTTTAAAAAATGTTTCGTCTAATAGAGATCCAAGTTTTGAAAGGAAGTTGCTTTAAGAAACTTTCTTGTCAATGCAGCTTATAATAGCTGAAGACACTTCAGAGGCTGAGGAAAATGCCATTGCTTTAGAATAAAAGCATTACTTAATCTAGTGGCTGGAGATTACTTTTAGAAAGAAAACCTTTTTCTTTCTTTCTTTCTTTCTTCCCTTCTTCTTCTTTTTCTTCTTCTTGTCAAGAGGAAATTACTCTTTTCATTGGAATATGGTAGTGATATCAATTTCATATTATTAATATGGACACGTGCTTCTGCTTCATGGTGAGCTACAGTCCAGAGGAATGAGAAGCAGCAGAACGCCTTCCTAGTCACCCAGAAAGCTGAAAGGGCAGACAAGAGGAGCCCTTTAATTAGTCCAAACAGCCTCGGATGGCAAATTACACTCCCCCAGGCACAGGAGAGGAAAAACTATCTGCTATAAGAAGTCAGAAGATCTTTTAATATCAAACACTATAGAGAAGTCCAGAAGCTTTTGCTTGTTTCAGAAGGGCTCTATAGCCAACATATATTGAGGGTAAATTAAAAAGTAAGCACCTATACAAAACCAGAAATAATATCAAGATTAGTTTAAGTTGCAAATAATAACAAGGAAATAATCCTGATTAGGGTCAACGTTCTCAAATTCTAGGCCTTTAAATTTTGTTCTACCCTTTTAGAAGATAACATTCCTTTATGATATCTTTGATTTTAGAAAAAATTATCATTTCTATTATTGACTATTTTGTGTCTGTGTTAGAATAAATGCCTAATTCTTCTTTCTCAAGAGGATGTTGGCCCTGCTAAATGGAGCCCTTGGTGGAATCCTTATAAAGCATAGTTTTCAAAAAAGGAAATCCTTCCCGCATTTGTTCTGCCCTGAACTGGCTAAGAGAACCTCTTCCTCTCAGGCATCATAACCCCAAACTCACTGTTATTCAGAAACTTTTGCAGAGTCTGCCTGAGGGAACACACTCAGTTCTTCCATTTCTAGATTCCCTCCGAGAATCTGATGAAGCATTAGCTATCAGCTTTTGGCTCCCTGGACAGAAATACACCTACAATCATGAACAGTCCCCTACTCCCTTCTCACACACGCATCAACTGTCAGGAGGTTTACAGACCTTCCTGACTGCCCAAACCCCTGCCCTAGATACTCTAAGATCCTCTTGGATTAGTGCAGACCACCATACCGCTGGCACAGGACGACGTCTTACTGGTGCTCTGTGAAATTCCTTTTATCACATTATGTTCTGGTAAGAAGCCATCAACCTTTATTGAGGTGCATTATAAGAAACAGTCCCATAAAACCCATCCCAGTGTTTACCGTAAGGATAGTTTCAGAGGATTGTTTATTACATTAAATAGTAATTTTCTGAGAGGCCCCACAGGGAGCCTGATATCAACACCAGGAATAGGGGGACTCGGGCACCTGGTTTATTTTACCTCATGAACATTGCAAATTGATCCCTTTTCCCTCTTCTAGAAAATGCTGTGCCCCTACATTAAACCAAGCATAAGAACTTCAAGGGGTGCATATTGTATGACAATTTAATTCCTGGCACCATCTTATTTTCCTACTATTATTTTCACATTGCTTTGTTTTTTTATATTTTAATTTATTTTTATCACACTCTATCTTGCTTTAGAAGCTGTCTTAACTCCATTTTGGGCAAGGAAGAGTATGAATAAATAAAAAATATTCTGGGTTTATTTTTTCTTTCTTTAACTTTCTTTTTCTTTTTGGGGGAGAGTAAGGGGCTCTGATAAAATGTCATGGTTCTAATATTTCTCTCCATTAAAAACACTTAGAAGTGAAGCACAAAAGGTAAGGACGTATGATTATGCCCTACTTGTAAAATTCAAGGAAAAGAACTGTTGCAAAACAAAATAAAAGTAAATACAATATTATATAAACTTGGTGCTAAACTACAATAAAAAAATGTTAACCAACTAAATATTTTACTTCTTTTGATATCAAAACCAGAGAAAATAGGTTCTGACCTCGGGAACAAGAATGTAAACTAGAGACAGGTTAGTCACTTAACAAGCATACTGAGAGCTTACTGCAAAACAGAGCACTAGACTTTGTGAACACAGATGAGTAAGCCACCGTCCCTGTCCTCAGGACACTCGTGTGACCTGGCATAGTATAAGCAGCACACGGGCAGTGTGCTGGGTTTGAATCCGGGCTCGGCCATATATTAGTCACGTGATCTCTCTATGCCTCCTTTCTTAGAGAACTGCGAAGATCCAGGCACATGCGATGTGCTTACGAGGCAAGGCAGCTGTTATTTATCAAATTCTAGAAGCAATGCAACATTCTAGAAACTGGAGGGAAGTGAGCTTAAACCATAAAAAGTACCCATCTGCTATGTGTATCAAAGACATGGGACCTCAGAAGTGGAAGAAAGAAGCAGAGTGGCCAATTCTGTAAGGTCTCAGTGGTCCGCCAAGGGCTTCCACATACAGACCGCAGTTTGTTTCTCACACAGTCCCATTTTCAGGATGAAGAAACTGAGTCTCAGGGAATTTTCATTTTTTTAATTTGTTTGTTTTAAAGATTTTGTTAAGTAATCTCTACACCGAATAATGGGCTCAAACTCACAGGCCCAAGATCAAAAGTCACATATTCTACTGACTGAGTCAGCCAGGTCCCCCAAATTTCATTTCTTTAATACTTAATGTTGGGTGGCCCTTCGATCTCCAGGCTGGAAGTGCAGTACTCTTTCTACTCCAGCATGAGAGCTTAGGGAACATCTAGCATGACAGTCTTACTTTAAAATAGTTGCTTGTTATGTGGATCAGATCAACCTCAGATCAAAACACAGCCCATAAAATATTATCCCATACCATAAAAGTCTATTGCAACAGCCATTTCAGAAAACAGATATTGTACACCCCCTTCAGCACCTGTATGACTGCAATTCTTTACAGGAGCTTAACATTCATGGACATTCTGACCTTAAAGAGTTTCACAGGTGAAATACAAAGTTATGTAGGGGCGGCGTTAAATCAGAGGGTCCCCTGACTGCTTATTAGAATCACCAGGAGGGTTTATAGATCCCATTAACCAGGTGGCACTCCAGATCACTGAAATTCCCATCCCAAGAGTAGGACCCTGCATCAGTCCTTTTTGAAGTGTTTCCCACCCCCAACTCTCCCCCAGTGATTCCACTGTACTGCCAGTGTTGAGAACCACCGGTTTAGATCATTTTAATGACGACCCATCTCTCACAAGTTACTATTAAGACATTCCAGATGTTTGGGAGACATCTAAATTTCAAGGTCAATGCCACAGAGGACAGCCATCTATTAAGTTCTATTTCAATAAGTCTCTGGGTAAACAGCAGACACAATGCTGGGCAGAATGGGCTGCTGCCCTGACCCACGCTAGCAATTCCTATAGCTTACACCTAGGGATAAACTTCTGGGCAAGATTAGTTAAGTGTGTACACACACACACACACACACACACGAATTAAAAAGAAGTGGAAGATCCAAAAACAAAACAAAACAAAAAGAAGTGGAAGATCCCAACACTAACCAGAAGGGAGGCAAGGATGGATGGATAGATATTTGAGTTTTTAGAGTTTTTTCCAGTTTTTCCAGGTTCATGGGTAATAGAATTCTGGATCCTGAACAAAAAGATCCTTGTCTTTCAGGGAATCTAGAACCTCACATACATATGAGGTATTATTTCCCACTCATGCCCTTGACATTGTTCTAATAGACATTGTTCTACTTATGTCGATAGCTGCCACGGATTCCCTGGAAACAAATATTTTGCATTTGGAAGACTGCTGGCTGCAATTAGGGACAGTGTGTACCAATGGAAAAGACCCTTTGTTATTTGCAGAAGCTACTGTTCCACACAGGAAGCAACCCAGGTTGATCTTCCTTAGTGCTGCGCATCATGCTCTAACTAAATGGGCTTCCTTATTTAGAAAAACACACTACATTGATGCTATAGGAAAACTACTCTGGCAAAATGCCTTACAAAAGATATTAACTACTAATTAGTTAAAAGTATAAACGCGGATGTTAACATTTCAGTAGCTTCAAAAGCAAATACTCATGTCTAGGTCCCTTTGGTTATTCCCTAAGAGGGAGTGGATACGGTGTCTGTAAGTGCCTCCTGCTTCACGGTGCCTTCAAAGGAAGCTATGCATTGGGAATCTGGGGCCCTGGCATGTCTCTTCTTCTTTTTCCAGCATGTCTATTTTTAAAAACATTGGCACTCAGACTGGATTGCCTGTCATCTGGCTTCCCAAGAGAACCCAATGAAGTCACAATTTGCAAACAAGTACAATGGGCCTAAACTGTCCCACCTCTATTCAGAAGTAAGAACACAGAGAGTGGGGAAAGTAAAATCCACCACAACTGGGGGGGGGGGGGGGGTCCTGGGGAAGGCTGTCCCCAATATAAATAATATATGAGAAAGCTATTTTCCAGAATGTTTGTTCACCAAACATTTAAATCGATATAAAAGGCGTTCCAGGACGACAACAGGAAGGGCCAGAATTAATTGGTTGCTAATCTCTTTACTTTTTGTATGATGTTTCCTCCAGTAGTGGATTAAATCAGTGTTTAATGCTACACAAGCCCAGCTGTGTCCATATTAGGAAAGCCCAAGCTCACATCTCTTTCTCTGTGAAAAAAGGATCCGTCCTCCCTCTTTTGCTCTGCTTCCACCCCCTGCATGTGTAGGTGGGAGAGTAGGAGCTGGGGAATGTGAACTTGATCCAGCATTGATCAGCCAAGCAGCAAACTCTCATTGTTCTTTAGATACCAAACATAACTTCTCTCTGCTAGGGATAAACCCAGCCATTCTGCATACAACACGGCTTTTGTGCTCAGGAGTATGAGAGATGAAAAAGAACCACCAAGAACATTAAAGCTTTATTAGACTCATCATAAACACCTAATATGTAGCCTTTGAGAATCTACCCAGTGAATTTATATCCCTATTAATATTAGGTATGTTAGACTCTCTTAAACCTACCAGTCTCTGGTCATTTCTCTTTTATAATTATGGATTTCACTTTAAAGCATAGACAGCAGTTCACTTTAGCTTTGCTTTCTATTTGAGCATTTCTTATCTCACTGCCTTGCTCTCTGAGGTTCAAGGGCATTGGAAATCATGCTAACATACAACTAAATACGCTGTTGTTGTTTCTAAGTGCTGGCCTGTGCATGCGGTTTAACAAGCTCTGTACGAAGCCATGTGTCATGAGAAATACACAGTTCAGAACCTAGACCTAGGCACCCTCTGGTCCTTACCAGCTAGAAGCTGTGCAATCTTGGGCTTGTCACACAACCTTTCTGGGCCTATTAGAAGCAGATGATGCTGTTTCGCAGAGCAGTGCTGAGGATGAAATGAGACAGCACATAAACCCAGAGGCACAAAGTAAACCAGGAGATACTAATTCCCTGCCTCTTATACCCCAGAAACAAAAGCCTGTCTTGTATTTTTTGAACCTATGCAATGACTTGTGGCATCATAACAAAAAGCATCACCTGACCACCACACAGATATGACACCTCTCATGGAGCCCACAGTGATATGGCATGGCCAAGCTATGACAGACAAGTGCCTGTCTCTTTCCAAAGGACCAGGGGACACAAGGAAGCAAATTCTCTTTCTCATATGCTTTACGATAAAGGAGATCATTCTGATTCTGGTCCCATCGCATTCAAAACAATAAGCTCACTGTTGTCCTAAGAATATCAGAATTGAAATTTGATATTTCGACATTGTTTTCTGAAGGTACCAACATGACAGGCACTAGATACAAAAACATCTAAAATCATCTAAAATTTACATGCATTTAAAACCAATGTAATAATTAAAAAGAGAGAAGGCTTAAAATCACAAATACAGGGACGCCTGGGTGGCTCGGTTGGTTGAGCGACTGCCTTCGGCTCAGGTCATGATCCTGGAGTCCCGGGATCGAGTCCCACATCGGGCTCCCTGCTCGGCAGGGAGTCTGCTTCTCCCTCTGACCCTCACACTTCTCATGCTCATCCTCTCTCTCACGCTCTCTCTCTCAAATAAATAAATAAAATATTTTTTTTTAAAAAAACCACAAATACAATTCTGTACAGAGCTACCCGACTTCCATGTTCTTGGATTTACCCATTTATAATTTCATTTGCTAGAAGCACTTATGCAAAACCCAGGCAGACATCCCTCAGTTATAAAATCAATAACAGTGATGAAGAAACACAATTTGAGGAGGACAGACTCCATGAGAACTCTAGAGAAGCCAACCTTGTAACAATTATAACAGAGAACAGTCTTAAAGAGAATGTATCTTTGGCTGACCGCATGGAAAAGTGACAGCATGCACGATGGAGGAAGAAGGGAACACAGAGAAGGGGAGATGGAGCCTCTGGAGGGAAGGCTGGAGGAGCCACCAGATGTGGAAGGCCTCTCTCCATGGAAATAGGCCATGGTGGGGTGAAGGCATTCTCTCTAGTCCAACCCTAGTATCACTTGTTGCCCAGGAGTCATGGGCCCCAGTCGATGTATTGACTCTGGCCTCCATTCCATGCATTTTCATGCCAGTAAAGTTGCTGAAATTAAGAAGTGAATTGTGGAGCTTTGGGGCATAAATAATGTCATACTGGAAGGTCGGGACTAATAACAACCAGGATGCCCTTAATGCTCTTTAAGAAAAACCTGATCTATAGAGCCCTCGATGTGGTTTGAAATTCCCTTAGCCTACAAAGGAAAATATTTTTAGCATGTAGCACACTTTTAACAGACATATAAATGTACCAAAAATATAATTTTAGGAAAGCATCTGGGTTTGATCATTTCTTGTTATACCTCAATGCCAAATAGGTTCTGCTTTCTCAATATAAGGAACATGGCAACATTCGGCCACAAGCTCTATAGTGATCACTGTAGCAATTTCTCCCAAACATTTCATTACTGGCTCTGCTGGTTTTACTTTTTAAAGCGGCAAATAACCTACAGATTTAAATATAAAATCAGCATAAAAAATGAGGGGCTGCTTCTGGAGCATTTGGCCCCAATGTCTTCTTCCCCTGCTAGAACTCACTGGATCATCTGGACAAGAGACAAAAATGAGTATTTACTCTTATGTCCCAAAACGTATCCTAGAAGTAATAGTTGCCACTATCTGAGGTAAAGCTCATTTGCAGCTTTTACCGATCTACAGGCATTTCAAGGCATTGACAACCCAAGCAAAATTTTTTTCATCTCTTGCTAGTGGATCAAACAGGTTACTATCTGTGAATAATTGATCTGCAATAGAAGCAAATGCCTGTTCAATGATCAACCAGGCTAAATGCTCTTGCAGGTTGATTATTACCTGTGATTTCTCCCAATAATCTTTCATATAACAATTTTCCAGCTGAGGAGAAAAGAAATGCACAGACAAGGTTTCTTGATAAGTACCTTTGTAAAACACCACTCAGGAGGAAACACATGAAAACTCTTCCAATACCACTCCAAACCAAGGGCAAGTTTCCAGTCTGTGGGCAAGGCAACAGATTCCTAGGTTGGAAAGGGAGATACCTGGAAGAAAAGTAAAGCCAGACTTCCCTCCTCTCAGAGCAACCAGGCTCATCTAGATAGAGCGCACATTTCAGCTACCAGGCATAGCATACAGTGACATGAGGCCAAAAACCGGCTCTGGCCTTCACCCAGGCCAACCCCCACTCATTCCCCAAAGAAGCAGTGAGGGTTCAGAGAAGGCAAGCGGCTCGCCCAAAGCCACACAGCTTCCAAAGACGCATCTAATATATCAATTACCTCCTTCATCCAATATAGGATTAAGATTCCAGAACAAAAGTTCACTACAGCATCCTCTGTGAAAACAGCAAATTGGGTAGCACACAACTGACTCTCCTTTCCCACCCAGCCTCTGCTCCTGCTCTTTGACCTCCAAATAATGCGGCCTTGCATTTTATGCATCAAATTGTCTGAACCATACTTAGATATGGTAGTGGCAGTTATAAATAGATAGGACCGGAAGCAGAACACTGAGCTTGCAGAGGCCCAAGCTGGAGGACCAACCTGGAAGGACAGGGTCTTCTGTTGAATGAACTGAACACATCCATTACCAAGCACCATCACAGACAACTGCCATACAAAGATACGCATGTGACAGGCACGCTGCCCTGTTTAGAAACAGACAGATGGATTTGGGCAGTTTGACAATCACTGTAATCCTGACAAATGTGATAACACCTGCTGCTGGGCCACCTCTGGGCTGTGCCCTCCAAGCTCTCCTGCTTTGGGTCAGTGGAGAGGATAAAATGAGGGCAAAAGGCAGGGACTCTACTTGGAATTGGCTTTTGAATGCAAATAAGAAGATAAAGGAGGCGTCTCTTAAATGCTTTAGATGGCACAAAAAGACATTTCTTTGTTCGACGAATTGCTTTTTCTCATTTGTTGTTTGGGTGACCTGATATTTATTATCTAATTTAGTTTCCATCTCAAGGGAGGAATAGCTGTGTCTTTCTAAAAGCAAAGCACCTCTACACACACTCGTATTCATTCATGCCAAAAAAGATTCCAACTTTTCAATGCAGTAAAGCCCAGAATTTCCTATGTAAAACATTCCGTCAGATCAGCAGGCTACTACCATTTAGAGATATCACATGGACGAAGGAAGTACAGACCATGACACGTATTTCTGAAAAGTCTTGGCAAGTGAGGCTCATATTACTGCATGCACAAAGCACAGCTTTGCCCACTAAAGAATAGTGAAGAACAGATTCGGGGGAAAAAGAGCAGTCATTAATTACATCAAAAATCATCACTGCTCAGAGCTCCCTGCTGTATTCTTTTATTATCTCTTCATAGGTCTTGTAAAAATGCAGGCAAGGATGGGTTCAAGCTGATTTGGATTAAAAGCAACCTTGCTAAAAAACACAAAATACCTTAGTTGGATGGACAGGAGGCTGAGGGTCCTGGATCTGAGCTGCGGCTCTACCTCTAACAGGGGCTCCCAGCTTGGGCAGATCAGGCCACCACTCCTGGGAACAGCAAAGAGCTCCTCACCAAGAGTTGGTCCTGCGGGCGATTCTAAAGCAGACCCAAAGTCATGCAACACCAGAGAAGACTAATATTTAACCAGGAAGCAATAGGGGCCACACCCAAGAGTTCTATACCATGCACAGAGTAAACATACACCTATTTTGTTTGACATAATGGCTCTCCACAAAAGAGAAGGGGAAAAAGCCCCATGTTCTAAAATCAGCCAAGTGTTCCTAATAGCTTTCCTTGTCAGTAGGTGCTCTGCTAGCGAGGGCTGGCAAAAGTCCCCGCGAGCCTGGTGGAGGGCCACTGTCAGAGTTGCTGTCCAGAAGCAGGAAATGCAGAGCTGAACATCATATGCGCCATAATACTGTGGCATGTCAGGGTGCCAAGGGGCCCTGTCTACTTGTGCACCCATGTGCACAGCTTGCCGCACCGCTGGGTCCCAGGGCTTTTCCTGGGGGTGGCAAGAGCATAATGCAAGCATAGAAGAATCTGCCTTTGATGAAGAGTCTGCCAGAATATGTCTTCAGGGTAATAAAATAGAGAATAGGGGTAGTTCTTAAAGTAGAAGCAGATGTTCTATTGATGTATAGGTTTACAACCTGATGCTGATATCTTTGTCCTAATCCTTTAAGTTTACATTGTTTCTGCCTTCCAAAGATCTCTATGAAAAAGACAAAGCACCATTACAATGAAGTCCTGTTAAATGGTATTCTTCTTTATGATTGCGGCAATGTCCTTACTTAAGTGAATCTCTCTTGTGGGCACACAATATGTATGAACCTGAAAAACAGGTAACGCCCCTATGTCCAAACATGACCTGCCAGACTTTGCACCTTAAGGACAATTAAATTGGCTCCCTTGCACATGAGCTGGCTGACTTGTGACCCAGTGGGGCACAGCCAAATCTCCTGCCTCCAGGTCTTCCAATGGGCTTGGTCTCCCAGCTGACTGTGGCAAACAGAAAAGTCAACTTCTTTGGATCCTCTCAGGTCTCAAGCTCAGGGCAGAGGCTACTTGGGCACACCTTGAACAACAGTTGGTTGTCGATGCCCACATGGGCCATGTGCTCATGTGCAGGACTGTGTCCTGTCAGCCTTGTAAGCCCGATGCCCAGCACATAGTGCTTGGCATAACGGTTGAACAAATAAACCAAACCATAAAGCCAAATATTTGGATTGCTCAGGAGGAACATAAAACTAAACGATTCTAAGAGTTTAGATTATACTCAAGGAATAAGAAAACTTCTGTTGATTCAATATACTGCAGAATGTGACATGATTATGGATTCTCTCAGTTGGTCCCAGTCCTACTTAAAGAGATCCTCATTCACTGGGTATGGCTTGAGTCCAGGATCTATAGTATTTTTATATTTTAAGTATGCGCACACACCCAATGTGGAGCCCAATCTGGGGCTTGAACTCATGACCCTGAGATTGAGACCTGAGCTGAGATCAACAGTTAGATGCTTAACTGACTGAGCTCCCCAGATGCCTCCAGGACCTGTAGTTGTAAACATCTTCCTGGGCGATTCTGATAACCAGATCTCAGCATAACTGGGCTAGATGGCCTTAAAGGCCTCTAACCCAAGTTTGCAAGGCTATGCTTCCAGAAAATACCTACACTTGTCTCCTTATTAAAAACCATGTGTGGGGCTCAGTCAGTTAAGCATCTAACTCTTGGTTTTGCTTCAGGTCCCGGTCCCAGGGCTATGGGTCTGGGCTCCATGTCGGGCTCTGCACTCAGTATGGAGTCTGCTTGCAATTCTCTCCCTCTCCCTCTGCCCCTCCTCCCACTTCCTATCTCTCTCTCTCTCCCCCCTCTCTCTAAAATAAATTAAAAAATAAAATCTTAAAAAAAAAAAAAGAAAAAAGAAAACCATGTGTGCATAGGCCACTACCAACTGTCTCTATCAACTGGATGGAACCAAGTAGACTTTTCAAAGCTAGTGGCTCCTGCTTCCTTTTCCTTCTGATTCCAAAGGCAAGCAAATATTGTTTTTCTCTCCATGGTGTCACACCCCAATCATGTCTGTGTCCATCTGGGCTGGTTCAGAATTTCCATTCTTTAAAAAGAAACAAGTTCTCAAATGCTCTTCATCCACATAAGAGAGCCAGGCCTACATGTCCTCCTCTGAGCTCACTTTAAAAACAGATGTCCAGGGGCACCTGGGTGGCTCAGTGGGTTAAGCCTCTGTCTTCGGCTCAGGTCATGATCTCAGGGTCCTGGGATCGAGTCCCGCATCAGACTCTCTGCTCAGCAGGGAGCCTGCTTCCCTCTCTCTCTCTCTCTCTCTCTCTGCCTGCCTCTCTGCCTACTTGTGATCTCTCTCTGTCAAATAAATAAATAAAATCTTAAAAAAAAAAAAAAAACAGATGTCCAGGGGCACCTGGGTGGCTCAGTGGGTTAAAGCCTCTGTCTTTGGCTCAGGTCATGGTCCCGGGGGTCCTGGGATGGAGCCCCACACTGGGCTGTCTGCTTAGCAGGGAGCCGGCTTCCTCCTCCTTCTCTCTCTCTGCCTGCCTCTCCACCTACTTGAGATTTCTGTCTGTCAAATAAATAAATAAGTAAAATCTTTAAAAACAGATGTCCAATCTGAGCTCCTGAAGGGTTCCAGGCCTTAGTCAAGGTCAGTATCCTGACTGTTCTCCCTCCTCACTGAGCGGGATTCAGGCATGTCCCTGCATTACGCGAATCTGTACTTGTTTCTCATGGCTTCCTATGTATTTCTCTGAGGACACCTATAGAGTTTCCTCAGCCCATTGCTGTGCCTTCTAGGGAGATATCACCAGCCATCCAGATACTTAATGATGCTTTTAAAAAGCATCCATGTAAGCGAACAGCTCCAGGACCTGAAAGTTCAAAGTTGAAAACCAATGGGTGAAGATCTCTCTCACTGTTCTTCCCACTCCTGGAGACTACCTAGTACCCGAATGGAGGGGAGGGCCCTGTCCTTTCATCTAGGTGTCTTCCTGCTAGCTACGCTGCTGGGCCACCTGCCCAGGGACCTAATTGCCATTCAAGTATTAGCACCCTTTCACAGGCCTCTGGTAGCCTTCTGTGGCTCTTGAATCTTGTGGCAAGCCTCCAGCCTCATATCCAAGTTCCTGTGTAGTCTGGCAGTGTCCTGCGTTCCTAATCAATACCTTTGCAGCTCCTGCTCTCCACACAAAGCAGGCAACAATACACCTGTTCCTAACCAGCCTATCGCAACAAGAGGAAAGATTACTCTTCCAAGCTGTGGTCAAAATGCATTCACCTGGGACGCCTGGGTGGCTCAGTTGGTTGGACGACTGCCTTCGGCTCAGGTCATGATCCTGGAGTCCCGGGATCGAGTCCCGCATCGGACTCCCAGCTCCATGGGGAGTCTGCTTCTCCCTCTGACCTTCTCCTCGCTCATGCTCTCTCTCACTGTCTCTCTCTCAAGTAAATAAATAAAATCTTTAAAAAAAAAAAAATGCATTCACCTGATGTATTTATCGCTACAAAAAAAAAAAAAAAAAAAAAGCACTGATCCTTCTATTATGGGGGGGGGGGGCAGATGACCTTGGTTAGAGTGTGGCAGAGGCTGGGGCTGGGGAGGGAGAGGGGAGTGACAGTGAGGCTGGCTGGTAGAGCGCTTTCCCCTTCCACCAGGAAGCTGCATCCATTCCTCTGGTCCTGGGGCATTACCCCCTGAGCCTTAATTATGCTTATGACAAACTGGTTCCTCAGCCACAGCCCATTGAGCACGGATTCTATCCAATGCTGCTCAAACATGCATATTCTGTTTTCCAGCCCCTAGATCCCCTAGATGCTGGTTCTGACTCTCTGCCTGTCTAAAATGGCCTTCTCCCCTATGTGTCTTTTAAGACTGGCTTCCGATGGTACTTCAACCCTCCCTGCTCCCACAATGGGAAACGACCTCTTTCTCCCAAATGCTGGAAGCTAGACCATTTTTCACAAGTTACTGCATTCTGCCTTGGGTCGGTTACACGTGTACCTACTTTCCCCACTTAATTATTAAGCATCTTGAGGGCAAAGCCCATGTTCTCTCATCCTTGAGCCATCCACAATCCCTCAGAAAGGATAGAGAGTACCAGTTATATTCATGGGACAAAGGGAAGGAATGGGGGTGGGGAGGCACAGGACAAGGAGGTACAATTTCAGATCCTGGAAGTTTCCTCTTGCAAATCTCATCCATCTGGTGTGGGATGCTTGGCAGTTCCCTAGATGTCTAAGCTCTGATACAGTTACAAAGGAAATCTTCAAGGGAGAGGAAACACTTTTTTTTTTTTTTAAGATTTTATTTATTTATTTGACAGAGAGAGAGATCACAAGAAGGCAGAGAGCAGGCAGAGAGAGAGGGGGAAGCAGGCTCCCTGCCGAGCAGAGAGCCCGATGTGGGGCTCGATCCCAGGACCCTGGAATCATGACCTGAGCCGAAAGCAGAGGCTTAACCCACTGAGCCACCCAGGCGCCCCGGAGAGGAAACACTTTTAATCCTTATTATTCACTTGGAGTCTCATCTTAGACTATTGTGAGTGAGATTCATATTCTTTCTGGAAATTGTGTTTTGAAAGAGAGAGAAAAGGAAGAAAGGACACAGAACTTTCATTTGGGGCACCAGAGGAAAATGCCTCCTGGTACATCGTGGTGCCTTTTGCTTTGAAGAGGTCAGTGCATTTTTTTTTTTTTTAAGATTTTATTTATTTGACAGAGAGAGAGAAAGATCACAAGTAGGCAGAGTGGCAGGCGGCGGGGGGGGGGGGGGGGGGGGGGAAGCAGGCTCCCTGCAGAGCGGAAAACCGGACGCTGGGCTCAATCCCAGGACCCCGAGATCATGATCGGAGCTGAAGGCAGAGGCTTAACCCACTGAGCCACCCAGGTGCTCCCAAGAGGTCAGTGCATTTAGACAGTGTCAGATCATATAGCCCCAAAAATACAGACGCCCAGCACAGACCTTCAGTTACCTAGTACTCTCCAGAATAGACCCTTCCTTCCCACATATCTTTCTCTCTCATTCCACAACACAGAATGTCGCTAGGGGCTCCAAAAATCCATAGACCCCTAAAAATATTTATCCTTAGGGCAATAGGTTGACTTGGGTGATTTTTATTGGCCGTTTTGAAGGGATTCACAAGAAATGTGGAATTAGGGAAGTGCTGGGAAAAAGCATTGTTATGGGCTGAATTCCCCTCCCCCCAAATTTACATGTTGAAGTCCTATCCCCTAATACCTCAGAATGTGATTATACTGGAGACCAGGACTTAAAAAAAAGTGATTAAGGTAAAATGAGTTCACAGAAATGGGCTCTAATCTAATTGGCTGTTGTCCTTAAAAGAAAAGATTGGGACAGAGATCTCTACACACACAGGGGAGAGACCGTGTGAGGACACAGGGAGAAGGCAGCCGTCTGCGAGCCAAGGAGAGAGGCCTCAGGAGAAACCAACCTGGCCCATACCTTGACCTTGGACTTCCAGCCTCGAGAACTGTGAGATCATAAATGTCTGTTGCAAAATTCCACCTGTGCCTGCGGGATTTTGTTATGGCAGCCTGAGCTAACTAATATGAGCACGAAGGCACGGATGCCAAAAATGAAAGAAATCAGGCTACAGATGAAAGGACTTCAGTAAACTCTCTCCTCATCTCTGGTGAATGCGGAGCAGTGTAGCACTTTGAGTGATTTGTGGGCTCTTCAGTGAACTGTGGTAGCTCATTGACATTATGGGCCCTGCCCCAATTGAGACCAGAATATCTAGTCAATGTATCTCTAAGATCCCCTGACAGGTTATTCAGTCACTCAGAAAATGTAAGCCAAACCACTGGACTAAAAAGACAGCCAAATTATTAGAAGCCCAAAAAACACACCCCATTATAGCAACTGCTACTACTGATAAAAAAAAGAAGCCAGGATCTCATAGCACACGTAATTTGAAAAATATCATTTCTCTGGAGTTTACAAAATAACTAGTCTCACTTTTCGGGAATGACCGTTAAATGTAGAATTCTTATAGACACCACCGAGACTGAGTATCCCAATGGGCCTTAAACTTATGTTGATGTGATTACATAAACTGCAAAAAAGAAGTTTACGAGTTATTCTCCTCATAAACCACTGGCTCTCTCTGTGCTAAAAGCATCACATCTTATCAAATTTCCTCAGTTCTGTGACCTCAGCATTTTCCCTATGAGACTGAAGTCGTCCATCATTTGCTTGTGTGGCCGTTGGCAACTTGCACGTGTCTGCTTGAAAAGCAGTGGCATATTCCGAGATGCTGCAAGAACCTGCTGTCCTGGGGTGGGGGTGCAGGGGTGAATCTCGGGGCTTGAGGTGCTTCCTGCCTGTTGCCGAGACACCCGAGGTGATTGGCTATGACCCATCTTCTCTGTCATCATCAGTGCCCCCAGCGCCCATAGATCTTGCCATCTCACATCTGCTGAGCGCTTCCCCCAGAGAGCGGACGGAGCCACAGAAGGGCCGTGAGGTTCACTGGTGCCAGTGAGCTACTTGTTAGTACCTCAGGAAACAGGTTGCCTGGGAGGCGAAATTAAGAGCTGAAGTGAGGCTGGTAATTAGTGCATGCCCTCAGGATGCCCACTGTGAATAAGCACTCCCATCCGTGTATTGTAATCATCGGCGCAGTCACAGCACAGTGAACGCTGTCTATGGATGGGCTGAGCTCTATCTTTATCCACACATTTGACAAAAATACAGATGATTTCAGTTACATCTATTTGGTGGGGGATTTTAAGGCATCATGCACTCAGATTTTAATGCAACTAATAGTTTTAGAGCAGTAATGTTCACTGGGAATGTATGCGAGCCACATTTGTCATTTACAATGTCCTAGTTGCCACATTTTAAAAGATGTAACAGCTAAAATTAATTTAATTTAATTTTTTAAAAGATTTTATTTATTTATTTGACACAGAAAGAGAGAGGGCATGCATGCATGCATGCACAAGCAGGGGAGCAGCAGAGGGAGAGGAAAAAGCAGGCTTGCACTGAGCAGGGAACCCGATGTGGGGGCTCTATCCGAGGACCCTGAGATCATGACATGAGCGGAAGGCAGAGGCTTTAACCCACTGAGCCACCCAGGCGCCCCGTAACCAGTATTTTATAAACCATTAAAGAGATATTTTGCCTTCCTTTCTTTGTAATAAATCTTCTAAATCTGAGTGTTTTCACAGTCCACCTCAAGTGCTAAATTTTAATCAGAAATGCTTGGTCTCTATTTAGATTTCATAAAATTGAAGGTTAAAAAAAGTAGATGCATTCACATATCCAAAGTTGTTCCAAACAAAAACTGGATTATTAGATCTTAAATTTAGATTTGGATTAGACAAAAAATTCAGCTCTTCAGGCCACTGGGTATTTTCCAAGCGCTGAATAACTACGTTTGGCTAGTGGCCGCCATATTGGACATCGAGACCCCGAGCATCGACTGTGCGCATCACAGCAGTAAGACAAGGATGAGTCAGACAGAGTCCTTGTTTCCCCAGGGTGGGGAAGCCTATGTATGAGACCCATATACAAATAGCAACAATGTAAGGTGGGTCATGACACTTGCTAAATACATGGAAAGGAAAGCATTCCAAGGAGAAAAGGGAATGCACAAAGGAAGACCCACGGCAAAGAAACAAACATTTAGAGATTGGTAAGTATGGCTGAGCATATGCCTAGGAGGGTAGAAATTAAGGTTTAAGAAGACAGCCGGGGCAGTTCTGCTGAGAGCCTCAAATAGCAGGCCAAAGAGTTTATTCTCAATCCATAGTTAATGGGGAGTAAGTTTCTGGTGAGGAGGAATCTTTTAGAAAGATCCACTTAATACTGATGCAGACGGCTTGGTGGCTAAAAAACCAATTAGCTACCGAACCAGTCCAAGCCAAATATAATGAGAAATGGGGGAGGCCGTAGGAAAAGAAAGAAAATTCAAAATGTAATAAATATGGGTAAAAGGATACCAGGACTTGGCAATGTGGCCAGGAACTCAAGGAAAAAGAGGAGTCAGAGAATTCTGTAGCAACTAAAATAAGGAAGTACAGATGAAAGGCTGGATGGGAAAAGTTATTTCTAATGTATCTGCACATAAATGTTTTAAAAGGAGTTGGAATACATGCGCATATAAGCTGGTGGGGGGTTGGAAGAGACCTTTGGGCAGACATGAAAAGTTGTCAGTATCTATTTATAGAACGGTCAAATTAGCAGAATGGGCGACTTTCTTAGACATAATGTATACTATGGGGGGGCAAGGAGGGAATCGGAGTAAATCAAATTACAGTACTATTCGTTAGAAAGCTAGGCAGCTGTTGAAAATTACTGCTCTTAAATTATATCAAAGGGGATATGGAAAGCTGCTTAAGATATACTTTTAAATGAGAACTTTCAGCTTGGATAATAAGATTCCAATTTTGTTTAAAAAGGATATGCACCTCTGTTCTGTATAGCACAGAAAATGTGTGGAAGGACCCACACCACGCTGTTAGCAGGCATGGATTATTTCTGCAGAGAAAGACGGAAGGGGACAACGGCCTTTCCTTTTTATATTTTGTTATTGCTTGAACTTGCTACAGAGAACACATTATTTGAGTTTTAAAAAGGGAGACAAAGAAAAGGGTAAACCATGTATTCAGACCTCCAGAAAAATGACTGAAAGGATTTATATCAAAAAATTATCTCTGGACCATTTTAATTTTCTTATTTTGAAATTTTTTATATTCTAAAATAAATATGTAATACTTCTAAAACCAGGGGGGAAAAAGTCATAAAAGGAAATAATCTATAATACCGATGGTACAATCAATTTTAAATCTGTTTGCAAAGCCAAAGGTTACAGGGTTGGGTGTTCTTTAAAGAGGTTTGGATCCAATTTCTTTTACTTCTTTGGGGCTCATGCTTACTTTTATTGCTGCTGAAGTGATTTCCACATTTTTTTTAGTGATTTCCATTCAGTGTGGCCAAAAAGGAAAATCGAGGCCAACCACAAGGCAAGCCTTCCTGAGAGGAGACAAAAAGCCTCTGTAACCTGTGGAATGAAAACTTTACCAGGAGAACGTGACTCTTTTGTCATGAATGACTTCAATCGCTGGAGGACAGAAATTTTTAACGAGAACAAAGAGCATCGAAGCGATTTCAGTACTCTGCTTGTCAATCCTGGCCAAGCACACTAGTAACTTTATATTATAATGATGGGGACAAAGAACAAGGTGTCCCATTCACTGCCAGGCTGCTGCACCCAGAGGGTCTGGGGCCTTTGCAGAGCCTTTCACTGCAGTGGAACAGAGAAGGAACTCTCAAGGAGTGCAGAAAGGACCGCAAGCAAGTAAATCATCACCAACCATGTAAATAACGGCAAAGAATGGGTATGGAGAGGAAAAGGCGCCTTCTGATCATTCACCAATGGAAAGATGTGCACTAAATCAGGGTCCTTTCTGTCTGACGCTGTTGTTTTTACTGAACAGTTAAGCGCCCAAGGAAATACCAGTTGGGTCTTAAAGACAATTTATAGCTAGGCTGGCCTCATTGCACCTGGCTGTGTTTTGACAGCAGGTTTCGTCAGTTTATAGCAGAAATTCTTGTCTACACTATAAGCTGTCACAAATGCAACTAGACCTTGGAAAAAATGTACCGCTCAGAGGCAAACCTCTCCCTTTGCCGCGCCCCTCCCCCTTTTAATGAAAAGCAAAAAGCTCCCGCTGGTGGCAAGGCCTCCTTCTCTTCAGGGGAAATTAGGGAGCCTCCCGGGACTGAGAGGGTCAGCCCCAGTGTTACAGCCCAAGTGGGGTGCGCCTGCTTCTGGGCACTCGATTAAGGACTCTTTCTTTTCTCTTCCCTCGGGGCTAACTGCTGAACACAGCAGCCTTGTTGTTTGGAGCCAGGAAATTTCGGGATTCTGCTCTCTGAGCTCCCCACTCTTCCCAGCTTCCAGGCCATGGAAAGAATGTCTGGGCGCCTTGCTACAGCCTTGCCTCAGAATACAAGGCCCACACCTTTGGCGAATGCCCTCTGCCCCCATCTAAAACAAGACGGCAACGCTTGGCTCTTTGGGATCAGACAAACCTTAACTTTGTTTTTGAGATTCTTCTCCTCAGTGAATGGCCGGGTTTGGAAGCCCCCTGTCTTAGAAATCACAGAACCTCCTTGTAATACCTACACATTGAAAGCGCTGCCTCCCAGAACCAGGTGCTGCCTTACCCACCTGTTTTGTTTTGCTTCTTTAAGACCTCAGGGTTTTATTCTTTTTTGCTCCCAGAAGGATTGGGCCAAACAAATAACTTGTAACAGGTGACACGCATCCCTGGACAGAAGGCACTGCGTCCTTTTTAGGAAAGAGTTCATGGGGGCTGGAGGCCGACATTTTCCCCTGTTTGATAGCTAGGACAAAGATGTGGAGAGGGATGAAAAGGTAATGGAGAGCAGCCCCTCCTGTTCCTTAATTTCATGGTTCACAGACATTCAGTGACATTCAGACACTCCCAAGGGGAAGCTCATATAACCAGCCATGAAACTGGAAACGAGCAGGCTAAGGGGGCTACTTGCCTGGGCCTAGGGCTGAGTTTCTCACAGCCATGGGGGTCCACTCCCAGACACTGGGGCTCACTCTGATGGGTCTGCAGCTGCTGTGGGGTGGGGGGCGGGGGGCGCTGGGAGGGAGAGTAGGCAGCGGGGAGGGTGTACAGGCCAGACTGGGAAGCTCCAGGCCTGCAGGGTACCTTGGCCAGCCCCACGCAGGATGCCACCCTCAACTTCCCATGGCCAATGCTCTGGTAAGGGTCAGCACTTGGGGGCTGCCCGTCAGGATTCAGAAAGCACAGGACCTGGGCAGAGAGGAGGGAGGGGAGGCTCCAAGCCAGGCAGTTCCCACGGAGCTGGGACTGGTTGGAAACATCTCTCCCTCAGACGCGCCCCTGGGCTGAAAGGGCGGGAGACAGTAGAACCACCTCCAGCGGGGACAGGTCCTGGTCTGTAAGATGGAGAAATGAATCGACGTGGCTCATTCAGGTAAGACCAGCTAGAGGCAGGGATGCAGAAGCAGGGGAGGACATTGAGGGGCAGCTGCATCAGGGAAATGATGGAGAACTAAGGGCATGACAGGTCAGAGGAGAGCCACAGGCGAGCCAGCTCACTCACTCATCTGGCCGTCTCCAAAGCCAGAGGCACCTGCTCAACCCATTGATGGCCTGAAGTGTTGCCTGGTGACACTACCCAAAATACACACCACACTTTGCAAGACCTTGCTTAACACACAGTTTGAGGTCAACCAGCACGCCCACTACGGCACCACAGTCCCTTGAGGCAGAGGCCAGAGGCATATACTGTGATCGCAGACGTAAAGGATGGGACACCATTATTTCCTGATGTACGGACACTCCAACTCAGCACAGTGATTACTTTTATATCTACACCTACAAACAAATGATTGTCAAAATCGAGCTGCTAAGCAGCAAGCTCCACGATCCCCCACAGACCCTCCCGAGCAGTTCTGTTGAGCGCACCTGTGGTATTCCAGAACTCTCCAGCCAGTCTCGGAAGATGTTTTCCACAGACAACCCAAGCCTTTAAAAATAAAACAAAAAGGTAAGGATTAAAACGTTACAGAGCACCTACTGCATACACAGCATTTTTTCCTCTGAAAAGAGGGAAAGGTACATCACAGCATGGATCTTCCAGAGAGGTAGCCACTCGGCTGGAGAAAGCAAGGCTGTCCCAGGTTCAAGCGCAGAAGGCGCTCAGTCACACAGCGCCACTTCGGTCAACAGGAACGTGCAGGGTGGAATCTAAGAACCAGAGACACACCACAGTAGGTGCTCTTAAGGCCCCGAGGGGGCTGCTGGGTTGGACAATTCAGGAAGGATAAAGCATGTCCACAGGACACATCAGGCACAACTGCTTCCTTGCAGTAGGCAGCAGAGTGAAATCGGAAGGCCCCAGCATTTAATACACCAAAATGAAATTGGAACTTTGTCGTGACGAAGGGCTGCGATGAGCACAAATGGCGCGACCCACTGCAAGAGCGCAGAGGGACCCAGGAGCAGGGACCACGCATGGTTTGTACACCTCTGAAGCAGGCCCACGGGCTACTTTGTTTGAAATATGACAGTTGCTCGTTAAGTCTGACCCAAAGTCAGCTGAAATTCTTTTGGTTTCGTGGCCTGCTGATTTGAATACTCCTTACATTCCTTAAGTATCCAGTCTGTTTGGGGTCAGCAGACCTTAGGTTGGGTCTTCCTGTCTTCCTGGGCTAATGACGTTTAAAGCGACCCCATCCCATTTCTAGATAACCCCAGCTCCTGCTTCACATCTCTGCTCCCAGAGGCCTCTCCTGAGCCCTCTCCGAGGCTGTGTGGGTGGCATTCACCTCACTCCCTGTCCTTTGTGCCACAGCATCCAGCAGTGTGTGCCTGTCGTTTATTCCATTACTGGCGCTTTAACTGTCTCCCCCACTGGTCTGAAACTCTCTGAGATTAGGGTCTATGGCTGTTCAACTTGCTTCTCTAAATCCAGAAGAAAGAACAGTTCCTGGTATAAAAGATGATTCCCATAGATATTTTTTATTTGAACGAATGAAAACACATTTTACTTTTGTTTCAATAAGAAGTATTCCCTTCTAATTTAAAAATCACCTTTCCGGGGCACCTGGGTGGCTCAGTGGGTTAAAGCCTCTGCCTTCGGCTCAGGTCATGATCCCAGGGTCCTGGGATTGAGCCCCGCATCGGGCTCTCTGCTCAGTGGGGAGCCTGCTTCCTCCCTTTTCTCTCTCTGCCTGCCTCTCTGCCTACTTGTGATCTGTCAAATAAATAAATAAAATCTTTAAAAAAAAAATCACCTTTTCCAGTAAGAGATTCCCAATGTGTTAGGTTCCAAACCTATACAAATTTTATATATTACATACTACATCATAAATAAACAAATAAACAAACATATATAAATCATATCCCTTCCCTAACTCCCCCTCCCTTTAGGGACTGCAGAGAAGCTATGGAAAGATAAAATTCTGTCCATCGGCATTGTTAAGGTGCTGAACCCAGTGCTCCCTCACCTCCTGGGCTCTGCTCCCGGCTGGGCAACAGTGAGAAAGGGAGGAGGGAGAAGCGGACCTGTATGGGGGTTGGGGAAGTAGGGGCTGACCAATATTTTATCGACCTTTTCTTCCCCAATGAGAAGCCAGTCACCTTAGTCTTCCTGGGCCAGAGGAGAAGCAAAGGTTGCAGAAGGGAGCAACTGTCAGTATTTCCAGAGAAAACGGGGCGGCGGGGGGCCGGAGGGACTATGCAGAGTAAATGGTTTGGATTCATTTCAAGATGATGCCCCTGTGTGGGAGAGGCCAGAAGTAGAAAAGGGGAGAATGATGACCTCCCAAACATGCTTGCACTGGGCTCCTCAGGTTCCCCAACTCAGTGGAATTACTGGGCATGCCTTGTTGGCAGGTGCCCACAGGTGTCCCCATCCCCCTGCCTCGGCCCACTACGTCTCTGTGGCCACTCAACAGCATCAACCCAGGTGTAAGCAGCCTGCTTCCTGCTGTAACATAGAGCGTGAGGCATGTGTTTGTGTGCACGTGTGCACTAGTGTGCCTGTGTGACTGTGTGCAGCACGTGGGGCAGGGGTGGGTGGGTGACTGGAGGGGAGGAGGTGGCTCTCAGAGCACCTTAGATCCAGAGCACGGTTGTTTTTTGAGCCCGGTTGGCTGCACAGAGAGGTGCGGGCAATGCCCTTCGCAGGCTGGGAGGAGGAGGAGAGTGGGGCTGAAGGTTAAGCCTTACAGAAGTGTCGGAAGAACTCAAAGTTGTTTCACTTTGTAATGAAAGGTGCAAGGCTGTAGGGGCAGACAGACTGTACGATTTCCACCGAACATAAGAGGCTCCCTGGAAGGCCCGCTCTTGATGGGAAGGACGCAGACCATCCCCACCTTACTGTCTGGCACCCAGGAGAAGGCTCACCTGGTGGTGCTGGGTTCCTGCCCTGGGGCCTCAACAGCTGTGGGGGATCAGCTGGTGCTCTAAGCTGTCTGTCCTGATTGAGAGGCACGCCTGCTTTCTTCCAGGTCCTTCCTTCCCTGAAGCTTTTCCTAAGCCGTCCATTCATCTGCTTCCTTTCCAGCCAGAGAGGGACACTCTGGGCGTCCGGAGCGCTGGGGCCAAGGGCTCCCGTCACCCTCCTTCCCGCGAACTCAGAAAAGCCAAAGCAAGGGGCTGACTCTGACCAGAGCTTTGTTGTGCTGTGGTTCTAGGAAAACGAGCTTTCTTAAACCTTGCACAACTAGAGAGGAAGACAGAGGATTAAGAAAGGATTTAGACAAGAGTCGTAGTGAGGATCAAAGGGGCGAGTGCCCTGGGTCCACGAGGGGGGTTGAGGGAACCGGGGTTCAATGTCCTGAACAAGAGAAGTCTGGGATGACTTCACGGCCATTTTTGAGTGATTTTACAAAGGAGGACTAACAGCTGTTGTGCAGAGCCATGGAGGAGTGAGTAAGAGGACGCAGACATAAATTTCCTTCAGGGAATCTTAGCTGAAATACGACAACTTTAAGGGTGGCATGGGGAGGGGCCGGGGAGATGAGCCCTGGAAAACTGAAGAACAGGCCATGATTCTCCCTGTGGCATTGGTTTGGTGGGTCCCTACTGGGCATGAGGTTCTGTGGAGGGCTGAGCTGGGACCCCCCAGGACGTGACTGTCTGATAGGGACACGTGATAGGCATGCCCACAGTGCCACTAGCACTAATGCAGAGCTGTGGGACTACGTGTGCAAGAGGCGGGGCTGCCTCAGGTGGCTCAGCTAGGAGGAGGACAGTGGGAGGCTTGTCAGGGGAATCTTAAAGGAAGCAAAGCTTGAACCATGTCATGGAGGAAGGCCCTGCTGTCCCCAGTGATGGGGCAGGGCCAGCAAAATGGAAGGAAAGTGCACGCAGGGCAAAGGGAGCAGAAGCAGGCAAGTCCAAAGCCATGGTCAACAGGGCTGGCACACAGAATGAGGTGAGGGGGAAAAAAGGGGTGTTCTGTGAGAACCCTGACATCCTGTCACCGAGCCTTGGCCTCACTGAAGAGGCTCTGAGTATGGCTGCAGAAGGTGCAAAGGAGAAAGGGGGTCGAAGAAGAGTAACTGAGGGAAATGAGGCCAGAGGCAGGGAGACCAAAGTGGAGGCTATAAACAATCTGTGCTACAGTCTACGACCTGAACAGCTGGCCGGGCCAACTGTGTGGTTATTGCATTGGAAAGTAGTAAGGCAAATTTTGCTTTGCCATATTTAGTATTTGCACACATGGGTACTGTCACAGAGTGGCACCAAAACCCCTCTGCCCATTTCCAAGTAAAGGTATAAAAGTAGTAGCTATTGCTTATTGAATACCTACTGTGTACCAGGCACTAGAGAGAAAGTCTCATTTAAACTTTACGATATTTGCACTATCCCCATGTCAAAGAGAAGCAAATGCAGGTTCCGGGAAGGCGACACAGATCCAAGTCTATGTTGCCTGGCTGCAAAGCCCCCACTTTTCCTGCTAGGCTGAATTCAGTCATTGACTGAATACATTGGCTGTGCTTTCGGGGAGCAGGCGAGCCTGTGGAAAAGGGGGGCTTGTGCTTGCTCCAAACAGCCCTGCCTTCTCCTTCTTGCTCACATCTCTCCTGTTGAAGGCGGCCTGGCCCCTGCTGTGGTGGCCCAGTTTGTCTGCCCTTCGATTATAGTTCTGAAGAGATGCGGAGGCCCTTGGGAGGGGCAAAAGTGTGAGGGCAGGAGAGTTCATCGTTCAGCTGCATCCAGGAGCAAAAGACACTCTATCGTGAATGAAAAGAACATGTGTTTTCAGATCACTTTCCTTTGGAAAGGTTCAAAGCATCTTATAACCATTATCACTTCATTTCTCATAATATCCTCATGAAGTGGGTGTCAATTGTTGTCTGGCTTTGAGCAGATGGAGACACTGTAGCATAAGAAAACTGGCCAAAGTCAGGCCAGACAAAGGGCTAAAGAAAAACCCAGGTTTCTAGACTCCCAGTACCACTGCTGGAATGGAACTGTACTGACGTCTGTCTGGGGATTGCTAACAGGGAATGAGATTTTAAACTATGAGAGGATGATGAAAACAATAACTTAAGCTGCTACTGGAAAAAAATTTTTTAAGGTACGGTAAGTGACCTTACTTCCCAAGGAAATTATGAGATTGTGATATGCTGAATTTTTCTTTTAAAGTAGGGTCCATGCCCAACATGGGCCTCAAGCTCACAACCTCAAGATCAAGAGTTGTATGCTCTACTGAGCCAGCCAGTGTCCCAATAATACTTAATCCGCAAGGGAAAAATGAGTTTCAAGTTTGGAGGGAATAAGTACAATTACGTAGTTTTTGCTATTTTGATCATAATAACTGAGATGACGGTGCAGGTGAATTTTTAGGTCTGGACTTGGATAGATAGCCAGGGTAAAGCAAAAGCTGACTTTTTCAAATCAAGATACTCAGGGTCTAAGCCAATGGTGAATGTTTCCCCTCTGAGATCATGTGGCTTAAATAATCACAATGACAAGCAGAAGCATTTCCACTTCGCTGGGACCCAGGACTTACAGGAAATTACTCTTCTGCATGTCTGATCACTATGGAAATTGATTTTATACAGATAGCTAAAAGTACACAGACCCACAACTGCATGCCCCCCATTTGTACTGGTGAGCGGTACTTCCGCCTCATTACCCAAGCCTCCTGGGCATCTGGAACAGCAGGTTATTTTACCCGCTGGCTGCAGAATTCCCTCTCGGCACTCCTACATCCTGTAAGGCAACTCTGAGTTTCAGGCGTTCTTTCTCCAGGTCCCCTGAGCTATAAACCTGGTCACACATAGTTAACACCGCAGGGGACAGAATACGCTGGACACCGTGGCATGACGCTGGTGAGAGAGACAAGCTGTGTTTAAAGCTGAGAAAGCTGCGAGGCGGTGGCTCTTCCCTTTGTGATGTTAGCATGCCTAGGAACAGACCCAGCCTCCTGCAAAAATGGTATTATACTTGTTGTATTGCCTGCTCAGTTGATTTCCGAGGGCAGAGGGACGAGGATGCAGGGCTGACTCTCAGCTGTGTCTGCCACCTGTGCCTATCACCTTGCAGCCGATCAGAAGAAAGGTCTTCACCATCTCGGCTCCCAACTGCATCACTTCTGTCCGCGCCTCTGAAGGAAAGTGCAACTTCCTAAAGCCCCCCCACAACTGCCACGTGAACTAAACCACAGATAGAAGGAACTCTGCAGGGGCAGGTACTGGATGAGCTCAAGCATTAGGGGCCTCGGCACTCAGGGTCTGAAAGCAAAAGACCCTCGTTTGGCAGTGCCACCAACATTTTTCACAGATTTTTAAAAATTTTCATAGTTGAGGTTTTTAAGCTCCCTCTCTACATATAGATACAAATAGTGAGCATCTCAGAACCGTGCCCAGAGTTACTTGTTTCTCAGTCAAAAGGGGTCATTTGTATTCGGGCAGATAATGAAGATGGCTGAGGTCACTGAGCAAACACTCCCTAGCTCCCGGGGGAAGGAAGGCAGTGAATGACACCAAACACAGGGACGTGCACACAGACACAGTAACTGATGAGCAAAGAAAAAGCCACTGTTGGGGCACCTGGGTGGCACAGCCAGTTAAGCGTTTGACTCTTGGTTTTGGCTCAGGTCGTGATCTCAGGGTCGTGAGATCAAGCCCCACATCGGGCTCCGTGCTAAGACTCTCTCTCCCTTTTCCTCTGCTCCTCCCCCTGCTCTCCCTACCCCCTCTCAAATAAATAAATCTTTAAAAAGGAAAGAAAGAGCAAGCCACTGTTGACAGGGTGGAGGTATGAGGTGGGCAGGGCCAGCTGGCACCCAGGGTCTATTTGGATTTCCTTCTAAGCACTTTTAGCTTTCCTTCCCTTGGTCTCATAAAACATCAACATGTAAACAGAAAGCTCACTCACTCTTCACACTGAAGAGGTCTACAACACCTTCACCTCCCTCCCCTCTACCTCCAAATGCTCTCCCTCCCACTCCTCCTGCCCCATAGGGATTCCCAAGACAAACTCCCGGCCTACTCTGCTTCCGGTGCTACTCCAGAGTGTCCCTTGAGTGGTGCAGAAGGAAAAGCCAGGTTGTGCTGCACTCCTCCGCGTACCTTTCACAACCAACAACCCAGTCTTAAACCATGGCCCCTCTGGAACATCCCTCGGATCTGTTCATTTCTCCCAAACCCTCCTGCCCCTGCCACACCCCTGCCTGGGTTCCAGCTATAGATCTCGTGAGTGAACAGCTGTCTTGGTTTCTCAATGATCTCATGACTTCTAGTCCTCCCAGCCCACATGGATCTTCCACAGCTCCCCGCTGGAGCAGCCTTCCAATCTGCTGACGGCATTCTCCTACTGAGAACCTTGAGGGGTACCTCTCTGCCTGAAGGCTCGAGGCTAAGACACACGGGCCTTTCCTTTGGTACCAAGGACTCTGAAACTCCCCAGAGCACTTCCAACACTGAGACATAATGATCTGTTTTCACACAGATCTTCATGTTGACAAGGAGCTCTCTCCAGACTGGACATGGAACCTACTCCTTTCTGTCCCCCAGCATCCAGCATAAAGCCTGCTAGGGAGGTGCTCAATAGATAACGTTAAATTAATCGAAGCAAGAGAACAACGCAAAACAGTGTGACATGGAGGATACCGGCCCCTGAACACTAAGTGGCTGGTCTAATCTGAAGAACCTTGCCCCACTAACAATGGCTCACGTGCCTGACAGATGTGCCCAAGGATCAGTTTGCAGCCAGGCCACAGATTAGAGGCTCTGGGGGTAGGTGTGGGGCCTTTGGAGACCCAGATAAAATTGGTACAATATGCTGCATAGGTAAAAGGGCAAACGATCTGTTTTAATAGCTGAATTCGATTCTGACATTAGTTAGCAGGAAAGAAGATGTTCGAGTTTCAAAAAAAGCTCTGGTGTACTTGCTGAAATAGATGCATTGCATTGCAGGAAGGAAATCGCCTTAACTTTTAAGGGGAATTTTAAAAGGAAGCTTAAACCTGCTAGCCAAAACATGACCCTAACTAGGAAAGCCGTCCTCTCAGGGGGTGAAGGTTGGTGGTCAGTGGCCACCCTTAAACAGACTGACTCTGCTCTGCCATCATTGCAACAGAAGTCTCTTTGTGGGCCCAATAGTGTGTCCCTCAATAAATATTCACAATGATAAGATCCAGGCTCCCTGAAGCCAGAGGGCTCAGGGACATCCCCATTAACTTCATAACCTTCTTAGGAAGTGGATGAAAAGAAAGAAGCCCTCCTAAATGAAAAATGCACTTTGTAGCTTCCATGAAATTTGCTATACTTGTACCCTAAGAAGTTCTCCCAAAAGAACGTATAGTAACAAACTTTTGTAATAGGAATATGCTATTTCTAGTAATTGTCTTGTCTTTTTTCCCTTGCATTAGTTTCTAAGGAAACTGCTCCATTTTATCAGAGAACCTCAAAAGTTATTCCAGAGCAGGTACAGAAGAAAAAGGAAAAAACAAACAAACAAACAAACAAACAGAAACTTGCAGGTAAACTGTTGTTCCTGACCTTACGAATAATAGCCACATCTGATATGATCTTTGCATATGAAAAAAAAACCCCATATGTCTGCTTAAAAAGAAAGGATGATAAATCCAAAACACTTCAGACTTTCCAAAACAAGCCACATTTCCTTCAAGCAGCTTCCTGAAAAGCTAGTTATCTTGGGCAATTACTAATGCCCCCACGCAATCACCCTGTATAAGACTGCCTTCGGCATCAAAAGGCATGAACACAAAGAGGTAGAAATGAAGAAATTTATGAAATAAGATGGGTATGTTCATTCTGTATGATGCACTGGCTTGCTTTACGTGTGTGTGTGTGTGTGTGTGTGTGTGTTCACATCTAATTTTAAAAAACAAGTGGCTAACAATAACGCAAGAATTGAAGTAGAAGGTGGAAGAGGAGGAGTTTAAAGAAAAGGCCAAAAATCCAACACTCGGGAAAAAATCTTCGTGTCTTCATGGCCCCTGGATTCCCCCATCCTGAATTTGCATGTCATTTCCTGGGGGCATGAACCCTGCCACCTTCGCTAGAAGACACTCCATTTGGACTGCCCAGGATGCTGGCCCACCTACATGGAGGATGGCCTTGCCCAGGTCCAAGTCAGTGTCTGCGTGAAAGAATTCATTTCTACATTTGGAAACCTACTGTGAGCATAAAAACATAGTTAAACTTGTGGATCAGAAAAGAGAAGAACATTGGCTCTTCTTCAAAGTAATGTTTAATTTCTCAAGATGCCCCCCTTTAATGTTACATACCAATTTTGCTACTGAGAATTATATTTCAGGGTATTCACTTTTGGTGTCTAAATTAAGATAAGAAATGAGAAGGAGAGGGTTGGAACGAATCTGGTGTAAACTTTGATGTAGGTCCTAAACCTCCTCCTCCTGTACGTGGTCAGCCCCTCAGAACCTCAGTGCTCTTACCAGTAAAATAGGGACAGACATGGCATGAGCTAAATAGTGTTGGTTGAAGGATTAACTGGGGGCTTGCATACAGAAAGTGCTGGCTTCTAATACCCACTATGAAGATGGTGGTAGTTGGGGGGGCGAGCACCGTAATAAGGATTAAGTGATTTACTGTATATAGACCCTGTATACAGGGCTTGAGGCCCAGAAGATGACTATTGTCATATCGGCCATTGATTGAACACCTACTTTACACAGATGTTATCTCCTGCACTCCTCCCAAGGGTGAAACACTGAAATTCGGAGGGATAAAGTAACTTGCTCCAAATCTCAGAGCTGGGAAGGAGCCCTGCTGGGGTAAGAACCTAGGAGAGTCTGACTTCAAATCCCAGGCTTATTACTACATGACACTTTGACCTTCAATGAAACAGTACTTCCTTATATGAAGCCATGTTAACTAAAGAACCCTCACTTAGAATTTTCCTCTCCTCCAATCTTTTTTTACAACATCTGAGGCCACAAAGTGTCCTTGGCTTGTCTCTCACGTTACTTTCAGGACTTTTGACTCTGGGTCCTCCCAAGGCTGCATGCCCCCTGGCTCCCAATATCCACAGGGGCCTAGCTTTAGGTCTGGTTCATTGTCCTGGGCCAGGTCCCTATTTCTGTCAAGAGACGAAGACTGAACTTTCTAGATTGTAACAAGCCAAACAATGGCAGGGTCCTTTTTAACATGAAAAGTAAAACCGAGCTCTTAATTCCTAAATTGGTCCTCACCTTTTTTCTTCTGGGATATTCTCCAACAGCAGTTGAAGGAAATCCTGGAATAAGAAAAAAGCAAACCATTAAAGATGTCCATCAATAAATAACTCTGTCCGGAATCCTGCCAGAGCCCGAGTGCTCCCAGCTGCTGACAGCTCACCTGCTAGGGAAGCTAGGCCTGTGTTGACTTATTAGACTATATACCCTATTTATTAATTTACCAGGGCTTCAATCCAATCAGTTAAAGAGAATTGTTTTGTAAAAACCACAAACAAATTGAAAAATGTACTATTTGTTGTTTTGACCTAAACCAACAGTTTATTTCATGTTTAACTATTTTCAAAAGGCTGCCCATAGCATAAAGCACTATCCCCTTTCTACTTAATCAGGTTTTCCACCTCCCAAGCTTTCCCTCGAGATCCTGTGACACCTGAACACTCTCAACTCCAAAAGGCTAGGAACTACCTTGCAACATTCTTGCACTGTTCTATGGAAAGATAAAGACAGGGGTGCCTAGCTCCTTCAGTGACCCTGTGACCCTTGACCTCAGGGTTGTGAGTTTGAGGCCCGCGTTGGGTATACAGATTCTTAAGAAAAAAAAAAAATCTAGGGGCTCCTGGGTGGCTCAGTGGGTTGGGCCTCTGCCTTTAGCTTGGGTCATGATCTCAGGGTCCTGAGATTCAGCCCAGCATTAGGCTCTCTGCTAAGCAGGGAGCCTGCTTCCCTCTCCCCTTCTGCCTGCTTCTCTACTTGTGATCTCTCTCTCTGTCAAATAAATAAATGAAATCCTTAAAAAAAACCCACACAAAACCTAAAACAACAACAACTAAAGATGAAGACAAAAATCAAGACAATTCATATCCCAGTGGAGGAACAAAGATGTTACAACTACAAAATGGTTCATGGACCCCTGCCTCAGTCTGAAGCTGCTTCTAGTGATACCGCCATCTCCTATTGGTCCACATTTAGGATCTTTCAATAATAGATTTTTTTCAAGCTAAACGTGTAACTCAGACACAACTATTTTTTTTCCTGTACTATGGAAAATTTCAAACACACTCAAAAGTAGAGAAGCACATAATTAACCTTCATGTACCCATCAACCCACAGCCAATCTGTCCTAACCTCTTACCTGTCCCCTGTATTATTCAGAAGTGAATACCAAATGTTATATAACACCATCAATGTTTCAATAAATATCTCTAAAAGATAAGGACCATTTAAAAACATAACTACAATACCATAGGCCTAAAATATTCACATATGAATGTTCAAGGTTACATTTATATTTAATTGGCACCTTGAGTATTGTGACCAATCTTTTTACACCAACTAATTCTGGAATCTTGATTTGGTGTCAACCAGATTTGTCAGATAAATTACAGGATGCCCAGTTAAATTGGAGGCATACTTACACTAAAAAATTATTTGTTGTTTATCTGAAATTTGAATTTAAGTGGGGGTTGTCCATTTTCATTTGCCAAGTGACCGAAGGCCAGTGTTAACCCTAAGTTATCTGAAGGGTTTGAGAAGAAGCTTTATGGACAAATACAGAACATGAGACGGAGAAGAACAACATTTAACTTTCTGCACTTGATACTGGACATTCAATAAGATCTACAATTGAAGTTTTCCTTTTAATAAGCTGAAAATAATCTTTTAAAACAAGTCCTTTAAAGAAGGGCCTGTGCATTAAGCCCAGATGACCAAACAAGACACTACCCAGCCAGAATTCCTACAGAAAGAAGCTACACCCTCTGCTCTACCCGCAAGACCCAGGTCTGCAGATCCAGGGTCAGCACCAGCAGGGGGATCTGATGAGATCCAGGGAGGACCCAATGCAAGATGGAAGCAGCAGCACCACGCCCTATTACAAACATCCAGAATGAGAGAGGAATGGGAATCTGCAAACAATTTGTATGACTAGTGTTCTCGCCCCATCATGGCACTGGGCGGAGCCACCGTCCCTTTCTGTGTGCTTATACATGGCTAGGGCCGGGTCTTCTGGAGGCGAAGTCTCCCTGCTAGAACTGCTAATGAAAGATTTATTTCTCCTAACCTCTGTTCTCCTTCTAAGTCATTATTTGTCTACTGTTGCTTCACCTACAATAAATGATACAAAGAGTAACAAAACTAATATTAAAAACATGGAGGGGCGCCTGGGTGGCTCAGTGGGTTAAGCCGCTGCCTTCGGCTCAGGTCATGATCTCAGGGTCCTGGGATCGAGTCCCGCATCGGGCTCTCTGCTCAGCAGGGAGCCTGCTTCCCTCTCTCTCTGCCTGCCTCTCCGTCTACTTGTGATTTCTCTCTGTCAAATAAATAAATAAAATCTTAAAAAAAAAAAAAAAAACAAAAAACATGGATCATGCAATCAAAACGGAAAGGGACAACTCCAGACAGAATAAGGTCTCACATCTAGAGTCCTTCCTAGCACCTGCAGTGGGTATATGGAGAAAAAAGGGAAATGAGTCATATCTAGAATGTGAAGAATTATTTTTCTTTGACGTTTTTAAAGTCATTATTTTTATAATTTTGACACTTACTTTGCAAAAAGGCTAAATTAGAAATTAATTTATCGCAATCTGATATGCTGATTACTTTGCAAATATTTTACTGGCTTACTGACAGTATTCCTGCTTCTTAGAAATCTGAGTGCTGGGGCGCCTGAGTGGCTCAGTCGGTTAAGCGTCTGCCCTCTGTTCAGGTCATGATCCCAGGGTCCTGGGATTGAGCCCCGCATTGGGCTCCCTGCTTCTCCGTCTCTCTCTGTCTGCAGCTCCCTCAGCTTGTATGCTTTCTCTCTCTCTCTCTGTCAAATAAATTAAAATCTTCAAAAAATATCTGAGTGCTGCACTGATAATTTCTTACTAAATTTGCTTCATTATCTCTTTATAGTCCATTATCAACTTATCCCATATTTGTCCAGCAACTTATGCTCAATTATGTGTGTGTGTTGGGGGAGGAATGATATCAACTCAATGACAAGGGGGAGAATTGAACTGTAGGAGAAACAGGAAATTCAGAGTTAACCTTAATTCTGCCCAGTTCCATTTTCCAATTACAAATGGATCTTTCTTTATAGGACTGCAGAACACAATGTTCCAGAATTTTGTGTCAATATAGGAAAAGTACAGGAGGTCCCCAACAAACCTTGCTTCGTTTTTAAGAAAGCTTGTCCTGCCTCCTAGTAGGTGGCCATCTGCCTCTCCTGACTTAGGGCTGAGACCTGGAGGCTACCCAGCAGCTTGATGGAGGCTCTCAACCAATGCTGGGAACAATGAGTCTAGAGGATCACAATGGATCACAAAACCCCAACACCTCAAGCATCTCTAAGTCATGGTGCCTATATTCTCAGAGGCTATGTGAATGCCCATCCACAGTGCTAGATGTTCTGTCCAGGCTCCATCCAATCCAAAGAGATTCTTGGCCCCATTGCTGTACCAGCTCTCAGTGGATTGAACCCTACTGGCCTTTCTTACTCCTTTCATAGACCTAATCATTTACCATGACATGCTAGTTTTCCTGGCTCTTTTTGTAAACTGGCATACACCCCTGGAGTGGACTCATGATAGAAGCTTTTCCCCACCCTCCACAATAGGAGGACATTAAAAGAAAAATGCGTCCTATGATTATTACTTCCCTCACCACCTCTTTTCAATTCTTTCATCCACCTTCCTCTTCCCTTCAGCATATTGGCAGTTTTGTAAAGGCAATTTATAAATCTTAAATGGACAAGGAGGGTTTTCCTTCAAGGCTGAGTCTAGGATCATAGACAAAGTTAGCTAGCAATAAATGCCAGAGCCCCAGTTTGTCACCTCCACAGTATGTCTGAAAAGAGATTAAAACCAAAGGCAAACAAGAAAAAAAAAAGAAAAGAAAAGAAAAGAAAAAGAAAAACAAACAAACAAACAAACAAAAAAAACCCAAAACCAAAAAAGGCCTCCTGCTGTTTTGACAATGGGCTAGGGTAAAATTTTATTTGGATCCTTAGAAATTATTACAAGCCCTCACCCGAATCAAAAAATACATTCCTTGAGAAAATTTTTTCCATTTCCTACTCTCTTAATAATCTATACACTAATCAGGTCAGTCCCAGACAGTTTATTTTGATTAATACCTAACAACACTAAATTAAGAATAATTAAAAAAAAAAAAGACACTGATTTTTGGCACATGGCTAATTTGGTAATTGTTTTTTAGTCCTGGTAAAAATATTCAATAAAAAGGAGGTACACATAGATTTATGGGATAAACGGGCAATGGATTAATAATTGCACAGGTTTAGTTATTACCATGGTCATGGGGAGGAGGAGGTAGAAGAGGCAAAACAAAAAACTAAATAATTTAAGCAAGGACAGTTTTGGCAGGATAAGAACCGAGACATGAACTGCCCGGCAAGAAGCCATTGTTAACCTGCAGTGGGGACCAGGACAGTGATAAACCAGAATGTTGGGGGTATTCACATGGGAAAAGATTAAGAAGCAAACTGGAAAAAGAAGAAACTGAAGGACTTCTGAGCAAAGAAACTGGATCACAGCCTTCCTCATCACTAACAAGAAATATAAACAAAAACCCAATCCACTAAAAAAAGGGAGGGGGGAAGAAATGTCACCAGACACAACCAAAAAAGGAAAGAAGGACAGCCTCATGGCATAAACTTCAAAAGGAGACAACTAAGGAAAGAAACATAAGATTCCAACAGCCTCCAGCCCTCCCTCTGCACCACCCCCAACCTCATGCTTAGCAGTAGTGGGACTGGTAAATTGCCCAAACCCTGCAAATTCTCATGAATACCCACACATTTGGAAAGAAACAGGAGTATCTTTCCTCTTTTTTTTTTTTTCTTTTTTTTTGACTGTGAAGGGACTAGAAATGTTTACTGGAGAGAGATGAGCAAAAGCTGGGAAATAAACAAGGAAGAAAGATGCTCTTTAATGAGCTGTAGAGCTTCTAAAGCTCCATGCTAAACAGGAGAAACAATATTAATTGAGAGAGTATGTGCAGTGGGGAAAAAGCTGCACCCAAATTAGGTGAGGAGAATGGCTAGAATATTTAACAGAATTCAAGAATCAGGGGAGCTGAATCCTTGCAACAAGAGCTGTATGCAGCTCCAGTGGAGCTCTTCCCCTCCACCCCCTCCATGCACAACATCCAAACTTCGAACTGTAGCTCAGAGGGAAAGAAAACATGTCTATAATGAGTTGGGATAGAAATCAAGACTCAAGGGCACCTGGGTGGCTCAGCGGGTTAAGCCTCTGCCTTCAGCTCAGGTCATGATCTCAGGGTCCTGAGATCAAGCCCCACATCAGGCTCTCTGCTCCACAGGAAGCCTGTTTCTGCCTGCCTCTCTGCTAACTTGTGATCTCTGTCTGTCAAATAAATAAAAATAAAATCTTAAAAAAAAAAAAAATCAAGACTCAAGTTCCAACACATATGAGAGTAAATAGAAGGTCAGGCTACTCATGCTGAGAGTGAGCAAGAAGGAAGTATGGCAACTATGCAAATTAATGTGACAAAAACCCACATAAAGAGAGAGAGACAGAACTCAGAAGCATAGGACAAAAGACAAAGACTCCAGTCTTGAAGAAAACATAACCCAAGGAATAGAAGAAAATTTTCTATGATTGTTTTACACTATAAAATAAATTAACAAAAGATGATAATAAGAACATAAAGTCAATAAAATGAAAGCTCAGAGACTAGATGACAAAACAAAATGAGATGAAGAGAGAGATTTCAAAGCCAAGAAAATAAATTAAGGACCAAAATAATACCAGTGCAGGACAATTAATAACACAAAAAAGTAAGAAAAATATAGACATTAAAGAAAAAAATTAATAATAATGTTATAATAATGTTAAGAATAAAAATAATGTCACTTGAGATAAACACATACCACGAAGAAGAAAAAGATGAAAGCAATTAGAAAATGAAAGATATGGGGGACAAAGATGATATAACATAAGGATAACTGGCAATCTTGAAATCCAGAGTCCTGCGAGGGAGAAAAACCTGAATGTGTTCAAACATACAGTTAAGGCAATTTCGCTGAAAGAAAGAAGAACAGAAGTTAAGACTGGAAGGGCACACTCCTTTGCAGGAAAATAAACAAAACAAAACTGATGCGGGCTCATAATACCAAGCTATTTTCTAAGTCAACTATTAAATGTCAAAGATAAAGAAAGAATTCTTCTGTCATCTGAGTAGCATAAAGAGGAAAAATTAGGCTGACTTCAAAAGTTTCTACAGAGCGGCACCAAGGTGGCTGAGTCGCTTAAGCATCTGACTTGATTTTGGCTCTAGTCATGATCTCCAGATTTAGAGATAGAGCTCCAAGTCGGGCTGCACTCTTGGCTTGGGAGTCTGCTTGCCCCTCTCTCTCTAATCCTCCCTCCCCCACCCTCTTCCTCTCCCCAGCTCTTAAATAAATAAATAAAATGGTTTTTTTTTTTAAAGTTTCTACATCATTATTAATCAGAAGGCAGTTAAGCAATAGCCACAAAGTTCCGAGGAAATGAAAATGTGACCAGAGAATATTATACCTAGCCAGTCTGTGATTCAAATATAAAGGCAACCGATAAACATTCTCAAGCACATAAGAGTTCAAAAATCACAAAAGCAGTGAGTCTGCAACTTGAACATCAGTTTGATAACAAAACTCGGCCAACATAAAGTGGAATCAAAATAAAGCATTCATGAATACAGAAGCATGGCAAAATGACTGGTGGTGAATCAAAGTCCTTTAAATCCAGAGCTAAGTCTATACAAGTATGAAAAGTATGATTACAGCACATATAACAAATGATATAAACCTTAACTATGTAAAAATATTTAATTATGAAAAATTTTGAATTGGGGGAAAAGTAGTAGAAGTACATAACTGCTAATTTCCCAAACTTTTGCAGAAGTGAATAAAACTAAAAATTTATTCCATTTTTAGAATGGAATAAATAGCTAAAGAGGAAAAAAAAATAAAAGTTTTTTTTGTAATCATCCTTTTTGACTATGCACATATAATATAATCCTACCTTTATAAAATTACTTCTACATATACCTTTGTATCATTACATGCATGTACACATTAACATACAGATGCATGTATACCTACCATGAAACATACAGAAAGAGAGAGAATAGTGTAATTTCTGGAATGAAGTTCACCTAATATTAATTATGGGTATTTACAGGTGGTGGGATTTTAAGTAGCTTTTCACATTTTTCTTTGTACTTTTATGTATTGCTTGAATTTTTATAATGAGTGTGTGTCAGTTGAAAAGCAATAATTTCCAAACTTACTGTGGTACCTGCAAAAATACAGATTGATGGAACAGAATTAAGAGTCCAGAAATAAACTCTTACATTTATGGTCAATTGATTCTCAACAAGAATTCCAAGACACTTCAATGGAAGGAAAGAATAATCTTTCAACAAATGGTCATGAGACAACTGAATATTCATTCACATGAATGAATGGAGTTAGATCCCTACCTTACCCCGTATACAAAAATGAACTCAAATGGATAAGAGACCTAAATATAAGAGCTAAAGCTATAAAACACTTAGAAGAAAACAGAAGTAAATCTTCATAACTTTCAATTAGGCAATGTTTTCTTACATAAGATAGCTAACATATAAGCAACCAAGGATAAAAAAAAGATAAATTGAACTTTATCAAGATTAAAAACTTCTGTGCCACAAAGGGCATTATCAAGTAAAAAGACAACCCATAAAACGAGAAAAAATATTTGCAAATCATATATTTGATAGGGGACCTGCATCTGCAACATATAAAGTACTCTTACAACTCAAAAATAAAAGACAACCCAAATAAAAAATTGGTAAAGGAGCTAAGCAGACATTTCTCCAAAGAAGATATATAAAAAGCCAATGAACACATGAAGAGATGTTCAACACCCAGGCGCCTTGGCTGGCTTGGTAGGTCGGTGGAATCGGAGTCTCTCTCTTTTTTTTTTTAAAGATTTTATTTATTTGACAGAGAGAGATCACAAGTAGGCAGAGAGGGAGAGAGAGAGAGAGAGGGAGGAGGAAGCAGACGGGACTTGATCCCAGGACCCTGAGATCATGACCTGAGCTGAAGGGAGAGGCTTAACCCACTGAGCCACCCAGGCAGCCCCGAACCTGAGTTTCTTTGATCTCAGGGTCATGAGTTCAAGTATTGGGTGTGGAGCCTACTTTAAAAAAAAAAAAATGCTCCACATCATTAGCTATCAGAGAAATGCAAATTAAAACCACAGTGAGATACCACTTCACACCTACAAGGATGGCTACTATTAAAAAAACAACTGTTGGTAAGGATGTGAAAAAATAGTAACTCTTGTGCACTGCTGGTGAGAATGTGAAATGGTGCAGTCACTGTGGAAAACAGTATGGCAGTTCCTCAAATACAATTAAAAGACTAGAAGGCAGAAACTCAAACAGGTATTTGTACATGAATGTTCAGAGCAGCATTACTGACAACAGCCAGGAGGTGTAAATTACCTAAGCATTCATCAATGGATGAATGGATAAACAAACAAAAAAAAAATGTGGCAATGTCCATAAAGACAATGAAATATTCAGTTTTTCTTTTCTTTTCTTTTCTTTTCTTTTCTTTTCTTATTAATACAGTATTTATTTGTCTTTTATCTGTCCAACCCTGAGCCAACCACTTTCCCCAGGCTGTCTGGAGAGGTATAGGAAAAGGAACATACAGGGCAGATGAGACACAGGAGAAAGACCTATGGGAGGTGGACACCGCTCCTTAACATGGCGAAGAGGATGAGAAAGGCCACCATCAGGCCAAAGAGCCCCATGGTGTCCAAGAGGGCAAAGCCAAGAATGGTGTAGAAGATCTGTTACTTCAGAGAGAGATTCCTGGCATAACCAATGATGCCAGGAATCTCAAACACAGTCCCATTTCCAGCTCCAGAGCTAGCCACCCCTACCATGGCAGCCCCAGCCCCAATAAACTTGGCCGCAGCAGATGTCCCTTGAAATGCAGAAGTTGCAGCTAGAAATAAGTGAGGTCAGGGAATGTGGGGCTGCCAGGCTGCTGAGGCTCTCATCTCTCAGTGTCCTGGGTGGTTTTAGCACCACTGCAGACAGTTATCAGCTCAACAGCTGAGAGGTGCTCCTGACCAAGAAGAGGTGGAGAAGAGCACTGCACAGGTTGACATTTTCAGGGAATGAGGGGCTGTAGCAGGAGAGCTGTTCCCAGTGCAGAGAGGACCGGAATATTCAATCTTAAAAAGGAAGGCAATTCTGACATGTGCTGCACCATGGATGAACCTTGCCATTAGTCACAAAAGGTCACAAAAGGACAAATATTGTTCGATTCCACTTATATGAGGTATCTGGAGCAGTCAAACTCCTAGAGACAGAAAGTAGAGCGATGGTTGCCAGGGGCTGGGGGAGAAAGAAACAAGGTGGAGTTATCATTTAATGGATCCGAGTTTCAGTCTGGGAAGATTAAAACATTCTAGAGATGCTTCGTGCTGACCGTTGCACAACAATGTGAATGTAGTTAATGTGCTGACCTTTACATTTTACAGTGGTTAAAATGGTAAGTTTTGTTACATATGTTTTACCAAAGTTTAAAAAGTAAAATTCAAAATAAAGGAATGAAGTGTTGCTCTGTGCTACCACATGAACCCAGAGCACACTGTGCTACATAAGAGAATCCATCACGGAAGGTCACGTATTCTATGATTCTGTTTATGTGGAATGTCCAGAAGAGGCGAACCCAGAGAGACAGATGGTAGGTTTGCAGTTGTCTGGAGCTGGGGTGGGGGTGGAGGGTAGAAGTGGGGCAGTGACACCTAATGGGTATGAGGCTTCTTGTGGGACTGATGAAAATATTCTGAAAATGGCAGAGTGGTGAGGGTTGCACAACCTCATGCATATACTGAAACCACTGGCTTGTACACTTTAAAAGGGTGAAATTTATGGCATGTGGATTCTATCTCCATAAAGCTGTCATGAAAAACCAATAAATCTGCTGTTCAGAAAAGATAAACAAAAGAAAACCTGAGCGACCTGGTAGACAGGGCACTAAGTGTTCCAACGGGAAGTTGACATCAGCGCCTCAGAAGTCAAGGGACGGGCAACGTGCTCATTTAACATTGCAGTAGCTCAGTGTGCAGTGGTTTTAGCCAGTGGGAGTTTGGGCTAATTGGTCCCCAAGCATGTAAAACTTCTGAGCCTATTTTCAAAATGCCTTTCCAAATATATGTTTAGGAAGGTTCCCCCTTTCCCCCCAACCAAAAGAAAAAAAGAATGTAGGGGCAAGGAACCGTCTTGTTATACTCACGCTACTCCCACCATATGTATTCAGACTGTACACACCCATACATCACATCTAACACTGTGGACAACACGACTTCAAAACTGTATGAGCACCACTGTCAAATGTCAAGAACACCCAGTGGACCAATCTGTGTTGAGGCTGCATCCTCTATTCTCTGCACTGTTTTCAGAGCCTCTCTCTCTTTGCGAACTTTCTCACTACGTGCAGCTTGGCCCGACATCAATATAAGCTGACTGTCTCTCTCTGATAGTTTGGGGGCCAGGCTATCTGAATATTTCAGTGTATCTTGTTATTAATCAATTCGTTCACCAAATATGTATGCCACACATACGGTATGTCAATTGTATATTGGGGGTGAGATTAAAGAGCATGGTCTGACCTTGTTGAGCTCATGCACAGAATGGAGGAGACAGAAAAAGAACAAATGGATCCACCAATGACAATATAATTACGAATCATGGTAATGACAATGAAGGCAATGAAAAGGGCAAAGGGCAAAAATAACATGGCGGGTACATTATCTGTTCAGCAGGGGTGACTCTGAGATTGTGGTATTCAAGCTAAGACAAAAGGATAAGAAGAAGACAACCTTGCAAAGATCATTCCAGGTAGAGGGAAGAGCAGGATTGCATTATTTTTGTTTTTAAGGTCACATAAGGTGAGACTATCCACATCCCTGTGCACAGAACAGCTTTGGGTTACAGTCTGTCCCAAAGCTATAGGGAGAGATCCCCCTCCCCGAAACAACACTTCCCTGTATTCACCTCATTAACTCCCTACTTTTCTTAGTGCATTAAATCATAAATCTCCCTACTTTTTTTTTTTTTAAGATTTTATTTATTTGTCAGAGAGAGAAAGGGAGAGAGAGCGAGCACAGGCAGACAGAAAGGCAGGCAGAGGCAGAGGGAGAAGCAGGCTCCCTGCCAAGCAAGGAGCCCGACGTGGGACTCAATCCCAGGACGCCGGGATCATGACCCGAGCTGGAGGCAGCTGCCCAACCAACTGAGCCACCCAGGCATCGCTTCTCCCTACTTTTTGATACTTTTGATACTTTTTGATACTAGTCCCCACATGCCACACACCCCTCAATTATGTATCATGGACTCATGATGACTCACAAATTACCTGGGAAAGGATCAACTGCCCATGAAATGTGTGCACAAATTTTCTTAAAAATGCAAAATAGGTCTCATCTCCAAGTCTTTGGGCAAGGAACCGGAGAAGGAAATAGCCCTAGAAGAAAGGAAGGAAAAAAAAGATGTCTATCATGGATTCATGAGAAAGTTGCTTACTATGCAGCCAACTCTAACCTCCCACCAGTGCTTTTTGCACATAGAGGATGTTCTGCCTGACCTGTAGGGGGCTGCCCTTCAGATCTTCCCAGTAAGGCTGGACCTGGAAATTAGGGAACAACTATTTTGCTTTCAACCCTTCTGTTAATGGTATCACCATCGCCGTTTTCCTCAGTTTACCTGAAGCCTGATGTCCACTGTGGACCAAAAGTGAAGAGGGGCCCAGCTCCTGTCTCCCTCAGCTAGCAGGAAAAGCCTTTGCAACGTAAAATATTTCCTTATTCCTCCTGCCGTCCACTTGGAACCTAACAGCAATTTCAAGATTCTGCTCTTCAAAACTGACATGAAACAGAGAGAAGGGAAGTTCAGGGCCAGGAAACTGTATTCATGTAGCATTTTGGGAGGATGGAGTGTTTTAAATATTGGACTCTCAGATACCTGCCCAGTCAAATGACATTACAATGTGGAAAGTCTCTTTGTTGTGCCCAGCCCTATTTATATGTTTATATATATAACCTGAACAGTGTTCTCCCATAACAACTGGCTTCTGCCCCTTTGATGCACTTACCTTTAAGTAATGAACCTGCATGAAGACCTTCTCGGGATTGAGCCCATGTTTGATGACAGAAGATCCTGAGTCACTCACATGCCCAGTTTTCTCTTTATTGGGTCTAAAATGATGCGGTAAAATTTCATTTCAGTATGCACATTTTTCAATAATTAGATCCTAATATCATCTTATTTCTTATTTTCAAAGTTGCTCAACAGTGTCTGAGGTCTATTCAATTGTACCAGGTATAATTTAAAAGTTTATATTATAAATTCATATATTAAACAAGGAGGGATTTATATTTGGGTTGGCAACCTGAGGTTGGCTATTGGCAATATTTTACATCATCTTATCCAACATGAAAGCCTGCCAGACCCTCAAGGAATCTGAGTTCCAATATGAATTATTTAAGAATCTAAGGGCTTTTCTTTTAGTGGGACTGATGGACTGGGAAATGCAATGGAAAATGCAGCTTTACTCAGAAGGGCAAGGAACTAATATCTTTTAAAAAAAAAATTTCTGAAAGCCCCAATGTTATCCACTTCTCTCAATTTGCATTTAAGCAGTTAAGGTTTAAGAAATATTTGTACTCTGAAGTCATTTTAGAATATCAAAAGCAAAAAGAAAAGTCATAACGGCCCATGTTTTTAGAACAGGTAGAGGCATTGACAGCATACACTTTAACCTGTTCTTCTCACAAATGAGGGGAATTGAGGCGCACAGAAATAAGTCTGCAACCCAAGTCTCACAGCTTGTTTTGAGTCATGGTCAGCATTATAACCAATGTCTACTTTTACTTGTCAGGGTGCTTTCCATTTTGCTCTATAGCTGTAAGTATTCTTTTTTAAGATTTATCTTTTTATTTGAGAGAGAGAGAAGAGCTGGGGGGAAGGGGCAGAGGGAGAAGGTGAGAGTCTTAAGCAGACTCCCCGCTGAGCACAGAGTGAGATTTCGGGGCTCAATCTCATGACCCTGAGATCGTGACCTGAGCCAAAACCAAGAGTCGGACGCTTAACCAACTGCACCACCCAGGTGCCCCTATAACTTTAAGTATTTTTTTAAATTACTTTAAAAAATATAATTGGGTAATAATGAAGCTTCTACAACTAGTGAAAATCTAAATGAGCGACAAGGTGTTTACAGTTTCCGCTATTCTAAAACCAGTCATTAACTGGACAGACAGACTGAAGAGTATGATTTGGGGTGAGGAGAGGCAAGAGCTGATCAGCGGGGTGGCATGTCAGAAAGGGCGGGAGCTTATTTTTCAAAAGTAGTGTGGTGTCACAAAGTACGTGGCCTTCAGAATCCAAGAGAACTGGTGCTGAATCTCAACCCCACTGGCAGATTACTTAAATTCTCTTATCCTCAATTTACTCATGTGCAAACGGGGAATAATCCCACCCAACTCCCTAGTTCCTGTGGGGAATAACTGAGATACTATACAAAGCCCCTAGCAAGGACCAGAGATACAAAAATTATTCAATAAACTTACTAGGATAGTCTAAATTTGTTAGCAATTAATACTGCTAAATTCAAGGTTGTTCATCTGATGTTAGAGGCAATGGGTTTCAGTGGCCCATCCACTTAATTCCATATGGTCACAGATACCAACATGTGGCGATGGTAGACCCAAATGGAAGTGCCTGAAGATGGCCCACCTTGCCAGTCAGGACCTTTGCAGTATGTTCTAGCTGCCAAGCCAGAACCTCTGATTAGGTCTCTGCAGAGTATTCTAGGTTATCTCACCAGAAAGAAGGCACGGGACCAGCAGATTCCTAAAGCAGAGACAACAACCGGCCACCAGAGCTAACTGCATAGTTTCCATTTTTGTGCTTGATCCCTGACTTACATACATGACCATACTTGCAACGATAACTAGTCTCTTTCATCTTCATTTAAGACTCCATTGAAAAGCACCAGCTTTATTCCTGCTCTCCAGTGTGTCCTGGGACTGAGGGTTTTTCTAAAGAAAACCACCCTGGCTTTGACAGGCAAAAGCCCACCACCCACAGCCCTGGCAGAAGGATGGCTTCTCAGGGTCAGCCTAAATCCAAACCAGCTTTCCCAGCCCCAAGAGGAACAGACTTGCTGTGAGCCTCTTATGCCTCACGCTTTGTACTGAAACCATCAGAAGGGGAGGGACACAGAGGACCCATGTCAATCTCAGCTCCAAAGGCTGGCTTCTAGCTCAAGTTCCTAGTGACGCCTGTTGTTGGTGCTTTTTTCTCCTTTGCCTAAATATGTCCTTCCAGAAAGCATCCCTCTCTTACTTTCTTCTTTCACCTTCTCCAAATGAAGAAGTGTTCAAAAAAATTCTTTTAGGCTGACAGCATCCAAGGCAAATATACAAGTCCCCAAGAGATTCCTTTTAAAGTAGGCGTTGTGCTGGAGAGAGCAGTGTGCAGGGAAGCTTTATAAGAAATCTAAGGGAGTGGTTTTTACGAGGGAAAATACTCCATGAATGGGAAAAAAGTGACTTCCATTTCTGTGCTACTCCAGCTCTCTTGATGCCTCTTATCCCAGGTCTAGGCAGAGAGACAAAGCACGGACACAAAGCAGGAAACAAATCAATTCCCCCTTCATGCAAAAACAGTTGACTGGCCTAGAAAGACTACATGCCAATGTATGACTCCACTTAAATAATTATGGTCAAGGAACAGGCAAAAGAGACTGATGGGGACAGAGACCAGAATAACCAGAATAATGGTTATCCTTGGGGGTGAGTACTGTCAGAGCGGGGAAAAAGAGGAAGGTTTCTGAGACACTGAGAATGTTCTATATATTGATCTCAGTGGTGCTTTCGCAAGGATACAGAATAAAAATCTGCTGAGCCATCTAGAAATACCTATGTACTTTATGTATGTAACATTCCGATCAGAAAGTTAAGAAAAAATAGATGCATGCAAAGCAGTACATGCTTTGTGAGAATAAAAGAGAATTAGTCTAGGAAAGGAGCTTTGCTGTTCATGTACCATGAACATAAGACGAGGATTAACTAAGCCCTCTGAGCACCTGAGCACCTGAGCACCAGTGAAGTATGTTTTTTTGTTTTTTTTTTTTTTGAAGTATGTATTTTAAATGACGCCAGGAGAGGCAGAAAGAACTGTGGCAGACACACCTGGCTCAGCCCCATTCTCATCTACCTTCTTTCTTGCCTCTTATACAATTAAATCTAAAAAGCAAAATGCTCAATTTCCAAGTGTCTCGGCAGCTATGAATAGTCAAAAGACATGGTCCAGGCCAATGAGACAAAAGCAGACATCTACTGCAGTTGAGGTGGCGTTCTGGGAAAGCTTTTGCTTTCCTTACAATAGACAGAAGTATGACTGGTAGATGGAGGCACAGCAGCCACCTTGCAACCAGGAGACAATAAGTCACTACACTATGGAGACCAGAATCCATCAAATGAAAGAAAGTAAGCAATCTTTAATGATCATTCAGCTGCTGGCCAGCCCAAGACTGGCTGCCTTCCAACTTTTTATTGTCTAAGGAACTCTCGTTTGTTTAAGTCAAGATTGCTTTACTAGTCTATTAATTATAGCCAGATTCATTCCTAATGGATGAAGAACTGAACTATTATTATCAGCTCCTACTTCCTGTTATTCCCCTGTGCCAGGTACTCTGCCAAGCTCTTCCTACATATATCCTGTCCTACCCTCCGAAGAACCTGCTGCGGCAGGTACTATGATTATGCCCATTTAAAGCACTGGAAAGTGAGACGTGGAAAAGACCACAAAGCTAATTAGTGACAGAGTTGAGGCTGGAACCCGAGTTCATGGAACACCGAAGTCCTTGCTGAACACCGAGACCTCCCCAAGACCCAGGCCCCCAGAGTGGCTATGCCAGATAGAAGTGGAGAAACTGAGAAAAGCTGTTTACCCTCCCCGAAGCTCAGCTCCTTACCTACAGAGAGTGTGAGGAGGCTCAGATCATTTGGAAGCACTCTGCAAACACAAAAGTGTTAAGCATCTCTTGAACTTACACACCAGTGTTTATTCCTGTGGCTGGAATACATGGAATGTGAGAGATCAAGTTACCAAGGTCGTTTGTGCTTAAATGCCCCTGGTTTCTGTTGTACCTGGCACCAACTGTAACAACCAAGATTAGCATGACCTTTCCCTTCCTGCCTTCTTACCCTTCCACTGTGCTCAGAAGCAATATGGACATTGAAAGAGCTGTCAGATAGCAGTGGTATTTGATACACAGTGATCTGACTTAGAATCAAACCTCCCGAAGAAAGGACTGATTTTGCAGGAGTGTCACCAAAGGTGGGATTTGGGAAAATGCCTCAGAAAGGTGCTCAGGCGTGTCCACTTGGGTCCGAACACCTTTGGCTCTGCCACAGCCCCAACAGGCCATCTGCCAGCATTCTGTATCTCCTACCCCTTGGCAGCAGAAGCGAGAGCCACGAGATATCTTCATCTATAAATTCGCTACTCTAGTGCCTGAGCCAGAGACTAAGCATCCCGGACATGAGACAGAAAGAAACGAGACAATATCCTTCCAGTGATTCAACACGCTTGTCTGTCTCTCAATCACGACTGAAGCACATGGCGTGAAGGGCCGGGAGCAGGCCCTCACTCACCCCACCCACGACAGAGGAAGTTCAGTAGTACCCTTGTGCAGAAACGGGTCTCACGGTACTTAGCTGAGCCCTAAGTGCACAGGTGAGACCTATGGGGAAAGCAATCCGACACCCTGGTTAACGGTTTGGGGTGAATCTTGACTCTGCCACTTAAGTACCATGTGAAACACCCAACTTCATGAAGCCCGATCCTTCGTCTGTGGAAAGGGGATAGTGATCATGACCAAAACACCTCATCAGGCTGCCGTGGCATCCAACAGCGCTTTGCCAGAGCTCCTGTTGGCATTTTGTAAGCCCAGCATGAATATGCTGCTGTTTTGGTCATCACACATTCTGACTGGAGTTCAGAGAATGCCGCTGACCCTGCCTCTAACAGGAGAAACCATTCACAAGACCTCACTCTGCGGCACTACCTATTCTCACGGGAAGCTGGGCAAAGAGTATACAGGACCTCTTATTTTAGTAATTTCTTGTTAGCCTAAAATCATTCCCAAATAAGTATTTTAAAGAAGATGTGGCACATACATGAGCCGTTCCGCCTTTCTTTGCGAAACCGAACTTTGAGTTTAAACCCTTCAGGTGTTGGTCTTTTAAGCTGCTCCTTGCTGAATCATCAGAAAACAAACAGAAAGAAAGAACAAATTTCAGGTGTCGCCTAAAGTTCTAGAGAGCAAGGCGTGGTCAGATTCCTGACACACATGCCCACAGTCCACACCACTCTGTGAGAAGATTATACTACATTTCTGGGTATAAAAAAAATAAATAAATAAAAGGAAGGCGGAATGATTCGAAGTACAGGAATCTTATATCCTCCATTAGTTCTTGCAACAATGTTCCCCTCTATAAAATATGCCTCCTTCCCACCGACCTGACTACCAGAGAGAAGCACAGATAGTCATGCACACCTTTAACAAATGACGTTGTATCATGTCAGGGCTACTGTCTGGCAAGTTTGATTATCTGTGTGCTTTTCACAATGGATTTAACAGTTACCCAGCCTGAAGTTTCTTCCCCGTCAGGGACCATTATCCTGTCGCCAACACAGCAGGTATTGCTCTCGTGTTGAAAAAGGCAATTGCTGAGATGATATAAGACAGAAGGAGGCTTCCCTCCGAGGAGCCAGAGGAAAGTGACAACGGTATATTCTGTCCCCTGACGGTGAAAGGAGCCAGTGGTTGGAGATGTCAGCTGCTGAAGAAGGTGACAAGGAAAGATTCTGTAGTTAGCAGAACTGTAGAAAACACGAAGAGTCCACATATTTTGATAAGCAGGGTAGGAATGTGAAAGATGAAATTCAGAAAAGCAGGAGGTAATGAGAATCAGTACAAAACCAAAACAGTCCTCAGGTTTTGAGTGGTCATAAATCAGATATTCCTAAGAAACATAATCCCAGAGAAAAAACAAAGAACAGATGAATACAATGATCTGAGTTATATATTACCATATTCAACATAGCAAGGGAGAATCTGGACATGTTTTCAAAGGAGATGAGAAGAAAATGGAGGGCACAGACCCCACTATGACTGTGCAGGATGTTTCCATAAGGTGAATTTTCAGAGGACATGTTCAAAAGATGGAAGCGGGGGCGGGGGGGGGGGGGCGGGGCAGGTTATCCTGGAGAAAGAAAAAAACAAAAACCAAAAACCCAAAGATGAATACAAGAGCCCAGAAGCTGTAAAATCCTTGCCAAGAAGGTGAAAAGTCAAAATGAGCTGATGCTAATGGAGAATGTCCAGGACAATGAAAGGGGCTTTAGAAACCATGTTCAGAGCATAAAGAAGACCAGCTGTTAAGAGGTGATAGAACCAACATAACTACCTGACTCCGACATTGCTCCAACCTTCCCGCTAGGGAGAATGATGTATATGGCGGAGCGAGCATTGTTCTGTGGGAACTGATACCTGGGACAGGGGAAGGGGACTCCCTTCCAGAGTTCCGACCTGCCACAGCTCTGAAAGCTTCCACCGGCAATACAGACCTCTGGGAGTACCGTCATGGAGACAATGGGGAAGGGACTGGTGGGGAAAGACAAATGCTCTTCTGATTTGCCAAGGAAGAGGGTATAAGAGGAGAGAAGGCAAAATTTGAGACTGAGTTATTGAACAGACAGCTCATGAGTGCTTAGAACAGAAGATGATGAACTATAGGAGTTAGCATAAGATCTAAAAGGCCACATCCAGAAATTCACTGTGGGTATCATGCACCCAGACTTTTACAGGCAGCTAGCAGAATGGATGTAGAAGTGGTAAGTGTCTGGTGGTTGTTTCATGGTTTGTAGGTTAAAAAAACAGAACTCAAGGCTGTTGATTAATTACTTGCTAGAACCAGGACGGAGCAGTACTTAGGGCTGAGCCCAAAGAATCATGATGTTCTGGTGTAACAGATTTGCATTTCAGTCCAAGCTGGGAGTCTAGCTGGTTGACTGACAGCATCCACGTCAAGAACAGCAAGCACAGGCTGAAATGAAGATCGAAAATTAATATGACAATTGTTAATAAGGACAGAGGTTTTAAAAATACTAACCTTGGCCTATGAAGAAGATTTAATATATTAAATTGTCTGTAAACTCAGCATTCAGCCAGAGGTGATTGATGTGGCTTCCAAATTAATAACCACACTGGTAGATGGGCTCAACAGGAGCAATGAGAAGGTAGCGGGAAGGACTGCTGGGAGGGGGTCAGACAGCAAGCAGAGCAGAGGTCAAGACTGGGCTCTGGAGCCAGACTTTCCTCTACTTTCATCCCAGCTTGCCACTTACTAGCTGTGGAAACGGGGCCCAATGCTTAATACCTCTACACATCGGTCTCCTCATCTATCACACGGGAAGGAAGATGGCCAATACCAATCTCATGGGGCCATTTTGAGGACTGAATGAGATAAGGTATATAGACTGCTTGGAACAGTGTTTGGCACATTGGAACCACTCAGTGAATGTTACTAAAGAGAGAAAAAGGCGAGGGGGTTGGGATAGTAAGACCACAATGAGAAGGTAGATCATAGTGGTTTAAAAAATGAAATATGGTGTATATGTGAGCGAACCCAACTTAACTGGTGCTGGTCCATTCTTTTCTAGTCCAGCCATATAAGAGAAGCAGTAACAGTCCCACTGCATTCTTCACAGGCTGAACCTCAAACTGTGTGCTGTGTTCAGTCTAGGTGTCACAATTGGAGAAGGCCACTGTCAACAAAGACAACAAAGGACCAAACCCAAGGAGGCAAGGATTCTCCCAACCTTGTGTTATGTACGATGAATTTTCAAAACTTGTGACCTAGTGACCAGGAAAGGAAAGACCACGGTCTTCAAATATGTGGATTTTTTTGGGGCAGAACAAGACAAATCCCATGCAACTCGGGAGGTAAAGGAGATGACCTGGAGGGTGTTATAGGGTGGCAGGGCAGCCCAGTCCAAGGAAAGCCCCTGTAAGATGAGTGTACCCAACAGGGAATCTGCTGCTTTCTAGAACAGGGAGAACTGGCCTGGAAATCTTCAGTAGAACCCGGGTGGCTGGCTGTCAGGGATATGGGAGGTTAGCTGAAATCACTTTAAAGGTCATTTCTGACCCTAATATTCTATGATTTTGGAGATAAAACGGCCCAGCATAGCTTCAGCTGCAGCAATTTTTTTTAAGATTTTATTTATTTCTTGACAGAGAGAGAGAGAGACCACAAGTAGGCATAGCGTCAGGCAGAGGGAGAAGGAGAAGCAGGCTCTCCACTGAGCAGGGAGCCCAATGTGGGCCTCGATCCCAGGACCCTGGGATAATGACCCAAGCCAAAGGCAGCCACTTAATCAACTGAGCCATCCAGGTGCCCCTCAGCTGCAGCAGCATTTAGATGTAAGCCAGCATTATCCCCTGCAATGGAGTCAGTAGGTTTGCCCTGCAGCCTTGGTCATGCCAAATGAGCATCAAGGGTAATTCTGATTAAAACCAACCAACCAACAAATACCTAAATGAACTAGAGGAAACTTAACTGAAGTTTACTCAACCACATATAACCGGAGAGAGATTGAGCCTAAGAATATAGGATTCAAGCAGTTCTTACTGCTTCGCTTATCCTGTTTCCAGTGTCGTAGTCTGGGGGGGGGGGGGGGGGTGATGGAGTTGGGAAAATGCGGTAAGCCTGAGCGTGCATCCTCATAAGCCAGGTTAAAAGGGCAAGGGGGATCATAACAAATCGTAAGCTGTCAGTCGGCCACACACTTTCAGAACACAGGAATACAAAGAACTTGGAGAAAAGGGAGCAAGAGAAAACTTTTTGGTACTTCTCTGAAAAAACCCCATGATTCCTCCTGGAAAGAGGCAAATGAGACAAACACCAGCTTCATCTTGTAAGGGAGGCCAGAGGCATTTTTTGTACACCAATAGCACGTGTGGTGCTGTATGCTGAGGCAGCGGAAGGGCTCGTCTCATGAATCCAAGAGGAGCAGATGGTCTGTGGGAACTGAGGAAGGACTTTTCCCTCCTGGGCGGAGGATGGCACGGCGCTAGGGACTGGAAGCCACAGGGGGTGGAGCCTTGCCTGGCTTTGCAGCCCCATACCTACCAGGATAGAAAACAGGGTGAGTAGTTGGGAGAACAGCTCTCTATCCAGTCTCATGGGCAACGGTGTACGATTTAAGTCTTCTATTTAACAGGCTGTGCAGTAACAGTAAGACCATTCACCAGAGCATTGTTTGGAAAAGCTAAACACAGAAATCGCTAAGATGTCCAACAGTTAACAGGTAGTTACGTAGTGAGTGGTGGAACATTCAGAAAAAGCCTACATGTGTTGATAACAGAACAACAGTGAGGACTGTATTATTAAGAGAAAAATGGGAGGTAGAGCATGTAGTGGAAACACACACACACACACACACACACATACACACACTTATGCATATATACTTGTGCTTGAGGGATGCTTTCTTGGAAGTGAATCATCTCTAGGTGCGTGGTTACACCACAGACACTGTGGAGATGTCTTCCAGGCCTCCAGTGCTAGAAATGGTGCCTTGAGTCCCACCCAGTGCCTTGAGGACACCAGCTGCCTCCTGCCATAATTTTACCTTCCATCTCTCCTTCAGGCATTGCTAACCGACCCTGCTAAAGCTGCGATGATGTTATGAGATGTTATAAAATATCCAATGATTTCCATAGATCCCTCTTTTTTAAAAAAATTAAGATGTAATTCACATTATCATAAAATTCGTCATTTTTTTAAAAAGTACAATTCACTGGTTTTAGTATCCTCATAAGGTTCCCATCTCCATCCCATCACCAGTGCCCAACTGCAGAACATTTTCATCACCCCAGAAAAAAGGCCCCACATCCCTGACATTCAATTCCATTCATTTTTTCCAATGTCTATTTAGATCCTTTTCCCATATTTTCTCCCCTTACCCAATTGAGTTATTTGTCTGTTTATTACTGAACTCTAAGAGTTTTTCGTATATCCTGGATACAAGTCCCCTCAGATATATGATTTGCAAATATTTTCTCCCATTCTGTGCGCTGTCTTTTCACTTTCTTGATGGAACCCTTTGAAACACAGAAGTTTTTAATTTTGATGAAGGCCAACTTATTTTTTTTCCCCTTTTGGTCATTTGTACTTTAGTTTAAGAAACTGGTGCCTAATCCAAAGGCCATGAAGACTCATACCTATGATTTTTGTCTAACAGTTTTATAGTTTCCACTCTTATATGTGGGTCTTTGATCAATGTTGAGTTGGTTTTTGTATGTGGCATGAAGCAGAAGGTCTAACTTCATTCTTCTGTATGTGGATATCCAGTTGTCCCATGGCCATTTGTTGAAAAGACTATTCTTTCGTTCACTGAACGGTCTTGGCACCCATCAAAAAAAACTGACCATAAAAGAAAGAAGAGTTTGTTTCTAGGCTTTCAATTTTCTTCCATTAGTCTACATGTCTGATCTTATGCCAGTATCACACTATGGTGATTACTGTAGCTCTGTGCTAAGTATTGGAATTGGGAAGGGTGAGTCCTCACCCTTTGTTATTCTTCAAGACTGTTTTAGCTATTCGTTCTGGATCCCTTGAATTTCCGTATGAACTTCAGGATCAGCTTGTCCATTTCTGCAAAAAAAAAATAGGCAGCTGAAATTCTGACACTGGCTCCATAGGTCAGTACAGGGAGTACTGTCATTTTATCAATCTTCAGTCTTCCAACTCGTGAACTGCAAGATGTTTTTCCATTTATTTGGTTCTTCTTTAATTTCTTTTAGCAATGTTTTGTAGTTTCCAGTATATGTGTTGCACTTCTGTGTTAAATTTATTCCTAAGTATTTAATTATTTTATGTTATTATAAATGAATTTGTTTTCCTGATTTCATTTTCAGATTATTTATACCTGTCCAAACTTCTATTTATTGACCTTGTATCCTGTAACCTTACTGAACTTGTGATTAGTTCTAAGAGTTTTTTTGCAGGGAGGATTCTTAGGATTTCCTGCATATAACATAATGTTATCTAGGAAAAGAGACAGTTTTACTAACCCTCTTTTCCATTCTTTCTCTCCTCAACTGCTGACATGGAAGAGGAAGAAGTCATTTTTTTTATAGAGTACATTTAAAGTGTAGCAGAATATTCTTCTTTTGGGTCTTTGTAGCAGGTCCAGGCAAATACCTGCATTATTTTTTGGTCAGCCATTCTGGGTCAGAACTATTGGCCAAAACACAAACAAAATGGCCATGTTAGGGGGAAGGATTCATTGAGGATGAGAGTTTTTCTCAATGGGAAACTAACATTCATTAGCCAAGAATGTAATGTATATCGTACTAGGACCGGCTAGGTGAATGAAATGTCCTCAGAGGAAGGGCAAAATAAGAGTGAATTACTATAGATCAGTTTAGGTATTCGAATTATTTTTTAAGGAAAATATTTCACAGGCAAGTGGGGTTATAATGAATCAGCGCCACACAGGGCAATATAGAAGTATGCATACATACTTAAAAAATTAATTTTCAGAAGGATTCACAAGAAAATGCTAGCAGGGATTATCTTAAGGCAAAGACTCCAACGGTGGTGATGAAATTGTACATCTTTCTAAATTTGTTTGGATTTTCCTGTTATGCACTTTTAACTAAGCAGTGATTATGAACTGTTTTATTTCTTTTTTATGTTTTTTTAGACTTAAAAAACCCTACCAAATGTAATTGCAAAAATGAAACACTGTGTACAGTAAATATGTAATTAAAGACCTATCAAGGAGAATTCCATCCCTCCCTTAGAAATACCTGAGTGATGAGTAACCAGGGAATGGTCTAGAAAAATGAACAGGGAGTGTTATTTGAGTTCAAATATTCAGGACATGTCTGTCATCCTTGCCGGGTAAAAGAAGTGAGAACTGAGGGAGTCCCTCCAACAGGAAACAGGAATTGAGTGGGCAGCTCAGGGGGATAGAGCTGGTCTTCGAAACAACAGGAAAGCGCAGATTTTGTTTCTGGCTAGCTGAGAGCCTTCAAGTTTTTCAGAAAATGCTGGCACAGCTACAGCCCTGTCCTGTCACGAAAGGGTAGAAACTGTCTACATAGCTAGCTTGCTAGTGAGTGTAGTTCTAAAAAAGAGAACCAGACAGAAACAATGACGGTGAAGGGGGTCCCGGGCCTGAGGGATGGAGTGGAGGTTAGGAAGTGCCAGATACACATGGGGAGACGTCAGGAACAGTGCAGGCCAGTTTCAGTGGCTGGAACCCGAAGTCATAGAGGAGACAAGGAGTGTTTTCTTCTCAGGGTCGTGGTCAGATTCTGTATAGAATGCCGGGGAAATTGTATGGAGTGGAGCCAGAGGGGACACCAGCAGGGCCCTAATGTAAAGATTAGACCAGAAGTACGTTCCAGGAAGGTATGAAGATTCCATTTGTCTCAGAAGCATTGCCAAGTTAATTCTTACCTCAAGCTATTAGTTTGAGCATCTTTGTTTAATGTTCAAACTTTTTTTTGTTTGTTTTTGCTTTTAATCCTATCTTTTCATTTGTAACCAGGCACTCTTGCCTCCCTTACCCTCTCCCTTTTTAAACATCCTCTTAACTTCTTAAGAAAACTACCTTTTTGGGCAGTCTAGTGAATTGCAAGCTTGTCAAGAGGAAAGGTAGGTGTTTCCAGGCTCTGGTGGGTAAAGAGAGAGGAGCAGGGTGCCTGTGTGGTCGCCAGGGGAGGGTAGCAACAGCGAAAGAGATAGAAACCAGAAGAAACCGGAAGAGATAGTGGGGCTGGCTGTGGGGGCTGGGTCCTTGTGACCTCTGTCATTCAGCAAACATTGACCAGGTGTCAGAGGGTCTAGATGCCAGCCCCTAAGACGTGTTGAGTATTTACTATAGGATGAACCCCTGGAAATGGACAATACTGACCCGTTTCGGATCCACCAAAATGGAAATTCTCTGTGATTCAACCCAATACATGTATTCTAACTGATTTGTATGTATTCATCACATTATCCACCACACCCACCTCTGAAGAAGACTGTTGTGTTATAATTCCCGTGTTATAATTCCCATGTTATAGTGAGGACACCAAAGCTCACTGTGCTTGTGGAACTTCCAAAGGTCAAACAGCAAGTTGAGGCATCAAGATGGCACTCAAATCCAGGCACTCCGGCTTCCAAGCTTGGTCTCTAAACCCTAGACTACCCTCCTGGCTTGAGATCTGAAGACCTACAAGCTCTGGAGAGAGCCCAGGCCTGCATTCTCAGACGATTTTTCTCTAAAATGAGGCAGGACAGATCAGGCTTTGGCCAAGAAGGAACTGGGACTGTTGCCTTTCACTCTGTTATAGTCATACATAACAAACTTCACAAAGCCCACAAATTCAACCACTTCCTTTCGTGGGTCAGTTCTTATCTGCCATCAGAGAACGCTTTACATCATATTATTAGAAGCCTTCTCTGAAGCTGTATTGACACTTCAACCAGTTTTGAATATCACCCAATGAGCCAATTGGGAAGAGCATCCCAAGATCTTCTAAACCCAGGTGTGGCTTCCTGAAATGGCTACCCAATTCCATCTGGCTTGGAGACTCTGTATCTCTGATCATGCATGATCTCACAGGCTCGGTAATCTTCCCAGAACTCCCATTTCATTATGTCATTCCTGGAACTGAAAATAGCTCCTCAGTGCCCGGACGGTCACATGCAAAATCTTGAATCTGGCCTCTAGGGAACTCCATTACTTAGCCTGTCCTTCCCTCGCCCCTTTGGTCTCACGGGTTCCTGATGTTTATTCTCTCCAGGAAGCTCATTCTCACTAATGGCGCATTTCCACAAATAATCTATTGTATATGCCTGCCAGGCTTTGCTCCTCGAATTTTCTTCCTTCCAGCTCCTTCCCAGTTTCAATGTTAGCCCTTCTTAACCATCCCAGCTTAAACCTCACACCTTCCCAGTTGCCCTTTCTAGCTAAGCCTACCAATAGTAACCTCTCGGTCCTAAGAACTCTGAGGACACAGCCTAGGGTTTTTCTATCCACTGTCTTGTGACCAGTATTTCAACTCTATGTAAATAATATAGAAATCTCAGGGACGGAGGCTGTGTCATCTATGACGTTCATTTCTTCAACATGTATCAAGTACCCATTCAGTGCCCAACCTTGTGGGAAACAAAGGTAAGGAAGACATAGTCCCTGGGTTCAAAAGGCTCATGACCCAGAAGAAAGATGCATTAGGTTAGATCATATGAAACTGCTGTTTCCGTTGGTTAAAAATGGTCAAATATTGACAACATAACTTGATTCTTTCTAAATATAATTGTCTAATGACATAGTACGATCAGGGATGGAGGCATAACCGGAGCATTTAGGAAGTAGAGACGAGGGTCATGTGCTTATCTTGTCAGGCGAGAGCCTGAGACTTCTGGAACACAGTGATATGTGTGCTGAATTGTGATGATTCGGAGTCATGTGACAAGGGGAGGCTATTCTAATAGAGACAACTTGAAGACAAGACAAGGAGGTAAGAAAGAGCAAGTAGACAGTAGATGTTATGGGCCGCATTATAGCTCTTCAAAGTTTTTACGTGGAAGCCCTAATGCTGAGTACCTTACAAGGTGACTCCATTTAGAGACAGGGCCTTTAAAAGAGTGAGGTCAGTTAAAATGAGGCATTTCCTTGGTACCCTTTACAAAAAGAGGCGATGCAGACGTACAAAGGGACACCAGGAGGGCAGACACGCCGAGGGGGTACTGCATGAGGACTCAACGAGAAGGGGCAAGGAGAGAGGCTGCAGAAGAAGGCAAGCCTGTTGACCCCTCGATCTTGGACTTTAAGCCTCCAGAAGTGTAAGAAGTACATTTGCACATACTGGCCTGTGGTAGCTTGTTACAGAAGCCCTGGAAAACTGATACTGTAGGCAGCTAGGGGGTGAAAGCAAATGATGGCAAGAGAGATGATCCCGGGGTCTGGGGATTGAGCCCTGCTTCAGGCTCTCTGCTTGGCGGGGAGCCTGCTTCTCCCTCTGCTTCTCTCCCTGCTCAGGAGAGCCAGGTGACAGATTCCCAGAACAGAAGAGTCATCAATAGTACCAAACAAAGCAGAGGAGTTGCAGTAATATAAAGACTGGAATATGTTTACAGAACCTGGTGATCAGAAGGGCAAAATGACCTCAGGAAAAAAGTATAGTTTCCCTAGACTCATGACCCTGGCCCATGGTCCAAAGTGATGTGAGCTTCCTTCTCCCTTCATATATGGATCCCTCCTTCCCTTCTTCCTCATGAGCAGAGGGTTTAAAGCTCACTTAGATATATATATAAGTTCTAGATTTGCATCAATGCGTGCACATTTCCACTGCCACCTCTGGAACTAGAAATGTGTCTCTAGTTACACTGAGACCTGTAAGTTATCTCTCGGGCTTCTGAGAAGTCAGAGAGTTGTGGATGTTGATGTGTTTATAGAATTGAAGGAAGAACATGGCTGATGGCCTCCGTTTTCCCTGGGGGACGGGAGGCAAGTGAAGGAACGAAGAGCGGGGAAGGGAGGATGGATACTAAAGGCCATGGGGAAGGGAGCTGCCTAGGGAAGAGGGAAAGGATTTGTTCCCAGCCTGCAGGGCCGGTGGAGCCTGAAGTGGGCATACTGGGACTCTGGGACCCCAGGATGGAGGAGCAGCAGGGCCTGGGCCCTGGGCTAGAGGTGGTGTGTGGCAGCGACAAGGGACTCTCAAAGGAGGGGAGCTTTCCCACGAGGCAGGTTTGGTGGCTGCGAGTGGATGAGTTCCCACATGTGGGTGGGAAAATATTGCTATGTTCTTCAAGGATCAGAAATAAAAATTTTGAGAAAAACTTCCGAGGTGAAAGCTTCATGTATACTAGAGGTGTACATGTAGACTAACTTCAAAAGTCATATTGTTTATTTTTCAAGATTTTATTTATTTATTTGAGAGAGTGGGCGGGGGGTGCAGAGCATGAGCAGGGGGAGAGCAGAGGGAGAAGCAGGCTCCACACTGAGCAGGGAGCCCGAAGTGGGGCTCGACCTTGGGATCATGACCTGAGCCAAGGCAGATGACTGAACCACCCAGGCGCCCCTAAAGTCTTATAGTTTTAAGTGGAACATACAGTACTTAGGCATCATGCAAACTCACAGAGCCTTTGGCATGCAGATCACATTTTGTCCGTGGAGAATTGCCTAGTTGGGACTTCCCTGGGAATCATAATATGACCAGGGTATGAGGCACTTATGAGGAAGGCAGGAGAAGCTCTCTGCGCTTCTCCAGAGTTCTGTCGTCTTGTGTAAGCAGTAGCTAGAAGAAAGAGCCACACTGGATTTGGGGCCTGTCGGCGCCCCTCAACGTGATATATTTTCACATTTTTGTCAGCACGAGCCCAACTTTAACAATGAATCCAGAAAAGAGGGGAAGTGATAATAAATCACAAATAATAAAAAACCAACAGCAATTTATTCTGACCCTGCCACCGTAGCTCTTCCAGCCCACAGGCCTGTCAGAGTAAAGCTAGCTAATGCAGAGTAAAGCACTTTAGAGAGAGAACGCAGGAATCCTACAGTGCCCCGGGGAACAGAGGCACGAGAGCCTTGCAGAAGGCCCTTCCCATCTTCCCAGGCAAGAGTCACCACTGCTGCAAGGTCAAGGGTAGGGTGGGGGTGGAAACAAGAGGAGAGCAGAGTGGTGGCAGCCAGGCAGAGTAGGATAGCAGCAAGATCAGCTTCGCCTGGCACACAGTTGTGCCCAGGGTCAGTGGACAAGTGAGGGAGAGTCGGAGGAGAGCCACTAGGGTCTGGTCTACGGGAAAAGCGTCTTTAATAATTAACAAATGAGAAAAGGCGTGGAGTCAGTAATGTGACCCCCTAACCTTCTGAGCAAATCACCAGGCCTCAAGAGCCTGCAGCCACGTTAAAGGCTTCCCAGCCAAGAAAGGCTGAGAAGGAAAACACAGGAACTGTTGTAACCAAATGAATCTCACAACTAAGTCAATCCAGGACACATCTGATGAGAGCCATGCTCAACACTGGATATATGGAAGACACGACTGGGAAACAGTTCTTGTAAATGACTAAAATTAGCAAGCCAGAGCCAAGTGCAATTTTAGTTCTTCCTCTTCTCACTTTGTTAATACTCCAATATCTCTGTAATCAACACAATGTCAGGTTTTCTTTTTTCCCTGATAGCTAAAATAATGAGACACATGTACTCATGTGTCAAAAGACAAAGATACTTGGTCCAAGGACACTTTTCATTCACTCTGGCCTTCACGTCCTTTCACTGTTCAAGACACCTGCAGCGGGTTTTTGTTTTTGTTTTTAACGGAGTTCCTTAAAGGCAGAGAGAAAGTGTGTAGGGAAAAGAAGGTCGTTTCAATCCCTGGATTCCAATTTCTGTTCTGCTCTGGATTGGCTGCGTGATGCTGGACCCCTTAATCCCTCTTTCTGAGCTATGAGTCATCTAAGTGAAGACGCTGACTAGCCAGCAGGAGAGTTGGGGAAGGACTGGCAGCAGAGCAGAAGGAAACCCAGGACAGTGTGACACAGAAGCCCAAAGAAGAAAGTGTTTTCAGAAGGAGGGAGTGGTCGACCATGTTGAAAGCTGCTACAAAGATGAGTAAGAGAAGTTTCTATTTTCTCTGTCAACACCAAGGCATGAGGAACATATCAAGACACAAACCAAGACTTCTAAATTGTTCTTGATCCATCATTTCAAGGCCATGGGCTATCTTAAGGAGGGGGTGGAAATAGCATCTTTGATTACTGTCTTGTTATAAGTGACTTCTTTCCCAAGGTCTTATTTGCATATGACGCCAAAATAAAATCTGAGGATAAATTTTTATAACTCTCATTCTTTTTTTTTCTCTCACTTTCAGTAATTTCTAGGCTCTCTATGCCCATTTAAGGGAGAATTCTAAAGGATGGGAGTGAACTAAACCTTGGCTATATAATTCGGTGCAGGTTCAGAAGCATTTCCTCTTCATTGTAAGCACAGCCGATAACAAGAGTTTCCATACCGATGTGCAACAAATCTTCCAAATGCAGTCATTTCATGGTTAGCCTAAATTTAGGCAAACACAATTTCTGAATACTAAGAAAAAGAAAAACAAATGCCATAATAAGCTTTCCAGCACAAGGGTCTAAAAATAACATATTCTTCTCCCAGCTCTACACACACAGGAAAAGTTCCTGGCCATCAGGGCCGGCAGGGTTGATCACAGCTCCACCCAGTCCACAGAGAAGGCTCTCCGCATGTGCGTACTGACTTCCCCGTGTGCGGCTGGCCTGCTTATAACCCAAGAGCACATTTCATCAACTAACATTCACGGCAACACCCCACCCTCTCGCCACACCGATTTCTCGAGCTCCCCAAACTTAACGTCTAACAAAACTGGGACTTTCGCTTTTCCTTCTGATGTCTTGGAGGTCTCACCAAATGGCCTCACCGTCTATGCAGCGGCTCAAATCAAAAGCCTAGAATTATTCTGGACGCTCTCATCTCCCTCTTCGCCACACTCGATGACCAAAGACCCACCAGAGTGGCCACACCCCATGCAGCCATGCTGCACAAAAGCACCAGCCAGCGTCCCTGGAGTCAGGCTGGGCTCCGTGCATTGTCCTCAAACTTCAGTCTCAGTGGGCAGTCCCTGTGAACGGGGGGGGGGGGGGGGGGGGGGGGGTGGGAGGTGGTTATTTAAAAATAAACGCCTGGGTGGCTCAGTCAGTTAAGCGTCTCCCTTTGACTCGAGTCGTGACCCCAGGGTCCTGGGATCAAGTCCCACAATGGGCTCCTTGCTCAGCAGGGAACCTGTTTCTCCCTCTGCCTCTGCCTGCCACTCTGCCTGCTTGCGCTCTCTTTCTCTCTGACAAATAACTAAAAGAAAATCTTTACAAAAACTAACTAACTAACTAAATAAAAATAAAAACAAACAACCAAACTGGTTCAGGCTGGCTTCTGCCCCAAAGATAGACTGGCCTTGACATCTACACTGGGCGGGAGGGGGGGGGGCGGGGGCACTGCTGGATGGCTGTCTCCCCACCTGTTTGAGGGCAGATTCCACACCCCTGGCTGTTGTGGAGAGGGGGCAGGACCAAAGCTTCTATTGTCATAATAATCGCAGTATTCCTGGGGCCTAGGCTTGGGCTTGCAGATAAGTAACTATTTAGAGAAATGAAGAAAACAAGCAAAGCAGAGGGGCAGAACTGGAAAAAATGGCAAGAAGCAATCCTACAAGTAAGTGCGGCAAGACACACGTGGACACCACACACAGGAGCCGGGAGTAGAAGCTTCCCCACGCATGGGAGTGGCCTCCTGCTGGGAGGACCCAAAACAAAAGGGCCCACTGACACCAATATCTGTTACTACTAAACACTTCGGAATCAGTATTTTCCTAAAGGGCTGTTATAGCTGTTGCTGTTGTTCTTTTGGCTTTAAAGGGTTACTGTCTGTCAGGCTACCAAACCCCTGCCTTGTCCAAGTCCTCAATCACCACACCAAGTGACTATTAGAACTTCAAACAAGTCCTGGTCCTGGAAATGGCCTTGTGTCCGTGTTTCCTCAGCAGAGACACCAGGAAACGTCAGAAGGCAAATCCAAACGCCCGCCCTGAAGGACTTCAAACAGGGCAGTCATGTCCCTGGGAGGATGGGTGACCTAACCCAACGTGATTTAAGAAGGAAACACAGCAGATCTAATAGATGGCCCCAATGCCCGTCTTGAAGGAAAAGAGGTGGGGGACAAAGGGAGAGAAGGGGAAGAGAGCTCATGGCGCTTTACCTCAGCACCTGCATTTCCTGGGGGGAGTTCCGCACTTCGTCCTGGAGGCGAAGCCAGCGCAGACATGCCTTCAGCTCCTGCTGCTCCTGCGCCTCGTGGGGGGCCAGCTGCTCAGGGCCACAGACACACAAACACATGCGCACAGAACACAGTCACTGTTGTCCTCGTGCAGGGTCACAGCGGCCCAAGAGAGTAGCTTGCTCAGTTTCAGGGTGAAAACACTGTGCCTGGCACCCCATCAGAAAAGTCTGAGGGGCAAGGGGTCTGGGAGGTCCTCACACGAAGACTCAGCCCCTCGCTCTTCTGCCGGTGATGGCGCTGTGCCGGGTTGTCTGCCTCACACACCCGGGGGGCCCAGAAAAGGCAGGCTTCCGTAAAGGGTCGTTTCCACTGAGTCCTTCCAGCCCTTTGCGGCTCTGTCTTGCTGCACAGGGTGGGGACTGGCCCCTCCATTTACCTCCTACTTTTCCCAGCCCTCGGTTTGGTTAAGGGCTGTTTACAGTGGAGCCTGCTAATGCGGCCCAGATGATTCTTGTTTGCATATAACCCAAGTGTACTGCCTGGATTCACTCTGGGCGAGGGGGACGCCATCACACCCTGGCCTGCTGGCGAGAATGGGCCGCGGCCGCCGGGCTCATGAGGCCCCACGGCTCAAGCCTCTGTAAGGGAGGGCACTAGAACAGCCACCTGGGAGGGACATGTCAGTCTCAACAAGCATTTCTGGAAATGAAAGATCCTTAAGAGTTGATCCAACAGGTATTTACCGAGTCTCTGCCAGACCCTGGGTCCATTATGGACAGAGTCTGTCAGAACACAGGCCATCAGAGTACAGCGGTGGTAGAGGTTAAGGAAGAGATGCTCTCTGGCCAGCCAGGTGAGTCAGAAGGCTTCCCTGAGGAGGTGGTGGGGCCTGTGTCGGTCCCCCCAAGGGAAGCAGGAGTCAGCCCAGGGAGGAGGAATTTCAGGAAGAAGGAAAGCATGTGCAAGGTTCAAGGGGCCTGGAAAGAGCGTGATGTGTTTAGAGGATGGTGAGGGGTATAGTCAGGCGGGGAGCAAGCTATTATCTCGGGAGAGACAGGTGCCAAGTAGCCAGGAGCAGGCAGATGAGCCACAGGTTCCGTGTTCCCTGTTGCTAGGGAACGAATCATGAGTGGAAAATTCATATGTTGAAGCCCTAACCCCGAATGTGACTGTATTTGGAGATGGGACCTTTAAGGGGGTAATTAAAATTGATGAGGTTATTATTGTGGTCCCTGGTCCAATAGGATGGGTGGCCTTACAAGAAAAGGAAGAGACACCAGAGCTCTCTATATGTGCACAGAGGAATGGCCACGGGAGAACACAGAGAGGAGGTGACCACCACCAAGCCAAGGGAAGAAGGTGTCACGGGAATCCAAGCCTGTCAGCACCTTGATCTTGGACTTCCAGCCTTCAGAACTAGGGGAAAACAAGTGTTGTTCAAGCCCGCCCCGTTTGTGGTATTATGTTACAGCAGCCTGAGCTAAGACACCTGTGAAGGAGGTCAGACCTTACCCAGGTTGATGACAAGTTATGTGATGTAATCTTGCAATGAACTCAATTCCCTTCTCCCTATGGAACACCACTCTCTATCCTCGTTCAGCGGTTTCCCACTCCCTCACTTTGCCGTGTTCGCTACCATTCAGTGCTACGGAGCACAGTCTGTCTGGGCTGCCCAGTGTTGGATGTGCATCACTCCCTCTTCCCTGGAGGTATTCGCCACTGACCAGGAGAGTCCTGTAAGCCAGCCCACACTCTCCCGCCCCGAAGAGCCCTTCTGTCCAGCTTGGAAGGTCTGCTGCAGACACTCATCAGAAACCAACAGCATCTCAGTTTCACCCTTCAAGGAAGGGGCTAGAGTGATCGACATGCTCTGCAAAGGCTTCCAAACTTTGTGCTGGAATCCAGAATGGCCACTTGACTTCAGATCAAAGTGCTTTCACAACTTGAAGAGATACTGCCTATACCCTAAAGGATAGTGAGGTGGCTTGTCCCCTATGCCAGGCTAAGGGAAAAGGAGCAGCAGAGAGACCTCAATTCCTACTTTACCTTTGAGGCCCATGTCAGAAGTCACCTTCTCCCAAAAGACTTTCTGGATCTGCTCAGGCCTGAGCTCTCCCACCTTTGAACTCATACAATATTTGGTATTTACCTCTCTCTCCCAACTTATTTTCTTCTTCCTTCTGCTGTATGCTTTTCTTATCTTCACAGTTAAACTCTGACCTCTTTCAGAGCAGGGCTGGGTCTCACTCATCCTTTTATCCCTACAGGTCTGGCAGGGAACAGACCCATGGAAGGTATGCAGCTATGGGATGAGGCCAGACCGGCTTCATGCCTCTATTAGTGAAGACGGCCATATTCAGGGCAGTGAGAAGAAGGACCTAAGCAATGAGACTCAGAACTGACCCTCTGGAGATGTGGGCAGGGGCCAAGGAGACGAGGAGTGCTTTTTGGGGAGATGGCAGGTAAAGGACAGAGAGATCATCGTTAGATGCCTGAAAAATACTCGGATTACCAAGAACAGCAGAAATCTGATTGTCTCAGGACAGAAGCATCCCAGAGAAGGGATGACGATAGGGTCTTGCTTATATTGGCCTATTTAACCCTTGCTTAGTGCCTATTGTGCATCAGTCAGGGGGTGGAAAATATGAACAGAAAGAGGAGAAAAAGAGAACCGGCGTTTCCTGCACGAGCTCCCTGTGTCATTCATAATTATCCCATTCGCTGCGCCAGTCTGCAAATTCTTACAAGTGTTTTTCCAAATGAGGAAACTGAGGGCCAGGGAGGCTATGTAACCCACCTAAACCTACAGAGCCAGTCAACAGCAGGGCTGGGATTCCCTGCCCAGTCTGACACCAAACCCCACCACCTTGCTTAAATCTGCCACATGGCCTGTCTTCACTGTGTGGCAGGGGACACAGGTGCACATGCTGCCGGCCACGGTGCGGAGAGGGGTGAGAGGGTGAGTAAAACTGCAGCTCCACTCTGGAAGAGGTCGCAGTCTACGTGAGGACGACAGGAGGGAGAAGAAAGAAGCGAGGCAAAAGAGGTAAGCACTAGATACCGTGGGAGTTCAAAGCTTCTAGAAGAGTAAGTATTGTGAGTGGAATGATCGGCCTGGGCTACCCAGAGAAGGTGACCTTGAGCTGGTTAGTGAGAAATAAACAGGATTTCAACAGGCAGGAGGAGCTTGAACAGAAGCATTCAGGTATGCACAAACTTGAGGATTTCAGAAAATGTTAACTAATTCAGCATGGAAAGGGTGGGGATGGCAGGGAAAAGACTGACCAAATATTAGGAACGGAAAAATAAGCAGGAGGCTGTTTAGCTGCCATATCCTCATTAGAACTGGCAGTCAGTTCTTTAAAGTAGAGGCTGTTTGTTTAGTTGGCATAGGATTTTTTAAATTACTAAATTTCATGTAAAAATCCAGATTTAGAACTTCCTTTTAAACAACCAGGAGTCCAGGCTCCACCACGCCCTCCTGCCAGCCCCGCCACCCGTGGCGGAGCTCAGAGGAGACTGCCAGCTTGTCTCAGCCCTCGGCATGCCCTAACCTATGACACCAGCCACTTTATTCTTCATTACATGCCAGAAGACATCTGAGATTATGCCTCCTGATGTAAATTTTCATCTTATTATTAAAAAACAAACAAACAACAAACTAGACACAAGTTGGTGGTGTCACCACAACCATAACCAGTGGTCATGCCATGGGATGACCTTCTATTCTAGTCTTTGTTCAAATGTCCACCATCAGAGGGGCCTTCTCATGGTGCCTTCTAAAACTGAGATCACCCCCGACTCTCTGTCCAGCCTCACTGGCCTTCACAGTGCTCACCACCGACGTGGTAGGAATGTGTTTGTCTGCTTTGCTGACCTCTCACCCATCCCTACAGGGAGAACACCCCCGCCCCCCCACCCCGGTGGCCCAGCATCCAGCATAGTCCTAGCGCACAAGAAGCCCTCTCCTGATCTGTGGAATGTGAACAGATGCCTGTGAACAGACTATGACTCCGGGTCGGGAAATGCTTAGGGTCACTGTAAACCCACCTGCTGTGCTGCGGCCCAGAACACGTCTTCCAAGTGAGTGGCGAACCCTTCACTCAGCCACTCCTCCGTCCAGTCCCGGGCCCCGATGGCTAGGCCGAACCAGGCATGAGCGATTTCATGGCACAGCCGGGTCCCACACAGATGGCTCGTTCCTGTCAAGACGCTCTGAGAGAGGAAGATGATGTGTGGGCTGTGGATAATGGGGGAGAAAACACACGGGAGTCTTGTTAGAGCCTGCCCTCGCGGCTGCCCCATGGGGCGGCTTTCTCAGCCCCTCGAGCCTGTTATTATCATGTGCATGCTAGATCATGACCGATCGGCTCACAGCTTAGATGCTTTCAGAAATAAATAAAGTGGCAGTTTACGTTTCTGGCAGCGGTTCAGGGAGCTGTTTGTGCCAAGCAGTCGTCTCCGTCATCCAACGGCTATTACCCGTAATCAGTAACCTGCACCCAAGTTTTATACCCAAGAAATGACGAGGCGATGGAAGCATTTACCCTGAAATCTGGACTGTAAAAGAAGAGCAGGTGTGAGAATGTGAAGCCCATACTGTCAGGAGAGTGATCAAAGAAGCCCCTTCAGCCAAAAATCCGGGCAGCTTACATGCAAATGGAGAAGTCATGCAGAAGGACAGGAAAAGCCGAGAAGAATGGGACCAAAATTTTCCATCACAGACTGGGGCTGGCTACGGAGTGAACATGCTAACAGGTATCGCGGATGGGCGAGGTGTCCCAGAGACTCAGAGAAAGTCCGAGTCTCCATAAGGCAAAGCTTTCAAAGGTCTCATCTCTCTGTAGATGCTTATACATTCACATGACATAAGAAAATTTGGGCAGGGGGTAGGGTGAAGGTAACCCACCCAGGTGTGCAAACGGCCCCAGGGCTGGTACCAGCTGGAGAGATTTATTTAATCTCATTTTCCATACCTTGTTTTAAAGCCCCAAATACCACGATTAGAACTGCATAGTAGAAGGTGGAGAAAGGGAGGCTGAAAACAAGACGCGGACAGAAAACCTTCCGTGCGTCCCCTTCCACATTGCTCATTGATCTGGGACTTGTTTACAGTTTGTCTAAATGAAGAATTTGCTCTTTAAAAAACAAAACAAAGCAAAACAAAAAAACCTCTCCTCTATCAATTGAACTCGAACAGTTGTGAAACCTCCCGAATTAAGAAACCACGCACCCTGGTTCCTTCCTTCAGAAGCCATTTGTTTGTTCTCACCTTGGCTCGGCACAAGCCAGGACCTTGCTTGGATCTGTCATCCGCCCCCACGGCCACCAGTAGAGAATGCCCCACCTGTACTTCCCTTGCACAACATCGCCCATTCAGCTCCAAGAGCTCCCCTGAAATCACAGGAGCCATGTGTGCCAAAAGAGACAGCTTTCATGTGAAATAATAACAGGGCAGGCACGCAAATGAAAAGCGCCTGCCAGGCCCTCGGCAGTCCACCAGAAACCCCAGGAATTAAAAGTGCACTCGGGGCATTTAGGACACGGGAGAGGGAGGAGTACAGTAGTTCAGCGCACTCACTCAGAAAAGGGGGGGCGGCAGGAAAGAGGGGAGGACGGGAGGGAGCACTGGTGGAAGGAAGGCAGGTGGGGAGGAAGGACCAGAGAGACACAGGAGCTAACCTCCTTCTTACTGAGAAATTCGCCCCACGGAGAAGACAAACTGCGAAACCTGGCATCTGCAAGTCAATGACCCTTTGCTCTGGCCTGTGCAGCGCTACAAAGAAAAGCCACAGAAATGTACCAAGTAAATAACATTCCAGACATACTGCTGGCAGCACTTCACCCTTTTTGGCTAAAACAAAACAGAAGTAACTGCAGGCCTTGTAAACAGGCTCCAAGCCGAGCCTGCCTGCGGCCGAAGGGTCTCCAGGCCAGAGACACAGACGGTGTGCACCCAGTGACAGGGACTGGAGGGCTGACCAGTCCGCTCAACCCGGGGAGGTTACACAAGCTGATGGCTGAAATCACAGCCAGACTGATCACCAAGAGAAAGCCTCCTGTGTCCTCGGTGACTGCTCTCTGTTCTGTCCCAGAGTGGAAACCTAGCCAAAGCCCATTTATGCAAATATCAAAGTCTAGAGAGCCTGAAGGAATGCACGAAAGCAGCTGCGTGGTGGTGGGGGTGGGGGGGGGGTGGCTGTGCATTTTCCTGCCCTTTAATCTTTTCCCTCCAACGGCCTTTGTTGTCTCCATCAGACCTCCTTCCCCACCTGCCTGGACGCCACCAGGTCCCGGGCCCCAGTGCGTCTTGGCTGTGCTCAGGATGGACCCACATGGCTGGAATCCTATACTCCCACTTCCCATCCCCAGCCCCATCTTTCTAGTGGGGAATAAATGTACTTCCTACTGTCTTCTGAGAAAGATCAAAGCTGAAATGTCCTCCTGGGTCGGAAGGAAGGGCGTTTCACTTGATATAAGGGACCCTATTATCAGTGGAAAACACGACCTTCTCCATGAAAAGCAATTTTCCAGTTGAGAACCAGACCCTAAATCCTCCTTCAGTGGAGTCCGCCCTCTGAGGCTGGATTTTACCTGTGGGCTACTTTGGGGTCGTATTTCCCTATAAAGGAAATGGCTTCCTTCTTAAAACTAAATTAAAAACATGGAGTCAGGTTTTGATAACCTTTCTCGAGGGCTATTAACAAAATTCTGACATAAAAGAACCAATAGAATTTATTTTCAAGGAGAATTTCCTCCTCTCCTTTCGACCCTAAAAGTCAGAATTTCTCCTGTCAAGTAGGATTTTTTTACACTGCCTTTTTTCAACAGTGAGTGGGGAAAAGGATAATGCTCTTAAGCTCATTTCAAGGAGTAATATTAAATATTCCTTTACGAATAGATAATCTATTTCCTGCCCACCTTCAAGATAGAATGGATGTTTAGAATTTTCTACTTCTACCTTAACCTTGATTTATAAGTTTCACCCCTGGTTTCCTCACACATTCTCGAGTTCTCAGAGCCTTATTCATGGTCCTAATCAGCCAGCAGGTCATCCGTCTTCACTCTGACAAGACCCATTGGAAAACAGGTTTTCTTGTTTTCCCCTGAAAGGGCCTGTGTCGGCTGCCTCTACAAATGTCAAATTGTCGATTCATCATTGCAGAGGACAGAAGATAATCACTTCAATGATATCTTCATCCTAAAAACAGGTTTCTTTTTTTTAAATTCACAGAATTTACCACTTTTCCCAAATAAGAGATGGACTTTCAACTCTCAGAAAGCACCAGCCCCCAGAGTTGTATTCTCCATCATAAATTCCCTTTTGCTACAAGTGGTCGAGGAGGACAGTGGGACAGAGGAGGACACGTGTTCTCATTCTTTCCCAGGAGACCACCAACAGGGCTGCTCCTTCCAGAGGAGTACATGTGGTGTTGGATGTCTGTTGCCTCGCCCCTCGAGATTAAAAAATACCATTTCTGGCCTGAAAACAGCTTCTCAAGACTGTTCCTAAAGCTACCTCCCCACCCAGATTAGAAGGCTGTATCTGTTAATTTAAAACATGCTTCTAGCAGAGGAGGAAGGAGTGCCTTCATTACTCTCAAGAGCCCCTCCAATCCTTCGGGAGGAATTCAATTTGGAGCGGAAATGGAGAATTTCATCAGATCTTAAGCAGGGGCTGTTCTGTGATTTATTTCAGCTTTGTCCAGGAAGATGCGACCAGCGCCCATCCTGCTGCCCAGGGAGAGATCCAGCACTTACCGATTCCAGCTCCGTGTTGCTGCCTTGGCCGGTGGGAGGACCAGCAGGACAGGAACCGGCTTTTGGTTGAGGACAAAAAGAGTCCCAGGCCACCCCTCCCATGATACTGGAGCTGATCCCAATTTCCCTGGGGAGTGCAGATTCACTTTTTGTACAGATCCCTGGGAAGTGCATCCAGGAAACCGACTTTTACGCTCCTCAAGCTTGAACTTCTTAGTGATTCAAACTTTTTCACAATCTCAACAATACGTGGACTTCCATATCCCATTATGGAGAGGAAGGATGAACCAAGAAACAAGGGGAACAGGGGCTCCTTTCCACCCCCTGCCCAGAGTCAAACTGGAGAGCTTAAAGCGTCTCCTGATCCCGTGAAAGCAACTTTTGCTTGCATGACTTAATTACTTGCTCATCTAATTTGGAAAATTCAAAGTAGGACTCATGGTAGCCTGGGGCAATCGGCAAGGGAGGACAAATCTAGGTACCACTCCTTAAGATTCAGAATGGGTTTTCTCTTCTTAAGCTGTGATGTGGTATGTGCCAAGCACTTCAACCTATGTGTTTACAAATCAAAATGCTCAACTTGGGGCCCCTCTTCTCTGCAGTGAATTCCTGTAGTCTCCCACTCCTACATCAGCCTAATGTAGGGGATGCATCTGTGGTCCCAAAGGCAAAGGGGCACCCAGATGACCTCGAGAGCCTCTGCTCCCACTTGGCTCTGAGACCGCTCAGTAGGATCTAGTTTCATTCCATTTGCCCCATCTGGCATCCCACTGGGGCCGCACAAGGTTGTCTTCAAACTGGAGCTACGTAAGATGAGGGAATGTTCTTTCGGGGACAGGGACTTTCAGGAGTTTGAGGTAGAAACCAGCTCTAAAACCTCGGAAGAAAACTCACTATATCTAATCAACAGTGGGATCTAGGTTTGAAAGAAAAGGGTAGCATTAAGTATAAGTTTTCCTTTAAAAATTCTGAATGGGAGGGGCGCCTGGGTGGCTCAGTGGGTTAAGCCGCTGCCTTCGGCTCAGGTCATGATCTCAGGGTCCTGGGATCGAGTCCCGCATCGGGCTCGCTGCTCAGCAGGGAGCCTGCTTCCTCCTCTCTCTCTCTGCCTGCCTCTCTGCCTAATTGTGATCTCTCTCTGTCAAATAAATAAATAAAATCTTTAAAAAAAAAAAAAAAAAAAAAAAAAATTCTGAATGGGAAATAGGCAGTAAAACATCGACTCATTTACCTAAATGGATTTTGGCTGAAACTGCCAAGATAAACCGAGCAGAGAGTGACTAAGAGAACGCCCAGGGCCACATTCCGGAGATTTCTACCAAAAAAACGCACTCTCCTTCTAAAGATTCCTATCACTTGAGCATTTGCTGGGTTTGAGGCACAGTCTGTTACACACATCATCCCATTTGACCTACCTCATGACCTCAGGAGATAGATTTTATTATCATCATTTTACAGATTATAGAAGTGAGGTAGAGAAAGGTAAAGTGACTAGCTCAAGGTCACATAGCTGGCAAGTAATGGAGTTTTTCTACTCATACGGTCTTGACGCTGAAGCCTTACTCTGATCCACTGGCCCAGGGTCATTGTGTTTAGACCTGTAACTTCTGGGCTCCCATCCTTCTGTGCCAGCTCAAGTCCAGTGATGCAATGAGGCCCTTGTTGGAACTACATCTTCACGGTCCGCCCAAGGGAAGCCACCAGCCATGCCCTGGGACCTCTGTTCCCTATATCTATGTCAGAGCCAGACTGGCCTAAGGTTACCAGACCTTTTGATCATAGAGCTTCAGCCTCTTCCTTGAGGGAAGTAGAGTGATGATGGAAAGGACAGGGCACAAAGCAAGGAAAACCTCACTACTCCACTTCTGATGTCCTCAAAGGACCTAAATTCCTGAAGTAACACCTCATTCTCCCAAACTCTGTCCTAGGCCAGGAGTTCCTCAGGAAACACTTCAAGGGGATGCTTAGATAGACAAGCAGGTGCAAAGGTGCTGAGGCTATTCCCCAGGAGTTTAAGAAGAGCAACAAACCAGACTTTCCCTGGCCTACATCTCCCACCCATTTTTACTAAAGCCGAACATTTCTTTTTCCTAAAAAGACATTATTTTTTAGAGCAGCGTTAGGTTTACAGCAGAACTAGCAGAGGATACAGAGAGTTCCTATACACTCCCTCTACTCAAACATTTCTAACCTCCCCTACTATCAACATGCCCCACCAAAATGGCGCATTTGTTACTGCAATTGATGAACTTACACTGATGCATCATTATCACAGTCTATAGTTTACATTGAGGATCACTGTTGGTGTGCTATATTCTATTGGTTTGGACTAATGTATGAACGTGAACACCATTACAGTATCACACAGCACAGGGAGTAGTTTCACTGCCCTGAACAATCACCTGATTTTTTTTTTTTTTCCCAAGAAGAGATGGTTTAAAGCAGATCACAAACTCAAAGGTTGACAGGAGTCAAGAACATAATAAAATGAGGGATGTGGGAGATGGGGGAAGTGGATAAAAAGATGAGGGACGTAGACAAGGAGATGAGGAAATAGAAGAAGGAAAATGGGAGCAGGAAATAAACAAGGAGAGGGAAAAGGAACCATGGAGATGAGGGAAACAGACAAGGAGAGGAGGAAAAATACAAGAAGAGGGGGAAACTCAAGGAGGGGGGAAATAGACAAGGAGAAGGAAAAGGAGTCAAGGAGATGGGGGAAGTAGATAAGGAGGGGGAAGGAGACAAGGAGATGGTGGGGAAGGAGATAAGGAGAAGCGGAAAGGCACACGGAAATGGGGAAGGGGACATGGAGAGGTGGGAAACAGATAAAACAAAGAAAGCAGATAACAAAAGGAAGGAGGAAGTAGACAACAAGTTGGGAGGTGAATAACAAGATGAAGGAAGTAGATTAGGGAATGATAAGGATGTAGGGCAACAGGTAACTATAACAGGGAAGTAGAAAACAATAGAGGGGAAATACGCAGCAATTTTTATAAACACCATGTCAAAACAAACCAACCTATGGACAGGGGCTACAATTTTCTCATCTCTGGTTTAAAGCAGTTATCGTACGGAAGAAGCTTATGCCTTCATTGCGCACGGAGGTGGTAATGACTGAGATCTGCATCCTACCAGGGTTCAGGATGGATGCTCATGGAAAATGGGGAAATGCTCAAAAGCTGAGCGCAGATGACAGCTAGGAGAGAGGGGGCTCCTAGTGATGCACAAGGAGGGAAGAAGGGGTAGCACTCAGTGACACCGAAACATTTTTGCCTGCTTCATAATTTGGTTTAGCATTGACCTCAGGCCTATTGCTAATGGGGAAAATAATAGCACGGCAGCGACAAAACAGAGAACACTTCTGACTCAAGAAAACAGAGGCCATCTTTGGCAGAGTACTTCGCTATCAAAAAGCAGAGCAGTGGACACTGCCCTTCCACCCTGCCGGGCAAATCGCCCATTGCGAATGCTATCTAGACCTCAGCCCTGCGTGCTAAATGCAGGCAGCACTAGCACCCCGTTATTAAGAATTGGCTACCTCTAGCTCGGGCCACCCAGCCTGAGGATGGTGGCAGTATTGGTATCTAGTGGTTCAGCTCCTCTAAAAAGTGAAATAAAGCTACAAGTGGATGTCTCAGGTTTTAAAGCTAAGGAATCAGAGGCTAGTATTCGAACGATCCAACTGTATTTGGACTTCTTCCCTTCTGAGTCGTAGCATGCACCTAAGCGGTCTCTGCTTTCTGACAGAGGAGAACACAGAGACAACTTTTTTTGAAGTTACCAAACACGGGGTTTTGGACACCATGGACCCACCCATATCAAAACTATAAGAACAGTATTTACCGCAGCCAAACATGTCTTTTGAATCACAAAATTAGTTAAGAACCGAGAGCTGTGCACTTTCTGCAGGATCTGGAGAACTCTTCTGGTAAGTAATTACCAATGAAAACACGTTGGCAGCCTCCACTGGAGCACACGGATGACAAAATGTGATTCCCTCCACTCCCTCGTCCCCTCCTGCTGCCATCCTCCCCACCAGGGTGATGTTGTTTGTTCCCATAAAAGAGCTAATAAAATTAGCTTTCCCTGTGATACAGGGGAAAGCTTTATTTAATAAAATAACGCATTTTGCTTCATTCCCAGAACAGCAACAAAATGGCGCGCCTGAGACCCATAATAGCTCATCCGGTTGGTTTTCGCTGTGCAGATAAGTCTGTCATTTGTGGCCATGTGGAAGGATGGGAAGCTGCTTCCTGAAGGAACATGTTCAGGCGGCTTGCACAACCCTCAGTAAGAAGTGTGTGGTCACGGGTTTCCTTTGAAATACGGTGTGAACACTCTTTAGGTCCACAAATCATGTCTTCCCATGCTCCTTGTCTAGAAAAAGAAAAGGTGGGGATTTCCCAAAGAACACACAGAAATGCTAACTGGTGGGTGGTGGGGGTGGGGAGGTCACCCGTTGCTTCCACAACCGAGAGGCACTCCGGGAATCTGAAATCTCAAGATGTGGTCAGAAAGATATCTAAATACTGTGCCGGGAGCGGCTGAGAGCACACGCGAGGCAGAAAGGCGGGTCTGGACGGCCAGAGGCCCAGGCACGGCAGGGCACCGCAGACGGACGGAGTGAGTCCTGAAGCAGATGTTCTTGCAGAAGACAGGGTCCTCCTGCTAGACAGCCACACTGTCAGCTAGCTTTCAAAGCCAAGCTGCCTTGGGGCATGGCTTAACAGAATCAGATCTCTAACTGAACCAAAGGTAGATCTAGGAAGACAGAATGAGAGGAAGCAGAGTTCAGGTTGTCTCTAATGGTTGGTCCGATGGTGGTGAAAAAGGAGGTGGGGGGAGGGAAGAAGAGGAAAAACAAACTATTAACGATGCCAATAAACTCTTAAGACATGTTTACTCTCTCCCAGGCACCATTCTGCTTACTCCACCTTCACTAAGCCATTCAGTTCTAACAACAAGGTCACGATGGGCACAGTATTGTTATTATCATCAACCCCATTTTATACACAAATAAACTAAGCCACAGAAGTCACATCGCTTGTCCAAAGATCCACGGTTAATCCGCGACGAAGCAGATTCAAACACAGGCAGCCTGGCTCATCTGTGTGTTTCGCTTGTTCAATATCAGTGGGCTTCAGAATCACTTAGAGGCGGGGTTGCTAGATAAATACAGGACACCCAGTTAAATCCGGATTTCACATAAAAAATAAATAACTTCTTAGTGTATGTCCTATCCCATGCAATACGTGCTAAACCTGGCAACCTTACCTGGAGGGCTTGTTAGAACAGATCACTGGGCCCCCACCTGCAGAGTTGGGTCAGAGGCTGCAGCTGATTAGCAGCTGGCCCTTTCAGAGGGGGCCCCAGGCCCTCAGACTCCATCTCCCCCCCAACTTTCTGTTTCCACTGGCTCAGTCCACTTATCAGGAGTGTTTTCTTCTCCTCCTTTCTTATTAGCAGGATTAAGAGAAAAGCAATATATTTCTTTTTATAAAGATTTGATTTATTTGACAGAGAGACATCGAAAGAGGGAACACAAGCAGGGGGAGTGGGAGAGAGAGAAGCAGGCTCCCCACAGAGCAGAGAGCCCGACGTGGGGCTTGATCTGAGGACCCTAGGATCATGACCTGAGCAAAAGGCAGATGCTTAACGACTGAGCCACCCAGGGGTCCGGCAAAATATTTCTCCTACCCGTGTCTCCATTAAAAGTGGGCAGAGAAGACCAAGTGTTCTAAGAGATGCTCTGCCATATACTCATTTAAATTTGCTGCCTGACTCCTTAGAAGCATGTGGACTTAATCTCTTATTTAGTTTTCCTTATGAAAAATTCTATCAACCTGGTTCATGTCTAGAAAACAGTTTAGCAAACTCTTGCTCCACAGAGGCGCCAAATTTCAGCCTCCCTCAAGTCAGTCACTACAAATTCCATACTACTAAGCATGGCATTAATTAGGTTTATTGTATTTTTGAAATCCAAACACAGTTTCAATTATTACTAGTCACTAATGGCTTATAATGAAGGCAGAGCTTGTTAGCTAAGCAAACAGCTGCCATGTTTGCTGAAAGTGTAAATAGAAGGGAAATTCGTGAATTAAATGAATGAATTCGATGATTGTTCTGGCTAGGCTGTCAAGAAGCATTCAGCTGCCACAACATATATCACCACCTTTGCTGAAAGGATTAGCCTGCCTGAGTTATCTTTATCCAGTCAGAGATCTTCTTAGTGGTCGCTTACAAAGTCAATGTCTCTCTGAATTTTTGAAGTACTCATCTGCATCAAAAAATGCCATTAAGGATAAGGGATCACCTGGCTGGGGGGGGTGGGTGTTCATAAATAACTTTGCCTTTAAGAACAATAGCCATATCCCCTCATCTTTATTTGACTCCACAAATAGACAAACAGACTAACACAGCATGCCTAAGGATATAAGGGGACAATATGTCTCATATTTTCCAGGGTGGTCCTAGAAAGTATGGGGCAGATGGTCATTCTCAGACATACTGAACTTAACAGCATTTCCCTTTAAAAGGTAATAAACTACACCAGAAACAAAATAATAAACAAATAAAAGGTTTCCCTCTCCAGTCTCCTGATTTTTAACTATGCTTTTTGTTTAAAATTCCTAGTCTTTCCCTTTCTTCTTTTCAAATGGAAGTTCTCTGTTTTTACTGGATATCTATAGTTAATTCCCATTTCTCTCTGATGTGTTCACCATGCTGGAAGTGTAGGGGAGGGTCACAAGAGTTCCTCTCCTAAGTAATTCTTGGTGCCCATGGGCCCATTCCTGGGCGGTTGCCTTCTGGTCTCGTGAAAAGACACCTGGATCTGTTCGTAGTATGTTTAGCTGCAAGCAACAGAAAAGACAACACAGGCTGGCAAACGCAAGGGGAGGTCTCGTCCTTCCTATAACAAGACCCCCAGAAGAGGGTGGTTTCTGGGGTTGGCTCAGTGACTCAGCCATGCCATCACAGCTCTGGGTCTTTCTATCATCCCACTCTGCCAGCCGTTCTTACTGTGTTCACTCTCATCCTCAGGCCTGCCACCTCTTGGTCCCAAGTTGGTTACCACAGCTCCAGGAACCACTTTCATGTTTAACATAGAACATAAAAGTGGGAGAAAAGGGGTGCTGTGCCAGCAATATCTATCCCTTTAATCAAGAAAGCAAAATGTGCCCTAGAAAGTCTACAGCAGACTCCCTCTCACTGGTTACCCCAAGCTGTAAGGCAGCACTGGGAAGAGGCTCTTTGGCTTTATCTGATCCCAAGGCCGAGCGAGGCAGCTGGAAGATGGGGGTTCTTGTGGGTGTAGGGCTGGCTACAACACCTTTGCACAACCCTCCGTCTCAGAGATGTTAGAGAGCTATTCCTTGCATCCCTTAGAACGCAAATTCTTTCAGAAGAAACAATGCACTAAGAATTCACATGGAAGTTTTAGTAATGTATTTCATATTTTTCTAGCTGGAGGCAATTTGAAGATGGGGACTTATAGGATGGGCAAGCTGATGTCCTTCAAGGACACAGTCTACCTATTTCTCAACTTAACATGATGCTGGCTGACATTTGGACTTTTGTTTTACCTTCTTGGCCTCCAGGAAAAAGATAAAGGCAATGCTGTTATGTTATGGTGGTTTTTAAGAACTCAGGCTTTGGGGACAGAGTCCTGCATTTGACTCGTGGCTCTCCCAATAACAACTGCATTGGTGTTTAACAGTGCTGCTCTAACAAATGACTACAAATGCAGTGCCTTAAAACGACACAAATCTATCATTTCACAGTTCTGCAGGTCAGAAGTTTGACACCAGTCTCACTGCTTTTAGAAGTCAGGACACTGGGTCTCGTGTGTGTCGGGTGGGAGGTGACCGGGAAGGGGCAGAAAGGGGGTCATCTGGGGCATAGGTCATATTTTCTTTCTTTCTTCCTTTCTTCCTTCCTTCCTTTCTTCCTTTCTTCTTCTTCTTCTTCTTTTCTCCTTTTTTTCTTTTTTAAAGATTTTATTTATTTGACAAAGAGAGACACAGCGAGAGAGGGAGCATAAGCAGGGGGAGTGGGAGAGGGAGAAGCAGGCTTCCCACTGAGCAGGGAGCCTGATGCAGGGCAATCCCAGGACTCTAGGATCATGACCTGAGCCCAAGGCAGATGCTTAACGACCGAGCCACCCAGGTGCCCCCACATTCTCCTTCTTGATCAGGGTGCTAGTTATAAAGGTATATTCAATTTATGAACATTCAACAAGCTGTACACTTGTGTACTCTTCTGCAAGGTAGTGTACTTCAGTGAAAAGTAAAAAAAGAGAGAGACAAACAAGCATGTTGGGAGGTGGTCATTTTCTTCTTGGAAAAATTAAGGCAAAGATTCAGCCAGAGCCCCATTAGTAGGGACAGAAAGGAGACCAGAGATAGGGCAGCCTTTCCTTAGTCCCTAAAGCTGAGTGTACTCCAGGCCAGTTTCCAACACTAATTACGTGCGTATTTGAAATTTTAAATCTCTTGAGGAAAAGGTGTTTTGTTTTGTTTTGTTTTGTTTTAATTTCTTTTGCCTTAGAGTCACATTTCTGTTGCAAGTGAAAGGTACCTTGTACCCTCCAGACACCTGTAAAAACAGAACTGATATTGTCATATATCCATGCTGGCTTCATTTTCCTTCAGACACAGTGGAAAACATGCCACTATAACAAACCCCCTTTCCATCCTGGTCAGCTGGAAAATTACGTTATGACTGAAATGACATCATACAACTACGATACTAAGCCAGCGGCAGCTCTGAGAAATCTGGGTGAGGCAGTGACAGCATGGGCAGAACGCCACTCGGCAATGAATCCCACCTTTTATTAGCAAATGGCTTTTTTATTGCCATGACATTTCAAAAATGAAACTGTGGCAGCCACATTGTTGGAGGCCATTGATCACTTAACGTCCCTTATCGCTGAAACTAACCATGTTGGTCCAACAAGATGAGACAGGGAGGAGGAGAAAGCTTGTTTTACCTTTTTTTTTTTTAATTTTTATTTATTTTTAAAATTTCTTTTCAGTGTTCCAGAATTCATTGTTTATGTACCACACCCAGTGCTCTATGCAGTATGTGCCCTCCATAATACCCACCACCAGGCTCACCCAACCCCCCACCCCACCTCCCCTCCAAAATCCTCAGATTGTTTTTCAGAGTCCACAGTCTCTCATGGTTTGTCTCCCTCTCTGATTTCCCCCAACACCTTTCTCCTCTCCATCTCCCCATGTCCTCCGTGTTATTTCTTATGCTCCACAAATAAGTGAAACCATATGATAATTGACTCTCTCTGCTTGACTTATTTCACTCAGCATAATATCTTCCAGTTGATACAAACATTGGGTATTCATACTTTCTGATGGAGGCATAATACTCCATTGTATATATGGGCCATATCTTCCTTATCCATTCGTCTGTTGAAGGGCATCTTGGTTCTTTCCACAGTTTGGTGACCATGGCCACTGCTGCTATGAACATTGGGGTACAGATGGCCCTTCTTTTCACTACATCTGTATCTTTGGGGTAAATAGTGCAATTGCAGGGTCATAGCGTAGCTCTATTTTTAATTTCTTAAGGAATCTCCACACTGTTTCCCAAGTGGCTGTACCAACTTGCATTCCCACCAATAGTGTAAGAGGGTTCCCCTTTCTCCATATCCTCTCCAACACACGTTGTTTCCTATCTTGCTAATTTTAGCCATTCTAACTGGTGTAAGGTGGTATTTCAATGTGGTTTTGATTTTAATATCCCTGATGGCTAGTGGTGATGAACATTTTTTCATGTGTCTGTTAGCCATTTGCATGTCTTCATTGGAGAAGTGTCTGTTCATGTCTTCTGCCCATTTTTTGACATGATTATCTATTTTATGTATGTTGAGTTTGAGGAGTTCTTTATAGATCCTTGACATTGGCCACAGCAACTTCTTTCAAGATATGTCTCCAAAGGCAAAGGAAACAAAAGCAAAAATGAACTTTTGGGAGTTCATCAAGATCAAAAGCTTCTGCACAGCAAAGGAAACAGTCAACAAAACAAAGAGGCAACCCAGAGAATGGGAGAAGATATTCACAGATGACACTACAGACAAAGGGCTGATATCCAGGATCTATAAAGAACTCCTCAAACTCAACACACATAAAATGGAAAGCTTGTTTTAAAGAACTAGTTCCAAAGGCAGAAAACCAGGGCCTGGGGCTAGGGCAGTGGCACCTCCTGGGGGATGGGGGTGGGTTAAGCGTCCCTCTACTACTATCAGTTGTTTCTAAAGGGGCCTCAAGTGGTAGTAGTCATAATAATAGCATAAGCAGTAGTAGTAATAATAGCATCTACAATAATGTTCTTTGATGTAGAATACTGACGTCCTCTAAGCAAAAGCCAGCATGCTGATTAAGCAAATACAATAGGACAAGGCCCTGACTCTCCTCCATCTTTTCCACTTTTGGGATGACCCATATGAAACTGCTGATACTTTCGACATTTTCGACATTTTCGACACCCCAAAATGGGCAATCTCATATGGCTCGTCCTATAGACTGTTCCTCCCCGACCCAAGATCCTTCTCTACAGAGAGGTCGGGAGCTGCCACAAGATCTTTGAAAATTTCCATACTTCTTAAACAGCAGAGAATTAGAAACACCATTTCATCCCACACTGGAAGTGCCGAAGATAGGTCCGGGGCAAATGACAGTGTGTTGTCCTCAGAAAGTGGTGCCCCTGATCAGTGCCCCCCTCCACTGCCCGCATCCTGGCCTGCGCCAGCTCAGTGTGCAGCCAGGTGTTTCAGGTCAGGAATAGATCCTGAAGTCAAAAGCAGCAGAAGGAGTGGCCAGAGCAGGGAGACTGGAGGGAGGCCAAGCTGATGTGCAGCTGACGTGCCGCATAGCTTGTGACCACCTAAGACCCATGTCTGCACCTGCAAGCCAGAGGGAATGAGCCTAGAACATCACAGCAGAGAAGCTGGAACCCCAGTCGGATGGTGTGATTTCAGCAACCCAGCCTCGCATAGATGCCGGACTCTTCCATAACAGAGTCAACCCCCATTAGACTCGGGTACTATATGGTCCCAGGGCCCAGAGGGAGATAACAGCCACTGCCCGCAAGAGGAACATGCATGCCACATATGTTTAGCCAGCTGCCAGGAAGGGTGCTGGGAAAGAGAACGGGTTCATTTTGATGGAGTATTAGAGGTGAGGAGGAAAGATGAGCGTAGGGAGCTCTGTCAAGGAAAAGAAATTAGCCCATGGGGATTGGGGGTGGGGTGGGCTAAGAAGAGCGGATCTTGGGCAGGGACATGGGGTTCAAAGGCCTATGTAGAATCTGGCTTATAGGGGGGAGATGGGCTGGGCCAGGGAGATACGTTAATACCAAAGTGGGTTAGGTAAGAGACTGGTTCTGGAATCCCTGGACAATACATCCAAAAGGGATCTTAGAGACTCACCCCTCCTCATTCTACATATGAGAAAACAAAGACCCAGAGAGCTAGCTCATTCATTCCCCGTTTTGGGAGCTGCCTCTGTGCCACAGGAAATTCACATCAGACCCAGGTCTGACAGACATTTTGTTCAAAACCATTTCACGAAATCCCAGTCACAGCAGAACCAGCACAGGCCCCATGCCTAAGGCAAAGGCCCCATGGCTGAGGCAAAGCTAGAAGCTCGTGGTGACTGAGGGCAGAAATCCCTGTATGCCATACTCCGCAGCCACAGCCACGGCCACAAAATGCTTCTGAGATGAACATTACGCCGTAACAGCAGCTGCTTACTGGGATGCTCCCTCTGGTAAGATCTGGCCTTTTCTCCCACTGACAGAGGGCTACCCCAAAAGAGAGCTTCAACCACATTACCCGTTTTTTTCCCCCGTCGTTCACCGGTTTCACATGGGAGGAAAATAACAAAGCAGAGAAAGAACATTCCATACTATTTCTAAGTAGAAAAAGTGTCACATCTTCAGTGCATCACTCTAACAGTATACCTGACTGTTTTAGAATTTTCTCTCTTGTTCTTTCATTCATTTTTTTTTTTTTTAAGGCTCTGCAAATTGACCTTTGAGTTGAACACATCTCTGGAAAGAAAGCCTGGCATAAAGAAAAACTGGGTTATGCGGGAGCGTCAATGCAGGTAACCTTAACTACAGTGTTTGCAAAAGCAAACACTGTAATGTATGAAATAAAATATTAATAGCCATTACCTCAGTCCTTCTGAGAACAGACCTGACTCACAGCATCCGTGTGGCGTGATCTCCACATATGTGCCTCACCGTGAACACTGCTCACGTTACCAGGCCATAGAAGCCTCAAAGCAGGCGAGACCAAGCCAAGTGTGTGTTTTTATTCCATAATGTCATGGGCAACGCTGCTTATTTTGGCGACCGAGTTCAGTTCTGGATTTACCACCTTGTGCACATTTAAGACGAATCACCTAAACACATACTAGGAGGGTTGGCAAAATTATTTTCAGCTTAAAAAGGAAAATACTGGAAGAAGATGAACATCTCTAGGTTATTTATCAGTGGCTGGAGACGCAGTCACTCGGCTGAACTCTCTGACATCTGAAAGCACCAAAAGGGCAAAGTATTTGTGTTAACAGATATACTTCTAAGGCCTCAGAGTTACGAGTTGCAAATGAACATAATGCAATTTTTAAATTCCACGTGCACAGTGTTAACTATGGCAAAGACCTGTAGCTTCTCAGGGGCTTAGGGTAGGTCTGGTTTCTCCTTTTCTCCCTCTGTCTACTCTCTTCTTCAAGTGCCTTGACTTGTACCAGCACATGAGAAAAACACCACAAATGTGAGTCCCTCCTTCTTATGCTCTCTCTTAGACTGCTAAGTGCTTTCAAGTCTGTGTTTAGAATTGATTCTTCAAATCCCCCCTGAGATAGTGTAAAGGGAACAGTCCGCTTGTATTGGCGGGGGGCCCGGAGGAGAGGGTGGCTAATTTACTCCTCCAGACGGGATGCTGGCACAGTCCGTGGCTGGACCGAAACTAGCTCTCCTGGCCACAGCTTAGCGGCGGGGCTCCCGAGCTAAACTGCTTCTTTAGGTGGCCTGCCACACCGAGGTGTGTTCTTTAAATCTGTGCAATAAAATTTGGTGTGGTTGGAGAGGTGGCAGTGGACGGGAACCCACCCACAGGCAAATGACGTCAAAAAGCTAGGGGGAAACATTGGGCTTCTCTGTTCTCCAGAAGCTTCTGCTATGTTAAGCAACCTGAGAAGGAAGCTGACTTTCCATTAAAAACCAGCCGCTTTGGCAGTTGTTAGAGACAGCCTGGGGTCTTATACTTCCCCTCTCAGGAAAAGTGGGGAAAATAATTTCCATAAGTTGGAAAGGAAGAGGCCTGGAGTTCAAAGAGTTTCAGAGCTGGAAAGGCACTTAATGGTCATTCGGTGTAACCACCACTTCCAAACAGCAAGAAAGGAAACTGAGGCTCCGAATAGGCTACGGACTGCGTCTCGGTCCCTGGCTGGCCAGGGTAGCTCACTTTCTAGACCGACACAGAGCCTACACCTTTATCAGCAGCTCGAAGGAGAAAATACCTTGCATTCTAGTTTGCAGAGGGGTTATTACAACGAAGGTCCATGGTTGGCCAAAAGAAGAGATGTCCACTGATGCTCTGAGGCCCAAGATCCTGCTAGGGAGGAAGCCCTGGAGAGGCTGGGATGTGTGTGTGTGTGTGTGTGTGTGTGTGTGTGTGTGTAAGGGGCACATAACAGGCCCTTCCCCCTACACCTTTGCCCATAACAACCTGATGTGTAGGGTCAAACGCACTTAGCAGCCGACCCTGCCCCCTGGGACTCTGGGAAACCACACTGCTCGGGGGCCTGGGGCCAAACACTAGATTTCTCAGATCTTCAGCTTTCTCCTTTGCAGAGAGAACCCCGAGGTGACAGCGAAGGGACAACTGAGAAGCAGCATGCAGAAGTCACCCAGCAGGGTTGTCTACACGTTCCACACGTGGCTGCAGGTTCAGCTCTTAAATCACTCATATATCAGAGTGATTTACGTCACTCCCAAATGTGTTTTTATTTCCTTCAGTAAATTAAGTCTCCTATCGGTGACCTCCCAAAAGAGAAATTCTTCAATTAATAAATAGTAATACCCTTATAACTTTAAAAGGCCCTTCACATCCAGCTGTTCTTTCTCTTTTTAACTGAACCTCAACAGCTTTTTGAGGGCTGTGGATTTTTTTCCCCGTTCGGGTGACAAAATGAAGACTCAGAAAGAGGGAAAGACAGACCTGGGCCATCAAGCTCATGTGTAGCTGGCTTGCGTTCCAGCCCCTCTTCAAATGGGACTCTGGACACATGCACAGCAGGGCCAGCTTCGGTTCCATGGTTCACAAAGTGAATTCATTCTGAGAACATAAATTCTTGGTACAAGACTTGGTTGGACAAAAAGGACACAGAGGGTAGATACTGGAGCTGAACCATCCATTCATTCAGCAGACGTTTACTGAGAGCCTGCTAAGTGCCAGGCTTCTGTGCTTGGTGCACGGGATACATTCACAAACAAAAGGGGCAGAGACTAAGGTGGTCGGAGAGATCACAGTCTAGCAGGGGGCAACATGCTGGAAGTTCAACTCTACTTCTGTGCTCAGTTATTCACTTCTCTCCCTCTCTTGGTTCCTGTGTTTTTGTTTACGAATTCAGATCTGCACATCCTCCCCCCACCCCCAACCTACTTGGTGCTCTGCTCACTCAAGGGCTTCTGCAGCCCTTCCCTCCCGGGCTCTGATCTCTACTCCCCGCTGAAATGACAGGGGTGATGGATGGTTCTGCACAGTGTCTGACTGAGTTAGTCTGAGTGTTGGCAGTTGTTAGTGATGGGCGTTATTATCTGATCCTTGATAGATTTCATTATGTGTAGCTTTCTATCATGGTGTTTACTGGAAGCGTGTGTATGTGTGCCTGTGTGTGTGCATGTGCACATGTGTGTGCATGTGTGTATGTGTGCTTCCCAGAATATATTTTACGATAGGTTTTAAGACGGTTGGGGCAAAAGAGTGAGGTGAGCAACTTTCCAATAAGTGCTCAATGACATGTAGAGGGAAGGTACATTTGAATGACAAGGCTATCCCCATAAATATAATGATAGGCAAGAAATGACAGAACATATATTTTTACTGTTTTGATTAAATTAGACTTTGAAATTAAATTTTTGTCTTTTTTTCTTTTCTGTATGTAACTCTAAGTTTCTTTTCTTTTCTTTTAAAGATTTTATTTATTTATTTATTTGACAGACAGAGATTACAAGTAGACAGAGAGGCAGGCAAGGAGAGGAAGGGAAGCAGGCTCCCTGCTGAGCAGAAAGCCTGATGTGGGACTCGATCCCAGGATGATCCCAGGACGATCCCAGGACTATCCCAGGACCCTGGAATCATGACCTGAGCTGAAGGCAGAGGGTAACCCACTGAGCCACCCAGGAGTCCCTGTAACTCTTAGTTTCTTGATCCACAAACAGACTCCATCTCACCTCTCTGCTATCTGAGGGCCTGGGACCATTATTTAATGCAATGCCTACACAATAGTTGCTTTTATAACATTTTTAAAAAGATTTTATTTATTTGACAGAGAGAGAAAGATCACAAGTAGGCAGAGAGGCAGGCACAGAGGGGGTGGGGGAAGCAGGCTCCCTGCCAGCAGAAAGCCTGATGCGGGGCTCGATCCCAGGACCCTAAGACCATGACCTGAGCCAAAGGCAGAGGCTCAACACACTGAGTCTCCCAGGCGCCTCTGTTTTTATAACATTTTACAACCACTTGTCTTAAACAAAATGTAAGTGGAGCATAAAGAAACCAATATTTTAAATCTACTAAAAGATCACCAACTGCTCTTGAGCTTGTTACCGAGATGAATGAAATGCATTCTTTAATCAGGAAAAAAAGGACGAGAGGGGGAAAAAATCACATAAAAGCATAAGTAGCAACTCAAAAATTATTTTCTTGGTTTATTTTATGTTGCAGCTACACAAGCCATCCCTTTTTGTGTATCCATCAATAAGATATCTGTTGTGCTTTTGTACAAAGAACAAAGATGCTTTTATCAATTCTCAAAAGTCTGTAGGACCAACCATTCATGCTGTCAAACCCCCTAAAACCCTTTCAGCAAATAATGAAATCCATCAGTGACAAATGTCAACATACTAATTTGTTAAATGCAAAACAAAAGCAACATTCAGACAAGGCGCTTCATTTCATGTTATATCAGCACTCCAATTTGTACCAAGTTTATGGCAACCCACGGATCATGCAATATTAAACAGGACTGTATTACAATGACTAAAACTGGAACAATAAACTCGCCTTAGTGAGGATGCTAACAGTGCAGCTGAAATCTGTGCTATGATTCTAGTACATTCAACTGTTTCCAAACTACCAGTATTTATGCGAAGACACTTATTTCTAATAAAGACTGGTGGCCTAAATGACACAAATACATGTATTTCAGGTAGATTTAAAAAAAAAAAAGAATATTGGAAAATAAAGTTGACGTCCTCAGAAGACTAAGAACTCAGTTTAAAAAGACCACTTAGAGCAAAACGAAACTCTTCAGGGTATGAAATGTACAATGAAAGGATCTTTCTCATTTTCATTGTTAATCATGATAAGAAGGATATTTTAACTGAAGCTGTCATATTTCACATCATGGCAGGCTTTAAAAAGAGAAGCCTGAAGGAAACAGGAGGACGGGAGATGCTGAGGGGCAGGGCTCTATCTGCAGTGTGAGAGGGAGAGCCATTGACGTTTTTTGCGATTTTTTTTTTTTAAGATTTATTTATTTATTTATTTAGTTAGTTAGTTAGTTATTTGAGATAGAGTGAGAGAGAGAGAGAGCGAGTGCACAAGCAGGCGGGAGCAGCAGGCAGAGGAAGAGCAGGCTCTCCAATGAGCAGGGAGCCCGATGCAGAACTCGATCTCAGGACTCCGGGATCATGACCTGAGCTGAAGGCAAACACTTAACCGACTGAGCCACCCAAGTGCCCCTTTGTGATTTTTTTTTTTTAAGATTTAATTTATTTATTTGAGAGAGAGAGAGAGCAAGCATGAGCAGGGGGAGGGGTAGAGGGAGAGGGTGAAGAGAGGGAGTCAGAAGATTAACCAACTGAGCCAGCCAGGTGCCCCTCCCATGATTTTCTTAAACACAGCTTCAGATGACTGCCCAGTGGCCCTAGAGGACTCGCAGTGCAACAGTCAGAGGGCTGGCAAGTCTGACAAGCTTCAAGGCCAGACATAACTTGAGTGCAAATCCTGGCCCGAGTGCACAATAACTGTGTGACTTTAGGCCAAGTTCATTGCCTCTCTGGGCTTCAGTTTCTTATCTCTAACATAGACATCATACCTACTGTGTCAGGGAAGCTGTAAGGATTTCCAAAGTCACGTACAATTTTGATACATGAATGTCTCGGCCAGACTTCCCTCAAATCATTTGATTTCACCCTCTATATTTTCAGAGAGATTAATTTAGTCAGGCTTGTGGGCACTCAGCTGAAGATGTAGCAAAGAGCACCATTTCAGACAAAATGAAGGCCAAATAGTGTAGTTGTGGTGCACAGTCAAAGAGCATCAAATGGCAATCAAATAGTAATCACAAGTATTTTAGTGATATTTTTTAAAGTGTATCTAGTTTGGATTTCCATGTATCTTCAATCAATTCAATTACCATAAAGAGAGGGTGAGGACGACACCTGCTGCGTCTGACTACAGATCCATTTGCTACCATTTTCCCCCAGCACGGGGGCCTGTTACAATCTTTACAGCAGAAGCAAACAAGCAGAACTACTTCAAGGAATGGAAATGCCAAAAGTTATCCCAGAAAGATAAAAATGAGCTTCCAATTTTCTTCTTTAAATGGTGTGTGCACACACAATACACATTAAGAAAATGGTAGGAAACCGAGCGCAAGAAAATGCACCTAAATTGTACTGGAGGTAGACAAACACAACTTTGTAGGAGATACGTCACACAAATCACACCACTGCTATCTTGGGTAAATTCCCAATTGGGCAATTGCCACCCATCTATCTAAAATGCCAGTCCTTGTCATTTCTTTTGGATACAAAACCTACCTATGCTTCCCGTCCTAAAAAGGGGCATGCAGGTGGGTAAAACATTGAGTAGCAGCTGAGTTTCACCTACACAGTAACCTGTATTCTAACAGCTGACCTGCTCACCCTACTCTGGATTCATTTGCTGAGCTGAAGCACAGAACACCAAGTAAGATCCAGCCAGCTTCATTATTTTCTTTCTCATTTTCTCAACATCATTCACACAAAACCCTATTCATCCCTTTCTACATATGTGTGAGTAAGAAACACAAAATAACATATTCACTGGAAACATGACTTTCTTTCCTACTTAAATAGTCAATTAACAGCACACATAAGTCAACTCTAAGTTCTTGATACTCAAAATGTGGTCTGGGACCAGGACCATCAACATCTCTTGGGAGCTTACAAGAAATGAAGACTCTTGGACTCATCTAGCACTGGCAAATCAGAATCTGAATTTGAAATAAGATCCCCAGTTGATTCATATACATGTTAAAGTTTCAGAAGCACTTTCCTAAGTGAAAAGTATATGTGTTTAAGTGAAAATGATGGAAAAAGTCATAATTTTTTTTATCCTCTTGTGGACCGCAAAATGTGTGTGGGACACTGAGAACCAGAGGGTAGTCCTAAGTACTCAGGGTTAATCCCACATTCAAAAGATAAAAGGCACAGTTATCAGATGAACACTGGCCATATGTGGAACACTGAGCCAAGTGGAGGGGGTTCAAGGATGACAAGCACAGGGCCTTTTCCCATTTAAAACACTCACTATTCCCTCAACATAATAAAGGCCATATATGACAAGCCCACAGCTAAATCATACTCTAAAGTATCATACTCTACCTCTGAGATCAGGAAAAAGACAAAGATGCCTACTCTCACAACTTTTAGTCAACCTAATATTAGAAGTCCTAGCCAAAGCAATCAGGTAAGAAAAAGAAATTAAAAGCATCCAAATCGGACAGGAAGAAGTAAAACAGTCAATATTCGCAGATGGCATGATAGTATATGAAGAAAATCCAAGACTCCACCAGAAAACTAGTAGAGCTCATCAATAAACTCAGTACAGTTGCAGGATACTAAATCAATATACAAAAATCAGTTGCATTTCTAGATACTAATAACAAACTCTTAGAGAAATTAAGAAAACAATTCCCATTTACAACTATATAAAAAAGAATAAAACACCTAAGAATAAATATTTTAAAATCATTTCACTTTATTATCATAAAAAGTGTACTCTTTAATCCCCACCCTCCTGCCCCCTCTTCCCCTCTGGTAACCATTAGTTAAGAGTATGTTACTTGGTTTGTCTCTCTCTCTCTCTTTTTTCCTTTGCTCATTTGTTCTGGTTCTTAAATTTCATGTATGAGTGAGATCATATGGTATTTCTCTTTCTCTGCCTGACTTATTTCACTTAGCATTATACTCTCTAGCTCTATCCATGTTGTTGAAAATGGCAATTATCCATTCTTTACTAATGGACACTTGGGGTGCTTTTGCTTTGGCTATTGTAAATGATGCTGCAATAAACGCAGGGTGCATGAATCCCTTTGAATTAGTGTATTTGTATTTTGGGGGTAAATACCTGTAGTGTGATTACTGGATCATAGGGCAGTTCTATTTTTAATTTTTTGAGGAACCTCCATACTGTTTTCCACAATAGCTGCATCAATTTGCAGTCTCATCAACAGTGCGTGATGGTTTCATTTTCTCTACATCTTTGCCAACACTTGTCTTTCTTGTGTTTTTGATTTTAGCTGTTGTGAGAGGTATGAGGTGATACCTCACTGTAGTTTTGATTTACACTTCCTTGATGATGAGTGATGATGACCATATGTCGCCTATCTGGACGTCTTCTTTGGAGAAATGTCTGTCCATGTCTTCTGCCCATTTTTATTTTATTATAAATAATAAAGATTTTATTTAGAAGTTCTCATCACAAGACAAAAATGCTAAACTATGTATGGTGATGGTCATTTACTAGACTTATTGTGGTGATCATTTCACAATATACACAAATATGTAATCATTAGATCACACACTTAAAACTAACAAAATGTTACATGTCAGTTATATCTCAGTTAAAAATGTAATACAAAAATAAAAATAAACTTGGGGCGCCTGGGTGGCTCAGTGGGTTAAAGCCTCTGCCTTCGGCTCAGGTCATGATCCTAGGGTCCTGGGATCGAGCCCCGCATCAGGCTCTCTGCTCAGCAGGGAGCCTGCTTCCTCCTCTCTCTCTCTGCCTGCCTCTCTGCCTACTTGTGATCTCTGTCTGTCAAATAAATACATAAAATATTTAAAAAAAATAAAAATAAATAAAAATAAAAATAAACTACACTTTACTATACTAGTTTATTAAAATTGCCACAGTGAAAGAACGTATTGGGAGGTATGGGGGCACAGAAGGAAGCAATCAATTATTTTTTAATTTGAACAAATCCAAATACTCTATTCATTGTCATTCCCCATTAAAAGGTGGAAGTTGCCATAAATATAAGTCAAGTCCACACGAGTCAGGGGAGATTATGAACATTTGATTTCCTGGTTATCGATAGTGGGTGTCACATTCTACTTGTTTTGGTAAATCTCCCATCTAATTACTTACTGCAATGATGTTTCACACTACTTACTCTACTTTGCATGGATTAGAAACAGAAACCCAAATGGTAACCACGCCTGACTTTAGGGAATATGGAAAGGTCAGTTTTGCCAAGATCTGAGAGAAAGTGAGCTAATCCAAGCATAGACTTACTGTAGGAAAGACCTGAGCAAGGTCTAAGAAATGGGGCACCGGGGAAGCATCCCACTTAACTTGTGAGTCAGATGTATCCTCACTGCAAAGCTTCGTGATTTTGTTTAAAGTCAGTTCCCAGAATCTCAGATATATCTAGAACCAAAAGCTAAGTAGAAAACACGCTGAAGCCAAATATAGATGACATTTGGATTATCAACACTCCCCATTCTCCTCTCTCAGGGAGAAACCTGAAAGTTGACAAAGATACAGACATGCACAGAAAAACGTTTCAAGGAGAATTATTAGTATTGAATACTATTCCAGAAGGAATAGCTCGTGTCCCATGATATCTCCTATCCAAGTACCATAAAACATTTTCTTAGTGCAGTCTGGGGCAGGAGCAGTGAGAAATGGGGAAGATGATGATGATAATGCAAGAGATTCTCTAGACAGAGAGGGAAGCACAGGGAAGATCTGAAAGGCTCAGAAATGGTGAGAAAAAGCAGCTCTGCACTCAGCTCCATAAGGGGTGGAGAACCACCTGCCCTAGATATTGGCAGGACCCAGGGATAGTACTGTTTGGGTCCTTAAAGATGTATTTTGAAGAATAACATTTACATTAGCTAGCTACTGTGGTTATCACAATTGCTTAGGTCAGAGTAGAATGTTCATAAATCATAGACTTTGATAACAAGGGACTGTTGCCACCACATTTTACCCAGTAGTTTCATTTTACAAAGGAGAAAAGAGGCTCAGAAAGGGTAAGGGAAAGTCCCACAGTGAGCAAGTTAGTGGTGACATCCATGCTTTGACTCCCCATCCAGTGCTCTTTGTATTATATAGCAACCCTGGGTACCCCTCTGAGTCCTGCAAGTCCATGGGAATGAATTATGGGTCAGTATTTCTTTCTTTCTTCCTTCCTTTTTTTTTTTTTTTAAAGATTTTATCTATTTATTTAAGATGGAGAGAGAGAGACTGAGAGAGAAAGAGCATGAACAGGGGAGAGGGGCAGAATTAGACTCCCCACTGAGTGGGGAGCCCTATATGGGGTTCGATCCCAGGACCCTGGGATCATGACCTGAGCCCAAGGCAGCTGCTTAACTGACTGAGCCACCCAAGCGCCTCCTATATTTAGTATTTCAGAAAGGTCAAATCAATCTACATATTTACTGGGGGAAAAAAAGGCAACACAGATTCAAGTGCCAAGTCTCTGCTTTTGGTTAAATTTATTATAACTCTGTTAATTCTAGTTAGATGGTAATTTGGGGCTCAAGCAATGTCAGTTCTAAAATCTTGTGATGCTTATCGACAAAGGTTGTCTTTACTTTGTTCCTTTTCTGTTTTCATAATTTTAATAATTAAAAACATGTGCAGTGAAAAGATCTCAGTCTAAAAACAAGCAAATGTTGAGGAAAATGCTCTTCTCATTGGTCCTCCACTTTGAGCCTTTCTTTGCCAAGATGAAGTGTTAAAAGCTTATTATGAATCTTCTCAGAAAATATTTTCATAGAGGACAAAAGTGTGATGCCCACCGCATCTTGGTTTTTTTTTTCCCCCCTTTTTAAAGATTTAATTTTATTTATTTGATATATATAGAGAGAGACAGCAAGAGAGGGAACACAAGCAGGGGGAGTGGGAGAGGGAAAAGCAGGCTCCCCACAGAGCAAGGAGCCCAACTCGGGGCTCGATCCCAGAAGGCTGGGATCATGACCTGGGCTGAAGGCTGACACTTAACAACTAAGCCACCCAGGTGCCCCTATGTCTTGTTTCTTAAGATGATACTGTACCTCCCACATGTAGTTCTTCTACTTTATTCCGTTTGAAGGCCACAGAGAAATCCATTGACTGTTGTGGCCAACTGCACCCACCTGGCCCTAGATGGTTTCTGGAGTTTTGTTTTTACCGGCAATACTAGGACATTCTTGCCCATTCATCCACCCATATTTTGGTGACATTCCCAGCAGTGGAAGTGCTGAGTCAAAGAGAATACGCTTTTAAAAGTTTCGTAAATATTGCCAAATTGCCTTAAAAGCAATTTCTCCTCCCACAAAAAAAGAAAAAAAAAGTGAGAATGCCAGATTCATTTGCCCAGTTTTCTGTTGGGTTACATTCTATCCTCATTTTAAGGAGAGAGATTGTAAAAAAAAAAAAAAAAAATACTTGTTAGAACACTTTATAAAATAAGGAATCAAGCCCCATATTTGTCATGTGTTATGAATATTCCCCTTCCCCATTTGTTTTATTGCTTCTGGTCTTGTTTTTGGCATTTCATTCAATAAAGAAGTTTAAAATTTTAGCATAAACCCATTTATCACCATTTCTCTTTATGGTTTCTGGGTTTTATTGTCTACGAAATAATCCCCACATCTTAAGAGTATAAATATTCATATTTGTTTACTACTTTGGTTTGTTCATTTGTTTACATTTAATGTTTGATCTGGATTTTTGTGAAAGAAATATGGTTTGCAGCTAAATTTCCAAATTGCTTGTAAGTTGTGTGTGTGTGTGTGTGTGTTTAATATTTTATTTATTTATTTTAGAGAGACAGAGAGAGAACCAGGAAGGGGCAAATGGAAAGGGAGAGAGAATCTCAAGCAGACTCCCTGCTGGGCACAGAGCCTAACATGGGACCCGATCCCACACCCTGAGATCATGACCCAAGCTGAAACCAGAGTCAGTCAGACGCTTAACTGACGAGCCACTAGGTACCCCCCAAACTGCTTGTAAGTTATTTCAGTAACATTTACTTACCATTTTTTCCTTGCTGATTTGACACATTACCTTTTGCATATGAAAAATTCTCAATGTATTTGAATCTAGTTCCTAGTGCTATTCTATTCCATTTCAAGGGCTTCATTCCTTCCTAGTAACAGACTACTCTGATTAGTGTATCTTCATAACATGTTTTCATGTATGATAGAACTAGAACCCGTTACCGGTTATTAATCTTTAAAAGATGTTTTTCCATCCATTCTCACTTTTTTTTTTTTCAGATGATTTTTTGGGGCTTTTTTCTTCTATTTTTTAAAAATATATATTTATATGGGAAATTTATTGAGGCTGAGTTCTATACCTTATTATATTTTACATTCAATTTGTATTCTTTTTTACTTAAACTTTTAATTTTAGAATTGATTTATGGAAAAGTTGTGAAGACGGTATAACCCACATCCAGGTTCCCCTATTGTTAACATCCTATATCAGTATGACACATCTGTCAAAATGTCTATATAGAGGTAAATGCATTTGTCCAAATGTATACTAATATGACGAAACAACCTTAACACAGCATTACTAAAGTCCATAGTTTATTCAGTCTGACCAAATGTCCCCTTTTTTTATCCCAGGATCCGATTCAAGACCATAATTACATTTAGCTGTCGTGTCTTCTCATCCTCCTTTGTTGTGAGAGTTTCTCAGACTTTCCTCGGTTTTGATGAACTTGACAATTTTGAGGAGTACTGCTCAGGTTATATTACAGAATGTCCTTCAATGTGGGTTTGCGTAATGTTTTCCTCATAGTGAGGTGTTAACAGGTTTTGGGGAAAAAGACCACAGCTGTAAAGTGCTATTCTCATCACATTGAAGAATATGCTATCAACATGACTTATCACTGTTGACAATGACCTTGATCATCGGGTTAAAGTGGTAGGAGTACCTGTCAGGTTTCTCATCTGTAAAGTTACTTCTGCCCCTTTCCACACCGTATCCTTTAGAAGGAAGTCACTACGCATAGCCTACACTTAAGAGGTCGGGCGTTATGATCCAGCTACTTCAGTGGGAAATTTCTACATACAGTATTTGGAACTCTGCACAGGAGACCTGTATCTTCTCCCTTATTTATTTCTTTACTCAATCGTTTACTTAGTGCAGATTCATAGGCACTTGTGTGGGATCATGACCAGGGTTACTCTCTAATACTGCATTATTTGTTTATCGCTCAAACTGTTCCAGGTTTGGCCAGTGAGAATTCTTTCAGTTGGTTCCTGCGTCCCACTGACTGGTTACCACATCACTGTTGGGGGTTTTGTTTTCAGTACTTCCTTACTTTCTGGCGTTAGAGGATTCTACAGGTTTATCATGTATATTCCCTGCCCCAGTCCTAGAATCAGCCATTTCCTCCAAGGAATCTGGTTTCTTTTACTGGAAAATATTATTACTAATGTCAAACTCTGGGTGCTGGGTATGATCTTTGCTGCCAGGGTTTCTTGGCTTCTAGGTCCTGGGAGCTAACAGAATAATGAAATAGAAGTGTGTATACTAACCCATGTATATACACATATTTATACATTTTCTGTGTGCAATCATCTGTATTTACATTACTTAATACCATTTTTAAGTCCCTCTTGCTGCACCATTTCAACCCATATCCTACTGATACTTTAATTGGTATCAAATTGAATTTAAAGATTACTTGGGGCTGGTGAGTCTTTCTGCAAGAGCTTAATGTAAAATAAGTGATAATGAGAAATTTTTTTGTAAGACTTTCTATCATTTTTCTTCTGTTAGGATCCTCAAGAAAGTTTAGGTTTTGCTTCAGATGTTTCCAAATTTCAAGAAAAATTTTTGTGGTTTTTTTTTTAATATACAATGTTCGATGTTTTTTAAAAATTTATTTGACAGACAGAAATCACAAGTAGGCAGAGAAGCAGGCAGAGAGAGAGAGAGAGAGGAGGAAGGAGGTTCTCTGCTGAGCAGAGAGCCTGATGTGGGGCTCGATCCCAGGACCCTGGGATCATGACCCGAGCAGAAGGCAGAGGCTTAACCCACTGAGCCACCCAGATGCCCCTGTGTTTTTGTTTTTTTTTTTTTAAGATTTTATTTATTTATTTGACAGAGAGAGACACAGCGAGAGAGGGAATACAAGCAGGGGGAGTGGGAGAGGGAGAAGCAGGCTCCCCGCCAAACAGGAAGCCCGTTGTAGGACTCAATCCCAGGACCTTGGGATCATGACTTCAGCCGAAGGCAGACGCTTAACGGTTGAGCCACCCAGGCGCCCCTCTCTCTCTCTCTCTCTCTCAATCTCTCTCTTTTTTTTTTTTTTTAAATAAAGACTTTATTTATTTATGAGAGAGAGAGAGAAAGCACAGGAGGAGGGAAGGGTAGAGGGAAAATCAGACCCCCCGCTGGGCAATGCGGGACTCAGTCCTCAAACTCTGGGATCATGACACAAGCCAAAGCAGATTTAACGGACTGAGCCACCCAGGTGTCCCTTGTTTTATGATTTTCTTTTTTTTTTAATTATTTTTTTTAAAGATTTTATTTATTTATTTGCGAGAGAATGAGTGAGAGAGAGCATGAAAGAGGAGAAGGTCAGAGGGAGAAGCAGACTCCTCAAGGAGCTGGAAGCCCAATGCAGGACTCGATCCCCGAAGTTCAGGATCATGACCTGAGCCTAAGGCAGTCACTCAACCAACTGAGCCACCCAGGCGCCCCATGTTTTATGATTTTCTAAAGCTCTTCTTCCACTATACTTTTTACGGCTTCTAAAGTAGAAAATTAATGATTTTTAAGAAATGTATTTTGTAACCACCCATCCTGTTGAATTTTCCTATTATTTTTATTTTCTGTTCAGTTGTCTTGGGTTTCCTGTGTGAATTTTGCAAATAATGATAATTTTGCTCCCTCCTTTCAATATCTATAGATCTTATTTCTTTGTCTTGTCTATTTGTATTATTCAGAACAGAGATGAGCAATTTTTTCTTTAAAGAGCCGAACAGTAAGTCTTATGGGTTTATCACATAAAGCCTCTGTCACAACTACTCAGTTCTACCAGTATAGTGGGTAGGTGACCAGAGACAAAAGTTTAATGAATGGGAGATACTGTTTACCAATAAAACTTTATTTGCAAAAACAGGAAAATGGCCCACTGTTCTGGAATCCAAATTATGTTACATAATAATGGTGTTGGTGGGTACCCTGCCTTGTTTTAATCTTCATTTTAAACAGAATGCTTTTCTGTTTCACTATTAAGCATAATGCCAGTGTTTGATCACACACACACACACATACACACACACACACACATACAGTTTAAATAATGTTAAAAAAAAAAATTCACCTTTCCCTATTTTCTCTAAGAGCATTTATAGGAATATTGTTGAATTTTATTAACTACTGAGTATTGATATCTTTGACCTATAAATACAGTAAGTTATGTTAATACATTTCTTTTTTTTTTAATTTAAAAAATATTTTATTTATTTATTTGACAGAAATCACGAGTAGATAGAAAGGCAGGCAGTGGGGGAGCAGGTAGCAGACTGCCCGCTGAGCAGAGAACCTGACTAGACTGGGGGCTCAATCCCAGGACCCTGAGATCATGACCCGAGCCGAAGGCAGAGGCTTAACCCACTGAGCCACCCAGGTGCTCCTCTTTTTTTTTTTTTTTTAAGATTTTATTTATTAATTTGACAGAGATCACAAGAAGGCAGAGCAGCAGGCTGGGGCAGGGGAAGCAGGCTCCCGCCCAGCAGAGAGCCTGAAGTGGGGCTTAATCCCAGGACCCTGAGACCGCGACCCAAGCCAAAGGCAGAGGCTTAACCCACTGAGCAATCCAGGTGCCCCTGTTAATACATTTCTTAAGATGTAACCATTCTAGGGGCATCTGCTTTCGGCTCAGGTCGTGGTCCTAGGGTCCTGGAATGGAGCCCTGCATCAGGCTCCCTGCTCAGCAGGGAGTCTGCTTCTCCCTCTCCCTCTGCTTCTGCCCCCTGCTCGTGTTCTCTCTCTCTTTCAATCTGCTCTCTCAAATAAATAAAATCTTAAAAAAAAAAAAAGATGTAACCATTCTTATACTTTTGGTAAAAAACTCACCTGGTTTTGGTTTATCATGCTTGTGATATGTTAAGTATTTCCATTATTTTTGTCAATAGTCTGTTATGTTCTATATTGATACTCACAAATGAGAATAGCTTGTAGTATGTTATTATTTTAAATTGTCAGATTATGGAATTAGTATTTTGTTGGCTTCATATATATAATTTGAAAGCCTTCCTTTCTATGGGAATATTTTTATAGCTAGGACTTATCTGTTTATTGAAAATCTGAGCAAATTCATCTATAAAGCCACGAGGGTCCGGTGGTTTTCCTAGGAGAATTTCAAGTAACTTTCTCCATTTCTTCTGTGGGTATTGTTTATTTCAGTTGTCTAATAACAGTTCTTTTGGTATCAATTTTTGTTGATTCATTTGTTCTTAGAAAATCACTTATTTCACTCAGATTGTCAAAATTATTTGCTGAAAAATTCACAAAGTAGTATTTATGATTTTTTAAAAAAATTTTCCTTGCCATCTGTTGTTGTTTGCCATTTTTAGTTTCTAATCTTCTGTATTAGTTCTTCCCTTTCTCCTCCTAATTAAGCTATCTCTGTTTTATTGCTGTTGGCAAAAAATCAACTTTTGGATGCATTTATAAATTCTGGTTTTCTTTTTCGTGCTTTCTAATTAATTCATGTCTGCTTTGATCTCTACCTCTTCTGTGTTCTTGAGGTTGATTTTATCATTGTTTTCCAACTGCTTAAGAACTGATTTGGGCTATGAATTTTTCATCAAGAACAATTTTAGTGGCACCCCATAGATTGGGCTAGATGGTGTTTTATGTTTTCTCTAGATATTCTCCCAGTTTAGATTTAATTTCTTCTTTGATGTAAAGATGAAGAGAGAAGACTTTGGGGGAGAGGGATATTGGTCTTTTCTTATTTCCTAATTTATTATTTTACTGCACTGGGTTCAGAGATAATCTTATTTCTTTTGAGGAACTAGATAACATTTTTAGTAGGTCCTGATGTGATTAATTTCTATAAATGATCCATTAACTAGGAATATTTTTTAAAGCAGACAATTATACACTTTATGTTTTTCTGTCTAAGAATAGTATAGAGTTGTTTCTGCATGACTGGTTTCTTCAGAGCAGGAGACCTATGTGATTTGTGTTTGTATCTCTAACACCTCGCTACTATGCCTGGGACAGAGTTGTTCAGTAAGTGGCTGCTGAATGAATGAATTCATGAATAAATGCTCCCTGTATTCAATGGGTTTATTTTTCTGGGGTTAACTGGCCCTAGGCAGTTTCTCCTCACACGGACACAAGACTAATTGATAATAAGCCATTCACTTCATAGCTATCCGTGGTAAAATGAGTCAGTAAAAAGGTTAAAACAGGATGATATATAGGCTGTTAAAAACCCAGTTGTACGCTCTATTTATTTTTAAGATTTTATTTATTTATTTTTATTTTAAAGAGAGAGCATGTGAGCAGGGGAAGGAACAGAGGGGGAGAGAATGGGGGAAAGAATCTCAAGCAAACTCTGTGCCAAGCATGGAGCCCAACTCCAGGCTCGAACCCACGACCCTGAGATCATGACTTGAGCTGAAACCAAGAGCTGGACACTCAACCAACTGAGCCGCCCAGATGACCCCTCTTCTCTTTTCTTAAATGTCTTCTCCTTGGCTCATGTTATACCCATCTTTAAGGCTCAAGTCTTGACACATATAAAATCAGGCTGAGTTCTTGGAGTGTCTCTACTTTTGTGACCTTCATTGACTAGACAGATGTGTTTTGGCATGTGATCTAAAGGGTCTTGTACTGTTACCCAGCTGTTTAATATATCTCTTGTCTTCCTAGTAAAACAATAAGGTCCTTGAGAATCTTACATTCCTTTCTATCCTAGAGAGTACCCAGAAGAATGTTCAGTAGACACCTGCTGTATCAACAAGAGGAAAATTAAGAAAAGCTAGTACTTTGGTTGACATTCTACCTCATGGTCCTGTGATCTTAGCTATAATTTTACATCTCTGGAGCTCAGTTTTCTTTTCTTTTCTTTTTTAAAGATTTTATTTATTTTTTGGCAGAGATCACAAGTAGGCAGAGAGGCAGGTAGAGAGAGAGAGAGAGAAAGAGAGAGGGAGAGAGAGAGGAGGAAGCAGGCTCCCCGCTGAGCAGAGAGCCAGATGTGGGGCTTGATCCCAGGACCTTGGGATCATGACCCAAGCTAAAGGTAGAGGCTTCAACCCACTGAGCCACCTAGGCGCCCCTGGAGCTCAATTTTCTAAAAGGGCACACCAAGGCCTTTTAAAATTTAAGAAATGCAATAATTTTTATAATATATTGATTCTATGAAGGAGAAAGGGAGGGAACCACATTAAGAAATAGCACAAAACATATATCCATTGGTCACGCAACAACAGCACTGTCGTTATACACAGACATCAACAGCCACCTTGCTCCATAGTTTGTTTCTCCCCCACTCTTCAACTGCTGCCACCCTTAGCTCTCACTTCTCCTTGCTTTGCTCATTCAGAGAAAGCCAACTGTCACTAACATGTGTCTCTCCGACCTGCTCTGAGAGACCCTCCAGGCCCACTTCTCCAGAGCAGCTACAGAGATCCAACTATCTATCAGACATTATGCTGACAGACCCACAATGTATCTTTTGGGTGTTATGCTGGTTGTTCACATTCATTTGCTCAGACCTTGACTCCCCTACCCCTGATCCCATAACCACTTCCTTCCTGTGATGTTCCTACTTGTTTACATGGCCCTACCATTCTTCTCAGAGTCATCTTCAGTTCCACCCTATCCCTCAATGTCCACATTCAACCAGTTGTCATGTCATCAAGAATCCACCTACCCACCATCTAGAATCCATTCTTTCATTTCTAATCCCATTTCTACTACCCTACTGAGGCTTGCATCACCCCCTTCTCAGGATGGCTCTAACTGCTTCATAACTAACCAGTTTCTGTATGACCCAGTCAATCCTGGAAAACACTACCAGATTAATCTTCCTACAGTATGGTTCAATACTACAAGATTGATTAGCTGCCTATCATGTTTCTGTGTCGGCTTAATTAACCAATTAACCAACCAAAGAATCAATTAATCATAAGTAATTCTCCGTGTCCTTCTAAAACAATTTGATATACAAATTTCACTCTGGAGTGAGACTGTTTGGATTAATTTTCCACTTCTGTTAAATACTACCAGTATCCCTGTGCAAAGTAGTAAACCATTCTGTTTCTCCAATTGGGAAAAAAAAAAAAAAAGAAGGACAATAAAAAATAATGACTAATACTTAATGAATATTTTTTGGATGCCAGGCACTATGCTAAGTTATTTATATGTATTAAACCACTTTACACCTCAAGCATCCCCATAGGGTAGATACTGCTTTGATGCTCACTTTTCAGATGAGGACAAAAACCTCAAAAAGGTTAAACACCTTCCTGAAGGTGCAACTACTAGTAAATGGCAGTGCTGAGGCCTAGAACTCCATTCTAAGATATTTAGTGAGATTTCTTTTTTCTTCATTGAATTAAAATTTATACACAATAGAATGAATGGATCTTAAACAGCTTGATAGGTTTTGATAATTGAATACACACAAGTGACCACCACCCAAATCAAGATACAGAATATTTCCACTATCCAAACAATTCCTTCATGCCTTGTTCCAGTCACCCCACCCCAAAGACCACCACTGAGTTCCAGGACATAAATTAATTTTCCATGTTCTTGAATTTCATATAAATGAAATCACATCATATGTATTCTTTAGTACCTGGATTTTGCTCAACATAGTGTTTTTGACATCTGTGTTGTCTTGATAAGTACTAATTGACTTTGTACCAGTAGACCACAACTTGTTTATTCATTCTGATGTTAGGAGACATTCAGGTTGCTTCTGTTTGGGGCTATTAAGTACTAGGCTGCTATAAGTATCTTTGTACAAGTCTTTTTATAGATATATTCTTTTTTTTTAAATTTTTTATTTTTTATAAACATATATTTTTATCCCCGTTATAGATATATTCTTATTTCTCTTAGGTAAGTTCTTCAGAGCAGGACTGCTAAGTCATATGGTAGGTGTATTTTTAACTTTATAAGAAAATACCAAAAAGTTTTTCAAAGTGGCTTTCCAATGTTACAGCTCCACAGACAATACACAAGAGTTCCAGATGCTCCACATACTTGCTAACATAATCCTATCCACCCATTAGCCATTCTTGTGGGTATAAATGTTATTTCAGAATGGTCTGAATTTGCATTTTCTTTTTTTTTTTTTAAGATTTTATTTATATATTTGAGAGAGAGAGAGAGAGAGAGAATGAGAGGGGAGGGATCAGAGGGAGAAGAAGACTCCCCACCGAGCAGGGAGCCCAATGTGGAACTTGATCTGGGGACTCCAGGATCATGACCTGAACCGAAGGCAGTTGCTTAACCAACTGAGCCACCCAGGTGCCCTGAATTTGCATTTTCTTGATGACTGATGATTTTTTATCTTTTCATGTTCTTATTGACCATTTCTAATTTGTGTGTGTGTGTGTGTGTGTGTGTGTGTGTGGTGACTACTCAAGCTTTTATCAAAGTGAGTTATTTGTCTTCCTTATATATCTGAATATAAGTCCATTATAATGTGAATAATTTTATCCCAGTCTATGGCTAACTTGTTCATTTCTAAAAATTCATAATCAGAATTTTTAAGTTTATTCATTTTATCATTGATGATTAGTGCTTTTTATGTTCTAAGAAATCTGTTTGCACTAAGAGGTCAAGGGAATATTTTTTTTTCAAGATTTTATTTATTTATTTGACAGACAGAGATCACAAGTAGGCAGAGAGGCAGGTAGAGGAGGGGAGGGAAGCAGGCTCCCTGCAGAGCAGAGAGACCAATGTGGGGCTCCATCCCAGGACCCTAGGATCATGACCTGAGCTGAAGGAAGAAGCTTTAACCCACTGAGCCACCCAGGCGCCCCTCAAGGGAATATTTCATATTTTGTTCTAGAAGAGTTAGGACTCTAGTTTTCATATCTAGCTCTACGATCCATCTCAAATTAATATTTATTTATAGAGTGACGTAGGGGTCTAGATTCATTTGTTTCTACAGTGTTATCTAGTTTTTTTCAGTCCCATTTCCCCACTGATTTCCCTTGGCATCTTTGTGAAAAACAATTTGACTGTATGTGTACAGGTCAGTTTTTAGATTCTGTATTCTGCTCTGCTGATCTGTCATCCTTATGGCAAAACTACCGTGTGTTCAGCTTCCATTGTTTCTACGAAGAGGTTTGTCATCTTTTTTTTTTTTTTTTTGAGACAGAGAGAATAAGCCCAATTGGGGAGGAGGGTCAGAGGGAGAGGGAGAAGCAGACTCTGCTGAGCAGAGAGCCCGATGAGGGGCTTGATCCCAGGACCTGAGATCATGACCTGAGCTGAAGGCAGACACTTAACCTACTGATCCACCCAGGCGCCCTGTCATCATTTTCAATGTTGTTTCTCTGATTGTAATAATTCTTTCTAATCTGGCTGCATTTTAGATTTTCTATTTATCTTTGATATTTAGCATTTTGACATCATATGCTTAGATGTACTTTTTTTGCAGTTTCTTATCCTGCTTGGGATTTGCTGAGCATCTTTAATCTGTAGATTGATTTCTTAGTTTTATAAAATTTTTAGCCCTTATCACTTCAAGTATTTTGCTTCTGTATTCTCTCTCTTTTCTCATTCTGCAATTCCAACTACATATGTGTCAGACCAGTTGCTAATGTTCTACAGTTCTAAGATGCCCCATTCATAAAATGAAAAAATGCTTCATTTTATTTCAGATAAAATCTATTGATTTAAGTTCCCTGATCCTTTTTTCCTCTGTGTCTATTCTGTTCTTTATCCCATTACATAAATGTGTCATTTATGCTCTTTTTCATTTTGGGAGTTTCCATTCACTTCTTTCTTAGTGTCCTTTGTTGTTATTGTTGTTGATATTCCCCATCTATTCATATATGCTGTCTACCTTTTCTATGAGGTATCATAAAATAGTGCTTAGACAATCAATTAAAAATTCTCTTGAGGGATGCCTGGGTGGCTCAGTTGGTTAAGCCGCTGCCTTTGGCCCAGGTCATGATCTCAGGGTCCTGGGATCGAGTCCCACATCAGGCTCCTTGCTCAGCGGGGAGCCTGCTTCTCTCTCTGCCTCTGTCGGCCACTCTGCCTGCTTGTGCTCTCTTTCTCTGACAAATAAATAAAATCTTTAAAAAAAATTCTTTTGCGGGGTGCCTGGGTGGCTCGGTGGGTTAAAGCCTCTGCCTTTGGCTCGGGTCATGATCCCAGGGTCCTGGGATCGAGCCCCGCGTCAGGCTCTCTGCTCGGCGGGGAGCCTGCTTCCCTTCCACTCTCTCTGTCTGCCTCTCCACCTGTCAAATAAATAAATTTTTTAAAAATTCTTTTGAAATAAATGAAAAAAAAAAAAAGAAAATCTGAGCAAAGAAAGGGAGTTTTAAAAAAGAAACAAATGGAAATTATAGAGCTGTAAAACACAATACCTAAAATGTTAAACACAATAACACAACAACTTACTGGATGGACTTGACAGTAGTTGGAGATAATGGAGGACAGAATCAGTGAACTTGAAGGCAGATCAATAAAATTTACTAGATTCGAACAACAGTAAAATAATCAGAACTTTAGGGCTCTGTGGGAAAATTACAAAAGATCTGACATTCTTATCATCAAAGTCTTAGAAGGAGAGAAAGAGTGTGGGACTGACAAAATATTTTTTTAAAAAGTACTCAAAGAAATAATGATAGGAGTCTTCCCAAACATGGCAAAAAGACATAAGCCTATAGTTTCAAGAAGCTAAATAAATTCCAAATAAGATAAAACCAAAGAACTCCATACCTAGACACATCATAATTAAACTTCTGAAGAGCAGTTACATACAGAATATAATTGCGGAGAGCTACACACATGTAAAATGCTGAGAGAAATAAATGTATGTACAGCTGGCCCTTGAACAATAGTGGTTTGAACTGTGTGGGTCCACTTACATGTGGATTTTTTCCAGTAAATACATTACAGTACTGTGAATGTATTTTCTCTTGTGATTTTCTTAATAAGACTTTCTTTCTCTAGCTTACTTTATTATAAGAATACAGTATATAATATATATAACATGCAACATATGTGTTAATTATCTAATCTACTTATGTTATCAGCAAGGCTGCCAGTCAACCAAAAGCTATTAGTAAAGTTTTGGGTGAATCAAAAGTTACATGTGGGTTTTTGACTGTGCAGGGTCGGTGCCCTCAACTCCCACATCGTTCAAGGGTCAACTGTAAAATGCTGAAATCTGAATAACTCTGTTTATTGTACCAATGTTGATATCCTGGTTTTGATATCCTACTACAGTTAGGCAAGATGTTAACACTGGTAAGTACACGGAACCTCCCTGTACATTTCTTTGCAACTTTCTGTGACTCCATAATTATTCCAAAATAAAAAATACACACACACACACACACACACACACACACACACACACGCATGCTCACACATGCACTCAATTTATTCTATGATGGATTAACGTTTTAGGAGCACTATGGTCGAACATGCTTAAAGTCTCACTTTTATGGAGAAGGGAATAAAATTCTAATTGGTTGATGCTGTCCCCTCAGCTGTTAAGAATGGATTTTTTTGGTTCACTTTCATTTTTACTCCTTTCCTTGTCATTAAATTATTTATATGCTACTGTAATTAAAATAATTATCTTTTTAAGATGTAATATTAGAAAAAAGGAAAAAGTCTGGTGAACACACATTATTTTCGATAGTCAAAGCAAACAATGGCCTTATAATTAGAAAAAAATTTAGTCTGACAAATCCATTCCCAATAAAACTCACTGCTCACTGCCTAATGAGGGAAACTTCTAGTGTTTATACTAGATTTCTCTAGTATGGGCTTATTTCACTTAAACATGAATAGCACTAGCTTCTCTTTTATACAGGCTGAAGTTTAAGAGAGAACCAATTTGCCTTAATTACTTCAGATATGTTAACACTACTCTGTGCATAAGTCCATTGGAGTGTGTCTGTCTCTGGGCAGAAAATATAGGACTGCACTTCTTCCCTGGTTTGATCATCCAACAGGACTTCCTATAGAGACTCATGAAAATTCACTAGCAATAAGACTGATACAGTGCTTGCCCACTTGGTACTCTCAATCTAGTGGGAACCTCTTGATATTTATAGCATGTTAGAGTTTACACATCATTTCATTTGATCTTGAAATTATGAAATAAGTAGTAGCTTCATCTTATGCGCAACAGAGGTAAGGCTTAGAAAGATCAAATGATGCCCAAGGTCATAAAATGCCAGGACTTCCAGCTCAAGTCCAGTGTTTGTTCCTCTCTATCAGGGAATGCCATCGTCCATGGATTTAACTTGCATGGACTAAACCAAACCCACTCATAAGAAAAAAACAGAGAATAATAATTTAAATAGTGCCATGAGACAATACTTGTATGTATTATTTCATCACGGCTGTACACTAATCTATACTATACATTCATATTACATAATAGGTTATATAAACAAATCCACATGTAGTATATTTTGTGAATGCTTTAAGGCATTTTAAAGATAATTTCAACTATTGGGACTTAGACACTTCATTTAAAATGTTGCATTAATCCTGTATAAAACTGAACCGCACTGCCCCACATTTCAATAATACTAAGGAACAAAGAACAATCCCACTGTAGGAAATCAGTCTAAAATTTTCTTTTCTTTTTTTTTTAATTTTAAAGATTTTATTCACTTATTTGACAGGCAGAGATCACAGGCAGAGAGGCAGGCAGAGAGAGAGGTGGAAGCAGGCTCCTCGCTGAGCAGATAACCCAACACAGGGCTCAATCCCAGGACCCTGGGATCATGACCTGAGCCAAAGGCAGAGGCTTTAACCCACTGAGATACCCAGGCATCCCCTGATCCTGGATTTTTAAAATTATCACAAGTTTGCTTTCATACATATATAATGTGACCTGGTGGGATGATCTACTTTTAAAGAAAAAAAAAGAATAACTACTTAGGCTTACAGACCATGTAATTAAAAGGAGTTTAAGCCTTTTCTGTTGGGCTAGATTACAAAGGTATCTTTTTTAAAGCATTAACATTGAATTTCTACAGACTCATTTTACAGACATCTTCTCAAGAGCGTTTATACAATTCAGCAAAGCACATCTGACCCTTGGCTATATCTTATTTGTATACTTTAAAAAATGCTAAGGAAATTCCAGTGCCCACCACCTGATAGATGCATATTACTTTTGCTTTTCCTTTGGGTTAACTTTTTCATCAGATAATTTTCTATTGTTCTTACCCTTGTATCCCATCCAAACCTCTCAATTTTCCACAATGCTCTGTGGTTTTAATTTTCACCAACACTTTCTGGTTTCATCTGTACTAACCTCGGGATTATATTGGCAGTGGCCCTGGCCGCCGAACCAATGAAGTGAATGTAGATTTTATAATGACGGGTCAGTTGTTTGTCACTGAGCACTGCTTGGATTTCACACAGCAATATCCTTTTCAATTAAGGTAACTTTTTAAATATACAATCAAACTAACTGAACTTTGATGATTTTGTAAGACTTTCACAGTAAATAAAAAGGTTTCACAAGTCAGAAAAAAAATTTCGGGCCCCGTATTTCATTGTTCAGCTAGCAAAATATGTATTTTATTACATGTATCACATGTCTTTTGCCCACTTGATCTCTCTAAAGAAGGAAAAAGCTAGGGGATTACTGATGGGTTTCGGGGTTGTGGTAGAGCGTTCTCTTCTCCAAAATCTACATTCTCCTCTTGCTATTGGACTCCCAATGTTAGGCTTCCTGGGTGTGGCCATGTGACTGAGTTCTAGCCAATGGAATGTGGACAGGGGTGATATTAGCCATGACCAGGCCCAGGATCATAAATACTTCCTGTTAATGTGTACTCCTCCATGTTTTTTCCCCTTCAACCGTCTGAATGTTAGACAGTATAAGCTATTTTTATATTTTTTAGTACAGAACAATGACAACAATAATAGCAGCAAATATTACTGTAGCATCTATTTGTGCCAGTCCCTGATTACAGAGCTACTGATGTATTATTAATTTACTTCAACTTAAGAACCCTGTGAGATACTATAATAATATCATTCCCATTTTTCAGATGAGGAAACTTGGGTGCAGGGAGGTTAAGCGGTTTGCCCGAGATCACAAGTGGCAGGGCTGGGGTCAGCAGCCTGTGGTCCCAGCTCTAGCGTGTGTGTTCTCTGCGATACTGAGGCCATCACAGATTCTTTTGGGGCTGGTGACATGTGTTTCATATTTTATGCTAATTCAAGTTTAGCTTAACTATGTGTCCAGTCAGAAAGTTCTAACTGCCAAACAGAATCTCACCTTCAGCTTTCTTAGCAGTCAGGTTGGAGTATCACAGCCAATTCTTTAAGAATTCATTCTTTAGCTGGTAGAACGGCTATCATGGGGGTTTGGGTTTCAAAGCCTCACTGAAGCACCTCTAATTGTTCATTAACAATTTACCTGCTAACATATGGGGGGAATCTGAGACAAAGGAAGAAGTAAATAGCAGCAGTAAAAGGTATTTCATGGTTTCTTTGGTTTCTTCTTTTCTCCATCTCTCTCCAGACCAAGAGGGGCAGGAAGTCCCCCTAGGCTTGGGGCCTGCTTGGGGCTGTTGAAGACAAAGGTCCCCAGAGGAGATCCAGATAGCAATTCACATCCCAGAGCAGAAGAGCATGAGCTAGGGATGTGCCTCATGAAATCCTAAAATGGAGACACTCAAGGAAGTGACTCCATCTTGAGGTGTAGTTCTGAGAAATAAAGTGGTAGCCAGGGGCGCCTGGGTGGCTCAGTGGATTAAGCCGCTGCCTTCGGCTCAGGTCATGATCTCAGTGTCCTGGGATCGAGCCCCGCATCGGGCTCTTTGCTCAGCGGGAGCCTGCTTCTCTCTCTCTCTCTGCCTGACTCTCCGCCTACTTGTGATTTCTCTCTCTGTCAAATAAATAAAATCTTAAAAAAAAAAAAATAAAAAAAAATAATAAAGTGGTAGCCAGAGGTCTGCCCTTGGTCCCAGCTTTCAGAAACTCTGCCTGGGCTGGAGGTCCCAAATACCCATCTTTCTATGGGTCTTCTCTCTCACCTTCTCTATAAGGTCTCTAGTATCTCTTTTTCAACCCTCAATTCACATTTAAAAGTTTTAACTAATATCTTCTGTGATCAACCCAAATTGTTTCATAGGAGTACACTATGCTAGATGCATGCCTGAGAGACAGAGAAACATATTTTTCCAATACTTAGAAGCAGCTACGTTATTCCCATAACTTTATTATTTTTGTGCATAATGATCCATACTCATTAAAAGTATTTTTTAAAAAGATTTTATTTATTTATTCAACAGAGAGAGAGATCACAAGTAGGCAGAGAGGCAGGCAGAGAAGCAGGCAGAGAGAGAGAGGAGGAAGCAGGTTCCCCACCAAGGAGAGAGTCCGATGCGGGGCTCGATCCCAAGACCCTGAGCCGAAGGCAGAGGCTTTAACCCTCTGAGCCACCCAGGCACCCCTCATTAAAAGTATTTTGATAGCATTCTTGAACTGGAAGTAGAGGAGTTAAAAAGCATGTGGTGAGAAATTACGGCCCTTGAGCTGAAAAAAATAAAAAATAAAAAGCCCTTAATACAGTCTTCTACTTTAACAACTCAAAGGTAGCTAGAAAGGCCATTGAACTCTACCTACCACAGGAAATCAGTAAGACAATAAAGGCTAAATCTTGAGACCATTAATCAACAAAATCTTAATGGATATTTCATAAAACTTTTAATTACTGACAGCCTACTTTCCTGTTCTTGGCCTGAGAAATTTTTATGTGTGAATTCAGCCAAGACTCAATCCATCTATCCTTGATCATCTTTCTCTACATAGGTGAAAGTCATAACTTCATATTCGGCAAGGACATTAGAAATAACATAGTTGTTCTGTTAAAAAAAAAAAATAAGAAAAATACTGATTAAAATGTCAACTCAGCAAAGTAAGTCTGCCTTCTGTATCTTGGAATAATTTAGGGCTCGAAATCTTCTGAATGCCTTTCAGGACCTTCAAAAATATGTAGAGACTTCCGTCTCTGGTTTTTAAGTTGTAGCATGTGTTACTGAAAATCTGTAGAGCTTTTCCACAGTTCCTTCCTTCATCACACTGAGTTCCTAGTGGGTTGGGATAAAGCCACTTTTCTTCTGGCCTTAAACAAACAAACAAACAAAAAACAAAAAAAGGAAGGAGGGAGGGAGGGAAGGAAGGAAGGAAAGAAGGAAGGAAGCAGGAAGGAAGGGAGGGATAGGAAAGAAAAGGAAAGGAAAGGGGGAAAGAAAGAGAGAAGGAAGGGAAGGAAGAAAGGGAGAAGGAAGAAAAAAAAAGTAACAAGAGAGTCCACATGTCTTAGGACACAGTGAGTTCTTTGAAATCAAATGGAAGCAGAATTATTGCCCAATCTTCTAAGTGTGTCATGGATCGATGAGTCAACATTTGAAAAGTGCTTGAAAGTTCTGAGTTGAAAGACCACAGATCTGTATAAAGTATTATCATTATAAAAATAACGCTATTTTCCTGTGGTTATTTTTTTGAAAAGAGAATGTTCTTTTGGTTGCTGTCCGTAACCAATTAAAAAAAAATAAAAATAAATACCACCAAAAGGAAGCCATCCTTGCAGAAGAACATTAAATCATCAGTACTTTTCTAGGATTAAAAAAAGGGAGTAGGTGGTTGAGCCATGCCTTTGAGAACACTCAAGGTTCTGCCTGGATGGTAACACAGGAGAACTGTATAATACACTTAAAATTTTTAAAATAATTTTTTAAATCTTTTAAATAAGAACTGTATAATACACTTAAAGTTTTTTAAATAAATAATAATTTATTTTTAAAAATTTTAAAATAATTTTTTAAATTTTTTAAATAATTTTTTAACGACCTATAACAGGCAATTTTCTAATCACAGTTTCCATCTTTTTCTATTTAGTTTTAAAGGGAGCCCGTATTTCTCCATGTTCACAAAATCAAACATAATTCTCTCATATTCTTTACATGCTCTGGCTTATTCCCTCTTTTTTTATTGAGGAGAAGCTGTGTCCCACATCCAGGCGGCACATAAGACCGAATATACCTAGTCTCCTACTAAGAGTTGACTCAACCCCCACAGAAAGTAGGACATGTCATCTTCTCACCTCAAGGAGCACAGTGGATGTGACTCTACTGAATTACATCAGGAATTTATCAGTTACTACCTACAACTTTTTAAAGCCCTGCTGATGAGACAGAGAACTTATTACTGTTTTAAAGAAGCATTTTGAAAAAAAAAATTATACTAAGCATTGTCTCACCCTTTGTTAAGTCAGTGTATTAAACATGGAAGTAAAAAGATAGAATGAAGAGGGGTGCCTGGGTGACTCAGTGGTTAGGCCTCTGCCTTTGGCTCAGGTCATGATCTCAGGGTCCTGGGATCGAGCCCCTCAACAGGCTCTCTGTTCGGCGGGGAGCCTCTCTCTCTTTCCCTGCCCCTCTGCCTATTTGTGATCTCTGTCAGTCAAATAAATAAATAAAATCTTAAAAAAAAAAAAATAGAATGAAGAAAACAAACAAAAATGTTAGGGTCCCCAAATAATGGCTCGGATTCTGCAGGTTGATGAATTCTGATGAACAAACCAAATATGGTAGACAAAAGTGAAATGAAGAGCAGCAATTTCCCCTCCTCTTTGTTCCTTCTTCCAACTTGGCTGAAGTCCCGAGCTCCTTCTCGGAGTTACCTCCTAACCACCCAGGCGACTGTAATTTATTAAGTTATGATTTGGCTCCAAAGATGTCAGGTGTTTCCCAAAGTGATGAGATAAAGACCACACCACATGTATGTTAATTCCCAAGAATTCTAGAATCAGGGCTTTAAAAGCATATTCTGGGGCAAATAGTGTAACGCCTTCTTTCAAATAAGAGAAAGAAAAGTCGAGGTTTGGGAAAGGCATTCAAGTATTTTAGCAGGGAGTTTTTCGCCTCGGTTTCCTTTGGCCACGACGCCAAAGCATTTTTGACAGATAATTGGCCTGGAAACAGTGCCCCTGGAAACCATCATCCGGCATTCCCACCCATTAATTAGGTGATTCATTTTCATCTTTTTTTCCCTCCCCATTTTTTTCCTGTTTCCTTTTCCCACCCTTTCCTTGTTGGTTTTTCTTTGGATCATCCATAACCTCTGCAAGCCTTCTTGATCTATTTATTTGTGTTCTAACTCACTGCCCTTGGATATATTTTCTGTTCTTGTCACCTCTCCTGACCTCTGGGTTCCTTTTTGACGAGTCCTCCTGTCTTGCTACTTAACTTCCCTGTGGAAAGCTTAACTAATGTTGCAAGTTGAGAAACCTCTCCAGGAGCCGCCCCTGACTGCTCCAACTTCCAGCGATTTTCATTTCCCTTAAAGTTCCATAGCACTAATGATTGGTACCACACAATTAGCATTTATTACTGTGAGATAATCTTTTTGCCTTTTTTCCCAGCTGAGCAGGCAGCTTACTCAAGCACAGGGAGTATTACAGCTAAGCCTCAGAAAACATGCAATGTAACTTCAACAAATAGTTACTGATTGAGTTCGGGTGGTGGACATAGCTCATGGAAATAAGGGGTAGCCTCTTTGGGGATAATAGGATTTGAGGTTAAACGAATTTTAGATATTTAAGTTCTTTTACTCAAGAGTACAGCAAACACATGGCTTCAAGAGGCTAAACAATACAATACAGAACTTTGGCCTCAAAGAGGCGTTTCTATTGCTTCATCAGTTAGAGACCCAATATAGTGTGGAAGTGAGGTTTCACTTGGATAGATGACCTTTAAAAACTAAACAAGCCAAACAAAAACAAACTAAAGAATCAGTACCCTCATTTAGATCTTCACCAGCATAATGTGATACTTATCTAAACAAGCCCTACTTGGAGGACCAGTTTTTCAGATATGCAAAGAAATGCCACCCAAATAAGACCTGGAGAAGAAAAGAGAGGAAGTGATACGAAAATTCTAGGTCCTACTTTTCCTGTCGCAGAACCACTCACTTCCTATAGGTATCTTGTTGGACTATAAAAAAACTAGTAAAAAAAAAAAAAAAAGTCTTCAAACCATCATATTTCTTCTGATTCTATGAGATACAAGACAGGAAAGGAAAAACAAACAAACAAACAAACAAAAAACACCTAATTGCTCTCCATACCAGCAAATACCAGATAAGCAAAATACTTTTAAGTCTGGAAGGATCAGGTTGGTAACGGGTTGCATAAAGTCAAGGCCGACTTGACACTTCAATGTTAGTAAAAACAGTACATGCCAGAGCTACTTTCTTAAATCAAGCAATCACTGTGGTAAAGGAAAAAGGATCAAAATATCAAGACAAGCATGCCATTGGCTTGAGGTATGTGTCAGATTTATTGTGGCCGAGAAGATTAAAATCAGCCAACATTAAGGAGGGAGTGTACGTGCTGCATTCAGATGTCAGGAAGTCTGAAAATTATGCCATCAACCCAGAGAGGTTCCTGAGCGGATGATAAATAAAGGACACGTTTAAAACAGAAAGGCTGAAAAGCAACCAAGGCTCAGAGATACTGTGATTGCTTGGGTTTTAGCATTACCTGGGCCTATGGTTAAGAGAGAAAAGCTAAAGATAGCAAGATGAATCAAGGTCATCTGAAAGGGCTCTAATGAGAGTGAGTAGAAAAGTTGCTGACACAGGTTCCAAAATATGGTGTCAGGGTGGGGCATCAGAATGTACTCCAGGGCACAGACCTTTTTAGAGAAAGGAATTCAGAGTTACGCCCATGTTTCAAAAGAGCTGGGGCAAAAGGCTGAGAGAGTGATGGAGAGAAAGAGGAACACGCAGCCACGTGCACTGAGAAAAGAAAATTACTTGTGCCAGAGCAGAGGCCTCTGGTCTAACCCAATCCATACAGAGGGAGGCGGGTGATGGCCTGACCACCCCTCAGAAGCCAGCCGGCCACAGACAGACCTTAAGTAGGGCAGGGATCCTTCAAGGCCAAAGGCGGGTCTGTAAAAACCCAAATCACGGTGACTTTTTAGTTTTTCTGGCTCTTCCTTAGAAACCACATAACCACTAACATTCTACTGCTTTTCCCACTGAGCAGACCCACATCCAACTTCTAGATCCCCTAGCCACAACAGGCACAGCACGCATGCGTCGTCACGCTCTGCCAAGCTCAGTGGCGATTCCTGCCCAGGGAGGGGCTGGTTTGTCGCTCAACTGTGGCATCAGCAAGCCGGGTCTCCCGGAGTATGTAAGAGCCATGCCTCTGTGGCCACATCTGGGTCCAATCCTGGCCCTTCCATTAGCAATTCTGGGACTGTGAGGGGACTGTCTTCATGGCTTTGAACTTCTTTCATTTATAAAATGATAAAACAGACATCGGTTCCGCAGGGTCATTGCTGACGACTGAGTGGGATTTGAGTGTATGCAAAACACTTAGTATGTGCTGGGCATGTAATTGGTATTCTAGAAATGGAAATGGTTATGATTAATTCTCTGTACTCTTCTCCTTTAAAAAAAAAATAATCATGTTTTGGCCATTTCCTCTTCCTTTAGAAAAAAAAAAAAACTTTATGGCTTTCCCCTGCCCAAGTGCAAAGTGCCCTTAACATACCCCATCCTTCCTATCAAGAGAGGAATCAATTTGATAATGTCACTCATATCAACCTGCGATGCTTAATACTACGGACTCTAAAAAGCAATGAATATAATGGTATTGGGCAATGATTACATAAAGGAGTAACCTTTGGAGAAATATTCACAGCAAATAGGCTGTCCCCAAATGGCGTTCTATAGATGAGTAATCATTCATTCTGCTTCTAAGTAAGATGAGTCTTATCTGGCTTGGATTCTGTATCTCTACAGGCTTCCTTTTACACTGATTCAGTCTAATTGAAAGGTAAATGGTGTAACCAAAAAACAATACCCAACTCATTCTGCATGGCTGTGCCATCCCACAGCTAATGATTGCCAAGAAACACTAGTAAACTTTTCCAACACATATTTTGCCCAGACAATGGGCTGAATGGAAACTCAATGAAATAGATAAGGGTTGATGACTCAAGTCTCCAAACAAATTTTTGGTTAAATAAAGCCTCAAAGGCTAATCACTAGATGCAATTCACCCAAGCTAGAAATGGGGCATTCACTAACAATCAACAATTCTGTACAAGATCAAACACTTGGAACTTCGGAAACATAAAATTAAACTGGACACAAAGGCTCCTGCCACAGAACATAGGCACATTTCAAAAACATACAATGGAGGCTAAAAAACAAGCTGCCGGATATGGACTGAAGTCACATTCACATTAGCTTTAAAACATGACCAGAAATACTAAGTAAGTGTTTTGAGAGTATAAAAATACAAAATAAAATTATAAAGAAATGCAGAAGATTTTAAAAATAATAGTGGTTGCTGGAGGGAGGGGCGGGGAGGTAACACAGGGAACTGCCATTATATTTGTAACGTTTTAGGTCTTGTTTGGGTGATACTGATGTACCTCTCTAAATCTTCTTACATGTCTGAAATATTTTGCACTAAGAAAATATAAAAAATAATAATAATTCCATGATGGGGGCCCTGGGTGGCTCAGTCGGTTAAGCATCTGGCCCTTGATTTCAGCTCAGGTCATGATCTTGGGCTTTTGAGATCGAGCTCTGTGTTGGGCTCTCTGCACTAGACATGGAGCCCGCTTGGCACTCTCTCTCTCCCTCTGTCCCTCCCCCTGGCTCTCTCTTTCTCTCTCTAAATAATAATATAATGCTATTATATTATATTATTATAAAAATACTATTATTATTATTATTCCATGATGGAAAACTGCTGATCTGTGAGAGAAATAAAGTCTGATGATATTTGTGAACTCTTAGTGATAATGAAATGGACCCCAGCAACTCTTATTTCCATTTCACTGGGTTGGGTGGGAGGAAGGACTGGAAGAGGGTTTGATAAGAGGGAGCTGAGCTAAAGGTAAGAAGAGCCACTCTTGCCCTTTGGACCACTTGTTGATAGAACAAGAGGATTTAAAGCCAACCTGGGTCAGGGAAGAACATCAGTCTGCGGCTAATTCCCGCTTTCAAGACCTTCCCAGAAGGCCAAAGGAAATCATACCAGTGAAGCTTGAAGCCCTACACCATTTCGGATCTTAGTCTACCCTGGAAGTCAGCTAAAGTCCAGGAGTACTCAGGGCCAACTTCACTGGCATGTAACCTATGCAGTCACAGCAGGGCCCTGAGTTCCTGGTGCTTCGGTTTAATGTCTCAATCTTGAAATTCTTAATGTTATCTTTGAACTTGTGTTTTGTTAAGGAAAGATGGAGGGGACAAGGGAGCACACACATGAGCAGAGAAGCTATTAATGTGCATCACATGTGTCAGCCAATGGTCCTTGCCACCCTACCCATACATAGCAGTCGCAATGCCCATGAACAAAGAATTCTGGTGGACCCACACTGCGTGGGAGTTCAGGAAAACTCAAAGTGGCACGAGATAGCTGTGTTATGTCTGAAACTGAGTAAGTGGGCTTGCCGACAGCCCAAAAGGCTCTGCTTTCCATTTGAACCAGAATATTCTTCAAATGCAGAAAGACGGCAAAAGAGTTCTAAGAAACACTAACAATCATTTCTTACTGCTGTTACTTCTCTATACTAGTCACCCACATATGCTGAAAATGATGGGACAGAAGGAAAGGGAAGGACAGGGCGATCTATAGCTCATTTTCTTTTTAGTTCTCCCTCAGTCATCAGGAAGTCAAAAGTAGAGAGTGTTGGTAGAATGGGCATGTATCAAGAAGTGAAATAAAAACAGTGAGCTAGTTTTCTGCAACCTTTCTACTTCCAGTAAGGAAAAAAACAAAAAACCAAAAAACAGGTATGTATGTGCTACAAAGAACTGTGTAATTTCAATGACTCTGGATGTGAGTTAAATGTTTTATATTTGCATTTAAAATAGCCTTGGCATAATATAAAGATGAGTTGTAAAATTCACACTAATAATTTAATTTTAAAATTTTTCTTTACATAAAACTAACATTAGATGGTAAATAAAACATATCATAACACGTTGAGAGAGAGAGAGAGAGACTGGGGAATAAAAGGTAAAGCCCTTTTTCCTTGCCTTTGAGTAAGGGGCCCCAAATTTTGATTCTGTACTGAGCCCAACCAATTATGTAGCCAGTCCGGGGAAAAGTTAACTACTGAGTTCTCTTCCAACGAGGTATGGTTTCCAGTAGTCTGAAATGAATGTTCAATTAATTGACAGTATGTGTATTTAAGTTCATCTCCTGAATAGTATCTTGGATTGCATAAGTTTCAAATACATGCTTTGAAAGAAAGCAAGATTGAAGTGTCTACCATTTTACTACTTTTTTTTTTCCATCTTATTACTTTTTTAAAGATTTTTTTCATTTTTTTTTTTTTAATTGATCTCTTTACCCAGCGTGGGGCTTGAACCTACAACCCTGTGACCATGAGTCACATGCTCCATCGACTGAGCCAGACAGGTGCCTCAAGTCTGCCATTTTAAAGAGAAGGTAAGAATCTAATTGGAATATATACTCCCTTTCCTAATGTTATTTGGTAATGTTAACCACATTCTCTTCTGGAACCACCCTTTTCCCAAATATCATTAGGTAGATATGGTCATACTTTTTGGTGAAGGTGTCTTGAATACCTGTGTGTGTGTGTGTGTGTGTGTGTGTGACAGAGAGAGGAGAGAAATAGAGAGAGGAAGAAAGCTCATCATTATACACTCAACAGACTAGAGCTTAGAGGCCTAGTTCTGGGCTGCTGGTAACTCCTTAGGGCTCCCCCTGAGTTTTCCAGTTAGGGACCAGGGACTTTAGTTTTACCTTTAAACCATTTCACGAGCATTCCTCAAATGGCTCAAAAGCCCAGGAGACACGTGATGTGTAACTGCAATGGCTGGAAAGATCAAAGTTTTGAAACAGATTTTCTCCAAGGTCAGAAAGCACAATCCCAGAGATCAAGGGACGGGCAGGTATTCTCACTCGCAGCAGACTGGCCTCCCCACTTGGAGAACAGTGCTACATCTTGGGTATCTGGGTCTGGAAAGAAGAAGACCTCCAAACTGCTTTCCTGGGGACTGAGCGACACAAAGGCCTGCCCAACCTGGTGGTCAGGGTCATTAATGCTAATGAATCTTGGGAATTGCTAATTTTGGTCAACCGTTTTACCCAGCACTGGGTTTGTTTATTTGAGCTTTGCAATTTTCCTTAATAAATAATCAACAAATCCTTAAATTGGTGGCCACTGTCTGTAGGCAAATCTCCAGAGTGTTCTGACTGTCAGAATGGAAAACAGCCAGAGGAGCAAGGGTTGAGAAAACAGGAAGGATTTATATAAACATGTTACTTTAGATTTATATTATATTATATTATAAACATGTTACTCTCATTTTCCTAGCTGGTCTGATGTTATACCTTTATTTGATACTTTGACATGGTTGAAATATAAGGCAACTGGCTTAAATTACTGAGCTCTGGGGAAGTCCATGCACTAGGACATAAGAAGCCAACTTCATTCACCAAGGAAATGTTCCTTGATGTTCTGAATCAGACTGCATCCTCTCAGAGCGGGGAGGACTCTGGTGAGGGTCTGAAGGGGTACTGACCCAGTGTCATTCCTAACTCAGGCCAAGGTGTTTGGAAAGGGAGCAGTCAGCCGTTCCAGCTAATAGGCCAGGTGCCTCTCAGGCAGGAAGAGAGTCAGACAGGATAGGAAGTCAGACAGAAAAATAAACCTATTCTTCAGAATATGAGGTGAATTTTACCACTCTTTCAATGTATATTCAAATAATTTCGGCTAAGGAAACAAAGTAGGGGGGGAATGCTTGGATAGAATATTTTCTTTTCCTTGGCCAACTGCATGGAACAGGCAGACTTGTGTGTGTGCTGCTGAGGTTGACATTGACATGACCTCTGAAAGCAAACACCCCAGTGAAACTGTTATGTAAACCGAAATGACTAGACGTTCCAGGCCACCACAGCACAGAGCAGGCTGTGCTAATGACAGCCCGCCACCTGTAAATAGCAAGTTTTTCTGAACAGAAAGGGGATGGAGGGAAACATCCTCTCTGATTTTACATTAGCGATAACATTTTACATTGGCCACAATTCTGTAAGTAATGGAGATCTAAAATAGTTCAAAATTTTAGAGAAAGGCTTTGTAAAGGGGATAGGTGGTAACAGGGAGACTTTGCGGTTTCAAATCTGAATGGCAGGAACCAAATTTAATCAAAACAGCAGGCCACAGGCTGAAAAGGGTATAATATAATATGGACTAATGTGTTATTAGCTCATGTTCACTACAATGAGATTAACTCCCAACAACATCATAATCAGATCTTGGTATTTTGCTGGGTTAGCTCTGGGTCCAAAGGACATAAGGCCAGAAATAAGTGTGATGCATTTCACACCAAAACTTTGACTTACTCAAGTAAAGATGCTTTTAAAAAAAAAAAATCCTCGATTTTATAAACTGATGGTGAATCACCAAACCCTCCAAAACCTTAAGCAAACAGTCTAAAAAAACATTCTTTTGAACAGTGGTTACATTGATGCTGCTTATATTTTTAATCAACCAATGAGCTTTGGTTGTAAAACCAGAGATTTGGTTTAAAAAAGCCACATATTCAGTGTGCTTCACACCAAAAATCTGCATATCCAAGTGAGCTGTTCTTAAAACAAAACAAAACAAAAACTCAAAATCTATACACCGATTGAAGTCATCAGTCTCTTGTAAGGGCTTTTCTTAAAGTAAACAATCTAAAATATTCTTTTTGAAAGGTGGCTCCACTGATGCTTGTTATATTTTCGGTCAACCAAGGAGCTTTATTTGTAAAATTCAAGACTTGGTTTACAAATGCCATGAGGCCTGGGCTGAGAGGAGCCCTGCATTTCCTTTGTGCCTGAGAGTTAATAGGATTAAAGCTTGAAGAATTGAATCAAACCCTGAGCTGGTTAAGATGGATGTATCACATTTCAGGCTTCCCGTTTCATAACCAGCCCGCCCCACGGTTTATAAAATAAAACATGCTGGTGAGCTTATTCAAATGGTTCTTCAGGAATACGTTGATTTCAGAACACTGAAAAGGGAACGCGTGGCCATTTCCTCCCGTGAGCCATATGGCTTTTTGTGTACTCAGCCTCCCCGGTTTTCAGCTGGCTCCTGCTTCACTGTTAGCAATTCTCAGCTCCCGCCCAGTTACACGGAGAAGAGAGTCTACGTCTTTGTGCTCAGAGAATTTTTGTGTATGAATTAACAGTTTCACAACGATGCAATTTGCACTGGCCATAATCATCAGTAAATACAGCAGAGCTGAGCTGAAATGCCAATGACCTGTTATCTTCTTCCAGATCATGGAATGGAACTGGGGGTCTGCTGCTTTCTGTTATCAAGGTGGTTATTATCAAGTATAATTTGTGGTTGGGAATGTTTGGCATTCCTGTCTAGCAGTAGCCCAGAATGTTTAGAATAGATTTTTACATAGGAGTTCAAACATCTGTCCGTTTTAGGTCAGATTTCGGTGAGAACTTATGCATTAGTCTCTAAACATCTGCAGCTGTCCCAGATTAAATGGAATGGTTTCTTGCATTACGATGACAACAAAGGGTCAAGTTTAAAATTCAGAGTATAAGAATAAGGCTAAGAATGGTAATCAAAACATATGCCCATTCTTCCAAATGCCAGATCATATCACCACTTGTAGGTTGGCATGGAAGGCTGTTTAAGCACCATGCTAGCAAAAGCCCCACTAGTTAGTAGTCTCTAAAACCAACTTGCCTATGGACGAGTACACAGCATCACAATTTCATTACGGAGTTCTCTTGTGTGCAGTTCCGGTTATCGGAACGTGGTTGGTCTGAAGGGAAGAGCGCTTTATTAAATGAAAGCTGTGTATAAAATTGCAAAGAAACACAACACCCAATTTTGGAAAGGAAGTTAAAGAAGAATTAAAACAAGCTGTGATGATCTTAACAAAGACACACAAAACCTGTTACTAGGAAGAGCTGTTTGGTCAAATTTCCTGTTTTTCCTAAGCCCTGGTTTGTTTTCAGCACGTCTTCAGCGCACAGCTTTCTGCTGCTGAGTAACATTCCTGCTTGGCCAGTCCAAAACTGCTCTCCAGGACTTCTTACTTAAACATACTCCAAACAACGTGGATGTTCTCTTTCTTCTCCAGATTGTGGTCTCCACCATAACTGAGAGATGATAAGCCATGGCCTGAAATAGCTGAAAATTAATACTAGAAAGTAGAAAGTCATTCGGGTATGGGTTAATGAGAGTCACAAAATCAAAGTTTCATGAAATGTCTCTTTCAGCCTCAGCAATTTTACTCCAGGAGTCCAGAAATCAGCTTGGACTGGGACAAAGCATATCAAATCAAAGCCACACAAGTGTTGCTAGTTTTATTGACTTAAAAAAAAAACCCCAAAAAACTCCTTCGCAAAGACATATCTGACTCTAATAGCAACCTATTATAAAATTTAAATAACTGAATCATACCATTGTGTCTGGAACGTAGGGAAATAAAAATTCCTCCCTTGGGAAAAAAGTTTAAAACATTAACATTTTTCTAAGTATTATATAAATTACACAGCTTTATTAAACACATACCATTAGAAGTCTCTTCTAAAACTGACAACACTTTTCTTAATGGTCTTTACATGTTTAAATAAATGGCTCCTGAAAATGTGCATTTACATTATATAAACAAAACCTTAATTAATATAAACATACTCAGATATAAACTTTTTAGAAACGTCAGCTTAAAACTATCCAGTCTAAATAAATCCTCTTAGGACTGATCTAGCAAAGCAATTTTTAATGCATTTCTTCACCTAAAAAGCTCACGGAGATTTAGAAGCACAATCCAAGAGAGAAACCAAAATGGCTTTAAGGAAGGCCCAATGTTTCACTGATGTAGTAAACAACTGTAAGCACACCCAGTAGATGGATAGTTTTTGAAACCAACTAAGGCCATGTCATTTTATTTTCTTTTTAGTACTTACTATTATCTCATATCATCTTGCACACTTATTTGCTCTCCTGTTTATTGTTGTCTCCCCAACCTGAACTGTAAACTTCCTGAAAGTAAAGACCACATCTGTCTTGTTCTCTGCTCTATTGTTAACACATAGCATAGTACCAGGCACATAGTAGACCCAAAGAGTGGCTCACTGGAGAATTCACAAATGGTCTGATGAGACAAAGCTAAAAAGACTCAGTTATAGGGGCGCCTGGGTGGCTCAGTGGGTTAAGCCTCTGCTTTCCGCTCAGGTCATGATCCCAGGGTCCTGGGATCGAGCCCTGCATCATCAGGCTCTCTGCATAGCCAGGAGCCTGCTCCCCCACCCCCCCCACCCCCGCCCTCCTCTCTGCCTACTTGTGATCTCTGTCTGTCAAATAAATAAATAAAATCTTAAAAAAAAAAAGACTCAGTTATTCCAGTGTACCTCACTTTATCCAGTTGATCCCATGTGTCCAAATCTCCAGCTGTTTTCCCCCTTCTTCTTGAATACCCCCAAGTTTCCACTGAATACATGGCCGCCTGGAATAAAGACTACATTTCCCAGCCTCCCCTGCAGCTAGGGGTCAGGAGGTATGAACTAATAAAATGCAAACAAAAGCATTTTGCAGCAGCTTCTGAGAAAGCTCCTTGAGACACAGCTGATGCAAACCCTGTGTCCCTTCTTCCTCCTCCTCCCCCTCTCCTTCCTGCTGCCTAAATTGTGCATGTAATGGCTAGAGCTCAAACAGCCACTGTAGAGTATGTGTTGAACTTGAGAATGAACATCACCTGTTAGGACGGCAGAGCAGCAAGAGAGAAAGAACGCTAAGGCTGGGTGCTTGCCCTGCGGAGACCAACCCACCCTGGACAATCTCCCTCTTCCCTTTGGTCCCATCGAGAAAGTCCTATCTTTTTTTCTTTTTTTTGAGAGAGAGGGGAATGAGGGGTGGGGTCGGGGAGAATCCCCCTAGCAGACTCCACACCCAGCACAGACCCTGACATGGGGCTCGCTCTCATGACCCTGAGATCATGACCTGAGCTGAAATCAAGAGTTGGACACTCAACCAACTGAGCCACCCAGGAACCCCAAGAAATTCCAACCATAATTAAGTCATTATATTTTGAGTTTTCTGTCTTGTGCAGCCACATTAAATTTTAGTGATATGATTTTGAAAATAATCTGAAAAATAGGCACAGGTAGACTTAACGTGTCTTTTAAAAATCCATTATTTGACAAACACACTGAGACTCTTTCCAACAAGAGGGAAGTATTTGTCAGCACATATTTTGTCCTCAGAATTAAGTCGGATACTATGAGAAAATATAAAGAAATTCAAGACTGAGTTCTAATCCTTAAGAAGTTAGTGATTTAGCCAGTGAAAAAACTGCCCATCCTCCTTCCCAACACACCCTCCCAGCGGAAACAACACACAGCAGCAAAGAATAAAGAGTGAGAGTGTGCAATGAGATTGCAATTGTGGAAGGAATGCAGAAGCCAAAGCGCCAATGAGGACTAGGTTCTTGGGTAAAGTTCCAGGGAGGATCTGGCCCTTGAGGTGAGCTTCAAAAGGGGCTGAATCCGCAGCAGCCGTAGAAACTGGCTGGGTGTCCCCAGGGTGGGGATGGACAGCAGGGAAACCTCTGTTTCAGTAATGAGCACAGCATGTTCAAGGAGACTGGAAGGAGGTCAACCAGATGTGTGGCCTCTGGAAATCAAGCCCTCCCTTTTCTCAGAATGTGGTCTCTCTGCCTTGAAGAGAGTCTCATAAAGGATGGCTCACCTCACCATTCACACCCTCATTCAGGAGAGGAACCTCTGCTCCAGATTGTCCCTGCCTTACACACAGCACATGCCTGATACTACGGACGACTTCCCTGAGCCTACTCTCCGAGACGCCTCGGGCCCAGCGTCCTGCTTTTCTTCAGGGATCCTGCTCCACGCTCAGCCCAACAGTGACTTCTAGAGAACTGTGCTTCTTACTGGGCAACGGACACGTGTGAAGTCTTGTTCACCTCCCCGATGAGGTGTTCTAAGTTCAACTGTTAGGCAGAGGTAGGGTGTTCTGCCTCCTACTTTGTGAAACAACAGCAAAGCCACAGACTGAGCAGTCACTGCTTCCAAAGAAGAGGCCAGGGAATTTGATTACTCACATGCTAACCACAGTCACAGGATGAAGGAGCAACTTTTCTCATAAGTTCCCTTTCAGCTGTTCCTCATAAACAAAGCCATTGTTCAGGTTCTAAAAATTGACCAACCAACACCTGAGGAAAAGAACGGCGCTGTCTACGCTAAGGAGTGACTTGGGCACAGGCAGGATGTGTTTTGGAAGAGCAAGTGTCATTATACCACTGAGGAGCCCAGATGAGATCAGATGAACAGAGGGATTTTGATGGAATCAGGGTCCAGGCAGCTTTACCTTGAGTAATAAAGCACAGACAGAGGAGAGGGCCCAAAATGTAACGAATTATCTTATGGTATTTTTATGTCTAGAGGTGAGGAGGAATGAACCATCTCTCTGGGAGTCTGCTCTAAGGCAAATGAAACCAAACTTGATTCTTTTTCCAAAATGGGGCCTAAAATGGCTCCCAGGAACCCTCCGTGGCAGCCTGGTGGAACAGGAAAGCACGGGCCAGGTGGTGAAAAGACTTGAGGGCTACCATGGCTTGTTGCTGTGGAACTTGTCGTTGACTTTGGTTTCTGTATCTGTCAGTGATGAGGGGCTGGATTGGAGATGATCTATCCCCGAAACCCATTCTGGCTCCAACAATGACTCTGCCGGTAATAGATGAGCGCCCAGGAAAGAAGGAAATAAGATTTTCTAACTTCGTCTTCTTTTCTGCCCGTCGCCATTTCTCCATATGCCCCAAATCACATTAATTCGTCAATTAATAAACAGCCATCCTCGGCTGCACTCTCCTCTGCAGCCCAGCGAATTTCATGCTTGTCTGGTGACAGCAGCAGCTGCTGCTCTCCTCAAACCACATCCTTCCCCTTCGTCATGAGGCCTCCTCGCTAGCCACAGTTTGCCTTGGCCAGGGCTCCCTCTGCGTCAGCTTCCACCAGAAACTGCCACCCATATGCAGAGTTCTAGTTCATCAGCTTCTCTGAAGCAGACCCAGCTGGCCAGAGGAGCATTCCAGGTGGTCAAGACCAAGAAATTTCACAGCATCGTAGGCATATTAAACCTGAAAGGGACCACAAAACGTATCCACTTCGACTGCCTCCAATTTACAGAGGAGGACGCTAATGCCCCAAGAGGTTTATTTATCTAAAGTGGCCTAGCCAGAACTAGAACCTGTATGTACAGACGCAAAGGCCAGTTATGATTCTGAAATGACTAAAACAGAAGCTACTATTTATGGTGTGCTCTGTGCCAGGCACGGTGCGCATTGACTTCTTAAGGTTAGCATGTACAAACTTGAATTCAGGATCTTTTCTTCAAATCCACTCCTCCTCCTGTCTTCCTACTTTCCTCATGACTCGCTCACATAAAGTTCTTGATTTCTGAGAACTTCCTGTCATTTCTCCAGAGCCTATCTTGCCTCTCTCCAATTTTCTCTACCAGCAGAATCTTCAAGCCTGATCCAAACCAACTCTGCCTCTTGTCTGGACTATAGTCACACCTTGGACCTCACCAAGCCATTATTACCACTCTGTTCCTGTCAACCCATCCTCCAACCAGAAGCCAGAGTAATTCTGTAAAGACATAAACCAGATCATGTCAGACCCACCTCTGTTCCTATCTTGCCACTGCTGAAGCCCCCAGTCTTCCCAATACACTTGAGATGAAGCACACAATTCTAGAAGGCCCGGCCTTTTTTGGCCCCGATGACATCTCCAGTCTTGTTTCACCCCAGTCTTCCCAAAGTTCTGTAAATTCTACCAACACTTCTTTCAGTTCCTCCAAACTCCAAGTTCCTTCCCGCCATAGGCTGGCCCTCTGCATGAATTGCTCTCCTTTCTGTTCCTAGCCTGGTTCATATCCCACTGTCTTTCAAATCTCAGTTTAAACATTACTTCTCCAGATGGACCTTCCTCAAGACCCTGCTAGAAGCCACCTCTTCTGTGTAGCGTTTACCAATTTGTAGTATTTTTTTTTCAAGAATTTAATGATCATCTCCCCAATCAGACTATAAGCCCCATGAGGACAAGGGACTATGTCTATCTGTTCATCACTATAGCCACAGAATTTAGTGACAGGCACATAGTTAAGTCCTAATTAAATATGTGTTGAATTAATATATTAATATATGTATGCTCTTAACACTTACCAGATTATATCAGAAGATAGAAGATATAGGAACCTAGAGTCTGGGATAGGTTAAAAAATGGTCCCCCAAAAGATATCCATGTCCTAATTCCTGAAGCTTGTGGATGTTACCTTATACGGCAAAAAAAAAAAAAAAAAGGAAGGAAAGGAAAGGAAGGAGGGAGGGAAGAAAGGAAGTGAAAGAAGGAAAAGGATAGAAAAGAAAAAAGAAAATAAAAGTAAAGAAAGAAAAAAAGAGGGAAGATCTTTTGGAAAGTGATTAAGCTAAGAATCTTGAGATGGGGAAATGATCTAGGATTACCCAGACAGGTCCTAGATGCATCCAACAGAAGCTGGAAGAGACAAGGAACAGATTCTCTCTATAGCCTTGGGAGAGGGTCTAACCCTACCAGCACTTTGATTTGAGCCCAGTCATACTGATTTCAGACTTCTGGCTTCCAAAACCATGAAAGAATCAATTTCCATTGTTTCAAGCCACCAAGTTTGGGGTAATTTGTTACAGCAGACATAGGAAACTAATATAGAGTCCACAACATTATTTTGCTAAAATATATAGTGGTTTACATCTGGAAAAGTTTTACTCCTTCCCAACATTCCCCATCTCTACTCTGCCATACATTGTTCGGCCACAGGTGACCATCACATCTTCATTCTCGGCACCACTCCTGCCATGCATTCCCCGAGTCAAGAATTAGCAGTGAGGAAGAAGAAAATTATAAGGCAAGACAAAAGAAACCACTGACCAGTAGAGGTAAAAAATGTTTCAAAGCTCAAGACTTTTATAAAAACCAAAGCAACAATGTCTTCATCTTGCTTCCAAAATGTTTTTGGATCCACGAAGATCTTCTGTTTTCACTTCCATAATAAAGGAAATAATTTGCAAGAGGTAAAGAACTGCTTTAGAATAGCTAAAGAATCATAGTCCACGAAATTAAAGGCATTGTACTTTCAAGTTCATCTTTCAGCCTACCTCTTGGTCTTAGTTCTGCCTCATATATTAAGGTCTGGATTTGGCAGACTGATAATGCACTCTGCTTTAAGACAATCTATAATTTTATACGACAAGATGCCTAGAAATATAAATTTCCAATGACTCATTTTAACATCATACGAAGTCAAATAATATTTATGAGGTGAGACACACTGTGAAGAAATACATTTTAACACACCCTCAGTATTCCCACCCAGAGGACAGGAATAATAGCCCTCTTACTGGAGCAGCCATCTTGCTATTATTCCATTCAGAGCTTCCAGATGGGAAAAGGATATTAAGTCGCTGGAAATTAATCCTGCCAAAGGAAATCGGAAATTTTCAAAGCTGTTGTCAATATGGCTCTGCAGTTTAAGATGAACATACATGAGGTGAATTCACAGCAGTTAAAATCTGGTTGAAGAAATGACGATCATAAGAACTGCTGTAAGAGAGCATAAAGAAAGCTCCAGATGAGAGGGAGCGAGAAAATATGGTTGAGGCAATTAGGTGCAGTGATTCAAGTTTGCTGAGTCTTGACAGAGCGCAAGGCAGGAAGGTGAGGACGTTTCAATGTAAGAAAATCTCCTGAGCAAAGATGCTTTTCACAGAGCCCAGAGCATATTTGGAAGCAGTCAGATTTATTAAAAAAGCACGTCACTTGTCAGAATATTTTGACAGTAGAAAAGAACTCTGGAGATCATTTAGCTCAACTGTCCCATTTTATACCTGAGAAACTGAGGCTAGCTGAGGTCACTTCCCCAAGGACAGTCAGCCAACAAGGGGCCAAGCTGGGACTCAAACTCAAGTCTATGAGGCCCTCCTCTGGTGCTATGTGCTCTGCCTCTCTACACTGATTCAGATGTGAGAGGTACGTCTGCTAGCTTAAAAAATAAGTTACCTTGTATTTCTTAGAGGCAAATTCATTTTTAAGCACTGTAAACCTATTCCATGATGAGCTATACTTTTTGTTCTTAAAGATTGATTTTATTTATTTATTTATTTATTTATTTATTTATTTATTTATTTGACAGAGACCGCAAGAGAGGAACACAAGGAGGGGGAGTGGGAGAGTCTGGAGAAGCAGGCTTCCCACCAAGCAGGGAGCCAGATGCGGCACTCGATCTCAGGACCCTGGGATCACAACCTCAGTGGAAGGCAAGCCCTTAACGATTGAGCCACCCAGGCACCCCTTTATCAGTTCTTTTGATACGATATTCAAACAGATGTAGCATCCCATCATCTTCCTGCCTCCTCCCTTCCCCTTGTCCTCCCCTTAATGTCCCTGGTGGTAAAGAGCTATTTGGCCAAAGAATTTGTTTTCACAGAGCCTACCCTGTTTTTACACCTCAGTCGTTATGAGCTTCCGTGAAGACAGCAGCCCATGATGACGCTATACTTCTGCTGAGAGCAGGTGCCGGGCAGGTGTGCTCGTGCGGGCTCATCTATGAGCACGTGGCCTGAGTCAAAGGCACCAGATGTGATGGGTGCCCAGCCATGGCACTCAGGGGCACTAACCTCCCTGCTGCTGTGTACACCCCTCAACCCCAGAGCTAATGCCCAGAGTATCAGCCTCCCCTGCAAGAGCTTGCTTCTTGGCCATTGGTAGAGAGAACTCTCAGGATGTGAGTAGGTCCTAAGATATGAACCCCATGTACGTGTCCCTTTGCCAGGTTTATATTCTAATGCTTCCTCAGTGGTGACCTGTGAACACCTGATGACAGAGGTGTGCCTCTCCTTTGTCATATGTTCTTTGCGTCTCACCCCAGAGTTCAAGAAGAGGATGCCTGGGACTTTATATAATGTAGTTTTTATAAGGATAATTTGCAAATACATTCTGTCTATCTCTAGGCCATTATTCGTCAAACATAACGGGCATCTGACCCACATGTCAACCAACAACAATTCCAGGCACATTTTAATAAAAAGATTCCTCACAATTTTTAAGTGATAAACGAAAACATATTACAAAGTTACTATTTTAAATAAGTTCATATCAGTGAGAGGGATGACCTAGTGTTATAGTATTTAGCTAATGTATATCGGACTTCATACCTGTAACAACAAACTAATCTGTCATACATATAAAGACAACTAGTCGGAGCTGCTTCTAGGTAGTTTCTTAGTCTTTATTTCTACTAAACTAGAAACCTTCCATGTAGAAATTGTCAGAAGGGCTGCAAGTGTTTGGTGATTATGGGGTGATTTCTCACCAAGGAAACATAAATGGGGCCTGGTAAACATAAATTCATGAGCACCTTAGAGCCAAGAACTACTGGGCTGCATGTTCCTTCCATCAGGGAAGAAAACAACCCATAGATGCGAAATCTTTTTTGTGGTTGCACTTGGCAACCATGTAACAGCATTTGGATGTGGTTTTAAAACATAACTTACAGGGTCCTTGAGTGGATCAGTCCGTTAAGTGTCCGACTCTTGTTTTGACTCAGGTCATGACCTCAGGGTCATGAAACTGAGCCCCACCTTGGGCTCCACGCTTGGCGCAGAGTCTGCTAGAGATTTTCTTTGTCTCTCCCCCTCTGCTCCCCACCCCTGCTCACAAGTGCTCTCTCCCTTCCCTCTAAAACAAATAAATAAATCCTTAAAAAATAATAAAACATAACTTTGGGGCACCTGGGTGGCTCAGTGGGTTAAAGCCTCTGCGTTGGGCTCAGGTCGTGATCCCAGGGTGCTGGGATCAAGCCCCGCATTGGAATCTCTGCTCAGCAGGGGGCCTGCTTCCCTTCTTCTCTCTCTGCCTGCCTCTCTGCCTGCCTGTGATCTCTGTCAAATAAATAAATAAATAAAATCTTTTTAAAAAAAGATAATAAAACATAACTTAAAATACACCATCAGTTCTTCCTTTTAGGAATGAAGATCCATTCACTCAGCAACTATTTATTGAACAACTGTAGACACTGCAGGGTACTAGGGATACAGTAGGAAACGAGACAGGGTCTCTGTCCTCACACGCACACACACACACACACACACACACACACACAACAACAGGATTTCTTGTATTTAACAGTAAATATCTTTTTATTTTTTTTAAGATTTTATTTATTTGACAGAGAGAGAGAAATCACAAGTAGGCAGAGAGGGAGGCAGAGAGAGAGAGGGGAGGAAGCAGGCTCCCTGCGGAGCAGAGAGCCCGACTTGGGGCTCGATCCCAGGACCTGGGATCATGACCTGAGCCAAAGGCAGAGGCTTTAACCCACTGAGCCACCCAGGCGCCCCAACAGTAAATATCTGAACATTAGTTCAGCCCCCAACTAGCCTATCATTTGAGAAAGCCACCCAAACAATAGAAATGGCCTTTACATGGGACGCCTGGGTGGCTCAGCTGGTTAGGCAGCTGCCTTCAGCTCAGGTCATGATCCCAGCGTCCTGGGATCAAGTTCCACATCAGGCTCCTTGCTTGGCGGGGAGCCTGCTTCTCCCTCTGCCTCTGCCTGCCACTCTGTCTGCCTGTGCTCGCTCTCACTCCAAATCTAAAAATAAAAAAAATAAAATAAAATAAAGAAAGAAAGAAATGATCTTTACAGACACTAATCAGTGTCATGAAGACATGAAGATACCACGTTCCAAATTCTTTTGTGAGGTACCTTCCTCCACTATGCTACGTGCTCCCCTTTTTCTTCATTTATGAGAAATTGTCATACTTTTTACTCATTCGACTATAACCAGGATCAAGAGGCACATGACAGACCGCAAACTGTTCTCTGAGAATAATGTTGCTACTCACATTCTAGTGTCATTTCTTTTATTCATGTAGCAATGTTCTTTCTCCTTCCTTATCTGTCACTACCCATCCCACCTTACCTTTTGCATTCTCCTTCACGGGTCACAACACAATCATTAACCAAACCTAACCACACCAAACCAAGCTACCTTTTCTGATGACAAGGGTTTTTCTGAACAAAAATTCTTCAAGCAATTCTTTTCATAGAAGGACTACATACATGCCAAGAGTTGATGCTTAACCTGCACATCACTGATTTGGCCCAATGCAAAGTAAAAGATCTGCTAGAATATATATCCACAGTAACTGCTTTTCTCTACTTGTTATACCATGGATATCACGCAATTTCCATCCATGAGAGAATTTTGCCAAATCCCCAAGCCTGCCTTCTTGGAGAATTCTGCTTGTCACTAACTTTGGAGACAGTCTTAGGAACCCTTTGACAGTACCTCTTTGTGGAGTATACCACTGAATACTATTTCATTTTGGCTTGTCCTCTGATTTCACTGCAGAATTCATCAATCTTATTTTGAAAAGCACAATTATGGATTTGTTCTGGAGAAATGTAATAGGTTTATCTCTGTTGTGTTTGAAAGTGACAGGGGGGCGCCTGGGTGGCTCAGTTGGTTAAGCATCTGCCTTCAGCTCAGGTCATGATACCAGGGTCCCGGGATCAAGCCCCACCTCCGGCTCCTTGCTTGGTGGGGAGTCTGCTTCTCTCTCTCTCCCTCTGCCTGCCACTCCCCTGCTGTGCTCTCTCTTTGTGTCAAATAAATAAAATCTTTTTAAAAAGTGACAGAAAAGCTTCAATGACTTCAATGCCACTATCTGATAAAAGGACAGTACCAAGTGAGGTGGGGTTGAGTGGATTCCTGATTCAATAAAATCTAATTTTAGATATTCATCTGTTCTTCCTTCTTTATTTGGCTGCTTTGTTAAATCATCCTACTCAAGGAATCATTTGTCCCACCAGCGACAGATACATATTCTATATTTTCACGGTGTCCTGTTCACTGTTAATAGTTCTAACATTACTCTGAGTGCTAATATTTCCTGACTCATTCCATTCTACTTTTTCCCTTCACCACTGAGCTATACTTTCAAATTGGTGTATAGCTATGATACATGAAAATTTATGTGAACAATAATGGTGGATGGTGTAAAAACATGTCAGCTGAGATGAACTTCCTTCAGCTGACCAAGTGTTATCTGAGACGAAGTGACTGACAGTCTTTCTAGCACATACACTACCTTTAAGAGGATAAAGATTATTAACAACAGGATTCCTGTGAAAATAGTATTATTTCCAATAAGTAAAACGTGTATGAAGAAAATGACTTCATTGATTTATCCCCCAAAACTGCCAACGCACCTGCAGACCACCTGATAGAAAATGATGGTGGTAGAATCCATATGAGCCACACTGAGGAACTGCTCCCAGCCTCCCAGCTGGTCGGTGTAACACCTAGCCAAAACCTGTCATTGATTTCGGACCCCACTGTCCACTCAAGCCAAACCTCATGAATAAGTTATCTTCTTATCTTTCCCTCTTATCCCTGACCCTATATGCAACTTCCAGCCAGGCCTCTCACCACCCCTGGTCTATGCAAACTTACCCCCAACATCTCAAGCCCAGAAGCTTGGGATAACCTCTGCTCAAATTCTCCTATCGAAGTAGGGTCAAGTTCTACTGCTCTTCTTAAAGGCAGTAGTTTTCAATATTGGCAACTCATTAGCATCACCTGGAGACCTTTAAAAAAATTAAGAAGTAGGACTTCCTAGACTCCATTCCACATCAGTTTAACGAAAATTTCTGGGATGGGGTCTGAGTACTTACGGTTTTACAAAGCTTCCCCAGTGTAGGCAGGATGAGAATCACTGTCATAAGATGGCATTGCTAGAAGGGATCTGACATGGTAGTTCCTCCATTATTATGCGCACAGGTTCTCACCCACCTGCTAGGATCACCATCTCTCATCAGAGCTACAGTGACAAGCTCCCTGCTGGATTCTTTGGATCCAGTAGATCTACTGATGCTGGTGCCTTTTACATCTACTGTCATCACAGCTCTCAAAATGGTCTCCGTCATCCTTCCCTCTGGCTCTGTTCTCTCCCTCCAGGACAGTGGTTCTCAACTTAACTGCACTTTGGAATCATGGGGTCCTTTAAAGTACTAGCATCCAAGCCACAACCCACCCCTGATAAATCACCACCTCTGGAGATGGGAACCAGGCAGGAATGTTGCTAAAAAGCAGTCAAGATTGAGAATCAATACTCTGGGACCTATTTTTCTATGACCACCACATCTAGCTTCATTAGGTACTGCAGTTGAGCTCAGTTATGGCCTCCTGACAGCCATTCTCAATAGGGAACTCTTTTTCACTCAAGAACTTATAGTCTACTGGCAGAGACAGACCTGAAAAGCCAAACTTTAAATCACAGTGATGTAAGTACTATAATGGAAATATGAAAAATCTTCTATAGGACACAGAGGAGGGAGCAATTAATGACCTGTGAAGTTGGGGAAGGCTTCTCAGAGGAAATTATACTTCAACAGGGTCATGAGGGTCATCAGACTGAAAGAGTGACGGGAAAAAGGATGTTTTCTTAGGAACCTACACTTCCCTTTTAAAATATTCTTATTATTGACACACACTGACACATAATGTCTCTATTATATATTTTTGATCACTTAGGACAGTGTTTCCCAACCTTTTTAGCCAGCCAATAGAGCTAACTGTAACAGCCCTGGGTACATTTTCATCTTACTCATAGGGCTTTTCATGTATTTTGACTTTTAAAAATAGACTTTTTAGGAGCAGAGTTAGGTCCACAGCAAAATTAAATGGAAGGCAGAGATTCCCCTATATCTCTTGCCCCTACACATGCATAGCCTCCCCCGCTATCAGCCTCCCCAACCAGAGTGGGATGGTTGTTAGAAGTGATGACTGTGAACACCGCATTATTGCGATGACAGTGATTTATTACTACAACTCAGAGTCTACAGTTCATATTAGGGCTCACTCTCGGTGTTACACTCTATGGGTCTGGACAAATGTAAAATGATATGTACCCACCACCGCAGGACCATACGTGGTGGTTTCATTGCCCTAAAAAATCCTCTGTGCTTTTCCTGCTCAGCCCTCCTTACCTCAATCCCTGCTAACCACAGATCTTTCTACTGTCTTCATAGTTCTTTTCAGAATGTCATGGAGTTGGAATCATACAGTATGTAGATTGGCTTCTTTCACTTAGTAATATGAATTTAAGGTTTTTCTGTCATCTTTTCAGGGCTTGATAGCTCATTTCTTCTTGGTGACGAATGGCATTCCACTGTCTGGAGAGACCACAGTTTATTTACCCACTTGCCCACTGAAGGCTATCTTCATTGCTTCCAACTTTTGACAATTACAAACAAAGCCTTTATAAACATCAGTGTGCCGGTTTTTGTGTGGACATAAGTTTTCAACTTTGGATAATATCAAGGAGCATGACTGTGGATCACATGGTAAGAGTGTGTTTAGTTTTGGAAGAAAACTGCCAAAGTGTCTTCCTGAATGGCTGCACACTTTTGCATTCCCACCAGCAATGAATGAGAGTTCCTGTTGCTCCCCATCCTCACCAGCATTTGGATTTTGGCCATTAGGATTTAAGTATTAGGGACACATAGTGAGGCCTTGTCTTTGTTATAATATGCATTTTCTGGTGACATATGATATGGAGCATCTTTTCATCTTCCCAACCTTCTCCATGCCGTTAACACACATAGAAAAAGATTTAATTTTCTGGATTAAACATCAAGCTTGCCTGCGGCTAAAGATAACAGGCCTGGGACTCTGGGTGTCCCTGGTCCCCCCCAAACACCTGAAGGCAGAGGGCATCTATATCTCAGCATCTCTGCAACACATCTGCAGAACTGGCATGCCAAGGCACACGTGGTGGGGATGCTCCAAATGGGGATACCATTAGCTATTGGTGGCAGAAAGCCCAACTCAAGCTAGCTTAAATATCGAGGAGTTGTATTCTCTCCTACACACGCAGGAGCTAAGTGCCTCCAGGCATATTATGTGGGGTCCTAGCCTGCTTGTCCACCACTGTCTCTGCAGTGCCTTATTCTGAGTACTGGCTTCCTTTTTATGTCCATGTCAAGATGGCTGCCACGTTGCTAGGCTTCCTATCCAAATGTGATCAGGGAAGATCAAGAGAAAAAAAAGAGATGTCCTTCCTTATGTGCCTACTTCTCTCAGTGAAGAAACCCATTTCTCTTTCTCAGAAGTCTGCAAAACGTTATCCCTCATATTACCTTGGCCAGAATCATGTCAAATGCCCTTGCCTAACCAGAGTTTTGGCAAGGGGAAATGGACACCATGAATGGATCAGATGAACCAGGATGTACTAAGGGAAATGTGGACAGGATTCGCCTTCTCTGAGAAACACAGGGCAGGGTAAATAACCAAACAAAATCAAGGCTCTTCTGGCAAGCAAGAGAGTGGGACTGGATTTTAGGCCAGTCCCACTGGCCTAATGGCAAGCAATGGGGTCTGCTTCAGTTTACTTCATGTTAGAAACAGTCTGTAGAGCAGCGTGCTTAAGAGAGCTGGGCAGTAGGCTGAAATCCCACTACATCCTCAACTAACTGGGTGTGCTGGCTTCAATCTTCTCTCTGATAAAGGAATGACCAGACTCCCTAGCTAAGAAGGACTGCTGGGAGGAGTAAATGCGTAGTGCTTAGAACAGACTCTGGCTCACAGTAAAGCTTAGTCAATGTTAGTGATCATCTTCATCTCCATGGCATCTGTCATAGGTTATAAACAACTAATAGGCAAGGACCAGATTGTGGGGGAGAAGGCTTCTCTCTGATTAGCACTGAGCCCAGTGCCATGCTCAATTAGGTGTTCAATAAGTTCATCTGCGGGGTTTTTGCATATTAATAACTTAATTAAAAGGTCCATTTCTTCTTACTGCTAGCAAAAAGACGGTCCTGACTAAAAGGTAACATTTTATCATTAGAAATACTTCAGAAAATCTGTTGCTCCCCAGAAAAGATACTCAGAGTTGGGACGCCTGGGTGGCTCAGTTGGTTAAGCAGCTGCCTTAGGCTCAGGTCATGATCCCAGCATCCTGGGATCAGTCCCACATCGGGCTCCTTGCTCGGCAGGGAGCCTGCTTCTCCCTCTGCCTCTGCCTGCCATTCTGTCTGCCTGTGCTTGCTCTCTCCCCCTCTCTCTCTCTGATAAATAAATAAAATCTTTAAAAAAAAAAAAAAAAGAAAATATACTCAGAGAAATACAATTACAAATATTATTACTTGAAATGAATATTTCCTGAGCCTTTACTATGTGCTGGAGACTGCTATCAATGCCTTACATGCATTGTCTCCTTTAATCCTAAAACCAGTCTATGGAGTCAGGCTTAGCAGTGAAACACTCTTAAAACTAATTTCAAACAAAACAGATTTGCCTTCAATGTGTAAATATTTCCACAATACAATGTCAAGTGAAAATGTGAGCTATCTCATTTCTAGCTCTAACACGTTTTCCCTCTGCCTATCTTTCCTACCCCTGCTGAAATCAGGATGCATCTTAGACTGGATGTTCATGTTTACTGTAATAATGTGTGTGTGCGCGTCCCCAGTCGTGAACTTGGAAATGCATTTGCAGAAGGCAGGAAGCACAGCAGTTACAGCCATCACGGAGGCAGGCTCCATGTTTTACTCATTAACCCTCATTAACCAAATATATGCTGATGAGATGCTCTCTTCCACAGAGGGCCTTAAATTGGGAACTAAACAACTAATTGCAGTATTACGTTTCCCCTGGAGCCAGTAGCCAAATAATTCCCACTTTAGTTGTAGAAATTACAAGAAGCAGCAAGGGCCTGAACATTAAAGACTAAAGCTATGTTCCCAATCCTGCAGGTGGCTTAAGTCAAGATTTAGCACTTCACTTTAGTCCAGGGACCAAATGAAGAACTGGGAATTCATGGAAACCATTTAAATCCTCAATCTACCACGACTTTGCTGGGTGCTATGAGCAGTTATTGAAATGCCCTGTGCTCTCATTCTTCAACTGCTAAGAGGTATCAACTGTCCCTACAGAATGTCTAAGGATATTAAGAGTAACTAATGAGATTGTTTCGGTTTCAACATAACTCAAATTTTCTCCCACTCATATCTGTTTCCTCTTTTACCACACAGAAGGCCCCAATCTCCCACCCCATTAATGATTCAACCTATTAAGGAAATCAGCTACTCGCCCGGCACCTAATAACACTGTTCTGCTTCATTACTTCTTGAATGAATTTCATTTTCTTCAATCTTCTATAAGAATCTAGTCAATTTCCCCCCCCCCAAAAAAAGTAGGTGTTAACAAGAAACCACCAGCATAAAGAACCAAAGAGAGATGTCACCCATTCCAAGCAATAGTCCCTGAATGTCCTCCTAAGCCAAGGCTTTCTCCACCTCGTCCAGTGCGGGAAACAGAAGCAATCAATACGGAATTCCCTAGTTCTTCCACCCCCAAATCTACCATGTTACCTGCACCCACCTCCATGTGTGCATGTCACCTTCACTGACAGTGGGGTGAACTTTTGCTGCTCCCATCAAAGACCCACTTTGCTCTAAACTCTAGATCCCCAAACCTCTGGCCATGGCGACACATGTGCCATCATCACTTGTCCCTTCTCATCACTTCTGCATCTTTACTCAGATCATTCTCATCAGCATAGACATGTTCTCTCATATAGTCTGTCCTTAAAACACGCTCATTTGACTTTACAGCTTGTCCAGCAACTTCCCTATTCCCCTCCTTTCCTTTATAATAGAACTCCTTTAAAGAGATTCCTGTACTTGATGTCTCAACTTCCTGTCCCATTTTCTTCTGAATTCACTCCAAGTAAGCTTCCTTTTCAACCATTCCACCACCACTGTTCTTTTCAAGATCATCAGTAACCTCCACTAGACCAAATCCCACAGTCCATTATCAGTCCTCATATAACTCACTTCTCAGGGGCTCACACTCTTGCCCACCAGGTCTCAGTCCTCACACCTGTTATCCTCTCTTTCCATCTCCTTCCACAATGTGCTTTTTCAGTCCCATGACTTTAAATACCATCTGTATCCTAAAGACTCCAGATTTCTATCTCCAGCCACAGGTTTCCCTTTGAATTTCAGCTACAGTTACTCTTAGATGTTTCAAAATCAACTAATTTAAAGCCTATCTTGATTTTCTCCTACAACCTTATCTTTTCCTACTGTTTCCACCTCAATAAAATGGCACCAACATTTTATTCAGGCCACAAATCTTGAAGTGGTTTTTTCCTTCACATCTTACACACAACCCGCTCCAAAATATCATCAGCTCTATTTTCAAAATATCCCAAATGTGAACACTTCTTACTTCATTCACTACTACTACCCCACTACTACCAAACCAAGCTACCATTTTTTCTCACATTGATTTGCCCATTTGCTTTCTAATTTATATGCCTGCTTCTGCTTTTACCTGTCCACATCCCCTATACCAAAATATCAGGCATCCTTCCAGAATGACCATTTCAAGATACAAATCAAATCCTCTTACTAGCCACACAAAACCTTCAGGTGGCTCCCCATACCACTCAAAATAAAAAACCTAGAAGGTCTTACACAACTGGGTGTTCAGCAACTTCTCTATGTATACTTCCTACCACTTCCTCTTGTTCATTCAACATAAGCAGCCTGGTCTTCCTGCAGCTCTTCCAACTTGCTAAATACATTCCTACTTCAGTGGCTCTGCCTCATCTGGCCCACTCCCCGATTCAATCAAGTCTGTGTTCAAGTATCACGTTATTAGAAAGTCCCACCTGAATTGGTCATATTAAATAGTAAGTTCCCCCCCATAGTTAGCATTATACTCAATGGTGAAAAGCTAAAAGCTCCTCTTCAAAGATCAGACCTAAGGGTGCCCATTCACAGCACCATATTCAACAAACGAAGTCCTAGCCAGAGCAATTAGGGAAGAAAAGAAATAAAAGGTATCCAAGCAGAGAAGGAAGACATCAGACCATCACTATTTGCACAACAGCAAACTTCTATGCTCTTAGTTCCCTTACCCTTCTTGACTCTACATAGCACTTTCATTATCTTGCCACACATTATGACACACATGTATTATGTTCCCCAACAGAACTTAAGCTCTATAATGGAATGAACTTTGTCTGTTTGGAATATCTAGAATAGTACTTGGTACATAGTAAGAGTTCAAGAAATATTTATTAATTGACAGACTGCGTGAGTGATTAAATTCTTGGGCTTCGGGGCGCCTGGGTGGCTCAGTGGGTTAAAGCCTCTACCTTTGGCTCAGGTTATGATCCCAGGGTCCTGGGATCGAGCCCCCACGTCAGGCTCTCTGCTCAGCAGGGAGCCTGCTTCCTCCTCTTTCTCTACCTGCTTCTCTGCCTACTTGTGATCTCCGTCTGTCAAATAAATAAATAAAGTTTAAAAAAAAATTCTTGGGCTTCTTCACTTTTTCCTGAAATGGACACTATGTTTTTTTTAAAGATTGATTTATTTATTTCAGAGAGGGAGACAGAGACAGAGCAGGGGCTAGGGGCAGAGAAAGAAGGAGAGAGAGAGAGTCTCAAGCAGACTCCCCGCTGAGGATGGAACCCAACACAAGGCTCAACACAGGGCTTGATCTCACACCCCTGAGATCATGATGTGAGCCAAGAGTCAGACACTTAACCGACTACACACCCAGGTGCCCCTAAAATGGACTTTTTTTTTTTTTTTAAATTTCCACATGGTATTCACCTACCGGCTTGGGTCACTTATGCCCTGGCCTAACAGGTTTCACATGAACTCCACTCCCATAGGCAGCCCCCAGCTGGGCTGTTCCTACCTGAGGGCTTGCCTGCCCTCTGAGCCCATGAGTTCTTCCAGGACACATTTTCTGGATTCACTTGCATCCCCCATGTTAAGGACTTCTGGCACAAAGTAGCAGTGTGCTTATGGATGTAAGGAGTATGTGTGCCAAGTATAATTGAGCAACTGTGTGGAGGAAAGCTACAACAGCCCACCTATAGTTAGATAAAGCAATAACTATACGTAGATTTATCAGACATTATTTTCCATAGCATAGATCTTACCAACACTGAGATCACAATAATTGAAAAAAATAACACTGAGACGTACATAAAAATAGATGAGAAGGTATATTAGAGGGAAACAAAGAGCCAAGTGCAAAATCTATAGTTTGGCTTGTGTAAATATAATCTTCTCTGTTCTGAAAAATAAGAGAGTATTCAATGGTTATTATTAGTAATTACTTGTCTAGTAATACTAGACAAGACAAAGGGAGAGTCCTGGTTAAACAGAATGAATTTTACCTATGATTTCCATTAAAAAACATGGTTTCAAAGGCTCATAGGCATTCTATGTCTGGCACTCAACTCACCCAGGAAACTACAGGAGCAAGAATGGTCATGATAACAAACTAGCCATTCATGGATTAACCTCTTCTAGACGCAGATGCTGTGTCAGGCGCGGGCGACAGAAGTACGAATCGGACACAGTAGACTGTGAGCTCCCTGAGAACTAAGGCTAAGAGAAGGAAACATGCACAGACCATCACAAGAGAGAACACAAAGTACAAGAGAGAAATATACGGAAGGCACCATGAGAAAAGAAGAGGATGGGATCAACCACGCCGGGGGATCGAAGATGGACCACCGGAGATGACACTCCTGAAGTGAGTTGTCAGAGTACAAGCTGGCCAGGCAGCAAAGGAGGGGGGTGTGGGGGAATAGGGAGGACAAGGTTGGCAAAAGGAACAAGATGAGAAAAGGTGCAGAGGCACAAAAAAGCTCCAGTGGTGGAAGATTTTGAACTGAGACGAAATCTGTGTTGCTGTGGGGCGCCATGTTGAGACTGGGGCAGGGCCAGGCAGGAAAGGGCCTTGTGTGCTGTGCTGAGGTGATAAGCAGCCAGTTCTAGCCGCTTTTCAGGCAGGCTGGATAATCAGGTTTGTATTTTAGGAGGATGGTTCTGACAGCAGTGCAGAAAACAAATCTGAGGGAGCAGAGCCAGAGGTAGGGGAACCCAGGAGGAGGCCTTCTTAAAAGCCCACTGAAATGACAGGGACTCTAATCAGGAAGTACCCTCAGAAGGGAGAAGAGAGGACTCACAGATACTTTGGAGGAAAAACGGGCAGTGTCTGGTGATGGATGGAGTGAGTGGGAAGTCAGCAAGAGGGCAGACTGATGTGAAGCTTTGTGTCTTAAGTCACTGAATGAGTGGCAGTGCCACCAACACAGAGGGAGTGAAGTGGGGAGGTGGGGAGGGAGGAGGGTGACAACTAGGAAGAAACCGTCTGCAACTCTGCACTCTACCTGGGCCAGAATGCGGCAGCAGGGCAGCAGGGCTTCCATTACACTCGGGTTGTTCTTAGAGCTTCCAGAGCCAGCCTGAGGAGAAATCAGGCATGAGAGCCCTGCCTCTCTGACCTCTCTGGAGAGACTAGGTATTGCAGGGTCAAGGGCGTCGCTTCCCTGGCACTGTGGCCCTCTACTTGTTGTACCACACAAAGCCTCAGTAAATAAAAGCAGAGGGGACACAAATGACTTCACCCGCTGACAGAAAATGAAAAACCACAGGACTTGGCTCCCCACAGCCTTCAAACAATACAGTAAGTTTACTGGCACATGAATAAGTTTTGGGAAGGCAAGCATGGGCATTTTTGAAGGCTTGAACATTTTCTTACTACTTCTGGTTATTTTTCCTTATTATTACTTCCATATAAGATAAGCATTCCAGTTACACTATGAAAATGTTTTTGAACTTTATCCAGTTTTGGTGAATAAAAATGTATGATAAATTTTTAACTTTTTAAACTACCACTATAAAAATTTCAGTAAACTTTTATTAGTGTCATTATAATGCAGGCTATGAGCAAAAATTAAGAATACTGTAAAGTCCTTTGAGAAAAACTCTTGGTCCATGCAGGGGCCCCAAATGTCAATTAAAAGAATAAAGGTCCAGGGGAGTTCTGGCTGTGAATAAGACAGAATAAGCCCACTTCACCCTCTGTCTCCCAATGAAGGCAAACCTGAAATACTGGCAGATACATGAAACAAGTATTTGAAGACTGAAAAATAAATAGTGACAAAAAAGTTCTAGATAAAGACCAGAACTCAAAATACTATGGAATCAGTGAAATCCCCATTTTCCCTGCAATATTGCCCAGACTGGACTCAAAACAATGATAGGTACTAAGGCAAGGAAAGAGAGAACTCCAGAAGAAATTCTCTAATTCAAAGGGGGAATGGGATGCAGAAGGAGAAAACCTAAAGCTCTGCGAAAGGGGGGAGGGAGGAAAGGGAAGGGGGAGGAGAGAAGAAGTAGAGAGAAATCCCCTACTTCCTCTTCTTTTCTTTTCTATTCGCTCACACCCCAGCCCCAGGCAATCCTGAGTGGCTGTGGTGACAGGCAGTGGAGACAGTTGGATGGAAAGCACCTAAAACTGAGGGAGGGAAACTTCTTTTACACTTGAAGCTGTGGTCCCAAAAGGCTAGGGTAAATACGCATGCTTTTTTTTTTTTTTCCCCTCTGTCAGTACTTCTGCTGCTTGGCCCTGGACAAGAGCATGGATGTGGTTAGTGTATGACATAGGGGGCAACTAAAGCCCCAGCTTTCCGGCAAGAAGACCAAAAAAGAGGAGAGTCAGGGAACTAGATAGTAACAGGGAGACAGGGCAAAGCAAGCGGTGGAGGGAGTGGGGGGAAGGCTGGCACTCAGGATCCAGCAACATTGTTTAAAAACTCCTGAGCTCACTCCCAAGCCATGCATATGGCCATCTGATCATAAACAGCATTCCAAAGAGTTTGAGAACTGCCCTAAGGGAAAGACCACTAGGTTTCCCATAGAGTGGTACACAGAAGGGACAAACCCAAGTAGCAATACAAAGATTTTTAAAACAAAGCAGACACTAAAACCATAGTCTACAGAAGACTGGTCAAATTTCTAGCCTGAACCCAACTGCATTGATTATCTGCTAAAAAAAAAAAAAAAAAAAATCAACAATTAGTCATAGATTTATTTTTTTTTTTAAGATTTTTATTTATTTATTTGACAGAGAGAGATCACAGTAGACAGAGAGGCAGGCAGAGAGAGAGAGAGGGGAAGCAGGCTCCCTGCTGAGCAGAGAGCCCAACGCGGGACTCGATCCCAGGACCCTGAGATCATGACCCGAGCTGAAGGCAGCGGCTCAACTCACTGAGCCACCCAGGCGCCCAGTCATAGATTTAAATAAGACGCAAATCTCATAAAATTTAAAATGTCCCAAATATAATCCAAAATTAGTTGGCGCAAGAAGAATCAAGTTGTTAGTCACAAGCGAAAAGACTGTCAATGGATGACAACCAAGAGATGACAGAGATGTTGAAATGATCTAAGAAAGACTTAAAAGTAGTTATAATAATGTTCAAGGAAGTAACAGCGAACACTCTTGAAATAAATAGAAAATTTCAGCAAAGAAGCAGAAGATACGAAGCAAAGCCAAATGAAAACTTTAAAACTGAAAAATATAAGAACCAAGATAAAAAAAAGTCCTCACTGGATAGGCTCAATAGCAGATTAAACGTGACAAAGATTCAATAAACTTGAAGATATAGTGACAGAATCTAGGCTGAACAGCAGAGAGAAGAAAAAAAATTTTTTAATGCTTAAAGCTTCAGGTTCTTATGTAATACCACTAAAAAGAGTTAACACTGTGTCATTTAAAGTCCCAGAGAAATGCAAATTGGTGCAGCCATTCTGGAGAACAGTATGGAGGTTCCTCAAAAAGTTAATAATAGAACCACCCTATGACCCAGCAATTGCACTACTAGGTATTTATCCAAAGGAATACAAAACTACAGATCTGAAGCGGTACATGCACCCTGATGTTTATAGCAGCACCATCAACAATAGCCGAACTATGGAAAGAGCCCAAATGTCCATTGACTAATGAATGAAGAGGGTGTGGTGTATATATATATAATGGAACATTACTCAGCCATCAAAAAGAATGAAATCTTGCCATTTGCAATAACATGGATGGAGCTAGAGTGTATTATGCTAAGCAAAATAAGTCAGTCAGAGAAAAGACAAATACCACATGATTTCACACATTTGTGGAATTTAAGAAACAAGAGATGAACATATGGGAAGGGGAAAAAAAGAAAGAGGGAGGCAAACCATAAGAGACTTAACAACAAAGGACAAACTGAGGGTTGATGGAGGGAGGTGGGGGGGGCTAAAAGAATGATGGGTATTAAGCAAGGCAAGGCACTTGTTATGATGAGCATGGGGTGTTATAAGTAAGGGATGAATCACTAAACCAAAAATATAAGGCTATATATTTTATGTATTGAAAAATAAAAAATAAAAGGTGCAGAGAAAAAAATAAGACATTTATCAGATAATTCCATCAAAAAATAAAAAAATAAAAAGGAAAATTCTCCAGGCCCGGATGGTTTCACTGGTGGTTTCTACCAAATGTATAAAAAAATAAATAACACCAAATCTCCACAATCTCTTGCAGAAAACAGAACAAAAACAAACAAACAAAAACAAAAACAAAACAACAACCCTCCCCAACTCAGTTTGATAAGGCCAGAATAACCCTGATGTCAAAAACAGTCAAAGATAATAAAAGAAAAAAAAACTATGCCAATATACCTCATAAAGAGATAAAAAAATCCTCAAAAAATATTAGTAAATTAAATGAAGAAATAAGGAAAAAGGATCATACAACACAATCAAGTATGGTTTATCCTGGAAATGAAAAGGTGGTTCAGTATTTGAAAATCAATGTAATCCACTTTATTGACAATCTAAAGAAAAAACCCCACATAATCATATCAGTTAATACAGAAAAATCATCTGACAAAGTTCAACATCCATTCATGTTAAAATTTCCCAGCAAACCAGGAATAAAAGAGAGTATAGTCAATCTGGGGAGGACATTTACAAAAACCTACAGATAACATTCTACCTAATGGTGAAAGACTAAATGCATTTTCCTTATGATCAGGAACATGGCAAGGATGTTTACTCATACAAGTCCTATTCAACATCAATGTGCACATAAGGCAAGAAAAGAAAAAAGTCAAACAAATTACAAAAGAAGAAATAAAACTGTCCTTTTTTTCCTGACTCCTAGAACTAATAAATGAGAAATAAGATCACAAATAGAAGGTCAACCTACAAAAATAAATCATATGTATATATACTAGCTTTGAAAAACCAAAAACCAAAGTTTAAAAAGAGTATCAGTTATAGTAACTCTAAAAAAAAAAAATTAAATACTTAGCTTTTGATCTAGTGAAACAAGTATAGGAATCTGTATGCCGTAAACTACAAGACACTGATGAAAGCAATCAAAGAAGACCTAAATAAATAGAGAGATATGCCATGCTCATGAACTGGAAGACTCAAAGTAAAGACTTACAGTAAAGATGTCAACTTTCCAAATTTATCTCTAGATTTAATGCAAATCTGATCTAAATTCCAGTATTTTTTTGGTAGATAAGTTAATTCTAAAATTTATATGGAAAGCTGAAAGAATCAAACTAGTCAAAACAAAAAAGAAAGTTGGAAGATTCATTCACTACCCAATTTTAAGATTATAAAATCTTCAGTAATCAAAACAGGTATGCTATTGGAGAGGGAAAATCACACAGATCAGTGTGAGAGAGATGAGAAAGTCCAGAAACAGACCCACAAAAATATGGTCACTGATTTTTGGACTAAGATGCAATGGAAAAAGGGTAGTGTTTCAACAAATGATGGGCATGTCTATGGGTATCCATAGACAAAAAATGAACCTTGACCTAAATTTTTTCTCAATATTGATCACAGATCTAAATATAAGACATTAAAACTATTAACTTCCAAAATAGAAAAAAACCATAACAGAATATCTCCATGACCTGGAATTAGGCAAAGAATTCCTAGACATAACACAAAAATACAATCTATAAAGAAAAGATTGACAAATTGGGACTCCATCAAAATTAAAATCACTTGGTCTTTGAGAGAGACTTTAACAGTATCTTGAATAATATCAGGGAATGAAAAGACAAGCTACAGGCTGGAGAAAGTATTAGCACAACACATATCTGACAAAGGACTTACATCTAAAATAAGTCATGAAATCTCAAAACTCAATAGTAGGAAAACAAACAACCCAATTTATAATAGGCAAAATATGTGACTACATACTACACTAAAGAAAATAAGCATATGAAAAAATGTTTAACATCACTAACTGTAGGGAAACGCAATGAGAATCCACAATAAGATACCACTACATACCTAACAGAATGATTAATCATTTTGAAACTAACAATACCAAGGGTTGGCTGGGATGTGGAGCAAGGAGAACTCATGTTCACTGCTGATGGGAATGTAATACTGTAAAGCCACTTTGAGAGAATAGTTGGGTTTCTTTTAATGTTAAACATACTCTTAACATATGACCAGTAGCCCTTTTAGATGTTTACCCTAGAGAAATGATAACTTATGTTCCTACCAAAACCTGTATATGAATGTTTGTAGGAGTTCCATACACGTCTAAAGTTACGTGGCAATTACATTTTCCTTGGAAAAAGTGCAACTGCACACTTGCAAATATGGCTGCATGCATACACGCATGTGCACAAGTACACAAACTAGCCAGGGGAAAAAAGTCATCCAAATGTATGCAATCTTATCAAGGCGCTTTCTCCTGTGGATAAACACACCCAGCTACATACCTCTATCTACTCTGTACCCTATATCTCTGACCTCAAGATCCCCTCCTCTGGGATTGACTGATTTGGGGGTGAAAAGAGAACAAAGACAAAAACAAGGAAAGACGGAAGAATCCAGAAAATCCCACTAAAACATCAAACAATCAAAGGAGCCTTTGAACTCATTGCCTGGAAGAGACACTGGGACTAGCCATAAACACAGAATTGCCTTGGCCCTCCACTCCCTCCACTCACCTGCTTTTTTGATTTTTACACAGATAGAGTTTCAACTGAAGCAGGAAAAAAAAAAAAGTTCAAGCACTGGTCTACAAACTCTGTGTTAAAGTCTTTGCTCTTGTCTGGTTAACAGAGCAAAATTTAAAAATAAACAGGAGTCTCAATGCATTTTCTTAGGAGGCTTTACACCTCTAAATTGCAATAGTCACTGGGGAATGCAGGAAAGCAAGAGACCAGGAGAGTAGTTAGATTTCCTTATTTTAAAGGAGAAAAAATAGAGGCTTATTGGATGGTTGAGTATCTTCTGCGCCCTCTTCCATCAATCAGTAAATTTTCTCCAATGCCCTTGATGTATCTAGTGATGTAGATGTACTGGCCAAAGTCAGGAAGGCACACACCAGGGATGACCACAGAGTAGACAAGAGTTGAGCCAAAGCAAAACCTGGACTACATCAGCTCTGCTGTGGGGGAAATCACTCTTGTATGTGCTGTGGGGGCCTTCCCCTTGCTTCATTTACATCTAATCAAACACACTAGTTTAAAGGGGTCTATTCTGATGAGTTTTAACAAATCCGTACACCCACGTGACCACCACTATGGTCAAGGTATAGAATATTTTCCATCTTGCCAAAAAGTTCACTTGTACTTTTTACAAGAGATTAACTCAGTTAATCTCATCTGCTGTCACCAAAGATTTATTTTTTCTAGAGTTTCAGATGAATGGAATTATACCATATGTACTCTTACATGTCTGGCTTCTTTCAGCATAATATTTTTGAGATTCAACTATGTTGCTAGGTGTATCATTTCTTTTTATTGTTGAGTAGGATTCCATTATATGGACAGCACGGATATACCACAATTTGTTTAACCATGCACATAATGGCATACATTTGGCTGTTTCTAGTATAAGCGGCAATGAGTATTTGTGTATAAGTTATTGTGTGGACATACGCACAATTTTAATTTCTGCTAGGGGACTAACTAGGAGTGGAATGGTTGAGTCATTTGGAAAATGTATATTGAACTTACAAACTGCCAAACCATTTTCCAGAATTATTGTACAATTTTGTATACCCACCAGCAAAGTATGAGTGTTTCAGTTGCTCTATATACTTGCCAAACTTGATATTGCCAGTCAGTCTTTTTAATCGTATCTCCTCTAATGTGTAGAGGTCAACTGAGGCGTCACTGAGGGTCAAAATGACAAAGGATGTTGATCACTTTTCAATTATTTGTTGGCAATCTGCATATTCACTTTTCTAAAGTATCTGTTTAAAAAACTTTGTTACTTATTTATTGGACTGTCTTCTTATTGAGTTTTAAGAATTATTTATTATGAATAAAAGTACTTTGTCAGACATATATTATGAATATTTTTTCCTACTCTGTTGGCTTGCCTTTTTAATTTTCTTCACTCGTCTTTCAAACAGGAAAGATTTTTAATTTTTTAAAAATATGTTATTGATTTGAGGGCAAGAGAGAGCTTGAGCAGGGAAAGGGGCAGAGGAAGAGAGGCGAGCAGAATCCCCAGTGAGCAGGAAGCCCAACAGATGGCTCAATCCCAGGGCCCTGAGATCATAACCTGAGTCAAAGGCAGACGCTTAACCAACTGAGCCCCCCAGGTGCCCAAAATATTAATTTTTTAAAAAAGATTTTATTTATTTATTTATTTGACAGAGAGAGATCACAAGTAGGCAGAAAGGCAGGCAGAGAGAGAGGAGGGGAAGCAGGCTCCCCACTGAGCAGAGAGCCCGATGTGGGGCTCAATCCCAGGACCCTGGGATTATGACCTGAACAGAAGGCAGAGGCTTTAACCCACTGAGCCACCCAGGTGCCCCCAAAATATTAATTTTTTTTAAAAAGGCTATCTAGAGGGACGCCTGGGTGGCTCAGTGGGTTAAAGCCTCTGCCTTCAGCTCGAGTCATGATCCCTGGGTCCTGGGATTGAGCCCCGCATCAGGCTCTCTGCTGGGCGGGGAGTCTGCTGCCCGCCCCCCTGCCTACTTGTGATCTCTGTCTGTCAAATAAAGAAAAATCTTAAAAAAAAAAAAAAAAAAAGGCTATCTAGGGGCACCTGGGTGGCTCAGTGGGTTAAAGCCTCTGCCTTCGGCTCAGGTCATGATCCCAAGTTCCTGGGATCGAGCCCCACGTGGAGCTCTCTGCTCAGCAGGGAGCCTGCCTCCCTTCCTCTCTCTCTCTGCCTGCCTCTCTGCCTACTTGTGATCTCTGTCAAAGAAAGAAAGAAAGAAAGAAAGAAAGAAAGAAAGAAAGAAAGAAAGAAAGGAAGGAAGGAAGGAAGGAAGGAAGGAAGGAAGGAAGGAAGTGGCTATCTAGTTGTTCCAGAACTATTTGTTGAAAAGACTGTCCCTTCCCCATGAATTAACCTCGCCTCTGTCGAAAATGAATTGACCATATATTTGTGGATCTTCTTAGAGAATCCGTATTCTTTATCATGCCTGTTCCTTTTTAAAGAATCTGTAATGGCTCCTCACTGTCCATTACAAGTATAAAATTTCCATTCTAACATTCAAACTACTTCAACAACTTCCTAGGTCAGCTGGACCTACTTCAAGTTCCCCCCTCCTCCCACGTACCCCATTCCCTGAAGGCACCATTATCAGTGCTGCCCTATCATCCTGGGGACTCATGCCATTCTTCCTGTCATGCTAGGATGCTCTTCCTACCGTCCTTAAAACATCATCTATCCTTCCTCATCCACGAAGCATTCTTTGATAATTGTATATGTCAAAGATCTCTTTCTTCTCTCAGTCTAGAGCTCTCATTATACTTAAATACATGCCACTATCATACCCTTTAATCCTTAAATGTGATTCAATATTCATTCAACAAAGAGCTACTGAGGCTCTACAGTGACAAGGCATGGCAGTAGGCACTGAGATTAGAGAAATGAAAATAAAGGGTCATTGCCCAGAGACTTAGTGACTATTAAGGAAAGAATCATGTAAATAGACAAAAATAATTCAATATATATTTTCTTAGACGATTCACTATAACATGTTGTAACGGTTTCATGATATACATCTTGTATCCCTCAAATAATTGCAATATAGCTCTAAAAGGACTCTTTTTAAAAACTAAACCACAATACTATTATTATATCTTAAATGTTATAATAATTCTTCAATATAATCAACTGTCTAGTATTAAAATTTCCTTGATTTTCTCATAAATGCTTATCTATAGTTATTTTGTCCACAATGAAATCCAAATAAGGCCCATAATTAGAATTGGTCGGTATTTCTCTAAATTTCTTTTAGATTCCAATGCTCCTCCTTCCTTGCAATTTATTTGCAAAAGACAGGGTTTTGGTCTATAATATTGCCCGGATTTTGCTCATTATATGCCTGTAGAATCATTTAACTTGTTTCTCTGTCTTCTGTATTTCCTGTAAATTGATAATCAGCTCCAGAGGCTGGATCAGATTCAGGCTGTTTGGTTTTCATTGGCCAAGAAAATTTCAACAGAGATGAGCTGTGTACCCCGCCCCCCAACCTCTGGTAGACACAAAACGATCATTGCCTAGATCCATTAATTAACTAGGGGCTGCAAAATGCTAATACTCCATTCTATCATCACTTCTTAATTTATTAGCTGGAATTCTTCTATAAAGAGAGACTCCCCTTCTTAACAATTTGATTACACTGTGAGACAGTGTACACAGGAAAGACAGGATAAATGCTTGACTCTCTCTCTTTATTTATCTGTTTTCAAAATAATGAATTCATTCTCTGGCACCATTAGAAGGTGAGCAATTATGTAAGTTTATTTTTATTATTATTAACTCATGGATTTAAACATATTTGATGTATTTTAAACCATTGCAGTTACTATCCTATTGATAGTCACACTGCCCCAGTGGAAAACCTCTTTATTTTTTAATTTTTTAAAAATATTTTATTTATTTATTTGACATGCAGAGAGAGATCACAAGTAGGCAGAGCAGCAAGCAGAGAGAGAGGGGGAAGCAGGTTCCTCACTGAGCAGGGAGCCTGACGCAGGACTTGACCCAGGACCCCAAGATCATGACCTGAGCCAAAGGCAGAGGCTTAACCCACTGAGCCACCCAGGCGCCCATGAGGATGTTGGGGTGGCTGAGCCTCCGAGCCCAGCCAGGAAACCTCTTTAGTTTGGTTCTTGAGTCCTTTGGTTGTGGCTCCAGCAATCTTTGACAGTTTCTTTGTTTTCTAGTATGACCAAAAAGAAAACAAAAACAAAAACAACAACAACAAAAAAACCTCCACCACAAGTGGTGCAATTTCTGCGCCAGATTTGGAAACAATCATTTCTTTACAGAGTCCTAGTTCCTTTTAGTCAGAAATGGTATTTAGAAACCACAAAACTGTGCTAGAGATGCATTGCTACACTATCCCTCAGCCTTTCAGTTGACACAAACAGGAGATAGTTTTTCTCAGGATGAACTACATGATGTCAAATTCATGATTACAGAGTTTTTACTTAATTTCATCAATTTTACATCTGGATCTTCTTTCTTCCACAGCTTAAATCTTTGTCCCCCCAAATCCCAGCCTAATTACTCATTTGCTTTATCTTAAAATAGACAAAACCTCATATTAATAAATAGCATCACTACCACTCATGTTATGATAGACCACAGTAATTCCACTAGAAGTAGGCAATCAAATTACTGTACTTTAAAGCATTTGGAATAGTTACTGTATATAGTGAGGCTGCCAATCTGAAACACAGTTAAGTTCATTTGTTTTGTTTTGCTTTTAATTTTCAGGGATTGCTTAAAAAAATACCTAGGTTTATAATCATATAGAACATTTTCTTGGTTCCAAAGGCAAATCTATAACACAAGGTATAGTTAAAAGGAGTGTAGCTCCGATCTCTGTCTCTGTCACCCTATTCTCTTCCACTATAGGTAATCACCTTAAAAAGTTTTCTCATTTCTATTTCCATTGTTTTTGTTAAATACCAAAGGAACTGATGTTTAGTATCAATTTAACAATTCATACTACACACATTTTCTCCACCTCGCTCTTTTCACATAACAATACATCCTAAAGAATACACGGCCTTAGAGACAGTGTGCACTTCTTTTTACAGCTACATAGAGCTCCATTATGTGAATAAAACTATAGTTTCTCTAAATCAGCCCCAACTGATGGACATTTGGGCTATTTCCAGTCTCTTGCTGTGCTAACAAATAACCTTATACACAAGTATTTTCCTGTGTTTGCCAATGTTTCTTTAGGATAGGATCTTAGAAGATGGACTGTAGAATAAAAGAACCACCTAATTTTGTTAGATATGTAAATTTCCCTCCATGGAGGTTAAAAACTGTTTTGCATTTCTCCGAGCAATGTAAATTGCCTATTTCCCTGCAGCTCCATCAACAAAGTATGTTGTCAGACGCTCGGATCTTTGCCATTCTGATAGATAAGAAATGAGAGTGGTTTTAATTTACATTTCTCCTATGATGAACAAAACTGAACATCTTCTCATAGGTTTAAGAGATATTTGCATTTCTTTTCTGTGAACTGTTTATATCTGTAGTTCAGTTTTCTATATGGTTATTGGGGGTTTTTTCCTCTTTCATTTTTAGAAACTCATTATTTATTTGTCTATGGCATAAAGTGCAGATATTTTTTCCCAATGAGTCATTTGTTTTGCTTTTTTTTTTTTTTTTTTTTACATGCAGAAAGTATTTTGTTTTCATGTGCCCTAATTTATCAAACTTTCATTTTCTTGGGTCTAGATTTTGAATCCAGAAGTCTTCTTCAGTTTGAGGCTAAACTAGGAACTCACTCATATTTTCTTCTAGAACTTAACGTAATAATTTTAATGATCTTCACCTTGGCCCTGTCAGTCCCTTTAAGCATACAGAAAAAGTTTGAGGTCCGGTCAATTAACGTGCTGAAAGTAGCTCATTTCCCATCTTATTTATTTATTTTTTTGTTTTTAAAGATTTTATTTATTTATTTGACAGACAGATCACAAGTAGGCAGAGAGGCAGGCAGTAAGAGAGGAAGGGAAGCAGGCTCTCTGCTCAGCAGGGAGCCTGATGGGGGGCTTGATCCCAGGACCCTGGGGTCATGACCTGAGCCAAAGGCAGAGGCTTTATCCCACTGAGCCAACCAGGCGCCCCTCATTTCCTATTTTAAAAGTCAAACATCAGGGGCACCTGGGTGGCTCAGTGGGTTAAAGCCTCTGCCTTCGGCTCAGGTCATGACCTCAGGGTCCTGGGATGGATCCCACATCTGCTCAGCGGGAGGCCTGTTTCCGCCCCTCTCTCTGCCTGCCTCTCTGCCTACTTGTGATCTCTCTCTGCCTGCCTCTCTGCCTACTTGTGATCTCTCTCTCTGTCAAATAAATAAATAAAATCTTTAAAAAAAAAAAAGAAAAAGTCAAACATCAGATGCAGTTCATGTAGTCACTCTGTGTGCTGTTCTTGAACACACATGAACCCCTGGATGGTACAGGCAAAGCAGATAGACAATCATGTGAATGCATCGTCGTGTTTCTCCTTTCCAGAACTCCTCTGTGCCATCTGCAGTCATAATGTCAGGTGAGAGCCAACCCACCAACCGCCTCAAATGCCCAGAGGGAGCTAGAGTCAAGTCATTTTGTTCCCTCTCTATTCAGAGGACAAACAGCAAAGGAAATCTAGGCTCAAGGGAATAATGGATACTACCTAGGGCCAGCTGGCACCTGCCACGTGGCCAGGGCGAGTCGGGGGTTACTCACACAGTCATTTTGTGGGTGTTCTTTTTGAGAAAGGAAGAAGAATTTTGGTTGCAAGAGCAGCTGCAGTCAGCTGCTCAGGGAAACTCTGCCCAATGCCCTGGCATCATGGGCATGGCCTATTTTGTGAAGCGCATCCAATTTAGCAATGGGGAACAATTTCTAACATCCCTTTCCAGACATGTATCATGTTTCCCATCTAAAACATTTCTTCCTCAATAGGCTTCTGGAAGAATGACTTCCACAACTGCAGTCTGGTATGTGGTTAGACAATGGCCTCACTTCTTTGGATTTCAAAATAAGACCACAGAAGAGGTCTGATTTTTGTAATGTTAAAAAATATAAATCAGTGTTATTCAGATATTTCATAATTATCCTAGAGGAAACAATAACCAGGCCTACCTGGCTTTTAATATAAAGTATTCTATCTTAGTTATACAAGAATCACATACGTAGAAAATCACTCCGTTTGCCCTCTTAACAAGCATTCTAGGTAATCCTCAGGCAGGTTTCCTCATTTCCCAGTTTTCCTTGGGGAAAACAAGATTAAACAAAACAAAAACAAATGCTGTTCAAGAGTCTAAATCCTCAGAAAGTCAATCTTAACACCAAATTTCTTAAATTGCTTTTGCTGTCTCCAGGTTCTGAAACACTCTGAAACCAATGGCTGTTGGGTTGACACTTGTGTCCTTGGCATCTATCACAATGCCTGGCATGCAATATGTGTATCATGCATGTTTGCTGAATTAAGGAATAAAAATCTGGGGCAAATGGGTATCTACATGCAAAGGATGACATTCTCATGCCACACACAGAACTCAACTCAGAAGGGATTAAGGACCTAAACGTAAGAGCTAAAGCCATCAAACTATTAGAAAACATAGGTGCACATCTTCATGATCTTGGATTAGGCAACAGTCTCTCAGATACGACACGGAAGGAGCAAGCAACCAAAGAAGAAACAGATAAACTGGGCTTCATCCAAACAAAATGTTTATGCTTCAAAGGACACTATCAAGAAAGCTGAGAAGACGCACACAGTAAGAGGAAAGTACACATCTATCATCTGCTTCCGTGCTTCCTATAAAAAAGATCCCTCAGCATCAAGCCCCAAACCATGGCTCTCCATCCTTTCTTTGCTTACTTTCTGTCTTCTCTTCTTTTTTTTCTCTTTTGGTTCCCACTCTGTTTCTCCTTTTCCTTATTCTGCGTCTAGGGAATATAATTTATATTTTTATTTATGTAAATGGGATTATGGGTTTTTTTGTTCTGTTTTGTTTTCAAACATCACCAGGGAATTTACTTGAGGGTTACAGAGCCTGGGTACCACAGAGTCTTTGCTATACTACAGGTCGCCTGCTTCTGTATACTTACCCAAGGCTTACGAACAGACACACACAAAGTAGGCCTTTGATCCTCAAAACGTAGGGATCCCACTGGGATGAGGATAAATATTTATCTCTATTTGCTTTTTTTCTGTTGGGGCCTGGTTTCTGGCTTGCTCAATGTCCTATTTGGCCAAAGACCAGCCAGGTCAGGAAAAGATCACTCCACAGTTCCAGCCTTGAAAACATGCGGGAAGAGCCTCCAAACAGTTCCCATATGAATTTTAACAGGGTCATCCAAGTACACTATGAGTGTAAGGAAATATGTAGGGAGAAAGGACATTCTCTGCACTCATGCTAAGTTAGAGCAGAAAACCAAATACAGAATATTCTCTTATAAATTTCTTCCCATACCCTTACCTAAGTAAAGACAAGAAACCTTCCAGGAATGTTCTAGGAGGACTGAAAAGCTCAGTGGCCACCGTGGAGGAAGAAGTAAATAGCATCTGAGGTCACAAAGACCATGATTTTCAAACCCTAGTTTTGTTTCCTTTGAGGCAAGCCTCACTTTCCTAAATTGCAGAACAAAAATGATAAAAACCTGCCTTACAGAGGTGTTAAGAGGATTTACAGACATCATATACGTAAAGCTCGGGGCACTGTTTCTGGGACATACCAGCAATTCAACTTTGGTAAAAACATTAGGTATGTCCCACAATGTCTCTACTAACAGCTCTAGGGTTCTAGAGCTTCAGGTCAGCACCATGTTCCTTGGTCCTAAACTGGAAGCCATAGAAAAGAAGACAGGCTATTCTCCGGCTCTCAAATGGAGACCTGCCTCTTAAAAAGGGAAGGTACCCACCTCTCCTGCAAACCATACCAGTTCAGTGGAAGGCAAGATCTATCAAAAGCCAATTGTTAGCTCCACTGGCATACTGTGTGTTGGGAAGGCACAACAAGCAGATTCCTAAAGCTGCTGCTTCTGTGAAGATGAGGAATGGCTTTTGCAAAGAGCTTGGGCAGGCAGAAGTTTGTAACCCCCTAGGGCTGCCATCACCACCCTCACCAGCCAGCACCACTATGACTTCCTCCACTTGCACAGTGGGTGCCGCCATGATCACCACTGCGGCTACCCCCACCTCCACCAGCTACATCATCAACACCATCACCAGGACTACGAATGCCTTCTCACCTCCCCCATCCCAATCATCACTACCATCAGTATCACTACATGGCCTCAATCAAAACCCTAGCTGCTAGAGAAGGAACAGCTGAAGGTAAACTTGCTTTACCTGAAGCCTTAAAGAAGGTTCTAGTTGGAGACCTTCTGGATCACAGGTGCAAACAGTGTCACACCCATCCCTCAGCAGGTACAAAAATGGCCTCACCAAAATCTCCTTGAGGCAGCAACTGCCACTGGGCTGAAGGGAGAGAGACTCCTAGAGAGGCCAACTCCCTCTTCTCCTTCCCTACTCTTGTGAGACTCAGAGCAAGAGCTGCGAGAAGGTTCTAAGCCTCCCAGGTGGGAGGCTAACATGGCTTTGTCCCTGGGCTGCTCACTGTGTCCCAACGTGCTACTTGGGACAGAAGGCTAGGGCCCAGAAGGCTAGGGCTGGGATAGATGAGTAGCCGTGGCCTCATCACCGGAAGGGCTGGCCATATTTCCATCTGCCAGGAAGAGGCTGCTCTGTGCTCCTTGGCCAGGAGTTCTGTTACAATGACTTGAAGCTCACTGACAAACAGCTTTGCCAGTATTCCTATGGGAGGTTCATGTCTTGGAAGAACAAGGCGGGCATTTACTAGTGCCCTGCCTGTCGCCATGAGGAACACTGAAACAATATCCTTTTAAAATAGCTTTCACAGAGATTTTGCTGTATTTTCCTTTGAAGGCGTAACAAATATCTAAGAACCCTGCCCATATTTAAAAAAATGGGTCACACGTTTTTGCTAAAAAAAAAAAAAGCTATTTTTACTTCCTTGTATCCTTGTAACGGTTACAAGCAGGTAAACTGAGTTGTTAATTATCCTTTGTAAAAGATATTTTCAAAAGTAAAGGTTATTCCTAGGCTGACAAGGAATATGCCAGGTCTGTAGCTAGAAGCAAATTTTTATAGCTGGTTATAAACCCCTGAAATATGAGTTTATACTGGAAAAGCTGAAGCAACCTTAACTCTAAGCACGCTGATGGGCGCCACTTTAATTACAGCCCCAGAATGGAATAAAACACAGTCTCTCTTCTACAGTAGCATCACAAAGAACCCCATTAACTCTCCAATTACTAAATGAGGAAACAACATTCTCTAGAACCCAAGCCAAGGAAAAAAGAACAGTGCATGTTCCAACATAAAACCTTAAAACTGGGCTTCAAAGTTACAATCTAAAATAAGGAGGCGCTCCCCTGCACGGATAATGTTTACTTCGCTTATTTAAAATAAGTGAGTGTCTTCGCCAAGGCTCACATAAGACTATTTGTTTAACAAATAAAGATGTGTGTTTCCTGGAGTGTTTCTAATTGGGGTTTGAGATCCCACCTCCTAAGAAATTCTGGGCTTGGATACCTCCGGCACTCACGATGCCTTTGACCATGCGGGTATCCCCTATCGAGAGGAATGGAGGGTCTGGTGCTCATCAGGAAGCGTGCACATGGCAAAATCTACAGAGCAAATGGTTTGTGTCCCACCAACGCATCCATCACGCTTTCAACAGGGAAGAAAACTGGGGAAGGTCAAAATGATATCCAGTAGGATTTGTAAATTGAGCTATTCAGTAGGCAAGCAAACTTTAAAAATAGCAAGTTGGGGGAGGCAAATTTCCCCTCACCTCCTCCCTTCTCCCTCTCACTCCTGCCTCGCCAATCTGCCCTGCTGCCCCTGCCTGTCTTTGCAACAGCAGTGGAGCAGCCCTGTTTTCAAAGCCATGCTAACATCTTGGGAAATGCCAGGGCAAAATCAAAGATTCTTTGGTTGGGCGTGTAATAGAAAACTTGAAGTTGTTCCTGTTAAATAAAAACAGCCATGTTAATTTTGGTGCCATTGAAAACACAGGAAAATGCTCTTGCCAAATGGAAGGGGGGGGAAAAGAGCTTACCAAATGGGAAGCAGTTGTATTTTCAAGACTTGAGAAGGGTACATTGCGAAAACTCGAGAGCAAAACCGAAAGTGGGAAAAGAAATGTAAAAGAATGGTTGTTTCTGTTTAATTCTTTTCCTCCGTCAAGGTGAAGGAATGCATCACCAATTCCCTCGAGGAGACAGGGAACTCAAGTGTCTGGGGTTCACTGCCTTGCTCTGTAAATAATGAAACATTTTTCTTGCTGGGGCGCTAAAGCTCCCCATCCCACCCTTCTGCAAATGCTCTCAATAACACTCCCATGGTTCACAGACTCGCTGAGCTACACGGCAACCAGAAAAAATATTCTGTACTCAAAATCCTGTTTTGAGCTGAATTTGACAAACGGCTGGAGAAGCATCACCGTAGAGGCAGAAATAATTTATTTTCTGGTTCCACCTGAAAGTTAGCGACTATTCCCAGCAGTGCATCCAAGTACTTCTGAGTTTTTAAATGCACTGGATGCCAAACTACACTTGCAATGATGGGTATAATTGCAAGCAACTCGCAGGAGACCATCCTTGGCTGGTTTTAACATCTTTAAGCAAAAACCAGAAAAGGAGAGAAGGAAAGGAAAGCTAAAGACCAAAGACTTTTGAAATCCTTGTTTTAGGAGCGTGGGATTCTGCAACATTGCTTTGCTGGGTGTTTTGTTTTAACTCGTTTGAGAGAGAGAGAAAGAGAGAGCAGGAGCTCGAACAGGGGGGAGGGCAGAGGGAGAGGGAGAAAAGCAGACTCTCCGATGAGCCAGAGAGAGCCCCACCCAGGGCTCAGTCGCACGACCCTGAGATCATGACCTGAGCGGAAATCAAGAGTCGGAGGCTTCGATGGACTGAGCCACCCAGGCGCCCCTGCTGTTGTTGTTGCTGCGATTCCAAAAAAATGTGTCATGAGAGAACTTTACTTTAACTGTAATTTGGAAGACAACTGGAATGGTGATTCCTGTCTTACCATCTCTTGCTTAAACTGGTGTCCAGACACTGGGGAAATCACAAATTACCTTCATCCCTGTAGCTATTCCTACATGCATTCTTTCCCTCACTTTACAAATAATTAGTAAATAATCTGAATGTCATCTACACGCCTGGTACTATGTAGCAGGCTGGGTTACAACTCAATGTCAGGTGAGTTTTTTATTTATTTTTTAAAATTTATTTTATATACATATTTATACATTTATATTTATATTATTTTATTTTATTATTTATTATTTATTTTTTTATTCCAAAGGCATGGCTTGCACAAACTGACATCTTGGCAGTGTCCCGGATTCTCCATGAGAACCATGAGCATGCAATAACCTGGGCCCTGAAACAAAATCCAAGTTAGATTTCCCCAGTTCTGAAGTTACTGTGAAATTCTCCAAATTTGAATAAATAGACAATACCTAAAAATTCACCACCACTGGGCAGCCAACACTGTGGCTCACTCCAACCTCCTTCCATTCTGTCTACCATGGAAACCCAGGGAAGGACCAAGGGAAGTGTCGGGGATGACATCAGGGTGGGCACTGGACACCCAAGACTCCCATGGGGAGTCCGGGTTGGGCTTACCAGGTAAGACCTCATTAGATCCTCCAGGGCATTGAGCTAAGAGGGCTAACAGTTTCTCTAAGGGCTTGAATTCGAATTCGAGGAGAATCAAAGAACTTAGAAAAGCGGTTAAATAAATGAATTTCCAGGAACACATGCAGACCAGTCTGAAGTAAGGAATGACTAACCGTGTGTTAGTAAGTAGCAAAAGGGAGCTGTGATAGTCTTTAAATGGAAAACGAATCAGTGGTCCAGCACAGTTATGAAATACAAGATCTTGGAATTGGTGAATGAAATCATGGCACCAGGGAGACGTGGTTCAGGCTAGGGGTTCCATTGTCAGAGACCCGGCTTAAGTTTCAGCTATGTCACTTGGGAGATTGAGCAAGATACGACTACTCTTTTCAGCTTCCTCATCTACAAAATACCAGTAATGTTCGCCTCCACCCTATGGCCGCTGTAGGGTTTACAAGGGACAACCCATGGAGTGTCCCAGCCCAGGGCTGGGCCTAGAATGAAGTGCTCCATAAATGAAGCCTCTAGTCATCCAGGACATACATTTTGTAGCTTCCTGCTTTGGACTTCCTGCTTTGGACTTTTCCATTTCTGGACTATGAAGAAGATTACAAACTGATCCGGAAGAAGCAAGTGACATGATTAAAGAAAAGGCCAACAGAAACCAAAAACGAGCTCAAAACTATTGGGACTATCTAGCCTAGAAAAGGAAAAGCTGGAAGGTTTAGCAACAGAGCAAATAAGCAAGAAAGCACCCCATTCTTCAGCAATGAGGTGACCAGCTCTTTGTTGCTGGAGGGGGCCATGGGAGAAGGTATGTTGTTGCAGCAAGAGGAGCAAGGGTTAGCCATAAAAAAGGACTTCCTTATAATTTTCTTTTTATGAAGAGGCATTTCCCTTGGCCTTAGAGTCTGAAAAGCACAAGTCTATTTTCCATCAGATCAGGCATCCATTCGAAAGCACAGGAAAAACGACCTTCCATTGCTGCTTCAGTTTCTAACAAGATCACCACATCCTTAAAGGGGTTCAGGGGTCTTGTCAGGTAGGGGAAGTGACACAAATAACCAGCAGTTCCCCTCATGGCACTCCCTGAGCCTCTGAGCCCTTCTGCGATAGTTTTCTTTGTTCCCCCTAAGTGATGACTGTCCTGCCAAACCGGGGTCACTGTATTTTGTGTGTGTATCTCTGGTAATTCCGTACCAGGGAGGTCAACAGACTAATGCTTTTCTGTGTGTGTGTGTGTGTGTGTGTGTGTGTGTGGTTGCACACACACAGTGCCAAGGCCTACAGCTTCTATAAATTTTGTATCCACTAAAATTGTTACCCTTTAGAGATTAAAAAAAATTATTTGCTATGCTGATAAAGAACATTTTCTGAATTTGTTCTTTAGTGTCATGCCTTATTAAAGCTGAGATAAATCATGTCCCCTGCTTACCTCCCATTGATGTCACCGAAAAATAAATTTGATTATTGTAGCCAACATGAAACCATAATGGGGTAGCAGCCTAGGCTCTGCTTACTGTTTAAAATTGAGTTTTGGGTGATATGCTCTAGAATTATGTGGGGGGTGGCACATGGACATTCATCTGAACTTAAAAAAAAAAAAAAAAACAACACGTTTTCAGTAACTCTGCCACAATCCAACCCATTCCTTGAGAAGACTGGAAATTCGGTCACGTTTGGTTGTTTCCATATCCCACTACTTCCATCTCCCTTTCTGGCATTTCATTCCACTTTTTCTGTTTTCAGATCATGCCTGGCCTTATGCCCAAATCTGAAGATTAAAACCATTAAAAATCTCTGTCTTCTCAACATCCTCCTATTTAAAAAAAGACACGGCATTAGCTCTCCCCCTTCACTTTTTTACTCTACAGAGGTTAAAGAATATTTTCCCTTTTTCTCTTTCAAACTTTCTGATTTGAAACCTGCACAGCGGCATTATTTTGTAAGACTGGTTGCTGACCTTTTGGCCTGGGTTCAGCCCAGACGCTTGCCTCCCCACCTCCAAGTCTGCGGAGTAAACACGCGGCTGCGGGTCCCTCCACCAGCTACAACCTCTCACTCAACACCACAGTGCAACCCAAATAAATAAAACCAACAGCCCAAACCTATCAGTAATATTTAGTTCTTTCTCTTAACCAGAAAAATAAATGGCATTTCTTAATGCTATTTAAAAATGTCAAATACGTACATTCATTTGGAAAAAAGAGGCTTTCTCTAAATTTCTGAAGTTACTGAGAACAGGAAGAACACAACTTCACAATTGCTGAAATTAAGAAATCTGAAGAACAACATCATTACCAAACCCCGAGAAGAGGATCATCCATTGTGACTTTGGCAAGACTGAAATCTAAGTGAGCAAGAGCCTCACAACAAAGGCCTTCGGTTTGGGGTGAAGACTGACTACTCATTTCCATCCCCGCTTTTCAGCATGGTGGTTCCTCCACGCTGTGGTGAGCCTACAAAAGGGCTGATATTCGACTGCTTCTGAAATTTCTCCAAACAGAGAAGTCCTGGGGCTCCCCTGCAGTTACAGCACTAGTAGGGGATAAGCAAGAGGCACACCCCTCCCTAACTCCCATGACCTGGCAGGTATATTAACAGAAGTTTTGTGCATTTACGGACTCAAGATGCACAAAGCCCTCCATGCAGTATTGTTGCCAACAGTAAAACACTGGGCGAAAAAACACAAAGACCCATATTTTGGAAAAATAAACAGAGAACATCCTCAGAACAGAACACCATGCCACTAAATCAAAAAGAAAGGGGGTGGGGGAGAGAGAAAGAGAAAGAGAATTCACTAAGACTTAGTAAAAAGAAGCCCAGGCTGTAATGTTACGTGATGAAAGACACAGAGTAAACAGTGTGTGTGCTCTGCCTCCTTTTGTGTAAGAAAAGGGAGGAGGAGTAAAATCTATATAGTTTTATGAGATATTTATTATTGCATTTGCATGAGGAGACATAGGAAGTTATATAAAAAGCTAATAAAAGTACCTAAGGAATGAAGAATAAGGTAGATGGGAACAGAGGTAAGGAACAAAAATAGGAAAACAATTTCACTAAAGAAACTTACAATTCAAAGGCCCTTTAAGGTTGATTGCTCTGCCCAAGTGTCTCGAGTCAATCCCATTCTGGCCTACAGGAGCATCTCAACCAACACAGGTGCTTACTATTTACAACACGCTATGTGTGCTTCTGGGAGAGGGCCCTTGGGAAGGCAGCCTGCGCAGGGCTGGCGTTCAAATCAGAGCGGAGCAGGACGTCACCCTGACCCCGCTCCCCCGCCAAGGCTCATGCCCCTCCATCCTGGCCTTCTTCCTGATGCGGAGTCTGTCTGGCTCCATTCGGAAGCGGCAGGTGTGGTGACACAGGGTTTCTCTGGAAGCTTCCATCACCCAGTCCTTTTACGCACAGGTCAGACAATGCCTCT